>NC_137163.1:43236615-45776370 GCF_951394435.1 Stenella coeruleoalba
ATGGATTTGCCATTTTATTATTATATGGCACGTGAAGTCCGAGATCTACCTTCACTAAGGAGGAAAAAAGAGAGTTTAAAAAATATTTGAAAATATACTACCCACATGGCCCTCTAGACTAACTGCAAAGGGTTTATTTCTAGCATTGTTCTCATGTAAGAAGTCATTTCCATTGTTAGTGTATGGTATGTGCTCATCGTTAGCAAATACCCTATTCTTATACCTTGTGCAGAAATGTGCTTTAGTTTTATTATGAGGTGATTCCTTGATTAATACTCTCTGAAAGTCCAGCCGTAGTGCCTATGCCTGACACCCCAGAGGGCTTTTTTTTTTTTTTTTTAAGATTGAGGCAACTGAGACCTCCTGTATTCAGAAAGGCTTTTCTACCCTATGGATTAATCAGTATACATGGCAACTGGTTTCTACAAATAAAACCCTTGTGTTGCAAAGATATTTTTTTATTGATCTTTCCATGAATTTGGAGAATTGTGTTATTGGGAATGAGTACTGTTCGTACTCCCATACTATACCCTCCCTTCCAAAAAAGTAAAAAATAAAAGATACAGAGGAGAAAAAGCAACAACACTCTGGATATATAACGTCAGAGTAAGTTTACTTTTCAGAGTAAAATTCTGTCTAATTAATGCTTTTCTGTGTGTGAAATTGTCTCCTTTCCTCTTACTACATTTGAGATTGCCAGAATCATCAACAAGCGTGTTTGTTCTCAGTCTTTTTCTAAGTGCTAGGCTTGGTGAGGAGTCGGTGATGGGTACACAGGATTTCTTCTGTTTAAATATATACCTTCCTTAGAATAAGTGTGGTACAAAGAAAGCAGATTACCTTTGTAAACTAGTAGTATATGCTGCTTTGTGCATGAATCCTAAATAGGATATCTGATCAGACTCAGGCCAATACTGGAATGTTGTGCAAATCTGATGATTATTAAAAACAATCTCTATGTTCATCTCTCTGTTTTTTCACGTGAAGTTAGTAGTTGACCAAAGATATTTCATAGGATTAGCCTTTTTCAACTGGGTAAGTAACTAGATACAAAACTGAATGTGTCAGGGAGCCTGTTTTGAGGTTAATCGAACCATGTATGTATTTAATGTACCCTCTGTCTTCCTTGTGGAAAACAAAAGTTGCTCATAGATGGAGCTGGAATCTGATATCCTGTAGAGCTTATGATGCTTGAGTATGAAGGGATCGTAAAATAAATAAGAGACACTCCCAGTGTTATTAAAGGGGCTGAAGGTGGGAGAGGTGAGATATCCCTCAGACATCTCACCCAACCCAGGCCCCGAGGGAGGCTAACACTGTAGCCAGTCCTGAGAGTTGTGCCTGAGAATTGCATGCATTCAGTGGCGTTGTGTTTAGCCAGGTTGTGGGGTCCGGTCCGCCAGTGTTTGAAAAGTGGAGTAGGTCCACTGGGTAAAAGGAGCCTTTGGGCTATCCTCTCATTCCCGTCATGCCCCTGCAGGCCAACTTGCCACTTCTGCAGCGTGAGCTCCTCCACTGCGCAAGGCTGGCCAAACAGAACCCTGCCCAGTACCTCGCCCAGCATGAACAGCTGCTTCTGGATGCCAGCACCACCTCACCTGTTGACTCCTCAGAGCTGCTTCTCGATGTGAACGAAAACGGGAAGAGGCGAACTCCAGACAGGTGAGAGGGAGGAGGACCCCAGACCTGCAGTATGAGGACATGTTTCATGTCATGTTTAAACTGCTGACCGACACCTCTTGCAAAATAATAATAAGCTAGAGTGGCCATCTAGGGAATCTTGCTCTGGCCTGGGGTGTTACAGGGTGATGAGTCTCTGGCCTGTGTCAATTAGCTTTTTGTGCAGGTTAATCTTTGCTACTTGTAATTTTTTTTTTTAAGTTTAATTGACCTACAACACTATGATAGTTCCAGATGTACAATCTAGTGACTTGATTTTTCTATACATTACAAATGGTCACCACCACTGCTTGCAATATTAAAGGAAAAGGTAAAGATGAATGATATTCAGATATGCCAAGTGCCACTGACGGTTGTTAGACACACAGTCAATACAGGCATACCTTGTTTTATTGCACTTTATTGTGCTTCACAAATACTGCTTTTCTTTCTTTCTTTCTTTTTCTTTCTTTTTTTTTTTTTTTAAACAAATCGAAGGTTTGTGGCACTCTGCATGGAATTACTCTATTGGCACCATTTTTCCAATAGCATTTGCTCATTTTGTGTCTCGGTGTAATTCTGTGAGAATTTGGTAATTCTCACAATATTTCAGACTTCTTCATTATTATATTTGTTATGGTAATCTGTGGTCAGTAATCTTTAATGTTATTGTAGTTGTTTTGCCATTTTTTACAAATAAAGTATTTTTTTAATTAAGGTATATACATTTTTTTAAGACGTAGTGCTACTGCACACTTAAGAGACTACAGTCTAGTGTAAACATAACTTTTATATGCACAGGGAAACCAAAAAAAATGGTGTGACTGGCTTTATTGTGATATTTGCTTTACTATGGTGGTCTGCAACTGAACATACATTATCTCCAAGGGTATCCCTGTATTAAAATTATCATTTACTATGTAATTCATCCCAACCACATATTTTACCCTTCAGTGTTAGGAAATTTGTTATTCTAAGTTTTCTCAAAACATGATGGTTTTGAAATCTGGCCTAAGCACAATGCAGTAACTATTTAATTTGGGTTTTATATGAACTAAGAGAAAACTTCTGGGAAGCTAGATGGACTGAGTGAAGATAAGAGTTAAGTAATAGAACTTATAGATGACATTTTTGCTGAAAACTTTTATCAGTCAATATTCATTCTATCAGGTACTCTGCTCTAATAACTGAGAATTCTAAGAAATGTAAAATAAAACCCCTTCTCCATTAAACCTTACAAATTAGTTGTTGAATAAGGCATACACATGAAACTTCCAATGTACCTTACTAAAATAATTTTCCTGAATACCTCAGCCTCATATATAAATATTTTCTAATCCAGGAATATAAAGTCTTATCAGCATCTTGCATAGTATTTGTAAAATATGGAGAATCTTAAAATGCAACTATATTCGGAAACTTGTTTGTCATATGCTTTGTTTCCTTTTTCTACTTATCCATTCACTCCTTCTGCATTTTATCAGGGAAGCGTAGACCAGCCTTTGAGAGGTTAACAACCTGGCACAGATTCCTAGGAGCTTATGATCCTTGGAGCTGCTCAGAGACATCTATCTGTGACCAACTTAGCTACCCTTAAATGTATAGTTGCTTTGCAAATCAGAATGTTATTAAAAGCCAGCCAGTTTACATACAGTTATTACATAATCCTCTGTTAAGCAGTTTTTATGCTACAATCTCTGGAATTTTTCTCCTCTTGACATGGGATCTCTTAATAGTTTAAAATGCCTAAAGCAAAAGATTAAACGTTAGTTTACTTCTGACGCACTGTAGACCCGCCTCCATACATGACCTACCAACAGTGCTACTTTCTTATTTTCACAAGTTGTATTTCCATAATCATATTTAAGCATTTAGTACTTAAGCTTTTAAAGGCACCTGCTTAATCCAGGTGTCTGAGTGGTGTGTCCACATGATACTACAAACCAAGAAGCAGCCCAAAGATAGATGATTCACATGTATATTCCTGTCTGATCCTAACCATTTACCCTGCAGGGAATCAGTACTACCTGCTGGTATTGAGATGTTTCAGCTCCATTTTTCCAAGATAGTGTGGTAAAGGAAATTAAGGAGAGACTAGATGGGAAATTGGGAAGAAGAACATTTATTTGGGTGGAGGAGAGGATAACAGGGAAAGGTTTAGATAGCTGTGATAAATGTAAAGGTAATCCTATAGGCAAAATTGGAAATGGACACAATCTATTCTAGAAACTCTAACTGCTAAGTAACCGTAACAGGCAGAATGAAAACTTGCTTTATCCGCTTCTCTATATTCCCAGCACTTTCTCCACTGGTTCTTTCCCAGTGTTTTATATGTGAATATACTGTGACTTTAGACCTCCCTTGAACAGTGCTGAGGTAAGCCCTTGGCAATGTGCTAACATTGATATGGAAACTTCATATAAATTCCACAGAAAATCAGCATTTTTGTTTTGATGATCTGTAGCTGTGTGTGCATGCATGTTTGCATTCAGTCAGGTAGAACTTTCTTAAAAGAGCCTTCAGTGTTCTTCCTCTGGTTATCCATAGACAGTTGCTGGAGTCAGAATTCACACAGTTGCTCTTTGGGTGGAACATTCTTTTTCAAGTGGAACCCTGAAGTGTGCGTTATAATGGAAAGATGGCAAATGGATTTCCTTAGAGTTAGGAGGAAGGGTAATGAGAATATGTTGTGTAAATACATTTGTATCTTGTGGGAATTTGATCAGAGCCAAGAAAATATGGGCCTCTACTATTTCTTTGCATATATTTTCTTCATCTTGTTTGCATGTGCATTTTCCTCTTCTCTGGTTATTTATCTGTATATCCAGATCTACTATATGAAATTTTATAGAATATGGAGCTGTGTGACAGCAGAGCTTTTTTTTGTTGTTTTACTGAATGTTTTGTTGGTGCATATGGTCTGACATGGATGAGCAGCCACGGTGAGATTTTGGAGTCTATTAAACTGGCTCATTAAAAAGATCAATCTGTTTCTGTAATAACACTGGGAACCATCAGTCACTAAAAGAGGGAAAAACTGACACCTGAGGAGAAAACACATTTTGATAATTTGTTCATGACATGTCACGAACAAAAGAGCGCTCTATATTTTGTTTACAACTTTCGGGCTTAAATTCTGTGATGATTGCTGATTTAATCTACTGAACAGTCCTCACGTATTTCAGGGATGGGTTTTGGCAAATGTAACTTCTCATCTTTAAATGTGATTGGCACTGGTTATATTTTTTCTTTTTTTAAGCATTACTTTTATTTACAGAGAAATAAATACTCTGGGGAAGTCTATGATTTTTTTTTTTTCCTCTATGGAACAGTAAAATTTATTCTACTTCTTTTTAAAAATAGATCTAGGGTGAGTCCCTGAACAACTATACTAGATTTGTAGGTCTGTGGTAGAATAACTTAGAACCCAAATTAGAAGGAGACAATTTTCATTTAAAAATCGTGCTATTTTCTTCCTAAAATATTAGAGAAAGTTAATAGAAAGTTCTGATTTCTATTCTTTGTTCATATGTAAAAGTTTATTGTTTATCTTGCCATTTTGTGATGGGAAAAGCTGAGGAAGGGAATACAAACCTTTTTTGGAGCTGATTAAATGAAGAGACCACTTTCAAACAGAGACTAGAAGTTGAGAATCCTCTTTAAAACTGCTCACCATGATGGTCATGAAAACACAGTTTCAAATGGAGTGAGGACGGAAAGAACAGTTAGACAAAGGCTGCCTTTTTTTGAGAGTACAAAAATAGTTAAAAATTACTATGTTTAAAAGGATACATTTTTTTTTGTTAATTATCATTTGATGTCTTTTCTCACAGCTTTGATGTTGCAGCTTTTGTTATATTTGTCTTTAACATTGTGCTCTCACCTGTCATGCCGATTTTCTGACTCAGAATCTTCCTGACTTAAATCAAATCGAATGATCATTGGTTTTGTATGGGTAACACTGTCTCCACTGCCTTCCTCCCCGTTTCAAGTGATTTATGTTAAATATTAATCCCCTTCATCTATCTATCTCTATATCTATATATTTATATATAATCATTTTAATGTAATTATGCTTTAAATTACTCTCAGTTTAACACATCTTGGTTTTTATTATGAAGGCCACATGGTTGCATTAATATGTATTTCCTCCACCCCCAATTATTAAACATTATTTTCTAAAAAGATTTTCTTGAGCTTTAGAAGTATGTAATTTGTTAGCTGGGAGCAATCTTATAGATTTATGAGGCCAATCCTTTATCTTAAGAAAACTAAGGATGAAAGAACTTGCTTAAAGTTACAGAGCTTCTTAGTGGAGAAATTTACCTACCTGAAATCTTCCAGTTGCACAAAATATGATTTAATGTGCAGAATGTAAACAAGGAAAGCTTAACTAAGAATTGTGTCTTTTTCCCTCCTTACTTTCCCTCATTTATTTTTCTCTGTAATTGCTTATGTGGGCAAATGCAACAGTATAATATTCTGAGGTTTTATAAATTTTTATACTGATAGAGGATTCACAGTAAGCCAGGTTTCCTGGCTTAATGAGTAAACTAGAAAACACTGAATGTTGGAGGGTCATAAGGCAATCATTTTGAAACCGTGTTGGTTGAATGTATAAGATTTGTTAGCAAAGCACACAGCAGCTGAACCTACTAAATCCATTTTTCCTTTTCTGCAAAATGAATGAGATTTCAATATTTTTGTCTTTCTAAAGAGAAAAGATAGATGCACTTTATAAGGAATTGTAGGAACTTCCCTGGCAGTCCAGTGGTTGAGACTCAGCACTTCCGATGCAGCAGGTGCGGGTTCAGTCCCCGATCGGGGAACTACAATCCCACATGTTGCACGGCACGGCCAAAAGAAAAAAGAAAAGAAAAGTTATAAGGAATGGTAGAATTAATTGACTATGCAAATAAGAATTAAATTTTTATTGTCTGCCGCATTCAGTTTTCTGTGAAAAAATATGAGGGGTTTATATTATATTCACACATTCTTGTTTTGTGTTGCATTTTTTAATGCATTCATCGGTTTCAAGAAGAGAGTAATCATCCCTGTAGAAATGATTTTTTTTCTTTTTTGTATTAGTCATGTCAATTGTGGAGGCTTCTAGTGAAATTGCATTAAGTTGCATTTACATGATGAGAAAGATTGTGTGGCTGTAGAGAACATTTTGATCTCCATACTCCAGCCTCAGCGTAAACTTGCTAGCCTTATTTTTGCTGCTGTCCTAGAGTCTGGCTCTGCTGAACATTGTTCATGCCTTAGTCTGTATTCTGACTGATGGTTTCTGTTCTTTGCCCCAGTTCTTGTATATAATAATTCTATTCATACTTGGCAAGCTAACTCAAGACAGGTTCTACTATTTGAATGAAGGCTTCCCAATCATGAATATTATAATAATGGTTACTATTTACTGAGCACTTAAGATGTGCCAGGCCCATGCTAAATAATTTACATATGAACACACAGCACTTATTTCCTGACAGTCCTATTGCATAGGTTCAGGCTGGCTGGATAATATGTCTGAGGTCACATGGCTTGTAAGAGGCACTGATGGGATTCTAAACCCTAGGTTCTCTGACTTGAATGCCCGCACTCTTATAACTGTGTTTGTAATACCCCAGCCTCTGAACGCCTCAGCTTGAAAAATAAGTGCTTTGGTTAAGTTGTTGAATGCCAAATATGTGTTAGGCTCTTTATGTAGCGTCTCTCATATAGTCCTCTCAGTAGCTCTGAAATAATTGCCCCTATTCTGTGACTCATAGAGATTAAGCCTCCTCAGTTCATATGGCCAGCAAATAGCAGAGCCAAAATTTGAAGCCAACTCCATAGCCCCTGCTCTTTCAAATGTAGTGATCTTTTCTCCTTCTGATCTCCCATACCACTTTTTACTCTTTTTATGGTAGCTGCTGAGTTCAGGTCCTGCGTAGCAGTATGGAAGTCTTGTACCACTAATTAAACTGGGTTTATGGTAAAAATATTTCTTGCTAGCACACTTCCAAAAAGCATTTAAGTCTACTACTAAACCATAATCTTAGGGGAGGGTGTTGGGGATCATGTCTTGCTTACTTTTGTATGTCCAGTAAAGCTCAGGATAGTGCATGTTACACATACCGGCTATCTAAAACAAAACAAAGCAAAACACCACAAAACAACAACAACAAAACACTAGTTGAACAAATAAATAATCAAAATTAAACTTAATACAGTCATTTTTAGTAGTGTAGCAAATGGCCCTCTCCCCTAAGAGTTTTTTTGCTTTCTTGTTTACTTTCTTTCTGTCATTTTAAAAAGTGTTTCTCTGAAACACCTACAGCCATGAAAGCAGCCAGGAACAAAGTGCCATGATTGATTCACTAAAAAGAAAAAATTAGAGGGCTCCAGTTGAAATGTGTAGATGACAGATTAGAATAAGAAAGCATAGTTCCACAGGCTAGAAAGCCCAGAGATAAACCCACACACATGTGGTCACCTTATCTTTGACAAAGGAGGCAAGAATATACAATGGAGAAAAGACAGCCTCTTCAATAAGTGGTGCTGGGGAAACTGGACAGCTACATGTAAAAGAATGAAATTAGAACACTTCCTAACACCATACACAAAAATAAGCTCAAAATGGATTAAAGACCTAAATGTAAGGCCAGACACTATACAACTCTTAGAGGAAAACATAGGCAGAACACTCTATGACATAAATCATAGCAAAATCCTTTTTGACTCACCTCCTAGAGAAATGGAAATAAAAACAAAAATAAACAAATGGGACGTAATGAAACTTAAAAGCTTTTGCACAGCAAAGGAAACCATAAACAAAACGAAAAGACAACCCTCAGAATATGAGAAGATATTTGCAAATGAAGCAACTGACAAAAGATTAATCTCCAAAATTTACAAGCAGCCCATGAGCTCAATATCCAAAAAACAAACAATCCAAAAATGGGCCCAACAATAGAACTACGTATGACCCAGCAATCCCACTACTGGGCATATACCCTGAGAAAACCATAATTCAGAAAGAGACATGTACCACAATGTTCATTGCAGCACTATTTACAATAGCCAGGACATGGAAGCAACCTAAGTGTCCATCGACAGATGAATGGATAAAGAAGATGTGGTACATATATACAATGGAATATTACGTAGCCATAAAAAGAAATGAAATTGATTTATTTGTAGTGAGGTGGATGGACCTAGAGTCTGTCATACAGAGTGAAGTATGTCACAAAGAGGAAAACAAATACCGAATGCTAACACATACATATGGAATCTTAAAAAAAAAACGGTTATGAAGAACCTAGGGGCAGGACAGGAATAAAGACGCAGATGTAGAGAATGGACTTGAAGACACAGAGAGGGGGAAGGGTAAGCTGGGACGAAGTGAGAGAGTGGCATGGACTTATATATATTACCAAATGTAAAATAGATAGTGGGAAGCAGCCGCATAGCACAGGGGGATCAGCTCGGTGCTTTGTGACCACACAGAGGGATGGTATAGGGAGGGTGGGAGGGAGACACAAGAAGGAGGTGATATGGGGATATATGTATACATAAATCTGATTCACTTTGTTATAAAGCAGAAACTAACACACCATTGTAAAGCAATTATACTCCAATAAAGATGTTAAAAAAAAATCTACAAACAATGAATACTGGAGAGGGTGTGGAAAAAAGAGAACCCTCCTACACTGTTGGTGGGAATGTAAATTGATACAGCCACTATGGAGAACAGTCTGGAGGTTCCTTAAAAAACCAGGAATAGAATTACCATATGACCCAGCAATCCCACTGCTGGGCATATACACTGAGAAAACCATAATTCAAAAAGATACATGTACCGCAATGTTCATTGCAGCACTATTTACAATAACAAGGACATGGAAGCAACCTAATTGTCCATCAACAGGTGAATGGATAAAGAAGATGTGGCACATACATACAATGGAATAGTACTCAGACATAAAGAGGAACAAAATTGGGTTATTTGTAGTGAGGTGGATGGACCTAGAGTCTGTCATACAGAGTGAAGTAAGTCAGAAAGAGAAAAACAAATACCGTATGCTAACGCATATATATGGAATCTAGAAAAATGGTACTGATGAACTTAGTGGCAGGGCAGGAATAAATACGCAGATGTAGAGAATGGACTTGAGGACAAGGGGAAGAAGAGGCTGGGATGTAGTAAGAGAGTAACATTGACATACATACACTACCAAATGTAAAACAGATAGCTAGTGGAAAGCTGCTGCATAGCACAGGGAGATCAGCTCGGTGCTTTGTGACCACCTAGAGGGGTGGGATAAGAACAGTGGGAGGGAGGCTCAAGGGGGGGGGGGATATGGGGATATATATATATATGCATATAGCTGATTTACTTTGTTGTACAGCAGACACTAACACAACATTGTAAAGCAATTATACTCCAATAAAGATGTATTAAAAAAAAAAAAAACAATGTGGTTCCAGACAGCAGGAGCAGTAGCAACTGAATACTTCAGCAGTGGTCAGAAATTAGTGAAGACAAGGGGACAGCCGCTCCCAGTCAGTCTGACTGATCAGCAGATGGAGAGCTCCAGGGACATGTGCCTGAAGGTTCCCACCTTCTCTTTGGGGGAGGGAAGGCTCTGGGAACCCACATATTGTAATCCTTAAGGGCCCAGGTATCTTGTTTTTGTCTGGAGGGACCAACATCTACCTGCATCTATCTTTTATACTCCAGAAGGTGTTAGCCCGCCTCTTAGGAAGTTATCTCCTAGGTTGTGGTTTAGCAATAGAGAGATGGAAGGCACTTCTTTCCATGTGGCCCAGTAGTGTTGGTCCTGTATCACTCAGTGCTTTGTTTTTCACCATCTGAACATCCCACTTCCTGCAGGGTGATATTTCTGCAAACATAGAAATCACTGCAGGTTGTCCATGAAGAATCAGGTTTGATTTTCTTTTTAAGGAAGCAGGGGAATTTGTAATGTATTTTGTTTGAAGAGACCTTTTACTGAGTTGTGTTTTGAAAATATGATGCCCTAAATGACCACTCCCCCGCCCTTTAATTCAGTGTCTAGTCTTTCTGTGGAAGCCTTAACAAACTGCATGTGTTAGAAAAGGGAAGGAAGCTTTGTTTAAGATTAAGTTATTAATGTCTTTGGGCTTTACTTGAACAGAACTGTCACCTCCTGAGATTTAGATATATGCTTCTTTCTAAAATAAAAAGTAAAAAATTGTTTGTTTTTTTTAAAGACTCAGCCAGTATCTCAGCCCTGGTTCTGGCTGAGATGCCTGCAGAGTAAGACAAGGGCATGATAAGGCCAAGATAATGTGTCTTGAGGTAGGGCAGAAGGACCTATGCCAGAGAAGCTTATGAGACCATCAGCAGGACTTTTTTTTGGAGAAGAAAGTTATAGAGTGACTTCCAAGTTTCTATTTTGGCGGCTAAGTAAAAGGTGGCATCATTGACTGGTGAAGGAAGTACCAGAGAAAGACAAGGTCAGTTTAGACATGTGCCGTTTGAAATACGTGTGGTCAGTTGGAGAAGTCAGCACCTAAGGCATGTATTTATTCGTAACAGGACTAATATCAGAATTTTTAAGTTTCTTCCTTGCCATTCTCAGGTTTATTATGCTATACCAATTTGCCTTTCCCTAGAACAATCTTTTAGTGCTGTTTTCCGCACTTAAAAAGCATTTGAATCTAGAAAAAAACTTATGTCTGTTCCTGTCATGTAAGAAATTGATTGGTCCTTTTATTCTAGTTATTGCCACGATCTTAATAATTTCTTTCTTCATTCTTCCCCATTTTCATGTTACTAAGGAATTGTCAGTGCATACTAGCCTATTATGACATTTAAAATATTTTATATAGAGGAAAGTTTTTTTAAAAGTTTGTTTTCTTTCTCAAGTAAGTCAGTTTACAGCCTCTGTTTTGAGGAGCTGAGAACAGCCTGAAGTGGGGTAAGGTGTAAATTAGGTTGTCTCTTAAGTGTGTTTTTTTTTTTTTTTTTTTCTTAAACACTGTATTGTTTCCTATCAGTTTCATTTTACTGGGCAGGAAACTGAAGCCAGGTTATCTCAGGGTCACATAGCTGAGTCCTGAGCAGTCTTCTACTCTTAGGACATCAGACCCTGAGAGAGAAGTGATTGGGATCTAATTGTTGAAGTAGTTAGGTTATATTGAGGAACATTTCTCCTGGAAGGGAGATAGAATATAAAAAACAAACCAAAAAATGCCTTCTAGAAACCCATGAGACATGACAGACTTCCCACTAGAATTTGAGTTATTTTGAGAGTATGCTGGTATGGGACAATGAAAAGTATTTGTTAGTTTTGCCTAATACATTGTGAGAAGGTAAGAAACATTCAGATTTGGAATTTGCCCCCAAGCAAATGAGGTTTTAGATAGTTTTAGGCATTTCTAAGAAGCAGACAAACAAATAGCAATTAAGTTGTTTTGGTTAGCTTTCTGGACATACATCCTTTGAATAGGGTTGGCTTTATAGGTAGACTTGAGTGGTTGGAGGAAGCACAGGGAGACTTCTCATAACTATTTATGTGGGCCGTTTGAATGCTTTGCTGCTGAAATATACCTACCTCTGTGAGGTGATGAGCTTTATTGTTTCAATAGCTGCAAGAGTGATAAGACCCAGAATAGGGACTGTCACTGCAAGGACATGATAGAAATGAGAGGACAGACTCAGGAGCTAGCCCTGCTTCTTAGGACATTACTGTCCTTGCTTTAGGGGGGAAAAAAGCTTCAATACAGGCTCGTTGAAGTAATAGCACTGATCAGAGGGTTGATCTGACAGCAAAGATAAATAACATATCTAACTACTTTGAAAATAGTAAGAATTCTTCCAGTGTTGAATGTTCTTGTTATCTTTGAACAAGGAGACACAAAACCAGTAAGTTGAGTTGGTTTGACACAATTGGATCAAAGATGTTTTGATATTTAGAAATGTTTTGATGTTTATATATTTAGGCTGCTATAAGGTATTTAGAGAATATTTTTTTATTTTTGCACAAAAAAAGTTACACTCCACTTATAATTATTATAAAATATTGGCTATATCCCCTGTGCTGTACAAATGACATTTAGAAATAAATATAGAATAACTGAATTGCAGAGTTTTCAAACTAGAAGGGACCTCAGAAATTATCCTAGTCCAGTGGTTTTCAAACTTGATTTTAGCAGCTTTTTCCTTCAGAAATGAAACCTTAGGTGGAACCTCAACTTTTAAAATAGATAAGAATGATAAGTGGGTTCCTCTGGCCCTTTAAATCTTGATCGTTTGGGGTAAAAGCTCTTTATTGCCTGCAGAATCCCTAAGCACCTCAAGTGGCACAGTTTGAAAACCACTGATCTAGTCCAACCCTTTCATTTTACAGATGAGCAAACTGAGGTCCAGAGAGGTTAAGTGACTTGCCCAAGGTCACACAGCTAGTCGTGGAAGAGCCAGGACTAAATCTCAGGTCTCTTGATTCCCAGTCCAGTGCTCTTTCCACTACACCACACTGCCAGTAAGGTAGGTGCTGTGTTGACATTATATTCATAGCTACTAATAGTCTTCAGTATTTTCCAACTGATTTATGCTGGAAATGTTTATGCATTGAATGTTGAAGTGTATTATTCAGAAATGTGTAGGATATGGAAATACAGATTAGAATCACATAAATATCCTCTTCGAAGATATATATCTAGAATGTTTCCATTCACTTTTAAAAATTATTTTGAAGCAGTGCATTGTAACGTTTGAGACATTTTAGTCTGGTCAGTGATCAATATGTACGGAGTCAGAATATTTTACTGTAGATACTTTGACAGGAGCAGCGTTGAGACTTCTGTTTGACACTCCCATGGGGACCATGCCCTGCTGGCATTTCCAGTGTTGGACAGTCACCTGGCTCCAGAACATCTTTCACCAGCATGTATTGGGCATATATTCATTTCCCATTGAACTCTGCAGTTTCCCTCAGTTCTTAGTGTGCCTGTACTTTCTATCTCTAACTTCTCTGTCCTTTATAATCTGATGTGTGCAAATTATCACTGGGGTTCTACCCTAAAGGGACATAAAGGGCGATTCATTGTAGAATCCTCTAGCCCCTAAATGATCTCTGTTGTCAAGTCACTTTCCATTCACATCCCTCCAGTTTTATCAGACAAAGACTATCCCTGGGCACTAGGAAAGTGGGAAAAGTGTCTAAAGTATCTAAACCTAACCAACCTAAAATCAAAAAAAGGTGTGCAGATGTAAATTCCCTGGCAGTCCAGTGGTTAGGCACTGCCATGGCCTGTGTTCAGTCCCTGGTTGGGGAGCTAATATCCCACAAGCCACACGGCAAGGCCAAAAAAAAGGCACTCAGAAATCTGTAGCTACTGTGATTTGGTAGAATTCTTATGGGGAAATTTCCCAGGGAAAATAGATGCTGCCACTGGTCTAAGGATAGAGAGCTGGTCTTGTGAGGAGAGCCAGCTACTAGGTAAAAAATTAGTTGGGGAGCTGTGCTTGCAGTCAAAGTGGAGGTGATGCATTCCTATCTTACAGACTACACTGAGTTCGTCTCTTAGAGATACGTTCAGTCAGAAAATATTTCTTTAACCCTACTTCTGTTTGAGAATCTAGGAGCAGTTAACAGGTCTCATTTATAGAATGTGTTCCTTCTGAAAGACAAGTACAGTTTTGTGTATCACATGATGAAATGCAGTCAGGGTGTGCCTGCCCTGCCCTAAGATCTCATGACTTCAGACAGGTCACTTGTGCTCTCTGGGCATGTGTTTCCTCTACTTTAAAAGAAAGGGGTTTGCCCCAATCTTTCTTCTAATCCCAGCTAGATCTGTATGACTGCTGATTGATTATCTTGGTAGCCCAAGGTAATGTCAGTCCCAGACATTACGTTGTTTTATTGCATTAATTAAGTTAATGAATTCAGTTTGATCAGTGCTTTCTAATAGAACTTTCTGACATCATGGAAATGATCTGTATCCGTGCTGTCCAGTACCATAGCCACTAGCCACAGGTGGCGATTACACTTGCAATGTGGCTATTGCTACTGAAGAACTGGATTTTAAACTTTATTTAATGTTAATTCACTTTTTAAAATAAATTTATTTATTTATTCGTTTAAGTTTTGGCTGCATTGGGTCTTCGTTGCTGTGTGCGGGCTTTCTCTAGTTGAGGCGAGCGGGGTTTACTCTTCGTTGCGGTGTGTGGGCTTCTCATTGCAGTGGCTTCTCTTGTTGAGGAGCGTGGGCTCTAGGTGCGCGGGCTTCAGTAGTTGTGGCACACGGGCTCAGTAGTTGTGGCTCGCGGGCTCTAGAGCACAGGCTCAGTATCTGTGGCGCACGGGCTTAGTTGCTCCGCGGCATGTGGGATCTTCCCGGACCAGGGCTCGAACCTGTGTCCCGTGCATTGGCAGGCGGATTCTTAACCACTGCGCCACCAGGGAATCCCTGTTAATTCACTTTTAATTTAAGCAGCCACATGTGGCTACTGTATTGAACAACACAGCTCATAGATGTCCTCTGACATGGAAGTCAGACATAGCTTGGATCGGTGCAATAAGTATACCTGAAGAATTCACCAAAAGAGTGACGCTGTCGTACCTTGATGAATCTTCACCAAATACAGTTGATCCAAGGGTAATTTGTTAGAAATCAAGTGTTTGCTTTTGAGTGAAAATGTTATCTGCAGAGTGGAGATCAGGCTTCCTCTTATTTGTGACCGAACCACATGAACTTCAACTGAAAGATGTTTGCTAATTTGATGAGAAGTGGAACATTTTCTCCTGTGCAGTCATGTGATCATTTAGGCCTCAGCATGGGTTTTAGTGAATTCCCACAGGTCTAGGAAGCTGAGTTTAGAAAGTTTCTGGCCAGTAAAAGAATATTCTGTTTATATTACAAGTTCAAATGTGAGTGTCCAAACTATGCTGGTTTCTGAGTACATTATGAAACAAACTCTTTTTCTTCCTCCCTCAGAACCAAAGAAAATGGCTTTGACAGAGAGCCTTTGCACTCAGAACATCCAAGCAAGCGACCATGCACTATTAGCCCAGGCCAGCGGTACAGTCCAAATAATGGCTTATCCTACCAGCCCAATGGCCTGCCTCACCCCACCCCTCCTCCACCTCAGCATTACCGTTTGGATGATATGGCCATTGCCCACCACTACAGGGACTCCTATCGACACCCCAGCCACAGGGACCTCAGGGACAGAAACAGACCTATGGGTAAGACTGAAGGATCTCTTCACTTCTTTGGGGACTGTATGCTTCAAGACTTGCATCATTACTTCTCAGCTAAACTTGAGGCTTGATATCTGTGATGGGGTAAAAATTCCCTTTCTTTATGTAGTGTCTCCTTTATGAGAAAACTTTGTTGGTACTACTGTGTCCTTTAACAGCTGTGCTTTCTCTCTCTTAATTACTCAACGTTCTTTGGGACAGCAGGTTATTATTTGGGGAGGGGGGGCATCTAAATACAACCTCCTGAACTGTATTAACATACGCAAAACAAGTTTTTAATTTTTTTTTTAATATGAGGGATTTCGTATGTAGTTAGTCTGCCACAAGTATTTTTAAAAAATCAGTTTATTTCATTCTATCTTTTATTTCAGATAGTCTCAAAGTTCATTTGGAGTTTTCCAGTCTCTGTGATAGTCTGTATTTGAAAAATACAATATGGTATTATTATGTCTGTGGTTTAAGTCAACAGATGTTCTTTGAGGAATGATTTAGTACTTTTTTTTGTTTTCCAACTTAGAAGTGTCAGTGATTCAATTTAGTGTTGACAATTTAGTGTCAAAGATCAGAATACCAAAGAAGGGAATGAGTTTGGGTAAATACGTGTTCTGTTTGCCTGTGTTCATTCCTTCTTTGCATAAAACTGTTGGAAGTGAAGCATTTAGGAGACACTGTCTTCTAAAGAACAGGTGGTCACCATGAAAAATGAGAAGGAAGACGAATAGGTAAGTTTTGATACATGATCAGTGTTTGAGGTGATAGCATTAGAGCACTGTTCCTGTTCCTGGGGCTTCTTGAATTCTTGATTTTTCGTGAGTCAATCTAGTGATAAACTGAGAGTAATAGTCAGCCCTCTCTCTAGTCTTTTTCTGTCCCCTGAATCCATGCTGTCCAGCAGCAGGACTGCCTTTACCTCTTAGCTGGTTGCTGGCAAACTTCCCTGACATGGGACGGTTTGGTGGGCAAGATACTGGAAGCAGCACAGGACGAAGTCCAAGTAGAAAAGCAGAACACAGAGCTGAAGGCTCAGAACTTGGGAAGCACGGCCAGTTCCCTGCCTGAGTAGTAGGACAATGGTTTTTTTAGCCACAGGCAGAGAGCGTGTGGTGAGCAGAGGTTTATGTTAGACTTCTAACTAGGTTAGTAGGACATAGGGGCTTCCATATGTAGGGTCTTTTGCTTGAAAACACAACCCTCCAAATGTTTAGAAAGCAGAAAGGGAGAGTCAGGTTGAGGGGGAGGGACGATGGAGGCCCTGGATGTGAGATAGTAAAATAGTAGTTTCACTTCCCCACAACATCATTTCTACATTTATATAGTGTGTCAGACAAATGGCTAAGCATATAATTTGTTCTTTCTTAATAACCAATCTGTCTAATGTTCTCTCAGGTACCATTTCGAAGAGCTCTCAAAAATGGTTATGTTATTTCTCAGTCTGGACTGATATTTTGACCCTGAAATCAAATGCGATAACAGCTCCCTTCAAAGCAAAAGCCTCGCCATTTATTTATGACTAATGCCCTCAAACCATGATTGCTTATTTTCAAATAGAAGTGGAGTTACCAGGTCATTGTAAGACCAACTCAAGATACCCCACTTTGTAAGTGCCAGGAAATGGCCTATTTCTTAGGCAGCAGATTCTATTTTATGAAATATTAGTTCCAGTACACTACAGAGTAATCAACAAGGAACTAATTATGCTTATATTCAATGATTATGTTTTCATCTAGTAATATAAAATATTCCTTTATGGGTTATATCTGTACCCACTGGTTTTATGTGATTTTTTTTATCAGACCATGTACCTTACCTTTTAATTATATTAGCTTATAAAACTAATAGTGGTAGTCTTTATAAATATACTCAACTACTTAACTGTCCCTGAAGTCTGGCCTAGTTTATTATGTGTTAAAGTAAAGTAAAACCTTGACGTATGAGTAACAAATCATGGTGTTACATCAGGCCGCCATTTTGAGAATATAAAAATGGTCATAAATGTATACTTAGTCTGGTACGATTTATAAATGTCTATTATATGTAGAGACATATTTGCCGAGACGTGTACTCACTAGAATCTTTTAATAAAATAATTTTACAGGCAGCATTAGTTTATAAATAAACTTAGATTTTCAGCCTAGTTAGGAATTGGGTAAGACTCAACATTAGTGTCAGATTGCCCACAAATGAAAATGTGTTTTAATGAGTCTGAACTGCTTTCCCCTAGTACATCCTTCTGGTATTATGGATATAAATAAAAATTGTGTGGTGATGAATATTTAAGTATCTGAAATAGAAAAATTAATAAATGTAAAAATTTGAGTTGTTTTATTTTTTCTTTTTAAAGATTTGGCTGTATCCAACAAATGACCTTCAGAGCTCAAAAGCAGCAAACATATGAGACCTGTATTTTTTCACCAAGTACTTGGGCTCAAACATGTTTCTAATGTACTTATTATTTTTCTATTGTTGTTAAGTGAGATGATGCTTAGCACTGTTCCACAAATGCTGTTATCCCATTAGCCACAGACATCCTATTGCTCGTTAATATTATTCCCGGTGGTAGAGCTCATATCACCATTGATTTAATCTGCTGAAGTTTTGAAACTTTTAAGACTTCTGAAGTTCTTGGTCTTTATATAGGCCAATATAGTAAGAAGCCTCCATCATGAATCTTAACACCGCATTTATATCTTTATCACTCTCCAGTTGTTTTCTGTGATGACTCATTTCAATGGTAGTGCTTTTTCCCTAAAACACAGGCAAAAAATAAGTCAATAAAAATAACATATTTGCAAACATTTCAACTTGAAATTGTCACAACAGAGAAATAACTAAATATTACTCTTCTCCAATGTCTTTTCTATTATGCAAATTATTAAAGCTTATTTGCAATTTTACTTTTTTACCAATAGGTGGCATTGACAATTTTAGCTTTAAAAATGTATTTCAGAATATATTCTAATTGGAGAGGAATGGTACAGTGTTTTATATTTAGCTTTTAATTTAGTCTGAGAAAGCTGACATGTATGTGCTCACTTCCATCAGCTATAAATTAAATTGTATTTTCATGGTTGGCTGAAAAAAGTCATATGACTCATTATCTTTATTTCCCTAAATCAGCTAAAAGGGGATTTCTAACCACTCAGATTTCACAAAAAGTGGAATGCAGTGTCTCATAACTTTTATTGTCATTTAACTCCTACATAACTCCCTCAGAAAAAGAGCCTAGGTGTCTATAGAAGCCTAAACCATGTCAAACTTAATTTGCTATTCAGAGTAACAGTGAGAACTGGCAACTAAAATAAATAGTTTTAATTGTTTAAAATGGAAAATCTTGCCATAGCCTAGTGCCTTTCCTTGATAGTAGAACATGAGGTGTTTTACACAATTTGTCAGAAGAGCCACACGTTTCTAGGTATCTCTGATTAGACCCTTTCTTTCACCCTGTCCCTTTAGGAAGACACATTAATTTTTTATTTTGATAAGCATCCTGGCTAATTGCTCATGTTCGTTACTATTGTTCTCACTTGGTAAGTGTTTCCTTATTACCTTTTCATGGTAGCATCTTAACTGTGATGCTAAAGAGCATTAATATTTATGTTGTGGACTACAAATTAGGATTTTTAGTTTCTTAGCTTGGATTTATGGTATTTGTCCAAAATTATATCTGGTATGTTGATTTTGTTTTCATAGAGGATGTCCAATTTATTTTTATTTTTTACTTTTTGATAAATTGAATGAGTATATTTTGCTTTTATGTTATGCAAGCCCTCTCTTCATGGCCTAATTTTATCATGAAGGTGTATGTAATAGGATTGTGTTCATTTATACTATGCTGAAATGTGGAATAGTTTTACCATGCTTGTTTTAGAAAAGCATATCCCTATTCATGTAAAACAATTTATGCTATCTTCGTTTTTAATTCAGGAAAGCCACACTTTGAAACCACTTAATGTATACTTGTGGTTTCTTGTATTTATTAAGATTCAGGATATATTTATATTTTCACTTAGGGAACATTATATGGATAACTGGCTCAGGGCTTGGTATCTCTTCATGTGTAAAAGAAATGGTTCTGACCAGATGACCTCTAAAATTCCTTCTAGTTTTCTAACATTTTATCATTCTATGAGAGACCCATGAGGTAATTCTGAATCTGAATATGACTCATGCCTCCGTTCAAAAATCGAATATATTTTCACATCCTTTAGTTTGCCCACATAGTCTTTGCTAAGTGCCTATGCACATATGGATTATGTCCTTAATGTTTTAGGGTGATTCAACCTTCTTTATATTTATAGGGTTGCATGGCACACGTCAAGAAGAAATGATTGATCACAGACTGACAGACAGAGAATGGGCAGAGGAATGGAAACATCTTGACCATGTAAGATGTTGGTAATCATTTCAAAAAATGTTTTGAAAACAGCTGGAGTGAGGTGACATGATAAAAGTGTGGGGATGCTTTGAAGGTATTTTCTGCCATCCTTGAAAAAGTAATAAATGAGAATGTTTAAAGTAGAATATAGGATTTGATTTCTAAATTGATATCAAGGCCACTTATATAAGAGAAGTGTTTAGATCATGGAAAGGATTCCCTAAAGCCAGATCAGTGGGCTGCTGTTTTATTTGTAGAGAGTTATTTATTTTATCCAGTAATGGGATTAGTATTTGGAAAGATGGGTTTACTTCAGCTGAAATATCCCTGTCATGCCTCCCACATTTTATTCTCATTCCTATTGAGTTAACTCATCTATTGGATCTCTGTGTCAAATCTAACCTTTGAAAATATTAGACGGAAGGCTTCAGAATAAAATAGCATTCTTCATTGTCCTAAAATAGTTTGTTTCATTACCCACCAAAGTCTATGAGTTGTGGTGATTGATAATATATCCTTCCTTTCTCCCCCTGCCCATTTCTTCCATAGCTGTTAAACTGCATAATGGACATGGTAGAAAAAACAAGGCGATCTCTCACTGTACTAAGGCGATGTCAGGAAGCGGACCGGGAGGAATTGAATTACTGGATCCGGCGGTACAGTGATGCTGAGGACTTAAAAAAGGGCGGCAGCGGTAGCAGCAGCCACTCCAGGCAGCAGAGTCCTGTCAATCCAGACCCAGTGGCGTTAGGTATCTTTTCTTCAGATGGACATATTGAACAGATACTTCTTATGCTATTAATGCCGATTTTATTTTTAGCTCGTCTTTTCAAAAATAAAGGCTATACAGGGAATTGTAGAACAATAAACACTTTATATCCTCAAATATGTCTTGTCTGTTAGGCAGATTGGCATAGAAAGAGGCAGTTACAAAAATTAAACTCCTTTTCTAGGTTAATGTTTTGGGCTTATGACAAAGCTTCAAAGCTGGACCAGAATTTCACATGAATCACTAAAATGCGTGCTCCTTCATAAAATAGCTCTTTGGACCCTGTCTCCAACCTGCAAAGACAAAATCTCTGGGAGTGGGCTTGGAGCTTCTAGCAAGCTCTCCGGGGAATTCTGCTGCACCCTAGTGTTGGAGAGTAATTTATCTCAAAACGCTTCCAGGAAGAGACCTAAGGGCTCTATAGTTTGCCCACTGCCACTTGAAAATTAGTGATATAGATTTAGCTCTTCCATGACCTTAACTTAGATGGCTTAACTGTGATTTTATTAATTCTAGTAACTTACAGGACTATTAATATAGCAGTGCTTTAGAAATTGAATGTGTACATGTGGCCGTATTTAGTATTGAGATTTGGGAATTGTTGGGGTTATAAATAGAATGTAATCCCAAGTACATGGAAAGAAAATTTGAACCTGAAATAATTTTTGAGAGGCCTGTGGACTTTTTCCTAAATTAATAATAAGCTACTGTCATTTACGTTGCTGGCCACTACTTGTATATACAGTCTGAGTCAACTTAATGGAGATGGATTTGTGTTGACCCCTGTTCTCTCATCTCATTTTTCTTATGTGTTTAGCCCCACACCTGCTACCTAGCTTAGGTTAGGGTACAGTCCATGCTGTAAAAACAAAACTAATTACCTGTGTGCAGATTAAGCTCGTGACT
Organism: Stenella coeruleoalba; assembly: GCF_951394435.1. NCBI lineage: Eukaryota > Metazoa > Chordata > Mammalia > Artiodactyla > Delphinidae > Stenella > Stenella coeruleoalba. The sequence continues at coordinate 43,258,556 of NC_137163.1, forward strand.
TTGGCCTCATTATCATCCATGGCTGATTATCAAATATTTAAAACTTGAAGTATATTATCTGGCTATTGATCACATTATTTTTTTTATTAAAATGATTCCTAGTCATTAAAGTTTCCTTTGCACTTAGGTTCGTCAATTCCTGCTAATCCCTGAATGCTGAATGTCTATTGCCATAATAAGTATTAAATAAAGGAAGATTCCAGGTCATTTAATTTACCCAACAAACATTATTCTAAAGGATATTTTAAAGAGAAAAGTGTTGTTAGCTTATGTTAAGGCAAGCAGTGAAAATAGGTTTAAGTTTAATTTGAACCAAATTAAACCAAACTGTTTAGAATAGAATAAGCATCTTGCTTTTTACTTCTGTATTGTGAACCAAAATTGGCTAATAATAATAATAATAAAGAGAATATTTGTAATCATCCAATCTAGGCAAAAATTGAGGGCCTTAAATTAAACAAAACTTTGGGAGTAAAAATATCCATTTTAGCTGGCTCTATTTAACAAATGCATCGAGTCAGTGCTTATTTGTTGAACCTGGCTTACTGTGTGTCAGGCATCATGCTAGGCACTGTAATAAAGGAAAAATATTCTTAATTCCTTCCTTTGAGGAACTTTTAAGCTAGTGGAAGAGATAGGCAAGGAGATAGCTAGTGGTCATACCAGCAGGCCGCTCAATTCAGTCCTCTGCACTGACAGGATTAATATTATCTGCTGTCTATTGTAAAAGAAAAAATTCAGAAATGGATAGGATTTCAGACCTATGTGAGTTATATTCAGCACACTGAACATAGGACCGTTATCATGTAATCATCTATAGTCACGCATTCTAGTGATACAAGTGTTCATCGTTCTCCAGGAAGCTAGGTTTAGTTTCCCTGTTATGTAATCAAAAGAATAAACTTGGTTTTAAAAACTCCTTAAGAGTACACAAATCACATTACTTTTAATGATGCTTAATGAATTCATATTTTTGGTAAAAAAGAGATCGCTTTGGTTTTAAGCTTTTATAGATAGTATTTTTCAAAGACTACAAGTAGTTCATTTCTTTGTTGGGACTCTGTTAAAACAGTCCTATTCTTTAGGGACACAGAACCCTAGATTGCGTTTTAAAGAAACTTACCACAGCCATAGGGAGAACCTGTCAAGAGCCACACAATATGCAAGTTTTAGCATCCAACAGTTATATTTCCCTGGTGTCTTTTACCAGTAGATTCCTGAAGTCTTCGAGTTCCATCCATCTTGTGAGCTGGGCTATGGCTATAAATAAGGCAGGTAGTTTGTAATATGGGGCACAATCATTTACATTAAGTGCTTTCTGAGGTTTTCTCTTAGGCTTTGGAGTCGAATGTATTAGTGTGTGTAATTAAAGGATTAAGGATATTGACTGATAAATTTATGGATATGGATTTATGGATATAGGCATATGGATATGCCTAAGAGCTCCATATCCTATGATTATTCTACATGTGTTTCCTTTAGCTGGATTCTCTTAATTCTTAAGCTGCTGTCTGGTCTCAAATGAGACCTTCAGAATAATGTTATAGAAGATATCTTTAGTTCAAAATATTGCCCTAGTCACATTCCTATCTTAGAAACAATGACAACATTTAGTCATACACTCATTTTTAGCATTTTAAATTGTATTTGGTGACTGTACAGAGAAAAATGTAACTTCCATAACTGTTGTGTTGTGTTTGTTAAACTCATTCCCATTCTCGCTTTTGAAATATATCCATAGTATTAAGTCAGTTTGAGGGATTGGTAAGATAACATGATTAATCTATTACTAATTGAATTTGGGGAGTTCCCCCCAGATATTAAGTAAAGACTATTTTAAATGAGTAGCCTCTTAAACAGTTTTAAAGCTGAGTACACACTAAGTCCATAATGTTATTTCTACTCTTTAAGTCAAAAACAGGTTGTTATCTTGAAGGACTTTTGAAATAATACACTTTTCCTTGAAATAATAGATTTTAATTATTTGTATTATTATTATAACTCACTTGCTTTCCAGGAAAAAACTCCAAATATCCAAGTCTTAAGAAAATTGGAAAACTATTTTTTTAAACAATTTTTAATTTTTTTAAACAATTTAAAAACTATTTTTTAAACCTCAGAAAGAGGTTTTTGTTTTAAATGAAATGATACATCAACTTGATCATTCACAGAAGGCTTAGAGATTCATAAGTTTGTTGAATTAATACCACCTCCTGCCTCAAGTAATTGGTACAGAAATTAATATTTTAAAATTCCTTTGGCTGACAAGTTTTATCACTGTCACATGATTGAATTATAGAGTTTCTCATTAACTGTCTCAATGCTCAGGTAATCTAGCATGAAAGTTAAAGGCACAGGGTTTGAGCAGATGTCTGGATCTGAATCCCTGGTTCTTCTTACTAGTTTTGTGACCTTTGGCAAGTAACTCTCTGCCTCAGTTTCTTCATCTGTTAAGTGGGGATGGTAACAATACATATTTCATAGGTGTTTCTGTATTAAATGAGTTAACAGTTATACAGCATATGGGACAGTGCCTGACACATAGTAGATGTGCTATAAGGAATAGCTATTATTATGATTTCTAACATGCAATCTCACAGTTTAGAGAGTAGCGAGCCGTACATAAAATTAGTGTTATTGCTTGGCACACAATTTTATGAAATTATAGTAGATTCTTAGGTATTTTTTCATTCCAAAAGTATTTCCAAGCAGTAATGTTTAGGTGGCTAATTTATATAATAGGCACAGAAACAAGAAAAGGGGAATTCCGTCTTAAATACAGTAAATCTGTTATACCTTTGGGACCCTAATTCATAATACAGGGCTATAGAAAAATAGTTTACTCCCATCCAAAGGAATATATTTTTCTACTTCTATACTATCAGATCATAAAAACCACAAACAAGTTATTCAGAGTATATCTGCATAACAGTTTAGATTTTATGTACTTGTATTGATTCCTTTTAAATTACATCATGAAATTCATTTCAAGACGATGCATCTGAGCTCCTTTAAAGAGTCTACTATATTTAGTATATTGGGTTAAAAAAGACGTGACTACTAGTTAAATATGTCCATCTTTGAAAAACAAGAAGAGATGGTTGCCTCCTACAGCATTAGGTATTTTTATTGTTAAAGATGAAAATCCTAATGTAGTTCTTGGCTTCTAGGTTGGGTTGGGCTTCTGAACATAAAGTTGAGATTTCTGGATTTATTATCCTTTAAAACAAAAATAAGTAACATTTCTAAAGATGAACTCATTTAACCCTTCCTTTCTTTTGATGGTTTTTGTAATAGATATTATCATGATCACAGCCTCATTCTGCCCACTACAGGATGAAGGCCATAACATAGGTGTTGCCAAGCTTTGAGCATTGCTGTCCTGGGTCATATGAGGTCACATTGGTTCTCCAAAGGCCATCAGCTCATCCCTTCATGTATATTGATGGCGGCCCTTGCTGTATCTAGTATCCAATGGTCTCCATCTGTCGTAAGTGTAGTGCATCTTCCATCTCTTCCATACATCATAGATTGCTTTTTCTGTCTTTTCACATTTCTTAAAACATTTCCCCCACTTCGACTTGGTCTCATTTCATAGATGTATCTTCTGGGGGCTCCCCTCCTCCTCTTCTTTCATCCCCAAGCAGTTTGCATCCCAAAGTAAGCTAAACGTAATTTATAAGGTCTTTTCTATAATTTTTCCATCTTTCAGTAGTTACATATGTATACATTTCACATTTTAAACCATCTCGCACAGACTCTTCTGTTTTTGTTTCACCACTGCATTTTAGAACAACCATCTATTTTACAGCAACTTATATTTTATAGGTGGTCAAGATTTAATGGTTAAAAATTAGCTTCTTCAGAATCTGAGCCTTAGAATGTTTTGCATAAGTTTGTCTATATTCACCAATAATCTAAAATAAGAAAGTCTTAAGAGAGAAGTTGTCTCTTGTAATATTGATCAATTTCAGGATTTGTTTTGGTTTTTCACTTTTTTTTTTTTTTTCTTTTTTGCGGTAAGCGGGCCTCTCCCTGTTGTGGCTTCTCCCGTTGCGGAGCACAGGCTCCGGACGCGCAGGCTCAGCGGCCATGGCTCACGGGCCCAGCCGCTCCGTGGCATGTGGGATCTTCCCGGACCGGGGCACGAACCCATGTCCCCTGCATCAGCAGGTGGACTCTCAACCACTGCGCCACTAGGGAAGACCTGTTTTGGTTTTTTAAACTCAGTTTTGCATATGTGGACTCTGTTATTGCTACTAGTTAATCAGAAGAGAAAATATTAAATTAATCATTCAGTTTCTGTAGCTATTAAAGTAGAATTTGTCAGTGAATCAAAATAGTTTCTGAGCAGTACCTCTACTGTCATCACTTCATTCTTTCTGTTGGTACACCTGATGCTTAGCTAGGACACAGTAACTTAGAACTGGAGGGGATATTGTAAAATATGTATATATATATGTAAATAGGTGTATATTATATAAAAAATTTTATTTGCCTTTATATTCTGCAGCATTTTGAGGAAAAAAACACTTTCTTAGGATAGGATTAAGAAAACTTTTGCTTGATTGTAGTTGGTACTTCTATCAGGGTTCTAGGTTAGGTGGAGTTTGACTCTATGTGAATAAGACAATGTATCATTGAGAATTCTAGGGAAATGTAGCCAAGAAGGTGAAATACAGCACAACTTTCCAGTATGGCATATGGATCCTCACGATCTATACAGACTGTATAGCACACGGGAAGGTGGGTGCACAGTTGACTCCAGTACACTATCTATCTTTGAGCAAATTTGGGGGCTATTCATGAGGTTTGAATAAAATTTATAAAAGTATCACCTAAGAAGTTTGAGGACTTCCCATCAAGGGTTCAGACAGTGAATTGCTAATTATAGACATAACTTCTCTCCTCAAGTGACATGTACTGAGGGAGTAAAAATTTACTGGTGTGTATTACTTAATCCAAACTTCTTCAATGGTTTTGTTTTGTCTAAAGTTTTGTGCCCTTTGGATGTCAGTGCTGGGTGAAAAAAGAAACTTTATGGTTCTCTTTTCACCTTAGTTTTTTTAAATAAGGAAATAAGTATACAGTTGGCCCTCCGTATCCGCAGGTTCCACATCCATGGATTCAACCTAGCACACATCAAAAGTATTTGGGAAAAAAAATTCCAGAAAGTTCCAAAAAGCAAAACTTGAATTTGCCATGTGCTGGCAGCTATTTACATAGCATTTACATTGTGTTATAAATTATAAGTAATCTAGATATGATTTAAAGTATAGGAAAGGATGTGTGTAGCAAACAAATTAGCATCCAAAGCAAATACCATGCTTTTTTTTTGTTAATTAAAGTGTAGTTGATTTACAGTGTTGTTAATTTCTGTGGTACAGCACAGTGGTTCAGTTATATATGCATTCTTTTAAAAATTCTTTTCCATTATGGTTTATCACAGGTTATTGAATATAGTTCCCTGTGCTATACAGTAGGACCTTGTTGTTTATCCATTCTATATATAATAGTCTGCATCTGCTAACCCCAAGCTCCCAATTCATCCCTCCCCCACCCAACCTCCCCCTTGGCCACCACAAGTCTATTCTCTATGTCTGTGAGTCTGTTTCTGTTTCACTCCTGGGTATATATCTGGATAAAACTGCAATTCAAAAAGATACATGCACCTCTATGTTCAGAGCAGCACTATTCACTATGCCATTTTATAGAAGGGACTTGAACATCCTCGGATCTTGGTCCCCTTCAGATACCAAAGGATGACTGTATATCCATTCTTACTGGGCAACCTGCTAAATAATAATGATGGGAGTAGCACTAACATCTAATCAGAGTTTAGGATGTGCCATGCCAAGCATGTAGTAGGAAGTACCTCGCTGAGTCCTCACAGCAGCAATCTCAAATGTAGTAGTATTGTCCCCACTTTACAGATGTGGTGGCTGAGACATGGAGAAACTAACTTGCCCAGTGTCACAGGGAGAGCAGGTGGCAAAGCCAAGATTCACCTTCTCTGGGCTTTAGAACTAACTCTTCTGCCTGTGCTGCCTACGGCTGGTAATTAGTATTTGGATAACTTAACATCAGTTTCCCTGTTCCCTATAAATATAATAGTCCATTAAAAAATATTTTTTATAAAGTTATAACTCTTTCCTTAACCCAATAAATGGAAAATTTTTTGTTTTCTTTTTTTTTTTTTTTTGCTACTGTGGAGAAAGCATTTTTTTGTTTGTCTTCAGACTTTACAAATCTATTCTTATCCAGTAAATTATTCTTAAGCCAAAGTCTTTTCTCCTAAAAATAAATATCTAAAAGTTGTCTTAAGTAAATCTCTGTTTCACTGTGTCATGTGGCTAAATGTGAACTTGAACTTGACTGCACTTTATAATGATGTGAAAGGTAATTTTGACAAATCTAATTAGGCACGTGATATTTCTTGGAAGTCGTATATGCATCAAACGGTTTTATCAAGCTCTTTAGCAAATGAAAATTACTTAAATAAAGCCATTTTGCTTTTCATCATTTACTGTATAGAAATGAATGTGTACATGAGAATGCATGGGTATTTCCAGTCCATTTGATTATCAAGTAGTCATAAAATTATAACGTAAACTTTTAAAAATAAACTTTTTATATTTGGAATAATTTTAGACTTAAGGAAACATTTCAAAGATAGTACAGAGAGTTTCCATATGCCCTTCACTAAGCTATAATAAGGTTTTGCTAATTCAGAATAGTTGTGGAAATTTTATGTTCTGGCCAACTGATAATCTGTGTACCCTCGAAGGATTCAAAATATTCAAATGTGTCTAAGGCATTCAAATATAAAATGATATACTTAGATAAATTGATTGTGCTTTTCTCATTCTGTAGCTCCATAAAATATAGAAAACTGGACTGAATTTCTTTTGATCTTCACCATACATTAGATAGAGTATTCTTTAAAAAGTCTGCTACTTAACATTTCTTATACATGTAGAGAAAACTTCAATTATTTGAAATTTATCATGGGTTGAAAGATTGCTATATTTATAAAAGTTAAAATGATTTTTTTTCTTCCCCTCAAACTTCTAAATACATAGACTTTCATTTGAAAATCCAGTATGGAAGAAGTTTAGTGCATATTTTATCTCTGAAAGACTGTACACTTTACTTTCAAGCATATATAAAAACATATATAAAAGGTTTCATGTCATTTTCATGAAGATGTTATTTTGGAGGTGAGCATTCCTACATCAGCTTTATTATGATCCGTTTTCTCAAACTTTTAAAATTTGGTCAGCATAAAAGCACAGCATTTCACTTAAAGTGGAACTTCATTTTTTTTTTTTTTTTTTCCGGAAAGCATGTCATGTACTAGTTATATTTGGTCAACTGGCTATCTGTGAATCCATTCTAATGATTCTTTCTTGCTTCCATCCATGTCAAATCTATATGATCTAATTTTTGTGAGAATTTTGAATGCTCATCAAGATTTTTTAAAGTAATTGTTAGAGCTGGTTAGCCATGGAATCAGGCTCACTATTTATTGAAAGGTGGTAGAATCAGAGCTGTGTGAAAATTATGTTACCCTAACATTTGACTTTCTAACTACCAATTTGACTTTGGAAAAAAAAAGAAAATTACCAGATACAGTTTATTTTCTTTAATAAAATAAAATATACCCATAGAAATTCCCATACTTAAGGAGTGTTGGGAACAGTGTTCCCAAATATCATATTATATAATGAAATATTTAGAGTTGTTTTGGCTTTGAGCATACAAGGCATTTAGACCAATGACCTGTTTTCCTTGTGCTCTGATGACTGGTCTTGCTATTTTTGTTTATTTTTTAGAAGTGAAATGCCCAGCCTTTTAAAACTATGTTTTTGTAGAGAAGCTGAGATAGTGGGCATTGCTTGCTTCTACCCTGTGTAATGACATAACAGTGCTTATGGTGCTTTCCTCCTCTCTCCACCAATTTTTATTCTTTTCATAGATGCACATCGGGAATTCCTTCACAGGCCTGCTTCTGGATATGTGCCAGAGGAGATCTGGAAGAAAGCTGGTAAGAATTGTTTAAAAACACGAATTTAGTGTTCTGGCAGCTGTGTGCAGTTGTTAATGAAGTGACGTGAAGAATGACAAGAAGGGACTTTACTGCTAACAACAACAAAACAAACCCCCACATACAAAATTTAAAAATCCTGATGAATATTCTTAAACCAGGCCTGATTAGAACATGAAATAGTTTTTATTTTAGTAGCATCTGCTAGTGCTACTGTAATGAGAGTCTGGTGATGCTTCTGTTATAAACCCCATTTTTCAGGGGCTATAATGGTTTCAGGCTGGAAGCCTGAGGTCTCAGATTGCATGCAATTTTTCCTTCATGAAAACAAAGTCTGGTGTTTTACTTCAGCCTTCTCTTCTAATTTTTTTTTTAATTGGGGTATAATTGACATATATCTCCTGAATTCTTTTTAAATGTATCACAGCAAATCTAGTTCACTTGCTGAGGCACTCAGAAGTTTTATGGTTACAACCAGTTTTTAAAGTTGATCTTTTGTGCTAATTAATATTCAATGACCAGAACTAAATTAAGTTAAATGACAAAGTTGCTAAATTTCTATTTTTCCTTTCCATGTATACTGTCTGATTTTCATTAAGGGATATTGTTCTGCGTTTTGAAGTAGATTTAAATTTCTGATGACTCATTGACTTATTGGGCTTAAAGAAGTTCAAATCTGGCAGAATCTTGGTAGAACACCAGCACTTTAAAAGTTGAGCCAAAACCTTATTTTTAAAAAGAAACCAACTCAGGAGATAAAGCACAAACCTGTTTCAAGAGTTAAAAATGACATTGCAAATACATAATGTGGCTTTGAGCTACTATAACTTCAACTGTTAAAATAGTTTGTCTGAGTTGAGAGACTGGAAAATGCTGTTTCTGCAGACGATCAGACGGGTATAGGGCTGAGAACCACAATCAAGGAGGAAAGGGTTTTTTTTTCCCCGCAGAAGATTTCTATTTGGGTTTTGATTTGACACAGCTATGTCTATAGTTCTGTGCAACTTGGTGACTCTGGTCCCTTGGCTCTTGTTCGAGTTTTGTGGTTGTTTTTTAAATTTTCTAAGAAATAACTCTTTTTGTAAGTGGGACAGGGAGTTTCAAAATCTGATAGTATAGCAGTGTAGATTAAGAACCAGAGAAAGATCTCTTGCATGTCCAGTATACAAATAAGGTAGATCCATTCAGCCTAAAGGTTAAGGTTTATATATGTGTATATGTGTGTGTATGTGTGTGTGTGTGTGTGTGTGTATATATATATATATATATATATATATATATAAAATCTGTATAGTCTTACCAGATTTAGAGCATCGCCTCTAAGAAGATTTTCTACCAGGATAATAGTCATGGGATACTCATAAGATGTTAAAATGTGCTGGGTGCCACCTACTTGGAGAAGGAATTGCTACATCTTTCTTCTGACCATTTTTCTTCCCCAATTTTAAGCTGTCAGTTCAACTTATTCCAATAATAGGTACAAAGAGTTGCCATTTTGGATAGCACAAGGATGACTTTTTATGTTGAGGGATAGAATCTCTGCATTTCTCTATTTATGTGTATTTAAGTTAAATCTTGATAGTTCATAAAGAAAAATTGACAGTGAAGTCTTGTGCAATCCAAATTCCTTCTGTGCTATTATCTACTCAAGCCTTTGTTTGACTGCTGTGAAGTGAGAGCAGATTTTTCTGAATATACCACCTTTGTTGGAAAGTCAACTTGAATAGCTATGCACAAAGGAAATCCTACCATAAGTGGTAAGCATTTGGAAGCAGATTCAAAACTTCATTATGTACTTTCCACTTAATCAGTTTTTTTTTTTTTTAACTTGACATGTTGTAATCTATTGAGTCCACTATTATTTTTCTTCACTGTCTGTTTTGTGGGTTTCCGAAACCAGTTCTGGGTGTACTTTGCATCATGGGGACTCTGAGAGGAGGGAAAGAGCAATCCTTGTTTATGTGGTGTCCGTGCATTCTCTAAGAAGGGTTAAACCTTATCAAACCATGTTTCAAATATTTTTAATATGTGCCTATCCATCTACATTAGGTCTTCAGTCTAAAATCTGACTTGGAAGTAGTGTCCATTAAATTTGTATTCTTATTACTATCTTAGGGATAGTGATATCCCTAATCTGCTGCAGAAAAACAGTTTGGGAATTGTTTTCTATGGATAGATGCTAAATTTTAAGGAGTATATTGAATCTCTAAAGTATAGATGACAGTTTCACCTGGAAGTCTCAAGTAACTGCTTATAATATTTATCTTTATAGACTTCTTAGAAAGCATTTCTAGTGTTCGAAGTGTCAAGGCATTCCAACATGAGGAAAACACCAAAGGCAGAACAGGACATCTACACTCAGCCTGTTAAAATTTGAAAGCTTTTCCCCCCCAAGAGTCTAAAATTGGCTGTGGGCAATTTTTTTTCCCTAGGAAAAAACCTATAAAGTGTGTCTTTGCAATGAAACTATTATACACTACCTTTGTGACAAAAGATAAGTAAATAAAATCAAGTTTAAAGCATTTGAAAGATATCAAAGGGGCAGAGCTCTAAAATTCAATGTACTATAACCCATGCATCTTCTTTTCAGAGAAAATTATAATTGCAAAAAGTATATCCTGTGCTTGAAAGTACATCATGTAATATTTTGCACCATTTTATTTTGAAATTATTTCGAACTTGCAGAAAAAGTTGCAAAAAATAGTAAAAACAAATCCCATATACCTTTCTCCCAATTTTCCCTATTTCACCATATTTGCTTTGATGTCTTTTGTTTCTCTCTTCCTCTTTCCTTCCCTCTTTTTCTGTTGTGCATTATATTTTTCACCTCAGTACTTCAGAGTAAGTTGCAGACATGATGTCCCTTTACCGTAAACATTTTAGTGTGTATTTCCTAAGAACAAGGACATTTTCTTGTGTAACCACAGTACAGTTACCACAATCAGGATATTAACATTCATACAACACAATTATTTAACCTACAGACCGTATTCAAAGTTTGCATGTAATCCTAATAATACAATATAATATAATGATATCCATATTAAATATTTGGAGTCCTAACAAATGACGAAGGCCATATCAGTTTTCCCCTAAAAGTAGTATTTTTTAAAGCAACCGCAAAGATAACAAAACACACTCTGAAGTTTAAAGGTCTTTATAAAATTGGAAAAAGTCTACCATAAATATAGTTTTTAAATTGCAACTGTTTTCTTCAGTATATTTCTTTTTCAAACGATCAGTGAATGTTTGCAGTTGGTAATAAATATTCAAGCACCTTGCACATGTCCTACCAATTCTCTTTGCTGATCTGTACGTGCCTGTGGGATTAGAATAGGAATGCATAATTTAAATATAAATTGCCTGATTTGCATATACAATTAGTCAAGCTACAGCTTTGATCGTAAGCAAAAATTATTGTCCTGTATTACCACTTAGATAGAATTTTAATTCACCTTGAATATTCAAACCAAATTAGACCCTGACTGTATAGTTAGAAGGGCAGTGCTTCCCTGGTGCCCCAAGTCATTTATGATAGGATAATAAAGGCATCTTTTCACCTCCTGGTGAAGAAGGTGCTGCCAGCTCTGTGCAGTGCTCTGTTTTCAGATTTTAAATACATATCTTAAAGCAACCAACAAAGGCTTAACATATTTTAGTTAATATTTCCAGTCTGGATCCTTCCCTGTAATTTAGTTTATAAAATCTAGCAGACAGTAATTACAAATGAATAAACAAACCAGAAATAATTCTGGGAAAATGGTGGAGGCTACAAAAGTCACCATGGTTAATTATTAGTGGAGGGCTTTTCATGATCCTCAAGTCATGAACTATGGATGTGTGAAATATAACTACAGAAATTTAAGGAACTATAGGAGTACTTGCATCTCTTAACATTTTTTATCTACAGTAAAACATTTTTATTAGGAATCTATGTTTTTAATTAAACAGAACATTTAATTAAGGTGCTTTTCAAGTGAGTGAAACAATTAAGTGAAAACACTTGAATGAAACATGTCATAATTAGTTTTAATAGAGTGTTAATTGGTAGTAGGTTTGCCAAGTTAATAATTACTGCTTATTAAATTTTCAATTAATCATTGTCATTTTGCTTTGAATAAAGATGAAAATTAGATAAACTAATTCAGGGGGAGGATATTTTCCCTTGTTAATTAGAACAGTTAATTTTTTAAAATGGAAATTACTTGTTTTAGTTGTCAATCTTATGTTTTACATTAGTCAAATCTTTGCACCCTTTCCACAGCCAAAAATAAAGAGCTAATTTGACACCTTGCAGGTTTGTAGTCAGGCCTGATTGTTTTGGCCTGCAGTATGATTCAATTATATTTGTCTAGTGCAACAGTTGGTTATGCAAGACTGTTTATATTTGATTCAGTAGATGGACAACAGCTGAAAGTCTGGAAATGAGAAAATGATTTTTTTTTAAATCCCTACCATTTAGTCTATAGAGTCATATGTCCACATTACTCAGGAAATGACAAGAAAAAGAAAAGCTGGATCTTCTGTATGTTTCATCTTCAATTTTCTTTAAAAGGGCTGCATTAAATTAATTTCGTTATTGTGTTGTATCTTTTACTAGCAAAATAACTTTGCATTTACATATGTGTCTGTGTAAAATCTGTTCCCTTCCTCTCTTTCCCTGAAAGCTTTACCCCTGTACTCCCTGTGTTCATATTAACCTATTGCATTGTGGCAAAACACCTTCTTCTTGTGTCTGAATTATCCAGGCAGGATTCTTGTGGTTATTTTCGCCTTTTGTCTACTTAGTCTGGTCTCAGAATCCTTTCTGGGGTACTAGTTTGGTAGAAAAGTTGTAGTGATGCTACAGTAGTTTAAAAGATATTCCCAGGAGTGTAAATTAAAGGAAAAAATCTCACCCTTTGCTCTCTTAAAATGAATTTCCAAAATGTGGTTCTTTAGACAGCCGGAAGAACTGCCCAGTAATTGGGATGAAAGTCATGCGTGTTGTCTAGCATTCTGTGTAACAGCGATCAGTAGCCCAGGTCCCGCGCTAACAAAGAGCTGTTCTCTTGTCCGGTCTGGCCCGCCTGGCACGCAGAGGAGGCGGTCAACGAGGTGAAGCGGCAGGCGATGACCGAGCTACAGAAGGCTGTGTCCGAGGCGGAGCGGAAAGCGCACGATATGATCACCTCGGAGCGCGCCAAGATGGAGCGCACGGTGGCAGAGGCCAAGCGGCAGGCGGCGGAGGATGCTCTCGCTGTCATCAACCAGCAGGAAGATTCGAGCGAGGTGAGGTGCCAATGGAAGACTCCCTGGGGAGATGCTTCCGTTAATGAGGGCGGGCCTTTTCGATTTCAGGAGATCACAAGTAAAGGCGGATATTGGAGTTGAGACAAACGCATCTTTTGGGGGGGGGAATTGGAGTAGGCTTGGCACTTGTGGAGTTGACCAAGAGCTGATCAAATTTTGTTTTTATTAAAGGCCTAAAAGAACAACTGCCAAAAAAGATTTTTAATATATTTGGTGGGTAACAGATTAAAGTGAAATTCTTAGAACTTCCTAGCACTATTTAGATTCAGAATTCTGTTGTGTGTGTGTGTGTGTGTTAGCATATGTGTGTGGTTTCCTTCTAACAGCTGGGATTTAGGGGAGAGACCCTGTGTAAGCTGTGTAGTCTGAAGACATATTGCAGGCCAGGGATCAAAGTCACTTCCTTAACTATTGGTTCTGAAGTCGAATGCTAAACCAACGCTTGCATCAATTAAACATTTCTAAGAGATCTTCTGCACAGTCTGTTTTTGCACATTATTTGTAATAACCATTATGATGGTCATTTCATACCATAACATCACTGCCAGAGGTAATATTATTTAGTGTTATTACAGTATATTTAAAACACATTAACACGTAGCCTAAATGGCGGAAGGATCTGGGAAGTAACTAAAACACAGTGTCTAACAGAATGCCTTTCAACAGAGACTAAAGTCAGAGCAACATGGTAACGCTCTGCATTAACACAGCACCACAATCCCCAACCCAAAGGACCCTTAGATGAGGACTACAGTTAACTAGTCACACCATGCTGAACTAGCAACAGCATAAGCTGATAAATCAACAGTCCACTAAAACACATATCTACAATTTGTGAAGGAGAGTAAGAATTTAATTTGTACCAGGCTCGTCTGTAGATGAAAGACCCTGTGGGAATTATTCGATATCCAGAGTTTCTATTTAATGTGTAGCAGATGAATAGCAAGGGGACAAAAGCAATTGATTTTCAACATTTGAAAGTTTCTCGGGAAAAGAGGGACAAAGGGAAGTGTGTCTGCCCTTTAACTGCAGACTTTTCCATCGTTGAATTAAACTAGACATAAATTCAATTTTACTGGCATCTTATGGCTAAGATATTTAAAGACTTTGTTTTGTGTTTTTTGAAAGAAAACACAAATTTTATTAGCATCTTTTGGACAGAATTTGTCCTGCTCTATTCAAGTTAGTAATACTGTGAGGCACAGTTGTTGCCATCATTAAAACATTATCACTTTCATATGAACGTTTTAGGGCTGTTATGCATGTTAAGAGTATTTTATAGGTCACTAAATTCTAAAGATAAATATCTTGGAGAAATTGAGAATTAAGTCTTTATATTTGGCTAATAATGCTGTATTTCTTTAGTATCTATAAGCTGTGTACCTTTATTTCTAATATCCAGAAAAATATATGAGCTTGACACTGGTATTGAGCATTATAAAAATATGGTGTATCGAGCAGTAACTAGAAATAGTAGATAGGATGAAATAACCTAGATATGAGTGATCTTCTAAAGTAACTGTTTTCTTTCTTTCTTTTTGGGTATCTTGAAAAACTGATCTTTAATAGCACTACCCTTGTCTTCGGTGACATTTCTCAAGGATTTTAAAGTAGACTATGCTAGGAGGAAAGGTTTGGGAGCCAGAGAGCCACATTTAATTCCTGGCTCCATCTATTATAATTCTGTGATTTCAAGAAAACCACTAAACCTCTAAAAGCTTTGGTTTTCTCATCTCATACGGTGGGTAGAACCTTGAGATGTAATCATTTTATCATGTTGCAGGTGAGGAAGCTCACATGGCTAGTCATGCAGCTAGGGGTTGGCAGGATCCACGCTGGAGCTCTCAGCATGCTGTCAGTCCTTACATTGTTCCAGAACAATGAAATAAGCATCATGAAGGTCATTTTTGGATACAGATTTTAAAACTGTACCCTATGGACATTTTTTTAAAAATCAGGTTTGCAACCTGCCCAGGGCAGTTTGTTATTTGATACATATTACTCTAAATTATATCCATTTATTTATTTATTCTGTCAAGAGCAAATTATTCTATGTCGGGGACAGCGCTAGACACTGAAGATACAGTGGTTCCTACCTTCTTGTTCAGTATAATTCATTAGAAGAGTCAGATCACTATATTATGAGTCTTAGTAGAGTTTAGTGCAAAGGCTTCTGGGAAAAAAATTTGTTTCATCTGATACTTAAGGATAATCAGGAGCTGTTCAGCAGCAACCTTCCACCCACCTCCCACCCCACCCCCACATTGCCTCATCACTGCTTTTTTGGTCCATGCGCACGTCAGTGCCTTCTTGCAGGGAAGATGGGAAGGCAAGCTTTGCTAGGCTTTGCAAACAAGATGACTATGTGGCTGGTGAGTGTTTTGGAAGGATCACTCAGGCTGCAGTGTGGAGAGAGATGAGAGGAAATGAAAAGGAGGGACCGATCTGTTTCAGGATACAGACGAGGAGGAAGATGGTTGGATGAAGATGGTTGGCAGTGGTGCTGGGGGTGGAGAAAATTGAACCCGTGAGATAAAATGGGCAGAATTTGGGCTTCCCTGCTGGCGCAGTGGTTGGGAGTCCACCTGCCAATGCAGGGGACACAGGTTCGTGCCCCGGTTCGGGAGGATCCCACATGCCGCGGAGCGGCTGGGCCCGTGAGCCATGGCCGCTGAGCCTGCGCGTCCGGAGCCTGTGCTCCGCAACGGGAGAGGCCACAACAGTGACAGGCCCGCGTACCGCAAAAAAAAAAAAAAGGCAGGATTTGATGATTGGCCAGCTGACAAGGAAGGGAGAGAGTTGTGGTTTTTCAGTAGACATGCAGAGTTTGGGGTGTACACATCAGGTGATCTTCCTTAAGCATTAAACCTTTAAAAACTTACTGGCTTTGATCTGCCCAGCGGTTTTTTGTGAAGGTAACCTTTCTTCATTTTTTTTTTTTTTTGTGCATAAACAACAAAAGTTAAAACATTTTAAGAAGTTCAAATCAATTATTTAATTCAACTAGACAGACAGATTTCCTCTGTAGATTGGAAAGGGCAGATAGAGCACAAAGGCCTAAATAGTTTATGCTGTCTAATGTGAAAACCAGGATGTTGATCCTCAGCCCAGGTGCCTGCCTCGCAGGCCACTTCTTTAGTAGCTACACGGCAGTACACTCGACTCCTTCAGGATATTCCCATCCAGTTCTCTAATTTCACTTTGGTTTATAGACTAATAATCATTATTACTAACCGTTAGAATGACACTGGACTGCTTAGGCAGACACAAGCAGATGACATTTTCTGTACTTTCTCTTTTAAAGTGTATTACATATTTCATCAAGAATGTAATGCTAGCATTAGCATAAATCAAAAGAAAGGAAATTCAGTGAATCTGGCTATCTTCAACCATTTTAATTTTTTCTATATTCATTTCTGGTTCCTATCTGTAAACATATAGAGTCTTTTTTTCCAGTGAATATTGTTAGATTTGGACTATTTCAAAAGGAACCTGCCACAGCTTTTCTTTGAGATCTGTAACTTGTTCTGGCTTAGGGGATCAAAGCACATGGCTGGAATTGAGCCTCGAACAGAGAGCAAATAGTTGTGCTGTTCCAATAGTTAGTTTCGAGTTTAAGCCACTAAAGTGATATTTTCCCCCAGATTGAAACAGTCTTTATTCATTATTCCTAGATAGGTGCAGAAGTGCACACGCTTATATTGGGCGGTTTTGTGGCACTTAAGCAGAAACACTGACTGAACCTTTAAACTTTGTTTCCAGAACCTGCTGAGCCCTAATAGTGGGAACAGGTCACTCTGACAGGTTCATCTTCATTACCCCCTCTAGAATTAATAGAGCCATCCCCAGTGGATCCTGTGCAGTGCGGCCCAGACTCTGGGGATGGACTAAGTGGACTCAGTAGGAGGTAGTCACCACACAGTTACTACACACAGTCTCCCAGCATGGCTCCCATTAAAGCCTCACAATCTGATCAGACCTGTCGATCCCCAGAAGAATTTGGAGCTCTCACAGTATGAGCTGATT
Source organism: Stenella coeruleoalba (assembly GCF_951394435.1). Taxonomy (NCBI): domain Eukaryota; kingdom Metazoa; phylum Chordata; class Mammalia; order Artiodactyla; family Delphinidae; genus Stenella; species Stenella coeruleoalba. The sequence continues at coordinate 43,275,921 of NC_137163.1, forward strand.
CTATGTTACCTAAGATTTTTGCTTATTTGTTTCATTTATTAAAAGACCAGCTGTCTGAATCCATAGATGTTCATGGTGTATTGGATGGTCTGGAATGACATGGAGTGGTTCACCTCTTGGAACTTTGTTTTTTCTCATCTATAAAACTGGGATAATGTTTATAACTCACTTTGCAAGGTGGTTGAGAGGTACAAATAAGATGAGTAGAAGTCTTTTATAAACAAGTCACCTTATAAAGAGCAGTGTGAGTATGTAAGAGAGAGAGAAAATAAAAAACAATTAAGAAGCTATTCTAACAGGAAGGGCAGGGAAGGAGTAGTAACCGTGAGATTGGAAAGGAAGGGAGACCATGGGGGAAGCAGGGTCTGTAGGATTTGGCACTGAGAGGTTTCAGGGGAGTTTCCAATGAGATGACAAAGTCGTTGGCCTGAGCGTTGCCAGTGACTGAAAAGGACCACACCAGAGTCAGGTTTAGGGATTACTGACTTGGGTGACAGAGGAGCATCCTGGTGGCGCTACAGAACAGGCAATTGAAAATAAGAGACAGCAGCTCAGGAAAGAAATGAAGGCTGGAGGAAGGTTTGAGAGTCATTTTCTTACAGCTAATGGTTTAAGACCATGACTGCCAAGGTAGAGTGTAGGAAGGAAAGGATATTTCTTTTCTTTATGCCAACTTCCCTCCTTGCCAAGTATTTAGGGGAAAATGAAAAACTAGAAGAGGAAGAGGTTATAGTATAAGAAACAGAATTTTATTATCTTGAAACCAAAGTTAGAGGGACTTTCAATAAGGGAAGTTTTTTTTAAAAAAGGAGGAATGGGGAAAAGGTCAATAGTGCTAAATCTTCAGAAGGTCTGAGGGCAGCGAGGAAGGAGAAAAAGTAACTGGCCACTAATGACGTATAAGTGGAAGTAAGCTCATGTTCTGTCTATGTAGCTGTCAATGCCTATCAAGGGATGCACAGGGCCACGAGCTTTCTAATTGTAAAGGTTGTGCCATGCAGAGATGGTATGTAGTCTCATTTGCTTTCAGCCAGTGCCAAGAGGAGGAGGTGGTGTTAGTTCCTGCCGTTTATTCAGGACCCACCGAACATCAGGACACTTTAGTTAGCACTGACATAATCCTGAATAACCCTATCGTTATGATTCCTACTTTATAGGTACTGTCACTCTACGAGGTTAAGTAACTTGCCTGTAGTTCTGAATCCACTAAGTGATATAGTTGGAAGTGAAAAACCAAGAAAGGGTGACTGGAGCCACTCAAAATTGGAAGCCATTTCCATTACACACCATGATACCTTATCTTTGGTGTTCCAACTTCCTGGTTCAACCTCTGTGTACTTTCAGGGTTGAAGTGCCCTCCTAACCTTATTCCTGCCAAAACAGGCTCTAAGAAAGATCTGAAATAGGCAAAACGTGGCATTTTGGAAAGAGTATTTGGTTTGCAGTGCAAGGACCTGAGTGAATCAAACCTTACCTATGTAATTTCATATCTAGGCAAATCATTTACTATAAAAGTTATTTACATTTTGAGAATTTTAATTATAATCATTCTACTTTATTCATTGAACATCACTTGCATGCAAAGGTTTTTCTGGAGAATTATAGGTGTGTGAGACCTGGAGAAACTTTTTAGGAGAAAATGTTTTGTTTCTGGTAAAAGGAATTTCCAACAGTAAGAACCAGAAAGGATATTATTTTGCTGGTAGGACAGAAAGACCATTCTCTCTGTATCTAAAATAACAAGATGAAGGAAATAATTTTGTTCTTAGGGACAAAAAAGAATTGCTGATATGAAACAAGTATCAACAATCTTTGACATGCAGCTTTGACACCCAAAGCTTCAACTCATCATTTCCATTTCCCTAGGTAGCACCAGTACATTTAGAAAAGGGAGGGTTGTGTTCTGCCTCCTATTTTTCATCTGAGTCCTAGCCTAATTTTGGCCAATTGCTGATTCCCATAATAGGGAGGAAAACATTCCTTATGCTGAAAAGGGAATAATATTCACAAATAAAGGGAGACTATAAAGTGCCATGGGCTTTGGGAATGAAATTTGCTATGAAATGGTATTCTCGAGACTTCTGTACTATTTTGGTAATTCAGTCGCCAGCATCATTGCTTAGAGGACTGAAAGGGAAGCTCAGTTATATGAAAAATGAATGAATGAATGAATGAATGAATGAATGAAAGAAGCAACTATCAGGTAATACTAGCCTGAATATGAAAAGCACAAATTGAAAAATATAAAATTAGATTAAGCCATTGACCACCTTAATCCCTGCCCTACAGTTACACCCCTGGGTATCATACACAATTTGCAGTTTCCACCTTTGTGTATGGCAGAAAGCTTAGAAACTTAAAATGGTTAAAATTAGAGTACTCATAAGATTCTGCACATTGCACAGTTCCCAGAAGTGATGGTTGAGAGGCCAAGTGCCAGTGGTCAGGCATCAGTCTTACAGGTATGGATTAGTTAACAGGAAATTTGGTAGAGCCACCCAGGAGAAATTAATAGAAATTGCTATGTCTGTCTTCTAATGAACTTTTAAAAAGGAATATGCACTTTGGGGATTTCCGTTGGTTGAACACTTGAGCTAAAGTTCCCTATACATTCATGGCAATGCAATGTCAACAGCAATAAAAATATGCAGGTTTTTTCCCACCAGCTCATTTGAATTGCTCTTTGTTGCACCTTCCTAAAGTCAAAGGTTGTTTTTGTCTCAGTGGTGGGTGGTAAATGAATGGGATTGAACAACTTCGGAGTGGGACTGGAGGTAAAACTAACCAGAGCCCTCGAATCCTGGGTCAGAATCCAGAAATGCTAGGCAAAAAGGCTCCATTCCCAGCAGCTTCATAATCCAAAACATCTGTTTCTATATTTGGCACAATTCCACTTTTTTATTTGTAAAATTGTTCCCATCTTTGAAAACACTTTAAAAAATAAAGAAGTCCCCATTCTGTCTCCTCTTTCCATTCCCCAACACATGCATTTGTAATTACCTGGTTTAGTCTGTGTGTTTAATCAACTTAAATTGAGAAGGTTGCCTACATCTGATTTCAATCTGAAGGAGCCATTGAGAACTGGGCAGTTACTGCCTTGTGTCTGCCAAGATGTGCCTCTGCCAGAAAGCGGATAGGACTCACACCAGGGTATTTCCTAAAGAAGCCACTTAACTCAGATTAGATGTTTAATTTCCTTAAAATATTGTTTTGGATCTGGGTCTGTGTTCTCTAATTGGGATTTTCTGATGTTATTTAGGAATTTCACTTATTTCTGAGTTTGTTCCAGGATCCAGCTGGCATTATTCTAAATGCCTAAAGCTCAAGGAAGTAAACTTTCCTGAGTGATGAGTGTCATACCTCGCTGCTCTGGAGGATGGGCCAGGCCCATGTTTGTTCAGGCCTTTGTGGAACCATTGTCCTTGCAATAAGATTTAATTAATTTTGAGAAAGAAGGGCTTCTAATTTTGGTAATGAAGCCTCTGATCAGAGGTACATATTTTTGGGGATATTTTCCTGGCTAAATTAAAGGGAAGTAGGAAAAAAAATTACTTTCTGGTACTATTAATTTTAATTCCATTTTTATTTATGATATTAACATATAAATCAAGCTTCTAGATTTCTTCAGCTATGTTCACTGAAAACACCTTCCACTGGCCAGAGTTTGTGATCTTAAAGTTTTAATTTTTTTTCCCTTCATGGGCCATAATTTCGGAATGGTAAAGAAATATGAACATAGGGCTTAGTTCTTTCTAAAAGTTTTAAGCTGTAGTTCTTGAGTTTTTAGGCTTCCAGCACTTGAAAGACTCTAGGAGCTCCTTTAGTTTTTAGCCAAATTAGAATGAGTGCTAAAAATTGCTTTGCATATTTTGCACAGTGGTGAAGCTGTACACAGACCAGGGTGATGGGCTGACATTCCACTGGGGCATTTTTAATAGGCTTATGAGCCCACCTTAAGCCACACAGCCAACATGCTGAAAGCAAAATAATTGCAGGGAACATAGTGGGGAGATTTTTAATATCCATATATATCAGGGCTTTAAAAAAGGTATTTTAACTGTGACACAGCTACATACTATCAGCTGGTTGGGGTTACCAGATTACAGTCGGAAGTTTGTTTTGCAAGAAAATAAAACCAAGATAGGAAGATACAGGATAAAAGGATTAATGTCAAAAGCTAAGATCACTTGCTATAACATTTCACAATGGGGATGGTCTTGCCAAAGGAAACACAAACGTTTCAAGTTGGCTTCCTGAGGTTCCCCCTTCTCCTGGAAGGGTCCTTAGGGCACTGTCATTGTTAGTCTCCTCCCTGACACTTCCTCATTCCCCAGGATCTGTCCCATTTAGGGGTTCTTCCATCTCTAGTATGTCTGTCCCCAGATTCACAATGTGTTTTATCTCAGAGGCAGCCTCATTTCTGCTTTTATCACTTCTTGGAAAGCACCAGTGGAGATTGGCAGTAGGCTTGCTAGGGTCCTAAAACTTCACAGATATTTATTGAGCACCTACTATATATATCAGGCACTGTTGTGGGTGCTTAAAATATATCAGAGAAAAAACAAACCAAGGATCCAATCTCCAGGGAGCTGAAGTAAAGGGGATTGTTTCGAGGCTTTCCTACCATTTGGTTGTCAGGTACAGTGAATAACTGATTGCAGTGGGAAGAGCTAAACACATGCCCTACTTTTTCTGGTCTGTGGTAGAGCAGAGGATAGAATCCTCTATCTAGTCCATTATATTCCTTTGAATCAAATAGAGCATCCTCATAGTCCCTTTGTGTTAGTGTCTTGAAGGAAGAAGCTTCTGCCAGGAGTGCTATCTTTGAGTCTTTCCATGGTGGTAGTCGTATTAGAAAGGAGAAAATTTAGATGTCGCAGTTGTTAGTATGGGTGAACAGAGAATTTAGATGTGAAGATAACTAAACCTAAAGGGAAGGGGTTTTATAGTACAAATGGAAAAGAGCCTCAACCAGTTTGTCTAGAAGTCATAATAGTTTTTGGCAGAAAAGTCTGGGCAGTTACACCAAAACCTGCATCTTCAGGGTGTTTAGTGTGTGTACACATACACACCTGGATTTTTCATTCTTATAGTTCTGAAAAATAAGGGGGTAGTGCTGCCTAGCATATTTCCTTAGACCTTAGCCTGGTCAATGTAATAATTTGGGATTTCACTTTCTTCTGCCTTCTCCAATAGAGTTGCTGGAATTGTGGCCGTAAAGCGAGTGAAACCTGCAGCGGCTGTAACACAGCCCGATACTGTGGCTCGTTTTGCCAGCACAAAGACTGGGAGAAGCACCACCACATCTGTGGACAGACCCTGCAAGCCCAGCAGCAGGGGGATACGCCTGCTGTCAGCTCCTCCGTCACGCCTAACAGCGGGGCCGGGAGCCCAATGGACACACCACCAGCAGCCACCCCGAGGTCGACCACCCCGGGGACCCCTTCCACCATAGAGACAACCCCTCGCTAGATGTGCACTCAGAACTGTCAGAGGAAAGACAACACAACCAACGTGAAACCAATTCCTCATCCTCAGATGCTCAAAGTTGTTTTTTGTTTGTTTGTTTGTTTATAGATGGACTATCCTGGTTCAGTACTTCAGCAAGAGAGAACCTAACTGTATCTTGAGGCGTTAGTAAAACAGAGGGCCAGTAATGGGTCGTAATGACTTACTGTGGATAACAAAGATTTCTTTTCCTTAGAGAACTGAAAAGAGAGCAGAAAATATAACATGAAATGATAGATTTGACCTCCTCCTTGTTATTTTCCAGTAGCTGGGATTTTAAACTAGATGACCTCATTAACCGATGCTTTACCAAACAGCAAACCAAGAGATTGCTAATTGCTGTTGAAAGCAAAAATGCTAACATTAAAAGTCACAATGTTCTTTATATACAATAATGGAAAAAAAGAGGAAAACCCTCAAGGGCATGAGCATTGGCTACAGCAGTAGACATTTTAACAAGAAGATGAATGGCGTCCGTGGGTTGCTAACTGAACTTTGAAGACCCGCCACAAAACGCGCAGATGTGTAGCATATTGGAAGGAGACACAGATGTTCGGTTTTTTTCCTGTTTCTGAAAAGAAATAATATCCAGGTCAACAGAAGGAAAAATGAAAGATGATTTGCAGTGGGATATGTGAATACAGCAGCAAGAAAAAAATGCCATAACATAAAAGGCTCCTTTATATATATATACACACACACACAGAAGTAAGAGACTCAGCCTGCAGTTGTTAGCATCCTGGCAGCTTTGACACCAGCCAGCTGCCCTAAACAGCCCTCAACGTTTCTTCACTTTTTCAAGGTTCCACAGAGCAAGACATTGGGTCTATTCCAGCTCATTCATTTTATATTGAAAAATAATTTTTAAAAATGATGGCTCCAGCTCCAGCCCCTTTCTAAATTTTTTCAACCCCACCCTGTTTGGATTTTTAATTAAAAACTAGTAGTTCTCTTGGTGTTAAAACACTTCTGTCCTGTGAGGTTTCCCAATGGTGTTTTTCTTGTAAACGTGCTGGACGACTGTGAAGACGCGTTGTAGTTTAACCACGTGCCCACATTTAGTCTCTTTATTCCTAGTTGGTGAGAAACCTGTATCTTTCTATGCTGCTTTTATATCTGTATGTATTAGTGGTATTTCTCTAGTAGTTCAAAAAAAAAAAAAAGAAAAAAAGGAAAAAAAAGACTTTTTTTGGTTGTCCTCAAGAAAAGAAAGAAAAAGGCTATCTTTCGGAGCTGCTATTTCATTCTCTTATAGAATTTTTTTTTTTCCTGAAAACCAGCATGCTTCACGGAATGCTAACATATTGGTGTTTTTGTAAGAGGGATGTACATAAATGTATTTTGCACTGTCACAATGACTCCCTAGGCATGCTTTTTTTTTTTTTTTTGAGCAAACTCTTTTTAAATATGCTAGAGCCATTTCACCAAGTTTAGCTGTAGCATAGAGTAGTAGTGGAATTTTTCTTTTTTCTTTTTTTCATTGAAAAATCATTATTAGGGACTTTAAAAAATAACAAGATATCCTACTTTAAAAAAAAAGACAGTGCATGCGTATTGCTGTAAGGTTGTTTAAGTATTTCTAATTTTACAAAAAAAAAAAAAAAAGATAAATCATTAGAGCTCCAAATGCTGAGGTGTAGACTGACAGCTTTAACACTGCTGAATGCCAGGTTATACAGTATTCTTAAAAAAAGGGAAGTCAGCCAAAGACTGATCTGATGGACCAAAATCGGAATTTTGAAAAGCACCAGTACTACTTTCCAAAATGATCAGCAGGTTAAACATGTTCAGCAAGGTATAGTGTGAATCCATTAACCCTTCGTCGTCCAGGGTCCAGACCAGAACTACTTGTTAGTTTTGAAAACAGTAGCCCAGAATGTGGTTATGTGCTTTAGGGAAAGTCAGCAGTGCTGCAGGCTGTGTAGACAACCAAAGTTTTCAAGGCTGGGAAGACACTTCTCCACATACATACACATACCAGGCATTGATTTAAAAATCTGAAATGGTCCATTAGCTTTGGTTTTGTTTTGTTTTTAAATATAGCCTTGGACACAGTTTTAAATGGCTTTTAAGTATCTGCATATAGGTAATCTTAAATCTCTTAAACCTAACATTTTTTTGCATTTTCCCCTGTATTTTCACATACAAGTTGACTTTAATTTTGTTTGGGTGGTATGTTTATTTTTAAATGGCTTTTTAGTTTAGAAACTTCTGATGAGCAAATACATCTATCTGCATGTTGGAAGTCCATCTGCCAGCACACCTGCTTAAAGTGAGATGAAAGCACATAACCAGGCTCTGAATGGGTTATATTTTATCATGGTGCTCCCAGAATCCTTTGACCTCACTCTGCTTTCTAGTCTGCTTGTGACACTGGACAGTCCTTTCTTACAGAGCTATTATATGTTCTAGGCTACGAAGGGTTAAATAATCCCAAAAATGAGGTATGTCATACCCACACGTCTTTATCTCTAGAAGCTGTGATGTATGTGAAACAGCACTGTTATTCTTAACACTAGTGTGTAAAATAAGGATTAGTACAGTACGTCTCATTACTTTTAATTCAGGGCACCCTGAGTGAAAACAAATACAAAAAATCCCTAACTCTGAGCTCTATCTCTGATTCCTCTTCCTCTTTCCCCTCTTCCTCCTCCTCTTCCTCTCCTCCTGTTTTGCTACATTCTCCTCAGTGGCAAAAAGTTTCACTCTACCTCTGACAGCATGTATATTGCACCAGTAGCTAACAAAAACTGGTCTAGTCAAACCAAATGGGCACAAAAGAACCAGGATACCAAAAGTTAAGCTCATACAGCTGCAAACCATATCACTTCTTGGTAACAATGCAGACCTCATAAACCTAAAGAAGAGAAAGAAAAGAAAACTTTTGTTACTTTCCTTTTTTGCTTGTCACTTATATACAGGCTATGTGAGAGTATAATTTGTAGGTATAACACATTTAAAAAAAAAGTTATCTTCATTGGATAGAATTGAATGGTGGTCGCTGATAGGAATAGGGCGTCCTCTATCTCTTATCTCTGTCTCTGACTCTTTTTCTCTTTTTCTCTGTCAGGAGACTGTGTGTGACAGGGCCACCTGTCTTTTTTTTTTTTATCCTTAACTTTTTTTTTTTTTTTTTTAAATGTGTAGGTGCATGTCTTGGGGATTTAAAAATTTCAAGGCTGGTTTACTTATGCAAAGCATGCCTACGTCTGGAATACTTAGGGAAAGAAAGCGACTCCATGTTGTCCGAATTCCTCAAGGGACAGAAAAAAATTGGAGACTGTTGAAATGCAGATTTGAAGTAATTTTTTAAAATATTATTTTGGGTTCTGCGACATTGTGAAAAATTAAAGTTGTTGTGCAATACTTAATTCAGACATGTACCACAAGTTAACGGTAGACTAACACTGGGGGGCGGGGTCTAGGCATCATGCTTTTGTCAGCATACTCTTGAGCTTTTAAGTCTACTATGTCTGAACTGTGGTTTCTTGTTTATCTTTTTTTTCCTTAGTTGGACTGTAATGTATGGTCTGTCAACCTGTGAATCTTTAAAGTATGATTCAGGTATTGTTGTATTCTTTACTGTGTAATAAAAAAGTTTAAAAAAAAATCTGTATTCTCCTGCCTCCCTTATCCTCAGTGTGTACCACGGCTGTCCACACAGTGACCCTGGTCTGGGTGTCCATCCTCATCCTCCATGGTGCTGAAGCACGTCTGTAGAGTTTTTAATTAATTAATTAATTTTTTGACTGCGTCAGGTCTTAGCTGTGGCATGTGGGATCTTTCGTTGTGGCGCTTGGACTTGGTTGCCCTGCGGCATGTGGGATCTTAGTTCTCCGACCAGGGATCGAACCCGCGTCCCGTGCATTGGAAGGCAGATTCTTAACCACTGGACCACCAAGGAAGTCCCATGTCTGTAGAGTTCATTCAACTACAAAGAATGCCTCTGTAACAGGAATTGGCTCATCCATGATTGATGAATAGGGAATGATGTCAGAAGAGTGCCCAAGTCAAGTTAGTTCAGGGGGCTGTTACCCAGGCAAGAGGAGCCAGGAAAAATGGGAAGAGAGCTACAACCTTACAGAGGAAAGGAGGGCTTGGTTTGCTTAGTTTAGCTGCTGCATAGGCGGGGCAGCAGAGGCCTTTTTGGCTGTATTTTGATAAAATTAGAAATGAGTTTCCTGCTTCTGGGTCGACTGTGCCAGAAAGGTTCATCCCAACCTTGAGCACTGGCTCTTCCAGTGCTCAGCTCACCCAGGCACACCTGAATGGCAGACCCACTGCTGCAGGGCTTGCTTCCATTTGCCTTGTCCACCATCCTCTAAAAGTTGCCAGCATCTCCATTCTTCTTTTTGTATATTGTTAGACATCCCCTGTGACAATCTCCGCCTTTGCTGGGAAGTCGGAAGTATTCCCTCTGACATACATTTTTTCATGCTCTAGTTATAAACTTGATTAGGGTTTGAAGCCCCAACCCTTCTCCCTCTGGCCCATGAATCCTACTAATTTTTATGTGTAATTTTCAAAACAGGATTTTGGTTTTGGTTTTGGTTTTGGTTTTTTTGAAGTAATGTATGTACTGTATTATAGCAGAAATCTCTCTTCCCTCTGAGTGTTCTCAACTTTGTGGGTTGAAGGATAGTTGCAAAGAACAGGAGGACAAAGCATGTACAAGGGCCTGTATCTGGAGAGAGTGAGAGCTGGGTAAGTGGAGGATGGCTTGAGACTGGCCATTCAGCTTCCTCCTTGTATCAGCTGGGTCCTTGTCCCATGGCCTGGCTTCTCTAACTTGTCTTCCTGGGAAGTGTGCCTATTTTCACATTTCTTACTCTAGAAATACACAGAAAAAAAAAATACAAAACTTTAAAAAATTAATGGTGGACACCTCCTTACCCCTGCAATTGTGATAGGGTTGGATACTTACCTTAGTAGTTAATGATTTATTTTGGCAAAAGACAGGCCAGCCTGACCTAAGGTGCCTACCCTTTAATGTGTTAATGTATCTTTTTTTTTCCTCTTCAAAGTGGAACAGGCCAGAAGACAGCAGACAAGAATAGAAATGATACCCATTGAAGTAGTTCCCTTATAAGTAATTCTTGAAAACATGTCTGTGATGTTTTCATGGAAGTAGATATATTGGACAAATGGGGAATGCTTTGTAGTTTATATGAAAGACATGAGCAAAATCTGGAGACTTCTAGATGGTAGACACCATATATTTTAGAAGTGTTAATGATGTATTTGATAATATTATAAAAGAATGTGTCTGCCATGAAAGAACATTACAGCCATTTTTATGGAATGGGAGGGGATTGAATGAGCAAAGGGTCTTTGTTCTGTATGTGTGTCTATACCCTTGCTCCAAAGCGAAAAAATAAAGTTGTGTTTGCTCAAACCTGTCCCTGGTCAGTCTGTTCTCAGTCATACTGGGGAAACTGAGTCAGACGAATATAGAAACTGTTTCTTCCCATCTCACTTTTCCATCCATAGAAGAACAGATGTAGGACCAAAGTACTGTGGTCTTTTGCTTTTGGAACTTTCAGATTCAGATAACATTTTTGAAAATTCTTCAAGATTATACATGGGCAGTCTATGAGAACTCCTCAAGATCAAGACAATACAATTGCCTATTTTACTATAATAAAAATAATATTTGAATGTGGAGAAAACTTCTGATGAATAAGAGAAGGATTATCTGCTCGTAGTTCTTAATGTTCTTGTGTTGGAGTTCTGTATTCCACTGTCAAGAAAGGGATAAATTGAGATTGGTTCAAGATGGCGGAGTAGAAGGATGTGCTCTCACTCCCTCTTGCAAGAGCACTGGAATCAACAAACTGCTGAACAATCATTGACAGGAAGACACGAACTCACCAAAAAAGATACCCCACATCCAAAGACAAAGGAGAAGCCACAATGAGATGGTAGGAGGGGTGCAATCACAATACAATCAAATCCCATACCTGCTAGGTGGATGATGCACAAACTGGAGAACACTTATAAAACAGAAGTACAGCCACTGCAGTGAAGGTTCTGAGCCACATGTCAGACTTCCCAACCTGGGGGTCCAGCAATGGGAGGAGGAATTCCTATAGAATCAGACTTTGAAGGCTAGTCTGATGTGATTGCAGGGCTTTGACAGGACTGGGGAAAACAGAGACTCCAAAAGTAGTGTGCATGTCGGGACTCAGGGGAAGGAGCAGTGACCCCATAGGAGACTGAACCAGACCTACCTACTAGTGTTGGAGGGTCTCCTGCAGAGGCAGGGGGTGGCTGTGTCTCACTGTGAGGACAAGGACACTGGCAGCAGAAGTTCTGGGAAGTACTCCTTGGCATGAGCCCTCCCAGGGTCTGCCATTAGCCCCAACAAAGAGCCCAGGTATGCTCCAGTGTTGGGTCGCATCAGGCCAAACAACCAACAGGGAGGGAACCCAGCCCCACCCATTAGCAGACAAGTGGATTAAAGTTTTACTGAGCTCTGCCCACCAGAGCAACAGCCAGCTAAACCCACCACCAGTCCCTCCCATCAGGAAACTTGCACAAGCCTCATAGATAGCCTCATCCACTAGAAGGAAGACAGCAGAAGTGAGAAGAATCATAATCCTGCAGCCTGTGGAACAAAAAACACATTCACAGAAAGACAGACAAGATGAAAAGGCAGAGGGCTGTGTACCAGATGAAGGAACAAGATAAAAACCCCCAAAACAACTAAATGAAGTGGAGATAGGCAAGCTTCCAGAAAAAGAATTCAGAATAATGATACTGAAGATGATCCAGGACCTCGGAAAAAGAATGGAGGCAAAGAAAAAGAAGATGCAAGAAATGTTTAACAAAGACCTAGAAGAATTAAATAACAAACAAACTGAGATGAACAATATAATAACTGAAGTGAAAAACACGCTAGAAAGAATCAATACCAGAATAACTGTGGCAGAAGAATGGATAAGTGACCTGGAAGACAGAATGGTGGAATTCATGGCTGCAGAACAGAATAAAGAAGAAAGAATGAAAAGAAATAACGATAGCCTAAGAGACCTATGGGACAATATTAAAGGCAACAGCATTCGCATTATAGGGGTCCCAGAAGGAGAAGAGAGAGAGAAAGGACCAGAGAAAATATTTGAAGAGATTATAGTCAAAAACTTCCCTAACATGGGAAAGGAAATAGCTACACAACTCCAGGAAGTGCAAAGAGTCCCATATAGGATAAACCCAAGGAGAAACACACTGAGACACATAGTAATCAAATTGGTAAAAATTAAAGACAAAGAAAAATTATTGAAAGCAGCAAGAGGAAAATGACAAATAACAGACAAGGGAAGTCCCATAAGGTTAACAGCTGCTTTCTCACCAGAAACTCTACAAGCCAGAAGGGAGTGGCATGCTATATTTAAAGTAACAAAAGGGAAGAACCTACAACAAAGATTACTCTACCCCGCAAGGATCTCATTCAGATTCGATGGAGAAATCAAAAGCTTTATGGAGAAGCAAAAGCTAAGAGAATTCAGTACCACCAAACCAACTCTACAGCAAATGCTAAGTGGGAAACACAAAAGAAGAAAAGGACCTACAAAAACAAACCGAAAGCAATTAAGAAAATGGTAGTAGGAACATACATATAGATAATTACCTTAAACGTGAATGGATTAAATGCTCCAAGCAAAAGACACAGGCTTGCTGAATGGATACAAAAACAAGGCCCATCTATATGCTGCCTACAAGAGACCCACTTCAGACCTAGGGACACATACAGACTGAAGGTGAGGAGATGGAAAAAGATATTCCATGCAAATGGAAATCAAAAGAAAACTGGAGTAGCAATACTCATATCAGATAAAATAGACTTTAAAATAATGTTACAACAGACAAGGAAGGACACTACATAATGATCAAGGGATCAATCCAAGAAGAATATATAACAATTATAAATATGTATGCACCCAACATAAGAGCACCTCAATACATAAGGCAATTGCTAACAGCTATAAAAGAGGAAATCGACAATAACACAATAATAGTGGGGGACAGTAACACCTCACTTACACCAATGGACAGATCATCCAAACAGAATATTAATAAGGAAACACAAGCTTTAAATGAAACAATAGACCAGATAGATTTAATTGATATTTATAGGACATTCCATCCAAAAACAGCAGATTACACTTCCTTCTCAAGTGTGAATGGAACATTCTCCAGGTTAGATCACATCGTGGGTCACAAATCAAGCCTCAGTAAATTAAGGAAAATTGAAATCGTATCAAGCATCTTTTCTGACCACAACACTATAAGATTAGAAATCAATTACAGGGAAAAAAAACGTAAAAAACACAAACACATGGAGGCTAAACAATACCTTACTAAATAACCAAGAGATAACTGAAGAAATCAAAGACAAAATCAAAAATACCTAGAGAGGGGCTTCCCTGGTGGCTCAGTGGTTGAGAGTCCTCCTGCCAATGCAGGAGACACAGCTTTGTGCCCCAGTCTGGGATGATCCCACATGCTGCGGAGCGGCTGGGCCCGTGACCCATGGCTGCTGAGCCTGCGCATCCAGAGCCTGTGCTCCGCAACAGGAAAGGCCACAACAGTGAGAGGCCCACGTACCACAAAAAAAAAAACAAAAAAAAAACCTAGAGATAAATGACAATGAAAACACGACGATCCAAGACCTATGGGGTGAAGCAAAAGCAGTTCTAAGAGGAAGTTTATAGCAATACAAGCCACCTCAAGAAACAAGAAAAATCTCAAATAAAAAATCTAACCTTACACCTTAATGAACTAGAGAAAGAAGAACAAACAAAACCCAATTTTAGCAGAAGGAAAGAAATCATAAAAATCAGAACAGAAATATATGAAATAGAAACAAAGAAAACAATAGCAAAGATCAATAAAACTAAAAGCTGGTGCTTTGAGAAGATAAACAAAATTGATAAACCATTAGCCAGACTCATCAAGAAAAAGAGGGAGAAGACTCAAATCAATAAAATTAGAAATGAAAAAGAAGTTACAACAGACACCACAGAAATACAAAGTATCCTAAAACACTACTACAAGCAACTCTATGCCTATAAAATGGACAACCTGGAAGAAATGGACAAATTCTTAGAAAGGTATAGCCTTCAAAGACTGAGCCAGGAACAAATGGAAAATATGAACAGACAAATTACAAGTAATGACATTGAAACTGTGATTAAAAATCTTCCAACAAACAAAAGTCCAGGACCAGATGGCTTCACAGGTGAATTCTATCAAACATTTAGAGAAGAGCTAACATCCATCCTTCTCAAACTCTTCCAAAAATTTGCATAGGAAGGAACCCTCCCAAAGTGATTCTATGAGGCCACGATCACCCTGATACCAAAGTCAGACAAAGATAATACAAAAAAAGAAAATTACAGACGAATATCACTGAATGTAGATGCAAAAATCCTAAACAAAATACTAGCAAACAGAATCCAACAACACATTAAAAGGATCATACACCATAATCGAGTGGGATTTATCCCAAGGATGCAAGGGTTCTTCAATTATATGCAAATCAATCAATGTGATACACCATATTAACAAATTGAAGAATAAAAACCATATGATCATCTCAATACATGCAGAAAAACCTCTGACAAAATTCAACACCCATTTATGAAAAAAACTCTCCTGAAAGTGGGCATAGTGGGATCCTACCTCAACATAATAAAGGCCATATATGAGAAACCCACAGCAAACCTCATTCTCAATGGTGAAAAACTGACAACCTTTCCTCTAAGATCAGGAACAAGACAAGGATGTCCACTCTCACCACTATTATTCAACATAGTTTTGGAAGTCCTAGCTGTGGCAATCAGAGAATAAAAAGAAGTAAAAGGAAGCCAAATAGGAAAAGAAGAAGTAAAGCTGTCACTCTTTGCAGATGACATGATACTATACATAGAGAATCCTAAAGATGCCAACAGAAATCTACTGGATCTAATCAATGAATTTGGTAACGTTGCAGTATACAAAATTAATGCACAAAAATCTCTCGCATTCCTATATACTAATGATGAAAAATCTGAAAGAGAAATTAAGGAAGCACTCCCATTTACCATTGCAACAAAAAGAATAAAATGCCTAGGAATAAACTTACCTAGGGAGACGAACTGCATGCAGAACACTATAAGACACTGATGAAAGAAATTAAAGATGATACAAACAGATGAAGAGATATACCGTGTTCTTGGACTGGAAGAATCAATATTGTGAAAATGACTATATTACCCAAAGCAATCTACAGATTCAATGCAATCCCTATCAAGTTACCAATAGCATTTTTTACAGAACTAGAACAAAATATCTTAAAATTTGTATGGAGATACAAAAGATCCCGAAGAGCCAGAACAGTCTTGAGGGAAAAAAATGAAGCTGGAGGAATCAGACTCCCTGACTTCAGACTATACTACAAAGCTACAGTAATCAAGACAATATGGTACTGACACAAAAACAAAATATAGATCAATGGAACAGGATAGGAAGCCCAGAGATAAACCCACGCACCTATGGTTAACTAATCTATGACAAAGGAGGCAAGGATATACAATGGAGAAAAGACAGTCTCTTCAATAAGTGGTGCTGGGAAAACTGGACAGCTACATGTAAAAGAATGAAATTAGAACACTCCCTAACACCATACACAAAAATAAACTCAAAATTGACTAGAGACCTAAGTGTAAGACCGGACACTATAAAACTCTTAGAGGAAAACATAGGAAGAACACTCTTTGACATAAATCACAGCAAGATCTTTTTTGATCCAACTCCTAGAGGAATGGAAATAAAAAAAATAAATAAACAAGTGGGACCTAATGAAACTTAAAATCTTTTTCAAAACAAAGGAAACTACATACAAGATGAAAAAACAACCCTCAGAATGGGAGAAAATATTTGCAAACGAATCAATGGACAAAGGATTAATTTCCAAAATATATAAACAGCTCATGCATCTCAATATTAAAAAAAACCAAACAACCCAATCCAAAAATGGGCAGAAGACCTAAATAGATATTTCTCCAAAGAAGACATACAGAAGGCCAAGAAGCACATGAAAACCTGCTCAACATCAGTAATTATTAGAGAAATGCAAATCAAAACTACCATGAGATATCACCTCACACCAGTTAGAATGGGCATCATCAGAAAATCTACAAACAACAAATGCTGAAGAGGGTATGGAGATAAGGGAACCCTCTTGCACTGTTGGTGGGAATGTAAATTGATATAGCCACTATGGAGAACAGTATGGAAGTTCCTTAAAAAACTAAAAATAGAATTACCATATGATCCAGCAATCCCACTACTGGGCATATACCCAGAGAAAACCATATTTCAAAAAGACACCTGCACCCCATTGTTCATTGCAGCACTATTTACAATAGCCAGGTCATGGAAGCAACCTACATGTCCATTGACAGACAAATTGATAAAGAATTATGGTACATATATATACAATGGAATATTACTCAGCCATAAAAAGGAACGAAATTGGGTCATTTGTAGAGATGTGGATGGATCTAGAGACTCTCATACAGGGTAAAGTAAGTCAGAAGAGGAAAACAAATATCGTATATTAAAGCATGTATGTGGAACCTAGAAAAATGGTACAGATGAACCAGTTTGCAAGGCAGAAATTGAGACACAGATGTAGAGAACAAACGTATGGACATCAAGGAGGGAAAGCAGCTGGGGGTGGTGAGTGGTGGTGTGATGAATTGGGAGATTGGGGTTGACACATACATACTAATATGTATAAAATGGATAACTAATAAGAACCTGCTGTATAAAAATATAAATTAAATTAAAAAAAAAAGAAAGAGATAAATATCACAGTGGGAATTTGAGACTGTGGAGAACATGGCTGCTGGAGGCCATGTGGGTCCCCACATAAATCAATGGCAACTGGAGCCCTTTTCAGTTCCTCATGTGGGGCCAAGCACCCAGTTAGCACTCAATAAATATTAATTAAAATACAACTGAGTTTGCAGCTAGAATAATGTGGTGCTAGTTTTCCCAGAAATGAACAAATTGGCCAAAGGAACAGAAAATAAGGGAAATGATTTAACTGGCTGGAGGACTAGTTTGAAGAGGGGAGACTAACCTACATGCAGCTTGATCAGATGGCATTGAAGAGGCAGCATGACCACTGTTGACAAACATCAGAGGGTATAAATGCCAAAGGGGTGAGGAAACTGTTCAGGTCACTATTTGCAGGGTAATTGTTACAGTTCTCTATTAATTTATTCATGTAGAATATCACATGTTTCTAATGTTCTGAAACATTAGAAAATATTTTGGAATTTTAGAGAGCTAACAACCCACAGTGACAACTGGCATAGCTGGGACCTCATGGTCTCGCTTCTGACCACTTAGGGCTTGTCCAGGTTCTGGATTCCCACATGAGGTCAAGTTAAGCAGGAAGCAGGTTTACAAGGCCTCACGGGCCACAGGAAACATTTTGTTCCTGCACCCCACTGCTGTCTTACAGAATCAGAATCTTATAGCAGGATATGCAGCCGCATTTAGGGGCTACTGATGGTGATAATGAAGTTCTAGTGCTCTTTGTGTTTATCAGAGAACTAAGCCTATCTGACCAAAGGGTTGGGCAGGAAGGTGGTCATCTTGGAGTAAGGGGCAGAGGGAGCAAAGTTCTCCAAACCAGTTCAATTAATAACTCATTTTGGGGGCCCCTGCATTTGCTTCAGGGAATGTTCTCAAGATGAGCTACACAAGAATGAGGACAAAGAGGTGCCACAAAAAAGAGGGTGTGGGGCTTCCCTGATGGCACAGTGGTTGAGAATCCACCTGCCGATGCAGGGGACACGGGTTCGTGCCCGGGTCCGGGAAGATCCCACATGCCGCGGAGCGGCTGGGCTCGTGAGCCAGGGCCGCTGAGCCTGCGCGTCCGGAGCCTGTGCTCCGCAACGGGAGAGGCCACAACAGTGAGAGGCCCGCGTACCGCAAAAAAAAAAAAAAAAAAAACAAAAAAAACGGTGTGATGGTGCTATGATCGGAATGTGTCCCCCCCAAATTCATATGTTGAAACCTAACCTCCAAGGTTAGGAGGTTGGGGAGTGAGTGGGTGAGAGGTGATTAGATCAGGAGGGTGAAGCCCTCATGAATGGGATTAGTGCTCTTATAAAAGAGACCCCACAGAGATCCACCATGTGAGGACACGATGAGAAGTCTGCGCCCCAGAAGAGGACCATCCCCCAACCATGGTGGCATCCTGCTCTCAGCCTTCCAGGCTCCAGAGCCATAAGCAATAAATTTCTGTTCATAAGCCACCCAGTCTGTGGTGTTTTGTTCCAGCAACCCAAATGAACTAAGAAGGAGAGAACATTCCTGGCAGAGGTGACTCCATGAGTATAAGCACAGATGCCAAAAAAGCAACATCGCGTGCCTGTGAAGAAACAGCCCTGAATTTTGCTGAAACATAAGAAATAAGGCAGTGTTGGGTTTTTGTTTTTGTTTTCAGAGGGAGGGAAAGTTTTATAATGATAGGCTTTCTCAGGAAACTGATGATAGTTTGACTTTCTTGTGTGCAAAAAGTAGATAAATAAATTATCGATTCTTCACTTACTTGAAAATGAGGTCAATATTTTCTCTGGCCAAGAAAAACATTTTTGTATTCTGAATTAAACTTGTTGCAAACCCTTGTTTTAGATGGTGTATACTGCTATTTAAAACCCATCTTCTGGAGGTGTAATGAAGGTAAACTAGTGGCAGACTTTTACAATTCTGCTTATTACAATTGTGCATTTTGCTGACAAAGTCACAGTAAAATTAAGGCAAGTACAAACCACCCCTTTTGATGGCGAGTAGTACATTGTTTTTGCTCTGTTAGCAAAGACTCTGAAAACTGTTAGCAAGATACTTTTTTCCTACTGTTCTACTATTTAATATGTTCCCCATAAAGTAGGCATAAAGTAATAACTATCGCTTTTTGTGGAATTAAATGGATTATAAAGAATACAAACACACATATACACATACACATAAATAAACACACACATGTACACATGTGTACATGCATATACTGTATACATGTGTTCATGTCAGTTGTGATTACTACCTACTTTTATGAAATGTTCTTACAACATTATCATCTAAGTTAATTTCAGTAACCTAGTAATTTATGGTTCTGAAACAAAAATATTAAGTTGAATTCAAATATGCTTATACAAGGTCTGAGATTGATAACCCAAGGCTGGACTAGAAACTACTAATAAAAACGCTGCAGCTTGGTTAACAAATAACTCAGCATTTCTCAAACCACATTCTTTGGAACTGTGGCTCCAGAAGTCAGTAATAGGCGACTCATGGGAAAAATGTAAAAGGTGTTCAGTGATCAACACGTGGGTAATGTTATAACTTATATGCCCTAAGGAATCTGAAAAGTCTAGTATTGGAATTATCAGGTAGTTCTGTGCACTCTGATATTTCCCAAATTTACCTGAATGCTTTTATAAGGCACTTACTCATATAAGCTTCCGTAATACATTTTTCCCTCTCATTTATCACATTTATCATAAACAAGACCTCGAATGGATATAAATCTTATCATTCTCTCCCATTGTATTTTGCTTACAAAGGTCAGCTCTTTTTCATCCCTAACTGCACACCTAAATGACCAATCTTTCCCAAACTCAACTTTTAACAGAAACCTTTATTGGCAGTTCAATTGTCTTCAGAATAAAGGCTGAACGCCATGGTCTGGATTCAAGGCCCTTCAATAACTAGTTTTTCTCCCTCCTTCGTACCTCTAGATTGCACTACTATCCTTGACAGATCTCCTTGCCAGCCATATTTATTTATTTATGGATAAATTAGCTATCTTCTTCCTGCCTCTGTGCCTTTGTCCACACCTTCTTACCACGAGAGAGCTGTCAATGGCCCTCTCTAGTGGAAACAGTCCCTGCTGGCTCCCTGATCCCACTTCATTCTCTTCTGTAACACAAACAAAATCACTCCATTTTCATTTGTGGACTCTTCACACTTAGGCCTGTTCTGCTTCTTTCACTACTGTAGTTGGAAATTTAAGAGAGTGGTTAAGAAAAGCATAGGACAGGAACAGATACGTAACCCCAGGTGCACATCTGGCAATGGGGAAGGAGTGTATGGAAAAGAACAGAGTCAGTCCATCCACACATCTGGACCCCCAGCTGGTACCAGTCCCGGTACGGTCACAGAACTCGAAGCTCCAGGATAGACAAGGTAGTGGCTGCACCAGTTTACTTTCCTATAACAGTGCACAAGTGTTCCTTTTTTGCCACAAGTTCCCCAGCACTTGTTACTTCTTGTCTTTTTTTTTTTTTTTTTTTTTTTTTTTTTTTGTGATATGCAGGTCTCTCACTGTTGTGGCCTTTCCCGTCGTGGAGCACAGGCTCCGGACGCACAGGCTCAGTGGCCATGGCTCACGGGCCCAGCAGCTCCGTGGCATGTGGGATCCTCCCGGACCGGGGCACGAACCCCTGTCCCCTGCATCGGCAGGCGGACTCCCAACCACTGCGCCACCAGGGAAGCCCTTGTCTTTTTGATAATAGACATGCTAACAGGTGTGAGGTGATATCTCATCATGGTTTTGACTCGCATTTCCCTGATGGTTAATGATACTGAACATCTTTTCATATGCCTGTTGATAATCTTTGGAAAAAATCTATTCACATCCTCTGCCCATTTTTTAATCATACTGTTTATTTGTTTGTTTTTTGCTATTGATTTGTATTAGCTCTTTATATATTTTGGATATTAACCCCTTATCAGATATATGATTTGCAAATATTTTCTCCCATTCAGTAGGTTGTCTTTCTATTTTGTTGATGACTTCCATTGCTGTGCAGAAGGTTTTTAGTTTAATATAGTCCCACTTGCTTATTTTTGCTGTCTGTAGTATTATTAAAATATTTATTTGTACAGTTATCCTTATTCAGAAGAAAATATTGAGGTGCAGGAGGTTTTGTAATTGCCTAAGGTCACACAGCTAATAAATTTAAAGTCAGGGTCTTAATCCAGGTCATCTGACTCCAAAGCCTGTGCTTGTAACTGCTTTTTTTGTGTTGCAAATGTTAAGGATTATTCTAGTTCTAAAATAAGATTCTATGTCATTAACACATTTAAATACTATTCTTTATTTGGGTTTAAAATGTTTAGTGAAAAAAACATGTTATAATTCGGGGGAAACAGCTGTATACTTCATCTTTCTTTTGTAGCATGGATAATGGAGTTCTCTTTGTAAGTACAATCATGCTCTTTATTCTTCCCTTGGAAGAACTGAGTAAGTGGCTCTTTGCAAAGCAAAGCAGTAAGAAATGTATTATCCCCCAACTGGGTGAAATGCATGCCATTAGAAGGAATACGATCCATAATCTAAGTCACTCTCTTCATGGTAAAATGTTCTTGGGCCTTAATTAAGGAAGAGAGAACATTAGGGTTCAATAAGAGTCAGCGTCTGTCCTGCTGTTTGGCGTCTGAACTGATCTTCACACCTGATTTCCATCTGCAGATGTAATCAGCAAGAAGGAAGAGGTTTGAGAAGAGAGCTCTTATGGAGTTCAAGGAAGCAGCACTCCAGATATTTTAGCTAGAGCTGAGATTTACAGAGCAAATCAATATTATTTCATCCTTTCTACCAGGAGATTAATCAATATGATCAATCTGACTACTTAAGAAACAATGTTTGAATACAAACATTGGAAAGAGAGAGGGATAGTGAATATTATATGGGAACTAGCTTCTGGACTTAGAGGAAGCAATGTCACAGTCAATGTGATCTATAGCTGCCGTAATCATGATACGGTGTTTTGAGGTCAATCTGTGAATGTGTGGCAATTGAAAATGATATAAAATTGATTCTCTAAAGCAAACCTTCTAGAAATGATACATTCAAGCATGGGTTGTTGAAAATCAAGCTGTCCAATGCATTATTCCCAATTACTAAGTAGTTGCTTGTACATTCTGTTTAATCTAAGTAAGTAAAATTCATTTTTTGCTACTACTAGTTGAAAGAATTAGTTCAACAAATATGAGTTTCTAAGCTCTGTGTTAAAGGAGGGGCTATAATTGGCAACAATTTGAATGGGACATGACCCATAATTTCATGGAATTTACAAGATAGTGAGGTGATAAAGCAACCGGTACAGCCAGGATTCTAACTCACTTAGTGTGAGCTCACTTAGTGTGACCTGTCAAAGCTCAATCGCCTTAAACACCATCTAAGAGTACTTCCTAAATCCCTTAGAAACAGAAGTTTCCCTCTGTTCTTTGAGATTCTAATTTCTTCATGTCAGCATTTTGAAGGCGTACACTGCCTGGCATGTCTGTATCAACTTGCTATTTAAGTGTGCAGAGAGCTTGGTATTATGAAAATACACGGAAACCAATTTGAGCAAGGACAGCCAGGCTTCATCAAAACGTAGACGTCATCATAGAGCAGCTCTGTCTTTCCTTGGGTTGTTTTTTTTCTGGACCTCTGGTCTGTTCTTTCTGTGAATGAGCTGCTTCTGAAAGGTCTATAGTTTCTATTCCCCTGTAATCTCGGCTTCCATGTGACTTTGAGTTGCCATTTTAGTGGACCTATGGCATGTTTGTGACCACTGAGCACCTTTTGAACAGACTTTTTATGTTTGGGGAATTTGCCACATGATGTGGCCAATCCTACTGACTTAATGTTAAATCAAAACTCATTTTCCAGCCTCCAGCTCAGGAGTAGGCTCTCCCAAATGGAGCCACTCTCCTGAGATAGTCTTATTCAGAAGGGAACATCAGGAAGAAACAGACGGAGCTGTTGCATAGAATCCATATTCTCATGAGAATAGCAGAACGTGGAGGAGAGATATCAGGCATTCCAGAGGCAGTAATGAAGATGTCACAGGGATAGTGGTGATATGCACGTACGCAGTGTCCACTGTGTTAACAGCTATGTCTATGCTCAGAAGGGTCTCTACTGGCGAGGCATAGTGTGCAATTTGGAGATTGTTCTTGTACGTGAGTCTTTAAGCCTGCTGAAGCTTTCCATTAGTTTTCTAATAGCTTACAATAAACTATTTTTCTACTTTAACTCAAGGGGGTTATGTTGCTTGTAAGCAAGATCTTTGATGATAGATGTAAACTTCAAAGCGACAGTTTTCGACAAGTTCAGGATTCTGGAATATCAAGTGCAATGAATCATATCAAGCAGTAGGCACGCTCTGAAGTGATAAAATAGACAGGTTAAACTGATTCTATAATTGTCAGGAAAGAGACAGAATGAGTGTGAGAACTGAGTCAGTATATCTTGATGTTTAACAGTGTAGATCTTGCAATCAAAGTTAGATTTGAGTCCTACCTCTATTATTTATTAACTGACTGATCTTGATCCAGTTATTTAATCACCTAGATTTTCATTTTTATGATCTGTACATAGGAACTACAAAATTATATTTTGCTTGGCATATGAAAAGTGCTCAGTCCTTACGATGTCATATGTAGGTATTCACCTTTATTTCTGTGATTTGTTGATAAGGATAATTATTTATTTGTTTATTGTCCAGGAATTTTAATAGAGACAATATGATCAAGACCGTCATTCATACTAGCTGAATTAGTCACAATAGTCTAACTGACACAAGAAACAACCCTATAATTTCAGAGTCTTAACACATTTACAGTTTATTTAATAGTCAATAGTCAACTCATTGTTGGTCACTTCTCATTCAAATGGCAACTCAGGGACCTAGATCATTCTGCCTCTTTTACTTCTTCCCTTCTCTGAGTTCTTGGAGTCCCCCCATTTAGCCAATGGATGGGAAAAGAGAATGGATGGCTGTACACAGGAGAGATCTTTTAAAGGACAGGCGTGGAAATGTCAGGCATCACTGCTGCCCATATTCTATTGAATGGAACTCAGTTTCATATAGCTGTATCTAAGTTCAAGGAAGGCTTGAATATGTCATATAGCTGTATGCCCAGGGAGCAAGAGGATAATAATTTGGTGAACAACTAGCTGGTCTTCACCATGCTATTTCACTCTTTCGGTTTTGACAAATAGAGCAGAGCTCCAAAATTGGGATGGAGCAGCATCCAGCCTTTTGCTTAGAATTTTGCCATCTAAATCTACTGTGATATTCTTTGTGTGTTTCATTTAGAACAATGAGTGTAAATCCCAGCCCAAAGATATATATGAGAAGAGCAACTGGATAATTCATAGTTCCTGCTCATTCTGAAAAATATGATAACTGGATTTGGCTGTTTTCATACACTGAAGATGACCTTGCTTTAAAATAAACTGAAAGGGACCCAGATTCTCTTTATTTATATGTAAAGAATATTAGTTACCAGAAATTTAAATCTGAAAGGTTAAACTTCATTTTTAGATTGGTTGATTGATTAATCTAATAGAAGCAAATGGGTTTAAAAAAGAATCTAACTCAGCTCTCTGAGTTGGGATTATTTTTTGGCTTTGTAATAAATTGTACTTATAAGTGGTTGTAATTTTTATCTCTAACTATACCAACAAGGTCTGAAATGTCAGCATGTAAATCTTTCTTCTAAGGAATAAAAAAAAAATGTTTAAAGAAAATTTTTAATGAGAAGTGAACACCAATACATAGCTACTTAACTTTGAAGGACTAGGTGTGAATTCTCATTAAATCAACATAAATAATACCAGTTATCTCTTGTTACTGAAAGTGCCAAACACAGATAATGTACTCCCCATTCAAAGGTACTCAGATCCAATTTATGATGCCTTGTTGACCACCCATTGCTACTGCTCTGGATTTTGAATTTTGACACATGGGACATCGGTCATTTCCAGGTATAGAAAACACAAAAGGACCAGTTCCAAGATAGCTATGTTGATGATGAAAGTTTATCATAAGATTGGAAAGGCCTCAGGATGACAAATCTGTGGCATGAAAACTGCCATGCATACATCACTAATGAATGATGGTACTCATTTCTGCTGAATCTATTCTTGACCTCAGAATTCTTATTCCATCTCAAGTAGCATTCTCAGTATATCAGAATTATCACTTGTGATGAAACTCTTTTATGATCCTTGGGCTAAACTTTGGTGGTTTCATAAAAATTATTAAAAGGGATGAGAAGTTAAAAACATTTAAATGTCGAGCTTCATTGTTGAAACTGAGTGGACTTAAGTCTCCAACCCTCAGCAGGGGGTTGACCCCAGGATACTGGATCCTCAGACATTAGGTCAGACTTGGGTGGGGCTGAGCAAACTGAACTGGAGTTCTGAGGCACATGGCAGGTCTGAACCCCTTGCACAGCACAAGTCCCCCTGCACACAACTATAAATTTAGAGATAGGGAAACAGACCATTAGGGTTTTTAATGTTATTTTTCATGTGGCTAATTTATAATGAATGGAAATCACTATAACACAGTGGTCACTGACAAATGTGATAGGCCCTTTCTGTTGATAACATCAGAGACTGCGGGATAAGGACAGAACCAGAAAGGTTTAGAGAAGGTAAAATACATTGAGATGCTGGTAGCTTTCAAAGCAGGATGGTGAATGACTACTTTATGTTATTAGCATGGTCACCAATCGCCAGAAACTAACATCAACAAAGGGCCCAGATCAGCGTTTGAGTTACAGGTGGGGCAACTCAACTGGAATAGACCACACTATGCACCTGGTAAAGCAAAGAAGCCAAGTTGGCATTGCTTACAGACTGGATGAACCCCAGGGTCATTCACTTAACAGGGATTATGTATTTTGTAAGTGTGTTTTGTTTGCTAAGTTACTGAATAACAGGTATCAAAGCTGTTTCTTCAGACCAGCATTTCCCAAAGTATGTTTGTGGTAGCCCTGCTGTTGACCAAAGAATTTGGCTCTCCATCTTTGAAGCACATGGTCGAATTAAGATTCACCTTTGACACTGCAGTTGGACATAGCAATAATATTTGCCTTAGTAAATGAGATTTGACAGAAAGAGAGGAATGTCATTTCCTGGTGGAATTTTTTTAAAGTAGCGAATGATTTGCTAAACTTCTTTACCATTGTTGTAGTGACCATGAAAAAAAAAATCCAACTCACACTCTTTACCACGTGAACACAGCAAGTGGAACTTCCTCCTGAACTACATTACATAAGTGGTCTGAGTGATAAATACATTTTCTCATGTTATGTCACTGATACTTTGGGGTAGTTTGTTACCATGGGGTGACAAAGCTCATCCTAATTACTATGATATTGTGAGTGTTGTTAGGTGTTGGGTGTAAAATGGCACCATGGTCAAATACATTGGGGATATACCAATTTAAAATTTTTTTCTGTAGGACTTTTGGAAGACTTCACTATACTAATATGAACTGTGAATTTTCAAGAATGTAATATAGCAAGTAGTGCTTCTCAAACTTATGTGACTCCAGCATTTTTTGGTTTTTCCTATGAAGATTTCCCAATGAAATACTACCTTAGAAAAACTAATATATATGAGATTTAGTTTAAAAAGAATATGTAACAAAATCAGCAGATGCACCTTCAAATAAGAAGTGTGTGTCTGCGTGTATGTGTGTGTGTGTGTGTGTGTGAGAGAGAGAGAGAGAGAGAGAGAGAGGGAGAGAGGAGAACAGAGGAAGTAAGCAAGAGGAAGAAAGAGAGTAAGGAGGAATTCTTTTTGTTTTAGATCTACTTTCTGTTCTATTTCATTTAAGTGAAGAAGATAGAATTTTAGTTCTAAATTTAAGAACATTTCTGTTTGCTTTAGTGCAATGAATTGGTTAGTAAGTTTTTACAGTTGTACCTGTTTTATATTATTCATAATAAATAATAGTCATTTTGGACACAATTACACAGCATGACCAAAATTCTATGCTTCTTCTAAGGGTTTATGCTTAGGTTTAGTACAATTAGGTGAAATGTTAGATTCAGAATTTTAAAATGCTTTTTTCTAAATATGAAGATTTATTTTTGTCAATAAGATAGAGCATGTTAGAATAAAATTCAAGAGCTCTGTAATGTTGATATTAAAATGTTGATGTTTGGTTACTTCTAAGGTTAACACGGTTTGGTTTTTTTTTTTAAGCCTTATGATAAACCAAAGCCCCATGTAGTTTGCAGCTTCTAATGACACTAGACGAATTTGGGAAGACACGTAAGTATCTCAGACTATTTCAGTCTTGTTCAATACATGATTTCCTATGTGCATTAGTGAATATGTACAAAAACAAAGATATACTTTGATCAAGTTCTATTGATTCTTCTCTTCATTTTCTCTTGGATTTTTCTCTCTTAATTGCACTTCCAAACCAATTACAGTAGGCTATTTACTTCCCAGATCTAAACTAGATGTGATTCTAGAAATTCTTCAATAACATATAGTTACCTAGAATTCTATATCATAGGCTATCTTCAAAGTGTCTGTCATACAACTTACAAGATGATCTATAATAAGGTCCACAGGTACTTCTTAAATAATTGGGGGTAATACAAAAGCCAATATAGATATTCCTGAGGAGTTTGAAATATTATTGAGAAGAAAGTACTTTCCTACATAAAACAACTTGATAGTAATAGAAAGCAGTATAGAACCAGGTGCTAAATTTTACTGGGATCTATACAGTAATATAAAAATTCAGAGATGGAAGACAAAATGGGTCACTAGCAAAATGGTCTACTATGTCCTATTTATCAGCAATAATCATTTAGAAAATTTAACAGAAAAAAGGGATTCAATTCATAACAGGAAAAGAAGGAAGGAAGGAAAAAAGAAGTGAGTGAGGGAAGGAAGGAGATGGAAGAAATCAGAACACTTATGCCTTGCTAGTGGGAATGTTAAATGGTGCGGTTACTGTGGAAAACAGTTTGGCAGTTCCTCAGTAAGTTAAACATAGAATTACCATATGACCCAGCAATTCCACTACCAAAAGAACTGAAGATAGGTGTTAAAATAAAAACTTGTGTGCAACTGTTAACAGCAGCACTATTCACAGTGGTCAAAAGGTGGAAACAACCTAAATTTTCATCAACTGCTGGATGAATAAACTAAATGTATATCCATATAATGAAACGTTATTCAGCCATAGGAAGGAATGAGATACTGATATACGACACAACATGGATGAACCTTGAGACCATTATACTAAGTGAAATAAGCCAGATACAGAGGACAAATATGTGTGATTCCACTTACATGAAATCCATTAGAGACAGAAAGCAGATTTGTGGCTGCCAGGAACTAGGGGGAGGGAGCAAAAAGGAATGACTGCCTAATGGGTACAGGGTTTCCTTCTCAAGTGAGGAAAATGTTTTGGAACTAGATAATGGCGATGGTTGCACAACATTGTGAATGTACTTAATGCCTCTGAATTGCACACTTCAAAATGGTTAAAATGACTAACTTTATATTATGTTTATTTAACCTCAATATTTTAAAAAGCCAAGTAAAAGCTGAGAAGAATAGTAATTATTGGGGAGGGTTTATATCACCAGGTAGCATATTACAAAGCTACAAAAATTAACTGAATATTGTACATGTGCTGGAATAAATGATAGATTAAGGGAGTAGAATATAAATCCTCCAAAATAAGTTTGAAGTGTTTAAATATTTGGAATTTAATAAAGAGTCTTTAAAACTGGAGGAAATTTCGATTATTTTACAAATAATTACATGGTAATTTGTGGATAAAATTAAGTGATTAAAGAATTAAATGTAAAAATAAAATAATGGAACTAGAAAAATATTGATGAATGTATAAATTTGAATAAAGGAAAGCATTTATAAGCTTAACGTTAAAATATAATCATAAATGAAAAAGTTTTGACTATCTAAAATGTTAAAAATGTATGTTTATTTAAAAATTCTATACAATAGAATCAAAAGGTAAAAGACAAATGGGAAAACATTTGCAGCATATGTGACAAGGCTTGTTATCCTCAATAAATGAAGAGATGCTTAAAAAGGGAAAAAAATTAAGCATGTGTGTTACAAAATAAGCCCTTTTTGACATTCCTTTAGAAATTACAACTAAAAAATTGAGCTGGTTTTCAGTTACTCTTAGTTTCCTCTGCACCACACAGTTCTGTCGAAACATTGTCCTTGCTATCTCAACCCCAGAAACCTCTCTCCTCATATGAGAGGTTTACTTTCATTTTCTGCCTCTTCTCCAGTCTTCCTAGGTATGTCCTTCTTACCTCTCCCTGCTTCCATTTTGCTAGATTTCTCCCTTCCAATATCCTTGGCATGGGTATAGGTCTTTACACAGGAAGAGCAGTCTGCCTTACCAACGCTGGGACTAATTCAGGCCACTTTTCCTACAGTGAACACAACCAAGTGGAAACCAAGATAGAGAAAAAAAATGTAGTAAACATCATGTGGTGACAGCAGCCCAAAGATGACTTTTGAGCACTTTTTTATGATTCCCATAGTTAATTGGAAGGAGGGAGCAAGGGGAGCTTTATTTCCTGAAATGAAGTAGGTAGGCTCAGAGCTATTGCATATATATATATGGTTTTACTAACAATTCCCCCCACCCCACACAAAAAATTGATACACATTTATAAGGTCAACTCACTGATTTCAGACTTGTTCAACATATTAACAGATTATGAGGAAACAGTGTTTCAACGACTGAAAAAATACTTAACATTGCAAATCAAGAATATAAGTTAAAACTCTAATATTAATTAACTGTAATATAAATTACTATTAATATATTAGAAAAAGTATTTAAATTAATATCAGCTTTAAGCCACACTATTTGGTAAGCTAATGTATGAATAGAGAGCCATCAAATTTGATATTTCTGTTGGTGCGAGTGAATTGAAATTCTGTCTTATCACGAACCTTACTATAATCAGTATTTACTTTGTACCTTGTAACTGTACATTTTTGATGAGTAATATATTTTCTTAAATTTAATCTAAGTATGATTATGCTGCCTGTCTAGACTGTGTCTCTAGGGCAGAGAAGTGTTGTAGTGTTTTGTTTCTTTTAAAATTAATTAATTAATTAATTAATTTTGGCTGCTCTTTGTCTTCGTTGTGGCGTGCCGGCTTCTCTAGCTGTGGCATGCAGGCTCTAGAGAGTGCAGGCTCAGCTGTTCCAGCATGTGGGCTCTCTAGGTGCAGTGTGCAGGCTCTCTAGTTGCAGCGTGGGGGCTCTAGATTGCACGGGCTCGGTAGTTGCGGTGCACAGGCTTAGTTGCAGTATGTGGGATCTTAGTTCCCCAAGCAGGGATCAAACCCTGGCGCCCTGCATTGGGAGCACAGCGTCTTAACCACTGGACCACCAGGGAAGTTCCCTGTTGTAGCATTTTGATCAAATCTCTTACAATTAAACCCTCTATTATTCCTTTGGTCTTCAATGTTTCCCTTGGTTGTACCCAACCACATGTAAACAGCTTTGGAAAATTCTACTGGCAAACTAGAGTACTTGTGTTTCTGAAATTCTTGATAAGAAAACTGATCTAGCAGCATGTCAATGACAGGGAAAATCTATTCAGCCTTTGTTTGATTTGTGTGCTATTTGTAGTGATGGTTACTAGATATATCTATGACTCAGTCTACAGATTTAATGATTCAATAGGCACATATTAAATGGGTTCCATGAGGCACCATGTTGTTCTAGTAATTTTCCTTTAACAGGGATGCAAAATATATATATTTCCCCTTCAGGCTTTATATGAATTTAATCTATTCCTTGATGCTCTGCTTTTGTTCTCTTTTATTTTTAATTTTTTTTTTCCATCTTATTGACTAGTTTTTTCTGATAGGTGATTTTTCTATGCAGAACGATCTTTAGTTGAATGTAGTTCAAAAGGCACAAAGCCCCTGAAATTACTAACCTCTATTTCCAATTTATCCATGAGATTATCAGCAAGAAAATAATCCATTTAATTCCATTAGGAATTTAGGAAGGAAAATGTGGGGGATCATTTGCAGAAGCTGCAAAAACTATATGCTGCGATCTAAAGAAGAAATTATACTGTTTCACCACTTGTAATAAATGGTTTATGAAAAGGCCAGTTGGTGAAAGATAGAGATATAAGAAACATTGCAGAAGCAAGAGTTATTCCAGGAAGATGGTATTGAATACATCATTTGCTAAAGAGTCCTGAACACGGATTTTAAGTATAAAACAATTCAATGGGAAAATATGACTTAGTTTGCAATTACACTTTCAGGAACAAAACTATTACATAAAGCAACCTGTGGTGAATCTTTATCTTTTCCATTTTTATTGTTGGCAGATTATATCTCTTTTAAATTAAAAATATCCTGAAAGAAACACTTTCACTAGTGAAATGACAAAATTAATTCACCTTCTAAAACTGTCTCATTTTACACCACTTTGTGCTGTAAGCTAACAAACATGGATTAATATGCTTTAAAGCCTCAACTACTCAGAAAGACAAAATTAGTGTCTGAAGGTTGAGAATGAATGTGTTGCCTGTTCAATCCTGTGTAGATATGAACTCATCTTCTTTAAGCAAAGTAAAACTTGAACTTGTTAGTTTCAAAAAGTATTTTTTTTACATATATGCTATATTAAAAAAAAAGACAACACACTTGAATGCAGATCATGATAGACAGTTACATCTGAGATGTAAGAAAAATTCTGGCACTGTGAAGGTGTCAACATAATCAGTAAAAAATTATTTTTGATGACATGAAGAGGAAAAGTGTTAGCAGAATGAGAAGAATTTTTGAACAGCAGACACACAGCAAAGTCCTTTCCCCTTGTCTGCCAAATGCACCCACACTTGTCATCAGTGAATGCAATTAAATTTTTTTTCTTTTACAATACAGAAGAGACTTTTGGCAGTCAATGAGGACTAATTTTTCCTTCATTTGTATACCCCTTTTAGCCACTGTGAAGATGTGAGCTGAAAGATGTTCATAGGGTTGACTTTGTCCCTCAAGTATGAATTTATGAAGAAATTGAGACAGAAATTAGGAAATTGGAAGACATCAGACACTGTTACATATGAACACAGCCTTGGCCAAAAGGTTAAATCACTTAAGGGCAAAACAGTCCCTTCTGGTATTCTCGTACTTTTTTAAGACAAATGAAATTTTATTTTTCAGACAAAGAAAAAAATGACAAAATAACAAAAATCTCTTCATGACCTCCTTAGTCAACAAATAGCATAAAAACTTAATAGTTGCAAGCTATATAGTATAATCCCAGAGAATTACATGGCAAGAATTTATAGCACTTTTCAAAGAATATTCACATTTGTTATCTTCCATGAGCCTCAGATAAACATCCTGATATATTTTAGTTTTGTAAGTGTTAAACGTATCATGGTCTTTGGATTCTATATTCATCTGTGGTCACTTCAGTGAAGGAAAATGTGTGGCGGAATCAAATTCTCTCAGTCTCATTTGTTCTTAACACTTCACCACACACACACACACACACACACACACAAAACACACACACACACACACACACACACACAATATTTCTTCAAGTGATTTGACAGAATGAAAATGAGAATGTTTTCAAACTATAAAGCTCTGAATTAATGAAACTATCTGGTTTTTATAGTCAACTGATTAATCCAGGTAGGAAAAAATTGACATTGGAAGGCTAGGTACAATAGTATATGAGTCTACATTTTTCTGCAACTCTAATAGTTACCAGGTTATACTTTCTAATACTGTTAGTATTGTGGCAAAGTAGAAAATATTTAATTTCTAACTGGAGTTCAAATTTACCATTAAAATTAACCATGCTGTCCCTCCCATCTGCTATCCCTGATTTTTCAAGATAACTTACACGGATAACTTACACAAATATTTTCATCTATTTACCTAAGTTCCTCAAAGTCAATCTTTGTTGAATTAAATTTGTTGAAATCTTAGTTTTGCTAGCATTAGTTAAGTTGCACTCTTGGGACAAAATATACTTCAAAAAAATAATTTGCACCTAACTTCCCATCAACAATTACTACTGCATGTAATCAAGAGAATCGCATTTCTAATTGAAATACTTTATTTAACATCTTCTAATTGGCATAAGGTTATTGCCCACACATCATTAAGATGGGTATGGGTGATCAACAGGCATTTAGAAAGAGGAAGAAAAAACGAGGTCCTCCTCTGTGGGTTTCTGATAGTAAAGATGACTTTTGGCAGGCTAGTCATATTTCATTATTCAAACCCACTTGTTACCTTATGCTCACATTTTCAAAGGCAGCTATGTCCAGATGGGTGAGCATTATAAGACACTATAGAAGTGAAACAAGTCAGACTCATATGGGTAACTGGGCAATATGAGGACTGACTGTACTGAAATTAGGACTTCAGTTTCATAAGCACTTTTAGTGGTCTCATCGCTGTGTTGTCCAGACAAGCAAGATTCTATATGGGTGGCCTGATATTGGCAGCCATTTCTTTCCTCCTCATGTTCTTTATGGCACTACTATTTACACTCTCTTTTTTTCTCTTTTGTTACATTTTGTATCAACATTAAGTTATAAGACGGTGGTTTAACATAAGTTTCCCTCCTCAGCATCTTTAGACAATGGGAAAGGCCTAGTGAAAGCTACAAAATAAGCAGAATATAAAACTAGGAGTCCTTACCAAGTAGGGTCACAAATATCGGTGATTTTTTTCTAACTTCAGTTAGGTTATTTTTTCTTTGTTTTTCCTCTAGCTCTAGCATTAAAACAGAGGCCAAAAATAATTCTGAAGTCTTTATTTTTTTCAATTAAAAAAATTTTATTGGCATATAGTTGATTTACAATATTGTGTTAGTTTCAGGTGTACAGCAAAGTGATTCAGTTATACATATACATGTATCCCTCTTTTTTAGATTCTTTTCCCATATAGGCAATTACAGAGTATTGAGTAGAGTTCCCTGTACTCTACAGTAGATCCTTACTAGTTATTTTATATATAGTAGTGTGTATATGTCAATTCCAATCTCCCAATTTATCCCTCTCCCCACTTTCCCCCATGGTAATCATAAGTTTGTTTTCTACATCTGTGAATTCTGGAGTCTTTAGGAGGTAGAAGAGAAAACTGAAAAAATTCAAAGGGTAGTAGAAAGTAAAGATTGAGGGCCTATGAAAAACAAACATTACCTAGAAAACGGAAGATGTACACCTTGCTGTATTTTGCTAGGTATTAATTACCCTCTACAGTATTGGATCTAATTATCCTGAAATTCCAAGAAAAAACAATTGGAGAAGTGAAAAATACAAATCCCATTGGTTTATTTTGTGTGATGGTTCACTGCACAGTCATTTCTTTAATAGAAACATGATATTTTTAAAGTAAGACAAATAATTGTATCAGAAAGAAAAACACATGGAATTAGGGGGACTCATCTAGATTTTGGTAAAGCTGAGGGAATCTGCTCTTCTTCTTTATCAATGTAGTTGCACCGTATTCTTGAGATAGTATATCTGAAGTTAGGAAACACAACTCTATAGCTAAGTTATTGTAATCTAATTAAAGTTACTTGGCAATGTTTTATTTTAATGTCTCACAAGTGTAATTAGTGAATGATGGAGTTAATTATTTAAATTACTTCAGAAAATGTTTGCAAATCTTTAAACCAAGAATTAATATTTTTATTCAGTTAGTGAGTCACATTATTAGATATTGTTTTTTTCTGCCTTA
The DNA here is from genome assembly GCF_951394435.1 of Stenella coeruleoalba. NCBI lineage: Eukaryota > Metazoa > Chordata > Mammalia > Artiodactyla > Delphinidae > Stenella > Stenella coeruleoalba. Next base: position 43,311,036 of record NC_137163.1, read on the forward strand.
TAAATGGAGTAGTTGAGAGTTTCACCATGATTCAATGAATATGTGTACAGTGTTGAGAGACACTTAAACTCTTATAATTATTTCTGCTTTTGAATCAATAATTTCAGGCTCTCACCTGCTGGTTATTATCCCTCACCTCAAATAATTATTTAAAATGTATTAATAGCATATTTTGTATTTGATGCTATACAGGGTATAGGCTTAGATTCGGTCCTTTATTGTATAACTAAAACTCAGCAGATAAATTAGACAAAAATGAGACATACCAGACACTCACAAGTAAACAGTGATTAGGTTTATGTTAACACTACTTTGCTTTTGCTATTTTATGATGTAATTTTTCCTGATTATAAAAGAATGGCAAAAAAAAAGTGGGAATAGAAAGAAATATAAAGAATGGAAGGGTGTATCAAGATGGCAGAGGATTAAGACATGAACCATACCTTCTCCCACAAAAACATTAAAAATACATCTACAAGTGGAATGATCCACACAGAACTGCTACTGAATGCTGACAGAAGACCTCAGACTTCTGAAAAGACAAGAAACCTCCATGTAACCAGGTAGGAAAAAAGGAAAAAGAAAAAGAACGAATTGGGGTGGGGCTTGTGGCCCGGGGAGGGAGCTGTGAAGAGGAAAGATTCCTGAACCCAGGGAAGTCTCCCCACTGGTGGGAGATCAGACTGGACAGAGGGGGAGCCTCAAAGCCTAGGAGGAGAGCACAGCGATCAGTTTGTGGAAGACAAATAGAGAGTAACCTGCACAGAAGGTCAGAACTGCCACCCTGCGGTGCCCAGCCTGAGACACTTGTCTGTTGGTGTGGGTGTGGGTTGGGTGCTGAAGCTCAGGCTTCAGAGATCAGACCCAGGGAGAGGACCAGAGTTGGCTACATGGAAGCAGCCTGAAGAGGCTGAGCTGTGGCAGCTGAGGGTGTACTCAGAAGAAGGCTGGGCCCACCAAAGAGGCAAGGTGCCATTATTTGGGAGCACGTGAGGAGAGGGGTGGGACCACCATAAGTGCATCTTTCCCTGTGAGTGCTTCCAGACAACAGGACATCTCATAGTGGAGGCCTGGGGGCCCAGGAGGACATGGAGAGTGTCAACCTGTAGGAAATCCACGAGCAGGTGCTGGACCCTGCATCTGCTGTCCTGGGAGGGTGTGGAGAGCACCAGCCCCTAGGAATTCTGCAAGCAGGCACCAGAACCTGCACCTGCTGTCCCAGGAGGGTGTGGATATAATGCCCACCTCTAGGAAATCTGTGAACAGGCATCAGGCCCTGTGCCTGCTGTCCCAGGACAGCATGGATAGCACCTGCCTCTGCCATGACCAGGTGCTGGGCCCTGCCCCTACTGTCCCAGGAGGAAGTAGAGAGGAACTGCCCACAGAAGACCCTCAAGTAGGTGCCAGACCCTGCCCCACTTGCCCCGTGGGAGCGTGCAAGTGCCGCTGTAACTGCACACCTCATATCAGGGGGATAACGGTCAGCACACACTGAGGAAAGAGACAACAAGCATCCAATCTAAAAGTAGCCCTTTGATTCCAGAAAAGAGGGTGGACTAGAAGGACTTGAGCTCACCTCTTCTCACAAAAACACCAAAATCACAACTAACTGCTGAAAATCCATCAATAAAAAAGACTGGAACCCACCAAGAAAGATATTTTGCATTCAAAGACAAAGAAAAAGCCACAATGAGATGGCAGGAGGGGTGCTTTCGTGACATAATCATATCACGTACCTGCTAGGCGGACAACCCAAAACTGGAAAATAATTATATTGCAGAGGTTTTCCCACAAGAGTGAGTCCTGAGCTCATGTCAGTCTCCTCAGCCTGAGGGTCTGGCATCAGGAGGAAGATCCCCAAAGCATTTGGCTTTGAAGGCCAGCAGAACTTGACTGCAGGAGCTCCACAGGACTGGGGGAAACAGAGACTCCATTCCTGGAGGGCGCACACAAGATTTCATGTACACTGGGACCCAGCACAAAGCAGTAACTCAATAGGAGTTGGGGCTGAACCTACCTATGAGTTGGAGGGTTTCCTGGGGAGGTGGGCATCACCTGCGGCTCACTGGGGGTGGGCAAGGACCCTGGTGGCAGAGGCCCCAGAGAATATTGATCAGCCTGAGCTCTCCCAGAGGTCCCCATTTTGGCATCAAGACCTGACCCCACCCAATAACCTACAGGCTCCAGTGCTGGAATGCCTCAGACCAAACAACCAGCAGGATGGGAACACAGATGCACCCATCAGCAGACAGGGTGCCTAAAGCCATACTAAGCTCACAGCCACGTATAAACACACTCCTAGACACAGCACCACTCACCAGAGGGACAAGACCCAGCCCCTCCCACCAGAAAGCCTCCACAAGAAGCCTCAGGACCAACCTCACCCACCAGAGGGCAGACACCAGAAGCAGGAAGAACTATGATCCTCCAGATAGTGGAAAGGAGTCCACAAACACAGAAAGTTAGATAAAATGCGATGGCAGAGAAATATGCATCAGATGAAGGAATAAGATAGAAAACCACAAGAACAACAAAATGAAGAGGAGATAGGCAACCTACATGAAAAAGAGTTTAGAGTAATGATAATAAAGATGATCCAAGATCTTGGAAAAAGAATGAGGCACAGACCAAGATGTTACAATAAATGTTTAACAAAGAGCTAGGAGATTTAAAGAATAAACAAACACAGATGAACAATAAAATAAATGGGGTGAAAAATACACAGAAAGAATCAATACAGAATAGTGAGGCAGAATGATTAAGTGAGCTGGCAGGCAGAATGGTGGAAATCACTGCTATGGAACAGGACAAAGGAAAAGAATATGAAAAGAAATGAGAACAGTCTCTGGGACAACATTAAATTCGCCAACATTCACATTATAGGGGTACCAGAAGGAGAAGAGAGAGAGAAAGGGCCTGAGAGAATATTTGAAGAGATTATATCTGAAAACTTTCCTAACATGAGAAAGGAAACACTCATTCAAGTCCAAGAAGCACAGAGAGTCCGATACAACATAAACCCAAGGAGGAACACACTGAGACACATATTAATCAAGCTGACAAAAATTAAAGGCAAAGAAAAAATGTCAAAAGCAACAAGGGAAAAACAACAAAGAACATAGAAGGGAACCCCCCAATAAGGTTATCAGCTGATTTTTCAGCAGAAACTCTGTAGGCCAGAAAGGAGTAGCATGATATATTTAAAATGATGAAAGGGAAAAACCTACAACCAAGAATACTATATCAAGCAAGGCTATCAATCAGATTGGATGGAGAACTCAAAATTTTACAGACAAGCAAAAGCTAAAAGAATTCAGCACCACCAAATCAATGTTACAATAAATCCTATAGGAACTTCTCTAAGCAGAAAAGAAGAGGCCACAACTAAAATCAAGAAAATTACAAACTGGAAAGATCACCGGTAAAGGCAAACATAAAGTAAAAATACGAACTCATCCACACACACAAATATGATATCAAAACCAGAAATCATAAGAAGAGGAGAGTATAAAGGCAGGATATTGGAAATACATTTGAAATTAAGAGATCAGCAACTTAAAACAATCTTCTTGGGGCTTCCCTGGTGGCTCAGTGGTTGAGAGTCTGCCTGCTGATGCAGGGAATGCGGGTTCGTGCCCCAGTCAAGGAGGATCCCACGTGCCGCGGAGCAGCTGGGCCTGTGAACCATGGCTGCTGAGCCTGCGCATCCGGGACCTGTGCTCCACAACAGGAGAGGCCACAACAGTAAGAGGCCCATGTACCGCAAAAAAAAAAAAACCCCAAAAACCCCCCAAAAAAACAATCTTCTTTACCTATAGACTACTATATCAAAACCTCATGGAAACAACAAACCAAAATTTATAATAGATACACACAAACAAAAGAAAAGCAATCCAAGCACATCACTAAAGACAGACATCAAATCACAAGAGAAGAGAATAAAAGAGGAAAGGAAGAAAAAAGACCTTCAAAAACAAATCCAAAACAATTAACAAAATGGCAATAAGAATATTCATATCAATAATTACCTTAAATGTAAATGGATTAAATGCTCCAACCAAAAGACATAGACTAGCTGAATGTATACAAAAACAAAACCTGTATATATATGCTATATACAAGAGACCCACTTCAGACCTAGGGACGTATACAGACTGAAAGTGAAGGGATGGAAAAAGATATTCCATGAAAACGGATATCAAAAGAAAGCTGGAATAGCAATACTCATATCAGACAAAATAGACTTTAAAATAAGGAATGTTACAAGAGACAAAGAAGGACACTACATAACGATCAAAGGATCAATCCAAGAAGAAAATCAAACAATTGTAAATATATATGCACCCAACAGAGAAGCACCTCAGTATACAAGCCAAATGCTAACAGCCATAAAAGGAGAAATTGACAGTAATACAGTAACAGTGGGGAACTTTAGTACCTTACTCTCATCAATGGACAGATCATCCAGACAGAAAATCAGTAAGGAAACACAAGCTTAAATGACACACTAAACCAGACGCACTTAATTAATATTTACAGAACATTACATCTGAAAGCAGTCAAATACACTTTCTTCTCACTCACACACAGATCATTCTCCAGGATAGATCACATCTTTGGCCAAAAATCAAGCCTTGGTAAATTTAAGAAAATTGAAATCATATGAAGCATCTTTTACAACCACAAAGCTATGGGATTAGAAATACATTACAGGAAAAAACCTGTAAAAAACACAAACACATGGAGGCTAAACAATATGTTACTAAACAACAGTGGATCACTGAAGAAATCAAAAAGGATATCAAAAAATATCTAGAGACAAATGACAATGAAAAAACGATGGTCCAAAACTTTTGGGACACAGCAAAAGCAGTTCTAAGAGGGAAGTTTATAGCAATACAATCTTGCCTCAGGAAGCAAGAAAAATCTCAAAAAAATAGCCTAACCTTACACTTAAAGCAACTAGAGAAAGAGGAACAAACCAAACCCAAATTTACTAGAGGAAAGAAATCAGAAAGATCAGAGAAGAAATAAATGAAATAGAAACAAAGAAAACAATAGCAAAGGTCAATGAAACTAAAAGTTGGTTCTTTGAGAAGATGAACAAAATAGATAAACCTTTAGCCAGACTCAAAAATATGAACAGACAATTCAAAAGTACTGAATTTGAAGCAGTGATTAAAAAGCTTCCAGCTAACAAAAGTCCAGGACCAGATATCTTCACAGGCAAAATCTATCATTTAGAGAAGAGTTAATACCTATCCTTCTAAAACTCTTTCAACAAACTGCAGAAGAAAGATCACTCCCAAGCTCATTCTATGAGGCTACAATCACCCTGATACCAAAACCAGACAAAGATATCACAAAAAAGAAAATTACAGACCAATATCACTGATGAACATACATGCAAAAATACTCAACAAAATACTATCAAACCAAATCCAGCAATAACATTAAAAGGATCATGCACCATAATCTAGTGGGATTTATCGCAGGGATGCAAGGATTCTTCGATATCTACAAATCAATCAGCGTGAGACACCACATTAACAAACTGAAGAATAAAAACCACACAATCATCTCAACAGATGCAGGAAAACCTTTTGCCAAAATCCAACAACATTCATGATGGAAACTCTCCAGAAAGTGGGAATAGAGGGAACTTACATCAACATAATAAAGGCCATATATGAAAAACCCATGGCTAACATCATTCTCAATGGTGAAAAGCTGAAGGATGTCCATTGTCACCACTTTTATTCAACATAGCTTTGGAAGCCCGAGCCACAGCAATCATAGAAGAAAACTAAATAAAAGGAATCCAAATTGGTAAGGAAGCAGTAAAATTGTCACTGTTTGCAGATGACATAATACTATACATAGAAAATTCTAAAGATGCTACCAGCAAACTACCAGAGCTCATCAATGAATTTGGAAAGTTTCAGGATAAAAATTTAATACACAGAAATCTCCATGGCAGAGTAGAAGGACGTGCTCTCACCCCCTCTTCTGAGAACATCAGAATCACACATAGCTGCTGGACAATCTTCAGCAGGAAGATGCTGGAACTCACCAAAAAAGATACCCCCCATCCAAAGACAAAGGAGAAGCCACAATGAGATGGTAGCAGGGGCGTAATCACAGTAAAATCAAATCCCATAACTGCTGGGTGGGTGACTCACAGACAGGAGAACACTTAACCACAGAAGTCCACCCACTGGAGTGAAAGTTCTGAGCCCCATGTCAGGTTCTCAACCTGGGAGTCTGGCAACGAGAGGAGGAATTCCTAGAGAATCAGACGTTGAAGGCTAGTGGAATTTGACTGCAGGACTTTGACAGGCCTGGGGGAAACAGAGAATCCACTCCTGGAGGGGACACACAAAGTAGTGTGTGCATCGGGACCCAGGGGAAGGAGCAGTAATGCGGGGGGAGACTGAACCAGACCTACCTGCTAGTGTTGGAGGGTCTCCTGCAGAAGCAGGCAGTGGCTGTGGCCCACCATGGGGACAAGGACACTGGCAGCAGTTCTGGGAAGTACTCCTTGGCATGAGCCCTCCCAGAGTCTGCCATTAGCCCCAGCAAAGAGCCCAGGTAGGCTCCAGTGTTGGGTTGCCTCAGGCCAAACAAACAAGAGGGAGGGAGCCCAGCCCCACCCATCAGCAGTCAAGCAGATTAAAGTTTTACTGAGCTCTGCCCACCAGAGCAACAGCAAGCTCTACCCACCACCAGTCCCTCCATCAGGGAACTTGCACAAGCCTCTTAGATAGCCTCATCCACCAGAGGGAAGACAGCAGAAGTGAGAAGAATTATAATCCTGCAGCCTGTGGAACAAAAACCACATTCACAGAAAGATAGACAAGATGAAAAGGCACAAGGCTATGTACTAGATGAAAGAATAAGGTAAAACCCCCCAAAACAACTAAATGAAGTGGAGATAGGCAAGCTTCCAGAAAAAGAATTCAGAATAATGATAGTGAAGGTGATCCAGGACCTCGGAAAAAGAATGGAGGCAAAGATCGAGAAGATGCAAGAAATGATTAACAAAGACCTAGAAGAATTAATAAACGAACAAACAGAGACGAACAATACAATAACTGAAATGAAAACTACACAAGAAGGAATCAACAGCAAAATAACTGAGGCAGAAGAACAGATAAGTCACCTGGAAGACAGAATGGTGGAATTCACTGCTGTGGAACAGAATAAAGAAAAAAGAATGAAAAGAAATGAAGACAGCATAAGAGACCTCAGGGAGAACATCAAACACAACAACATTAGCATTATAGGGGTCTCAGAAGGAGAAGAGAGAGAGAAAGGACCGGAGAAAATATTTGAAGAGAGTATAGTCAAAAACTTCTCTAACATGGGAAAGGAAATAGCCACCCAACTCCAGAAAGTGCAAAAAGTCCAACTCATAATAAACCCCAGGAGAAACAAGCCGAGACACGTAGTAATCAAAATGGCAAAAATTAAAGACAAAGAAAAGTTATTGAAAGCAGCAAAAGAAAAATGACAAATAACATACAAGGGAACTACAATAAGGTTAACAGCTGATTTCTGACCAGAAACTCTATAAGCCAAAAGGGAGTGGCATGATATACTCAAAGTGATGAAAGGGAAGAACCTACAACTAAGATTACTCTATCCGGCAGGGATCTCATTCAGATTCGATGGAGAAGTCAAAAGCTTTACAGACAAGCAAAAGCTAAGAGAATTCAGCACCACCAAACCAGCTCTACAACAAATGCTAAAGGAACTTCTCTAAGTGGGAAACACAAGAAGAAAAGGACCTACAAAAACAAACCCATAACAATTAAAAAAATGGTAGTAGGAACATACGTATCGATAATTACCTTAAACATGAATGGATTAAATGCTCCAACCAAAAGACACAGGTTCGCTGAATGGATACAAAAACAAAACCCATCTATAGGCTGTCTACAAGAGAACCACGTCAGACCTAGGGACACATACAGACTGAAAGTGAGGGGATGGAAAAAGATACTCCATGAAAATGGAAATCAAAAGAAAGCTGGAGTAGCAATACTCAAATCAGATAAAATAGACTTTAAAATAAAGAATGTTACAAGAGACATGGAAGGACACTACATAATGATCAAGAGATCAATCCAAGAAGAAGATATAACAAGTATAAATATATATGTACCCATCATAGGAGCTCCTCAATACATAAGCCATCTGCTAACAGCTCTAAAAGAGGAAATCAACAATAACACAGAAATAGTGGGGGACTTTAACACCTCCCTTACACTAATGGACAGATCATCCAAAATGAAAATAAATAAGGAAAGTGAAGGTTTAAATAACAGAATAGACCAGATATATATAACTGATATTTATAGGACATTCCAGCCAGAAAGAGCAGATTACATTTTCTTCTCAAGTGTGCACGGAATATTCTCGAGGATAGATCACATCTTGGGTCACAAATCAAGCCTCAGTAATATAAAGAAAATTGAAATCATATCGAGCACCCTTTCTGACTACAATGTTATGAAATTAGAAATGAATTACAGGGAAAAAAAGGTAAAAACCACAAACACATGGAGGCTAAACAATATGTTACTAAATAACCAAAAGATCCCTGAAGATATCAAAGAGGAAATCAAAAAATACCTGGAGAAAAATGACAATGAAAACACGTCAATCCAAAACCTATGGGATGCAGCAAAAGCAGTTGTAAGAGGGAAGTTTATAGCTATACAAGCCTACCTAAAGAAACAAGAGAAATCTCACATAAACAATCTAACCTTACACCTAAAGGAGCTAGAGAAAGAACAAATAAAACCCAAAGTTAGTAGAAGGAAATAAATAACAAAGATCAGAGCAGAAATAAATGAAATAGAAACAAAGAAAACAATAGCAAGGATCAATAAGACTAAAAGCTGGTTCTTAGAGAAGATAAACAAAATTGATAAACCATTAGCCAAACTCATCAAGAAAAAGAGAGAGAGGACTCAAATCAATAAAATTGGAAATGAAAAAGAAGTTACAACAGACACTGCAGAAATACAAAGCATCCTAAGAGACTACTACAAGCAACTCTATACCAATAAAATGGGCAACTGGGAAGAAATGGACAAATCTTAGAAAGTTAGAAACTTCCAAGACTGAACCATGAAGAAATAGAAAATATGAACAGACCAATCACAAGTAATGAAATGGAAACTGTGATTAAAAATCTTCCAAAAAACAGAGTCCAGGACCAGATGGCTTCACAGGTGAATTCTATCAAACATTTAGAGAAGAGCTAACACCCATTCTTCTCAAACTCTTCCAAAAATTTGCAGAGGAAGGAACCCTCCCAAAGTGATTCTATGAGGCCACCATCACCCTGATACCAAAAGCTGACAAAGATACTCCAAGAAAAGAAAATTACAGACCAATATCACTGATGAATATAGATGCAAAAATCCTCAACAAAATACTGGCAAACAGAATCCAACAACACATTGAAAGGATCATACACCATGATCAAGTGGGATTTATCCCAGAGATGCAAGGATTGTTCAAGATACATAAGCCAATCAATGTGATAAACCATATTAACAAATTGAAGAATAAAAACCATATGATAATCTCAATAGATGCAGAAAAAGCTCTCAACAAAATTCAACACATATTTATGAAAAAAACTCTCCAGAAAGTGGACATAGTGGGATCCTACCTCAATATAATAAAGGCCATATATGAGAAACCCACAGCAAACATCATTCTCAATGGTGAAAAACTGAAAGCATTTCCTCTAAGATCAGGAACAAGACAAGGATGTCCACTCTCACCACTATTATTCAACATAGTTTTGGAAGTTCTAGCCATGCAATCAGAGAAGAAAAAGAAATAAAAGGAATACAAATCAGAAAAGATGAAATAAAACTGTCAGTGTTTGCAGATGACATGATCCTATACATAGAATATCCTAAAGATGCCACCAGAAGACTAGTAGAGCTAATCAATGAATTTGGAAAAGTTGCAGGATACAAAATTAATGCACAGAAATCTCTTGCATTCCTATACACTAATGATGAAACATCTGAAAGAGAAATTAAGGAAACACTCCCATTTACCACTGCCACAAAAAGAATAAAATACCTAGGAATAAACCTACCTAAGAAGACAAAAGACCTGTATACAGAAAACGATAAGACAGTGATGAAAGAAATTAAAGATGATACCAACAGATGGAGAGATATACCATGTACTTGTATTGGAAGAATCAATATTGTGAAAATGACTATACTACCCAAAGCAACCTACAGATACAATGCAATCCCTATAAAATTACCAAAGTCGGGGGCTTCCCTGGTGGCACTAGTGGCTGAGAGTCCGCCTGCCGATTCAGGTGACTCGGGTTCGTGCCCCGGTCTGGGAAGATCCCACATGACATGGAGTGGCTGGGCCCGTGAGCCACGGCTGCTGAGCCTGTGCGTCCGGAGCCCGTGCTCCACAATGGGAGAGGCCACAACAGTGAGAGGCCTGTGTACCACAAAAAAAAAAAAAGAAAGAAAAAGTACAAATGACATTTTTTACAGAACTAGAACAAAAAAAAAATCTTAAAATTTGTACCAAGATAAAAAAGACCCCAAATAGCCAAAGCAGTCTTGAGGGAAAAAAACGGAGTTGGAGGAATCAGACTCCCTGACTTCAGAATATACTACAAAGTTACAGTAATCAAGACAATATGGTACTGGCACAAGAACAGAAACATAGATCAATGGAGGAAGATAGGAAGTCCAGAGGTATTTCATGCACCTATGGTCAACTGATCTATGACAAAGGAGGCAAGGATATACAATGGAGAAAAGACAGTCTCTTCAATAAGTGGTGCCTGGACAACTGGACAGCTGCATGTAAAAGAATGAAATTAGAACACTCCCTAACACCATACACAAAAATAAACTCAAAATGGATTAGAGACCTAAATGTAAGACCAGACACTATAAAACTCTTAGAGGAAAACATAGGAAGAACACTCTTTGACATAAATCACAACAAGATATTTTTTGATCCACCTCCTAGAGTAATGGAAATAAAAGAAAAATAAACAAATGGGACCTAATGAAACTTCAAAGATTTTGCACAACAAAGGAAACCATAAAGAAGATGAAAAGACAACCCTCAGAGTGAGAGAAAATATTTGCAAATGAATCAATGGACAAAGGATTAATCTCCAAAATATCTGAACAGCTCATGTGGCTCAATATTAAAAAAAATGAACAACACAATCTGAAAATGGGCAGAAGACCTAAATAGACATTTCTCCAAAGAAGACATACAGATGGCCAATAAGTACATGAAAAGCTGCTCAACATCACTAATTATTAGAGACATGCAAATCAAAACTACAATGAGGTATCACCTCATACCAATTAGAATGGGCATCATCAGAAAATCTACAAACAACAAATGCTGGAGAGGGTATGGAGATAAGGGAACCCTCTTGCACTGTTGGTGGGAATGTAAATTGATACAGCCACTATGGAGAACAATATGGAGGTTCCTTAAAAAACTAAAAATAGAACTACCATATGACCCAGCAATCTCACTACTGGGCATATACCCAGAGAAAACCATATTTAAAAAGACACCTGCACCCCATTGTTCATTGCAGCACTATTTACAGTAGCCAGGTCATGGAAGCAACCTACATGTCCATTGACAGACAAATTGATAAAGAATTATGGTACATATATATACAATGGAATATTACTCAGCCATAAAAAGGAAAGAAATTGGGTCATTTGTAGAGACGTGGATGGATCTAGAGACTGTCATGCAGAGTGAAGTAAGTCAGAAGGAGATATCTTATATTAACACATATATGTGGAACCTAGGAAAATGGTACAGATGAACCAGTTTGCAGGGCAGAAATTGAGACACAGATGTAGAGAACAAACGTATGAACACCAAGGGGGGAAAGTGGGGTGGGGTGGTGTGATGAATTGGGTGATTGGGATTGACATGTATACTGTGACGTGTATAAAATTGATGATTAATAAGGACCTGCTGTATAAAATAATAAATAAAATAAAATTAAAAAAAGAGAAAACTCTTGCATTCTTATACACTAACAACAGAAGATCAGAAAGGAATATCTGGGAAACAATCCCATTTACCATCACATCAAGGTTAATAAAATACCTAGGAATAAACCTAACTCAGGAGACAAAAGAGTCCTACTCTGAAAACTGTAAGACACTGATGAAAGAAATCAAAGACAACACAGACAGGTGGAAAGATATATCATGTTCTTAGATTGGAAGAATCAGTATTGTCAAAATTAATATATTACCCAAGGCAATCTGCGGATTCAGTGCAATCCCTGTAATGTTACCAATGGAATTTTTCATGAAACTAGAACAAAAAATTCTAAAATTTATATGGAAACACAAAAGATCCTGAATAGCAAAAGCAATCCTCCCTGAATTCAGACCATACTATAAAGCTACAATTATCAAGACAGTAAGTTACAAAAACAGAAATATAGATCAATGGAACAGGATAGAAAACCCAGAGATAAACCCATGCACCTATGGTAACCTAATCTATGAAAAAGGAGGCAAGACTATACAATGGAGAAAAGACAGTCTCTTCAATAAATGGTGCTAGGAAAACTGGACAGCTACATGTAAAAAGGAATGAAATTAAAACACCCTCTAACACCATACACAAAAATAAAGTCAAAATGAATCAAAGAACTAAATGTAATGCCAGGCAGTATAAAACTCTTAGAGGAAAACATAGAACAGTCTTTGACATAAATCACAGCAATATCTTTTATGATGTACTTTCTAGGTTAATGAAAATAAAAACAAAAATAAAAAAATGGGACCTAGTTAAACTTAAAAGCCTCTGTACAGCAAATCAAATCATAAATAAAATGAAAAGACAACAGAATGGGAGAAAATATTTGCAAATGATGTGACCAACAAGGAATTAATCTCCAAAATATACAAACAGCTCAAGTAGCTCTATGTCAAAAAAACCCAAACAACTGAATCAAAAATAGGCAAAAGTTCTAAATAGAGGGTTACCAATGGCATTGAGGGTGGGCAGAAAAGGGAACCCTCATATACTGTTGGTGGGAATATAAATTGGTACAACCATTATGGAGAACAATATGGAGGTTCCTTAAAAAACTAAAAATAGAACTAACGTATGATCCAGCAATTCCACTCCTGGGCATATACCAAGGGAAAAATCTAATTTTAAAAGATACATGCACCCCAATATTCATAGCAGCACTCTTTACAATAGCCAAGACTTGAAAGCAACCTAAATATTCATCAACAGATGAATGGATATAGAAAATGTGATACTTATATTCCGTGGAATATTAGTCATAAACAGAATGAAATAATGCCATTTGCAGCAACATGGATGGACATAGTTATTATTATATTAAGTGAAGCAAGTCAGACAAAGACAAATGTCATATGATATCACTTTTATGTAGAATCTAAAAAAAGTGATAAAAGTGAACTTATTTACAAAACAGAAAAGAGTCACAAATATAGAAAACAAACTTATGGTTACCAGGGAGGGAAGTGGGGGGGAGGGATAAATTGGGAGATTGGGATTGACATATATACACTACTATATATAAAATCGATAATTTTTAGTAGATAAGTAATAAAGACCTACTTTATAGCACAGGGAACTCTACTGAGTACTCTGTAATGCCTTATATGGGAAAATAATCTAAACAAGAGTGGAGATATCTATCTATCTATCTATCTATCTATAACTGATTCACTTTGCTGTACACCTGAAACTAACATAACATTATAAATCAACCATACTTCAATAAAAATTAAAAAACAAAACAGTGGAAAAGCAAATTACCCTTAATCACATCACCTAGGAATAACTACTACTGTTAACAGTTTGGTGTATTTCTTTGTAGTATTTTTCCTGCATATTTATAAATTTGCAACTATAATATATATACAGGTTTATTATCAGTTATTAATATTTAACTTTTGTATTTTAATTATGTGTGCAATTTTTATGTCCTGAGTTAGTATTCACAAATAGAATTTTTTAAATGACCCATAAGTCAAAAGGCTATTTCCATTCTTTTTTTTCTTAATTTTATTTGTTCATTTATTTATTATTTATTATTTATTTTTGGCTGCACTGTGTGTTCACTGCTGCGCACAGGCTTTCTCTAGCTGCAATGAGTGGGGCCTATTCCTCATTGTGGTGCCCGGGCTTCTTATTGCGGTGGCTTCTCTTGTTGTGTAGCACAGGCTCTAAGTGTGTGGGCTTCAGTAGTTGTGGTATGCAGGCTCAGTATTTGTGGCTTGCTGGCTCCAGAGTGCAGGCTCAGTTGTTGTGGTGCACAGGCTTAGTTGCTCCGTGGCATGTGAGATCTTCATGGACCAGCAATCGAACCCATGTCCCCTGCACTGGCAGGCAGATTCTTAACCACTGTGCCACCAGGGAAGTCCCTATTTCCATTTTTAATGCATATTGTCTAACTACCTCCTGGAAAGATTGTATTAATTAGAAATCTTACCACTAACCTGTGAGAGTACTTGCCTTACTACATATTCTTATCAGCAGTGGGTATTATTGGTTTATAAATCTTACCAGTTTGATATGTGGAGAATGGTATTTCAATATTGTTTTAATTTTGATTACTATACTGCTAGATATTTTTAATACTTCCTTAGAGTTGTCTTTTCATTTTCTTTGTCTACTTTCCTATTGGGTATTTTTAATCAATTTTTACAATCTCTTTATATATTAAAGGTGTTAAATCCTAATTAAATTTATTTTTGCAAAATTGTCCAATTTTTACTTTATTTACATATTTTAACACATACAGAAATTTAAAATTTTTATGCAATTAAATTCATTGGTACTTGCCATTTTCATTTTTTTCTTTACTTTTATTCACTGTGCTGAGTTGTCTATTGATTTATATTTACTTCTTTTAAATTATTTTGTTTTGATTTTAAGGGGCGGGATTAAAACAATTGTACGTCAAATCTTCTCTGTGCTGTTTCAATTTTAGTATATTTGCTGCTAAAATGAGCACATAATCTTGTTTTCTTATGGTTTAACAATTTTATATTTAACCCTGCTATCCATATGGAATTTATTTTGTTGAGAATCTGTATTGAGTTTTTTCCACAAATAGCTGAATTTCCCAACATAATTTGTTAAACAATCCATTTCTTCCTATGGGCTTCTGATCTCTCTTTTATCATATATTAAATTCTTACATACATACATGACATATCTGATTTAGGGCTATCCTATTCTAGTCATCTGTAGATTCTAGTGATAACACAATGTTGTTTTAATCTTCAGAGCTTTTTTTTTAAAATTTAATTTAATTTATTTTTTTATACAAGTTCTTATTAGTTATCTATTTTATACATACTATTGTATATATGTCAATCCCAATCTCCCAATTCATCACAGCACCACCACCCCCCTCCACCATTTTCACCCCTTGGTGTCCATACATTTGTTCTTGACATCAGTGACTCAATTTCTGCCCTGCAAACCAGTTCATCTGTACCATTTTTCTAGGTTCCACATATATGCGTTAATATACAATACTTGTTTTTCTCTTTCTGACTTACTTCACTCTGTAAGACAGTCTCTAGATTCATCCACATCTCTACAAATGACCCAGCTTCATTCCTTTTTATGGCTGAGTAATATTCCAGTGTATATATATACCACGTCTTCTTTATCCCTTCATCTGTCAGTGGGCATTTAGGTTGCTTCCATGACCTGGCAATTGTAAATAGTGCTGCAATGAACATCAGGATGCATGTGTCTGGTTTTTTTTTTTGCTTTTCTTTTTCTTTTCTTTTATTTTTCTGAATATTATTTTATTTTATTTTATATTTTAAATCTTCATTGGAGTATAATTACTTTGCACGTGTTTTTTTGAATTATGGTTTTCTTTGTGTATATGCCCAGTAGTGGGATTCCTGGGTCATATGGTAATTTTATTATTAGTTTTTTAAGGAACCTCCATACTGTTCTCCATAGTGGCTGTATCAATTTACATTCCCACCAACAGTGCAAGAGGGTTCTCTTTTCTCCACACCCTCTCCAGCATTTGTTTGTAGAATTTCTGATGATGCCCATGCTAACTGGTGTGAGGTGATACCTCATTGTAGTTTTGATTTGCATTTCTCTAACAATTACTGACGTTGAGCAGCTTTTCATGTGCTTCTTGACCATCTGTATGTCTTCTTCGGAGAAATGTCTATTTAGGTGTTCTGCCCATTTTTGGATAGGTTTGTTTGTTTTTTTAATATTGAGCTGCATGAGCTATTTATATATTTTGGAGGTTAATCCTTTGTCCATTGATTCATTTGCAAATATTTTCTCTCATTCTGAGGGTTGTCTTTTCATCTTGTTTGTAGTTTCCTTTGCTTTGCAAAAGCTTTTAAGTTGCATTAGGTCCCATTTGTTTATTTTTGTTTTTATTTCCATTACTCTAGGAAATGGATCAAAAAAGATCTTGCTGTGATATATGTCAAAGAGTGTTCTTCCTATGTTTTCCTCTAAGAGTTTTATAGTGCTTGGTCTTACATTTAGGTCTCTAATCCATTTTGAGTTTATTTTTGTATATGGTGTTAGGGAGTGTTCTAATTTCATTCTTTTACATGTAGCTGTCCAGTTTTCCCAGCACCACTTATTGAAGAGACTGTCTTTTCTCCATTGTATATCCTTGCCTCCTTTATCATAGATTAGTTGACCATAGGTGTGTGGGTTTATCTCTGGGCTTTCTATCCTCTTCCATTGATCTATATCTCTGTTTTTGTGCCAGTACCTTATTGTCTTGATTACTGTAGCTTTGTAGTTTAGTCTGAAGTCAAGGAGTCTGATTCCTCCAGCTCTGTTTTTTTCCCTCAAGACTGCTTTGGCTATTCGGGGTCTTTTGTTTCTCTCTACAAATTTTAAGATATTTTGTTCTAGTTCTGTAAAAAATGTCATTGGTAATTTAATAGGGATTGCATTGAATCTGTAGATTGCTTTGGGTAATATAGTCATTTTCACAATATCAATTCTTCCGATCCAAGAATATGGTATATCTCTCCATCTGTTGGTATCATCTTTAATTTCTTTCATCAGTGTCTTATGTTGAATAATAGTGGTGAGAGTGGACATCCTTGTCTTGTTCCTGATCTTAGAGGAAATGCTTTCAGTTTTCCACCATTGAGAATGATGTTTTCTGTGGGTTTGTCATACATGGCCTTTATTATGTTGAGGTAGGTTCCCTCTATGCCCACTTTCTGGAGAGTTTTTTATCATAAATGGTGTTGAATTTTGTCAAAAGCTTTTTCTGCATCTGTTGAGATGATCATATGGTTTTTATTCTTCAATTTGTTAATATGGTGTATCACATTGATTGATTTGTGTATGTTGAAGAATCCTTGCATCCCTGGGATAAATCCCACTTCATCATGGTGTATGATCCTTTAAATGTGTCATTGGATTCTGTTTGCTAGTATTTTGTTGAGGATTTTTTGCATCTATATTCAGTGATATTGGTCTGTAATTTTCTTTTTTTGTAGTATCTTTGTCTGATTTTGGTATCAGGGTGATGATGGCCTCATAAAATGAGTTTGGGAGTGTTCCTTCCTCTGCAACTTTTTGGAAGAATCTTCAGAGCTTTATAAATATGTTTTAGTATCTATTAAAACAAATCTCTTTGATTAAACTCCTTTTTATTGTATATTTTTGATGAATTTTAGAATAACATTATCAAACATAAAGTCATTTTAGATTTTGATTGAAATAATGTTAAACCTATTAAGGTATTTGGTCATCTCACTCAGGATAATTACGTGTTTTTCCTTTTACACATAATTTTTTATATGTCCCTTGGTGGAGTTTAGCAGCTTTCTTCATATGGGTCTCTATAAAGTCCTAGTTCTAAAAATGATAAACAGTTCATTCTTTAATATCTAGTAAAAGCACTTCTTACTCTTCAAACACCTTAAAAATTTCTGTAATTTTGGCCACTGGTATTCTCCATCTTCTACTTACTTAACTCATGGTTACATCCTCATTTATTTTTTTCTGATTATTTCACGTGGCTTAATCTGTTATTCCTTAACAAAATTAATCACTTTTTTTTTTTGCAGTACTTGGGCCTCTCACTGTTGTGACCTCTCCCGTTGTGGCCTCTCCTGCTGTGGAGCACAGGCTCCAGATGCTCAGGCACAGCGGCCATGGCTCACGGGCCCAGCCGCTCCGCGGCATGTGGGATCTTCTCGGACCGGGGCACGAACCCGTGTCCCCTGCATTGGCAGGTGGACCCTCAACCACTGTGCCACCAGGGAAGCCCCCTAAATTAATCACTTTTAAAGAATATAGGCAATGCTTTATAGTCTTTTTTGAAGTACATGCAGTAATCGTTCTTTCACTCATTACATCATCAGCTACTCACTGAGTTCCGACCGTTTGACAGGCCGTGCACTAAGCACGAATATATATCAGCAAACAAGTCCAACACAGAACTTAGCCTTTGCGGAGTTTATATCCTAGTGTGAGAGATAGATTTTAAGGGACTAATTGAAAAACTAAATTTCAAAAGTAATAACTAATAGAATAAAGATTCGCAGGTGTCATGAGAAAACATAACAGAGACACTTGATTTAAGTCTGGGGTGTCTAAGAAGACTTCCTTTTAGAAGGACAAAAACCTGAGTTTTGGAGGATGACTATGTGTTAATTTGGTGACAAAGGTTTAAGGATGGGACAACAAGAATTCCAGATATAAGGAAAAGAATAACTAAGAGCTTACACTGATTACTTATTACTTATTATGTACCAAAAACTGTGAACTGTGCTAAGCTCCACATATACTATATATATATTTTAACCCTAACAATCTCCAGTTAACTCATGGAGAAACTGAGGCATAGAGACCTTAAGCAACTTACAGCTTGCAGGTAATGTGTACAAATCTAGTGTGACTCCACAGCTCATAGTCTTAACTCCTATGCTATCTGTTCCTTCTATGCAGGCTTTGAAGGGGGAAGAAGCATTTCATGTTTGCATATCTAAAAGAAGGTCCAGAGTATGGAGAGCTGGGAATAGTGGAGTTACCTGAGACTGTTGGGTCAGGTAAGTGTCAGGTTGAATTTATAGACCATGGTGAGACATTGGCTTTTGTCTTAAAAGAACTTAGAGCCCACTGATAGGTATTCATCAGGAAAATGACAAGATCATATTAGCACTTAAAAAAAATTTCTGTGGCTATGGTGTGAAGAATAGATTGAAAGAGGTGAAATGAGGGCAGAGAAAACAGTTTGGAAACTATTTCAGTACAGGCACACCTCATTTTATTGTATTCACTTTATTGTGCTTCTCAGATATTGCATGTTTTTTTTTTTTACAGATTGAGGGTTTGTGGCAATCCTGTGCTGTCAGATGATGGTTAACATTTTTTAGCAATAAAGTATTTTTGATTAAGTTATGTACATTGTTTTTCTAGACATAATGCTATTTCACACTTAACAGACTATAGTATAGTATAAACATAACTTTAATATGCACTGGGAAACAAGAAAAATTCATGTGACTTACTTTATTGTGGTGTTCTGGAACTGAACCTGCAATATCTCCAAGGTCTGCTTGTACTACGAGTTAGAGATAATGGTAGCTGAGAGTAGGGTAATAGTGATGAACATAGAAAGAAGAATATATTTGAAATATACAGTGGAGCCATAAAGAAATGGACTTTTGATAAGTTGGGTATAGAAATAAGTGAAAAGGAAATATAAAGCACATTTTAGGCACATGTAACAGAGTGACTAGTGGTGACAATCACTAAAGTGAGAATCACTTATTAGTTCTAGAAAGAAAAAGAACACAGAAAATAATCTGATTTTTCCCCTCTTTAAGAATGCTAAAAAACATTTTTTCTTGTCTTTGATTTTCAGTTTCACTATACTAGCCTTAGGTGAGTTTTTCTCAGTGTTTATCAGGCTTCTTAAATCTGTGCCTTGATATCTTTTGTCAAATTTTTGGAAAGTCATTTGTCATTATCCTTCAAATATTGCTTCAGTTTCTCTTCTCTCTCTTCCCTTTCTGGGACTCCAATTATATATATGGTAGAACTCTTAATTTATTCTCTTTTCTGTATTCTCTCCTTTTTCTCTACAGCTTCAGTCTAGATATTTTTTTCTGTCCCTTTCCGAATAACAAATGCTCTCTTCACTGAGTTTAATCTGCTGTTAAATCTACTGTGTCAGTAATTACATTATTGCCTCTCAGCTCCAAACCCACCCTTCTGTACTCTGCTTTGGGATGCTGAACTGGGACTCTGCAAACCACATTTCTGCTTTGTCACTAAGATCTACATTAGGTCGTCTGGTTCTACATTAGGATCTGACAAGAGGAAACACTAGAGGGAGAGTGCAAGATTGGAGGAGGAAAAAGGAACATGTTTCTTACTCTGTATCCTGTGAGTTTCCTATGAGATTTCTTTCTCCTACCAGATCCTTTGAGCATTATCTCCATGCTTCTTGAAATGCCTTTCTGTTGCATCAGCTGAATACTGTTTGCAATTTTTCCATATGAAGCTAGCAGAGATAGCTTCATTGTTCTTCCCTCTGAGGCCACAGAATCTGAGATTTAAGTCCCAGACTCAGAAACACCAACACCAGCTGGCCAGGACCTCCTCCTCAGAAGCCCAAGTTTCAGCTTCACAGGACTCTTCCTCTAAGTTTCTAAGTTTTAATAATGTCAGTGTCTTCCCTTCGTTTCCCTATTTCTGTTGTAGGTGCGGTGTTAACTCCTTGAAGTTGCTACTTTCATGATATATTAGAGTTATTATCCTACTCTTTTAGTTACTTAGTTAATAAATTTATGCCTAGCTAACCATTCTCTATATTAAACTCCTCTGTTCAAATTACTGATAGTGGTTTTCTCTCTTGGGTCCTGTTACTTCCACTTATTGTGTTCTTATTTTCAGTTGTATTTTTCAATTCTGAAATTAGCATTTGTTTTTTTTTTTAAGAATTTTTACTTTTCTGATGAAAATTTTCATTTTGTCGTCAATATATTGTGTATAAAATCATACATCTTAAGAGTTTGTGTCTGGTACTTCTAATATCTCAATATCTAAATCACCTGTTAGTCTATTTCTACTATCTATTTTGCTTGTATGATTTTTATTGCTTGTTTGTGTTTGATCATTAGGTCTTGTCTCCTGGTATCCCTTGTAACTTAATGATGAACCTTGTATATGAATATTTGTAAAGGCAATTTGAGTCTTTGGATGTATTAGCATCCTCCAGAAGATTTATGCTACTTGTGTCAGGCAATTAAGAGTCAAGAAGATCATCTCAATCAAACAAGGAACTGAGCTGACTTGAAGACAGTTTTCAATATTTCTGGGGCCCAGCTTCTTTTAGTTTGTCTCTATTTCTAGGGTATGACCTTCAGGGGTCTCAGCTAAAAGCTAGGGTATTTACATTGGTGACCCTCTTCCTTAATGCGCCCTGAACTCCATTTTTATGCCTTAGCCTTATAAGACATCCAGAAATTATTTTCAGCTTCTCATTTTCTACTTGAGAATCAGCAGATCCCTTGAGGGGTGCTGATTATTGGACTCCCTTCTCTGTTCTTTTCTCCCCTCTGAGATGTCAAGTTGTCACTGCCTTGTTAGCTCTCCTATGCCTTTATGCATATTTTTGAAAAATATATACATTTTATCTAGCTTTAGGAACATTCTTACTCTATTTAGTAATTGTGTGTTTTTTTTTTAACCTGTTCAAAAGATCCCCATCATACTAACCAGGTCAAAGATATTCTCTCTTTGAACAAAGAGTAAATAAAACATTGCAATATTACTTTACTAAAAGAAAATGTCATTTCTCTTTCTTGCCTTATTCTGATAGACTCATGACTCACAGAAAGGAAAGGCTTCTTTTGTCTTCTTACCATGCTCTCCTAATCTCAACTTTACCACTCAAAGTGAATCCTCAACATATTATTACTTCCAAACAAAGATAAATTTTTTAGGAACTGTGATGTCATTTGTTGGAATAATATTTTTTTTCTTGCCCCCACTGTAAAGTCAATGATAATTACATTTACTGTTTTAAAAATTTAATTTCTTGAGGTTTTAAAATAACATTATATGTCTCATGAGGATGACATTCTATATCTACTTCTGTATACCCTATGATGTGTTCACCACCAAAAATTTAGTTTCCATTCGTCACCGTACAGTTGACCCCCTTTACCAGTTTTTGCCCTCTCCCCTGCCCTTTCCCCTCTGGTAACCACTGGTCTAGTCTCTGTATCTACGTGTTTGTTTTTATTTGGTTTGGTTTGTTCATTTATTTTGTTTTTGTTTGTTTATTTTTTTTATATTCCACATATGAGTGAAATAATATGGTATTTGTTTTTCTCCTTCTGAGTTATTGCAATTTGCATAATACCCTCCAAGTTCATCCATGTTGCTGCAAATGGCAAAATTTCATTCTTCTTTATGGCTGAGTAGTACTCCACCACATCTTCTTTATCCTCTTATCTGTTGATGAGCACTTACGTTTGTTTCCATTTCTTGGCTATTGTAAATAATGCTGCAATGAACATGTGGGTGCAATGAACACGGGATGCAGATTAGGTTTTGTATTCTTTGGATAAATACCAAGAAGCGTGATAGTTGGATCATATAGTAGTTCTATTCTTAATTTTATGAAGAATGTCCGTACTGTCTTCCACAGGGGGTGCACCAATTTACATTCCCACCAACATACTGTGAGGCTTCCCTTTTATCCACATCCTTGCCAACACTTGTTATTCCTTGTCTTTTTGATAACAGCCATTCTGACAGGTGTGAGGTGATATCTCATCGTGGTTTTATAACTGGTGATGTTGAACATCTTTTCATGTACAATATGTACATCTACTTTGGAAAAATATCAGCTCCTTTGTCCATTTTTAAATTAGGTTTGTTGGGGCTTCCCTGGTGGTGCAGTGGTTGAGAGTCCGCCTGCCGATGCAGGGGACACGGGTTCGTGCCCTGGTCCAGGAAGATCCCACATGCCACGGAGTGGCTAGGCCCCTGAGCCATGGCCGCTGAACCTGCGCGTCCAGAGCCTGTGCTCTGCAACAGAAGAGGCCACAACAGTGAGAGGACAGCATACCACAAAAAAAAAAAAATTAGGTTTGTTGTTGAATAGTATAAGTTCTTTATATATTTTGGATGTTAACCCCTTATCAGATATATAATTTGCAAATATCTTCTCCCATTTGATAGGTTGTCTTTTCGTATTATTGATTGTTTCCTTTGCTGCACAGTTTTTTAGTTTGATGTAATCCCATTTGTTTATTTTTGTTTTTGTTTCCCTCACCTGAGGAGACATATCTAGAAAGATACTTCTAAGACTGATGTCGAAGAGTGTACTGCCTATGTTTTCTTCTAGTTTTATTGTCTTAGTTCTTACATTCAAGTCTTGAATCCATTTTGTTATCACATTTACTCTTTTTATAATAACTTTTTATTGGAGTATAGTTGATTTACAACGTTGTGTTACTTTCTGCTGGACAGCAAAGATAATCAGTTATACATATACATATATCCACTCTTTTCTAGATTCTTTTCCCATATGGATCATTACAGAGTACTGAGTAGTTATTAGTTATAGGTTATAGTAGGTCCTTATTAGTTACCTATTTTATATATAATGCTGTGTGTATGTCAACCCCAATCCCACAGTTTATCCCTCCCTCCCTCTCCCACCTGGTAACCATAATATTTACTCTTGATCCTGGCTTTGAGTCAGAGGAAAGACCTATAAGAAGTTATTTGCACATGTAAAAGATGATGATTCTCAGCCTTTATTTACAATTCATCAATTACTTAGTTCAGCTTTTCCCAGATTTGCCTAAAGGTAAGAAGCAGCCTCTCAGTTTCTTGTTAGAAATTCAGACCTCACTTCTGGAAAGCCTGAATTAGTAGGTCTGGACTGTGGTCTAGTGATTCTTCTGACAAGACAAGTTTGGGAAATAGTGATCTGGTTATTACTACATCACAGGAGAGCCAATTAACAATTAGAACAGCCTTACAAATCACTAAATATAGTAGAAAAATGATACTGACCTTGCATATTATTTAAATATTAGACAAATTTTCAGCTCGAATGAAGCTGTGTTGCACATACATATCCAATTGAAGAATTAGGGCAATTATTTTTATAATTTAGATCACCATCACTCCCTGCCCACCCCCCCCAATCCATTAACACATAAATATATCCTTAAATGATTTGTTGGTTTTGGAAGATGAAAAGATAGTAGAAAGATGACTGGTGAATAATGAAGAGAACTTCTTTAAATAATTTAACTGAATAATTTTATGTCATCTATGTGCACATGGAGTTTTGGGTCTCTCTGGTTGAACATATATACATTTGAGATATTTGCAGTCAATATTGTTGCATGTTAAATTAAATGAGTTTGCATGTATTTCTAAAGTTCTATGAAATAACTAATATACATCCAACTTTTAGCTACAGTAATAACTAATAAATTACATCTATTTTAAGATGTGAGTCTATTATAAAGTCTGTTATAGTACTGATAGACATGCTTCCCCAAAATTTTAGAAATGTAAGTTGCAGTATCCATTGCAGGTGGGGTATTATTGTTTTACCTATATGTCAGACATTTTCACTAATATGCAAAATAAGCCATAAATTCAACCAATGTAGTTTTTTCCCCCTCCTTATTTACTAAGTTGTATGCAATGCTACTTAACTATCTGGGTAACACAGGTTTATTTCAACTATTGTCAGAAAGAAGTTAGAGAGTCCCTTTCTCTTATTCAAGTTCGATTTCCTATAGTACTGCAAGTATGTTTATATAACTTGAACATGGCTAGAAATATCCCTTAGAGAAATTATACTGTTTTTACAGCTTATGGTGTTTCAGTATAGACATTTTAAAAAACAAGAGAGTTAATTTAGATACTTTGAAATGACTATGTTAATATGAGCTTGAGATTTGTTTTCAAAAACAAATTTATGTCAATAGAAAAACCTTGGATGTTGTAACCAATTGGTCGAAAGAGTGAGAAATGTTAGTCTATGATATCATTTTACTAACATTGAAGCCATACAGGCTTATGATATAGGCAGTATTGAAAAAGATGCAGGAGTTGGTCAAGTTTAAGTTATTTAAAGTTAGATGGAGTGAACTCTTACTAATTTTAGTGACCAAATAAATGAAATACTAAGTCAAGTAACCTAGCAGATATGGGTCAGTGTTCAGGCTTTTTTGAACAGATAAAAGAAGTTGGTGACATAAAAGGGTTGCAGGTCACATGAACACTTCTTTTAAGTCACGGAGTCACTGCCATAGCAATTTTAAATAGAGTTCGGTGTGTTCCTGCAAGGTCATGGCTGAAATTCAATTAGTGCTTGAGTTGAAATGTCTGCTCGTTATGCCACTTTAAGCATCTGAGGTGGTCTCCCCTTCAACTGCTTAGGGTGACAAAGTTGCTTTCCTAGTTTATTATCAACTTCAATCCTGGAAAATTTTAGAATTAAGTGTAGAAGTGTTACAGAGACCTAAACACATTGTTTATTTCTTTGCTTCATTCAGGTTTTTCCTGAAATATTGTCTCATAACAGATTTAGGTTTCCTAAAACAGGAAATCCCATCCATTTCCTTATTGTGCTTTATTTTTTCTATAGCATCTATTACTACCTATTATATATTATACTTTATATAATATATTTATTTAAGTTATTTGGCTCTTTTTTCCATTGGGATGTAAATTCCTCTACGGTGTGGACTTTTATTTTTTTCATTGCTATATCCCCAACACATAGAGTAGTGTACCCTGCTGTTACACAATAAACTGTTGTTAAATGAATGAAAATAACTACTGGAGTCACTGTAAAAAGGAAGTCTTACTTTTCAGGCTTCTAAAGCAATCCAAGGAAGCTAAAAATGAAGAAATAATTCCTTAGCATTACTTTTTCTTTAAAATTACAGAACAGCATTTTTATTTTGAGTAGTATTTCTTCCAGTGACTACCCGCTCTTTTCTTATAGTTCTCCAGTTCTAAAAGGTATGGTAGAGGTGGTAATTATGTACTTTTGTATTTTAGTCATCCATAAAACAAGTTAAGCAAACAAACATATTAAAAGCCTTATAATATTCCAGGCACCCTACTAGATGCTCTAGATTTGAAGGTAAAGGACATGTCCTTGTCCTTTAAGAGTTTTTCTAGTCTTGTAGAGGAGGCAGCAAGAAAACAAACACTTAGAACATGATGCAATAAGACATTTGCACAGTGTGAAGAGAGTCCAGAAGTAAGGCATGTAATCTAGAACAAGAGTGTCAGCAAATATTTGCTAGAATAGATGCTACTTTAACTCAGCTTTGACTGATAAACATAATAAAAATATTAACAATCATCATTCATTGAGTGCTTATTATATGTCAGGCAATTTACAACCCTGATGTCATTATATCCTTTCAAGAATCTTCATGTGGTAAATATTATTATTCTTATATTACAGAAGAGGAAATTATGTTTAGAAATACTGAATTAGTAATTTGCCCAAGATTACATAGGCAGTTCAGTGTCAAAACAGAAAGCTGGGATGAGATGATGAGACCAGCACAAAGGAAACATTTACAAAATACAAAGGTGTAACAGAACATGACAAGGCAGGAACTAACGGGACTGAATCAGGTATTCTTTGGAAGCTGAGGGAAGTAACAATAATTTGATATAATGTTGCAGATGAAAACAGAGCCAGATCATAATGGACAAGGATCACTCCAAGAATTTTGAAGTTTATACTGGTTTTGATGCAATATTCCGAAGAATTGTTTATCAGGTCTGCACAGAAATTGGTGGAAAAGTTTGAGATATTAAACGTTCCTTATTTAGTAATTTCTTATTCTTTAGACTAGTGAATTTATTGATTTATTGATTTATATTTTTTGAAAAGCACTTGTTAACATTTAATGAATCTTCCACCATGTAGCTTCAAGCTACCAGGACACAAGCCCCACCCACATCCTTAATCTTCTCCTCAGCTCTTCTGCTGAAGAATTTGGCCTTCACGATGACAGGCTGCTTTGGGAGCTTCCCCTTCCCCAGAACTTTGTAGTAGCCCAATAGCACCATATAAATGATAGGAGAAGCTCCAGTCTTGTTCTTCGCAGCATTTACCCAAGTCTGCTCACTGACCAAGGTCCATAATTTATCAAGGTTGACAGTTGGGCAGAAGTTCTGGTTCCTCTTTAAGTGGTAATGCCTCATACCAACTTTCTCAAGGTAGCCTGGTAGCAGGTGATCCTGTGGCAACGCATGCCACCAGCATTACCCTGGACTTCTGGTTGCTTCCGGTGTTTGCCGATGTGGCCGTGGCCGTGGCCGTGGCTCACTTGGCCCCTAACAGACTAGAGAATTTAAACAAGTGTTTTGTCTATGAGTTTGTGAAAAAGACTGAGAAGGAAGGAGAGGGAGAAGGTTTAAAAGGGTTTGAAAAGCAGTGTTTCTACAGAGAACTTGCTCCCTGTTAGACTTTTTGAGATTTAAGGGATGATCCATGAACTAATATTTATTTTCATTCTACCATATATCAGAGAATGGACTTGGATTTTCACATGTCAGCTCAATGATCCTCACAATCATCCTGCAAAGTAGGAATATTACTTCCATTCTGTGGTTGAGGAAACTGAGCATATGAGCTAAGGATCTTGCCAAAGGTCACATGGCCGTCAATAGCAAAGTCAGATTTTAAACCTATTTCAAGACTCAAGCTCTTTCTAGCTTAAGCTGCTTTCATCTCTTGAGACAGTGTTTTCCAACCCTTTAGGTCAAGACTTGAAGGATCATGGAATCAACTTAGTGGTTCTTAAATAGCATTTGAAAGAAATACAAAGATTAGAATAAAATAAAAAAAAGGGTATCAGAGTGCACTACACATAGTAAGGGTCAACACTGGTTGAAATTCTTGCTTCAGTCAGACATACACATGTATAAACATAAATATTGGTGTGTCCTGAGTTGTGATGGGAAATATACTCTTACTGAGTTTTCAAAAGTTTGAAAAACTCATCTAGTGAAATAAAGATCAGATCACAGCTACTACGTTAACTCATTTCTTATTTCATCCTATGAAGTTGAATGTTCGTGGGTAACCGACAGGACACCACACCTCACAGCAAGGGTAGAATAGGAAAGAGAAGCAGAAAACTTCATGAGGGCTGAAGGAGGACAGCGGACCTTCATTTCAGTCATGGCAAACTACAAGACTTCTTTAGTTTAAACCTTCACCTGCCACATCAAGGGAAGATAGTAGTAATTACTGTTTCAAGGAAAATGTATGTGTGGGTCATTTATTGAGGTGATAAATTGAGGGAGGTTCCCCACCTCCTCCTTCCCACCTCCCTCTGGATTTTTGACCTGTAATGAAAGAGAAAGAGGAATAACATTTGAAATTGAAGTGTATGTGTATGCTAATATTGATACTTATTGAACACATGTGCTTTTGAAGATTTATTATTTATACTGTATAGAATTATAGATAAAATCCAACTAAACTCCGTGTGTGGTGTTAAGTTATAATCTGTTTCTCTTTGGAATCCCATTCTGTGTACAAACATTTTTACAAAACATGTGGATTAGTAGTAGGAGTAGATGGTTTAAAAACATTATGTTAAAGCAACACCTTAAGTCAGCATGTTGAAAGAATGAGAAAATCAAAATAGTACTGTAGTTCCCTTACTGGTGGAAATAAGAGGGGAATCCTAGGATGCGGGGAATATATAGATATCTCTGTAAGTTTACAAATGTCCCAGCAGTTGTTAATTTCTCCTGGAAGAACCTTAGATACACTAAATTTCTCAATAAATATTACTTTACATTTTAGCAAAGAAACTTAACTACTTACCTAGTAAACAAGGTTTTAAATTTGCCATTTTCCTCTTTTCCCTTTTTATATTCAAATATTAGTGCTAGTGCTGTTTTGAAGAGCCTAGATTTTACTCTGTACCATATTTAAATTTTATAAGTCTGAATAAATTATTGTAACCAGCTAGTTGTGTTAATTACATTTGCGTTTCTAACTAGTCAGATTTTAGAGGATTAAAACACAGAAAATTTAATTTCATAGTGTCAACCATTTCCAAATGCATGATGATACCAAGCAGAGTGGACTTAGGTATAGTGAAATAAACAATTCTATGTGTGTGTCACTGACACCATAAGATATTTAAATTTATCTAAACCAACTCTTTCCATAGTGTTGCCTACTATAAATTAATATAGAAAGCCCTTAGGATGCTTGGCCAGTGATATGGAAATTGACACAGTAAATATTTGTTTCATGTTCTGGGAATTGTGTACACTGCAGATCAGTTGTGTTTAATCATTACCATTTGGCCAATTTTGCTTTTTTCAGAAGAAAGATAATTATGTATTGGATATGGCAGTCTTGGTGCTTGTTAAACACATAGCTCTTTTAGGCTTATACTGCCCACCTCGAGTCCCTTGCTCAGGAGGTGAAAGCTATAATTTGTGCAGAGAAAGGGAATTTGTTGTCTCAAATAACTGAGAAGTAAAAAATAGGGTAAATTCAAGCATGGCTGGATTCAGAAACCCACTTATTGGATTTAGTAGCTGGTTTCTATCTGTTGCCCAGATTGGCCATGTTTTGGCTCCATTTTCAGGATCAGTGTGGTCACAAGATGGTAGCAGCTACGCCAGCCTCACATCTCCTCAAGTCAAAGCCAAACCGAAGGGGGAAATGTCCTTTCTGTTGAAATATCTCTTTCTGGTTATTCAAGTAAAAGTCCTGAGATTAGCTCTGATTTATTCTGACTAACTTGGCTAGAGTTAAGTGCCTATTCTTGGATCAATCTTTGTAGCCAGGGGAATTCGAAGTTCTGATTAGCTGAACTTGGGCCTTATGTTCCATCCCTGGACCCAGGAATTGAGGTTGGATTCAAAGCACATGGATTGAAAGTTGGGAAGGGGTATTGTTTTTAGAATAAAGAGGAGTGGGCTGCTGGAGAACAAAAAATATTCACAATTCTCAGATCATTTTTATTTTCTTTAAGCTAATTCAATCTTTTTAAAATAAGAATGGGAAATATATGTATATTTATCAGTTTCAATCTAGGGAGAATATATATGGAAGGTGCCAGTCACTTACTGACTTTATGATCTTGCGCAGATCAAAATATCTTTGATCCTTGTTCTCCTCAGCGGCAAATGGGGATAATATTGTCTTTCTACTACCTCACAGGTGGTTGTGAAGACCTAAACAGATAATGCTTCTAATAAAAATCATAATATCTAATATTTAATGAGCAGTTTGTCTAGAAATTACATTGTTACATCCCTATAATCATTCTGTACAGTAGATACTACTATAATACTTATTTTTAAATGACCTAAGGCTTACAGAGGTTAAGTAACTTGCCCAGTATCAATCACACAGCAGTTAAATGACTGAGTCAGTACTCATGTCTATCTGGCTACCAAGTTCATTCTAATAGCCACCATGATACAGATATAGGGGACTGTCATTGGATTCTTCAATTCTAAGAGTCACATGTTTTCACATTTCAGCATTTTAAAAAACCAGTATGTGCCTTACAACTGATGGTAAGAGGACAATCATGATGTAGTAGTTGTTGTCTGCTTATGTGTAAATTGGTTACCGCTAGTCTTATTGTTATTTCAGTTGAGTCGGCTACATGTGTTGAGTTTAAATGCTATACAAATATTAAAATATTACATTATCATTTGGCATTGAAATAGAAATTTATTTAATAGAAAGACACAGAAACAGAGTAATGAAGCATAAATGTGATACAGTGAAGTAATATCCATCGCCAGAGGAATAGCCAGTTTCACACTTTCTTATAAAGCAATGACCACATGCTTTATGGGATCTTAGAAAGGAAGATCCCCAAAAGTAGAAGCTACCTTATGTTTTCTCCTGATATATGTGTTAAAGGACTGCCTGTCAAATGACATTTACCAAAGCAATAATGAATTTATTTTGCTTTCTATGTAGGAGTATGGTGATAAATATCTATGTCCAAGTAAGTCACAAAAATCTCTTTTTTAAAATATAGAACACAATATTAAGTGACAAGAAGCTTTGTGCCATAGTTTAATTGGCATTGGTCTTCCATTTTATTGTGTATAAAACATTTGTGTTTCTTACAGTTTATGGAGTCTTAAATTCTATAAAATATGACATTATTGTATTGTAGAAATAAGAGAAAGGTTTTTTTTTTAAAACATCTTTATTGGAGTATAATTGTTTTACAATGTTGTGTTAGTTTCTGCTGTATAAAAAAGTGAATCAGCTATACGTATACATATATCCCCATATGCCCTCCCGTTTGAGCCTCCCTCCCAACCTCCTTATCCCATCCAACTAAGTGGTCACAAAGCACCGAGCTGATCTCCCTGTGCTATGCAGCTGCTTCCCACTAGCTATCTATTTTACATTTGGTAGTATATATATGTCAATGCTACTCTCTCACTTCGTCCCAGCTTACCCTTCTCCCTCCCTGTGTCCTCAAGTCCATTCTCTACATCTACATCTTTATTCCTGCTCTGCCCCTAGGTTCATAAGAATCCTTTTTTTTTAGATTCCATACATATATGTTAACATACGGTATTTGTTTTTCTCTTTGTGACTTACTTCACTCTGTATCAGAGACTCTAGGTCCATCCACCTCACTACAAATAACTCAATTTCATTTCTTTTTATGGCTGAGTAATATTCCATTGTATATATGTGCCACATCTTCTTTATCCATTCATCTGTCGATGGACACTTAGGTTGCTTCCATGTCCTGGCTATTGTAAATAGTGCTGCAATGAACATTGTGTTACATGTCTCTTTCTGAATTATGGTTCTCTCAGGGTATATGCCCAGTAATGGTATTGCTGGGTTATATGTAGTTCTATTATTAGTTTTTTAAGGAACCTCCATACTGTTCTCCATAGCGGCTATATCAATTTACATTCCCAGCAACAGTGCAAGAGTGTTCCCTTGTCTCCACACCCTCTCCAGCATTTACTGTTTGTAGATTTTTTGATTATGGCCATTCTGACTGGTCTGAGGTGATACTTCACTGTAGTTCTGATTTGCATTTCTCTAATGAGTAGTGATGTTGAGCATCCTTTCATGTGTTTGTTGGCAATCTGTATATCTTCTTTGGAGAAATGTCTGTTTAGGTCTTCTGTCCATTTTTGTATTGGGTTGTTTGTTTTCTTGTTATTGAGCTGTATGAACTGCTTGTGTATTTTGGAGATTAATCCTTTGTCAGTTGCTTCATTTGCAAATATTTTCTCACATTCTGAGGGTTGTCTTTTGGTCTTATTTATGGTTTCCTTTGCTGTGCAAAAGCTTTTAAGTTTCATTAGGTTCCATTTGTTTATTTTTGTTTTTATTTCCATTCCTCTAGGAGGTGGATCAAAAGGGATCTTGGTGTGGCTTCCCTGGTGGTGCAGTGGTTGAGCGTCTTCCTGCCGATGCAGGGGACGTGAGTTCATGCGCCAGTCCGGGAGGATCCCACATGCCATGGAGCAGCTGGTCCCGTGAGCCATGGCCGCTGAGCCTGCACGTCTGGAGCCTGTGCTCCGCAATGGGAGAGGCCACAACACTGAGAGGCCTGCGTACTGCAAAACAAAAAAAAAAAGGGATCTTGCTGTGATGTATGTCATAGAGTGTTCTGCCTATGTTTTCCTCTAAGAGTTTTATAGTGTCTGGCCTTACAAGTAGGTCTTTAATCCATTTTGTGTTTATTTTTGTATACTGTGTTTGGGAGTGTTCTAATTTCATTCCTTTACATGTAGCTGTCCAGTTTCCCCAGCACCATTTAATATACGTGTGGGTTTATCTATGGGCTTTCTATCCTGTTCCATTCACTCTACTTCTATTTTTGTGCCAGTAGTATACTGTCTTGAATACTGCAGCTTTATAGTATAGTCTGAAGTTAGGGAGCCTGATTCTTCCAGCTCCAATTTCCTTTCTCAAGATTGCTTTGACTTTTCAGGGTCTTTTGTGTTTCCATACAAATTGTGACATTTTTTGTTCTACTTCTGTGAAAATGCCATTGGTAATTTGATAGTGATTACAATGAATCTGTAAATTGCTTTGGGTAGTATAGTCATTTTCACAGTGTTGATTCATGCTATCCAAGAACATGGTATATCTCTCCATCTATTAGTATCATCTTTGATTTCTTTCAACAGTGTCTTATACTTTTCTGCATACAGGTCTTTTGTCTCCTTAGGTAGGTTTATTCCTAGGTATTTTATTCTTTTTATTGCAATGGTAAATGGGAGTGTTTCCTTAAGTTCTCTTACAGAGTTTTCATCATTAGTGTATTGGAATGTAAGAGATTTCTGTGCATTAATTTTGTATCCTGCTACTTTACCAGATTCATTGATTAGCTCTAGTAGTTTTCTGGTAGCATCTTTAGGATTCTCTATGTATAGTATCATGTCATCTGCAAACACTGACAGTTTTACTTCTTCTTTTCCTATTTGGATTCCTTTTATTTATTTTTCTTCTCTGATTGTTGTGGCTAAACTTCCAAAACTATGTTGAATAAGAGTGGTGAGAGTGGGCAACCTTGTCTTGTTCCTGATCTTAGAGGAAATGGTTTCAGTTTTTCACCATTGAGGATGATGTTGGCTGTGGGTTGGTCATATATGGCCTTTATTATGTTGAGGTAGGTTCCCTCTATGACTACGTTCTGGAGAGTTTTTATCATAAATCAGTGTTGAATTTTGTTAAAAGCCTTTTCTGCATCTATTGACATTATCACATTGTTTTTATTCTTCAATTTGTTAATATGGTGTAACACATTGATTGATTTGCATATATCAAAGAATCCTTGCATTCCTGGGTTAAACCCCACTTTATCATGGTGTTTTATCCTTTTAATGTGCTGTTGGATTCTGTTTGCTAGTATTTTGTTGAGGATTTTTGCATCTATGTTCATCAGTGATATTGGCCTATAGTTTTCTTTTTTTGTGACCTCTTTGTCTGGCTTTGTATCAGGGGGATGGTGGCCTTGTAGAATGAGTTTTGGAGTGTTCCTCCCTCTGCTATATTTTGGAAGAGTTTGCAAAGGATAGGTGTTAGCTCTTCTCTAAATGTTTGATAGAATTCGCCTGTGAAGCCATGTGGTCCTGGGCTTTTGTTTGCTGGAAGATTTTTAATCACAGTTTCAACTTCAGTGCTTGTGGTTCCTCTGCTTATATTTTCTATTTCTTCCTGGTTCAGTCTAAGAAGGTTGTGCTTTTCTAAGAATTTGTCTATTTTTTACAGGTTGTCCAATTTATTGGCATATAGTTGCTTGTAGTAATTTCTCATGATTCATTGTATTTCTGCAGTGTCAGTTGTTACTTCTCGGTTTTCATTTTTAATTCTGTTCATTTCAGTCTTCTCCCTTTTTTTCTTGGTGAGTCTGGGTAATGGTTTATCAATTTTGTTTATCTTCTCAAAGAACTAGCTTTTAGTTTTATTGATATTTACTATTGTTTCCTTCATTTCTCTTTCACTTATTTCTGATCTGATCTTTATGATATCTTTCCTTCTGCTAACTTTGGGGGTTTTTTTGTTCTTCTTTCTCTAGTTGCTTTAGGTGTAAGATTAGGTTGTTTATTTGAGATTTTTCTTGTTTCTTGAGGTAGGATTGTATTGCTATAAACTTCCCTCTTAGAATTGCTTTTGATGCATCAAATAGGTTTTGGGTCATCGTGTTTTCATTGTCATTTGTTGCTAGGTATTTTTTGATTTCCTCTTTGATTTCTTAGTGCTCTCTTGGTTATTTAGTAGTGTACTGATTAGCCTCCATGTGTTTGTATATTTTACAGTTTTTTTTCCTGCAATTGATATCTAGTCTCATAGCATTGTGGTTGGAAAAAATGCTTGATATGATTTCAATTTTCTTAAATTTCCCAAGGCTTGATTTGTGACCCAAGGTATGATCTGTCCTGGAGAATGTTCCATGAGCACTTGAGAAGAAAGTGCATTCTGTTGTTTTTAGATGAAATGTCCTATAAATATCAATTAAGTCCATGTTGTTTAATGTGTCATTTAAAGCTTGTGTTTCTTTATTTATTTTCATTTAGGATGATCTTTCTATTGGTGAAAGTGGAGTGTTAAAGTTCCCTACTATTATTGTGTTCCTGTCAATTTCCCCTTTTATGGCTGTTAGTATTTTCCTTATGTATTGAGGTGTTCCTATATTGGGTGCATGAATATTTACAATTGTTATATTTTCTTCTTGGATTGATCCCTTGATCATGAAATAGTGCGTGTCTTTGTCTCTTGTAATAGTCTTTATTTTAAAGTCTATTTTATCTGATATGAGTATTGCTACTCCAGCTTTCTTTTGATTTCCATTTTCATGGAATATCTTTCTCCATCTCCTCACTTTCAATCTGTATGTGTCCCTAGGTCTGAAATTGGTCTCTTGTAGACAGCCTGTACAGAGGTCTTGTATTTGTATCCATCCAGCCAGTCAATGTCTTTTCGTTGGAGCATTTAATCCATTTACATTTAAGGTAATTATCGATATATATGTTCCTATTACAATTTTCTTCATTGTTTTGGCGGGCTTTTCCTTCTCTTGTGTTTCCTGCCTAAAGAAATTCCTTTAGCATTTGTTGTAAAGCTGGTTTGGTGGTGCTGAATTCTCTTAGCTTTTGCTTGTCTGTAAAGGTTTTCATTTCTCCATGAATCTGAATGAGATCCTTGCTGGGTAAAGTAACCTTGGTTGTAGGTTTTTCCCTTTCATCTCTTTAAATATGTCCTGCAACTCCATTCTGGCTTGCAGAGTTTCTGCTGAAAGATCAGCTGTTAACCTTACGGGGATTCCCTTCTATGTTATTTGTTGCTTTTGCCTTGCTGCTTTTAATATTTTTTGTTTGTTATTTATTTTTGATTGTTTGATTGATATGTGTCTTTGCATATTCCTCCTTGTATTTATCCTGTATAGGACTGTCTGTGCTTCCTGGACTTGATTTACTATTTCCTTTCCCATGTTAGGGAAGTTTTCAACTATAATCTCTTCAAATATTTTCTCAGACCCTCTCTTTTTCTGTTTTTCTTCTGGGACCCCTTTAATTTGAATATTGGTGTGTTTGATGTTGTCCCAGAAGTCTCTGAGACTGTCCTCAAGTCTTTTCATTCGTTTTTCTTTACTCTGATCTGCAGTCGTTGTGTCCACTATTTTATCTTTCAGGTCACTTATCCGTTCTTCTGTCTCAGTTATTCTGCTATTGATTCCTTCTAGAGAATTTTTAATTTCATTTATTGTGTTGTTCATCATTGTTTGTTTGCTCTTTTGCTCTTCTAGGTCCTTGTTAAACCAATTTTTGTATTTTCTCCATTCTATTTCTATGATTTTGGTCACCTTTACTATCATTATTCTGAATTCTTTTTCTGGTGGACTGCTTATTTCATCTTCATTTGTTTAGTCTGGTGGGTTTTTACCTTGCTCCTTCATGTACTGCATATTTCTGTCTTGTCACCATGTTTAACTTGCTGTGTTTGGGGTCTCCTTTTTACAATCTGCTGGTTCATGTTTCCTGTTGTTTTTTGTTTCTGCCCCCAGTGGGTGAGGTTGATTCAGTGGTTTATGTAGGCTTCCTGGTGGAGGGGCTCCTGCCTGTATTCTGGTGGGTGGAACTGGATATTTTCTTTCTAGTGTGCATGACTGTGTCCGGTGGTGTGTTTTGAGGTGTCTGTGAACTTGTTATAATTTTAGGCAGCCTCTCTGCTAATGGGTAGGGTTGTATTCCTGTCTTGCTAGTTGCTTGGCATGGGATGTCCAACACTGGAGCTTGTGGGCCATTGGAGCTGGATCTTAGCATTGAGATGGAGATGTCTGGCAGAATTCTCACTAACTGACATTACTTTGGGCCAGGAGGTCTCTGGTGGTTCAATGCTCTGAACTCAGCTCTGCCACCTCAGAGGCTCAGGCCTGACACCAGGCTGGAACACCAAGACCCTGTCAGCCACATGGCTCAGAATAAAAGGGAAAAATGAAAGAAAAAAAAACTAAAATAAAAACATTAAAAAAAACCCAGTAATAATAATAAAAAAAGAGAACAACAAAATGAATAAACAAATCCACCTAAGATAACAAGCGCTAAAAAGTATACTAAGAGAAATATAAAAATCTGAAACAAATCAGTCACAGACAGCAAATCCCAAGTGTACAGTTGCTCGTAAAGCCCACCACCTCTGTTTTGGGATGATTTGTTGTCTATTCAGGTATTCCACAGATGCAGGGTACATCAAGTTGATTGTGGAGCTTTAATACGCTGCTTCTGAGGCTGCTGGGAGAAATTTCCCTTTCTCTTCTTTGTTCGCACAGCTCCTGGGGTTCAGCTTTGGTTTTGGCCTCGCCTCTGCATGTAGGTCACCCTCAGGCATCTGTTTCTGCCCAGACAGGATGGGGTTAAAGCAGGGCTGATTAGGAGGCTCTTGCTCATTCATGCCAGGGTGAGGGAGGGGTATAGTAGTTATAATTGAAATATGGAGTGAGCCTGCTGTGGCAAAGGCCAACATGATGTTGCAACAGCCTGAGGAGCACCGTGTGTTCTCCCAGGGAACTTGTCCCTGGATCACAGGACCCTGGCAGTGTAATTCTGTGCAGGCTCCTGGTGTGTGTGTGTGTGTGTGGGTGCATGGATAGTGACCTGTGTTTGCATACAGGATTCTTGGTGTCTACAGCAGCAGCATTAGCATTTCATGCCCATCTCTGAGGTCTGTGCTGATAGCTGTGGCTCATGCCCATCTCTGGAGCTCATTTAGGTGGCGCTCTGACTTCTGTGGGCAGACAGGGAAGGAATCCCCTCTCCTTGTGCACCCCGAAACAATGGTCTCTTGCCTCTTAGGCAGGTCCAGACTTTTTCCTGGACTCCCTCCCAGCTAGCTGTGGTGCACTGACCCCCTTCAGGCTGTGTTCACGCAGCCAACCCCAGTCTTCTCCCTGGGGTCTGACTTCCAAAGCCCAAGTCTCAGCTCCCAGCCCCCACCCACCCTGGTGGGTGAGCAGACAAGCATCTCAGGCTGGTGAATGCTGGTTGGCACTGATCCTCTGTGTGGGAATCTCTCTGCTTTACCCTTTGCAACCCTGTTGCTGCTTTCTCCTCTGTGGTTCTGAAGTTTCACCCTGCCCACTGCCTGTCTCCACCAGTGAAGGGGCTTCCTAGTGTGTGGAAACTTTTCCTCCTTCACAGCTCCCTCCCAGAGGTGCAGGTCCCATGCCTATTCTTTTGTCTCTTTTTTTTCCTTTTTCTTTTGCTCTACCCAGTTACTTTGGGGGGGGGGGTGGTTATTGCCTTTTGGGAAGTCTGAGGTCTTCTGCCTGCATTCAGTAGGTGTTCTATAAGAGTTGTTCCACATGTAGATGTATTTTTGGTGTATCTGTGGGGAGGAAGGTGATCTCCATGTCTTACTCCTCCACCATCTTGAAGGTCCCCAAGAGAAAGTTTTATATTTTGAGTTTTTCTTACAGCTCTGTAGTGGATCAAGCATTTTCAGGATCTTTAATATAAAAATGAAACCATTAATTCTAAAAGCTAAAGCATTGGAGATTCATTAAAAAATTCAGAAAAATTATAAGTACTTAAATTTTCATTTAACAAATTATAAAATTGGCTAAAAAAATAGAAACAGGAACAGATTTCTGGCCAGGTAATTACTCAACCTACTCTTTCTTTAGCACATACTAGACAAATATGGGTATATGGGCCTCAAAGTATTTTGAAACTAATTCTTAGTTTGGGGCTCAAGATTGCTGCTAATCAGCTCTACTTTTATTTTATAAAATAAGGAGTTTAAAAAATATTCTCTATCATCCATAACTATGATTTCATAGGGAAGAAAGAGGGATCAGTTGAAATCCAGGGGGGCTTATTTCTTACCAATAATGATTCTCCTTCCTCCAAAGAATTGAATCTTAAGATACTAAACCTTTTCCCACAAAACAATTATTACAGAGAAAGGGTATCCATTCTCAATTTGCTTGAAGCATTTACTTAAAAACCCCATTTTGATCAACTTTTATTAAACTGCAGAACTTCTGCAGTTATTAAACTGCAGAAGTTCACAGGAAGCTCTTATTCAGAGGCTGTGAAGTCACTGAATGAAATAAAATCAAATTTGGCCTGGTATTGCATGGAAATCTCATTAGCAGAGGCTGGGCTGTTTTCCTTGGGATTGAACCTACTTAGCACTGTTTATTGATGATCTTCTAGGTCTCAATAGATTCAATAATAACAGAACCTTTTTACACCAAATTATGCTGAAAAAATACAATATATTTTCTTTTCTAGGAAAATGTCAATATGAGTAAATTTGATTTGATTTTTATCCCTGGAACTTTACAGATTGCCATTTTAGTT
This sequence comes from Stenella coeruleoalba, assembly GCF_951394435.1. Taxonomy (NCBI): domain Eukaryota; kingdom Metazoa; phylum Chordata; class Mammalia; order Artiodactyla; family Delphinidae; genus Stenella; species Stenella coeruleoalba. The sequence goes on from NC_137163.1 coordinate 43,350,483, forward strand.
TTGAGTTTCTCAAACCATGCAGTTTTGCAAATAAGTAACAATGAACATGTTCTTAGAAATGATTACTGTTACTACTACCAGTACTACCTAAACTTCGTCTAATACTTTGTAATTTATAGTATCACTTCACATGTATTATCTCACTAAATTCTTACATGTTTATTGTAGAATACCTATAGAATTCAATATGTAAAATATCATATTTTGTCTCGTGTACTGGTTTCCATATACTCACCTCAATATTTCCTATTACAAAGGGAGGTGTGTGCTTTACTTGGTAGAAATCTCCAAAGATTATGCAGTGTGTCTATCAGAACAATTTTCCAGTTAGTCATGATGGGTAATCTCCCTAGTATTACTATAGCCTTGATACAATGTTTGAGAGTAAGGGTTGGGGATTTGTGGCACACTGAAAAATGGTGTGAAGTATAAAGTATTGAAAAGGAAGTAGATTAATGCATTGAACGATTAAAAGGAAAACAAGGGGGCTTCCCTGGTGGCGCAGTGGTTGGGAGTCTGCCTGCCAATGCAGGGGACGCGAGTTCGCGCCCTGGTCTGGGAGGATCCCACATGCCGCGGAGCAACTGGGGCCGTGAGCTACAATTACTGAGCCTGCGCGTCTGGAGCCTGTGCTCCGCAACAAGAGAGGCCGCGATAGTGAGAGGCCCGCGCACCGCAATGAAGAGTGGCCCCCGCTTGCCACAACTAGAGAAAGCCCTCGCACAGAAACGAAGACCCAACACAGCCATAAGTAAATAATAATAATAATAATTAATAATAATAATATCATAATAATAACACCACCCTTGATTTAAAAAAAAAAGAAAAAGGAAAACAAAAAGGAGAAAACATGCTCTCACAACACTTCAGAAAGTGTCAATTTTGTTAGTTGAAATTATTAGTTATCTAGCTTTTTTTTAAATTTAAATGTTCTGTCATGGAAACACAATCTCACCTTAGTCCATGACTTTGGTGTTGGGACATTGATTTGGGATTCTGGGATTTTGCTTGTATTTATCAAATAAAAAAGGATTATCTTAAAAATGCAGTCTTTCAGGAGCTGAGCTTTTTATTTTAAATGGAATTTTCCTTATTTGTTTTATTACATGTATATGTTTATGATTTTTATCAAGATGATGAAAAGAAGTATTTAAATTTTAATTCTTAGGATAGACTAGATACAGTACTTCCAGTTAAGGCCATGTTCATACAAATAAGTGTCCCTGGCAAGCTTCAGTGAGCCAAGGTCCCTCAGAGTGAACCAGCAGGAGGAAAAGATAGGTTGAGAGGCGGTGAGAAGAAGCTCATAATTGCACATGTTTAATTTCAATAATTAGGCATAGTGTTAATAGAAACATTCATTTGAAGCAAAGGCTGGTTATTTGCACAAACAGAGGAAATATGTGGTGCTGTAGTTTTGCTATGAAGACTGCAAAATTAAGCAAGAAATACTCAGCTCAATATAAATGTAAAAACATGTTTTCAAAGAGAATTAGAAATAGAATTTGGGAACTAAATCTCAAAATGCCTAATAGATTTTATTTCAGAACAGTGTCCTTAACATAGTTAGTTCTATTTTCTTTTAAAAGCTTCATTGAAATATAATTAGTATACTATACAATTCATTCTTTGAGTGTAAAATTCAGCACCTTTCAGTATATTCACAGTTGTGCATCCATCACCACAATCAATTTTAGAACATATTCATTGCCTAAAAAGAAACCCTGGACCCCTTAGCTACCACTCTTTACTCCTCCCATACTCCTAAGAACCGTAGGCAACCTCTGATTGATTTTCTGCTTCTATAGATTTTCTAATTCTGTACATTATATATAAATGGAATTGTACAATATGTGGTTCTTTAACACTGATTATTTAACTTAGTATAATGTTTTCAAAGTTCAACCATGTTGTAGCATATATAAATAATTTATTTTTATTGATGAATAATGTTCTATTGTAGAGGTATACTGCATTCATTAGTTGATAGACATTTGGGTTGTTTCCACCTTTTCACTATTACGAAGAATGCTGCTAAGAACACTCGAGTACAAGTTTTTGTGTGCACATATATTTTAATTTATCTTGGGTGTATATATAGGAGTGGAATTGCTGGATCATATAGTAACTTTATGTTTAATCTTTTTAAGGAACAACCAGACTGTTTCCCAAAGTGGCTGCAACATTTTACATTCCCATCAGCAATGCATAAGTGTTCCAATTTCTCTATATCCTCTCTGGTACTTATTATTTTCTCTCTGTTTGTTGTGTGTGTCTACGTGTGTGTGTGTAATGATAGCCGTCCTAGTGGCTGTGAGGTGGTATCTCCTTGTGGTTTTCATCTTTATTTCCATGTTGGTTAATTACACTATCTTAGACATTTGTATATCTTCTTCGGAGAGCTATCTATTCAGATCCTTTGTTTATTTTTAATTGGGTTTACTCTTTATTATTGAGTTTTATAGCTCTTTATGTAGTCTAGATACAAATCCCTTATCAGATTTATGATTTGCAAAAAGTTTCTCCTGTGAGTTTTCTGTTCACTGTTTTTTATTTTATTGCAGTATAATTGCTTTACAATTTGTGTTAGTTTCTGCTATACAATGAAGTGAATCAGCTATATGTATACATATATCTCCTTCCTCTTAGACCTCCCTCTCCCATCATCCCACCCATCTAGGTCATCAGAGAGCACTGAACTGAGCTCCCTGAGCTATACAGCAGGTTCCCATTAGCTATCTATTTTACACATGGTATTGTATTTTTGTCAAACCTAATCTCTCAATTCATCCCATGCTCCCCTTTCCCCACTGTGTCCACACGTCCATTTTCTATGTCTGCATTTCTATTCCTGCCCTACAAATAGTTTCATCTGTACCATTTTTCTAGATTCCACATATATGCGTTAATATATGATATTTAGACTCTAGGTCCATCTCTACAAATGACCCAATTTCATTTCCTTTTATGATCTCCCTGTGTTACACAACTGCTTCCCACTAGCTATCTATTTTACATTTAGTAGTGTATATATGTCAGTGTTATTCTTTCACTTCGTCCCAGCTTACCCTTCCCTCTCCCTGTGTCCTCAAGTCCATTCTCCACATCTGTTTCTTTATTCCTGTCCTGCCCCTAGGTTCATCAGAAAAATTTTTTTTTTAGATTCCAAATATATTGGTTTGCATACAGTATTTGATTTTCTCTTTGTGACTTACTTCACTCTGTATGACAGACTCTAGGTCCCTCCTCCTCACTACAAATAACTCAATTTCATTTCTTTTTATGGCTGAGTAATATTCCATTGTATATATGTGCCACATCTTCTTTATCCATTCATCTGTCGATGGACACTTAGGTTGCTTCCATGTCCTGGCTATTGTAAGTAGTGCTGCAATGAACATTGTGATACGTGACTTTTTTTGAATTATGCTTTTCTCAGGGTATATGCCCAGTAGTGGTATTGCTGGGTCATATGGTAGTTCTATTTTTAGTATTTTAAGGAACCTTCCTACTGTTCACCATAGTGGCTGTATAAATTTACATTCCCACCAACAGTGCAGGAGGGTTCCCTTTTTTCCACACCTTCTCCAGAATTTATTGTTTGTAGATTTTTTGATGAAGGCCATTCTGACTGGTGTGAGGTGGTACCTCATTGTACTTTTGATTTGCATTTCTCTAATGATTAGTGATGTTGAGCATCCTTTCTGTATGTCTTCTATGGAGAATGTCTGTTTAGCTCTTCTGCACATTTTTGTATTGGGTTGTTTGTTTTTTTTGTTATTGAGCTGCATGAGCTGCTTGTATATTTTGGAGATTAATCCTTTGTCAGTTGCTTCATTTGTAAATATTTTCTCCCATTCTGAGGGTTGTCTTTTCATCCTGTTTATGGTTTCCTAGGCTGTGCAAATGCTTTAAGTTTCATTAGGCCCCATTTGTTTACTTTTATTTTCATTACTTTAGAAGGTGAATTATAGAAGATCTTGCTGTGATTTATGTCAAAGTGTTTTTCCTATGTTTTCCTGTAAGAGTTTTATGGCATCCAGTCTTACATTTAGGTCTTTAATCCATTTTGTGTTTATTTTTGTGTATGGTGTGAGGGAGTGTTCTACTTTCATTCTTTTACATGTAGTTGTCCAGTTTCCCCAGCACCATTTAATAAAGAGTCTGTCTTATCTCCATTGTATATTCTTGCCTCTTTATCAAAAATAAGGTAACCACATGTGCATGGGTTTATCTCTGGGCTTTCTATCCTGTACCATTGATCTATATTTCTGTTTTTGTGCCAGTACCATACTGTCTTGATTTCTGTAGCTTTATATTATTGTTTGAAGTTGGGGAGTCCTGATTCCTCCAGCTGCATTCTTCTTTCTCAAGATGGCTTTGGCTATTCGGGGTCTTTTGTGTTTCCATAAAAATGGTAAAATTTTTTGTTCTAATTCTGCAAAAAATGCCATTGGTAATTTGATAGGGATTGCACTGAATCTGTAGATTGCTTTGGGTAGTATAGTCATTTTCACAATATTGATTCTTCCAATCCAGCAGCATTGTATATCTTTCCAACTGTTTGTGTCATCTTTGGTTTCTTTCATCAGTGTTTTATAGTTTTCTGAGTACAGTTCTTTTGCCTCCTAAGGTAGGTTTATTCCTAGATATTTTATTCTTTTTGTTGCAGTGGTAAATGGGATTGTTTCCTTAATTTCTCTTTCTGATTTGTTGTTGTTAGTGTATAGGAATGTAAGAGATTTCTGTGCATTAATTTTGCAACCTGCAACCTTACCAAATTCATTGATTAATTCTAGTAGTTTTCTGGTAGCATCTTTAGGGTTTTCTATGTATGGTATCATGTCATCTGCAAACAGTGACAGTTTTAATTCTTCTTTTCCAATTGGATTCCTTTTATTTCTTTTTATTTTCTGATTGCCATGGCTAGGACTTCCAATACTATGTTGAATAATAGTGGTGAGAATGGACATCCTTGTTTTGTTCCTGATCTAGAGGAAATGCTTTCAGTTTTTCACCATTGAGAATGATGTTGGCTGTGGGTTTGTCATTACTGGCCTTTATTATGTTGAGGTAGGTTCCCTCTATGCCCACTTCTGGAAAGTTTTTATCATAAATGGGTGTTGAATTTTGTCAAAAGCTTTTTTTGCCTCTATTGAGATGATCATATGGTTTTTATTCTTTAATTTGTTAATATGGTGTAGCACATTGATTGATTTCCATATATTGAAGAATCCTTGCATAACTGGGATAAATCAAACTTGATTATGGTGTATGATCTTTTTAATGTGTTGTTGGATTCTGTTTGCTAGTATTTTGTTGAGAATTTTATGTCTATGTTCATCAGTGATATTGGTCCATAATTTTCTTTTCTTGTGATATCTTTGTCAGGTTTTGGTATTAGGGTGATGGTGGCCTCACAGAATGAGTTTGAGAGTATTCCTCCATCTGCAATTTTTTGGAAGATTTTGAGAAGGAGAGGTGTTAGCTGTTCTTTAAATGTTTGTCAGAATTTGCCGGTGAAGCCAACTGGTCCTGGACTTTTGTTTGTTTGAAGAATTTAAATACACTATAAATTTCATTACTTGTGATTGTTCTGTTTATATTTTCTAATTCTTCCTGGTTCAGTCTTGGAAAGTTGTTCCTTTCTAAGAATTTGTCCATTTCTTTCAGACTGTCCATTTTTTTGGCATATAGTTGCTTGTAGTAGTCTCTTATGAGCCTTTGTACTTCCTCAGCGGTCATGGCTCACGGGCCTAGCTGGTCCACGGCATGTGGGATCTTCCCGAACCGGGGCATGAACCCGTGTCCCCTGCATCAGCAGGTGGACTCTCAACCACTGTGCCACCAGGGAAACCCCAACTTTTAGTTTTATTGATCTTTCCTATTGTTTTCTACATTTCTAATTCATTTATTTCTGCTCTGATCTTTATGATTTATTTCCATACACTAACTTTGGCATTTCTTTGTTCTTCTTTTTGTAGGTGAGTTAGGTGTAAAGTTAGGTTGTTTATTTGAGATTTTTCTTGTTTTTTGAGGTGAGATTGAATTGTTATGAACTTCCCTCTTAGAACTGCTTTTGCTGCATCCCATAGACTTTGGATTGTTTTGTTTTTGTTGTCATTTGTTTCTAGGTGTTTTTTTTATTTCTTTGATTTCTTCAGTGATCTCTTGGTTATTTAGCAGCACACTGTTTAGCTTTCATGTGTTTGTGTTTTTCACATTTTTCCCCTGTAATTTATTTCTAATCTCATAGCCTTGTGGTTGGAAAAGATGCTTGATATGATTTCAATTTTCTTAAATTTTCCAAGTCTTGTTTTGTGACCCAAAATGAGATCTATTGTGGAGAATGTTCCATGTGCACTTGAGAATAAAGTGTATTCTTTTTCCTTCCAGTGGAATATCCTACAAATATCAGTTAAGTCAATCTGGTCTACTGTGTCATTTAAAGCTTGTGTTTCCTTATTTATTTTCTAGCTGGATGATCTATCCATTGGTGTAAGTTGGGTGTTAAAGTCCCCCACTATTATTGTGTTACTGTTGATTTCCCCTTTTATGGCTGTTAGCATTTGCCTTATGTATTGAGGTGTTCCTATGTTGGGTGCATAATTATTTATAACTGTTATGCTTTCTTCTTGGATTATTCCCATGATCATTATGTAGAGTCATTCCTTATATCTCTCCTTTTTAAATAAATTTATTTTATTTTATTTATTTTAATTTTTGTCTAAGTTGGTCTTTGTTGCTGTGTGCAGGCTTTCTCTAGTTGCGGCGAGTGGGGGTTACTCTTCGTTGCTGTGCGGGGGCTTCTTTTGCTGTGGAGCATGGGCTGTAGGCACGTGCTCTAGAGCACAGACTCAGTAGTTGTGTCACACAGGCTTAGTTGCTCCATGGCATGTGAGATCTTCCCAGACCAGGGATTGAACACGTGTTCCCTGCATTAGCAGGCGGATTCCTAACCACTGCACCACCAAGGAAGTCCCTTTCCTTATCTCTTGTAACAGTCTTTATTTTAAAGTGTATTTTATCTGATATGAATATTGCTACTCCAGCTTTCTTTTGATTTCCATTTGCATGGAATATCTTTTTCCAGCCCTTCACTTTCAGCCTGTATGTGTCCTTAGGTCTGATGTGGGTCTCTTGTAGACAACATATGTATGGGTCTTGTTTTTGTATCCATTGAGCCAGTCTGTGTATTTTTGTTGGAGCATTTAATCCATTTACATTCAAGATAATTATTGAGATGTATGTTCCTATTACCATTTTCTTAATTGATTTGTGTTTGTTTTTGTGGGTCCTTTTCTTCTCTTGTGTTTCCTGCCTTGAGAATTTCCTGTAACATTTGTTGTAAAGCTGGTTTTGTTGTGCTGAATTCTCTTAGCTTTTGCTTGACTGTAAAGCTTTTGATTTTTCCATTGAATCTGAATGAGATCCTCACTGGGTAGAGTAAGCTTGGTTGTAGGTTTTTCCCTTTCATCACTTTAAATATATCCTGCCACTCCCTTCTGGCCTGCAGAATTTCTGCTGAAAAATCAGCTGATAACCTTATGGGGATTCCATTGTATGTTATTTGTTGCTTTTCCCTTGCTGCTTTTAATATTTTTTCATTGAACTAAATTTTGTTAGTTTGATTAATATGTGTCTTGGTGTATTTTTCCTAGGTTTATCCTGTATGAGACTCTCTGCACTTCCTGGACTTGGGTGGTTATTTCTTTTCCCATGTTAGGGAAGTTTTTGAATATAATATTTTCAGATATTTTAAAATTTTTTTCAAATATTTTCTCAGGCCGTTTTTCTTTCTCTTCTTCTTCTGGGACCCCTATAATTCAAATGTTGGTGCATTTAATGTCTCAGAGGTCTCCAAGACTGTCCTCAATTCTTTGCATTCTTTTTTTATTTGATTCTCCTCCTCAGCAATTATTTCCACCATTCTATCTTCCAGCTCACTTATTTGCTGTTCTGCCTCAGTTATTCTACTATTGATTCCTTCTAGTGTATTTTTCATTTCAGTTATTGTGTTGTTCATCACCATTTGTTCTTTAGTTCTTGTAGGTGTTTGTTAAACTTCTCTTGTATTTTCTCAATCTGTGCCTCCATTTTATTTCCAAGATTTTGGATCACGTTTACTATCTTTACTCTGAATTCTTTTTCTGCTAGGTTGCCTATTTTCTCTTTGTTTATTTGGTCTTGTAGGTTTTACTTTGCTCCGTTGTTTGTAACATATTTTTTTTTTTACTTGGGTGGTGCTGTGTTCCTGTCTTACTGGTTGTTTGGCCTGAGTTGTCCAACACTGGAGTTTGCAGGCAGTTGGGAAGAGCTGGGCCTTGGTGCTGAGTTGAGAAACTCCAGGAGACCTCACTCTGTTTAATATTCCCTGGGGTCTGAGTTTCTCTGTTAGTGCAGTGGTTTAGACTTGGCACTCCCACCACAGGAGCTCAGGCCTGACCCCTGGCCTGGGAAATAAGATTCCACAAGCCATGCAGTGTGACAAAAGAAAAAAAAAAGGAGAGTACAATAACAAAGAATAAAACATGAAATAAAAATAGAAAATATCTTAGGAAAAATAAAAATATAGGTGAAACAACTACAACAAGGTAAAACAGAACCACAACAGAAAAAGAAAAAAAAGAAAAAAAAAAGGGGGAGAACAAGCCAAAAGGAGGAGAACAATAATAAAATATAAAAAAAATAAAATTAGAAAAATATAAATTTATTAGAAAAAATAAAGATGTAAATGAGTCAACAACAACAAAGTAAAACAGAACCAAATAGGGAGGGTGGGAGGGAGGGAGACGCAAGAGGGAAGAGATATGGGAACATATGTATATATATAACTGATTCATTTTGTTGTAAAACAGAAACTAACACACCATTGTAAAGCAATTATACTCCAATAAAGATGTTAAAAAAAACCTAAAAAAACCCAGAAAGGTCAGAAATGCTTTGGCTGTGGGGCCAGGACTTAGGCGGTGGCAGGGCTTAGGTGGGATGGGGTTTAAGGTGGAGGCAGGGCCTAGGCTCAGGACCCACGTGGCCAGAAAAGGCCTTGGGAGCAGGGCCTAAGCAGGGGCAACATTAAACATGGTGCTGCTGAGAAAGGCAGTAAGGCTGGAGGGGGGCCTGGAGTGTGGAGTTTGGAGGTAAGCACCTGGGTTGGGCTGCAGAGGCAGGGCTTCAGCTCAGCGCATCAGGAGGGAGCATTGGAGGGCAGAGGATTAGGTCTGGGATCTCAGTAGGCTCTCTGGGGCCCAAGTGGGTAGGGGAAAAGATGGCTTCATTCCCTTCCAATTCTCCCCTCTCCCAAGGGCCTACCCCATCCCTGTTGATCCCCTAACTGTGGGTGGGCCCCTCCGGGCATGGGAACCCCTCACCTCCCTCAGCTGCCCCTCAGAGGCACCAGTCCCATCTTGCCAGCCTTTACTTTTCCTCCCCCACTACTCCTTCAGGACTCACGTGGCTGGAGGGGACCTCACTGGGCAGAGAATCAGGTCCAGGACCTCAGCAGGCTCCCTTGGGCCCAAGTGGGCAGGGGCACCCTGGCCTCATTCCCTTCTGATCCTCCACCCTCCCAAGGGACCCTCCATTCCCATTGACATGTTGATCCCCTAACCATGGGTGGGCCCCTCCAGGTGTGGGAACCCCTCTCTTCCCCCAGCAACCCCTCAGCGGTGCTGGTCCTGTCCTGCCTCTACTTCTCATCCCCTATCTCCAGCCACATCCTACCCAGTTGTTTAGGGGTTCCTTCCATCCCCTCAGGTGTCCGTGGTCCCCCACTAGTGCCTGGTAGGTGCCCTAGTTGTGCGGAGAAGGGAACTCTGCCTCCTCCTAGTCCACCATCTTGACTCTGCCTCTTTTTTTCACTTTCTTAATAGTGTCCTTTGAAGCACAGAAGTTTTTAATTATGATGATTTCCAGTTTATTTTTTTCTTGTTGTTTGTGCTCTTGGCGTGACATCTAAGAAACCATTGCTTAATCCAAGTTTACAAAGATTTATACCTAAGTTTCATTCTAATATTTTTATAACTTTTACCTCTTAGGCTTAGTTCTTCAATCCAGATTGAGTTATTTTTTATATATGGTATAAGGTAAGCGTTCAACTTCATTGTTCTTCATGTGAATATCTAGCAGTCCTAGCACCATTTGTTGAAAAAACTATTGTCATATTTGTCAGAAAGCAATTGGCTGTAAATGTGAAGGTGTACTTCTGGACTCTCAATTATATTCCATTGTTCTATATGTCTATTCTTAAGCTAGTACATTTTTTTGTTTTTTTTTTTTGCTTACCATAGCTTTCTAGTAAGTTTTGAAATTGGGAAACGTAAACCCTCTAACACAGTTCTTCCTTTTCAAGATTTTTTGTCTATTCTGGTTCCTTTGCATTTACACATAAATTTTAGGATAAATTTGCTAGTTTATCAATTTGTGGAGTATTGCCATCTTAACAATATTAAGCTTTCTAATCCATGAACATGGTATGTCTTTCTATTGATTTAAATCTTTAATTTCTTTCCATATTTGTAGTTTTCAGTGTATAACTTCTTCACTTCTTTGGTTGAATTTATTCCTAAGTATTTCATTAGTTTGCTGAATTGGTTTATTAGTAGTTAGTTCTATTTTTACAATAAGCTTTCAATGGCATATTTAAGACTTAAGGTTGGATCACATTCTCAATACTTTTTGACAAGATTAGAGACTTTCTGAGTTACAGCAAAGCATGGTCTGAAACACAAAAACTTTATCATTTCTTTTTTAGGTAAATTAATACTATGGTGGAATAGCAAGCAATACAATTCATTTTGTGGCATTAGACTTCCATTATTTTGTATACTAGGTTTAAAATCTAGATCTGAACTTAAGAAAATCATAAGTTAGCTGCATGAAAAATTTTAAATCATTCTTTGTCAAAATGAAGTCTCCAGACCAGCAGAATGTACTAGCATCACTTGGAAAATTGTTAGACACTCTTGAGTCCCATTCAGACTTACTGAATCAAAATCTCTGGAGTTAGGGCCCAGCAATCTGTGTTTCAGCAGGCCCTGATGCATATTAAAGTTTGCAAACCACTGCACAAGTCACCCGTTCTCTAGTCTGTACATAAAAATCATCTGTAAAACTTAAAAAAAATTCCTTGTTTCCATTTCAGATATAATGAATCATAATTTTGGGGGCTGGGGCCTAAGAATCTGTATTTTTAAAATGCACCCTAAGTAAATCTGATGTGCATGTTTGTGATCCACTGCTTCAAATAATGGTATACCCTCATATTTAGAGGGGTTTCCTGGAAGTTCTGAAGCTGGTGAAAAAAAATAGTGAACTTGTTATAGCTTTAGGTATCATATTTTAATCTTGGTAACTGAAAAAAAGCCAAATGTATTTACACCTTGTTAATTTTGTAACTTCTTTTAATGAAAAACTATTTCAAATAATTTTGTTGACAATTTAATTAATTTTTGAGAAACGTTTTCCTTCTTACCTGAAATCAGGGGTTGGTAAACATTTTCTATAAAGGTCCAAATAGTAAATATTTTAGTCTTTAAATTTATACATAGAGATAAAATACATGGCACCCAGTTAAATTTGAATTTCAAATGAACCACAAATAAATTTTTAGTATAAATATATCCACATTACTGCACAGATCATACTTATAATAAAATTTTTCTGTGGTTTATCTGAAATTCAAATTTGGTTGAGCTTCTTGTATTTTTATTTACTAAAATACAAATCTGGCAACCTTATCCATTTGGTCTCTGACTCTGTTGCAACTACTCAACTTTGACACTATGGTGTGAAAACAGCCATAGACAGTATGTAAGCAAATGGACATACATTGTCGTATTCCAATAAAACTTTGTTTACAAAAATATGTACAGTGCATGGGTGGAGTCCCTGCCCATATTAATGAGCACATGTGGTGTGGCCTTCTTTAATCCATCTCTTCCTGCTCCCACCTAACCCTGAAAGTTAAATGTGTCTTGTCACACTGCACTGATTACTGAAGCTTTATAGTTAAGTCTTGGAATCCGGTAGTGTGAATCATTAAACTTTGGGGTTTTAAAAATTATTTTGGTTATTCTATGCCCTCTGCTTTTTTCATATAAATAGTAGGATCACTTTTTCGTTTCTACAAAAGCCTTCTGGGTTTTTAATTGGAATTTTATTGACTCTATCAATCAGTTTGGGGAGAATTGGCATCTTTATAAACATTGATCCTTCTAAACCATGGACACCATATATTTTTTTAATTACTCTCACCAATGTTTTGTAGTCTTAACATACAAATCTTGTTAGATTTAACATACAAATTTGTTAGATTTATTTCTAGTTTATTTTTGGATGCTTTTTTAAATAGTACTTTAAACATTTTAACATGCAATTTTTCAGTGCTTGAATATAAAAATACAACTGATATTTGAACATTGATCTTATATCTTGAGAGCTTGCTAAACTTACTTACTAGATCCAGTAGTCTTTCTTTCTTTCTTTTTTTTTTCTAAATCTTCAGTATTTTCTACATAGACAATCATTCATCTTAAAATTTTTTTTAAAAGTTTTATTTCTCTTTTCCAATTTTTAAAATTATTTTTCTTCCCTTGTTGCACTGGTTATGATTTCCCATATAATATTAAATAGGAGTGATCAGAGCATAAAGCATTTCAAAATGTTTTATCTACCATTACATGTTATGTGGAAATGTGGGAGAAAGGCTTTAAGATATAAAATTATGATAATCTTATTTTGTACTCATCAGAAAAAAAATCAATTAACAGTTTTAAAGAGAAAAGAATAGATTGTACAAAGTTTTAAACCAGCATTTGACAACAGAAATAGGAGGAATGGGAGGATATTGGAGATCACTCTATCCAACTCTCTTATTATACAGACTGTGATACTGAGGTTCTCAGTTGAAGTGACTGGCAAATTTTAGTATAATAATTAGATCTTGAGACTCTTAGCCACATGTTCTTTCCCTTGAAAGACAATTTCTTAAGAAATGATGACGTCTCCATAGCCATTGATTTAAATTTTAATTTTGGGTGTCCAGAGCTCAGTCTCCACACCCTCAACTCACCACATATAAAAACACTGCAGCTTTGCACTTTGAGAAGTGGTTCTTTCTGTCTGCATCCTGCCTTCTGCAAGGGCAGTTTAGAGATAGGTATTGATGCTTGGAGTCACCACCAAAGATTCTGACTTAATTGGTCTGGGGTATAGTCTAGCCATTGGGACTTTTAACAACTCCACATGTGATTTTATTGTGGTAATATTGTCCTTCCTAAGTGCTCAGAAGCTTTAGGTGGAAACTTGTTATAATCTTAGAATCAGATGTGATTCAGGTGTTTGGGATTTTAATATACACCAGGCTCTTGTTTGGACAGCTTAAGTGTTCGGTGTATATCACCCTTGGCCTACTGCCTATGTAGATATGAAGAGCTCTTAGAGGGTAACTTCTGCTGCTGGAGAAACAGCCTCTCTGTGCAATCGACTTTCAGTGACCATCCAACATTGATTCCCTTCTGGCCGCCACCTGCAGATGTCTGCCTGCCTGTTCTCACTGGCTGGCTTGGCAGAACCGCTCATGACATCTGTCCTGGGCTGTCTGCACCAAGAGGGTGTGAACAGAGGGCAGACTTTCCTGGGAGACAAAAGTCAGCCATGTACACTAGTCCCCTCCACCAGGAAACCTACAAAATCCACTGAACCAATCTTAGACACTGGGGAAAGACACCAAAAACAATGGGAACTATGAACCTGCAGCCTACGAAAAGGAGATCCCAGACACAGTAAGTTAAGCAAAACGAGAAGACAGAGAAACTCACAGCAGATGAAGGAGCAAGGCAAAACCCCACAAGACCTAACAAATGAAGAGGAAATAGGCAGTCTACCTGAAAAAGAATTCAGAATAATGATAGTAAAGATGATCCAAAATCTTAGAAATACAATGGAGAAAATACAAGAAACATTTAACAAGGACCTAGAAGAACTAAAGAGCAAGCAAACAGTGGTGAACAACACAATAAATGCAATTAAAAATTCTCTAGAAAGGATCAATAGCAGAATAACTGAGGCAGAAGAACGGATAAGTGACCTGGAAGATAAAATGGTGGAAATAACGACTGCAGAGCAGAATAAAGAAAAAAGAATGAAAAGAATTGAGGACAGTCTCAGCGACCTCTGGGACAACACTAAATTCACCAACATTCGAATTATAGAGATCCCAGAAGAAGAAGAGAAAAAGAAAGGGACTGAGAAAATATTTGAAGAGATTAGAGTCGAAAACTTCCCTAATATGGGAAAAGAAATAGTTAATCAAGTCCAGGAAGCACAGAGAGTCCCATACAGGATAAATCAGAGGAGAAAAACGTCAAGACACATATTAATCAAACTATCAAAAATTAAATACAAAGAAAAAATATTAAAAGCAGCAAGGGAAAAACAACAAATAACACACAATGGAATCCCAATAAGGTAAACAGCTGATCTTTCAGCAGAAACCCTGCAAGCCAAAAGGGAGTGGCAGGACTTATTTAAAGTGATGAAGGAGAAAAACCTGCAACCAAGATTACTCTACCCAGCAAGGATTTCATTCAGATTTGACAGAGAAATTATAACCTTTACAGACAAGCAAAACCTAAGAGAATTCAACACCATCAAACGAGCTTTATAACAAATGATAAAGGAACTTCTCTAGTTAGGAAACAGAAGTGAAGGAAAAGGCCTACAATAACAAAGCCAAAACAATTAAAGAAAATGGTAATAGGAACATACATATCGATAATTACCTTAAATGTAAATGCATTAAATGCTCCAACCAAAAGACATAGCCTGCCTGAATGGATACAAAAGCAAGATGCCTATATATGCTGTCTAAAGAGACCCACTGCACACCTAGGGACACATATAGACTGAAAGTGAGGACATGGAAAAAGATATTCCATGCAAAGTGAAATCAAAAGAAAGCTGGAGTAGCAATTCTCATATCAGAAAAAATTGACTTTAAAACAAAGACCATTACAAGAGAAAAGAAGGACACTACATAATGATCAAGGGATCAATCCAAGAGGAAGACATAAAAACTGTAAATATTTATGCATCCAACATAGAAGCACCTGAATACATAAGGCAAATACTAACAGCCATAAAAGGGGAAATCAACAGTACAAAATCATAGTACTGGATTTTAACAGCCCACTTTCACCAATGGACAGATCATCCAAAATGAAAATAAATAAGGAAACACAGCTTTAAATGATACATTAAACAAGATGGACTTAATTGATATTTATAGGACATTGCATCAAAAAACAACAGAATACACATTCTTCTCAGGTGCTCATGGATCATTCTCTAGGATAGATCATACTTTGGGTCACAAATCAAGCTTTGGTAAATTTAAGAAAATTGAAAACATATCAAGTATCTTTTCCAACCACAGTGATATGAGACTTAATATCAATTACAGGAAAAAATCTGTAAAAAATACAAACACATGGAGGCTAAACAATATACTATTTAATAACTAAGATATCACTGAAGAAATCAAAGAGGAAATCAAAGAATACCTAGAAACAAATGACATTGAAAACACAATGACCCAAAACCTATGGGATGCAGAAAACGCAGTTCTGAGAGGGAAGTTTATAGCAATACAATCCTACCTTAAGAAACAAGAAACATCTCAAATAAACAACCTAACATTACACCTAAAACAATTAGAGAAAGAAGAACCAAAAAACCCCAAAGTTAGCAGAAGGGAAGAAATCATAATGATCAGAGCAGAAATGAATGAAAAAGAAATGAAGGAAATGATAGCAAATATCAATAAAACTAAAAGCTGTTCTTCGAGAAGATAAACAAAATTGATAAAACATTAGCCAGATTAATCATGAAAAAAAGGGAGAAGACTCAAATCAATAGATTTAGAAATGGAAAAGGAGAAGTACCAACTGACACTGCAGAAATACAAAGGATCATGAGAGATTACTACAAGCAACTATATGCCAATAAAATGGACAACCTGGAAGAAATGGACAAATTCTTAGAAATGCACAACATTCCGAGACTGAACCAGGAAGAAATAGAAAATATGAACAGACCAAACACAAGCACTGAAATTGAAACTGTGATTAAAAATCTTCCAACAAACAAAAGTCTGGGACCTGATGGCTTCAAAGGTGTGTTCGATCAAACATTTAGAGAAGAGCTAACACCTATCCTTCTCAAACTCTTCCAAAATATAGCAGAGGGAAGAACACTGCCAAACTCATCGTACGAGGCTACCGTCACTCTGAAACCAAAACCACACAGAGATGTCACAAAGAAAGAAAACTATCAATCAACGTGATACATCATATTAACAAACTGAAGGAGAAAAAACATATGATCAGATGAATGGATAAAGAAGATGTGGCACATATATACAATGGAATATTACTCAGCCATAAAAAGAGACGAAATTGAGCTATTTGTAATGAGGTGGATAGACCTAGAGTCTGTCATACAGAGTGAAGTAAGTCAGAAAGAGAGAGACAAATACCGTATGCTAACACATATATATGGAATTTAAGAAAAAAAAATGTCATGAAAAACCTAGGGGTGAAACAGGAATAAAGACACAGACTTACTAGAGAATGGACTTGAGGCTATGGGGAGGGGGAAGTGTAAATGGTGACAAAGCGATAAAGAGGCATGGACATATATACACTACCAAACGTAAGGTAGATAGCTATGGGAAGCAGCCGCATAGCACAGGGAGATCAGCTCGGTGCTTTGTGACCGCCTGGAGGGGTGTGATAGGGAGGGTGGGAGGGAGGGAGACGCAAGCGGGAAGAGATATGGGAACATATGTATATATATAACTGATTCATTTTGTTGTGAAGCTGAAACTAACATACCATTGTAAAGCAATTATACTCCAATAAAGATGTTAAAAAAAAAAAGAATTCAAACACAGATCTAAAAAAAAAAAAAAATGATCATCTCAATAGATGCAGAGAAAGCTTTCAACAAAATTCAACACCAATTTATGATAAAAACCCTGCAGAAAGTAGGCATAGAGGGAACTTTTCTCAACATAATAAAGGCCATATATGACAAACCCACAGCCAACATCATACTCAATGGTGAAAAACTGAAACCATTTCCACTATGATCAGGAAGAAGGCAAGGTTGCCCACTCTCACCACTATTATTAAACATAGTTTTGGATGTTTGAGCCACAGCAATCACAGAAGAAAAGTAAATAAAAGGAATCCAAATAGGAAAAGAAGAAGTAAAGCTGTCACTTTTTGCAGATGATGTGACACTGTACATAGAGAATCCTAAAGATGCTACCAGAAAAATACTAGAGCTAATCAATGAATTTGGTAAAGTAGCAGGATACAAAATTAATGCACAGAAATCTCTGGCATTCTTATTCACTAATGATGAAAAATCTGAAAGAGAAATTAAGGAAACAGTCCCATTTACCACTGCCACAAAAAGAGTAAAATATCTAGGAATATACCTACCTAAAGAGACAAAAGACCTGTATGCAGAAATGTATAAGACACTGTTGAAAGAAACTAATGATGCTACAAATAGATGGAGAGATATACCATGTTCTTTGATTGGAAGAATCAACATTGTGAAAATGACTCTACTACCCAAAGCAATCTACAGATTCAATGCAATCCGTATCAAACTACCACTGGCATTTTTCACAGAACTAGAACAAAAAATTTCACAATTTGTATGGAAACAAAAAAGACCCCGAATAGCCAAAGCCATGTTAAGAATGAAAAATGGAGCTGGAGGAATCAGACTCTGTGACTTCAGACTATATTACAAAGCTACAGTAATCAAGACAGTATAGTACTGGCACAAAAACAGAAATATAGATCAATGGAAGAGGTTAGAAAGCCCAGAGATAAACCCATGCACATATGGTCACCTTATCTTTGATAAAGGAGTCAAGAACATACAGTGGAGAAAAGACAGCCTCTTCAATAAGTGATGCTGGGGAAACTGGACAGCTACATGTAAAAGAATGAAGTTAGAACACTCCCTAACACCATACACAAAAATAAACTCAAAATGGATTAAAGACCTAAATGTAAGGCCAGACACTATCAAACTCTTAGAGGAAAACATAGGCAGAACACTCTATGACATAAATCACAGCAAGATCCTTTTTGACCCGCCTCCTAGAGTAATGGAAATAAAAACAAAAATAACCAAGTGGGACCTAATGAAACTTAAAAGCTTTTGCACAGCAAAGGAAACCATAAATAAGACAAAAAGAGAACCCTCAGAATGGGAGAAAATATTTGCAAATGAAGCAACTGACAAAGGAATAATCTCCAAAATTTATAAGCAGCTCATGCAGTTCAATATCAAAAAAACAACAACCCAATCCAAAAATGGGCAGAGGACCTAAATAGACATTTCTCCAAAGAAGATATACAGATCGCCAACAAAAACATGAAAGCATGCTCAACATCATTAATCATTAGAGAAATGCAAATCCAAACTACAATGAGATATCATCTCACACCAGTCAGAATGGCCATCATCAAAAAATCTACAAACAATAAATGCTGGAGAGGGTGTGGAGAAAAGGAAACTCTCTTGCACTGCTGGTGGGAATGTAAATTGATAAAGCCACTATGGAGAACAGTATGGTCGTTCCAAAAAATGAAAAATAGAACTACAATACAATCCAGTGATCCCACTACTGGGCATATACTCTGAGAAAATCATAATTCAAAAATGCCATGTACCAATATGTTCATTGCAGCTCTATTTACAGTAGCCATAACATGGAAGCCACCTAAGGGTCCATCAACAGATGAATGGATAAAGAAGATGTGGCACATATATACAATGGAATATTACTCAGCCATAAAAAGAAACAAAATTGAGTTATTTGTAGTGAGGTGGATAGACCTAGAGTCTGTCATACAGAGTGAAGTAAGTCAGAAAGAGAGAAACGAATTCCATATGCTAACACATATATATGGAATCTAAAAAAAAAAAGTTCATGAAGAACCTAGGTGCAAGACAGGAATAAAGACACAAACCTACTAGAGAATGGACTTGAGGATATGGGGAGGGGGAAGAGTAAACTGGGACAAAGTGAGAGAGTGGCATGGACATATATACACTACCCAATGCAAAATAGATAACTAGTGGGAAGCAGCCACATAGCACAGGGAGATCAGCTTGGTTCTTTGTGACCACCTAGAAGGATGGGATAGGGATGGTGGAGGGAGGGAGGTGCAAGAGGGAAGAGATATGGGGACATATATATATGTATAACTGTTTCTCTTTTTAAAAAGCAGAAACTAACACACCAGTGTAAAGCAATTATACTCCAATAAAGATGTTAAAAAAAAAAAAGCCATGTTGCTGTGGCTCAGAGCAAATATTTTCTAGCTGGCTCTATTTCACAACTTCTCACATCACACTGTGTCTTAAAAGAGGTGTGGAATATATATATGGAGAATATATATATGGAGGATATTTATGTACTTATGAAATAAAAAACAATTATATGCAATTATTTTAATTATTTTCCATAGCCAAACAATTGTTTTATGCAATTATTACATGTAAACAATTATTTGTCTCTAATGGGGACATACAAATCTTATTTAATGAAATAATTATAATATTTTACCTTCATTTCACTAACCAGTTTATTGGCTGTAGTAAGAACTACTCCAAGACCAAAAATTTAAAAAGCTTACAAATTAAAACCACTCCTGATGTGGAAAAATCCCTTCTAATCTGAAACATTCCTCCTGATTCTGTTTTTAAGATCTGTAAACACCATATGTTGAGCGGACAGTATTATCGTGTTTTGACTTAAACTGTGGTCTGTTTCTCTTTCTTTCTTTTTCTTTTTTTATTCTCTTGCAACTGACCTAATTGATTCAAAAGACAAAAGACCAAGGACATTACAAGAGAAATAGGAATTGAATACTAACAATTCATTTACATATGGAATTACTTATTTTATCATCAAAAAATGTTCACACAGAGAATGGCCAAAGTGATTCTTTTACCATCTGATTTCTCAGTTAATGTAGAGTCTTGTGCTGCATTCCTACCCTGGAAAGACATGCAGTAAAGTAGATACATGGAAAGTTCTCTTACCGTGGCAAAATAGCAGTTACAATTGGCCAAAGAACAAGTTTTGCTGCTGAGAAGCTTGGGAAAAAATTTACAGACACTCAAATTCACAAGATCACGGATCCTTTTTCTCTGGAAATAAGGTCAAATTTTATGGATTACGAACCTCAATAAGAGTAAAAGTTTTTTAGGAAATTATTTTCTACCTAAATCTAGCTCCACGCCACTTTCTGCACCCCTCCCTCTCTCCTGATTTGATCCACCTCAGTCCCTCCTTACACATATTCAGACTTGCTGTTTCAGGATGTCCTTGGGTGATGAGTGAGAAAGGCTAACATTCGTGTAAGATGATCATCATGTTGATAAAACTGAATCTGTGAGTTCAAGGGCTTAATATGCCACAACTCAAAGAACCGTATTGTCAAACATATGTATTTTTTAAAGAATGAACTTTTTTTTTTTTTTTTTTTTTTGCGGTACGTGGGCCTCTCACTGTTGTGGCCTCTCCCGCTGCGGAGCACAGGCTCCGGATGCGCAGGCTGAGCGGCCATGGCTCACGGGCCCAGCCTCTCCGCGGCATGTCGGATCTTCCTGGACCGGGGCAGAAACCCATGTCCCCTGCATCGGCAGGCGGACTCTCAACCACTGCGCCACCAGGGAAGCCCAAGAATAAACATTATTGACAGCAAGCGTATGCTTTATGAAACTGATAACATACAATCCAGCATTGTTTCATCTCAGGACTGGTACACATGGCTGTACCTCAAACCCTATCCACTGACAGACAATAGAGTTCTTAGCTGTAACATTCAATAAGATTCATCATACAGTAAAATCACCTTTGTCAAGTGCCGAACCACAGATGACTGCTCACTAGCAGTGGAGGCCACACCTGTTGAGTCCATGAATAAAGATGAAACTCTTAAGACCTCTTAAATTCAGACCAGGCAAAGGAGAGTCCTTCATGATTCCACTCAGGAAAAAGCATGTGCCTGAAGCCATCTGATTTCACAGCTTGCAGGGCAATGCACACCCCATCCTGGAGGTATTGATAGACATATGGGGCAGGATGAGTCAGGATGCAAACCTAATGTGCACCCCTCCCCATTTTCCACAGCCAAACAAGTACACCTCCTTTCTTCTGGGAGAAAAACAAATGGGTTTAGAATAGAAGAGAAATAAGGGGGGAATATTTCTCTCTCCTTTTGCTGTGGGAACTAGATAAGCAAACAATTGAAAGTAAACACTGTTTATTTGGCCCTGGATGCTTTCCAAGTAACATTTTTAGGAACTCTAATAATAACAGCTAATATATTTGAGCATTTATCATGCATTAGGCACTTCTATAAGCATATGAATTAACTAATGTAATCCTCACAACAATGCTCCTAGTATTTATTACCTCCATATTCCCAAAGAGGAAACTGAGACTAAAAGAGAAACAGAAAGTATGTGATGTGTTTATGTTTAAACCTTACACTGAGGTTAGAGTCTGCATTATTAACCATTATTTTATAGGGATGTCTTTGAATAAGCACTTTATGTACATCATCTTATTAAATCTCAACAATGCTATGAAGTGACAACTGTTGTTTTCCTACTTTACAGATTAAGCTACTGACGCCTGGAGAGGTTAAAGAACTTGCTTAAGAAAACACATCTGTACACTTCTGGAGCTGGGGTCCAAACCCACACAGGTTGACCAGAGACAGCTCTCTTAACATCCTTGCAATATGCTCAATGCTTCTGATCAACCACCGTCAGCAGGGACTGCATCTGTGTGGTCTTCTGCTTACCTCCTCCCCTTGCCTTCAGCATTGCCATCTCCACCCCTGTCCTAGGATGAGGTCATGTGAGCACAATTGACTACACCAGCTCCAGGGTCACTCATTTCACCATTCCTAAGCTCCAGGTCATGACAGGCTGCATTTTCAAATCGCATAATAATTATACTTTAGGACTGATATTAAAACTGTGGATGGTATTTCTATCTATGTTTGCCCTTGTGACAGAAATGACCTATGCAAAAAGAATGCATTTTCAAACATCAAAATATACTTCAAAAAGAGCTTAAATACTTAGACTTTCAGTCTGACTAGGTGCCTTTAGAAGGCAAACTATCTTTTGTTCAATATACATTTGATATGAAGAAGCAAGAGTTAGAATATATTTCCCCTGGAGTCTATAAAAATCACATAGCTTGCAATAGAACATCATAAATTTACTTGAGCCCTTTCAGATATTGAAACTAAATATATCAAATATAAAATATGTTCACATATCCTTAACCTGCACATGTTTATGGTAGTTGGTCTCTGTGGAATTTCTCTTCTCGTTGTATAATGACTGTAAATGCTTTGAGAGGCAGGGAGAGAAGAAACATTCCTTTCAATATCTCCAAATGATAAAAGATAGACATCTTTTGTTCGATGAGAACTATGGTCAAAATAACCATTTAAAGGATATATAAAAAGAGAGCACAGAGCAAAGTACAATTGAACAAAACCAGACCCTGAGTCTCTTTGGCAGAGAGTCCAGATATAGCACAGATGGATCCAGAAAAAGGCCAGCGTCATTAGACTTTTAAAATGAGGGATGCAATCTTTGATAGGAGGTGGGGGGAAAAAAAAGCTTTCTTGGCTGTTGTACACTTTGGAAGTCTTTATCAAAGAATAAGAGGAGTTTCCTTTTGATAATGGCCTCTTAGATAGAGTTAATCCTTCAATTTTGGATTCCCCCTGTTGTCTCTTGCCAGCTACGAATACTTAAAACAACTCCGAGATTCCTAATGTCTATGTAAGTGCAGCTGCAAACACTGAATAAGGTGTGAACATTTCACTGCATTATAAAATATTTTTACCAATATTGTCTTGAAAATCCAAATGTGGACTTTGGCGTTTATCTGAATAATGTCAAACAGGAATTTTTGTTTAGAAAATTTTCAGGTTTGTGAAAGTTTCAGGGAGAGAGAAAGGGAATCCCTACTTTCATGGTTTCCAGTGATATTCTGGCAGAGGATAGAAGGGTTCTAGCTTTTGAGATGATAGCAGGAACCATTGCCCTGAAAAATCAGAGACACCTGGGTTAGTGGAGAGAATATTAAACAGAGAATCAGAGAATCAAAATCATAGATTTTCACCTGAGCCTGCCACAAAGTTAAGTTGCCTATCCTGGATCTCAGCTATTAAACTGGGTAAGCTCTGGGGGCCTCTTCCAAAAGTCTAAGCTATAAATTTATTGTTGTTGTTAGTAGCTCTTATTATTATTATCATTTTTATTATTACCCACTTTGTACAAAAAGTGTTTGAGGTCATGGCTTGAAAAAACTGACAACTTGCAACTACATACAATAAGTAGATAAATGGGTCAAAGGAAGGGTAGAATAGTTAAAATAAAGATTAGTGCCATGCCCCTAATATTGATATTAAGGTGGTCTGAAGTACTGGCTACAGGTTTTATGCAGAAAAAGTTCTTGGTCCACTTGAACTTTTATGCCCATGGGTGACTGAGTTCCCAAAGTCCAATTCTATAGAGCACAACTATACCCTTTTATTTTGAACTATTTTCAAATGAACCATTGCCAACTGTCTGTGGTAGCTAAAAAGTTTCAGTGAAATACAGGTTAGCTAATTTAAAACAATTTAGCTTCTTATAAAAATCAGATAAAGATTAGTGAGAAAAACGTAACCCAGGAATATGGAATGATTTGATTCCATGTGGAGAATTGACAGATACTTGCTAATTAAATATTAGAGTCCACCTGTCAAAAATGATTATTTTGGTCTTAGAATAATTGATTTTGTCTCACTCTTTTTTTATGAAAATCACGTGGAAACCCAACTACTGTTTGTAAATTGGCCTTTGTACTTGTACACAGAGGGCAAGGAGACTTTAAAGAAAGATGCAGTCCACTCCAGGTTGGTAGGTAGCAGGTTTAACAACCAAGGGAACTTACTTAGGAGGGTGTCTTGGGCGGCTGAGTAGATTCCCGCACATGTGCACCAGAATCTTAAAGTTTGTATAGAAGCCTTAGCTAGGTTCAGTCACCTATACTGTTCAGATAGCCTCAACAACACTTTACTCTCTGAACTGTGTCCTTGGGGCAGCTTCTAGTGTGGGGAAGGCAAGTGGAACACACATCCCAAGGGCGGAAAGGGAGGGAGGAGACTCATTGCCTGGATCCAGTTTGCTGGTCAACCTGATGATCATGTCCTGTCGATGACCTCCTCCAACAACTACTCTTTTTATCACTATTCTTAGCTACCTAGGATGGTCATTGTCTTTGAGCCAGCATATAACTACAGGTACAATGAAGGAGACATTTGTCTAGTTGATCAGAACAAACCTGATGAGAATTGAAATGACAGATTGTGGTACAAGATCACTTGATTATCCATCTGAAAACAGTGAAATAGAGAAGAATGTTTAGCTCTTTATATTTGATACTACATGGCCGTAGTTCCTACTTCTTAAGTATTGCCTTCAAATCATTAAAGTACAAGGCAAAGAGAAGGAGGCCAAAACCCATCACCATTTTACATATCTCAATCTAAAAAAATGATACAAATGAACTTATTTACAAAACAGAAATAGACTCACAGACTTTGAAAACAAACTTATGGTTACCAAAGGGGAAAGGTTGGGGGAGGGATAAATTAGGAGTTTGGGGTTAACATATACACACTACTATATATAAAATAATCAACAAGGACCTACTGTATAGCACTGGGAAATCTACTCAATATTTTGTAATAACCTATATGGGAAAAGAATCTAAAAAAGAATGGTTATATGTATATGTATAACTGAATCACTTTACAAACTAAATGACATTGTAAATAAACTATAATTCAATATAAAATAAAAATTAAATTTAAAAATTTTGATATTCTGTCTGTACATTAATAACAATGAATCTAGGTAAATTCATACATGATCAGTTTCTGTCCACAGTCAAAGGCTAAGTAGATACCAGCTGAAGAATTGTCAATCTTCTGCTACACCTCTGAATTTCTCAAAATATGATGGAGTGTGTCACAATCACCAATTGTTGGAAGAGCCCACCTGCTCCTTGTGTGGAATATTGGCCAAAACTTAACAATTTGTGAAAAAAAAAAAAACTGGCATGAAGTTAGAAAAAAGTGTTTAACTAACCAATGTGTTCATAATTTGCTGAGGCTATAGGGTTTTCTTTTCTTTTTCTTTAGTTTTATTGAGATATTATTACATATAGCACAGTAAAAGTTTAAGGTGTACAACATAATGACCTGAATTACAAATATTGCAAAATGATTACCACAGTACGTTTAGTAAACATCCATCTCCTTATATAGTTACAAATTTTTTCCCCTTGTGTTAAGAACTTTTAGGGTTTACTCTTAGCAACTTTCAAATATACCATACAGCAGCGTTAACTATAGTCATCATGTTGTACTTTACATCCCTAATTTTAATTTATCTTACAACTGGAAGTTTGTACCTCTCAACTACCTTCATTCAATTACCCCAGCCTTTGGTAAGAACAAATATATCTCTTTTTCTATGAGTTTTTTTGTTTTTTTTTTTTAGATTTTATGTATAAGTGAGGTGAAACAGTATTTGTCTATCTGTCTGGCTTATTTCATTTAGCATAGGGTGCTCAAGATCCATCCATGTTGTTGCAAATGACAGGATTTCCTTCTTTTCTTAGGAATTCCTGCAAATGGCAGGATTTCCTTCTTTTCTTATATTATCCATATATCCATATCCATATATATACTTATACATATATATACATACAGTAAGTCCCCTACATATGAATGAGTTCCGAGAGCATGTTCGTAAGTCCAATTTGTTCGTAAGTCCAACAAAGTTAGTGTAGGTACCCAACCAACACAATCGGCTGTATAGTACTGTACTGTAATAGGTTTATAATACTTTTCTCATAAATAATACATAAAAAACAAATACCAAAAAATAAAGAAAACATTTTTAATCTTACAGTACAATATCTTGAGAAGTACGGTAGTACAGTACAACAGCTGACATACAGGGGCTGGCATCAAGTGAACAAGAAAGAAGAGCTACTGACTGGAGGAGAGAGAGGAGGTGGGAAATGGTAGAGCTGAAGGATTATTAACAATAGGAGATGGAGGGCAAGGTGCAATTTCACCATGCCTGACATTGAAGGCACAGATTCTAGTTCCTTACTGGATTCGATTCTATCTACCCTCTTGAAAAAATGATCCAGTGATATCTGGGTAGTAGCTCTGTAAGCTTCGTATACTGTTCTACATTTGGGTCCTGTGCCTCAAAAACTAACAGTGCCTCCTCAAATAAAGAAAATCCCCTTGCCATTTCCTGCATCATGAATCTCTTCAGTTCTTCTGTTACTTCTTCCTCTTGTCTCTCTTTGTCCTTTCTCTGGGCCTCCAATTCCATCAGGTCTTCATTAGTAAGCTCCTCGTGTTACGCGGCAGGGAGTTCAATGAAGTCGTCCTCTTGCAGATCTTGCTCCATCTTCTCGCTGAGGATCACTACGTTGCAGAAGACCTCTTTGGACTCCTCATCCACCTTCTCAAATCCACAAAAATCATGAACAAACTGCAGGCAAAGGTTCTTCCAAGCCGAATTCATGGTGACAGCCGTAACCTCATACCAAGCAAAGTCAATGTTTTCTATGGCCTCATAGATGTTACAGTCCTTACAAAATGTTTGCAGTGTTGCTCCTCATTTGTCACTCACCTTTACTGCTTGACAAAAAGTGTGACATAAATAATACTTCTTGAAAGTAGCTATAATAACTCCCTGGCCCATAGGTTGGATGAGCAACATAGTATTTGGTGGCAGATGCACTATTTTGATATTGGAATGAAAGTTGTCCATGAATGGAGGGTGACCCAGAGCACTGTTGAGCAGCAAAAGAATGTTGAATGGGACTTCCTCCTCCAAGCAATATTTCTCTACCTCCAGGATAAAGTGGTGGAAAAACCATCCCTGGAAAAGGGCCTGTGTAACACAGGCTTTGGGGTTACTCTTACAATGTACCAAGAACTAGTTTCTTTTTGTTAATTAACTTTTATTGGAATATAGTTCCTTTACAATGTTGTGTTACTTTCTACTGTACAGCAAAGTGAATCAGCTATATGTACACATATATCCCCTGTTTTTGGATTTCCTTCCCATTTACATCACCACAGAGCATTCAGTAGATTTCCCTGAGCTATACATATGTTCTCATTTGTTATCTATTTCATACATGGTATCTGTAGTGTATATATGTCAATCGCAATTTCCTAATTCATCCCACTCACCCCCTTTTCCGCCTTGGTATCCATATGTGTGATCTCTACATCTGTGTCTCTACTTCTGCTTTGCAAAAAGGTCATCTATACAATTTTTCTAGATTCCACATATATGCGTTAATATACGATATTTGTTTTCTCTTTCTGACTTACTTCACCCTGTACGACACTCTCTAGGTCCATCCACATGACCCAATTTTGTTCCTTTTTATGGCTGAGTATATTCCACTGTATATATGTATCATATCTTCTTTATCCATTCATCTGTCAATGGACATTAAGGTTGCTTCCATGTCCTGGCTATTGTAAATAGTGCTGCTATATACTTCCAAATGCAACTGTTTTTTTGAATTATGTTTTTCTCTGGGTATATGCCCAGTAGCAGGATTGTTGGGTCATATGGTAGTTGTATTTTTAGTTTTTTAAGGAAATTCCATACAGTTTTCCATAGTGGCTGTATCAATTTACATTCCCACCAACAGTGCAAGAGGGGTCCCTTTTCTCCACACCCTCTCCATCATTTATTATTTGTAGATTTTTTTTTTTTGATGATGGCCATTCTGACCAGTGTGTGGTGATACCTCATTGTAGTTTTGATTAGCATTTCTCTAGTAATTAGTGATGTTGAGAATCTTTTAATGTGTTTGTTGGCAATCTGTATGTCTTCTTTGGAGAAATGTCTGTTTAGGTCTTCTGCCCAGTTTTTGACTGTGTTGTTTGTTTTTTTGATATTGAGTTGCATGAGCTGTTTGTATATTTTGGAGATTAAGCCTTTGTCAGTTGCTTCATTTGCAAATATTTTCTCCCATTCTGAGGATTGCTTTTCGTCTTGTTTATGGTTTCCTTTGTTGTGCAAAAGCTTTGAAGTTTCATTAGGTCCCATTTCTTTATTTATTTTTATTTTTATTTCCATTACTCTAGAAGGTGGGTCAAAAAAGATGTTGCTGTGATATATGTCAAAGGGTGTTCTGCCTATGTTTTCCTCTAAGAATTTTATAGTGTCTGACCTTACATTTAGGTCTTTAATCATTTTGAATTTATTTTTGTGTATGGTATTAGGGAGTATTCTAATTTCATTCTTTTACATGTAGCTGTCCAGTTTTCCCAGCACCACTTATTGAAGAGCCTGTCTTTTCTCCATTGTATATCCTTGCCTCCTTTGTCATAGATTAGTTGACCACAGGTGCATGGGTTTATCTCTGGGCTTCCTATCCTGTTCCATTGATCTATATTTCTGTTTTTGTGCCAGTACCATATTGTCTTGATTACTGTAGCTTTGTAGTACAGTCTGAAGTCAGGGAGTCTGATTCCTCCAGCTCCGTTTTTTCCCTCAAGACCTCTTTGGCTATTCGGTGTCTTTTTTGTCTCCATACAAATTTTAAGATTTTTTTGTTCTAGTTCTGTAAAAAATGCCATTGGTAATTTGATAGGGATTGCATTAAGTAGTAGATTGTAGATTGCTTTACGTAGTATAGTCATTTCAAAATATTGATTCTTCCAATCCAAGAATGCAGTATATCTCTCCATCTGTCTGTGTTGTCTTTGATTTCTTTCATCAGTATCTTATAGTTTTCTACACACAGGTCTTTTGCCTCCTTAGGTAGGTTTTATTCCTAGGTATTTTATTCTTTTTGTTGCAACTAAGAACTGGTTTCATATTTCCTATGATACAGCTTGGTCTCTTATTTCATAATCAGTATTTTACTTGAACTTACTCCCAATGCAATTATTACATGAGTTTCCAATGAGTTGATTTTCACCCAAATCTGGTGTCTCAGAGAAAATTGCTTTGTATTAAAAATGTTGGTGTAGGACTTACCTGGTGACACAGTGATTAAGAGTCTGCCTGCCAATGCAGGGGACACAGGTTCGAGCCCTGGGCCAGGAAGATCCAACATGCCATGGAGCAACTAAGCCTGTGTGCCACAACTAGTGAGCCTACGCTCTAGAGCCCACAAGCCACAACTACTGAAGCCCACGTGCCTAGAGCCTGTGCTCTGCAACAAGAGAAGCCACCACAATGAGAGGTCTGTGCACTACAACAGAGAGTAGTCCCCACTCACTGCAACTAGAGAAAGCCTGCGTGCAGCAACGAAGACTCAATGCAGCTGGAGGGAGAGAAAGAAAGAAAGAAAGAAAGAAAGAAAGAAAGAAAGAAAGAAAGAAAGAAGGAAAATTAACAACAACAACAAAAGAAAAATGTTGTTGTAGATCAACTGTTTGCCTTTCAGCAACTGTTTGACAAAGCTCTCACATTCTGATTCTCCTCAGAGCAGTCTCAAGAGGGGACTATGTCTTGCACAAGCTTTGTCCTTACGGATGTTAGGGCCTGACTCAACAGGCCAAAACCTGAGAGATGATGTCTTTAAAGTATGTGTCAGAATACCCTTCAAGAAAAGAAAAATAAAACAAATAAAAATATCTAATACATCTGAAAATGATATACTCTACTGTACTTTCCATCTGGTGAGTGAAAGAACAAATTACATTATTGATTAACATATTTCATAGATGGATTTTTATCTGTTCAGTACTTCTAGAGAAGGTTACTAATATACAGTTCTGTATCAAAAAGCTGGAATCAGCAGAAATTGCACTTGTCAATTGATCACAGATGCCACTTTTTAGGATATCCTTGTAGGAAACATGGATTTCATGTACCTTTCTCTGAAAAGCACTCAGCCTTTTGCCAACTAACAGAATGAACCAAGAGAAGTATATTTGGTAATGTCATAATCTTTCTCCACTAGAAAAGTTGCCATCACTTCTACAGTTCTAGAAATCTAAAATCACAAAGTACCAATCTACAGTCTTTTCAAGACTTCTCAGTGCTTTACTCACAAGTACAAGTACACATGTTTTTTTTTTTGTTTTGTTCTGTTTCTAGAGACATCCGGTCCCTCAGGCCCTCTCCTTTCTCCCTTTCTGCCCACTTCATTCTCTAGTGGCCTTGATGGTTCAGTCATTCTACCACTTTTCTCATTTCATGACCAGCACACTAGATCTCTTACATTTTTACCTCAGATGCCCTGCAAACTCTCAATTATGGATCAGTCCATACATATGCCAAATTTTTAAATTCTGGAGCTGCTTTTTCATAAATTTCTCCTGTGCTTGGGTAGCCTTTATAAAGTATTTTCATCCATAAAACTATGGTATTTCATACTCAGCTCAGATGATCCCTTATCCTGAATCCTGACTTCTTCTTCACTTACTCTGCAGTTCATAAATCTCCTGTGTGCTTCCTTAGCACCAAAGCACAATTTCACCCTGTGTCAACAGTATTTGTCTGTCTTATCTGCCTGTGGATTATGTGATTTTTTTTAGGCAAAGGTCAATGTCCAATCCGTTTTATATCCTCAGAATCTACCCAGGAGTATGCCACATTCTCAGAAGTGTTTATTGAACAAATAAATGAAGAACTTATTAAGAGTCTGAGAACATGATGAGATAAATGCTCTCAAAGCACTCATGTATGTCTTTCTCTGGGGAAAAGGCAAAGATTGCAAATAAGAACAGAATATGAAGATCTAGTTAAGAGTAGTAGCTAACTACTAGGAATGCAAAAACACTGTAATGTAACATTCAAGAATATGGATTTTGGAGCCAAGGTTCAAATCCTCGCTCTCTCTGGTCTTTGAAGAGGTTTATTTTCTCTTCCTTCAGCAAAAGAAAAGCTATTTTAAAATATTTATATGAAAAAGTGCCCAGCAAAATTCAAACCTGTTAATGTATCTTGATTAGTTTATTCATATATCAAAGTTATGACTTTTTTGAGACATATGATGAGTACATAAAACCTCTAGTTTCTAAAGAAATGCACCCTCAGGTATTTGGGACACAGGTATTATAAATTAAATGATCTTCATTGCTGCTAATCAGAATCAATACAAATCTGATGAGTTAACCACCTGCACCAGTCAGTTGTGGCCACATCAACTTGTAAACCTGAGTCAGGGAAGGACATTTCACAAGTGGCTTAGCAAAAGACCTGGTGCTCTCAAATCAAGCAAGATGGCTAGTGTCTTCCTGAAAAATATTACTGTATTGCAACTGATAGAAAGATTGTCTTCACAATCTGAGGCAAATTGCAAAATAACTGAAATATAGTTTTCATGAAATACAGAAAATAATAAACAGAAGATTTTGTGTGCCTTTTGAGAACTGCCCAAGATAGAAGCATCCTGAGGCTAATAAACATTGTGTGTGATAGTAACATGGTTACTATTGTAGGCATTATTAAATGGGAAGTAGAGTGTACAGCTAGCTAATGTGAATATATTCTTGCTTGCTCCTGTGCATATTTTTCACTGCAAATTTAAAAATATACTGCAGTCTTTGTATAGTATTGCTTTGAGGTTTTATAGATCTATTTTCATATCCTGACTTTCTGGGTAACTTTGGACCGGATTATTGAATCTCCCAGATACTCAGTTTCTTCATCTGGAAAGCAGAGATAAAATACCTTCCTCAGTGTAGTTATGGAAAGTTAATTAGCAATACATCAAAAGCACTTTCTGCAGTGACTGGCATTTGGGTAATTCCCAGAAATGTCTTCAGCCATGGGTGACCCTTTTCTTGGTCTGACATCAGGCACATAAACAAATGTATATGTGTTCATGTGACATAATGCAAATAAACAATTGTGTCTATGTGACATCATACCAATAAATAAGCCTTTGTTTAGAAATGGCACCATTGACAATTATTCTTGATTGATTTGTATAAACAAAATTGTTCACTGAAATAAATCATTTAACTATGGGTCCATGCTATTCTTTAGGCACCAGGACCCCCAGTATTATAGACATGATGGGAACTCAATAAAATATAAACTCTCCTTGATTTATTGCTCAGTCAGCCTCTGGATCACTAGTCAAGAAAATAAAAATATTAGTTTATACCTTCATGCTCAGAATTTCCACCCTGTGTCTTAAATGGAAAACCAGACTTTTATGAATGTTGAAAAAAATTTGTTTAAATGAGGCAAGGTACAATTTATCCTTCATTGGAAATATATTGATTGCCACTAAGCCTGGGCCTTTTACATCCTAGCCAGGTGGGTAATGAATTAAATATAGAAAATAGTCATTAAGAGACTTCATAGAACACTAAGAGAACAAGTTCTGGAGTAAGTTTGTAAGGAGTCAGCTTCTCTATTTCCTTCTCTTAGTTAGTTCCATGATGTTGAGCAAGATATTTCATCTTACTGTGAAATGGGGATGGTAAGAGCTATAGTCTTATCAGAGAAGAAGAATGGTGCCAAGAAGAGGGATGAGAGTGTCAGATGGTGAGGGGTAGTAAGAGAATTTTAAATAATGTGGTCAAGGAAGGCCTTACCGAGGAAGTGATTAAGATCTGAAAGGGGATGGAGGGTGGAGAGGAGGTGTCTCAGGAAAGAGGGTACCAGGCAAAAGGATCATAGAAGATTAAAGGGCCCTGAGGAGAGAGCATGCCCTGTAAGACAGGGAAGCATAGTGAGCAGTGTGAGATGAATTCACATAGAGTGTGGAAGAAAAGTGTGTGAGGCCATTATAGTGACTTTGAGCAAGGAAGGCATTGGACGGTGCTATGGGTTGAATTGTGTCCCCCAAAAGATAAGTTGAAGTCCTATCCACCAGTAGGAATGTGAATATGATCTTATTTGAAAATAGGGTCCTTGCAGATGTAATCAAGCTAAAATGAGGTCACACTGGATTAAGGTGTGCCCTAATTCAATGACTGATGTCCTTGTAAGAAGAGGGGAATTTGGACACAAATACATAGAGAGGGAAACAACATGTGAAGATAGGAGCAGAGATTGGAGCAATGTATCAACAAGTCAAGGAATGCCAAGGATTGCCAGCAACCACCAGAAACTAGGAAGAGGTATGGAAGGATCCTCTCTTAGAGCTTTCAGAGAGAGCCTGACCCTGCTGACACATTGATTTTGGACTTCTAGCTTCCAGAACTGTGGGGCAATAAATTTCTGTGGTTTTAATTTCTTTTTTTGTTCTGATGATCAGTGCTCATTTGGAATTTCACCATCTATTTGCAGTCAGATGGTGGCTGGGCTGGAGTCATATGAAAGCTCGACTGGGCTGGATATCCCAGATGGCTTCTTCACTTGCACATTTGGCATTTGGTCTGGGATGGCTGGAACAGCTCAGGCTGTTCAGCCTCTCTCCCACCATGTGGCCTCTCACATGGCCATCTTAGCTTCCTCAGAACATGGAAGTCTTAGGGTAGTCACTCTTCTCACAAGGCAAGTGTCTTCCATTAAAACAAATGTTCCAAAGAGACCCTAGTAGAAGCTGCAAGACTTTTTAGGTACTGGCCTCCGATGTCATGCAGCGTCACTTTTACTGTGTTCTATTGGTCAGTCATAGGGTGAGCCTGATGGGTCATAGGATCAGCCTAGATTCAAGGGGAGGGGATCATGCATAGATCTGCATACCAGGAGGTGTGGTTCATCAGTGTGACCATCATCAGAGACTAGCTATCACAGTGGTATTCTCACTAAGAGTTACTGAAACAGTCAACTTCTCTTGTTTCCTCCTCAGTTTTATCCAAGTAAAATACATACATATTTCAGATTAGATATGATTAAGTTCTTGTGCTTTCATAAATCTAGGAATACCTCTAGATAATGAAAATGTGGAATCCTAGAGCTAGAATCTTAAAAGCCTATAGAACTAGAATCCTAGAACTCACATAGATCAATCCTATACCTTTTAGGCTATTTAGAAGAAACCTTTCATGGAAGGTGTGGAGATAAGGGAACCCTCCTACACAGTTGGTGGGAATGTAAATTGGTACTGCTACTGTGGATAACAGTATGGAGGTTCCTTATAAAGCTAAACATAGAGCTACCATATGATCCAGCAATCCCACTCCTGGACACATATCCAGAGAAAACCATAATTTGAACAGACAAATGCACCTCAATAGTCATTGCAGCACTATTTACAATAGCTAGGACACAGAAGCAACCTAAATGTCTATCAACAGATAAATGGATAAAGAAGATGTGGTACATATGTACAATGGAATATTTCTCAAGTATCAAAAAGAATAAAATAATGTCATTTTCAGCAACATGGATGGACCTAGAGATTGTCATACTGAGTGAAGTAAGTCAGATAGAGAAAGACAAATACCATATTGCTTATATATGTAATCTAAAAAAAAAATCGTACAAATGAACTTATTTACAAAACAGAAATAGAGTCACAGATGTAGAAAACAAACATGGCTACAAAGGGGAGAAGAGAGGAAGGATAAATTGGGAGATTGGGATTGACACATACACACTACTATATATGAAATGGATAACTAATAAGCACCTGCTGTATAGCACAGGGCATTCAACTCAATACTCTGCAATGACCTATATGGGAAAAGAATCTAAAAAAGAGTGTATATATGTATATGTGTAACTGATTCACTTTGCTGTACACCTGAAAGTAACACAACATTGTAAATCAACTACACTCTAACAAAGACTAAAAAAAAAAAGAAGAAACCTTTTATGGAATAATGACATTGCAGTAAATTGAGTGCTTTTTCCTACTGACTTTATTGTAAAACTGGAGAGTCATTTAATTGGAAAATACTTGCCATAAAAGTGAAGAAATCATAATAGAGAATATGGAATCATAAAACACATATACATATATATACATATCATATTATATATATATATATATAATAACTTCTTACAGAACACTTAACAATAACATCAAATTGTAACACTTAAGAACTAATCTAGACCTCCAAATAAACCTCACTCATTTTGCTTATTGTAGCAATCTTTTAGACTTAGAAAAGTGACTGTTTTTCAACAATTCTAAACAAACTTAAACCTAACTTTACATTTTAGTTTGTCATTTTAACTTTTGTAAAACTTTCTTATAATTTGAGCCTACTAGTATCTTTCTGGATGGCTTTACTTAGTATAACCTTGTTATTAATAATAGAATTCTAGGATAGAAAGAAATATTACTACCAAAAGTGAGGATCCAAAATGTCTACATCTGGGTTAGTGATGGTGATCCCATTTGCCAGTTGACTAAAGAGCACAACATAATGGATGCTGAGATACTACACTGCGTGGGAAGAGTAAAGTACACCTCAAATACAAAATCAGTAGTTTATTATTTTGAAGATTCTTTTCTCAAATTAAATATATATATTACAAATTATTACTGTAATGTTTCACTAAGTACATCATTTTACAGATGATGACATGTCTTCACTGTCAGGATTTTAAAGTGCTATCGGCCAAGGTGTTAATGGTTTTCATCTTGTAGCTGATTGCTATGTTTTAGGTAAGCATATAGGGTAGAGAGTACCACTAGTAGATCAACAGACCCTGCTTGTCCCTATCTTTAGTGACTACTCCTTTTTTTTCTTTTGAATTTTATTTTTTCATACAGCAGGTTCTTACTAGTTATCCATTTTATACATATTAGTATATACATGTCAGTCCCAATCTTCCAATTCATCACACCACCTCCATCCCCCACCACTTTTTCCCCTTGGTGTCCATATGTTTGTTCTCTACATCTGTGTCTCAATTTCTGCCCTGCAAACCAGTTCATCTGTACCATTTTTCAAGGTTCCACATATATGCGTTAATATACGATATTTGTTTTTCTCTTTCTGACTTACTTCACTCTGTATGACAGTCTCTAGATCCATCCACGTCCCTACAAAAGATCCAATTTCGTTCCTTTTTATGGCTGAGTAATATTCCATTGTATATATATACCACATCTTCTTTTTTGATTCATCTGTCGATGGGCATTTAGGTTGCTTCCATGTCCTGGCTATTGTAAATAGTGCTGCAATGAACATTGGTGTGCATGTGTCTTTTTGAATTATGGTTTTTTCTAGGTATATGCCCAGTAGTGAGATGGCTGGGTAATATAGTAATTTTGTTTTTAGTTTTTTAAAGAACCTCCATACTGTTCTCCAGAGGGAGAACTTACATTCCCACCAACAATGCAAGAGTATTCCCTTTTCTCCACACATTTTCCAGCATTGGTTGTTTGTAGATTTTCTGATGAAACCCATTCTAACTGGTGTGAGGTGATACCTCATTGTAGTTTTGATTTGCAGTTCTCTAATAATTAGTGATGTTGAGCAGTTTTCATGTGATTCTTGGCCATCTGTATGTCTTCTTTGGAGAAATGTCTATTTAGGTCTTCTGCCCACTTTTGGATTGGGTTGTTTGTTTTTTTAATATTGAGCTTCATGAGCTATTTATATATTTTGGAGGTTAATCCTTTGTCCATTGATTCATTTGCAAATATTTTCTCCCATTCTGAGGGTTGTCTTTTCATCTTGTTTGTAGTTTCCTTTGCTTTGCAAAAGCTTTTAAGTTGCATTAGGTCCCATTTGTTTATTTTTGTTTTTATTTCCATTACTCTAGGAAGTGGATCAAAAAAGATCTTGCTGTGATATATGTCAAAGAGTGTTCTTCCTATGTTTTCTTCTAAGAGTTTTATAGTGCCTGGTCTTACATTTAGGTCTCTAATCTGTTTTGAGTTTATTTTTGTATATGGTATTAGGGAGTGTTCTAATTTCATTCTTTTACATGTAGCTGTCCAGTTTTCTCAGCACCACTTATTGAAGAGACTGACATTTCTCTTTTGTTTATCCTTGCCTCCTTTATCATAGATTAGTTGACCATAGGTGCATGGGTTTATCTCTGGGCTTCCTCTGCTATTCCACTGACCTATATTTCTGTTTTTGTGCCAGTACCATATTGTCTTGATTACTGTAGCTTTGTAGTATAGTCTGAAGTCAGAGAGTCTGATTCCTCCAGCTCCATTTTTGTCCCTCAAGACCTCTTTGGCCATTTGGGATCTTTTTTTGTCTCTCTACAAATTTTAAGATTTTTTGTTCTAGTTCTGTAAAAGATTCCACTGGTAATTTCATAGGGATTACACTGAATCTGTAGATTGATTTAGGTAGTATAATCATTTCACAATATTGATTCTTCCAATCTAAGAACATGGTATATCTCTCCATCTGTTTGTATCATCTTTGATTTCTTTCATCAGTGTCTTATAGTTTTCAGTATACAGGTCTTTTTTCTCCCTAGATAGGTATATTCCTAAATATTTTATCCTTCTTGTTGCAATGGTAAATGGGAGTGTTTTCTGAATTTCTCTTTCAGATTTTTCATCATTAGTGTATAGGAATGTAAGAAATTTCTGTGCATTAATTTTGTGTCCTGCAACTTTACCAAATTCATTGATTAGCTCTAGAGTTTTCTGGTTGCATCTTTAGGATTCTCCATGTATAGTATCATGTTATTTGCACAGTGACATTTTCACTTCTCCTTTTCCAATTTTTATCCCTTTTATTTCTTTTTCTTCTCCAATTGCTGTGGCTAGGACTTCCAAAACTGGGTTGAATGATAGTGATGAGAGTGGATATCCTTGCCTTGTTCCTGATCATAGGGGAAATACTTTCAGTTTTTCACCATTGAGAATGATGTTTGCTGTGAGTTTCTCATATATGGCCTTTATTATGTTGAGGTAGGTTCCCCCTATGCCCATTTTCTGGAGAGTTTTTATCATAAATGTGTGTTGAAGTTGGTCGAAAGCTTTTTCTGCATCTATTGAGATGATCATATGGTTTTTATTCTTCAGTTTGTTAATATGGTGTATCACATTGCTTTGCGTATATTGAAGAATCCTTGCACCCCTGGGATAAATCCCACTTGATCATGGTGTATGATCCTTTTAATGTGTTGTTGTATCTGTTTGCTAGTATTTTGTTGAGGATTTTGCATCTATATTCATCAGTGATATTGGTCTCTAATTTTCTTTTTTTTTTTTTAACATCTTCGTCTGCTTTTTGTATCAGGTTGATGGTGGCCTCATAAAATGAGTTTGTGAGTGTTCCTTCCTCTGCAATTTTTTGGAAGAGTTTGAGAAGTATGGGTGTTAGCTCTTCTCTAAATGTTTGATAGAATTCACCTGTGAAGCCATCTGGTCCTGGACTTTTGTTTGTTGGAAGATTTTTAATCACAGTTTCAATTTCATTACTTGTGATTGGTCTGTTCACATTTTCTATTCCTTCCTAGTTCAGTCTTGGAAGGTTATACCTTTCTAAGAATTTGTCCATTTCTTCCAGGTTGTCCATTTTATTGGCATAGAGTTGCTTTTAGTCATCTTTTAGGATTCTTTGCATATCTGCAGTGTCTTTTATAACTTCTCCTTTTTCATTTCTAATTTTGATTTGAGTCCTCTCCCTCTTTTCCTTCATGAGTCCAGCTAATGGTTTATCAATTTTGTTTTTCTTCTTAAAGAACCAGCTTTAGTTTTGTTGATATTTGCTATGGTTTCTTTGTTTCTATTTCATTTATTTCTGCTCTGATCATTAGGATTTCTTTTCTTCTGCTAAATTTGTGTTTTGTTTGTTCTTCTTTCTTTAGTTCTTTTAGATGTATTGTTAGATTGTTTATTTGAGATTTTTCTTGTTTCTTGAGATAGGATAGTATTGCTATAAACTTCCCTCTTAGAACTGCTTTTGCTGCATCCCATAGGTTTTGGATCGTCATGTTTTCATTGTCATTTGTCTCTAGGTATTTTTTGATTTCCTCTTTGATTTCTTTAGTGATCTCTTGGTTATTTAGTAATGTATTGTTTAGCCTCCATGTGTTTGTGTTTTTTACGTTTCTTTCCCTGTAATTGATTTCTACTCTCATAGCATTGTGGTCAGAAAAGATGCTTGGTATGATTACAATTTTCTTCAATTTACTGAGGCTTGATTTGTGACCCAAGATGTGATCTGTCCTGGAGAATGTTCCATGTGCACTTGAGAAGAAATTGTAATCTGCTGTTTTTGGATGGAATGTCCTATAAATATCAATTAAATCTATGTAGTCTATTGTGTCATTTAAAGCTTCTGTTTCCTTATTTATTTTCATTTTGGATGATCTGTCCATTGGTGTAAGTGAGGTGTTAAAGTCCCCCACTATTATTGTGTTACTGTCGATTTCCTCTTTTAGAGCTGTTAGCAGTTGCCTCATGTATTGAGGTGCTCCTATATTGAGTGCATATATATTTATAATTGTTATATGTCTTCTTGGATTGATCCCTTGATCATTATGCAGTGTCCTTCCTTATCTCTTGTAAAATTCTTTATTTTAAAGTCTATTTTACCTGATATGAGTATTACTACTCCAGCTTTCTTTTGATTTCCATTTGCATGGAATATCTTTTTCCATCCCCTCACCTTCAGTCTGTATGTGTCCCTAGGTCTGATGTGAGTCTCTAGTAGACAGCATAAATATGGGTCTTGTTTTTGTATCCATTCAGTGAGCCTGTGTCTTTTGGTTGGAGATTTTAATCTATTCACATTTAAGGTCATTATTGCTATGTATGTTCCTATTACCGTTTTCTTAATTTTTGAGGGTTTGTTTTTGTAGGTCCTTTTCTTCTCTTGTGTTTCCCACTTAGAGAAATTCCTTAAACATTTGTTGTAGAGCTGGTTTAGTGGTAGTGAATTTTCTTAGTTTTCGATTTCTCCTTCGAATCTGAATGAGATTCTTGCCAGGTAGAGTAATCTTGGTTGTAATTTCTTCCCTTTCATCACTTTAAATATGTCATGCCACTCCCTTCTGGCTTGTAGAGTTTCTGCTGAGAAATCAGCTGTTAACCTTATTGGAGTTCCCTTTTATGTTATTTGTCGTTTTTCTCTTGCTGCTTTCAATAATTTTTCTTTGTCTTTAATTTTTGCCAATCTGATTACTATGTGTGTCATCGTGTTTCTCCTTGGGTTTATCCTGTATGGGACTCTTTGCGCTTCCTGGACTTGGGTAGTTATTTCTTTACCCCTGTTAGGGAAGTTTTTGACTATAATCTGTTCAAATTTTTTCTTGGGTTCTTTCTCTCTCTCTTCTCCTTCTGGGACCCCTATAATGTGAACGTTGTTGCTTTTAATGTTGTCCCAGAGGCTGTCTTCATTTTTTTTCTTTTTTTCTTTTTTTCTTTATTCTGGTCCCCAGCCATGAATTCCACCATTCTGTCTTACAGGTCACTTATCCGTTCTTCTGCCTCGGTTATTCTAGTATTGATTCCTTCTAGTGTATTTTTCATTTCAGTTATTGTACTGTTCATCTGTGTTTGTTTGTTTGTTCTTTAATCCTTCTAGGTCTTTGTTAAACATTTTTTTGCATCTTCTTGATCTTTGCCTCCATTCTTTTTCTGAGGTCCTAGATCATCTTCACTATCATTATTCTGAATTTCTTTTCTGGAGGTCACCTATCTCCACTTCATTTAGTTGTTTTTCTGGGGTTTTACCTTATTCTTTCATCTAGTACATAGCCCTCTGCCTTTTCATCTTATCTATCTTTCTGTGAATGTGATGTTTTTCCCTGCAGGCTGCAGGATTGTAGTTCTTCTTGCTTTTGCTGTCTGCCCTCTTGTGGATGAGGCTATCTGAGAGGCTTGTGTAAGTTTCCTGATGGGAGGGACTGGTGGTGGGTAGAGGTGACTGTTGCTCTGGTGCACAGAGCTCATTAAAACTTTAATCCCTGGTCCGCTGATGGGTGGAGCTGTGTTCCCTCCCTGTTGGTTGTTTGGCCTGAGGTGACCCAACACTGGAGCCTCGTGGGCTCTTTGGTGGGGCTAATGGTGGACTCTGGGAGAGCTCATGCCAAGGAGTACTTCCCAGAACTTCTGCTGCCACTGTCCTTGTCCTCACAGTGAGACACAGCCACACCCCACCCCTGCAGGAGACCCTCCAACACTAGCAGGTAGGTCTGCTTTAGTTTCCTATGGGGTCACTGCTCCTTCACCTGGGTCCCAATGCGCACACTACTTTCTGTGTGTCCTCCAAGAGTGGAGTCTCTCTTTCCCCAAGTCCTGTCAAAGTCGTGTAATCAAATCCCACTAGCCTTCAAAGTCTGATTCTGTAGGATTTCCTCCTTCTTTTGCCGGACCCCCAGGTTGGGAAGCCTGACGTGGGGCTTAGAACCTTCAGTCCAGTGTGTGGACTTCTGTGGTATAAGTGTTCTCCAGTTTGTGAGTCACTCACCCAGCAGTTATGGGATTTGATTTTCTTATGATTGTGCCCCTCCTACCATCTCATTGTGACTTCTCCTTTGTATTTGGATGTGGGGTATATTTTTTGGTAAGTTCCAGTGTCTTCCTGTAAATGATTTTTCAGCAGTTAGATGTGATTCGGTGCTCTCGCAAGAGAGAGTGAGAGCACCACCTTCTAGTCCACTATCTTGAACCAATCTCCCCACTGCTCCTTCTTTTTGCACTAAGAGATTTCTGCTTTTGCTCAGGATGGCAAAGTGTCTGAATAAAAATATTTGATCTCGCAGCCTTCCTTATAGTTAGGGTTGGTCATGTGACAGTTCTGGCAAATGATTATTTTGAGAAATGCTTTCCTGACCTTTCTTCATTAAAGGTAAAACCCTTGTTAGGAGAAAGTCCTTCTCCTCTTTCCTCTCTGTCCTTACTCCTGACTGGAATGTGATCGAGAGAACTGGAAGTACAGCATACATCGAGCAATCATGAAGTACACATGGACTTTTTGCAATATAAGGCAAATAAACTTCCTTTTCTTTAAGCTACTCAACAATTGTATTATATATATACTGTATACATATCTCTCAAAAGCAACAGATATAAGTGCATTTGTAACTTGATTCACTAATTCCAGACAAATGAAATTCCTTTAAGCAAAATGTTAAGCAAAGTAACAGACAGGTTTCAATGTAGTCCACCGTCATGATCAGTCTAGCTACTCTCAGCTTCCAATATTTGCTCCATAAAATCCATTCTCCACACAGTAAACAGAACAATGTTTTAAAGAATATTAGCTAGGTTAAGTTACTCCTCTACTTAAAATTTGAGTGGTTTTTCTATAGCAATTAGAAAAAAAATCACGGAAGCCCTACAAGGCCTACAGGTCTGGCTCCGGGATGCTTTTCTTTTCCTACATCTGGCTTCTCTCTGCCTCTCTGACCTCATCTCATATTCCAAGGCTGCTGCAAAAGACCAAGCAGGCTGTTTGTGGTATATCACCAGGGGATCCCACCCACATTAGTTCAGGGAAATAGGAACAACTATTTCTAGTTGACTGTTAA
This sequence comes from Stenella coeruleoalba, assembly GCF_951394435.1. Taxonomy (NCBI): domain Eukaryota; kingdom Metazoa; phylum Chordata; class Mammalia; order Artiodactyla; family Delphinidae; genus Stenella; species Stenella coeruleoalba. Next base: position 43,392,981 of record NC_137163.1, read on the forward strand.
TCTTTCTAAGGCTAAGATTTATCATTTCTATTTGGGGTTGGGGCACAAAAATATGGTAAGTGACCATTGCCTATATCTATATAGTGGTTTCTATCAATTTAGTCATTTTTTAGATCTATTACTTTATTCGTATTTCATGCTAGACCAAATGCTGGGGTAAAATCCTAAAATTAGGAACAGCCAGTGTCTAAATTATCCAGTTGAAGAAGACTTACAGAGCAGTAGACAGTTTTATCCTTTGTACCTCCTTATACTCTTCCCAATGGCAGGGAACATATATTCTTTGTGAGGAGGTTGCCTTTCCATTCAAAAATCTAATATAATTACATCTTTAAGCTATTTTAATCCCTGAGTAAAATAGTTTGAAATTGTTATAGGCTTTATGTTTCTGTAGTTAATAAAGCAAGCATCTATTGAAACAGTTCTTTCTTTGGCAGCCCAGTGAGAGTTGAAGCACACATCTGTTTCCCACCCAATTGACTCTTTACAGAAAACAGGTAGTGTCTAGTTTTCAAAAGTAAGGCATCCTAATTCAAATTTGTTGAAACCATTTGCATTTCATAACTGTTTTTCCTTACCAAGATTTTTCATGGCAAAAATAAATCCATATCAAACATTGAAATGGTTATTTCTCAGTTTTATCTCAGACTGAAAAACAAATCTTTTGAAATGTGGACTCCCAGGTCCAGAAACAGTGTTTCTTATAGTCATACATACCAAGTTGGGAAAGATGAGGAGAGCAAGAAAGCTCTGTAATGTGACCTGTTTCAAACTATCCAGAGGAAAGACAACAAAAACTGATCAAAATCTTTTACTCCCTGCTTTTCCTCTCTAGTTTGTTTGAAGAATCTTTTTAATGGTCCCTATGAAGAGAGAATGCCTGGTCTCCCTCCTAAGTTTTGATTTCCAGATGTACTCAATGTTGGTTTAACAAGAAGAGCATATATTTTCAACATGATTTCAGTTTGTAAGGTCTTGCTACTCTGAAATGCAAAGTTGCAGGGTGATTATCTCTGACCAGCAGACATTAAAAAGATGCTCCAGATATTATCTTGCCCCATTTTCATCTTTCTCAATATCCTCCTTTAATCAAGCACCCTTCATTTAAAGAGACTACGGTAGATGCATTATGCACGTGTATGGCTTTGTGTTATGATTTGCACTTGTCCGTGTGAGTCTTCCAATCAAGGGAAAAATGTAGAGATTGGATATAAGTGATTTTGAAAGAAGGGCAATTCATTTTATCTACTCAGAACAGGGGACTGCCTATTTGATTACATAATTTTAAGACTAAATTTTTAGTAAATAACATTCACACAAGTTGAAATTGGAAAGAGAGGACATTTAGTAATGAGGAATCATGGTTCAACTCCAAGGACCAGACCACTTAGCTTGCTCTTCAGTGCCACTGAAAATGCTCCCTGCCCCCAGCCATGGAAGAATAACCTGGGTGTCTTCTTTTCTTCCCTCTGCATAGCCAGATCCAGTCTTATGGTGTGATGTTGCTTACTCAGTACTCACTACAGGTCAAGCAATAAGATGTTGAGCATGCTGTGTACAGTATAAGCCACTTTGGATCCTCTCAGCCTCATTTCTTTCTCCTGTCACTACCTCAGTGACAGTTTTGTGGCATCGACCTTCCTTACCAGATGCAACAAGATATCACCTCCCCTCAGGCCTGCAGGGCCTGACCTGGGGTTTCTCTGATGTGGGATTTTCACTACAAGGTGAAAGAGAAGTTAATACCTGTGGGGCCACTCTTGACCAACAGAAGGTGAAAGATGATGTGTTACCTTTGTATCTATTGGTAAGATACCTTTGAGAGCACTTTATAAGATTCTTCAGATTTGTCCATGGTGGTGGCCAACTCAATAACTCATTCTAGTGTTGGCTCTCCCTATTTCCCTGTTTCCCTGAGATCACTTCCAGAATATTCTACTTGTTCATTCGTCTTTGTTCAGGCTCTGTCTTCCAGAGAATCTAGGCTAAGACACAGGAATGACATAAAACAAGATTCACAATAGTACTAAGAAGAAGTTTCTATTATCTCTAGCCTTCCTGTTATTCCATGAGCTGACATAATTTTAAAAATCTATTATCTGTCTCAATTAATTGGAATTACTTTTTGTTGCTTACAAACTAAAGAAATCTCCTGGACAGGACTAACCAAAGCAAATATATATTTTTCCAAGGTAATAATTTGTAATTCTCTGATTATTGATTTAAACACCATACTTCATTGTAAGTTCTGTGTAAAAATAATGCTCTTGTCAGATTCCACATGGCTTCTCAGACTCTTAGAACCCAGTGCCTGTGAGGTCAGACAGGACAAGGCAATGCTGCCTAATGGTTAAGCACATGGGCTCCTAAATTTGAATCCTGACTCTGCTACTTACAAACTTGGGCAAGTTACTTAATATCTCTATGCCTCATTTTTCCCATCTGTAAAGTGGAGGAAGTTCATTGTCAAGATTAGATGAATTAACATATAACTTACTTTTTAAAAATTTAGTAAAATCTTACTCTTATTCTAGAAGGAGTCTGCCTGATCATGAATTGTACACCAAACATCTCTTCTAACTGAGGTTTCTTGCTTGACTCTCAATACTATCTTTATACTTTCTAGCTCTTTATTTCTCTCCCTTGTAGTCTGCACCCTCAGCTTTTAGATGATCATGCTAGAGGCTGCCATGTGTTCACCAAAACCCCATTGTCGTCTTCCTGCTGGCCACATATCTAGCTCATTTTAGACTTATTGCTAGGGTGGGCGGTTTCTAAGCTGCAGCCAACAATATGTGGACAGAAGGGATGCATCCTGCTTCCAGGCAGGGCCTGTGGACACCTCCTATGAGATCCTCTGAACTCTGTTCTTCCACAATCAGCCATATGCAGAGGATAAAGAGAGGACTCTTGCACCCCAGGAGGACAGAGTCACAGATGGAGCCTGGGTTCCTGAATGATCCTATGGAGCTCCACTTGCTAAATAAGGATATCCTTGTTGATTTTTATTGAGAAATAAACTTCAATGGGATTAAGCCTGTGGGACTTCAGAGTTTATGTCACATCATAGCCTTAGATGACACACTCCATAGGGTAGAGACCATGTGTATCTTGTTCTTCAGTACCAGAGCAGTGTCTGCATGTGGGAGACACCAAACACACACTTGTTGCATCAATAAATGAATATATATGTACAATTTCTCTCACTTATTTCTCTCTAGTATTAAAGGAAGAGGTCCCCTTCTCCTGTATAAAATAAATCCCCCCTTAATGGACAGATTATATTCCTCAAGTATCTATCTTCTAAAACCAAGGCTTCTCAAACTTTAACATGCCTATGAATCACTTGGGGTTTGTGAAAATGCAGATTCAAATTCGGTGGGTCTGGGGTGGTGTCTGAGATTCTGCATTTCTAACAGGCTTCCAGGGGACTCTGGTGCCACACCTTGGGCTGCACTTTGAGCATCAGGGTTCTAGACAAGTAGTTCTTAAACTACATCAGAACCAGCTGGGAATGTTTAAAATGCAACTCTGGATTCCTCAGTCCCTCTTTTAAAGTCTAATCAATGGTTTTGGTACAGGGCTGAGAAATTTACTAAGCCTGTAGGGATTCTGTTACAGATTGTTTGGAAATCACACTATAAAAAGACACTGTTCTAGATCGTTGCTTTATCACTTATCATCTCTTTTGTCTGTATTTTGACTTTTCCTTTTCCTAAGGATTTTCTGTAAGACACATGTTCCTTATTTGTTTATAATCACTTATATATAGCATTTACATTGTGCCTGGCACTATCCTATGGGCTTTACATATATCAACTCATTTAGTCTTCACACAAAGCCCATCCTTAACTTGCACATGATGTATAAAGAGGTCCAGTTACTTTCCCAAGGGCCCTGAGGCAGTAATTAGTAGAATCATAATCAGACACATGCAGTGTGGTTCCAGAATTCTTGCAGCCAACTACTAGTCTACGTAGCCTCCCATCCCTGATGTCTTCATGCCTCCTTAGAAAACAAGGCAGCTCAAAGAGCTCAGTTTGTGCAAATTCTTTCAGGACACTCTTTATCTTTCTTTTGACATCTGGCTCTATTACCTTAGCTGCTTTGCAAATGGGCAAACCATTTGAGTTCTGTTAACTTTGAGTGTAATCACTTGGGAGCCCATGTTAATATCTCTCATCATAACCAGTTGAAAAATGGAAACCCGTATTTCACTTATGCTGTGTCTACTTAATGTCAAGTAAGTAATTTCAATTCTGCAAGCTCCTAGAATGCATTCATTATGAGTGAGGTCATCTGCTAAGACCTAGGAAGAATACAAAGAGAAGTAAGACACCATCTTTGCCTTCAGTAAACCTATACTACTCTTAGGAAGATAGATATTTATACAGAAAATTTTTGGTATTAGGTAGAATCATTTTAGCTTTATATAAGAAGTAAAAAAAATTGTTGTGGAAGGTGAGGGGAAAAGAGTGAGCATAAACACAGATGGGGGAAAGTGGGGCTGTGTTTGGGGAATGGTGCAGATATCCAGTACTCCTGGTGCAGAGGGCAGGTATCTGAGGAGGAGAAGGCTGTTGCAGTTATGGCTGAGAAAGCTTGTGATTTGGGACCAGATGTGGGAAGGTCTACCTACTAACCAGTGTGGAATTCATTATGTAGGTAATGGGTTAGCAAGCCATGTTATTTTTTATTTTTATTTTTTCTTAATCAGTGGTTGACATAGTAAGAAGTGTGCTTAAGGAGGTTGTTCTATTTTTTTTTTTTTTTTAGCAAGAGAAAAGAGACTTTTTATTCATATGTGTCTATGGGTGTTCACAGAAAAATGTGACTCAAGGAGCCAGTTAGAATTTGGGGCTCATATATCATCTTAACAGAAAGGGAGGAGAGAAGAGCCCTTACGGGAAAACCAATAACTTTTAGGAATGATAAATGGCCCCTTCGAGGAATAGAAGGGAGGTAGGAGAGTTTTGTAATAAGGTTTGTTAGGCAGTTTCTTATCCTGGTGCCAATTTCTTGTCCCCAGTGCTAGGAGTCAATCTTCCCTGGTTTTGGAGTTCCCAGGGAGGAGATTTATGACAGATGAATTAGTTTTAATTAATTTGGCTGCGTTGGGTCTTTGTTGTTATTCATGGGCTTTCTGTAGTTGCGGCGAGCGGGGGTTACTCTTCTTTGTGGTGGGTGAGCTTCTCATTGCGGTGGCTTCTCTCATCGTGGAGCACAGGCTCTAGGCACGTGGGTTTCAGTAGTTGTGGCATGCAGGCTCAGTAGTTGTGGCTTGCGGGCTCCAGAGCGCAGGCTCAGTAGTTGTGGCCACGGGCTTAGTTGTTCCGCGGCACATGGGATCTTCCTGGACCAGGGCTCGAACCTGTGTCCCCTGCATTGACAGGTGGATTCTTAACCACTGAGCCACCAGGGAAGTCCCCAGATGAATTATTTTCATGGCTTTGATTTTAGGCAGATAAGGGGAGCTCAGAAAAAACAAAAACAAAACAAAAAACTCTATAGTGGTATATTTTGGATCCCTTCACTTCCAAGAACACTGCTCTCAGGAAGGGACATTAATGTGGGAAGATCATCTGACATTGCAAAGTTTGTTTTGTGGGTAAGAATGGAAGAAAAATATTCTTGAAGGGAACATCTATATTTATGGAACATCTGTATTGCTTCAAATGTTTTCACATGATATGCAATTAAATTAATTATACAATTAAATAAATGTTATGATACACAATTAATTAAATTAAGTAGTTAATTCTCACAATATCCCTATGTGATAAGTCCTAGTATCTCTATTAATGGGTTTATAAACTGAAGATGACACTGCTTATTTATATAACATGCCCAAGATGACACAGCTTGTAGGTAGTAGAGGCTGGATTTGAACTGGATCTGTTCGTGTTTTTTCTAAAACACCCTTTTGAGAGTATGTTAGGTAAACAAAGGAGGAAAAAATTTTGTATGTGCCTTGATCCTCTTGATGGAAAACAAAGAACATGTGCAGGAAAAGATTTTAAAATATTTACTATTTTATGTGAGATAGTTAAGACATGGGTAACTTTTTTTCCCTTCAGTAATTTAGACAGTTATCTGGGTATAAGTCATACTGAATACCTATTCATTTCAGACGAAAAGTGTTTTGGAGGTGAAGATTTAGACATTTAAAAATCTTCACTTTGAATACATAGACTGTCTATAAACTCAAAGAAATTCTTCCTGTGAAACCACTGTAAAAGTTTTATTTGTCTTATTCTTGTCTTATCCTTCAGAGAATGTTAATAAAAACTGATTTTTTTTCAGATGAAATGAAGCTGATAAATGCTCTCAAAAACCATTATTTATTCACAGGTTTGATTTAGCAGTTATTTGCATCTTACTAAGCTTCTGATTTTGCCAATTCTAGCACCTTATACTATCATTTAAAGGGAAAAAAAGAGATAAGTAGTAAGGGTATGACAATGGGAACTCTTGAAATAATAAGATCTTATTGTCTTACTATAATTGCTATTATTTAATGACTATTGAAACAATTCTCAGCCCAGGAAAGGAAGAGAGGAGGGAAATCATCTTTCTTTTCCATGATGCTGGTAGCAGCTCCAGAGAGGGGCTTGTGTCTTATTCATCTCCATAGTACCAGAACACAGTGAGTGAGCAAAATCTTTGCCTAAGGGCTACAGATGGAGGAATCAAATCCTCAAATACCTAGGGACCTTTTTATGTTGATAAGCTAATGAATGACAGAGGTGCAATTCAAACCGTAGTTTTTGGTTTTCATTTTCACTGTCCTTTCCAACACCACTATGCTACTTGTTTAGGTTCATCTCTACACTTATACACTCAACAAATTCTGATTGGTTGTTTTCAGTGAACAAAACTCTGCATTAGACACTAGGAAAGAAAGATGAAAACCATGATTCCATCTGCCTGGAGTTTGTAAAGCTAATGAGGAAAACAGTAAATAAATAGCAGTTAAGTAAATATGACCCAATGAGATTTGTGATATAATTGAGTTACATAATAAATAAATAGATAGATAGATAAATAAATAAATAATGGTGGAACTTTACAAAACACTGTTCCAAGTGCTTTTAAAGTCAGATTTTATTTAAACTTCCTAACATTCTCAATAGATACATATTACTCCCGTTTTACAGATAAGAAATCTTGCAGCGGCCTATAAATCTAGCAAGTGCAGACTGCCTGACGATGGAGGCTGTGTATTTTGTTTGGCTAATTCTAACATAATATGGAGTAGTATCTGCTTGCATTCACATCTCTGAGTCATTGGAGTCGAGACGATATAAACTGCTGGCTCCCAAATTTCTACATTGTAAAATCACCTGGGAAGCTTTTAAAAATCCCAGTGTTCAGGTGACAATGAAATCACAATTCTGCAAGTGGGAGCCAGGCATCAGTATTTTAAAGAATATGCCCAAATGATTCCAATGCACAATAAAGTTGGGGACCACAGTTACAAATTATAAAGTCTATACCAATGTAAGATTTCTTTTCCCTTATCCCAATCTTTTTAAAGAGCTCAGTTTCTAAAAGCTCAAAGTCGGAAGATTTGTGGATACCTAATTTCAGTTAGCTTAACAGTCTTGTTTGTATCATATATGGGCTTAGTACAGTGTTTGTTGAGCCAATCTCTGATTGATTAAGCAGCTATCATTACTAGTCACAGGGCAGATACTTCAAACTTAGCTCAGGGGTTGGTTATTAGAAAAAGTAGTCGGGTTTTGTCAGAATGCCAAAGGCACAAGGGAAAGGTAAATTCATTCCTGCGTACAGACCCTGGGAGTTGAGTCAGTGGGTCCTGCTTTAGTGAATGAACTGTTTATGAGGACTTCTGTCACCAGCAGCTGGTGGCAACAAAGCTTGAAGAAGTGGGTTTGTTTTTTTTTTTTGCGGTACGCGGGCCTCTCACTGCCGTGGCCGCTCCCGTTGCGGAGCACAGGCTCCGGACACGCAGGCTCTGGACGCGCAGGCTTAGCGGCCATGGCTCATGGGCCATGGCTCACGGGCCCAGCCGCTCCGCAGCATGTGAAATCCTCCCGGACCGGGGCACGAACCCGCGTCCCCTGCATCAACAGGTGGACTCTCAACCACTGCGCCACTAGGGAAGCCCTGATCATTTTTAAAAGTGGAAGTGAGGTAAAAGAAAACAGTTATGTGTAGGGCAAAAAAGCAAGGAATTTGGAACTAGGCCATGTTTAGTAGTCCAGGATTGCCACATTGTAGCTTTGTGACATTAAGTATTTTTACCTCTCTTATTTTACAGTAAGATTAGTATGGAAAGAATACTTTCCAAATTGAACGTAAGTGAAAACTAAATGATCTGTCAAGTGGCTTATGCATACTAACACTTAAAAATAATTAAAAATGGTTGCTGCTGTCGCTGTTGAAGTTTTTGCAGTAAAAATATTTCGTTTTTTTCTGATCTTTACTCACATATCCAAGCTGTGGACTCCATGCCTAGCACAAAGAGGCAGGAGATAATAATCTTTTATCCCAAATTCTAATTTTTAAACAGGTGTAGCTATGTTTCCTTTTATGCAATATCTGAAAAAGGTACTTCCAGGAAAATCCTGAGTAGATACTTAGTTCTTATGACCATTTCCTCTCCTTTTCCAGTTTTCTTGAAAAGGTCCTTTGCATGGAAAGAGCAGGTATGACAGATCCAGAAAGGCCAGTGTGCTCAGGCTTGATTGAAAAGGGATTATGAACATAAAAGAAAAGCCAGAGATTCTGTGTTTGGCAGTAACCTCAGAAGAAGATGAGCCCACAAGGGGTCCCAAAGAGAAAAATATGGGAGATGAGACAATGTAAAGAAACAAAATGTGAGACCACTAGCTAAATATCCAAACTGGGTTTAAGATTCCAGGACACCATCCAAAATCTGCCTGTTCTGGTTAGCCTGGTTCAATGTTTTATATAGAAGAAACCCCTCCTGCAACCAAGACTGATAGAACAATGGAAGATGGAACATTATCCAATTGCTTATAAGGAATGTTATCAAAACTCAGCCACAGTTTTGTCACCTAACAAGTTTCCATTATGAGATACATAGTCACCAAAAGACCCATTTAGGCACATGGTTTTGAGTGGTGAAGTGATTCCATCCCCCCTCCAAGAAAACTCAATTAAAGGGTGTTATTGTTGGGATCTACATGGAGTGAAAAGAAAAATCTTGAGAAGAGCCAAGAACATAAGACTCAGAAGATTGAGTCATGAAGATGAAACCAAGGCATCATTCTGAATATCTAGGTAGGTTAGAGGCATGGACCACCCCTAGCGCATTGTCACTAACATGATACAATTACCCTTTGTTTGTCTCCTTCGTTCTGTCCTGCTATCAGGTGCTTCCTTTTAAAATCATGATTTCATATATTTAAAGCCATCATGCTCTTTTTAGCTCCAGCCATACATCGTAATTTCTAGTAATGGCTCCTAGCACTGAGTGGCTGATTTTGAAGACAATGAGAGAGAGAGAGAGAGAGAGAGAGAGAGAGTTTAATTACTGCCCATCATTTCTTTGAGGCAGGCTCGCAGGTCACTGGATTTCTTAGTGATTCATTGCCCTGGAAGCGGGTGCAGACTTCTGGTCCAATCATCTGCATTCAGGGAGAGGAATTTTACAAAGTCCAGTATCACTGCTTAGCTACCAGATCTTTGATGAAGGGCAGGTTTCCTTTGAGGAAAATGTGAGTGGGGTAGGAATTATGATTGACACATCCAGCACTTTCCCAAGACCTCATAGTTAGAAATGGAATTTGAATTCTAACCCCCTGGGTTTAAACATAGGACTCTTCACTACATCACAGCTTCCTCTGAGGTAAAAAAAATTAGTTATCCCTTGGTCATGTAAGACACTTCTCTCTCCTCCCACCCACATATGCATGCATCTATTCACGTACACTCACACAAGCAATGTCTCTCCATCTCATTCCCTCCCTCTTTCTCCTTTGTTCTCTTTCTCTCTCTCTCACTCTCTCATACACTCTCACACACACACACACACACACACACACATGCACACACATACACACACTCTAGGCCACAGCTTAAAATAGTTCATGCCTAGAGTCCTACATTCTCTGGCATGGTGGAAACATGTAGATTTGTAACTTTAAGATTATATAACTTTCCTCTCAGGGCCAAGGGGTCAAGCAGTAGGTTTGATAAATGAATCCACTCTGATAACTAATTGAGAAGATGAGGGCCCATTAACAGTTATCATAAGAGCAAATTCTCTAGAGAAAATCTCCTTTGAATCATTACTCATCATGTTAGTTGTTCTGATATGAATTTCAAATCATATAGGAAACAATGGAAAACCATTGTGGGGACCACTGTAGAACTCTGACAGCAATCTGGTCTGTCACTAACCCTTGATTATATAAATTATAAAGTTGGTCCCCTGCTTTTCCTATTTGAGCTCCAACATTCAAGCCAAATTCCTTAGGGACATGAACACTTTTTTTTTTTTCTTAAAAATGAAAAGATAGGAAAGTAAATGTTTTCCCTTCCTTCCCCAAAGCCATGATCATGAATATTTTATTTTTGACTCAAGAAACTTACAAATGTGAAAAAAGACAGCAATGGTCAAAAGCAATGGAAGCTAGGATTTTGAGTTGGTAAATGAGCCAGTTGTTCCCTGTTATTCCTCAAAAGAAAGACGTCTTTTAGGGGTATGAGAAATCCAGTGGTTTTTGGAAAATACTTGGCAAATGTCTAAAAATATGTTTCAAATGTTTTAAACTCAAACAAATTAAAAACATATTTTTTTCCTGGCACTTTCTTCCTTCATTTTAAAGGATATGTGTATTTTTCAGGGAAAATTTTAGGCATGTGGCTCTAATTTTCACTTAACTCATCATGATACTGTTTCATAAGAGCTATTCAATGACTAAAAATCCTTATGTCTCTTTTTATAAACCTTTAAAAAAACTTTATTTCTTAGAAATAGGAAGTCAGAGAAACCAGACCGGAAAAGGACAAGTAAGTCCTGCGAGTTTTTCCCTGACAAGACAGGATCAACCCTGATCCATTTTCTTCAGGTGAGACTTAACTCCCTGAAGTCAAGTACTTTTCTGGAAAGACTGTCTCATTTGAAGGGGACTTCTTTCATTATGTGTCATGATGGAAAGTAGCAAAAACCATTCCAGACCTTCTGATAGTACCCATACATCATTCTAGTGACCAGAAGTTGTTCTGTCCTGTAGAAAGTTATTGGGCCTTAAATTGTTCCCATTATCTTTGAAAAGGTCTTAATGCCCTCCTGTGTTTCTCAGGCAGTATTATGACTTTTTCTGAACTTCAGTTAGTCTGTGTATATTCCTGTTTGTGGTTGTGGTTAATGTTGGTAATAATAATATGCTAAGCTTTTCAGATAGTCTTCTAAAATGGGCAGTTTCCTGTGGCTGATCACTCCACATATGTTTTTCAATATTCACTTTTTCCCAATGTTCCAATATTTTTCTCCTGTTTTTTTTTCTTGAATACTTCTGAAAGAGGAGGTTTATCTGTTCAACAAGAAAATATATACTTCTCAACAAGAAAATATACAAAAATGTATATTTACGTATCTATGTATGTGTGTGAGTATAGGCCAGGAACTATACTAATAGTTAATTAGTATAGTTAATTTTCCAATTCTAATTTTCTCACTCATTCAGTCTTTCAGCAGATGTTCATTACATTATAACTTACAATAGCACAGGAACTGTCCAAGATATCAGGGGTGCAAATTTGAAAAAGACAAAAATTCTGATTTCAAAAAGTTCAAAGCACAGTAGTTGAGAAAATAAGTTAATAAAAAGTATAATAAAGCATAACAATAGGAGTATACTAAAGACTGAAAGTTGGTGTTTTCAGCTCTCTAGGGAAAACAAGGAAAGAGTCGTAAGAGTAGCTGTCAGGCCAGGGTCTTATAAAACGAATAGCTCTTCACCATGTAGACAGGAGCAGGTAAGTCTAGGCTGAGGGAGCCATAGTAATGAAGGCATGAAAACGAAAATTCCTGACTCATTTGGATAAAGGCCAAGCATTTGGCATGACTGGTGCTGTAAGTGAGAGATGAATCTAGAGTGGCCCAATGAAGGGCATTGTAGGCCGTGTTAAGGGCTTAGAACTTTATTCCAGAGACAGTGAAGATGATTACATGATGTTTGCCTTTTAGAAAAACTATTCTTATGGCTTTATGGAAGATTGATTGGGAGGTAGGTGGAGAACAAGGATAGAGGAAAGTTTATCTACCTAAAATACTTACCTAAAAATGTGGGTGAGAAGTGATTGGTATCTGAATTAAAGACAGCATCCACAAAGATAGAGAGAAAGGGAATAGGGAGGAAAAACATTAAGGAAACAGAATTGACAAAATTGGTTGTTTATTGAAGGAAACAGGGCAAGATGAAAGGAAGTGAGTGTTGTAGGATTACCACCCTCCAAGGAGGAGAAAATATGGAAGTATGGGAAGTGTGGAAAAAGGACGATGAATTCTATTTATAATATGGTGAATTTGAGGTGCCTGTGAGACATCCATGCACACAAAGTGTTCCCTTTTCTCCACATCCTCATCAACACTTCTATTTCTTACCTTTTTAAGATAGCCATTCTGACATGTGTGAGGTGGCATCTCATTGTAGGTTTGATTTGCATTTCCCTGATGATTAGTGATGTTGGGCATCATTTCATGTGTCTGTTGGCAATCCGTATGCTTTCTTTGGAAAAATGCCTATTCAGGTTCTCTACCCAGTTTTTAATTAGGTTGTTTGTTTATTGATATTGAGTTGTCTGAGTTCTTTATATATTTTAGATATTAACCCCTTATCAGACATGTAATTTGCAACTATATTCTCCCATTCAGTTGGTTGCCTTTTGCTTTGTTGATAGTTTCCTTCACTGTGCAAAAGCTTTTTAGATTTTATAGTTTTTTAGTTGATGTTGTCCTATTTATTTTTGTTTTTGTTTCCTTTGCCTGAGGAGACAAATCCAAAAAAATACTGCTAAGAATGTATGTCAAAGAATTTATGGCTTATATTTTCTTCTAGGAATTTTATGGTTTCAGATCTTACGTTCAGTTTTAAACTATTTTGAGTCTAATTTTGCATGTGGTGTGAGAAAATGTTCCAGTTTCATTCTTTTACATGTAGCTGTCCAGTTTTCCCAAACCATTTATTGAAGAGACTATCTTTTCCCCACTGTATATTCTTGCCTCTTTTGTCAGAGATTAGTTGACCAAATGTGTGTGGGTTTATTTCTGTGCTCTCTATTTTGCTCCATTGATCTATGTCTGTTTTTGTGCCAGTACCATACTATTTTGATTACTGTATCTTTGTAGTACAGTCTGAAGTCAGGGGGAATGACACCTCCAGCTTTTTTTTTTTTCCTCAAGATTGCTTTGGCTATTTAGGATCTTTTATGGTTCCATGTGAATTTTAGAATTATTTGTTCTAGTTCTGTGAAAAACGTCATATGAGTATTTTGATAAGGATTGCATTAAATCTATAAATTACTTTGGGTAGTATGGTTGTTTTAACAATATTAATTCTTACAATCTATGAACACAGAATATCTTTCCATTTATTTGTATCATCTTCAATTTCTTTCATCAATGCCTTACAGTTTTTAGATTATACATTTTTCACCTCGTTGGTTAAATTTATTCCTAGGTGTTTTATTCTTTTTGATGAAATTGTAAATAGGATTATTTTCTTGACTTCTCTTTCTGATAGCTTGTTGTTAGTGTATATAAATGCAACAGATTTCTGTATATGAATCTTATATCCTGCAACTTTACTAAATTATTTATTAGTTCTTTTTTTTGTGTGTGTGGTACACGGGCCTATCACTGTTGTGGCCTCTCCTGTTGTGGAGCACAGGCTCTGGATGCACAGGCTCAGCGGCCATGGCTCACGGGTCCAGCCACTCCACGGCATGTGGGATTCTCCCGGACTGGGGCACAAACCCACGTCCCCTGCATCGGCAGGCAGACTCTCAACCACTGCACCACCAGAGAAGCCCTACTTATTAGTTCTAATAGTTTTTTGGTGAAGTCTTTAGGGTTTCCTATATATTATTGTCATCTGTAGTTAATGACAGTTTTATTTCTTCCTTTCCAATTTGGATACTATTTATCTTTTTTTCTTGTCTTGTTGCTGTGGCTATGACCTCCAATACTATGTTAAGTAGAAATGGCATGAGTGCACATCCTTGTCTTATTCCTGATCTTAGAGGAAAAGCTTTCAGCTTTTCACCATTGAGTACAATATTAGCTGTGTGTTTGTCATAAATAAGATGTGTTCCCTCTATACCAACTTTGTTGAGAGTTTTTATCATGAACCGATGTTGGATTTTGTCAAGTGCTTTTTCTACATTTATTGAGAAGATTATGTGATTTTATCCTTTGTTTTGTTAATGTGGTCATCATGATGTTTTTTTATGTTGACCTATATCTACTTATTTTAAATGATACTCATTTTATATATATATATATATATATATATATTTTTTTTTTTTTTTTTTGCAGTACGCGGGCCTCTCACTGTTGTGGCCTCTCCCATTGAGGAGCACAGGCTCCGGATGCGCAGGCTCAGTGGCCATGGCTCACGGGCCCAGCCGCTCCGCGGCACGTGGTATCTTCCCGGACCGGGGCACGAACCCGTGTCCCCTGCATCGGCAGGCGAACTCTCAACCACTGCGCCACCAGGGAAGCCCTAAATGATACTCATTTAACTTCAAACACATTCTAAAAGATCTACATTTTTTTATACCCTTCCACCACATCTTGTGTTTTTGAAGTCATACTTTACATCTTCATGTCTGTTCCTTAATGGTTTGTTGTAGTTATAGTTGATTTTACAATTTTTGTCTTTTAAACTTTGTACTAGCATATTTAAGTGTTTTATCCACTGCCTTAACTATATGTTTGCCTTTACCAGTGGAATTTTCCCCTTCCTATATTTTCTTATTTCTCATTATAGCCTTTTCTTTTTCACTTAAAGAAGACCCTTTAACATTCCTTATAAGGTTGGTTTAGTGATGATGAACTCTTAGTTTTTGCTTGGCTGGGAAATGCTTCATCTCTCCCTCAATTATGAATGATAACTTTGCTGGGTAGAATGTCCTAGGTTGTAGGTTTTTTTGTTTCAGTACTTTAAAAATATTATGCCACTCCCTTCTGTCCTGCTGTAAAATTGGCTGATATCCTTATGGAAGTTTCCTTGTATATGACTCATTGTTTTCCTCTTTTTGCCTTTAAAATTCTCTCTTTATCCTTAACTTTTGCCATCTTAATTAGGTCTTGGTGTGGATCTCTTTCAATTCATCTTGTTTGGGATTCTCTATCCATTCAACTTGTTTGGGATTCTCTATCCTTCTTTGACCTGTATATCTGTTTCCTTCTTCAAGTTAAGGAAGTTTTCAACCATAATTTTGTGGAATACTTTTTCTGCCCTTTTCTCTCTCTCTTCTTCTGGGACCCCTATAATGCAAATGTTAGTATGCTTGATGTCATCCAGAGGTTTCTTAAACTATCCTGATTTAAAAAGTTTTTTCTTTTGCTGTTCTGACTGGGTAATTTCCACTATGCTATCTTCCAGGTTACTTACACATTCTTCTGTAACACCTAATATACTGTTAATTCCTTCTAGTGTATTTTTCATTTCAGCTATTTTAATCTTCAGCTCCAACTCGTTCTTTTTTATATATTCTAGTTCTTTGTTGAAGTTCTCACTGTGTCTGTCTATTCTTTTCCTGGGTTCAGTTAACATTTTTGTTACTATTGTTTCAAACTTTTTGTCAGGTAAATTATTTATCTCTGTTGCATTAGGTTTTTTTCTAGCATTTCATCTTGTTCTTTCATTTGGACCATATTCATTTATCTTCTTATTTTGTTTTACTTTCTCTGTTCCTCTCTATGAAATTAAGTGAGATAGTTGCCTGTCCAGGTTTTGAGGACGTGTTCTTTAGTGGGGACATCCTTATGCTGGCTGTGTGTGCCCAGTGGCTTTGGTGGCAGAGCTGAATCTGAAGTGAGCATCTTCTTCCCGTGTGTGCCAGGAGCCATTGCCACTTTGGGAGGTAGGCCTGGAGTTGGAGGGGCTAGAACCAGAGCCAGGCTTCTCCTTAAGTTCAATGGCAGTTGCTGCTCTATTGAGGGTAGGCTGGGGCTAGGGGAGCTGAAGAGCTCTGAGGGAATTGGGCTTCTCCCTGGGGTGATGGCAATCTCCACCTTTGTTGGGGGTGGAGCCAGGGCCTGAGAGGTTGAAGTGGCCACTGAGCTGGCTTTGCTCCTTTCCTGTTGCTTGTACAGGGCAGTGCAATGCAATTGCAATGGCAGGCTCTGTCTTAGAGATGGGGTCAGGGCCCAAGGGGTTGGAGCTGCAACTCTGACCTGGCTGTTTTTTCCCAGGTGTGCATGATTCTTGGGAGCACACATGATAATGGTGGTCTCCACCCAGGCTAGAGGCAGTGCTGGGCCTGAGCTGGCTCTGCCTTTCCCTGCTGCATGCAACAGTGGTGGTACTCTTTGCCTCAGTGGAAATCAATGTCAACGCAGGAGAGGCTGGAGCAAGAGCCTAGTGTGGGCAGGGCATGTTGGGGCATCCTAGCAGGCTGGCCAGAGCACCAGCTGTTTTTTTTTCTCTGCTGTCTCTGTGCTGAGACTGGGAGAAAGAAAGTCTGTGTATGCACTCTTCAAGAGCCTTCTGATGAACCGATAAGCCCCACTGGTTTTAACCATCTTCTCTTCCTGGTGTCATACCCTAGGGCTGGGGTGCCTAATATGTGGCTTTAACCCCTCACTCCTTAAAGAGGATTCCCAAGCCTGTGATATCCCCCTCCTCTTCTGAGTCACCCACTAGTGGTATGAGTCTCTATTAGATTGATTCTTGCCCCCTCCTGCCAAACTTCGTGTGGTTCTTTCTTTACAGCCTTGGTTGCAGAAGAGCAGTCTGCTAGTCTTCAGGTTGTTCTCAGCAAGAGTTGCTCTATATGCAGTTGTAGTTTTGATGTGTTTGTGGGAGGTCATGAGCTCAGAGTCTTCCCACTCTGCAATTTTGTTCCCAGTCCTTTCAAAACTTTATGTGTATTAACTCATTTGACCCTCATTAAAATCTTTTGTCAGATATTATCATTATCTTCATTTTTCAGACAAATAAAGTTACAGAGCAAGTAAGTGACCTGATCAAAGTTACTTCACAGATTTAATGCAAGGATTTAATAAGGCACTATAGGTAAAGTGCCCAGCATAGGGCCTGGCACACTTTTAAAAAGTTGTCAATATATGTTAGTTTCTTTCCTTCATCTTGCCCATCTAATTCATTTGTAAAGCTCAGAAGACTTGTTGAAGAGATCAAAGAAAACAATTGAGGAGACAGAGTTTTGAAATTGAAAAACATTTTGTATTTAAATTAATTAAAATTATTGTTACTATTACTCATTAGTCAGCCATCAGACCTAAGACCTATGACTGGGAACTCTAGCTTTATAACAGCAGAATGAATAATACAAAATACATTTTGAAAATAAGATTCAAATTTAAAAAGTCATGATTTCTACTTATAATGTTTGAGCCATTTTAAAAATTAAAATCACTTATTTAGTGCCCTCTGAATCACTTATTTAGTGCCTTTATTTTATTTTTAAAATAAAAATCATTTATTTAGTGGAATCCATACTGTGGAATTTAAAACAGATAAATTTTTCTTGCCCTGGTAGCACTGGGGGCAAGAAAATCCGAAGGGAAAAACCTAACAAAAGTTCCGTGGGTTGACCGTGAATCAACATATGCAATCTTTCTTTTCAAAGTGTTTGTACTTGAAGTCTGAAGGAGACAGATCCAAGAGATGGGGAGATAAAGGTGTTTACATAAGGCTAATCTTAGCAGTGTTTTCAGCATATTTTTGTCTTATGAGCAAATTCATAATTACTTTGTGTTTCAGCTATTTTTAAGTCAATTCATCTGTATGTTGTAAAGTAACTTTGAACTAAATTCACATTTTATCTCTCTCTGTCTTTCCATGTGTATTTCATTTCCTTTAACCACTGGTTTTGAAATCCCTTTGCCTAAAGCTTTCACGTCTGTTTGGAGGAGCTTCCTACACATACCCTCTAAATTGTCTTTTAGCCAGGGATATGTACACAGTGTCTTGAACATTGACTGGTAATTAATGCAAGTTAAAAGATTCATCTCAGAAGTATTCAGTTCTTTGCCACAATGCATCCACTGTCTTTCTCATGGTATAGGCCTTGTAAGCCTGTGCATCTTACTCTATGACTCTTTACTACTCCATTTTTCTCCCTCTTTTTCCACAGAGGTGAGTTTAATGGCTCCAGGAAAGGACAGAGAGAAAGGCAATGAGAGAGCAGGAAATAGACAGAAAGATAGGAGTGCGGAAATATGCACAGAGGGCCCTGCCTCCAGTTCTCAGGATGCTCCAAACCTTTGGTCTGTTACCAAATTATCTGGGGAGCTATTGATAAATAAACAACAGCCAGAAAAATTACCTCTAAAACAAAGACAAAGTCTGACCAACATACAGATCAAGCAATTTGGGAGATTTTTGGAAACTCTTAAACCTTCAAAACTTTTGAGCTGTTCAGTGGCACCTGGGGATTGATAAATTATTAATAAGTATTAATTGATGATTGATAATTAGCTTTCATTGTTTATTTTTATTAAAACAACCTTTCTTTAGGAACAGAAATCATGGCTTATATTTCTTTCTTTGTAATTGGTGCCTGGCACATAGTAGGCTTTCAGTAAATGCTTGCTTGCTAAATGAATGAACGAACTTTTTCCATATCAAAAGATATTGAAAATTATCATAGAAAGAACTAAACCTAGTATCTAGAAAGCAAACTTTCTTTCCAAGTGCTATAAACATAGAAACCTTATACTATTTCCAAGATGCTGAAGGACTTGTGTAAATAGTCAGATATTGACATTTCTTTTAATTATATCAAGACCAAGAATGAATCTTGGGTAACTTAAATAAATTTGAAAATAAAGAAACTTCTCAAAATCAAGGTGAAGAGAAAAGGGAAATGAAATAAGTGGAAAGCCCAGGATAAAAAGCTTTTGTGTCTAGAGAAATAGTAGCCTTATTCTACACATCTTTCATATGAATTATTTGGCAAGTACATGTAAACCACCTTGTGATACTTTATTTATTTATTTTTTTTTTTTGCGGTACGCGGGCCTCTCATTGTTGTGGCCTCTCCCGTTGCAGAGCACAGGCTCCGGATGCACAGGCTCAGCGCCCTTGGCTCACGGGCCCAGCCGCTTCGCGGCATGTGGGATCCTCCCGGACCGGGGCACGAACCCGCGTCCCCTGAATCGGCAGGCGGACTCTCAACCACTGCGCCACCAGGGAAGCCCGATACTTTTTTATTTCGTGTCTTCTATTCCTATTTAACTTTTCATACATTTATTTTTCTCTTTCTGACTGTAGTGTAAGTTCATTAAAACAGAGACTACTGTATGTTTATCACATACGTAGCACTTTTTTACATAGCATGTGTGTGTCTGTGTATGTTTCTGTGTGTGTGTATACAGAGATTCTCATATTTTTCTAATCATATTTTAGGAAAGGTGAACACCAAGAGGAAGAGCCAAGAACTAATTCTGCAAGTAAATTCTTCAGCTGGCATAATCACTTACACAAACCAATGGTATTTACTTGCATGTTCACACATATTTATAGTGCTTTGTGTCTTAACTAGTTGTACATAACTGGCCACATATGGAAACCTGTCCACTTGCAGATGGGCACATCTACCTACAAGTGATTGTCTGTGTCCAACTTTAGAGAGTTATTTAGTGACATTCAAAATCAGCCATAGTATTAACATACTTTGAAAGACAGTTCCAATGCCTTTCTAAGGAACTTATGAACTGGGTCTTTACAACTAACAACAGTATGTACTTATATTATTTTTTGCATTTGGACACCAGCTTTTGATTTTAAGAGCTGAGGCTACTGAAATTAAAGTTTGCTGAGCACCTAGTGTTTACTCTGAAATTCATTATTATTGTGTCGCACATCAGCCAAGGTAATCATTGGTAATAATTTAGTTTCTAATATTTCTTAGCTGTATAAATTGACCCCTTTTTGTCCATTTAATGTTGGGAGGATGGGAAGACATAGTCCGTCATAGAAAAAAAATCTTACTATAGAAGATCAAGTATATACCAAGAAACCAGAGAATGAATTTAAAACATTTTGCATTTCCCCTAAATCACCTGTAAGTTTGTATAAGTCCTCCTTTGATTGGCATGTGGGAGTATCTACTGTGTATGGTGTTGTCACAATTTGCCCTCTCCTATTGCCCAGACTAGTAGGGTTCCATTTCTTTTTTCTCTGAACCTCAAGCCATCGCATCAATCCTTTGGTTTCATCTGGTTTCCCTCAGGAAACTACTCTGAGAATAGAGGATAAACGACAGCAGGCTTTCAGGATCTAGTCTCAAATTGAAACCTCTAAAAGATCATCTTTTTATTGCCAAACTGTCCTCTGAACACAACTTTGGGGGTTATTTTGCTTTAAATAATCTCTGCTTCTTTTTTTGTTCTGCAAAAACTTCCTCCTATTATCCTAGCTTGGTATTTGTTATACCTCAGAAAGTAGCTGATGGTGGAAGGAAACCAAATTTTTCTATAGAACATTAGATGATACCATCACGTTTTTCTGCCTCTTGTGCCTTTATCTTCCACCTTTTATTTCACTTTATTTGTATTAAGATTTTTCATCTCAATGTTACTTTTCCTGTGATAGCTCAAATTAGTAAATCATTGGTTGGACTTTGTTATTTACTCAGCATATTACATCAACTCATGTTCTGAATGGAAAGCAAAAATGAGTAATTGCTGCAACAACTGTTTATAGAAAGGCTAAGAGCCTTAAAAGATAAAATAGTTACAATAATGTTATTGGTAATAATAACAGCCTTGAGGATAAACACCTCAAGCACCATTCTAAGTGCTTTATATACTATAACTCATTTAATTCTCACAACAATTGCAAGATGTGGACACTATTCTCATTTTACAGATGAAGACAATGAGGAAAAAGAGATCAAATAATTTGCCTAATAGCTAGCAAGAAGGAGAGTTGAGATTCAAACAGTCTGTCTCTAGAGTCTAAGTTTATAACTGTCACACTATTAAAAAAATATTGTGGGCATTGCATCTATCACACATATTAGCATATAATCAATTGGTTTATAAAAGGCATGATTTAATAGAGCAAAGAATTACTGCATGCTGGAGAGAGAACTGGCTTGCTGATCCCATAGATCTAATCTCATCTCTCTTGCTTACTAATATAGAGTCTATAATTGGGAATGCCCTTGGAAACCTCCTTGGTTTCTGGCATAACTCAGTGAGGTAAAAGACCAGTCTGTTTTGCAAAGTTTTTAAGGTTTATTGATTTTATCATGGTCATTGGCATCAAGAAATCAGGCAGCATATGGACACTGGAAAGTGTATTTTCTGCTTCTGTTATGTCCTATAGTGACCCATTTCAAATACTTTTTAGCTCAATGTACTGGAAGCCATTTACCATCCCAAACTTTAATTATTAATGTATAAGTGTTTAAAATATATGCATTAAGGCTGATAAAGCAGTGTCTGATTAATGCGCTTTGCATAAATGCACTGACACAACCTTTTTTAAAAAATTAATTCAGCCTGCAAATGAACATCATCCATTTTGCTATCATATTTTATCAGTCTGTAAAGTGCATTCTCACTTCAGTTTTCAGCTCTGGATGCAGAACACTGTGAAAAATGACAGAATTTTAATGAGAAAGTGAACAACATGCCATCAACACCCTTTTGCCAGTAAAAATGGCACAACATCAAAGCTTTAAATCATGTTCTCTCCATACCTTTTGGACATCTGTGATTCTGTCTGAGTCCTCAAAATCTGCTACATCCATCACCAGGTGCAGCCTTTAAACATGGAGGCACTGTCTACTTCACTGGTTGGCATGGCAACAGTTGTCAAATCATCCCTTGATAATGCTCTTTAATTGATTGTATATATTATTCTGAGATACGTGATTACAAAATGATGTACTGAGGCTCTTAAGTGTGCAGAGCAGCCTAGCTGCATTTAAAGATGCATTGATCCCCTGCCTTTACCCAGAAAACTGACCCTCAGAGTGCTGGAACACTCAGGAAGAAGCATAAATATTAAGTGTTAAGGAAAAGTGGTAAAGCAATGGCACAGTTCATTGCTAATCCAAGTGCATGTTAACTTACTAAACACCAACAGGCTGCATGCTGCATGCAGATATAAAGATATTTCTTAAAATCATATGTAGAAATCAGTCTATTCAAAGATAGCATTATTACCGGAATAGAATTTTTTTATTGCATTGGTGGAGAAGTTATAGGCTATTTGGAGACACATGGCATAATCTCTCTTCATTAGCATGCCTTGGGTTTTTTCTTCTCATGACTCTTTATATACAATTAGTACAGAATGTGTTGCCAATGTATTGGCTCTCCCGTTGTCTCCATCTCTCAGCTGAATGGCATTCTGTGATTTCTGGCATCTCTATTCAATTGTGAGCAACATGGAAGTGATTAACTTGGAAACTATGCCTAAAGCATCCTGTTGTTTTCATTTCAAGTCTTTTTGTTTCCCTCTATAAAATATCCCTTCTAGCATTCCCTCTGCTCTCAAACTTAAGTCCAATGCAATCTACATGAAAGTATAAGTGTGGTTCCCAGTCTAGCAGCATCAGCATCACCTGGGAACTCATTAGAAATGCAGACTCACAAGAAGCCTTGGGAGAAACAAAAATCTATGTTTTAATAAGCTCTTAAGGATTCCTATGCAGTTCACATTTGAGAACCATGGGAATAGGCTAGTCTTAGTTGCACATTAGAATTACCTGGAGAACTTTAAAAACTACCAAAACATGAGCTGCATCTCCCAGAGATTTAATTGCTTTGAGATGCACCTGGTACTTTACCATGTGATTCTAATGAGCTGAGAAGACTGAGGCACCCTGGTATAGGACAACATTGAATGTAAGATACTGAAGTGCTTAGGAGATGGTTACTAACAGACATTCTTATAGCATTCTTTTTGTTTTTATTTTTTAGATCCTATTTCACATTTGTTCATTTAGTTGTACTTTCAGCATTCATTTAGTGCGCATTATATGCCATGTGCTGTACTCAGCTTTGGAGATATAATGAAAAACACAGTCTTTAAGTTGGGGGGAGGGGCAGACAATAAAATAGTGAACAGAAGAAAGCAAATGCATATGTAATTATAAATGATAATAAATGCTCTAAAGGAAACAAATCAAATACTGTGATGAAGAATCCAGTGGACCTACTTTATTTAGGGAGAGTCTAAAAGGGTGATATTTAAGCTGAAAACTAAAGAATGATTGTAAAAAATTCTATGGTTAGGTGGACTCTGGTTGCGGGGTGCAGTTGTGTGTTTGGGGATAGATGGGGGGGTGTTCTAAGAAGAGGAAAGAGCATGTATACAACCTGTACTGAAGGAAAGCACTTCATGTGTTCAAGGAATTTAAAGAAGGCCACAATAGCTGACACTGAAGGGCTGGAAAGAAAGACCCAGATGAGTTTAGAGAGGAAGGTATGAGGTCTGGTTCTGATATGAGACGAAATAAAGAACCATGTAGGTGCCACAGTGTGGTCTGAAGAAGAGGAAGCAGTACAAATAGGTGTCCTCAGGTGATTTCAAGTCAGTAAAGTCAAGGAATCTTTTAAACTAACCACTTTTCAGCAGGTTTCTAACTGCTTAAACAGATTGCTGCCACTTCAGTTCAATGTTTTGACTCCTACTCTTTTGGAAACCTTGGCCTTCTTGGCTGGAGCAGCTTTGGATGGTATGTTGCCTGAGTTGACGTAATCTAGTACTGACTTTTAGATCTTGAGTCATAATGAAAATCTTAAGATATAGGTAAATTTTCCTGGAGTGACTTAGGATTTTAGCTTCATCTTTAATTACTAGCAGCAGTAGAAATGGAATTTTTCTTTACTGTCTATATAGTGGATATAAATGTATATCTAAATAAGTTGAATATGTAAGGAGGAAACAGAGATTTCCCCTTCTGAACATGTTTGGATTTGTTTTGCCAAATTTCTTTGTGCCTCTTGTGTTCTTCTTTACATTCATGTGCTAAATGTTTAGTGCCTTTTACAGTCTTTCTGGAATTTAATTTTCTAAAGTATATATATATATAATATATATATACTGGTTTATTATTGCCACAAGTTATTTCTGTCTTTGAATTTCAGTGTCTTATAAGCATCAAAACTTCCTTTGGAACCAGTCCCAGTAGAGATGAGAGAGTTACAGCCAAATTACCTACCAAAAGTATGACAAACAACCCAGTAATTAAGTATCCTTTTGCCATACAAGAGGTACAAAAGTTTGAAATAATTAAATCAGGTTATATCAAGCCTAAGGTTTATACTAACTTTGTAAATAAGGACAGCATGACAGAAACAATGCAATTTTAAAGGAGACCTTACAAATACTACCTATTAAAATTGCTAAAAAGGAATACTATGATGATTAGCAGGAATAGGTTTTTTTTTTTGAACTTGACAGATGATTTTCTTTTTCTTTTCTTTTTTTTCACAACTCACACACACACACACAGTGTATTTTATTTTTACAAGAGATAAATAAACTGACACCAAACGTTGTAAATGGATGACCACAACAAAAACAACAATGATTGCAATTACCAAACACGAAACACACTCATACTATGTCATAATATTGACATTCAGTCCTGTAGTCCTCCACTGTAACAGCTCCTTTACTTTGCAATGAAAATTGATTTGTATATTTTTTGCCTCTGAGTCCTTGTGGGATTTTTTTTTATTCAAACAGAAAGTCACAAAAATTATAATCATCCTCATCAGTTCACTCAGTCCCATATAATTAATTTCTTTTTTCATCTTGATCTTTTGTTAGCACTTTTATGAATTCATCAGTTTTCCATTAGAGTTCTGAAAATGCTTATTCATTCAGTTCAGCAGTATAGTCAGTTACCAGAAACCTGTACTTGTCAGTCTTTTCCATGAATTCCTTGAAGATGAAATCTTTTATAGGAACATTTTTGTGAAAGCATCAGAGTACACCCAGAACTGTCTGTAAATGAAAAAAGACTTAAAAACGACCACGGTTAAAGATTTGATGAAAGTTCATAATAATGCAATTGACAAGGAAATTTAGTTATTTCTGAGATATACATTTTAAAGTAATAACTAGAATTATGACTTATAACATTTACCAGAACATATAAGATTTTTAGGAATTTCATGTAATGTCTGAAACATTTATATTAACATTTCCATACAAATAATCCAAAGAAAGTTTAGTATTAGTTGTTTTTTGTTTGTTTGTTTTTTATACTGCAGGTTCTTATTAGTCATCAATTTTATACACATCAGTGTATAAATGTTTCTTAAAAAATTATTTTTCACCATAAAGCTAAGGATACACATAGATAGAAACCATAAGTCTAGTGAGCAAATTGGAATGTAGACTGGAAACTTTACTGCTTTCTCCAGGTGAAGTCACTGGTAGGTTAATTATCTGTGCTCTAGCAAACACCTTGTCCTTCAATGCTTGTTTGAGATCCAGAATGAGAGCAGGTCAATCAGCACATGAGTAGAGTTTAAGAGGATTGCATTTTTCATTCTTTAGAGGTCATCAGAGACCAAGGAGAGGTGAGTAACTGAACCATGGCAAAAGACATTGAGTCAATCGAGAGAAATGAAACGGTGAGTGGCTAAAAGAACTCTTTTTTAGATCTTCTTGTCCCACTTGGTTTAAAACTAGCCTAAGATACTACATTATGATGGTGACTTTAACTGTTCTCAACTTGTTATAAAAAGCTCTAGACCTAGTAGCTCACATGATTTTCCCTGGGGGCAATATCACTTCTCTTTGAAAAACAACTTTGAAAACATTTAAATATATATGCAGTGAAAAATAGCATTTTCTCCCTAAAATTACATTTATTGACAAGCAGATCATGAAAAAAAAAGAAAGAACTTCACTTTGTGTAGACATCTGGAATGGAGTGCAGGAATTATCTTTTATATTCCACAAAATAATATACCAAATTATCTGTATTCACTCTCCATTTTCAGACTGTACTCAACAGGCACATTGTGCAGGAAACATCAGCAGTTAGAGAGAAATTGTGGAGAAAGCAAGTCTGGAGTTCACAAAAGTGCAGACACAGCATGGTATGTGATCGGTCATGGCACAATGCATACTGGGGACATCTTTGTGTTGATGTTTCCACTGGGATAATTAAGAGTGGCATTGTGAGCCCAGAGGGAGACATGAACTTCTAAAAGAAGGAAGTTCTCAGAAAGAGGAATGAGGATATCATTTAATGAACATTTTCTGAATGTTTACTCTGTGTCAAACACTGAGGCTATAAGAAGTTTCTTGTATATTGGGGGGATATAGACAGTAAAGATGTAATTATGAAATATGTGATAGCAATAATAAAAATGTTAATATTTATTGATCATTTATTTACTAGCATGTTAAATGCATTTCTATCTTATTTAATTTAAACTTCATAAAAACCTAGGACATTTATTGTAAAGTTTACTATTTCTATTACTATAACTATTAAAATTACTATTGTTGCCCCATTTTGCAGATGAAGAAACTGAGGCCCAAGTCTATATATGTCCCTCAGTTTAATCATCTGGTAAGTGGAAGAGTGGAGATGCGAACTCAGCTTTGTGTGGCTCCAGAGACTGTGATTTAAGCTCTCTGTTACACTGTCTGGGGGAGAGGAGGGCAGATAAGGAACACAGAGATGGGGCCCAGGTCTGGCCTTGCTGAGGAAAAGGGGAAATTCTTCCGTGAGAGAATGACTAGCTAGGGACTGCCTATTCTTTTCTCTCCCACTGGGATAAATCTCATATTTCCACCGAGGGAAGTCTAGATGAAAATTATTGCTGGGCTTCCTGTGAGAGGCTGCATAGCCTTGTGGTAAAGAGCATTGACATGGAGCTTGCTGGGGTGAAACCTTCGCTCACAGCTTTGGAGCTATGCAACCTTAGGCAAGATTATGTAAAATGGAGATAAAGATTTCTACCTCATAGGCTCATTATGGGAACTGAATTAAATGAGCTTATCTCTGTAAAACATTTACACTTAGCACACACTACACAAGTATTAAATAAATAAATTTGAAAAAGTTATAATACCAAAAATATCAGCAGAAATTCTTCTTTGGGAGAGTTAATCACAAATGGCTTTGCTTAAGAATGCCTCCTAGGGGCTTCCCTGGTGGCTCAGTGGTTGAAAGTCCGCCTGCCGATGCAGGGGATACGGGTTTGTGCCCCAGTCCGGGAAGATCCCATATACTGCGGAGCGGCTGGGCCCGTGAGACATGGCCACTGAGCCTGCGCGTCCGGAGCCTGTGCCCCGCAACGCGAGAGGCCACAACAGTGAGAGGCCCGCGTATCGCAAAAAAAAAAAAAAAAAAAAAAAAGAATGCCTCCTAGTTCTAAAACATGTTTCATCTCAGGTGGAATATTGAGGTTCTTGGTGGCGACAAGGGAGGAGGGCCTTGGGATGAGAAGGGCTGGGGTGTCTGTCTTGGGTTTTATAAAAAAGAGCTTGATTTTGGTGTTCAAACATTCCTGGATTCAAATCCTGCCTCCGTCTTTTAGATCTTGAACATACCATTTAATAACTTTATTCTCAATTCTTATTGGAGAAATGAGAAAAATAACTCCTATAATTAAATGAATTATTTTTTATGACAAAACCTGTCATAGACTAGGGACTACAATGGTGGCTGTTAAAAATATTACCACTTATTAGTGCAGTAAGTTAGGAAAACCCAATTTATCTCTGAGTTTCAATTTTCTGCTATATATATCAAGACTTATGGAAATTATAGTATTTATATACATAGTATTAAAGTAGCTAAGAGAGTTATTTCAATTCAGGAAAGACAAAGAAATGAGTAGAACAGAAATTATTTGATTCTTTATCAGGTAAAATACTTGACTTATATTTAGGGGTCATGTGTATTGATGAGAGACAAATTTAAATGACTCTGACAGTTTCTCCCTCCTTCTGGTGGTTTAGCAGACAGCTGGCTCAGCTGGACTGACCCAGGTGGTCAGTATTACTGCCGGTTAAGGATCTTCCTAGGGCCTTCATGTATAGACTTTGCCCTTAAGTATGTGAAACCAACAGCATTGTTCTTGGGCCTGAAGATCTATCAAAATATTTTTTGGTACTCAGAGAAACTAGGTGTTCCCTAGCCCCTCTTAGGCTTAACCCATAATTATGTACTGAGATGTGTGGCAGGGCCCATGCTCTCTTGGCCTGCTCACTGTCACATGTGTAGTCCACTGGCCTATGCAGGCCCCTCTCTCCTGGAATCTTGGCCATAGTGTGTTATGACCACCTATGCCTGGCCTATGCTGTGAATAATGTCAGTGCAATACATATGTTCTTTTGCTTTTCTCTTTCTAAGTTTTGTCCCCAATAAACCCTATATTATGCTTGTATTACGTGGCACTATTGATGTGTATCCATGATCTGCTTGCATAACATATACCAAAAATGTCTGTCTTTAAATTATACTTTGAGCTGCAAAATCTTCTCACAATAGGTGGCATAAGGGCCTGAGATCAACCTTTGGTGAATAGTTGCACTGAAAAAAACTGTGGGCAGAATGCCTCACACTTCATTATTTCAATTATCTCTCTCTCTCCCTCTACCCACTCTCTCCCTCTTTTCTTGTTGCTGGGTGATAGCATGTGATTCATAATTCATGAAAGTTAACTGCACATATGATACTACTGTCCAATTTATTTTATGAGGGGTTTTGATGATTTCACGGGAAGGACCCATCCCATACTTGGGAAGAAGTTGGCTAGAGGTGAGTAGTGTCTTCTCCCTGGAGGCTAGGAGGATGGCAGTGGTGATGGTGGCCACAGATGGAAGACAGCTTTAGACAGTGTAGTGACAGGTTTATAAGTCTTCAAGCCAAAGACTACTTTCAGAGGAGGCCTGCACTGGGCAGGAATGGGCCTGTACTGGTACCCCTGCTGTGCTCAGACACTGACTGGGGCCAGCCTAGGGGAAGAATGGTCTTGGCACAAATGTAGAGGTGAATCCAGAGGGACAGCAGCTGGATCTGCCAGGCAGCCATGCTCCAGGCAGCAGGAGATCTAAGCAGTGTCTTTCCATGACTGCTGCAGCCATACGACCGTATAAGATCTAGTCTCTGGCTACTTCTTTGCCGTATCATCAACCACAGTCCTGCTAGCTTATCTGCTCCTGTCCTGCTGACCTCCTTGCCACTTCCTGAACACAATGAATATTCTCCTGCCTCATGGCCATTGCAATAATTACTTCATCTACCTGGAAAATTTTCACTATATATTTATTTGTATGGTTTGCTACCTCAATTTGGTTTTCCTTCAAGAGTTCCATGTCAGAGTTGCCACTCTGGCCACTCTATCCAAAATAGCACATTCCCTGCTCCATCATACTCCATTGTACTCTCCTTTTTTTTTTTCTGCATTGTGTTTATTTTCTGTTTATTTCCATAAGAAGGTAAGCTGTATGAGGCAGACCTCATTTTTATTCTCTAATAAATGACATGCATCTAGGATAAGTGTCTATCACATACTCATAACTGGAAATATGAGATTTATCCCAGTGCTCAGTAAATGTTTTTGGAATGAATAAATATTTACTTGCATTTCATTCATTCCACACAATCTCACTTATTGTAAACAGTACCCTCATATGCCAGGAGGGAGATCTATTACTTTAAGACATATGTCAGTAAGAATTACTTCTATAATCTGCTGAAGAATCTCTACCGGGGAGATGATAAATGTTCTTAGTGATTTTAAATTTCATGACACAAATCAGTGGGGGTGGGGGGGAAGAACGTCCTTATTTTTAATTGACTTCATTTATTTACAAAGTCTTGGACTCAAATGAGCTTTTCTACAATAGAGCAAACTCCAATCTCTAAATCAATATGACGTCTTTTGTTAGGTTTTATCACCATTGTGTTATGTTTTACTCATAATTGTGTAGTTAGTCTCTAGATATTCTAACCCCTCCTACCATCATCCCTACTTCTCAGCACTCCATCTTTCATTCCTTTCATAGCAAAATTCATTTTACATTTTGCTTACATTTTTGTGCTCTGGTGGCCCGACTGGATTGCTAGTCTCCACAGGGTTCAAGGACTCCACTAATCGGTATCCTCTACTATTTTAATGACCACATGGAATGCAATCCATTTTTTTTTTTTTTGCGGTAAGCGGGCCTCTCACTGTTGTGGCCTCTCCCGTTGTGGAGCACAGGCTCCGGACGCGCAGGCTCAGCGGCTATGGCTCACGGGCCCAGCCGCTCCGCGGCATGTGGGATCTTCCCGAACCGGGGCACGAACCCGTGTCCCCTGCATCGGCAGGCGGACTCTCAACCACTGCGCCACCAAGGAAGCCCTGCAATCCATTTTTGACTCACCACTGGATACCTCTTTCACACACTCAGTCTGTTGCTGTTTATCGTTATTCCTTGTTCATATTCCTCATTCATTTTCCACTTATGTGAATATGGCTGTGTGCAGGTCAATTTTACTTCAGTTTTAAAGTAGAATTTCTTGAGATCCAATTAAGCATTTTTCTCATGCTCAAATACACAGAGTCTACTACAGGATTCCCGTTGTGCTCTAATTTTATAATGAAATTGAAAGGAAATCAATCAAGTTCCTTTGGCATGGGTTGGTTGTTATAAACTCATGCTGTTTATTGCTTATTTTATGTTCCTCTGCATTTTACAGAAATACTTTTCAGTATGTTTCCACTATTTCAGTAGATTATTACTAAACCTTGATCACAGTTTGTTTTTCAAGAAGTTAATACTATTTTTGTATTTCTTGGTTCTATCTCAGTTCTTACTGATTTAAAAATGACATTTAATAAGAAATGATTAAGCAGTTCCTCTGACAAATGTATGTGTATCTACATTATTAGTTACTTATAATAATGAAGTTTTCCAAACAAATTTATTCATAAAAATATAATATCACAGAAACACTCCCCTAGAAGACAATGCTTTGTTTTATGAAGTGCAAGCAAGAGAATGGCTATGAATTTACTAGCTTCATCATGAAGAAAAGACATAGAGAGATGGTCAGTGTATTAGTTTCCTAGGCTACCATAACAAAGTATGACAAATTAGGTGTCTTAAAACACCATAAATTTATTCTTTCATAGTTTTGGATGCCCGAAGCTCAAAATCAAGGTGTTCACAGGCTAGCCTCCTTCTGAAGGCTCTACGAAAGAATCCTTTCTTGCCTCATCCTAGTTTGTGGCGGTTACTGACAATCCTTGTCTTATAGCTGCCTCACTCTATTCTCTGTCTGTATTGTTCTGTGACCTTCCCTGTGTCTCCTCTGGGTCTCTCTATTCAAATATCCCTCTCCCTTCTCTTATAAATAAATCAGTCATTGGATTTCAGTCCTACCTTAATCCAGTATGACCTCATCTGAACTTGATGACATCTGCAAAGACCTTATGATAGTAATAATAAAGTCATATTCACAGGTACTAGGGGTTAGGACTTAAACATATCTTTTTGGAGAACACAATTCCATTCATGACATCCAAGTTCCCAAACCTCTGAATCTTTGGCCAGTTACTGTGCTGAAAATACCAGAAAGGTTGTCTTAGTCCATTTGGCCTGCTATAATAGAATACCACAGACTGGGTGGCTCAAACAACAAACATCTCTTTCTCACAGTTCTGGAGGCTGGTAAGGCGAATATCGAGGCACTGGAAGATTCAGTGTCTGCTGAGAGCCCACTTCCTTGTTCTTAGATGACCGTCTTCACTCTGTGTCCTCACATAGCAAAAAGAGGACTAGAAAGTTCCCTGGTGTCTCTTTTATAATGGCACTCATCCCATTCATGAGGGGTTCATACACTGGGGTTTAGGATTTCAACATATGAATTTTGGAAGACACATTCCATGATAAGTATAATCTGGGCAGTGGGATTCAATATCTGATTGCTCTCCCATTCTGGTGACCTGGTTGGGGGCTTGAGTGATCCTTTGGCTTAGATTAGGGGCAGACTCAGTGTCTTGCCCATTATACATTTTTTTGGGGGGGGCATTGAGTCCCATTCTGGTTCTAAAAGACACTGAGAGACAAAATCAAAAGAGGCAACATATACATAAATGGCAATGATGGGGGGGAGAGAGAGACAGACAGAGACAGAGAGAGAGAGGGAATGAATTCCTCAAAAGGGAACTATGTACTGCATCAAGATCTTTTAACCTCTTTGCTACTCTGTGGAAAGTACCACTATCATCATGGCTAATTATGGGCTGAATCCCTTTCAGAGCAATTAGAGGGAAGAATTGAACTCTTTGTGAAAGTTTAAATGCCTCAAATAATTCTGAGAGAATAATTCTGTCTTACTTATTTTGTAACTTAAGAGATTGCTTAAACCAATGGTGTGCTGGTAAGCTGTCTCTATTTTAAAAAAGTCCTGATTTGTAGCATTTGTCAGTTTACATGGTGTAAATACTTCCACCATGGTCAATTTCATGATACCAATGGTTTAACAACTGGCTCTCAAAACTCCTGAAAATTTTATAATTGGATCTTGTGAGCCAGTATATAACATAAATATGGTCTCATTATGGTTTAAGACATGAAAAATATGTAAAAGGGAGCAAGGAATATCAAAATTTAGCTTTTTTTTTGTTTTAAATTTAAAGATGCAAATTAAGTCAACAAAAGGCAGCACAAGTAATCAATTACTTCAAAAATTGTAATCCTTCATGTCTGAGTTTACACTGTCATGGGGATACTTACAGGTAGATGTTTAAATCAGTGTAAATTTCATAGAAAACAACTTGCTGACCCTATTCAAACCAGTACTGCCTCCATCACCCTATTCTCTTGTTCTGCATTATTTTTCCTTTTAGCACTTATCACTATATAATATTATATTATTTATTAATTTATTTTCTGTTTTTTCCTACTATATAAGGTCCATGGGGAAGGGGTCATGTTTATCTCATTCACTGTGGAATGGCCATACTGAGAACAGTGCCTATCATTTAGTAGGTACTCAATAAATATTTGTTGAAATAATAAATGGATGAATAAATGAATGTGTGAATAAAACATATTGAAATAATAAATGGATGAATAAATGAATGTGTGAATGAAACAAAAATCTATTCTTATTTACACATCTTGCTATAATTCATTCTTCTTAAGGCCTGCTTAATATTTTGTCATAGGTATGTACCACAATTTATTTAATCAATCTTCTATTACGTGTATCTTCCTGTATTGAATATCCTTATGTGTACATCTTTGTACACCTGCATATCTGTAGGTTAAATATCTAGAACTAGAATTGCTGGGTTAAAGAATATATACTTAAATTTTTGGTATATATATCAACAAGTTGCCCCCAAAAGTAGTTATA
The DNA here is from genome assembly GCF_951394435.1 of Stenella coeruleoalba. Taxonomy (NCBI): domain Eukaryota; kingdom Metazoa; phylum Chordata; class Mammalia; order Artiodactyla; family Delphinidae; genus Stenella; species Stenella coeruleoalba. The sequence goes on from NC_137163.1 coordinate 43,426,518, forward strand.
CAGATTTGTATTCTTTTACTGACTTAAAAAATCCTATTTCTGAGTTTTTAAAATGACTTGTTAACAAATAGGCCTAGACGGATATTCCAAATTCATGATGAAATACACGTAGTTCAAATGAAAAGCCAGCCTCAGGCTTGATGAACACTAGAAGAATTTCCATTTATATTAAGAACAAGGCAAAGATGCTCACTGAAGACAAAAGAGTTGGATGGAGCAGGACTTTGGAGATGGTTGATGAGGCATGGGATGATGGGTTGAGTGATCAGGGTCAACAGGGCATTCTACATACAGATGTGCAGGCATGGAGTGCACAAGGGGGCACAACAGAGTGCCATTCACATGATAGACAGTACAGATTTGTGTATTTGATATGATAATTTTCTGGAGATAGCAGGAAACCATCTTGTTCCAACAAAATCAGGATATTATGACAATTTTCTGACAGATGAAAGGAAAATGTTTTGAGGAAGAGTACTTATTCTAATTTGCTCAAAGGTACAAAATGGGCTCGTGGTGGCTCTGAAAGACAGCATCGAATGATGGCCCAGCTCAGCCCATCCACTATGTCAGGAGCTGAATGGAGCCAAAGAAGCAACAGATTATCCATTGCCATTAGAGTGAGTTCTGTATGTGGTCTGGGCTGATGAGACACAAGATCAGTTTTCTCATTGCAATCTAGTGAGGACCAGCCACTGACAGCTGCCTGTCAATTGACAGGTGAAGATCATCTGGCAGAAGTGAGACTTGTCCAGACTCTGAGATTTGTTGAAATCTATCACTTTACCTGCCCAGAGCATACTGAAGCATCTTTAAACAGAAAAACAGAAATTGGGATCCTTGATACCACAGACATAGGAAGGAACTCTCCCAGCACCTGTTATCAGCTGAGATAAAATGGACATACGTTTGTATACATGTGATATAATATTGTTTGATAAATTCAAGCGATTTGTAAATTCATGGTATCTTTATTACGTGTGGCTCTGGATAAGTGTGTGGAAATGTATGTCAGGTATAGAATTCTCTGGAACAAATTTAGGTTCTTTAAAAGAAAAAGACTTTGCTTAGAAATAGAAGAAACAAAATAACTATATGTAATAACTAGACAATAAAAGGAAACTTGGGTCAGATTGGAACCAAGACGAACATAATTACTGGAGTACACAAATTCTTATTTTTTAGATCAAAGTGGGCCTTAATGTCCACATCCCCAAGTCCCCTGGCTTGTCAACTTTCTGTATAACCAAATGCCTGATTGATGCTATACCAGTGTGAGGAGAAGACTCCTCTTGTCACCATTGGAACGGAGAGGTACTTTTGAAGCTCTAAACATCCAAATAATTGGAGCCAATCCCACAGGAAAAACTTACTCAGCTTTTGGCTATATCCAGAGAAGACTGGTTCCCTTATTAATATGTGCTTTGGAATGCATTCCCCTGCCTAAATATGTTATAAGTGATACTAGCACTGTCTACAAGAACTTCTAAAACTACACTGTAGTTGTATCCCTTATTTGTTATTCTAAATTAATGTGCTCAACTAACATTAAAGAATGGTGTTGTAAGTGATACTTAGGAAAATATGCAAGAGGATTGTAAAATGATTTAAAGGCATGATCTTGGGCTAAAACTGAAAATAACAGAAGTTATTATGACTTAAGAGAATATGGGTCAAGTGCTGAAAAAGATCTTAGATTTTTTTACTCATCTGTTCAACAGGGACTTATTAAGTACCTCATATGTGAAGCATTTTGTGAGCTATTGTAAAAGTTAGAAAAAAAATGGGAGGTGTGGCCCAAAGTTCACTTGAAACATGTAGATCAATAGGAAAGATGAGGCATGCTTACATGGAAATAACAGGAGAATGAGGAGTTAAATAGCAAAGCACCAACGTATTGCCTGGGCCACAGTGAGTAGTATAGTCTACAAGTGGTACAGAAGAAACAGATATGAATTGAACTGTAGAGAAGATTTCTTGGAAGAAATAGAATTTGAGCTATATTTTATTTTATTTATTTTTTTGTGTTCAGATATTTTTTAAACATCTTTATTGGAGTATAATTGTCTTACAATGTTGTGTTAGTTTCTGCTGTATAACAAAGTGAATCAGCTATATTTATACATATATCCACATATCCCCTCCCTCTTTGAGCTATATTTTAGACTAGGTAGGATTTTTCAATTCATTAAACACCGTGAGCAGTGACTTGTAAACTGAAATAAGCATGGACTCCATTTCTATAAAAAGCTGAGAACTCAAATGGAGCAGAGGATTTGTGTATTGTAAAGTTTGGATAGCTTGGAGGGAGAGGATGGAGGGAGCATTAGAGGTGCCAGACTATGGAATGCCTTAAAATCTGGGCAAAGGCATTGATCTTAACTGCAGACAATGAGAAATTTTTGTCATTTGTTGTATTAGTCAGGGTTATCTAGAGAAACAGAACCTATCTATATCTAATCTATATCCATAATATTACATATATAAATAAAACATAATGAGATTTATTATAAGGAATTGGCTTATGTGATTATGGGGGCTGAGGAGTCCTATAATCTGTTGTCTGAAAGCTGGAGACCCAGGAAAGTTGGTGGTGTAAATTCTAGTCCAAGTTCAAAGGCCCGAGAACCGAAAGTGCTAATGGTGTAAGTTTTAGTCCGAGGTCAAGAGCAGACCAATGTCTCAGCTCAAAGTCAGGTAGAGGGAGCCAATTTAACCTTCCTCCACCTTTTTGTTCTATTCAGATCCTCAACAGATCGGATGTTGCCCACTACACTGGGGAAGCTATCTGCCTTATTCAGTTTATTGATTCAAATGCTAATCTCTTCCAGAAACATTCTCACAGACACACTCAGAAAGTATATTTAACCAGATATCTGGACAGCCTGTGGCCCAGTCAGGTCACATAAAACTAATCATCACAATTGTTGAATAGGGAACAATATAACATATTTTTTAAAAAAACCTTCCCTTTAGAAATATTGAGTTGTAGTAGTGGGTTAACTGGTTAGAGGCAAGGCAGATGAGAAGCAATGTTAACACACTGTTAACATGCTCTTGTAGAGCTATAGAAGTTAAGTAATAAAAGTCAAGGATGTATTTTATAGGAAGGATCTCAAAGTATTTGGTGATTGACTTGGAGGTAAAGAAGTGAGTCAAAAGTTTTATGCCCTGGATGTAGCATTAGCAAAAATGAGAATTTTGAGGGAAGACTACACTTTTGAGGAATTTCATATATTCAAGCTCAGATATAGACAACATGAGGCACAATATACAACTTGGGCATGGGGCTGTGATTAAGTGTTATGCCATGGTGTGAATAAGAGGCAAAGGACTTTTGGCCTCCCAGACAATCAAGATTATTATAAAGTCTGGTCAGTGCATAGAGACATTTTTTTATGTATATAATAGTCAAATAGCAAAATTTTAATAAACTTTAGAGCTCAGAGCTCATAATGGGACTGAAGAGAGGGGATTCTAGAGTAGAGTACTGAAGAAGTAGAGAAACAGAGGACATTTACAAAGTCAAAGGAAGACAAGCACCGAAGGCAAACCCTGTGAGCAGTGGTGCTGGCAGTAAGTGAGGGAACATTAGATAAGTGCTTGGTTGTAGAGCAACCCAGAGAAGCAGGAAGAAGAACAAATAGACCTTAGTTGGAAGAGGTGGCTACCCATATTTTCTCAAGGTAATCAAGTTGCTATCCACTTTTTAATAAAAATACAGTGAGTAGCCTGACATTAAATGTTTACAATTTTTAGCTATTAGTACTAGTAAGTTATTAGAAAAAATAATGGCTCCTTTCTTTTCTCCTCATATGATATAGATGTAGTTTATATTCTGATTCCTTCCCTAAACTGGGTTTCTGGAGGACTAAAGAACCTGTTTTCTTTCTGATCCTTGGATATGAAAAATTAATAAGTATCTGGTTATCAATCATATTTATGGAATAAATGTGAACAGATAAATGTATGAATGGCAGAAGGGAGGAAGGAAAATAATATAGATTTAAATATTCTATGCAAGAATACTCTATCCTAGAAACTATTCAGCAAGATGATATACAGTCTTCCCTCAGTATCTGTGAGGGGTTGTTTCCAAGACCCACTGGGGATAACAAAATTTGTGGATGCTCAAATCCCACATTCAGCCAGCTGAGTCCCTTATTCCTATCTGAGCTTCCAAATCCACCATGGATCAGGTAGTACTGTATTTATTGAAAAAACTGTGCATATAAGTGGACACGTGGTTCAAACTCATGTTGTTCAAGGATCAACTGTAATCTAACTACAAATCGGAGAGGGCATAAAAGTGCTTTTATTCAGCAAAACTAGATTTGAATCAGGAAATTTCTACATGTATGCCCTCAAGAACTTTATATTATAAAATGAGTTGAAACTCCAGCATAAAGACTTTTAATTAATTAATTATTTTTCTTATTAGTCATCCATTTTATACATATCGATGTATACATGTCAATCCCAATTGTCCAATTCGTCACACCACAATCCCCACCACCCGCTGCTTTCCCTCTTGGTGTCCTTATGTTTGTTCTCTACTTCTGTGCCTCAATTTCTACTCTGCAAACCAGTTCATCTGTACCATTTTCTAGGTTCCACATATATGTGTTAATATACGATACTTGTTTTACTCTTTCTGACTTACTTCACTCTGTATGACAGTCTTTAGATGCATCCATGTCTCTACAAATGACCCAAGTTCATTCCTTTTTATGGCTGGTAATATTCCATTATATATATGTACCACATCTTCTTTATCCATTTGTCTGTTGATGGGCATTTAGTTTGCTTCCATGACCTGGCTATTGTAAATAGTGCTGCAATGAACACTGGGGTGCATGTGTCTTTTTTTTTTTTTTTTGCAGAACGCGGGCCTCTCACTGTTGTGGCCTCTCCCCTTGCGGAGCACAGGCTCCGGACGCGCAGGCTCAGCGGCCATGGCTCACGGGCCCAGCCACTCCACGGCATGTGGGATCTTCCTGGACCGGGACACGAACCCACGTCCCCAGCATTGGCAGGTGGACTCTCAACCACTGCGCCACCAGGGAAGCCCTGAATGTGTCTTTCTGATTTATGGTTTTCTCTGGGTATATGCCCAGTAGTGGGATTCCTGGGTCATATGGCAATTCTATTTTTAGTTCTTTAAGAAAACTCCATACTGGTCTTCATAGTGGTTGTATCAATTTACATTCCCACCAACAGTGCAAGAGGGTTCCCTTTTCTCCACACCTTCTCCAGGATTGGTTGTGTGTAGATTTTCTGATGATGCCCATTCTAACTGGTGTGAGGTGATACCTCATTGTAGTTTTGATTTACATTTCTCTAATAATTAGTGATTTTGTGCAGCTTTTCATGTACTTCTCGGCCATCTGTATGTCTTCTATGGAGAAATGTCTATTTAGGTCTTCTGCCCATTTTTTGATTGGGTACTGTGTTTTTTTAATATTGAGCTGCATGAGCTATTTATATATTTTGGAGATTACTCCTTTGTCCGTTGATTCATTGGCAAATATTTTCTCCCACTCTGAGGATTGCCTTTTCGTTTTCTTTGTAGTTTCCTTTGCTTTGCAAAAGCTTTTAAGTTGCATTAGGTCCCATTTGTTTATTTTTGTTTTAATTTCTATTACCCTAGGAGGTGGATCAAAAAAGATCTTGCTGTGATTTATGTCAAAGAGTGTTCCTACTATGTTTTCCTCTAAGAGTTTTGTAGTGCCTGGACTTACATTTAGGTCTCTAATCTATTTTGAGTTTATTTTTGTGTATGGTGTCAGGGAGAGTTCTAATTTCATTCTTTTACATGTAGCTGTCCAGTTTTCCCAGCAGCACTTATTGAAGAGACTGTCTTTTCTCCATTGTATATCCTTGCCTCCTTTGTCATAGATTAGTTGACCATAGGTGCGTGGGTTTATCTCTGGGCTTTCTATGCTATTCCATTAATCTATATTTCTGTTTTTGTGCCAGTATCATATTGTCTTGATTACGATAGCTTTGTAGTAGAGTCTGAAGTCAGGGTGTCTGATTCCTCCAGCTCCTTTTCTCTTCCCTCAAGACTGCTTTGGGTATTGGGAGTCTTTTGTGTCTCCATACAAATTTTAAGACTTTTTGTTCTAGTTCTGTAAAAAATGATATTGGTAATTTGATAGGGATTGCATTGAATCTGTAGATTGCTTTGGGTAGTATAGTCATTTTCACAATATTGATTCTTCCAATCCAAGAACACGGTGTACCTCTCCATCAGTTTGTGTCATCTTTAATTTCTTTCATCAGTGTCTTATAGTTTTCTGCATACAGGTCTTTTGTATCCTCAGGTAGGTTTATTCCTAGATATTCTATTCTTTTTGTTGCAATGGTAAATAGGAGTGTTTTCTTAACTTCTCTTTCAGATTTTTCATCATTAGTGTATAGGAATGTGAGAGATTTCTGTGCATTAATTTTGTATCCTGCGACTTTACCAATTCATTGATTAGCTCTAGTAGTTTTCTGCTGGCAACTTTAGGATTCTCTCTATATAGTATCATGTCATCTGCAAACAGTGACAGGGTTACTTCTTCTTTTCCAATTTGGATTCCTTTTATTTATTTTTCTTCTCTTGTTGCCATGCTTAGTACTTCCAAAACTATGTTGAATAACAGTGGTGGGAATGGACATCCTTGTTTTGTTCCTGATCTTAGAGTAAATGCTTTCAGTTTTTCACCATTGAGAATGATGTTTGCTGTGGGTTTGTCATATATGCCCTTTATTATGTTGAGGTAGGTTCCCCCTATATGGCCACTTTCTGGAGAGTTCTTATCATAAATGGATGTTGAAGTTGGTTGAAAGCTTTTTCTGCATCTATTGAGATGATCATATGTTTTTTATACTTCAATTTGTTAATATGGTGTATCATATTGATTGATTTGCATATATTGAAGAATCCTTGCATCCTTGGGATAAATCCCACTTGATCGTGGTGTATGATCCTTTTAATGTGTCGTTGGATTCTGTTTGCTAGTATTTTGTTGAGGATTTTTGCATCTAAATGCAGTGATATTGGTCTGTAATTTTGTTTTTTTTTTTGTATTATCTTTGTCTGACTTTGGTGTCAGGGTGATGGTGGCCTCATAAAATGAGTTTGGGAGTGTTCCTTCCTCTGCAATTTTTTTGGAAGAGTTTGAGAAGGATGGGTGTTAGCTCTTCTCTAAATGTTTGATAGAATCCACCTGTGAAGCCATCTGGTCCTGGACTTTTGTTTGTTGTAAGCTTTTTAATCAGAGTTTCAATTTCATTACTTGTGATTAGTCTGTTCACATTTTCTATTTCTTCCTGGTTCAGTCTTGGAAGGTTATACCTTTCTAAGAATTTGTCCATTTCTTCCAGGTTGTCCATTTTATTGGCATAGAGTTGCTTGTAGTAGTCTCATAGGATGCTTTGTATTTCTACGTTGTCTGTTGTAACTTCTCCTTTTTCATTACTAATTTTATTGATTTGAGTCCTTTCCCTCTTTTTCTTGATGAGTCTGGCTAATGGTTTATCAATTTTGTTTATCTTTTGAAAGAACCAGCTTTTAGTTTTATTGTTCTTTGGTATTGTTTTCTTTGTTTCCATTTCTTTCATTTCTGCTCTGATCTTTATGATTTCTTTCCTTCTGCTAACTTTGGGTTTTGTTTGTTCTTCTTTCTCTAGTTCCTTTAGGTGTAAGTTTAGATTGTTTATTTGAGATTTTTCTTGTTTCATGAGGTAGGCTTGTACAGCTATAAACTTCCCTCTTAGAACTGCTTCTGCTGCATCCCGTAGGTTTTGGATCGTCGTGTTTTCATTGTCACTTGTGTCTAGGTATTTTTTGATTTCCTGTTTGGTTTCTTTAGTGACCTCTTGGTTATTTAGTAATGTGTTGTTTAGCCTCCATGTGTTTGTTTTTTTACGAGTTTTTCCCTGTAATTGATTTCTAATCTCATAGCGTTGTAGTCAGAAAAGATGCTTGGTATGATTTCAATTTTCTTCAATTTACTGAGGCTTGATTTATGACCCAAGATGTGATCTGTCCTGGAGAATGTTCCATGCATACTTGAGAAGGAATTGTAATCTGTTGTGTTTGGATGGAATGTCCTATAAATATCAATTAAATCTACTTGTTTTATTGTGTCATTTAAAGTTTGTGTTTCCTTATTAATTTTCTGTTTGGATGATCTGTCCATTGGTGTAAGTGAGGTGTTAAAATCCCCCACTATTATTGTGTTACTGTCAACTTCCTCTTTTAGATCTGTTAGCAGTTGCCTTCTGTATTGAGGTGCTCCTATGTTGAGTGCATATATATTGATAATTGTTTTATGTTTTTCTTGGATTGATCCCTTGATCATTATGTAGTGTCCTTCCTTGTCTCTTATAAGATTCTTTATTTTAAAGTCTATTTTATCTGATATGAGTATTGCTACTCCAGCTTTCTTTTGATTTCCATTTGCATGGAATATCTTTTTCCATCCCCTCACCTTCAGTCTGTATGTGTCCCTAGGTCTGAAGTGAGTCTCTAGTAGACAGCATAAATATGGGTCTTGTTTTTGTATCCATTCAGTAAGCCTGTGTCTTTTGGTTGGAGATTTTAATCCATTCACATTTAAGGTCATTATTGATATGTATGTTCCTATTACCGTTTTCTTAATTTTGGGGTTTTTTGTTTTTGTAGGTCCTTTTCTTCTCTTGTGTTTCCCACTTAGAGAAATTCCTTTAGCATTTGTTGTAGAGCTGGTTTAGTGGTACTGAATTTTCCTAGCTTTTGTTTTCTCCTTCGAATCTGAATGAGATTCTTGCCAGGTAGCATAATCTTGGTTGTAGTTTCTTCCCTTTCATCACTTTAAATATGTCATGCCACTCCCTTCTGGCTTGTAGAGTTTCTGCTGAGAAATCAGCTGTTAACCTGATGGGAGTTCCCTTGTATGTTATTTGTCATTTTTCTGTTGTTGCTTTCAATAATTTTTCTTTGTCTTTAATTTTTGCCAATTTGATTACTCTGTGTGTCAGCGTGTTTCTCCTTGGGTTTATTCTATATGGGACTCTCTGTGCTTCCTGGACTTGGGTGGCTATTTCCTTTCCCATGTTAGGGAAGTTTTTGACTATAATCTCTTCAAATATTTTCATGGGTCCTTTCTCTCTCTCTTCTCCTTCTGGGACCCCTATAATGTGAATGTTGTTGCGTTTAATGTTGTTCCAGAGGTCTCTTAGGCTGTCTTCATTTCTTTTCATTCTTTTTTCTTTATTCTGTTCTGCAGCCATGAATTCCACCATTCTGCCTTCCAGGTCACTTATGTGTTCTGCCTCAGTTATTCTGCTATTGATTCCTTCTACTGTATTTTTCATGTCAGTTATTTGTTGTTCATCTCTGATTGCTTGTTCTTTAATTCTTCTCTGTCTTTGTTAACCATTTCTTGCATCTTCTCGATCCTTGCCTCCATTTTTTTTCTGAGGTCCTGTATCATCTTCACTATCATTATTCTGAATTTTTTTTCTGGAAGATTGCCTATCTGCATTTCTTTTAGTTGTTTTTCTGGGTTTTATCTTGTTTCTTCATCTAGTACATAGCCATCTGCCTTTTCATCTTGTCTATCTTTCTATGAATGTGGTTTTTGTTCCACAGGTTGCAGGGTTGTAGTTCTTCTTGCTTTTGCTGTCTGCCGTCTGATGGATGAGTCTGTCTAAGAGGCTTGTGGAAGTTTCCTGTTGGGAAGGACTGGTGGAGAGTAGAGCTGCAAGACTTTTTTATATTACAACCTTACTTGTACTTTGGTAGGATCTCGTTTCTTATACATAATATATATAACATATATCTTAAAAAAATAAAGCAAACTTGGAATCTGGTTCCCATACCTCATATTATTGTAGCATCTTTTATAACAGGGGGATTTACAGAAAACATACCTTGCCTTAACTATCCTCCCCATTCTTAAACATTGGAGCAAATACAAATAGTTGCTGTGGTAGACATGAGTGCGCACCACGATTCTTAGTTCTCCTGGGAACGTACACTCTTGGAATCAAGTCTGGTCTTCTGACTTGCTTTGGTGAAATTTAGATGGAAGTGAGGAAGATCACTTCTAGGCCAAAGTCTGTAATGGTTGGTGGCCATGATTTTCATGCTTTAATCTGTTCCTAGGTAGATTCTGAAGCATCATTCTGAAAATGCAGCAACATAAGATAATGGAACCTTTGTCATTTTATGTCCCTGAACACCTGTGATGGCAGCTCACCCAGCTGATCCCTACTGGATACATTGTGAATGAGAAATAAATATTTTAAACTACTGAAATTTTTGTGGTTGATTATTAGCACAATATAATCCAGGATATCCTGAATAAGTCCATGTACTTTTTAAAAAAGGGAATTTTTTCCCATAATTCTGAAATTGTTTGGAAAAAGTTACTATAAGACTATGTTATTGCCCTTACATAGATAAAGTTAAAATATATTAACAACTAAAAGGCTTATAGAACGTTCCTTTTGTGAGTGAAGGATTAACACCACATTTCATAATCTGTTTTATTTTTTTATACTCCAATGACACCAATAGTGTATCTATATTTTTAGTATGCCTAAGGGAGATTATTTTTATTTTATTTATCTTTTATTAATATTTATTGGAGTATACTTTACAATGTTTTGTTATTTTATTTTCTTAATTTTTTATTAATTTCTATTGGCATATAGTTGCTTTACAATGTTGTGTAAGGGAGATAATTGATAGTTCTGCTTTTACAATTTTATGTATTCTTGCAATTTTTTTTTGTTTTCATTTTTTAACATTTTTACTGGAGTATAACTGCTTTACATTGTTGTGCTAGTTACTGCTGTATAACAAGGTGAATCAGCTTTATGTATACATATATCCCCATATCACCTCCCTCTTTTGTGTCCCTCCAATCCTCCCTATCCCACCCCTCTTGGTGGTCACAAAGCACCGAGCTGATCTCCCTGTGCTATGCAGCTGCTCCCCAGTAGCTATCAATTCTACATTTGGTAGTGTACATATGTCAATGCCACTCTCTCACTTCATCCCAGCTTACCCTTCCCCCTCCCCGTGTACTCAAGTTCCTTCTCTACATCTGTGTCTTTATTCCGGTCCTGCCCCTAGGCTCTTTGGAACCTTTTTCTTTTCTTTTTTTTTTTACATTCCATATATATGTGTTAGCATACAGTATTTGTTTTTCTTTTTCTGACTTACTTCACTTTGTATGATACACACTAAGTCCATCCACCTCACTACAAATAACTCAATTTCATTTCTTTTTATGGCGGAGTAATATTCCATTGTATATATGTGCCACATCTTCTTTATCCATTCATCTGTTGATGGATACTTAAGTTGCTTCCATGTCCTGGCTATTGTAAATAGAGCTGCAACGAACATTGTTCTACATGACTCTTTTTAAATTACAGTTTTCTCAGGGTATATGCCCAGTAGTGGGTTTGCTGGGTCATATGGTCGTTCTACTTGTAGTTTTTTAAGAAACCTCCATACAGTTCTCCACAGTGGCTGTGTCAATTTACATTCCCTACAAGAGTGCAAGAGGGTTCCCTTCTCTCCACACACTCTCCAGCATTTATTCTATGTAGATATTTTGATGACGGCCATTCTGATTGGTAAGAGGTGATATCTCATTGTAGTTTTGATTTGCATTTCTCAAAAAATTAGTAACATTGAGCTTCCTTTCATGTGTTTGTTGACAATCTGTATATCTTCTTTGGAGAAATCTCTCTGTAGGTCTTCTGCCCATTTTTAGATTGGGTTGTTTGTTTTTTTTGATGTTGAGCTGCATGAGCTGCTTGTATATTTTGGAGATGAATCCTTTGTCCATTTCTTTGTTTGCAAATATTTTCTCCCACTTTGAGGGTTGTCTTTTTGTCTTGTTTATGGTTTCCTTGACTGTGCAAAAGCTTTTAAGTTTCATTAGGTCCCATTTGTTTATTTTTGTTTTTATTTCCATTTCTCTAGGAGGTGGGTCAAAAAAGATCTTAATGTGATTTATGTCACAGAGTGTTCTGCCTTTATTTTCCTCTAAGAGTTTTATAGTGTCTGGCATTACATCTAGGTCGTTAATCCATTTTGAGTTTATTTTTGTGTATGTTGTTAGGAAGTGTTCTAATTTCATTCTTTTACATGTAGCTGTCCAGCTTTCCCAGAACCACATATTGAAGAGGCTGTCTTTTCTCCATTGTATATTCTTGCCTCTTTTATCGAACATAAGATGACCATATGAGTGTGGGTTTACTTCTCGGCCTTGTATCCTGTTCCATTCATCTATATTTCTATTTTGTGCCAGAACCATACTGTCTTGATTACTGTAACTTTGTAGTATAGTCTGATGTCAGGGAGCCTAATTTCTCCTGCTCCGTTTTTCTTTCTCAAGCCTGTTTTTGCTATGTGGGGTCTTTTGTGTTTCCATACCAGTTGTGAAATTTTTTGTTCTAGTTCTGTGAAAAATGTCATTGGTAGTTTGATAGGGATTGCATTGAATCTGTAGATTGCTTTGGGTAATATAGTCATTTTCATAATGTTGATTCTTCCAATCCAAAACATAGTATATCTCTCCATCTGTTTGTATCATCATTAATTTCTTTCATCAGTGTCTTAGAGTTGTCTGCATACAGGTCTTTTGTCTCCTTACGTAGGTTTATTCCTAGGTATTTTATTCTTTGTGTTGCAATGATAAATGAGAGTGTTTTCTTGATTTCATTTTCAGAGTTTTCATCCTTCGTGTATAGGAATGCAAAAGATTTCTGTGCATTAACTTTGTATCCTGCTACTTTACCAAATTCACTGATTAGCTCTAGTATTTTTCTGGTAACATCTTTAGGATTCTCTATGTATAGTATCATGTCATATGCAAACAGTGACAGTTTTACTTCTTTTCTGATTTTGATTCCTTTTATTTCATTTTCTTTTCTGATTGCTGTGGCTAAAACTTCCAAAATTATGTTGAATAGTAGTGGTGAGAGTGGGCAAACTGGTCTTGTTCCTGATCTTAGTGAAAGAGGTTTCAGTTTTTCACCATTGAGAATGATGTTGGCTGTGGGTTTGTCATATATGGCCTTTATTATGTTGAGTTCAGTTCCCTCTATGCCTAATTTCTAGAGACTTTTTCTCGTAAATTGTGTTGAATTTGTTGAAATCTTTTTCTGCATCTATTGAGATGATCATGTGTTTTTTATTCTTCAATTTGTTAATATGTAGTAACACATTGATTGATTAGCATATATTGAAGAATCCTTGCATTCCTGGGATAAACTCCTCTTCATCATGGTTTATGATCCTTTTAGTGAGCTTCTGGACTTTGTTTACTTGTATTTTCTTGAGGATTTTCACATCTATATTGATCAGTGATATTGCCCTATAGTTTTCTTTTTTTTGTGAAATCTTTGTCTGGTATTGGTATCAGGGTGATGGTGGCCTTGTAGAATGAGTTTGGGAGTGTTCCTCCCTCTGCTATATTTTGGAAGAGTTTGAGAAGGATAGGTATTAGCTCTTCTCTAACTGTTTGATAGAATTTGCCTGTGAAGCCATCTGGTCTGGGCTTTTTGTTTGTTGGAAAATTTTTTAATCAGAATTTGAATTTCAGTGTCTGTGATTGGTCTGTTTATATATTCTATTTATTCCTGGTTCAGTCTCGGAATATTGTGCTTTTCTAAGAATTTGTCCATTGTATTGGCATATAGTTGCTTAGTGTTAGTTTTTACGTCTCCTTTTTCATTTCCAATTCTGTTGATTTGAGTCTTCTCCCTTTTTTTCATGATGAGTCTGGCTAATGATTTATAAATTTTGTTTATCTTCTCAAAGAGCCAGCTTCTTTTTTTATTGATCTTTGCTATCATTTCCTTCATTTCTTTTTCATTTATTTCTGTTCTGATTTTATGATTTCTTTCCTTCTGCTAACTTTTGTTTTTATTTGTTCTTCTTTCTTTAATTGCCTTAGGTGTAAGGTTAGGTTGTTTATTTGAGATTTTTCTTGTTTCTTGAGGTAGGATTATACTGGTATAATGTTCCCTCTTAGAACTGCTTTTGCTGTATCCCATAGGTTTTGGGCTGGTGTGTTTTCATTGTCATTTATTTCTAGGTTTTTAAAAATTTCTTCAGTGATCTCTTGTTATTTAGTAGCATATTGTTTAGCCTCCATATGTGTGTATTTTATACTTTTTTTCCCCCTGTAATTGATATGTAGTCTCTTTGCATTGTGGTCAGAAAAGATACTTGATACAGTTTCAATTTTCTTTAGTTTACCAAGGCTTGATTTGTTCCCCAAGATTGGTCTATCCTGGAAAATGTTCAATGAGCACTTGAGAAGAAAGTGTATTCTGTTGTTTTGGATGGAATGTCCTATAAATATCAGTTAGCTCCATCTTGTTTAATGTGTCATTTAAAGCTTGTGTTTCCTTATTTATTTCATTTTGCTTGATCTGTCTATTGGTGAAAGTGGGTTTTAATGTCCCCCACTATTATTGTGTTACTGTTGATTTCCTCTTTTATGGCTATTAGTATTTGCCTTATGTATGGAGTTGCTCCTATGTTGGGTGCATAAATGTTTACAATTTTTATATCTTCTTGGATTGATCCCATTATCATTATATAGTGTCCTTCTTTGTCTCTTGTGATAGTCTTTACTTGAAAGTCTATTTTTTTCTGATATGAGAATTGCTATTCCAGCTTTCTTTTGATTTCCATTTGTATGGAATATCTTTTTCCATCCCCTCACTTTTAGTCTGTGTGTGTCCCTTGGTCTGAAGTGGGTCTCTTGCAGACTATATATATATGGGTCTTGTTTTTTTTATTCATTCAGCCAGTCTATATCTTTTGTTTGCAGCATTTGATCCATTTACATTTAAAGTAATTATTGATATGTATGTTTCTATTACCATTATCTTAATTGTTTTGGGTTTGTTTTGTAGGTCCTTTCCTTCTTTTATTTCCTGCTTAGAGAATTTCCTTTAGCGTTTGTTGTAAACCTGGTTTGGTGGCTCTGAATTCGCTTGAATTTGCTTGTCTGTAAAGGTTTTAATACTTTGTCAAATCTGAATGAGATCCCTCCTGGGTAGAGTAATCTTGGTTGTAGGTTTTCCCCTTTCATCACTTATGTTTTGCTTGTTTGTAAAGGTTTTAGTTTCTCATTCGAATGTGAATAAGATTCTTGCTGGATAGAGTAATCTTGGTTGTAGGTTTTTCCCTTTCATCACTTTAAATATGTCCTGCCACTGCTTCTGACTTTCAGAGTTTCTGCTGAAAGATCAGCTGCTAACCTTATGGGGATTCCCTTGTATGTTATTTGTTGCTTTTCCCTTGCTGCTTTTAATGTTTTTTCTTTGTATTTAATTTTTGATAGTTTGATTAATATCTGTCTTGTTATGTTCCTCCTTGGATGTAACCTGTATGGGACTCTCTGCAATCTCATCTGGGGCTCTGGGTCCTCTGCACAGGTCATGTGGTTGTTAACAGAACTCAGTGCCTTGCAGCTACATGATTAACGTCCCTGTTCTCTTGTTGTCAGCTGGGGATGGCTCTCAGCACATGGAGGTCATTCTCAGGGCCTTGCCATGCGGCCCCTCCTATCTCAACATGGCTGTTTTGCTTCCAGACTAGCAAGAGAACTCTTCTGCTTTTGTATTGTTCTGAACCATCTGTTCTGTTTTTATCTTTCATTTAACATTAAGAAATTTTTTTGTTGTTGTTGTTGTTTTGGTGGGATTTTTTGTTTTGTTTTGTTTTGTTTGGCTGCTAATGCAGCATGCAGGGTCTTAGTTCCCTGACCAGGGATCAAATCCATTCTCCCCTGCAGTGGAAGCACAGAGTCTTAACCACTAGATCACCAGGGAAGTCCCAAGAATGTCTTTTCATGTAGACAAATGAATGTTTACCTCATCCTCGTAAACAGCAGCACAGCATTCCATTGTAGTAATAGATCATCATTTATTTAGCTAGACCCTAGTGACTGACTGACTGTTAACATTGTTTTCTATTCCCACTGTTTCAAACAATGCTGCAGTGAAATTTCCTTGCACACACAGTATGTCCTGGTGCATTTCTGCAAGAGTGCCTGTAGGGCAAATTATCCCTGGGTCCAAGAGGAAGCATGTTTCAAATTTTGATATATTACTGACTTACCGTCAATTATTATGACAATTTTCACTCCTGCCAATAGTGTTGGAGAATTTCTATTCTCCCTACCCTAGCCAGCATGGGATATTATGAAACTGTTTTTTTTCCTTCCAGTTTCCTTGAGATATAACTGACATACAGCACTGTATAAGTTTAAGGTGCATGGCATAATGATTGGGCTTAAGTACATCTTGAAATGATTATCGCAATAAGTTTAGTGAACCTCCATCATCTCAAATAGATACAGAATAAAAGAAATGGAAAAAAAATTTTTTTTCTCCTTCTGATGAGAACTTACTTACTTTCTTAACAGCCTTCACAGATAACATGCAGCAGTGTTAATTACATTTATCATGTACATTACATACCTAGTACTTATTTCTATAACTGGAAGTTTGTATCTTTTGACTATTTTCATCCACTTCCCCCTTCCCTCAATCCCCACCTCTAGTAACCACAAATCTGATCTCTTTTTCCATAAGTTTGTCTGTTTCTTTTTGAAACCTAATTGACCTACAACACTATGTTAGTTCCTTTTGTACAATATAGTGATTTGATATTTCTATACATTTCAAAATAATCGCCATGATAAATCTGGTTGGCAACCAGCTGTTTGTTTTCTGAATCTATGACTCTGTTTTGTTGTACTTGCTCATTTGTTTTGTTTTTGAGATTCCACATATAAGTGAAACCAAACAATATTTGTCTTTGTAAATATCTTCTTTCATTCAGTAGGTGGCCTTTTTTTTTCGTGAATAGATGTTGAATTTTGTCAAAAGATTTTTCTTCATCTATTGAGCTGATCATATGATTTCTATTCTTCAGTTTGTTAATGTGGTGTGTCACACTGATTGGTTGGTAGATATTGAATCTCTTTCATCCCTGGAATAAATCCCACTTGATCATGGTGTATGATCCTCTTAATGTGTTGTTGAATTCAGTTTGCTAATATTTTGTTGAGGATTTTTGCATCTGTGTTCATCAGTGATATTGGCCTGTAATTTTGTTTTCTTGCGCTCTCTTTGTCTAGTTTTGCTATCAGGGTGATGCTGGCCTCATAGAATAAGTTCAGAAGAGTTCCTTCCTCTGCAATTTTTTGAACTAGTTTGAGAAGGATAGATGTTAACTCTTCTTTAAATGTTTGGTAGAATTCACCTGTGAAGCCATCTGGTCTGGGATTTTTTGTTTGTTGGCAGATTTTTTACTGCAGACTCAATTTCATTCCTGGTCATTCATCTGCTCATATTTTCTACTTCTTCCTGATTCAGCCAGGAGATTGTACTTTATTGGAATTTGTCCTCTTCTTCTAGTTTGTCCACTTTATTGACATATAGTTGTTCATTGTAATCTCTTATGATCCTTTGTACTTCTGTAGTGTTTGTTGTAACTGCCCCTTTTTGTTTATGATTTTATTTTGGGGGGCTTTCTCTTTTCTTCTTGATGAGTCTGGCTAAAGATTTATCAATTTTGTTTATCTTTTCAAAGAACCAGTTCTTAATTTCATTTATCTTTTCTATTTTTTTTTTTAGTCACTATTTCATTTATTTCTGCTCTGATCTTGATATCTTTCCTTAACTAACTTTAGGTATTGTTTGTTGTTCCTTTAGATGTAAGGTTAGATTGTTGATTTGATATTTTTCTTGCTTTCTGAGGTAGACGTATCACTATAAAATTCTCTCTTAGAACAGCTTTTGCTGCATTCCATAGATTTTGGATTGTGTTTTCATTTTCATTTGTCTCCAGGTACTTTCTTATTTCCTCTTTGATGTCTTCAATGGCTGATTTGTTGTTTAGTAGCATATTGTTTAGCTTCCACGTGTTTGTGTTTTGGATAGTTTTTTCCTTGTAGTTGATTTCTAGTCTCATAGCACTGTGGTCAGAAAAGATGCTTGCTATGATGTATGGTCAGGCCCCCAAGATGGCTGTTTTCTTGCTGTCTGTACCTCCCCTGATCAACCAGTCCCTGCTTTACTCACATGACTCTCTAATCCTCTTAATTATAGGGCTTAATTAGTAACTGCCTACCTCCTTGCCCCCTGCCGCAGCTGCTGGTTTCCCTGGTAATTGATGAGCTAATCTGGCATCAATTCACCCTATAAATGGTAGCCACCTTCTCCCCGGAGTGGTGAAGAGTGCTGCCATGTCCTGCCTGCTGTCTGCCACGCACAGTGAGATGTTGCTCCAGGACCTTGCTTCATGTGTAAGTTTCTCTTGTCCAATAAATCTCTGATATCTCTGTTGCTGTCTCTGGGTGAAAAAACTCCTGGGAGCTGAGATGTCAGAACATAAGGATGGGAAACAGAAAATTGTGGAGTTGATCAGGAGGAGGTCGTCTACTAGCATGTGGGGCCTTGTGGTAGCTGTGTACCACGAGAGATGTCTTTTTCTTCCATTATGTTGATGATATCCTGTTAACCTCAGTCTTTTCCCAGTTTAAAAGTAGCAGCCCAGTGCTCCTCATTCATCTGACTGTACGGGGTGGCTGGTGAATAGAGGCAAAACTCAAGGACCTGGATTATCTACAAAATACAAGCATACCCCTGACCTACCACCCCTAAACAATTAGAGACACAGGCTTTAGGGATATGAATTCAGAGACAGGCTTGTGAATTAACATAGCCTGTTACCCGGGAGTGTTTGGTTGAGATCTGTGGTAACAGCAACGGTTGAGATCTGTGGTAACAGCAACATAATAAGAGTGCCCTTGGGCTTCTGGTCCCAACTATGGAAGGGGGCAGAGCAATGATAGAGTGTGATGGAACAACAGCTATATGCAGTTTACGATACATTACAACAGGTGGAAGACATTACAAAAAATCTACCCGATTCTTTGAGCATGCAAAAAACCACTATTCATTTGTATGCAACATATAGGATCCCTGTGGACATCGATAGTGACTAAGGAATCTACTTTATTGACCATGAAGTTCAGGAATGGGCTGATACAAAGGACATACAGGGGCATTTCCACCTGCCTTACAACCCCACTGCTGCCGGGCTATGAAGAGACTACTTAAACAACAGTTGAGGTGGGAAACTCACTCTTAACACATGGACACATCCCAGGAGCAGTTATCCCAGTGCCGACGCCATGTTAACCCAGAGGTAACTAGTCAACACTGTTTGAGTTCAACTGTTGACCACCAAAGGACTGTTGCCAACTACAGGTCAGGACAGCAACTCATTTTTGCCCTTCACAGGATCTATCCCCAGGGGGGCATATTATAAATAGCCCTTAGGACTGGCAGGTAAGTGGTTTGGGTTTGCTGTCCTATTGGGGAATAGGATCAGAAAGGGATTTACAGATTTCATCTGTCTTCTACCCAGCCCCACCTCAGATTACTAAGGTAATTAATCCAGGCCTCTACTGTAGAAAGGCACCATTATACTAACTCTGTGTACTGTTACACCACATCTCCAGTATTCGGCACTGGCTGTGGAGACTGAGGGTGGGCAGGTGGTATGGTATTGCAGGCCAGGACAAAACGCATAGAGAGGGGTGGCATTACCTCAGAATGATATTACTGCTTGTATTTTGCTTAATGGTCATGATCTTCCATATATTGTGCCTGTTAGACATCTTGCAGCTTGCCCTACTCTGAGTGAAGGGAATCTGTTTGTGGACTGAGTGACAATGGTGGCCTCACTGAGAAATGAGTTTGATTGCCGGCTTTACAGCAAAATGCCATTGTCAACCTCTGAGAGTCCATGAAAAATTGACTTGATAAGCTCCTGGTTCCAAAGCCCACCTGTTGGACTGTCTCTATTGCATTTGTGGTGTTTGGTTGCAGTTGCACTTCTACCTACCTGTCCTCGGGAATATAGCAGAAGAAGTATGGGCCAAGATCATAGAGGTCATACAGGGTATGTAAGGGTGGAGTGTTTGACCACGCCATTCAAGATGACTGTCCTCTTGCTCCGTATATCCCCTGTTCAGCCAGTACCTGCTTCACTCACATGACTATCCAATCTTCTTAATTATAGGGCTTAATTAGTAACTGCCTATGTGCTTGCTTCCTGCCCCAGCTGCTGGTCTCTCTGGTGATTTATGAGCCAACCTGACCATTAATTCCCCCTATAAATGGTAGCCTCCTCCTCCCCTGGGTAGCAAAGACTGCTGCCATGTCCTGCTTGCTGTCTGCCACAAACAGTGAGGTGTTGCTCCAGGACCTTGCTTCAGGTGTGTAAGATCCCTTGTCCAATAAGTCACTGATGTCTCTTGCTGTCTCTAGGCTCTTTCTTCAGGCTTGAGGCTGGAAACTACAAGCCTTGCAGGCCTGTGGGGTGCAGCCCAACATATGATTTTAATCTTCAATTTACTGGGACTTGTCTTGTGGCCTACCATGTGATCTATCCTGGAGAATAGAACTTTTTCTTTTAAAAGGCTTGCCTGATTAGATAAGTTGGACCCACCCAGGATAATCTCCCTTTGAATTGTAGTCAGCTTATTAGGGACCCTAATTTCATCTGCAAAATTCCTTTTGCCATATTGTTGTATAATTATGAAGGTGATATCCAATTGTATTTACACATCCCTACAATGCTCAAAGGAAATTACACTGGTGTTTACCCCAGGGGGAAGGAATTGTGGGAGCCATCTTAGAATTCTGCCTACCACAGACTGCCCCCTGGCCATCTTACACTTCTTATACCACTGAGCCAACAGGTGAAAAAGGTTAATCTACTGGTGTTATGAACTCAGTTACCACAGGAAATTGGTTGCCTTTATAATGGAAGCAAGGAGGATTTTTTCTGGAACCCAGGAGATTTTCTCTGGAACCCAGGAGATTTTCTGAGGTTCCCTTCAACACTTCCATGCCAACAGTAAAGATCAATGGAAAGCTACAGGAACTGGAAAAAGGCAGGATAATTGAGGATTCAGACCATTCAGAAGGGAAGGATTGAATCATTCTACCAGTAAGGAATCTGGATGGAGCTGTGGGTTCTGGCTGTGGGCAAGGAAAACAGGGAATAAGTGGGTGAAGGTGGAAGCTATAGACGTCAACTCTGACCTCGTGAATAACTACAGAAACCAGGACTGGTAGCTTTGCATATTTTCTGTTATATATATGTGTTTATTCTAACTTCTCCTTCCCATTTTAATTTTATATAACACTAAGTGGAGGTCAACTTTACAATGTAGTCTTTAGTGGGACCTAAGACTGAAATTGAGGCCTAATTAATATAGGCAGAAATGGATTCAATGACCGTTGGGGCTTTGTGTTTTACCTGGGGGAAGGGCAAGAACTTCACTTATCAGAGGGTTAGCTGTTTCTTGCTAAAATGTAGTTTCTTTGCTGGACAGGCATTGAAATGTGTGTAGAATGGTGCATATGAAAGCTGAGAAGTCAAAGGTGTCGACTGAGCTGCTTATGAACTTATTGCTTCCCAGCTCCAAATTCATTCTCTAATTGCACACCCAGAGTGCTCAGTCCTTTGACCACCTTGTAGCCCCAGCCCGGGAGCCTTGGTGATCACCTTGCTGCGGTCTTAAGAGGCACACCGCGTGCTTCTGGCTTCATGCTGTAGCAACCCACAGCCCTCACCATGCACACTCCCAAGCATGACCAGGCCTGACTTTCCTGCCCCCTGCAGGGCTGTTCCTGAGACCTTTCCAAGGTGGGCAATGTCCACTCTGGCTTGGCATCTGCAGAAACATCCCAGCTTCCTCAGCAACCTGCTTACATGCCTTGGCTTGCCTGTGCCCTAGGTGATTGTTTCCTCTTTATCACATGACCATAAACCAGTTCTGGCACAGGCAACCCAGCAAATTTTCTCACCAGCCAGTGGTTGTCTGCAACTGCACCTTCTCCAAAATTCAATTAACTATCAAGTTAAGAAAAAAGGGATTCTGCTGGAGCCAAACTGATTATTATAACCTGGGAAGCAGATTCTCAGAAAGCACTGAGAACTCTTCCACCTGTTAGAAGTTGAAGGCATAGACATCCTTTTTATTTTTTCTTTAATTGATTCTGTTTTACATAAAAAGTTCAGTAAAAATTGGATAAAGTAAAGTGCACTGTTGTGGCCTTTCCCGTTGCAGAGCACAGGCTCTGGATGCGCAGGCTCAGTGGCCATGGCCCACGGGCCCAGCTGCTCTGCAGCATGTGGGATCTTCTCAGACCGGGGCATGAACCCGTGTCCCCTGCATCTGCAGGTGGACTCTCAACAACTGTGCCACCAGGGAAGCCCAAGTAAAGTGATTTTAAGCAGTAAATCAATCTTATCAACATAGCACAAGGCTGGCCGAAACCACAAGGCAGCCTGCTCTGGAATATTTACATGATAACACATTAAACCTTGCAGGAGAACTTAAACCTTACTTACAAAGTCTTCTGTGATCCTAGCACGCAGAGGCTTAAAAGCAAAACAAAAGCCAAAAACCAGGAAAGACAAATTATTTTCAATACATTCACATATACCTTAAAATATAATACAGATCGTCAGGGTAAGGGGTCGTGGGTGAGGATGCACATGAGTCTGTGCTCTGACAGCACTGCCAAAGAGGAGACCCAGCCTTGAGAGTGGGGTCAGGCCTGGCCAGGGTCTCAGAAGGGAAGGTCTCAAGGGCCTAAACCCTTGCATCAGATGGCCTCTACCAACAGCTCACAACCAGGGACCGCTTGTTGTAGATGGAGCTCATTTTTGTGAGCTCATTCTGCAGGTTTGAATTCCCCAGGGTGATGTGTCATCAGTAGCACAGCCCTGACAGTGGGGTGGGGAGAGAGGGCCCACGGGATTTCTTCTCCTCAGAGTCTCTCCTACCAGCTTGCCCATCCTCCCACCCTGGCCCTGAAGGTCACTCTAATTCAGTGTCCCGTTTGGGTATGTAAACAGCCCCAAACTTCTGCATGTACTTCTTAATGTACTCCTTGGTTTTGTGTCTCACATTCACATTGCACTCCATGTCCTTGGGGTTCTTACAGTACTTCAGCTCCTTATTCATAACGCCATGAGTAGCTTGCAAGCTAGGTGTTTGAAATCTTCAGTTGTGGTAATTCTTCCCACTTTGCAGTCAGGTTTCCAGTAAGGGTTCAGGCACTGGACGATGAACTGGGATATCTCTTTTCTGAATACTTCTTTGCTTTTCTTAGCCAGCTCACTGGGGGCATCTGCTTCTGCTGTCTTAGGCTTCTTTGAGGTCTTCATGGGATTTTCATCATATGTTGGGGTTCCCAGGTCCATCTCAGCTTCATGCTCAAGGCTGGCATCATCTCCTGGGCTTTCCCAAGGAGGAGGATCCCACTGAGTCTGCCTTGTGATCACATGGTAGTAGTAAATCTTCCCTTCTGGGTCTCGGGCTGTCTTCCAGTTGGGAGGTAAGACAATGGTTTTTGGTTTGGGAGGAGATGCGGGTGGTAAATCCAAGAGGTTATTTGTCACAACCATTTCAGGTGGCTGTAAGGGCTGAGGCTACCCTGGTGCAACTATTGTAGTCACGGCTGTGGCTGGCTGTACCACCACTCCTCATGGGTGAGCTGTGAAAATCTGTTGTCCCT
Source organism: Stenella coeruleoalba (assembly GCF_951394435.1). Lineage (NCBI taxonomy): Eukaryota > Metazoa > Chordata > Mammalia > Artiodactyla > Delphinidae > Stenella > Stenella coeruleoalba. The sequence continues at coordinate 43,450,146 of NC_137163.1, forward strand.
GGATGTACTGAAGACTTGGCTGGGCATAACTCTGTACAATTGGTGGAGTTGTCTGTGAATAGGGTGACATCACACCATAGACAGTTGGACAAGCCTGTCCTTGATAATATATGGTTGCTTGAGACTGTGCAGGAGAGTACTGCTGCTGTACACTCATGGACTGTTGGTTTGAATCCCAAACACCATAATTCTGTCCCTGGACTGGGCCTGGGGCTGGCACTGGCAGGATGGTGACACTGGGGTCTTGGTGTACCACACCATCACTTTGGGCCACATACTGTGAACTGGAAACTTCCACAGGGGCTGCCACATGTGGCACCACTGGCACAGGTGGAGGGGCAGCAAGGGGTTCTGTAGAATGTCCCACCAAGGGCTGAGAATAATCTTAAGGAGAAGGAGAACACACAGGATCCATGCTGGGTGTGGGGAGGAGTACCTTACCAGCATTAGGATTGCTGGGATCCACATAGGCCTGCATGGGGTAACCTGGTGGGTAGCCAGCAAAGTGGTGATGAGGAGCATGGTAGCCAAGAGAGTCATAGGGCAGTGGAGACGTCATTCCCAGGTTCTGCATCTGCTGCTGTTGTTTTTGAGCCTCCCGCTGAGCTACCTCCTGCTCAAACAACTTTCGACGCTCCTCTGTAGAAAGTTGATTACGATCTTGAATTCGTACTTTCTTTTTAGAAGTTGGTGTATCATATCTGCCACCTGGCCTTTTTGTTCCCCGCTCATAGGCAGAAGAAGGTGGTGAGAGGGAGCCCCTTCATTTCCTTTTCTCTTTATTTTGAGTTTGTTTGTCTGGGTCTCTCTTTCTTGACCTGTTAGGAGTTTTTGGGGCAACTTTGATCTCTGAAGCCAACAGCATCCCTTCCTTGTTCGGTTATTGTGCTCTCCTTTTCAGTTTGCTTTTTCTTTGGAATTCGATATACCTCCTTTAGGTCTTTCCAACTGTCCAGGAGCTTGGTGGCCAAATCACTTATATCTACTGTTTTATGTGGCTGTTCCTGGCTCTTCTCACTCTCCACATCAGGTACACCCTCCTCTTCATCTTGGGATGGTGTTTCCTCAGCAATAGGTTCGGCTAGTTTTGTGCCATTGCTCTCTTTAGGCTCTATTTCAGTGTCAGCCTCTGGTTCAGATGTGGGTAGCTTAATGGCCTCCACAGCAATTTCACTATCAACTTTGATTCAGGCAGCTGTTGTGTGAGTAGCTGTTGTTCCTCTTCTTCTATAGGGACGTTTTCTAACTGTTCAAGGTCCTCTTTGCCATCCTTGCCTTCTAGCTCACTGATAGCATCAGAGATCGCACTGTCCATGCCATTTTCACTTATAATTTTAAGTCTGAGAAACATTAGCTTCTTGGGGGTGTCTGTGTCAGCTTCTATGCTCAGCTTAGAGAAAGTGTGTGAGCACGTGATGTATTCTCCGTAGAATACCCATCTCCTTCTCTCAGCTGAGGGACAGCAGTCTTGGTTTGAGACCAACGTTGAGTAATAGGAAGTACTTTGCTTTCCTCCAACATATTTTTAGTAGGAATGGGTAAATGTTCCAAAGTCTTTATAATCTCTTCCTGAAACTTCTGGTTACTTTCCCGGCCATCACATAGTTCTTCCATCCAGATCCACAACACAGGCAGCCCATGACGTTCCAGAAAGGACTTCAGGCAAGACTGTGAATGTGTGTTCTGTATGAGCTTGAGACAGGTAAGTTTCTGTTCCAAAGTTTCAATTCTAACCATTAGCCAGGATAAGCTGAGCACCTGGTTTTTATCAGAGAGACCCTCACCATTCTCCATCAGAGCTTCTAGCTCTCCATCCACCGAATCCTTCTTCCGAGATCATTCTTTCTTCATTTTCCCTCCTGCTGCTCTGATGTTGACTCTGTTCTCTCCTCCCAGGTAACCCCGGCAATTAACCAACCCACAGAAACATCTCTGTGCTTCCTTCCTGAACTGATAGTCAAATGTTAACTCTGAGCCTGAAGGAACCAGTTTGGTGGTAAAAATCCCAACTCTCAGTTGTCCGTTCACAGTCCATTTTCGAGTCTCACAGTTTGGTTCATAGCTGTGATTCATGAACGGGAGCAATTTCCTTTTTGAGGGGCATCTATTATCTCATCATTCTTCAGGGCCATGAAATAGTAGTGGATGTTTTTGTTTCGTGCATACTCCTTTACCCGGGCTTTAAACTCTTTATGATCAAGTACCTCTCCACAATATTCCAGGACAAAGGTGTTCGAAGGAAGGTCTTTAGCAGGTCTCAGGCCCCAGCCTTTCTTTTCTGTGAGTATGACGTCCACATCTGCATGCTGTTTTCTTTGAAACCGTCTATTGGAACAATAATCCCCATTTGGACAACGAGAAGAACATTCAATCATGAGAAGATGATTAAGACAATCTTTCCCACATGCTATTTCACCTTGAGCTCTTTCATCTTTAGAAAGAGGTGTACACTCACACTGCATTCGCTTAATATCCCGATGGGATTTATTCTTCTTTCTTTCTGTTAAATAAACATTTTATTCAATCAGATCAAAGTAAGAAGGCATCTTCCCTTGTTTGGCACACTCCTTCCACCACTCTGGGTCCCTGAAGTCCTTCATGACACACAAAGGCCCAACCAATGCTGAGCTTAGAGGCACTGCTGTCTCTCCCTGCTCTACCTCCACTCTAACTTTCTTTCTGTCCTGAAGCTCACCATCACTTTCAGAATCACTCCCCAATTCCTGTCTCCTTTTTTTAAGAGGCCCTCTATCTTTCATATCATTTTTTTCTAAGTTTTTCAAAAGATCTTTCTCCTCATTCACAGCTAAAGAGTCCTTAATGGAATTGCTGCTTATTTCAGGTGCTTGCACTGACACCTTGTCCTTCTGAAGGGACAGAAAAAAAATATTGGGCTGGCCTGAAAAGTGAGATCCTCCACGTTGATCCCAATTTTCCTCCTCTTCACGGTCATCTGTTAAGGAATCTGGTACCTGCCCTTGAATTCGGTCATACACAACCCCAGTTCCAGGTGGTCTACCTGCTGATCTTGGATCCCAGTAGCCATTGCCTTGCCAGTAATTACCTGTCCCACTATACTGTTCTGCACTTTGCTGATACTTGTGTCCACCACAGGCTCCATAGCTGCTGTCAGGTTGCTGATATGTGATAGTAGGCTTTTCTTGTTGAGAGAAGTCCCACCCTAGATTTCCGAGCTCTTCTGATGATGAACAGAAACCATCCACTTGGGAGATCTCACAAGAAGAAAAATTTGACTCTGTTTTTCCCAGTCTACTATCTGGCCTGTTAGGGAAAGTGGTCTGTTGCCGAGACTTACTTGAGACATCTTCAAAATCATCAGAAGAATAAAGTGGCAGCTCTTCTTTCTGCCTAGAAGTTATTTTGGCTTTCACTGCTTCCTCAGAGTTTGGATGACCTAGAGGATCATATTTTATGTCTGTATGACTGTAATATCAACCCCATCACTCTGAGGATGAGCAATTTCAGACAGGTGATTATCTATCTGTTTTTGGCTGGGCTGTGTAAAAGAGATTTCTGAATTCTTCTCTGTTGCTTCATGAAAGAAGAACTTCTCAGTTTGAGGACAGGCTTTACTTGCTATACTCTCAAATTTTTCCTCATATGAATGCCTCCTTGGCTCCAATCGCTCATCTTCCCAGTGGTCAGAATAGTGTCTGTAACTTTGACTGCTCCGAGAAGAACAAGGACTTGTTTCTTCCATGGGAAAGTAGAATTCTTTGGCACAACCACAACAGACTGAAAACAGTTTCTTGGGATACTGCTATCATCAAAATCTGTATCTTCCGAATCACTTTCATCACTTGAACTTTTGGAAGAACCAGAATAATCTTCATGGACAGTGGATACAACCTCTGAGGCATGACCACTACTGTCACATTTTAAGGTATATGTTACACCATCACTGTCCTCCATGATTAAATTCAAATCTCAAGAAGAAAATACAACTTCTGAGTCATCAGAAGTACGTGCATGTCCTCTTCCACCTTCTTCATCTAAAGAGATTTCTGGTCTTCCTCTTCTATCAGGCAGTATGGAGTTCCCTTTTTCTTGAGTCTCTTGCACACATTTCCCAGATAGTCCATTATTATGCCTGTTTTCCCAGGAAGCAAATCCTCTTCCTGAATGAGGAAGACCACTAGCTACTTCTATTATTTCTTTCTCTGCATGCTTTAAAAAACTCTGAGCTTTTACTCTTCAGCACAGCATCCAAAACTGGAGATGTATTCTCTCCACATTGCAAGAGAGTTAAACTGTCTACGTTTGTCCCTCATGTAAGACTCTGAAGAGATGAAGCAATACATGAGCTCCCTGTAGGTGGAAATAAATCATCAAAATGATTAACAGAAGCTGAACTAGTACTACCAACACTCTGCATATATTCTCCACATGCAAATTTTGAGTGCTGATCTGTCAGACTTCCATTATCACATATAACTGTTTTTGATTTCAAATGCACATTCATAAAGCTATTTGAAGAAATCTTCATTACTAAAGGCTCAGTATTTTCAGCTCCGAATGACACAAAGAAGTGCAGTTGTCGTTTGAAGTACAGTATATATTTGAATCTTTGGTTTTACATCAAGAAACTCTCACATCAACTGGTTCTTTAACTATTGTTTTGGAATAATCTATAGTCATAACTGGCAAAGATATGAGTTGATCCTGGTGTGGTGACACGGGAGGTTCTGTTTCTCTAAATGGGCTTTCTGACTTACTATGCTGCATGCGAGTATCATCCAAGTTTTTTTCTTTACATCTATTAATGTTTTGAAATCCATTTGATGAAAGCATGCACGTTTTGACCAAAGGGGATACCTCTGATCCATTCACACTATCATCAGAAGACATCAAAACAGTGTCACGTTTAGAAGTGCAAAATGTTGCCAAATCAGATTCTGCCCCAGGAGATCCGTTTATATTAAATTCGGTGGGACAATAACTTCTTAATTGATCATTCTTCACTTTACATAAAGAGTCTAATTCCTTAATACTGTCATAGCTATCATGTCCTATAAATTCAGACTTAAAAACAGGTGATTCATCTAGCTTTTTAAAAGTAGGTGAATCATTTAATCGATTTGATGGAGATGGCGACCCAATCTTCTCTCTTTCAGGAACTTTATTAATCACTCTTAATTCACTACCTTTTGAACAAGGAGTCTGTAAACTAAAAGAATGAGACTGTTTGATTTCCTCATTCAATTCTGTACAACATAAAGAATTTTTAAATTTATCAGACTTGGTTGCAGGTTTTGAAGGGCAGACTTATAATGGGAAGCACTCTTACTGTGCTTGGAATATGATGACCCGCGTCGGAATCCCTGTTCATTAGTGGGAGAATAACATCTTTTCATTGCTTCATTTTCTGAAGTCCTTTTGGATTCTCCTTCTAATTTTGAAGAATCCTTTCCTCTTTTTTCCATCTCTAAGTAAGAGGACTCAGTTTTACAGTCTCCATCAGATTTAGAATAGGAGGATGGCGTCTTATGTCTCTGTAAGAGCAAGGAGGAGACAAGGTGCGCCTTGAGTATGTCTTCTTATACTAACCATCCGAGTCAGAACTTTGTCTTGACCTGTTATCTGTATATGGCAGAGACTAGCGTGCCCTCTCTCGATAAGGGGAACTCCTATGGTAACGACCATCATAATGAGAGTCGTCATAATGGGATCGTTCTGACCGAGAATAGGGTGAAGTAGTTCTAGAACCTCTGTCAGATCTAAAACGAAACCTGCTCTACCTTCGCTCTCTCTCTGGTCTACAGCGAGAAGATATATAACAAGTATCTCTTTCAAGTTTTGAGTAGCTAAAATATTTATCATCTCTCTCTGTTTTAGATTGTGAAGATTTGAGGAGCTCTGCTTAATGTGTAATGCAGATGCACACTGGACATTAGGGAGGGAGAAGGCCCGAACAGAATTCTGTGTTTAATTTTTTTTGTCCTGCCTTTAAATTTTATTCCAGCATAGGTATGAATGCCAGAGGGGGATCCTCTTCCAAGCTTGCCTTTTTTGGGTACTCTCCTTCTGCCCTAGGGTACTGTTAAGAGTTCTCAACATGCAGTCATCCCTCAGCATGAGCAAGGAATTGGTTCTAAGTCTCCCCCTGCCCCCCCCCCCAGTCCCCTGTGATTGCTGAAATCTCTTATATAAAATGGAGTAAAACAGTCTGCCCTCAGTACCCTGGGGCTCCACATTGGAGGATTCTGCATCCAAGGATTCAATCTACTGCAATTCAATTTACGGTTGGTTGAATCCGGGGTGCAGAACCCATGGATACAGAGGGGTAATTGTATTTATTTCACTCTATTATAGCTGAACATTTCTGGTTAAATTTACCGTAGTCTGTCTCCTGGTTGGACCTAGATTAGTAGAGGTGTGATGACTTGTTTGAGTTTGGGACAAAGAAGTGAGCATGAGTAGCACTTTCTCCCCTCTCTTTGGGAATAAGCTGCACACAGAAAGCATGCATTGGGCCCCATTTCTCCATAAATATTACAAGGGCAGGTGGCAAAATAGTCTGTGTCCAGTGCTGTCTGTGGCTGGATGCATATGTCTGTATCATTATGGGCCTCAGTGTAAGGAAGCCCTCTTTTACACAGATATAAGGCTGAAATTAGAGAATGAGCATTATTAGTAATAAAGACAATACATCATGTTCCACATACCTCTTGTCTACTTATGAATTACTTTAGAACCTGGGTGAGGAAGAGGTTAACATGCTTCACTTAAGGGAAGAATCTTATTACTATTTCTTTTGACAAGTTGAGTGTGAATTTGTTTTATCACTTCCTAGGCTTGTTCTATTCATAATTAACATATATTGAAACTTACATTAATATAAACAGACAATCCTGCAATATTTGCTGTCAGAAAATAGATAAGGGACAACCTTCAAATCCAACTTTTGTGTAGTTGGGCCTTCAACTATAAGCAGGTTTTAGTTATTTTTCTAAGTTTCTTATGCTTTTCATGGTGAGTTGAATATCTTTATTATAAAAAAAAGGTTTCTCTGTAAAACTAAACATTTTAAAGAACATATACAACATACATAAGGGTCTCAAAATGCTCACTTTTCATAAAAATGACATCTATTTCCATAGACGAGTTCATCAACATCCTGACAGCTGATGGAAAAGTGACACATAGGCTTTAGGGTCTAGATCACAGATTCTGTCACCTAGGAAGCTTTCAAGTACAGCAAGTAATAGAAAAACCCAACTGAGAATGGCTTACATAGAGTGAACCAATTAACTTCCTTTGAAACTACAGAGATACATGTTGCTAGGAGTGAAACTAGAAGCTCACATAATGTGACTTAGAACCTAGTTTCTTTCAGTTTTTAACTGTCCCTTCCCTGGTGTTGACTGTTTTTGGACAAACTCCCTCCCTCCCCCCACCCCCCAGTTCATAATCCTAAACTGACTTTGAGGAACTCTAAGAATTACATGAATCCTTTTTGTGAAACAAAGAGAATCTATATCATATATTCAGCGAAAGTGTCTAAGAGTTACTGATTGGACCAACTTAGGTAATCGTGCCAATTCCAAAACATTCAGAGATGACACATTCAGATTGGCTCTATGAATCAGGGCCTTTCTCTGGGGCAGGTGAGGCCCATTTTCCATCTAAATCACAACGGTGAGAATGGAGGGACGGGGTAGGTACTGAAAAGAAATTCAGGCTATTACTCCAAGAAGGAAGAAAAATAGATACTGGACAGCCATATAACAGGTATTCATTATAGGTACTTCCAGAGTCTATTTCCTATTTACTCAAAGAAATTTAAGACTTTAGGTAGCCCCCAAATTCACATATTTTCTGCATGTTACCTAACATATTTTTAGAAAATAAAAAGGTAAAATAATGTGAAATGATTTAATTTCTATAAGTGATCTTATAATCAAAGAGACCTTGCTACAAAAGTGAAACTTTATCTAGAGATTTTATATTCAGTAAAGTGTTCACATTCAAGAGCAAATTCTCATTCTGATGATTCATGAAGTCACTTGTGATATTCCTTCTTTAGTGTGGTGTTTATATAAAAACATGAGTCTCTAAAATTGCCATGGCAAAAACACATTTTGAAGCTTGATAGCCTTCTTTTCACAAAGCATGGTTTCCATCATTGTCTTGGATCACATTGTACCTTATGTTCATTCTCTGGTACAGAGCTCCAGCAGCTTTTTTTTTTTGCTTTTTCTCTTGCCCTGCATCTTAACCTTCAAGCATTCTCCTACAGTCATGTTCTGGTTTTCCCTTTGTCAGCCTCCACCACTTCCACTCCCTCCTAGACTCCTAGTACTTTTTTCAAGCTAAAGTTCTTTACATTTAACTGCTGAAATCCAAGAAAGAGCCTGTAGTGAAATGAAGACTTGCAGTTTTCCCCACCTGCTTAGTTGTTTGCATTCTGTCTTCAGCCACTACAGTTTGAATCTGCCTCAAGTCATCAGTGGCATTAATCTTTATCCTACCAAAATATTTACATGGTTGATAACCCCTTTTTCTTTGATCCTCTTATCTGATTGGTCTTCCTCTGTCACTCCTAAGACATAGCCATGTCTTTCTGTTCTATTAATTTCTCTCACTGCTCTTTTATGCATCAAATAAACAGGTTAAGTAAGGCTCTGAAAGTACTCACCTTTCTGGTCTCAATCTTTCAACTTCCTCTTCCATTTCTTTTTCCATTACCACATTGACTATTTACTGCTCAAGACATGTCATCTGTGCTTTTCTCCAAGGTTCCCTTGGAAATATTTTCCTTCAAGGCTCAGCTTAAATATTTTCCCTCCATGAACCCTGCTCTAGTTTCTCCAAACTTGAACTACCTCCGATTCCGTTAACCAGGTCCGTGTTCTATCACCAGCTCTTGACCAAATATTTGCGAAAGCTCTCTAGCTAGTATCCCTGCTTCTTGCCTGTCTTCTACTTATTTCTCCATACTACCTCTAGAACTGTCTCTCATACAATCTGAACCCCTCACCATGGCCTATAAGATCTGGCTCCTGCTAATGTCTATTGGTCCAGGAACTGTGCTGAGAACTTTACTTGAATTAATCCATTTAATCTTATGAGCTACATACTCTTTTAATTTTTTACAACTTTATTGGAGTATAATTGCTTTACAATGTTGCTTTAGTTTCTGCTGTATAACAAAGTGAATCAGCTATATGCATACATATATCCCCATATCCCTTCCCTCTTGAGCCTCTCTCTCCTCCCTATCCCACCCTCTAGGTGGTCACAAAGCACCGAGCTGATCTCCCTGTGCTATGCGGCTGCTTCCCACTAGCTATCTATTTTACATTTGGTAGTGCATATATGTGCATGACACTCTCTCACTTCGTCCCAGCTTCCCCTTCCCCCTCCCCGTGTCCTCAAGTCCATTCTCTACGTCTGTGTATTTACTCCTGTCTTGCCCCTAGGTTCATCAGAACCATTTTTTTTTAAGATTCCATATATATGTGTTAGCATACGGTATTTGTTTTCCTCTTTCTGACTTACTTCACTCTGTATGACAGACTCTAGGTCCACCCACCTCACTACAAATAACTCAATTTTGTTTCTTTTTATGGCTGAGTAATATTCCATTGTATATATGTGCCATATCTTCTTTATCCATTCATCTCTCAATGGACACTTAGGTTGCTTCCATCTCCGGGCTATTGTAAATAGAGCTGCAGTGCACATTTTGGTACATGACTCTTTTTGAATTATGGTTTTCTCCAGGTATATGCCCAGTAATAGGATTGCTGGGTCATATGGTAGTTCTATTTTTAGTTTTTTTGGGTTTTTTTTGTCTCCATTTTTTAAATTTTTTTTAATTAATTAATTTATTTGTTCTTATTTTTGGTTGTGTTGGGTCTTCGTTGTGGTGCGCGGGCTTCTCATTGCGGTGGCTTCTCTTTTTGTGGAGCATGGGCTCTAGGCACGCGGGCCTCAGCAGTTGTGGCACACGGGCTCAGTAGTTGTGGCTCGCGGGCTCTAGAGCGCAGGCTCAGCAGTTGTGGCGCACAAGCTCAGCTGCTCCGCGGCATGTGGGATCTTCCCGGACCAGGGCTCGAACCCGTGTCCCCTGCCTTGAAAGGCAGATTCTTAACCACTGCACCACCAGGGAAGCCTTATTTTTAGTTTTTAAGGAACCTCCATACTGTTCTCCATAGTGGCCGTATCAATTTACATTCCCACCAACAGTGCAAGAGGGTTCCCTTTTCTCTACACCCTCTCTGGCATTTATTGTTTCTAGATTTTTTGATGATGGCTATTCTGACTGGTGTGAGATGATATCTCATTGTAGTTTTGATTTGCATTTCTCTAATGATTAATGATGGTTAGCATTCTTTCATGTGTTTGTTGGCAGTCTGTATATCTTCTTTGGAGAAACGTCTTTTTAGGTCTTCTGCCCATTGTTGGATTGGGTTGTCTTTTGTTATTGAGCTGCATGAGCTGCTTATAAATTCTGGAGATTAATCCTTTGTCAGTTGGATGCATTTGCAAATATTTTCTTCCATTCTGAGGGTTGTCTTTTGGTCTTGTTTATGGTTTCCTTTGCTGTGCAAATGCTTTGAAGTTTCATTAGGTTCCCTTTGTTTATTTTTGGTTTTATTTCCATTTCTCTAGAAGGTGGGTCAAAAAGGATCTTGCTGTGATTTATGTAATAGAGTGTTCTGCCTATAGTGTCTGGCCTTGCATTTAGGTCTTTAATCCATTTTGAGCTTATTTTTGTGTATGGTGTTAGAAGTGATCTAATCTCATACTTTTACATGTACCTGTCCAGTTTTCCCAACACCACTTATTGAAGAGACTGTCCTTTCTCCACTGTACATTTCTGCCTCCTTTATCAAAGATAAGGTGACCATATGTGCGTGGGTTTATCTCTGGGCTTTCTATCCTCTTCCGTTGATCTCTCTTTCTGTTTTTGTGCCAGTACCATACTGTCTTGATTAATGTAGCTTTGTAGTATAGTTTGAAGTTAGGGAGCCTGATTCCTCCAGCTCCGTTTTTCGTTCTCAAGATTGCTTTGGCTATTCGGGATCTTTGGTGTTTCCATACAAATTGTGAAATTTTTTGTTGTAGTTCTGTGAAAAATGCCAGTGGTAGTTTGATAGGGCTTGCATTGAATCTGTAGATTGTTTTGGGTAGTAGAGTCATTTTCACAATGTTGATTCTTCCAATCCAAGAACATGGTATATCTCTCCATCTATTTGTATCATCTTTAATTTCTTTCAACAGTTTTGTATAATTTTCTGCATACAGGTATTTTGTCTCCTTAGGTAGGTTTATTCCTAGGTATTTTATTCTTTTCATTGCAATGGTAAATGGGAGTGTTTTCTTAATTTCACTTTAAGATTTTTCATCATTAGTGTATAGGAATGCCAGAGATTTCTGTGCATTAATTTTGTATCCTGCTACTTTACCAAGTTCATTGATTAGCTCTAGTATTTTTCTGGTAGCATCTTTAGGATTCTCTATGTATAGTATCATGCCATCTGAAAACATGAAAGCTTTACTTCTTCTTTTCCTATTTGGATTCCTTTTATTTTCTTTTCTTCTCCATTTACTGTGGCTAAAACTTCCAAAACTATCTTGAATAAGAGTGGTGAGTGTGGGCAACCTTGTCTTGTTCCTGAACTTAGTGGAAATGCTTTCAGTTTTTGACCGTTGAAGATGATGTTGGCTGTGGGTTTGTCATATATGGCCTTTATTATGTTGACAAAAGTTCCCTGTATGCCTACTTTCTGCAGGGCTTTTTATCATAAATGGGTGTTAAATTTTCTCCAAAGCTTTCTCTGCATCTGTTGAGATGAATATATGGCTTTTCTCCTTCAATTTTTTAATATGGTGTATCAAGTTGATTGATTTGCATATATTGAAGTATCCTTGCATTCCTGGGTTAAACCTCACTTGATCATAGTGTATGATCCTTTTAATGTGCTGTTGGATTCTGTTTGCTGGTATTTTGTTGACAATTTTTGCATTTATGTTCATCAGTGATATTGGCCTGTAGTTTTCTTTCTTTGTGACATCCTTGTCTCGTTTTGGTATCAGGGTGATGGTGGCCTCGTAGAATGAGTTTGGGATTGTTCTTCCTTTTGCTACATTTTGGAAGACTTTGAGAAGGGTAAGTGTTCACTCTTTTCTAAATGTTTGATAGATTCGCCTCTGAAGCCATCTGGTCCTGGGCTTTTGTTTGTTGGAAGATTTTTAATCGCAGTTTCAATTTCAGTGCTTGTGATTGGCCTGTTCGTATTTTCTATTTCTTCCTGATTCAGCCTTGGCAGGTTGTGCATTTCTAGAACTTGTTCATTTATTCCAGGTTGTCCATGTTTTTTGCATATAGTTGCTTGTAGTAATCTCTCATGATCTTTTGTATTTCTGCAGTGTCAGTTGTTACTTCTCCTTTTTCATTTCTAATTCTATTGATTTGAGTCTTCTCTCTTTTTTTCTTGATGAGTCTGACTAATGGTTTTTCAATTTTGTTTATCTTCTCAAAGAACCATCTTTTAGTTTTATTGATCTTTGCTATCATTTCCTGCATTTCTTTTTCATTTATTTCTTATCTGATCTTTATGATTTCTTTCCTTCTGCTAACGTTGTGGTTTTTTGTTCTTCTTTCTCTAATTGCTTTAGGTGCAAGGTTAGGTTGTTTATTCGAGATGTTTCCTGATTCTTAAGGTAGGATTGTATTGCTATAAACTTCCCTCTTAGAACTGCTTTTGCTGCATCCCATAGGTTTTGGGTCGTCATGTCTCCACTGTCATTTTTTCTAAGTATTTTTTGATTTCCTCTTTAATTTCTTCAGTGATCACTATTATTAAGTAGTGTACTTTTTAGCCTCCATGTGTTTGTATTTTTTACAGATATTTTCCTGTAAGTGATATCTAGTCTCATAGCGTTTTGGTCGGAAAAGATACTTGATATGATTTCAATTTTCTTAAATTTACCAAGTCTTGATTTGTGACCCAAGATATGATCTATCCTGGAGAATGTTCCATGAGCACTTGAGAAAAATGTGTATTCTGTTGTTTTTGGATGGAATGTCCTATAAATATCAATTATGTCCATCTTGCTTAATGTATCATTTAAAGCTGTGTTTCCTTATTTATTTTCATTTTGGATGATCTGTCCATTGCTGAAAGTGGGGTGTTAAAATCCCCTACTATGATTGTGTTACTTTTGATCTCCCCTTTTATGGCGGTTAGTATTTGCCTTATGTATTGAGTTGCTCCTCTGTTGGGTGCATGAATATTTACAATTGTTATATCTTTTTCTTGGATCGTTCCCTTGATCATTATGTAGTGTCCTTCTTTGTCTCTTGTAATAGTGTTTATTTTAAACTCTATTTTTTCTGATATGAGGATTGCTACTCCAGCTTTCTTTTGATTTCCATTTGCATGGAATATCTTTTTCCATCCCCTTACTTTCAGTCTGTATGTGTCCCTAGGTCTGAAGTGGGTCTCTTGTAGACAGCATATATATGGGTCTTGTTTTTGTATACATTCAGCCAGTCTGTGTCTTTTTGTGGGAGCATTTAATCTAATTACTATTAACGTAATTATCGATATGTATGTTCCTATTCCCCTTTTCTTAACTGTTTTGGGTTTGTTATTGTAGGTCTGTTCCTTGTCTTTTGTTTCTTGCCTAGAGAAGTTCCTTTAGCATTTGTTGTAAAGCTGGTTTGGTAGTGCTGAACTCTCTCAGCTTTTCCTTGTCTGTAAAGGTTTTAATTTCTTCATCAAATCTGAATGAGATCCTTGCTGGGTAGAGTAATCTTGATTGTTGTTTTTTCTCCTTCATCACTTTAAATATGTCCTGCCACTCCCTTCTGGCTTGCAGAGTTTCTGCTGAAAGATCAGCTGTTAACCTTATGGGGATTCCCTTGTGTGTTATTTGTTGTTTTTCCCTTGCTGCTTTTAATATGTTTTCTTTGTATTTAATTTTTGATAGTTTGATTAACATGTGTCTTGGCATGTTTCTCCTTGGATTTATCCTGTGTGGGACTCTCTGTGCTTCCTGGACTTGATTAACTATTTTCTTTCCCATATTAGGGAAGTTTTCAACTATCATCTCTTCAAATATTTTCTCAGTCCCTTTCTTTTTTTCTTCTGCTTCTGTGACCCCTATAATTCGAATGTTGGTGCATTTAATGTTGTCCCAGATGTCTCTGAGACTGTCCTCAGTTCTTTTCATTCTTTTTTCTTTATTCTGCTCTGCAGTAGTTATTTCCACTGTTTTGTTTTTCAGGTCACTTATCCGTTTATCTGCCGCCATTATTCTGCTATTGATCCCTTCTAGTGTATTTTTAATTTCATTTATTGTGTTGCTCATCATTGCTTATTCCTTTTTTCAATGTTTCTTGCATTTTCTCTATTCTATTTCCAAGATTTTGGATCATCTTTACTATCCTTTTTCTGAATTCTTTTTCAGGTAGACTGCCTATTTCCTCTTCATTTGTTAGGTCTGGTGGGTTTTTATCTTACTCCTTCATCTGCTGTGTGTTTTTCTGTCTTCTCATTTTGCTTATCTTACTGTGTTTGGGGTCTCCTTTTTGCAGGTTGTAGGTCCATATTTCCCATTGTTTTTGGTGTCTGTCTCCAGTGGCTAAAGTTGGTTCAGTGGGTTGTGTGGGCTTCCTGGTGGCGGGGACTAGTGCCTATGGTCTGGTGGATGAGGCTGGATCTTGTCTTTCTGGTGGGTAGGTCCACCTCTGGTGGTGTGTTTTGGGGTGTCTGTGGCCTTATTATTATTTTAGGCAGCCTCTCTGCTAATGGGTGGGGTTGTGTTCCTGTCTTGCTAGTTGTTTGGCATAGGGTGTCCAGCACTGTAGCTTGCTGGTCGTTGAGTGAAGCTGGGTGTTGGTGTCGAGATGGAGATCTCTGGGAAATTTTTGCCATTTGATATTACGTGGAGCTGGGAGGTCTCTTGTAGACCAGTGTCCTGAAGTTGGCTCTCCCACGTCAGAGGCACAGCACTGACTCCTATTTGCAGCACCAAGAGCCTTTCATCCACACGGCTCAGAATAAAAGGGAGATAAAGTAGAAAGAAGGAGGATAAAATAAAATAAAGTAAGATGAAATAAAATAAAGTTATTAAAATAAAAATTATTAAGAAAAAGAAAATTTTTAAGTAAGAAAACAAAAAATGGATGTAGAGAAGCCTAGGACAAATGGTGAAAGCAATGCTATAGAGACAAAATCTCACACAGAAGCATACACATACACACTCACAAAAGCAAGAAAAGGGAAAAAAAATAATATATCTTGCTCTCAAAGTCCACCTCCTGAATTTGGGATGATTCATTGTCTATTCAGGTATTCCACAGATGCAGGTACATCAAGTTGATTGTGGAGCTTTAATCCGCTGCTCCTGAGGCTGCTGGGAGAGATTTCCCTTTACTCTTCTTTGTTCACACAGCTCCCTGGGCTCAGTTTTGGATTTGGTCCCGCCGCTATGTGTAGGTCGCTGGAGGGCGTCTGTTCTTCGCTCAGACAGGACGGGGTTAAAGGAGCCGCTGATTCGGGGGCGCTGGCTCACTCAGGCCCGGGGGAGGGAGGGGCACGGATGTGGGGCGAGCCTGCAGCGGCAGAGGCTGGCATGACGTTGCACCAGCCTGAGGCATACCGTGCGTTCTCCTGGGTAAGTTGTCCCTGGATTCCGGGACTCTGGCAGTGGCGGGCTGCACAGGCTCCCTGGAGGGGGTATGCGGATAGTGACCTGTGCTCGCACACATGCTTCTTAGTGGCGGCAGCAGAGGTCTTAGCGTCTCATGCCGGTCTCTGGGGTCCGTGCTGATAGCCGCGGCTCACGCCAGTCTCTGGAGCTCTTTTAAGCAGCACTGTTAATCCCCTCTCCTCGCTCACCAGGAGACAAAGAGGGAAGAAAAAGTCTCTTGCATCTTAGGCAGGTCCAGACTTTTTCCCGGACTCCCTCCTGGCTAGCCGTGGCGCACTAACCCCTTCAGGCTGTGTTCACGCTGCCAGTCCTCTCCCTGCAATCCAACCAAAGCCTGAGCCTCAGCTCCCAGCCCCCCGCCCGCCCCAGCGGGTAAGCAGACAAGCCTCTCGGGCTGGTGAGTGCTGGTCGGCACGATCCTCTGTGCGGGAATCTCTCCGCTTTGCCCTCCGCACCCCTGTTGCTGCGCTCTCCTCCGTGGCTCGAAGCTTTCCCCCTCCGCCACCCGCAGTCTCTGCCCACGAAGGGGCTTCCTAGTCTGTGGAAACTTTTCCTCCTTCACAGCTCCCTCCCAGTGGTGCAGGTCCCATCCCTATTCTTTTGTCTCTGTTTTTTCTTTATTCTTTTGCCCTACCCAGGTACGTGGGGGCGTTTCTTGCTTTTTTGGGAAGTCTGAGGCCTTATGCCTGCATTCAGTAGGTGTTCTGTAAGAGTTGTTCCACATGTAGATGTATTTTTGATGTATTTGTCGGGGGAAAGTTGATCTCCACATCTTAGTCCTCTGCCATCTTGAAAGTCCTCCTGCAATTTTTTTTTTTTTTTTTTTTTTTTTTGCGGTACGTGGGCCTCTCCCTGTTGTGGCCTCTCCCGTTGCAGAGCACAGGCTCCGGACGCGAAGGCTCAGCGGCCATGTCTCACAGGCCCAGCCGCTCCGCGGCATGTGGGATCCTCCCGGACTGGGGCACGAACCTGTGTCCCCTGCATCGGCAGGTGGACTCTCAACGACTGCGCCACCAGGGTAGCCCCTGCAATTTGTTTTTATTTCATATTTCTTTGCTCTAGGTTCAACATTAAGTAAAGGATATAAGGATCTATGACATGCAAATAAAAGAAGGTTTGCTTTATTCTAATACAGAAGTAAAAAGCCAATTAAAAAAAATTTGTTTCTAAAGGTTGAAGTCAAGGAAAAATGATGGAAAAACCTGACTTGTTTACCAGTCCATATTCTTTATTTCTTAAAATCTTTTTTATATGTTCATCTTACATGCAAATGTATAATGCTTGTTTTCCCACTCAGCCTCACACACATCCTGGAATCCCCTGTGTGCTATCAGCCTGGGAATATAGTCCTTTAAGGTTTTGCTGTCTCTGTTCATTGCATATACTATAGCTTTGTACATGTTTATTTTGTAAACATGTGTTCAGTTATATGTGTTCAGGCAGGAATTCAAATACGTGATTCTCATTCTTGCTTTTCAAGAGAATTCTCCTGAGGGGAGAAAAAACAATGTACATGTTTCTCTTCTTATTTGACAAAACCAAAAACAATCCTGGATTTAGACCCTTACAAGGAAATATGTTCCACACAAAGTAAGAGTGAAGGACTATCGTTGTTTCTCTTCTAGCTTTTGAAACTGATTGACTTTTATTATGAGAAAATATAGGCAGCATAACATTAACTCTAAAATCAAGAGGTCTTTTGTGCTCAATTGCCAGGTGGAAGGGACAGAGCATTTACAGACAAGTAAAATTTCTTAGCAGAGGCATGATGGGGTCATGGTCATACTTTGTGTTTAAGAATTGTATAATATTTTCATGTTGGGGCTCAGTTAAGAAAAGTATCCATGTCCTTGAGCACAGGGAAAAAAGATAAACTGTTTAAAATTCAAGTTTAGGGGGCTTCCCTGGTGGCGCAGTGGTTGAGAGTCCGCCTGACGATGCAGGGGACACGGGTTTGTGTCCCAGTCTGAGAAGATCCCACATGCCGCGGAGAGGCTGGGCCTGTGAGCCATGGCCACTGAGCCTGCGCATCCGGAGCCTGTGCTCTGCAACGGGAGAGGCCACAACAGTGAGAGGCCCGCGTACCACAAAAAAAAAAAAAAAGGAAAAATAATCCATTTTAGGGGAAAATGACGTGACTTGTGGAGAAATATCCAACTTCAAGTCAGTTCCTGGGCGCATAAGTGCATGAAGTTCATAAAAAAGTCCCCACCAACCAATTGTGATTACTCTCTGCCTTTAATTAGTTTTCAACTGATGTGGAACTCAAGATATTATCAGCCTCTGCTTTACTGAGGTAGACAGTTGGGCAATACAGTAGAGGGCAGAAAATGAACAAAAAAAATCAGAATGATGAATAGAGAATGCTGCTTGAAAAACTTAAAATTTTTTTTGATATGGTCTTCGTTGGACATTTTTCCCCCTTATCTGCTTGTATTTTCACTTTCAAGTTGATAACTCCCAGACTGAGTTGAAACACGATGATGTTTCTGCCATTCTCTTCGGAGTTCATTGTGACTTTTTTTTATCATCAGCAGAAATAGAGGGAGACTGAATTAAATGGGAGCTGCAGAACTTGTGTGTGTGATAACAATACAAATGGATTTTCTCTAACAGAGAAAAACAGCTGTCTCCATTATTTGAATGCTTCACCTTTCTCCATTCCATTAATTGGGTCTTTGATCACAAGCTGAGGTGGAGAGGCCCTGATAAGGAATAGGTTATTAGTAAAGTAGCCTAAAGGAATGAATTGGGCCTGGTACTTGCTGCAGAAGATGAGATAAACTCATAATGCCTGTGGATGTGAGTGGTGGAGAGTGATAGGGCCTCGGACTGCCCTGAACTGCTTGCAAAGGGAGAAGACTAATACTCTAGTGCTATGATAGCTAATGCAGGATATAAATTTAGCTCCCGGGAATGGAATAGGATAGAAATTCCATAAAGAGTTTTCTGTAAATGGCTTACACTTTTATATCAAACTGTGGCAGAGTAGTTGCTAAAAAAATAAAATAAAATAGTTTCTTGATCTCACTATATGTTGAATACAACTGAAATCTTTCATATAAAATAAGGAAAAATGACTGTTAAATTTGTTCCCCAAGACATTAATAAGAGCACCCTTTGAAGTGTGGTAAAGCTAAATTGGAGGAATTAAATTTGATTGAATCTAAGCCTGTTTATTTTTCATTTCTGCAGAGTGAGTGTTGAGTGATTTGTAATACATCATTGGAAATCTTCAGGAACTTGCTATCATGTAATCCATTTTTTTTCGCTGAAGAATACAACCGCAGGGGACAAGGCCATATTGGTTTGTTGTTAATGTACTGGAAAGAGGTACTATGGAGAAAACAGTTAATATTAAATTATGAACACAAGGTTATCTTTCTGCCGCACATGCTCCACTGCCCTAGGCAGGGGTAATCTGTTAATAGCATTCAGCCAAAATGACACCATTAAGGAACTGAAGCTACACATCTTTTGCAAGCTGAATGATGTATAAAGCTGGTTTTCTATCATCCTAGATGCAATAAATTATCCACGCTGCTAAAAATTGAGACAAGGCAGAAGTTTGATAGAACTGGCACCCAGACATAAGTGGAAGGCCAGCCTGGCAGGAAATGACATGAAGATGTGAATGCTGCTATCAGGGTGTTTTTAGTTGTGTTGTTCTCTCTCCCCCCAGCTCTGATTTTTAGGCTTTGGGGGCCATGATGGCCAATGGACTATCATGGCATTTTCATGGTAGAGAGTGAGGAGTGACTGAGAGAGAAAACGAATAACACATACAGTTATGTAGATGAGCACCTCAGGAAAGGTTTGGATGTCGGATCTACTTTGAATGAATCATTGCCTTTCAGCTTTAGTTTCTGATTGTCAATGCCTGCACACAAAGTGAAGGACATTATAAATGGTCTATATTGAGAGTTATCTGATTCGTGTGCACATTAGGAAACCATAACCTACTCATACCCATTGCCCTTCTTATTATTGGTTCCATCAGTATGCACAATAAATAGCTGGGGAAAAAATTTAGGACTATTTCCCCTGATGGTTTTTTTCATTTTAAATTAATACAAATGCTTAATAGACTTAAGAGACATAGGGCAGCTATTTGCTCTAGCAGAGCTCCTCACAGTATCAGGAAAAAAGTTTTTCTAAACTGCAATGGCAATACCAGTGAAACAAAGTAATATATTAAATCAACGAATGAATATTAAATTTGCACCAATTTCTCCAGCACTCTTATAGTCAATGGCCATGTAAAGATAAAAAGAAATCATCCCTTAAAACCTTATAATTTAGTGGGGACTCAGACAATTGCAGCAAAATGTTGTAATGAGGGAGGTTAGAGGAATGTCTGTCAGGAGAATGAGGGCTGGCTTCACAGAGGAAGTGACCAGCACAAAGAGAGGTTTTTAAATATCCTAGTACAGAGAAAATGAGCATAACCAATAAATCCAACCATAGTCCTTATCATATTTCATATGATTTTAAGGGCCGAATTAGCAATATATACATATGCAGATAAGTATAGTGAAAGCATCGAATTTAGCACACAAACCAAATGAGGAGACTATGTGAGGTATTTCCAGAAACCCAGAAGGGAGAAGATTCAGATTGGACTGGGGCAACCAGACAGGAGAGATTTTATTGGGGTCCAGAGCATCATCCCCAGCCCCTCTCTGTCATTCTTCACTCCCAATTATTCACCAGTTCCAGTGTGTTCTATATATGAAATATCTGACATTTGATCTATTTTGTCCATCTTTTTTTTTTTTTTTTGCGGTACGCGGGCCTCTTACTGTTGTGGCCTCTCCCATTGCAGAGCACAGGCCCCGGATGCGCAGGCTTAGCGGCCATGGCTCACGGACCCAGATGCTCTGTGGCATGTGGGATCTTCCCGGACCGGGGCACGAACCCATGTCCCCTGCATCCGCAGGCGGACTCTCAACCACTGCGCCACCAGGGAAGCCCTGTCCATCCTTATGAACATAACTTTAGTGAATAAAAATTTTTGATTTGTATTACTACCATAGCCTCTTCACTGGTATCTCTGCCTCAGTTTTGTCCCTCTTCAATCCTATCTCTGGAGGGAGGCCAGAGTGATTTTTTTAAACAAAAATTGAACTGTCAAATCCAGTTTAAATCCTGCGCTGTGGTTGCAATAAGGCAAAGACCAAATCCCTTAATCTGGTGTATAAAACTCAGAGTATTCTGGCCTGGCTACCTCTTGAGCCTCTACTCTTGTCTCTCTAACTGCATCTGTGCTCTAGATACTGTAGCTATCCTCAGTTTCTTATTTTGACAACCCTTATCCACCTCTGAACCTTCAAGCATTGGTTGCTTTTGCTCACATTTTCTTCCCAAACCTATCATCTCGTTCCTTCCCTTCTCCTAACTCGTTTGAATTTATTATTCAGATGCTAGAACTTTCCCTGACAGGTAAATATGGGGCAAAGTGCCCTTGTCTCTGCCCTTGTGGCACTGTATTTCTCCCATCTATGTAATTACCCTAGAGAGTGTACATTCTATGAGGGTAAGGTCTGTAGGTATCTTGTCCACTTCATATCTCCAGTTCTTGGCACAGTGAGAGTAAATATTTGTTGAACACCAAATAAATAATGTGGACAATACATAAATAACAACCTGGAGAAATGGTTGGGAATGACCACAGGAAGATATCAGGACCACAGGGGATGAGTTGAGATCATTCTGATCCTTGGAGACATTTCTCCCTGACTGAGCTAAGAAGAACTGAGGAGTAAACTCAATTGGGAGCTGAATAAAAGGAGAAGAGAAGGGTGGTTTTTTAAACTGCAGTGTCTTGACAAGAAATAAGCCTTTATTGGAAAAGAAGAAAGAAGAGATTGGTCAGTAAAGCTTAGATGGCTGGGCTGACTATTTTCTCCTGTGCTAAATGTTCAAACTGAATTGGGATGTTCCATGCACTTGCAATATAGTTGCTTACCGTTGAAATTTTATTTTGTGCTGTGTAAACCTTTTGATATCATAAGGAGTAGTCTTGAGGTAGACATAATGTAGGGAAGTTATTTTGAATATCTTATACCAAGGCTATATACAAATATCATAGTGAAGTGACTGTAAATTTGAAATTAGATTAACAATTATTAAAAATTGATTAAAAATCAGATTAACAATTGATTCATTAAACAGCATTTACTTACTCCTTATTTTGCTCCAAAAACCTATAGACAAGAGAATGAAGTATGATGCTGGCTTGCAAAGTGTCCACAGCCAGGGAGAAAAGACTGAAAAAGCAAGTGAACAAATAATTACAATGAAATGTCATAAATGTTATGACAAGGTGCTATGTAGGTCAGAAACTGGGGAAAAGGAGAGAAAGGAAATTTCTTAGAGAAGACAACATTTGAGCTGCATTTCAAAAACCCAGGAGTAACGAGTAAGGAAAAATAGGAAGAAGGATGCTAGAGGCAGAGGAAACAGCAAAGATACAAAGTAAAAGGAAGAATTTTAAAAAATTTTGTGGGCAACTATTTGGGCATAGCTAAGATTTTTCAGAGCATCTCTTTTCTCAAATATTTTGTCTCATTGTCCTCATAAGAATTCTTATACTTGTCAGATTCTTCAATAGTCCTGGTTTCCCAGACAACTCACAAAGTATAAGGCCCTCCGTGATATGGCCATGGTTTATCTCTTTAACAACAACATTGTACCCATCTTCAACAACACCAGAATGCTTGCTGCTTCTTTCCTACCATGCCTTTTTTTCTCTCCATGCATTTTTTTAATGGCCTCCCCTCTGACTGATATGCTTTTTCTACTGGCTGCCATCCCCAGTCCACCTCTTCCCACCCTGGGTTAGATGCTCTTACCCTTTGTAATAAAGATGCTCCACTTATTTATTCAACAAGCATCAATCAAGCCTCTTCAAGTACTTAAAAACATGAGTTCTGGGGCCGTATGCCTTGGGTTTGAGCGCTTTCTGACTGATCTAGTAGTTATGTGAACTTGGACAATTTGCTTAACTTCTGTGTATGCTCCAGTTTCCTCCTCTGTGAAATGGGGATAATTATAATGCCTATCTTACATGGTTTGTGGGCAGATTAAATAACAAAATTATTTTAAAAGTATCCATAACATATTAATAACTCAAAATATTTAGCCATATTATAATCATCACCATCATCTTAATGATTAACTATTTCTAGGAGCCAAGCTCTAAGCTTAGATAGTGAAGACACAAAAATGCATAAAGCACAGCTCCTGCCATCAAGAATTTCATAATCTGTTGGAAAACACACATAACCAGACAGTAATAAAAGAGTGTGGCTTATTCTATGACATGCATAAAATGAACATAGACTTTTTGAAGAAGCAGCAGTCTTCTACATTTTGTAGAACCATTGAGATTGTTGTTTTAATCTGTTTGAAATCTACTCAGAGAACTACCAGCTATTTTTTACCCACTCTGCATAAATCTGGCATTCAGGTATCAACTTAAATAAGAGGAATCTAGTATAAAATGATTATTACAGCTGAGAATTAAATTTAGCTGAGGAAAGCACTCTTAGAAGTGAGAAGGAACATCTCAAGCCCACTTGGCTCTATGCCTTTATGTTATAGACGAGGAAACAGTGCCGCCACTCCACCACAATTGGTTAAGTCCTTGGACTAGAATCACGCAGTGCAATAGTGGCTGCATGATGGGTAGGACCCACGTTTTCCCAACCTTGGTTCAGCACTTTTTCCATAACAGCACTGATGTCCCTTTGGTTTTGTTCTTTCATTACCATGATTCGTTTCAAAATCTGTACAAACCTCTGTTTCCCCCCAGAAAGTTACACATGGCTTTCCAGTCTCATGTTATTCATCTGACATTCTGGGCTTGGGCCAACCTCAGTGCAGCCTCCAACCACAATGGAACCTGGAAGATACCTCCTGTTCTCTGCATAGCCAGCCCAGAGAGTATCAGTCCAAAGCTACTCCTTCCTTTCTGATGTCACTGCACAGAGTTTTCTGAACCTCTACTTTTTGTACCACATTGCATTCTATATTGTTTCACGTTTCATGTATCGCCCTTGGATTTTTTCACATATGTGTTTTCTAGGGGAAAGTGCAAATCACAAAGGTATTGCCAAGTTGCCTAACCCATGCTACTAGGTATATTGGGTTGCTCAAATGCATGTTGAATGGAACCGACTTAAATTTAAATACTCTTCCTCCAAACTCTAAGTCATTTGGGAAAAAAATACATCTTTCTTATTTTCCTATGTATTTTAGGGGTAGTGTTGAAAGGCTTGCTTTACTCAATTTTTAATAAACTGGCTATTTAAAGAACATTCTATACTTCATACACTCCAGTTTTTCCCTGAGGTTTGCATAAGCCATTTGTTGTGCCAGAAACAATACTCTTCCTGACTTGCTTGGATAACATCTCTTTAAACAGTACAGCTTATTATTCTTTTAATGTACTAAAACTATTGACATATACACTTTAAGATTTTCTCTTATATGTTTTTTTTTTTTTAACCTGATTGTCCCACAGGATTCTAGGAAGGTTTAAATCTCTATTTTCTTTTTTCCTTTTCACTTTTGGCTCTTGATTCTAATTATTTTCTTATACCTGTTTTTTTTTTTTCAGGTTTTCTATTATAACAAGTGGAAAATGTTAAGATGCGGAGCTGAGCTATAGGTAGCTTCTTAAATATACTAAACTCTTTTCAACTATCTGAAACTACTTTTTCAGTTAATTTTTAAAGTTACATTTATTTTCAGGAAGATTTCCCATCGTGTTTCTGGCCAGGAACATTTAGATCAGAGCCTGAGTCTCCATCTTTCCATCTGTACAATAGGTTAGCCCACCCATTGTTATTGTGGAGAATAGTGACTTAATGCCTGGGAAGATCTTTGAATATTCAAGAAAATATTAGCTTGGCAAAACTGTGACTGGCTGAAGCATGACTGCCATATGAATACTGCGTGCATATTGCACACTTTTCTGAGATTTACGAAAGATAGCTCATAGGTTAAAGGCAGGATGTAGAGAGCAGATAGTGTTCAGAAACAAATTGTATACCTACTGTAGTCATCATTTCAAGCATCCTTAGCAACTCCTGGTAATCCTAGCTGTAATCTAGCTTCCACTGCTTTTAATCAAGCATTGAATTTGCAATATTTATGACAAAAAGTTCATTTTCCATGTTTAAATTTAAAAAAAACTTCTTCAAAGTTGGTTCTGTCTAGGATAAATTGTTGAATAGGAAAAGACTTCTGGAAATCCCCAACTTATTTTTTTCTTCCATTTTCCTACCCAATGGTATTCTCACTCTTTCCTAACCCACTTCAATTGCCTGCTGTATCAAAACTGTCTACAGTTCTTCACATTCTTAATCAAACCCCAAACTCAGGAGAGGATTTTATAGAATTGTAACAAAACACAAAGTTTAAGATCAATGTTTTGTTACTCTCAAGAATACTTACCTTATAATAAAGCACAAGAAACCTTATGGCAATGTAATGATTCTCTAATTATGGTTTCCTAAGAATCAAAGAATAGATCTTGTTATATATATATTGATATTTTCCGGATAGAAATTATTTCAATTCCCTTTATATTACACCTGAATGAATTCAACTAAAGATGCTAAATAAGTGTAATACTTTCAACATTTGCTTCAGGCCTAGTATTTTCTTCAGAGAATTTTTAGAATTCCATGATACTCATCTTTTTTAATAGCTGAACCAACAGTGACTAGGTAAGGCAATTAAGATATAGACTTTGAAGCTGAACTCCATTGGTTTGACTCCCGTGTCTGCTACTTAATAGCACATTGCTGCAAATGGCAAAATGTCATTCTTTTTTATGGATGATCAGTATTCTATTGTATGTATGTGTGTGTGTGTGTATATATATATATATATATATATATGTGTATATATATATATATATATATATAGTCTTTATCCATTCATCTGTTGATGGACACTGAGTTTGCTTCCATTTCTTAGCAATTATAAATAATGCTGCTATGAACATTGGGGTGCATATATCTTTTACAATTAGTTTTTCTGTTTTTTTCAGATATGTACCCAGGATTGAAATTGCCAGTCATATGGTAGTTCTATTTTTAGTTTTTTGAGAAACGTCCATACTGTTTTCCACAGTGGCTGCACCAATTTACGTTCCCACCAACAGTGTACAAGTGTTCACTTTTCTCTACATCCTCACCAACATTTGCTATTTGTGTTCTTTTTGATGACAGCCATTCTGACAGGTGTCAGGTGATATATCATTGTGGTTTTGATTTGCATTTCCCTGACAATTAGCAATGTTGAGCATCTTTTCTTGTGCCTGTTGATCATCTGCATCTCCTCTGGAAAATGTCTATTTAGTTCTGCCATTTTTTAAAATTGCTTTTTAAAATTTTTTATTGGAGTATAGTTTATTTATGCCCATTTTTTAATTGGATTGTTTGGGGTTTTTTTGTGTTGAGTTATATGAGCTGTTCATATATGTTGGATATTAACCCCTTATTGATCATATCATTTTCAAATATCTTCTCCCATTCAATAGGTTGCCTTTTCATTTGGTTTATGGTTTCCTTTGCTGTGCAAACCTTTTAAGTATAATTAGGTCCCATTTGTTTGTTTTTGCTTTTATTTCCTTTAGTTTAAGAGATGGATCCAAAAAACTTATTGCTGCAATTTAGGTCAAAGGGTGTTTTCCTATGTTTTTCCCTAGTAGTTTCATAGTAGCCAGTCTTACATTTAGGTCTTTAACCATTTGAGTTTATTTTTGTGTATGATGTTAGAGAAATTCTAATTTCCCTCTTTTACATGTTGCTGTCCAGATTTCCCAGCATCACTTGTGAAAGGGACTGTCTTATAACCATTGTATATTGTTGCCTCTTTGACATAAATTAATTGACCATAAGTGAGTGAGCTGTCTATCCTCTTCCATTGATCTATGTGCCTGTTTTTGTACCATTACTATATTGTTTTGATTACTGTAGCTTTGTAGTATAGTCTTAAGTCTGGGAGTGTAATTCCTCCAGCTCTGTTCTTCTTTCTCAAGAATGTTTTGGCTATTTAGGGTCTTTTGTGTTTCCATACAAATTTTAAAATTATTTGTTCTAGTTCTGTGAAAAATGCCATTGGCATTTTGTTAGGGATTGCATTGAATCTGTAGATTGTCTTGGGTAGTATGGTCATTTTAACAATATTGATTCTCCCAATCCAAGAACATGGTATATCTTTCTATCTGTTTGTCTCATCTTCAATTTCTTTCATTAGTGTCTCATAGTTTTCAGAGTACAGGTCTTTTGCCTCCTTAGATAGATTTATTCCTATGTATTTTATTCTTTTTAATGCAATGGTAAAGGGGGTGGTTTCCTTAATTTCTCTTTCTGATATTTCATTGTTTGTGTATAGAAATGCAAAAGATTTCTGAATATTAATTTTGTATCCTGCAACTTTACCAAATTCATCAGTGACCTCTACTAGTTTTTTGGTAACATTTTTAGGATATTTGATGTTGAGTATCATGTCATCTCCCAACAGTGACAGTTTTACTTCTCTGTTTCCAATTTGACATTCTTTTATTTATTTTTCTTCTCTGATTGCTCTGGCAAGGACTTCCAAAACTATGTTAAATAAAAGAGGTGAAAATGTACATCCTTGGCTTATTCCTGATCTTAGTGAAGACACTTTCAGCTGTTCACAATTGAGTATGATATTAGCTATGAGTTTTTCATATATGGCCTTTATTATATTTAGGTATGTTCCCTCTATACCTGCTTTCTGGAGAGTTTTATCATAAATGATAAATGGATGTTGAATTTTATCAAAAGCTTTCTCTGCTTCTATTGAGATGATCATATGGTTTTTATTCTTTGATTTGTTAATGCAATGTATCACATTGACTGATTTGTGGCTATTTGAAGCATTCTTAAATCCCTGTTATAAATAAATCCCATTTGATCATGGCATATAATCCTTTTAATGCATTGTTGGGTTTGGTTTGCTAATATTTTGCTGAGGATCTTTGCATCATTGTTCATCAGTGATATTGCCCTGTAATTTTCTTTTTTTGTGATATCTTTGTTCTTGGTATCAGGGTGTTGGTGGCCTCATAAAATGTGTTTGGAAATATTCCTTCCTCTGCAATTTTTTGAAATATTTTGAGAAGGTTAGGTGTCAACTCTTCTCTAAATGTTTTGTAGAATTCACCTGTGAAGCCATCTTGTCCTGGACTTTTGTTTGCTGGGAATTGCAAAATTACTGATTCAATTTTGTTACTGGTAATTCGTCAGTTCATGTTTTCTATTTCTTCCTGGTTCAGTCTTGGGAGCTTGTACCTTTTTAAGAATTTGTCCATTTCTTCTTGGTTGTCTGTTTTATTGGTATATAATTGTTCATAGTGGTCTCTTATGATCCTTTGTATTTCTGTTGTGCCAGTTGTAACTTCTCCTTTTTCATTTCTGATTTTATTGATTTGGGCCCTCTCCCTTTTTACTTGATAAGTCTGGCTAAAGGGTTGTCAATTTTGTTTTTCTTTTCAAAGAACCGAGTTTTAGTTTCATTGGACTTTTTCTTTTTTTAGTCCTATTTTATTTATTTCTGCTCTAATCTTTATGATTTCTTTCCTTCTACTAACTTTGGGTTTTGTTTGTTCTTCTTTCTCTAGTTGCTTTAGGTGTAAGTTTAGGGGTTTTTTATTTGAGATTTTTCTTCTTTCCTGAGGTAGGCTTTTTTTCACTGTAAACTTCCCTTTTATTTATTTTTTATTTATTTATTATTTTGTGATATGTGGGACTCTCACTGCTGTGGCCTCTCCCACTGTGGAGCACAGGCTCTGGACGTGCAGGCTCAGCAGCCATGGCTCATGGGCCCAACCGCTCCATGGCATGTGGGATCTTCCCAGACTGGGGCATGAACCCGTGTCCCCTGCATCAGCAGGCAGACTCTCAACCACTGAGCCACAAGGGAAGCCCTAAACTTCTCTTTTAAAACGCTTTTGCCACGTCCCATAGGTTTTGGATCATCCTGTTTTGGTTTTCATTTGTCTCTAGGTATTTTTTGATTTCCTCTTTGCTTTCTTCAGTGATCCATTGGTTATTTAGTAGCATATTGTTTAGTCTCCATGTGTTTGTGTTTTCTGCAGTTTTTTTTCTGGTGGTTTATTTCTAGTTTCATTGTGTTGTGGTCAGAAAAGGTGCTTGATATGATTTCAATTTTCATAAATTTACCAAGACTTCTTTTGTGGCCTAGTATGTGATCTATCCTAGAGAATGTTCCATAGGCACTTTAAAGAAATGTGTATTCTACTACTTTCAGATGCAATGCTCTCTCTATATCCGTTAAGTCCATTTGGTCTAATGTGTTATTTAAGGCCTGTGTTTCCTTATTGATTTTCTCTCTGGATGATTTGTCCTTGCATGTAAGTGGGGTGTTAAAGTCCTCTACTATTATTGTGTTACTGTCGAGTTCTCCTTTTATGTCTGTTAATATTTGCCTTATATATTGATGTGCTTCTATATATATACACAATTTGTATATCTTCTTCTTGGACTGATTTCTTGATCATTATGTAATGTCCTTCTTTGTCTCTTCTAACAGTCTTTATTTTAAAGTATATTTTGTCTGATATAAGTATTGCTACTCTAGCTTTCTTTTGGTTTCCTTTTGCATGGAATACCTTCTTCTACCCCTTTCAGTTTGTATGTGTCTCTAGATCTGAAGTGGGTCTCTTGTAGGCAACATATATACAAGTCTTGATTTAGTATTCATTCAGTCACTCTATTTCTTTTGGTTGGAGTGTTTTGTTTGTTTACATTGAAGGTAATTATCAATATGTATGTTCTTATTGCCATTTTGTTAATTGTTTTGGATTTGTTTTTGTAGGTCTTTTTCCCCCCTTTCTTCTTCTTTTCTTCTCTTCTCTTGTGATTTTATGACTATTTTTAGTGTTATGTTTGGATTCCTTTTCCTTTTTTGTGTGTATATCTATTATAGATTTTTGTTTTTGGTCACCATGAGAATTTTGTAGACCAGTATGTTTTATATATGTGATTATTTTAAGTTGTTGCTTTCTTAATTTCAAATGCATTTCAAAAACCATATATTTATACTCTCATCCCCTCACAATTATTCTTTTTGATATTATATTTTATACCTAATTGTCTTGTGTATCTCTTAACTTCTTATTGTGTATATAGATAATTTTACTACTTTTGTCTTTTAACTTCCCTACTAGCTTTGTGAGTTGATGATTTACTACCATTGCTATATATTTGCCTTTACTTGTGAGCTTTTTCATTTCATAATTTTCTTTTTTCTAGTTGTGGCCCTTTCTTTTTTTTTTTACCTAGAGAAGTTCCTTTAACATTTGTCGTAAAGCTGGTTCAATGGTACTGAACTCTTTCATCTTTTGCTTGTCTATAAAACTCTTAATTTCTCCATCAAATCTGAACAAAAGTCTTGCTGGGTAGCATATTCTTGTTCATAGATTTTTCCCTTTAATCACTTTAAGTATATTGTGTCACTCCCTTTTGGACTGCAGAATTTCTGCTGAAAATTCAGTGGATAGCCTTGTATATTATTTATTTATTTTCCCTTACTGCTTTTGATATTTTCTCCTTATCTTTAGTTTTTGTAATTTTAATTACACTGTGTCTTGGTGTGGTTCTCTTAGGGTTCTAACTGTATGGGACTCTGAACTTCCTAGACTTGAGTGACTGTTTCATTTCCCAGATTTGGAAAGAATTCTCAGTCCCTTTCTCTATCTCTTTTTCTTCAGGGACCCCTATAATGTGAATATTACTGTACTTCATGTTGTCACAGAGGACTCATAAATTATCCTAATGTCTTTTCATTCCTTTTTTTCTGTCCAGTGGTAATGATTACCATTATTCTGTCTTCCTGATCCACTCCTTTGTATCATTTTATCTCCTATTGATTCCTTCTAGTGTATTTTTCATTTCAGTTATTGTATTTTTCATCTGTTTGGTTATTATATTTTCTAATTCTTTGTTAAAAACTTCTAACTTCTCGCTCTGTGTATCCATTCTTCTCCCAAGTCCTTTGATCATCTTTGCAATCATTACTCTAAACTCTTTCTCAGATAGATTGCCTATCTCCATTTCACTTATTTCTTCTTCTGGGGTTTGATCTTATTCCTTTATCTGGAACATGTTCTTCTGCTACCTCATTTTGTCTTAAGTTGATATTTGTAATTTTACATATGTGGTAGGTTGGTTATGTTTCTCAACCTCAGAGAAGTGGCCTTCTGTAGATGTTCTATGTTTCCTAGCAGTGCATTCACCTCTAGTCACACAAGCTATTTGCTCTGGGGATTATCTCTTAAAGGGCTGTGAGTGTCCTTCTCTTGTGGTGGGCTATGTGCACAGTCTGGTAGGATTGGTTGGCTCCTAGCCCAGTTGAGTGCCAGGCCTTGCCTTGTGTGGATGCTGCTGGATGCTGTTTAGCAGGGCCAGGTCATGAGGTGGCTGGCTGCAGAACACTATGGGGCCCTGGGGTTAGTGCTGGCTCACTGGTGGGTGGAGTCAAGGTCCTGAAGTCTCTGGAGCTGTTGTCCACCAACTGACAATCAAGTCAGATCCTGGGGTTAGTGCTGGACTACTGGCAAAGAGAGCCAGTTTGTGGAGTCTGGCTGTAGGGCCAAGGGATCCCAGAGCTTGTGTCAGATAGCTGGTTGAGGGGGGCCAGTTCCTGACGCAGTTGTGTATGGGGTCCAGGATGTCCTGAAGCTTATGTTGGCATGCTGTTGGACAGGGCCAGGGCCCTGTTGGTTCTAGGATAGGGTCTTGCCTGCTGTGAGCAGGCTAGGTCTGTACACTGTGGGACTGTAGTTTTCTTGTGTCCAGTGTCTGCTCCCTGGTGAATGAGGCTGGTCTAGAGGCTAGTGCAGGCTTCCTAGAGGGAGGGGCTGGTGCCTGTCCACTGGTAAGTGGGGCTGGGTCTTGGCTTTCTGGTGGGCAGAGCTGCATCTACAGGCATATCTAGATGGGCTCAGTAAGTCTTTAGGCAGTCTTTCTGCTGACGAGTGGACTGCCCAGTTAACTGTTTGGTCTGAGGCTATTGGGTGAAGCCAGGACTTGGCAAGAATGGGTCAAGATGGCAGCTGCCAGCAGCAGTGTTCACAATGTAATATGTTCTCAAATATGGCTGCCACCAGTGTCTATGTCTCTAGGGTGAGTTGTTTCCTCCCCTTACCTCTCCAGAGATGCTCAAAGATGAGCAGTTATGTCTGGCCCAGGCTCCTATCTAATTACTTCTATTGCTCTGGGTCCTGGTGCATGTGAGATTTTGTCTGCACCTCTTAAGAGTGAAGCCTCTGTTTTCCCAGTCCTATGGGGCTTCTGAAATGAAGCCCTGCTAGTCTCCCAAGCCAAATGCTCTTGGGGATTGTCTTCCCAGTGCAGGACCCCTGGGCTGGGGAGCCCAATGTGAGGCTTAGAACCCTCACTCCTGTGGGAGAACCTCTGAAATATAGTTATTTTCCAGGTTGTGGGTTGCCCACCGAGGGGTATGGGATTTGATTATATTGTGAGTCTGCCCCTCCTACCTATCTCATTGTGGTTCCTTCTTTATGTCTTTAGTTGTAGAGGATCTTATCTGGTATGATCCAGTCTTTTTCATTAATAGTTGTTCTGCTGATAGTTGTGATTTTGGTGTGTTCATGAGAGGAGGTGAGCTCAGGGTCTTTCTACTATGCCATCTTGGGTGCTCGTACTGCTCGTCCTCCTATTTCCTTTCTTACTTTGTTGATTTGGGTCCTTTCTTTTTTCTTCTTGGTGACCTTGGCTAAAGGTTTATCAATTTTGTTTATCTTTTCAAAAAGCCAGCTCTTGGTTTTATTGATCTTTTCTATCTTTTTTCTCTATTTTATTTATTTCCTCTCTGATCTTTATTATTTTCTTCCTTCTCCTGACTTTGGGCTTTGTTTGTTATTCTTTTTCTAATTTTAGGTGGTAGGTTATGTTGTTTATTTTAGATATTTTTGTTTCTTGAGGAAGGCCTGTATCACTGTGAACGTCCCTCTTAAAACTACTTTTTCTGTGTCCCATAAATTTTGGATCAATTTGTTTCCATTTTCATTTGTTTCAAGGTATTTTATGATTTTTTTCTTTGATTTCATCATTGACCCATTGGTGTTTTAGCAGTATGTAGTTTACTCTCCTTGTCTTGGTTCTTTTCTTGTTTTTCTTTCTGTAGTTGATTTCTATTTTCATACTCTTGGGGTCGGAGACAACACTTTATAATTTCTAACTTCTTAAATTTGTTGAGGCTTGTTTTGTCACTTAGGATTGTGACTTATTCCTCAACAACATTTCATGTGCACTTGAAAAGAATGTGTATTTTGATGTTTTTGGATGAAATGTCCTGCAGATATCAAGTAAGTCCAGCTGGTCTATTGTGTCATTTAAGTCCGCTCTTTCCTTTTTTTATTTTTCTGCCTGGATGATCTGTCCACTGATGTCAGTTGGATGTTAAAGTCTCCTACTACTATTGTATTATTGTCAATTTCCTGTTTTTATATCTGCTACTATTTGCTTTATATATTTAGGTGATTCTGTATTGGGTGCATATATGTTAGTGAGTCTAATATCCTCTTCTTATATAGATCCCTTTATCATTGTATAATGCTCCTTTGTCTCTTGTAATAGCCTTTATTTTAAAATCTATTTTGTTTGATACGAGTATTGTTGCCCCCTTTCTTGTCATTTCCACTGACATGAAATATCTTTTTCCATCCTTTCACCTTTAGTCTGTGTGTGTCTTTTATCCTGAAGTGAGGCTCCTGTAGGCAGAAATTGAAGGGTCTTTCTTTTTAATCTAATTAGCCACCTTATGTCTTTTGATTGAGGCACTTAGTCCATTGATATTTAGAGTAATTATTGATAGATATGTACTTATTGCCATTTTATTCCTTGTTTTCCAGCTTTTTTTTGTAGTTCTTTTCTGTTCATTTCTTGTTTTTGTTTCTATTGTTGTGATTTGATGATTTTCTTTTCTAGTATGTTTGAGTTCCTTTCTTTTTGGCTTTTGTATATCTATTCTACATTCTTGATTTGTGGTTACATTGGGTTCATATATGCTGATCCATAGTTTTATCTATTTAATTTAAACTGATAGTCATTTAAGTTCAAATACATTCTAAAAGCTACATGTTTTACCCTACTCTTCCACATTTTTGTAATTTTGATATATTTTACATCTTCATGTATATTCCTTTGCTGTTTATTGTAGTTATAGTTGCTTTTACAATTTTTTGTCTATTAGTCTATGTACTGGCTTATTTATGTGATCTTTAATCCTTGCTATATATTTGCCTTTCCTGTTGGGACTTTCCCTTTCCTATATGTTCTTACTCCTTTCCATTTAGAAAAGATCCTTCAAAATTTCCTTTATTTTTTTTTTGCGGTACATGGGCCTCTCACTGTTGTGGCCTCTCCCATTGTGGAGCACAGGCTCTGGATGCACAGGCTCAGCGGCCATGGCTCACGGGCCCAGCTGCTCCGTGGCATGTGGGATCTTCCCAGACCAGGGCAAGAACCCGTGTCCCCTGAATCAGCAGGCAGACTCTCAACCACTGTGCCACCAGGGAAGCCCCAAAATTTCCTTTTGGATGGTTTAGTATTATTGATTTCTTTCAGTTTTTGCTTTTCTGAGAAGTTCTTTATCTCTCCTTCCATTCTAAATGATAAACCTGCTGGATGGAGTATCATAGATTGCAGGTTTTTCCCTTTCAGCACCTTGAATATATCATGTCACTTCCTCTAGCCTGCAATGTTTCTGCAGATAAATTAGCTGATAGCCTTAGGGGGATTCCCTTGTATATATATGACTCCTTGTTTTTCTCTTTCTGCCTTTAGAGTTATGTCTATATCTTTAAATTTTGCTATTTTAATTATGATATGTCTTAGTGTGAGTCTGTTATGCTTCATCTTGTTTGGGACCCTCCATGCTTACTGAACCTGGATATCTGTTTCCTTCTTTAGTTTTGGGAAGTTCTCAGCCATAATTTCTTCACATATATTTTGATACCCTTCTCTCTGTCTATTCTCCTTCTGGAACCACTATAATGTGACTGCTGCCATGTTTAATGTTATCCGATAGATCTTGTATGTTGCACTCTTTTTTTTTTTTAAATCTGACTTTCTGTTTGCTGTTCTGATTGGGTGATTTTCATTATTCTGTCTTCCTGATCATTTATGCATTCTTTGTCATTTAGTCTGCTATTCATTGCTTCTAGGATGCTTTTTATCTCAGCTATTGAATTATCTATTTTTGATTGGGTCTTCATTGTAGTTTTGAGTTCCTTGTTAAAATGAGCTCTCTTAAATCAGTTCTCTTCCCTAATTCAGTTCATTTTTATTACCAATGTTTGAATTCTTTGTCACGTAGATTGCTTATTTATGTTTCATTATTAATTTATTTTCATTCGTGTTCTCTTACTATTTCAATTGAGAGTACTTCCTCTGCCTTTTCATTTTATTTAACTTTCTCTGTCTCAATGAATTTAGGTGAAAATGACTGTGGTCTTGAAGGGGGCTTCTTATGTGTGAGTGTCCCCTGTGTATACTGCATTTGCCCAATGCCTTTGGTAAGAGGGCAGGATTTGATGTAGACACCAGTCACATCTTTCCTCAGGGTGTGCTGATCACTATTACTTCAGTAGGGGTTGTGGCTGGTGATGGAGGAGCTAGAGCCTACACAGTGTGTGCGGCAGGACTTCTCTGCTCAGTGGTCATCCCCACCTTGTCAGGGGTGGGGTCTGCTCCCAAGTTGCTGTAGCAGAAGCCCTGGTGGTTGAGCTGAAGTTGGCTCTGTTTCCTTTAAGTATGTGTTTTTCCTTCTCCCTGCACTGGGGCCTCTGTCCCAAAGGAGGGGAGTGCTGAAGAAAGTGCAGCCTGTGAACTTACTAAGTCTGATGACTACCTGTGTATGCATCTGCAGCTCTGCTGAGATGCAGTACATGGTTGCATCTTTTCCCCTGTCATGGCTGCCCCAGCTCTAGTGCTAGGCTGTGGTGTGCAGTGGGTGGGGATAGTGCATTGCCTCAGCTTGGGCTGAGGCTTACAGCAAGGCAGTCGCAGGAATTCTGGCAGATGTGCTACAGTCAGAAGTGTGAGCTAATTCTGGGGCTTTGCTTGAGTAAGTGCTGACAGTGGCTTCTGTCACCCCACTGGGACTATGTCTCAGGCTTCTGGTCACCTCTGCATCCCTAGATAAAGTATTTTGCCAGGTTATCTCTACCCTAGATGCAGTGCCAAGTCCTGGCATAGAGTGATGTTCACTCAGCTTGGAATGGAGAATGTGGTGAGGCAGCAGCTACTAGGGCAGATCACTTTCTGCCTGCCTGGAGGCAAGGCAGCACCTATGTGCTCCTCACAAGTGGAATCTAGTCTTCTTCAGTCTTTCTATCTGTCCCAGTGGGTTTCCAAGCAGCCAAGGGGGCTTATTTCCTATGCATAGGACCCAGAACTGGGATGCCCAGTATGTAGCTCAACCCACTTACTCTCTAGTGCAAGTGTACACCAGTGTGATCTTTTTCTGCTTAGTCCCCTCTCAGGGGTACAGGTCCTGACCCAATGCTTTTCTTCCCATCCTACCTGATTATGTGTATATTTTTTTTAATAGCCTCAGTTGTTTAAGAGTCTTTCTACCAGCTTTCAGTTAGTTTTCTGTGGGAATTGTTCCACATGTAGATGTATTTTTGATGTGTTCATGGGCGGAGGTGAACTCCACGTCCTCTTACTCTGCCACCTTGATCTCTTTGCCTTTCTTGTCTTATAAGGACACCAGCAATATTAGATTAAGCACTCCCTCCACACCATTATGACCCCATCTTAACTTACATTTGTAAAGACGCAAGTTCCAACATTCACAGCGGTTAGGACTTTACTATTGGGGGGGCACACAATAATTCAACTCACAGCACCCCAATACTTACCATTTCTATTGCTCATCCTCCATTCCCAAAGATATAATTTTCCTCTAGTATCAGTTTTATTCATCTTGAAGAACTTCTTTTAGCATCTTTTGTAGATCAATTCATAGGAAATTTGTCTTTAATTTTTCTTTATCTGAAAATATCTTTATTTTTATTTTTGAAAGATAATTTCACTGGCTATAGAAATACGGTTTGACATTTCCTTTATTTCTTCACTTTGAAGATGTTCTACCTTATAGCCTCTGTGGTTTTTAATGAGAAATCCAGGGTCATTAGAATTGTTGTTTCCCTGTAAGTACCTTATAATTTCTCTCTAGTTGCTTAATTTTTTCTGTATTTTTATTTTCTCTCAGTTTGTTTATGATGTGTTGAGGTGTGATTTTCTTTGATCTCATTTGTTTGGGGTTTGTTGAATGTTTTGAGTCTGTAAATTTATGTCTTTTAGTAAATCTGGGATAATTTCAGCCATTATTTTTCAAATACTTTTCCTGACTTAGTTTTTCTCTTTTTCACATGAAACTCTAATTACATTCATATTAGACATTTGATATTGTGCCTCACATTATTTAGGCTCTGTCCATTTATTCAGTATTTTTTCTCTGTTTTACAGATTGGATAATTTCTATTCACCTGGCTTCAATTTCACTCACTATTCCTTCTGACATTTTAATTCTGTTATTAAGTCCACACAGTGAGACTTTTTAAAATTTTCAGATATTGTATTTTTTGTCCTAAAACCTGCACTTATCCCTTTTTTATAGTCTCCATGTCTCAGCTGAGTTTCTATCTTCATTAAATTCAAGTGTGTTTTCTATTACTTCAATGAGCATAGTTGTAATAGCTACTATAAAATCCTTGTATTACAGCTCCAGCATCCAGGTCATCTCAGGGTTGGTATCTGTTGGTTGTCTTTTCTCTTGAGAATCTGTCACATTTGTTTTGTTTTGTTTATTTATTTATTGATATGTTAATGGTAGCATATATAACCTTGTGACTCATATTGTGTAGACTCTAGGACTTGTTATAATCTGGAGAATGTTGACTTTTTTTTTTTTAATCCGGCACTCTACCTGGGAGGGA
Organism: Stenella coeruleoalba; assembly: GCF_951394435.1. NCBI lineage: Eukaryota > Metazoa > Chordata > Mammalia > Artiodactyla > Delphinidae > Stenella > Stenella coeruleoalba. Next base: position 43,487,875 of record NC_137163.1, read on the forward strand.
CAGACAGAATGCCCTGTAAAGGACTGGGAACATGGTGGCACCCAGTGGAGGTCCACTGTGCCCTTCTTCTCCACAGAGGACTTTGGTACTATCCAGACTCCAAATACCTCTAATGGGAAAATGACCCCAAAGAGAGTCAACCTAGAAACAGCTGTTGGAATGCCTGTTGAAATAGCAACAACACCTGGAAGGAAAAACTTATTGATGAATAAGCATATATGATACTCTGGGGTCTCTTATTGGGGTAGTTGGCATCTTCCTAGGAAATCAAAGATCTGACAGGAGTACTTAGTGACAAATGCCAGTGAGATCTGATTTGGTTCTGTATCAGAGTTCATTATATAATAATGAATTACATAAAATACATAAACTGATGACACTTGCAGAAACTTGGTTGCACTAAGGCAATGTTGTTAAGTAGTTTTGCTACTTTAGTATGGTTTTAGTTCCATCCACCTTTTAAGTAGTTAATAATCTCACTATTGTGATTCTCACTTCAAATTCTCTTAACATACTCTTGCTACAAGTGGCTGATAAAGAGAAAATTTATTTGACAAAGTCACCTCCTTGATTTCTTGATCTGTACTACATCTGCCTTAGAGATTAAATAATTATATACTTCTGGAAAGTAATTAATCTTCTGGGAGGGCAAAAATCCAAAGAGGCCTCTTTGGAGAGATCATCTTGTTTAACCTCTGACCTATTTAGGGAGAGAACTCCATTGGAGCATTTCTGGTCTCTCTATTATAGTTACTCTGTTGTTGTTGATTCCAAAAGTGCTTCTGCAAAGAGAGAAGTGAAGTCAGCGAGCCACTTTATTAAACAAGAGATGGGCTTATTCTAGAACTTTCTGTGTCTTTTCATACAGGCTTGAGTTTATGCTCTCCTGGCTCATTTGATTCTAATTTTAAAATAATCTAAAAGGGACTTCTTCCTAAGGGACAGGGAGTGGGTTAATCTTTATTTGCATATTTGAAACAAACATGCTTACTCTCTGCCCTTCACTTTTTGCTCCCAAATTTTCTTTACCCTGTTCAACTAGATCATCACACTACTCTAGTTTTTACTACCTTCTGACTTAATGAGATACATGACATTGCACTCATGGTGTGAAAAAAAAAAGTGATTAAAGCATACTGTAGCAGATGTGTCAGGGAGAATACTATTTCTAAGCCTGAGGGAAGCCACTGGAAATTTCACAAAGAATTATTTAATAAGTTCTTCTGCTCATGCAACTAAGAATGAGATTATTACTGATATATTCATTCAAGACAAAAAGTAACATAGAAAAGAGAAGATTGTTTGGTTAGAGAAACAAATGAAAGCAAAAAGAAGATTTTAAGACATAGTTCTAAAATGAGTTTATAGATAGTCTGAAGAACATCTGGATAGCCTACAGTGAATAGTTAAACTCTTTTTTAAAAAATCACAAGATGAAAAAGAATAAAAAGAAAAAAAATGACTTTCCAAGTAGCTTCCATGCTGTTGGTGAGTGGATCAGTGTGAGTACTGGAGGAAACTGTGGAGATGTTTTTGTGTAAATAATACAGGTAATCGAGGTTTTAAAGCAGTTTGTTCTAAAGCTCCCAAAGGAAGGTCTTATTTGATGAATAGTGAAGACAAACAGAACCTTTAGGTTTTTAATAACAACTCTACTTTTGACCAATTTAGTTCAAGATTTTCCCTGTAGCCAAGTGACACAACACATTTGACAGTCAGTTTGGGGTTATTTAGAGTCTGCATGTTTCTTTACCATTCCTCTCCATTGATTCATTTACTTTTATGCAGGGAAGGGAAAGAAACCAGTTATTTGGTTCTTTGTTATAACAAATGTTTGATTGGGTGAGAATTGTTGACTAAAATGATATTTTGAAGTCTATTTGTGATTCCAATAATTAGGAAAGCAGTGCCACCACCACTTTCATATTGATTTATCTGAAATTTAACATTCAAGACTAATTATTCTAAGGGTCATAAGAATATTTTGGATAACACCTACAATTTTTACCAACAAATTCTGTCTATAATATAATACTTTTGAATGATTATTCTGATGGTTTTATATACATTTTTGAACTGCTTTTCATATCCTCATTCATATTCTGTTATCCTTTATGATAGAATTATTTTCACGTATCCAATAATGGCTACTTCACATTATGTATTTGGAAAATGTTGATGTTTATGCTTTTGTACATCATAGTGAGTAATGTAGTGAAAAGCATATGTGGCCAGGTTGTTTGTCTTCTAGAAAACTTTCTACCAGTCAAGTAGACAGCCTAATCATTCTTTTTTTCCCCTTCACCCTATAGGTATATGCACTCACATATATACCTTATCCATTACTGTTTTAGCTTCTTAAAAATACTGTTTTCTTTAGGCATCTTCTCCCTAAAAGAATTTAAAAAACAAATAAGCAAACAAACCCAATGAAACTCTAATAGTCTGAAATTTGTCTAAGCTGGTCAACGTTTCTTCCTGCTCACAAGTTCTCCATTTATAAGTTTGGCTCAAGCCACAATATATGCTTAATAGAGTTAAGATTGAAGAGGGCTTAGAAGAATACCTAGAAAGCATGCTGAAAGGTGTAGATCTCAGAAAAATTAGTTGAGAACAGCTCTACAAAGTAAGAAGCACAATCTGAGAGAAAAATGAAATAATTTCCTATTTCAAACAATTAAAAACAGGGTATATGGGCCAGTGGTCAGAACTTCCGTCCTATTTGGGTGGGATGATGGAATAAGGAAATGAGGATGATGCAGTGGTGATGGTGAGGAAACCAATAGATGTGCCATTTTTGCAGAGCGCAAGAGGATATCTTTGAGTGATGTCAGCCTTATGATGACAACCTGTTGTGAGAGAAATGTAAATACTAAAACAGTTCACTCACATGCACAACTTTTTATTTAAAGAAACCTCAAGGTATACCAGGGAGAATTTCTGCTGGCCTGGAATTCTGACCTGGTCTCTCCCTCTACATAGATCTCTCCCAGATTGATGATCCAGGGAGAAATATTATCATTCAAAAATGATATAAACAAGATAATAGCACAGGATCAATACAAAAACACTATAAGTAAGATGGAAGAAAGGAATAAGGAAAATAAATGACAGATGAAGAACATTCACTAGAAAAATGTTACTAAAAATTGTATAAAAAAAGAGACCAAACATATTGCTATGACTTATAAAACAAATATATTTTGCAAGTATGAATCCAGAGTAGATATTTAGGAGTGTAGGGGAGACATGATGACAACCAGAGGAGATAAACAGAAGCAGTTATAATTCAGGAATGAAAGAAAAGAAAAAAAATACCATTCTCAATATAAAGACAATTTTGTAAGTAGCACAAGGGAGACTTGCCACTATTGAAAATGTAAGGTATAAGGACAGGATTGAGATGAAGTAGTAATGAACAAAGGATTAAAAATAGAGAGAAAGATATATACTGGGCACAAAGAAAATTCAACCCAAGTGTAATAGGTGGTTTTGAAAAAGAGAATAAAACATAGGAGAAATACTTTAAAATTGTCTTCATTTTCTATTGCTGCATAACAAATTCCACAAATTTAATAGCTCAAAACAACACTCATTTATTATCTCATAGCTTCTGCAGAATAGAAATACAGCATGGTTGTATTGAGTTCTTCTGCTTAGGGTTTCACGAAGCTGAAATCAATTTGACCAAGTTCTTACCTGAATGACCTGGGAATAAACCTGCTTCCAAGCTTATTCAGGTTGATGGCAAAATTCAGGTTTTTGGCAACTATAGGACTGATGTCCCTGTTTCTTGGCTGTTAACTGTGGGTCACCCTCACCTTTTAGAGAGCTGCATGCCTTCCTCATTATGTGACTGCATCTATCTTCAAAGCAAGCAACAGCACATCAGATTATTCTTGTGCTTCCAATCTCTCTTTTTCTTCTGCTATTAACCTGAGAAAACTCTGCTTTTTAAAGGGCTCATGTTATTATATTTGACTCATCTAGATAAACTCCTTATTATGAGATAAATTGTGCCATTAATGTAACATGATCATGGGAGAGATAACTCATCATAATCACAGGATCCAAAGATTGGAATGGGGAATACTGGGGGTCATTTTTAGAATCCTGCCTAACACAAAAATATAACTGTAAAAAATTCCTCCAAACTAAAGGAAGAATTAAACTTATAGTTTCAAAGGGCAAGCTGTCCTTAAAAATGAATGCAGATAATGTAATGATGGATTCATATCATTGTATATTTGTCCAAACCCATAGAATGTACATCAAAAGAGAATGGTAATGTAAACTATGGACTTTGGATGATAATGATGTGTCAATATAGGTTCATCAGTTGAAACAAATGTACTGCTCTGGTGGGGCTATTGATAATGGAGTAGGCTATACATGTGTAGGGGCAGGGGTATATGCAAAATCTCTGAACGTTCACCTCAATTTTGCTGTGAACTTAAAACTGTTCATAAAAATTCTTAATAGTAAGTAAATAAATAAATGCAGAATAATAAAAATTGACACATATCCTAGAAATATTACTGGACTTTAAGAAAACAACAAAAAAGAGAGCAGCACTATTCACAATAGCTAAGATATGGAGAGAACCTAAACGTTCATTGATGGATGAATGGATAAAGAAACCTCATAAAAGAAGTAAATCCTGTCATTTGTAACAACATAGATAAACTATGAGGACATTATGCTAAGTGAGAGAAGTCAGAGAGAGAAAGACAATTACTAAATAATTTCACTTATAAGTACAATCTAAAACAGTCAAACTCATAGAAGCCGGGAATAGAATGGTTGTTGCTAGGGTAGAGGGGGAAATGGGGAGATGTTGGTCAAAGTGTAGAAAGCATCAGTTATGCAAGATTAATCAGTTCCTGAGATCTAGCATACAACATAGTGTCTATAGTTAACAATACTGTAATGTATATCTGGAATTTGCTAAGAGAATAGTTTTAAATTAAGTTTTCTTATCTCACACACACACACACACACACACACACACAGAAAATAAAAAGAAATGGTAACTATGTGGAGGTGATGTATATATTAATTAGCTTGGTTGTGATCATTTCACAATGTACATGTATCAAAACATCAAGTTGTAAACATAAACAATGTTTATATGTCAATTATACCGCAATAAAGCTGTTGGAAAAAAGAATACTCTTTGACTATAGTTAAAAAAAAATAAACTCACCCAAAAAGCAGAAAAATTCAAACTGGCCTCAGATTTCTCTCTAGTGACATTAAATGTCAGAACAGAATTTAGTATTGCTTGTGAATTTCTCAGGGAAAGAAAGTATAAACAAAGAATTTTATGCCCAATAAAACCATTATTTCAGGATAAAAGCCACAGACAGGCATTTAAAAATATGCCAGAAAACAAGGAATATAGTTTCAATTAAGCTTCCTTGATAAAAGTATTAGAAAAAGGATTTCAGTCAGCCAAGTAATGAATAGAAATACTCCAAAAATGGGCTTGTATTCACATAATCAGTGTTATCTGCTACAATACAATATATCCTCCCCCAAGTTGCAATGGCTTAACAAAATAAAAGTTTATTTATTGTTCATATCTCTATTTACATTGTGACTGGGATTTCGGCTCCTTCTGTGTTGTAGCACTATTTCCTAAAGCCTCCTCAGAGACCTTGGATATTCTGCATTCTACTGGCTAATGAGCAAAGTGAGAGAGGATAGGATCATGTGACACATTAAATTTCTAGATCAGGAAGTGATACTCTTTTCATTGGTTAGAACGTAATCTGGTGGCCCCAGCCTAATCCAAAAGTTTGCTGGGATACATAATCTTCCTGTGTGTCCAAGAAGACCAAATGGAACTGATGGCTATCTGGCACTAGGAATTGACTTCAGAACTTTCCTTTCTTGTCACAATGTGTCTGTTTCTCTTTTCCTCCCTCACAAAGAATACATTCATTATCCCATCCAACCACTGCATCTAGTTCAAGGTCAAGGCAATCTTCTCATCAGATTCAGATATGGCTCCTATGATCTAAATAAAAGTAAATAAAAAATAAAAATAAATTTAAGAATGTTATATAGAAACATCTAAATAAAAATAAATTTTAAAATATATGTCCCTTTCCCCCACTCATTGAATATACAGTGATAAATTGGTCCTACCATGCTGTTAAGATGTGGCATGTGAAAGTCTTGTCACAAGTATGGAGTCTTGGCCCAAGTATGCATTATAGTTGGTCCAATGATCATTTCCCTAGTTCATTATAAGCATAATTAGGATGGACATACTTAGCATTCACTCACATTGGTTCCCAGACTAGTGGAATATGAGCTATAATAAAGGAAAAAACAAGTGGAGACCCCTGAAATTGTCCTCTCCCCCATAGCCAATATATGAAGTGAATCCGCAGAAGCCATACAGTATCCTGAGTGCAGTGGCCTCATAAAGGCCCAACTAAAGCACTATCTTGGCAAAGGTACCCTGCATATTTGGGGCAAGTCCTTTAAGAATGTGGTGTGCACATTGAAATAATAGCCATTATGTGTTTTTTTCTGTGGTTATAGGATGCTGAATGCCTGACTATGGAAAATCAAGTGACTATGCAATCAGAACTGCTTACCACACCCTAAGTATTTTCATACCAACAAAGTCATAAGGTACAGCATTAATCCACAGTGCAATGGAAATTGTACCTTTGGGATCAAGCCCAAGCAGGCCTGGAGGGCACAAATAAGTCACAAACATGGATATCACAGAGCCCAAGTCACCTACCTCTGCTGCATCTATGCAGCTCACATTTATGTCCTTTCTTTGAAATACCATCCCTTTAGGACACTAACCATCCAGTGAAGGCAAGTTGATTATGTCAGACCATCATCACCATGAAGGTGTGATACAATCCCTCAAGATCACAAGCCGGCCACTCAATGGCAGATTCATACCGGAGTCCTACCGCAGACAGGGAGTGAGTCAGACTTATGGTTTGCCTTGCCAACCATGGTACTTTGGCCAGCAGCACTTTCCAAATGTTCACAGAGTGTCTGATTTTTGTCATGAGATCATGTAGAATGATGTTTCAGACCAAGGAAGATGGTGAAGAAGATGCAACAATGGGCACATGGTCGCAGGACCCACTAGTTGTACCATATAGACATATACCCTAAACCCTTTAGCTGTCAGCCTATTAGAACATTGAAACGACCTCATAAAGCCTTGACTAAAGCACCAGTTCAGTGATGACATCCTGTTATTTGGGGTGCTGTCCCTCAAGATGTAGTAATATATTTAAGCAACAGTTATTTTATAGCATTGATCTCTGACTGGTGGAATACATGGAAGTAAGAACCAAGGTGCAGAGGTAAGAGTGGCCCTTCTCAGTCAGTAACCCTCATAGTGACTTTGTGTTTCCTGTCCCCTTAAATTTATTGTCTGCTGAACTAGAGGTACTAGTTTTGGGAAGGATTCCTTCTATAGGTGACAGAGCAAATATTTTATTTTTTTGTTTGGTGTATGATGGGAACATTTAAGACCTTTATTTTCCTTTTTAAAGTAGCTTTTCCAACTTTCCCTTAACTTTATTGAGATATAATTGACATATAACATTCTGTAAGTTTAAGGTGTACATGTTGATTTGATACACTTGTTTATATATTGCAAAATGATTACCACCATAACTTTACCTGAGAACTCAGTCACCTCACATAATTACCATTTCTTTTTTTGTGGTGAGTATATTTAAGGTCTACTTTCTTAGCAACTTTCAATACTATAATACAGTATTGTTAACTATAATCAACATGCTGTACATTAGATCCAAAGAACTTACTCATCTTATTACTGGAATTTTGTACCCTTTAACCTACATCTCTCCATTTCCCCAGCCCCCCAGTCCCTGGTAGCAACCATTCTACTCTCTGTTTCTCTGAATTTGGCTTTCTATATTCCACATATAAGTGATGATGTTGAGTAACTGTCTTTTGCTGTTTGACTTATTTTACTTAGCATAGTGCCCTCAAATTTTTCCATGTTGTTACTTGTGGCAGGATTTTCTTTTTTCTCATAGCTGAATAATATTCCACTATATATATGTACACATCTTCTTTATTCATCTATTAATGGGCACTTAGGTTGTTTCCATATCTTGGCTATTGTAAATAATGCTTTAATGAACATAGGGTTCATATATCTCCTTGAAATCCTGTTTTCATTTCTTTTGGATATATACCCAGAAGTGGGATTGGTGGATTTTATGATAACTCTATTTTTAAGTTTTTGAGGAATCTCCATTCCATTTTCCATAGCACCAAATTACATTCCCACAAACAGTGCACAAAGGTTCCCTTTTCTCCACATCCTCACCTACACTTATCATTTTGATGATAGTCATTCTAAGGGTATGAGGTGATATCTCATTGCAGTTTTGATTTGCATTTTCCTGATAACTAGTGAAGTTGAGGAACTTTGCATGTACCCGTTGGTCATTTGTATATCTTCTTTGGAAAAATGTCTATTTAGTTTCTCTGCCTATTTTTTTAATTGGATTATTATTATTATTTTTTCTATTTTTCTTTCTTGCTGTGTGGTATGTGGGATCTTAGTTTCCTGACTGGGGATCGAACCTACACCCCCTGCAGTGGAAGCACAGATTCTTAACCACTGGGCCTCCAGGGAAGTCCAGTTTTTTGTTATTGAGCTGCATGAGTTCTTTATATATTTCAAATACTAGCCCCTTCTGAAATATATGATTTGTAAATATTTTCTCCCATTCCATACATTGCTTTTCCATTTCATTGATTATTTCTTTTGCTCTGCAGAAGATTTTTAGTTTGACATAGTCCCATTTATTAATTTTTGCTTTTGTTGCTTGTGTTTTTGGTGTCATATCCAAAAAGTTGTTTCTAGGAACAATATCAAGGAGATTTTTCCTGTTTGCTTCTAGGAGTTTTATGGTTTCAGTTCTTATATTTTTAAGTCTTTAATCCATTTTGCGTTAATTTTTGTGTATGGTGTAAGATAAGGGTCCAGTTTCATTCTCCTGCTTGTGGTTATCCCATTCACCCAACACCACGTATTGAAGAGATTATTTTTTTCCTTGTTGAATATTCTTGTCTCCCTTGTCAAATATTAGTTGTGCAGGTTTATTTCTAGGCTCTCAGTTCTGTTACATTGGTCTATGTGTCTATTTTTATGCCAATCTCATCCTGTTTCATTACTATACCTTTGTAGTACAGTAGGAATTGTGATGCCTACAGCTTTGTTCTTCTTTCTCAGGATTGCTTTGGCTGTTTGGGATCTTTTATGGTTCCATACAACTTTTAGGATTTTTTTTATATTACTGTGAAAATTTCCATTGGAATTTTGATTGAGATTGCATTAAATCTATAGGTGGCTTTTGCTAGTATGGAAGTTTTAACAATATCATTTCTTCTGATCCATGAGTAAGGGATATCTTCATATTTGTTTGTGTCTTTCTCAATTTCTTTCATCAAAGTGTTGTAGTTTTAAGTAGCGGGTTGGCCAAAAAAGTTCATTCAGCTTTCTCCATAAGATGTTACAGAAAGTTTTGGCCAACACAATATATAGATCTTCTACCTCATTGGTTAAATTTATTCCTAAGTATTTTATTGTTTTTGATGCTATTGTGAATGAGATTGCTTCCTTTATTGCTTTTTCAGATGTTTTGTTGTTAGTGTATATAAATAACTGATTTCTATATGTTGATTTTATATCCTGCAACTTCACTAAATTTGTTAATTAGTACTAACAGTTTATTGGGAAGTCTTTAGGATTTTCTTATAATTTTTTTTTTATAAAATCATATTAGAGGAGTGGCTAAGATTTCAGGGTAGGGAGACTTTGACCTTACCTCCTTCCACAGGCACACCAAAATTGCAACAATTTTCAGAGCAACTATCTATGAGAGCAACCAGAAGACTGGCAGAAAAGATCTTCTACAGTTAAAGGTATAAAGAAGGAGCCAAAATGAGACTGATAGGAGGGGTAGGGTTGTGGTATAGTCAAGAACCATAACCATAACCATAGACAACCCACACATAAGAGGATAATTACAATTGCAGGGGTTCTCCCCAAGAAATGAGGGGTCCAAGTGCCACATCAGTCTCCCCAGTCTGGGGATCCTGCACCAGCAAGATGAACCCCCAAAACGTTTGGCTTGGAAGGTCAGTTAGATTTACTTTGGGAGAGCCAGAAGGCTGTGGGAAATAGAGACTACACTCTTAAGGTGTGTACACAAAATCTCGCATGCCCTGAGATGCAAGACCCAGGGCAGAAACAGCAATTTAAAAGAAAACTGGGTTAGATCCATCTGCTGATCTTGGAGAACCTACTGGAAAAGCAGGATGCAGTTAAAACTTACCCTGGGGACATAAACGCTAGCAGCAGCTATTTTGGGAAGTTAATCCTGCCACTAGCTGGTCAAAACCGGTACTGAGACACCCCAGCCAGGCAGCTAGCTAGGTGTGGACATAGCCCTTCCCACTAGCAGGCTGGCTGCCATAGGACTCCTTAAGACCTCTGCCACCCTAGAACACAGCCCTGCCCACCACAGGGCCTGCATTAACCCTGGAAAACCCAGGATTTCATGCAGCAATCTGTCAGATATGGCCCTGCTCACTAGCAGGCCAGCACTATCCTGAGGACACAGCATCATCCACCAGGGACAGGTACCAGCCTCAGGAGTACCTATGCCCTGATCCTGCCCTACAGGCTGACACTAGCTTTGAGATGCTTTTGGACCCTCAGCCACCCACCCTGGGATCCAGTCCCACTCACTAGCAGGCTAATATCAGCACTGGGACACATCAGATCCCACAGCCAGCCATGTCAGGAACTGGCCACCAGCAGGCCAAAACTAACTCTGTGACCCTCCCCACCCCAGTCCCATAATCAGCCATCTTGGTAGGCCAGAATTACCCCCAAGATCCTCCAGAGCACCACAGCTGTCTCATGACCCAGCTCTGCCCACCAACAGTCAGCAGCCTCTTCACTAGGCAGGATGTGGCAAACAAAGGGACCTACCAAACTGCCCATGGTAGTCAGCCTTTCACAATGGAAGGACCCACACAGCCCACATAGGGGGCATAACCTAGAGCATATAGCTCTTGAGACTAGAGGTGTGTGTGCTGCTGGGACCCATGGGATGTTTTCTACATGAGGTCACTTATTGAAGATTAGGAAATAGAACCAATCTAACCAATTAATTAGAAATAGAAACAACAAATGAGGTGACATAAAAATATGTTCCAGATGAATGAACAAGATAAAACCATAGAAGAAGAACTAACTGAAGTGGAAATAAGCAATCTAGCACAAAAGAGTTTAAGGTAATGACCATAAATATGATCAAAGAACTCAGGAAAAGAATGTATGTTTACAGTGAGAAGCTAGAGGTTTTTATCCAAGAGCTAGAAAATATAAAGAGTCAAACAAAGTTGAGGAACATGAAAACTGAAATTAAAAAAACACTAGAAGGAATGAACAAGTAGATTAGATAATACAGAGGACAATAGAAGCAAACTGGAAGACAGAATAGTGGAAATTACAGAAACTGAACAGAAAAAAGGAAAACGAAAAGAAATTGGGTAAATTTAAGAGAATTCTGGGACAACATCAAGCATACAACATTTGCATAATGGGGATCCCAGAAGGAGAAGAGAGAGAGAAAGGCACAGGTAGTATATTTGAAGACATAGTAGCTGAAAACATCCCTTACCTGAGAAAGAAAACAGACATCCAGATCCAGGAAGCACAGAGACTCCCAAACAGGATCAATCACCTCAAGATGTATTATTATTAAAATGGAAAAAAAAATTAAAGATAAAAGGAGAATATTAAAGGCAGCAAGGGAAAAACAAGTTACATAAAAGGTAACTCTCAAGACTGTCAGCAGAAACTCTACAGGCCAGAAGGGAATGGCATGATAGGAAAAATACCTACAACCAAGATCACCCTACCTAGCAAAGATTTCATGGAAACATCAAAAGTTTTAAACAAGCAAAAGCTAAAAGAGTTCAGCACCACCAAACCAGTTTTACAAGAAATGTACAAGAAATTTACAAGAAATGTAAAGGGACTTCTAAGTGAAAAAGAAAAGGCTGCAACTAGAAAGGTAAAATTATGGAAGGGGAAGACTCACTGGTGAAGGCAAATATACAGTAAATGTAGTAGATCAAACACTTATAAAGCTAGTAAGAAAGTTAAAGACAAAAGTAGTAAAATAATCTATATCCACAATAAGTAGATAAGGGATACACAAAACAAAAGGATGTAGAATGTAATGTCACAAATAGTAAACATAGTGGTGTGGATTAAAAATGAAATGTTTTTAAAATGCATTCAGCTTAAGAGATGAGCAACATAAAATAATCATATATAGAGATAGAGATAGCTACATATAGATTTCTATATATGAACCTTGTAGTAACCACAAGCCAAAAATCTATACTAGATACATACACACAAGAAAGAGAAAGAAATCCACACATAACACTAAAGATAGTCATTGAATCACAAGGGAAGAGAAAAAAAGAAGAAAGGAACAACTGAAAAAAACCAAAACAAAACAAGTCTACCCCCAAACAATTAGTAAAATGACAATAAGTACATATGTACAAGTAATTACTTTAAATGTGAAAAGGATAAATTCTCCAATCAAAAGACATATAATTATAAAAACAAGACCCACATTATATACTCCCTACAAAAGAATAATTTCATATCTAAAGACACACAGACTGAAAGTGAGGGGATGGGAAAAGGCATCCATGAAAATGAAAACAAAAAGAAAGCCAGGGAGGCAATACTTATATAAGACAAAATAGACTCTAAAACAAAGATTATTAACAAGAGACAAAGAAGGACATTACATAATGATCAAGGGATTGATCCAAGAAGAAGATATAACAATTGTAAAAATATATGCACCCAACACAGAAACACCTAAATTCATAAAGCAAATATTAACAAACATAAAGGAGGTAACTGACAATAACACAATAACAGTAGGGAACTTTTACACCACACTTACATCAATGGACAGATCATCCAGACAGAAAATTAATAAGGAAACACTGTTTTTAAAAGAAACATTGGGCTTCACTGGTGGCACAGTGGTTGAGAATCTGCCTGCCAATGCATGGGATACGGGTTTGAGCCCTGGTCTGGGAAGACCCCACATGCCGCAGAGCAGCTGGGCCTGTGAGCCACAACTACTGAGCCTGCGTGTCTGGAGCCTGTGCTCCACAACAAGAGAGGCTGTGACAGTGAGAGGTCCACACGCTGCAATGAAGAGTGACCCCCGCTTGCCACAACTAGAGAAAGCCCTTGCACAGAAACGAAGACCCAACACAGCCAAAAATAAATAAATAAATTTATTTAAAAAAAATTAAGCCATAAGGACTTAATAGGTATATCTAGAACATTCCATGCAAAGCAGCAGAATACACATTCCTTTCAAGTGCATATGGAACATTCTCCAGTATAGATCATATGCTAGGCCACAAAACAAGTATCAGTAAATTTAAGAAGATTGAAATCATATCAAGCATCTTTTCCAACCACAGCAGTATGATACTAGAAATCAACTACTAGAAAAAACTGCAAAACAATAGAAACACTAGATGCTAAACAGTATGCTACTAAGCAACCAATGGATCACTGAAGAAATCAGAGGAAATCAAAAAAAGACCTGGAGACAAATAAAAACATAAAGATCCAAAATCTATGGGATGCAACAAATGTAGTTCTAATAGGGAAGTTTATATCAAAACAAGCCTACCTCAGGAAACAAGAAACATTTTAAATAAACAATCTAAACTTACACCTAAAATAACTAGAAGAAGAACAAATAAAACCCAAAGTTAGTAGAAGGAAAGAAATAATAAAGATTAGAGCAGAAATAAATATAAAGTAGAGACTTTATAACCAATAGAAAAGATCAATGAAACTAAGAGCTGGTTCTTTGAAAATATAAACAAAATTGATAAACCTTTAGCCAGACACATTAAGAAAAAAAGAGAGAGGCCCCAAATCAATAAAATCATAAATGAAGGAAGATAAGTTACAGCCAACACCACATACATACAAAGGAATATGAGATTACTGTGAACAATTATATGCCAATAAAATGGACAAATTAGAAGAAATGACAAATTTCTAGAAATATACAATTTCACAAGACTGTATCAGGAAGAAATAGAAAATATGAACAATCAAATTACCAGTAAAGAAATTGATGCAGTAAAAAACAACCACAACAACAACAACAACAAAAAATCAACAAACAAAGATCTAGGACCAGACGGCTTCACAGGTAAATTCTATCAGATATTTTAAGAACAGTTAATATCTAACCTTTGCAAACTATAACACAGTATTGCAGAGGAAGGAATGCTTCTGAACTCATTCTATGAGGCCAACATCACCCAGATAACAAAACAAGATGAAGATATCACACACAAAAATTACAGGCAAATATCACAGATGAACAATAATGCAAAAATCCTCAACAAAATATTAGCAGACAAGTTTCAACAACACATTAAAAGTAACATACACCTTGATCAAGTGGGATTTATCCCAGGGATGCAAGGATGGTTCAATATCCACAAACCAATCAATGTGATCACATTAACAAAATGAAGGATAAAAATTATATTATCATATCAATAGATAGAGAGAAAGCGTTTGACATAATACAATATCCACTCACAGTAAAAACTCTCAACAAAGTTGGTATAGAGGGAACAAACCTTAACATAATAAAGGTCATATATGACAAGCTTACAGCTAACATCATATTCAATGCTGAAATGATGAAAGAATTTCCTCTAAGATCAGGAACATGACAAGGATGTTCACTCTTGCCACTTCCATTCAACATAGTATTGCAAGTCCTAGCCACAGCAATCAAACTAGACAAGAAATAAAATAAATCCAAATTGGAAACAACAAAGTCTAACTTTCACTGTTTGCAGATGACATGATACAATACATAGAAAGTTCTAAAGACATTATCAAAAAATTACTAGACCTCATCAATGAGTTCAGTAAGCTGGCAGGAGACAAAGTCAACATACAGAAATGTGTTGCATTTCTATCCATTAACAATAAACTATCAGGAAGAGAAATTAAGAAAACAATTCCATTCACAATTACATCAAAAAGAATAAAATACTTGGGAATAAATCTAACTAGGATTTAAAAGACCTATACTCAGAAAACTATAAGACACTGATGAAAGAAATTGAAGACAGCACAAACGGAAGACACACTATGCTCATGGCTTGAAACAAGTAATATTGTTAAAATGACCATACTACCCAAGTCTATCTACAGATTCAATGCAATCATTATCAAAATATCCCTGGCATTTTTCACAGAACTAGAACAAATGATTCTAAAATTTGTATGGAACCACCAAAGATCCTGAATAGCCAAAAAATCTTAATAAAGAAGAAAAAAATCCAGGTGATATGTCACTCCATGATTTCAAACTATACCACAAAGCTACAAAAAAGGTAATCAAAACATTATGGTACTGGCACAAAAACAGAAACACAGATCAACAGAACTGAATAAAGAGCCCAGAAACAGACCCATAGTTATATGGGTAATTAACATATGACAAATGATGCAAGAATATACAATGGGAAAAAGATAACATTTTCCATAAATGATCTTGAGAAAACTGGTCAGCTACATGTAAAAGAACTACACTGGACTAATTTCTCACACCATATACGAAAATAAGCTAAAAATGGATTAAAAACCCAAAACTATACACCTCCTAGAAGAAAACATAGGCCATACACTCTTTGACATAGGTCTTAGCAATTTTATTTTGGATCTGTCTCCTCAGGCAAATTAAATGAAAGAAAAAATAAACAAATAGGATTACAACAACCTTTTTAGCTTTTGCATAGCAAAAGAAACTATCACCAAACCAAAAAGCAACTTACTGAATGGGTGGAGATATCTGATGAGGTTAATATCCAAAATATACAATGAACTCATACAATTCAACATCAAAAATACAAACAACCCAATTAAAAAATAGGCAGAAGACATGAATTGACATTTTTCCAAAGAAAACCCGCAGTTGGACAACAGACATATGAAAAGATGCTCAACATCACTACTCATCAGGGAAATGCAAATGAAAACCACAATGAGATATCATCTCACATCTGTCAAAATTGCTGTTATCAAAAAGACAACAAATAAGAAGTGCTGGTGAGAATGTGGAGAAAAGTGCATTCTCATATACTGTTGGTGAGAATGTAAAATGATGCTCCCACAATGGAAAACAGTATGCAGGTTCCTCAAAACATTGCAAATAGAACTGTCATATGATACAGCAAATCCACTCCTGGGTAATCATCTGAAGAAAACATAATTCAAAAATCTTAATCGGAAAAGAAGTATGCACTGCTATGTTCACTGTAGTATTTTTTACAATAGCCAAGATATGGAAGCCACCAAGGGTTGACACTGATAGATGAATGGATAAAGAAGATGTTGTATATATATACAATGTATACATGATGCAATATTTTTCAAATATAAAAATGAATGAAATCTTGCCATTTGTGATAAATGGATGGACTTTAGGGTATTATGCTAAGTGAAATAAGTCAGAGAAAAACAAATATTATATGATTTAACTTTTCTGTGGAATTTCAAAAACAAAACAAATGAACAAATGCAACTAAATAGAAACAGTCATAGGTACAAAGAACAAACAAGTAGTTGCCAGAGCAGAGGGGGTAGAAGGGGGAAGGAAAGAAATAGGTAAAAGAGATTGAAAGGTACAAACTTTCAGTTACAAAATAAATGAGTCACAGGTATTAAATTTACTCTGTGGGGAATATAGTCAATAATAATGTAATATGTTTATATGGCAACAGATGACAACTACACTTATCATGTTTATCATTTTGAAATGTATAGAATTACTGAATCACTATGTGGTATACCAGGAACTAATATAGTGTTGCAGGTCAACTATACTTCAAACACAAACAAACAAATAAACTCATAGAAAAAGACATCAGATTTTTTGTTACCAGAGGCAGAGGGTTGGGGGAGGAGAATTAGATGAAGGTATTTCAAAGGTACAAATTTCCAGTTATAAGATAAATAAATAATAAAGATGTAAGGTATAACATGATAAAGATAATTAACAATGCTATATGTTAAAAATGAAAGTTGTTAAGAGTGATACTTAGGCTTTCACATCAAAAGAAAAAAAAATCTTTAATGTTATATCTATACGAGAGCTGGATGTTCACTAAATCTATTGTGATAATTATTTTGTGATGTATGTAAGTTAAATCATTACGTTGTATACCTTAAGCTTATACGGTGCTGTATGTCAATTTTATCTTAATAACTGGAAAAAAATTCTAGAAAAGTCAAAACTATAGTGGCGGTAGGTCAATCTGTGATAGCTAGGTGTTGGTGCTAAAAGGAGGAGACTAATTGCAGAGGAGCATGATGAAACTTTGTGGGTGAAAGAACTATTCTATATCAGAGATCAGTAAACTTCTATAAAGGTCCAAATAATAAGTATTTTAACCTTTGCTGGTCACATAGTCTCTGTTGCTTCTACACAACTCTGCCATTGTAGTGCAGGAACAGCCACAGACAATACATAAATAAAAGGGTGTGGCTGTGTTCAAATAAAATGCTATTTGTAAAAATAGGCAGCAGGCTGGATGTGGCTTGTGAGCTGTAGTTTGCTGACCTCTGTTTTATATCATTAGCATTGTAGCTACACAACTATATCTGTTTGTCCAAATTTTCAAATTCTTATCTTAAGATTGGTGAATTTTTACCTAAATTATACCTCAGTAAAGCTGTTTTTTTTTTGTTTGTTTGTTTACATCTCTCTAGGCTGTGAGTTGCGGCGAGAGGGGGTTACTCTTCGTTGCAGTGCACAGGCTTCTTATCGTGGTGGCTTCTCCTGTTGCAGAACACAGGCTCTAGGCTCACAGGCTTCAGAAGTTGTGGCATTCAGGATCAGTTGTTGTGGCTCATGGGCTCTAGAGTGCAGGCTCAGTAGTTGTGGTGCACGGGCTTAGTTGCCCCTCGGCATGTGGGATCTTCCTGGACCAGGGCTCGCACCCATGTCCCCTGCATTGGCAGGTGGATTCTTAACAACTGTGCCATGAGGGAAGTCTCAAAGCTGTTTTTTTAAGTGAAAAAATCATATTGTCTGCAATGAAAGAAAGCAAGGATTTTTAGTAAACTTAAAGTTATAGATTCTGTGTGGTCATTTTGGACCTTCGTTCCAGTAGATCAGCAAATAGATTAAAGAACCCTGATTATCAGGAACCCTATCAGCTGCCTCTAATAATGGCAGCACGGTGCAGTATGTCTGGAACTCAGGAGATTCACTGGGGCATTTCTTGCTACTTCCGTATTCAGTAAAAACCATAAATGGGTAATTGCAGCAACAATGACCTGACAAGGGCCTGACAACTAGGGACACAGACTCCTCAGGCATAAAGGTCTAGACTACCTCACCAGAGAAGTGACCAAGACAAGCAGAAGTGCAGGCTGAGGAAGAAAGAATATAGAAGCGGTAGTGGAAAGGGACCAATTATAACCACATGCACTGCAATTTAACCCACTAAACCTGGGGTTTCTTTGCTTGTTTTTGTTTTAGAATTGTGATAAGCTATCAGTTTGAGCAAGCAGATACCAGGAGTGGACTGAGCAGGTAAGTTTGTGCTTCACTCATAACCCTTGGATCTCACCACTCTGGTGTGCACCAGCCCACTTCCAAGCACCAGTATCTTCATTTCTGTGCCTAAAGACCTTTCAGGCTTCTCCCAGAACTGTATTATATACTTGAAAGTTGTTAGGAGAGTAGAGTTTTAATGTTCTCAGTTATATCAACAACAAAATGGTAATTATGTGAGGTGAAGGGGGTGTTAACTAACCTTATTGTGGAAAACAGTTCACAATATGCATGTGTATAAAATCATCACAGTGTACACCTTATACTTACACAGTGTCAAGTCAATTATATTTCAGTAAAGCTGGGAAAAAAATGATTGGAGGGAGTTGGTGTGTCAGTGATCTTTACCCATTGGGTGATATATATGGAGGAAAAGGGGAGGAAGTGGGGAAGAGAGAGGGAGAAGAAGAGGGAGAGGGGGAGAGAAGGAGAGAGAGAGGGAGAGAGATTTTAAGGAGTTGGTTCATTGGTTCATGTAGGAGCTGGCAAGTGTGTTGTTTATAATATAGGCCATCAGGCTGGAAATTTAAAATATTGCAGGTGAGTTGTTACTGCTGTCTTGAGTTGATATTGCAGTCTTGAGTCCAAAATCTGCAAGGCAGGCCAGCAGGCTAGAAATTTGGGCAGGGTTTTTGTATCACACTCTTGGGGCAGAACTCTGTCTTCTTCAGGAAACCTCAGTCTTTGCTCTTAAGGCCTTCAACTGATTGGATGAGGCTCATGAACATTTTGTAGGGCAATCTGCTTTACTGAAAGTCTACTGATTGTAAATGTTAACCACATCTACTTTCACAGTAACATCTTGACTAATGTTTGAGCAAATGACTGGACACCATAGCCTAGACAAGATGACACATAAAATTAGCCATCCCATGTGGCTTGTGTTTTATACTGTTTGACAGCATTTTCTCATGAAATGTAGCCTTTGTTGCCCATATGGTGACTTAACACACCCTTTATTGGCTTCCTTCTTTTCTGTTTGTCACTATATTACTCCAATACCTCCAAAAGAAACTCTGTGCTTTTGAATACTTGGAAGAGTATTTTATTATTAAATTTTGAAATATTTATACAAATCAAATCTTCTGTAGTAGATAAATTAGATAAATAACTAGATATTTTTTTGGATATTTCTTACAAACTATCATAGGTTTCAAATATTGTTATGAATGCCATTGTATAGGGAGCTGAAGAGTCCTACAGACTCAGAGAATAAGAGAGGCTCACTGAGGTTTGCAGTCAAGGGGAGGTGGAGAGGAGAATATGGAGCACCACACTTCTGATCACATGCAGAGGTCCAGGATCCCTCGTATGAACCTGGGGAAGAAGTTTAAAAACTGGAAAACACTTTGATGTGGCTTTTGAAGGATCCCAGCCAGCAAATTGGCAACAGCACAGTGGCACTCCCTGCAATTCCCTGCCATTGCAGGGCTGGTGTTGACAGTGATGCTGCAGGCTGTGTTGATGCTATCTTGAGACATATAACAAAATCTTTATTTGTCTTGCTATCCTGGGGACGGAAGGCAAGCTACTGAGGTATCACCTCATTTTAACTGCCTTTTCTTTTATCCCAAAACTAGGGGACTGAGGGTGGGATATTGGAAGGAGAGGCAAATGCTGTAAACTAATTGATTTATGTTAAAACCATTTAAAAATTTTATATGTCTAAATGCATGAATAAGCATGAGAGAACTCAGGGCTTTTGAAATCAAGGTAAACAAATAGATTAAGGAGTTAATGAAGTTAGATCTTCCTTTTTTCTCTTATCTCAATTTGGTAACCAAAGTCAAGAGACGTTAAATTTTATAGACCTTGGATAAATGGATAACACTTATATAAGATCTTACATTCCTAGGTGTAGAAAAATAACATTTATTTTATACGAATTAAATACCGCACATAGTGGTAAACTAAAGATGTTACAACTGTTGTCTCAGTTGAGCTTCTCAGTAGTCCTATTACATACGTACTATTTTATACCCAATTTACAGAAGAGAAAACTGAGACAGAGAGATCAAGTAAATGTCACATTATGTAATCGGAACAGGCAGATTTGGAACTCAAATTGTCCTCCTCTGAAGTTTTAAATTTATTAGGAAATTATGCATAATTGAATGAAAGTATTACATAGTTACTGGTAATCCATTGGTTAAATATGAACGACTTCTTAGCAGGGTTTAACTTGGGCATTGGAAACAGTTTAGCTCTCATTGTCAAGAGTTTTTCTTTGAGAGTAAACCTCTAAATCTCTTATGTTGAACATTTTAAACCAAAGCTCTCCTTTCACATGCACAATAGCACAAACTTACAGTGACACTGATATTTTCATATCAAAATATTTGATATTTTGCTTCTACCTCATCTTAGGGAACATATCATGATAAGGGGTAAATGAAGAAGCTGAACAACTTTTCTTAGACCTAATGGGAATCCATAGTGGGCCCTTTATAGGCAGACACCACTGCTTGGCATCAGCCTCAGCTAGGTTACATTAAATATTTTTAATATTGCATTATCTGTGATCTTCAGCAATTAAGAGACTCTCAATTCTTATAAAAGGAAACAAAAATAATGAACAATAGATTTAGCCAGATACTTTCATTCATACAGAAAATAATGTTCTCTTTTCCCAAAAGTTCTGTGTGTCTATGATAGAGAATTGTCCTGAGCCAGCTTGGGAAAGCTCAGAGAGTCTCACGGCCTTTAGCTCCGTCCCTTACTTCCTGACAGCTAGGAAGTGCAGGCCAGTTGTTTCACTTTAGTGCTTGGTTTGTCCCATATTTGTTTTTGCATCTCTGAGACAGTGACTACAGAGGCTGTAGGAGGGAATGTCAAGTTGTTAATGCTTTTGTTTCAGCCTACATCAAAAGATGTTTTCCAATGTCTCATCATTGTCAACCATTTAATGTGGATATAATTCAATTAAGAGCACTTTATTTCCCTATGAAAATAACTAAGAACACCATTCTGTTGTGGTGGACATCTTATTATACACAGTGCAAAGGAAGTCTAGGGAATTGTTGTGTTGGCCACCAGGAAATGGAGAAGAAACTATCAAACCTTCAGCAAAATAATCACTGGCTGGGGCAAAAAGCTGATTTGGTCTGACCCCATCTTAAATCAGTGGTAGTATGTACCATCAGAGACACAAGTGATCTCCCAAAACTTCCAAGCATTAATACAATCTCTTTACACTTATATAATTATTTTTATATATTTATTGGGGTATGATTGCTTTACAATGTTGTGTTAGTTTCTGCTGTACAACAAAGTGAATCAGCTGTATATATACATATATATATATATTATATATATATATATAATATATATATCCCCATATCCCCTCCTTCTTGAACCTCCCTCGTACTCTCCCTATCCCACCCCTCTAGGTTGTCACAAAGCACTGAGCTGATCTCCCTGTGCTATGCAGCAGCTTCCCACTAGCCATCCATTTTACCTTTGATAGTGTATATATGTCAGTGTTACTCTCTCACTTCACCCCAGCTTCCCCTCCCCTCCCCCACTGTGTCCTCAGGTCCATTCTCTGCATCTGTGTCTTTATTCCTGGACTTCCACTAGATCATCAGTACCATTATTTTAGATACCATATATATACATTAGCATATGGTGTTTGTTTTTCTCTTACTGACATACTTCACTCTGTATGAGAGACGCTATATCCATCCACCTCATTACAAATAACTCAATTTTGTTCCTTTTTAAGGCTGAGTAATATTCCATTGTATATATGTGCCACATCTTCTTTATCCATCCATCTGCTGATGGACATTTAGATTGCTTCAGTGTCTTGGCTATTGTAAATAGGGCTGAAGGGAACATTGTGGTACATGTATCTTTTTAAATTATGGTTTTCTCAGAGTATATGCCGAGTAGTGGGATTGCTGGGTCATATGGTAGTTCTATTTTTAGTTTTTCAAGAAACCTCCATACTGTTTTCCATAGTGGCTGTATAAATTTACATGCCCACCAACAGTGCAGGCCGGTTCCCTTTTCTCCACACCCCTCCAGCATTTATTGTTTCTCGATTTTTTGATGATGGCCATTCTGACCAGTGTGAGTTGATTCCTCATTGTAGTTTTGATTTGTATTTCTCTAATGATTAGTGATGTTGAGCATCTTTTCACGTGTTTGATGGCAATATGTATATCTTCTTTGGAGAATGTCTATTTAGGTCTTCTGGCCATTTTTGGATTGAGCTGTTTGTTTTTTTGATATTGAGCTGCATGAGCTGCCTGTATATTTTGGAGATTAATCCTTTGTAAGTTGCTTCATTTGCAAATATTTTCTCCCATCCTGAGGTTTGCTTTTCATCTTGTTTATGGTTTGCTTTGCTGTGCAAAAGCTTGTAAATTTCATTAGGTCCCATTTGTTTTTATTTCAATTACTTGAGGAGGTAGGTCAAAAAAGATCTTGCTATGATTTATGTCATAGAGTGTTCTGCCTATGTTTTCCTCTAAGAGTTTTTTAGTGTCTGGCCTTAAATTTAGGTCTTTAATCCATTTTCAGTTTATTTTTGTGTATGGTGTTAGGAAGTGTTCTAATTTTATTCTTTTACATGTAGCTGTCCAATTTTCCCAGCACCACTTACTGAAGTGTTTGTCTTTTCTCCATTGTATATTCTTGCCTCGTTTGTCAAAGATAAAGTGACCTTACATGTGTGGGTTTATTTCAGGGCTTTCTATCCTTTGGTTATTCGGGGTCTTTTGTGATTCCATACAAATTGTAAACTTTTTTGGTTCCACTTCTGTGAAAAATACCATTGGTAATTTGATAGAGATTGCATTGAACCTGTAGATTGCTTTGGGGAGTATAGTCATTTTGACAATGTTGAGTCTTCCAATCCAAGAACATGGTATATATCTCTCCATCTCTTAGTATCATCTTTGATTTTTTTCAATAGTGTCTTACAGTTTTCTGCATACAGGTCTTTTGCCTCCTTAGTTAGGTTTATTCCTAGGTATTTTATTTTTTTGTTGCAATGATAAATGAGAGTGTTTCCTTAATTTCTCTTTCTGATTTTTCTCTGTTAGTATATAGGAATGTAAGAGATTTCTGTGCATTAATTTTGTATCCTGCTAATTTACCAAATTCATTGGATAGCTTTAGTAGTTTTTTGGTAGCAACTTTAGGATTTTCTATGTATAGTATCACGTCATCTGCAAACAGTGACAGTTTTACTTCTTTTCCAATTTGGATTCTTTTTATTTCTTTTTCTTCCCTGATGGCCATGGCTAAAACTTCCAAAACAATGTTGAATAATTGTGGTGAGAGTGTCTTGTCTTGTTCGTGATCTTAGAGGAAATGCTTTCAGTTTTTCACCATTGAGAATGATATTGGCTGTGGGTTTATCATAAATGGCCTTTATTATGTTGAGGTAGGTTCCCTCAATGCCCAGTGTTTGGAGAGTTTCTATCATAACTGGGTGATGAAATCTGTTAGGCAGAGGCATTCAAGATGGTGGAGGAGTAAGACTTGGAGATCACCTTCCTCCCCACAAATACATCTGAAACATATCTACATGTGGAACACTCCTACAGAACACCTACTGAACACTGGCAGAAGACGTCAGACTTCCCAAAAGGCAAGAAACTCCCCAAGTACCTGGGTAGGGCTAAAGTAAAAAGGAAAAACAGAGACAAAAGAATAGGGACAGGACCTGCACCTCAGGGAGGGAACTGTGAAGGAGGAAAAGTTTCCACACACTAGGAAGCCCCTTCACTGGCAGAGATGGTGGGTGATGGGGGGAAGCTTCAGAGCCAGGAAGGAGAATGTAGCAACAGGAATGCAGAGGGCAAAGTAGAGAGATTCCCACACAGAGGATCACTGCCGACCAGCACTCACAGCCTGAGAGGCTTGTCTGCTCACCTGCTGAGATGGGTGGGGGCTGGGAGCTGAGGCTCTGGCTACGGAGGTCAGATCCCATGGAGAGGACTGGGGTTGGCTGTGTGAACACAGCCTGAAGGGGGCTAGTGCAGCACAGCTAGCCAGAAGGGAGTCCAGGAAAATGTCTGGAACCTAAGAGGCAAGAGACCATTGTTTCAGGGTGCGCAAGGAGAGCGGATTCAGAGCACCACCTAAATGAGCTCCAGAGATGGGCACGAGCTATGGCTATCAACACAGGACACCGGAGATGGGAATGAAGCACTAAGGCTGCTGCTGCTGCCACCAAGAAGATGGTGTGCAAGCACAGGTCACTATCCACACCTCCCCTTCTGGGAGCCTGTGCAGCCCACCACTGCCAGGGTCACGTGATCCAAGAACAACTTCCCCAGGAGAATACATGTGCACCTGTCACAACATCACACCAGCCTCTGTCACCACAGGCTCACCCTGCATTCCGTATCCCGCCCTTCCCCTGGCCTGAGTGAGCCAGAACCCCCTAATCAGCTGCTCCTTTAACCCTGTCCTGTCTGGGCAGGAACAGACACCCTCAGGTGACCTACACATAGAGGCAAGGTCAATCCAAAGCTGAACCTCAGGACCTAAGCGAACAAAGAAGAGAAAGGGAAATTTCTCCCATCAGCATGAAGAGCAGCAGATTAAATCTCCACAGTCAACTTGATGTACCATGTATCTGAGGAATAACTGAATAGACAATGAATCATCTTAAAATTGCAGTGGTGGAATTTGGGAGGAGCTGTAGACTTGGGGTTTGCTGTATGTGACTGACTAGTTTCAAGTTTCATGTTTATCTCAGTTTAGTATTTACAGTTTATTATCATTGGTAGATTTGTTTATTGATTTGGTTGCTCTCTTCCTTTTTTTTTTTAATATAGAGTATATATATATATTTTTCCTTTTTCAATTTTTGTGAGTGTGTATTTGCATGCTTCTTTGGGTGATTGTGTCTGTATAGTTGTGCTTTTATCATTTGTCCCCCGGTTCTGTCTGTCCATTTTAAAATTTTTTTTAATATAGCACTTATTCTCATTGGTGAATTTGCTTTTTTGGTTTGGTTTCTCTCTTCTCTCTTCTTTTATTACTTTTTAATTTTTAATAAATTTTTATTTTAACAACTTTATTTCTTTTTCTTTTCTTTTTTTCTTTCATTCTGTTGTTCTCCCTTTTCTTCTGAGCCATGTATCTGACAGGGTTTTGATGCTTTGGGCGGGTGTGAGACCTTTGTCTCTGAGGTGAGAGAGCCAAGTTCAGGATATTGATCCACCAGAGACCTCCCACCTCCATGTAATATCAAACAGTGTAAGCTCTCCCAGAGACCTCCATCTCAATGCTAAGGTGCAGCTCCACTCAATGACCAGTAAGCTACAGTGCTGCACACCCTATGCCAAAAAACTAACAAGACAGGAACACAACTACACCCATTAGCAGAGAGGTGACCTAAAATTATAATAAGATCACAGAAACCCCAAAACACACAACCAGACATGGTAGTGCCCACCAGAAAGACAAGATGCAGCTCATCCACCAGAACACAGGCACTAGTCTCTTCCACCAGAAAACCTACACAACCCATTGAACCAACCTTAGCAACTGGGGGCAGACACCAAAACAATGGGAAATACGAACCTGCAACCTGTGAAAAAGAGACCCAAAACACAGTAAGTTAAGCAAAATGAGAAGGCAAACACAGCAGCAGATGAAGGAGCAAGGTAAAAACCCACCAGACCTAACAAATGAAGAGGAAACAGGCAGTCTATATGAAAAGGAATTCAGAGTAATGATAGCAAAGGTGATACAAAATCGTGGAAATAGAATGGAGAAAATACAAGAAATGTTTAACTAAGACCTAGAAGAAATAAAGAGTAAACAAACAATGATGAGCAACACAAAAAATGAAATTAAATATTCTCAGGAAGGAATGAATAGCAGAATAACTGAGGCAGAAAAATGGATAAGTGATCTGGAAGGTAAAAGAGTGGAAATAACTACTGCAGAGCAGAATAAAGAAAAATAATTAAAAGAATTGAGGACAGTCTCAGAGACCTCTGGGACAATATTAACTGCACAAACATCCAAATTATATGGGTCTCAGAAGAAGAAGAGAAAAAGGAAGGGACTGAGAAAATATTTTAAGAGATTGCAGTTGAAAACATACCTAGTATGGGAAAGGAAATAGTCAATCAACTCCAGGAAGTGCAGAGAGTCCCATACAAGATAAATCCAAGGAGAAACATGCAAAGACACATAATAATTAAAACTATCAAAAATTAAATACAATTAAATTAAATATTAAAAGCAGCAAGGGAAACATAACAAATAAATACAAAGAAATCCCCATAAAGTAAACAGCTGATCTTTCAGCAGAAACTCTGCAAGCCAGAAGGGAGTGGCAGGACATATTTAAAGTGATGAAAGGGAAAAACCTACAACCAAGATTACTCTACCCAGCAAGGATCTCATTCAGATTTGTCAGAGAAATGAAAATCTTTACAGACAAGTAAAAGCAAAGAGAGTTCAGCACCACCAAACAAGCTTTACAACAAATGCTAAAGGAACTTCTCTAGGCAGGAAACACAGAGAAGGAAAAGACTTACAATACCAAACCCAAAAGAATTAAGGAAATGGCAATAGGAACATACATATCTGGTCAGAATGGCCATCATCAAAAAATCTAGAAACAATAAATGCTGGACAGGGTGTGGAGAAAAGGGAACACTCTTGCATTGCGGGTGGGAATGTGAATTGGTACAGCCACTATGGAGAACAGTATGGAGGTTCCTTAAAAAACTACAAATAGAACTACCATATGACCCAGCAATCCCACTACTGGGCATATACCCTGAGAAAACCATAATTCAAAAAGAGTCATGTACCAAAATGTGCATTGAAGCTCTATTTACAATAGCCAGGATATGGAAGCAACCTAAGTGTCCATCATCAGATGAATGGATAAAGAAGCTGTGGCATATATATACAATGGAATATTACTCAGCCATAAAAAGAAACGAAATTGAGTTATTTGTAGTTAGGTGGATGGACCTAGAGTCTGTCATACAGAGTGAAGTGAGTCAGAAAGAGAAAGACAAATACCGTATGCTAACACATATATAAGGAATCTAAGAAAAAAAAATGCCATGAAGAACCTAGGGGTAAGACAGGAATAAAGACACAGACCTACTAGAGAATGGACTTGAGGATATGGGGAAGGGGAAGGGTAAGCTGTGACAAAGTGAGAGAATGGCATGGACATATATACACTACCAAATGGAAAAAAAGATAGCTAGTGGGAAGCAGCCACATAGCACAGGGAGACAAGCTCGGTGCTTTTTGACCACCTAGAGGGGTGGGATAGAGAGGGAGGGAGACACAAAAGGTAAGAGATATGGGAACATATGTATATGTATAACTGATTCACTTTGTTATAAAGCAGAAGCTAACACACCATTGTAAAGCAATTATACTCCAATAAAGATGTTAAAAAATAAATAAAATAGTGTCTAAAATAAATAAATAAATAATTACTTTAAATACATATTGATTAAATGCTCCCACCAAAGACATAGACTGGCTGAATGGATACAAAAACAATACCTGTATATATGCTGTCTACAAGAGACCCACTTCATACCTAGGGACACAGACAGAATGTGAGGGGATGGAAAAAGATATTCCATGCAAAAGTAAATCAAAAGAAAACTGGAGTAGCTATTCTCATATCAGACAAAATAGACTTTAAAATAAAGACTATTACAATAGACAAAGAATGAGTGTACATAAGGGTCAAGGGATCAATCCAAGAAGATATAACACTTGTAAATATTTATGCACCCAACATTGGAACACCTAAGGAGCACATAAGGCAAATGCTAACAGCCATAAAAGAGGAAATTGACAGTAACACAATCATACAATGGGACTTTACCACACTACTTTCACCAGTGCACAGATCATCCAAAATGAAAATAAATAAGGGAACACAAGATTTAAATGATACATTAAACAAGAGGAACTTAATTGATATTTATAGGACATTCCATCCAAAATCAACAGAATACAATTTCTTCACAAGTGCTCATGGGACATTCTCCATGATAGATCATACCTTGGCTCACAAATCAAGCCTTGGTAAATTTTAGAAAATTGAAATTTTATCAAGTATCTTTTCTGACCACCATGCTATGAGACTAGATATCAATTACAGGAAAAAAAAACTTATAAAACATAAAAACACATGGAGGCTAAACAGTACACTACTTAATAACCAAAAGATCACTGAAGAAATCAAAGAGGAAATAAAAAAATACCTAGAGGGCTTCCCTGTTGACGCAGTGGTTGAGAGTCCACCTGCTGATGCAGGGGACACGGGTTTGTGCCCCGGTCTGGGAAGATCCCACATGCTGTGGAGTGGCTAGGCCCCTGAGCCATGACCGCTGAGCCTGTGCATCCGGAGCCTGTGCTCTGCAATGGGAGAGGCCACAACAGTGAGAAGCCTGCATACCACAAAAAAAAAACAAAACAAAAACCAAAACCTAGAAACAAATGACAATGAAAACACAATGACCCAAAACCGATGGGATGCAGCAAAGGCAGTTCTAAGAGGGAAGTTTATAGCACTACAATCCTGCCTCAAGAAACAAGAAACATCTCATACAAACAACCTGACTTTACACCTAAAGCAATTAGAGAAAGCAGAACAAAAATTCCCCAAAGTTAGCAGAAGGAAAGAAATCATAAAGATCAGACCAGAAATAAATGAAAAAGAAATGAAGGAAATGATAGCACAGATCAATAAAATTAAAAGCTGGTTCTTTCAGAAGATAAACAAAATTGATAAGCCATTAGCCAGGCACATCAAGACAAAATGGGAGAAGACTCAAATCAATAGCATTAGAAACGAAAAGCAGAAGTAACAACTGACACTGCAGAAATACAAAAGATCATGAGAGATTACTACAAGCAACTATATGCAATAAAATGGACAACCTGGAAAAAATGGACACATTCTTAGAAAAGCACAACCTTCTGAGACTGAACCAGGAAGAAATAGAAAATATAAACAGACCAATCACAAGCACTGAAATTGAGACTGTGATTAAAAATCTTCCAACAAAAAAAAAAAACCCCAGCACCAGAGGGCTTCACAGGTGAACTCTATCAAACATTTTCAGAAGAACTAACACCTATCCTTCTCAAACTCTTCCAAAATACAGCAGAGAGAGGAACACTCCCAAACTGAAACTATGAGGTCACCATCACCGTGATACCAAAACCAGGCAAACATGTCACAAAGAAAGAAAACTGTAGGCTAATATCACTGATAAACATAGATGCAAATATCCTCAACAAAATACTAGTAAACAGAATCCAAAAGCATATTAAAAGAATCATACAGCATGATCAAGTGGGTATTATTCCAGGAATGCAAGGTTCTTCAATATACGCAAATCAATCAATGTGATACACCATGTTAAGAAATTGGGGGAGAAAAACTATATGATTATCTCAATAGATGCAGAAAAACTCTCAACAAAATTCAAAACCCATTTATAATAAAAATCCTCCAGAAAGTAGGCATAGAGGGAACTTACCACCACATAATAAAGTCCATATATGAAAATCCCACAGACAACATTGTTCTCAGTGGTGAAAAACTGCAACGATTTCCTCTAAGATCAGGACCAAAACAAGCTTGTCCACTCTCACCACTATTATTCCACATAGTTTTGGAAGTTTTAGTCATAGCGATCAGAGAAGAAAAAGAAATAAAAGGAATCCAAATTGGAAAAGAAGAAGTAAAGCTGTCACTGTTTGCAGATGACATGTTACTATACATAGAGAATCCTAAAGATGCTACCAGAACACTACTAGAGCCAATCAATGAATTTGGTAAAGTAGCAAGTACAAAATTAATGCACAGAATTCTCTTGCATTCCTATACACTAATGAGGAAAAATCTGAAAGAGAAATTAAGGAAATACCCCCATTTACCATTGCAACAAAAACGATAAAATACCTAAGAATAAACCTACCTAAGGAGACAAAAGACCTATGTGCAGAAAAGTATAAGACACTGATGAAAGAAATTAAAGATGATACAAACAGATGGAGAGATATACCATGTTCTTGGATTGGAAGCTTCAACATTGTGAAAATGACTATACTACCCAAAGCAATCTACAGATTCAATGCAATCCCTAGCAAATTACCAATGACATTTTTCACAGAATTAGAAGAAAAAATTTCAGTTTATATGGAAACATAAAAGACCCCAAATAGCCAAAGCAATCTTGAGAAAGAAAAATGGAGCTGGAGGAATTAGGCTCCCACACTTCAGTCTATACTACAAAGCTACAGTAATCAAGACAGTATGGTACGGGAACACAAACAGAAACATAGATCAATGGAATATGATATGAAGCCCAGAGATAAACCCATGCACATATGGTCACCTTATTTTTGATAAAAGAGGCAATAATATACAATGCAGAAAAGAGAGACTCTTCAATAAGTGGTGGAAAAACTGGACAACTACATGTAAAAGAATAAATTTAGAGCACTTCTTAACACCATTCAAAAAAAAACACTCAAACTAAATTAAAAACCTAAATGTAAGGCCAGACACTTATAAACCTCTTAGAGGAAAACATAGGCAGAACACTCTATGACACAAATCACAGCAAGACCCTTTTTGACCCACCTCCTAGAGGAATGGAAATTAAAACAAAAATAAACAAATGGGACCTAATGGAACTTAAAAGCTTTTCCATTGCAAAGGAAACCATAAACAAGGCGAAAAGACAACCCTCAGAATGGGAGAAAATATTTGCACATGAAGCAACTGACAAAGGATTAATCTCCAAAATTTACAAGCAGCTCATGCAGCTCATTAACAAAAGAACAAACAACCCAATCCAAAAATGAGCTGACCACCTAAATAGACATTTCTCCAAAGAAGATACACTAATTGCCAAAAAACCCATGAAAGGATGTTGAACGTCACTAATCACTTGAGAAATGCAAATCAAAACTACAATGAGGTATCACCTCACCCCAGGAAGAATGGCCATCATCAGAATATCTACAAACAATAAATGCTGGAGAGGGTGTGGAGAAAAGGGAACTCTCTTCCACTGTTGGTGGGAATGTAAATTGATAGAGCTACTATGATGAACAGTATGGATGTTCCTTAAAAAACTAAAAATAGAACTACCATATGGCCTAGCAATCTCACTACTGGGCATATACCCTGAGAAAACCATAATTCAAAAAGCATTGTGTACCACAATGTTCATTGCACCTCTTTTTACAATAGCCAGCATATGGAAAAATCTAAGTGTCCATTGAGAGATGAATGGATAAAGAAGATGTGACATATATACACAATGGTATATTACTCAGCCACAAAAAGAAACGAGATTGAGTTATTGGTAGTGAGGTAGATGGACCTAGAGACTGTCATACAGAGTGAAGCATGTCAGAAATAGAAAGATAAATACCATATGCTAACACATATATATGGAATCTGAAAAAAAAAAAAGGTTCTGAAGAACCTAGAGGCAGAACAGGTATAATGACTCAGATATAGAGAATGGACTTTAGGACATGGGGAAGGGAAGGGTAGGCTGGGATGAAGTGAGAGATTGGCCTGGACTTATATATATTACCAAATGTAAAATAGATAACTAGTGGGAAGCAGCCACATAGCATAGGGAGATCAGCTCTGTTCTCTGTGACCACCTGGAATGGTGGGGTAGGGAGGATGGGAGGGAGAGGCAAGATGGAGGAGATATGTGTATATATGTATATGTATGGCTGATTCACTTTGTTATAAAGCAGAAACTAACACACCATTGTAAAGCAATTATACTCCAATAAAGATGTTAAAAAAAAAGAAATTTTTTGAAAAGTTTTTCTGCATCTATTGAGATTGTCATATGGTTTTTATCCTTCAATTTGTTAATATGGCATATCAAATTGATTGATTTGCATATATTGAAGTGTGCTTGCATTCCTGGGAGAAAGTCCACTTGATCATGGTGTATGATCCTTTTAATGTGTTGTTGTATTCTGTTTGCCAGTATTTTGTTAAGGATTTTTGCATCTCTGTTCATCAGTGATATGGGTCTGTCATTTTCTTTTTATGTGGCACCTTTGTCTGGTTTTGTTATCAGGGTGATGGTGGCCTTGTTGAATGCGTTTGGCAGTTTTCCTCCCTTTGCTATATTTTGGGAGAGTTTAAGGGGGTAGGTGTTTGCTCTTCTTAAATCTTTGATCAAATTTGTCTGTGAAGCCATCTGACCTTTTGGTTTTGTTTGTTGGCAGGTTTTTAATCAGAGTTTCAATTTCAGTGCTTGTGATTGGTCTGTTTATATTGTCTATTTCTTCCTGGTTCAGTCTTGGAAGGTTGTACTTTCTAAGCATTTTTCCATTTCTTCCATATTGTCCATTTTATTGGCATATAGTTGCTTGTAGTAGTCTCTCATGATCTTTTTGTAGTTCTGCAGTGTCAGTTGTTACTTCTTTTCCGTTTCTAATGCTATTGATTTGAGTGTTTTTCTTTTTTTTTCCTGATGAGCCTGGCTAACGGTTCATCAATTTTGTTATCCTCTCATAGAACCCACTTTTAGTTTTATTGATCTTTGCTATTGTTTACTTCATTTCTTTTTCATATATTTCTGATCTGATCTTTATGATATCTTTCCTTCTATTTTCCTGCTATTTTTGAGTTTTTTCCCATTGTTCTTATTTTTATGTATTTATTTTTTACAGCAGGTTGTTATTAGTTATCTATTTTATACATATTATTGTATGTTTTTTTTGTTTGTTTTTCTTCTTGCTCTAATTGTTTTAGGTATAATATTAGGTTGTGTATTTGAGGGTTTTTTTTGTTTCTTGAGGTAGGGTTGTATTGCTATGAACTTCCCTCTTAGAATTGCTTTTGCTGCATCTCATAGGTTTTGGATCGTGTTGTTCTTGTCATTTGTCTGTAGGTATTTTTTTTATTTCCATTTTTATTTCTTCAGTGGTCTCTTGGTTTTTTAGTAGTGTGTTGTTTAGCCTCCATGTATTTGTATTTTTTAATATAATTTTTTCCAATAATTGATATTTAGTTTCATAGACTTGTGAGAAAAGATGCTTTATATGACTTCAATTTTCTTAAATTTACCTAGGTTAATTTGTGACCCCAGATGTGATCTATCCTGGAGAATGTTCCATGTGCACTTGAGAAGAAAATGTAATCTGTTCTTTTTGGATGGAATGTCCTGTAAATATCAATTACATATATCTGCTCTAATGTGTCATTTAAAACTTGTGTTTCCTTATTTTTTTCTTTTTGGATGATTTGTCCATTGGTGTATGTGGGGTGTTAAAGTCCCCTTCCATTATTGTGTTACTGTCAATTTCCCCTTTTATGGCTGTCAGCATTTGCCTTATGTATTGTGGTGCTCCTATGTTGGGTGCATATATATTTACAATTGTTATATCTTCTTCTTGATTTGATCCCTTGATCATTATGTCTTGTTCTTCTTTGTCTCTTGTAATAATCTTTATTTTAAATTCTGTTTTTCTGTTATTAGAATTGCTACTCCAGCTTTCTTTTGATTTCCATTTGCATTGAATATATTTTTCCATATCCTCACTTCAGTGTGTATGTGTCCCTAGGTCTGAAGTGGGTCTCTTGTAGACAGCATACATACAGATCTTGTTTTTGTAGCCAGTTAGCCAGTCTGTGGAGCATTTAATCCATTCACATTTAATGTAATTATTGATATGTATGTTCCTATTACCATTTTCTTAATTGTTTTGGGTTTGTTTTTGTAGGTCCTTTTCTTCTCTTGTGTTTCCCACTTAAAGAGGTTCCTTTAGCATTTGTTGTAGAACTTGTTTGCTGATGCTGAATTCTCTTAATGTTTGCTTCTCTGTAAAGCTTTTGATTTCTTCATTGCATTTGAATGAGATCCTCACTGGGTAGAGTAAGCTTTGTTTTAGTTTTTTCTCTTTCATCACTTTAAATATATCCTGTCCCACCCTTCTGGCCAGCAGAGTTTCTGCTGAAAAATCAGCTGATAACATTATGGTGATTCCCTTTTATGTTATTTGTTGCTTTTCTTTTGCTGCTTTTAATATTTTTCTTTGAATTGTGTTTTTGATAATTTGTTTAATATGTGTCTTGGCATGTTTCTCCTTAGGTCTGTCTGTATGGGACTCTGCCCTTCTTGGACTTGATTGTCTATTTCCTTTCACATGTTATGGAAGTTTTCAAGTATAATTTCTTCAAATATTTTCTCATACCCTTTCTTTTTCCTTTCTTCTTCTGGGACCCCTATAATTTGAATGTTGGTGAATTTAATATTGTCCCAGATGTCTATGAGATTGTCCTCAATTCTTTTCATTCTTCTTTCTTTATTCTGCTCCATGGCAGTTATTTCCACAATTGTATCTCCAGCTCACTTATTCATTCTTCTGCATCCATTATTCTGCTATTGTTTCCTTCTAGAGTACTTTTAATTTCATTTATTGTGTTGTTCATCACTGTTTGTTTTTTCTTTAGTTCTTCTAGGTCCTTGTTAAACGTTTCTTGTATTTCCTCTCTTCTATTTCCAAGATTTTGCATCATGTTTACTATCATTATTCTGAATTCTTTTTCAGGTAGTTTACCTATTTCCTCATCATTTTTTTGCTCTTGTGGGGTTTTTACTTATCCTTTGCCTGTAAGATATTTCTATTTCTTCTCATTTTGTCTAATTTACAGTATTTGAGGTCTCCTATCCCTAGGCTGCAGGGTCATAGTTCCTCTTTCTTCTGTTTTCTGCCCCTGCTGGATAGGTTGGTCCAGTGGCTTGCATAGGCTTCCTAATGGGAGGGACGTGTGCCTGTGTTCTTGCAGGTGGAGCCAAGTCTTTTCCCTCTGATCAGGAGGGCCATGTCAGGTGCTGTATTTTGGGGTGTTTTTGAACTTAATATGATTTTAGGTAGTGTGTGTGATGAGTGGATTTGTGTTCCTGTCCTGTTTGTTGTTTGTTGTTAGACGTCCAGTGCTGGTAGCTGCCTACCATTGGGTGGAGCCAGGTCTTGGATTCAGATAGAAACCTCTGTTCAAGCTCTCGGTGATTAATCTTCCCTGGGGCCAGCAATTCTCTAGTTTTCCAGTGTTCTGAACTCATTATTCTCAACCAGAGCCTTGGGTCCAACTTCTGGTCGAGGAACTAAGACCCCACAAATTTCTCCTCCTGGAAATAAAGGGGATTAAAAAAAAAAACTAACAAAACCCCAGAAAAATGGTAAAAAGTAAAATCAAAGAAACAAAAACAGAAACAAGGAAGCATGCACACACACAAAAGAAACAAATATAGAACCGAATAAAACAAAAAACAGGAGAATAACCAGACAAACCCAAGAATGGAATCAAACAATGAAAAAGAAAACTGACATAAACACAAAACCAAAAGCAAAACCAGAGTGCTCACTGAATAATTATGTAAAAAAAGAAAACAAACTGATGAAAATGATAAAAAAAGAAAGAAAAAGAGAAGGGAAAAAAACACAGAACAACAGAGAAGCAACGTAGAAATAGAAATATAAAAATACTAGAAAATATATTAAGGAAAAACAGACAAGCAAAAACCGAGAGAAATGGTAAAAAACAAATTAAAAAAAAAACAGAAAGAAGGAAACACATGCACAAGAAACAAAAACAGAACCAGATAAAACAAAAAGAAGAGAATAACTAGACAGATAGAAGAACTCAAAAACAAAATCAAACAGTTAGGATCAAAAATAACCAAAACACAAAACCTGAAAACAAAAGCAAAGCAGTGTGCCAACTGAAGAATAAAGTAAGGAAACAGAACAAACTGATAAAAATCATTAAATAATAATAAAATAAAATGGGAAAAAACACAGAACAACAGAAAAGCAAAGTAGAAATGTAAATATTAAAAAAATAAAAATATACTAAAGAACAAGAAGAAGAAAAAAATAGGGAAAAGAACACAAAGCAACAGAAAAGCAAAGTACAAATAGAAATACATAAAAAAAAATGTTATAAAAATGAAGACCCAAAAGACAAAAAAAAAACAACAAAAAAACAAAAAACTAAACTAAAACAACAAAGAAAAAGCCAGAACCAACAACAGAGTGATTCAAAACATAATACAATTAATAGTAATAATTAGGTTTCCATGGGGTCTCAACTGTAAGTGTCCTTGCACATGCTGTGAGACACAGCCCACCTCCACCTCTCCAAGAAACTCTCCTCTGCCTCTGGGCTGATCTCTGAACCTTCTGTGGGCCATGTGTGGACCACTCCGACTCTGATCTGGCCCAATTCTTGCGTGTGCTTGCCCCCGAAGTCCACAGCTGCCAGAGCTAGACCATTTTCATTTGTGGGAACACTCATTGTCTACTCAGATATTCCATAGACACAGGGTCTACCTAGCTGATCTTGGGGATTTAATCTGAAGCTTGTACAGATGTTGGGAAGATTTTTGATCTTCTTCCTTAGTTGCCCCATCCCTGGGGTTCAGCTTTGGTTTTATCCCCACCCCAGTGTGTGATTCACCCACAGGAGTCTTACCTTGAGGCTGTCTTGGAGCTCTTGGATCTGCCCTAGTGAGGACAAGGCACAGAGGTCATATGACTTCTTGGATCTCAGGAGCCCCAGTGGCACCAAATGTGCAGGGAAGCTGGTGGCCACTGTCACAAGAGATATGACCCTAGTGAGGGCCTTTTCTGGCACCCAGCATAGGTGTGTGAGGGGCAGCCCTAGGCGGGCATTTTCTGGCACCCAGCAGCAGGCTCATGAGGCCCAGCCTTGAGGGGGCTTTTTCTATTGC
Source organism: Stenella coeruleoalba (assembly GCF_951394435.1). Taxonomy (NCBI): domain Eukaryota; kingdom Metazoa; phylum Chordata; class Mammalia; order Artiodactyla; family Delphinidae; genus Stenella; species Stenella coeruleoalba. The sequence goes on from NC_137163.1 coordinate 43,525,388, forward strand.
TTGGCAGCTGGAGCATGAGAGCCAGCCCTGAGAGGGTTTCTTTTATTGTCCACCTGCAGGTGCTGGCGTGTGGAGAGAGAGAGGCTACAATAGTGGCTCCTCCCCTTGTGTGGGACTCAGCACTGCTACTGCTGCTTCCATGGCAGTCTGGTCTTCCTCCTTAGGCATTCCTTGCTGTGGGTTTCCTCCCTCCATTCCCCTCAGTCCATCTCCCCACAGCCAACAGCTGTTCTTGCTCTGAGCCTGTTCTCCAATCCCCACTCTCCAGCTCCCAGCCCCTTGCACACCTATGAACATACATTCCAGTCTGGGGCACATAGTGTCATGGTACGGACCGTCTGTGTATTTCTCACTCTGTCAGGTCTGCTACAGATCAACCTCTTCACCCTCTTCTGACAGCCTCAAGTCCTTCCCTCCTGTCCCAGTCAATTTCCCCACCAGCGAGAGGGTTTCCCTGAATTCAGGAATCTTTCCTCTGTTTCAGCTCCCCCACCGCAGGGTGCAGGTCCCATCCTGCTTCCTCTCCTCCTCCTTCTCTCTTCTTTTTTTCATCCTAGCCAGTTATGCAGGGATCTTTATAGTCCTTTCTGGTGTTCAAGGTCTTCTGCTAGTGTTTAGCTGGTGTTCTGTGAGAATTGTTGCATCTATAGTTGTATTCCTGATGTATCTGTGGAGAGATATGAACTCCATGTTCTCCTACTTCTCCTCCATCTTTAACCTGGAAAACAACTTATATAATTTTTTTAAAAACTTTTTATTTTGAAATAATTTGAAACTTACAGAAAAGTCAGAATAATAGTACAAAGAGCTCCTATATACTCTTCTCAGATTCACCAATTGTTAAAATTTTGGCACATTTGCTGTAATATCTCCATCTCTGGCCCCCTCCCTCTCATATGTGTGTGTGTGTGTGTTTCTCTTCAGAGCCATTTGAGAATAAGTTACAGGTATCATGCCCCGTTACTGTTAAATATTTTGGGGTATGTTTCCTAAGGTAAGGATATTCATGTACATAACCACAATACATTGATCAAAAACAGGAAACAATGTTAGTACAATTATCTAAAGATCTTATTAAAATATTTTCAGTTGACATATGTCCTTTATAGTGTTCTTTGCTTGTTTTGGTTTGGTTTTCTTGGCTCAGGGTCCAATTCTGGGGCATTTATTACACTTAATTTTTGTTTCTTTGTCTTTCATGACATTTAAAAATGTATGCCATTTATTTTGTAGAAGTTTCTCCATGAGGGGATTCGGGATATGCATTTGAGGCAAGAATTCCGTGTAAGTTATGAGTGTCTTCTCAGAGTCTCATACCAGGAAGCCCATGATGACACTTTATCCTGGTGTCTACCAGATTTCTCCAGTGAAAAAAATTTTTCTTCTTTGTAAACAACATATATGAATTTTAAACCACTAAATGCAGGCCATTTCAGAAATTATTCTATGATAAGTCAGGTGTAGAAATATGAAATAAGGCTATTTGAATTGAGGACTGAGAAGAATAACTGGGTTCCTCATTTTGGGCTTGAGAAGAGTAACGTGGAATGCCATCTTTTTTTCTAGTAGGTGATGAAATAACTCAATGCTGGTGTTCTTTACTGGGAGAAAAACCTGATAGAATTTAAGTTTCCCCAAGAAGGTTTGCTTTGTTTCCCATTTAGGTAAATCTGAGGGTGTACCAATCTTATTATAGTTGAAGAGCTTATCAAGAATAATTGATGTGGTAACCATGGAACAGAATAGGAAATTACAACTTCTCATTTATTTTAGTTTATTGGAATTGATATAGCAAAATGTTGTAAAATTTTTGTATGTGTCTGTCATTTTATTTTCTGATATCATTATGAGAAGAGCTTCAACACAGAACACCCCTAGAATCCTTGAAATCTGTATCTAATAAAGCAGTAGAAGTTTCAAGGAACATTGGAAATTGGGACTTAGGTTCCAAAATTCAGTAAATTAATGATAATTTTGGAATCCTCAAAAGCATCATGAGTAAATGTTTTCTGATTAACTTGGATAATATAAAACATTACATATTTTTCATCCCAGTAAGAACAGAGGAAAAATATGTTTTATCTAAGTGTCTCATCCATTAGAATTTAAAATCTCTATGAAGTTTCTTTTTCATGAAACTTTAGTAATGACTTATTGATGGACTCCATGGATGGATTTACATGTGCTGAGCTTATATCTTATGATTCAAAAGTGAAGATCACTTTTGTCTTCCATCTTAGAGAAAAACTTACTATTTTCAGTAAGGTTGGACATAGGTATAACCAAATGGAATGGCATTTGTACTTTCACATTTCCTTGGAGAATAATTTATAGTTTTCTATAATTATGATGTTCTAGTGGTGTATCTACTGGGGAGAAGCTATTTTTTAGTGGTGTGTAGTGTTCTTACCTAAAAAAAATTGGCCTTATGTTACTAAACTTTAAAGAAAAAGTTTTATAAGTATATATAAAAGTAAACAGCCAAAAATGAGATATAATGGATATTTTTTGAGATATAAGAAAAGGACAGGAAATCAATGTGTTAATTTGAGCCTAAAGTAAAAAAAAAATTGTAGATGTTCTACTGTGTGTGTGAGAGAGAGAGAGGGGGAGAGAAAGTGGAGAGGACAATTATTTTTATTCTTCAAAGTTTTTCAGCGGAAAAGTTAATATTAGGCATATCTTCCTTTTGTACTAGGACATAGGCATGTTTAAGATAATACATTTTAGTGAGTTCTGTAATGGTCCTAAGGAAAAGCTGTTGTAAATAGAAGACATTATTATATACTGAACTAAAAATATAGGTCACGATCTACTCAGAGTTTCCAAGTTGTGTGGCATTTTGAGGGGATGAAGGAAACATACACAGCAAGGAGAATTTACTCTTGGGAAAATTATACTGTTCACTAAACCCCATTCGAGCTTTAGGTACAAATCAAAATCATCAGAGTTCAATGCCTGGATCAATGCAGTATAACATCCCAGAGACAGCAATAATTAGTAAGCACTTGCAGATGTGAAAGGAATACAGAATCCATTTTATTTAGCACAAGCAATTTTAGAATATTCACATTTAAGGTTACTTTGTAAAATGAACCAAAAAATGAAGAGCTACAATACTATTCAGTTTGCTTTAAACATCAAAATTCTGTGCTGTAGTCTAAGGAATTTGTGAATTTCATTTATTTTACCCCAATGCAGTTTTCAAATTGTATTATCTTCCTATTACCGATAACATACTCTTGATGGATTGATTTTTAAAAAAAAAAATAGCTAGTACTTCCAAATAGGCTCCCTTAATGTTTTGTAGGCATTTCAATGAATCCTTGGTCTTGATAACAACCTACTTTAAATGAAATTATATTATGTCCTATGTTTACTCAAATCTTAAGAAGAACTTTATCATAAAACTAGAAATTAAAAAGAAATAATCTCTCTCTCTTGAGAGGCAGATTAGTATCATGACCTGTGATAGGTGTCCAGAGACGTTCTCTTTCCTCTTATTCTCGGTCTCGCTGTCTCGACATTTTTTTGTGTGATTTCAAAAATATTCTTATGTAAAACATACTCCATAAGTAACATTATTCAGGAAAAGCAGTAATTATCTGATGTGTCTGAAATAATTACTTTCCCCACTTTCACCTCAAGGGGGTATGTCTAAATTTCCAAGGGCACTGGTATGAAAATGAAATCCCAGAGAGTCTGATATGAAAATCTCTTAAATTGTCTCTGAAGAGTTAAATCATTCAATGATTAGATTTGCTTTTCATTTGTAAGTAAATGTTTGGGTATTTTTTGAGAAATACCTGTAAACACAAAGATTAGCCCCTCATAATTTCCAACCACAATTGAGCTCTCAGTGTTCTTATCAGTTCTGACTCATGCTTGGTCAGCTCTCTCTTTCCATTCCTTTGAAGGAGTTAAATGGACAGGACTTTATAAATAATTGATTGGATATGGTTGCTGCCCTGGTTTGTAATGTAGGGGACTGAATGAAACCTAAGAATAGAGAGAATACAGAAGAAGAATATTTCAGGTAAGTGATGATGTGTTACTTTGGCCCTTGTTGAGTTTGAAGTTTCTATAGGACATTCAGTAGGATATGTTTACAGGCAGTTGTACATGTCCACTCCTGTTGATTTAGTTCAGGAATTGTCTCCTCTGGAAAATATTCTATAATTACCCCGTGTAATTTGGTTACTCCTTTATGCTCCGAAAATATTTTATTTGTTTCTCTATTTCTCTTATACATTGTATTCTTCTTTCTGCTTATGTTTCTGCCTCCACCACTGGCTGTGAGTTTCTTGAAGGCAGAGATTGTATCCTACTCATTTTTGAAATCTGTAAACTAAACATACTGCCTGACATACAGTAGACAGTGATTACATGTTTGACAAGTGAATCAATAGAAAAATGATCTTGTTTAACTTTCAAGAGTTGTTTTTATATTCTGTAGATGCAAAAGCTATTGCCATAAGTATTCCAGGGTCAGTTAAGAGATTCAAAGCAACTGACATAGGTAAGAATTATCAGTAGGGATATATGTATACATATAGCTGATTCACATTGTTATGTAGCAGAAACTAACACAACATTGTAAAACAATTATACTCCAATAAAGATGTTTAAAAAAAAAAAAGAAATCTCTGTACCATGAAACTTTTTTCACCTAAAACACATTAGTCATGAAGAACCTAGGGGTAAGACAGGAATAAAGACACAGACCTACTAGAGAATGGATTTGAGGATATGGGGAGGGGGAAGGGTAAGCTGTGACAAAGCGAGAGAGAGTCATGGACATATATACACTACCAAATGTAAGGTAGATAGCTAGTGGGAAGCAGCCGCATGGTACAGGGAGATCAGCTCGGTGCTTTGTGACTGCCTGGAGGGGTGGGATAGGGAGGGTGGGAGGGAGGGAGATGCAATAGGGAAGAGATATGGGAACATAGTATATGTATAACTGATTCACTTTGTTATAAAGCAGAAACTAACACACCATTGTAAAGCAATTATACTCTAATAAAGGTGTAAAAAAAAACACACATTAGTCTCAAGTGACAAAGCCACTTTCACATCAGCACTCATTTGCATATAGCACTACATGTGTTATCAAGCCACTTTCAAATAGCAAAAGTTGTTTATGTCATTTTAGTTTATATTCACAGGGAATTTTGAGTCTTTGTAATCCATTTGGCTGCAGTAGATTTTTACCTTCAGAAAACTAAATTATGATTATGGCCAGAACAGGAATAATGTGGTTCAAAGCTAAAAAAAAAAAAAGCTAACAAATGGATAACAAGGGAGGGGATCACAGCCTTTTGAAAGGTGAGAGAAAGTTGAAGGCAGAAAGGTAAAGATCAGGAGGTTTAACATGGGGATTAAAAAAAAAACTCTAAAAACAGATGATGGAGAAGGCATACATGATAAATCTAGGGCTGTTTTATGCCTGAGGGGTTGATGTTTCTGTCCAACAGAAAACGGATAGTGCATTCAAAACAGATAATTCAGTTTGGGTTTCTTTATAATGGATTGTTTAAAAGGGTATGAACGTAGAGTAGCTTGGAGATGACTATTATCATTACTAGGCCTGAAGAAATGAAGGAGAGGAGTCAGTAGCCTGAACCTGGAAGGACAGAGACCTTCAGTCACAGGACATAGGTTGGCCCAAGCCAGCCTTTCAGGGAGAGAGGCAAATGAACAAATACCAACCCTCACTCTTCTTCAACCACTGTTCTCCTAATGGTGCTTTTCATAGACCTTCTTCAGCCAGAAGCCAGAAGTCACAGTAAGTCTGGTGATGTGAAAGATAATCTCTAGTAATTTCCAGTAAATATTCACCTTCATAAAAACTCATATTTGACTTTCTATTATAACACATCTACAAAATATATCTTTCTTGGCAGAAAGTCAGCTCTCCATACTGTGAAAATAAATTGAGTTAACTGAATCATAAATTTGTAATTTCATTAAGTCTTAGTCACAGATACCCCAACTTTTCAGATTTGGGACTTGAGCCGTCCTGATTTTATCAGCCTTGATGCTAACGGATAGTTCAGGGTCTTTTATGGCATGTGTTAAACCCCGAGACAGGATGTTCCAAAAATCTAACTGAAGTTGCCCTGAATTAGCCTTGACTTAAAGCACCAAGAGATACATAAATGTAAGCAATTCATAGTCACTGTCCTCCAGGAGTCACCATTGTGCAGACTTGGCAGTGGTTCCTCAATATTAAGGTATAGTGAAGAGTGTTACAGTGTAGCAGTTGGCTCTGATAAAGACATCCTCAACGAAATGTGTAAATCATTCCCCTGTGAACACACATTAAGTTGGTTGACATGGGAAAGATTTACTAATTTGCTGATTGCTCTTGGACATTAGCCAGTTGTCAGACAAAACTCATCTACTAAGTTTTTCTTTCAGTTTTAACCTGAAGCATTTAAAAAAAATCTCTTCATCCCTAATCCTACCTACCCAATGCCACTATCCCAGACATATAACCACTGGCAAATTTGGGATAACATATATCCCTATAGGATTGTTCTAATTTGAAATGCTTTAATGTATGTGGCATATTAAGCACAGGGTCTAAGATATAGTCACTCGTTATCTTTTTTTTTCTTAAAATCTTTATTGTAGTATAATTGCTTTAAAATGTGTTAGTTTCTGTTGTACAACAAAGTGAATCAGCTATATGCATACATATATCCCCATATCACCTCCCTCTTGTGTCTCCCTTCCACTGTCCCTATCCCACCACTCTAGGTATCACAAAGCAAGGAGCTGATCTCCCTGTGCTATGCGGCTGCTTCCCACTAGCTATCTATTTTACATTTGGTAGTGAACATATGTCAATGCCACTCTCTCACTTCCTCCAAGCTTACCATTCCCCCTCCCTGTGTCCTGAAGTCCATTCTCTACATCTGCATCTTTATTCGTGTCCTGCAGCTAGGTTTGTCAAAACCATTTTTTTTTTGTAGATTCCATATATATGCATTAGCAGATGGTATTTGTTTTTCTCTTTCTGACTTACTTCACTCTGTATGACAGACTCTAGGTCCATCCACCTCACTAAAAATACCTCAGTTTTGTTTCTTTTTATGGCTGAGTAATATTCCATTATATATATATGTGCCACATCTTCTTTATCCATTTATCTGTTGAGGGACACTTAGGTTGCTTCCATGTCCTGGATATTGTAAGTAGTGCTGCAATGAACGTTGTGATACATGACTCTTTCTGAACTATGGTTTTCTCAGGGTATACGCCCAGTAGTGGGATTGCTGGGTCATATGGTAGTTCTACTTTTAGGTTTTTAATGAACCTCCATATTGTTCTCCAAAGTGGCTGTATCAATTTACATTCCCACTAACAGTGCAAGAGAGTTCCCTTTTCTCCACACCCTTTCCAACATTTATTGTTTGTAGATGTTTTGATGATGGCCATTCTGACTGGTGTGAGGAGATACAGCATTGTAGTTTTGATTTGCATTTCCCTAATGATTAGTAATGTTGAGCATCCTTCCATGTGTTTGTAGGCAATCTGTATATCGTCTTTGGAGAAATGTTTGTTTATGTCTTCTGCCCATTTTGGGATTGGGTGGTGTGTTTTTTTGATATTGAGCTGAATGAGCTGCTTGCAACTTTTGGAGATTAATCTTTGTCAGTTGCTTCATTTGCAAATATTTTCTCCCATTCTGAGGGTTGTCTTTTAGTCTTACTTATGGTTTTGTTTGTTGTACAAAAGCTTTTAAGTTTCATTAGGTCCCATTTGTTTATTTTTAATTCCATTTCTCTAGGAGGTGGGTCAAAAAGGATCTTGCTGTGATTTATATCATAGAATGTTCTGCCCATGTTTTCCTCTAAGAGTTTTATAGTGTCTGCCATTACATTTAGGTTTTTAACCCATACTGAGTTTATTTTTGTGAATGGTGTTAAACAGTGTTCTAATTTCATTCTTTTAAATGAAGCTCTCTAATTTTCTCAGCACCACTTATTGAAGTGGCAGTCATTTCTCCATTGTATATTCTTGATTCCTTTATCAAAGATAATGTGACCATATGAGTGTGGCTTTATCTCTGGGCTTTCTATCTTGTTCCATTGATCTATATTTCTCTTTTTGTGTCAGTACCATACTGTCTTGATTACTGAAGCTTTGTAGTATAGTCAGAAGTGTGGGAGACTGATTCCTCCAGCTCCGTGTTTCGTTCTCAAGATTGCTTTGGCTATTCAGGGTCTTTTGTGTTTCCATAGAAATTGCGGAATTTTTTGTTCTAGTTCTGTGAAAAATGTAATTGGTAGTTTGATACGGATTCCATTGAACATGTAGGTTGCTTTGGGTGGTATAGTCATTTTCACAACATTGATTCTTCCGGTCTAAGAACATGGTATATCTCTCCATCTGTTTGTTTCATCTTTAATTTCTTTCATCAGTGTCTTATAGTGTTTTGCATACAGGTATTTTATTTCCTTAAGTAGGTTTATTCCTAGGTATTTTATTATTTTTATTGCAGTGGTAAATGGGAATGTTTCCTTAATTTCTCTTTCAGAGTTTTCGTCATGAGTGAATAGGAATGCAAGAGATTTCTGTGCATTAATTTTGTATCCTGCTACTTTACCAAATTCATTGATTAGCTCTAGTAGTTTTCTGGTAGCATCTTTAGGATACTCTATGTATAGTATCATGTCATCTGCAAACAGTGACAGCTTTACTTCTTTTCCAATTTGGATTCCTTTTATTTCTTTTTCTTATCTGATTACTGTGGCTAAAACTTCCAAAACAATGTTGAATAATAGTGGTGAGAGTGGGCAATTTTGTCTTGTTTCTGATCTTAGTGGAAAAGGTTTCAGTTTTTCACTATTGAGGACGATGTTGGCTGTGGGTTTGTCATATATGGCCTTTATTATGTTGAGGAAAGTTCCCCCTATGCCTACTTCCTGCAGGGTTTTTATCATAAATGGGTGTTGAATTTTGTCAAAAGATTTTCCTGCATCTACTGAGATGATCATATGGTTTCTATCCTTCAGTTTTTAATATGGTGTATCACACTGATTGATTTGCGTATATTGAAGAATCCTTGCATTCCTGGAATAAATCCCACTTGATCATGGTGTATGATCCTTTTAATGTGCTGTTCATTTCTTTTTCCTAGTTTTTTGTTTTTTTGTTTGTTCGGTTTTTTTTTGCAGTACGTGGGCCTCTCACTTTTGTGGCCACTCCCGTTGCAGAGCTCAGGCTCCAGACGTGCAGGCTCAGCGGCCATGGCTTACGGGCCCAGCTGCTCTGTGGCATGTGGTATCCTCCCAGGCCGGGGCACGAACCCACATCACCTGCATTGTCAGGCAGTCTCTCAACCACTGCGGCACCAGGGAAGCCGACTTTTTGCTAGTATTTTTTTGAGGGTTTTTTCATCTATGTTCATCAGTGATATTGGCCTGTAGTTTTCTTTCTTTGTGACATCCTTGTTTGGTTTTGGTATCAGGGTGATGGTGGCCTCTTAGAATGACTTTGGGAGTGTTCCTCCCTCTGCTATATTTTGGAAGAGGTTGAGAAGGATGGTTGTTACCTCTTCTCTAAATGTTTGATAGGATTTGCCTGTGAAGCCATCTGGTCCTGGGCTTTTGTTTGTTGGAAGATGTTAAATCACACTTTCAATTTCAGTGCTTGTGATTGGTCTGTTTTTTTTCCTTCCTGGTTCAGACTTGGAAGGTTGTACTTTTCTAAGAATTTGTCCATTTCTTCCAGGTTGCCCATGTTTTGGCATATAGTTGTTTGTAGTAATCTCTCATGATCCTTTGTATTTCTGCTGTGTCAGTTGTTACTTCTCATTCATTTCTAATTCTGTTGATTTGAGTCTTCTCCCTTTTTTCCTGATGAGTCTAGCTAATGGTTTATCATTATTACTTTCATTTCTCAAGGAAGCAGCTTTTACTTTTATTGATCATTGCTATCGTTTCCTTCATTTATTTTTCATTTATTTCTGATCTGATCTTTATGATTTCTTTCCTTCTGCTAACTTTGGGGTTTTTTTGTTATTTCTCTAATTGCTTTAAGTGCAAGGTTAGGTTGTTTATTCAAGATGTTTCCTGTTTCTTAAGGTAGGATTGTATTGCTATAAACTTCCCTCTAAGAACTGCTTTTGCTGCATCCCATAGGATTTGGGTCGTCGTGTCTCCACTGTCATTTGTTTCTAGGTATTTTTTGATTTCCTCTTTGATTTCTGTAGTGATCACTTCGTTATTAAATAGTGTATTGTTTAGCTTCCATGTGTTTGTATTTTTTACAGATCTTTTCCTGTAATTGATGTCTAGTCTCATAGCGTTGTGGTTGGAAAAGATACTTAATACAATTTCAATTTTCTTAAATTTACCAAGGTTTGAATTTGACCCAAGATATGATCTATCTTGGAGAATGTTCCATGAGCACTTGAGAAAAATGTGTATTCTGTTGTTTTTGGATGGAACGTCCTATAAATATAAATTAAATCCATCTTGTTTAATGTATCATTTAAAGTTTGTGTTTCCTTATTTATTTTCATTTTGCATGATCTGTCCATCGGTGAAAGTGGGGTGTTAAAGTCCCCTACTATGAATGTGTTACTGTCGATTTCCCCTTTTATGGCTGTTAGTATTTGCCTTATGTATTGAAGTGCTCCTATGTTGGGTGCATAAATATTTACAATTGTTATATCTTCTTCTTGGATCGATCCCTTGATCATTATGTAGTGTCCTTCTTTGTCTCTTCTAATAGTCTTTATTTTAAAGTCTATTTTTTATATATGAAAATTGCTACTCCAGCTTTCTTTTGATTTCCATTTGCATGGAATATCTTTTTCCATCCCCTTACTTTCAGTCTGTATATGTCCCTAGGTCTGAAGTGGGTCTCTTGTAGACAGCATATATATGGGTCTTGTTTTTGTATACATTCAGCCAGTCTGTGTCTTTTTGTGGGAGCATTTAATCTAATTACTATTAACGTAATTATCGATATGTATGTTCCTATTCCCCTTTTCTTAACTGTTTTGGGTTTGTTATTGTAGGTCTGTTCCTTGTCTTTTGTTTCTTGCCTAGAGAAGTTCCTTTAGCATTTGTTGTAAAGCTGGTTTGGTAGTGCTGAACTCTCTCAGCTTTTCCTTGTCTGTAAAGATTTTAATTTCTTCATCAAATCTGAATGAGATCCTTGCTGGGTAGAGTAATCTTGATTGTTGTTTTTTCTCCTTCATCACTTTAAATATGTCCTGCCACTCCCTTCTGGCTTGCAGAGTTTCTGCTGAAAGATCAGCTGTTAACCTTATGGGGATTCCCTTGTGTGTTATTTGTTGTTTTTCCCTTGCTGCTTTTAATATGTTTTCTTTGTAGTTAATTTTTGACAGTTTTATTAACATGTGTCTTGGCGTGTTTCTCCTTGTATTTATCCTGTATGGGATTCTCTCTGCTTCCTGGACTTGATTAACTATTTCCTTTCCCATATTGGGGAAGTTTTCAATTATAATCACTTCAAATATTTTCTCAGTCCCTTTCTTTTCCTCTTCTTCTTCTGGAACCCCTATAATTTGAATGTTGTTGCGTTTAATGCTGTCCCAGAGGTCTCTGAGGCTGTCCTCAGTTCTTTTCATTCTTTTTTCTTTTTTCTGCTCTGCCGTATTGATTTCCACTATTTTATCTTCCAGGTCACTTATCCGTTCTTCTGCCTCAGTTATTCTGCTATTGATACCATCTAGAATCTTTTTAATTTCATTTGTTGTGTTGTTCATCATTGCTTGTTTCCTCTTTAGTTCTTCTAATTCCTTTTTCAATGTTTCTTGCATTTTCCCTATTCTATTTCCAAGATTTTGGATCATCTTTATTATCATTATTCTGAATTATTTTTCAAGTAGACTGCCTATATCCTCTTCATTTGTTAGGTCTGGTGGGTTTTTTATCTTGTTCCTTCATCTGCTGTGTGTTTTTCTGTCTTCTCATTTTGCTTATCTTACTGTGTTTGGGGTCTCTTTTTTGCAGGCTGCAGGTTCGTAGTTCCTGTTGTTTTTGGTGTCTGTCCCCAGTGGCTAAAGTTGGTTCAGTGAGTTGTGTAGGTTTCCTGGTGGAGGGGACTAGTGCCTGTGTTCTGGTGGATGAGGCTGGATCTTGTCTCTCTAGTGGGCAGGTTCACGTCTGGTGGTGTGTTTTGGGGTGTCTGTGGCCTTATTATGATTTTAGGCAGCCTCTCTGCTAATGGTTGGGGTTGTGTTCCTGTCTTGTTAGTTGTTTGTCATAGGGTGTCCAGCACTGTAGCTTGCTGGTCGTTGATTGAAGCTGGGTGCTGGTGTTGAGATGGAGATCTCTGAGAGATTTTTGCCATTTGATATTTTGTGGAGATGGGAGGTCTCTTGTGGACCAGTGTCCTGAAGTTGGCTCTTCCACCTCAGAGGCACAGCACTGACTCCTGGCTGCAGCAACAAGAGCCTTTCATCAATACGGGTTTTCTTTTCAATTTCTTAAAAATTATTTTGAGGATAAATGCATTCTTTCTAAAACACTACTAGTGTTGGAGGGTCACCTGCAGAGGCAGGGGGTGGCTATGGCTCAATGTGGGGATGCGGACCCTGGCGGTGGAAGTTCTGGGGATGCTCCTTGGTGTGAGCCCTCCTAGTTTCTGTCATTGGCCCTACCAAAGAGCCCAGGTAGCAATGCTCCCTTCTTAAAACTTTTTAAAATTTAGATCCAAAGGCAACCAATACAGTAAAAATTAATTGAAAAATGTGACTGAAGTTTTCTAGAGAAATGTATACATGAATAAAAGTAGCTGGCTGGTTTTTCCTGAGATAATATTGTATAATTATCTTCGCATTGAATTAATGTAAGACAGTGGGAGATGAAACTTTTACTATTTTGTGATCCAAATAATCTTTTCAAGGCACTCATGGAGAAAAAATTTATTAGTTCTTCATCAAGACCTTTAAAGATTGCTAGTTTTCCCTATGTTTATATTCTTTAGGAAAATAGCTTCTAATATTTATAAGGTTGTATAGAAAACTTTTAAGAATGATGCACTCATATTTTCACTTAAACATTTATAGGATATATTTATATTTATTTGTCTCAATTTCCCCAAACATAGGAAGTCTCCAATGGTGAAAATAGAAAATATGTGCATCTACTGAAGCACTACCCATACTCTACCTACTGTCTGCTTCAATTAAACAAACAAACAAACACACAAAAAAAACTCATGGTTTTTCCAACATAGCCAAGAAATCTCCAAGTATAATTTCTGTAGATAATGTTTTTTATAAATTTATTTATTTATTTATTGCTGCATTGGGTTCTCATTACTGTGCATGGGCTTTCTTTAGTTGCAGAGAGTGGGAGCTGCTCTTCATTGTGGTGTGTAGGCTTCTCGTACTGGTGGCTTCTCTTGTTGTGGAGCATGGGTTCTATGTGCATGGGCTTAAGTAGTTGTGGCTCACAGGCTCTAGAGCACAGGTTCAGTCGTTGTGGCACACAGGCTTTGTTGATCCATGGCATATGGGATCTTCCCAGACCAGGGCAGGAACCTGTGTCCCCTGCATTAGCAGGTGGATTATTAACCACTGTACCACCAGGGAAGCCCCTGTAGATTATGTTTAACATAGAAGGATAGTCTTTGGGTATATGCTGCTGAGAAATCAAGAAGGTTGGGGACCATATAATAAAGATGGAGATAAATTTGTCACGGAACATCATTCCATCCTAAGCAGCAAAGTTGCCATCACCTGCTACAGCTGCTAAAGAGCTGAGTGTCTCTGTGTGAGTGTGTGTGTTTGTGTGTATGTGTGGTCTCTTGAATTTAAAAAGTAAGACCTGAGGTTTAGAAAAGTGAAATACATTATTCATGGCCACAGAGCTGGATAGTGGCTCTGGCAACAACTGATTCAAGATTTCCCAAGTTTAGTTCACTATCTCCTCCATATGATGTTAACACAATAAGGAACTGAGGAGTTCTGAAACTTGATCACTAATAGGGAAAACATTCATTAAGGTTTTTGTTTGTTGTGTTTTTTAATTTTTTTAAAATGAATTTTCATTGGAGTATAGTTGATTTACAATGTTGTGTTATTGTCTGATGTACAGCAAAGTAAATCAGTTATACATATACATATGTCCACTCTTTTTTAGATTATTTTCCCTTATAGGTCATTACAGAGTATTAAGTAGAGTTCCCTGTGCTATACAGTAGGCCCTTATTAGTTATCTACTTTGTATACAGTAGTGTGAATACGAGTCAGTCCCAATCTCGCAGTTTATCCCTCCCACCACTTTCCCCCATGAAACCATAAATTTGTTTTCTACATCTGTGACTCTATTTCTGTTTTGTAAATGAGTTCATTCATACCTTTTTTTTTCTTTTTTTTTAGATTCCACACATAGGTGATATCATATGATATTTGTTTCTCTGTCTGACATATTTCACTTACTATGGTAATCTCTAGGTCCATCCATGTTTCTGCAAATGACATTATTTCGTTCTTCTTTTTATGGTTGAGTAATATTCTATTGTATATAACTACCACATCTTTATCCATTTGTCCATAGATGGGCATTTATGTTGCTTCCCTACCCTGCCTATTGTAAATAGTTCTGCAATGAAAATTGGGGTGCATGTATCTGTTTGAATTATAGCTTACTCTGGATATATGCCCAGGAGTGAGATTGCTAGAACATATGATAGCTTTATTTTTAGTTTTCTAAGGAACCTCCATACTCTTCTCCATAGTGGCTGTACCAATTTACATTCCCACCAACAGTGTAGAGGATTCTGTTTTCTCCACATGCTTCATGAAATGTTTCTTCTAAATTGCCTAAAAGATATAAGACTTATGATGAGAAAATATATATTGGAGCTTAATATATAGGAATAAATAATATATATATTTTGGAGCTTAATCCCTGGTCAGTTGCTACATTTGCAAATATTTTCTCCTACTATATATAGGTTGTCTTTTTGTTTAGTTTGTGGTTTCCTTTGCTGTGAAAAAACTTTTAAGTTTAATTAGGTTCCATTTGTTTATTTTTGTTTTATTTTCATTACTCTAGGAGGTGGATCAAAAAAGATCTTGCTGTGATTTATGTCAGAGAGTGTTCTGCCTATGTTTTCCTCTAAGAGTTCTAAAGTATCCAGTCTTACATTTAGGTCTTTAATACATTTTGAGTTTATTTTTGTGTATGGTGTTAGAGAATGTTCTAGTTTCATTCTTTTACATGTAGCTGTCTAATTTTCACAGCACTACTTATTTGA
This sequence comes from Stenella coeruleoalba, assembly GCF_951394435.1. Lineage (NCBI taxonomy): Eukaryota > Metazoa > Chordata > Mammalia > Artiodactyla > Delphinidae > Stenella > Stenella coeruleoalba. Next base: position 43,540,643 of record NC_137163.1, read on the forward strand.
AGAGACTGTCTTTTCTCCATTGTAAATTCTTGCCTCTTTGTCATAGATTAGGTGACCATAGGTGCATGGGTTTATCTCTGGACTTTCTATCCTGTTACATTTATCTATATTTGTGATTTTTTTCCATTACCATGACTGTAGCTTTGTAGTGTAGTCTGAAGTCAGGGAGCCTGATTCCTCCAGCTCTGTTTTTATTTCACAGGATTGCTTGGGCTATTTGTGATCTTTTGTGTTTCAATACAAACTGCAAGATTTTTGTTCTAATTCTGTGAAAAATCTTACCAGTAATTTGATAGGGATTGCGCTGAATTTGTAGATTAATTTGGGTAGTATAGTCATTTTTGCATTATTGATTCTTCCAACAGAAGAACATGGTATATCTCTCCATCTGTTTGTGTCATCTTTGATTTCTCTCATCAGTATCTTACGGTTTTCTGCATACAGGTCTTTTGCCTCCCTAAGTAGGTTTATTCCTAGGTATTTTATTCTTTTTGTTGCAATGGTAAGTGGGAGTGTTTCCTTAATATCTATTTCAGATTTTCATCATTAGTGCATAGGAATGCAAGAGATTTCTCTGCATTAATTTTGTATCCTCCTACTTTACCAAATTCATTGATTAGCTCTAGTAGTTTTCTGGTAACATCTTTAGGATTCTCTATGTAGAGTATCATGTCATCTGCAAACAGTGACAGCTTTACTTCTTCTTTTCAAATTTGGATTCCTTTTATTTCCTTTTCTTCTCTGATTGCTGTGGCTAGGACTTCACATTTATGTGGAATAAAAGAGGCAAGAGTGGACATCCTGGTCTTGTTCCTGATCTTAGAGGAAATCTTTCAATTTTTAATTGTTGATAATGATGTTTGCTGTGGGTTTGTCATATATGGTCTTTATTATGTTGAGGTATGATCCTTCTATGCCCATTATTTGGAGAGTTTTTATCATAAATGGGTGTCAAATTTTGTCAAAAGCTGTGTCTGCATCTACTGAGATGATCATATTCTTCTTATTCTTCAGTTTGTTAACTTGGTGTATCACTTTGATTGAATGAAGATGAATTGATGAAGAATCCTTGCATTCCTGGGATAAATTCCACTTGGTCATAGTGTATGATCTTTTAAATGTGTTGTTGGATTCAATTTGCTAGCATTTTGTCCAGGATTTTTGGGTCTATGTTCATCAGTGATATTGACCTATAGTTTTCTATTTTGTGTGCTGTCTTTGTCTAGTTTTGATATCAGGGTGGTGGTGGCCTCATAGAATGAGCTTGGGAGAGTTGGATCTTCTGCAATTTGTTGGAGTAGTTTGAGAATGGTAGGTATTAACTCTTCTCTAAATGTTTGATAGAATTCGCCTGTGAAGCCATCTGGTTCTGGACTTTTAGTTATTGGAAGTTTATCAACCACAGTTCAATTTCAGTACTTGTGATTGGTCTGTTCATATTTTCTGTTTTTCCCTGGTTACGTCTTGGAAGGATGTACCTTTCTAAGAATTTGTTGAGTTCTTCAATGTTGTCCATTTTATTTTTATATAGTTACTTGTAGTAATCTCTTATGATCCTTTGTATTTCTGTGGTGTCCATTATAACTTCTCTTTTTCATTTCTAATTTTATTGATTTGAGTAATCTCCCTTTTTTCTTGATGAGTCTGGCTAAGGGTTTAACAATTTTGTTTATCTTCTCAAAGAACCAGCTTTTAGTTTCATTGATATTTGCTATTGTTTTCTTTGTTTCTATTTCATTTATTTCTGCTCTGATCTTTATAATTTATTTCCTTCTATTAACTTTGAGTTTTGTTTGTTCTTCTTTCTCTAGCTGCTTTACATGTAAGGTTAGTTTGTCTTTTTGTGATTTTTCTTGTTTCCTGAGGTAAGATTGTATTGCTATAAACTTCCCTCTTAGAACTACTTTTGCTGCATCCCATAGGTTTTGGATCATCGTGTTTTCATTGGCATTTGTTTCTAGGTTTTTTTTTTTTTTTTTTTTTTTTTGCGGTACATGGGTCTCTCACTGTTGTGGCCTCTCCCGTTGCAGAGCTCAGGCTCCAGGCGCACAGTCTCAGCGGCCATGGGTCACGGGCCCAGCCGCTCCGCAGCATGTGGGATCTTCCTGGACTGGGGCATGAACCCGTGTCCCCTGCATCGGCAGGCAGACTTTCAACCACTGTGACACCAGAGAAGCCCATGTTTCTAGGTATTTTTTGATTTCCTCTTTGATTTCTTCAGTGATCCATTGGTTATTTAGTAAAATATTGTTTAGCTTCCATGTGTTTGTGTTTTTTACAGTTTTTCCTGTAATTGATTTCTAATCTCATAGTGTTGTGGTTGGAAAACATACTTGATATGACATAAGTTTTCTTAAATTTTTCAAAGCTTGATTTGTGGCCAAAGATGTGCTGTATCCTGGAGAATATTCCATGTGCACTTAAGAATAAAGTGTATTCTGCTGCTTTAGGATAGAATGTCCTATAGATATCAATTAAGTCTATCTGGTCTAATGTGTCATTTAAGACTTATGTTTCCTTATTGACTTTCTGTCTTCATGATCTGTCCATTGCTGTGAATCAGGTGTTAAAATCCACCACTATTATTGTGTTACAGTTGATTTCCACTTTTATGGCTGTTAGCTTTTGCCTTATGTATTGAAATGCTCCTATGTTCGGTGCATATATATTTAAGATTGTTATATCTTCTTCTTGGATTGATCCCTTGATCATTATGTAGTGTCCTTCTTTGTCCCTTGTAACAGTATTTTAAAGTCTATTTTGTCTGATATGAGTATTGCTACTTTAGCTTTCTTTTGATTTCCATTTGCATGAAATATCTTTTTTCATCTCCTCATTTTCAGTGTGTATGTGTCCCTAGGTCTGAAGAGGGTCTCTTGTAGACAGCATATATATGGCTCTTGTTTTTGTATCCATTCAGCCAGTTTATGTCTTTTGGTTGGAGCATTAATCCATTTACATTTAAGGTAATTATTGATATGTATGTTCTATTGCCATTTTCTTAATTGTTTTGGGTTTGGTTTAGTAGGTCTTTTATCTTCCCTTTGTCTTTTGTTCTCTTGCAGTTTGATAACCATCTTTAGTGTTGTGTTTGGGTTATTTTTTCTCTATTGTGTGTATATCTGTTGTAGTTTTTGTGTTTGCTGTTCCCATGAGGTTGATATAGCAGTCCATATATGTACAAGGTTGTTTTAATTTGTTGGTTTCTTTCCTGCCTAGAGAAGTTCCTTTAGCATTTGTTGTAAAGCTGTTTTGTTGATGCAGGAATTTTCTTAGCTTTTACTTGTCTGCAAAGCTTTTGATTTCTCTGTCAAATCTGAATGAGAGCCTTGCTGGGTAGAGTAATCTTGGTTTTACGTTTTTCCCCTTTCATCACTTTAAATATGTCCTGCCATTCCCTTCTGGCCTGCAACATTTCTGATGAAAAAATCAGCTGATAACCTCATGGGGATTCCTTTGTATGTTATTTGTTGCTTTTCCCTCATTCCTTTTAATTTTTTTATTTGTCTTTAATTTTGTCAGTTGACGAATTTGTGTCTTAGTGTGTTCCTCCATGGAATTATCCTGTATGGGACTCTCTGTGCTTCCTTGACTTAAGTGAGTGTTTCCTTTCTCATGTTAGGAAAGTTTTCATCTATAATACCTTCAAATATTTTCTCAGGCCCTTTCTCTTTCTCTTCTCCTTCTGGGACCCTTATAATGTGAATGTTGTTACTTTTAATGTTGTCCCAGATGTCTATGAAACTGTCTTCACTTCTTTTCTTTTTTCTTTTTCTTTATTCTGTTCTGTGGCAGTGATTTCCACCACTTTGTGTTCCAGCTCACTTATTTGTTCTTTTGCCTCAGTTATTCTATTGATTTCTTCTAGTGTATTTTTTATTTCAGTTATTGTATCATCCATCTCTGTTCTTTAAATCTTCTAGCTCCTTGTTAAACATTTCTTGTATCTTCTTTACCTGTGCCTCCATTCTTTTTCTGAGATTTTTGATCATCTCTCCTAACATTACTCTGAATTCTTTTTCAGGGAGATTGCCTATCTCCCCTTCATTTAGTTCTTCTTATGGGTTTTTATCTTGTTTCTTCATCTGTAACATATTTCTCTGTCATCTCATTTTGTCCAGCTTTCTGTGTTTGAGGTCTCATTTCCACAGGCTGCTGGATTATAATTCCTCTTGCTTCTGGTGTCTGCCCCCATTGTGTGAGATTGATCCAGGGCATTGTGCAGGCTTCCTGGTGAGAGGGACTGGTGCCTGCCCTCTGGTGGGTGGAACTGCATCTTATCCCTAGCAGGGACAGGGCCTCGGCCTTGATATGGGCAGGGCCATGTCAAGGGATGTGTTTTGAGGTGGCTGAGCTCAGTAAAACTTTAGGCAGCCTGTCTTCTGATGGGTTGGGCTGTGTTCCTGTCCTGTTGGTTGTTTGGTCTGAGGCTTGCCAACACTGGAGTCTACAGGCTTTTGGATAGTGCCAGGTCTTGGTGTTTAAATGGGGACCTCCAGGAGAGCTCACTCCACTCAATATTCCCTGGGGTTTCTGCTACCAGTGTCTTGCCCCCACAGTGGAGTCTCTGTTTCCCACAGTCCTGTGGACCTCCTACACTCAAGCCCCATTGGCCTTCAAGGCTAAATGCTCTGGAGGTTCTTCCTGATACCAGACACTTAGATTCTCTTGGAGGGCTATTTTTATGTGGGAACTTCCCTGTGTAGCCTGAGTGGGTTTAATATGTTTTGGTGTAAGGAGTGTTTTTAGTATAGATGTCTGTCAGCTTTTTCCTCAGTGTATGCTGGCCATTATCTCCTTGATAGTAGGTGTGACTGATCTTGTGGTGACCAGAGCCTGCTCTGGATATTGAGCAGAGCCTCCGCTTTGCTCTGTGGCTGTGACTGCCCTGTCATGATTGGGGTCTGCTCCCTCACTATTGGAGGAGAGTCCCCCACCTCTGTTTCTTAGTTGTGTTTCTGATCTGCAATGTGAGGTAGGCTGGATTGGAGCACTCCCATTGGGAGAGAAGCCACTGAGTATTCCTCCTCTGGAGGTGTTCACCTGTGGGTATGCTCTGTTGTGTCACCTTTCAACCATTGTGTGAGCTCTCAAATTACACTGTTTTTGTCACTGCTCTCAGCCCCACCATAACTGTGGTTATGCTGGCAATTGTCCCTGGTGTCTCTCAGGAGATGTTTTCAACAAGCCATCAGCATAGGTCCACTGAAATCAGGTCCCAACATTACAGTAATCATGGAAATAAACCCACTGTGGGTGCTGTAAGGACAGCTCAGACTCTGGCCTGACCCAACCCCCACAGGTACATGCCCACAAAGTCTACAGCTGCTAAAGGTAGACCCATTTTGGCTATGAGAGCACTCGTTGTTTGTTCAGATGTTATGTAGGTGCTGAGTGTATAAAGCCAGTCATGGGGGTGTCAATTTACAGTTTGCCCAGTTGCGAGGAGAGACTTCATCTTTTCTTCCTTAGTTGCATGGCCACTGGGGCTCAGTTTCAGCTCCACCTCTGTGTGTGGGACACCCACAGGGGGTCTGCTCCTGAGACTGCCCCAGAGCACACGAGTCTGCCCCATTAAGAAGGGAGAGTGGAGTCAGCAGTGGCTGGGGCCGTGAGAGTACCTGCCATGGAGGAGATAAGGCATGGAAGAGGAGGTGGCAGGCACCAGTGTCATGGGAGCACCCACCCAGGTGAGAGGTCTTCCTAATGTGCAGGGAGTCAGGGGTCAGTGTGTGGGAAGAGAGGCTTCAATGGTACCCACCTGCCCCCGCACATTACTCAACAATGCTGCTTTGTTTCTTTGGTGGTCCAAGTTTCCTCCAAAAGCATTCCCAGTTGCAGATTTCCTCACTCCCGTCCCTTCAGGCTGTGTCCTCGCAGCTAACAGTGTTCCTCTGCTTGGGTTTGGTCTTCAAAAACCCCTGTCTGCACTGGGGGGCACACATCTCAGGTTGGGGCAGGCAGGACTGTGGCTCGGACCATCTGTGTAGGTCTCACTTTGTCCTGTCTGCCACAGACTGGTTGCTGCACTCTCCTTCAATAGCCCCTGAAGTTTCCCTTCTGTCCCAACTGATATCGCTGCCTGTGAGGGGGTTTCCCCAGGTGCAAGAACCTCTCCTCTCCCTCAGCTCTCCACCAGAGGCACAGGTCCCGTCCCACTTCCTCTGCTCTTCCTTTTCCCTTCTTTTTAGTCCTTTCTGGTTATGTGGGAATCTTTCTTGTCCTTTTAGGTGTCCAAGATCCTCTGCTCATGTTCAGCCGGTACTCTGTGAGAATTGTTTTATTTGTAAATGTATTCTTGATGCATTTATGGGGAGAGATGAACTTCATGTCCTTCTACTACTCCACCATCTTGACTCCTCTCCAAAGGATTTTGAAATCAGAATCAATAGATGAAAGTTTTCAGAATTTGGGAGCTGTGATTAAATTCTTTGGTGATGATTGAGAACATAGGGCTTCAGTTCTTATAATTGAGTATTTAAGAAATTGAAAGTAATTGAAATTGGTCTGAAGTAATATTTTTTCTTCAGTGACATAGTTTCTGTGGTTAGGATGTAACTTCTTGAAAGAAACAAATTATTTTATACCACTTGGTATCTTTCTAAGCACCCAGAAACAAATTATTTTATACCACTTCTTATCTTTCTAAGTTCTGTACACATTGTAGGGAGTCAACAAATATTTGATTGATGGGTCAGGAAGAATTGAAAAGTAAAGAACTGATGTCAGTGTGCTTTGCCTGGTAAGCAATTCACAGCCTTCTATAATCCCTTTGGGAGGGCCTTGTCTATCTGAAGCCAAACAGCATCACCATATTGTGTGTGTGTGTGTGTGTGTGTGTGTGTGTGTGTGTGTGTGTGTGTTAAAATAGCATTTATTGAGAGTTTACAATGTGTCAGGCACTTTGCTAAGCATTGGATATGGATTGTTTCATTTAATTCTTATCACCAACTTATGAAGTAAGTTCTAAAAACAAAAGCAAAAGCAACCAGAATGTGCACTGGGAAAGAAAGAGATACCAATTTAGCCAACATGGTCACAGTCTGATAGTAACAGGAACTCCAAGAGAAATTCTCCACTAATAAGTCCAGTTTAGTCCAACAAATAATTGTCCAGTTTACAATGATCTAAAGTGTTATAAATAATTGTGAATATTTTAACCTTTCCTTAAACATAAACCAATGAAACCATAAATTTTAATTAAGAGTTAATTCAAAAATAACCACATATATGAGTTTTTGCAAATTTGAGAGTGATGGTCATTAAAAGAAACATGAGGTATAATTTCTTAAGATCCTGGAAAGGGTCAAGTGCATTGAGAAGAAATTTGTGACTGATGATTGGAACCAGTAAAACTGTTATCTTAAGCATTATAGCAATTTTAACAAAAATGAAAGCCACCTAGTCCAAGGTAAGCTAGTTGGTTTTTAAAAATACAAGCACCATAAATAGCAGAGAAATTCAATTACAATGAAAGTATTTATGCCCAAACACATTCCACGGAAAATATTTATTTAGTAAATATGCTTTTCACTAAATTATCTCTCATATTATTGCAGCAAGCAAAATATGTGTTATTTTCTTTTAATGACATCAAAGTGGGACCTAACCATCTGTCTTATAGTATTTCCTATCACTAATTTTTGTAATGAAAGAAAAATAACATTGTCCTATATGACAATATTTAAGATGTGGAAAGTAGAACTTTGTATTCCATGCATTTTTAATAGGATGGCTCCATGTCCAGAATATGCATGTCCACATAAATATGCATCTTTAGTCTAATTCAGATGGGGAAGAGGATACTGCTGATGGTCTTTTCCTCTGCTCTCAACATGTCTTGTTTTGGTAAGCACTACCAAAAATGTACTTAACCAATACTGAGAGAAAGAATCATTCTTTCACAAAATAATCCCAACATTCTTTTTATTTTACCTGAAATTCATTCATTGCTACGTGGACCAGAGCCCTAGGGACTTAGCAGGCCTAGTGCTAAACAACCTTTGTTCAAACAATGTTACACTGCAAGCTGGCATCCATTCTAGGAACATGTAATAGGAGCCAGGAGTCAGAGGCAGATTGGTTTCTCAGTTATTTCAATAGTAGAGCAAGTGCCTGAATGAAGAAACTATCTTTCTAGGATAAAGTGTTAACCAGCACCACACTGATCATAGCACAGTTGGCCCTCAGCACATATAAGTTGCTTGAGTATTTGCTGACTGAACTAAGAAAAATATTGGTGAAATATGAAGTCTAATTAAACAAGCTCACTTTTGAAATACAACCTCCTATAGTCTTTACACTATTTTATAATGTACTTAGCAGAAACCAAGATTACTATTTTAAAACTAATGAAATTGTGTTCATTTCTTTCTTTTTTTTTTTTTTTTTTTTTCGGTACGTGGGCTTCTCACTGTTGTGGCCTCTTCCGTTGCGGAGCACAGGCTCTGGACGCGCAGGCTCAGCGGCCATGGCTCACGGACCCAGCCGCTCCGCGGCATGTGGGATCTTCCCGGACAGGGGCACGAACCCGTGTCCCCTGCATCGGCAGGCGGACTCTCAACCACTGCGCCACCAGGGAAGCCCTGTGTTCATTTCTTTATGTAGTTTTTCAAACATAGGAATGGGTCCATCAATGGCAATATGAATGTGGATTTTATTAACGCCATGAATTCATTTTAACTCTAACCTCCACAACAAGTAATTAAGTACTTGGTGCTTTGCTCTATCTCTCAAGACACTTGGATTTCCTTCAATACTATTATGCACCTGTGAACTCTGTAGTGACTCATCACCAATAGGGTCCATGCAGCAACTTCTTTAATTGTCTGCATATCTTCTTCTCTCTCCCAAAATGGAATTCATAAATGCAGGTGTGGAAACATAATTAAGGACATAATGTTTTCCATCTCTTAGCAACTGCTTTAACTTCATTCACATTTCAGCTTATGAAGCCTTACTCTCAATGGAGTAGCACACAGGAGAACTTCCCAGATGCCAGAAACACATACAAACTATAAATCAATCACTGCCAATTAAAGGAACTAAAGAAAAAGAAAAGAACTCACATGATCCAGTATAATGTATTAGATATCTAGTGACATGACTTTATATTTAAATTCATCTTAATGTGCAAATTTAGACACCAATTGTTAGGAAACACAAAACTGGTTCTTTTTGATAAATATAGTCAAATGGTTAATACTGTACTGTGTTTTTTGGGAAAATGGACATATGTTAAATAAATAGGACTGTAATGTATCTGAAAAAGGATACATTGTGAATTTTATCCATAGTGGTTGAAATAACATCCTATTATTTTAATATGAAAACAAATGTTCCATATCTTCCATAAGATACCATATTTATACAACATATAATTATCTATAAAGCACTCTCAGGTACTTCATTTTCTTTAGAACTTACCACAATCCTGTAAAGTAAGACTATTATAATTCATGTCTGAAGTTTTGAGATGACTGATGAAATATTATTCACTTATTGAATCATGAGATCAGAAATTAAATAATTTACTTATTTATTCATTCATCCCATTAATACTTTTCTATGTGCTAGAATTCACATTTTCTTTTTAATGATTTTTTTAAAAGTTTTACTGAGAAATAATTGACATGCATCACTGTATAAGTTCAAAGTATACAGCATGATGGTTTGATTTACATATGTTGTGAAATGTTTGTCACATCAGGTTCAGCTAACATTCATCGTCTCATATAGATACAATACAAGGAAAACAAAGAAGAAAAGAAAAAAGAAAAATCTTCTCCTTGAGATGAGAATTCTTAGGATTTACTCTCAACAACTTCCCTATGTATCATACAACATATAGTCACTATGTTGTACATTAAGTCCCTAGTACTTATTTATCTTGTAACTGGAAGCTTTAACATTTTGACCACTTTCTTTCAATTCTCCTTCACTCGATCCTCTGCCTCTGATTACCACAAGTCTTATCTCTTTTTCTGTGAGTTACATTTTTTTGTTTTTCAGTTTGTTTTTAAATTCCTCATATAAATGAGATCATACAGTATTTGTCTTTCTCTGACTTTTTTCTCTTAGCATAATGCTGTCAAGGTCTATACCATGTCTTCTGATATTTAAAAGATGAATGCTTCCACACCACATAGTCTCTCAATGGATACTCTATGATGGCTCTCTTAGGTCACAGTTCTTCATTGACATTGTGATAACAAAAGTGAATTGGTGATTCTATACCTACCTTTTAATATGGTTTGAATCTGAAATGAGGTTACAGAGTATGACTGTAAAAAGCTCATAGACGTTCAATAAATTGCATTGTTTGTCACATTTGAGTGAGAAAATATAGCAGTGGAAGGAAATATGATAAAGAATGAAATTGTATCAGCAAATTTGCTCATATTTTCATAAATCAAAGGCTATGTTTTTATTAAGGTACTGGTACTTCCTGTGTTCAACATATGACACAAAACCTAACAGTCAGGGAATGCTATCAAAGTTATTTGTAAACATTTCATCTTATGGATACTAAACTAAAAAAGCTAAACTTGTGCGTAGATAAGTGTGCTTTTTTTTTTTTTTTTTTTTTTTTTTTGCCTTTTGATGATGAGGTAACTGCTATGATACCACGAGGCTGCCTGGTCATGTCTGAAGAAAACTCTTTTCACTCTATTTTTATCTCAAGTAGTATAGGTTCATTTATTATTTTTTCAGTACCAGAAAAGATGCTTAAAATCTCACAACTCTATATTAAATTGTGCTGTCTTTTATTCACTTATTCCTGCATTCATTACATTGATTGCACTGTAATGAAATCCAGGAACTTAAACAATGAAAGAGAAATAGGATAGGTCCGTATGCAAAAAAATTAATGGGCCATTTGTCTTGCATTTTGACCAGATATTGTGATTTTTTTTATTACATCACATTTTTTATTCAAACAGAAAGTCACAAAAATTATTATTATTATTATTTTTGAGATGAAATTTAGTAATTTTATTTAACCCAAGATATACAAAATAGTATGTTCTCCACAGTAATCCACATGAAATCAATTGTACCAAGTCTTTATAATCCAATACATCAGTTCAGCTTACAGCATATCTCAGTTTCGATGAGCCACGGGTGCTACTGGCTGTTCTGTTGGGCAGTACGGGTCCATAATATTCAAAACCACCCAAAAGATTGAAGGTATCTCTATTTGACAGACAGGAAAAGTATGGCCCAGAGAAGTCATATAACTTGATCAGGAATTAATATTTAAAACCAGTCCTGTCTCACTCCAGCCTCTATATGATTTTTGTCAACTTATACTGATTCCTTGGGTATCTTCATGAAGAAACATGAATAATACTCTCAGAAGGTCAACATGAGACCAGCGAAATTAAGTAAGCACAATTCCACACAAATATTCTACCACAATCACCACTCAAATTTCACTTTTTGCTCAGGATCTTCTTTGCCCTTTTTAAAATAATATATTAAGCAGGTGTCAATCTGTTGTATATGCTTATTTTGGCGACAAGATGGCAGCAGTCCACTTCTTCAAGTCAAGCAGGAAATAGCCAAAGCCACGCGGTAAAATGTTTAAGAAGCAAGACTCCAGTGGAGCAGAACTTGGAAATGAAGTAAATTTTCTCTAACAGGAATTCCGTCTCTAGTATAGAACTCTCAAAGTTACTTCCTAAATGGCTAGAAATTTAGAGGAGGAGGGAGCACAGGCTGGCATGTTCTGCGATGCTGCCGCCTGTGGCTCCTTTGCTCTTCCCTCGTCCAGTGTGAGCCAGCTGGACGAGGGAAGAGCAAAATTTTGATTTAGAACTTTACTCAATCTTTGCAAAAGGATGTATGTAATACAGGATCAAGAGAAAATTAAAAATCAAGAAATCAAATTGTCATTTTACTGATGAGAAAACTTTGAAAGAGAAAATAGATGAATGTCCCAAGATCACAAAGCCTATAACCATAAGAGGAGGACAAGGAATATACTGATTTTCAAAAGAAAGTTGTCAAACCATGGAATAAGAGAAGTTACTTGCAGTGTATATGTCTAATGAAGGACTCATGTTCAGGATCTATAACAACTCCTATTCATCAGTCTAAAAAGACAGATAACCCAATAAAAAGGAAAAAAGGTGAAAAACTGGAACACGTACATCATGAATGTGAATATACTAATTACCAGTAAACAATTTGGTGGGCTATGTTCATGTATAAAACTTTTCACAGAAGCACTTTTTTTAAAGTAATTAAGTAATTAATTTATTTTTCGCTGCGTTGGGTCTCAGTTGCTGCCCATGGACTTTCTCTAGCTTCGGCGAGCAGAGGCTACTCTTGTAATGCACGGGCTTCTCATTGAGGTGGCTTCTCTTGTTGTGGTGCATGGGTTCTAGTCATGCAGGCTTCAGTAGTTGTGGCATGTGAGATCAGTAGTTGTGACACATGGGCTTAGGTGCTCCGCGGCATGTGGGATCTTCCCAGACCAGGGCTAGAACCCGTGTCGCCTGCATTGGAAGGTGGACTCTTAACCACTGCACCACCAGGGAAATCCCAGAACATTTTTTTTTAACATCTTTATTGGAGTATAATTGCTTTAAAATTGTGTGATAGTTTCTGCTTTATAACTAAGTGAATCAGTTATACATGTACATATGTTCCCATATCACTTCCCTCTTGCATCTTCCTCCCTCTCATCCTCCTTATCCCACCCCTCTAGGTGGTCACAAAGCACCTAGCTGACCTCCCCGTGCTATGCGGCTGCTTCCCACTAGTTATCTAATTTACATTTGGTAGTGTATATATGTCCATGCCACTCTCTCACTTTTTCACAGCTTACTCTTTCCCCTCTCCATATCCTCAAGTCCATTCTCTAGTAGGTCTGTGTCTTTATTCCTGTCTTACCCCTATGTTCCTCATGACATTTTGTTTGGTCTTAGATTCCATATATATGTGTTAGCATACGGTATTTGTCTTTATCTTTCTGACTTACTTCACTCTGTAAGAAAGACTCTAGGTCCATCCACGTAACTACAAATAACTCAATTTCGTTTATTTTTATGGCTGAGTAATATTCCATTGCATATATGTGCCACATCTTCTTTATGCATTCATCCAATAATGGACACTTAGGTTGCTTCCACTTCCTGGCTATTCTAAATAGAGCTGAAATGAACATTTTGGTACAGGACTCTTTCTGAATTATGGTTCTCTCAGGGTATATGCCCAGCAGTGGGATTGCTGAGTCATATGGTAGTTCTATTTGTAGTTTTTTAAGAAACCTCCGTACTGTTCTCCATAGTGGCTGTTCCAATTCACATTCCCACCAGCAGTGCAAGAGTGTTCCTTTTCTCCACACCCTTTCCAGCATTTATTGTTTCTAGATATTTTGATGATGGCCATTCTGACTGGTGTGAGATGATATCTCATTGTAGTTTTGATTTGCATTTCTCTGATGATTATTGATGTTGAGCATTCTTTCATGTGTTTGTTGGCAATCTGTATATCTTCTTTGGAGATATGTCTATTTAGGTATTCTGCACACTTTTGGATTGGGTTGTTAGTTTTTTTGTTATTGAGCTGCATGAGCTGATTGTAAATTTTGGAGATTAATCCTTTGTCGGTTGCTTCATTTGCAAGTATTTTCTCCCATTCTGAGGGTTGTCTTTTGGTCTTATTTATGCTTTCCTCTGCTGTGCAAAAGCTTTTAGGTTTCATTAGGTCCCATTTGTTTATTTTTGTTTTTATTTCCATTTCTCTAGGAGGTTGGTCACAAAGGACCTTGCTGTGATTTATGGCATAGAGTGTTCTGTCTATGTTTTCCTCTAAGAGTTTGATAGTTTCTGGCCTTACATTTAGGTCTTTAATCCATTTTGAGCTTATTTTTCTGTATGGTGTTAGGGAGTGATCTAATCTCATACATTTACATGTACCTGTCCAGTTTTCCCAGCACCAATTATTGAAGAGGCTGTCCTTTCTCCACTGTACATATCTGACTCCTTTATCAAACATAAGGTGGCCATATGTGCATGGGTTTATCTCAGGGCTTTCTATCCTGTTTCATTGATATATATTTCTGATTTTATGTCAGTACCATAGTGTCTAGATTACTGTAGCTTTGTAGTATAGTCTGAAGTCAGGGAGTCTGATTCCTCCAGCTCCATTTTTCATTCTCAAGATTGTTTTTGCTACTCGGGGTCTTTTGTGTTTCCATGCAAATTGTGAAATTTTTTGTTCTACTTCTGTGAAAAATGCCAGTGGTAGTTTGATAGGGATTGCATTGAATCTACAGATTGCTTTGGGTAGTAGAGTCATTTTCACAATGTTGATTCTTCCGATCCAAGAACATGGTATATCTCTCCATCTATTTGTATCATCTTTAATTTCTTTCATCAGTGTCTTATAATTTTCTGCATACAGGTCTTTTGTCTCCTTAGGTAGGTTTATTCTAGATATATTATTCTTTTTGTTGCAATGGTAAATGGGAGTGTTTTCTTGATTTCATTTTCAGATTTTTATCAGTAGTATAGAGGAATGCAAGAGATTTCTGTGCTTTAATTTTGAATCCTGCTACATTACCAAATTCATTGATTAGCTCTAGTAGTTTTCTGGTAGCATCTTTAGGATTCTCTATGTATAGTATCAGTTCATCTGTAAACAGTGACAGCTTTACTTCTTCTTTTCCAATTTGGATTCCTTTTATTTCCTTTTCTTATCTAATTGCTGTGGCTAAAACTTCCAAAACTATATTAAATAAGAGTGGTGAGAGTGGGCAACCTTGTCTTGTTTCTGATCTCAGTGGAAATGCTTTCAGTTTTTACCATTGAGGCCAATGTTGGCTGTGGGTTTGTCGTATGTGGCCTTTATTGTGTTGAGGAAAGTTCCCTCTCTGCCTATTTGCTGCAGGGTTTTTATCATAAATGGGTGTTGAATTTTGTCAAAAGCTTTCTCTGCATCTATTGAGATGATCATATGGTTTTCTCCTTAAATTTGTTAATATGGTGTATCATGTTGATTGATTTGCGTATGTTTATGAATCCTTGCATTACTTGCAAGGATTCCACTTGATCATGGTGTATGATTCTTTTCATGTGCTGTTGGATTCTGTTTGCTAGTATTTTGTTGAGGATTTTTGCATCTATGTTCATCAGGGATATTGCTGTGTAGTTTTCTTTCTTCGCGACATCTTTGTCTGGTTTTGGTTTCAAGGTGATGGTGGCCTTGTAGAAAGACTTTGGGAGTGTTCCTCCCTCTGCTATATTTTGGAAGAGTTTGAGAAGGATAGGTGTTAGCTCTTCTCTGAATGTTTGATAGAATTCGCCTGTGAAGCCATTTGGTCCTGGGCTTTTGTTTGTTGGAAGATTTTTAATCACAATTTCAGTTTCAGTGCTTGTGATTGGTCTGTTCATATTTTCTATTTCTTCCTGATTCAGTCTTGGCAGTTGTGCATTTCTAAGAATTTGTCCATTTCTCCATGGTTGTCCATTTTATTAGCATAGAGTTGCTTGTAATAATCTCTCATGATCTTTTGTATTTCTGCAGTGTCAGTTGTTACTTCTCCATTTTCATTTCTAATTCTATTGATTTGAGTCTTCTCCCTTTCTTTCTTGATGAGTCTGTCTAATGGTTTATCAATTTTGTTTATCTCCTCAAAGAACAAGCTTTTAGTTTTATTGATCTTTGCTATTGTTTTCTTCATTTGTTTTTCATGTATTTCTGATCTGATCTTTATGATTTCTTTCCTTCTGCTAACTTTGGGGCTTTTCTGTTCTTTTTTTTCTAATTGCTTTAGGTGCAAGGTTCAGTTGTTTATTTGAGATGTTTCCTGTTTCTTAAGGTAGGCTTGTATTGCTATAAACATCTCTCTTAGAACTGCTTTTGCTGCATCCCATAGGTTTTGGGTCGTCGTGTCTCCACTGTCATTTGTTTCTAGGTATTTTTTGATTTCCTCTTTGATTTCTGTAGTGATCACTTCATTATTAAGTAGTGTATTGTTTAGCCTCCATGTGTTTGTATTTTTTACAGATCTTTTCCTGTAATTGATGTCTAGTCTCATAGCATTGTGGTTGGAAAAGATACTTGATACAATTTTCTTAAATTTACCAAGGCGTGATTTTCGACCCAAGATATGATCTATCTTGGAGAATGTTCCATGAGCACTTGAGAAAAATGTGTATTCTGTTGTTTTTGGATGGAATGTCCTATAAATATCAAATCCATCTTGTTTAATGTATCATTTAAAGCTTTTGTTTCCTTATTTATTTTCATTTTGGATGATCTGTCTATTGGTGAAAGTGGGGTGTTAAAGTCCCCTACTGTGAATGTGTTACTGTCGATTTCCCCTTTTATGGCTGTTAGTATTTGCCTTATGTATTGAGGTGCTCCTATGTTGGGTGCATAAATATTTACAATTATTGTATCTTCTTCTTGGATCAATCACTTGATCATTATGTAGTGTCCTTATTTGTCTCTTGTAATAGTCTTTATTTTAAAGTCTATTTTGTCTGATAAGAGAATTGCTACTCTAGCTTTCTTTTGATTTCCATTTGCATGGAATATCTTTTTCGATCCCCTCACTTTCAGTTTGTATGTGTCCCTAGTCTGAAGTGGGTCTCTTATGGACAGCATGTATATGGGTCTTGTTTTTGTATCCATTCAGCTGGTCTGTGTCTTTTGGTGAGAGCATTTAATCCATTTACGTTTAAGGCAGTTATTGATATGTGTTTTCCTATTCCCATTTTCTTAAGTGTTTTGGGGTTTTTATCATAGGTCTTTTTCTTCTCTGTGTTTCTTGCCTAGAGAAGTTCCTTTAGCATTTGTTGTAAAGCTGGTTTGGTGGTGCTGAACTCTCTCAGCTTTTGCTTGTCTTTAAAGGTTTTAATTTCTCCATCAAATCTGAATGAGATCCTTGCTGGGTCAAGTAATCTTGGTTGTAGGCTTTTCTCCTTCATCACTTTAAATATGTCCTGCCAGTCCCTTCTGGCTTGCAGAGTTTCTGCTGAAAGATCAGCTGTTAACCTTATGGGGATTCCCTTGTGTGTTATTTGTTGTTTTTCCCTTGTTCCTTTAATGTATTTTCTTTGTATTTAATTTTTGATAGTTTGATTAATATGTGTCTTGATGTGTTTCTCCTGGATTTATCCTGTATGGGACTCTCTGTGCTTCCTGGACTTGATTAACTATTTCCTTTTCCATGTTAGGAAAGTTTTCATCTATCATTTCTTCAAATATTTTCTCAGTCCCTTTCTTTTGCTTTCTTCTTCTGGGACCCCTATAATTCGAATGTTGGTGCATTTAATGCAGTCTCTGAGTGCATTTAATGCAGTCTCTGAGACTGTCCTCAGTTCTCTTCATTCTTTTTTCTTTATTTTGTTCTGCAGTAGCTATTACACTATTTTATCTTCCAGGTCACTTATCCATTCTTCTGCCTCATGTATTCTGCTACTGATCCATTCTAGGGTATTTTTAATTTCATTTATTGTGTTGTTCATCATTGCTTGTTTCCCATTAGTTCTTCTAGGTCCTTGTTCAATGTTTCTTGCATTTTCTCTAGTCTATTTCCAACATTTTGTATCATTTTTATTATCATTATTCTGAATTCTTTTTCAAGTAGACTCCCTATTTCCTCTTCATTTGTTAGGTCTGGTGGGTTTTTACCTTGCTCCTTCATCTGCTGTATGTTTTTCTGTCTTCTCATTTTGCTTATCTTACTGTGTTTGGGGTCTTATTTTTGCAGGCTGCAAGTTTGTAGTTCCAGTTGTTTTTGGTGTCTCTCCCCAGTGGCTAAGTGTGGTTCAGTGGGTTGTGTAGACTTCCTGGTGTAGGGGACTATTGTGTGTGCTCTGGTGGATGAGGGTGGATCTTGTCTTTCTGGTGGGCAGGTCCACGCCTGGTGATGTGATTTGGGGTGTCTGTGGACTTATTATGATTTTAGACAGCCTCTCTACTAATGGATGGGGCTGTGTTCCTGTCTTACTAGTTGTTTGGCATAGGATGTTCAGCTCTGTATCTTGCTGGTCGTTGAGTGAAGCTGAGTCTTGGCTTTGAGATGGAGACCTGTGAGAGATTTTCACCATTTGATATTATGTGGAGCTGGGAGGTCACTGACTCCTGCCTGTAGCACCAAGAGCCTTTCACCAACACGGTTCAGAATGAAAGGGAGAAAAAGTAGACAGAAAGAGCATAAAATAAAATAAAGTAAGATAAAAAATAAAATATTAAAATACAAATTAATTATTAAGAAAAATAATTTTAAGTAAAAAAAGAAAACAAAAACTGATGGACACAACCCTAGCACAAATGGTGAAAGCAAAGCGATACAGACAAAATCTCACACAGAAGCATACATGTACACAGTCACAAAAAGAAGAAAAGGGGAAAAAATTATGTATCTTATTCTCAAAGTCCACCTCCTCAATTTTGGATGATTCATTGTCTATTCAGGTATTCCACAGATGCAGGGTACATCAAGTTGATTGTGGAGATTTAACCCGCTGCTCCTAAGGCTGCTGTGAGAAATTTCCCTTTCTCTTCTTTGCACAGCTCCCGGGGTTCAGCTTTGGATTTGGCCCCACCTCCATGTGTAGGTCGCCTGGGGGCGTCTGTTCTTTGTTCAGATAGGAGAGGGTTAAAGGAGCCACTGATTCGGGGGCTCTGCTCACTCAGGCAGGGTGTGAGAGAGGGCTACGGAGGCGGAGTGAGCCTGCATCGGCAGAGGCCAGCGTGGCATTGAACCAGCCTGAGGTGCACCATGAGTTCTCTTGGGGAAGTTGTCCCTGGATCACATTACCCTGGCAGTGGCGGGCTGCAGAGGCTCCCCGGAGGGGAGGTGTGGATAGTGACCTGCGCTTGCACACAGGCTTCTTGGTGGCTGCAGCAGCAGACTTAGTGTCTCATTCCCGTCTCTGGGGTCCTCACTGTTAGCCACAGCTCGTGCCCGTCTCTGGAGCTCCTTTAAGCAGCGCTTTTAATCCCCTCTCCTCACGCACCAGGAAGCAAAGAGGGAAGAAAATGTCTCTTGCCTCTTCGGGAGGTCCAGACTTTTTCCCAGATTCCCTCCCGGCTAGCTGTGGTGCACTAACCCCTTCAGGCTGTGTTCACGCTGCCAGTCCTCTCCCTGTGATCCGACCAAAGGCCCAAGCCTCAGCCCCGCCCACCCCGGCAGGTAAGCAGACAAACCTCTCAGGCTGGTGAGTGCTGGTCCGCACCAATCTTCTGTGCGGGAATCTCTCTGCTTTGCCTTCCGCACCCCTGTTGCTGTGCTGTCCTCCATGGCTCTGAAGCTTCCCCACTCCGCCACCCACAGTCTCTGCCCACAAAGGGGCTTCCTAGTGTGTGGAAACCTTTCCTCCTTCACAGCTCCCTCCCACTGGTGCAGGTCACGATCCTATTCTTTTGTCTCTGTTTTTTCTTTTTTCTTTTGCCCTACCCAGGTACGTGGGGAGTTTTTTGCCTTTTGGGAGGTCTGAAGTCTTCTGCCAGCATTCAGTAGGTGGTCTATAGGAGCAGTTCCACTTGTAGATGTATTTCTGATGTATTTGTGGGGAGGAAGGTGATCTCCGCATCTTACTCTTCTGCCATCTTCCCACAAAAATTATAATCATCCTCATCAGTTTACTCAGTCCCATGTAATTAATTCTTTTTTATCTTGATCTTTTGTTAGCACTTTTATGAATTCATCAATTTTCCATTAGAGTTCTGAAAATACTTATTCATTCAGTTCAGCATTATAGTCATTTACCAGAAAACTGTACTTGTCAGAGTGTTTTCCATGAATTCCTTGAAGATGAAACCCTTTTGTAGGAACATTTTTGGAAAAGCATCAGAGTACACTCAGAACTGTTTGTAAAGGACAAAAGACTTAAAAATGACCACAGTTATAGAATTGATGAAAGTTCATAATGATGCAACTGAAAAGGAAATTTAGTTATTTCAGAGATAAACAATTTTAAAGTAATAACTAGAATTATGACTCGTAACATTATACCAGAACACATAAGATTTTTAGGAATTTCATGTAATGTCTGAATCATTTATATTAACATATTTCCATACAAATGACCCAAAGAAAGTTTAGTATTAGTTTTTTTCTTGAAGTTTTGAATTTAATTTAATTTATTTTTTTATACAGCAGGTTCTTATTAGTCATCAATTTTATACACATCGGTGTATACATGTCAATCCCAATTGCCCAATTCAGCAAACTACCATCCCCAACCCCCATGGCTTCCCCCCCTTGTTGTCCATAAGTTTGTTCTCTACATCTGTGTCTCAACTTCTGCCCTGCAAACCGGTTCATCTGTACCATTTTTCTATGTTCCACATACATGTGTTAATATACAATATTTGTTTTTCTCTTTCTAACTTACTTCACTCTGTATGGCAGTCTCTAGATCCATCCACGTCTCAACAAATGACTCAATTTCATTCCTTTTCATGGCTGAGTAATATTCCATTGTATATATGTTCCACATCTTCTTTATCCATTCATCTGTCAATGGGCATATAGGTTGCATCCATGAACTGGCTATTGTAAATAGTCCTGCAATGAACATTGGAGTGTGTCTTTTTAATTGTGGTTTTCTTTGGGTATATACCCAGTGGCGGGATTGCTGGATCATATGGTAATTCTATTTTTAGTTTTTTAAGGAATCTTCATATTGTTCTCCATAGTGACTGTATCAATTTACATTCCCACCAACAGTGCAAAAGGGTTCCCTTTTCTCCACACCCTCTCCAGCATTTGTTGTTTGTAGGTTTTCTGATGATGCCCATTTTAACTGGTGTGAGGTGATACCTCATTGTAGCTTTGATTTGAATGTTGTTAATAATTAGTGACGTTGAGCAGCTTTTCATGTGTTTCTTGGCAACTTGTATGTCTTTTTTGGAGAAATGTCTATTTAGGTCTTCTGCCCGTTTTTTGATTGGGTTGTTTGTTTCTTTAATATTGAGCTGCATGAGTTCTTTATATATTTTGGAGATTAATCCTTTTTCCGTTGATTCATTTGCAAATATTTTCTCCCATTCTGAGGTTTGTCTTTTGGTCTTATTTATGGTTTCCTTTGCTGTGCAAAAGATTTGAAGTTTCATTAGGTCCCCTTTGTTTATTTTTGTTTTTATTTCCATTACTCTAGGAGGTGGATAAAAAAATATCTTGCTGTGAGTTATGTCAAAGAGTGTTCTTACTATGTTTTCCTCTAAGAGATTTATAGTGTCTGGACTTACATTCAGGTCTTGAATCCATTTTTAGTTTATTTTTGTGTATGGTGTTAGGGAGTGTTCTAATTTCATTCCTTTACATGTAGCTGTCCAGTTTTCCCATTACCACTTATTGAAGAGACTGTCTTTTCTCCATTGTATATTCTTGCCTCTTTTGTCATAGATTAGTTGACCATAGGTGTGTGGGTTTATCTCTGGGCTTTCTATCTTTTTCCATTGATCTATGTTTCTGTTTTTGTGTCAGTATCATATTTCCTTGATTACTATAGCTTTGTAGTATAGTCTGAAGTTAGGGAGTCTAATTCCTCCAGCTCCATTATTTTCCCTCAAGACTACTTTTTCTATTTGGGTCTTTTGTGTCTCCATACAAATTTTATGATTTTTTGTTCTAGTTCCATAAAAAATGCCATTGGTAATTTGATAGGGTTTGCATTGAACCTGTAGATTGCTTTGGGTAGTATAGTCTTTTTCACAATATTGATTCTTCCAATCCAAGAACATGGTATATCTCTCCATCTGTTGGGATCATCTTTAATTTCTTTCATCAGTGTCTTATAGTTTTCTGCATACAGGTCTTTTGTCTCCCTATGTAAGTTTATTCTTAGAATTTTATTCTTTTTGTTGCAGTGGTAAATGGGAGTGTTTCCTTAATTTGTCTTTCAGATTTTTCACCATTAGTGTATAGGAATGCAAGAGATTTCTGTGCATTAATTTTGTATTGTGCAACATTACCAAATTCACTGATTACCTCTCGTAGTTTTCTGGAGGCACCTTTAGGATTCTCTATGTATAGTATCATGTCATCTGCACAGAGTGACAGTTTTACTTCTTCTTTTCCAATTTGTATTCCTGTTATTTCTATTTCTTCTCTGATTGCTGTGACTAGGACTTCCAAAACTATGATGAATAATAGTGGTGAGAGTGGACATCCTTGTCTTGTTCTTGATCTTAGAGGAAATGCTTTCAGTTTTTCACCATTGAGAATGATGTTTGCTGTGGGTTTGTCGTATATGGCCTTTACTATGTTAAGGTAGCTTCCCCCTATGGCTACTTTCTGGAGACTTTTAATCATAAATAAGTGTTGAATTTTGTCAAAAGCTTTTTCTTCATTCAGTGAGATGATCATATGGGTTTTATTTTTCAATTTGTTAATATGGTGTATCACACTGATTGATTTACGTATATTGAAGAATCCTTGCATCTGTGGGATAAATCCCACTTGATCATGGTGTGTGATCCTTTTAATGTGTTGTTGGATTCTCTTTACTTGTATTTTGTTGAGGATTTTTGCATCTATATTCATCAGTGATATTTGCCTGTAATTTTCATTTTTTGTAGTATCTTTATCTGGTTTTGGTATCAGGGTGATGGTGGTCTCATAGAATGAGTTTGGGAGTGTTCCTTCCTCCGCAATTTTTTGGAAGAGTTTGAGAAGGATGGGTGTTAGCTCTTCTCTAAATGTTTGATAGAATTCACCTGTGAAGCCATCTGGTCCTGGACTTTTGTTTGTTGGAAGATTTTTTAAACACAGTTTCAATTTCTTTACTTGTGATTGGTCTGTTCGTATTTTCTATTTCTTCCTGGTTCAGTCTTGGAATGTTATACCTTTCTAAGAATGTGTCCATATCTTCCAGGTTGTCCATTATTTTGACATAGAGTTTCTTGTAGCATTCTCTTAGGATGCTTTGTATTTCTTTGGTGTCTTTTTTAACTTCTCTTTTTTCAGTTCTAATTTTATTGATTTGAGTCCTCTTCCTCTTTTTCTTTATGAGTCTGGCTAATGATTTATCAATTTTGTTTATCTTATTAAAGAACCAGCTTTTAGTTTTATTGATCTTTGTTATAGTTTTCTTTGTTTCTATTTCTTTTATTTCTGTTCTGATCTTTATGATTTCTTTCCTTCTGCTAACTTTGGGTTTTGTTTGTTCTTTGTTCTCTAGTTCTTTTAGGTGTAAAGTTATATTTTTTATTTGAGATTTTTCTTGTTTCTTGAGGTAGGCTTTTGTAGCTATAAACTTACGTCTTAGAACTGCTTTTGCTGCATCCCATAGGTTTTGGATCGTCGTGTTTTCATTGTCATTTTTCTCTAAGTATTTTTTGATTTCCTCTTTGATTTCTTCAGTGATCACTTGGTTATTTAGTAACGTATTGTTTAGCCTCCATGTGTGTTTGTTTTTTACGTTTTTTTTTTCCTGTAATTCATTTCTAACCTCATAGTGTTGTGGTGAGAAAAGATGCTTGATATAATTTCAATTTTCTTAAATTTACTGAGGCTTGATTTTTTGACCCAGATGTGATCTATCCTGGAGAATGTTCCCTGTGCACTTGAGAAGAAAGTGTTATCTGCTGTTTTTGAATGGAATGTCCTATAAATATCAATTAAATGTATCTGGTCTGTTGTGTCATTTACAGCTTCTCTTTCCTTAGTTATTTTCATTTTGGATGATCTGTCCATTGGTGTAAGTGAGGTGTTAAAGTCCCCCACTATTATTTTGTTAGTGTCAATTTCCTCTTTTATAGCTGTTAGCAATTGCCTTATATATTGAGGTGCTCCTCTGTTGGGTGCACATATATTTATAATTGTTATATGTTCTTCTTGGATTGATCCCTTGATCATTATATAGTGTCCTTCCTTGTCTCTTATAACATTCTTTATGTTAAAGTCTATTTTATCTGATATGAGCATTGCTACTCCAGCTTTCCTTTATTTTCCATTTGCATGGAATATCTTTTTCCATTCCCTCACTTTCAGTCTGTATGTGTCTCTAGGTCTGAAGTGGATCTCTTTTAGACAGCATATATATGGGTCTTGTTTTTGTATCCATTCAGCATGCCTGTGTCCTTTGGTTGGAGCATTTAATCAATTCATGTTTGAGGTAATTATCAATATGTATATTCCTATGACCATTTTCTTAATTATTTTGGGTTTGTTTTTGTAGGTCTTTTTCTTCTCTTGTGTTTCCCACTTAAAGAAGTTCCTTTAGCATTTGTTGTAGAGCTGGTTTTGTTGTGCTGAATTCTCTTAGCTTTTGCTTATTTGTAAAGCTTTTGATTCTTGCATTGAATCTGAATGAGATCTCTGCCGGGTAGAGTAATCTTGGTTGTAGGTACTTCCCTTTCATCACTTTCAGTATATAATGCCACTTCCTTCTGGCTTATAGAGTTTCTGGTCAGAAATCAGCTGTTAACCTTATGGAGTTCCCTGTAGTTTGCCATTTTCCCTTGCTGCTTTCAGTGATTTTTCTTTGTATGTAATTTTTGATAGTTATTACTATATGTCTCGGCATGTTGCTCCTTGGGTTTATCCTGTATGGGACTCTCTGTGCTTCCTGGACTTGGATTGCTGTGTCCTTTCTCATGTTAGGGAAATTTTCGACTATAATCTCTACAAATATTTTCTCTGGTCCTTTCTCTCTCTCTTCTCCTTCTGGGACCCCTATAATGAGAATGTTGTTGTGTTTAATGTTGTCCCAGAGGTCTCTCAGGCTGTCTTCATTTCTTTTCATTCTTTTTTCTTTATTCTGTTCCACAGCAGTGAATTCCACCATTCTGTCTCCCAGGTGACTTATCTGTTCTTCTGCCTCAGTTATTCTGCTATTGATTCCTTCTACTGTAGTGTTCATTTCAGTTATTGTATTGTTCATCTCTGTTTGTTTGCTCTTTAATTCTTCTAGGTCTTTGTTAAACATTTCTTGCATCTTCTCGATCTTTGCCTCCATTCTTTTTCTGAGGTCCTGGATCATCTTCACTATCATTATTCTCAATTTTTTTCTGGAAGGTTGCCTATCTCCACTTCATTTAGTTGTTTTTCTGGGGTTTTATCTTTTTCCTTCATCTGGTACCTAGCCCTCTGCCTTTTCATCTTGTCTGTCTTTCTGTGAATGTGGTTTTTATCCCACAGGCTGCAGGATTCTAGTTCTTCTTGCTTCTGCTCAACTTCCTTCTCCCATGGACACACCAACTTACAGAGCAATTTTCTGTGAGAACATCCTGAAAATTGCAATTTGAGATGAATTGTCCTTGGTGTTCCAGTGAGGATCAGCGCTCCTGAAGAATTCTGTTAGAAATATGCTGTCTTGCTAGACAACTTCTGTCTCCTTCAGCTGGAGTAGATGAGTATGTGTAGGTTTATCTGGATACTCACTGGAGATGATCTCAGGAGCTAAATACATGTCATAAGTCTCTGTTAATGTTGGAGAGTCTCCTGCAGAGGCCGGGGGTGGCTGTGGCTCACTGTAGGGACAAGGACACTGACAGCAGCATTTCTGGGAAGTACTCCTTGACATGAGCACTCCCAGACACTGTAATTTTTGTTTTGAGCTTTGTAAGTCATTTACTTTGAGACCATGATAAGCAACATAGATTATATGTTTTCCAAATATAATTTGGAAGAATGTTTTTATTTGACACATTTTTACTATAGGTTTAAAATATGTTGATAAATGAATCTACTTTCATATGTAAAACTTCAAGATAAAGAAAAGTATTCATTGCAGGGAGTTCCTGGTGGTCCAGTGATTAGGACTTGGCACTTTCACTGCCATGCCCCTCATTTAGTCCCTGGTTGGGAAACTAAGATCCTGCAAACAGTGTGACAAAAAAAGAAAAAAATAGTTCATTGTAAATCATATAGTTGAGTTTAGGCATTAGAAGAACTGGTTCCTAGCTCAGAATTTTATATTTTCTTAATATTTCTGTGTCTTAA
The DNA here is from genome assembly GCF_951394435.1 of Stenella coeruleoalba. Taxonomy (NCBI): domain Eukaryota; kingdom Metazoa; phylum Chordata; class Mammalia; order Artiodactyla; family Delphinidae; genus Stenella; species Stenella coeruleoalba. The sequence goes on from NC_137163.1 coordinate 43,566,561, forward strand.
TTTCTTCCTCTGAAAACTGAGCATAATCACCTCCTGTTTATTTTATAGACATGTTGATACTTTGTTGAGGTAATACATAAGAAACCACTTTGTAAATTGGAATTCCTATGTAAATATAAAATGACAGTTGCTTTCTTACTATTATTATAGTTTAAAGGGATTATTAAATGCTTTATTGACTTTATAGTTTCTCTAAAAATTGATGGTTTGGGATTTTAACATTCAACATTTTGGGTTGCTTTTAAATTAATGTAGAATTTCCTGAAATACAATGTAAATCACTGATGGACTTAAATAATAGTACTGGTAACTGAGCAATATAGTAACATTTTCCTTTTCAGTTTCATTTTTCTTTTGTTACTAAAATGATTAATATTAATACTTACATTGTTTCTATTTTTTGGTTTTAAATAAAGCAATAAAATATATTTGAATGCATATTCCTTTGAATATTTGTATAATTTAATCCCAAATTTCCTGGTTGGAACCATATGCACTTTACAAAGGCTTTTGTCCAGTACCTACCTGGTTAAAATGGAAGACTCTTTCCTGTCCTCTTCCAAATTCTTAATTGTAATAATTTTAAATCAGTGGGAGGATAATCTGAATGTCACATTCCACAATATATACAAGTACGGAAACAAATTCAATTTATGTATCAAAAAGAAAAAAGAGTAACTTGCTTTTATTGATTCCTGGTTTAATTCTATTGTGGTCAGAGAACACACTTTGTATTACCTGTGTCATTGGTTTTATGGCCCAGAATATGATCTATCTTAGTAAATATTCTATTTTCAATTAAAAGAAATGTGTATTCTGTTATTGTTGGGTGGTGTGTTCTACAGATGTCAATTAGATGAAGTTGACTGACAGTGTTGTTTATATTTTTATATCTCTGTCTTAGTTTGCTAGGGCTTCAGTAGCACAGTACCAGAAACTTTTCTTTTCTTTTCTTTTCTTTTCTTTTTTTTTTTTTTTTTGCAGTACACAGGCCTCTCACTGTTGTGGCCTCTCTCGTTGTGGAGCACAGGCTCCGGGCGTGCAGGCTCAGTGGCCATGACTCATGGGTCCAGCAGCTCCGTGGCATGTGGGATCTTCCTGGACTGGGGCACAAATCCGTGTCCCCTGCATCAGCAGGCAGACTCTCAACCACTGCGCCACCAGGGAAGCCCCAGAAACTTTTTTATGATTTTTTTTATTATGTTAAGAATACTTAACTTGAGATTTACCCTCAATAAGTTTTTAAGTGCACAATACAGTATCGTAGACTATAGGCACAATGTTGCACAGCAGATCTCTAGAGTTATTTATCTTGCATAACTGAAACTTTATACCCATTGTAGCAACTCCCTATTTCCTCCTCCCTCTAGCTCCCTGGCAGCCCCCATTCTACTTTCTGTTTCTTTGAGTCTAACTATTTTAGGTCCAGCATGTAAGTGGAATCATGAAGTACTTGTCCTTCTGTGATTGGCTTATTTCACATAACATAACGTGAATTCCCCCAGATTCATCTATGTTGTTGCATATGGCAGGATTTCCTTCATTTTTAAGGATGAACTTTATTACTTGTATGTATATGCCAAGTTTTTATCCGTTCAACTGTCAATAGATTTTAGGCTCTTTCCATATCTTGACTATTGGGAATAATGCTTCAATGAACATGGATTGCATGTATCTCTTCCAAATCATGATCTCAATTCTTTTGGATATATACCCAGAAATGGGATTGCTGGATCGTATGGTACTTCTATTTTTAATTTTTTGAGGAACTGCCATACTGTTTTCCATAGCAACTATGGCATTTTATATTACCATCACAATGTGCAAAGGTTCAAATTTCTCCACATCATTGCCAACATTTTTTATCTTTTATGTTTTTAATCACAGCCATCCAAAAGTGTGTGAGGTGATATCTCATTGTGGTTTTGATTTGCATTTCCATAATGATTAGAGACGTTGATCATCTTTTAGATATCTGTTGACCATTTGTATTTCTGTTTTGGAAATATATCTATTCATGTCCTTTTCCCATTTTTAAATTGGGTTATTTGCTTTTTTGCTATTGAATTGTATGTGTTTCTTATATTTTTTGGATATTAATCCCCCATCAAATATACGGTTTGTAAATATTTTCTCCCACTCTGTAGGTTGCCTTTAACTCTGCTGATTATTTCTTTCACTGTGCAGAAGCTTTTTAGTTTGATGTAGTCCTACCTGTTTATTTTTGCTTTTGTTGCTTTTGCTTTTGGTGTCATATCCAATAAATCATTGTCAAAACCAATGTTAAGGAGTTACCTTCTACAATTTCTTCTAGGGATTTTGCTGTTCCAGGTCTTATATTTAAAGCTTTAATTAATTTTGAGTTAATTTTTATGCAAGGCATAACATAAGGGTTTTTATTTCATTCCTGTGCATGTGGATATTTAGTTTTTACAACCTTTTAATGAAGAGACTATCCTTTCCCCGTTGTGTATTCTTGGCACCCTTGTTTAAGATTAGCTGACCATTATGTATGGCTTTATTTATGGGCTTTCTATTCTGTTCCATTCATTTATATGTCTGTTTTTATGTCAGTACCATACTGTTTTGAAAACTATAGCTTTGTAATAGAGTTTCATATCTGGAAGTGTGATACCTCCAACTTTGTTCTTCTTTCTAAAGCCTGCGTTAGCTATTTGGAGTATTTTGTGATTTCAAATAACTTTAGCTTTTTATCTTTTCTTTTCTTTTTTTTTAACATAGTTTTTGGAGTATAATTGCTTTACAATGGTGTGTTAGTTTCTGCTTTATAACAAAGTGAATCAGTTATACATATACATATGTTCCAATGTCTCTTCCCTCTTGCGTCTCCCTCCCTCCCACCCACCCTATCTACTCCTCTAGGTAGTCACAAAGCACCGAGCGGATCTCCTTGCGAGCTATGCAGCTGCTTCCCACTAGCTATCTATTTTACGTTTGGTAGTATATATATGTCCATGCCACTCTCTCACTTTGTCACAGCTTACCCATCCCCTTCCCCATATCCTCAAGTCCATTCTCTAGTAGGTCTGTGTCTTTATTCCTGTCTTACCCCTAGGTTCTTCATGGACATTTTTTTCCCTTAAATTCCATATATATGTGTTAGCATATGGTATTTGTCTTTCTCTTTCTGATTTACTTCACTCTGTATGACAGACTCTAGGTCCATCCACCTCATTACAAATAGCTCAATTTTGTTTATTTTTATGGCTGAGTAATATTCCATTGTATATATGTGCCACATCTTCTTTATTCATTCATTTGATGATGGACACTTAGGTTGTTACCATCTCCTGGCTATTGTAAATAGAGCTGTATTGAAGATTTTGGTACATGACTCTTTCTGAATTATGGTTTTCTCAGTGTATATGCCCAGTAGTGAGATTGATGCGTCATATGGTAGTTCTATTTGTAGTTTTTTAAGGAACCTCCATACTGTTCTCCATAGTGGCTGAACCAATTCACATTCCCACCAGCAGTGCAAGAGTGTTCCCTTTTCTCCACACCCTCTCCAGTATTTATTGTTTCTAGATTTTTTGATGATGGCCATTCTGACTGGTGTGAGGTGATACCTCATTGTAGTTTTGATTTGCATTTCTCTAACAATTAATGATGTTGAGCATTCTTTCATGTGTTTGTTGGCAATCTTTATATCTTCTTTGGAGAAATGTCTATTTAAGTCTTCTGCCCATTTTTGGATTGGGTTGTTTGTTTTTTTGTTATTAAGCTGCATGAGCTGCTTATAAATTTTGGAGATTAATCCTTTGTCAGTTGCTTCATTTGCAAATATTTTCTCCCATTCTGAGGGTTGTCTTTTGGTCTTCTTTATGGTTTCCGTTGCTGCGCAAAAGCTTTTAAGTTTCATTAGGTCCCATTTGTTTACTTTTGTTTTTATTTCCATTTCTCTAGGAGGTGGGTCAAAAAGGACCTTGCTGTGATTTATGTCATAGAGTGTCCTGCCTATGTTTTCCTCTAAGAGTTTGGTAGTTTCTTGCATTACCTTTAGGTCTTTAATCCATTTTGAGCTTATTTTTGTGTATGGTGTTAGGGAGTGATCTAATCTCATACTTTTACACGTACCTGTGCAGTTTTCCCAGCACCACTTATTGAAGAAGCTGTCCTTTCTCCACTGTACATTCCAGCCTCCTTTATCAAAGATAAGGTGACCATAGGTGCGTGGGTTTATCTCTGGGTTTTCTATCCTGTTCCATTGATCTATATTTCTGATTTTGTGCCAGTACCATACTGTCTTGATTACTGTTGCTTTGTAGTATAGTCTGAAGTCAGGGAGCCTGATTCCTCCAGCTCAGTTTTTCATTCTCAAGATTGCTTTGCCTATTTGGGGTCTCTTGTGTTTCCATACAAATTGTGAATTTTTTTGTTCTAGTTCTGTGAAAAATGCCAGTGTTAGTTTGATAGGGATTGCATTGAATCTGTAGATTGCTTTGGGTAGTAGAGTCATTTTCACAGTGTTGATTTTTCCAATCCAAAAACATGGTATGTCTCTGCCCCTATTTGTATCATCTTTTATTTCTTTCATTGGTGTCTTATAATTTTCTGCATACAGGTCTTTTGTCTCCTTATGTAGGTTTATTCTTAGATATTTTATTCTTAATGTTGCAATGGTAAACAGGAGTGATTTGTTGATTTCATTGTCAGAATTTTCATAATTAGTGTATAGGAATTCCAGAGATTTCTGTGCATTAATTTTGTATCCTCCTACTTTACCAAATTTATTGATTAGCTCTAGTAGTTTTCTGGTAGCATCTTTAGGATTCTCTATGTATAGTATCACGTCATCTGCAAACAGTGACAGCTTTACTTCTTCTTTTCTGATTTGGATTCCTTTTATTTCCTTTTCTTCTCTGATTGCTGTGGCTAAAACTTCCAAAACTATGTTGAATAAGAGTGGTGAGAGTGGGCCACCTTGTCTTGTTCCTGATCTTAGTGGAAATGCTTTCAGTTTTTCACCATTGAGGCCAATGTTGGCTGTGGGTTTGTCATATATGGGCTTTATTATGTTGAGGAAAGTTCCCTCTCTGCCTAGTTGCTGCAGGGTTTTTATCATAAATGGATGTTGAATTTTGTTGAAAGCTTTCTCTGCATCTATTGAGATGATCATTTGGTTTTTCTCCTTCAATTTGTTAATATGGTGTATCACGTTAATTGATTTGCATATATTGAAGAATTCTTGCATTGATCTTTTGTATTTCTGCAGTGTCAGTTGTTACTTCTCCATTTTCATTTCCAATTCTATTGATTTGAGTCTTCTCCCTTTTCTTCTTGATGAGTCTGTCTAATGGTTTATCGATTTTGTTTATCTTCTCAAAGAGCCACCTTTTAGTTTTATTGATCTTTGCTATCATTTCCTTCATTTCTTTTTCATTTATTTCTGGTCTGATCTTTATAATTTCTTTCCTTCTGCTAATTTTGGGGCTTTTCTGTTCTTCTTTCTCTAATTGCTTTAGGTGCAAGGTTCGGTTGTTTGTTTGAGATGTTTCCTGTCTCTTAAAGTAGGGTTGTATTGCTATAAACTTCCCTCTTAGAACTGGTTTTGCTGCATCCCATCAGTTTTGGGTCATCGTGTCTCCACTGTCATTTTTTCTAGGTATTTTTTTGATTTCCTCTTTGATTTCTTCAGTGATCACTTTGTTATTAAGTAGTGTATTGTTTAGCCTCCATGTGCTTCTACTTTTTACAGATCTTTTCCTGTAATTGATATCTAGTCTTGTAGCATTGTGGTCAGAAAAGATACTTGATACAATTTCAGTTTTCTTAAATTTACCAAGGCTTGATTTGTGACCCAAGGTATGATCTATCCTGGAAAATGTTCCATAAGCATTTGAGAAAAATGTGTATTCTGTTGTTTTTGGATGGAATGTCCTATACATATCAATTAAGTCTATCTTGTTTAATGTATCATTTAAAGCTTTTGTTTCCTTATTTATTTTCATTTTGGATGATCTGTCTATTGGTGAAAGTGGGGTGTTAAAGTCCCCTATTATAAACGTGTTACTGTCAATTTCCCCTTTTCTGGCTGTTAGTATTTGCTTTATGTATTGAGGTGCTCCTATGTTGGGTGCATAAATATTTACAATTGTTATATCTTCTTCTTGGATCAATCACTTGATCTTTAAGTAGTGTCCTTCTTTGTCTCTTCTAATAGTCTTTATTTTAAAGTCTATTTTGTCTGATATGAGAATTGCTACTCCAGCTTTCTTTTGGTTTCCATTGCATGGAATATCTTTTCCATCCCCTTACTTTCAGTCTGTATGTGTCTCTAGGTCTAAGTGGGTCTCTTGTAGACAGCATGTATATGAGTCTTGTTTTTATATCCATTCAGCCAGTTTGTGTCCTTTGGTGGGAGCATTTAATCCATTTACATTTAAGGTAATTATCAATATGTATGTTCCTATTCCCATTTTCTTAATTGTTTTGGGTTTGTTATTTTAGGTCCTTTCCTTCTCTTGTGTTTCTTGCCTAGTGAAGTTCCTTTAGCAGTTGTTGTAAAGCTGGTTTTGTGGTGCTGAATTCTCTCAGCTTTTGCTTGTCTTTAAAGGTTTTAATTTCTCCATCAAATCTGAATGAGATCCTTGCTGGGTCAAGTAATCTTGGTTGTAGGCTTTTCTCCTTCATCACTTTAAATATGTCCTGCCAGTCCCTTCTGGCTTGCAGAGTTTCTGCTGAAAGATCAGTTGTTAACTTTATTGGGATTCCCTTGTGTGTTATTTGTTGTTTTTCCCTTGTTGCTTTTAATATGCTTTCTTTGTAATTAATTTTTGACAGTTTGATTAATATGTGTCTTGGTGTGTTTTTCCTTGTATTTATCCTGTATGGGATGCTCTCTGCTTCCTGGACTTGATTAACTCTTTCCTTTTCCATATTAGGGAAGTTTTCAACTATAATCTCTTCAAATATTTTCTCAGTCCCTTTCTTTTTCTCTTCTTCTTCTGGAACCCCTATAATTCGAATGCTGGTGCGTTTAATATTGTCCCAGAGGTCTTTGAGACTTTCCTCAGTTCTTTTCATTCTTTTTTCTGCTCTGTAGTAGTATTTCCAGTATTTTATCTTCCAGGTCTCTTATCCATTCTTCTGTCTCAGTTATTTTGCTATTCATCCCATCTAGAGTCTTTTTAATTTCATATATTGTGTTATTCATTGTTGCTTGTTTCATCTTTAGTTCTTCTAGGTCCTTGTTAAATGTTTCTTGCATTTTATCTCTTCTGTTTCCAAGATTTTGGATCATCTTTACTATCATTATTCTGAATTCTTTTTCAGGTAGACAGCGTATTTCCTCTTCATTTTTTAGGTCTGGTGGGTTTTTACCTTACTCCTTCATCTGCTGTGTGTTTTTCTGTCTTCTCATTTTGCTAATCTTACTGTGTTTGGGATCTCCTTTTTGCAGGCTGCAGGTTCGTAGTTCCAGTTGTTTTTGGTGTCTGTCTCCAGTGGCTAAAGTTGGTTCAGTGGGTTGTGTAGGTTTCCTGGTGTAGGGGACTAGTGCATGTGCTCTGGTGGATGAGGCTGGATCTTGTCTTTCTGGTGGGCAGGTCCACGCCTGGTGATGTGATTTGGGGTGTCTGTGGACATATTATGATTTTAGGCAGCCTCTCTGCTAATGCATGGGGTTGTGTTCCTGTCTTGCTAGTTGTTTGGCATAGGTTGTCCAGCACTGTGCCTTGCTGGTCGTTGATTGAAGCTGGGTGCTGATGCTGAGATGGAGATATCTGGGAGATTTTCAACATTTGATATTATGTGGTGCTGGGAGATCTCTTGTGGAACAGTGTTCTGAAGTTGGCTCTCTCACCTCAGAGGCACAACACTGACTCCTGGCTGCAGCACAAGAGCCTTTCATCCACACGGCTCAGAATAAGAGGGAGAAAAATTAGAAAGAAAGAAAGAAAGAAAGAAAGGAAAAAAGAAAGAAAGAAAGAAAGAAGGAAGGAAAGAAGGAAGGAAGGAAGGAAAAAGGATTTAAAATAAAATAAAGTTATTAAAATATAAATAATTATTAAGAAAAAAATTTTTAAAGAAACAAACAAACAAAACAAAACAACCTGATGGATAGAACCATAGGACAAATGGTGAAAACAAAGCTATACAGAGAAAATCTCACACAGAATCATACACATACACACTCACAAAAAGAGGAAAAGGGGAAAAAATAATGAATCTTGCTCTCAAAGTTGACCTCTTCAATTTGGGATGATTTGTTGTCTATTCATGTATTCCATGGATGCAGCATACATAAAGTTGATTGTGGAGCTTTAATCTGCTGCTTCTGAGGCTGCTGGGAGAGATTTCCCTTTCTCTTCTTTGTTCACACCGTTCCCGGGTTTCAGCTTTGGATTTGGCCCAGCCTCTGCATGTAGGTCGCTGGAGGGTGTCTGTTCTTCACTCAGACAGGACGGGGTTAAAGGAGCAGCTGCTTCGGGGACTCCGGCTCACTGAGGCCGGGCGTGGGAGGGGTGCAGATGCGTGGCGAGCCTGCGGCGGCAGAGGCCGGCGGAAACTTGCACCAGCCTGAGGCGTGCCATGCGTTCTCCCGGGGAAGTTGTCCCTGTATCCCGGGACCCTGGCAGTGGCAGTCTGCACAGGCTCCCCGGAAGGGCCATCTGGATAGTGACCTGTGCTTGCACACAGGTTTCTTGGTGGAGGCAGCAGCAGCCTTAGCATCTCATGCCTGTCTCTGGGGTCCACGCTGTTAGCCATGGCTCGCACCAATCTCTGGAGCTCCTTTAAGCAGTGCTCTTAATGCCCTCTCCTCGCGCACCAGGAAACAAAGAGGAGAGAAAATGTCTCTTGCCTCTTTGGGAGGTCCAGACTTTTCCCCGGACTTCCTCCCGGCTAGCCAAGGTGCACTAACCCGCTGCAGGCTGTGTTCACTCTGCCATCCCCAGTCCTCTCCCTGTGCTCCGACCGAAGCCGGAACTTCAGCTCCCAGTCCCCACCCGCCCCGGCGTGTGAGCAGACAAGCCTCTCGGGCCGGTGAGTGCCGGTTGGCACCAATCCTCTGTGTGGGAATCTCTCTGCTTTGCCCTCTGCACCCGTGTTGCTGTGCTCTCCTCCGCGGCTCTGAACCTTTCCCCCTCCGCAGTCTCTGCCCGTGAAGGGGCTTCCTAGTGTGTGGAAACTTTTCCTTCTTCACAGCTCCCTCCCACTGGTGTAGGTCCCGTCCCTATTCTTTTGTCTCTGTTTATTCATTTTTCTTTTGCCCCATCCAGTTACATGGGGAGTTTATTGCCTTTTGCGAGGTCTGAGGTCTTCTGCCAGTGTTCAGTAGGTGTTCTGTAGGAGTTGTTCCACGTGTAGATGTATTTCTGGTGTATCTGTGGGGAGGAAGGTGATCTCCACATCTTACTCTTCTGCTATCTTCCCCACACAGTTCTAGCTTTTTTTTTTCTTTTTCTATAAAAAATGTCATTGGTAATTTTAGGGATTGCATTGAATCTGTAGTTTTGTTTAGCATGGACATCTTAATATAAATCTTTCAATCTATGAATATGAGATATATTTTTATTTATTTGTGTCTTCTTTAATTTCTTTCATCAGTCATTTGTAGTTTCTAGTGTACAAGTCTTTCACCTCCTTAATTAAGTTTCTTTCCTAGAATTTGATTCTTTTTGGTGTTTTTATAAATGGGATTGTTTTCTTTCTTTTTTTTTTTTTGCGGTACGCAGGCCTCTCACTGTTGTGGCCTCTCCCATTGCTGAGCACAGGCTCTGGATGTACAGGCTCAGCGGCCATGACTCACGGGCCTAGCTGCTCTGCAGCATGTGGGATCTTCCCAGACCAGGGCACAAACCCGTGTCCCCTGCATCGGCAGGCGGACTCTCAACCACTGTACCACCAGGGAATCCCTGGCATTGTTTTCTTAATTTCCTTTTTGGATAGTTTATTATTAATGTACAGAAATGCAATTGATTTTTATATGATGATTTGTGGTCCTGTAACTTTAATGAATTTGTTTATCAATTCAAACAATTTGTTTGTGGAGTCTTTAGGATTTTTTATACTTAACATAATGCCATCTGGAAACATGATTTTACTTCCTTTTTTACAATTTGTCTGACATTTTTTTGTTTTGCTTAGTCTTTTTTAATTGCACTTGCTAGAGCTTCTAGTAAGATAATTGGAATATATATAGCATATATACACACTAATAAACCTCCAGTGTTATAGTTGAATAGAAATGGTGAGCGTTGGCATCCTTGCCTTATTCTTGATCTTAGGGGGAAAGTTTTCAGTTTTTCACCATTGAGTATGATGTTAGCTGTGGGCTTTATATATCACTTTTATTGTGTTGAGGTAAATTCTTCCCTTACCTACATTATTGAGAGTTTTTATCATGAAAGGGTGTTGCATTTTATCAAATGATTTTTCTGCATCTATTGAGATGATCGTGTGATTTCTATTCTTTATTCTATTAATATGGTGTATCAAATTAATTGATTTTTATATGTGAAGAATCCTTATATCCCAGGAATAAATCCCAGTTAGTCATAGTATATAATCCTTTTAATGTGTTTGAATTCAATTTGTTAACACTTTGTTGAAGACTTTTTCATCTATACTCATTAGGGATATTGATCTGTAGTTTTCTTTTCTTGTATTGTCGTTTTCTGACTCTGATATCAGGGTAATTCTGGCCTCATAAAATAAGTTCAGTCTGTTATACCAGAATACAATAGACTGGTGACTTATAAACAACAAAAATTTATTTCTCACAGTCTGGAGACTGGGAAGTCTAAGGTCAAGGTGCCAGAAGATTTGGTGTCTAGTGAGAACCCACTCCCTGATTCATAGACAGCCATCTTGTCACTGTGTTCTCAGTTGGTGGAAATGGTGAGGGACCTCTATGAGGTCTCTTTTATAAAAGCACTAATATACGAGAGCTCTGCCTTCATGACCTAATCACCTCCTAAAAGTCCCACCTCTGTATACTTGGGGGGTTATGATTTCAACATATGAATCTGAGGGGGACACAAACATTCTGTCTATAGTGTCAGCCACTTGGGAGAGTGCACTGAAAGGCTGAGGACATGAAGCCATGCTTCACTCCTCCCTCCTTCCTGCAGGAAAGGTCTCAGTTTTGTGCTTTCCCCAAAACTTGCAGTTTTGCTGGCTACAAGAAGGCCCCTAGCTATTCCAGCTATCTTGACCATGTCAGTTCTAAGCACTCTGTGAGTTAAGGCAGAAATCAACCCAGTCAGAAAGCACAGTGAAAGTCTAGAGATCTTGACTCTATTCTCTCTTCCACCCCCGCCCCACACCCCCTGCTCCAGAAAGGAGTAGCAATCCCTCTCAGAACTGAGGTGGTCAGCTTGAGGGAAGGGCTGTTGTGGGTAAAGTGAAATTGCTTCTCTCACTATTTCAGTTGGCTGATCTCATATTTGTGCTCATCTGACATACTGCAACTTCTTAACTTGATTCTGGACTTCTCCTAAAGGTACTGTGTTACTTATATTTTTGTTAAATCTATGTTTCTGTGGGTGAATGAGGGCTGGGACTATCCCATCATCTTGCTGACCTCACTTCCCCCTACCCACAACCTCTGTACTGTTTCTAAGCTATGTATAAATAAATAGATTAAATCATCACAACTGTCAATCTAGCATATACAGGCTCCAATTAACCACAAAACCAAGAAGATATTTTAAAATAGTCTTGAAGAGTTTAATGTTTATTCTCTGAGCTGGTTTTTCAAATTAGAAATTAACATTTAAGAGAAAACAAACAGAGGGTTGTGGCAAACCAGGGCTAAAAAATCTCACGTTAGCACATGGTCATGTGGATTCTTTTTTCAGGAAAATTATTCGAGATTCCACAGATTGTAGTGGAAAAACGAAAACAGAATTCCCATCCATTTCCAAGTATGGCAAAGTCTGCATAAAACTTATGCCTTCATAAAACAGGGAGAAACCTGCCCTATTCTCTAAAAAGCACAAACTGTTACCCTAGTAAAGCACACCCAGTGAGCAGGGCTAAGACAATGTATCATAGTAGAGAAGATATTGGACAAAGACACAGAAATATTTGATTCTATCTTCAACACTATCATTGCCAGCTCTAATATCTGGAGCCTCAGTTTCCTCATCTATGAAATGGAATGATAGATAATACCTTCTCTACTGCTTTCACAGAACTTTTGTGAAGATTAAATGAGATAGTATATGAGAACCTGTAAACTATAAAATATACAAGGAGCATTTATCCTTAACTTTATTGTTTTTGTTCAATTGTTTTTGTCATGTAAACATCACTTTAAAAATCATCTCTAGTATTAAATATGGACAACACCAGTAGTGTGTTGGTAAACCTGCTCTAAGGGGAAAAATTGCTGACTTGTGGTGTTTGCTGATGTCTATGGGATACATACTTTCATCATGGTCAATTCTTAAGCTACCAATTCATGAAATTCCTGAAAATTTAACAGCTGGCTCTTGGGAGGTTGTGGTGAATGGCTCCAGCACAGCACTGGAACGTCAAAAAATATTTAACCAGAAGAGAGGGAGCTTTGAGAAAAAAAAAAAATTGTCTCAACTTTTGCTTACTGTTCTTTTCAGTTGTTCTACTTTTTTGCTCTCTCCCCTAATTATGTTTTTTAAAACTCTCCCTTATCTGCTAAATCAAGTATGACTGCCTCCAGCTGTTATGAAAATTAAAAACTGGCTGAGTATTTTTTTGTGACAAATACCCAAATGCGATAATAAGAATATCAAACACTGTGACAGTTACCCTAAGAATATGAAAACCCTCATTTCAAAAACCACATTAGAAATTAAATAATAAAACTACTTTAAAAAATCTGGTGAAAATGTATACGGGAGAAGAAGGAAAATTCACACACAATATGCTTTCATTCTCCAACAGGTTAGAGGTAGTGGCATGCAAATATAATGGGATTGTCATCAGAAGTTCTATGTTCAAATCTCAGTGCAGTCAGTGTTCAATGTTTGGTAATGGGAAATTCTCCTCCAAGCTCCCAAGTGCAGCTTTATCATCTATTCCATGGAGACAATAACATGCATCCACCCACCACATGAGTTAGTTTTGAGCTCACATGAGACTCAGAAGGGAAACAAAAGCAACTTTTCATCCTGAGATAACCACAAAAATCAGAAACACCCAGTCTAGTAAAAGTCTCCAAAAGGACCCTTCTTGAGTCCCCTTTACTCGCGAAGAAAGACTTGGGACTTTCCTGGTGGCTCAGTGGTTAAGAATTCACCTGTCAATGTAAGGGACATGGGTTCAATCCCCGTTCTGGGAAGATTCCACATGCCATGGAGCAACTAAACCCATGCACTGCAACTATTGAGGCTGCACTCTAAAGCCCGTGAGCCACAACTACTGAGCCCATGCACCACAACTACTGAAGCCCACGCATTTTAGGGCTCATGTACCACAACTACTGAGCTCACGTGCTGCAACTACTGAGACTCGTGTGCTTAGAGCCTGTGCTCCGCAACAAGAGAAGCCACCACAATGAGAAGCCCGTGAACCTCAGTGAAGAGTAGGCTCTGCTCACAACAACTAGAGAAAGCCCATGCACAGCAACGAAGACCCAATGCATCAACGAAGACCCAACGCAGCCACAAAAAACAAAAAAAAAGGAAGAAAGCCTTGAACCCTTCCTGAAAGTTAATAACAAATTTATCCTTGACTTTTATAACCTTGATATCTACTGATATATAATGATCCTTGAAGATATGATAACAAAGTGAGGAACTTCTCTTTTTGAGCAATGAAAATAATAAGCAGACTTATTATTTTAAAAATGCATTTTTATTGAAATTAGTTGACCTACAATATTATGTTCATTTTAGGTGTACTACATAGTGATTTGACATTTTCATACACTATGAAATGATCACAACCATACATCTGGTAACAACCTGTCCCCATACAAATTTATTACAGTATTATTGACCATATTCCTTATGCTGTATATTACATACCCATAACTTATTTATTTTATAACTGGAGGTTTGTACCTGTAATCCCCTTCACTATTTTGACCTCCCCCCAGCCCCCTTCCTTCTGGCAACCACCTGTCTATTCTTCATATCTATGAGTTTGTTTCCATTTTGTTTTGTTTGTTTGTTTTGTTTGTAGATGCCACATATAAGTGAGATCATACAGTATTTATCTTTCTGTGTCTGATTTATTTCACTTAACGTAATAACCTCCAGATCCATCCATGTTGTCACAAAGGGCAAGATTTCATTCTTGTTTATGGCTGGGTAATAGGGTAATATTCCATTATATATATATATATATATATATATGTATATATGTATATATATATATACATACATACACATACACACATATTACATCTTCTTTATCCATTCAACTATCAATAGGCACCTAGATTGCTTCTTAGCTGCTATAAATTATGCTTCAATGAACATAGAGGTACATATATCTTTTCAAATTGGTGCTTTCATATTTTTTGTTTAAATACTCAAGAATGGAATTTCTGGATTGTACAGTGTTTCCATTTTTAATTTTCTGACTGTTTTCCATAGTAGGCTGTACCAATTCACGTTCCCAAACAACAGTGCTTGAGGGGTCCCTTTTCTCCATATCCTAGCCAACACTTGTTATTTATTGTCTTTTTGATAATAGCAGTTCTGACAGGTATGAGGTAATATCTCATGGTGGTTTTGATTTTCATTTACCTGATGATTAGTGATTTTCAGCATTTTTTTCATGTGTGTTGGCCTCCTGCATGTCTTCATTGGAAAAATGTCATTTCAGGTCCTCTCTATATATTATAATTGAGTTGTTATTCTGATGTTGAGTCATCTGAGTTCTTTGTATATTTTGGATATTAAACCTTTATCAGATATATCACTTGCAAATATCTTCTTCCATTCAGTTGGCTGCCTTTTTGTTTTGGTGATAATTTTCCTCACTGTGCAAAATTTCTTTTGTTTGATATATTCCCATTTGTTTATTTTTGCTTTTGTTCCCTTGCCTGAGAACACATACAAAAGAATGCTGCTAAGACTAATGTCAAAAAGCATAATGTCTATGGATTCTTCTAGGAGTTGTATGGTTTCAAGTCTTTACATTGACGTCTTTAATCAATTTTGAGTTTATTGTTGTGCACAGTGTGAGAGTGTTGTCTGGGTTGATTTTTTTGCATGTAGCTGGCCAGTTTTCCCAACACCATTTATTGAAAAGGCAGTCTTTTCCCCATTGTATATTGTTGCCTCCTATGTCATGGATTAATTGACCACACAAGTATAAGTTCATATCTGGGCTCTCTATGCTGTTCCATTGGCCTATGTGTCTGTCTTTGTGCTAGTTATCATGCTGTTTTGATGACTATCATTTTTTAATATAGTTTTGAATCAGGGAGTGTGATATCTTCAGCTTTGTTCTTTCTCAAGTTGTTTTGGCTATCTGGAGTCTTTGTGTTTCCATGGAAATTTTAAACTACTTTTTCTAGTCTGTGAAAAATGCCATTGGTATTTTGATAGGGATTGCATTGCATTTGCAGATTGTGTTGGGTGGTATGGTCATTTTAACAATATTAATTCTTCCAATCCATAAGCATAATATATTTTTCCATCTGTTTTTGTTATCTTCAGTTTCTTTCATGAGTGTGTTATAGATTTCTGAGTATAGGTCTTTTACCTTTTTAGTTAGATTTATTCCCAGATATTTTATTCATTTTGATGTGATTGTAAATAGGATTGTTTTCTTAATTTCTCTCACAGATAGTTCATTTTCTGTACATAAAAAACAACAGATTTCTGTATATTAATTTTGTATCCTGCAACTTTACTAAATTCATTAAACAGTTCTAACAGTTTTTTGGTGGCATCCTTAGTATTTGCTATGTATGGTATCATGTCATCTGCAAACAGTAATAGGTTTACTTCTTCCTTTCCAAATTGGATTCCTTTTATTTATTTTTCTTGTCTGATTGCTGTGCCTAGGACTTCTGATACTATGTTAAATTAAACTAGTGAGAGTGGGCATCCTTGTCTTTCCTGATCTTAGAGGAAATGCTTTCAGCTTTTCATCATTGAGTATTGATACTTGTTTTAGGTTTGTCATATATGGCCTTTACTATGTTAAGGTATGTTAGCTCTATACTCACACTGTTTATGGTGTTTATTATAAACGGATGTGAATTTTGTCAAAAGTTTTTCTGCATCTATTGAGATAATCGTATGATTTTTATTCTTCTGTTTATTAGTGTGGTGTATCACTTTGATTTATTTACAGATATTGAACCATCCTTGCATCCTGGGATAAATCCCACTTTATCATGGGGTATGATCCTCTTAATATATTGTTGCATTCAGTTTGCTTATATATTGTTGCATCATTGTTCGTCTGTGATATTGTCCTATCATTTGTGTGTGTGTGTGTTTTCTTTGGTTTGGTATCAGGTTGATACTGGCCTCATAGAATGAGTTTGGAAGCTTTCCTTCTTCCTCAACTTCTTGAAATGGTTTGAGAAGGATGGGTGTTAACTCTTTTCTAAATGTTTGGTAGAATTCACCTGTGAAGCCATCTGGAATGAACTTTTGTTTTTTGTGAGTTGTTTATTACTAGTAACAACTATTCTGTTCATATTTTCTATTTCTTCCTCTTTCAGTCTTGAGAAATTTACATTTCTAGGAATTTGTCCATTTCTTCTAGTTTGTCCATTTTTTTTGTTGTATGTTTGTAGCAATCTCTTATGATCATTTTTGTTTATATGTTGTCAATTGTAACTTGTCTTTCATTTCTGATCTTATTGTTTTGGACCCTCTCTCTTGTTTATCTTTACAAAGAATCAGCTCTTAGTTTCATTGATTTTCTTTTTTTTTTTAATTTAGACTCTAATTCATTTATTTCTGCTCTGGTATTTTTCATCCCTTTCATTCTACTAACATTGGGGGATTTTTTAAAAGATTTTTTTTTGATTGGACCATTTTTAAAGCCTTTACTGAGTTTGTTGTACTATTGCTTCCATTTTCTGTTTTGGTATTTTTGGTCACGAGGCATGTGGGATCTTAGCTCCCTGACCACAGATTGAACCAGCACCCCCTGCATTGGAAGGTGAAGTCTTAATCACTGGACTGTCAGTGAAGTCCCTAACATTGGGTTTTATTTGGGTATATTGTTTATCTCCACTTTGGTCAGCTCTCTTCTCAGTTTTTATCTTGTTCCTTCATTTCAAAAATATTTCTCTGTCATCTCATTTTGCCTGATTCTGTTTTTATTTGTATGTATTAAGTAGGTCAGTTATGTTTCCTAATCTTGGGGAAGTGGCTTTATGTAGATGACATCCTACTGGGCCTAGCAACACATTCCCCTCTGTTCACCAAAGCTATATGTTTAAAGGATGCCCCTTATATTGGCTGAGTAGGTCCTTCAATTGTTGAAGGACAGACTACTGTGGATATACTGATAAGCCTGGCTGGCCCTTGGCCTGGTTGATTGCCAAGTCCAGCCTAATGCAGAAGCTGCCAGCCACTGGTGGGTGGGTCCTCGTCCTGAGTTGGCTGGTGGGTTTGAAATTCTCATGGCTGTGCTGGTCTGCTTGTGGGCAGGGGTGCGTCCTAGCACTGCTGGCTATGGGCATCTCAGAGTTGCTATCTACTCACTGTTGGTTGAGGCTTGTTCCCAGGGGATCCTTGGGCTGGTTTCCATCTGCTGTGGTCAGGGTTAGTTCCTGGGTGGCTTAAGGAATCATGGGAACCAACATCTGCTGCTAGCCTGCTGGTGGGTAGGGCTATGTCCTGCTAGGCTGCCTGCTTGGCTTTGGGGTGAGGTCTCAGGACTAATGCTGACCAGCTGGTGGGTGGATCTGGGTCCTGGGGCTAATTCATTGGAGAGAGAACTGGAAATTGCACAAGGACAAGAACCAGTGTCCTTGTAGTAGAATGAGGTCCCCAAAACATCTTCCACCAGCTTCTGTGTTCCCAGGGTGAGTCTGTGTTGCCTCCTGCCACTCTAGGAAGCTCTCCAAGATCAGCATATATCAAGTGTGTCTGAGCCATGCTCCTTTCAAATTACTGCTTCTGTCCTGGGTCTTGGAACATGTGAGATTTTATGTGCACCCTTTATGAGCAGAGTTTGTCTCCTACACCCCTCTGACTTTCCTAAAAGCAAGTCCTGCTGGATTTAAAGGCCAGATGTTCTGGGAGCTTGTCTTCCTGGTACAAAATCCCCAGGTTGGGTAGCCTGATGTGAAGCTTGAACCCCTTGCTTCTTGGGGAGAACCTCTGAAATTACGATTATCCTCCCATTTGTGGATCACTTACCTGGAGGTATGAGTCTTGACTATACCGTGTCTCTGCCCCTCTTACCCATCTTATGGTTCCTTCTTTATATCTTTAGTTGTACAAGCTGTTTTCTGCTAATCTTCAAGTCATTCTCATTGGTAGTTGCTCTATAAATAGTTGGAAAGTTGATGTGCCTATGGGAGAAGGTGGGCTCAGGGATTTCTTACTCCACCATCTTGGCCACTCCTCCCCATATATTTTCAAATTAGTGTTTTTATTTTCTTTAGGTAAGCATCCAGAAGTGAAATTACTAGATCACTTAGCAGCTTTTTTTTTCTTCCTTTTTTTTGAGGAAGCTCCATGTTGTTTTCCATCATGGCTGCACCAATTTACAATCCCACCAACAAAACATGAGAGGACTTTTTTCTCCACATCCTCAACAACAGTTGTTATTTGTTGTCTTTTTGAACACAAAAGACCCTGAATAACCTAAGCAATCTTGAGAAAGAAGAACAAAGCTGGAGGTATCACACTCCTTGATTTTTAACTGTACTACAAGGCTTAAGTCATCAAACAGTATGGTACTGGCACAAAAACATATACATAGATAAATGGAACAGAATACAGAGTCCAGAAATGAACCAACACACATACAGCCAATTAATTTATGACAAAGGAGGCAAGCATATACAATAGAGAAATACAGTTAATACAGTTTCTTCAAAAAATGATGTTGGGAAAGTCGGACAGCTATGTGCAAAAGAATCAAACTGGACTGCTTTTCCACACCATGTACAAAAATAAACTCAAAATGGATTAAAGACTTAAATGTAAGGCCTGAAACTATAAAACTCCTAGAAGAAAACAGAGACAGTATACTCTTTGACATCAGCCTTAGAAATAATTTTTTGGATCTGTCCTCAGTCAAAGGAAACAATAGCAAAAATAAACAAATAGGACTACATCAAACTGAAAAGCTTTTGTGTAGCATAGGAAACTATCAACAAAATGTAAGGTTGCCTACTGAAGGGGGAAGATATTTGAAAACAATGTTTCCAATATGTGGCTAATATCCAAGATGTACAAATAACTCATACAACTCAACATCAAAAAACAAACTGATAAAAGTAGGCAAAAGACCTGAATAGACATTTTTCCAAAGAAGACATACAGACACATGATAAGATTTTCAACATCACTAGTCATCACAGAATTGCAAATCAAAGCTACCATGAGATACCGTTTCATGCCTGTAAGAGTGGGTGTAAGTTAGTTAAATATCTCCTAATATACTTATAGTGTTAGTAAAAAGGACTTCAGGTACTTTTATAACTTGGTAAACTGTATATAAACAGTATGTATTTGAAAAAGTTACATGGGGTCAATTAAGAATCACAGTCCAAAATGTTTGAAGGAATGTCTGAGACTCCTATGAGGATAAAGAATCACACACTAAACACCTCTCTTGATTTAAAAGAAGACTCGGATATTCAGAAATAGAGTGTTGCTTCCACTTATCTTGGAAACGTTTGGGTATCCAGTGTTTGTGTATAACTGAGGTACAACAGACAGGCATGAAGGGAAGAGGCACTTTTATCCTTTGTTTGCAAGACCCCAAATTATCATTATACCTTGGTGAGTTGTAACTCTAAAATGAGTTATGTGATCTGGATCAAATCTCTGAATCTTTTACTGACAATTCCACACTAGTTGCCGTGGGCTTTATAGCAGATGGCATTATAGGCAAGCATTATTTTACATTATTAGCCAGGTCTTTAGCTTCAAACCTCTATCTGTTTCTTTTCCCTGGTAAGTTGCCTGGATTAATCTCTACCACTTCATTCTGCAAATTTCTAAATCTTACTGATCATGATCTTCCTCTTCTATGAAATGGAATAATTGTTTAATCCTTTACCATAATGTAGGTTGTCAGAAAGAGAACCTATCTCCCTTAAGGCCTAGAGGTGAGCCAGCCTACCTCCCTCCTCCATATGTTTCCTTCTCTGGACCTGAGTTTGGATACCTTCAGGCTATGAGTGTTTCAATGCAAGGAGACACCTCCAGGACTTGTTCCACCCAGTTAGTTACCACAGAGATGGAGAAGGAAAGAAAGTCACATAAGGAGTAGAATCTAAGAACAGAAAATGGCTTCTTCTCTAAGACCTACATAGAGGTACTCTAATTAGCTTCCCAAGGTTGATGGTGTGTTCATTCAGCTGGTATTTTTGGTCCGGTTTTACCAAAGACATTTAAATGGGAGAAAAGAAGGAGAAGATCAAAGGGAGAGGCCACAAAAAGAGAATTTTTTCTTTCTAGTTCTACTTATAATCCTTTAGTCCTCCCACTAAAAACTCTATTCCCCATATCAGTATCCCATTTTGAGATATTGAGGATTCTTTTTTGTCATATCTTTTTCTCTTGAGGTGTGGAGTGATAGGGGTAGGGGAGGATGAGAGGGTAGGGGAGAGTCTTACATTTCCCGCATAATGAGTGACAAGCAATCATGACTCATTACCAGTTTCTTCGAAATAAAGATGAAAAGATTTGCAAATTGATCATAATCCCACTTTCCTATATAGCCAACAATGTGGAAAAAATATCTGTAGTATTTTTATGTTAATATCATGGCACTTATTTGAATTTGAAATTTATGCTAAGAGAAATTGCCTGAGAAACTAAAAGTAAAGGCATGGCTTTAACACTTTTGAGTAATTAATGTAATCTATAATATTCAGGAGCAGGCAAATGAAGGTCTCAGAAACTTCATCATTCAAATAAAAATAGATATGTAGCAGGGGATGAACATCTAGATGATAATATTACATAGTTCATAAGACTTTCACAAGAGAGAACTTTTATTTTTTAAAATTAATTAATTAATTATTTATTTTTGGCCACGTTGGGTCTTCACTGCTCTGCGTTGGCTTTCTCTAGTTGCAGTGAGTGGGGGGCTACTCTTCAATGTGGTGCACAGGCTTCTCGTTGTGGTGGCTTCTCTTTCTGTGGAGCATGGGTTCTAGGCATGCGGGCTTCAGTAGTTGTGGCTTGTGGGCTCTAGAGTGCAGCCTCCGTAGTTGGGGCTCATGGACTTAGTTGCTCCGTGGCATGTGGGATTTTCCTGGATCAGGGTTTGAACCTGTGTCCCCTGCTTCAGCCAGCAGATTCTTAATCACTGTGCCACCACGGAAGCCCGAAAGAGAACTTTTCAAGAAAAAAAAAGAAAGGGAAAGAGAGAGATCAAGCATTCAAATGATTCTTCTATATTTTTATATTATAGAAATGTATACTATATACAAAATATAAATGATTCCTTCACTCTAAAAAAATGTATATTTGACAAGGAATTGAACAATATCTGTGGATTACAGAAATATAATATAATAACTAGTCAATTAAACTCACAGAAGGATTGTAAATTTTCAACAATGCACAAATGTGCCAAAAGAAAATAAAAAGAACTTGTTTTGCTCTGGAAGCCCCATCCCCTATATGAGGAGAATGGGAGAGCACATAACCTCAAGAGCATCTTTCAGGTTAACTCACTCTCATTGGGTTAATATTTAATCAACTCAAACTTCCAACTCACCACTAGAGGTGTCTGTCGCCTCTCTAAAAGGTTTTTCTTTTTTCCTCCTTCTCACGAAGGTACCTGGAGACAAAGAAACAAATTTGTATGTGCTAATGACTTTAGGAGAGGGCTCCTGTCTCTTGCTCTCCTTTGGCCATGGACAGTTTCCCACGGGGTGTGGTGTGGTTGGTTGGGTCTTGCTTCTGAGAATGCTGCCCTGGTGATCCTTAGGGAGGGCTGCTCCCTCCTAATTATTTTGTGTGCTGTGTGGAACTGGCTGCATCTCTGCCGAAGTCTTTACCTCAGAGGTGTCTGCTTCCTGTGGCCATTACTGCCAACTCGGGCCTCTTCTTGTCTGCCAGTTCTTTCAGCATCCACATAGCTCTTGGCCATTGTAAATATATGAAAAAATATTGCTGGAAAAATATTGTGGAGGCTAAATGCATGGCCTGCAGTTTTGAGAGAGCAACATTTTTTTTTTTTTTTTTTTTTTTTTTTTTTGCGGTACGCGGGCCTCTCACTGTTGCGGCCCCTCCCGCCGTGGAGCACAGGCTCCAGACGCGCAGGCCCAGTGGCCACGGCCCATGGGTCCAGCCGCTCCGCGGCATGTGGGATCCTCTCAAACCAGGGCACAAACCCGTGTCCCCCACAGCGGCAGGCAGACTCCCAACCACTGCGCCACCAGGGAAGCCCCATAATTTTTTTTAAATAAATTTATTTATTTTTATTTTTGGTTGCGTTGGGTGTTTGTTGCTGCGTGCAGGCTTTTCTCTAGTTGTGGTGAGTGGGGGGCTACTCTTTGTTGTGGTGCGCGGGCTTCTCTTTGGGTGGCTTCTCTTGTTGCAGAGCACGGGTTCTAGGTGCATGGACTCAAGTAGTTGTTGCACTTGGGCTCAGTAGTTGTGGCTCACGGGCTCTAGAGTGCAGGCTCAGTAGTTGTGGTGCACGGGCTTAGTTGCTCCGCGGCATGTGGGATCTTCCCGGACCAGGGCTCGAACCCGTGTACCCGGCATTGGCAGGTGGATACTTAACAACTGTGCCACCAGGGAAGCCCCCTCATAAATATTTATCTTGCTCCCCCACTTTCCAGCTGGGTGAACATAAGCTAGTTGCTTAAACTTTCTATGTTCAATGGTCTTGTCTCTAAGAAGGGCTAATTTGTTTATTCAGCAGGTACTGATTTAGTGTCTGCTATAAGTTGGGCACCTTACTGAGGTTTGGGAATATCTAGGTGAAAAAGAGACACAGTAACTGTCCTCACAGGGCTTATGATATGGTGGGGAAAGCCAGTGATATCTGTGCTGGAGAAAACTTAGAAACTTCTATGGTAAGAGAGCTATTATTAAGGTAAAGAGATTTCTACTCCAGTACTCAAGAGGTGTGGCCAATAAGTGGAGTCTTGGTGAGGCAGTTTTGAGCTCAATAAGAGGAGGCTCTAAAAATAAGTGATTTCTAATCATAGAAGAGGAGGTCTGAAATAGTAAGGTCATTGTTGGAAGTATTCAGTCAGAGGTGGCATGACCACTGTCAGCATGCAACTGGCCTGATTCCTGCATTGGACAGGAAGCTAGGTTAGGTGACCTGCTACATCAAGCTTAGTTCTTGATGTGATGATGTGATGCCTCATTTGAGAACTTAGTGGTTAATGTCACAACTGACCCACTAGTTTGTTAAGTACATCTGTGCATCTACATGGAGCCAGTTCCTAATGATGTATACATCTTTCCTTTCTTCTCTGTTTTTAAGCAAGAGTTAATGTGGATTTTTCTTACTGCCATTGCCAATTTACTGTGTAGAGCTGAGGCTTGGGATGGAAGGGATGTTAGGAAAAGGAAAACAAAACAAAACAAAAGGAGCAGCTGCTTCTGTGTTCCTAGGCACAGGAAAAAGCAGTCCAGACCAGTCAAAGGCAGGGGCAGAGGTGAACTCGGGGACAAAGAACAGATGAAATGTGATGAGGGTACAGAGAAACAGATTTGTGAAAAATACTATGAAGGAAATGCAAAGTGGGAACAGTAAGGAGACTGAAGTGGAAGAAAAGGAAAAAAAAATGTGGACCCAAGAAAAGAATGAGATACAATCAGCGGGAGCTAATGTAAAACACAAAGAGAAAATGCAAAGCAGAGGAGAAACAAACAGTTTATTAAGTAACATTTTGGTTTCCACTGAGAGCCTTCTTTCTTGAGTAGGGGATAGAGTAAAAAGCAAATGTCTGTTGATGTGTTGTCCTTCCCTCCAAAATGTCACAATCAAGGTTATTCTAGATGGGCTTGGTCCCAGCAAGCCGCCCCAGTTCACTGTAGAGCCATGTCTCTCTGTCTGCTCTCTCAGCGAGAGAGGGAACAAGAACTTTCTTCAAGTCAGGCAAAAACCTTTTTAGTACGAGAATCATTTTTTATGAGTAAATATTTCTTAACCTCTAGTTATTCTTCCAGACCAGGTAGCATTTCAGCTTCTTCATTAAGTCACTGGGTTGCACACATGTTCTGTTCAATGGAAAGCAAAATAAAAAGTGTCATGTTTATTATTCTGCTTATAATCATGAACATTATTTGTTTTATTTATTAATTGATTATAAAGAAACAAAGGTAACTGTGATTCCTTGTCCTTTGTGATTCTCACTAGCCCTTCTTTGGGCCACCCAGATGCAGGACAGGCCCTCTGCCCTGGGTATCAGCTCCAGACACAGGAGGCTGCCTAAAATAGAAAATCAGAAAGAACAGCTGCAGCCATCAGCAGGAAATAAAAAATAAATCTGATGGGATATTATCTTAGCCCAAGTAGTAATTTTTTAAAACACTGAGATTTCTCTGTTGTCTTTCTTGTCTTCATAATTCATTAATGGCAGTTTGCTCAGCATTTTGTCTTGAGCCCCTTCGTTCTTCTTTAATCCTCATATTTCATATATGTCAGATTCTCTGACACACGGACCTGTGATAAAAATGCATCAAAGTCCTTGTAATGCTGTATTTATATACACTCAACTGTTGTCATCTATTACTCCATAAATGGTATCTCTCCATATCTCACTTTACAACCCCCTTCAATTATCATTTACTTCTGGCTCAGTATCTACTACTTTTTGTGTTTTTATTTTGAGGAAACAATCTTATCACATTTTAAAGCAAAATCTGCTAGCTAATATTTAGGAATTTTAGGATGCATTTAGAAAAATTACCTTAAAATTATGTTCTTTCAAAAACATAACTGACAATTTTCATATGTTCAAATAAGATGAATGAAAGCACACCTATGTTTTCTGAGTTTGGTGCTTTAAAAATTGAATGACTTTATCCTATGAGTAAAATACTCATTCTTACAAGTTACAAAATGTCTTGGCTGCCAGTTTTAGACTAAATGTGAACCTTTGGTGGTTGAAATTCATTTACTTCTGGCAAAATGTGACTTCCTGCTTCTAAGAATAAAGGCTTGAAAAGACTTATTAAAGGGAGTCTCCAAAAAGACTTCTTAAACATCAAACAGGTCTTACAAAACATCATTCTGATGAGTTAAGTGCACATGAATTAGAAGCATATGTATTAAATTTCCCTCAAAATACACATGGGTTTAAAAATTAAGGGAGGGGAAAAGACTCGACAAAAAACTATTTTAGGTTTGGCTAAATCCAAACCATTTGAAAAGTAATTCTAAGGAATGGGATAAAAGATAGATTAAAATTCTTAAACACTTTTGGACATTATGTTTTATTTTTTAATTTTTGTGATTTAAGCTTAATTGAATGAGAAATGCTGCATTAAAAAAATTCTCCTAAAAAGAAGGGAAAACTGCCTGGGAGCAATATCCATTTTTGAAAACTCCAAATCCTTGGGAAAAAGTTTGAAGATCTTGACAATCTTAAATCAAGACCAGAACTGCCTGGAGGAAAAATAAGACTTTATTCAAGAGAGTTGTGACTTTTGTCCTGTTTTGCTGCTCATGTTCCATCAGGAAAAGCTGAAAACCCTTCCAGATCATTGTTTCTTCATCTCTCACATTGGTGATGTCATGTGTTCTTTCTCCTCCAAATACATACACACACACACACACACACACACACACACACACACACACAAGACACTGAGAATTAACTGTATAATGCTTGTCAGCAATATGAACGTACATAAAAAAACTCAGTCTTGTATTAAATCAGGCATAATGCCACAGTATTCATTTAAATGGAATGACAATAAAACATGGATGGTTTCAAAGTAATTGATTTAGTTGATATGAACCTAGGAAAATGGACCAGAAAAAATTTAGTAAGCCCTATTCTTATATAAGACAGAGACTAATAGTTACAGTTTCTACCTGTATCTTATTCTTGAAATGTTCCTTTTTAATAAATATCAAGGTCTTGGTACCTAAGCTACAGAAATACGAGGTCATTCAAATGCATTAGAGTGTGACTACTATGGGACGAACATAAAACCAAAGTCAGAAACCTAAAAATGACATAGATCTATGAAAAACATTTTAAAACAAACTAGAGTTCAGAGTACTTGAGACCATAAAAATGTCATTTTCATGCTTCTAGTTTGTTTGTTTGTTTTGGGTGAAGAGATAGGTAAAAATTGAACAAAGACAAGCCAGGAACAAGGCTTGAGAAGATAAGTATAACATTAAAGGTCAATTATTTCAATAAGTATTTATTAAGCACTTATGTCATTCCCAGCATTATGCCAAGTATTTGCTTAAAAATACCCAAAATTGTCTTGAATCTCAAGGTATCCAGAATCTACAGTGGATTAAATACTGTATCTACCATTAGTACTACCTGTATGACCTTAAGCAAATTATATAGGCTCTTTAAACCTCAGTTTTCATGTCTATAAAATGGGATACTATCATCTTTCCTGTAGATATGTTGAACATTAGTTCAGTTGTAGAACTTAATACACAACCAAAACAGTGGTTTCTCTGGAAGAACAGAGAAGAGAGAGTGGCTATGCTCTAGGGTAGAGGGAGGTGAAGAACTAAGCTTTTGGATCAGTTTGTTTTTATTCTGAAACAAATCACCTCAAAGCATAGTGGCTTAAAATAATGAACAGTTATCGTTTCTTAAAAATCTGTGGTTTAGCTGTGTGGTTCTTCTAGTCTGGGCTGACTTGGCTGGGGATGGATGGTATAGAATGGCCTCACTCTTATGTCTGGGTCATTAGTTGAGATGTCTAGGGGTTTTGGGACAACTGGAATGGCTGGAACCTCTCTAAGGTGGTTACTTTTCATCCAACAGTCTAGCCTGGAATTATTTGCATGGGGAAAGGAGCTTCCAGAAGCCAGAGAAGGCAAGTTCTAATGCGCAAGCCCTCTGTTTTTATCACATTTGCGATTGATACATTGGTCAAAGCAAGTCACATAGCCAAGACCAGATTCAAGAAGTAGAGAAATAGAATCCTCTCTTGAAAGAAGAAATGGCAAAGTCATATGGCAAAGGGACATGCTTATAGGGAGGTATGAATACATTGGGGTCCATTACTGTAACAATGTACCAAGACCCAAAAAAAGGTTCTTGCACTTTTGTGTGCATAAGAATCACCAGAGGTGCTGATATGCCAGACTTATTTGGTTCAAGTATTGACAAAAATGATAATTAGGTCCTGGATGAAGTTATCTTCATTATGTTTGACTTCAGCATTGAAGACTGCAAAGGATAAACTCCAAGTTAAGAACCCAATTTAGTGGGAAGCTCCCCAATGCTTCCTTTACCTGCTTATACAGGCATGGAGGTAGTGGCAATAGTCAGCTCTTCGTGTGCACCAAGGAGCCACCAGGTCATGCAGATCCAAACAATTCCAAAGCATTTGTAACACCCTCCCCCATCACACACACATTCAGAAATAATTAACTATAAAGGTGCAGAATCTGTTGTTGTCAGACCTAGCAATCTACATGTAGCAATTACTAGGCATCACATGTGTGTGGTCAGAGTTCAGATATGTATCTGAGACCAGATCATAGGCATGAGCAATTGCTTACCTGCTGCAACACAATGCCAGAGTGGAACCAATCATGACATGTCCAGAAAAGATCTGGTATAGGGGTTTGTTAAAAATAAAAAAATCTTGGGCTTCCCTGGTGGCGCAGTGGTTGAGAGTCCGCCTGCCGATGCAGGGGACACGGGTTCGTGCCCCGGTTCGGGAGGATCCCGCATGCCGTGCAGCGGCTGGGCCCGTGAGCCATGGCCGCTTGGCCTGCGTGTCCGGAGCCTGTGCTCCGCAGCGGGAGAGGCCGCAGCAGTGAGAGGCCCGCGTACCATAAAAAAAAAAAAAAAAAAAAAAAAAAAAAATCTTGGATAAAAACTGACACTTTTCTCCTAATTTCTGGAATTAATGATTGTGGAATTCCATAATTATGGAGACTTGTGGATGGGATAAAACTTGAAGTTATAAAATTGGCACTGCAAATAGGGACAGTTGTAAATATATGGCCTATTATAGAACAGCCTTTCTATATTAATTCAATAAAAAGATCTTGCTGTGATCTTAGGTGAGTTAGGAGTTCAGCTGCTTGGTCTCTACTGGAAGTCATACATTGAAGGCCTTCTACTTATTCAAGTGTATAAACCCCAGGGTCTAATAAATGCTCTCAATCACTAAGAAACCATCATATTTTGTTGTGACTTGGACTGGAATAGATCAATAACTCTCTAACGTGTTCATTATGTTTAATATTTTATGCATGTATAAGATGATTCATCATCTAAACTCTTTGGATGTGCTACCTCATCTTCAGTTCTGCTCATGACCTGCTTGTTTGCAAAAGGGCTTTGTTATAAGAAGAAGTAATGAAGTACTCTAGGTTTATTTTCAGCCATAAAGATACAGTTTATTCAATTCTCAAGAGTTTTGAAGATGCTGAAGGTAGTAAATATCCTTGCTGGTCTATAATAAATGAATTGCTATGCCTGAGATTTTCTAATATAATAGTTTCAGTAACGTTCTAATACTCTTTAAGTGTTCATTTGTGGGTCTGTAAAAGATATAAATTAGAGAAATAACTTGAACCTGAATTAAAACTGTTTGGTTTAACAATTGCTTTTATTCTACAAAGAGTGAGA
The DNA here is from genome assembly GCF_951394435.1 of Stenella coeruleoalba. NCBI lineage: Eukaryota > Metazoa > Chordata > Mammalia > Artiodactyla > Delphinidae > Stenella > Stenella coeruleoalba. Next base: position 43,595,440 of record NC_137163.1, read on the forward strand.
CAATATATCTCATTGGCATAAACCTGTGATATTCCCATTTAATATGGAAATTTCCTCCCCAAAACTCTTCTACTTCTAACTCCTGTGTTTTAACCTTTGGACATTCTTGACTGTGAAGTTTGGCCATGTGATTTTGGAAGTCATTTAAATGCCTTGTCCCAAATTGAGTTTATTGTCTCATCTAAACTGGATATACTTCCTGATGTAATTCTAACTACTTCATAATTTCCTCAGTCTCCCTGGTTGTTGAATATGAAGGTTTCATTAATGGCTTCCTCATCACCTTATTCTCCAACAGGTTCCAAGCGCTGTGGTTTCTATCACTAAATTATTTGAACATTTACCATTTTCCTTCAATTCCTATTTTCACTAGTCTACTTAAAGTTTTATTTTATCTCTTTTAGGTAATTGCAATTAATACATTCTATGAGTTGCTTTAATTGCATTCTGCTTTTCCATCTAATACATTCTGTCTACTGATTCATATATTTATTCAGAAAACATCTACTACATGCTGCACTGTTCTCAACATAGCAGATAAAGCTGTGAACAACTGAAACATAAATCTCTGCCTTCCTGGAGCTTACATTTTATTAGAGGAGGCAGAAAATAAGATAAATACATAAATATATGGACTGCTATAGTATTGAATAATAAATGTTAAAGGGAACAATGAAACAGTAAAGGGGATATGAAATATTAGAAGGGTGTGAAATTTTAGGTAGAATGAATGGAGAAAGTCTCACTAGGAGATTAATTTTTGAGAAAAAAAACTGCAGGAAAGAGGGGGCTAACTGTAATGCAATTAGGGTAACTATAGTTGTTATAACATATAAGTCACCCAAACTCATCAGCTTAATTTTTTAAAATGTGCATCTCTTATTCACATAATAGTTCAGTGCAGGAAGGCTCATAGGCAGGAACACTCTAGGACATAGATTACCTAGAGTCAGGCCAAATTTCACAGGTTATGGGCACATCTTTAATATGATGGCTTTCGCTTTAGATGCCAGCTGCAAGTTTGGGTGTCCCCAGGCCACACTCACTTCAGACCAGCTGGCTACAAATTCAGGGGTTCTCACTACCCCTGTCAGGTTTTGTAATTCCCTGGAATAACTCAGAGTGCACAGGAAAGTGTTATAAAATGATACAAATTTAAACCAGCCAAAGAGAGAAACACATATGGTAAGGTTTGGGAGGATCCTGGAACAATGATGAGTGACAATACACAGAGCATTGTCAAGCAGAGATTCTCCCCACCAATCTTTGAAGTCCATAGCTTTTAGCAGGGTTACATTATGTAGGCATGTTTAGTTGAACAATTAGCTATGTTACTCAACCTGCAACTCCCCTTTCCTCCTGGCAGGTTAGACCAATATTACATGGCTCAAAGCTCCAATCCTCTAATCACATGGTTAGTTTTATGGCACTAGCCCCTATCTTCAGTCATCTCCTTAGCATAAACTATGGGTGCACCAGGAATAAAAAAGACACTCTTATCACCCTGGAAATTTTTCAAGGTAAAACTTTAAGTGTTTTATATCTTTATATTTGTTCCTCTTACTTTTAACTGCTATATATACTTTTAATAACATTGAAATGTGTCACTATAAATCCTTGTTATGTGCAATGAGTGGAAAATCCATGATATATTGAACAGAGTTATCAGAAGGGCCTGACCTCAATGGTGGGGGAGCCATTAGCCCTAGATAAAACATGACTCTGGTCCCACCTAATAAATCTTAAAGAGAAACCTAAAAAGATAAATCTTATTTCAAGTAACTTAACTATATCCTACAACAAAGCTAAAAATATTTATACCCCCAGCCCTCTGTGAACTCTAGGTGCCATTCCTTGTAATTCTTTCAGGTAGCCCTTTCCCTTGCCTTGGGTACTTTCCTAATGTGAATGTGCTGATTGTTATTCTGCTGAATATCCAAGGGGAACTTCTACAGATCTCCATGATTCTCTCTGTATAAAGATCTCTACTCACCAGTACTCTGCTCTGTGAATATTAGCCTTCTTGGTTTCTCTGAATTCTCAACTCTGTCTCCTCAACTAAAGGTGTGTGTCTGGATCCATATGTGTTCTCATTCTCTGTGTCATGTCTTGGAAATTCTCTCAAGGGGTAGTGTGCTGGGACAATTATAGAATTCAACCGTTTTATTTCCTGTCTTTCATGGGTTATTCTCCTTTGTTACCTGATGTTCAGTAGGTTGAAAATGGTTATTTTATATTTTCATCTGTTTTTCTAGTTGTTTCAGATGGGAGGGTAAATCTATTTCTTGTTATTTCATCTTGACTGGAAGTGGAAATTGGCAATATGGTTTTGATTTGTGTTTTGTTTTACATTTGTGTTCACTTTTTAAAAATATTATACTAAGGCAGTAATTATAATAAATACTTTCTAGAGGGGAAGATGCTTATGTTTAAGAGGAATAGAGAATTGTAAAGTTTTCTAGGGTGGTTAAGAGTTGTCTGTTCTCCAAAGTAATTAATTATTTGGAGAAAGCTAAGCATTTCATTGTGTTTTATCTCTCTCTCTCTCATATATATATATATATATATACACTCTGTTTTCTTTCTTTCCTCTGTGTACTTTTTTTTGGTAGATTTTGACGCTTCATTAATTTAAAAAATTACAAACTCTGGCTTTAGTATTTTTTCTTTGAATAACACTTTCAGATGTCCTTAAAGAACACTATTTTACTGGGCAAGAATCAAACAAGCAACAAAACAAAAGCAATCTTATCTTTGCCTTGAAGCAACTATCCTTCCAATCACTTTATCAAGAGATAGCATTTGTGGAAGCAGTTTAGAAGAGATTGACCTACAAGGGTGTTTATGTAAGCATATTGTTGCTTTGACAAAGGCCATGGGAAGCTCACTGCCCAGAACTTCTGTGTTCAGAGACACTCAGAGGGCTGGGAATAAGAGAACATAGGAATTCTGGGTCTCACCAAACTTCAAGGTACTTTTTAGCCATGGTCTGGGAGTTATCACTTCAGCAGGTTTATTAAAAGAAAAGTTTGGTTTTGTTCCATTTGCCATAGGCATTCTGACCAAATAGGTTGTCATCAGGTAGGGAGATGGAACAAGATTTTGTAGAAATTCTGGGAAAGGCTAATAGTATACAAAAAAGATGAACAGCAATAAGACAAACAAGATAGACTGGGACAAACTTTAATTAAAAAAAAAAAAATAGCAACCTATAGCCATGGAGACTGGAAGAGCCAAAACAAACAAACAAAAACAAGAAAAACTTGGCATGCAGACCAGCCCAGGGAGACAGTTTAAAAACTGAAGTGAAACTTGGTCTTTAATCCCCAATCTTCAGACTCCCTCAGCCCACTCTAAAAGAAAAAGAGGGAGAACACAGATGACTGGAGGGCATCCTCTTTCCAGTGGGGGTGAAGAGTAAACCCAGAATTTCTTTTCTCAAGGAACCATGGCCTTTTAGAGCATATTAAACCATGAACATCAGGGTTAGTAAAGAGGTTTTCTTCACCTCACCAAGGGGCTCATTTCTCACATTTTTGTTTTATACTATTTACTACCACACTGCAGAAGTGTTTGAGATCTTTTCCTTCTCAATCTCTACCTCATTTCCATTCAACACTCTACAGTTTGCCTTCCCCCAGTGCATACAATTATCACCTCTCCATTCTAATTAGCTTCCAAGCTGCCTATATGTCACCCCTACTCTTACGATATTGGCTCCATATATTTTGATCTCTTAATTGGCTTTTGATTCATCCCATTTTACAAAGTGTTGCCAAGAGCTTTTTTTTTTTTTTTTTTAATATACTTTCAGGGCTGCTTTGCAGTGTACTTTTTTTTTTGTATGTCCTTTTTCAAATCTGGTTTCCTACTCAATATAACTCAAATCTGCTCTTGCTGGCAACATATTAAATCTCTAGAAAAAAAGCTTTATTGAGGTTTTTTGTTTGTTTGTTTTGGTTTTTCTTTTTCTTTTCTTTTTTTGCTGTAATGGTGCACAATGCACTGCCAGATCAGTTTTTAAAAGGATTTATTACTTTTCACTTGATATTCCTGGACTTTGTCAGTGATGACAATCACCTTCTATTGAGGCTAGGAAACTTCTCCCTTGCAAATCACATTTGTGATAGTTTGTAATGTCTTGAAATCTGTAGGAGGTAGACATCTGAAAAGTGTGATTTCTTGACAGATTGTTTATGTACTAATGTGTAAAATTTCCCAGAAATCTGCTCTGCCATTTCTGTTGCCCGTGGGGTTGAGAAATCCAACAGCTCTTTATGTTGGTAGATGTCTAATTATGTTGCGTTGCTTGTCTGCTCGCATTGACTGTCACTCGGTAAAATAGTCCTTCAAAGTTTCTAAAAATGTAAAAATAGTTATTTTTCTTATGATTTTTATAATGTTTTAAAGTTAAATTACTCCTTCCGGTTCATTGCACATATCAAGGATTTATATTGACACATTTCAATGTTTAAATAAAAAGTAAATATAGTAGTTAAAAGTGAGAGGAATAAATATGAAAATATAAGACACTTAAAGCACTACCATTATGATAATAGCTATTGCAGTCTTCAGTTTGTTATAGTTTTTGTTTTGCTTTTAACTACCCAAATTATGAGTTAAATGATTAAAATGAAATGAGTGATTCTGTTTTAAGGTGCCATTAGCAGAAATTACTTTTAACTCAATTGCATGAAGAGCATTATAAGCTAAAGAAATCTATGTGAATCATTTGAAAATTGGAAAGTTTGGATAAACAATAAACAGTTGTTTTTTTTTGGTTTAAATCACTAATTCAGTCAAGCTGCTTAAATATTCTATGCCTCAATTGCCTCATCTGTAAAATAGAGATAATGAAAATCTTTAACTCACAAAATTGTGGTGAGGATTAGATGAGATGATGCATATCTCAGTGCCTGCCACATAGAAAATACCCAGTAAATGATAGCTTTAATTATTATTTGATTGAATGGATTGAATTAGATTATACTTAAGCCTTAAGCAAGTACACTGTATCTAGTACATTGTAGGAAATGTTATATTAAGCTTTTTGGTCTCTGGAGTAACTTTGAGTACTTGAATATGTGCATGTTTCTGTGTGTAAAGTGATCATATTGGATGAGAGAAGTGGGTTGTAATCTAAGTACTTCACCAAATCTATCTTATCAGACAGATGTAATCATATTAACTTCATGACCAGATGAATTGGACACAGGAAGGAAGGCCAGGCAGAGCCTTAGGAGGGGTCATGAGTTGGTCCAAGGGGACTTGGTGCTTCTTAGTTGTATCTGGTCAAGTATGAAAGAAAGAGAAGGGGACAGGTGACTGCAAGGGGTTATATGGGAACACGGCAAATTGAGGGACCCTAATGACAAAACTAACCTACCTAACCATTATGCCATATATGACAAATAATTCATAATAGTGAGAATTTTTCTCATGAATAGTTTATATTTTAGGAAGAATTCACCAACAACACTTCTTTATTCTAGGAGCATCAAGGACTTACTTTTTGAATACCAAAAATTTCCCAGACACAGTAAATGTTACATCTATTGTCTTACTTAATCCTTCTAATCTCGTCCATGAAAGAGATATTCTCATCTCTGTTTTGCAGATAAGGAAACTGAGGCTCTGAGAGTTTAAGTAGCCTTGTAAAGTTACAAAACTAGTAAGTGGCACAACTAGTGTTTGAAGATAGACATGTCTGATCTTCATGTGCTCATGATTAGTAGTCTGTGCTCTTCCCACTGTGCTGTACTGCCTCTCTTTCATAATATTTCAATCTTTTAGCTACTAGAAGTTGACTTTGTGCTTGAGTTGGTAAGCCTCTCACAATGTGCCAGTTTGAGTTGTGTGGGTAACATGGAACTATGGGCTATCTCAGACATTCTAGGGCTATATTTGCACTTGTGGTTCCAGTAGTGTGTGAATAGACATGTTTAGAAGAATTTGGGGTGAAGCCATGAACTTTAGGTACCTGAGTTGTTTCTTCCCACAGCACTCTTAGGAGCTTTCTACAGACATTAGAACTCTAACCTTAAGCCATCGGAGGGTAGCACTCCCTTGTTCGCCTCAGAAAAGAGCAGGATGAAGCAAAGGGAGAAAGAAAGAAAAGGGTGGGCTTCCCTGATGGTTGAGAGTCCGTCTGCCGATGCAGGGGACGCAGGTTCGTGCCCCGGTACTGGAAGATCCCACATGCCGTGGAGCGGCTGGGCCCGTGAGCCACGGCCACTAAGTCTGCGCGTCCGGAGCCTGTGCTCCGCAACGGGAGAGGCCGCGTACCGCAAAAAAAAAAAAAAAAAAAAAAAAAAAAGAGAGAGAGGAAAGGCTGATGTGTAGTTTCTGTGTCGTGCTTCACAGTCTTGCTTCTCTGAGATAATAAAGAAATACTTGAACACAAAATGAACTTTGTGGGCCATTGACACCACAGGTCTCCCAGTGTGAACAATCTTCCTGGAGGAAGTAGACTTGATCTATTTTGTTCCTGTGGAATTTTAGGTTATAAGAGTTAGAGCAGAGAGGGTCTTCTAATAGTAAGAGTTACAGACAGCTGTTGTCACTCCAAGAAGATGCAATTGCTCCCAAGGAGAGTGACCTAGAGGAAGCACCCAATAGGAACAATTACTGGGAACCTACCAATAGCTTGCTTCATTTTTTAGAATTAGCCCAATGGGAAGAGAAGACAGAGCAGTTGGCTGAGGAGGACATGTCCAGCCTTGTTAACCTGAAAATAATTACCCTTGTAATACAGTATGAATGACCATCAAGGTCTATGTACTTTCAAGAGAGATAAAGATTACATTTTTATTCATGGCTGCCATAAACAGATTACTTCAAATGTAGTGGTTTAAAACAACACAAATTTATTATCTTCCAGTTCTGCAGGTTAGAAGGCTGACTCAGGTCTCATTGGCTAAAATCAAGGTGTTGACAGAGCTGTGTTCTTTCTGGAGACTCTAGAGGAGGATCCATACTTTTGCCCAGATTCTAGAAGCTGCCTGAATTCCTTGGCTCTTGGATTCCTTCCTCCATCTTCAAAACCAGAAATATCAGATCAGCCTCTTCACATCACTCTGATCTTCTTTGTTAGCCATATTTCCCTCTCTCTGATGCTTAAGCCTCCCTCTTTCACTCCCTTGTGATTACATTGGGCCACCTCTATAATCCAGGATAATCTATTTTAAGGTCTGCTAATTAGCAACCTTACTCTATCTGAAACCTTAATTCTCCTTTACCATGTAATCTAATATATTCACAGATTCCAGGGATTAGGATGAGGGCATATTGGGTGGCCTTTATTTGTACATCACACCAGTCTTTCTATATAGGTCTCATTGAAGAGAAAGAAGCAATTTCCACCAAGAAAACTGGTAAAAGAACCAGAAATTCTGTCTGAATGATCTATCCAAGTATAGAGACATCCAAATAATGACCTGTGCTAGAGATGTTTGGGGCAGTATAAAGAAACATGAATCTGCCTTCAGTGAGCCTGAAGGGAGTAGGTAGGAGTAGACTCTAATCACAGAATCCCACAAAAAATTTAAAATTTCAATTGTGATAAATGTTACAGTGACATGGTATCTAAGAGAAGGAGCAGTACATTTAGAAAAGGCTTCTTTGAGGAAGTGCTGATTGAGCTTAGATGTAGCATGAGAGTTATGTTAGATGAAAAGAAAAAAATGGAGATGGAGGAAGGTAACAGCCCTGGTCAAGGCAGGCACAGGATTGAATAGGAGACGGTTGGAGAGTGTGAATGGCGTTGTACATGATGAAGCTAGAGAAAAACGCAGGCCCAGACCAGGTAGGGCCTGGCCACTACATTCACCACTTCACTTTTATCTTAATCTCAATGGAGTATCACTGAAGCATGTTAAACAGAAGTCTGAAACAGAATATGTGTACATGAATATATTTGTCTTTTGAAAGGAGCATTCTTGCTACTGTTTAGTGAATGGGTTGGGAAGAGTGTGTCCCAAGAAGAAACTAAATGAATTCAGAGGGATCAGTTGAGAGCATGTGGCACAGTCCTGATGAAAGAGGTTGGTTGGTTTGAACTTTAGCAGTGACCATGTAAATGGAAAAAAACTAGACACACTGAGAGTCCTGTCAGAGGTAAAATCATCAGGACATAAGGAAGAATTCAATGTAGAGAAATGATGGAGAGGAATATGTTGCATATGATTTCTGGGTCTCATGGCTTGTGGGATTTGACCAGGTGGTCTTTTGTTTGGGTCTTCTGTTGCTTTTATCTCTAGAGCTTTGGTTCACCTGAGTCTGCATCTGCCCACATTCCCAGACCATCACCCATGGCACCATCTTTACTACCTTGGAAGCTATTCCTTGTTTTGTCCTCATCTTGGGCTACCTCCTGGACTTTCAAGGCGGTCTCTGCTCACTCTATTAGCAACAACATTTTATCTTCTTTGCCAAATTTTTGGGACTTCTGCTATCATTTGTCCTTTCTGCTGACTCAACCCAGTGAACCTTTGATACAAAAGCACTTGTTTGGTGGTGACAGAAGATGATCTTCTAGGGATTCACTATTGCATATCTTGCCTTAGGTTTCCAATTTTATTTTTAAACACCACCCTTGAACCTTTAAAGGGTGAGTCTCATGACTGTTCCTGCTATCCAGATATGAGTCTTTGGAGTTGAGACCCTTTGCCTGATTAGCCTTGATTTTTCAGTGTTCTTTCTTTACATTATCTCACTTCCTCCTCTTCAAGGACATGCTGGCCTGGGTAACTTGGTTTTCTAATTGCCATTTAATTATTACACCATTGTTCTTTGTGCTGCTGTGATCATTTCTAGTCTGATTATGACAACTTCTAGTCTGTTTGTCTGCATGTGGGTTCTAAGAATGAAAATTACAACTTATTTTCAAAATAACTGATCAAGGATTTCCAATTGTCCTTTTGAGTTCAAAGAACTTCACAGATTCATAGAATAACAAACAACCAAATTCATAGTGAAATCATTAGTATTGCACTTTATGGACATTATTCCTTATCCTTCAACAGCTCTGAAAAGCAGGCATTGTTATATCTGTTTTACAAATGAGAAAACAGAGACTCATAGAAGTTAAATAGCAGTGAAATAGCTTAGAGCAAGGTGAATTATTTTCCCAAAGTTACAAAGCTCATAACTGATAGAGCTGACACCAAAGGTCTATCTTACCTTTATGCTGGTCTACTTCCCCCTAGGCTACATTTATATCCTTGAGAAAGATCGAATCTATTTTGCAGCCCTATCCCACTTCCTGAAGTCCTCAGCTCGTTTGGCATCAGAAGTATAACTACCCTGGACCACAAACCTAAATAGGCCTAGGCGAGGAGAGTTATGCTGATAGCATTTTTAGCACTCATTCTTTTAACACTGTGGCAATTCAGGATACACGTGGCTGCTCAGCTCAGAACTTGGAAGCGGCTGTTGGTGCTACCATTGTACCAAGGAACTGCTCTTATTCCTTAATTTCCAAATTAATAGTTCCTTGTTTTCAGGCCTCTTCCTTCAGATCTACACATTCTATGGGGAGTTCCAGATAAGAAAGTCTCAGGTATGACACTGTTGAGTGATCTTGGAGCTATACTCCTTCTCTGATCCCAGCAGTCTTATTATTTTGCTTTGCAATTTTGCTTAAATTGATTACTTCCCAGGTTTGTCTTCAGACCTGCTGAGTGAACATGTTTCAGATTACCTCCCCCCAGACTGATTATTTGCACTTTTCTAAATGGAATCTAATTTTCCTCTTTTCTTCTTGTATTTATAATCTCATTAGATCCATTTGTATTAATTCTTAGTCTCCTGGTGTGTGCAACAGCATCCAAATTTGTAACATCTGCAAATTTTATTAACATGCTGCGTGTTCTGCTTTCACATCATTAATGCTAACCATCAATAATCAGGATGTTAGAGAAGACAGGAGCTTCTTGCACACCCCTGTGGCCCTCACAAGAGACAGCTCTATGCTCTGAACGTTGCCATTTGTCATCACCTTTTATTTATGACCATTCTGCCAAAATGATGTTAATGTGATCACATTTTCTCCATGTCTAATGGTCATTTAAAACCAAAATTTTAAAGTTGTATCTCTTATTTTAAGGGCAAAAATGTAGTTTTTGGCACACTCTAACCTCTTGTGTAGAAGTTACAATCAAAACTGTTCTAACTCTGTGAAAGTCTAAGAAAGCATTTATGTAGCATTTTCTTATTCCTAACCTTTCTAAATACCATTGAAAGTCATTTTATAATTATCCACCAATTTGGATCAGGTGTATTATTTTTTAGTTGAGGAAAGAAAATTAATTAACATTTATTGAACATCAATGTGCAAAATATGTGGATCCTGAAATCAGATGAATGAGAGCTGCAATTTGATGAAAATGCTAGTTGAATTCACCTGCAAGGTACACCTTTATTGTTTTCCTACTCATACTCTTATTTAAATTTCTCTTTGCAAAAGATATTCAGTGGATTTAAAATATTTTATTGGAATAATTATTCAATTGTTAGCATGATATTCACGATAACATTATTCATAGGGTGATTCTTTCCACTTTAAGGAGATCTATTTTTATTTTATTTATTTATTTTTGGCTGTGTTGGGTCTTCGTTTCTGTGTGAGGGCTTTCTCTAGTTGTGGCAAGCAGGGGCCACTCTTCATCGCGGTGCGCGGGCCTCTCACTATCGCGGCCTCTCTTGTTGTGGAGCACAAGCTCCAGACGCGCAGGCTCAGTAGTTGTGGCTCACGGGCCTAGTTGCTCCGCGGCATGTGGGATCTTCCCAGACCAGGGCTCGAACCCGTGTCCCCTGCATTGGCAGGCAGATTCTCAACCACTGCGCCACCAGGGAAGCCCAAGGAGATCTATTTTTAGAGATCACTTCAGTGATTCCCATTTGAGCAAGGTTTCTTCCTTTTTAAAAATCCTATCCAAGGGCTTCCCTGGTGGCGCTGTGGTTGAGAGTCCGCCTGACGATGCAGGGGACACGGGTTTGTGTCCCGGTCCGGGAGGATCCCACGTGCCGCGGAGTGACTGGGCCCGTGAGCCATGGCCGCTGAGCCTGTGCGTCCGGAGCCTGTGCTCCGCAACGGGAGAGGGCCCGCGTACGGCAAAAAAAAAAAAAAAAAAAAAAAAAAAATCCTATCCTGCCCTATGTTTCTTTTTTTCATTTTTATTGTCTTTCTGTATTATCTCATTTCTAGAATTGATCATTTGGAGCCTAATTCTGTTTAATTCTAGAGCCTTAGAAACCCACTGATTACATTCATATTCACAAAAAAGTGTGCCATATTCTGAGGGAGTTTTACTCATAATTCATTAAAATTTTTTATAACAAATTTGAACAACCTTTAACAAATTTAAAATAGCAGGCAGTAATCAGAACAAACTATTAATGCATTACTAATGATTATATTTGATATGCAAATAGTTCCATTCTTCAGTGTAACTGTACATATTTTAACTCATTTTCATATGGAACCTTGAGGTAGACTACATGAAAGAATGACTAATTCCATTCTAAATGGGAGGAAAATTGAATAAAAAGGAATTCTGCTTATTTGTTCAAAGTCTCACCTATGAAGTACTGAGGAAAAGACTAGAGATCCTCAGTTATGCTTGCTCATGGGTAAAGTCTATAACTAAGATTTCCTATGATAAAGGCTATTTTAACTAACTTTTCTCTAGCTGAGGACTAACAAATAAAGGTATTGAGGTAAAAATAGGGTCTATATAATTTGGAAATGAATGTAACATAAACATTACTAAAACTGCCTCATCAAATAAGGGTTGACTTTTCTACCCTTGGAAATAGGCAATTCCAGACTCATGCTCAAGTAATTAAATAAGGACCCAACTTCCTTCTAACTTCTGGTTCTGTCATCTTTACTGAGAGGGTTTGGTACTCAAAAGTAACAAGATAGCTGCTCTTTGTCCAGGTATCAAATTTGCATTCTAGACAGAAAGAGGAAAGAACAAAAGGCTGAACAACAGCTCTTCCCAAAGCTCTACCCAGTATACTTCTGTTTACACCTCCCTAACTGCAAGAGAGTCCAAGAGGTGAATATTTTTAACATCCTTCTGAGCTTACATTCTGAGAAACAAAGTACTCATGCACTAGGCCATATAAACCTCTTTCTGCATAGAATTTGAACCAGCTTTCTTGACTTTCTAACTGAAAACCCTAGAAGACCTTTGTAGCTATATGCACCAAAGTAATTGGGGCTCAAGTTGTCTAGGAAAGGAATATAAAAACCATGAATTGTGCCTCCCTGTTTATTCAGAAAAGCCTCTAGAAATGGACCAAACTTGACCCCAACCCCTCACAGGTTCAGGAAGCAGTATTATTCAGGGTTTAGGAGAATGAAGGACTTGGGATAGAGCCAGACAGCTCTGCCATTTACTAGCTCTGAGGTCTTTCGCAAGTTAATTAACCTCTATAAACCTCTATTTCATGATCTCTACAGTGTAATAGGGATAATTATTACATTAAAGGGTTATTTAGGAATTAAAAGAGATAATGTATGTAAAGAGTTTGGGACAAAGGAACTGCTCAATAAGTGACAATAACTGACAGCAGAGTTATAGTGTGTCCACCATTCCAGAGGTTGGGGAAGGAGGTAGTCCATGACCACTTCTCACATCTGCCTCTCTAATGGAACAGAGAAGTAAGTTCTGAGTGAGACCTTCATTACTTAACAATGCCTAACTTAAATTGAAGGCTGGCTATGGGCAAGAAGTGTTGCATTCATTATATCCAATTCACAATAAATTTAATGAAAGAAAAAACATAGGACACAGACCTGTAAGTCTATTTTGTTTAGACTTTAAGAAACTTTAAGAACACGAAAAAGCAACAGTTTTAAATGCTCTTGAAAAGTTAAGCTCTCTTATGATAATCATAATTTAACAGCTTTGCCTAATTAGAGATATTTGGACTGAATGAGTTGAGATTCCTATGTCTCTTTAGTGCCAAACAGTGGAAAATGATAAAGAGTTTATTAAAAGGAGACCAGTCTGTTGATGAACATCCTTCAATACTCACCCTTTTCTTCATGTGTCTTGAATATTCTAGTCTATTGAATTAATAGCACAGTATTAGCTGCAAATCCAGAAAAGGAGAAAAAAAAATTTATTAATTGCCTAAAAATCCTCTCTTTAATGAAATAAAGTGCACATCAGTTCACAGAGAAACTGATCTCATAAAGGTAATGAGAGCTCTTTGGCCTTTGTGAGCTGTGGCTTCATAATACTCTCTTGGTGTTTATAACAATATGTAACATTCTTCTCACTTGTCAGACATCCTCATGAGACTGTGAGACATTTAAGTGCAAGGACTAGGACAGAATTTTATTTGAATCTCTAGCTTTAGCACAGAGCCTCCTATGTTGTAGGTGTTTAAAAATATCTAATTGAATCAATTCATAAGCAAAATGTAATGAGAAATAATAATAACTAGTATTTCAGTGAAAACAAAGTGAGCATTTTCAAATTAAGACTTCTTATTGAATTCCTGATGTTACAATAGCTGAGTTTTATCAAGTTATGAAGCTCACTAAGGTGAGTGAGATGAGTGCAGTGTGCTCCATGGAGCTGATCACACCCAAGAGCTTCCCTTTCTTCTGCCCCATCAATTCTGCCAACCAATCAAAGTCCATGCAAATCATGCCTTCTTCATGAAGTCTTTTCCTTTAACTCCAACAAATGCTGATTTTCTCTCTTGTTTTATGTGTGTGTGCTTATTAACTCATAGTCTATAGTCAGCCCAGAAATGTTTTAAACTGAATTTTCTTGTTTCCTAATTGTTTCATAAGTCTTGTCTCATTCATTAAGTAATGATTTTATGAGATAGGTCGTGGTCTAGGTGCCTGGAATATATTGATGAAGAAATCAACCAAGAAGATTTCAAATGTAGAGTCAAGAACATTAATGTGCCTCTATAATACACTATGCCTGAACCCCCAAGTATGCTGCAATCAATTTTGTTGGGTTGAATCTCATCATTAATTGAGACAGCATATTCCAATGAACAGGCACAAGGACTCCCAAGAGTACTATTCTTTCTCACACCATTGCCCATTTTGAGGCCTATACTTGGCACCACACTCTGAAAGTCAAAGCCTTGGGACTCATTCTTTATCTGAGAATCATTCACATGCATGGTTCAGATAACTGAATGGTTCTAGGTCTTTCAAGGGGGTGGGATTTATCCTAACTGGACTTTTGAGGAAGAAGTCCAAACCTAAAAGACAGTATACCATCAGGTCTAGTTTATTGAGTTCATTTTTACATGGGATCTACATGAATATACTGATAAAGATGGTTATGGGTAATAAATGTGTTAATTGATAATTCCAAGTAAAGTGAATTTTGTAAATTGAATCACAATTTACAAGTTTTAGGGAAATTTGTTATACAAAGAAGTCTCTTAATGAATCTAATCATCACCCCCTTCACATTTTTTGTAATGTTCTGTATAGTGAGAAGTACACAAATAAATAAGTATCAGATGGCCACGTGAGTGCAATTGTCCCTAATTTTGACTTTGTGCTACTTTTTGTGACTGAGTGAGGGGCAATTTTGTTTCTGTATTTGAAAAAAGCCCAATATGGTTATGGTCACTATTAGGATACAACCTTCCCAAATTATTGTCACGTGCTATAATGATTAAAGCCTTATTCCTGGATTCTCTACACTAAAATCAGGTGTATTTGAGACTGGGTTACATAAAAATTAGTTATATGACTCTGACTAATGTTTATTTGTGCTAATCTGGTCTCATTAAGAACCAAAAATAAAAAAACACTTTTAACAGGTTTGTCACTGCAATTAAAAGTTAATCAATTTCTTATCTATCCTTCATAAGATAGAAATAGAATTAAACCTGTCTGATTAATAATTCCACTATGTAACTAATGTTAATAACTGAGATTAACATTCTCAGCAGATGTAATATTCATTTCTCATGATGCTATATCTTACCATTTCAAAGTCATTAATGACCACAGGTGTCTTAATTTTGATATATCTTCCTTTATAAAATAGGGATACAGCCTTAGCTTACATATTTAGGTAGATGGAACTACAATTAAAACAAATTCTAACTTAAACTAAACTGTGATTATTATTCACTCTGAAATGTACTTAAACTAAACTGTGATTATTATTCACTCTGAAATGTCTAACATTTATCTCTGGTTTTATTGAGAACAACTTTTGATTATAAGTAAAATGTGATTGCAATAATGTCACTCATGAAGTTGATTTGATTTTTAGAAAAACTGCTCAGCCTAGCATTCTCAAGAAAACAATGACTGAGAATTTTAGGGAGAATGGATATTCTGTATGAACAGAACATCATAGTAAGATCTTCACACTGACAACAAATAAGTTATTCCTCTATTGCTAGTAAAATCATCTGGTTAAATGTGCATGGATTTTCCTTTTTAAAGAAGGCATGCATGTAATATAATGACAGTACTGTCAAACAAATTATTCAAAATTTAGAAATAGGCAAATGAGATTACTGGGTATTCTTTCATTGCAGTGCTTGGCTTGACTTTCTATTGGCTGGGCAATTTTCAGCATTTAAAGGGCAGATATTAACTTGTAGATTTTTTTTCAGGAGAGATGCAAATAATATCTGTGCAGTGAAATAAATAACCTCAAATGTTTCAGCTTTTCTCCCTGTTAGATATTAATCTGTTTTATGTCTAATGTAACAATCTTATCCAAACATTTCTTTGTTAAATTGCCGTTATATACTAGTTTCTCAAAATAAAAAGATTTTGGACTACCTTTAACATCTTATTGGTTCCCTTATTAATTACTAAATTAAATAATTTGGATGTGTGTTCATTTTATATTTGCCTGAGTGTCATGATTTTGCCTTTTTGAAAATTATTTTTCTACAACTAGAAAAGAAAATGAACAAGAATAGGGATAGGAAAGCTCTTATATTCTTTGCTTTATTTCCTTTCTGAGTTATTTCTTTTTATTTTCCAAGGTCCTTTTATGTTTCTGAATCTTAACTTTTCTACACACATTTTTAACTTGCATGCAATTAATAAAAGAATTCAAGAAAAAATATTAACAGCAGCAAGGGAAAAACAACAAATAACGTACAAGGGAATCCCCATAAAGTTAACATCTGATCTTTCAGCAGAAACTCTGCAAGCCAGAAGGGACTGGCAGGACATATTTAAAGTGATGAAAGGGAAAAATTTACAGCCAAGATTACTCTACCCAGCAAGGATATCATTCAGATTTGACAGAGAAATTAAAACCTTTACAGCTTTAGCAAAAGCTAAGAGAATTCAGCACCAGCAAACCAGCTTCACAACAAATGCAAAAGGAAATTCTCTAGGCAGGAAACACAAGAGAAGGAAAAGACCTACAATAATAAACCCAAAACAATTAAGAACATGATAATAGAAACATACATATCGATAACTACTTTAAATGTAAGTGGATTAAATGCTCCAACCAAAAGACATAGACTGGCTGAATGGATACAGAAACAATACCTGGATATATGCTGTCTACAAGACACCCATTTGAAACCTAAGGACACATAAGACTGAGAGTGAAGGGATGGAAAAAGATATTCCATGCAAATGGAAATCAAAAGGAAGTTGGAGTAGCAATTCTCATATCAGACAAAATGGACTTTAAAATAAAGACTATTATAAGAGACAAAGAAGGACATTACATAATGATCAAGGGATCAATCCAATAAGAAGATATAACAATTGTAAATAATTATGCACCCAACATATATATATATATATGTTGCCTATATATATATATGTTGCCTATATATATATATGTTGCATATATATATATATATATATATATATATGTTGCCAATATATATATATATATGTTGCCAATATATAAGGCAAATACTAACAGCCATAAAAGGAGAAATTGAGAGTAACACAATCATAGTATGGGACTATAACACCCCACTCTCACCAATGGACAGATCATCCAAAAGGAAAATAAATAAGGAAACATAAGCTTTAAATGACACATTAAGCAAGATGGACTTAATTGATATTTATAGGACATTGCATCCAAAAACAACAGAATACAATTCTCAAGTGCTCATGGAACATTCTCCAGGATAGATCATATCTTGGGTCACAAATCGAGCCTTGGTAAATTTAAAAAATTGAAATCATATCAAATATCTTTTCCAACCACAACACTATGAGACTAGATATCAATTACAGGAAAAAATCTGTAAAAAACACAATCACATGGAGGCTAAACAATACACTACTAAATAACCAAGAGATCACTGAAGAAATCAAAGTGGACATCAAAAAATACCTACAAACAAATGACAATGAAAACACTATGAACCAAAACCTACAGGATGCAACAAAAGCAGTTCTAAGAGGGTAGTCTAAAGCAATACAATCCTACCTCAAGAAACAAGAAAAATCTCAAATAGACAATCTAAATTTACACTTAAAGCAATTAGAGAAAGGAGAACAAATACCCCACAAAGTTAGCAGAGGGAAAGAAATCATAAAGATCAGATCAGAAATAAATGAAAAAGAAATGAAGAAAACAATAGCAAAGGGCTTCCTTGGTGGTGCAGTGGTTGAGAGTCCGCCTGCCGATGCAGGGGACATGGGTTTGTGCCCCGGTTCGGGAAGACCCCACATGCCACGGAGCGGCTGGGCATGTGAGCCATGGCCGCTGAGCCTGCACATCCAGAGCCTGTGCTCTGCAACGGGAGAGGCCACAACAGTGAGAGGACCACGTACCGCAAAAAAAAAAAAAAAAAAAAAAAAAAAATAGCAAAGATCAATGAAACTAAAAGCTGGTTCTTTGAGAAGATAAACAAAATTGATAAACCATTAGGCAGACTCATCAAGAAAAATGGGAGAAGACTCAAATCAATAGAATTAGAAACGAAAAAGGAGAATTAACAGATGACACTGCAGAAATATCAAGGATCATGAGAGATTACTACAAGCAACTCTATACCAATAAAATGGATAACCTGGAAAAAGTGGACAAATTCTTAGGAAAGCACAGCCTTCCGAGACTGAACCAGAAAGAAATAGAAAATATAAACAGAACATCACAAGCACTGAAATTGAGACTGTGATTAAAAATCTTCTGACAAACTAAGGCCCAGGGCCAAATAGCTTCACAGGCGAATTCTATCAAACATTTAGAGAAGAGCTAACACCTATCCTTCTCAAACTCTTCCAAAATATAGCAGAAGGAGGAACACTCCCAAACTCATTCTACAAGGCCACCATCACCCTGATACCAAAACCAGACAAAGATGTCACAAAGAAAGAAAACTACAGGCCAATATCACTGATGAACAGAGATGTAAAAATCCTCAACAAAATACTAGCAAATAGGATCCAACAGCACATTAAAATGATCATACACGATAATTAGTGAGGTTTATCCTGGCATGCGAGGATTCTTCAATATATGCAAATCAATCAATGTGATAAACCATATTAACAAATTGAAGGAGAAAAAACATATGATCATCTCAATAGATGCAGAGGAAGCTTTCAACAAAATTCAACACCCATTCATGATAAAAACTCTCCAGAAAGTAGGCATAGAGGGAACTTACCTCAACATAATAAAGGCCATATATGACAAACACACAGCAAACATCATTCTCAATGGTGAAAAACTGAAACCACTTCCACTAAGATCAGGAACAAGACAAGGTTGCCCACTCTCACCACTATTATTCAACATAGTTTTGGAAGTTTTAGCCACAGCAATCAGAGGGGAAAAAGAAAGAAAGGGAATCCAAATCGAAACAGAAGAAGTAAAGCTGTCACTGTTTGCAGATGACATGATATTATACATAGAGTATCCTAAAGATGGTACCAGAAAAGTACTAGAGTTAATCAACAAATTTGGTAAAGTAGCAGGATAAAAAGTTAATTCACAGAAATCTCCTGCATTCCTATACAATAATGATGAAAAATCTGAAAGAAAAATTAAGGAAACACTCCCATTTACCATTGCAACAAAAAGAATAAAATACCTAGGAATTAACCTACCTAAGGAGATAAAAGACCTGTATGCAGAAAACTATGACACTGATGAAAGAAATTAAAGATGATACAAATAGATGGAGAGATATACCATGTTCTTGGATTGGAAGAATCAACATTGTGAAAAAATGACTCTACTACCCAAAGCAACCTACAGATTCAATGCAATCCCTATCAAACTACCACTGTCATTTTTCACAGAACTAGAACAAAAAATTTCACAATTTGTATGGAAACAGAAAAGACCCCGAATAGCCAAAGCAATCTTGAGAACGAAAAATGGAGCTGGAGGAATCAGGCTCCCTGACTTCAGCCTATACTACAGTAATCAAGACAGTATGGTACTGGCACAAAAACAGAAATATAGATTAATTGAACAGGACAGAAAGCCAAGAGATAAACCCACACACATGTGGTCACCTTATTTTTGATAAAGGAGACAAGAATATACAATGGAGAAAAGACAGCCTCTTCAATAATTGGTGCTGGGAAACCTGGACAACTACCTGTAAAAGAATGAAATTAGAACACTCCCTAACACCACACACAAAAATAAACTCAAAATGGATTAAAGACCTAAATGTAAGGCCAGACACTATAAAGCTCTTAGAGGAAAACATAGGCAGAACATTCTATGACATAAATAACAGCAAAATCCTTTTTGACCCACCTCCTAGGGAAATGGAAATAAAAACAAACAAATGGGACCTAATGAAACTGAAAGGTTTTTGCACAGCAAAGTAAACCATAAATAAGACGAAAAGACAACCATCAGAATGGGAGAAAATATTTGCAAATGAAGCAACTGACAGAGGAATAATCGCCAAAATTTACAAGCAGCTCATGCAGCTCAATATCAGAAAAACAAACAACCCAATCCAAAAATGGGCAGAAGACCTAAATAGACATTTCTCCAAAGAAGATATACAGATTGCCAACAAACACATGGAAGGATGCTCAACATTACTAATCATTAGAGAAATGCAAATCAAAACTACAATGTGGTTTCACCTCACACTGGTCAGAATGGCCATCATCAAAAAATCTACAAACAATAAATGCTGGAGAGGGTGTGGAGAAAAGGGAACCCTTTTGCACTGTTGGTGGGAATGTAAATTGATACAGCCACTATGGAGAACAGTATGGATGTTCCTTAAAAAACAAAAATAGAACTTCCATATGACCCAGCAATCCCACTACTGGGCATATACCCTGAGAAAACCATAATTCATAAAGAGTCATGTACCACAATGTTCATTGCAACTCTTTTTAAAACAGCTGGGACATGGAAGCAACCTAAGTGTCCATCAACAGATGAATGGATAAAGAAGATGTGGCACATATATACAATGGAATATTACTCATCCATAAAAAGAAACAGATTGAGTTATTTGTAGGGATGTGGATGGACCTAGAGTCTGTCATACAGACTGAGGTAAGTCAGAAAGAGAAAAACAAATACCATATGCTAACACATATATATGGAATCAAAAAAAAAAAAGAAATGAAAAGGAAAAAGCTTCTGAAGAACCTAGGGGAAGGACAGGAATAAAGACACAGACATAGAGAATGGACTTGAGGACACAGGGAAGGGGAAGCATAAGCTGGGACGAAGTGAGAGAGTGGCATGGAGTTATATATACTACCAAATATAAAATAGATAGCTAGTGGTAAGAAGATGCATAGAACAGGGAGATCAGCTTGGTGCTTTGTGTCCATCTAGAGGGGTGGGATATGGAGGATGAGAGGGAGATACAAGAAGGAGAAGATATGGGGATATATGTATATGTATAGCTGATTCACTTTGTTATAAAGAATAAACTAACACACCATTATAAAGCAATTATTCTCCAATAAAGATGTTAAAAGAAAAAAAGAATTCACTGTGAAAAATCATTTTAAAGATTTTATCTAAAAAGTTTTTTTTCCATTAAGAATGAAGATCGACCAAATAACTTATGTTCATTGAGAACTTCATGGTACTTGAGCATTAAGTACCACCAATATTGATGGTACGTCACTCTAAAACAGTCAGTACATCTGTTTCTCAGAAAATGACGGAATTCTTTTTACTTTTAATTTATTACTAAAACTTTATTTTCTTTAGAGCAGTTTAAAATTCACAGCAATATTAAGGGGAAGGTGCAGAGATTTCCCATATGTCTTCTACCCCTCTCAGGCATAGTCTCCTCCTTTAGCAACACCCCGTACCAGAGTGGTACATTTGTTACAATCCATGAAGCTATTTGACACCTATCATAATCTTAATCATAATCACCCAAATACCATAGTCTACATTGGGGTTCTCTCTTGATATTGCACATTCTATGAGCTTAGACAAATATATAAGGACATGAATCTACCTATGGTGCCATACAGAGTATTTTCCCTGCCCTAAAAACTTCTATTCTCTGCGTATTTATACGTCCCACTTTTCCCAGCCCTGGCAACCATTGATCTTCTAATTGTCTTAGTATTTCTTTCTCCAGACTTCCATATAGTTGGAGTCTTATGATATGTAGCCTTCTCAGATTGGCTTCTTTTACTTAGTAACACACATTTAAAGTTTCTCCATGCCTTTTCATGGCTTGATAGCTTATTTCCTTTTAGAGCTGGATACTATTCCATTCTCTCGATGTACCACAATTTATTTTTCCACTCACTTTCTGAAGGACATCTTGGTTGCTTCCAAGTTGTGGCAAGTATGAATAAAGCTGCTATAGCATCCGTGTGCAAGTTTTCATGTGGACATAAATTTTCAAGTCCTTTGGGTAAATACCAAGGAACACAGTTGCTGGATAATATGATAAGTGTATGTTTAATTTTGTGAGAAAACTCTAAACTGTCTT
This sequence comes from Stenella coeruleoalba, assembly GCF_951394435.1. Taxonomy (NCBI): domain Eukaryota; kingdom Metazoa; phylum Chordata; class Mammalia; order Artiodactyla; family Delphinidae; genus Stenella; species Stenella coeruleoalba. Next base: position 43,617,346 of record NC_137163.1, read on the forward strand.
CCAAGGTGGCTATACCATTTTGCATTAAATGAGAGCTTGTTTTGCTCTACATATTCACCAGCATTTTGTGTTGTCAGTATTCTGGATTTTGGTCATTCTAATAGGTGTGTAGTGGTATCTCCTTGTTTTAATTTTCATTTCCTTGATGAAGTATGTTATGGATTCCTGACTTATTTTTCATTTTAAACATCATTATAGCTCTAGCTGTAAAAGTAGTTGTGTACTGAGTAGTTTCACTGAATCTGGAACATTTACATGAAAAAAAATGTATCTTAAGCTTGAAGAGAGCTATGTCGTGGACCAAGAGATCAAAGTAACAAAGAAAGAAGCTAAAGTGAAGCTGCTGCATTATTCATGGAACAGAGACCTCTGCTAGCCCTTTGTTTTTAATCTTAACAGTCGGAATCATTTAATTATTCATTCATAAAAATCTTTCCTATATAAGACCCCAGAACAAGTCGTACCTCTGGTCTGGAGCACAGACATAGGAGCTCTGGATAGGTAATCCAGTGATTCAAGAGTGAGCAGGGGGACTTCCCTGGTGGTCCAGTTGTTAAGACTCTGTGCTTCCACTGAAGTGGGCACAGATTTGATCCCTGGTCGAGGAACTAAGATCTCACATGCCACATGGCGTGGGCAAAAAAAAAAAAAAAAAAAAAAGATTGAGCAGGATTGGCTGCTGCTCCTAATATGAACTTTATAACCTGTTCTCTGGAAATTAAGCCCTTGCTTTATCTTCCAATTCCTCTGTGACTGCCTTATGCTTTAAATCCTCCTATCCTATGCTCCAGCTCTGTGGCAGCAGGTTCCTACTATATTTTCTGGTTCTTCAATGACTTGGTTCTTCCCTTATTCTTCTCTCTCCTTTTACTTGGTAGATAATCTGAAGGGTACCAAATATCTCTTTCTTTTAGTGACTGCATCTTTTCTCTAAATTTCAGGCTTCATATCATTCTTTGATATCTGACACTGGCCATCTGCCTTCCTGTACTCCTTCTGGTTTGTAGACATCCATTGATTTTTTTTTTGCACCAGCTTAGCCCTTTATATTCTGGGGTGTTTTTTGTTTTTTTTTTTGTATAAATTTATTTATTTATATTTTATTTTTGGCTGTGTTGGGTCTTTGTTGCTGCACGTGGGCTTTTCTCTAGTTGTGGTGAGCGAGGGCTACTCTTCGTTGTGGTGTGTGGGCTTCTTATTGTGGTGGATTCTCTTGTTGTGGAGCACGGGCTCTAGGCTCACAGACTTCAGTAGTTGTGGCTCATAGGCTCTAGAGCACAGGCTCAGTAGTTGTGGTGCATGGGCTTTTTTGCTCCACGGCATGTGGGATCTTCCTGGACCAGGGCTCAAACCTGTGTTCCCTGCATTGGCAGGCAGATTCTTAACCACTCTGCCACCAGGGAAGTGCCTCTCTATTCTTTACCCAGTTGTATTTCCCACTAGGTTTGAGTCATTTTTGATGGTGTTGTGCCTTCTTTTTCTCCTTTTACAGCCTACGCTTGAACTTACATCCATGTGTAACTGCTCTATCCTAAAAGCTGAACTTTGTGCTTTCAGAGTTCTCACTTTGGAACATGGCCTCTTCTCCATCATTCCTCAGTATCAGTTAAAACACTTGGCCAAGAAAAAAGAAAAAAACAACACTTGCTCCATGAATGTATACTGGTAGAAAAATTTCTCACTATTACATCACAATTTGTGGCCCAGAGAAATTCAGAAAACATATTGGTAAACTCTTATAGCATTAAGTTTGTGATACAGCAATGTCTATATTTTTAATTCTTGTACAATCATATTTTACTTGTAACATGCTTTATCAGAGATTCATTAGATATATTACTCTTTTTCAAAGTCCTCTTGAGAATCTATTACACAACCCAGAAATTTGGGATAGATATTTCATGTGGTCCATTGCTTTAATAAACTTGTCCATATACATGCAAACATTGCAAACCATGGATATAAGGATATTTTATTTATATTATCAAATAAACCACTGGGACTACTCTTACATACATTGCAGCTAAATAAGAGTTTGTCAAGGCATTTCTGAATTTTATTCCTAAATCTTGTCCCTGGGCTCTTTGCCTAATGTATTTTTAGTAACTATAACAATAATGAACTAATATCTACCATTTAATGACCAGGGATTGAACTAGGAAATTTAGACTTTCCAATGTGAACTAATCACCTTTTCCAGAAAATATATTTATTACATTGCACTTGAGAAATTCTAAGACTGAAATAACAACAGCAATACATACATAATGCTTACTATATACCAGGCCTTCTTTTCAAGCCCTTTACAAATATTGAATCACATAGCCCTCATAACAACCTTGAGAGGTTGGTAATATATATATATATATATATGAAACCCAAAACAGAGATAGTAAGTAATGTGCTTAAAATCAGACTGCTATAAGAAGTTTGGCTTTCTCTCTTTCCTAAGTTTTATTAAATATGAGAATGAGGGGCTTCCCTGGTGGTGCAGTGGTTGGGAGTCTGCCTGCCGATGAGGGAGACACAGGTTCGTGCCCCGGTCCGGGAGGATCCCACATGCTGCAGAGCGGCTAGGCCCGTGAGCCATGGCCGCTGAGCCTGCGCGTCTGGAGCCTGTGCTCCACAGTGGGAGAGGCCACAACAGTGAGAGGCCCGCATACCGCAAAAAAAAAAAAAAAAAAAAAAAAAAAAGAGAGAGAATGAGCAGTATCTCCATTCTGTGCTTTAGGAATATGCTACCTCTGGAGTAATATGGCAGCTCCTTGCCATATTACTGTGAACATAGTGACCATGTGAAATCTTTTTTATTTTGTTAATTTTAATTTTATTTAAAAAATTTATTAGGGTATATTTGATTTACAACGTTGTGTTAGTTTCAGATGTACAGCAAAGTGAGTCTTTTATACATATACATATATCCACTCTTTCTTAGATTCTTTTCCCATACAGGCCATTACAGAGTATTGAGCAGAGTTCCCAGTGCTATACAGTAAGTCCTTATTAGTTATCCATTTTATATATAGTAGTGTGTATGTGTCAATCCCAATCTTCCAATTTATTCCTCCCCCCATCCATTTTGTTAATTTTTAAACTCATGTCTTTATGAGACCAAGAATGCTAACTTAGCTAACTGAATAGCTGGAAAGTGGTCTAATGCATGATTCAGTTTGTCTGAAAACAGAAGATACAAAACTAATCACTTCTCTGTCTGCATCTATCTCAGTAGCACTGACCTCCTTCCTCTTTCCTCATCTTGTTCATCTTTTATTCCCATTTCCTGACTGTGTCCTCTCCACCCCCACCCTAAAGACCATCCCTGGTGTCTGGAAAGCCTTATGAATTATCTTCAACTGGACATATTTAGTACTTAGGTCCATTAATACTTTGAGTATTGGCTAATATGTTTGTCTGATCTTGCATTTGAATGCATTTCCCTAATATTGAATCCCCAAATTGTTTTAAATTCTCCATTAGGATCATTTGGGGTATTTAAAAATGTATGAAGGTTTGATGCCTCTTGATGTGAGCCTGTCAGTCACTGCCAATGACTGCAGTCAGAGGCTCTGGTGATGAGGATGTGAGTTACTGCTGGACTTAAGTAGAGAACTGTAGAGTCTTCAATGGCCTGAATGATATCTTAACATGTCTCTAATTTAATGCTTTCATCAGCTAATTCAGTTTTCTATCCAGACTGTATTGTTTTCTTTCAGATCAGTGAATTGATGGGATAAAATGGAGAAGCAAGATAAGAAAACAAAATTTCTAAGCATAACCCTACCAGCTTCTGAAATGTACACTAGAAATGAGCTTAAACCTTGACAAAATGTATTTGGAAATAAATTAAAAATAAATTATTTAGAAAAAAAATTTAAAAGACTATTTTTCTTCAAAATAAATGTAGAATACACTCTGCTTTTAGAAAACATCCAGAATAAGTCAACAAAAAGAGAGGTGGCAGTGGTTCAGAAGAGTTCAGAAGTCTATTTTGAAACTCAAGTGATGAGCGTTGCTGGGCAGCCAGCTACTTCACTCTTATTTTGACATATAACCATGGAGAACCAGACTGGACCAATTCAACAAATTGTGACATTTGTAAAACTTTTTATAAAGGGAAAAGAAAAAAAAATCTAGGTCTTTCTTTCCACTGCAGTTTGAGACCAAAATCTTTGAAGGTCCTTTACTTCTACCAAAATACAGCAATCCTGTTGGTAGCAATTTGGTGCTCGTGCTTGCTGAAATAAGTTTACCAATGCAAGATGTTTGGATTATACTAAGGTTTGAGGTATTTGTTTGGAGATAAATAGTTTCAAGTCATGTCCTGAGTCAAAGTCTTCAACATGTGTGGGCCAACTGAATAACTCTGTTATAATCAAGTACATGTATGTCTAAATTAAATGTATCATATGTTAAAATATATCATTTATTTAGCATTTATATTCCAAGTAGGTATTATTTACATTAGCTATGGGTGGCTGCAGTAGTTGCTACCTTTATGACACCTTTGGACATGTTTCTCTGAGTTAATATCATTTTGAAACTTAGATTTCTCATGTGATCACAGTGATTCTGTATTACTTTTAAATTAGATGGTAAGCTGGAATAATTAAATCAAGGCATTAAAATAAGGTGCATGCAAAATTTCTTTTTTGCATTATTAATTTTTTCACCCTCAAGAAATAATTCCTGAGATTGTCTTTTCCTGATGGGAAAACTAAGTTAGACTGTCTGAGAACTCAGAAGAATTCAGTGAGGTTAGACAAGAGAGGACTTCATGATTCCTCATCTTATGATGGTGCTGACCAGTAAAGGACACCCCCTCCCTATTTCTCTCATTTTGAAGAGAGATAATTCAGTGGGTACAATACAGCTCTCAGCCATAGGTTCAAGGTATTATACTCCACAGCAGGACTTCTTTTCATCCTGCAGGGAAATAGGTTTCCATTATAACCCTCAATTGTCAGCAAGAACACAGTTAAGGACTGAATTAAGCTATTGCCCACAATTGCAAAAAATTGGATACAACATCTTTTTGTTACTTTTGAAGGTATAATGACAATACATAGGCTTTCTTGAAGTGGAACAAATGTACTCAGTAGGCTCATGGGAGCATAAATCTGTCTGTGACAACTGTAATAGAGTTATGCAGGCTACTGCTTGTTAATCAAGAGTTTAAGTCTTAGGCTGAAAAATTAAATTCTGTCGATTTTTGTTTTTTGAAGATCAAATCAAACTAGTTTTCTCCCACAGCTTTGACACTGCTCATCTCCTGTTTCTTTTTTGTCTCTCTTCATGTTTGCTCATCTTTAATGTAAATGTAACTTATGGATTGTTGAACTTTCTAGAGACTCCTGCTGTGTTGATTAATTGTTAATGAATGCTAATGAAGGAGTGAGGTGAATTTACACTATGATGTATTTAAGGGATGATTGATTAGATTTAGCACTGGCTGTCAGGAGAGTACTTACCACAACAACAAGTCCATAAATATGCACAGAGTAGTTGGCAGTCTCCCTCTGTGATTCTGGCCTTTCAAGTCAAGTTCCTGGGTTCATTGAATCAGAGAAAGGACTAACCTTTTAGCTTCTGTAGCTGAAATTAATTTTCTTGTTAAAAAACTATAGTGATTTCATTGATGTGTTTTAATGTAAAATTGATAATCTGTGGATATTTAATTGTTAAAATATTTCACAGATTTTTTTTAAAGGATAAAATTAATTCCTAGTAAAAATAGGCTCTACCAAATATGTTTGGAATTCATGTAGTTAAATAACAAATTAATTGACTTTGCAAACAGGACAGTGTACAGTTATTGTTTAATAATTATTTGTATATTGGTTCATTTAGGAAAGGTACTGAAGTGTTAAAATCAGATGCTATGATTCCAATGAATTTGATTTTAAAAGTCAATTTCTATTCTTTTTCCACTCACGACACTTGTACTTGCAAACTTTTCTTAATCTACTTGGTGAAAAAATACCTCCTTGGGTCCCTCTCTCCTGCTGAAGCAGCCCTGAAACAAAAGTAATTGGGGGGCGGGGGGGTTGGAGAATGTTTGGATTGACAACTAAATTATAATACACTTCTTTCCTACTATCTTTTTGAATCAGTTGAGAGATAAGACAAAGCATTTCATAAGACAAAACATTATTATTCATAAAGCTAATGTTGGAGAATGTGATTTAGGTTTGTGGCAACAGTAGGTGCAATAGTATAAATGATCAGATACAGTCTCTCAGGCTCAGGTACCATTGAGAACTCATGGACTTCTCCAAAGGGGGCCTATATTGTGTTTTTTACAGGATGGAGAGTTAGAGGAGAAAACCTGCTCCCTATAGTCAGGTATTGCCTAAATAAGTGAGCAGGAAGCGCTAAGACATCATACATGGTTCATCTCCTAAACTCATCAAATAAGTCAGATCTCTCACTCAAGAGAGATTAGAGGGAAGTACCAAAAAAAAAAAAAAAAAAAGAGAGTGAAACCCCCTTCACATAGAAGGGAATATTAGTCAAGAAAAAAGTTGATTTGATCCACCTCAAGTCAATAAAAACCCATTAATAAATAAAAAGAAAAATGTTAAATATTACTATGAAAAGAGAACAGCTTATCATGAGGAGTGGTTCCATGGGCCATCAGTTTTAAGAAGCACAGTCTCAGGTTCATGCCAGAGTTCAGAAATATATACACTCAAAAATTATTCCTCAAGGAATGTGCCAGGGTAAATATTAAAAAAAAGGAAGAGAGATGATGACACAAAAACTTATAGATAAGTGTTATCTAGACGAGATCAAGATGCAGTATATACATTGTATTAAATACAATACTGTATGTATTGTAGTATATCTAATTGACTAGATATTAACATATGTATTGTAGTATATCTAATTGACTAGATATTAACATATGGGTTCAAACATATAGTTCTTCGATTGCCTTTTTTTCATGTACCTGTTTTGGCCTTGTGTTTTGTTGTCTTATACTATCAAATACTATACAAGGTATTAACATTTCTTATTAAAAATTAAATAGAGATTATTCAATTTAGAGCCATATGCTATTTTGATGATCAGATTGAGTCAGATTTACAATCAAAGGTTCCTAAAATTTTACCTAGGGAGGATTTGTAATTTTTTTTTATCATATAAGAGTAATTACATATTCTGTACTTAGTTGCTTAATCATGTTGCTTCAAAAGATGTAGAATATAAGTTTTAGCTAATTCACTTTACAACATCATTTGCTATAAAGTTTATACAGTTGGATAATAAAACTGAGCTATTATTTGATGTAAGGAAGATTTGTAAAATACTAATCATATTAAATTTAAGTTCACTTTAAAATCCATATTCTACGCACTCTATTTGTTATTTTATTTTTCGAGAAGGTCTTTCATATGGCATGCTTTATTTTTTCATCTGTTATCTAACATTTTTATTCACAGATCATAGACTATGGCTATTCCTCTAAGGCACCATAGGGATGTGAAAATGTAATTGCCTTAATATTAACATTATGTGGTAGACAAGCTTTTGGATGATAACTGGATATTTCTTTGTAGATTATTAATTTAATTTTCTTTTTTTGATATTTTAAAGATTAGATAGGCTGTGCCTTAAGTTAAGGCTTTATATTCTACATGTTTTCCTATCTTATTTAATTGATTAACTTCTTAAGTTATGGGTGTGTTTGTGTGTATGTGATATCTTTTGCCATCTGAGCATGTGTCTGTATTTTAAGGCGATGATATATCATTTCACTCTTTTTCTTTAGCACTTCCAGAGTAGGATAACACTAATCAATAGCTATTTGAATCTTTATACAACTCCTATATTATAGCCTCCTGATTCTGGATAGTTTCAAATAATATGTTCAAAAAGTTTGCACAAACATAATGTATTTGCTTTTTATACTTCTTTTTTATATACACATTTTGAAAAAGATTAGATACTATACAACTCTATAAATTGAGCACAGCCATATCTAAAGAAAAATAATTAAGTAAAACTTTGATTCTCTTTTACTAAGTTAATTATCTTTCCTTAACTAGATGTACATCAGTACATCATGGTAGTCTTTTTCTGTTATCTTGATGCAGTTTTTCTGCCAATATTCTATTGCAACCCAGTGAACGTCTTTCTTGGCCCTAAATTAATTCCTGGACATTGGAAAAGACCTTGTCTACTATAGTAGAAACTAGTGAAAATTGTTGCATCCCTTTGCCTCTCAACCTCAAATCGCTTTAAATATTTTCTTTTGTCTTGACTTTAGAATCCCATTTGTAATTGCATGGTTCCACCTCTGCAATATTCCTAAATCCACCATGAAACATGAGTATGGGCAATACTTTAAAGGGACAAATAAAAGTCTTTCTTGTGACTTAAGCTCTTGTCATGTGTGATGATTTAAATTTAATTATCAGTGTAAGCCCATGCTGTATCTTTAATAACTTTTGAGTTAAATACATCTGCCAAGGTAAATATTAAATAACTGCATAGGGAGAGAGAGAACAATTAACAAGTGTAGGCAATAGAGAGCCTTTCTCTGGTGAGAGCTGAAACACAGAGAGTTGGTGACATGAAGAAACTCTCAGTGATAGAAATTACTTAGAAAGTTCTATTAAGAACAGAAAGAGTATACTTAATTTTATATACCAGACCATGACAAGGTGGAATTTAGGGGAGTGTTTTATGAAAGGATTTATTGTAGTTAGAGACAGAGGAGAGAAAGAGGAAAGGAAACTACTAAATAGTAGTCTCTGTCTTTGGCTTTTAAAATTTTGATTGCAATGTGTCTCAGTGTGGATGTCTTTGAGTTCATCTTACGTATAGTTTGTTGAGTTTCTTTGATGTTTCTTTTTCTTATTTTAAAGAACGTTATTTTTTAAGAAAATTGTAATTACAATAGCAATACATTTTTTTATTGTCAAAGCTTTAGAAAATACAGAAATCAAAAAAAAAAAAAGGAAAAAATCATCCATAATCTACCTTCTTCCATAAAAAAAAAACAAACACCCCAATTTTGGAGACTGTCTCTCTACTTTTTTATGCATATGTAAATATATTTATATAAAAATAGGATCATACTTGACATGCTGTTTTTAACTTGCTTCTCTTTAAAATTATGAACACCTTTCTGTACTAATATATCTACATCATTCTGTTTAATGTCATGTATTCCATGGTATGGATGGACTGTAATTTGTTTACTCTAGCTCCAGTTGCAAACACTATAGTTTCAATATTATGGCTTTTATTAAAATGCTGCACAGCATATCCTTTTACACACATTGGATTCTATCATTAGGATAAACTTCCAAAAGTGGAAACACTGGGTCAAAGGGTGTTTAAAATTTCAAGGCTTTTGATGCATATGGTTACCTCCAAAGAGGTTTATAAACAAAGTGTAAAACTGGTTGTTCCCCCACAGCCTTAAATATTGGGTAACATTGTTCTTTGTAATCTTCGCTAATCAGCAAAGGAAAAACAGTAAAACAAAATGAAAGACATTTCCGTGGTAATTTATATTTAATTACTGTGGAGATTGGCTCCTTAAAGATATATATTCACCATTGAATTTTTTCTTTATTGTATAGCTTCTTCATATCTTTTAGGCATATTCACCCATTCTTTTTTTATTTATTTAATTATTTTTGGCTGAGTTGGGTCTTTGTTGCTGCATGCAGGCTTTCTCTAGTTGCAGCGAGTGGGGGCGACTCTCTCGTTATGGTGCGCAGGCTTCTCATTGCGGTGGCTTCTCTTGTTGCAGACCACGGGCCCTAGGGTATGTGGGCTTCAGTAGCTGTGGCATGCAGACTCAGTAGTTTTGGCACGAGGGTTCTAGAGTTCAGGTTCAGTAGTCATGGTACACGGGCTTAGTTGCTCCGTGGCATGTGGGTTCTTCCTGGACCAGGGCTGGAACCTGTGTCCCCTGCACTGGGAGGCAGATTCTTAAACACTGTGTCAACAGGGAAGGCCCTCACCCATTCTTCTTTTTTTTTAAACATCTTTATTTTAGTATAATTGCTTTACAAGGTTGTGTTGATTTCTGTTGTACAACAAAGTGAATCAGCTATACATGTACATTTATCCCCATATCCCCTTCCTCTTGCGTCTCCCTCCCACCTTCCCTATCCCATGCCTCTAGGTGGTCACAAAACACCAAGCTGGTCTCCCTGTGCTATGCAACTACTTCCCACTAGCTATCTATTTTACATTTGGTAGTGTGTACATGTCCATGTCACTCTCTCACTTCATCCCAGCTTACCTCTCCCCATGTTCTCAAGTCCATTCTCTACATCTGGCCCCCATTCCTGTCTTGCCCTTTCCCCTAGGTTCTTCAGAAACTTTTTTTTTTTTTAGATTCCATATTTATGTGTTAGCATATGGTATTTGTTTTTCTCTTTCTGGCTTACTTCACTCTGTATGACAGACTCTAGATCCATCCACCTCACTACAAATAACCCAATTTAAGTTCTCTTTATGGCTGAGTAATATTCCATTGTATATATGTGCCACATCTTCTTTATCCATTCATCAGTCGATGGACACTTATGTTGCTTCCATGTCCTGACTGCTGTAAATAGAGCTGCAATGAACATTGTGGTACATGACTATTTTTGAATTATGGTTTTCTCAGGGTTTATGCCCAGTAGTGGGATTGCCCAGTAGTGGGTCATATGGGAGTTCTATTTTTAGTTTTTTAAGGAAGCTCTATACTGTTCTCCATAGTGGCTGTATCAAACTACATTCCCACCAACAGTGCAAGAGGGTTCTCTTTTCCCCACACCCTCTCCAGCATTTATTGTTTGTAGATTTTTTGCTGATAGCCATTCTGACTGGTGTGAGGTGATACCTCATTGTAGTTTTGATTTACATTTCTCTAATGATTAGTGATGTTGAGCATCCTTCCATGTGTTTGTTGGCAAACTCTATATCTTCCTTGGAGAAATGTCTATTTAGATCTTCTGCCCAGTTTTGGATTGGGTTGTGTTTTTTTTTTGATATTGAGCTACATAAGCTGCCTGTATATTTTGGAGGTTAATCCTGTGTCTGTTGATTTGTTTGCAAATATTTTCTCCCATTCTGAGGGTTATCTATTTGTTTTGTTTATGGTTTCCTTTGCTGTGCAAAACATTTTAAGTTTTATTAGGTCCCATTTTTTAATTTTTGTTTTTATTTCCATTTCTCTATGAGATGGGTCAAAAAGGATCTTGCTGTGATTTCTGCCATAGGAGAGTAAATTCATGAATTTATAAATACAACTTTAATTTTGTTTCATTCAAAATAATCCAGTTTTTGTGAAATCTTTCTCTATTTTGTTAAATAAACTTGAATTAGTGTACTACCTCCACAAGTAAAACAAAAAGAGATATTTTTCCAAAAAAGGCATATGGATGGCCAACAGGCACAAGAAAAGATGCTCAACATCACAGTCATCAGGGAAATGCAAATCAAAACCATAATGTGATACCACCTCACACATGTCAGAATGTCTATTATCAAAAAGACAAGACACAACAAGTGTTCATGAGGATGTGGATAAAATGGAACCATTGTGTGCTGTTAGTGGGAATGTAAATTGGTGCAGCCACTATGGAAAACAGTATGCAGGTTCCTCAAAAAATTAAAAATAGAACTACCATATGACCCAGTAATTTCACTCCTGGGTATCTAACTGAAGAAAATGAAAATACTAATTCGAAAAGATATATGTGCCCCTATGTTCATTGCAGCATTATTCAAACAGCCAAGATATGGAAGCTGCCCATTGATAGATGAATGAATAAAGAAGATGTGGTATACACACACACACACACACACACACACACAATGGAATATTACTGGACCATAAAAAAGAATGAACTCTTGTATTTTGTGACGCCATGGATGGACCTAGAAGGTATTATGCTAAGTGAAATAAGTCAGACAGAGAAAGACAAATACCGTATGGTCTCACTTATATGTGGAATCTAAAAATTAGAACAAACAAAATAAAACAAAACAGAAACAGACTCATAGACACAGAGAATGAAGTGGTTGCCAGAGCAGAGCAGTGTGAGGGGACAAAAAACATAGGAGAAGGGAATTAAAAGGTACAAAATTCCAGGTATAAAATAAATAAGTCACAGGGATATGATATATACATAGAGAATATAATCAATAATATAAAACTTTGTATCATGACAGATGGTAAGTGGTCTTATTGTGGTGGTCATTTAATAATGTATACAAATATTGAATCGCAATGTGGTACACATAAAATTAATATAATATTGTATGTTAATTATAACTTAATTAAAAATTTTGTTGAATAAAAAACCCTTGCAGAGTATCTTAATTCCTCTATTCAAGTGATTGGGGGAGAGATTAGACAACTCTTGTTTCAGGGTATTAGAAGATATATTTCCTTTCAATATGGACACAGACCTCCAGATATTTATATATATTTATATCAATGTAATCATGCATTGATTTTTCTGTATATACTTATCCATCATAAATAAGAACACAGGTATGTCTATACACACATATGTATCTGATTTGGAATTCTCTTAAACACCCATGTTTACCATTGATCAGTACTAGGGTGGTGCTCTAAAATTATTTTTCATTCATCTCTCTAAAAATATACCTTTTCCTGCCTTATACTTATGTGTATTTCTGGAAATTTTTGGATAGAACTTTACTTGATTTTAAGAGCAAAGGGCAGAAATGGGTTAGAACTCAGCAAAGTGAGAAACCATACCCCAGAGAAGGCTGGGATCGTTGGAGTCAAAGCCAAAATCTGTAAATGGGTTCTATGCTTGAAACTCTTTCTAAAAAAATGGATACTGCCTTTGTCCTCCATGAATTTTCAGAAAGAATGACCATTGTGTTTGTGATAGAAAGCTTTGAATCCTTAGATAATTACATCAGTCACACTTAGTCACGTTATCTAATGCATGCTGATTTTAATACAGGCTTTTTACCCCTTTAAGTATTTATAAAATGAAACATCTTCTGGTCCTCTAACTATTGCATCTCATATTAAAATTCGGACTACATCACCACAGCTACCAATTTACCTTTTTGAAAAATAAAAAGGTTAAGAAAAACTGAAGTGGAAAAACAGGATACTAGGGAAGTTCAGACAGTATTACAGTATGATATCAGCTTTTCCTCATTCTTGAATATTACATTATCTACTTGAAGATTTTTCCTTTGGTTTTAAAATTTTATTTTTAATAAACTTTAAATATAATTGACATTCAATCAAATGCACCCATTTAAAATGTAGTTTAATGAGATTTGACAAATGCATGCACTTGAGTAACTGCTAGCACAAAGCATGGAAACATCACTCAACTACATTTTCTCACGCCTTTTTGCAGTTAGCCCCTTCTCTCCACCCTGGGTCTCTGGAAATCACTAATCTGTTTTTTGTCATTATAGATTAGATTTCCCTTTTATAAAATTTCATATAAATGTAATAAAGCAGAATGCACTTTTTATGCCTGGTTTCTTTTCTTCCGTATAATTTTTTTCCCCATTCTTATTACATATATCAATAGCTCATTTCTTCCAATAGCTAAGTAGTAATACATTTTATGAATATATCACAATTTGCCTGCACATTCATCTCCTGATGAACATTTACTTCCGGTTTTGGGCTAATATAAATGAAACACCTATGAACATTTTAATACAGCTTATAAATACACACTTTAGATCTTGTGCTACTTTTGAAAAAAAGATACTAATCAACTTTAGATCCAGATTTTCAGAAGACAATCTGAAATCCTTTGTATGGACATGTATTTTCGTTTATTTTGGGTAAAGACCTAGGAGTGAATTAGTTGGCTTGCATATAAATGTATGTTTAATTTCATAAGATACTGTCAAATTTTTCAACAATTTGTTTTAATATTTTACATTATCATCAGCAATGCTTGAGAGTTCTAATTGCTCAATTTCCTCTACAAATCTTTGTACTGCCAATCTTTTAATTTTCGTCATTTCAGTGGGTCGGTAGTGGTATCTCAATTTTAATTTACTTTCCCTCATGACTGATGATGTTGAGTATCTTTTGATGTGCTTATTGGCCATTAATATATCATTTTTCATGAAATGTTTGTTCAAACACTTTGTTCACTTTATGTTATGTTGTCTTATTATTGAATTGTAAGTGTTCCTTATTTTTTTAAAAAGGGACATTTCTAAAGTCTTTGCATTTTCATATGAATTTTAAAATAAGTTTGTTAAATTTATACAAAATATCTGATGCAATATAAGTGATTGCAATCTCTATATCTATAGGGGGAGAAATTAAAATATAAAAAAATCTGAGTCATTTAATCCATGAACAAAATTTATCTCTCCATTTTACATATTCTCTAATTTTTCTCTTCAAAATTTTGTAGTTTTCAGTGTACACTTTACATATTTGTTAGATTTTTCCTTAAATATTGTACACTTTTTACATTATTACAAATTTTATTTTAAACAATTTTAATGTCTGATTGTTTATTGTTAATATACAGAAACATAATTGATTTTTGTATGTTGACTATGTATTCCACAACCTTGTTAAATCACTTAACAGTTCTAGTAGAAGTTTTGGATACTCTTCAGGTTTTCTAAAATAGTCATGTCATCTGTGGGAAAAAAGGACAGTTTCACCTCCTCCTTTCCAATTTGTAGTGATATCTCCTTCATTCCTAGACATTTGTTTCTCCTTTTGCTCTTTTTTTTTCTTTATCATTATAGCTAGAGGTTTATCAATTTTGCCAATTTTTTCAAAGAACCAGTTTTTTATTTCATTGATTTTTTTCTCTATTTACTTTTGCCAATTTAATAGATTTCTGCTTTACTTTTATTGTTTTATCTTTCCGTTTGCTTTGGATTTAATATGTTCTTAGTTTTCTAGTTTCTTGGGTGGAAGCTCAAGTTATTGTTTTGAGACCTTTTTTCTTATCAACTGCTGGAAGAGGTTTGTTAAATCTCCGACTGTGTTTATGAAATTTTCTATTTCTCTCTTAAATTCTGCCAGCATTTTCAACATGTACTTTGAAGCTCCATTATAAAGTACATACAAATTTATAATTGTTGTGTCTTCTAGATGTCTTATCCTTTTACCACTATAAATGTCCTTTGTTTTTACTCTTATATGGCTTATTTTTGTCCATCTACTTATTTTCAACTTTTTTGCATGTTCATATTTGAAGATGGTTTCTTTTAGACAGGATGCAGTTGAGTTTTGCTTTTTTATCCATTCTTATGTCTGGTTTTCATTGGAGTGGTTAGTTCACTAATATTTAAAATTTTTTGATGTGGCTGTATTTTGATCTATCACTTTACTATTTGTTTTGTGTTTTATCTCTTCTCTGTTTTTTGTTTCTTTGGTATAATCCTTTCTTCTTTTGGATTAAATATTTTTTTTTTAGAATCCCATTTTAACTTATTTATTGACTTTTCAGCTAAACTTTATTTCTTTGTCTTATTTTTTACTGGCTGCTCTGGAGATTGAATATACAATCTCAGCTTTTCTTAGTCTACTTAATGTTTAGATTATAACTATTCAGGTAAACTATCATAAATGTGTGACCACATAAATCTCTTTTCTATCACCCATCTTTAATATTATACTTGTCACATGTAGCATAGCTACATGCATTACAGTCTCAATATAATGATACAATTTTTGCTGTAGACAGATGTATGTATAAAATAGCTACCATTCTTATTTAATCTCTCTCAAGTCCTAGCCAAAGTACCTCATTTTCTTAATACTATTAGCTAGCATGGACCATTGGCATTTGTTTTTGTGAGATGTTTGTTAGAGTAATCTAGAGATAATTTTGCAATCTTGAGGTATAATTTTGTGTGATTCAACTTTGTTACATTTCCTCTAATACAATTTAAGTCTGTCCTGGTGAGAAGACATGTTGGCTAAAAATTGGAATTTTCCATTGTTTCACTCTTCTATGCTTTTCCCCAACAAGGCACTTCTGTAAATAGATTTAATCAATATTTTCCTACTATAGGAACAGGTTTTCTGAAGAGTCAAAAAGTTGGGCTTAACACTACTATAGGTAGGGATAAATGATGATGTAGTATTCCAGCAAAAAACCTAATGCAAAACACCCCCCCAAAAACCACACGTTCCCCCAAAAAAACCCAAACTATAACATATATCATTAATTGAGAGCACACTGCCTCTGTTATTTTGAGTGAGTTTAAAAGAAAAATTTTTTTTTACCTTTTCATTCTGTGGAAGCTCAATAAGAACAAATCCTGCTCCACTGATTTAATTGCCCAATTGCAGCTGCTGCATCTCGCAAAACTTTGAGTCCCTGAATACAGATCCCAATGTGACCTAAACAGAGAACCTGAGACAAGTAATGGATGAAAGAAGTTCAGGAATTCCCCATCCACTTTTCTCACATAATGCAAAGATATCCTGAACTTTCAGGTATCTGGCATAAAACATAACACTTAGTTTTGTGAACTGACCTAAGTAACTTTGGTCATTCAACAATTTTAAGATCTAATAAACCCCTGCCAGAGCAAGATATAAACTATACTACCTTCACTACAATCTCATTATCAGCTTTCGGTCTAAATTTTGCCACCAGCACACATATTTATTACTAGGAAGGCATATATGCACAGGCACATGCACACACACACACTCACACACACACATTTAACCTGATCTTGTAATTTTAAGTCTCTACTTGTCCTCTCTCTTCAGGCACTCCCACAAAGTGCCTGGAAAGGAAGATTTACTTCAAGGCTGATGTTATGCTGATGTCTGATCAGCTAGTCTTCTGTTCAGTTCAGCTTTGGAGACCTTCAGTGTGTTTGTGTGTGTACAGCCAAGTGAAGTTGTAGATTTGGTGTTCTGCCCTGAAGGTTCATTCAAGTAGAATGGAGTTTGCAACATCTGGAAGTCTAGTCAGCTCTGTATCTTTAAAAAAGAACACTCATTTAATCAGTGAAAAATTATGTCTAATATTCCTTATGCTACTTAACAAACCCTGTGCTGTATATTTAGGTAAAATCACTTCTTGTCACCACCTCTGGATTTCTGATTAGTATAACTAACTGCCCCTAGGGTATATATTACTGTTAAATTAAGCACACACATCTGCTTTGAATTTTGAAGTATTTTAATGTAAGAAATTTTGACAAGATAACACATATTCTACCACTTGTCCCTTTTGAGGGTAAGGATAGATATACTGAAGTGAATATTAGACTTCTAATTAGCAAAACAAAACAAAACAAGCTAGCCTAGACTTTGAAAAAAACATTTGTGGAGCACCAAACTCAGTTCAGGGGTCAACAGTGAGGACATCCTATCAGCTGTGGGACTTTTAAAAGAAATAATTACATGATACCTACTTATTTATATGTAAAAAAAATCCTCAGCTTATGAATGGATCCATTAGCTCTTTACACTCTTCGTCTTATATGTTAGTTCAGGTCCAACTGAAAAGCAGACTCTAAGATGGGATTATACATGAAAAAGAACACCTGAGTATGATAGAAGGAGAAGGAGTAGGAGAATACAGGGAGTCTTTAGACCATACTGCAGAACTGATGCCTGTAAAAGAAGGGCTAGTGGAAGGAGGACAGGAGAAGAAAGTGTCTACACCACAGCAGAGTTTTAGGAAGGAATCAATCAGCCAGCAAAATATGTAATCTTCAAGCCAACATCACCTATTAGGAGAGTCTCCCATCTTGCAGGAAAATTTGCTTCTCTGCCACATGCAATCTTTGGCTGGATGTAGCTCCTGGGAAGTGTGGTCTTGGTAAAACACAGTGGTGGATTCAATGTGCAGCAGCTGGAGCCATTAGGAAATTATATACTCACAGCCAGAGACCTGAGTGCTACATTCTCTTGACTGATACGACTTTTTTGAATGTATGCGAATTATGGAAATTATTAATTATAGGAATTATTCCTAAAACTAAACTCATTGCTTGAGTCAAGTATTTCTTATAAGGAAACCAATGATAACCTCTTTTACTTGATGTACTTTTCTTAGTTATCCATGTCATATGAGTAAACATAATGTCATTGGTAATTAAAATGTTAATTTTGGCTTAGAATTTTTCATTAGGAGAGGACTTAAGATGACAGTTATAGGAACCTTGCTTCTAATAGTCCATTGAAGGACTTGAGGGCTTTACAGTGAAGTAAAATGGATACTAAACTGGCTATCATATGTCTTGACCCTGCCCCTTGCTAATGGTATGACTTCTGGCAGGCTACTTGACACCTCTGGTTCTCAATGTTCCCATAGGCAAAAAGGTTTTTTATTTCAACTTTAAAATTCTGTGACTTTCTACACAAGGAGAAATGTTAAGTTATCATAGAGATCCATATTAAGAAATAATGGGATAAAAGAATAAGATGCATTTTTATGTTGTGTATAAGTGTCTGTGTGTTTGAGTTTAATAATAAACATGTTCATACCCTCTTACTTGTTAAAAGTGTAAGTAGGTATAATCTTTCTTGAAACTCATTTGTCAATATGTATCTAGAACACCTAAACAACAGCCATTTGACACACTTATTCAAGAGCTTCTCAGAAATTCTAACAAAGATTCATGTACAAGGATGCTTCCACAGCACTGTTTAAAATAGTGCAGAATTAAAAACAATTCACATGCCTACCCTGGTGGGATAGTTTTTAAAAAGCCTTGATTATATAGACTATTCCAGACCCACATCAAAGTATGTTTTTGAAAAAAACAATGACATGTAGTAATAATATATGAGAAAAGAAAGATTAAAAACTATATACATTATTAGCAAACGTTAGAAAAAATATATGCAGACAGACAATGGAAGAAGCTTCAAATGCATGTTAATCATCCTTGCTAGGGATTATAGATGCATTTTCTTTTCTTTTTTTTTATTTTGCGATATGCAAGCCTCTCACTGTTGTGGCCTCTTCCGTTGCGGAGCACAGGCTCCGGATGCGCAGGCTCAGCGGCCATGGCTCACGGGCCTAGCCACTCCGCGGCATGTGGGATCTTCCCGGACAGGGGCACGAACCCGTGTCCCCTACATCGGCAGGTGGACTCTCAACCACTGTGCCACAAGGGAAGCTCCTTATTTTCTTTTTATATCTGCTTTTATTTTCAAAGTTTTGAAATATCCAATGATTATTGCTTGAACAATTATTTTCAATAAGCAGTTTTTGGAATGAACAATGAATATGACCAATAAATATATTTTAAAGATGAAACAATTTGTTGAGAAAAAGGAGCTGAAACAATCAAAAAGAGAATGAGATTCAAGAAAGAGATGACAAATTTGAACTCTATCTTTAAAAATAACCCAAATACTTTACAAATAACATAATAAATATTAGGCAATGAATGCTATGAATCTCACATTGTTTTTGCTAGGCACAGTAACTTAAATCTGTTTTCTTTGTCTGGAGTTTGCTCTGGAGATCGTTTGGGGACAGTACATTAAAGTCAAGCCTATTTTATGTCTTCATTGTTTTCATGCAGTTTTATTGAGATATAATTGACATACAGCACTGAATAGATTAAAGGTGTACAACATAATGATTTCACTTACATCATGGTATGATTATCACAATTAGTTTAGTGAACATCCATCATCTCATATAGAGACAAAATTTAATAGAAAAAATGTTTGCCTTGTGATGAGAACTCTTAGGATTTATTCTCTTAACAACTTTCATATATAAAATACAACAGTTTTAATTATATTTATCGTGTTGTACATTACATCCCTAGTACTTATTTGTCTTATGACTGGAAGTTTATACATTTTGACTGCTTTTATCTAATTCCTCTTACCCCCAACTTCCACTTCTGGTAACCACAAATTGTATATCTTTTCTCTGAGTTTGTTTTTTATTGTTGAAGTATAACTGAATTACAATACTATGTTCGTTCCTGGTACACTGCATAGCGATTTGATATTTCTATACATTTCAAAGTGATCACCATGATAAATCTAGTTACCATCTGTCACCATACAGAGATATTACATAGTTCTTGACTACATTCCCTACACTGTATATTTCATACTATTGAATCATTTATTTTGCAAATGTAAATTTGTACCTCTCATTCTCTCACCTGCTTCTTCCCTCCCACTTGCCCTCCCCTCTGGTAACCACCAGTTTGTTCTATCTATAACTCTGTTTCATTGTTCATTTGTTTTGTTTTTTTAGACTCCACATATAAGTGAAATCATACAGAATTTGTCTTTCTCTGTCTGACTTATTTCGTTAAGCATAATACCTTCCAGGTCCATCCATATTGACTCAAATGGCAAGATTTCATTCTTTTTATGGCTGAGTAATATTCCATTCCATCTTATTTATCCATTATCTATTGATGGACTTTTTGGTTACTTCCATATCTTGACTATTGTAAATAATACTGCAGTGAACATAGGGCTGCATAGCTTTTAGAATTAGTGTTTTTGTTTTTTTCAGATAAATACCTGAAGTGGAATTGCTGGATTATATGGTAGTACTATTTTTAATTTTTTGAGGAATCTCCATATTGTTTTTCATAGTGGCTGCACCAGTTTGCATCTCCCTTAAACAGTTCATGAGACTTTCCTTTTCTTCAATTCCTTGCCAACACTTATAATTTGTTGTCTTTTTGATAATAGCCATTCTAACAGGTAGGAGGTGATATCTCATTATGGCTTTGATTTCCATTTCCCTGATGCTTAGTGATGAGCACTTTTTCATATGCCTGTTTGGCCATCTGTATATCTTCTTTGGAAAATTATCTATTCAGATCTATGTCCATTTTTCAGTCAGATTGTTTTCTTGATGTTGAATTCATACGAATTTTTTGGATATTAGCTCCTTATCGGATATATCATTTGCAAGTATCTTCTCCCATTTACTAAGCAGCCCTTTCGTTTTTTGATAGTTTCCTTCACTTTTCGAAAGCTTTTTAGTTCAACGTAGTCTCATTTGTTTATTTTGGCTTTTGTTTCCCTTGCCTGAGGAGACATATCTTATTTCTAATACTGATGTCAAGGAGTATCCTGCCTATGTTTTCATCCAGAGGTTTTGTGGTTTCATTCTTACATTTAAGTCTTTAATCCATTTTTGAATTTATTTTTGTGCATGATGTGAGAGAATAGTCCAGTTATTTTGCATGTAGCTGTCCAGTTTTCTCAACACCATTTATTGAAGAGGCAGTCTTTTCCCCATTGTATATTCTTGCCTTCTTTGTCATAGATTAATCACCCACATAAGTATTAGTTTATATCTGAGCTCTCTATTTCATTTGTCTATGTGTCTTTTTATGGCAGTACTATACTGTTTTTCTTTTGTGATGTGCTTATTATTATTATTATTAAACTTTTATACAAAATGACCAAGTTCACTCCTGGACGTTACTCACAGCCAAGCCTTAGCTACTATGTGGCAAGTAGCAAAAGAGTCAATGATGCTGGCTGTTTCATTTCTGGTGACTGACCTCTGCTACTTCAGAAGGCTGCATCTATATTCAGGACACCAGCTGAAATGGTAGGTGGTTGCATCATCTTTAAATTTCAAAAATACCCTTGCTCTTCAAAGTAGCAATTTGATATTATTGTCCCCTTTTTCTTTTAGGTGGATTGGATAGCTGCTAAAACAATTTAAAAGTAAATATTTTCATGCATATGTTTTATTTTTAAGGTTCAGAGAGAGTTCAAGACGGGAGAGAAAAGGGAAAATTCACCAATTTTCTTTCTTTTTACTTGGTTCAGGGAACCTCAGCATGGAGGTGGAAGTTGATTTACTCAGTTATTGTGCTAGAGAGTGGAAAGGAGAGACACCCCATGCCAAGCTGATGAGAAAGTTGTGTCTATTTGTACAGCTCATGGAGGAAGGAGAATTTTTGTGAAAAATCAGGAAACACATTCCAGTCTGCTTTACTAAATCCCAAGACCAACTAATACCAAATGTGATTCAAGGAACAATTGTGGTTCTAATTAAAAGCCAAAGAACTGCTGGACATTGCCTTTGGGCCTTTCACCTAGAGCTAGTGCCTTTGAGGACTTGAGTAAATTAGGTCTGTAATTTCAGGACACTTGAGCATTGTACCCTTTTCAGCTCTCTCCTGGCCAGGTCTATTAAATATCTGCACATACAGTGGAGACTTCTGTCCTTGAAGGGATCAGGCAACTTGACATACAATACTTGGAAGATTTTTAGAATTTTCCATTAGACCAATCCTGGTAAATATTCCCAACACTGCTGTCCAACCTTGTCACTAGCAAAAGCCAAAAAAAAAAAAAAAAAAAAAAGACAAAAGTACATTTAAAGTACTCTTTAATATGGTCTTAAAAGTGTACACTAGTACTTTTCATTGTGCTCAAGTTGTATCCATCTCCCCAAAATGACATTCCCTGGATCTGTGCTTCCAGGAATTTGTCAGCTAAAAAAGCATGACATGGACTCTATACACACGAAAGTCACTTTAAAATTATATGTGGTCATATTCATAACTTATAATTGTCTTTGTTTCTGTTGCCCACTTAATTTGAGAGTAACACCTTGCTGAAAATGCAGTAAATTCATTTTTTTAATTTTCTTATCCAATGTAATTAAAAACAACTTTTTCTTTTTGTGCTAATAGGTTCATGAGGAGCTGTTTTGGCGGCATTATATTAAGTGTGTTGGACAATAGAGATATAACAGTGATGCACTACAATGAATGCATCAGATCTTCAACCATTGCCTCTCTTTTCCACTCTGGAAAAGAACAAGAAATAGTGAAGGTGTGTCCTCATATTACCGAGTCCAAGCTTGTACTGCTCACTGCAGGACAGGTCAATAAATGGAGAGACAATGTGTTAGGGCAAGAAAATAACAACTTTATTCAGAAAGCCAGCAGAACAAGAAGATGGTGGACTAGTGTCTCAAAGAACCATCTTACCTGGGTTAGAATTCAGGCTTTTTTTAATACTAAAAGAGGAGAGGATGTGGCTTGTTGTTGCAAACATCTTGGTGCTGGAATCCTTTGTTTTTGCAGCTGTCCACTTATATCTGGTCACAATATTCCTATAAACGTCCAAAAAGACAATTGTTATTTTCTGTTCTGCAACTTTTTATCTCTGTATGAATGGAAAAGTGTATCTTAAAAAGTGAGGCCTGGAGGCAGAGCATTGAGAAAGGGCAATTATGTATATTTCAGGCTATAAGCAACATTCTTTCACAAATGTACAGAGTCAGCATGACTAAGCACAAGCAACAGCGTATAAAGGTTAGCACTAAAGGAATAGGTCCAATATGGAGTCAGGTTTGTTCTTCTCTGTTACACACACACTGGAAACACAGGAAAAAGTTACATTGATGGTAACTGGAGCACAGATGCTCTGGGTCTTCTTGGGTGGCTTTGTACACAGAATATCATGAGATTGAAGGAATTTTGAGAGGTCTTTTAGCCAAGTCCTCTGTCTCTCATGTCAGTTTTTAAATAAATCATCTCAGAAAGATAGTCACACTCAATTTTGTTTGTTTTTAATCCAGCATCTGTTCTTGAGAATTGCATCTGTCTTTAATAAGTAAAATGTTCTACTAAAATTCACTTTTTTACTCCATAGTTATTTGACCTTTTAAAAATTATTATTTTTTTAATTGATGTATAGATGATTTACAGTATTATATAAATTTCAGGTATACAACACAGTGATTTGCAATTTTTAAAGATTATAGTTGTTATAAAATAGTTCATATAAAATATTGGCTACATTCCCTGCACAGTACAATATATCCTTGTAACTTATACATTTTATACATAGTACTTTGTATGTAACTACTACCCATTTCCTCCCCCTCTCCTCTTCCCTCTCCCCACTGATAACCACTCATTTGTTTTCTATATCAGTGAATCTGTTTCTTTTCTGTTATATTCATGTTAGTTTTATTTCTTAGATTCCACATATAAGTGATAACATAGAGTTTTTGTCTTTGTCTGAGTTATCTCACTAAACATAATACCCTCTAGGTCCATCCATGCTGTCTCAAATGGCAAGATTTCATTCTTTTTTATTTTTTATGTCTGAGTAGTGTTACACACATACACACAAAGTTTTCTTTATCCATTCATCTGGATGGACAGTTAAGTTGTTTCCATATCTTTGCTGTTGTAAATAATGCTGCTATGAACATTGGGGTACATGTATTTTTTTTGAATTTGTATTTCTGTTTTCTTCAGATATATAACAAGGAGTGGAATTGTTGGGTCATATGGTAGCTCTACTTTTAGTTTTTTTTAGGAAACTCCATACTGTTTTCCATAATGGCTGCACAAATTTACATTCCCACCAACAGCGTACAAGTGTTTGCTTTTCTCCATATTCTTGCCAACATTTGTTATTTGTTTTTTTTTTTAATAGTAGCCATTCTGACAATTGTGAGGTGATGTCTCATTGTAGTTTTGATTTGCATTTCCATGATAATTAGAGACGTTGAACATTTTTTCATGTACCTGTCAGCCATCTGTATGTCTTCTTTGGAAAAAATGTCTATTCAGGTTCTTCTGCCCATTTTTAAATTGGGTTGTTTGTTTTTCTGATATCAAATTTTATGATCTGTTTATATATTTTGGATATTGACCCCTTATTGGTCATGTCATTTGCAAATATTTTCTCTCATTCCATAGGATTTTTTGTTTGTTTGTTTTGTCAAAAGTTTCCTTTCCTGTGCAAAAGCTTTTAAGTTTAATTAGGTCCCACTTCTTTATTTTTTGCTTTTGATTCCTTTGCCTGAGGAGACAGAGCCAAATAAATATTGCTATGATTTATGTCAGGGTGTTCTGTCTATGTTTTCCTCTAGGAATTTTATGGTCTTTGGCCTTACATTTAGGTCTTTAATATATTTTGAGCTTATTTTTGTAAATTGTATGAGAAAATGTTCTAATTTTATTCTTTCACATGTGGCTGTCCAGTTTTCCCAGCACACTTACTGAAGGGACCTTTTCCCATTTATATTCTTGCCTCCTTTGTTGTAGATTAATCAACCATAAGTGTGTAGATTTATTTCTGGACTCCCTATTCTATTCCATTAATCTTTGGGTCTATTTTTGTGCCAGTAACATACTGTTTTGATTACTGTGTAGCTTTGTAGTATAGTCTAAAAAAAGTGTGAATGATACCTCCACTCTGTTCTTTCTCAATATTGTTTTGGCTATCTGTGGTCTTTTGTGTTACCATACAGATTTTAAAATTATTTGTTCTGGTGCTGTGGAAAATGCCATTGGTGTTTTGATAAGGATTACATTGATTCGGTAGATTGCCTTGGGTAGTGTGGTCATTTTAACAATATTAATTCTTCTGATTATGACCATGGTTTATCTTGCCATCTGTTTGTGTCATCTTTAGTTACTTTCATCAGTGTCTGATAGATTTCCAAGTACAGTTCTTTTACCTTCTTAGTTAGATTTATTCCAAGGTATATTATTTTTTTGATGCAATATAACTAGGATTGTTTTCTAAATTTCTCTTTCTGATCACTTGTTGTTAGTGTATAGAAATGCAACAGATTTATGTATATTAACTTTGTATCCTGAAACTTTACCAGATTCACTGATGAGGTCTAGAAGTTTTTTGATGGCATCTTTAGCATTTTCTATGTATAGTTACATAACATCTGCAAACTGTGACAGTTATACTTCTTCCTTTCCAAATTGAATTATTTTTATTCTTTTTTCATCTCTAATTGTCTAGTAATTCCAATACTATGTTGAATAAAAGTAAAGAGAGTAGGCATCCTTATCTTGTTCCTGATCTTAGAGAAAATGCTTTCATCTTTTCACTGTTGCATATGATGTTAGCTCTGTGTTGTCATATACAGCCTTTATTATGTTGAGATATATTCCCTCTATACGTGCTTTGGGGAGAGTTTTTGTCATAAATAGATGTTGGATTTTATCAAAATCTTTTTCCACATCTATTTAGGTGATCATATGACTTGTGTTCTTCAATTTGTTATTGAGTTGTATATGGATTAATTTGTGGATATTAAATCATCCTTGAATCCCTGGGATATATCCCACTTGGTCATGGTGTATGATTCTTTTACTGTATTATTTTCTTTTTCATGTTTCATAAAGTATTTATTAATTGTATGCTGATATTCAGTCACCAAAATAATCACTGTTATACTATACCTAGGTCATTCAAGTTTTCCCTTCTCAGTAGTTGTCCTAACAGTGGGAATATCCTGAAGTGAAAAAAGGTCAGGATTTTTTCATTTCATTTCACAGGATACAAGAATGACAAATTTACAAGCAAATTCCACAGCCCAGGGAAGTACTGACATTTTCACCTATTCTTTTGCCTTTCAGCTTTGCTTTTCAGATACAAAGAATGATCTGAATATAATCTTATTCTGGGTAAATTTATTGTAGCCACAGACACTCTAGGATAGTATTTGGCTTAAGAAGAAGAACACTGTTTCACAAACAAGAAAGACATTGGTAGAAACATAGGTTTGTAACTTACAGTTTGTGTGACCTAAATTCCCTGAACCTTATCTGTTGAGACACGACACCTATATAATATCAGCTATTTTAATTACAGGGATTGTGGTGAGACTTATATAAACATATAATTATGAAGACTGGCAAGTCTCACCCATTGAAAGAGTGAGTCCCAAGGACCTGTATCCTTATCTTGTATCACCATGGCAAGTGAATAAGTTAACAATTTTCTCAACCCTTCCCCAAAGGGACCTAACCTAAGACCATTTAGTCAACGAAGAAAATACCCAAACATTTCAAGGGTTTTGGGCACAGGGTTTAGGTTGACACTGAAACATCATCATGTTCTCCCTGTTAGAGTACCAGAATATGGGAGTGAAGTAATAAATCCAGTCTTTTCTAAATCCTCTGCTAACAGTGGGTCCACAGAGTGCACCAGTGCCTATTTGTCCCCTCTCCTTTTCCTAAAGGCATAATTATTATGAACATATTTGGTAATTAGCAGAACCTCCATATTGGTTCCTTAGACTTTGGGATAAGACCTATGCAACTTCAAACCACCTTCTTCAAGATTATAGTTTTTTTTTTAATTCAAACAGAAAGTCACAAAAATTATAATCATCCTCATCAGTTCACTCAGTCCCATGTAATTAATATTTTTTCATCTTGATCTTTTGTTAGAACTTTTATGAATTCATCAGTTTTCCATTAGAGTTCTGAAAATGCTTATTCATTCAGTTCAGCAGTATAGTCAGTTACCAGAAACCTGTACTTGTCAGAGTCTTTTCCATGAATTCCTTGAAGATGAAACCGTTTTATAGGAACATATTTGCAAAAGCATCAGAGTACACCCAGAACTGTCTGTAAATGAAAAAAATATTTAAAAATGACCACAGTTAAAGATTTGATGAAAGTTCATAATAATGCAATTGACAAGGAAATTTAGTTATTTCTGAGATATACATTTTAAAGTAATAACTAGAATATGACATAACATTATACTAGAACATATAAGATTTTTAGAAATGTCGTGTAATGTCTGACACATTTATATTAACATATTTCCATACAAATAACCCAAAGAAAGTTTAGTATTAGTTGTTTTTGTTTGTTTGTTTGTTTGTTTTATATTGCAGGTTCTTATTAGTCATCAATTTTATACACATCTGTGTATACATGTCAATCCCAATTGCCCAATTCAGCACACCACCATCCCCACCCCACCAGTTTCCCCCACTTGGTGTCCATATGTTTGTTCTCTACAACTGTGTCTCAGCTTCTGCCCTGCAAACCGGTTCATCTGTACCATTTTCTAGGTTCCACATACATGTGTTAATATACGATATTTGTTTTTCTCTTTCTGACTTACTTCACTCTGTGTGACAGTCTCTAGATCCATCCACGTCTCAACAAATGCCTCAATTTCATTCCTTTTTATGGCTGAGTAATATTCCATTGTATATATGTACCAAAACTTTTTTAACCATTCATCTGTCGATGGACATTTAGGTTGTCTCCATGACCTGGCTATTGTAAATAGTGCTGCAATGAACATTGGGGTGCATGTGTATTTGAATTATGGTTTTCTCTGGGTATATGCCCAGTAGTGGGATTGCTGGATGATATGGTAATTCTATTTTTAGTTTTTTAAGGAACTTCCATACTGTTCTCCATAGTGGCTGTATCAATGTACATTCCCACCAACAGTGCAAGAGGGTTTCCTTTTCTCTGCACCCTCTCCACCATTTGTTGTTTGTAGATTTTCTGATGATGCCCATTCTAACTGATGTCTGGTGATACCTCATTGCAATTTGATTTGCATTTCTCTAATAGTTAGTGATGTTGAGCAGCTTTTCATGTGCGTCTTGGCCATATGTATGTCTTCTTTGGAGAAATGTCTATTTAGGTCTTCTGCCCATTTTTGGATTGGGTTGTTTGTTTCTTTCATTAATTCATTTTATTTATTTTTTTAAACATCTTTATTGGACTATAATTGCTTTACAATGGTGTGTTAGTTTCTGCTTTATAAAAAAGTGAATCAGTTATACATATACATATATTCCCACATCTCTTCCCTCTTGTGTCTCCCTCCCTCCCACCCTCCCTATCCCACCCCTCTAGGTGGTCACAAAGAACCGAGCTGATCTCCCTGTTCTATGTGGTTGCTTCCCACTAGCTATCTATTTTATGATTGGTAGTGTATACATGCCCATGCCACTCTCACCCATCACAGCTCACCCTTCCCCCTCCCCAGCTAACCCCTCCCCCTCCCCATATCCCCAAGTCCATTCTCTAGTATGTCTGTGTATTTATTCCCGTCTTACCCCTAGTTTCTTCATGACATTTTCTTTTTTTAGATTCCATATATATGTGTTAACATATGGTATTTGCCTTTCTCTTTCTGACTTACTTCACTCTGTATGACAGACTCTAGGTCCATCCACCTCACTACAAATAACTCAATTTCATTTCTTTATATGGCTGGGTAATATTCCATTGTATATATGTACCACATCTTCTTTATCCATTCATCTGATGATGGACACTTAGGTTGTTTCCATCTCCTGGCTATTGTAAATAGAATTGCAATGAACATTTTGGTACATGATTCTTTTTCAATTATGGTTTTCTCAGGGTATATGACCAGTAGTGGGATTGCTGGGTCATATGGTAGTTCTATTTGTAGTTTTTTAAGGAACCTCCATACTGTTCTCCGTAGTGGCTGAACCAATTCACATTCCCACCAGCATTGCAAGAGTTTACCCTTTTCTCCACACCTATTCCAGCATTTATTGTTTCTAGAATTTTTGATGATGGCCATTCTGACTGGTATAAGATCATATTTCATTGTAGTTTTGATTAGCATTTCTCTAATGATTAATGATGTTGAGCATTCTTTCATGTGTTTGTTGGCAATCTGTATAACTTCTTTGGAGAAATGTCTATTTAGGTCTTCTCCCCATTTTTGGATTGGGTTGTTTGTTTATTTGTTATTGAGCTGCATGAGCTACTTGTAAAATTTGGAGATTAATTCTTTATCAGTTGCTTCATTTGCAAATATTTTCTCCCATTCTGAGTGTTGTCCTTTGGTCTTGTTTATGGTTTCCTTTGCTGTGCAAAAGCTTTGAAGTTTCATTAGGTCCCATTTGTTTATTTTTGTTTTTATTTCCATTTCTCTAGGAGGTTGGTCAAAAAGGATCTTGCTGTGATTTAAGTCATAGAGTGTTCTGCCTATGTTTTCCTCTAAGAGTTTGATAGTTTCTGGCCTTACATTTAGGTCTTTATTGCACTTTAGGCTTATTTTTGTGTATGGTGTTAGGCAGTGTTCTAATCTCATACTTTTACATGTACCTGTCCAGTTATCACAGCACCACTTATTGAAGAGGCTGTCCTTTCTCCACTGTACACTTCTGACTCCTTTATCAAAGATAAGGTGACCATATGTGCATGGGTTTATCTCTGGGCTTTCTATCCTGTTCCATTGATCTATCTTTCTGTTTTTGTGCCAGTACCATACCGTCTTGATTACTGTTGCTTTGTGGTATAGTCTGAAGTCAGGGAGCCTGATTCCTCCAGCTCCATTTTTCATTCTCAAGATTGCTTTGGCTATTCGGGGTCTTTTGTGTTTACATACAATTTGTGAATTTTTTTGTTCTAGTTCTGTGAAAAATGCCAGTGTTAGTTTGATAGGGATTGCATTGAATCTGTAGATTTCTTTGGGTAGTAGAGTCATTTTCACAATGTTGATTCTTCCAATCCAAGGACACGGTATATCTCTCCATCTATTGGTATCATACTTAATTTCTTTCATCGGTGTCTTATAATTTTCTGCATAAAGGCCTTTTGTCTCCTTAGGTAGGTTTATTCCTAGATATTTTATTCTTTTTATTGCAATGGTAAATGGGAGTGTTTTTTGATTTCACTTTCAGATTTTTCATCATTAGTGTATAGGAATTCCAGAGATTTCTGTGCATTAATTTTGTAACCTGCTACTTTACCAAATTCATTGATTAGCTCTAGTAGTTTTCTGGTAGCATCTTTAGGATTCTCTATGTATAGTATCTATGTATAGTATCATGTCATCTGCAAACAATGAAAGCTTTACTTCTTCTCCGATTTGGATTCCCTTTATTTCCATTTCTTCTCTGATTGCTGTGGCTAAAACTTCCAATACTATGTTGAATGAAAGTGGATAGAATATGCAACCTTGTTTTGTTCCTGATCTTATTGGAAATGCTTTCAGGTTTTCACCACTGAGGATGATGTTGGCTGTGGGTTTGTCATATATGGCCTTTATTATGTTGAGGAAAGTTCCCTCTATGCCTAGTTTCTGCAGGGTGTTTATCATAAATGGGTGCTGAATTTTTTCGAAAGCTTTCTCTGCTTCTATTGAGATGATCATATGTTTTTCTGCTTCAGTTTGTTAATATGGTGTACCATGTTGATTGAGTGCATATATTGAAGAATCGTTGCATTCCTGGAATAAACCCCACTTGATCATACTGTATGATCCTTTTAATGTGCTGTTGGATTCTGTTTGCTAGTATTTTGTTGAGGATTTTTGCATATATGTTCAACAGTGATATTGGTCTGTAGTTTTCTTTCTTTGTGACCTCTTTGTCTGGTTTTGGTGTAAGGGTGATGGTGGCCTCGTAGAATGAGTTTGGGAGTGTTCCTCCCTCTGCTATATTTTGGAAGAGTTTGAGAAAGATAGGTGTTAGCTCTTCTCTAAATATTTGATAGATTTTGCCTGTGAAGCCATCTGGTCCTGGGCTTTTGTTTGTTGGAAGATTTTTAATCACAGTTTCAACTTCAGTGCTTCTAATTGGTCTGTTCATATTTTCTATTTCTTCCTGATTCAGTCTTGGCAGATTGTGCATTTCTTAGAATTTGTCCATTTCTTCCAGGTTGTCCATTTTATTGGCATAGCATTGCTTGTAGTAATCTCTCATGATCTTTTGTATTTCTGCAGTGTCAGTTGTTACTTCTCCATTTTCATTTCTAATTCTATTGATTTGAATCTTCTCCCTTTCTTTCTTGATGAGTCTGGTTAATGGTTTATCAATTTTGTTTATCTTCTCAAAGAACCAGCTTTTAGTTTTATTGATCTTTGCTATTGTTTCCTTCATTTCTTTTTAACTTATTTCTGATCTGATCTTTATGATTTCTTTCGTTCTGCTAAGTTTGGGTTTTTTTTTGTTCTTCTTTCTCGAATTGTTTTAGGTGCAGGGTTAGGTTGTTTTTCTGAGATGTTTCCTGTTGCTTAAGGTAGAATTGTTTTGCAATTAAGTTCCCTCTTAGAACTGCTTTTGCTGCATACCATAGGTTTTGTGTGGTCGTCTCACCATTGTCATTTGTTTCTCAGTATTTTTTGATTTCGTCTTTGATTTTTGCAGTGACCACTTCATATTAAGTAGTGTGTTGTTTAGCCTTCATGTGTTTGTATTTTTTACAGGTCTTTTCCTGTAATTGATATCTAGTCTCATAGCATTGTGGTCAGAAAAGATACTTGCTACAATTTCAGTTTTCTTAAATTTACCTAGGCTTTATTTGTGACCCAAGATATGATATATCCTGGACAATGTTCCATGAGTCTTTGAGAAGAATGTGTATTCTGTTGTTTTTGGATGGAATTTCCTATAAAGATCAATTAATTCCATCTTGTTTAATGTATCATTCAAAGCTTGTGTTTCCTTTTATTTTCATTTTGGATGATCTGTCCATTGGTGAAAGTGGGGTGCTAAAGTCCCCTACTATGAATATGTTACTATTGATTTCCCCTTTTATGGCTGTTACTAATTACCTTATGTATTGAGGTGCTCCTATGTTGGGTGCATAAATATTTAAAATTGTTATATCTTCTTCTTGGATCGATCCCTTGATCATTATTTAGTGTCCTTCTTTGTCTCTTATAATAGTCCTTATTTTAAAGTCTATTTTGTCTGATATGAGAATTGCTACTCCAGCTTTTTTTTTTTTTTTTTTTTTTTTTTTTTTTTTTTTTTTTGCGGTATGTGGGCCTCTCCCATTGCGGATCAACTGGCTCCAGACATGCAGGCTCAGCAGCCATGGCTCACGGGGGCAGCTGCTCTGCGGTATGTGAGATCTTCCCAGACCAGGGCACGAACCCATGTCCCCTGCATCGGCAGGCGGACTCTCAACCACTGCGCCACCAGGGAAGCCCTACAGCTTTCTTTTGATTTCCATTTGCATGGAATATGTTTTTCCATCCCCTCACTTTCATTCTGTACATGCTCCTAGGTCTGAAATGGGTCTGTTGTAGACAACATATATATGTGTCTTGTTTTTGTATCCATTCAGGCAGTCTGTGTCTTTTGGTGGGAGCATTTAATCCATTTACATTTAAGGTAATTATTGATATGTATATTCCTATTCCTATTTCTTAATTGTTTTGGGTTTGTTATTTAGGTCTTTTCCTTCTCTTGTGTTTGTTGCCTAGAGAAAATCCTTTAGCATTTGTTGTAAAGCTGGTTTGGTGGTGCTGAACTCTCTCAGCATTTGCTTGTCTGTAAAGGTTTTAATTTCTCCATCAAATCTGAATGAGTTCCTTGCTGGATAGAGTAATTTTGGTTGTAGGTTTTTCTCCTTCATCACTTTAAATATGTCCTGCCAGTCCCTTCTGACTTGCAGAGTTTCTGCTGAAAGATCAGCTGTTAACCTTATGGGGATTCCCTTGTGTGTTTTTTGTTGTTTTTCCCTTGCTGCTTTTAATATATATTCTTTGTATTTAATTTTTGATAGTTTGATTAATATGTGTCTTGATGTGTTTCTCCTTGGATTTATCCTGTATGGGGCTCTCTATGTTTCCTGGATTTGAGTAACTATTTCCTTTCCCATATTGGGGAAGTCTTCCACTATAATCTCTTCAAATATTTTCTAAGTCCCTTTCTTTTTCTCTTCTTCTTCCGGAACCACTATAATTCGAATGTCGGTGTGTTTAATATTGTCCCAGAGGTCTGTGAGACTGTCCTCAGTTCTTTTCATTTTTCTTTATTCTGTTCTGCCATAGTTATTTCTCCTATTTTATCTTCCAGGTAACTTATCCATTCTTCTGCCTCAGTTATTCTGCTATTGATCCCTTCTAGAGTATTTTTAATTTCATTTACTGTGTTGTTCATCGTTGCTTGTTCCCCTTTAGTTCTTCTTGGTCCTTGTTAAATGTTTCTTGCATTTTCTCTATTCTATTTCCAAGATTTTGGATCATCTTTACTATCATTATTCTGAATTCTTTTTTCAGGTAGGCTGTGTATTTCCTCTTCATTTGTTAGGTCTGGTGGGTTTTTATCTTGCTCCTTCAACTGCTGTGTGTTTTCTGTCTTCTCATTTTGCTTATCTTACTGTTTTGGGGGTCTCCTTTTTGCAGGCTTCAGGTTGTTACTCCCCTTGTTTTTGGTGTCTGTCCCCAGTGGCTAAAGTTGGTTCAGTGGGTTGTGTAGGCTTCCTGGTGGGGGAAGTAGTACCTGTGTTCTGGTGGATGAGGCTGAATCTTGCCTTTCTGGTGGGCAGGTCCAAGTCTGGTGTTGTGATTTGGGGTGTCTGTGGCCTTATTATTATTTTAAGCAGCTCTCTGCTAATGGGTGGGTTTGTGCTCCTGTCTTGCTAGCTGTTTAGCATAGGGTGTCCAGCACTGTAGCTTGCTGGTCGTTGAGTGAATCTGGGTCTTTGTGTTGAGATGGAGATCTCTGGGAGATTTTTGCTGTTTGATAATACATGGAGCTGGGAGGTTTCTTGTGGACCAGTGTCCTGAGGTTGGCTCTCCCAGGTCAGAGGCAGAGCACTGACTCCTGGCTGAAGCACCAATAGCCTTTCATCCACACGGGTCAGAATAAAAGTGAGAAAAGTAGAAAGAAAGAAAGAGGATATAATAAAATAAAATAAAGTTATTAAAATAAAAAACAAACAAAAAAAATGGACTGACAGAACCCTAGGACAAATGGTGAAAGCAAAGCTATACAGACAAAATCTCACACAGAAGCATACACATACACACTCATAAAAAGAGGAAAAGGGGAAAAATAATATATCTTGCTCTCAAAGTCCACCTCCTCAGTTTGGATGATTCGTTGTCTATTCAGGTATTCCAGCGATGCAGGGTACGTCAATTTGATTGTGGAGATTTAATCCGCTGCTCCTGAGGCTGCTGGGATAAACTTCCCTTTCTCTTCTTTTTTCACACAGCTCCCGGGGTGCAGCTTTGGATTTGCCCCTCCTCTGCATTTAGGTCACCGGAGGGCGTCTATTCTTCTCTCAGACAGGACGGGGTTAAAGGAGCAGCTGATTCAGGGTCTCTGGCTCACTCAGACCAGGGGAAGGGAGGGGCACAGTGTGCGGGACGAGCTTGCATTGGCAGAGACCAGTGTGACATTGCACCAGCCTGAGGTGCACCGTGCGTTCTCCTGGGGATGTTGTCCCTGAATTACGGGACCCTGGAAGTGGTGGTCAGCACAGGCTCCTGGGAGGGGTGGTGTGGATAGTGACCTGTGCTTGCATACAGGCTTCTTGGTGGTGGCAGCAATGGCCTTAGCGTCTCATGCCCGTCTCGGGTCCACACTGATAGCCGCGGCTCGTGCCCGTCTCTGGAACTCCTTTAAGCAGCTCTCTTAATCCCCTCTCCTCGTGCACTGGGAAACAAAGAGGGAAGAAAAAGTCCCTTGCCTCTTCAGCAGGTCCAGAGTTTTTCCCAGACTCCCTCCCGGTTAGCCGTGGTGCACTAACCCCTTCAGGTTCTGTTCACACTGCCAGTCCTCTCCCTGCGATCCCACGGAAGCTTGAGCCTCAGCTCCTAGCCCCCGCCCACCCCGGCTGGTGAGCAGACAAACCTCTCGGGCCGGTGAGTGCTTGTCGGCATGATCCTCTGTGCGGGAATGTCTCCATTTTGCCCTATGCACTGCTGTTGCTGTGCTCTCGTCCACGACTCCAAAGCTTCCCCCACCTGCCACCTGCCGTCTCCACACGAGAAGGGGCTTCCTAGTGTGTGGAAACCTTTCCTCCTTCACAGCTCCCTCCCATTGGTGCAGGTCCCGTCTCTATTCTTTTGTCTCTGTTTCTCCTTTTTTCTTTTGCCCTACCCAGGTACGTGGTGAGTTTCTTGGCTTTTGGGAAGTCTGAGGTCTTCTGCAAGCATTCAGTGGGTGTTCTGTAGGAATTGTTCCATGTGTAGATGTATTTGTGAGGTATCTGTGGGGAGGAAGGTGATCTCCGCGGCTTACTCTTCCGCCATCTTCCCTGATCTCTCTGTTTCTTTAATATTGAGCTGCATGAGCTGTTTATATATTTTGGAGATTAATCCTTGTCCGTTGATTCATTTGCAAATATTTTCTCCCATTCGAGGGTTGTCTTTTCATCTTGTTTATGGTTTCCTTTGCTGTGCAAAAGCTTTGAGGTTTCATTAGGTCCCATTTATTTATTTTTGTTTTAATTTACATTACTTTAGGAGGTGGATCAAAAAGGATCTTGCTGTGATTTATGTCAAAGAGTGTTCTGCTTATGTTTTCCTCTAAGAGTTTTACAGTGTCTGGTTTTACATTTAGGTCTTTAATCCATTTTGAGTTTACTTTTGTGTATGGTGTTAGGGAGTGTTCTAATTTCTCTTTTACATGTAGCTGTCCAGTTTTCCAAGCACCACTTATTGAAGAGGCTGTCTTTTCTCCATTGTATATCTTTGCCTCCTTTGTCATAGATTAGTTGACCATAGGTACATGGGTTTATCTCTGGGATTTCTGTCTTGTTCCATTGATCTATATTTCTGTTTTTGTGCCAGTAAAATATTTTCTGAAGTTGGGGAGTCTGATTCCTCCAGCTCCATTTATTTTTTTCCCAAGATTGGTTTTGCTATTTGATGTCTTTTTTGTTTCCATACAAATTTTAAGATTTTTTTTTAAATTTAGTTTCTAGTTCTGTAAAAAATTCCATTGGTAATTTGATAGGAATTGCATTGAATCTGCAGATTGCTTTGGGTAGTAGTCATTTTCACAATACCGATTCTTCCAATCCAAGTACATGGTATATCTCTCCATCTGTTTGTGTCAGCCTTAATTTCTTTCATCAGTGTCTTATAGTTTTGTGAGCACAGTTCTTTTACCTCCTTAGGTAGGTTTATTCCTAGGTGTTTTATTCTATTTGTTGCAGTGATGAATGGGATTGTTTCCTTAATTTCTCTTTTTGATCTCTTGTTGTTCGTGTATAGGAATGCAAGAGATTTCTGCACATTAATTTTGTATCCTGCAACTTTACCAAATTCATGGATGAAATTTAGTGGTTTCCTGATGGCATCTTTAGGACTTTCAATGTAGAGTATCATGTCATCTGCAAACAGTGAGAGTTTTACTTCATCTTTTCCAATTCTTATTCCTTTTGTTTCTTTTTCTTCTCTGATTCCCATGGTTAGGACTTCCAAAACTATGTTGAATAATAGTGGCAAGAGTGGACAACCTTGTCTTCTTCCTGATCTCAGTGGAGATGCTTTCAGTTTTTCACTATTGAGTATAATGTTTGCTGTGGGTTTCTCAAATATGGCATTTATTATGTTGAAGTAGATTCCCTGTATGCCCACTTTCTGGAGAGGTTTTATCATAAATGGGTGATAAAATATGTCAAAAGCTTTTTCTGCATCTATTGAGATGATCATATGGTTCTTATGCTTCAGTTTGTTAATATGGTGTATCACATTGATTGATTTGAATATATTGAAGAATCTTTGCATCCCTGGGATAAATCCCACTTGATCATGGTGTATGATCCTTTTAATGTGTTGTTAGATTTGGTTTGTTAATATTTTGTTGAGGGTTTTTGCACCTATATTGATCAGTGTTATTGGTCTCTAATTTTCTTTTTTTGTAGTATATGTCTGGTTTTGGTATCAGGGTGAAGCTGGACTTGTAGAATGAGCTTGAGAGTGTTCCTTCCTCTGCAATTTTTTTGGAAGAGTTTGAGATGAATAGGTGTTAGCTCTTCTCTAAATGTTTGATAGAATTTGCCTGTGAAGCCATATGTTCCTGGGCTTTTGTTTGTTGGAAGATTTTTTTGTTTTTCAGTACATGGGTTTCTCACCACTGTGGCCTCTTCCATTGCAGACCACAGGCTCCAGACACGCAGGCCCAGTGGCCATGGCCCATGGGCCCAGCTGCTCTGTGGCATGTGGCATCCTCCTGGACCGGGGCACGGACCCATGTCTCCTGCATCAGCAGGCGGACCCCCAACCACTAAGCCACCAGGAAAGCCCTGTTGGAAGATTTTTAATCACAGTTTCAATTTCAGTACTTGTGATTGGTATGTTCACATTTTCTGTTTCTTCCTGATTCAGTCTTGGAAGGTTATACCTTTGTAAGAATTTGTTCACTTCTTCCACGTTTTCCATTTTATTGGCATAGAGTTACTTATAGTAGTCACTTATGATGCTTTGTATTTCTGCAGTGTCTGTTGTAACTGCTCCTTTTTCATTTCTAATTTTATTGATTTGAGTCCTCTCTCCTTTTGTTGATGAGTCTGCTAAAGGTTTATTAATTTTGTTTATCATCTCAAAGAATCAGCTTTTAGTTTTATCGATCTTTGTTATGTTTTCTTCATTTCTTTTTCATTTCTTTCTCATCTGATCTTTATGATTTCTTTCCTTCTGCTAACTTTGCAGTTTTTTCGTTCTTCTTTCTCTAATTGCTTTAGGTGTAAAGTTAGGTTGTTTATTTGAGATATTTCTTGTTTCTTGAGGTAGGATTGTATTGCTATAAACTACCTTCTTAGAACTGCTTTTGCTGCATCCCATAGGTTTTGGATTGTCATGTTTCCATTGTCATTTGTCTCTAGGTATTTTTTTATTTGTTTTTGATTTCTTCAGTGATCTCTTGGTTATTTAATAGCATAGTGTTTACCCTTCGTGTGTTTGTGTTTTTTACGATTTTTTCATTGGAATTTATTTCTAATCTTGTGATTGGATAAGATGCATGATATGATTTCAATTTTCATAAATTTACCAAGGCTTGATTTTGTGACCCAAGATGTAGTCTAACCTGGAGAATGTTCTGTGCACACTTGAGAAGAAAGTGTAACCTGCTGTTTTTGGATGGAATGTCTTATAAATATCAATTAAATTTATCTGGTCTATCATGTCATTTAAAGCTTGTGTTTCCTTATTAATTTTCTGTCTGTATAATCTGTCCATTTGTGTAAGTGAGGTGTTAAACTCCTTCACTATTATTGTGTTAATGTCGATTTCCCCTTTTATAGCTGTTAACATTTGCCTTATGTATTGAGGTGCTCCGATGTTGAGTGCATATATATTTATAATTGTTATGCCTTCTTCTTGGATTGATCCCTTGATCATATGTGGTGTCCTTCTTTGTCTTTTGTAATATTCTTTATTTTAAAGTCTAATTTATCTGATATGAGTATTGCTACTCCAGCTTTCTTTTGACTTCTATTTGCATGGACTATCTTTATCCATCCCCTCACTTTCAGTGTATATGTGTCCCTAGGTCTGATGTGTGTCTCTTGTAGACAGCATATTT
The DNA here is from genome assembly GCF_951394435.1 of Stenella coeruleoalba. Taxonomy (NCBI): domain Eukaryota; kingdom Metazoa; phylum Chordata; class Mammalia; order Artiodactyla; family Delphinidae; genus Stenella; species Stenella coeruleoalba. Next base: position 43,656,339 of record NC_137163.1, read on the forward strand.
ATGGGTCTTGTTTTTGTATCCATTCAGCCAGTCTGTGTGTTTTGACTGGAGCATTTAATTCATTCCCATTTAAGGTAATTATAGATGTGTATGTTCCTATTACCATTTTCTTAATTGTTTTGGATTGGTTTTTGTAGGTCCTTTTCTTCTCTTGTGTTTTCCACTTAGAGAATTTCCTTTAACATTTGTTGTAGAGCTGGTTTTGTGGTGCTGAATTCTCTAAGCTTTTGCTTGTCTGTAAAACTTTTGATTTCTCCATTGATCTGAATAAGATCCTTGCCAGGTAGGGTATTCTTGGTTGTAGGTTCTTCCCTTTCATCACTTTAAATATATCCTGCCTCTCCCTTTTGGCTTGCAGAATTTCTGCTGAGAAATCAGCTGTTAACCTTATGGGAGTTCCCTTGTATGTTATTTGTCATTTTTCCCTTGTTGCTTTTAATAGTTTTTCTTTTTCCTTAATTTTTGTCCATTTGATTACTATGTGTCTTGGTGTGTTTCTCATTGAGTTTATGCTGTCTGGGACTCTCTGCACTTGCTGGACTTGGGTGGCTATTCCCTTTCCCATGTTAGGGAAATTTTTGACAGTAACCTTTTCAAATATTTTCTAGTGTCCTTTCTATCTCTCTTCCCCTCCTGGGACTCCTATAATGCCAATGTTTGTGAGTTTAATGTTGTCCCAGGGAGCTCCTATGTTGTTTCCATTTATTTTCATTATTTTTCTTTATTCTGTTCCACAGCAGTTATTTCCACCATTCTGTCTTCCAGGTCACTTATTCATTCTTCTGTCTCAGTTATTCTGTTATTGATTCCTTCTAGTGTATTTTTCATTTCAGTAATTGTATTGTTCATCTCTTTTTATTCTTTAGTTCTTCTAGGTCTTTGTTAAATATTTCTTACATCTTCTCGATCTTTGCCTTCTTTCTGTTTCTGAGGTCCTGAATCATCTTCACTATCATTATTCTGAAGTCTTTTTCTGGAAAGCTGCCTATTTCCACTTCATTTAATTGTTTTCTGGGGTTTTATCTTGTTACTTCATCTGGGACATAGTCCTTTGCCTTTTCATTTTGTCTCTCTTTCTGTGATTTTGGTTTTTTTTCCACAGGATGCAGGATTGTAGTTCTTCTTGCTTCTTCTGTCAACCCTCTGGTGGATGAGGTTAAGTGGCTTGTGCAAACCTCCTGATGGTAGGGCCTAATGGTGGGTAGAGTTGAGTGTTGCTTTGGTGAGCAGAACTCAGTAAAACTTTAATCCACTTGTCTGCTGATGCCTGGGACTGAGGTCCCTCCCTGTTGGTTGTTTGGCCCGTGGTGACCCAGCACTGGAGACTACAGGCTCTTTGGTGAAGCTAATGGCAGACTCTGGGAGCACTCACACCAATGAGTACTTCCCAGAACTTCTGCTGCCAGTGTCCTTGACCCTGCAGTGAGCCACAGCCACCCCTGCTTCTGTAGGCCACTCTCCAACACTAGCAGTTCAGTCTCCTATGGAGTCATTGCTCCTTCCTCCGGGGCCTGATGCACACTCTACTTTGTATGTGCCCCCAAGAGTGGAGTCTCTGTTTCCCCCAGTCCTGTTGAAGTCCTGCAATCAAATCCCACTATGACTCAAAGCTTGATTCCCTGGGAATTCCTCCTCCCTTTGCCAGACTGCCAGGTCGGGAAGCCTGACATGTGGCTCAGAACCTTCACTTCAGTGAGTGGACTTCTGTGGTATAATTGTTCTCCAGTTTGTGAGTCTCCCACACAGCAGTTATGGGATTTGACTTATTGTGATTGCATCCCTCCTACTGTCTATTGCATCTTGTCATTTGTCTTTGGATGTGGGGTATCATTTTTGGTGAGTTCCAGTGTCTTTGATTGTTCAGCAGTTAGTTGTGATTCTGGTGCTCTTGCAAGTGGGAGTGAGCACACGTCCTTTTACTCCGCCATCTTGAATCAATCTCCTATGTTGATTTCTTTTAGGTTGTCAATTTTATTGGCATATAATTGTTTGTAATAATCCCTTATGATCCTTTGTATTTCTGTTTTCAGTTGTAACATTTCCTTTTTCATTTAAGAATTTGATTCAGGCCCTCTCACTTTTGTGCTTTATTAGTTTGGCTAAAGGTTGACCCATTTTCTTTACTTTTTCAAAGAACCAGCTCTTAGTTTCATTAATCTTTTCAATTGCTTTTTTTCTGTACTTCATTTATTTCTGCTCTCCTCTTTACGATTATGTTCCTTCTACTAACTTTGGTTTTTGTTTGTTCTTTTTTTCTATTTCTTTTAGGTGTAAGTTTAGGTTGTGTATTTGAGATTTTTCTTGTTTCCAGAGATAGGATTTTATAGCTATAACCTTCCCTCTTAGAACTGCTTTTGCTGCATCTCATATATTTTGGATTATTGTGTTTTCATTTCCATTTGCCTCAAGGTATTTTTTGATTTCCTCTTGGATTTCTTCAGTGACCTATTTGTTTAGTAGCATACTGTTTAGCTTCCACATGTTTATGTTTTCTGCATTTTTGTTTTTTGTTTTTTTTTTCTTGTAGGTAATTTCTAGTCTCAGCACTGTGGTTGGAAAAGATGCTTGATATGATCTCAGTCTTCTTAAATTTACTGAGACTTGTATTGTTGCCTAGCATGTGTTCTATCCTGGAGAATGTTCCATGTACACTTGAAAAGAATGTTAATTCTGCTGCTTTTTGATTGAGTGTTCCATATATATCCATTAACTTCATCATTCTTATTGTTTTGTTTAAGGCCAGAATTTCCTTATTGAATTTTTGGCTGGATGACTTGTCCATTGTTGTGAAGGGGTGTTAAAGTCCCCTACTCTTGTTGTGTTACTGCTAATATTTCCTTTTATGTCTTTTAATGTTTGCCCATATATTTAGGTGCTTTTATGTTGAGTACATATGGTTTTTACAATTGTTATATCTTCTTCTTGAATTGATCCCTTGATTATTATATAATGTCCTTCATTGTCTCTTGTTACAGTCTTTGTTTCAAAATCTATTTTATCTGTTTTAAGTACTGTTACTCAGGCTTTCTTTTTGTTTTCATTTGCATTGAATACCTTTGTCCCTCCCCTCACTTTCAGTCTGTGTGTGTCTTTAGATATGACATTATTCTTTTGTAGGAAGTATGTGTGTATATATATATATATATATATATATATATATATATATATAAAATGTCTTATTTTTATATTCATGCAGCCACTCAATGTCTATTACCTTTTTTTTTTTTTTTTTTTACGGTACTTGGGCCTCTCACTGTTGTGGTCTCTCCTGTTGTGGAGCACAGGCTCCAGATGTACAGGCTCAGCGGCCATGGCTTACAGGCTTAGCCACTCTGTGGCATGTGGGATCTTCCCAGACCAGGACAGAAACCCGTGTTTCCTGCATCAGCAGGTGGACTCTCAACCACTGTGCCACCAGGAAAGCCCCCAATGTCTTTTGATTTGAGCATTTAGTCCATTTACATTTAAAGTAAGTATTGATAGGTATGTATATATTGCCATTTTCTTAACTGTTTGGGGGTTGTTTTGTAGTCCATTTTTTTGGTTCCTTTTCTCTTCTTTTGTTCACTTCCCTTGTGATTTGATGGCTTTCTTTAATATTACTTTTGGATTCCTTTCTCGTTTTTATGTTTGTATCTGATATAGATTTTTGGTTTGTGGCTATCATGAGGTTTACATATAGCAATCTGTATTTACATGTAATTATTTTGAATAGCTGATCTCTTAAGTTGAATGCATTTTAACAACCTAGCATTTTTAGTCCCTCTCCCCAATGTTTAGTGTTTTTGACATCATATTTTACAGGTTTTTTTTTTTTGTCTGTGTATCTCTTAACTACTTCTTGTGAATATGGAGGATTTTGCTCCTTTTGTTTTTTGAGTTTCCTACTAACCTTATATGTGTTGATTTACTACTTTTACTCTCTACTTACCTTTACCAGTGAGATTTTTTCTTTTGTAATTTTCATACTTCTAGTTGTGGTCTTTTTTTTTTAGCTTAGAAAAGTTCCTTTAACATTTCTTGTGAAGCTGATTTGGTGGTACTGAACTCTTTTGGGTTTTTCTTGTCTGTAAGAATTTGATATTTCCATCAAATCTGAATGAAAGTCTTGCCAGGTTGTATATTCTTGGTTGCTTTGTTTTTCCTTTTCATTATCTTTAATATTGCATGACACTTACTTCTGATCTGCAGGGTTTCTACTGAAAAGTCAACTTATAACCTTACGGGCTTTTCCTTATATATAACTTGTTGCTTTTAATATCTTCTCTTTGACTTTATTTTTTGCCATTTTAATTACAGTATGTATTGGTGTGGTCCTCTTTGGGTTGATCCTGTTTTGGAGTCTCTGTGCTTCCTGTACCTGGAAGTCTGTTTCCTTCCTCTGGTTAGGAAAGTTTTCATCTATTATTTCTTCAAATACTACCTCTGCCCCTATCTCTTTTCTTCTGGGTCCCATATAATGCAATGTTAGTACACTTATTGTTGTCTCAGAGGTCTCTTAAGTTGTCCTAATTTCTTTATATTCTCTTTTCTTTTTCTTCTGTTCAGCGTCAGTGATTTCCTCTACTCTGCCTTTCAGCTCACTGATCCATTCCTTTGTATTATCTAATCTATGGCTGATTCCTTTTAGTGTATTATTTATTTCAGTCATTGTATTTTTCATCTCCTTTTGGTTCCTCTTTATATTTTCTAATTCTTATTTTAAAACTTCTAACTTGCCACTCTGTTCATCAAACCTTCTCCCAAGTTCTTTGAACATCTTTACTATCATTGAACTTATACTATTCATTGGGTAGATTGCTTGCCTCCAATTTGTTTTGTTCTTCCTCTCAGATTTTATCTTATTCCTTCATTTGGAACATATTTCTCTGTCATCTCATTTAGCTTAATTTGCTGTTGTTATTTCTATATGTTTAGTACTATTTGTTGTGCTTCCTGACCTTGGAGAAATGGGCTTTTGTAGGAGACATCTTATATGTCCCAGCAGCACGCTTCCCTCTGGCAACTAGAGCTATATTTTCCATGGGTGCCTCCTTTGTGGCCTGCATTGGTCTTTCTGTTTTGCTGGACTGACTACTATGTGTGGTCTGGTGGGTCTTGTTGGCCCCTCATCTAGCTGGTTTCCAGGTCCTTCTTTGTTCAGTGGCTGTTGGTCAATGGTGGACAGGACCCAGGTCACAAGGAAGGTGGTTGTAGAGCACTGAGGGGTCCCAGGGCTAATGCTGGCTCACTGGTGGGCAGAATCATGCTCCAGAGTGAGTGTTATAGTGTTGGGGGTCTCAGATCTAGTGTCAACATGCTGGTGGGTGGGATCAGATTATGTCATGGCTCGCTGTGAGCCCAGGCTGTCCCAAAGCAGTTATTTTCCTGCTGGTGAGTGGCACTGGATGTTGGGACATCTGACTGATGGGTCCAACGTGTCTCAGAGCTGGTATCATCCTCCTGGTGGGCAAAGTCCTTGTACAAGATCTCGGCCTGCAAAGTCCTGATGGTCCTGGGTCTGATGTTGGCCTTTTGGTGGGCACAGCCAATTCCTGACACAGCTGGCAATGGAGTCCAAGGTGTCCTGAAACTTGTGTGTGTGGCCTGCTGGCAGTTGCCAGCCTGTAGTGCGTGGTCTGGCTCCTGACATGACTGACTGTGGTGTTTTGGTGGTCCTGGGCTTGGTGTCCAACCACTCATGGGTGAGATCATGTCCTGGGGCTAATGCCAGACCACTGGTGGGTGAAGCCAGGTCCTGGGATCTGTAGCTGTGGGGCCCTGGAGGTACCAGAGTTGGTATGTTGGCCTGCTGGTGGGTGGAGCTGGGGCCCAGGGTATCCTGGGGTGGCTCTGGGCTTAGGGGTTCTTAATGCAGCAGGTCTGCTGGTGGGTGAGGCTGTGTCCTTACCTGGCTAGCTACTTGACCTGAGCCATCTCAATACTGGTGCTGACAGGCTGGTGGTGGGGTCAGGTTTCAGTGCTCATAAGCTAGAGGGAGGATCCAGAATGGTGCTCACCAGCAGCCGTGTACTCATGGTAGGTCAAGTACTCCAAAATGGCTGCTGCCAGTGTCTATTTACCCAGGGCGAGATCCTCTTGCCTCTCTGGGAAGCTCTTCAAGGTCAGCAGATGGGTCTGATATAGGCTCATTTCAAATTACTGCTTTTTCCCTGGGTCCCAGAGCATTTGAGAATTTGTGCACACACTTTAAGAGTAGGGTCTCTATTTCCCACAGCCCTCTGGCCCTCTTGAAAGTAAGACCTGCTGGCCTTCAAGGCCAAATATTCTGGGGGCTTATCTTCCTGGTTCTGGACCCCCAGACTGGGGAATTTATGTGGGGCTTGGACCCTTCACTCCTTGTGGAGAGCCTCTGCAATTGTAATTATCTTCCCTTTTGTGAGTCACCCACCCAGAGTTATGGGTATTGACTGTACAATTTTCTACCCCTCTTACCAGTTTCATTGTGGCTCCTTCTTTATATCTTTAGTTGTAGAAGATATTTTCTGCTAGTTTTCCAGTGTTTCTCATCAATAATTGCTCTGTAAATAGTTGTAATTTTGGTGTGCCTGTTGGAGGAGGTGCATTCAGTGTCTTTGTACTCCCCCATGTTGGCCAAGAAGTCACCTTGTTCATGTTTTTTAAATTCAATCTACCAATGCTGATCCTTCCCTCCTGATTAAACCAATTACTACTGTGCTTAAGGGGTATCATTTCATATACAGAGACCAGACACCAAATCCTTCAAATTTTATTTTTGAATCCTTAATGTCCTAGTCTTCATTAATTTCTCAGCATTCTATCTCATGTATTTCCTTCCCCTGCCATCAAAGGTCCTGACTGTGGAAACAAATATATTCTTAAATATTAAAAGATCAGGATTTTGTTATGATAAGTGATAGACTTTTAGAAAATGAGGCACAAGAGCTTTTGGTCTGTGACATCAGGCTCCATTTTGGTTTGGTTCACAGATGATGGTCTGGCTGTGGAAGTAGGTGATAAGAATTTTCCTGACCTTCAGTTTTTCTTAATGCTGTACTGTGGGGCAGCACCATGAAACTATCACTCCCAATGATTTCTCTGCAACACAAGGATCCAGGAATAATCAATGTGATCAAAATCTTGACCTGTAGCTTACCTCCTATGTGTGTTCTGGATTGGACACAGGAAAAAATGTTACGGGCCAAATAACAACTAAATGCTAAATGTCTCTAAATCAAAAAGTGAAAAATTTCTCTAGCTTAATCCTTTCCCATCTAGCTTCTATGGATGTAAAACTAAAGTGCCCAAGATTTTTCTTGTGTCAATAAAGACTGTAATAAATAATCAATGGTGACTTGTTTGAATATGAAGGTTAATCATTGTTTTCTAAGTATGCTTTCAGAGATTCAAATTTTTATTTTTTGCTTTTTTTTTTTGTATTCAACTGATCTAACTCAAGAGGAAGAATGAGGAAACTAACATCTATTTAATATCCACCAAAACTTTGTTATGAGCTTTATATATGCTGTCTCATTTACATCTCTAAAGATCCCTATGTGATAATTATTAATGTTTTGTCTTTTAACAATAAGGCTTAGGTACGTTACTTAACTTGGTTATAGCCACATACATAATTAGTAGCAAATTTGAGGTTTGAACCCATGGTTATCTGGCTGCAAACCCACACCACTTTCAATGCTGACTTCTTTTGTTAATGGCCTTGAATCAAAATTAGATAGTTTGGGGTTTCCCTGGTGGCGCAGTGGTTGAGAGTCCGCCTGCCGATGCAGGGGACGTGGGTTTGTGCCCCAGTCCGGGAAGATCCCACATGCTGTGGAGTGGCTGGGCCCGTGAGCCATGGCTGCTGGGTCTGCGCGTCTGAAGCCTGTGCTCTGCAACGGGAGAGGGCACAACAATGAGAGGCCCGCGTACCGCAAAAAAAGAATTAGATAATTTGAAATTTCTATTTTATGGAGTCATTTGCACCATAGGAGCAAGTGTTCTCTTCTTTTGATTGGGAAACAATTACAAATGTAAAAGGTGGTAAAGGGTAAGGAGCAAAGTTTTCTGCATCTTGTTCCTGCTACTTAACTATTTTTTATGATGTATTTCAACTCATTCAACTTTTCTCAGTCTTGGTTTCTCATCTGTAAAATAAACATATTACCAAAAATTGCCTCACTTAGCTACTTAAATTGACTATGATAATATGAATACCTTGTAAACTATAAAGCACTACATAAATATTTATATCCTCATTGTTTTAGCTTATGATAAGTATATTAGTTTCCTATGGCTGCCATAACAAAGTACCAAAAACTGGGTGGCTTAAAACAGTGAAAGTTTATTGCCTCACAGTTCTTGAAGTTGGAAATCTGAAATCAAGGTATCCGCAGTGTCATACTCTCTCTGACATCTCTAGAGGAGAATCTTTCCTTGACACCTCTATTCTGGTATTCGTTGGCAATCCTTGACATTCCTTAGCTTGCAAGTACAGTCGTTCCTTGGTATCCAAGGGGGATTGGTTCCAGGAGCCCTTGTGTATACCAAAATCCAGCAAATCCTCAAGTCCTATAGTCGGCCCTATGTATCTGTAGTTCTGCATCTGCAGATTCAACCAACCACTGAATGTGTAGCACTGCATACACTTATTGAAAAAAACCCTCATATAAGTGGGCCTGCCCAGTTCAAAACTGTATTGTTCACGGGTCAGCTGTACATCATTTTTCAATCACATGGCTGACTCCTCCCTGTGTTTCTTCATATTGTCTTCTCTCTCTGTGTTTATCTCTGTGTCCAAATGTTCCCTTTTTATAAGGATTAATGCCCAACATAATGACCTCACATTAACTTGATTACTTCTGTAAAGATCCTATTTTCAAATATGGTCACATTCTGCCTTAATGGAAGTTAGGACTTCAACATATCTTTTTGGAAGGTCAAAATTCAATCCATGAAAATTGGGTCATTCTAAAATAAATGGTTAATAAAGAGAATGAAAAAGAAGTAAAAAGGCAGTTAAGACCAGGTGATATCTACCCATGTATTTTTATCAGAATGATAAAGGAAAACCCCTGTATGAGAAACCTCATTGATCAGGATTCCTGCTTCCAGAATATCTGTTATGTTCCTGGAAGCTGGCAGGATTATCAGGCTGAATGATCAAATGATAAGAAGTTTGAGGCCTCTGAAGATCCCATAGTTCTTCTGGATGCATCACAAAATTACTTAGATACATGATTTTACCTTTGGACCCCTAACAAGGATCTCCTTGGTAAATGAAGCAGATTATTCAACTGGAGCTGGGCCTGCAATAACTTATCACCATAATTTAAGTTAGTGGTTTTCAAAGTATTTTTCACAAAGATTAGCATCAGAATCACTTGGGAACTTAGAGATGCACATTCTCAGGTCTCACCCCCCAATCCTCTTAATCAGAAAATTCTGAGTCTAGAGGTCATAAATCTAAGTTTAATTATCCATGTACTTCTGATGAATAACAGAATTAAGTGATTTTTAATCAATTATGAACAACTGATGAATCTGTAAAGATTTATAAAATATAAATTTGTCCTTGTCTCTGCCCCAGAGCTTCTGCATTAGAGGGTCTGAGATGGGACATGAGAATTGGTTTAAAAAGCTCCACATGTGATAAACACTTCTGATTTAGAACTATTCAAAGTCTGCAGAACTGTACCAGAGACAAGCCCGCCTCAGTAATTTTGAATGGCTTAGAACGAAAAGCCAAAGCCGTTCCTTGGAAGCCAACATTCACTGGTTCACTTGGTGCTGTCCTTGGTGCTGATCTAGATCCATCTGATGCATCCTGCTCAAGTCTCCCTATTTATGCATTCTGTTAAGTGCTGGAACTGCTTATTTAGACTTACCATGACAGATCTTCCTACCCATGAGATTTAACTTGAAATATTTTTGTTGGCCCATCCTTGACTGAGTGAAGTCTGGATGATATTTATCGCAAAAGAGAATTAAAACTAATTTAAATATACTGTAATGGCAAGACATTAAGGTTAATACGTTGCTAAAAATCTCAGTTGCTGTATACAGAACCTCAGTATAAACAAATGAATAGTGGGGCACATAAGAATCACTGTGAGTAAGTAACAGACACCTGGGCCACAATCTAGGGGCTGGGACTAAGGGTGATGTAGCTTCAAAAGTCAAATGGATAATTTTGATGTACACCACCAGTTAAGAGGTACTGCCTTAATAGTTACTGACTGGTAAGTATAAGTCAAAATTTCTTGGAATATGATATTTGTCTATTCAGTGGCAGAATCCATTTTCTAGGTTCACCTCAGAGTTTTTCAACAAAGAGATACATACACAATGTTCCTTTTCTTCTCTTTCTGGTGTTTGTTTTTGATGAGCAATTTGACTGATAAATAGATTTGGTTCATGCTCTTGGGTTGTTAGAGAAAAGGAGGACTGAAAACAGCTGAAAAATGTCTACTAATTCATAGAAGAACAATCACCTCTAAACAACTCTCAACTTCCCTTCACTCTCAGACAAGGACTCACTTATCATGCTATTTTTGGAAGCAAAATGTCAACAGTGTTCATAAAATTAAATATTATACCATTGTATATTAAACCACACAGCTTTGGCACTAATGAGTGTAACAAATATCAGTGCATTGTAAATCCAGTGCTTAAATCTCAAATCCCAAAGCTCTTTTTGTTAGTTGCAGAGCAGTGGAAGTGGGATGTGTCTTGGATGCCATGGAGAAAAATGGCGAGAACATTTTAAAACTTATTCACTGGAACCACTATTAAACTGATTAAAAAGTTGCAGACATGGTAGGAGCTTAACTTCTTTCAAAATATTTCAGATTATCACCATACAACATATTTGCAGTTTTATGAAGAGCTACAGCTGCAGCTACATTGAATTTAACAAGGTGTCTCTTTCTACGAACATCAGTCCCAGTAACTTGTGAAAGCAGAAGAGAAGAAGTGCTATTAACAATGTAGCTCTGAATGCCTGAAAATTCAGGCTTTAAAAGATACCAGAGCTATATACAGTGTCCAGATTCTGAAATTCCATTACTTCTCAGTTTCAGGAATACAAGAATATGGTATTACCCCTGCTTTTGAAAAACCGTCTAAAAATAACCTCCTTACATTCCAAACACAATGAGCTGTAACTATGGTATTGCCTAAAGGCATTTGAAGGTGTAGAGGAATTGAATCTTGGCAGTTGTTATAAATTCTTCCAAGTTGTTAGAGCAGATGTTTTTGCCTTACCACCTTTTACCTACTTCACTCTTAACTGAGCTTTATTTTTTTTTTAATTTTTGTCTTTCGTTTTATTATTAATTTTTATTGGAGCATGGTTGTTTACAATGTTGTGTTAGCCTCCACTGCACAAAAAAATGAATCAGCCATATGCATACAGATATCCCTTCCTTTTTGGAATTGCCTCACATTTAGGTTACCACAGTGCATTATGTAGAGTTCCCTGTGCTATACAGTATATTCCCAACATTTGTCTATTATATACATAGTATCAATAATGTATATGTGTCAATCCCAGTCTCCCAATACCTCCCACCCCACCCCTTTAACCTTGGTATCCATACATTGCTATTTACGTCTGTGTCTCTACTGCTGCCTTGCAAATAAGATCATTTATACCATTTTTCTAGATTCCACATATATCTGTTATTATATGATATTTGCATTTCTCTTTCTGACTTACTACAGTCTGTATGACACACACTAGGTCCATCCACATCTCTACAAATTACCCAATTTCATTCCTTTTTATGGCTAATATCTCATTGTATAGATATATACCACTTCTTCTTTATCCATTCATCTGTCAATGGACATTTATGTTGCTTCCATGTCCTGGCTATTGTAAATAGTGCTGCTATGAACGTTGAGGTGCATGTCTTTTTTTGAATTATGGTTTTGTCTGGGTATATGCCCAGTATTGGGATTGTTGGGTCATATGGTAGTTCTATTTTTAGTTTTTTCAGGAACTTCCATACTGTTTTCCATAGTGGCTGTATCAATTTATATTCCCACCAAAAGTGTATGAGGGTTCCCTATTCTTGACGTCCTCTCAAGCATTTATTGTTTGTAGATTTTTTTGATGATGGCCATTTTGATTGGTGTGAGGTGATTCCTCATTGTAGTTTTGACTTGCATTTCTCTAATAATTAGAGATGTTAAGAATCTTTTCATGTGTTTGTTGGCCATCTGTATATCTTCTTTCGAGAAATGTCTATTTAGGCCTTCTGCCCATTTTTTGATTAGGCTGTTTATTTGATATTGAGCTGTATGAGCAGCATGTATATTTTGGAGATTAATCTTTTGTCAGTTGCCTCATTTGAAAACATTTTCTACCAATCTTAGGACTGTCTTTTTGTCTTGTTTATGGTTTCCTTTGCTGTGCAAAAGCTTTTATTAGGTCCCATTTGTTTATTTTTGTTTCAATTTTCATTACTTTAGGAGATGGGTCAAAAAAAATCTTGCTGTGATTTATGTCAAAGAGTGTTCTGCTTATGTTTTCCTCTAAGAGTTTTATAGTGTCTGGTCTTACATTTAGGTCTCAAATACATTTTGAGTTTATTTTTGTGTATGGTGTTAGGGAGTGTTCTTATTTCATTCTTTTACATGTAGCTGTCCAGTTTTTCCAGCACCACTTATTGAAGAGGCTGTCATTTCTCCATTGTATTTTTGCCTACTTTGTCATAGATTAGGTGACCAGAGGTACAGGATTTATCTCTGGGCTTTCCATTCTGTTACATTGATCTATACTTGTGTTTTTGTGCCAGTATCATACTGTCTTGATTACTGTAGATTTGTAGTACCGTCTGAAGTCAGGGATCCTGCTTCCTCCAGCTCCATTTTTTTCCTCAAGATTGCTTTAGTTACTCAGGGTGTTTTGTGTTTCCATACCAATTATAAAGTATTTTGTTCTAGTTCTGTGAAAAATGCCATTGGTAATTTGATAGGGATTGCATTGAACCTGTAGATTGCTTTGGGTAGTATTGTCATTTTCACAATATTGATTCTTCGAATCCGAGAACATGGTATATCTCTCCATCTGTTTATGTCATCTTTGATTTCATTTTTCAGTGTTTTATAGTTTTCTGAGTACAAGGGTTTTGCCTCCTTAAGTAGGTTTGTTCCTAGATATTTTAGTCTTTTTGTTATAATGGTAAATGGGATTGTTTCCTTAATTTCTCTTTCTGATCTTTTGTTGTTAGCGTATAGGAATGAAAGAGAGATTTATGTATTAATTTTGTATCTTGCAACATTACCAAGTTCATTAATTAGTTCTAGGAGTTTCCTGCTGCCATCTTTAGGATTTTCTATGTATAGGATCATGTTATTTGCAAACAGTGACAGTTTTACTTCTTCTTTTCCAATTTGGATTCCTTTTATTTCTTTTTCTCCTCTGATTGCTGTGGCTATAACTTCCAAAACTATGTTGAATAATAGTGGAGAGAGTGGACACCCTTGTCTTGTTCCTAACCATAGAGGAAATGTTTACATTTTTTCACCATTGAGAATGATGTTGGCTGTGTGTTGGTCATATATGGCCTTTATTATTTTGAGGTAGGTTCTCTCTTTGCCCAGTTTCTGGAGAGTTTTATCATAAATGGTGTTGAATGTTGTTGAAAGTTTTTCTGCATCTATTGAGCTGATTATATGGTTGTTATTCTTTAATTTGTTAATATGGTGTATCACATTGATTGATTTGCATATATTGAAGAATACTTGCATCCCTGGGGTAAATCCCACTTGACCATGGTTATGATCATGTTAATGTGTTATTGGATTCTGTTTGCTGGTATTTTGTTGAGGAGTTTTGCATCTATGTTCATCAGTGATATTGGCCTGTAGTTTTATTTCTTTGTGGTATCTTTGTCTGGTTTTGGTATCAGGGTGATGGTGACCTTGTGGAATGAGTTTAGGAATGTTCCTTCCTCTGCAATATTTGGAAGAGTTTGAGAAAGATAGGTATTAGCTCTTCTCTAAATGTTTGATACAATTCACCTGTGAAGTCTTCTGGTCCTGGACTTTTGTTTGTTTGAAGATTTTTAAATTTCAATTTCAGCATGTGTGAATTGTCTGTTCATATTTTCTATTTCTTCTATGGACGATTGTACTTTTCTAAGAATTTGTCCATTTTATTATTGTATAGTTGCTTGTAGTACTGTCTTATGATCCTTTGTACTTCTGTGGTGACAGTTGTAACTTCTCTTTTTTCATTCTTATTTTATTGATTTAAGTCTTCTCCCTTTTTTTCTTGATGAGCCTGCTTAAGGTTTATCAATTTTTTTTTTATCTTCTCAAAGAACCAGCTTTTAGATTTATTGATCTTTGCTGTTGATTTCTTCATTTCTGTTTCATTTATTTCTGTTCTGATCATTACGATTTCTTTCCTTCTACTAACTTTCAGTTTTGTTTGTTCTTCTTTCTCTAGTTTCTTTAGGTGTAAGATTAAGTTATTTTATTTGAGATTTTTCTTATTTCTTGAGGTAGGATCGTATTGCTATAAACTTCCCTCTTAGAACTGCTTTTGCTGCATCCCATAGGTTTTGGGTGGTTGGGTTTTCATTGTCATTTCTTTCTATGTATTTTTTAATTTCCTCTTTATTATCTTCAGTGATGTCTTGGTTATTTAGTAGCATATTTTTTAGTCTCCATGTATTTGTATGTTTTTCACTTTTATTCCTAAAATTGATTTCTACTCTCATAGCATTGTGGTCAGAAAATATGCTTGATATGATTTAAATTTTCTTAAATTTACTGGGGCTTTATTTGTGACCCAAAATGTGATCTATCCTGGAGAATGTTTCATGAGCACTTGAGAAGAAAGTGTATTCTGCCACTTTCAGGTGGAATATCCTCTAAATATCAATTAGGTACATCTGGTCTAATGTGTCATTTAAAGCTTGTGTTTCCTTATTTATTTTCTCTTTGGATGATCTGTCCATTGGTGTAAGTGGGGTGTTAAAGTCCCCCAGTATTTTTGTGTTACTGTTGATTTCTCTTTTTACTTGTCTTATGTATTGAGGTGTACCTATGTTGCGTGTATAGATATTTACAATTGCTATATCTTCTTCTTGGATTGATCCTTTGATCATTATGTGTGTCCTTCCTTGTCTGTTGTAATAGTCTTTATTTTAAAATCTATCATGTCTGATATGAGTATTGCTACTCCAGTTTCTTTTGATTCCCATTTGCATGGTATATATTTTTCCATCCCCTCACTGTCAGTCTGTATGTGTCCCTAGGTCTGAAGTGGGTCTCTTATAGACTGCATATATATGGGTCTTATTTTTGTATCCATTCAGCCAGCCTTTGTCTTTTGGTTGGAGCATTTAATTCATTTACGTTTAAGGTAATTATAAATATGTATGCTCCTATTATCATTTTCTTGATTCTTTTGGGTTTGTTCTTGTAGGTCTTTTTTTAAAATTTTTACTTTTGAATTTTATTTTATTTTATTTTTTTATACAGAGGCTCTTATTAGTTATCCATTTTATACATATTAGTTTATATATGTCAATTCCAGTATCCCAATTCATCACACACACACACACACACACACACACACACACACACATTGTAGGTCTTTTCTTTTCTTGTATTTCCCATAGAGAAGTTCCTTTACCATTTGTTGTAATGCTGGTTTGGTGGTGCTGAATTCTCTTAGCTTTAGCTTGTCTGTAAAGCTTTTGATTTCTCCATCAGTTCTGAATGAGATCCTCACTGTGTAGAGTAATCTTGGTTTAGGTTTTTCCCTTTCTACACTTTAAATGTGTCCTGCCATCCCTTCTGTCCTGCAAAGTTTCTGCTGAAAAATCAGCTGATAACCTTATGGGGATTCCCTTTTAGGTTATATGTTGCTTTTCCCTTGCTGCTTTTAATATTTTTTCTTTGTATTTAATTTTTGTTAGTTTGATTAATATGTGTCTTGGTGTGTTCCTCCTTGTGTTTATCCTGTATGGAACTCTCTGCACTTCCTGGACTTATTTGAGTATTTCTTTTTCCGTGTTAGGGAAATTTTCAGCTATAATCTTTCAAATATTTTCTCAGGCTTGGTGTTGATATGGATACCTTCAGGAATGCACATGCTGATTAATATTCCCTGGGCCTAGGAATTCTCTATGTTTCAGCCTCCTGGAGTCTATTTTTCCATGCTGGGGGCCCAGGCCAAATCCCAGTTGGGGAACCAAGAGCCCTCAAGCTGCACAGTGTGGCCCAATAGAAATATGGAAAAGAAAATAAAAAAGAAAATAAAAACAAAAAAACAAGAAAACAAAACCAAAACCAGACAAACAAAGCTCAAGGCAAATAACAAGAATGGAAACAAACAAATAGCAGCAACAGCAACACAACACACACTCACACACACACACACAGAGACACACACAGAAAAGAAACCAAAAGCAAGGGAACAGACAACCAAACAAGAGGATTCTCATATGAGAACAGTTGATAAGGATTATACTAATGTAAACAAAGAATGAGAAATAAAACAGAAATGGGGGCAGGCAAACAACATCAACAACAACAATAACAGGTGAATAAAACATAGAATATACACCTAAAAACAATTTTAAAAAAGAAAAAGGGGAAAATATATAAAATGAAGAATAAAGACAAGACTAAAGCCACAGAGCAACAATAAAGGAAGAATATAAATATCAAAACATTATGTATATTAAGAAAATATCATAAGATAAAAAATTTAAAAAAAGTAAAACTAGAAAGTAAAAGATAAAAAAGAATAAAAGCAACAACACCAACAACTGAACAAAATAAAACAGAAAAACAAAGTATAGTAGTAACTAGAATATTTTCCTTTGGCCACCTCCCAGGAGGCATTCCAACACCTCTAGGTAGGTCTCTGGACCTGCTGTGGTCACTGTGGGGCCAGCTCAGATTCTGATCTGGCCCAATTCCCGTGTGTATTTTCCCACAATGTCCAATGCTGTGAAAGCTAGACTGGTCTCAGATGTTGAAACACTTTTTGTCTATTCAGGTATTCCACAAACGCAGGATTTACCTAGCCAATCTTGGGTATTTAATTCACAGCTTGTGCTGCTGCATAAAAAGATTTGTATTTTTCTTCCTTAGTTGCACTGCCCCTCGGGCTCAAGTTTGGTTTTAACCCCTCCTCTGAGTGTGTGCCACCCTCAGTTGTCTGATCCTTGCCCAGGTGAGTGGGAGCAAAATCAGTGGCTGCTTAGAGCACACATGGGTACTCCCAGTACCTGCAGCAGCAGGAACTAGTGTATAGGAATGCTATGAGCCCCACCCCCCATGCACCTCTCAACAATGGCATCTCACTTCCCAGGCAAACCCCACTTCCTCTAGGGGCATTCCTGGCCATGTTTCCCCTCACTCTCATCCCTTCTACTGTATCTGCACAGCCAACTGCGTTTCTCTCCCTGGGTCTGTTTTTCCAACCCCACACTTTAGCCCTCTGACCCTGTCAGCTTTGGTAGACTCTTGTCCAAGTTAGGGGAGCCTTGGGCTGATTCCCAAGGAAGTTTTGGGTTGAGCAGCACTCAAGTCCCTGGAACCTACACAGGTGGAGGCAACCCTGGCCAGAGGGGTGGGTGGGCCCACTCAGGTGGGAGCCCCTCTCAATGCCCACAGAGGCTGAAGAAGCTGACGGGTGGGGAAGGGGCTTATAATGGTGGCTCCGCCCCTTGCATATCACTGGACAATGACACCTTGCTATTGTGTCTCAGGCTTTTTCCACAGACTTTCCCAGTTGTGTCATCCCTTGCTCCTGTCCATTCACGCTGTCTTTTCACAGCCAAGAGCTGTCCTCTCCCTGGGTCTGTACTCCAAATCTCTCTTTTCAGCACCCAGATCCCCTTCACAACAGGCGACACACAATTCAGGCTGGAAAATGCAGAGCTGTCTTGTAGATCATGCATGCAGTTCTTACTTTGTTCTGCCTTCCACAGACCATCTGCTGCATTCTCCTTTGATCCGCCAAAGTTCCTCTTCTGTCCCAGCTGATTTCCCCTCCGTAAAGAAGTCTTTCTTAATGTAGGGATCTCTCCTCACCTTCAGCTTCCTGCCAGGTTTGTTGGTCTCTTTTTTGATTCCTCTTTTCTTTTTCTCTTTTTTCTTCTCTCTTTCATTATTTTAGGTGTCCAAAGTCTACCTCTACTGTTCAGCAGGAGCTCTTTGGGAATTGTTACATTTGTAGATGTGTTTTTGATGAACTTGTGAGGAGGGACAAATTCCACATCCTCCTATTCCAACATCTTGACTCCTCCACCTTTACCTGAGTTTTAAACTTGTGCAAACACACTTTAAACTGTTAGCACTGTTCACTTGTTGGCATTTCTAGCCATTCACTGCATAAAGGGTGACAAACTGGGGCTTTAGGAAAAGCCTGTTACTTGATACAATACTTTTAGATGGATTCAATGTGTAATAAATAAATGAGAACTACTTAGGTGCAAATTGGTATTTTGGCATAATCTTATCAAATTACTTCTTTTGTATGCTTTTTGTATATGGACCATGATTTCAGAATGGTTGGATAAGAGAAGTGTAGCTTTATCATTCAGTAGGGTCTTATAAATCTGTCATATATTATTGGACTAAAACCCTGTAATTCAATAGCTAAAGCAACCTAAGTAATATTTTTCCTATCCCCTTTCCTCCAGAAAAGGAAAAGGAAAAGAAATAAAAGGACATGGTGAAATGCATTCCTTTCTCCTCTCTCTTACCTGAATCTGATAAGGTGCTCAAAACTTTTCTATTTAGTTATTTTTGAAATCCATTTCTTTTAATCCAAACCAGCTGTTTTCTCTGAAGAGCAGACTGGAAAAAAATATTGTTTGAATAATACTTTCCCAAGCCTGTACATTCTTGGGGTTAGGGCTAGCTAAACCCATGAATGATTTACATTCCTGTTTATTCCAAGAGCTTTATAGTTTCCCATTAGTCTCCTCCCCAGACCCCAGACGGTTTCCCTAGCAGCAGCACATTCACTAAGCACACAGCTAATTTAATCACATTTGGACTAATGGACGTTTTGGGGGATAGGAAAGTTTTTGTTAGAATCTTCTCAGTTGTAGATAAAATTGGGCAGAGAAACCTGAAATAGAGCTTATTTTTCTATTACATGTATTTCTTATTTTTCTATTACATTTAAGTGTTCTAATTGCTTCTCTCAGAGTGAATCTAATCTCATAATTATAAATAATTAATGTTTCCCTAGAATAACACTAAATTGAGACATCATTTGGGGATACAAATACACAGTAGCACCCAATAAAACATACACCTTAATATTATTACTAAATCAAAATGAAAGTGAAATTTCCAGAGGACTCAGGCCTCAGGAAGATATATGATATGAGTAACTAAAAGAAGAAAAGATAGATGGAATTTTTTGTTGTATGGATGTCTACATGAGAATCACTAATGTAAATTTCTCCAATTATGCAGCAAAATCAAAATCTATATGACACACAATTTTTATTTAAATAGGCAACATATCCCATATGACTTCTGTAACTTATGGTAATTTTACATATAGAAAATTTCAATATACTTCATATTCAACTTTTAGATAAGTTTCCCAGGGCAAGCTATCTAAAATTAATCCAAAAGCACATGTTCTTGCTTGACTAGAGGTCCTTCCTCAATATCTAGTGTCTAACCTGCACTTTTCATTCTGAAGTACTGATTCATATACCAAAAGAACAGAAAAGTCACGACTGTAACTTCTACATCTCAAAAATATGTACGCAGTGAAGAGCAAATTACTGGCATGTTTTCTGGTTAAATCAAACCCTAGACAGCTAGAGTTATAAAAAGGGTAATAAAGTTTTTATAACAAGCAATAAATACAAATCTCTGTTAGGACTGATTGAAGAAGATAGTTCTTCATCACCTATATATGGTTCATTTCTGGCCCCCCTATCTCCTCTCTGCAATTTTTATACATGAAGGAGATACTTTGATTTTTATTCAGAATGGTTGAGGGCAATTACATCAGAGGCTCAATGCTAGGTGAGAAGTAATTGGCTGCAGCTTTATATTGTAGGGTGTGTTGGAGGGAGATTGTAAAGTTTTGTGGGTAGTTTTTAAACCTCTTGTTTATTTAATAAACCACAGTAAGTAGGTAACTACAGATGAAAGATGCTTTTCAAGAGCTTAAGTCTTCATTCAGTCATCCATCTATTCAGCCATCTGTTTCATCCATTCATCCATAAATCCATTCCTAGTGTGTGTGAGGCATACTAAGCATTAGGAAAATTCTACTAAAAGGTGATAGGAATTGAGTAAAATAGGAAATTTTTTCTGATGACTTCTGAATGTGGGTGCTTGCTAACTTTATTTCTCACTACTAGCAGCAGCAAATGGCCCATCTGCAAGTCTGCTTTCCCTCTTTGTTCCTATCTTAAAAGATAGTACCGTCGAAAGCCTGGGCATAGATCTGCATAGACTGCGACCTAAGGCAAAGCAGGGTATACTAAAGACAGGTGTCTTTCTCCTCTAGAATAGCAAGCTCTGTTTAGGTCCAGACATTCAATGACTTTTCTCACTCAGGGAAGAGCATATTTTTTGTTTTGCTTTTTAAATAATGATTCTCACGGTCATTATTTATTTTTAACTTTTAATTTTATATTGGAGTAGAGCTGATTAACAATGTTGTGATAGTTTCAGGTGCACAGCAAAGTGACTCAGCCATACATAAACATGTATCCATTCTCCCCCAGACTCCCATCCCATCCAGGCTGCCACATAACATTGAGCAGACTTCCCTGTGCTATACAGTAGGTCCTTGTTGGTTATCCTTTGTAAATATAGCAGTGTGTACATGTAAGTCCCAAACTGCCTAACTATCCCTTCCCTCCACCCTTCCACCCCAGTAACCGTAAGTTCATTCTCTAAGTCTGTTTCTGTTTTGTAAATACATTCATTTTTATCATTTCTTTTTAGATTCTACATATAAGTGATATCATATGATATTTCTCTTTCTCTGTCTGACTTACTTTACTCAGTATGACAGTCTCTAGGTCGATCCATGTGGCTGAAAATGGCATTATTTCATTCTTTTTATGTTGCTGAGTAATATTCCATTCTATATATCTTCTTTATCCATTCCTCTGTCAATGGACATTTAGGTTGTTTCCATGTCTTGGCTATTGTAAACAGTGTTGCAATGAATATTGGGGTTCATGTATCCTTTTGGACCATGTTTTTCTCTGGATATATGCCCAGCAGTGGGATTGCAGGGTCATATGGTAGCTCTATTTTTAGTTTTTTAAGAACCTCTGTACTGCTCTCCACAGTGGCTGTATCGATCTACATTCCCAACAACAGTGTAGGAGGGTTTCCTTCTCTCCACATCCTCTCCAGCATTTACTGTTTGTGGATTTTTTGTTGATAGCCATTTTGACTGGTGTGAGGCAATAACTCACTGTAGTTTTGTTTTGTTTTGTTTTTTGTGGTACATGGGCCTTTCACTGTTGTGGCCTCTCCCGTTGTGGAGCACAGGCTCTGGATGCGCAGGCTCAGTGGCCATGGCTCATGGGCCCAGCCGCTCCGCGGCATGTGGGATCTTCCCGGACCAGGGCACGAACCCGCATCCCCTGCATCAGCAAGTGGACTCTCAACCACTGCACCACCAGGGAAGCCCTCACTGTAGTTTTGATTTGCATTTATCTAATCATTAGCTATATTGAGCATCTTTTCTTGTGCCTCTTGGTCATCCATATGTCTTCCTTGGAAAAATGTCTGTTTAGGTCTTCCACCCATTTTTTTTTGTTTGTTTGTTTGCGGTACGTGGGCCTCTCACTGTTGTGGCCTCTCCCGTTGTGGAGCACAGGCTCCAGACACGCAGGCTCAGCTGCCATGGCTCACGGCCCAGCTGCTCCGCGGCATGTGGGATCTTCCCGGACCGAGGCACGAACCCGTGTCCCCTGCATTGGCAGGTGGACTCTCAACCACTGCGCCACCAGGGAAGCCCTTCCACCCATTTTTTGATTGGGTTGTCTGTTTTGATGATGTTAAGCCACACGAACTGTTCGTAAATTTTGGAGACTAATCTCTTGTCAGTCACATCATTTCAAATATTTTCTTCCAATCTGTGGGTTGTCTTTTCATTTTGTTTATGTTTTCCTTTACTGTGCAAAAGCTTTTGAGTTTAATTAAGTCCCATTTGTTTATTTTTGTTTTTATTTCCATTACTCTGGAAGTTGGATCAGAAAAGATATTGCTGTGATTTATTTCAGAGTGTTCTGCCTATGTTTTCCTCTAGGAGTTTTATAGTGTCTGGTCTCACATTTAGGTCTTTAATCCATTTTGAGCTTATTTTTGTGTGTAGTTTTAAATAATAATCTAATTTCATTTTTTTACATGTAGCTGTCCAGTTTTCCCAGTACCATGTTTTGAAGAGATGGTCTTTCCACCATTGTAAAGTCTTGCTTCCTTTGTTGTAGATTAATTGACCATAGGTGCATGGGTTTATTT
The DNA here is from genome assembly GCF_951394435.1 of Stenella coeruleoalba. Taxonomy (NCBI): domain Eukaryota; kingdom Metazoa; phylum Chordata; class Mammalia; order Artiodactyla; family Delphinidae; genus Stenella; species Stenella coeruleoalba. Next base: position 43,678,800 of record NC_137163.1, read on the forward strand.
CTGGGCTTTCTATCTTGTTCCCTTGATCTATAGTTCTATTTTTGTGCCAGTACCATACTGTTTTGATGACAATAGCTTTGTAGTATAGTCTGAAGTCAGTCAGGGAACCTAATTCCTCCAGCTCCATTTTTCTTTCTCAAGGTTTCTTTGGCTATTCAGCGTCTTTTGTGTATCCATACAAATTTTAAGATTTTTAGTCCTATTTCTGTGAAAAATGCCATTCATAATTTGATAGAATTGCATTGAATCTGTAGATTGCCTTAGGTAGTATAGTCATTTTGAGAAGATTTATTCTTCCAGCCCAAGAATATGGTATATCTTTCCATCTGTATGTATCTTCTTTGATTTCTTTCCTCAGCATCTTATAGTTTTCGGAGTACAGCTCTTTTGTCTCATTAGGTAGGTTTATGCCTAGGTATTTTATTCTTTTTGATGCAATGGTAAATGGGATTGTTTATTGAAATTCTGTTTCTGATTCTTCATTGTTAGTGTATAGAAATGCAACAGATTTCTGTGTATTAATTTTATAGCTTGCAAATTTACCAAATTCATTGATTAGCTCCAGTAGTTTTCTGCTGGCATCTTTAGGATTCTCTATGTATAGTATGTCATCTGCAAACAGTGACAGTTTTACTTCTTCTTTTCCAATTTGTATTCCTTTTGTTTCTTTTTCTTCTCTGATTGCCATGGCTAGGACTTCCAAAACTATGTTGAATAATAGTGGTGAGAGTGGACATCCTTGTCTTGTTCCTAATCTTAGAGGAAATGCTTTCAGTTTTTCACCATTGAGAACGATGTTTGCTGTCAGGTGTTGTATATGGCCTTTATTATGTTGAGGTAGGTTCCCCCTATGCCCACTCTCTGGAGAGTTTTTATCATAAATGACTGTTGAACCTTGTCAAAAGCTTTTTCTGCAGTTATTGAGATGATCATATAGTTTTTATTCTTCAATTTGTTGATATGGTGTATCACACTGATTGATTTGCATATAATGAAAAATCCTTGCAACCCTGGGATAAATCCCACTTAATCATGGTGTATGGTCCTTTTAATGTGTTGTTGGATTCAAATTGCTAGTATTCTGTTGAGGATTTTTGCATCTATGTTCATCAGTGATATTGGCCTATAATTTTCTTTTTTAGTTGTATCTTTGTCTTGTTTTGGTATCAGGTTGATGGTGGCATCAAAGAATAAGTTTGGGAATTTTCCTTCCTCTGCAATTTTTGGAATAGTTTCAGAACTATAGGTGTTAGCTCTTCTCTAAATGTTTGATAGAATTTGCCTGTGAAGACATTTGGTCCTGGAATATTGTTTGTTGGGAGTTTTTCAATATCAGTTTCAATTTCAGTGCTTGTGATTAGTCTGCTCATGTTTTCTAATTCTTCCTGGTTCAGTCTTGGGAGACTACATTTTTAAGAATTTGTCTGTTTCTTCCAGGTTGTCCATTTTATTGGCATACAGTTGCATATAGTAGTCTCTTATGATCCTTTGTATTTCTGTGGTGTCAGTTTTAACTTCTTTTTCATTTATTATTTTATGATTTGAGTTGTCTTCCCTCTTTTTCTTGATGAGTCTGGATAAAGGTTTACAAATATTGTTTATCTTTTCAAAGAACCAGGTTTTAGTTTCATTGATCTTTGTTATTGTCTTATTTGTCTCTATTTCATTTATTTCTGCTCTGATTTTTATGATCTCTTTCCTTCTACTAACTTTGAGTTTTGTTTCTTCTACTTTCCCTAGTTGATTTAGGTATAAGGTTAGGTTGTTTATTTGAGAATTTTCTTGTTTCCTGTATTGGGACCTGTATTCCTATGAAATTCTTTTCTTTTTTCTCATAAATTCTTTTGCTGTAACCTATAGGTTTTGGATCATTGTGCTTTCATTTGTCTCTGGGTATTTTTTATCTCCTTTTTCGTTTCTTCAGTGATCCATTGGTTATTTAGTAACATATTGTTTAGCCTCCACGTGTTTGTATTTTTTATAGTTTTTTTTCTTGTAGTTTATTTCTAATCTCAGCATTGTGGATGAAAAACATACTTGATATGATTTCAATTTTCTTAAATTTATAGAAGCTCACTTTGTGACCCGAGATGTGGTCAATCCTGGAGAATGTTCCATGTGCACTTGAGAAGAATGTGTATTCTTCTACTTTTGGATGGAGTGCTGTATAAATATCAATTAAGTCTATTTGGTCTAATGTTTCATTTAAGGCCTGTGTTTCCTTATTGATTTTCTGTTCAGGTGATCTGTCCATTGATGAAAGTGGGATGTTAAAGTTCCCCACTATTGTGTTACTGTTGATTTCTCCCTGTATGGCTGTTAATATTTGCCTTATATATTGAGGTGCTACTATATTTGGTGCATATATGTTTACAGTTGTTATGTCTTCTTCTTGGATTGATCCCTTGATTGTTATGTAGTGTCCTTCTTTGCCTCTTATAACTGTCTTTATTTTTAAGTCTATTTTGTCTGCTATGAGTATTGCTACTCCAGATTTCTTTTGATTTCTATTTGCATGGAATACCTTCTTCCATCCCCTCATTTTCAGTCTGTATGTGTCCCTAGGTCTGAGGTGCATCTCTTGTAGACAGCATATATATGAGTCTTATTTTCGTATCCATTCAGCCAGTCTATGTCTTTTGGTTGGTGCATTTAATCCATTTATATTTAAGTAATTATCAATATGTGTGTTCCTATTGCCATTTTCTTAATTATTTTTAGTTTGATTTTGTAGGTCTTTTTTCTTTCCTTCCTCTTTTGTTCCCTTCTCTTGTGGTTTGATGCCATCTTTAGTGTTGTGTTTGGGTTGCTTTTTCTTTTCTGTGTGTGTATGTATTGTAGTTTTTGGATTTGCTGTTCCCATGAAGTTTTGATGCAACAGTCTATATATGTACAAGATTGTTTTAAGTTGCTAGTCTCTTTCCCACCTAGAGGATTTCCTTTAGCATTTGTTGCAAAGCTGGTCTGGTGGTGCTGAATTCTCTTAGCTTTTGCTTGTCTGTAAAACTTTTGATTTCTCCATCAAATCTGAATGAGAGCCTTGCAGTGTAGAGTATTCTTGGTTGTAGGCTTTTCCCTTTCATCACTTTAAATATATCCTGCCACTCCCTTCTGGCTGGTAGAGTTTCTGCTGAAAATCAGCTGATAACCTTATAAGGATTCCCTTGTACATTATTTGTTGCTTTTCCCTTGATGCTTTTAATAATAATTTTTGTCTTTAATTTTTGTCAATTTGATTACTATGTATCTTGACATGTTTATCCTGGGTTTATCCTGCCTGGCACTCTCTGTGCTTCCTGGACTTGGGTGGCTATTTCCTTTCCCATGTTAGGGAAGTTTTTGACTCTAACATCTTCAAATATTTTCTCGGGTCCTTTCTCTCTCTCTTCTCCTTCTAGGACCCCTATAATGTGAGTGTTGTTGTGTTTAATGTTGTCCCAGAAGTTTCTTAGGCTGTCTTCATTTCTTTTCACTCTTTTCTCTTTATTCTGTTACACAGCAGTGATTTCCACCATTCTGTCTTCCAGCTCACTTATCTGTTCTTCTATCTCAGTTATTCTGCTATTGATTCCTTCTAGTGTATTTTTCATTTCAGTTATTGTATTATTCATCTCTGTTTGTTTGTTTTTTAATTCTTCTAGATCTTTGTTAAACATTTTTTGCATCTTCTTGATCCTTGCCTCCATTCTTTTTCCGAGGTCCTGGATCATCTTCACTACTATTATTCTGAATTCTTTTTCTGGAATGTCACTTATCTCCACTTCATTTAGTTGTTTTTCTGGGGTTTTATCTTGTTCTTTTATCTGGGAACTTAATTCTCTGTCTTTTCATTTTATCTATCTTTCTATTATTGTGGTTTTTGTTCCACAGGCTGCAGGATTGTAGTTCTTCTTGCTTCTGATGTCTTCCCTTTGGTGAATGAGGCTATCTAAGAGGCTTGTACCAGCTTCCTGATGGTGGGTAGAGGGACTGGTGGTGGGTAGAGCTGGGTGTTGCTCTGGTGGACAGAGCTCAGTATAACTTTAATCCACTTGTCTGCTGATGCCTGGGACTCTGTTCCCTCTCTGTGGGCTGTTTGGCCTGAGACGACCCAGTACTGGAGCAAACTGGCTTTTTGGTGAGTCTAATGGCAGACTCTTCGAGGGCTCACAACAATGAGTACTTCCCAGAACTTCTGCTGTCAGTGTCCTTGTCCCCGTGATGAGCCACAGCTGCCCCCTACCTCTACAGGAGACCCTACAACACTAGCAGGTATGTCTGGTTCCATCTCCTATGGGGTCACTGCTCCTTCCCCCTGGGTCCTGGTGCACAGAAGATTTTGTGTGTACTCTCCAAGTTGGAGTCTATGTTTTCCCCAGTCTTGTCAAAGTCCTGCAATCAAATCCTGCTGCCTTAATAGTCCAGTTCTCTGGGGATTCCTCCTCTCCTTTCTGGACCCCCAGTTTGGGAAACCTGATGTGTGGCTCAGAACCTTCACTCAAATGGGTGGATTTCTGTGGTATAATTGTTCTCCAGTTTGTGATTCACCCACCCAGTGGTTATGAGATTTGATTTTATCATGATTGTGCTCCTCCTGTCATCTCATTGTGGCTTCTCATTCGCCTTTTAATGTGGGGTATCTTTTCTGGTGAGTTCCAGTGTCTTCCTATCAGTGATTGTTCAGCAGTTAGTTGTAATTCAGGTGCTCTCACAAGAAGGGGTGAGCAAACGTCCTTCTAGTCCTCCACTTTGAACCAGTCTTGGGCAACCATGTTTTGACGCTAGGCCGAAACTCTAGAAGTTGCTTGCAGAAGACTCTGCCATAGCTCTATAAAATGACATGAAAATATAAAATATCAATTTAAAAGACTTTGAGATACTCTTTCTTGTAGTAAATAAATCTAGGAATTACATTTAAAATTCATAAATATTAGGGCTAAAGTTAGAAGGACAAGGTTGCATAGTTTTAATATGTTGTTATGTTCAGTTTCAGAATAGTTTCTTGCCAAGGGATACCCGATTTTCTTACCCAATTATGTCATTTTTTGATACAGGAAACATGCATGTCTTGGTTAGGAATTACTTGACTTCAAAGATAAATCCACTGAAACAATGTTGAGAAGGACTGAAAGTATGTTGCAAAGATATAAGAGGCAGACACTTGACCCAGCATATAGAAAGTAATCAGCAACTAAGCTAGTTACTCTTTCTGTTATTTTCTCTCCTGGTGTCCCATGATCCCCTATCTCCTTCTGGATGTTTGCATCCACATTCTCTCTTTAGACTGACTTTCTCTCCTTTGCCATATACTTGGAACACAAAGGACAACCCTGTCTCTTTACTTGTCTTCCCAGCTTTAGCACTTTGGGTCAACTGAAGAGTGTCTTTGTATACCAATTTCAAATTCCTATTCAAGAGACTATGATTGACTTAGTTTAGCAAATCATTTGACTCTCCTGAATCAGATACTACCCTTTCTCTAATGTTTAGAGTCTGGGAAATTTTCCTAGGGCAGTATAATCCACAGAATTATTTCCACAAAAACATTTCAAAGGAAAATAACCATAGAGTTCCATTTCTTTCTTTCAACTTATTTTCTTTATATACAGTAACTTTTAGTTTATGTAAAGTTTTTCCTCTCTGCGTTTATGCAAAGTAATATGTTCTAAGTGAAAAAGAAGATTAAGTTTTTAAAATAAATAAAGTCTGCTGAGTCAATGATAACACATTACTATGAGCAAGTTTTTCTTCCCTGCTAAAATGAAGCATTTTGTTATTATCTACCACCTCATCATTTATCCTGTGAACATCTTTAATGATGAATTATAACAACACATATTTCAATTCAATGTGTTTTTTATCTAGAGACTTTCCTTTTCAACTGTTTCCATTAGCTTTAATTAATTGGATTTTATTAATTAGTTTTAAAGCTTTGATCAAATAATTTTAAGTTCTTACATGATATCTGGCTCATTGAAATCAGTCAAGCGGTCAAGGAGGAGTTTGAAAAAAAATAATTATTCCATTGCATACAGATTAATTTCATAAATTATCTGATATCTATTCTCTTATCATATTATTGGATTTAGTAATTTTCTCTTTACCTAGTCTTATTCAACTCCAATGTAGCCTCCACACTTCAGCCAGTGATATTTTAAAACAATATATCTGCTTATGACATTCTTTCACTCTCTCAAAAATCAGCTCTTTTGTTTATATGATAAAGCTCAATAACCTTCTTAGCCTGGCACCAAGACCCTTTAAAGGCTATTCCCAAACTAAGGTAACCTTACCTCCTATTGTTCCTATTCCTTGAGTTTGTAATTCAGCCAGTCTGTTATTTCCCAAATAGTTCATGTTATTTAATACTGCACCTGAAATAGCCCTCCTTCTAACCTAACTAATCTGGTGAACACCCTCCCCACCCACCTCTATGCCTTCACACCACCTCTCTTACTTTCAGAGCCTAGCTTAAATGTCAGTTCTTTGAGCAGCGTTTCCTGATTCCCTCAGGAAGAATTATTCACCACCCAATTAAAGTGACAATATCTTTGTATCATAATTAATTGGTTATATGACTGAGACTCCCACTCCCCCCAAATTGTTCTTTGCCTTGAGGGCTGTGACCTGGCTGGAAGTATTTCATCTCCAGAATCTAGCACAGGGTTCACATGTGCTCAGTAAATGTTAACCCAAATGTGCTTATAAATTGACAAATGAATAGAATAAATGAATGAATGAATCTACTACAAATTACTTAGTGTGCTTTGTCAAGTCATCTGTAATTTTTGGAGGGTTTTGATTTCTAATGTGTAAAGAGGTTATTTTTCTGTTTTTACTGCTATTTCTGCAATATGGCCCTTGCTTATCAATACTTTCTAGTATAGTTATTAGGGTAAGCTTTTCAAATTATTTGTTAGTTTCCCAGTTAATTATTTGGTTTGTCATTTTGCCTTCTTTGCCATAGCTGAAAGGACACTGAGTTACTTTAGCCCAAATATTTTCCATAAAATAGTGTTTGTATTCTGATGTTTAAAAATTCAGAAGTAATCTCATTTTAAAATTTTGCTTATTTTAAAAATTAATAGTCCTCAGACTTATTTTAATGTTTAACCCTAGGTTGATTTCTTGATTATTTAAATAATAAACAGTACACTCACCACATTCTCAAAATCATCAAGAAAATGTGTCCATGAAAATTTATCTTATATGTCTTCATTTTAGTCTATTCTCAAACATCTTGGGGTGTTGTAAGCTCGTGGCCTTTCCAATGCTTCAAGTCACAATATAGTTCAGTACTAATGTCAATCACACAGCAAGCTGGATAATTTTGCAATGTGTACAGGTCATCATGATGACCCAGTGACCTAACTAGTTCATTCATTCAGTAGGTGACCATTGTTTCATATGCTGATATTTCAAAATATTATCTCAAAGTCATCCATAATATCTCTGATTAGAATCAAGAATAAATATGGAACATTTCTAATCCAAAATATATTTCATTAGTTTACAGCTCCTTTTTATTCAGCTTCTAATTTTCATAGGGGTCTGCTAATCTTGACTAATTGAAATTTTAATATTTCAATATTAAATATTCCTTCAATATCAAGGAGTTATTCATATTATCTCTTCATGCCCTGACTAAATTTCTGTGCCAGAATTTTAATGACAAAAATTATGCACCATTCCCCATTCTGGAGAGCATAAGCAAAGATTGTTGGTTATAAGTAGTTAATCCTGAAATCAGACACTTTACAAGTTAGTTGGGAAAATTGAATGCCCCAAATAACCATGATATCCTTTTAAAGGAGGATAAAACAACGATACATGAAACCATGGAGAAAGAAAAGAGTTCTTCTAGTTCTGAGAAATAGTCTTCTTGGCATAGGTAGCAAGCAGGAACTACATTTAATAAACACCTGATCTGTGCCCGCCATGGAAAGAACACTCTACATAAATCAATGTATTCATTCTTCACAATAATTCTGTGAGGTAAGGATTATTCAGAGAGGTTAAACAATTCATTCTAGATCACACAATCTAGAAGTTAGAACTGTATTTGGACACACATCCATAGGATTCCCGACTTCCACAGCCATGGAGGACAAAGAAGGGACAGGATTTCAACTAGCAGAGATAGCAGTGGTGGAGAAAGTATGCTTACATGTTCACATCTGTTCCTAATTACTTGGAGGCTTTACTCTCCCTTGACTTTCTTGAAAGCAGAATGGCATAGAAATTAAGAGCATAAAGCTTGAGGTCATATCAGCTGAGCTCAAGCCTTGGTTATGCTATAGAATAATATTTGAATTCGAGGCAAGTTACTTAAGTGTTCTGAGCCTCAAGTTCCACATGGGTTAAATGGAAGTAGAGTTGTGATGAAGATCAAATAAAATGTTAGCACAGTGTTTGAGTGGTAGTATTTGCTCAGTAAGAGGTTATTATTTGTATTATTATTAATCTCTAGGCACAGGCTTAAAATTTTTAAGTATAGTGATCAGAGTTGCATGACCATGGTTGAACCTTGATTTCTTCTAAACTGTTTTTTTTTTTGTCAATGAGCTATATACTCAGAGCACACCAACTCATTGAAATCTAGTGTCACTTATATTTATAATTAACTTACAAGAAACAGTTGCCTCAGTGGGATTTTCTTCTCTCCTGAATGTAGAAAATAGAAAATCAAATGACAGAAGCCTAGAAAACCTGTTTAATACCATTTGTCACTTGAGTTCTCTGGCTACACGTCAGCTCATCACAGGTTAACACAAAACAGAGGAAATGACCATAGAATACTTTTTCCAATTTATTGAGAAATAAATGGCAAGTATAATTGTATATACTTTAAAGTGTACAATAGGATGAGGTATTAATATACACATACATTTGTGGAATGATTACCAAGGTCAAAATAAATAACACATCACATAGTTAACTTTGTGCATATGTGTGTGTTGAGAACACTTAAGGTCTACTCTCAGCAACTTTCAAACTTTATTACTTATAGTCACCATGCTGTATATTAGATCCTCAGATCTTATTATTCTTATAACTGACATTTTACAGTCTTTGACCTATATCTCTCACTTTTCCTTTCCTCCCAGCCCCTGGAAACCACCATTCTATTCTCTGTTTCTATAATTAGCTTTTTTTTTCTTTTTTAATATTACACATATAAATGATATCATACAGCATTTGTCTTTCTCTGTCTGGCTTAGTTAAATGCCCTCCAAGTTCATCCATGCCCTCCAAGCATACTACCCTCCGAGTTCATCCATGTTGTCAAAAATGTCAAGACTTCACTTTTTATGGCTGAATAATATTCTACTGTGTGTGTATATATGTATGTGTGTGTGTATATATATATATATATATATATATATATATATATATATATATATATACATTGTGTGTGTGTGTGTGTGTGTGTGTGTGTGTGTGTGTGTGTATCCATTCTTTATCCATTCATCTGCTGACAGACCTTTAAGATGTTTCCATATTTTGGCTACTGTGAATAATGCAGTGAACACAGTTCAATACTTTGCTCAATACTCTGTAATAATTTAAATGGGAAAATAACTTAAAAAATAATAGATACATGTATATGTATAACTGAATCACTTTTCTCTACACCTGAAACTAACAAAACATTGTTAATCAACTATACTCCAATATAAAATAAAAATTAAGAAAAAATTTTGCAATGAACACAGAGTATGTTTTTGAAGAGCATTAAGCACACAGGCTCTTGTGTCATAAAGCAAGAAAAAAGGCAAAAATCTACACTTGACAGACTGCATCTATATCCCTGTGTTTATATGCAGAGATGAATAAGATTAAAAATCAAAATGTGACCAAAGAGTTTTTCATAGAGGATACATTTGAAGTGAATCAGTATATATATATATCTTTGGTTTTTGTACATTAAGGCCAACTTAATTTTTAGTGCAGTTAAATTGCCAAATTATTTTTACTGCACAAATTGCAATTTTTTCCTTCCCTTTTTTTGCCTGTAAAACTTTGAGAAAGAAGCATGTAACCCAATGTCATAGCTTAAACCCTCATAATATCCTGAGTTAATGCCAGTAGCGTAAAGAGCTCAATGCACTCTCAGACATTTAGCTCTCTAAATGTGTGTTTGTGTGTGTGTATACATATTCAGGATATTCTCAAATTGACTTTTTGGACAGTGCAAGCTTCTAATCAAGGTTGTGAAACAACTTTAACTGAGGCTGCCCTTCCAGGCATTTTGCCTTAACTCCCCACTCCCTATATAAATCAAGCATTCTGCCTGTCATTTTTTCTAGGCCCTGCTGTGAATCCAAACCAGGTGACTATGTGGATATGTTGGAGAGCAAAGTGACATAACACACCTGAGCTTCCATTTTGCTCAGGGCAGTGATTATTAATATGAGAAATTCGGAGTGATGTGAAATGGCCAGACTTTCAACAGAATTTATTGTTTACAGCTTTGGGGTCCCCTGGCCTTTACCAGCTGTTCCACACCTGGACATGGGGAACAGAAACATCCCTCTTCAATTTATCTTTCCTGGACTTGTTGCTTATGGGATTCAGATGCCAGGTGACAGGGCTGGGAAGCAGCAGTGAGAGTCTCCACCTGTCCAGCTCTGAATTCCCTCAGAGAGCCCTTGTACTGACTTTGGTGCAGACACCAGCTTTTAACAGTGTGTAAGTTTTAAGTCTGGGGGGAAAGATAACTTATACAAAACTCTTTTTTTTTTTTTTAGTGTGTGATCTTTAGTCTAACCTGGACAGATTGATTAAGTGAGCAGGAGACTAAAGTCTCCTGAAAGGTTCAAGGGCTTTGTCTTCCATGGGACAGGAGTGCAGCAAGCAGTTCCTTTTTGAAGGTCTTTTGTTGGATTTCTGGAACTCCAGAGAAGTTTCCTATGCCCTGAAATTCTGTGAGCTACATGAAGGTAATAATCATTATATTCCCCAAATCATTATACTGACTGGCACACAGTAGGCACTAAGAAAATGTTGTCTATCAAATGAATGAAAAAAATAAATGAACACAATATCACCCTTCTGAGTTCTAAGGGATACCCTATGTACTTTGGTGGTTAAGAGCACAATCCTTGGAGGGAAAGGACCCAGCTTCTAATCATAGTTCTGCTAATTTTAAGGATGGGACCTAAGGTAAATCCCTCAAACTCTCCAAGTTTCAATCTCTTCTTCTGTAAAGTGAGGATAATAATAATAACTGTCTCATATAACTGTTTTGAGGATTAGATGAGACAATGTATGTATAGCAAGGTAGGTTTCATTTCCCTTCCTACCTGATGCCTGACATTTACTTATGCTAACACAAATCAGAGTAGCTAAAGAGACCCCTTATTCATAATAGGATACAGGAAATATGCTAGTTGAAAGTTAATCTTGGCAGCATTAAAGGTCTCATTTTCTTTTACAAAATAAACTGGTGACCAGCCTATGTTGAGCGTCTGTGTCCTCTTTTCTTCCACTCTCAGGATCTGGAAACTAACGCAGAAGGGAAGTCCACAGAAATGAATGACAACAGTATTTAGGGTCCCCAAGACAATCCTTTTTAGGAGTCCTTCAAGCAATAACTATATGGTTAAGATTCTTCATTTGGTTACAAGACTGTAATCTAAATTTTAAACAAAATACATTAAAACAAGTTTAAGAGACAACCATGCAGTTTCTTTATAATGCAGAAATAATGCAATGTCAGAAATATATAAGACTTGACTTTTTGAAATGTTATTATAAAGAATTAGAAGACTTCCCTGATGCTTGACTACTCTTGCAAAAAAGGTGGACTTTGCTCAGGTAGACCTACAAAGGAAAAAGCCCATGGCAGATGAGGTGACAGAACACACATTTCAGTCTTTGTTCTTGCTCTTATACTTGCTGGTACCTGCTGGAAGAATTTTGTACCTCCTCTTCCTGGAGGAGTTGGATACAGACCCTCCCAGAGACACACAGGGACTGGGATAATGTGCACTCACCTCCTCCAGTATCAATGGTCCTCCTGAAAACCTTCACTCTTCCTTGGGATATGAATCTTCTCCTTCTCTACCTTCCAAATCTAAGGAAGGTGGTAGATAGCATTCAGGCTAACATTTGTTTTACTCTTTTTTTTTATGGGTTGCATTCTCTAAGGAAAAACCCATATGCTTAGAATATATCCAGTTCTCAATCCCACCATCAGAACTAGGAAGTCAATTTTCAACCAGCATATTAAATGACTGATAATTTGTACAGGAAACTGAATTTAAGAAGACATGATGCATATATATTTATAACTGAATCACTTTGCTATACACCTGAAACTAACACAACATTGTTAATCAACTATACTCCAATGTAAAATAAAAAGTAAAATAAAAGATGATATGGGAAACTCAGCATATATTAGAAAGTGACCCACTCTCCCTCCTGCCCAACTGACAGGAAACTAGCTTCTTCGTGGTTCCCATATCACTTACTCACTCTGTATGTCACCAACTAACAGTGGCATCCTACTGATGGTTGATCCACACCCTGTGCTGGCCTCAGTATCTCTATCACCATTGGGACTTCTCTAATGGCACCAATCTCATACATTCCCAACTTCTGAAGCTGTTTGGAATTCAGTTTATATGAGAGGTACCACTTCCTCTCCACTTATCGGCAATGGCAGCTTAATTACATTAGTTTCTCAAAAGAAGCAGAAATTTTAAATGACAGCTCTAAGTATGAGAGAATGTATGGAAGAGAACTTTAAGAAAATGTATGTGAATATCTCCCTTCTTTGGGGACATTGAGATACAATGTAGTGAACAAAACTCTCATTCTCCTTCTTGATATCTCATTCTGGATATGATGCAGCATTTCAGAAATATTCACACTAATGAGTTTTTGTGATACAGTGACAAATAGAAAATAACTGAAATGCCAAGATAGCCAACCCAGTGTGTCCAACAAGTCAGTATATTGTGTTATAATTGTAACAGACACACACATACACACGTTATTTTTGTTGAATAAATCTCTTTCTTTATATTCAAAAAAAGAAGAAGAAGAAGACATGATTCCCATTGGCATGTGGAGGGAGAAAGGAGAGAAGAATGTAGTGAAGCAGACCAATAGGCCTGAATGAGAAGAAAGAGGTGGTCTAAGGCAAGGGTTCTGCACTGACAAAGAGAATGTGTCAGGAGACCATCCTGGACTTTTTATGTCACTGTGTATTCTATATCGTTGTAATATTCCACTCAAACTCCTGAAAAGCTGACATTTTGTATAATATTTCTTCCTTTCTTCTTCCTCTGTGTTCTCTTTTTCTTCTTCTCTGTCTCCCTCTCTCTAAACATATGTACACACAAACACAGACACCAAACACAACCATATACAAAAATAGTGACTATTTTCACAGGAAACTTTGAATCCTCAGAAAGTGCACTTTGCTAGGATTAACTTCCTTCCTGGCTAAGCAAGGGGATGCTTGATACAAGCTAAGTTCACTAATGAACAGCTTTTCTGGACATCTCAGCCAGCTGGAAAGACTTTGTCCTCATAATTGTTTTTAAGCAACATTGCTTCTTATTGGCAACGCAATTACTCCGTGTTGAAACATGTGGGAAAAAAATCATACATCAAGTCAGTTGCATTCAGGGCACTGCTTCTACTTACCTCAACTGTGAATACATAGCCTATAGAGGTATCACAGAGAGAGGTTGTGGGAGGTGACCTGGAGCCTTCTCGATATAGTCGGTTGTCAATTTTTTTTAATCTAGTGAAAGGATGATTTAGACAGGTTATCAATAATACATTTGCTTCTGTGACATTAGAACAGCACATTTTGTGCTGCTTTACTATGGAGATGTACATACTTGACTAAAATACATCTCCTCTTCTAGGTAAAGCATGAAGTTATCTATCTCCCTTCCACTAATGAAATCAATATTTAAAACTCAGTATGTTTTTTTCATTTTTTTGCATTACCACGTTTCCATTTTAACAGGAACTTCCTGGTGATACAATGAATTTTTTCTGAAGCAAGATGAAAATCTGTAAGAATACAGACAGGTTGTTTGGATATCTCAAATTGTAGAGGAAATGCTGTGAGTTCACCCTCAGTGCTTAGGTTTAGCTTTATCATCCTCTTCTTTTCCTTCCCTTTAGGTAATGGTGAGGCTACTGACAGATAATTAACCAACCATGTCTGAAAACATTTTCTAATTCAAATTAAAACAAGGGCAAAATTATCTCTATATTTTATTAATTCATTGAATTAGTAATGAAATGGGCTTGATTTAGACTTATGCAAACTGCTTTCCCATGGAATACCTCTTTCAGAGCTCTGTAAGCTTCTTAGTTATTAAAAGCTTGGTTTAAGAAAAGGTACATCTTCTGGGGAGAGGGGCTGCAGTCCCTGGACTGATAATTGGACCCTGAGTATGTCAAAGCTCAATCTCAGTGTGGTTTAGTAAGATCATTCAGAAAGGCAAACTGAGTGATAGAACCCATTATCCTAACAAAATGAACCTTGGATTAAAAGATGTTTTTTCCCTTGTCCCCACTTTAAAAATAACCTTCAGATTGAAAATTTATACTCACCCAAAGTAAAACCAAATGTGTTATATATTCCTTTATGAAATGAAAAGGTCAAGATGGAGTCATGGTAATGAAAGGCATCACAAGTGTTATAAGCAGAGGGGTTACCATGTTTCCTGAGAAAACATTTGACTAGGAGCAAGAAGACCAGATTCTGCATACTCCCTTTATGATTAGACATTTTTCTGGTACAACGATAGAAATCCCTTCTCTACTAAATACATGTGGTGAGAAGTCCTATGAAGTCTGGGTTCATGTCTATATTTTCTCACCTTGTTATTTCATCCTTCAGTACTGTGCCTATACATATTAGATGCTCAATGGATGTTTACTGAATGAATAAATAAATCAAAGTAGATACCTGCATAAAGATCAAGCTTCCTTTCCCCCATCTTTTCTTCTGAGATGTCAGTCTGGAATAGTCTTTTCCTGCCTAAAATCATACTCAGTTTCAGTTCTCTATGGCTTTTCTCTAGCTATTTTTCTTGTAAAAATATACTTTCTTCCTCTCTGTGAAGCAAAATACTAGTTATCCCCCATAATCTGAGTCAAGTTTCAATTCTTCCATGAAGGTGAACCCTCCCAACTCTATTAGTCAACTATGATCTCTTCTACTTATATATTTACTGCAGTTTTAATTAGAGGAACATGTGATTTACATTTATTTTAATTTTTTCTAACACAAATAGGTTGGACATTTCTAGTGGTCATATCCTGTTTTTCATTTGTTTGTTTTGCTTTTGTTAATCCTCATCACCATACATAGCACCTTGAAGATGATAGAACATTTTTATGTGAACCAGATGTTTGCTCATTTTTATTTCTGAATAATAGTCCATGTTATAGTTGTACTACAATTTTTAAACTATTCATCAGTTGCCAGATATTTTGATTGTTTCATTTTCAGCAATTATGAATAAAGAAACTATAAACATTTGTATATAGGTTTTTATATGAATATAACTTTTCACTTCACATGGGTAAATACTGATCTGATAAAAGGCTTGTACCCAGAATATATAAAGAACTCTGAAAACTCAATAACAGGGGGAAAAATGTAACCCAAGTTTCTAAAAGGCAAAGTATTCAAACAAACACTTCACCAAACAATATACACAGATACCAAGTAAGCCATGAAAAGAAACTCAACATCATAAGTTGTTAGAGAAATATAAATCAAAACCAAAATGATGTATCAGTATGTACCTATTCAAATATTAAAATGCTTAAAAATTGACAATACCAAGTGTTGATCAGCCTGCAGACCAACTATGAAACATTGCTGATGGAAATGCAAAATGGTATAGTCATTTTGGAAAACAGTTTAGCAGTTTCTTATAAAGTTAAACATAAAACCTACCATAAGATCCAGTAATCCTGTGCTCAGGTATTTACCCATGTGTTATTTTTTCTCTTTTTTAATTGAAGTATATTTGATTCACAAAATTTCAGGTGTACAGCAAAGTGATTCAGATATAGATATATATATATATATATGCACACACAGATATATACATATATATATATACTTTTTCAGATTATTTTCTATTATAGATTATTATGAGATTTTAAAAATAATTCTCTGTGCTATACAGTAGGTCCTTGTTGTTTATTTTATATATAGTAGTGTATATCTGTTAATTCAAAATTCCTAATTCATCCCTCACCCCCTTTCCCCTTTGGTAACCATATTTGTTTTCTATGTCTGTGAGTCTATTTCTGTTTTGAAAATAAGTTCATTAGATTCCACATATAAGTGATATCATATGATATTTATTTTTACCTGTCTGACTTATGTCACTTAGTATGATAATCTCTATGTCCATCCATATTGCTGCAAATGACATTATTTCATTCTTTTTTATGGTTGAGTAATATTCCATTGTGTGTGTGTGTGTGTGTGTGTGTGTGTATCACCTTTATTTATTCATCTGTCTGATGGACATTTGTTGCTTCTATATCTTGACCATTATAAATAGTGCTGCAATGAACATTGGGGTGCATGTATCTTTTCAAATTATGGTTTTCCCCAGATATATGCCTGGGAGTGGGATTACAGGATCATATGGTAGCTCTATTTTCAGTTTTTTAAGGAATATCCATACTGTTTTCCATAGTAGCTGTATCAATCTACATTCCTATCAACAGTGTAGGAGGGTTCCCTTTTCTCCACACCCTCTTCAGCATTTATTATTTCTAGACTTTTTGATGATGGCCATTCTGACCGATGTGAGGTAATACCTCACTGTAGTTTTGGTTTACATTTATTTAATAATTAGTGATGTTAAGCATCCTTTCATATGTCCATTTGATATCTGTATGACTTCTTTGGGAGAAATGTTTATTCAGGTCTTCTGTCCTTTTTTTGATTGGGTTATTTATTTTTTGATATTGAGCTGTATGAAATGTTTGTATATTTTGGAAATTAAGCCCCTGTCAGTTGCATCACTTGCAAGTATTTTCTCCTATTCCGTAGATTGTATTTTCCTTTTGTTTATGGTTTCCTTTGCTGTGTAAAAGCTTTTCAGTTTAATTAGGTCCCATTTGTTTATTTTTACTTTTGTTTCCATTATTCTAGGAGATGAATCCAAAAATTATTGCTGTGATTTATGTCAAACAGTGTTATGCTTATGTTTTCTTCTAGGAGTTTTATAGTATCTGGTCTTACATTTAATCCATTTTAAGTTAATTTTTGTATATGGTGTTAGAGAATGCTCTAATTCATTATTTTACATGTAGCTGTCCAGTTTTCCCAGCACCACTTATTGAAGAGACTATCTTTTCTCCATTGTATATTCTTGTCTTCTTTGTTGTATGTTAATTGGCCATAAGTGTTTGGGTTTATTTCTGGGCTTTCTATCTTGTTCCATTGAGCTATGTGTCTGTTTTTGTGACAGTACCATAGTGTTTTGATACTGTAGTTTTGTGGTATAGTCTGAAGTCAGGGGATTTGATTCCTCCAGATATGACACATTTTAAGTGCTTGAATAATAAGCTTTTGTTGATTAGTCTTTGATATATTTTACATTTAGAAAACTTTGTTTATTCATTAATACGTTCATCTGTTTATTCTTCTAAAATACAAACACAATAAAAGTTGTGACTTTGTCTTATTGTATCTTTAGGATCTAGAAAAATGTTTGATACATTAGTAGGTGCTCAATTACTGAATACTGATCAAATTATTGAGAATTTCAACATGGTCCCAATTCCTAAGAGTTTACTGTGCAGTGGGAGATACAGACAAGTAAGTATGCAATTAACATATAATATGTTGAGTGCTACCACAAAGGAAGTGGTGGAACTATGGGGGAATATTTTAATGAACCCTAAATAAGGGGGGGCAGGCATCAGGGAAGGCTGAAAGTAGAGACACAATTACTGTCCTGAAATCTGAATAAACACAAAGAATTACACAAGGGGGAAAGGCCATAAGAAAAACATCCTGGGCAGAAAAGACAGAACATGAAATGTAAGAGATCATGGTGCATTTGAGGAACTAAAAGTAGCTCATCATGGCTGAAATATAGACTAAGTTGAAGGAGAGTGGTAGAAGCAATGATAAATGAAGATGGTGGGTGCAAAGGGGCCAAATTATGAAGGGGCTTGTGAGATTTATTAGTAAATTCAAACTTTGTGTTGAGGGCAATGGAGAGGCACTGAGTGGTTTTAAACATCTGAAATATAAGGCTGCCATTTCACTTTCCAGAAATACAGATATTGTAATTCTCTTGTTATTCCATGTAAATATATTGTTATTCTGACATTTTGTATAACTGAAATTCCAGATTGAAATTTAAACTCGTTCTGTTTTCTCTGCAGATGTCATTTATATCACTTTAAATAAGTCCTATTAAATGCTACAACTAACTTATTGAGGACTGTTTAGTTATTGAAGAGTTTCTTGATTTCTTGTAAGTCTTCCTATACAAGATACCCTGCTGTATTTTGGTCTCAAGTTGGACAAATAAGCAGGTTGTGTGAAAAGCATCCAATTTCTTTGTATTTCTCTCACTCCTAGTCTTCCTTTCCATCAGATTCTTCCCACTAAAGTCTAATCTTTCTATGAAGTTTATTTTTTAAATCTTTCCAACCTCTGTCTTCAACTTAGCTCTCAAGTGCTATCTTCTTGTGAATTCTTATGGATTCTCAGCAAGTTCCTCCCTATGAGTAACAACTAAAACAAGAAGGCTGTCCACCGTGAATGATTCCTTTATTGTCTTACTAAATTAAGAAAGAGGTGGGTCAACACCTTCTTAAAATAACTCAAGAAGCTGATAACAGATAAAATATTTATCAAAACTAACCTCACCTTAGGAGGTTTATTTTACTTTTAAAAACATGCCTAGCCAATTTGCAATAGAATGTGTGGTAATGAGGTTCTCTGATCTTATATGTCAGTCCATTCTAACATTCTTACCTTCCTGAATCTTCATACCTCTTTTTCAATGCTCTCAGGTGGTCCAGGTTGCTCCATCTTCCTAACTATAAGTCAACATTTAGTCTAAGCTTCAAAGAGCCAACTCAGCGGTGTAACAGGGTCATTGCTAGGAATTCTTGGCAGGATGTCAGGACACTGGACTCCAACCAATGGATGAGTGCTCGCATGTCAATAAATTATTCCTTATCTAGCTTTATATTATGCCCCACAATCCAACATCCTCCAGATGCACTCCCATGTGTATTCTCCAGGTTTCCACTAATACATTTTAATAGGGCTTACAATTTATTCAGTGTGTAAGTTATTTACTCCTGTAATCAGGACATTTTTTTCCTTTGTAGATTCCCTGATTATCAGTCTGGAGGTAATGACGGGTAGTGAGTGTGGATTGTGAGAAGGATAAGCATCATTATGTGAGGTATCTGCATCTGGTGAGGTCTTTGCAGATTCTCCTCTAGCAAGGGGAAGAAGACTGTTTCTTTTGGTCTATGGAAATCAGGGTTTTAAGATTTTAAGGCTCATTGACCTAAATGTCCTTATCTTAGGTCTCAAGGTCCCACTCTTCCCCTGTCATGACACTGGCTTTACCATAGGAGACCTGTTTTTGTTGTGCACTCAATCCTCTTTAAAGCTCATATTTAGATTCTGGGATGGCCATTCAACAAAATTATTTCTACAGCTGCAAAAGATAAGTGTTTTTTTTTTTTAACATCTTTATTGGGGTATAACTGCTTTACAATGGTGTGTTAGTTTCTGCATTATAACAAAGTGAATCAGTTATACATATACATATGTTCCCATATCTCTTCCCTCTTGCGTCTCCATCCCTCCCACCCTCCCTATCCCACCCCTCCAGGTGGTCACAAAGCACCGAGCCGATATCCCTGTGCCATGCGGCTGCTTCCCACTAGCTATCTACCTTACGTTTGTTAGTGTGTACATGTTCATGACTCTCTCTCGCCCTGTTACAGCTCACCCTTCCCCCTCCCCATATCCTCAAGTCCGTTCTCCAGTAGGTCTGTGTCTTTATTCCTGTCTTACCCCTAGGCTCTTCATGACATTTTTTTTTCTTCTTAAAGTTCATATATATGTGTTAGCATACGGTATTTGTCTTTTTCTTTCTGACTTACTTCACTCTGTATGACAGACTCTAGGTCTATCCACCTCATTACAAATAGCTCAGTTTCGTTTCTTTTTATGGCTGAGTAATATTCCATTGTATATATGTGCCACATCTTCTTTACCCATTCATCTGATGGTGGGCACTTAGGTTGTTTCCATCTCCGGGCTATTGTAAATAGAGCTGCAGTGAACATTTTGGTACATGACTCTTTTTGAATTTTGCTTTTCTCAGGGTATATGCCCAGTAGTGGGACTGCTGGGTCATATGGTAGTTCTATTTGTAGTTTTTTAAGGAACCTCCATACTGTTCTCCATAGTGGCTGAACCAATTCACATTCTCACCAGCAGTGCAAGAGTATTCCCTTTTCTCCACACCCCTCCAGCATTTATTGTTTCTAGACTTTTTGATGATGGCCATTCTGACTGGTGTGAGACGATATCTCATTGTAGTTTTGATTTGCATTTCTCTAATGATTAATGATGTTGAGCATTCTTTCAAGTGTTTGTGGGCAGTCTGTATATCTTCTTTGGAGAAATGTCTATTTAGGTTTTCTGCCCATTTTTGGATTGGGTTGTTTGTTTTTTTGTTATTGAGCTGTATGAGCTGCTTGTAAATTTTGGAAATTAATCCTTTGTCAGTTGCTTCATTTGCAAATATTTTCTCCCATTCTGAGGGTTGTCTTTTGGTCTTGTTTATGGTTTCCTTTGCTGTGCAAAAGCTTTGAAGTTTCATTAGGTCCCATTTGTTTATTTTTGTTTTTATTTCCATTACTCTAGGAGGTGGGTCAGAAAGGAGGTGGGTCCATTACTCTAGGAGGTGGGTCTTGCTGTGATTTATGTCATAGAGTGTTCTGCCTATGATTTCCTCTAAGAGTTTGATAGTTTCTGGCCTTACATTTAGGTCTTTAATCCATTTTGAGCTTATTTTTCTGTATGGTGTTAGGGAGTGATCTAATCTCATACTTTTACATGTATCTGTCCAGTTTACCCAGCACCACTTATTGAAGAGGCTGTCCTTTCTCCACTGTACATTCCTGCCACCTTTATCAAAGAAAAGGTGTCCATATGTGCGTGAGTTTATCTCTGGGCTTTCTATCCTGTTCTATTGATCTATATTTCTGTTTTTGTGCCAGTACCATACTGTCTTGATTACTGTAGCTTTGTAGTATAGTCTGAAGTCAGGGAGCCTGATTCCTCCAGCTCCATTTTTCATTCTCAAGATTGCTTTGGCTATTCAGGGTCTTTTGTGTTTCCATACAAATTGTGAAATTTTTTGTTCTAGTTCTGTGAAAAATGCCAGTGGTAGTTTGATAGGGATAGCATTGAATCTACAGATTGCTTTGGGTAGTAGAGTCATTTTCACAATGTTGATTCTTCCAATCCAAGAACATGGTATATCTCTCCATCTATTTGTATCATCTTTAATTTCTTTCATCAGTGTCTTATAATTTTCTGCATACAGGTCTTTTGTCTCCTTAGGTAGGTTTATTCCTAGATATATTATTCTTTTTGTTGCAATGGTAAATGGGAGTGTTTTCTTGATTTCAATTTCAGATTTTTCATTGTTAGTATATAGGAATGCTGGAGATTTCTGTGCATTAATTTTGTAAACTGCTACTTTACCAAATTCATTGATTAGCTCTAGTAGTTTTCTGGTAGGATTCTCTATGTATAGTATCATGTCATCTGCAAACAGTGACAGCTTTACTTCTCTTTTCCGATTTGGATTCCTTTTATTTCCTTTTTTGCTCTGATTGCTGTGGCTAAAACTTCCAAAACTATGTTGAATAAGAGTGGTGAGAGTGGGCAACCTTGTCTTGTTCCTGATCTTAGTGGAAATGGTTTCAGTTTTTCACCATTAAGGATGATGTTGGCTGTGGGCTTGTCATATATGGCCTTTATTATGTTGAGGTAAGTTCCCTCTATGCCTACTTTCTGCAGGGTTTTTATCATAAATAGGTGTTGAATTTTGTCAAAAGCTTTCTCTGCATCTATTGAGATGATCATATGGTTTTTCTCCTTCAATTTGTTAATATGGTGTATCACATTGATAGATTTGCGTATATTGAAGAATCCTTGCATTCCTGGAATAAACCCCAGTTCATCATGGTGTATGATCCTTTTAATGTGCTGTTGGATTCTGTTTGCTAGTATTTTGTTGAGGATTTTTGCATCTATGTTCATCAGTGATATTGGCCTGTAGTCTTCTTTCTTTGTGACATCCTTGTCTGGTTTTGGTATCAAGGTGATGGTGTCCTCATAGAAGGAATTTGGGAGTGTTCCTCTCTCTGCTATATTTTGGAAGAGTTTGAGAAGGATAGGTGTTAGCTCTTCTCTAAATGTTTGATAGAATTCGCCTGTGAAGCCATCTGGTCCTGGGCTTTTGTTTGTTGGAAGATTTTTAATCACAGTTTCAATTTCAGTGCTTGTGATTGGTCTGTTCATATTTTCTATTTCTTCCTGATTCAGTCTTGGCAGGTTGTGCATTTGTAAGAATTTGTCCATTTCTTCCAGCTTGTCCATTTTATTGGCATAGAGTTGCTTGTAGTAATCTCTCATGATCTTTTTTATTTCTGCAGTGTCAGTTGTTACTTCACCTTTTTCATTTCTAATTCTATTGATTTGAGTCTTCTCCCTTTGTTTCTTGATCAGTCTGGCTAGTGGTTTATCCATTTTGTTTATCTTCTCAAAGAACCAGCTTTTAGTTTTATTGATCTTTGCTATCATTTCCTTCATTTATTTTTCATTTATTTCTGATCTGATTTTTATGATTTCTTTCCTTCTGCTAGCTTTGGGATTTTTTTGTTCTTCTTTCTCTAAATGCTTGAGGTGCAAGGTTAGGTTGTTTATTTGAGATGTTTCCTGCTTCTTAAGGTGGGCTTGTATTGCTATATACTTCCCCCTTAGAACTGCTTTTGCTGCATCCCATAGGTTTTGGGTCGTTGTGTCTCCACTGTCATTTGTTTCTTGGTATTTTTTTATTTCCTCTTTGATTTCTTCAGTGATCACTTCATTATTAAGTAGTGTATTGTTTAGCCTCCATGTGTTTGTATTTTTTACAGATCTTTTCCTGTAATTGATATCTAGTCTCATGGCGTTGTGATCAGAAAAGATACTTGATACAATTTCAATTTTCTTAAATTTACCAAGGCTTGATTTGTGACCCAAGATATGATCTATCCTGGAGAATGTTCCATGAGCACTTGAGAAAAATGTGTATTCTGTTGTTTTTGGATGGAATGTCCTATAAATATCAATTAAGTCCATCTTGTTTAATGTATCATTTAAAGCTTGTGTTTCCTTATTTATTTTCATTTTGGATGATTTGTCCATGGGTGAAAGTGGGGTGTTAAAGTACCCTACTATGAATGTGTTACTGTCGATTTCCCCTTTTATGGCTGTTAGTATTTGCCTTATGTATTGAGGTGCTCCTATGTTGGGTGCATAAATATTTACAATTGTTATATCTTCTTCTTGGATCGATCCCTTGATCATTATGTAGTGTCCTTCTTTATCTCTTCTAATAGTGTTTATTTTTAAGTCTATTTTGTCTGATATGAGAATTGCTACTCCAGCTTTCTTTTGGTTTCCATTTGCATGGAATATCTTTTTCCATCCCCTTACTTTCAGTCTGTATGTGTCTCTAAGTCTGAAGTGGGTCTCTTGTAGACAGCATATATAAGGGTCTTGTTTTTGTATCCATTCAGCCAGTTTGTGTCTTTTGGTGGGAGCATTTAGTCCATTTACATTTAAGGTAATTATCGATATGTATGTTCCTATTCCCATTTTCTAAATTGTTTTGGGTTCGTTATTAAAGGTCTTTTCCTTCTCTTGTGTTTCTTTTCTAGAGAAGTTCCTTTAGCATTTGTTGTAAAGCTGGTTTGGTGGTGCTGAACTCCCTCAGCTTTTGCTTGTCTGTAAAGGTTTTAATTTCTCCATCAAATCTTAATGAGATCCTTGCTGGGTGGAGTAGTCTTGGTTGCAGGATTTTCTCCTTCATCACTTTCAGTATGTCCTGCCACTCACTTCTGGATTGTAGGGTTTCTGCTGAGAGATCAGCTGTTAACCTTATGTGGATTCCCTTGTGTGTTATTTTTCCCTTGCTGCTTTTAATATATATTATTTGTATTTAATTTTTGACAGTTTGATTAATATGTGTCTTGACATATTTCTTCTTGGATTTATCCTGTATGGGACTCTCTGTGCTTCCTGGACTTGATTAACTATTTCCTTTCCCATATTAGGGAAGTTTTCAACTATAATCTCTTCAAATATTTTCTCAGTCCCTTTCTTTTTCTCTTCTTCTTCCGGAACCCCTATAATTCAAATGTTGGTGCGTTTAATGTTGTCCCAGAGGTCTCTAAGACTGTCCTCAGTTCTTTTCATTCTTTTTTCTTTATTCTGCTCTGCAGTAGTTATTTCCACTATTTTATCTTCCAGGTCACTTATCTGTTCTTCTGCCTCAGTTATTCTGCTATTGATCCCATCTAGAGTACTTTTAATTTCATTTATTGTGTTGTTCATCATTGCTTGTTTCATCTTTATTTCTTCTAGGTCCTTGTTAATTGTTTCTTACATTTTGTCCATTCTGTTTCCAAGATTTCGGATCATCCTTACTATCATTATTCTGAATTCTTTTTCAGGTAGACTGCCTATGTCCTCTTCCTTTGTTAGGTCTGGTGCATTTTTATCTTGCTCCTTTATCTGCTGTGTGTTTTTCTGTCTTCTCATTTTGCTTATCTTACTGTGTTTGGGGTCTCCTTTTTGCAGGCTGCAGTTTCATAGTTCCCACTGTTTTTGATCTCTGTCTCCATGGCTAAGGTTGGTTCAGTGGGCTGTGTAGGCTTCCTGGTGGAGGGGACTAGTGCCTGTGTTGTGGTGGGTGAGGCTGGATCTTGTCTCTCTAGTAGGCAGGTTCACGTCTGGTGGTGTGTTTTGGGGTGTCTGTGGCCTTATTATGATTTTAGGCAGCCTCTCTGCTAATGGGTGGGGTTGTGTTCCTGTTTTGCTAGTTGTTTGGCATAGGTTGTCCAGCACTGTAGCTTGCTGGTCATTGAGTGAAGCTGGGTGCTGGTGTTAAGATGGAGGTCTCTGGGAGATTTTTGCCATTTGATATTATGTGGAGCTGGGAGGTCTCTTGTTGACCAGTGTCCTGAAGTTGGCTCTCCTACCTCAGAGGCAGAGCCCTGACTCCTGTCTGGAGCACCAAGAGCCTTTCATCCACACGGCTCAGAATAAAACGGAGAAAAAGTAGAGAGAATTAGTAGAAGTATGAAGAAAGAAAGAAAGAAAGGAGGGAGGGAAGGAAGGAAGGAAGGAAGGAGGAAAGAAAGAAAGAAAGAAGCAAAGAAGGAAAGAAGGCAAGAAGGAAAGAAAGGAGGGAGGGAGGAAGGAAGGAAGGAGGGAAAGACGGAAAAAAGACAGAACGAAAGAAGATACAGTAAAAATAAAATAAAGTATAATAAAGTTATTGAATTAAAAAATACTTATTTCAAAAAAAAAAGGGATGGATAAAACCTTAGTACAAATGTTGGAAGCAAAGCTATACAGACAAAATCTTCCACAGAAGCATACACATACACCCTCACAAAAAGAGGTAAAAGGGAAAAAATCATAAATCTTGCTCTCAGAGACCACCTCCTCAATTTGGGATGATTCGTTGTCTAAAGGAGGGAAGGAAGGGAGGAAGGAAGGAAGGAAGGAAGGAAGGAAAGAAAGAAATAAATCAAGAAAGAAAGAAAGAAAGAAAGAAAGAAAGAAAGAAAGAAAGAAAGAAAGAAAGAAGGTAAAGTATAATAAAGTTATTAAAATTAATTATTAAGAAAAAAATTTAAAAAATAACCATGGACGGATAGAACCCTAGGACAAATGGTGGAAGCAAAACTCTACAGACAAGATCTCACACAGAAGCATACACATTCACAAAAAGAGGAAAAGGGGAAAAAATCATAGATCTTGCTCTCGAAGCCCACCTCCTCAATTTGGGATGACTCGTTGTCTATTCATGTATTCCACAGATGCAGGGTACATCAAGTTGATTGTGGAGCTTTAATCTGCTGTTTCTGAGGCTGCTGGGAGAGATTTCCCTTTCTCTTCTTTGTTCTCACAGCTCACAGGGGCTCAGCTTTGGATTTCGCCCCGCCTCTGCGTGTAGGTCGCTAGAGGGCGTCTGTTTTTTGCTCAGACAGGACGGGGTTAAAGGAGCCGCTGATTCGAGGGCTCTGGCTCTGTAGAGGCCGGCGTGACGTTGCACCAGCCTGAGGCCCGCCGTGCGTTCTCCTGGGGAAGTTGTCCCTGGATCCTGGGATCCTGGCAGTGGCGGGCTGCACAGGCTCCGCGGAAGAGGGGTGTGGATAGTGACCTGTGCTCGCACACAGGCCCCTTGGTGGCGGCAGCAGCAGCCTTAGCATCTCCCGCCCGTCCCTGGGGTCCGTGCTTTTAGCCGCGGCTCGCGCCCGTCTCTGGAGTTCCTTTAAGCAGCGTTCTTAATCCCCTCTCCTCACGCAGCAGGAAACAAAGAGGGAAGAAAATGTCTCTTGCCTCTTCCGCAGGTGCAGACTTTTCCCCGGACTCCCTCCCGGCTAGCCGTGGTGCACTAACCCCTTCAGGCTATGTTCAAGCCGCCAACTGAAACCCGAGCCTCAGCTCGCAGCCCCGCCCGCCCCGGCGGGTGAGCAGACAAGCTTCTCGGGCTGCTGATTGCCGGTCGGCACCGATCCTCTGTGCGGGAATCTCGCCGCTTTGCGCTCCGCACTCCTGTTGCTGTGCACTCCTCCGCGGCATCGAAGCTCCCCCCTCCGCCTCCCGCAGTGTCCGCCCGCGGAGGGGCTTCCTAGTGTGTGGAAACTTTTTCTCCTTCACAGCTCCCTCCCACTGGTGCAGGTGCCGTCCCTATTCTTTTGTCTCAGTTTTTTCTTGTTTTCTTTTGCCCTACCCAGCCACGTGGGGAGTTTCTTGCCTTTTGGGAGGTCTGAGGTCTTCTGCCAGCCTTCAGTAGATGTTCTGTAGGAGTTGTTCCACGTGTAGATGTATTTCTGGTGTATCTGTGGGGAGGAAGGTGATCTCCGCGTCTTACTCTTCCGCCATCTTCCCACCGTCTATTAAGTGTTTTCTTAAATGTTGTCATAGAATCTCTCTGCCTTTCACAGAGTGTCTTGAATTGATAGTTAGTTGACGTGAGAATGTCATTTTCTTTTTCAAGTCATCACAAGCAGGTAAAAAGGCAGCCAAGTCCAAAATCTTTAATTACCACAGCTACCATATGTTCAAGTGACCTACCTATTGAATAACCTGACACTGACCTGCAACTCAACTCAATCCACCTCTGTGAGATTCTTAGTACTTGAGGCACTAAGCATTCCACTTCCACCCTGCCACTTATCACTGGGAAGATGTTCATTATTTCTGCCTGATGGTGAGTGATCCAGCCCCTAAATCCCATTCTGAGAGACTGATTTTTTAGGACTACTTCTGGTACCAATAGTCTTAGCCTAGGTTCCCACTAAAATTACTGAAATAAAGGATTTTTTATGTCATGAACTTTTGACTACCTTATGAAGAGCTACATATATAACTGTTGAATTGGAGAAAAGATTTCCCAATAGTAGCTATATATTTGTGCATGACATTTCTGCTAGGAAGGCAACTTTCTACACATTGCCACTTAATCTGTATCTGATAAGGAATCATGTGATACTGCTCTACCAAATAGATTTACATAGTAGGAGTCAAATTAGAGAGGCTTCAGCCAGAATATGATCAAGTGACAGAATTTTAAGATGCTATATACCCCATAGTAGAACATAAGTTTAGCTGTTAGAATTGACACTGAGGATTGATTCTGGTATATGATCACTTGTGATATGAACATAGAAGTGAAGTAGCAGAATTTTTTTCAGTGTTATAACCTCACAGAAAAATGTTTAAATTTTTGGATAATTTACCCTTTTCTGATACAGTATTGGTGATGGTTTCTCATATTATATGACTGATAATAAACTCACAACAACAAAACAATAAAGCATGATGTAAAGACTCTCTTTTACAGGAGCTATTTAGTGTCTGGTCTTATGCTGTGTATCTATATATCTATATCTATATCTGGCTTCCTTTAATTTATTCAATGGGTATGATACTAGCTGGATGAGCAAAAGCCCATGGCTCATTCCATTAATTTGTCTTTCAAAAAGAGCAATATTCTACATCTCACCAAATATTAGATCCATTTGTTTCATTTCCTGGACCTTCCATCTATTGTTATATTCTTCCTTGAAGAACAAAGTTGGTTTTACAGTCCAATATTCTACATGGGAAAACTGGAGATTCCATTGCTATCTTTAAAAAAAGTTATCATTTTATAAAAAATTCAAGATAAGTAGTATTAAAAGTGTTAACATTTCTGGGCTTCCCTGGTGGCTCAGTGGTTGAGAGTCCGCCTGCCGATGCTGGGGACACGGGTTTGTGCCCCGGTCCGGGAAGATCCCACATGCCACGGAGCGGCTGGGCCCGTGAGCCATGGCCGCTGAGCCTGCGCGTCGGGAGCCTGTGCTCCGCAACTCCGCAATGGGAGAGGCCACAACAGTGAGAGGCCCGCGTACCGCAAAAAAAAAAAAAAAAAAAAAAAAAAGTGTTAACATTTCTATTAACAAGGAGGGATTTTAAGTTTAGTTGTATGAACTTAATATATATAGCTTGTTTCTTAATTCTTAGGACTTGCATTACAGATCTTTGCATGAAAGTAGGGTTGATAAAGATGGTCTCTTCACGTATCACCTAATAAAATCAAATAAGTGAAAAGGGAATTATATTTAACTCTATGTTTTTTACTTGCATCTTAATGATTTGAAACTACTTTTGGAAAAAATAATGCATGTGCCCCAATAAGCATTTTTTTTTCTGGGCCGATAACATAGCTTACTTGTCATGAACTAGAAGCAGCCTAAATATGGTCCTACTATTTAATTATTACCAGAATGAATTACATAAGCTAAAGAAGTCCAAGACCCAAATCATTATTTTTGGCAGATGCACTCCTACATTTGATTGGCTTATGTCAAACAATTCCAAATGTGAGCCAAGTTTGTTAGTTAAGGGTTCATTTTACAGCTAATTTATTCCAGAGGATTCACCAGGAAGTTACATTGCTTAAAATAACTTCTTTGGCTGGAATGTGCAGGTGATGATAACTGGTTTACACATTTTTAAGTAAAATTATCACAGATATACTCCAAAAGATAAAAATGTAGGGCCTCAATGGCACATTCTTTTTCAGGTTTTGCAGGAAACCCAGAAATATTCTCTAAAGAAAGCCTTGCCATTTTTGCAGATACTACTTTGGTGCATCTTGGTCTGGTATTTATTTAGACGTGAATACTGATTTGATTCCTGAAACAAATAATTGATTACTGAGACATATGAATCTGTTAGTCATAAAGTAAACAATTTTTATTTCAGGTTTTTGTCAGAAAATATAATCTCAAACTTTATGCTACTCTTCTCTCATGAAAAAATAAATTCAAAAAATAAAGTTAAAGGAATAACTCTGAATATTATAATGTTGACTGTGGTTATCCTTAGATTCTAGGATTACAAATTGTAGTGTTTATTTGCAAGTTTCTTTTGGGCTGGGCTTTTTTCCTGCTTGAGGTATGTCCCTTATGAAATACCACCCATACTTACTAATAAAAGCATCTTGATTTTCTCTCTTCTTGCTCCTTGGTAACAATATGCTTAGTATGTGACTTGGAACCTACACAATTGAAATGGGAACTAAATATAGAACAAGAGAACCAATGTCTATTGAACTGTTGGGATTCATCCTATAACTTACAGTACCAGAGTCTGTACTGTCTGCTGTGATGCATTAGCATCACCTGAAGCTTTTCAGAAGCGCAGACTCTGGCCTCACACTAGTCCTACTGAATTAGAACCTGGAGTAGAGCAAGGTCCCCAGATGATTTGGATGAACATTAAAATTTGAGAATCCCTTCCTCATTAGTATCCTGCAGTGAGACAGCAGCATCTGGCCAGGCTATTTCAGCTATAGGTATTATTGTGTTTCCTTCTTCCCTGCCCTCTGGATTAGCCCTTGTTCCTGCTCATTTTCAGTCCGGTCACATTGATTCTGTGAGTTCTTGATATTCTTCCAGTAATGTTTCTTTTTGCTTGAGATAGAGTCAGTTTCTATTACTTGCAATTCGGAAAAGTCCTAACTGATGCACAGGTTATTTTATTTTAAGTGTCTCCAGCATTTCTAAATTTTCTGTGATGTCCATATACTACTTTTATAATCAGTGAAACAAACAAACAAAAACATTTTAAAATGTATGCTGGCGTGAAACCAGAGAGCTGTGAATTTAGACCACATTGCTTTTGTCCTTAATATTTATATCATATGTTTTTTAAAAAACTACATTGTGTTTTGTTGTTATGCCCTCTGCCTACCCTGAGGGGTAAATCAGAAGCATCTGTGTGACATTTACTATTGTTTTTGAAAGGATGTTTTTGAGGATATTATTCATAAATTTTATAGTATCCCTTTTCTGAGGATCCACTTTCTGAGGATCCACTGGTATTGTTAATCTTAACTTATGGTCAAAGTTTTACAAGCACTCTTCTGACTTAAGTTGTAGTCCACCCAATTTTCTTGGCCTTACAATATGCATTCTAAGATTAAGTTTGTCCCTGGGCTTAATTTTACTATCCTGACACTTTTCCTTTTGTTCTAATTATATATATATCTTGTTCCTGTTTCATCATAGGATGTAGTTAAATAATGGAAAAAATGAGTGTACTGAACAGCCAAAAACAACTATTAAACATTCTATCACATACACTAGATCATCAGGGGATGAAAGCAACCACTTTTCCCAAGAAATTTCTCTCCCTGACAACTCTCTACCATCAAGTATTAATTGTCAAGGACTGAGGCAAACTGGCAAGAGACAGAGGCAGAAGCCTAAACAACAAAGCTGTGATTTAGGTAACCAGGACAGGGTCTGGGGGGTGTGGAATGTGAGAGGGGAAAGCAAGAGGAGAGATGGGGAATGGAGAGCATCCTTCTGCTGATATGTCCAGCTGTTCCTCCCTGTGGGGAAGATTGATGTTTGATACTGCCACCTGATGTCTCCCAGGATGCTCTGTAATATACATATTCAGGCCAAGGGCATATTTGAGAGGCTTAAAGAACTTCTATTTCCATTCCCAACCTATAAATGCTCATTGGATTTTTATGATTGCAAACCCCTGCTATGACCAGAACTCATTATGGTGATAATGGCTACCCTCCCAGGGTACAATTTATCCCTTGCCTGCATTCTATCAACAAGCCCCTACCCTCCACTGATTAAAGATGCTTTCAGAATTCACATTACTCAGCTACAGCATCTCTAAACCTGCCCCTGGGTCACGACCCAATTCTAGAAGGCAGTAGTTAAGCCAATCACCTCTGGTTCTACCTATCTGCTCTTTTGCTTTCAAACCAATAGCCATATGGAATGAATCAATAAAAAATGATCATTTACTGAATACTTTTCCTATGGCAAGCATTTAGCATGTATTAACTCATTTGATCCTCACAAAACTATAAGATAGGTAGGTGCTATGATGTTGCCTCTTCTTTTCAAACAAGGAACTGAGAAAGAGAGGCTAAGCAAATTGCCCAAGTTTGCACGATAGTGGTTAAATTACTGGAACTGGAGCCCCAGAGTCTGCATGCTTCATCACTTTCCTGTGATCATGTCACTGCTGCACATTGTACAGATGACAGCATGGGTTTACTCACCATCTGGGACTTTGCTTATTGTTTACTATACTCCTTCCACTGGAATTCACCGGGAATTTGCTTATTGTTTACTACACTCCTTCCACTGGAATTCATCCTTGTATTGTAACTATGGCTTTTACTCATAGCCCTTGCTCAGACCTTTTCATCTCCCCCAAGCAGAAGGCCAGCAAGGTCCTGCAAGAGCCACTGGCTATTCAAAGAGTTCTTAAAAACTCCCTTTAGCATACCAAAGAGCAATATAAAGCAAACAGCAACAGGCACCAGGTCTCAGGAGAGAAAATCTGACAGTGAGATACCATCTGTTTCTACTCCAATCTTATATGGACCATCTGCTCTTGATCAAAATACTGCACAAATGCAACTTAGGGTCATTTAAGGTCAGAGGAATCATCAACCTTTCAACTGTGTCTATCCACACACCAACGTTGTCTTCTGCTGCCCATCATGCCTGGTTTATCAAAGCCCCACAATTCCCTGCCCAGGTCTGCATCCAGCCTTAACAACTAGATGGAAAATCTAATTGGAAAATATGGTGTGGGGATTACTGGATTCCCATTAGTGTGAAGGCTGACTCCAGCAGCAGGTAAAATTGAAAGCATGGAGCTGAAATTTTAGGTAAGGAAACATTCTTCCCACAGCATGAATATGGGGTCAAAACTTGGAATGCCTGGCCTTATCTTGCATAGGGAAGAGGCCCTAAAAGGAGGGATTATGCCTATTCCACTCTTTGCTATATAAACTTCTCTCCCACTCATCATACTTTTGCTGACCCCCAAAAATTAGTCTCAAAATTCAACTAAAATTCAAAGCAATTACCAGGACTTCTTTTTCCAAGTTCCCTTCTCTTCACCTGCTTGTTCCCAGCCTCTTTTCACTCACTACTTTCCTGCTGTATGATGGCAGATCTGCACTCCAATACAAGCACTGCTTCTGGTCCTGCCAAAATATGGTACTGTCTCAGGTGGGTTCTTCAGAAGCACATCCTGAGATAGAATTTATTAGGGGTTGACATCTGGGAAAAGAAAGAGAAGAAAGAGGATTAGGCTGAAAGAGGCCCAGAAAAGCCTTTGCCAGCTCAGAACTCTGAAGTGACTATTACCTATCAGAGTTGTCTCTTAATGGGCCAAAATGACAGATGTTGGGTCCTGTCCCACCCAGTCTGTAAATATGGGTTGCCCCGGGAAGGCTGTGACTTTGGATAAGGCAGCTCTCCATAACTGAGGTTAAATGAGCTGATAACTGGAAGAAGTATGCTGACTGCCCTCTGTACATCTGGGCAGTAGATCCTTTCTAGAAAGGGGATCTGGGCAGTGTATCTTTGTGTCTGCCACAGTTACCCTTCCTGACACTCCTCTTCAGAATGGGACCATCAAGTCCCTGGTGGGGGATTCTTACTTAGCTTGTTACTCCAACTCCATCTCACACTATGCCCAGAGAAATCTCCATGCTGTTGTTCCTGGCCTAGAGAATCCCATATCTGGGTAGGGCAGAGGTTCAAATCTGAATATGATGAACTCTTGCATAGTGAGTTCTATTCTGCCTTCAGAGATTCATTGCTATGAGCTATTAGAAGGGACTCTAGGGATTGGTTATAGTTTCCTATGCTTTTCATTTCTCTCATCTTCACTTAGGGATTTCTTCATACCTACTTTCTTAAAAAATTCTGAGTTTTTCCCTTTTCTAAAGCTTTCCTTTAGTTCTATATCCTTAGATGGACCACTTTTTTAGTTCTGAGATGACTCTTTTATTTAAAACTGATTCAATGCATCTCAAACATTTTCATCAAAGAATTCCTGACTTTAGAGAAGGATACTGTGCACTCCTGGTGGTCCCAAAAGGATAGCTTACAGCTGCTTTCTCTAGGCATAGGTTTTCTTTGAAGTCTCTGTATTTTATCTTAACAATTCATGTGAACTTTGTATTCTACTCTATAAACTATATATGCTAGTTTTAATATTAAAATAATGTTTTAACTTACTAGTGAATAAATTTATTCAGGAGGATGTACCAATTTTTTCATTATTCCTTGTACCTTCTGAAAGAATCTTGCATATATCAGCTTTAAATTCATAAAACTAGGAGGTCATACTTCTGTAGCTTGGTATAAATTTCTTATAGAATGTTAAGAATGAGAATTTAAAATATATATTTAAGACGAGCTTACATGCACTGAATTGAGTTTTCACAGTACCCTATATTTTTATGTGCCTTCAAAGTGAAATTATGAATGAAAAATATCAACATATTTCTTCTAAGGGAATGGAGAGAATTTGTCATCAAATCAGAAATTAGATGCTCAGTTCAATTAAATATGAATAAATAATCTTGCCAGATTATACTATGTAATCTGAAACATAATTTAAACACAGTTCATTAAAAACATTTCTATGAGAACATAAGCACAGTACACTTTAGGGTTGGAGTCTTTGATGGCTTGGTTTAAGAATATAATTTGTAGATCCAGAATCTTCAGAAATATCTAAATATCAAGACTTCAGGCTCTGGAGAAACAAAAGGAAATCATTTAGGCAATTTGCATTATATTTTCCCCACGAAATTTTATTTTATTTTTTTTTGCAAGAATCAAGCAACATTCATTCAACAACTATTGAGTAACTGCTATGTATCAGGCTCTATGCTAGGTTCTGTGAAAGAGTGATGAATAAGGCAAACAGTCATTCTTCTAAGCAGCATATTTTGAAGAAGAGACAGGGAGATATAACTGAGAGTTTAAAGTGGTAATCTTTGGCAATAATTTAGAGTTCAGGTATTATGAGATATTGATAAAATGCAGACCCGTGTACTTTGACAATTACCCAGGTAGGAGAAAGACTTAAAAACCCTCTTTTAAACACTGAGAAGCTTTAATTGAGATATATGCTTAAATGGATGACCCCTCCACCCCTTCATATAGATGATTTAAGGACATATCTAAAGGCAGGTCCAAAACTGTTTTCCAAAAACTATACTGTGTATTTCAGTTAAGTAAATATTTAGTATTCACTTATTGTGCAAGCACTCAGGAGGATACAAGGGGTAAAATAATATTATGGATTTGATATCATTATTTGTGTACTTCACTACCCATCTCTATTTGTATAGTGAAGTATACAAATAATGATATGAAAAGACTCTTCCCTAATAAGTGGTGCAATCGTGCTCAGATTTTAATGCCCGAATAATCTCTACCATTTTATGTGGTATTTTGTTCATCCAATCATTTATTCAACAAATGATTTCTGAGGACCTGCTCTGTGTCATGCACTGTCTTAGGTTCTGCATATTTAGCTAAAAACAAAATAAGACTCTTTCTCTTCCTTCTTTGAAGTTTACCGTTTATAGAAAATTTAAAAAAAAAATAGGTGATAGATAGATATAGAGAGATAGATAGAGAGATAATACATAAATAGAAAATGAAAATGGCTATAAAAAAGTAGTATATTTGTATAGAGAACAATAGGATTGACCTCTTTGGATAGTATTTCCAGGGAAGGTCTTTCCAAGATGGGTATATTTAATCCGAGATCTAAAAGGAAAGGGAGCTAGCCCTGTAAAAAAACAGGGAAAAATCATTCAAGGCCCAGGAAACAGCATGTGCGTGTGTCCCTTAAAATGTTTGAAGAACAGAAGGAAAGGCCAGTGTGGCTGGCCACCATGAGTGAGGGAAGGAGTGCACATGATGGGGTGAAGACGACCAAACAAAATTAAATTATGAATTCATTTTAACTGTAGTAGGATACCATTTAAGAGTCTAAGGGAAATGATATGATATATGATATATATAAACTATCAATATGGTATCTCTGTAAAGAATAGATTTAGGAGAACAAAATAAGGCACAAGGAGTCCCATTTCAGATGTTATTGAACTAGTTCCAGGAGAGGTTTGATTGTGACTTGGACCAGATAAAAAAATAATATTTTGGGGATATATTTTAGCATTATTGGAGAACTTTAGATGAATAGGGGAGAGAAAGACTGGCTCTAGCAATACTTTTTAACTGAGAGTTCTTTTAGGTGGAACCGAACACTATGATAGGAAAATTTGGTTGAAGGGGACCCCTCAAAGTGTTTTCAACCTGTTAAGTTTGCAATACTTGGGAAACTACCAAATAGAAATATCAGATTGAGAATTATACATGCAAGACTAGAGAAAATGTGACTTGAGGTTTAAATTTGGGAGTCAGGAACATAAAGTTGGTGTTTAAAGCAGTGGGAATAGATGAGATCACTGAAGGGGTGTCAAAAGAGTGAAAAAGGGTCCTGAAAGATAGCAATATTTAAGTGTTGAATAGAGCAGGAGAAAACAGTAAATGATGCTTCTAAGTCTGAGCTGCCCCCATAACACCCACAGTGGGTCCAGTTCCATCATTACTGCAATCCTGACTTCAGTGGATCTATGCTGATGACCTGGTGAAAACAACACCTGAGAGACACAGGAGCAATTGCCAGCATACACATGGTTATGGTGGGGCCAAAAGCAGTGACAACAATGGTGTAATCTGAGAGCTCATACAA
Source organism: Stenella coeruleoalba (assembly GCF_951394435.1). NCBI lineage: Eukaryota > Metazoa > Chordata > Mammalia > Artiodactyla > Delphinidae > Stenella > Stenella coeruleoalba. The sequence continues at coordinate 43,715,230 of NC_137163.1, forward strand.
TGGGTGAAAGGTGACACGACAGAGCACACCCACAAGTGAACATCTCCAGAGGAGGAATACTCAGTGGCTTCTCTCCCAGTGGGAGTGCTCCAATCCAACCTACCTCACAACACAGGTCAGAAACACAGCTAAGAAACAGAACTTGGGGTGTCTACTCCAACAACTGGGAAGCAGAACTCATCCCAGACAGGGCAGTGACAACCAGAGGCCCTGCTCAATACCCAGTGCAGGCTAAGATCACCACAACATTAGTCACACCTCTTATCAAGGGAATAATGACCAGCATACACTGAGGAAAGAGGTGGCAGACATCTACACTAACAACAGCCCTCACACCAAAAATTATTAAATCCATGCAGGCTACACAGGAATGTTCCCACATAGTAATAGCCCTCCAAGAGAGTTTGAGGGTCTGGCTTAGGAAGGAAGAACCCCAAGGGCATTTAGCCTTGAAGGCCAGTGGGGTTTGAGTGCAGGAGCTCCACAGGGCTGGGAGAAACAGAGACTCCACTCTTGGAGGGTGCACACAAGGTCTCACATGCACTAGGACTCAGCACTAAGCAGTACCTCCATAGGAGTCAGGGTTAGACCTACCTAGTGTTTTTGGAGGGTATCCTGTGGAGGCGAGGGTCAGCTGTAGCTCACTGTGGCAGCAAGGACACCAGTAGCGGAGGCCCCAGCAAATATTGATTGGCATGAGCTCTCCTGGAGCTCCCCATTTTGGCACCAAGACGCAGCTCCACTCAACAGCCTGCAGGCTCCGGTGCTGGAAATCCTCTGGCCAAGCAACCAACAAGATAGGAACACAGCCCCACTAATCAGAAGACAGGCTACCTAAAGTCATGTTGAGCTCACAGCCACCTCAAAACATGTCCCTTGACATGGCCCTACCCACCAGAGGGATAAGACCCAGCTCCACCCACCAGAGGGCAGGCACCCATCCCTCCCACCAGGAAGCCTACAAAACCCCCTGATCCAAACTCACCCACCAGGGGGCAAACACAAGAAGCAAGAGTAACTATGATCCTGCAGCCTGCAGAACAGAGACCACAAACACAGAAAATTAGACAAAATGAGACAAGAGAGAAATATGTTGCAAAAGAAGGAACAAGATAAAAAAACCACAGCACAACCAAATGAAGAGGAGATAGGTAAACTACCTGAAAAATAATTCAGAGTAATTATCATAAAGATGATTCAAAATCTTGGAAAAAGAATGGAGACACAGACCAAGAAGATACAAGAAATTATTAACAGAGATAGAAGATTTAAAAAACAAACAAACAGAAATGAACAAGACAATAACTAAAATGAAAAAATACACTAGAAGGAATCAATAGCAGAATAACTGAGGCAGAAGAATAAATAAGTGAGCTGGAAGACAGAGTGGTGGAAATCACTGCCATAGAACAGAATAAAGAAAAAAAGAATAAAAAGAAATGAAGACAGTCTCAGGGACCTGTGGGACAATGTTAAATGCACCAACATTTGCATTATAGGGGTCCCAGAAGAAGAGAAAGGGAAAGGGCCTGAGAAAATATTTGAAGAGATTATAGTTGAAAACTTCCCTAACATGGGAAAGAAAATGGTCACCCAATTCCAGGAAGTGCAGAGAGTCCCTTATAGGATAAACCCAAAGAGGAACACACTGAGACATATATTAATCAATCTGACAAAAATTAAATACAAAGAAAAATATTAAAAGCAATGAGGGAAAAGCAACAAATAACATACAAGGGAATCCCCATAAGTTTATCAGCTGATTTTTCAACAGGAACTCTGCAGGCCAGAAGAGAGTGGCATGATATATTTAAAGTGATGAAAGGGAAAAACCTACAACCAAGAATACTCTACACAGGAAGGTTCTCATTCAGATTCAATGGAGAAATCAAAACATTTACTGACAGGCAAAAGCTAAGAGAATTCATCACTAGCAAACTAGACTTACAACAAATGCTCAAGGAACTTCTCGGGGGGTGGGGTGGGGTAGGGAAGAGGTCACAACTAGAAATAAGAAATTCACAAATGGGTAAGCTCACCAGTAAAGGCAAACATAAAGTAATAGAAAGAAATCATCCACACACAAATATATCAAAACTATGAGAAGAGGAGAGTACAAATGAAAGAAATGGGAATTGCATTTGAAATAAAGAAACAAGCAACTTAAAACAACTTGTACATATATAGACTGCTATATCAAAATATCATGGAAACTGCAAACCCAAAAACTACAAACGATACACACACAAAAACAAAAAAGCAACCCAAACACAACACTAAATGTAGTCATCAAACCCAAAGAGAAGAGAACAAGAGAAGAATGGAAGAAAGAAGACCAAGAAATATAAATAAAAAATAATTAAGAAAATGACAATAGGAACATACATACCAATAATTACCTTAAATGTAAATGGATTAACTGCTCCAAATAAAAGACATAGACTGGCTGAATGGATACAAAACTAAACCCATATATATACTGTCTACAAGAGACCACCGTCAGACCTAGGGACACATACAGACTGAAAGTGTGGGTATGGAAATATATATTCCGTGCAGTCAGAAATCAAAAGAAAGCTGGAATAGCAATACTCATATCAGACAAAATAGGCTTTAAAATAAACTGTTACAAGAGACCAGGAAGTACACTCTACAATGATCAGGAGATCAAACCAAGAAGATATAATAATTGTAACTATATATACATCCAACATAGGAGCACCTCAATATATAAGGCAAATGCTAACAGCCATAAAAGGGGAAATCAACAGTAACACAATAATAGGTGGGGACTTTAACACTTCCATACACCAATGGACAGATCATCCAGACAGAAAATCAATAAGGAAACACAAGTTTTAAATGACACATTAGACAAGATGGACTTAATTGATATTTATAGGCCATTCCATATGATCATTCCAGTGCACATGGAACATTCTCCAGGATAGATCACATCTTGGGTCACAAATCAAGCCTCAGTAAATTTAAGAAAATTGAAATCATATCAAGTATCTTCTCCATCCACAATGCTATGAGATTAGAAATCGATTTTTTGATTATAAATCAGAAAAAAATTGTAAAAAACACAAACACATAGAGGTTAAACAATATGTTAATAAACAACCAATGGCTCACTGAAGAAATCAAAGAGGAAATCAAAAAGTACTTAGAGAAAAATGATAATGAAAATATGACAATCCAAAACCTACGGGATGTAGAAAAGCAGTTCTAAGAGGGAAGTTTATAGCAATACAATCTTACCTCAAGTAACAAGAAAAATCTTACCTTACACCTAAAGCAACTAGAGAAAGAAGAACAAGCAAAACTCAAAGTTAGTAGGAGGAAAGAAATTGTAAAGATCAGAGCAGAAATACATGAAATAGAGATGAAGAAAACAATAACAAAGATCAATGAAATTAATCGTGGTTGTTTTAGAAGACAAACAAAATTGATAAAACTTTAGCCAGACTCAAAAGGAAAAAGAGGAAGAGGGCTCAAATCAATAAAATTAGAAATGAAAAATAAGAAGTTACAATGGACACCACAGATATACAAAGGATCATAAGAGACTGCTAAAAGGAAATATGCATCAATAAAATGGACAATCTGGAAGAGATGGACAAATTCGTAGAAAGGTACAACTTTGAAGACTGAACCAGGAAAAAATAGAAAATATGAACCAACCAATCACAAGTACTGAAATTGAAACTGTGACTTAAAAACTTCCAACAAACAAAAGTCCAGGACCAGATGGCTTTGCAGGTGAATTCTATCAAAAATTTAGAGAAGAGTTAACACCTATCCTTCTCAAATTCTTCCAAAAAATTGCAGAGGAAGGAGCACTGCCATACTCATTCTATGAGGCCACCGTAACACTGTTACCAAAACCAGACCACCCTGTTACCACAAAAAAAGAAAATTGCAGGCCAATATCACTGATGAACATAGACATAAAAATCCTCAACAAAATACTAGCAAACTGAATCCAACTACACATTAAAAAGATCATACACCAAGATCAAGTGGGATTTATCCCAGGGATGCAAGGATTCTTCAATATATGTAAATCAATCAATGTGATACACCACATTAACAAACTGTAGAATAAAAACCATATGATCATCTCAATAGTTACAGAAAAAGCTTTTTACAAAATTCAGCACACATTTATGATGAAAACTCTCTAAAAAGTGGTCATAGATGGAACATACTTCAGCATAATAAACGCCATATGTGACAAACACACAGCCAACATCATTCTCAATGGTGAAAAACTGAAAGCATTTCCTCTAAGATCAGTTACAAGAGAAGGATCCCCTCTGGCCACTTTTATTCAACACAGTTCTGGAAGTCTGCTACAGCAATCAGAGAAGAAAAAAAAATTAAAAGAATCCAGGTTGGAAAGAAAAAAATAAAACTATCACTGTTTGCAGATGACATGATACTGTACAGAGAAAACTTTAAAGATGTTAACAGAACACTACTAGAGCTCATCAGTGAATTTAGTAAAGTTGCAGGATACAAAATTAATACACAGAAATCTCTTGCATTCCTATACACTAACAATGAAAGGACAGAAAGAGAAATTAAGGAAACAATCCAATTTACCTTTATAACAAAAATAATAAAATACCTAGGAATAAACCTACCTAAGGAGGCAAAATACCTGTACTCAGAAAACTATAATATATTGATAAAAGAAATTGAAGATGACACAAACAGATGGAGAGATATACCATGTTCTTGGATTGGAAGAATCAACATTGTGAAAATGTCTATACTACCAAAATCATTCTACAGATTCAATGCAATCCCTATCAAACTACCAATGATATTTTTCACAGAATTAGAACAAAGAATTTTACAACTTATATGGAAACACAAAACACCCCAAATAACCAAAGCAACCTTGAGAAAGAAAAACAAAGCTGGAGGAATCAGGCTCCCTGACTTCAGACTATACTACAAAGCTACAGTAATGAAGACAGTATGGTACTGATACAAAATCACAAACATAGATCAATGGAACAGGATAGAAAGCCCAGAGATAAACCCATGCACCTATATTCACCTAATCTATCACAAGGAGGCAAAAATATACAATGGAGGAAAGACAGTCTCTTCAATAAGTGGTGCTGGGAAAACTGGACAACTACATTTAGAAGAATGAAACTAGAATACTCTCTACACCATAGACAAAAATAAACTGCAAATGGATTAAAGACCTAAGTGTAAGGCTGGATAGTATAAAACTCTTAGAGGAAAACATAAGAAGCACACTCTCTGACATAAATTGCAGCAAGATCTTTTTTGATACACTTCATAGAGTAAAGAAAATTTAAAAAAGTAAATGAGTGGGACCTAATTAAATGTTAAAGCTTTTTGCACAGCAAAGGAAACCATAAAGAAAATGAAAAGACAACTCACAGAATGGGAGAAAATATTTTCAAAAGATGCAACCAACAAGGAATTAATCTCCAAAATTTACAAACAGCTCACGCAGTTCAATATCAAAAACCCAAAAAACCCAATCAAAAAAATGGGTGGAATATTTAAATAGACATTTCTCCAAAGAAGGTATACATATGGCCCAAAAACACATGAAAAGATGCTCAACATCACTAATTATTAGAGAAATGCAAATCAAAACTACCTTGAGGTATCATCTCACACTGGTCAGAATGGCCATCATCAAAAAACTCTACAAATAATAAATGCTGGAGAGGTATGGAGAAGGGAACCCTCCTACACTGTTGGTGGGAATGTAAATTGATACAGCTATTATGGAGAACAGTATGGAGGTTCCTATAATAACTAAATAAAGAACTACTGTATGATCCAGCAATCCCACTCCTGGGCATATATCCAGAGAAACCCATAATTCTAACAGATATTACATGCACCCCAATGTTCATTGCAGCACTGCTTACAGTAGCCAAGACATGGAAGCCACCTAAATGTCCATCAACAGAAGAGTGGATAAAGAAGATGTGGCACATATATACAATGGAATATTACTCAGCCTTAAAAAAGAATAAAATAATGCCATTTGCAGCAACATGCCTGGACCTAGAGATTGTCATACTGAGTGAATTAAGTCATACAGAGAAAAACAAATATCATATGATAGTGCTTATATGTAGAATCTAAAAAAGAATTTTACAAATGAACATATTTCCAAACAGAAATAGACTCACAGATGTAGAAAACAAATTTATGGTTGTCAGAGGGGAAAGGGGGGGGGATAAATTGGGAGATTGGGATTGACATATACACACTACTATATATAAAATAGGTAACTAATATGGACCTACTGTATACCACAGGGAACTCTACTCATTACTCTATAATGACTTTTATGGGAAAGGAATCTAAAAAAGAGTGGATATATTTATACGTATAACTGATTCACTTTGCTTTACACCTGAAACTAACACAACATTGTAAATCAACTATACTCCAATAAAAGTTTAAAAAATTAAAGCAATAAATAAATAAATAAATAAAACATTTTTGAAAAGGTAGAATAAAATGGGAGAAAATCTGTCCACCAAAACCAAAAAATATCTTGGGTTTAACCTTGCTTCTCACAAGGCCAAGTGACCTTAAGGAAATCATTTCAACACTTTGGAATCATTTTACTCATCTATAATATGAAGTTATACTAAGTTATTTCTTAATTTTATTCAACTTCTAAATTCTGTAACTAAAGCATTCATGAAATTTATAAAAATATGAATAAAATAATAGTGCAGAAAAGCCTAGATTTCCCAGAAACATACTTTATTGTGAGTAAAAAGCCAACCATCTAATGATATTTTCATATAAAATCTAACTATATATATTTATATATTTGACTTATTAATCTCACAAATAAAATTATGGTTTATAGGATTGGAGCTTATTACATAGACCTGGAAATATGGTAGCCACTAGTCACATGCTGCTTTTTCTATTTCAATTAATTAAAATTAAATAAAAGTTCAGTTATTCAGTTATACTCATTATATTTCAAATACTCAGTAGCCACATGTGGCTAGTGGCTGATATAGAATATTTATGTCATTTCAGAAAGTTTATTGGACAGTGCTAATTTAGAGTTTACCCATTCCTTATATAGTCTGGACATTTTCCATGGGATAGTTCTTTTGCTAGCTTCATCTTCCAAACAGCATTAGCAAATGACCAAACCTGGAACAGATGCTGGAGTGTCCTCTGAGAAAACATGCCACCATTAATCTGTCATCTCCTCCTGATATTTGTTTAATTTGTCTTAGGATATACACACATGAACAGTATTTTTTAAGCTGAAATATTCAATGACAATTTTTCCAAAAGTGCTATACTTTAATTTGAAGCAGTTTTTAAAATGACTCCACTATTTACTTTCATTTAGTTGCATCTGTAAAGCATAACATAAAATCCTGAAGTTCTACAAGAGGAAATCAGAAGCTGAAGAAGAACAATTGCTATCATCCCAAATGCATTTGGAAAAGATCTTGTAAACCAGGGATGAGATATAATCTCATTTGTTTTACAATATGACAGAAACCAGTCATGACTTAATTAATTCAGAGTTGTTTTCGTTTTGATTGCATGGGACGGATCTGTTAATAGAAAAAATGTATAAATAAAGAAGATCCAGAAAAGGGTATTGAATATTGGTAGTGTTAAGGGGGAAGGCTGTCAAGAACTAAGGTCTGCAAAAAATCATCTTTCAAGAAGAGACAAAAACTGGCTACAGACAAATGCTTATAAGATCCCAGCTTTGTTGAAGAGGACAGCTTTATAAAAATAGATGCACAATAACAGAAGCCAGCTGTTCAAAATAATTGCCAGGAGATATTTGGTGATGACAACCTGAAGAAAGTCATCAATGCAATTATTTCACACCAGATCAGTCCAGCAGATCTATCGAACCCTCTTGCCTGTTGTGAGTGAGTATAATACTTGTTATTCTTGAGATGCCAATGTTGCTTGCTCATTTTTTCTATAATAAACAATGACTTCAACAGCAATTATACTGTTGCATCATCATTAATAATTTAATTAGGGACAATTAACTCAGTGAGTTAAAGTTTCATATATGGAAGTTCAATACACTTATGTCTATAGAGAGATACTCTGTCCCAGCATAAAGGACTAGGTTGTTAACACTAGTTAGTCATTTCAGAAAAGCATACCAGCTGGCTGTAAATCAGGACACTGTCCTATTGTGAATGTCTTGATCACTTCATCATGACATACATAGAAGAATTTCCCAGTAGTTCTATAAACTCAATCAGTGGTTCCCTAAATGCATTTATTTTATAATTACTAATGTTCATCATTCATTTATTTCCTTCCACTACCTCTCGAATACCCTGAACTTTTCTTTTCTCCCTTTCCCAATGCTTTCTCTTCAAAAAGCCAGTTTTGTTATATAACTGTCCATTTCTATGGCTCAACCATAGTGTCATGAACTTTTCCTGAGACATCTGCAATATATTGTTTCATGTGAGGTTTAAGCAAGTATTTGTGGCAGATCTGCTTCCTCTTTGAAAAAAATCAGATTTTCATGACACAGCATCATGGAACAGATATTCAAGGGTAAAATATAAAGGTTATTCATTCAACAAATGTTAACTCAATGATAATTATGTGTATATTGGAGATAAAGTTATGGAATCCCAGTGGGGAGTTATACTAATTAAGTAAAATAAAATGGTCTTTCAAACTTTAAACTGTGCAAAAGCAATGAGGCTTTAAAATTTAAGTTAATGCTGGGACAATTTATTTACCTGTAGCTTTGGCATATCTTGTTCTTACCCACATCTCTGTCTCTAGATACTGTTCCCTGAATAAATGTTTTAGTTTGGGGGACACTGATTACATAAATACATATTTCTTGAGCGCCTATCATGGGCAAGAAACTGCTGATGGGAGAAAGAGTAAAAGAAGTGAAAAATTACCCTTCTTATATTAAATAAGGCCTAAATAACTGGAGAGATATGCCATGCTGATGGCTCACAAGATAATATAGTTAACATGTCAATTCTTAATTTACCTATAGATTTAAAGCAATCTTAATCAAACCTCAGAAAGCAATTTTTGTAGAAATTGGCAAGTTGATTCTAAACTTTATATGGAAATGCAAATGATCTAGGACATACCTATTCTAGATCCTTTGTATGCATGTATATTCATGTATTTCACACATACATAATACAACTGTTAAGAGATATCTCTAGAGTTAAAAAAAATTAGAAGGTAAGAGATAATTATTTTAATTATATTTTCACCTGTCAACATTTACTTCTTCCTGCCATAGTTGATGAAATAATTAGATACTTTTTTCTCCTATCATCTCTCCTCCCCAAACTTCAAATTCTGTTGGTAATATTATCTTTACATATGATATAATATTTTCATTCTGTTCTATTACCATGTCTATAGTTTCTTAGTTTTAGTTCTATATTTAATATGATTTAATGTTCATCAATAACGTTTTCATATTGGAATCCCCTTATCTCACCTTTTTATTTTGATACATCACTTGGTTGGCTAGATTTCATCCTAGAGTAGTTTTTTCAGTAAGGTTCATAGATGCAGTACTCCCTGAGATTCTGCATACTTGAGCATATTAGTCTGTTGACTTTATGTCTGTAAGGGAATGTTGTTGGTTCTAATTCTTTGGTCACAATTTTGCTCAGATCTTTGTAGACATTGTTCTACTGTCTTCTGGCAATGAACTTGTAAGAATTTATTATTTCTTTTCTTTCTTGAAGTGATTTGCTTTTTAAAAATGGCTATTAACAAACCTATTAACTTAATCCTTGAAATTTGAAAATTTCCACTTAATGCATAACCACTGTCTTTCAAGTTGTTCAGGTTTTTTATCAGAAAAGTTTTCTTCTGTTCTGTCAACTACATTTACAGCATCCATTTGTTTTATTTTTATTTTTTCAGAAATGTTATCATCTTTGTCATCCATACATGTCATATTCATTGTAATTCTTTTTATAGCTTTTTATTTTCTATTTCATATTTTTATTTCTTTTTTCATCTTCTTTGTGTCTTTTTAAAAAATCAATATTGCTGTTCTCCTTTAATGATTATTATTATTTCCATGTCTTTCCTGAGATCCACTAGCTCCTTTTGCTTCTTACTACTGATAATATTTTTCTCTCTCTCTTTCTTTCTTTCTCTTTCTTTGTTTCTTCTTTCTTTCTTTCATTCTTTTTTTCTCCCTTTACTTTTGGATTCTTCTGTTAGAAAGATTATAAGTGAAATTTCAGAGAACTCTTTTTATTCATACTGTCCATTATCATCATTGTTTCCTTTCTACTTACTATTTATCTTGGAATGAGTGCTCAACTCTGAGCAGTTATTTGCCAAGGAAAGAAAGAAGAGAATTAAACTGATTCAGTTTGGTTAGTACTCAGATTTAAATCAAATTTGTGTTCTTTGATACCCTCTTCCTGCATTTGTTATTATTATCCTGGGTGCCTATCTCCTTCAGTTTTTGCCACTCAGGAATTCAGGTTGGCCTATAGTGAAGCCTCTTAAGTAATATGATCTCTGAGTTTATAATTTGGGTTTTACCACTTTCAATTTATCTGTCATTATACCTCCAGCAGATATTTTTAACTAAGATGTTATAAAATCTATCACAAAAAAGATATATTGGTATGATTTGTAGAATTGTGCTTTAGTCTTATCTCTCTTAATAATCTTTTCTATCAATTTGTTCATTATAGGGACATTTTTCTCTTTTTCTATGACCTTTCTAAAACTTTTTATTTTATTGCTTTAATCAAAGGTTTAATACATGAACTTTAAAGAACATGGATATTTAATTTTAAGAAATCTCTTCCTGTCTGAAGTCTGGGGGAGTATATATAAACTTTCAATAATTTATTTTCTTTTCCAAGTATTATAGTATTTGTCAAATGTTCTTCAGATTTTGTAATCTAAAACTATGAATATGTTTTTGTTTCATTGATAATAAAGTTTTCTTCTCTTTCTCCCTTCCTTTCTTTCCTCCTTTCTTCCTTTCTGTCATTTTAAATGAATATTAAAGGAGAGAAATGGAGAAAAATATCATTCTTTTATAAACAGAAACCCACATTTGAAATATTATTCAGTTGATAATCTCCTTTAAACTTATTCTTCCTTGAGATTGTTACACTAATAAGAAAAAGAAATATCTATAAGAATGCTATATCATATCTCATCCTTCTATTAGTTTGTAAATATTTTAAAATATTTACCTTCCTCAATTTTAACTTCTGGTTCCTATCTTACTTTACAGGCTAGAGAAGTTATTCTGTAGCAGACAGTTAACAACTGATAAACTCTCCCTTTCTTGACTTCTCCACTCACGTCCTATTTACTGATTTCTTCTCATTCTGTTGACCTTTAGTGGGTCTTACTTAACCCCAGTGAAAAATCAAGCTGAGTGGAAAGAGTGCTTTTCAAGATTTGGCTGAAACATCATCACTTCTATGAAGATTTTCCTAGCTTCCCTCTCTCACTACTCAGGAAGAACCAGCCATCCCCTCTATTGTACCCCCTACAAACATCTGCCATACCACCCGTAACTCCCTGGTACACAGAAACTTTGGCACATCTTTCTCTCTCAATTGAAAGGATTCCTCAAACACAAGAAAATGTTTTACTCTAGAGCCTGCCTATTCTTACAAATATGATATACATTTTCATTAAGCATTTTTTGTAAAATATTCCTTCACATAAGAAACTAAGTGCTACAAACATTTGAAGAAATGACCAACATATTACATTTGTATAAGCATCTCCCTTGGGTTCTTCTAAAAAATTAAAACAGTTGTCTTCAAATAGCTTTTAATAAATATTAACTTTATCACTTCAACAACCACCTCTGTAATCGCTTGTAGCTAAAATTTTAACATCTTACTCTATACTAGGCACCACTCTAAGTGTTATGTGTATTATCTCATTTAATGCTCATATAAACAACATAAGGCCTGTTTGATTATTACTCCCTAAGGCACAGAGTGCTTTAGTAACTTTACTAGATCAACTTTTAGGTGTCTAACTATAGAGCCTGAACTCCTAACACCATATCCTGCTGCCCTCTGAAAATTAAAATAATAATAGCAGGATACTCCACATTTTCCAGAGAACTCTCACATTTATGTCCATTATGTATTCAGTTCTTAAAGTATGAATTTTACTTTGAAGAAGTGAAAACCATTTTAAAATACTTTGGAGTGATTGACTGATTGATTTCAATAACTATTTGTCAAACACCAGCTATATGTCAGGCCTGTGTATAGAAGAAAACATACACAAAGAAAGAAAACTACAGGCCAATATCACTGATGAACATAGATGCAAAAATCCTCAACAAAATACTAGCAAACAAAATCCAACAGCACATTAAACGGATTATACACCATGATCAAGTGGGGTTTACTCCAGGAATGCAAGGATTCTTCAATATACGTAAATCAATCAACATGATACACCATGTTAACAAATTGAAGAAGAAAAACCATATGATCAATGCAATATATGCAGAGAAAGCTTTCAACAAAATTCAACACCCATTTATGATAAAAACCCTGCAGAAAGTAGGCATAGAAGGAACTTTCCTCAACATAGTAAAGGCCATACATGACAAACCCACAGCCAACATCATCCTCAATGGTGAAAAACTGAAACCATTTCCACTAAGATCAGGAACAAGACAAGGTTGTCCACTCTCACCACTCTTATTCAACATAGTGTTGGAAGTTTTAGCCACGGCAATCAGAGAAGAAAAGGAAATAAAAGGAATCCAAATCAGAAAAGAAGAAATAAAGCTGTCACTGTTTGCAGATGACATGATACTATACATAGAGAATCCTAAAGATGCCACCAGAAAACAACTAGAGCTAATCAATGAATTTGGTAAAGTAGCAGGATAAAAAATTAATGCACAGAAATCTCTGGCATTCCTATACACTAATGATGAAAAATCTGAAAATGAAATCAAGAAAACATTTACCATTGCAACAAAAAGAATAAAATATCAAGGAATAAACCTCCCTAAGGAGACAAAAGACCTGTATGCAGAAAATTATAAGACACTGATGAAAGAAATTAAAGATGATACAAATAGATGGAGAGATATACCATGTTCTTGGATTGGAAGAATCAACATTGTGAAAATGACACTACTACCCAAAACAATCTACAGATTCAATGCAATCCCTATCAAACTACCACTGGCATTTTTCACAGAACTAGAACAAAAAAAATTCACAATTTGTATGGAAACACAAAAGACCCTGAATAGCCAAAGCAATCTTGAGAACAAAAAACGGAGATGGAGGAATCAGGCTCCCTGACTTCAGACTATACTACAAAGCTACAGTAATTAAGACAGTATGGTACTGGCACAAAAACAGAAATATAGATCAATGGAACAGGATAGAAAGCCCAGAGATAAACCCACGAACATATGGTCACCTTATCTTTGATAAAGGAGGCAGGAATGTACAGTGGAGAAAGGACAGCCTCTTCAATAAGTGGTGCTGGGAAAACTGCACAGGTACGTGTAAAAGTATGAGATTAGATCACTCCCTAACACCACACACAAAAATAAGCTCAAAATGGATTAAAGACCTAAATGTAAGGCCAGAAACTATCAAACTCTTAGAGGAAATCATAGGCAGAACACTCTATGACATAAATCACAGCAAGATCCTTTCTGACCCACCTCCTAGAGGAATGGAAATGAAAACAAAAATAAACAAATGGGTGGGACCTAATGAAACTTCAAAGCTTTTGCACGGCAAAGGAAACCATAAACAAGACCAAAGACAACCCTCAGAATAGGAGAAAATATTTGCAAATGAAGCAACTGACAAAGGATTAATCTCCAAAATTTATAAGCAGCACATGCAGCTCAATAACAAAAAAACAAACAACCCAATCCAAAAATAGGCAGAAGACCTACATAGACATTTGTCCAAAGAAGATACACAGACTGTCAACAAACACATGAAAGAATGCTCAACATCATTAATCATTAGAGAAATGCAAATCAAAACTACAATGAGATAACATCTCACACCAGTCAGAATGGCCATGATGAAAAAATCTAGAAACAATAAATGTTGGAGAGGGTGTAGAGAAAAGAGTACCCTCTTGCACTGCTGGTGGGAATGTAAATTGATACAGCCACTGTGGAGAACAGTATGGAAGTTCCTTAAAAAACTACAAATAGAACTACCATATGACCCTGCAATCCCACTACTGGGCATATATCCTGAAAAAACCATAATTCAAAAAGAGTCATGTACCAAAATGTTCATTGCAGCTCTATTTACAATAGCCAGGACATGGAAGCAACCTAAGTGTCCATCATTGGATGAATGGATAAAGAAGATGTGGCACAGGTATACAATGGAATATTACTCAGCCATAAAAAGAAACAAAATTGAGCTATTTGTAATGAGGTGGATAGACCTAGAGTCTGTCATACAGAGTGAAGTAAGTCAGAAAGAGAAAGACAAATACCGTATGCTAACACATATATACGGAATTTAAGAAAAAAAATGTCATGAAGAACCTAGGGGTAAGACAGGAATAAAGACACAGACCTACTGGAGAATGGACTTGAGGATATGGGGAGGTGGAAGGGTAAGCTGTGACACAGCGAGAGAGAGAGGCATGGACATATATATACACTACCAAATGTAAGGTAGATAGCTAGTGGGAAGCAGCCGCATAGCACAGGGAGATCAGCTCAGTGCTTTGTGACCACCTGGAGGGGTGGGATAAGGAGGGTTGGAGGGAGGGAGATGCAAGAGGGAAGAGATATGGGAACATATGTATATGTGTAACTGATTCACTTTGTTATAAAGCAGAAACTAACACACCATTGTAAAGCAATTATACTCCAATAAAGATGTAAAAAAAGAAAAGAAAAGAAAAGAAAACATAGGCATGGGGTTTGTTCACATGGCACACACAGTCACATAAAGGAGTTGGGGTGAGGTAGACATCTCTGGAACAATAGATGTGGGGTGGCAGGAAGGGAGAGCTAACATTTGAAAACACCTACCTTGTGTTAAGGCTGTTGCATATATTATCTCTTTAAACTTCATTGCAAGCCTATGAAATAAATGTGATGATCTCCATTTAACAGGTATAAATACTGATGCTCAAAAAAGTGAATTCCCATTATTATGTAACTATTTAGCAATAAACAGTATTAAAATCTAGATTTGATTGAGTCCAAAAACTGTGCTCTATTTATTGCATGTTCCAGTCTCATATAGGCTAGAAATATTTTCAAGATATGTAGCACTTACTTGTCCTTCCTTCTTTCTTTCCTTCCTTCCTTCCTTCCTTCCTTCCTTCCAAAGAAGAGCTATGCCAATTAATAACAGAAAAGACTGTGCTTGCCTGGAGAAGTGGAAGACGGCTTCAAATTGGAGAGATAAGCTGAGCTGGGCTTTGAATAACAAGTAGCTCTTCATTAGGTAGATGAGCTAAAAATGGCATCCTAGGCAACTAGCACAGCATGGTAAAGGCATGGATACAAGGCATTGCAGGAAATGGTAAAAGGTCTGAGATGGGTGATCAAAAGCAATAAGATTGGTAATGATTTAGGTCTGATTGCAAAGGCTTTGAAGGTCATGGCAAAGAGCATAATGAAGAACTCTTTATTATCCAGGAGCCTTGGGAAAAAGACTCACTAACAATTTTTCTTTATTAACTCCTCATAAGTTTCCAGACTCAACACAAACAAATCATCAAAATCAACTGGGTTTACTCTGACTTACTTCACTCAGTATGACAATCTCTAGGTCCATCCATGTTGCTGCAAATGGCATTATTTTGTTCATTTATTTTTAAAACATCTTTATTGGAGTATAATTGCTTGACAATGGTATGTTAGCTTCTGCTTTATAACAAAGTGAATCAGCTATACATATACATATGTCACCATATCTCTTCCCTCTTGCATCTTCCTTCCTTCCCACCCTCCCGGTCCCATCCCTCTAGGTGGTCACAAAGCACCGAGCTGATCTCCCTGTGCTACGCAGCTGCTTCCCACTAACTACCTATTTTACGTTTGGTAGTGTATATATGTCCATGACACTCTCTCACTTTGTCCAGCTTACTCTCCCCCCTCCCCATATCCTCAAGTCCATTCTCTAGTAGGTCTGTGTCTTTATTCCCATCTTTCCCCTAGGTTCTTCATGACCATTTTTTTTTTAAATTCCATATATATGTGTTAGCATACATTTGTTCATTTTTATGGCTGAGTAGTATTCCATTGTATATATGTACCATATCTTCTTTAGCCATTCCTCTGTTGATGGACATTTAGGTTGCTTCCATGTCCTGGCTATTGTGAATAGTGCTGCAATGAATATTGGAGTGCATGTGTCTTTTTGAATTATGGTTTTCTCTGGGTATGTGCCCAGTAGTGGTATTGGTGGGTCGTATGGTAGTTCTATTTTTAGTTTTTAAGGAACCTCCATACTGTTTTCCATAGTGGCTGTATCAATTTACATAACTACCAACAGTGTAAGAGGGTTCCCTTTTCTGCACACTCTCTTCAGCATTTATTGTTTGTAGATTTTTTTTTTTTTTTTTTTGGTACGCGGGCCTCTCACTGTTGTGGCCTCTCCCATTGCGGAGCACAGGCTCCGGACGCGCAGGCTCAGCGGCCATGGCTCACGGGCCCAGCCGCTCCGCGGCACGTGGGATCTTCCCGGACCGGGGCACGAACCCGTGTACCCTGCATTGGCAGGCGGACTCTAAACCACTCCTCCACCAGGGAAGCCCTGTTTGTAGATTTTTGATGATGGCCATTCTGACCGGTGTGAGTTGATACCTCTTATATGTGGCATCTGAAAAAAGGCTACAAATAAATTTATCTACAAAACCAAAACAGAGTTACAGAAGTAGAAAATAAACTTATGGCCTCAGGGGGTAAGGAAAGGAGAAGGGATAAACTGCAAGATTGGGATTGAAACATATGCACTACCATATATAAAATAGATAACTAATAAGGACCTATTGTATAGCACAGGGAACTCTACTCAATAATCTCTAATGGCTTATTTGGGAAAAGAATCTAAAACAGAGTGGATACATGTATTTGTATAACAGATTCACTTTGCTGTACACCTGAAACTAACACAATATTGTAAATTAATTATACCCCAATAAAATTTTTAAAAAATCAACTGGGTTTAAAAACAAAAGAGCCCCCAAACCAGAAACCAAACAAATATCAATTATTTCAACTCTACAGGAGAGATTACTTTTAAGCATGGACAATAATCATGGAATTTCATAAATGTCCAATGAAATTTTGTTAATTTGAAAACAAATACTGTCAGCAGTTGCACAGAATAATGTTTTTGTGGATTGCCAGGAAAATAAACAATTCCTAGCAAAGCAACCAAATCATATACTAGCATGAATAGACACTTCCAACATAGTACTAATTAGAATGATGTGGGAAATGTGGTGGCCTTTAAGAAATCTGGTTTATGTCACTGTCTCTTCCAGACTGAAATTTCTTATCATCAGGTTTTTTTTCTAACTTGATCATAATCATACTACTTTGGAAGCTCTGTGGAACTGTCTAGAATTGCCACAATTTTCATCATTGACTTATTCTTAGCTCTTCACATATGACAGTCACACATCAGTATGTCTCTCTTGTTGAAATGTTGAGTGAAGTGCAGTGCTCAGAAACTTTTTTATTCATAGCCTTGATTATGTGGGTGCTTGCTTTATTATCCAGGTTCATGGAGTACATTTCTGTCCAAAGATGGGCTTCAGGAGATCAGTAAATGTCCCTAAATTGCAAGCAAAGTGTTGTGCATTTTTCCAAGGATAAAGTCTATAGTTTTCATCAGGTATTCAAAGGGATCTTGACACCACCCCCCTCCCCAAGCATTTAAGAACCATTAGCATAGAGGAAAGAGTACTTGTGATCTGCTCCTTCCTGTCTCAAACATAGTGGAAAGCAGGACAGTAGCTAGCCATTCATCTTGAATGCCTTTTGTGAAAAATGGTCCTTAACTTAATGCCAAAAACCTAGATATTGTGAAAGGAACATGTGCTCAGCTCAATAGCTGTAAGATTCTCTCCCTTTAGGTGTGAGATGGATGCTCTTAAAATTCCCAAGGACTACCTCTGGCAGAAGTGATTGCAGTTTCAGAGAAGATAACAAGTGACAAATGTGTTTTCCTCATATTCATTTAAAAACTGGTGTGGGACAAAATGTATATGCATAAGAGAATAAATATGTATGGAAATGAGGTAGATACTGTGGTGGCACAGTTTTAGTTAATCTATTAATATATTTCACAATATAGCCATGGTGTTAGCTGGCCAAAATATCACTGCATTTGTCCCTGAAAAACAAGCTGACACACTGCCTCTTTTGCATTGTTCTTACCAACATCTGTTTAGAATTGTCTGAGCTCTGCTTCTCTGAATTCCAGCTACATGAGCGATCCATTAACTTTATTTTGTTCCGGGAATGTCTAAATGTTTTTGTTATAAATTCCTGACGTTCACTTAACCTTTGTAGGATGCTGGTGCTCTTTTGAAGGCTTTTTTATATGAAAGTCCCACTATGATAAACAGACATCAAATGTTATCAGGATTCTCCTTGATCCTATTATATTTTTTGAATGACTGTGCCTGCATAAGCTCTAGACTTACTAAAGTGCCTGAGAATTATTCTAGTTTCTGAGATTTATTACAAATTCTGGAAATCTAACTATTGGTGTTTAGTTGCAGAGACTACTTATTTTCAGTGCACTGGTATGATATAATATATAATATTAGATATTTTAGAATTCCCTCTCACCTTGATGCAGCATGTTAGATTTTTATTTTATTGCTTCCTTATGATTTTGGCTAGTCCTAAACTAATATTAAGCTAGCACTACTACTATTTCCCTTGAATATTAAATTATAGCATTTTGATAATTTCTTTTTCCATTTTTAAAATTTTCTAGCTCATTTTATAAATGCATCAGCATGACATTTAATAGACATTTAATATATTTTTGTAACAAGCTTTTTCATTTGTAGTGTTGCTAATGTTTCTCTACTCTTGCTCCAATCTATTGTACATATCAATAGATCATGGGTATGGTCTGGGAGTCATGTTAGTTTTCTCTTTCTGTTTCCTTTGTGTGCTTATTTCTCACCTGTGGAGTAAAACACAAAAGTTAGGCCATGGGTCTGAACATCTTTCTTCTGGTGGTTACATCTAATTTATGGAACTAATGTATTTGCATTACATTAAGCATATTTTTGAATGACCTACTGCAAATTATAGGCACAGTGTTTTTTCATCTGAACAAAAAATTTTGTAAATTTCCTTGCTAACATTGTCCTGGGAAGAAAAGTACAAGAGAATATGAGTGTGCTAGAAAACAAGGAAATATTTAATTTCAATGGTGATGAAAGAAAATACAAGCTAGCTCCTAGGGACTCCCACTGACCAAATTTGGGGTAATTTGAGCATGAATAAGAACAACAACTTTGATAATTATAAATAATAGAACAACTAAAAATCAATGAGTCTAAAAGAAGTAAAAGGGGGAAAAGCTCACTTGCCTTCATTAGTGATGATGATTATAACAATCACTTATTTTAAAACTTGGTAATTAAAGGGAAAGAATAAGTATTTAACCTGCCTTTTTCAGAGGAAGTAGAATTTATCTTAGTTGATGAGAGGAAGTTTTCTTTTATAGATGAATGCCAGGTAATAATTCTATCTAGAAAGAATGATAGAATTAGAAAAATCAAAATTTTGCAACTTCTAATGCAATAATTATTTCAGGCACTAGATTCATTGTAGGAAAGACAGTCAAGGGAATAGGTAACTCACACTGCCAAACTGTCAGTTCACAGACTACTTGCCAATTGCAATTAGAAAAATGTACCTCTACAATGGAGGCATCTGGCTTTCTCCATCCTAACCAAGTGATCAAATGTGGGACAATATGTGCTCCCTGATGTGAAGAGATTTAACTTACACATCACTATCTATGAAACATTCTCTCAAACATGTTTAAACAGAACCTAATCTACTTTAAACATCATCTAATATTTACAGAAAATAAAGAAATAAGGAAAGAAATTAAGTGACAACACAAGAAACTATACAGACAAATCCAGAATTTGACCCATTGTACAAGAGAATGAGCCTGGTTTGGTCATGCATGGGCATAAGAAATAGGCAGCAGGACTACTGTAGTAAATTAAAACAGACAAAATATCCAAGTGCATTGTATGAAACTTCATTAGTCCTGGATTTTTATTAAAGCTATAAAATACATTTTAGGAACAAGTGGCAGAAATTTGAATATGGGCAACAATTTAGATGATACTATGGAATCTTTAATTTCTTAAGTATAATAATGACATATTATGGCTATAAATGAAAACATCTTCATTCTTAGGAAATACATGCTGTAACATCTTGATGTCTTTCACTACTTTCACATAATTCATTTTTTAAAAAGAAATATACACACATTTATAGCTATGTTAAGCAAATGTGGCAGAAGTTAACAATTATTGAATTTAGATGTTGAGCATATGGATGTTCATTGTTCATTTAAACATTTCAGCATTGTAAAATGTATAATACAAATTTGGAAACAAAAGAATAATGGCATATGTGTTTTGTATGTGCAATCTTATTTGTGTATACACATGTAATTTAATCTCTAGAAATACAATAAAAATATTTGGTCTTTGAATTCTTTGTATGTTCATGTGATGTCACTTTGTTGGGGGTTGATGGGCCCCCAAATCAACCTGTGAAGCAATGTCAGCTCATTTTGGATGGAAGTGTCCTCCTTTTCTCTAAAATCTGTAACGTATGCACAAAATTTATGTGGTGTCAGCAGTGTGATGGATGTTCCCAATACTATGAAGGAATTATAGACATATGTTACAGTCATGACTGTATAGCATGCCATGAAATGAGAAAGAACAGGGCACCACAGTGAAACCTGGGATGAAAGTAGAGATCAGAAATCTAAGAGCAGGGAAAAATTGTCAAAGTGTATATAAAGGGGATTAAGAGGATGGTGAACATAAGGAAGCGGGATGTATGGAAGCCATGTGACATAAAAATGTGCCATATGGTCTTGGAAGGTGGCAAAGAAAGGGCAAGTGCCCTGAAGAGATGATGAGGGTAAAATCACATTGACGAAGACCAGATGGCAGTCAGCACAGTATAAGTGGGTGGCATTCCTATCACAAGGTGATTGGAAGCCTAGAAACAATTCAGAGCTAGCAGGATGGTGGAAATAAAGGAATCAACTTGAGCTGGTGAGTGGAGGATTTTGAGGTCAGAAAAATTCAAGTGATTTAAAGCCAAGTCAGCTTGGAAGAGTGAAAATAGTATGAGCTTTGTAATAGAGTAAATCTAATTTTAAATTCTAGCTCTGCTATTTTCTGTGACTTTTGACAAATCACTAGGGGTCTCATCTTTAAAACCCAAGTCAGAATTCTGAATAAAGATAATAGGTGAACAAGCAACCTTTAATTTTATACACAGAATTAATCAATCAGATATGATAATCTGCTACATGTTAATTATGATCACATAAACTTAAGAGTAATTTAGAGATGATTGTAATCTATTTGGAGTTTTTATATTATTAGCCCTCTCTGACCAGGGGAGAAGGTATGGTTCAGTAGAACACAGGACAATTGTAAAACAAAGGACTCATACTGGATGAAGTCCCTTGAATTGAGCTCATTCATCATTCATCAATTTATTTATTAAGGACATGCTGTGTACAATAGACATTATGCTAGGCAGTGGCTTATATTGAATAGATAGGATACCTGTCCTCCATGGATTTATAACATGTTAGTCTTTGTTTTATTTATTCATATATTCCTTCAACAAACATTTATTGAACATTTTCTGTATACTTTATTGTGCAACTTCTATGTACCATGTTACTAAAACTATTCACACATATACTTTTTTTTTAAACCAGTTTTCATTTTTGATGGACCCTATGCTAAGAAAGTGCTAGAAACTGTGCTGTATAAAATATGAGATGAATAAATTATGTTAACATCATTCAAAAAGCTTGCAATCTGGTTGAATAGGGAAGGACACACAAAAATGTCAGATGTAGGGTAAAATGTGAAATTCCAGAAGAGTCACAAATGAAGCTCAAAGAAAAAAGAAATCACATCTAATCTGTTAGTGGGGAAGAAGCAGTAGGAAAAATCTTGATAGAAAAAGTGGCATTTGAGAAGATCTTAACGACTGGATAGAATTTCAAGGAATTGAAATGGTGCATTAGTTTCTCCAGGCTGCCAAAGCAAATTATCATAGAATGGGTGGCTTAAATCAACAGAAATTTATTCTCTCACAGTTCAGGTGAACAGAAGTATGAAATCAAGGTGCCAGCAGATTTGTTTCCTTCTGGAGGCTTTCAGGAAGAACCTGTTCATGCCTTCCAGCTTCTGGTGACTGTTAGCAATCCTTGGTTTTCCTTGGCTCATAGTGGTATCACTCTAATTTCTAATTCCATCTTCATGTGACATTCTCCTCAGTGTATCTCTGGATGTTCTATCCTTCTTTTAATAAGGATATTAATCATTGGATTTAGGGCCCACTCTAAATTCAGGATGACTTCATCTCAAGATCCTCAACAAATTATATATGATCTCTTATTAGGTCACATTCTCAGGTTTTGAATGAACATGAATATTTGGGGAGACACTAATCAACCTGGTACAGATGGGAAAGGAGAAAAAAACATGATCAAATGTACATTAGGGTTGTGTTAACAGAGAAAAGTCATCTAGTCTACCTGGAAAGTGCACAAAATGTGGGAAAAGAGTGAGAGATATGGCCTAAAGGAGCTCTTTTTCATCCTTTAATACTCAAAGCCAGTATCACATTTTACATATACTCTTATCTGAACAGTCCTTTTCTCTCCCCCAGAACAGTTAGTTGCTTCTTCCTTTGTGTTCCTATCATACTTTGTCCTTAGCTCTTTATTAGCAGTCACTGTATTGTATTGTAATTTTATGTATTTATTTAAAATTTATTGTAATTTTTTAATATATTTATTTTATTAGACTGATTCAGTATGTACCTGTGTTATTTGGCTTAGTATTCCCAAAGCCTAACACAAGGCTGAACACGTAATAATCACTCAGTAAGTACTTGTGAAAGAGTGAAAGGATAATCAAGGATGGAAGGAAGCAAAGAGGGAGAGTGAGATAGATGGATAAGATAGTTAGCCTTGTGATGCTTTGCAGAGGATCTTTTTTTTTACATCTTTATTGGAGTATAATTACTTTACAATGGTGTGTTAGTTTCTGCTTTATAACAAAGTGAATCAGCTATACATATACATATAGCCCCATATCTCTTCCCTCTTGCGTCTCCCTCCCTCCCACCCTCCCTATCCCACCCTTCTATGTGGTCACAAAGCATGGAGCTGATCTCCCTGTGCTATGCGGCTGCTTCCCACTAGCTATCTGTTTTATGTTTGGTAGTGTATATATGTCCATGCCACTCTCTCGCTTTGTCACAGCTTACCCTTCCTCTTCCCCATATCCTCAAGTCCATTCTCTAGCAGGTCTGTGTCTTTATTCTTGTCTTACCCGTAGGTTCTTCATGACATTTTTTTTTCTTAAATTCCATATATATGTGTTAGCAGAGGATCTTGAATGCCAGCTTGAGAGTTCTGTGCTTTATCCCATAGATAATAGGCAATCTCTGCAGGTTTCTGAATAGGGGAACAATAAATTATAATTATGCATTAAAATTAAATATCTGGTAAAGGCATTTAATATGAATTGAAAGGAAAAATCTCAAAAGATCAATTTCAGAGGTAATTGAGATAGAACAAATATAGGAATTCAGGACCTAAAACAGCCCCTGTACATTGGGGATATAAAGAAGAAAAACTTGGAGACAAAATGAACAAGCTTAGTGATTGGACTGCTGTAGTCCCATTAACATAAAAACTTAGGAAGGAAAAAAATAACTTTCATTTGTAAATGATTAATTTACCTTGGGATATTTTAAAAGTTTAGGTAGAACATTCCAGAATCCAGATTTTACTATTCAAGTAAATAATCAGGTGTAATTTTGAAGGTTTGGGATTGGAAGTCATTTAAAGAGAGGAAAGACTTTCAGCAAGGGGTGGGTTTGCCTATGGAGAGAATAAAAAAAGGAGAAGAGAAATGGCTTAAGGAGAGAGCTTTACATGTTACTAATATTTAGAGAAATTGGGAAGGAAGAGGAACCTGTAAAAGAAACTGCTCAGAAAATTTTTGTGCAGTTGTCTGTCTACTTAAGTACAACATGCTCATTCTGGGTTTCAATATTTTTTTCTTTTTTTTACAGTATGACCCCCTCTAATTGTGAACAAAAAATTACTTGTAGACTGGTGCCCTACATATTTTTTTTCTTGTGACTGATATGCTCCTGGAAATAAGTATTGCTATGTCTATTTTGGCCCTTTTTAATTTTGCTTTTGGAAAGAGAAGATTGCGTTTGAATAAGTGTTTTGAGATAGGTATTCAGGGCTAGATCTGAGCACAGAAAGCAAAATAATGGCACTTTAACACTTTGTATTTAGAATCCCTTCTATTTAGGGTTTCCTTTTTCATGAACTTCACCTTATGTAATTAAGGATCTCTCCTGACACTCAGCAAGTAAGAGACTGACCAATACATTCACACAGAGAAGCCAGCAGATGTAGTTGGAAAAGGCACAGCAAGTACAAGCACTTTCCTATGGCAGACATCGTTAATTGATTATGGCCAATATTCTTGCTGAACTTCCCCTTGGAGTTCTTCACAATGTAGCATTCCAGGCCCTCAAAACCAATCAGTGGGGATTAGTTGGGGTGATAATAGGCATCTGTGATCTTATTAAACCATCAAGGTTTATGTACAAAATTAAGAGAAAATGTGAGCAGAGACATTCATCCAAAAGAAGAATATGTTAATATCAGAATTTCAAGAATTGTGGAAGCATTTGATTAGCTGCTATCCTTCAAATCAGATGATGTGGGTGAATAATTACCTTGTGGTGTAAGGCTTAAGCTGAGGGTAGAAGGAGAAATTGTTAAACATCAGTTTGGCCAACAGTCATGTTTAAACACAATCTATGAAAAGAGGTTTGGTGTAGAAAGTTAAGGAATACTGAGGTCAGAAAGAGAAAGAAATTAAGGGAAAAATGGAAAAATCAGTGTGTATGTAAGTGATAGAAGTGAGGCAGGTAGAAAAAAGGCAGAAAGCAGAATTTTTGGCTCTAAATGAAGCAGACATCAACATTTCTGAGTTTCATAAAATGTTTATGGCCATGTACTGACCCTTTGGATACTCGGCCCATTGAAAATCCTTAGGTGACCTTGACTTAAAGAAACATTAATTTTGAAGGTCACAAAAATATATTTATCCATCTGGCCATACCTAAGACTGGAAATTGATTTTCATTTACTTTAAAGCAAAACTGTTCCTTATTTGGTTTTACTAAAGTTTACTTTTAAGTAAATGATTCACAGTTGATTTGTTTTTGTATCATTGGTGGGGGAGATTCTGAAAATTGTGGTATTCTCATACCACATAAATGTGCAACTATGTGTTTTAACAAATGTTTGTTCTTCTTTAATATTTATTAGGCCCCCATAACTTGTCAGGCATGCATATTTACCCTCACACCTTACTCAGCTAAAGCAAAAAAAAAGGCCATTTGGCTTTTGGTTTGGGATCCATTTATATTAATGAAGGGGAGGAAGAAATGTTGAAAATTCTATAGCATCCCTAATATTTCTCAGAATCTTTTTCATTTATTGTTGTAAAAAGATCTCAAGTTCAATTACTACTATTTTTCACCTCCTCACCGCATGAAAAAATATTCAAAAACTGTATCCTGTTGGTAGTTAGAGAGCAAGTATGGCACAAATTCTTTCCCTCTTCTGACCATGATGTAAACCTACCACTATTGCATTCAAGTAAAACTCCAAAGGCGCTCTCTGCTCCTAGACTTAATGGACGAATTTAACAATTCAGTCTGCTGTCCTGGTGTTTTCTAGTTGCTCAGGGCTGGTTGTCAGCAGCTCATTTGGCAACCCTGTAGGAGAGGTTAATTAGCAGGGAGAGTTGAAGAGTGCTACCCAGAGGGAGCAGGAGTTCTGTGCCCACTGGGAGCCTGGAAGACAAACAAAGAAGTTAGGAAGTATTTATTTTCTCTGTTGGGGAATCTTTTTCTCCGTGGGATTTGAGTTCAAATAGAGGCCAGCACCTTGTTGCCTCCACATGAGAGGCACAGAATCAAAGTGCCCTGAAAATGAATGATGGTTAGAATGGGGATCAGAGACTTGACTTGCAGTCAGGAAGCCAAAAGGTTTTTTTGCTCTCCATAGTAAAAGGCTATCGATTGCTGAAAGTAAGTGCTCACTATTCCCTGAAGTTTAAGTTTATTCAGTCTTTTTCCCTTTGAGAGTCCCTTGTTGTTAAGAACTACTATGGAATTTAGCACTTAATATAAAATGAATTATTTGTGATCAGCCATGACTGTTCTCACAGGCTACAAGTCTGCTGTCAAGGGGAAAGTGAAGGACACTTTACCTAATATAGGTTTTACTGAGTGGTCATTTTTGAAGGGACCTTAACACAACACACCCTGGAATGCTCATCACTGTGTCTTACCTTCAAAACTGATGGATTGGGTGCTAGAATAGCAGGATCTTTTCAAAAATTTCCTACTACTGTGCAAGAAGGCACTGTAGTTGTTTTAAGCCGGAAAAATGGAAACAGCAGTACCAGGAAACTTATGTCTCCTAAACAGACAGCATCAATTAGGTTTGCAATCATTGATACATGTACTAGTGTGATGTCAGAGAAGAATGTTAACCATGCCAGTGTCTATCCAGTTGTATCTACAATCTCTTCAGCAAGAGTCTGGGCATTCACAACATAATCTAAGGGCCACAGAGGCTGTTTGGGGCTTACCCATCTCTGTTTCTAGCATACAGGATAGTAGTTTTTCTGAAACAATGTGTTTTTTCAGATTACAAATGTAATACCTGGTGATAAATATCATTAATATTTTTAAAGACTTTATTTTTTAGAGTAGTATTAGGTTTACAACAAAATTGAGAGGAAAGTATAGAGATTTCCCATATACCCCCTAGCTACCTTCATTATCCATATCACTCACCAGAATGGTCCACTTTTTAAATCAAGTATGAACCTACATTGACACATTATTATCACCCAAAGTCCATAGTTCACCTATGGATTCATACTTGATGTTGTATATTCTATGCATTTGTACAAATGTATAATAACATAAGCCTGTGATTATATTTTTACTACCCTAAAGGTCCTCTCTGCTCTGCCTATTCATCCCTCCCTGCACAATCCCTAGCAATCACTAATCTTTTTATTGTCTCCATAGATTTACCTTTTTCAGAATGTCACATAGTTGGAATCATATAGTATATAGCCTTCTCAGATTGGCTTCTTCCACTTAATAGTATGCATTTAAGTTTCCTCGATGTCTTTTCATGGCTTGATAGCTCATTTATTTTTACCATTAAATAATTTTCCATTGTCTGTAAATACTACAGTTTATGTATTCACTTATCTACTAAAGGAAATCTCGATTTCTTCCAAGTTTTGGCAATTACGAATAAAGCTGCTATAAACATCCTCGAACATGTTTTCAACTCCTTTAGGTACAATGAAATATAAACATACATAATCAAGTACATTTTGCTATTATTATTTTGAACAAACTGTTATCTGTTAGGTTAAAATTCTTTATTTTTACTTATTCCTTCATTGATGCTTTACTTTTCTAATGTAGACCTGAGATTCTGACCTATATTATTTTCCTTCTTTCTAAAGAATGTCTGTTAACATTTCTTGCAAGAAAGGTCTACTGGTAACAAACTCCCTAACTTTTGGTTTGTCTGGGAAAGCCTTTATATCTGCTTCACTTTTGAAGAAAAATTTCACAGGGTAGAGAATTCTAGGTTGGTGGGGTTTTTTCTCTGTCAGCACATTATATATTTCACTATTCTGAGAAGTCAGATGTAATTCTTATCTCTGTTTCTCTGTAAGTAAAGTTTTTCCCCCCCTCTGGATTCTTCTAGAATTGTTTTCTTTATCTTGATTTTCATATTTTGTAAATGATATACTGATGTGTAGTTTTTTGGGTCTGTGGTTTAGTGTCTGACATTAATTTGGAGGACATTCTCAGTCGTTATGGTTTAAAATATTTCTTCTGTTCCTTTCTCTTTTTCTTCTCCTTCTAGTACTCCCATCATGCATATGTTACACCTTTTGTAGTTGTCCCACATTCCTCAGATATTTGGTTCTGTTCTTCACTCTTTGTTCTGTTTGTTTTTCTGTTTTCAGGGATTCTATTGATATAAGCTCTAGGTCAGAGATTCTTTCCTCAGACATGTCCAGTCTACTAATAAACCCATCAAAGGCATTCTTCATTTGTATTACAGTTTTATCTCTAGCACTTATTTTTGGCTCCTAATTAGGATTTCTATCACTCTGCTTTCTTTGTTCATCTGTCTTGCATATTGTATAGTTTATCTATTAGATCCCTTAGTGTATTAATCATAGTTATTTTAAATGAATGGTCTGATAATTCCAACATCCCTGCCAAGTCTGATTCTGATGCTTGCTTTGTGTCTTCAACTTATGTTTTTTGCCTCTTGGTATGCCTTGTAATTTTCTATTTTCCTTCCAGTTTTATTGAAATATAATTGACACACAGCATTGTATAAGTTAAAGGTGTACTGCATAATGATTTGACTTAAACACATCACAAAATGATTACCACAGTAAGTTGAGTGAACATCCATCATCTCATATAGATACAAAATAAAGGCAAAAGAAAAAAAATTTCCTTAGGATTTACTCTCTTAACAACTTTCATATATAACATACACAAGTGTTATTTATATTAATCATATTGTACATTATATTACTAGTACTTACTTGTCTTATAACTGGAAGTTTGTAGCTTTCGATGACTTTCATTCAATTCTCCCTACCCCCATTCCCTGCCTCTGGTAACCACAAATCTGATCTATTTTTCTATAAGTTTGTTTGTTTGTTTGTTGAAGTACAATTGACCTACAACATTATATTAGTTCCTAGTTCACAACATAGAATTTGTTATTTCTATACATTACAAAATGAACACCATGACTAGTCTAGTTACCATCTGTCACCATACAAAGATATTATATTAC
This sequence comes from Stenella coeruleoalba, assembly GCF_951394435.1. Classification (NCBI taxonomy): domain Eukaryota; kingdom Metazoa; phylum Chordata; class Mammalia; order Artiodactyla; family Delphinidae; genus Stenella; species Stenella coeruleoalba. The sequence continues at coordinate 43,744,518 of NC_137163.1, forward strand.
TATTGACTATATTAGTCATGGTGCACATTTCATCCCTGAGACTCATTTACTTTGTAACTGGAAGTTTTTACCTTTTAATTTCCCTCACCTATTTCATTCAACCCTCCAGTCCCCTTCTTTCAGACAACCACCCAGCTATTCTCTGTATCTATGATTCTGTTTCTTTTTTGTCATGTGTGTTCATTTGCTTTGTTTCTTTTTAGATTCCACATACAAGAGAAATCATATGATATTTGTCTTTCTCTGTCTGACTTATTTCACTTAGTACTATACCCTGTAGGCCCATTCATGTCACAAATGTCAAGATTTCATTCTTTTTTATGACTGAGTTACATATATACCACATATCCTTTATCCATTCATTTATTGAAAGCACTTAGGTTGCTTCCATATCTTGGTTATTGTAAATAATGCTTCAGTGAATGTAGAGGTGTGTATATCTTTTCAAATTAGAATTTTTCTTTTCTTCAGATAAATACTCAGGAGTGGATTTACTGCATCATATGGTAGTTCTATTTTAAATTTCTTCAGGACTCTCCATACTGTTTTCTATAGTGGTTGTACAGATTTACATACCCACTAATAATGCACTAGGGTCTCTTTCCTACACATCGTTGCCAACACTTGATATTTGTTGTCTTTTTGATAATAGCCATCCCGACATGTGTGAGGTGATATCTCATGGTAGTTTTGATTAACATTTCCCTGAAGATTAATGATGTTGAGCACCTTTTCGCTTGCTTGAACATCTGTATGTCATCTTTGGGAAACCATTTATTCAGATCCTCTGCCCATTTTTTAATCATGTTGTTTGTTTTTTTGATGTTGAGTGGTATGAGTTCATTATATATTTTTGGATATTAACCCATTATCAGATATATTGCTTGCAAATATCTTCTCCCATTCAGTAGGCAGCTTTTTGTTTTGATGATAGTTTCTTTTGCTGTACAAAAGCTTTTCAGTTTGATGTAGTCCCATTTGCTGATTTTTGCATTTGTTTCCATTGCCTGAAGATATATATCCCTCCAGAAATACTGAAACCAATGTCAAAGAGTGTAGTGCTATGTTTTCTCCTATAATTTTTATGGTTTCAGGTTGAGTTGTGGATATTGAACCATCCTTGCATCCCTGGGACAAATCCCTCTTGATCATGGTGTATGACTCTCTTAATGAATGTTGAATTTGGTCTGCTAATGTTTTGTCGAGGATTTTTGCATCTTTGTACATAAGTGATATTGGCCTGTATTTTCTTTTTTTGTGGTGACTTTGTTTGGTTTTGGTATCAGGGTAATGGTGGCCTCATTGAATTAGTTTGGAAGCAGTCCTTCCTCTGCAATTTTTTAGAATAGTTTGAGAAGGATAGGTGTTAACTCTTCTGTAAATGTTTGGTAGAATTCACCTGTAAAGAAATCTGGCCCTGGATTTTTTTTTTTTTTTTATTACTGATTCAACTTCATTACTGTTAATTGATTTGTTCATATTTTCTCTTTCTTTCTGGTTCAGTCTTAGGAGATTGCACATTTCTAGGAATTTGTTCCTTTCTTCTAAGTTGTCCATTTTATTGGTAAATAATTGTTCGTAGTAATATTTTATGATCTTTTGTATTTATGTGGTGTCAGTTACAACTTCTCTTTCACTTCTGAATTTATTGATTTGGGCCCTCTCTCTTTTTTCCTGATGAGTCTGGCTAAAATTTTTATCAATTTTTTTTACATTTTTAAGCAAACAGCTCTTGGTTTATTGATCTTTTCCATTGTTCTTTTCAGTCTCTACTTCATTTTTTTGCTTTGATATTTATGAATATTTTTCCTGCTACTAATTTTGTGTTTTGTTCTTTTTCTAGTTGTTTTAGGTGTAAGGTTAGGTTGTTTTTTCGAGATTTCTGGTTTACTGAGGTAGGCTTGTATCACTATAAACTGTCCTCTTAGAACAATTTTTGTTGTGTCCCATAGATTCTGGATGATTGTGTTTTCATTTTCACTTGTCTCCAGGTATTTTTAAATTTCTTCTTTGATTTCTTCAGTGACACACTGGTTGCTTAATAGCATAGTGTTTAGCCTCCATGTGTTTTCTGTTTTCTGCAGTGTGTTTTCCTTGTAGTTGATTTCTAGTATTATAGTGTTGTGGTCAGAAAGGTGCTTGATATGACTTCAATCTTCCTTTATGTAATAGGAATGAAGAAGTCAGAATTATTTTAGTCTCAGTTAAACTTTAGGTGCCTTGCTTAAAAGATCAAGTGGGAGAAGAATTCATTAGTTCCAGTTTTCTGATTGCTGCTTAGGGCAATAATGCTAGGGAAAAGAACTTATTATAAAAAGTCTACCCACACACACATAAACACACATGTACATACAACATAGTTAAGATCTCCAAAGTAGACCAAAATGTCTCAAAACATAATTCATTTACTGGCAACACTGCAAATTTTTCTTTCAATGTACAACCCATTCATATACAATTATCATAAAGTATATTGCATATATCCTTTATAATCTCCTATCCACATTTTCACCAGAATTAACTTTCCCAGGGAATAAATTGGATCATAGTTCTATTTCACTTAATTTTACATTAACTACCAATCAACTACAGGAAAAATCTAAGCCCTTTAAATACATATAAGTCACTTCACAATCAGTCCATGCTGCCCTCTGCATCTAAATTATTTATAGATCCCCAAACACACTATGCTGGTTCATGCCCAAATGCTTTGTGAAAGTTATTTCAGTGCAGTGGCCTGAAATATTATTTTCTCCCCTGTCTACCTAGTCAAGCCAGTTCTGCCTTTCCTTAGCTTATCCTGCCAATGTGAGCCCCTTCTTCCTACCTGTACCTCTGCAACGTTTTACACCTACACTTTATTGGGACTTGATCTAGTATTTGTCTTTTTCACTAACTAGTCTGGGAGCTCCTGGGGAACAGGAATTGTGTCATTTTGTCTTTGTATCCTTATCAGCTAGCTCAGCACTTGGTACATAGAAGGTGCTCAATGAATGTCTGTTGAATGTGTGAATGAATGGGTGAGCATGTTAACACATGAACAGAGCCCCTAATCATGAAATGGAATCTAAGTTCTGGTTGGCTCTCTTTCATATACTATCACTCATATTTTGAATAGGACAATTCACTATTATTAAGCTCAGTTGCATAAGCACTGGGTTGCTATGGAAGGTGCTGACACTCTTTGCTACCTCACATGAAGAGAGATGTTCCTGGGTCCAGCTGTGCTGGCTGCCTTTTTTCAATCAGCTCCTCTTAAAGAGAAGGATTTTTTTCTCCCTATTAATCCTGAAATGGTGGCTAGACAGTAGGAGTGCCATGAAATGCATGTAAAGCATTTGACCCTAGGCAAGGCCCATCATAAGTGCTTAATAAACGTTAGCTATTATTATTTGAGTGTTTAAAGACTTATTTAGGTGAAAGATACCATTAAGTTTTATTACTGACCGATACTACTTTCAATTTAAATCACAAATGTTTCATGTCTGTTGGTTTAAGATCTCATTCTATGTACAACTTTTATCTCTTGGAAAGAGCCTGATTCTAAGAAGTAAAAATGAACAAAGAAAAACATGAAATGTGAATTAGAGAACAAAACTGATGAGTTTATGCACTTGTCTCACCTTAGTTTATAGTTTAATCATTACTCCTAAAATTGCATTTGTTTTGCTTTTAATGTCTCCCCAAATATATATTTGTATGTAACATTTCTATTACATCAAATATGAGGTTTGGCTAACTGCTATCAAACTCCCACTGAAGACAAGGAGTCTAATTTTTGAGATGTTTCATTTGAGTTTTAGTAATGGACACCTGCTCCTCTCAGCCTCTTGTGGTCTCCCTTTTTTACAGAAAATAAGATAAACATTGGATTTCTTCTTTTGGCCACAGGGGAAATAATTCTGACTACAGGTATAGAACAGAAAAATAATCTGAGCTTTTCCTCTCTCTTTTATTTACACTCTTCTTGGTCTCTTCATTTGTGTGTGGTTGATTGTTGATATAGACCTAAATCAGATCTCTATAACTGCTAATCAAAATTTGGGTTTAAGTAACTCAGCATTTATAAAAAAGCAGTGAAACAAATTGTACTTGTTAGATATCTTTCTGTTTGATTTTTGACTATGCAAGCAGTAAATTGCAGAAAGTGGTTCTTTGCATAAATGCATCCATGTCAGACTCCGCTAATCTAATAAATATTTTTAAATTAAAATTTAAAATAATTAAAATGAATGCAAGAATGGCAGTTTACTTTAGAAGAGAGAAGTTTTATAGATAATGAAATGGAGGCTGTTTGTGGTTCAAGTGGAAAAACTTAGAACTTTAGAGGTAGATTAACTTTGAGTTAGATAATGTTGTGATGTGCTATGTTACCTTTAGGACATAATGTATCTTCTCTGATCTTCCATCCCTGGATTTGGAAAAAAGGGAGCAACAGAACATGATTCATAGGGTTGTTTTGTTATTATGGAATTTGGACACATTAGGCACTCAGTTAGTAATTGCTTATTTCTCATTCTTGAACCCTCTCCTCTGAAACTTTGTCTTCTTCACAAAACAATTACATTATGTGTCTATATCTGTCCATACAAGGTTGCAGTTATGAAGTGGCTTGATGGGAAGTGTCAAAAGTGAAATGATTTGGTGAAATTATATGGAAATGTTTATGTGGCATTTATTGGGTCTAGGTGGTACTACTCATGACCCTCTATTTTAATAATGAGCAGAATATACAGTCAGAAATTTTCATGATGGGCAGGATGCACTGGAAATGCACTATAGGGTAGCATGAGTTAAGGACTCGGTCTCATTACAAGCTAATGTGGCAGTAATATCACACACTGCACACAGTTACTGCATTGGAAACTTTTTACTTTCAGTGGAAATAACTGAAGACATTGTGGGCCATTGATACACTTTTATGGGAAATTGCAGGGGATTTCCTGAAATTAACATGAGCCACCAGTGCACAAAGTTATTCAAGCCTTTAGCAGGTACTAGGGATTTTCCTTTGAGCCACTTTGCTTTGGGAACTGGCTCCTTGCCATGCTTTATCTCTGAATTCCCTTCTGAATTCTATATTTTAGTACTTTTTTTAGGTCATAAAGTTATCATTTGATGCTATGTGAGTTGGTGAATGGATAAAAGAACTTCTGCAGGTGGTAATGCTTTAGCAACTACAGGAAGGAGAAAGTTGTATTTTATGGCTATCTGCACCTGGTTGTAGATACGGCTAATGGAAATCAGCAGCATATACTAATCCCTAAGCCCAGAGTTGTCCCTCTGAGAAATTGAAGTAGAAAAGAATTGATGAGCTAGCCAAAACAAAATTCCAACTGTCTCTAAAAGGGGCAATTGAAAATAAAGACCTCTGGAGTGATATAGTAGAGTAGAAAACGTGTAATCAAACCTTGCTGTGTGGCCTATGACAAGTCTGTTATCCTCACTGGTTATGTGTTTACTCACCAGGAAAAAGAGGGTTAATAGAGTGTAGAGAAGACTAAATGAGGTAGTGTATATAAAACACTTAGGCTGGCATATATTAAATATTCAATAAAGTTGGTATGATTGCTTTCTCTTGATAGGCAGTTTCACATAGAGCTTTTATCTTCTTTTGGTTTTTTAACTTCCCAGAGGGGTAGATAATCTTAGGTGGTAAAATAGTAAACAGAGAAGAGAATGAGGGGAGGGGAAAATAAATCTCTAAGAGGATAATTTGGGAAAAGCCATTTGTCTCAGTCTAAATCAGATACAGCCTAAGATGGCATAGTTTAACCAACCACATAACTCATTCTGTCCAATTTGATTTAACAAATTTTTTTAATGTGGTGCTATATAGTGAGGCATGAGAGCTCTAGAAAGTTGAATTTTAGACATGACAAAAAGTTTTAGTACAATGATAATGTAAGTACAGACATTTAACTTTCCTTTTATCAGTCATCTTCTCCTCACCTCAGGTACACACACACACACCCCTCCAGAATCCTGATTACCATTGAAATATAAAAGTAGTGGGAAAGCTGTATTAGTTCAGTTTTGGAACCTATAATATGTCACATCTGACACTGACATGAAATATCAAGGGATTTCCACCAGGTAGAATGCAGATTGGGCCTGAGTGAAGGAAGACCTGAAGGGGAGTATCATGCAATCCTATGAAAGAACAGTATCCTTAGGATTAGATGGATTCCTTGAAGAGCTCCCTTCTAACACCTCCTTACCTCAAAAAGGGCAGAAGCAGACAGTGTCTCATGGGTATGGTTGCCAGATAAAATATAGGATGCCACGTTAAATTTGACTTTCAGCTAAACAAAAGATTTTTTTCTTTGTATAATTATGTCTCATGCAATATCTGTGACATATGCAAAAAAAGTAATTGTTTATCTGAAAGTCAAATTTATCTGAGCTGCTGTATTTTTATTTGCTAAATCAGGCAGCTCTACTCATGGGGAAACCACAAACAAAGCTTGGGGCAGCACTCTTGCCCCGACACCTAAGATAGACAGAGGATAGACACTAATTCAGCTTGTTACTGAGCAAGTGGCCATGTCGGAACAGAAAAGAACAAAGAAGCAAAGTTTCTGCATAGAGGAGGGGCTCCCTGCTGAAGCTGCCTGTTACCTTGGCTCCATCTCCTTTCTCCAAAGACTGAAGGTTCTCCGAAGAGTTCTTGCAATTTTACAGTAAATATAATCTCCCTTCATCTTGATATAAAGTTTTCAGGCTGAACCAATTTCAGACAGAATCTCTCAATGTTTACTTTACCATGAGTCAATACTGTGTAACCATGGACCTCCTCCTATAAGAATGAGCAAAAAATAAAATAAAAAAGACTAAAACACAAAATCCATTTTGAATACTGAATTCCATAATGGGGTCAGTTAATAGCAGAAATAATACTAAAAATAGTCAAATTAGTGAAGCAGAAGATAAACTTAAAAAATATTTTCAGGACTTCCCTGGTGGCACAGTGGTTAAGAATCCGCCTATGAATGCAGAGGACACTGGATCGATCCCTGGTCTGGGAAGATTTCACATGCCACAGAGCAACTAAGCCTGTGTACCACAACTACTGAGCCTGCATGCTGCAACTACTGAAGCCTGCATGCTTAAAGCCCACACTCCACAACAAGAGAAGGCACCATGATGAGTAGCCCGTGCAACGCAATGAAGAGTAGCCGCTGGTTGCCACAAATAGAGAAAGCCCACGCGCAGCAACAAAGACCCAACACAGCCAAAAATAAAAATAATGAATAAATAAAAATAAAAGAAATATTTTCAAAACTTACAGGCAAAGAGAAGAAAACTACAAGACTTGAAGTATAGATTTAAGACATCCAGTTTTTGCAAAATAATAACCTCATAAAGAAACACCAGATCATATGGTGCAAAGTAACAGACAAGGGAAAAGTAGAAAGCTTTCCTGAGATGAAAAAAGTATTCAGTCACAGATCTAATGAAGGGAAGGTTTCAAGGAACTAAAAAGAACCTTGACATTGCTGGTTTCTTTTTCAAGAATAAAACATAAAGTGTTATATGTATTCACACACACAAAAATTAGTTGCTAATTAAACACCAAAAACTAAGATGTTCTTACTTTCCTCTAAAGTACAGTTTGAGGTAGTAATCATCCATATAGCTTTGAGCAGAAAGGGTTTTAACGTAAGAATACTGTCCCCAGTTTTTCCTGTAATAAGGAAGCAGAAAGACATTCTCAGACATGCAAGGACTCAGAAAGTATACTCCCCACATACCGCTTTTGGAATAATTAATTGAAAATATTTTACAGCTAACAGAAGAAAAAATAAAATAATTAAAAAAATAGAAAAGTTATTATATGAGATTAAAAGTGAGCAGTGAAACTGGATAAACATAGTTAAGCCTAAATGATTATTTCTAATATGATATTAAAGTTTAATGCAAATATCAGACATTATCCTAGAAAAGACAATAATAGATTGCATCAAATCATTAATTTTGTAATTATGATCTATGTCTAAATCCTATATTCTATAAATAAAAAAATGAAGAATTAGCAGTTTTTAAAAAGTGGGGATAAAATTTCTCATCTCACACCAGATGGAAACCTAATTTATTATGTTTATAAAAATGGCTTAATTTTTTTTAATTATAAATATATTCACTAATAAACTGAAAATAGAAAATGTATTCCAATCTGGTAAAATTAGCATCAGAATCTGAGAAAAAAATATGTAAAGAAAATACATTGTCAAAATATAAATGATGTCAAAGTTTATGGGTTAAAATAGTAGTTCAGTCCAATTCTGTCTGTTAGGAACATGGAAATCGCCACATTGTCGTAACAAGTAAAAAGCTGAACAGATTTTTTCTTTTATTTTTTTCAGTCCATAAGAGGGGGGAAGACACAGGGACACAGGGCAAAATGTCATCCCAAGATTGGAGAGACTGAAAGGCAAATGCATGGAGTTGTAGCTTCCCAGAGCAGAGATTCATGAGTGGAAACTGCCACGGAAACTACTGTGGGGTAGAAAAGCTGGACTGTAATTGATGAATTGCTGGAGGTTCAGTGTGGATATTGAGTTAAAAACTCTAGGGCACACAGTCATAGGGGAGCCCCACAATATTGTGAAGTTTACCTCCAGGAGCTTGACCAGGTTCGCAAAGTAAATATCAGAAAATCTCCTTGGGCTTCTGATTGGGGGAGGGTAAATGAACTTTTTGATATACCAGAGCACTGTGTTCATCTTAACAAATTCTGCCCTCAGGGGAAATCAATTAACCAGAGTGTAACATGCCTGAGGTACAGTTGACCCTTGAACAACACAGGTTTGAACTGTGTGGGTCCACTTATATGCAGATTGTTTCAATAAATACATTGAAAAAAATTTTTGTAGATTTGTGGCAATTTGAAGAAACCCCCCCAAAAACCCACATAGCCTAGAAATATCAAAAAAAAAAAAGAAAAAAGGTATGTCATGAATGCATAAATTATATGTAGATATACATATAACATACAAAATAAGTATTGTTTATATTATTGGTAAGGTTTCTGGTCAATGGTAGGCTATTAGTAAAGTTTTAGGGAGTCAAAAGTTTAATGTGGATTTTTGACTCTGCAGGGGTTTAGCACACCTAATCCCTCATGTTGTTCAAAGTTCAACTGTAAAATCAAAGCCTAATTGACCAAAGCAAAAGAAATACCCAATTCCAATCCATTCTAACCGTCCTGTCCCATCTAAGGGTAGAGAAGAAAAAACTGAGAAACACTTTTCTAGAGTCATAGGCTCACTCAAAGACTGAGACCAAATTATAGAGGTACAGAATACTCCCCTCCATCTCACCACCGTGTTACTAAACACCTATTTATAGAAGTTCCTTTTACCAGTACATCATATCCAGCTAACAACAACAAAAAAAATTATAAAGATTACTGGTCAAAATGGCAGAGTAGGAAGACCCTGAGCTCACCTCCTCCCATGGGCACACCATAATTACAACTATTTACAGAGCGACTATCAATGAGAATAACCTGAATTCTAGGAGAAAAGATTTTCTACAACAAAATATATAATGAAGGAACAACAATGAGACAAGTAAGAGGGGAAGAAACACTGTATAGTCAAGACCTACAACCCTGGTAGGCAACCCACAAAGAGGAGGATAATCACAATTGCAGAAGTTCTCCCCAAGGAGTGAGGGATCAGAACCCCACATCATGGTCCCTAGACCAGAGGTCTCGCCTTGGGAAGATAAAGGCCAGATATCTGGCTTGGAAGGCCACCTGTGATTGCATATGGGAGAGCTGAATGGCTGTAGGAAACAGAAACTCTGTTCTTAAATGGCACATGCAAAATCTCACATGATCTGAATCTCAGCACAGAGGCAGTAATTTGAAAGAAGCCTGGGTCAGACCCACTTTCTAATCTTGAAGAAGCCTCCCAGAAAGGCAGGAAGACACTGGGACTCTCCCTGGAGGATAAACACTGGTAGCATCCACTTGGGGGAGCTTGTTCTACCACAAGGACACTGGTGCTGGCAAGTCCCATTTTGTACTAGTCCTCCCTCTAGGCTTTTAATGCTGGGACCCAGCCCCACCCACCAACCAGTTAGTAACGAGACCAGGTACCCCAAAGTCCATGCATCCAGTCTCATGGGGACACAACCCCACTCACCAGTGGGCTGGCACCAACCCCAGCCTCCCACAAGGCCTCCAACAATCTATCCCAGCACCCAGCACCACCTACCAGCCAGCCAGAACCTGGAACCAAGACAGGCCCTGGGACCACCAGGCTACACAGCCAGCTGTGCTGGAACCTGTGCCTCCCAGCAGCAAGACAGCCCCAGCCCTCAGATCCCCTGGGTCCAGCAACCAGTTGCCCCAAGACCCCCTGGGCCCACAGCCAGCCATACCTGGACGTGGCCTCACCCACCAGCAGGCCAGCAACAGCCATGGAACCCCTGGGCCCTACAGCCAGCTATGACAGGAACTGGCCCCAACCACCAACAGCCTGACACCAGTCCCAGGACTCCCCATATCTTGTAGTCAGCTGTACCAGGATCCATCCTTGCTTAACAGCAGCTGACAGCCTTCACACAAAGCAGGGCCTGACATCTAACTGGGCCAGCACCCAGCTCCTTCTACCAGCTCACCTGCAGTAGTTGGCCCCACCACAACAGATGGGCTGACTCAGCCCACATAGGGGGCACTCCTAGATCATATAACTCTAGGCACCAGAGGGAGTGTGCTGTTGGGCCCTATAAGACATCTCTTAACATAAGGCCATTTCTCCGAGATAAGAAACATAACAGACCTACTTACTACATACAACTAAACACAGAGAAGTAGGCAAAATGAGGTGACAAAGGAATAAGTTCCATACAAAGGAAAAAGATAAAACCTCAAAGAACTAAGTGAGTGGAGGCAATTAAGCTACCCAATAAAGAGTTCAAGATAATGATGGTAAAATGCTCAATGAACTCTGGAGAAGAAAGGATAAACATAGTTAAAAGTTTAACAAAGAGTTAGAAAATATAAAGAAGAACCAAACAGAGCTGAAGAATATAACTGAAATAAAAAGTGCACTAGAAGGAATCAACAATAGATTAGATGATACAGAGGAATAAATCAGTGAACTGGAAGACAGAGTAGTGAAAATCTCCCAAGCTGAACAGAAAAAAAAGAAAACAAAAAAGGATTAAAAAAATGAGGACAGGGAGTGGCCTAGATAGTTTAATTGGAAGACCCTGAGCTCACTCCTCTGACAGGTACACAAAAATTACTAATATTTACAGAGAAATTATTTTTTAAAATTTATTTATTTACTTATTTATTATTTTTGGCTGCATTGGGTCTTTGTTGCTGCTGGCGGGCTTTTCTCTAGTTGCGGTGAGTCGGGATTACTCTTTGTTGCAGTGTGGACACTTCTCACTGCAGTGGCTTCTCTTGTTTGGAGCACTGGCTCTTAGTAGTTGTGGCACACAGGCTTTGTTGCTCCACGGCATGTGGAATCTTCCCAGACCAGGGCTCGAACCCATGTCCCCTGCATTGGCAGGCAGTTTCTTAACCACCGTGCCACCAAGGAAGTCCCACAGAGAAATTATTGATGAGAAAGACCTGAAAACTAGTATAAAACATCTTCTACAACTAAAGATATAAAGAAGGAACCACAACAAGATGTGTAGGAGTTGTGGAGACACAGTATAGTCAAGGCCCATACTCCAGAGTGGGTGACCTGCAAACAGGAGGATAATTACAACTGTAGAGGTTCTCCTCAAGGAGTGAGGGATCTGAGCCCCACACAGGGCTCTCCAGACTGAGGGCCCTGCAGCAGAAAGATGAGCACCCAGAAGATTTTGTTTTGAAGGCTATTGGGGCTTATGTTTGGAGAGCCAGAAGGTTGTAGGAAATAATGACTCCATTCTTAAAGGGTGCAAACAAAATCTCACATGCTCCAACACCCCAGGCCAAACAGCTAGCTGGGCAGGGACACAGCTTCACCCACCAGCAGGCTGGCTGCCTTAAGACCCCTTAAGACCCCTAAACTTCCAGCTTCTCCAGGACATGAGAGCATTCACCAGAGTGGACCTGGCTCTGGTCACCAAGTGCACCTGAACTAGCCCCAGGACTCCTGCAATCAGGGACTGTGGGACACAACCCTGCCCACTAATGAGCTGGCACTAGCCCTGGGACCAGCCTCACCCACCAGTGGGCAGGTACCAGACCCAGGACACCCTGGATCCCACTGTGTCCACCAGCTGGCTAATACCAACTCTAAGACCACAAGGATCCTGGCACCAGAGACCCTGGACCTGGCTTTTTCTGGTCCCACATATCAACAGGCCAAAACCAACTCTGGGATCCTCAAGGTCATGCAGGCAGGAACTCTGAGATCTGACTCCACCCAGTAGTGGCTAACACTAACCCCAGGACACCTGGACCCTAACACTGCCCACCAGTGGACTGATGACAGATCTGGGACCCCAGGTCCTGCAGCCAGAGACCCTCATATCCAGCTCTGCACATCAGTGGGTAAGCACCAGCTCCAGGATCCACTGGTCCTGGTCCCACAACCAGCAGGTTGACACCAGCCCCAGGATTACCTCAGCTTTGCAGACTGCCATGTCAAGACTCAGCTTTCCCACCACCAGGCTGACACCAACTTCAAGACACCTTGGGCCCCTCAGCCAGCCACCCTGGGATCTTGCCACACTCACTGTGAGAATGACACGAGCTTTGGGATACCCTGGACCAGTGGGTAATAATTAGAACAGGGACCTCCTCCCCAGGGCTCCACAACCATCCACCTCATGATCCAGCCCCACCTACCAGCACCTGGCAGTCTTCTCACAGGACAGGGCCTTGCAACCAATCAGAACAAGGATGAACCACGTCTATAAGACAGCCCACAGTAGTCAGCCCATAACAGAAGGACCCATGCAACATATGTAGAGGGCACCCCTAGAGCATAGAGCTCTGTTGACTGGGGGAAAGTGTGCTTTCAAATGCATAGAACATCTCCTACAAATGGTCACTTTTCCAAGGTCATGAAATGTAACCAACCTACAAAATACATAGAAATACAAACAGCAAACTTAGGCAAAATGAGGTGACAGAGGAAAGTGTTCCAAATGAAGGAATACGATAAAACCCCAGAAGAAGATTTAAGTGAAATGGAGATAAGCAATCTACCTGCCAAAGTGTCCAAGATGATGATTATAAAGCTGTTCAAAGACTCAGGAGAAAATGGAATGAACGAAGGAAGTAGTTAGAAGTTTTTAACAAAGTTTTAGAACATAAAAGAAGAACCAAACAGAGATGAAGAATATAACTGAAATTTTAAAAAAAATACACTAGAAGGAATCAACAGTAGATTAGATAATATAGAGAAACAGATCAACAAGCTGGAAGACAGAGTAGTAGAAATCACTGAAGCTGAACAGAAAATAGAATAAAGAATAAAAAGAAGTGAGAACTGTTTAAGAGACCTCTAAGGCAACATCAAGTGTACTAACATTTCCATTATAGGGGTCCAGAAGAAGAGAGAGAGAAAGGGGAAGAGAACATATTAAAAGACTGAAAACAAAGAAGAAGTAAAAAAAATACCTGGAGACAAATGAAAATAAAAACACAATAATCCAAAATCTATGGGACACAACAAAAGCAGTTCTAAGGGGGAAGTATATAGTGATACAAGCCTACCTCAGGAAACAAGAAAAAATCTCAAATAACCTAACCTTACACCTAAAGAAACTAGAAAAAGAGAACAAAACCCAAAGTTAGTGGAAAGAAAGAAATAAAAACAACCAGAGAAGAAATAAATGAAATAGAGACTAAAATATAGAAAAGATCAATGAAACTAAGCTGGTTATCTGAAAAGATAGACAAAATTGGTAAACCGTTAGCGAGTCATTAAGAAAAAAAGAAGAGAGAGGGACCAAATCAATAAAATCAGAAATGAAAAAGAAGTTGCAACTGACACCACATGAATGCAAAGTATGATAAAAGATTACTACAAACAATTATTTGCCAATAAAATGGGCAACATAGAAGAAATAGACAAATTTCTAGAAATGTACAATTTCCCAACTAAACCAAGAAAAATAAAATATGAACAGACCAATTAACAGTAATGAAATTTAATCAGTAATAAAAAAAAATGCCCACCAAACAAAAGCCCAGTGCCAGATGGCTTCAAAACTAAATTCTACCAAACATTTAGAGAAGAGTTAAAACCTATTTTTCTGAAACTATTCCCAAAAATTGCAGAGGAAGGACCACTTCCAAACTCTTTCTATGGGGCCACCAAAGCCAGACAAAGACATCACAAAAAGGAAAATTCAGGCCAACATCACTGATGAAAGTAGGTGCAAAAGTTTTCAACAAAACATTAGTAAACCAAACTCAACATACATTAAAAGGAGCATACACCATGATCAAGTGGGATTTATCTCAGGGATGCAAGTGTGAATCAACATCTTGCAACAAGTTGCAAGATAGAAAAGTAATATACATAAATCTGTTGTGCTTCTTTACACTAAGAATGGACAATTGGAAAGAGAAATTAAGAAAACAATCGTATTTACAAAAGAATCAAAAAGAATAAAATACCTAGGAATAAATCTAAAAAGGAGGTAAAAGACCTGTACTCAGAAAACTGTAAGATATGATGAAAGAAACTGAATATGACACAAAGAGATGGAAAGATATACTGTGTTCATGGATTGGAAGAAGTAATATTGTTAAAATGACCATACTCCCCAAGGCAATCTACAGATTTATGCAATCCTTATCAAAATACCAATGGCATTTTTCACAGAACTTAAGGGAGGAGGTTGAGGGGATGGGCAAAATAAGTGAAGGGGATTAACACATACAAACCTCCAGTTACATAATGAGTTATGCAGATGAAGTATACAGCATACAGTGTATGGTCAATAATATTATAATAACTTTGTATGGAGACAGGTGTTTATTAGACCTATCATATTGTTAATTTCATAATGAACAGTATGCAAATGTCAAATCACTATGTAGTGCATTTAAAATTAACTTAACATTGTACATCAACTATATTTATTAATTTGTCTATTTATTTATTTATTTTTGGCTGTGTTGGGTCTTCATTGCTGTGCACAGGCTTTCTCTAGCTGTGGCAAGCAGGGGCTACTCTTCGTTGCAGTGAGCAGGCTTCTCATTGTAGTGGCTTTTGTTGCAGAGCACGGGCTCTAACAGCACGAGATTTAGTAGTTGTGGCACGCAGGCTCAGTAGTTGTGGTGCATGGGCTTATTTGCTCCATGGCATGTGGGATCTTCCTGGATCTGGGATTGAACCCATGTCCCCTGCATTGGCAGGTGGACTCTTAACCACTGCACCACCAGGGAAGTCCCCACATCAACTATATTTTGATAAAAATTACATAGAGTAGAGGACTCCCTACAGTATTACTAGATCAGTTCTCCTTTACATTTGAGGGTAAGGTAAAATGAGAAGCCTGTTTCTCAATACCACCCCCTTATACTGAAAGTACACTTGTTTGGAGAAAAAGAACACGTGACCTTGTGCTATACAGCTTTATGAGCACAGAAAAGATACCTGAGTCCGAGGGCAGGATGAGATCTGGGAAGGCATGAGCATCCTTCCTGTTCAACCCAGTCCCAATCTCTCTATAAGAAGATGGTGAACCAGTTACCTCCTAAGTGCATGCATTAGAATCATGGGAGTGTTTTTATTAAACATGCAGAGTTCCTGGCCCAACTACTACATATTAAAAATAGTTGTATGGTCTTGAGCAGTTACTGAAATTTTCTATGTTTCAGCAACCTCATCTGAAAAATGAAGATAACAATAGTATCTGTTATTGGTTTGTTTGAGGATTATAAGGATTTTGTCTTGTTTTTCTTCTTCAAATGACTATTTTTGTATAAAATTCCTTATGAGCTATTAAGTTTTAAAAATAGACTTAATTTTTTTATCATCATTTATTTCATTTAAACTTTGAAAAGTGGAGACTTTCCTATTTCATCATTTGCTTACATATGACATTGAGACTGTTGGTTTTCTTCCTCTGTCTAGCATTCTAAATGTTGAATACAAATCACAGGGCTATCTTTAAAAACTGTTTTAAGAAAATTCATAGTCAAGTGGCAGTTCCCTCAGGACTAGCCTCCCTTCTCACTGCCACAACTCAGATCTGTGCTGTATTTCTAGCAAAGCCAGCCTCTGGGTAATCGGGGGTCAGGCAGTACAATTTGACCTGTGCACGACTGAAATGTATTCCTAAGAAGTAAGGTAATTCAACCTAATTTGGCTTGAGCCTCTCATCAGCTGAGATGAGATTACCAGAGAACAATTATAGAGGGTGATTTGATGCTTCTGACCTACAGTCAGCTGGAGCCTGGAGTTGGATCATCTCACCTATGAAATTTCCCTGAGGGCTTCCGGATGATGATTTTAAATGCTAATTACTGCATGTAGTCAATGCTCTGATAAAATTGAGAGCATTTTGATTTATGATGTATATTAAGTAAGAGCAAGAACTAAACCCAGTAGATTTAAAAGATTTAAACATACTCAGAAGGTTTTGGCACAAAAAGAAAACTGCAAAGACCCTTTTATCAATAGTCATATTCATTTCAGCTCAGAAACATTTTCTACTTATTACTGTCAATGATACCACTGTAGAAGTTGACCCAATTCTTTCCAAATCTGCAGTTTTTCTTTGTTAAATATATATATACATATATATATATATACATATATATGTATATATATAAATATATATATATACATATATATATACATATATATTTTTATATATATACATATATATATATGTATATATATATCTTCTCCAGCTTGCCAACAATTCTGGCACAGTCAGAAGTAGGACTGGCTCCTATATAGGAGGTTTGAGCATTTAAGCAGGTCCAATTCTGGGCTAAATAGAATTTGAAAGGCAGGGCCAGTCCATGGATCTTCTTCCTGAATCTACCTAGCTGAAAGCATGTCAAAGAGGGTTCACAGATAGAGACCAGGACCTTCTAGCCAGAGATTCACCCTACCCTAAATCTGGCCCTTTAGATCGTATATTCAAATATCAGAGATGTGATGTAAGCCTAGGCATGTGTGTCAAGACAAATAGGATTCAATGAAAATCTGACCATTTTTGCCCTGTTAAAGTGCTCAATTACTTAACATCTGTAAATTTCAGCTTCTGTAAAAATGGAGATTATAGCACTAATTCTTCATACAGTTGTTACAAACACTGAATGAGTTAAGTGCCTAACTCAAGGTGAGTACTCAATGTATACAAACAAAACCATTCTTCCTTTAATAAGAGTCAGGGTACCTGGGTTTGAGTTTTGGTTTTGCCATTATGTACTCTCGAACAATAGCAGTTCAGCCTCTAGGTTTCATTTTCGTCATCTTCAAAATGAGATGGCAAAACTACATTAGAGTTTTTCAAACTGTTTTAAGGAACTGTTATAATCCACAAAAATGCCTCAGAGGATATGACTCAGGTTTATCTTTCAAAAATTTTTTTTAAACTGAAATAGAGACACATGAATATGTATGTGGGATATACATCCATATTTTATCATGTTGATGGAACCTAATATTGTGTAAATGTTCTTTTTTGAACTTGTAAAGTTGATTTACCTGGTGTCCATTTCAATTAGTGGGGGTTCCCATTAAGTGGTATCTGAAATAAAGGATTCATTACACTACTAAAGCATTTTGAATGCCACAGAGCTAATGATCTCAGAGGATCCATTGAGTTTATGTTTCCAAATAACTGGTTTTCTTAAGTTCAACCGAATAAAAACAAATACAAATGTTCCTTACCATTCCCTTGATGTGCTAGATGTCTCGGTATACTGTACATTTGAAAGTCAGCATCGTTAGCTTCTCTCACAGATGTAAAAGAAATGCTCCCTTGGATCACTTTGGATGGTTGTTTAGCTATTTAGTCACAAAGAATATATGTAACATGACAATTAATGCAGCAACACTTTCCCAATTAGAAATCTGAGGTAACTAAAGATTGCATATGTTCCTTCCTGCATTATTCAAAAATAATGATAACCTGGTGATGACAGTCATCACTGCTCTATGGAAACCCCAGTCTGAGTTTCAGAGTAGGATTTATTTTAAAGAATGCTCTGGCCCAGGCTTTCTGGGTGATATGGATTACTGTCGTTTCCATGTACACATGAAAAACAAAGACTATAGAACTGTAACTATAAACTCTGTTTTAGAATGATTTACATGTACCCAGCCAGTTGCTTAACTAGTACAAAAGAAAACAGAATTGTCATTGTTTTTTAGTGGAAATTCTTTAAGAATGAAGTTAGTCTTTCTCTTAGGGACTATTTTCATAAATCAATCTCTGGTTGAGTCCCTATGGAAAACATATTGCATTTATGATTTTTTTCTATGTCTTTTTGTTTGAAGACAAATGTGATTGATTTTATAAGACCAATTGTTTGATCAAATTAGTTTATTGAATTAGACTTTTAAGATCACTATGATTTATTTGTCTTCTATGAAGTGTTTATTTAAGTATTGTATTGTTGCTTATCCTTGTAAAATTTTGGAAGATTGAAGAAGGTATGTTAGTATACAAGTTAACATTTAATTATGACCTTGGATAAAGGCTATATAAATTATATGAGAAAAACACAATTAATTTTTACACTTAATAGGGCACATCATGGCCTTTTAAAAGTAGTTGATACAGAATGAAACAAGATGAATTGTATTATGTACTGGCCTATGTTCAATAAAATGAAATGTGTGAGGGGGTATCGAGTTCCCCAATTTAAAAGCAATATGCATTTTTTCCATTGCTTAGGTTTACATTTAAGCCACCAAAATCCTCCACTGACCTAAAAGGTAATAATTCTGGTTCAAAGGCCAAAGAAATCAAATTTAGTTTCAATCAGATACTCATTAAGATTAAGCTAGTTACAGTGTATATTATAAAGAACTTCTCCATATTGTGTTTAGAAGGTAAAGATTAAAAATTTTAATCTGTATTTCTTTGGAAGGAAAGCTCTCTTCCAAGATTTAAGTTTGGCTTTTTAAAATATTTTGAGGATGCATTATGTACAAATGTAGGGACTACTTGCATTAAGTATTTGTTTCAAAGAGACAGAAATGAAGTCTGTCATGATCCCTGCTAAATTTCCTCTCTTTTGCACGGACCTAGTTCTTAGGACACATTCATTCATGCTTGCTGATTGAATAGGTAGAACTGACTGAGCAGAGTGGCATGACAGCAGAGTGGCGAAGGGCATGAATTTGAAAGACAGAGGAGCACTGTAGACATTCTCACTGTACCAGTATCAGCTCTGTGACTTTAACTAAATGGCTTGACTTTTCTGAGTTCAGGTTACTCATTTGTAAAATGAAGATGATAATGCCTATTCAGATAATCATTGTAAGAATTAAAGAAATAACCACAGCAAAAATGTTAGCAAGTGCCTGGCAAGTAACAAATATTTCATAAATGATAGTTCTCACCATTCCCAGAAGGCTTTCCAAGTAATGATGTTTCCAAGAATTTTTATGTTTTCTTATTTCCTAGTACATTTTGTATCATAAAATTTCAAAAATGAACTAGTCTCACTCTCCCAGATATATCAATAGAAATTTTCTCCTTTCATTTTTGAATGGATATAATTCTCTTTTCATTTTCAAAACTCTGCTGTCGATGCATATCTAATAATATAATGATGTTAGTTAAATACTAGATACTCCTAATTCCACAAGCTTTCAAGTTTTCCTAAGATATGAGGATCATTTGCAACACTTAACTCATTCAAGCCAATAAATATTTCCAAAGATATATCGAACACAGTATGTATCAAAATATGTAAACAAACTCACAAATCTAGAATGCACTATGCAATCATGTGACAAGTCTGCTCAGCTGTTGATCCAATACTAGCTGTTCTCTGCCTCTGAGTATATGGTAAATTCTGGAATGGAACAGGGGAAGAATTGTAGGACAGTAATATTCTAGGGAAAAATTAGGTAGAAGAATTGGTTCTGCAAAAGATGCTGAAGATACTGCCATTCTCTCCCCAGTTTCTCCCACATTAGACCTTGTCAGGAATTTCCTCTGTGAGACATATGAGGCCGCAATAGCCACAGTTTTTGTTTTTTTTTTGTTTTGTTTTTTGTTTTTTTTTGCATGGCTTGCAGGATCTTGGTTCCCTGACCAGGAATTAAACCCAGGCCAACACAGTGAAAGCGCTGAGTCCTAACCACTGGACCACCAGGGAATTCCCCACAATAGGCCCAGTTGTTGAGAAGACTTCCAAGGATGATGAACAAAGCACAGTATCAGAATCTCTAACAATAGCTACATAAGACAGGCATGGCCACATTGTGAAAACATTATTTTAAAGAGAAGTAAACTACTTGGGGTGACTATCCATCTCAGTTTACCCAGAATCATCTTGGTTTTAGTACTGAAAGTTCTACATCCGTGGAACCCCTCATTTCCAAAGCAAACTAGAACAGTCACTGCCCTCCACATGTTTCCACCTAGACCTGCCTTTCAACATGACCACAGAATATTGGGCCTACCTCTTTCCAGTCATGTTTGCTCTTGACTGAAACTTTCACATGCAACATAGATTAGGGCAGATATATATTGGGTTGGCCAAAAAGTTCCTTCGGTTTTTAAGTAAAAATAAAAGACACATTTTTCATTGTCACCAAGATCTTTATTGAACAACGTATTCGCTGTTTTGTTCCACAACCTTCTGCCATTTTTCAGGCAACTTCATAATTCCATCTTCCCCAAAAGTTTTATCTTTTTTGAGCAAAGAACTGTTCCAGGTGCCTTTTACAGTCTTCCAGGGAATTGATAGTTTTTCCATTAAGAGAATTTTGTAAAGACTAAAATAAATGGAAATCTGAAGGTGCAATGTCTGGTGAATATGGCCGATGAATCAGAACTTCCCAGCCAAGCTGTAACAGTTTTTGCCTGGTCATCAAAGAAACATGCGGTCTTGCATTATTCTGATGGAAGATATGCGTTTTCTTTTGACTAATTCCAGATGCTTTTCATCGAGTGCTTCTTTCAGTTGGTCTAATTGGGAGCAGTACTTGGTGGAATTATCATTTGGTTTTCTGGAAGGAGCTCATAATACAGGTCTCCCTTCCAATCTCACCATATACACAACATGACCTTCTTTGGATGAAGACCAGCCTTTGGTGAGTTTGAGAGTGGTTCATTTCGCTTGCACCACGATCTCTTCCATTCCACATTATTGTACAGTCCACTTTTCATCACCTGTCACAATTTGTTTTAAAAAATGGAACGTTTTTGTTACGTTTAAGTAGAGAATCACATACAGTCAAGAAGGGTTTTTTCACTTAACTTATGTGGAAACCAAACATCAAAGCAATTAACATAACCAAGCTGGTGCAAATGATTTTCATCACTTGATTTGGATATATTGAGTATGTCGGCTATCTCCCGTGTGGTATAACGTTGATTGTTCTCAATTAATGTCTCAATTTGATCGCTATCAACTTGAACTGGTCTACCCAACCATGGAGCATCATCCAGTGAGAAATCTCCAGTACAAAACTTCGCAAACCACTTTTGACACCTTTAATCAGTCACCGCACCTTCTCCATACACTGCACAAATATTTTTTTTGCCTTTCAGTTGTGTTTTTACCTTTCTTGAAATAATAAAGCATAACATGCTGAAAATGTTGCTTTTTTCCACTTTCAATATTAAAATGGCTACACAAAAATTCACCAATTTTGATGTTTTTTTTAAATTATGCTAATATGACAGCTGTCACAATACACTCTAACAAAATTGTTTTGAATGAGGTTAAAGACAACTAAAGTGCTACTAGAGCCACCTTACAGAAGAAACCAAAGGAAAGTTTTGGCCAACCCAGTACACACAGGAGTGTGCGTTTGTGGTTGTGAATTTTGATAGCGTGATGGAAGAAAGGGACTTATTTGGAATTTTAGAAAAGCAGACTCTTGCAGATTCACAATACAGGTAGGAAAATGGTCTGATCTGAACCACATTTTCCACTCATAGGAAGTACACTCAGGAACACATTGAAGAACCGAAGATATAATTTTGTGTGTGTGCAGGCACATTTGACACTTTACCTAAAGTGCATTTTTACATTATAGGTACAAAATAAATACATTATGGCACAAATGTGATATTTAAAGTACATTACTAAATTAGCCCTGAGCTCTGGGCCAAATCTGCTGACTAAACATGTTGCTTATTGCCAGTTAAATGATTTAGTGGCAAAGCCTTTGTCTTCATGAATGAAATTTTTTTTTTTACATCTTTATTGGGGTATAGCTGCTTTACAATGTTGTGTTAGTTTCTTCTGTATAACAAAGTGAATCCTCTATATGTATACATATATCTCCATATCCCTGCCCTCTTGCGCCTCCCTCCCACTCTCCCTATCCCACCCCTCTAGGTGGTCACAAAACACCGAACTGATCTCCCTGGCTATGCAGCTGCTTCCCACTAGCTATCTATTTTACATTACATTTGGCAGTGTATATATGTCAATGCTACTCTCTCACTTTGTCCCAGCTTCCCCTTCTTGGTTGAAATCTGTGTACAATTTCCTGACAAAGAGGATAGAATTAGCTTGAAGATGAATCTTTGACCAAAAAACATCTGGAGAAATTACAGAGACTAGTGGGTAAACACGTAAGGCTCAGATGTGGAGTCAAGAAACTAATGAATCGGATTTCTTAGTTGCATAATGATCAGATGCCATCCTGTGAAGCGAGTTAAGTGGATGTTGGCCCTGCTGTTAACAAACCGGACCCAATTTTAGTTTCACACCGTTCTTTTCCGAAGACTGTCTTCATTCTTATATGCTTGTAATTTTGTTGTATGTAATATCACTCAAGAATGTTAATGGACTCTCATTACTAGAACCACATTTTGGAGATGTGATTTAACATGTAACACTGAGCTGAAGAAATTTGATTATAAAATACACTAGAATAATTCAATCAATTTTGTCTAAATTGTGTGCAGTATAAAGCTCCAAATTTATACACAATGCATACCAATCATTTCCAGTAAGCTTACTACAAATGTAAAATATTAATGACTTTGATGGAAGGTTACTCACTTTCATATGGTTGGGACCCTCTTGAAGAATACACAGATTTATATTTGCCATGCTTTTTAGTGATATTGTCTTTCTGAATGAGGAGGATTTATATAAGATGACAGGGCTCTGGGACTTTTCTGACTCAAATGCCAGTGGTATAAAACTCTCTTTTGGAGAGAAAATGTTAGCTACCATGCAATATTTATTTTGCACTTTCCAAAATTCTGGAAAATCTGTGCAACATACTAGAAACACAGGAGGTAACAGGAGGCAAATTTCGCAAAGCAAAACGACCATGATCATACATAAAATACACTGTGAGATAAGCTTCACGTGTTTATTTATTTTAAAAGTGTATATAAATCATCTATTAAATGTTTAGTACAGTACAGAACACTGAGGACGATCAGGAAATATTTTTGCCCTAAACAGTTTGTGTTCTTGTAGAGAAGATGGAATATTTTTTGATGATAAATTAATAAAAAAAACATGAATTAGTTACTATGAGAATTGAGATGTTAGATCTTCCTTCTTTCCCTTTTTTATTCCTCTCTCCTTCCCTTCTTTCCTTCCTTCCTTCCTTTCTCCCATTTTCCTCTTCAGGGTTTTGGGGAAGATTTACTAGAAAGAGTTTCAGTTTTGTGATGGTAAGATAATATTATATATGTATTTTAAAATTCAGAGTAAAAAAGCTATTTAAAAAAAGTTTCTTTCCCTAGAAGCACCTCATTTTTTGCCAGTTATTTTTGTGTATCTCTTCAGATACTCAATGTATGGGCAAACGTTTGTACATATTTCCACTTTTTCTTTTTACATAAATAGAAGCATCACATATACACTGCTTTGCCCTTGCTTTTTAAAAATTTAATATATTTTAAAACTTTAAGTATATTTAATTAGTGTAATTTTAGTACAGGGAAATGTCTTTTTGTCATATGTGCTGCAAATATTTTGCCAGTTTGTCATTTGTCTCTTGACTTTGTTTAGGTATTTTTACCATGCAGAATTTAAAATAGTTTATTGGATCAAAGTTATCCATTTTTGAATGACTTCTATTTGGGACATTTTGTTTGTTTTTGTAAAGCATTCTCAAAAATCAATCAATCAATCAACCTTCAATCAATCAATCGATCTTCTTGTGTGTTCTTCAAATGCTTTTACCGTTTTGATTTTTTTCCCAATAAACCTCTCCTCCATCTGGAATTCATTTTGGTGTATCACTTCCATTTAACCCAGTTAGCCACTGGACTCAACACCAATTCTGGAATATCTGATCTCTCTTTTCCCCACTGATGTGAAGTTCCAAAAATGGTAGTTTTGGAATTTTCAGGTAAGGAAAGGATAAAACTTCAGGCAGGTAGAATAATATGAGGCAAGGAAGTCTATAACACCTTCTGACGTGTCAATCTATTTCCTCTTCTCTATTTTAACTTTTCAGAGAAACCTCCTCTGAAAATAGCCACCACTGCCGCCACTCCTGATACCACAGCACTCGCTCACCACAGTCCTCATTATCTACCAGATATGGTGGAAATATTTCCCAGGCATTATGACACTCAGTTCTCACACCAGCTACATAAAGCAACTGTCTTCAGTTTGGAAGTGAGGAAGCTGAGGGAGTGAAAGACTAAGTAACTTTACCAAGACCACACAGTTCAGTAGATATTGCAACATAGGCCTGAGCTAACTAGGCAGATTCTGGTTGAGTATCTGCAACATAATAATATAATTAACAATTTAGTTCATGTTACATAAGGGAAAAGATGAAAAACAGGGCTAATAAACTGGAAGGAAATAAAAATATCAAGGAATTTGACATCTCTGAAATGGAAGAGTGGTATAGTAAGAGTTGAAGATGAGGGTTACAGTCAAAATGTGAGGTGGAGTAATTCCCAGTGCTGACAGGATTCAGAGTTTGGTAACAGGAAAAGATGAATCTCAGTAAACATGAATGTCATTGAAAAGAAAGATTCAGGCATTGAAGGCTTCTTTGAACGATGGATCATTAAAAGAAACTGTGAAGTTCCCCAGATTACCGCTATAAAGGAGGAAGATTCTGAGTCAGAGAACTGACAAGGGCAGGGAGGTCAAGAATGAGGATATAGCCTGATGGCATGAGCCTTGAAGGTAGATGAACAGATATACCTGTGGATAGACAGGAGACTGTTCAAGATAAATTGTTTAATGAATTAAGCACTTCATTGGAGAAAACTATGTGTAAATAGATTTAGGTATATAATGTGAGGACCACTGCAAATTTAATAAACATTTTTTCAGTGTCAATATTGATAATTTATTCATCCCAAATAAGACCAGGGTTTGAGTAATGTTTTTACTTATTTTTTGTTGCTCGTCACCAGATTATTATTAATTTTTTCATATATTATGACAATTTTTAAAGTATCCTTCCTCAATGTAGTGGTTTTAAAACATGTACGAGTCTAATACCTCTCCCTTTGAATTTGACCTGGTGTTAATGACTTGCTACTAATAAATATAAGGTATTGTATGACTTCTGAGGCCAGGCTGTAGGAGATGCAGCTTCCACCTGATTTGCTTTCTTTCTTGGGATGATTGCTCTTAAAACCTAGCTGCCATGCTTTAAACTCAGGCCACACACAAAGGGTACATCAAGGTGATCCAGCTGACAGCCTCAGCTAAGACCCCAGCTGTCAGCCAGTGTCAACTCCCTAATATGAGTGAGGAAGCCATTTAGATGACTCTACCTCCATAAATCTCCTGACTGCAACCACATTAGTGACCTAAATGAGAAGCATCTAGTTGAGCTGAGTCAATCACATGACTGTTATAGAAAATAATAATAAATGATTTTTGTTGCTTTATACCACTAAAGTTTGGGGTGTTTTCTCTGTAGTTATAACCAGAACAATAAATGATTGAACTAAACTTCACAGCTACACTATCAATAATTATTTACACATAACTTATGTTTTATTAATTTATTTGATTGATCATATACCCTATGTTATACTTTTCTTTGTATTCTTTTTTCATTCTGCTGGAATACATACTAGAGTTTTTTTCCTCCGAATGAATTCTTTGTCCTGGCATGTCTGAAAAATACTTGGAATGGTAGTTTGACCTTTTATTACATTCTAGACTCAGAATTATTTTCTCTCTTCTTTTACTAGCATACAGTTTGATAGATGAGAGTTCTGATTCCAATGTTATTCCTACTCCAGGGTAATTGATATGTTTCCTTTTATTTTTGTTAAGCCTTGGCACTTGGAAAATTCACCAGGACATGTAAATATCTTCCTTCTGCTTGACATGCTCTTCTCCCAGATCTTTCCACGGTTAGCACTTTCTTGCTATTCAGATCTTATATCAAATGTTACTCCCTCAGAGATACCTTCATCCTTCATTGACATCCTTGTATAAAGTAGCTTCATACAGTTATTATCTCATTACCCATATGACTTTCTTCAAAGAATTTATTGGTTTTTAATTTTTGCTATTTGTTAATTCATTAATTTGTTTCTTTTCTTTAGCATATAAGATCCAAAAAGGCAGAATTGGGCCTTTCCTCTTTATGGCTGTATCTCTAATGTGTCTAGCATATAGTAAATATTGAATAAAATATTTGATAAAAAATGAGTGGATGTATTTGCTTTATTTCATTTTACTACTAGATACCCAGTAAACTTTTCAATATGAAGACTTGAATCTTTTTTACCTCATCCTTTTTTAAAAAACTATTTATCTTTTGACAGTTTAAATTTCTCATTCCTCTTCTCTCCTAGAACAGAAATATTAGATACACTGAAATTCTCCTCCATATCTCCTAAAAGATTTTCTTCATATTTTTCATTTCTTTTACCCTTACATATGCACTGAAATATTTTCCTGTATTTATTCATTTATTTATTCAAGAGGAATTCTTTTTTTATTGAAATAAAGTTGATGTACAATATTATGTTAGTTTCAAGTATCAAATCATATTAGTGATTTGGCATTTGCATACATTATGAAATGACCACGTAAGTCTAGTAACCATCTGTCCCCATACAAAGTTATTACAGTATTATTCACCATATTCCTTTTGCTGTGTATTTTATCCCCATGGCTTATTTATTTTATAACTAAAATACTTTATTAATTTACATTCTTTAACAATGTCCATTCACTTATTCAGCCCTTTTATTAATTTTTAACAATTTTAGAAGATATGCTTAATTTCCAAAAATCCTTCCGTGACTCGGTAGGTGAAGGAATATGTTGATTAGTTTAATTAAGAGTTATGTTTCCTCCAAAGTTGTGTTACTCTGTCCCCCAATTCCATCTACTTTCCCACATATACTTTAAATTCCATTTGTCTGAGAATGATACTCAATGTTCTATATCAACAGATATAGATATATAGATTCAGATATAGACACCAAGTAAGATGACTGTTAAAATTTTAACAAACATTTGAACTCATGTTTTTTTTCTGCCAACATGATCAATTTTATTAACCCCTATAACTTCTCTCCTATATAAGACAAGAATATGTTTTAATATTTTGCAGCACTGCTATAAATGTACTCTTTTAAACACTTTTTCAGCCACTGAAATGGGATGTTGGGAGGGAGAGGGGGTAAAAAAATAACTATCTTTATTTAGACACTACAGCTTCCAGACCTTCACTAATATTTTCAGCTTACTCAGCCTTCATCTGTCCTAAATTTATTTCAATGCATTTTCTGTCCCCAGCAGTCTATTGAGACTGCTCTTCCTACCATCCCCATTGACCAACTAATCATCAAAATCTAGGTTGATTTTCTATTCTCCAATTGGTGTTCAATTGGAACACCCTCCCTACTTTTAAAAATCTCTTCTCTCTCAAGGATTTTGTGGCACTATTTTCTAATTTTTTCATAGCCTTTCTATTTGTATTTTACTGACTCTTCCTGCCCATTACTTAATTCTTTGATGCTACGATGGAACATATCCTAATCCCTCTGCTGATGAGTCACTGAATCTACTCGACTCTCTTCACTGATTTGCAAATAAACCCTGCCCTGCCCAGGGTAGTCTTTTCAAAGTCCTCCAAGCCTGTCGTGTGTATTCCATACTCAGCATAGCTTATATTATGCATCCCACATGACATACCTGCCACCTTGACTAGCTTTCCTAATCTTATCCATCCTTCAAACTTTTTGAGGCCAATTCTCTGTCTTCTATAAGGTGTTTCCTGGAAATTTCAAAAGCAATTTTTTTCTTTGAATTCTTTTAGCTTCTCTAGCTGAATATTCATTTTTTATTTACCATAAACTCTCATTTATTATTAATTAACTCTAAACTTATATTCCACTTCCTTGGTTAATTTCTTCAGGAGCAGAGTTTGTCTTACATTTAAAAACTTTTCTTCCCCCACACATAATCTTGTAATATGTACACAGAAAGCACTAACATTGACATTGAAATAATAAACAAGAAATCAATTGATCTATAATTAGCACTAATTGTTTTTTGGCCAGGAAAAAAGAAGTGAAAATATTAGAGTTAGGATTAGGTCTGCCTTTGAATAGCTTCTGGTGAAAAGTCTTTTAACAGTTTTTTTTATAAGGACCTAGTAGGAAAAGCACATTAGCCTAGTTAACTGGGTTTTAAATAGTTAGCACCTGGGTGGGTTTTTGTTGTTGTTGTTTTAGGTTCTCACTTTACTATGTTGCATTGGAGTATCAGAAAACCTTTTCTGCTTCTCTGGCACAGCTGGCTCCAAGAGAGACGCCTATGACCCACAACTTATTGAGGAGTTCATAACTTCATAAAATTGTATGAAAAGGAAAACTCCTGTTAGGTCATCTCTCTTAGATTATAATCTGTAAAAATATTGAATCACTAGGCTGTACACCTGAAACTAACATTATACTGTAAGTCAATTATACTCCAATTAAAAAAAAAGAATGTTTCCTGCTCTCCAGGAAATAATTTGCTATGAGAACTCATTGATTATGAGTATTATGTTTAAAAGAATCAAGAATTTTAAAACTTCTTTTACAAAAATAGATAACTAATAAGAACTTATTGCATAGCACAGAGAACTCTACTCAATACTCTGTAATAACCTATATGGGAAGAAAATCTAAGAAAGAGTGGATATATGTATAACTGATTCACTTTGCTGTACAGCAGAAACTAACACAACATTGTAAATCAACTATACGCCAATAAAAATTAATTAAAAAAAACTTTAAAAATTCTGCTTTCTCAACTCATAAAACAAAGAACTCTTTGCAAAATAGTTTTCTAATTGATCTAACATCAATTTTTCTAACACATCTTTCTGTAATTTAAAAGTATTAAAATTGTGTTTATATATTATCAGATTAGATATTAAATGAGGGAATATTCATATAATTTCTAGAAACTATCTTTGTAAAAATAAAATTATATTGTCATTGAACTGAACTCAATAATTTTTCAAGCTTTCTAAGATTATACAGTCCAGGCAGCAGAAGCATCTGGTTGTATATCTGGTTTGGAATCTGGACACAGATTCTAAAGGTGCTTAATAATGCTTGTAATAAAATGAGGGTTTTAAGAAAAAACTGCTATACAAATAGGCATTTTCAAAACAACTTCTTCTACTTAAGTTTTCCACATTCATTCTGTAGAATTGCTAAGAAAATTGTTTTGAATGAAAAAATATTTGTGTCAGAGTCTTCTTCGAGTTTGCATAATTGTACTTGTTCTTGTTTATGTTTATCTACCCAAACACTTGTTGCCAAGAATACAAGCTTTAGAGAGGTTATCACAAATTCTGGGAAGAAATCCTTTTTCTTTCTATAGTTATTACGACTCAGAAGAAATATCATTCACTAGCAAGGTGATATAATAGTGAGATATAGAGAGATATCATCATGCAAATATTTGTTGCTGTCTCAGTTCTTTGAATTGAGATGAATATAACTCAGGCCTCCTTAAAACTGATCTTTCTGAAGCTAAGTTAACAATATACATGTTGAAACCTCAATTTCATCCTGTGTTATCAGGATGAAATATATTCCATATTGCTTTAGTGATCTGAAAAATTCAGGTAAGGTTTTAAGCACCTAAATAGCCTTCAGTAATTTTCATTAGATTCTCTTAAAGTATGTCAAATATGCATGGCTTTCATTCACCAGAAAACACTGAACAAAATTTAAATTTATTTTTCATGATCCAGGGCCATCAATGTAAACAACAGTCTGTGTAAACAGAATGTTCATCATCTAAAATGGGTAGGTAAACTATGCCTCAGGGCCAAATCTCGTCCCCTGTCTGTTTTCATAAATAAAGTTTTATTGGAACACAGCCAAACCCATTCATTTACACGTTGTCTATGACTGCTTGCACTCTATTCCAGCAAAGTCAAATAGTTGTGACAGAGCCTGCATGTGCCCTAAATCCCAAAATATTTACTATCTGGACCTTTACTTAAAAAAAGTTTGCAAGCTCTGACGGAAAACAGTTCTTTTTTAATGTTTCCTGTAATACTGGAAGTCATTTGTGGTAACTTCCTTTCCCACAGCCCCATTTATAGTCCAAAAAAGTGCTTTTAATTATCTCTTGTTTACTTTTAAAATATTTACCTTCTAAATGCCTTTTGAATTTTCCACTTTTCTCCATTTTTATTGTTAGCATCCTAGTCAATTCACCGTCATCTTCCACTCTACTACTGTAATAACCTTCTCACTGATTTCCTGCTGCCAATGTTGCCCCAAGTAAATCTATTCTTTATACTGTGGCCAGAGTGATGGTTTTATTTTTTCTAATTTTTAAATTTTATTTTATTTATTTTTTTATACAGCAGGTTCTTATTAGTTATCCATTTTATACATATTAGTGTATATATGTTAATCCCAATCTCCCAATTCATCACACCACCACCACAACCCCCTGCCACTTTCCCCGCTTGGTGTCCATACATTCGTTCTCTACATCTGTGTCTCAATTTCTGCCCTGCAAACCGGTTCATCTGTACCATTTTTCTAAGTTCCATATATATGTATTAATATATGATATTTGTTTTTCTTTTTCTGACTTACTCAGAGTGATAGTTGTAAAATACAGGTTTCATTATCTCACTCTCACACTGAAAACCCTTCAATAGCTTCCCTAAGTTCATTAGTATTAAAACAGTATCCATAACACTACATCTATTAGTTACATATTTTTCTGCACAATATAATCCCAGCCTTTTTAGATCATCTTATCTTATTACTCTCCTCACAGTGATCTTTCATTTCCTCAGCTTCTTCCTACCTCAGGGCCTTTGCATAAGCTGTATACTCTGTATGAAACATTTTTGCGTCCTTCATCTATGCCTTTATATTCCAAAATATTAGTTATCTTCTATACATCTTTGAAATCTCAGATAAATTTCTATTTTCTCAGAGAGGTTTTTTTATGTTGTAAACTTTCAGACACTCCATAATTTTCCTCCTTAGTATTTATCACAATGTGAAAAAATTGTGCATAATATTTACATTAGAGTATGCCCACTGCCCTAGCTTATAAACTTCAGAATGGCAAGGACCAAGGCTTTCTCATTTTATTTCCAGCACCTGGCACCTAGTAGTGCCTGATAAATACCTGCTGACTGATTTCAGCTTTAAGCAGTGCCCTCTACAGTTGCTTTGGTGCCTTTACCCCTTGTGGCAAGTTCTTTAAATTTGCCTGACTTCTTTCCATAGATTGTGTCTTCTTTCTTGCTGAGGCCTGGGATTTAAATTTGATATATCAGTATCTAAAAGAAGAATACATAGGGAAGGCTAATAATTACCTGGGAGGAACTTCTGAGAGTAAAATCCATGAACATTTTGAAGTTTATTTGTGCCTTCTTTGGAAGTTACTCATAGAACATTTTTACTTGCAGGTTCCCAGTGATTTCTCTATTGCTGAGTATTTTGGAAATAAATATCCAGATGAATCAATTGCTACTTTAATATTATGCCACAATCACTTTCGTCTCCCTAATCCAAAAGCAAACGAAGAGGTTTCTCATGTCTTTTCATACTATATCTGAAAGAGAGAAGCCCACCCATAAGCATACTTCCCAAAGCATGCATTTCCAAGCCAATATATTAACCTTCATGGTGTTATGAGTGTTTCTGTAGCAGATGATGGAGTCAAACTATGTGTCTTTGTAGACCCTTGATAATTAGAAAGACAAAGAGCACAAGTTTTCTGTTATGCTCTCATCTTACTGTGGAAACTGAAAAAATTAGAATAATAAAGCTTAGAAGGAACTTGAGGCATTTGTACATAAACCAATACCTAAAAAACCCATAGGGGACTGAGGTAAGAAAGAGTAAAAAAAACCCTGTGCTCTAGGCAAAGAAAATATTTATGCAAAATTAAAATACTATCTTTTCATTTTATCCACAATACTAAATCTTCAGATGTATTCATAAGCAGAGAATCATCTAGTAACAACTCTTAAGCAAATATTCATTATGTTTACAAAAGAATTAACTAAACTATCTGAGACAGAGAATAGTCTGTCCCATTTTCAAACATTTTATAATTCTATAGTGAGGATTTTACACTATCCCTTGATAATCCATTTTAGAGAATATCACCCCCTCCCAAAGCTATGGTGTTCTTCCTTATGTCTAACATAATCTTTCTGGTTATAATTTAATCTCATCCTTCTACCCTCAGCAGAGCAGAGAGCAGCTGGCAACATCCTCCTTCCTAATAATCTTTCACATAATTACAGGTGGTTAGTCACCAACTCTTAGCTTTTCTTGTCTACACAAAATCAGCTCAGCATTTTAAAAAACATCTTTCCCTCCAGGGCATATATTTTTGTTCTATGATATTTTTATAGGCCACACTTGTCTCTTATTTATATTCTTAGTACACTTGTGCTTTCCTTAGTGTTTCTTTTTGTTCAATAGGCAATGTTATGGAAAAAAAAAAACCTCATGCAATGGCATATAAAGAGCTTATTTTAGGGTGACTGGTACTAAAAGTCAACCTAATTGCATTGATAAGTAAGGTAGAACCAAAGAGAATTTATCCTTGTTTTGACAAGTGAATGCTGATTTATTTAAAAATCTAATCCCGTGCAATTTTTACTTAGCACTGATAGTGAAAGTAAGAATGTTGAAGAAGATGATTATCATCCATCCTTTCAAGAGATTTGGCAAGAAGAGAAAGAAGTGAGCTCTGAAAAAGAGAGAGAAGTAAGGGTAAGAGGAAAATTATTTTAGATTGAAGAAGCTCAAGCAGAGTTTATAGGAAAAGAACAGGTAGAAAATAAGAAATAGAAAGTGAGAATGTGAGTAACTGTTGAAATGAGCTCATAAAAGACACAGGACAGAGTGGAGTGAAGTGCAAAGGTGGAATTTAAGTGACTTAGACTTCTTTTTAAATAAGCAATATTCTACTGTGTTGCTTTGATTGTATACTAATATACTCATTTTATCCTCTGATTTTATAAGCGTTCATTTAGATTGTTAACTTCTTGGCAATCTTTTGGTGATGAAAACAACTCCTTAGTTTTTCTTTTTGAAGTAATTATTTACTACACTATTATGACAATGTCTCATAGACAATATCTGAACTAGACATGGGCTCTTTTTACTCTTCAAATCCCTTGGTTGACTTAGGCGTTAGACTACTTTTTATTTTATTGATGAGTTTTTTGATTGTTTCATACTTAAATCATTGTTTAATTGCATTAACACTAAATTTTAAAATCTAAATGGTTCTAATTAGCTTACAAATAAAATTTTCCCTTTCTGAGCATTTAATTTTTTGTTATGATTTTTCTTTTTATATCTTCCATATCTTAGCAATCTGTG
This sequence comes from Stenella coeruleoalba, assembly GCF_951394435.1. Classification (NCBI taxonomy): domain Eukaryota; kingdom Metazoa; phylum Chordata; class Mammalia; order Artiodactyla; family Delphinidae; genus Stenella; species Stenella coeruleoalba. The sequence goes on from NC_137163.1 coordinate 43,778,442, forward strand.
ACCTTCTTTGTTAAAATGATCAGGTTTCCCATAAACCCACCAAGATAAAATACTTGGGATCAGTACCAGATTCCCCTATCTTTAGTTCCCCCCAAATGCAGCCTGCTATGTGAATAACAGCTTTTGGTAACCTCTTCCCTCACGGATTCTTTTTATGGGTGATATCAAAGCAGAGAATGTGTTTTGGAGTGAACTGAAAAGCAAATCCATTTTCTTAAGATGGATTTTAATTTGGCAGATGGAACATGTTAATGTTTTTCATTTGAGGTTTGAGGAGAAAGGAAACAAAACACAGAGGAACATAGCAGGTATAGATTGTCTGGCTTCTCTACAAATGTGAGGTAGCACGTCCCTGATTTTTTTTCCAACAGAAGTATTACAAAAGAAAGAAAAAAATTGTGAGAGGGTAAATGTTACCCAAGAAAATAGTAGCACTAAAGGCTCAAGTACTAGGCTTATGGAGTTTCCTTGCAGTACAGTTGCTTATCAGTGAAGCATGTATGCAGCCTAATTAACGTAATTGGAACTACTGTAACTATGCTATCATTTTGTTTACTTTAGCACATTCTGTTGAGGTATATGGGTAGCAATATTTGATATTGAAATATTGCCCCCTTGCTGCACAGGATTGTTTAATCATCCATTTTATTCTACCTTCCTTGTGGTGCCATCCTGCTACTCAAAGGTGAGGAAAGTGTTAAGTCCTTGTAGCCAGGAAAGTAGAAGAAAAGAAAAACAATGATGCTAATCCAGAGCTCACAGCCACAAGAACTCCAAGAGTGGGCAGTTTTGCAAAAGCAGAACGGGAAAATAATACTGCCTAGCTCAGAGCATTCAATGTAATAAAATGATGAAGGAAATGGATTTCGAACAGAATGCATTCATCATAAGTGGTTTGCCCCTCTGTTTTAAGCAATTGAAACAAGTTATATCTCATTTTGGAAAACTGAGAATAAAGTCATACAGGCACAGTGGGGTTTGCTCTAAATATTCATTATCAAAATGGTACCAAAAGATTTTATTTGCTTTGACCTTTTAAGTGAGGCTGTAGTGTGGATGGGAAAATGATACTTCTTGACACTCAACATTCCTGCTCTTAGCTCTTGCTTTTAGGGGCACTAAGGATTTTTTTCCTGATATCTCAGGATAACTAGGCAGGAGATAAGAACTTCACAGGCTATCAGAACCCTGTGTGATCACTCCTTTCCAGCATCTTCAAAGAGAGGCAAGGAACAGAGGGCTTCATTTTTAGAATCAGTTTATGTGGCTGTTCCATGGCGTAGAAGAGGTTACACAGGTGTTTCAGGCCTTTGATGTTTTTTTTTTTTTGTTCATGTTTCCAAAGAGAAGATATGGGATAAAGCATTCCCGATGGTTTCAACCAGAGACATCAAGTCAAACAAGCAGATGCCGGTGTCACATTCACAGCCAATGAATGTAATATCTGGTTTTTCATAACTACTCTTCTAAAGAGTATAAATAGAACACAGTATAAAGATCAATGAAACAGGGGGAGCCATGCTCTGTGCCCTCTCATCCCACTGAGCCCTCCAAATGACTCCACATCCTCCTGCCTACATTTCCTGAGCTCCCTGCTAGACACCAAAATCACTGAAAAAGCTGCTAATGTGTATGTTCCTCCATAAAGGTTCATCACACAGTCTTTGCTGAGGTTCAAGATGTGGCTCTTAATCATCTACCAGATGTTTTTATTTACTAGCTGTTATTTAAAATAGCTTGTAGGGTGTTCTTATTTCATTCTGATCTCATTCCATTTGGAAATCTTTAAAAGCATGAAATATATGTATTCCTAAAGCAAAGACACAGCAGCAATAATCAGGGCTGTGAAAGTGTTTTGTGAAATCCACACAAAACCAGTCAACTGCATGAACATGCTGAACACTATTTCATACTAGTCTTAAGTAATAAATAAAATAGGAACATTTTAATGGGGGTGGAGTGAGGACAGTGGATGCTGTCAGTGACCTGGTCAAGATCCTATTTTCCTGGTCAGTATACCTAGCCCCCAGCTTTTGATGGCTAACGGCTTATAGTTGCCTTCTCCAGATAATTTCCCTAAGCTGATCTAAACAGGAGTATTCTCCCTGAAGGTTATTCTGATGCACACATGCACGCATGCGCGCACACACACACACACATGCACTCCAGGGCAGCCTGCTGCCAATAACTGACTAAAGTTGTATATAGGACCTGTCTCATTGATCACAGTGCAATTCATACCCCAGAGCTTCCCAAGGGACCAGCCTGAAGCTGGACACCAGCTGGGACCACATTCTTAAATAGACTTGCCCCATCCTTCCCTATCCTGCCTCTCTCACAGTATTTCTCTTAAAAGCACTCCTTGATGCAGTAAAATTCCTACTCTGTTTCTTGGGAGTGCAACCTATAAGTGGGAATATCTAAATAACCATTAGGATTGAGGTTATAAATCAATCAAAATATGGCCTGTACTCTGAAGAGAGAACAGAGGTGGAAAAGAGCAAAAACCACAGAGCTGAAGACACTACCTGGCACTGTTCAACAATTGTATTATTTTTTAAGTAGATGAATAAACAAACAAAAATAAATCGAAGACTGCTACGGTTATATTGAGAGGCACTAATGTCAGTCATTACGAGCTCAGGTTCTGCAGCAGACATTTGGGTTCAAATCTGGGTGCCTCCGTTCTCTGGTGCGGTGACCTTGGACAAGTCACTGAACTACTTTGTTTCTTAGTTTTCTCATCCATTAAATGGAGATAATAACAGTACCTATTCATATGGTTGTTATAAGCATTAAATGAGTTAATTAATGTAAATTTTGGAACAGCCTGTAATACAAATAAGTATTCAAAAGAAAGATAGCTTTTATCAATATTATACATGTCTGCAGGAATAACATTGTCTTAATCAACAACCATTATAAGTACCAGACGTGGGACACTCCAAACTTTTCAAAATGACAAGGTGCCTTTCTCTGCTCTGAATCTTGGGGAGTATCACTGAGATTGGATATAATGGGTTCAGAAAGCAGTCTAGGCTTCACAGGACACATCAGAATATTAGTCATTCATTCAACAAATATCATGTACTAGGAACTGTTCTGGAATTTGTACATATAACAGTGAATTGGCCATGTTTTTGCATTTATAAAGCTTATAGTCTAAGAGTGGACAAAGACAATAAACAAATGAAAATAAGATTTCCTCAGATAGTGATAAGAGCTATGGAAATAGACAGCACTGATCTGTAGTGATGTTGTCCAATAGAACTCTCTATATGATGGAAATGTTCCATATCTGCACTGTCCTGGTAACTACTAGCCACATGTAGCTACTGAGCACTTGAAGTGTGGCTAGTGTGACATAAATAAATAAGTAAATTTCTAATTTTATTAAATTTAAAATGAAAATCAAAAGAGCTACATGTAAATTTGGATCTATAGAAAGATGAGTGAGAATCCTGAAATAGGCCCAAACACATGAACAATAGAATTACAAAAAAATTCTACTGAGAGGACACTGCAGAATGAGGAATGAATGGATTTTTCAATAAATGATGCTGGATTATTTGGATATAAAAATAAACATACAAAATTAAATTTAGCCCCTACCTCACATCATATAAATAAATCAATTCTAGGGATTGTACATCTAAATATTAAAAGTAGGACAAGAAAACTTCTAGAAGACAACATAGAAGTGTATCTTTACCACTTGGCATAGATAAATATTTTGTAAACAGGACTTACAAATTACTGGACATTAAGGAAAAGATTGATATAGTCGAGTTTATTAAAATTAAGAAATTTCATTCATCAATATAACTTTATGAGATTTTAAAAAGCAAACCACAGTGTGTAAGAAGATATTTGCAACAAATACATCTGATAAAGCACTTGAATCCAGAATATATAAAGAACAAATCATAACAAAAAGGCAGAGAATTTACTAGAAAAAATGGACAAGACTTAAGTCTTCATAATATTGCGAAAAAGGAGATATCCAATTAGCCAATAAACATATGAAAAGATGCTCAATCTCATACATAGTCAAGGAAATGCAAGTAAAAAAAGAAACATGAACTACCACTGCACACCCACCAGAATGGCTAAAATTAAGAAGACAGATGATACCAAGGGTGCGTAGGATATGGAGCAATTAGAAACTTATATAAAGTTGTAGGGAAAGCCAATTAGTATAATCAGTTTTGAAAACCGTTTGCATACTCTCTTATCCCAGCAATTCCTTTGCTAAATATATACCTAAAGAAATGTATGCAAATGTGCTCCAAAATATGTGTACAGTAACCTTCATAGCAACACTATTCATAACCCAAGAAAGAAAACAATGCAAATACTCATGAACAGAAGAATAGATAAATAGTGGTGGATTCATACAGTAAATTATTCTACAGAAATGAAAAATGAATAACCACTGCTATATGCAATAAATAGTGTGGATGAACCTCACAAATATAATGTGGAATTAAAGAAGCCAGTTAGGAAACAGCGCACACTATATGAACAGCAAATACCTTACCTCGTATTCAAAATCAGGCATGGTGACCTTGGTGGGAGAGGAAGGCTCATGGGGAGATAAAGATATTTTATTTTTTGCTGGAAGTTAGTAACATTTAGCTGAATAATTTTCTATATGTTTTTTCAATAAAAAGCATCACCCAATAGAATGTATAGTTTGACCACACCACATATTGTGAGAATAAATATGTGCGTACATATTCAGAAGAGTAAATTATCTTTGGGTGTTTGGAGGGAATTACTAAAAATTTGTTTTTAATTCCCTTATATTTTCTAATTTATTTGAAATAAAGACATATCACTTGATAAGAAACATTTTTTCCATTTATAACAAGAACAACGACAAAAAATAAAGTGAATAGTAGGCAAAGAGAAGATGGAAAATCAAACGAGGGATTTGTTTTTAGAAGACATGAGAGATCTGAGTGTACTTACGTACTGAGTGGGGAGAGTTAGGCAGAGGCAAGGGCAGAGATTTTCATTTTGTTTTGTCATTGCAGAAATTGAAAGAATTGTTTTATCCATTGATACTATGGAAGGGACAGATCTAGTCCTAGTATACACAGCTTGCCAGAATTTGCCTTAGACAAGAGCTATTCTTTTTATTAACTTTCCTTTCATTTCCATTATAGTCAGGCATTCCCATATATCACCTTTGAAAAGCAGTTAATTCTCTATGAAAATAATAAAAACAAACAAACTGCCAATAACAACAAAATCAATAAACAAAACTACACAGAAGCATGAATGTTTTCCTTTGCCTGTAGCAAAATCTTCAGATATTTTATCATGATACTGAAGACCTTTCACAATGTAGCACCAACTTTCTTTTCTGGCCTTATTTTCTGCCACCCACATCAGCCCTGCTCTGCTCTAGGCATATCAAAATACATGTGTGCCTCTTGCTGTTTCATATTTGTATTATGGTCTAGTCCCATTCTCCACCTAGCAAAATCCTGCTGATGTTTTAAGGCTCAGCTCTAATGATGACTTTTGGCGGGGAAGTTGTCTAATTTTTCCTGATTGTAACAGTTATCTCCCTGTGTGTTTTCTGAATCCTTTGTAGTAGTAAGAGCTACCGTTATGCACCAGGAACTGGGCTTGATATTAATATTGCTAATTCTCAAGACTACTACTAGATGTAATTACACCTTTTATCAGATCAGAAAACTGTCCAAGCTCACTTAGCCAGTGAGCTGCTCCAGGATTTGACCTAGATCTGTTTTCTCTAAACCAATTTTCTTATGTATGTGCCTGACTCCCCACTACATGGCGCACTGAAAGCAGGAATCATGCCCTATTAATCTTGGTTTCCCCAACACCTGGCACAAGATTACCTATTTTAAGTGGTGATAAATGTTTGCAAAAATGAACTGAGTTGATTGCAATTTTGGGAGTATAACATGTGATGTACTGAATTATGTCCTCTTAAAAGTCCTATGTTGAAGTCCTAGCCCCCAGTACCTCAGAATGTGACTGTATTTGGAGACCGGGCCTTTCCAGAGGTAATTAGGTAGAATGAAGTCATATGGATTGGCCTTAATCCAATATGACTGGCATCTTAACAAGAGGAGGCGATTAGAATACAGACACACTCAGAGAAAGGACCATGAGAAGACATTGAAAGATGATGGCCAACTCCGAGTCAATGAGAGAGACCTCAAAAGAAATCAACCCTGCTGACACCTTGATCTCAGACTTCTAACTTCCAGAGCTCTGAGGAAGTACATTTCTGTACTTTGCTATCACAGCCTGAACTAATATAATCACTTTGGTCATGAGGTCCTAGTATGTGCCTTATCAAAGTTCTGCTAAATTACTTTCTATCTCTTTTTCTGCTTTGGCTTCTTTCTGCTGGGCTTGCAAATCTTCCAGTTCCTGATTCCTCTTTACCAACCATCCCCAGTCTCCTACCATTTTATTCTTCCCTTGGAGTTTGTGGTTTCCTGTTTTTACCGTTCTACGTGATTTCTCTTTCTAGCTTTGCCTTTTGCATTGGTCCTGTTTTAGGCTTGCTTGCCTTATTTGGACTAGTTGTGGCTTTCTGTCATTTTACATTACTGTCTGACCAGAGTTGCCAGATTTAGCAAAAAAAAACAATATTGTTATCCAGAACTCAAATTTAACTCAGTGTCTTGTCCTTTACCCGTCACCAGAGCCTTAAGTGTCCTTACTGTGGTACAATTAATTATGAAGTGGGGAAAAACTTATATCTGCAGTTTAAAAAAAATGAATGTCAGGATTTAGAGCAAGGCATTGAGTTCAAATTCTAACATTCCCACTAAGTTTCCAAGTAGCATGGAACTATTCATTCTGTCACTTAGTCTTACTTCATCTGTAAACCATTAGCACATTCCTTGTCAAACCTATCTGAGAAATGGAAGATTTAATTCCATTCTATTTATATCTGTCCAGCCAGCTCCTCTAAGTTGTTGGGCTCTTTATTATTTTTCAAATCCTTCATCATGCTTCCTCCAACCAGAACTGAGGCAGTGTCAAAGTGCTAGTTTGTTTCATTCTCCATCCCATCCCTTCTCCACCCCTGCCACACAGTTCTAAGGAGCCTTTTTCCATTCATTCCTTTGGTATGAACCAGTGGAAACATCCGCAAGCCATTTACAAGCCCCACCCCATAACCCTATCCCCACTCCAGCATTGGTGTCTTCTACAAATAATTCTTTTGTAAAAAGAGTCTAAGTTGTTTACCAACTTCATAAAGCTCTTCTGTAAATAAACCAGTTTAAGTTTTGCTTGTGATCTGCTTTTTTATTCAAAGAGCTGAATCAATAGTATGTTTTGTGACTCTGCTTAAAGGGATACACAGTTAAGAAGTTTAACAGAGACAGCATGGACCATAAAGCAGTTGCCCAGGCTTGGTAGATGTCGATTAACTCCCCAATGTTCCCTTTTAGACAGATGTTCCCCAGGAAACTTGCCAAAATGCATGCATGCTCTGTTAGCAGCAAAGAAGTTAAATAGAAAGCCACTTCCTCCTTTCCCTGAATGCATGCTTGAAAAACAGAAACTATAATTAAATGCATATGTGGCATTTTCACAATATGTTAGGTTGGTGGTTCTGATTATTATCATATGTACCATATTTGATCTGGTAGAACATATGAAAATGTTTATATACTTTTACATTATGGTTTAACAACACATATAAACACTTAGGTACAAAAAGATTATAAATTTTGTTAAAGGCATTGAATTACTGTCAAAAAGAGAGAAACTTTAGCAATTATCTCTGTATTTTTGCAAACCTTTTGTCACAGAACAAACTGTTTCCGAAAGTAAAACTGTATGGAGAACCCAAATTGAGGAAGTGAGATTGAAATGTGTCAAATAAATAGAATATATTTTGTTGGAGTCCTCTTTTAGGGCTCTGCAAGAATGTGAGAAATCGGGGACCAGGCAGGTCCTGAGCTCATCCAACTCTTGCTCCACTTGTGAAATGTGAAGAAATGGGAGTGGAGGGGGAGAGAATCACCCAATATCACAGAACAGATGCATGCCTGTGAATTATTGAGAACCTACTATGTTCCCAGGCACTTTTCATATATGAATTATATATTTACAACAAACTGACTCTCACATTATAAACATGGAAACGAGTTCAAGAGTTTTAAGCAGACTTCCCTTTGTCATTTAGCTGATAAAAGGCAGAACCTGGAGCAAAAGCTACAGGCAAACCCAGGTCCCAGGGTAAAACCTTCCTCTGCCTCAGGAGGATGAGTGCTGGCTTAGTCTGAGCTTCCCTCTAAAGTGTTAGTGGTGTTACATTAATTAAACAAGGAGGCCATTAGACAGGGGGGCTCTAGTGCTGGGAAGGCTGCATAAACAAACCAAAATCCAAGCATGTAAGTGCTTCAAGTTAGGAAATTGAAAACTAAGGATAGCCAATCACAAAGAACCAACCAGACTTTATGCTACAGCCAATCAATAATTTCATTACTTTGCTTCAGCCTCTTCTCTATAAAGTCTCTCGCCAGCTCCAGTTGGCACAACACTGCTGCCACTTACAGTTTGGTAGTGCCTGATTCCAACAGAAAAAAATTTTAATATGCCTCAGTTTAGCTTTTAACAGGGTGAAGGGATTCTGTAATTTTATATCTGTGACTTGTACAAACTTTGTATTGCTCACTAGAAAGATAGCAAGTAATATGCAAAGTAATGTTTGAACAAATTTGTGTGTCATCAACTCATAAAATGTCAAAGCTAGAGAGCCTTAGAATGGCATCTAGTCCATTCCCTTCATTTTAAAGATGAGGAACCTGAGGTCAACTAGCTGTGTGACTTGGGATCAGAGCGAGCGTGTTTCAGAAATACCACCCTTTGGCATCCTCATAGCTCTGATTCTAGGGCAGAGGAGTAGGCAACTGTAGCTGGGATTCTGTCTGCAGTCTGTAAGTATTAGTGGGTCTTCCTAGGCCATGAAGTCAATGGGAATGATCTACTGCAAAGATGGAGAAAGCTCTCCCAGGATGTTTAAGCATGTAGATAACCCAGCCTATTAGGGCAGTTTCTCCTAAAGTTTTCTGCTTAATGTAGAGGATCAGTTAATCAAACTGCTGCAGCTAGTGCCGACTATTTCTTACCTGATTGACAGAGCTGGAGTGCCCACTGGAGGGAGCCTCTGCAGGCCTCAGTTGTAGTTGTAGATGAGCTTTGTGGCTGGAGGGAAGTTAAGATGCCCTGAAGTCTAGACACAGAGACTCACCTTTAAAGGTGGAAAAAGGGGCCATGGAGAGGGGCAGTTATAAAAGCACAGCTCAAGAGTCTCATGGCCTAATATTGACTAGAAGCAACCGCCCTAGTGCTCCCTTCTGACTTAAACTATTAGAGGTACCCACTGTGATTTATAGAGAGAAGGGAGTAGAGATCAGCTTCCTTTCTTCCTCCATCTCAGTCCTTTAATGCATTTTGAAGTTTGGTGATATCATAGGAATCACTTTCATGCATTTCTAGCTGTGAAGCAGATCACAATTACCCATTATAACTGCAAAGTAGTTTAAAAAAAACACATTTTAGGGAGTGTTTTTAACAACATATGGTTGGGTACTGACAGGATACAGCACAAAGGCAGCAGAAACATATTTGGTAACAGAAGCATTTTCATTAAATCCACTTTTTCCTTCTCCTTCTTCCCATATCCAAGACTGTTTAGGACAGGGATTAGTGCCAGTGCTCAGGAAAGGACAAGATTGCTACTGATCTCACCGGGAATGTGGCACATGTGCAAAAGAGGTAGTGGGCAACTTCCAGGACTTCTAGTTCTTTACACTATACTCACACGAAGAATGTTCACTTATTCCTTCTCTTTAGTCTAGTTGCTCCTTAGGCTCTCATTCCCAGTGGCCTTATTTCTTTAATTCTTTCCCTATTAAAGTACAACCATGGGAAAAAGCTAATTATGTAAAAGCAAGATATGAGAAACTATCACAGAAGATGACTCACTAATCCCCAAAGGCACCCCAAATTAGGTCCATCATACTAATTTTAAACTATTTATTGAGTACCTACTAAGTGCAAGCGTTGACTAAGAGCTGTGCAAAATACAAAAGCATCACAGAAGCTAGTAACTAAAGAAGGTCCTGGATGTTGTTTGGGAGTGGTTGACCTGTGGCATGCTTTGAAAAGGTTTCTAGTAGGAATCTGGTTCAGTAGAAAACCACACCACTGTTGATTGAAGATCTTTGCCATGGACTGGCAGTGCTTTGATATCTCACAGAAACCTCACAGCAGCCCTGCAGAAGAAAAAGTAGTTTCTCTCAATTTACAGATTGGGAAACTGAGACTCAGAAAAGTTAAATCATTTTCCAAAAGGCACATAGCTAAAAAAGGTAGACAGGTTATCTGACTCCCAAGTCCTATTTCACAACTTAATTTTTAACATACATACCACAGTTCTGGAGTTGTGGGCAAGAAAGTGAGTTGAATTAATTTTTAATTATTTTAATTTTAATTATTAATGTTTAATTATCTTATAATGAAAGATTACTAGAAAGCAGTTGGAGGAGGCCCAGGAGAATATGACTGACAGCCCTCAACTCAGAGAGGAGGTGGCTAGAGTGGGAACAGACTAAGTACCACACAATGGGAGATACTTTGGATCAGAGGTAAATTTACCTGCAATGATTGCCCAGTGTTCTGACTCAAGACTCCATTTCCACCATTCCTAGTCTGCAGAATACCAAAGCTAGTCAAGTAAAGCTATGATAGTTTTTTTTACTTTTTAAATTTGAAAATGAAAGAATTAGAGGCCCACATCATTCTCAATTCCAGACTTACTTTAAGTCAATCCTGGGTAAACATGGACTTCCTTATGCAAAGATAAGTAAAAAGGAATCACGGTGCTTTTGAAATTATATCACAGTTTAGAAGAAAATAAGAGTTCTGAGATCATCATAGGTGTCTTCCCTTGAAGACAGGGGCAGGGGCATAACATAACATATGTTATGCTATGAAATTAGAAATCAATTACAGTCTTCCGATGCTGGTGGGAGAAGAGTGTTGAAGTGTGGGGCTGGGAGAACAGATTAGGGGAGAGGAATTGTGTGGGCTGTGTGGATACAGTAGAGGGGATGGGAGTGAGTGTATGTGTGGCCAGGAATGCCCCTAGAGGAAGTGTGGTCTGCCTGAAAAGTGAGGCTCCATTGTTGAGAAGTGCACAGGGTGCGGGGCCACCACTGCTCCCATTTGCCAGCGCCAGTCTGCTCCAATTGCCTGCAGGACCCTCTGCTGCAGGCAACTGGCAGACACTTCAATTGTGGCAGCAGTACCCAGGCCCCAGCAAGAGTGAGTAAGTGTGCCCTAAGCAGCTGCTGCTTTTGCTTCCTCCTGCCTGAGCAAGGAACAGACACCTGAGGGTGGTGCACATGCAGAGGTGGGGTCAAAACCAAAGCTGAGCCACAGGGGAGGTGTGACTAAGGAAGAGGAATGGAAATCTTTCCATGCAGCTGTATAGCTGTGGATTAAATACCCAAGATCTGTGGGGTAAATCCTGCATCTGTGTAATACCTGAATAGATGAGTGTTTCAACATTTGAGACTGGTCTAGCCTTCATATCACTGGACCCTGGGAACAAGTACACTCAGGAATCAGGCCAGGTAAGAGTCTGTGCTGGCTCCACAGTGCCCACAGCAGGTCCAAAGACCTACCTAGAGGTATTGGAAGGCCTTCTGGGGATTGGTTCTGACTCAGAGTGGGAGCAAGGACACTGACAGAGGAGGCCCCAGGAAAATATTCTTAGTACTAATATTATTTTTTGTTTGTTTCATTTTGCTCAGTTGTTGTTGCTTTTATTATCTTTTCTTTTCTTTTTGATTTTTATTCTTATTATTTTTCTTGTTTAAATACTTATAATATTTTATTTTTCTTTTTTTACTTTATTTTTTGTTGCTTTGTGGTTTTTTCCCTTGTTTTTGTTCTTTGTTATCTGTTCTTTATTTTTTTTTTCATTGTTTTTATGTGTATATTTTGTTTCCTTCCCTTTTGTGTTGTCTGTTCTCTTTCTGTTTTTATTTTTCACTCTTTGTTTTTGTTAGTTTAGTCCTTATTGACTGTTCTCATACTAGAATTCTTTTCTTTGTTAGTCTGTTACTTTTATTTATTTTATTTTTCTCTTTTTTCTGAATGTGTGTGTATCTGTGTGCTGTGCTGTTGTTTGCTGCTGTTTGTTTGATGCTGTTTTTGCTATTTGTCTTGGGTTTTGTTCATGTTCTTGTTTCCTTTCCTTTCCTTTTCTTTCCTTTTCTTTTCTCTCTTTTCTCTCGGGCCACACACTGTGTGGCTTGTGGACACTTGGTTCCCTGGACAGAGGTCAGGCCTGGACCTCTGGGTTGGGAATGTAGAGTCCAGGATGCTGTACCACCAGAGAATTCCTAGGTCCAGTGAATGTTAATCAGCATGCATGCTCCCAAAAGTATCCATATCAGCACAAAGACCAAGCCTGCAGGCTCCAGTGCTAGATACCTCATGCCAAACAACCAGCAAGACAGGAACACAGCCCCACCCATCAGTGGGCCGGCTGTCTAATGTTGTATTAGACTCACAGACACCCCAAAATACACCAACTGATGAGACCCTGCCCTTCAGAGGGAAAAGACTCAACACCAACCACCAGAGAGAAAGCACCAGGACCTCCCACCAAGAAGTCTGCACAAGACCCTGGACAAATCTCACTCACCAGGAGGCAGACAACAGAAGCAAGAGGAACTACGACCCTGCAGCTTGTTGAAAGAAGACCATAAATTCAGTAGGTTAGACAAAATGAGATGACAGAGAAATACATTGCAGATGAAGGAGCAAGGTAAAATCTCACAAGACCAAATAAATTAAGAGGAAGTAGGCAATCTACAAAATAAATAAATCAGAGTAATGCTAGTAAAGATGACCTAAGATCTTGGAAATAGAATGGAGGCACAGATCGAGAATATTAACAAAGACTAAAGAACAAACAATCAGTGATGAACAACACAATAACTGAAATGAAAAATACACTAGAAGGAATCAACAGCAGAATAACTGAGGCAGAAGAATGAATAGGTGAGTTGGAAGATAGAATGGTGAAAATGAAGGCTGGGGAGCAGAATAAAGAAAAAATAATGAAAAGAATTGAGGGCAGTCTCAGAAACCTCTGGGACAACATTAAATACACCAACATTTGAATTATAGGGGTCCCAGAAGAAGAACAGGAAGGGAAGGACATGAGAAAATATTTGAAGAGATTACAGTCAAAAACTACCCTAACATGGGAAAGGAAATAGGCAATCAAGTTCAGGAAGCACAGAGAGTTCAATACAGGATAAATCCAAGGAGAAACATGCCAAGACACATATTAATCAAACTAACAAAAATTCAATACAAAGAAAAAATATTAAAAGCAACAAGGGAAAGCAACAAATAACCTACAAGGGAATCACCACAAGGTCACCAGTTGATTTTTCAGCAGAAACTGCAGGCCAGAAGCGAGTGGCAGAACATATTTAAAGGGATGAAAGGGAAAAACCTACAATGAAGACTGTTCTATCCAGAAAGGATTCTGTTCAGATTTGATGGAGAAATCAAAAGTTTCAAAGACAAGCAAAAGCTAAGAGAATTCAGCACCACAAAGCCAGCTCTACAACAAATGTTAAAGGAATTCTCTAGGCAAGAAACACAAGAGAAGGAAAAAAGACCTACAAGAAAAAACTTCCCAAAATTAAGAAAATGGTAATATGAATATACATATCTATTATTACCTTAAATGTAAATGGATTAAATGCTCCAACCAAAAGATACAGACTAGCTGAATGGGTACAAAAGCAAACCCGTATATATGCTGTCTACAAGAAACCCACTTCAGAACTAGGGACACACACAAACTGAAAGTGAGGGGATGGAAAAAGATATTCCCTGCAAATGGGAATCAGAGGAAAGCTGGAGTAGTAATACTCATATCAGACAAGATACACTTTAAAATAAAGACTATCACAAAAGACAAGGAGGGACACTACATAATGATCAAGGGATCAGCTCAAGAAGAAGATATAACAATGGTAAATATCTATGCCCTCATCATAGGAGTACTTCAATGTACAAAGCAAATGCTAAGAACCATAAAGGGGAAATTTTCAGTAACACAAAAAGAGTGGGGGATTTTAGCACCCCACTTACACCAATGGACAGATCATTCAGACAGAAAATAAATAAGGAAACATAAGCTTTAAATGACACAATAGACCAAATAGACCTAATTGATATTTACAGGATATTCCACCTGAAAGCAGCAGAATACACTTTCTTCTCAAATGCTCATGGAACATTCTCCAGGGTAGATCACATCTTCAGTCACAAATCAAGCCTCGGTAAATTTAAGAAAATTGAAATCATATGAAGCATTTTTCGACCACAATGCTATGAAATTAGAAATCAATTACAGGAAAAGAAAGGTAAAAATTACAAACACATGAAGGCTAAACAACATGCTATTAAAGAATCAAGAGATTACTGAAGAAATCAAAGCAGAAATACAAAAATACCTAGAAACAAATGATGATGAAAACACGACGACCCAAAACCTGTGGGATGCAGCAAAAGCAGTTCCAAAAGGGAAGTTTATAACAATAAAATCCTACGTCAAGAAACAAGAAAAATCTCAATTAAACAACCTAATATTACACCTAATGCAACTAGAGAAAGAAGAAAGAACAAAGCCCAAAGTTAGTAGAAAGAAAGAAATCATAAAGATAAGAACAGAAATAAAGGAAATAGAAACCAAGAAAACAATAGCAAGATCAATAAAAGTAAAAGGTGGTTCTTTGAAAAGATAAACAAAATTGATAAACCTTTAGCCACACTCATCAAGAAAAAAAGGGAGAGGATTCAAATCAATAAAATTAGAAACAAAAAAGAAGTTACAACTGACCTCACAGAAATACAAAGTATCATAAGAGAGCACTACAAGGAACTATATACCAATAAAATGGACAACCTGGAAGAAACGGACAAATTCTTAGAAAATCTACATTTCAAGACTGAACCAGGAAGAAATAGAAAATATGAACAGACCAATCACAAGTAATGAAATTGAAATTGTGATTAAAACATCTTCCAAAAAACAAGAGTCCAGGACCAGATGGCTTAGCTCTGGATTAGCTCTTCTCTAAGTTTTACCAAACATTTAGAGAAGAGCTAACAACCATCCTTCTCAAACTCTTCCAAAAAATAGCAGAGGAAGGAAAACTCCCAAACTCATTCTATGAGGCCACCATCACTCTGATACCCAAACCAGCCAAAGATACTACAAAAAAAGAAAACCACAGGCCAATATCATTGATGAACATAGATGCAAAAATCCTTAACAAAATACTAGCAAACAGAATCCAACAACACTTTAAAGTATCATACACCATGATCAAGTGGGATTTATCCCAGGGATGCAAGGATTCTTCGATATACACAAATCAGTCAATGTGATACACCATATTAACAAACTGAAGAATAAAAACCATATGATCATCTCAATAGATGACTGAGAAAATAGAAAAAGTCTTTCAACAAAAATCAACACCCAATTATGCTAAAAACACTCCAGAAATTGGGAACATAGTGAACATACCTCAAAGTAATAAAGAAACCCACAGCAAACATTATTCTCAGTGGTGAAAACCTGAAAGCATTTAATCTAATTTCAGGAACAAGACAAGTGTGTCCACTCTCACCAATATTTTTTTCCCCATTTTTATTCCTTATTTTTTTTTCTTTTTTAACATCTTTATTAGAGTATAACCACTTTACAATGATGTGTCAGTTTCTGCTTTATAACAAAGTGAATCAGATATATATATATATATATATATATATCTCTACACATATGTCCCCATATCTCTTCCCTCTTGCATCTCCCTCCCTCCAACCCTCCCTATCCCACACCTCTAGGTGGTCACAAAGCACCGAGCTGATCTCCCTGTGCTATGTGGCTGTTTCCACTAGCTATCTATTTTATGTTTTGCAGTGTATATATGTCCATGTCACTCTCTCACTTCGTCACAGCTTACCCCCTCCCAATATCCTCAAGTCCATTCTCTAGTAGGTCTGCATCTTTATTCCCATCTTACCCCTAGGTTCTTCATGACATTTCTTTTTATCTTAGATTCCATATATATGTGTTAGCATACGGTATTTGTCTTTCTCTTTCTGACTTACGTCACTCTGTATGACAGACTCTAGGTCCATCCACCTCACTAAAAATAACTCAATTTCATTTCTTTATATGGCTGAGTAATACTCCACTGTATATATGTGCCACAGCTTCTTTATCCATTCATCTGTTGATGGAAACTTAGGCTGCTTCCATCTCCTGGCTATTGTAAATAGAGCTGCAATGAACATTTTGATACATGACTCTTTTTGAATTACGGTTTTCTCAAGGTATATGCCCAGTAGCAGGATTGCTGGGTCATATGGTAGTTCTATCTGTAGTTTTTTAAGGAACCTCCATACTGCTCTCCACAGTGGCTGTACCAATTCACATTCCCAACAGCAGTGCAAGAGTGTTCCCTTTCTTCCACACCCTCTCCAGCATTTATTGTTTGTAGATTTTTTGATGATGGCCATTCCGACCGGTGTGAGATGATATCTCATTGTAGTTGTGATTTGCATTTCTCTAATGATTAATGATGTTGAGCATTCTTTCATGTGTTTGTTGCCAGTCTGTATATCTTCTTTGGAGAAATGTCTGTTTAGGTCTTCTGCCCATTTTAGGGTTGGGTTGTTTGTTTTTTTGTTATTGAGCTGCATGAGCTGCTTGTAAATTTTGGAGATTAATCCTTTGTCCTTCATTTGCAAATATTTTCTCCCATTCTGAGGGTTGACTTTTGGTCTTGATTATGGTTTCCTTTGCTATGCAAAAGCTTTTAAGTTTCATTAGGTCCCATTTGTTTATTTTTGTTTTTATTTCCATTTCTCTAGGAGTTGGATCAAAAAGGATCTTGCTGTGATTTATGTCATAGAGTGTTCTGCCTATGTTTTCCTCTAAGAGTTTGATAGTTTCTGGCCTTACATTTAGGTCTTTAATCCATTTTGAGCTTATTTTTGTGTATGGTGTTAGGGAGTGTCCTACTCTCATACTTTTACATGTATCTGTCCAGTTTTCTCAGCACCACTTATTGAAGAGGCTGTCCTTTCTCCACTTTATATTCCTGACGCCTTTATCAAAGATAAGGTGACCATATGTGCGTGGGTTTATCTCTGGCTTTCCTATCCTGTTCCATTGATCTATATTTCTGTTTTTGTGCCAGTACCATGCTTTCTTGATTACTGTAGCTTTGTAGTATAGTCTGAAGTCAGGGAGCCTGATTCCTCGAGCTCCATTTTTCATTCTCAAGATTGCTTTGGCTATTCGGGGTCTTTTGTGTTTCCATACAAATTGTGAAATTTTTTGTTCTAGTTCTGTGAAAAATTCCAGTGGTAGTTTGATAGGGATTGCATTGAATCTTTAGATTGCTTTGGGTAGTAGAGTCATTTTCACAACGCTGATTCTTCCAATCCAAGAACATGGTATATCTCTCCATCTTTTTGCATCATTTTTAACTTCTTTCATCAGTGTCTTATAATTTTCTGCATACAGGTCTTTTGTCTCTTTAGGTAGGTTTATTCATAGATATTTTATTCTTTTTGTTGCAATGTTAAATGAGAGTGTTTCCTTAATTTCACTTTCGGGTTTTACATCATTATTGTATAGGAATGTGAGAGATTTCTGTGCATTAATTTTTTATCCTGCTACTTTATCAAATTCATTGATTAGCTCTAGTAGTTTTCTGGTAGCATTTTAGGATTCTCTATGTATAGTATCATGTCATCTGCAAACAGTGACAGCTTTACTTCTTCTTTTCTGATTTGGATTCTTTTTATTTCCTTTTCTTCTCTGATTGCTGTGGCTAAAACTTCCAACACTATGTTGAATAATAGTGGTGAGAGTGGGCAACCTTTTCTTGTCTCTGATCTTAGTGGAAATGGTTTCAATTTTTCACCATTGAGGATGATGTTGCCTGTGGGTTTGTCATGTATGACCTTTATTAAGTTGAGGAAAGTTCCCTCTATGCCTACTTTCTGCAGGGTTTTTATCATAAATGGGTGTTGAATTGTGTCGAAAGCTTTCTCTGCATCTATTGGGATGATCATATGGTTTTTCTCCTTCAATTTGTTAATATGGTGTATCATGTTGATTGATTTGTGTATATTGAAGAATCCTTGCATTCCTGGAATAAACCCCACTTGATCATGGTGTATGATCCTTTTAATGTGCTGTTGGATTCTGTTTGCTAGTATTTTGTTGAGGATTTTTGCATCTATGTTCATCAGTGATATTGGCCTGTAGTTTTCTTTGTTTGTGAGATGTTTGTACGCTTTTGGTATCAGCGTGATGGTGACCTTGTAGAATGAGTTTAGGAGTGATCCTCCCAGTGCTATATTTTGGAAGATTTTGAGAAAGGTAGGTGTTAGCTCTTCTCTAAATGTTTGATAGAATTCACCTGGGAAGCCATCTGGTCCTGAGCTTTTGTTTGTTGGAAGATTACTAATCACATTCTCAATTTCAGTGCTTCTGATTGCTCTGTTCATGTTTTCTATTTCTCCCTGGTTCAGTCTTGAAATGTTGCAGTTTTTCTAAGAATTTGTCCATTTCTTCTAGGTTGTCCATTTTATTGGCATATAGTTGCTTGTAGTAATCCCTCATGATTCTTGCTATTTCTGCAGTGTCAGTTGTTACTTCTTTTTCATTTCTCATTCTATTGATTTCAGTCTTCTCCCTTTCTTTCTTGATAAGTCTGGCTAATGGTTTATCAATTTTTTTTTTATCTTCTCAAAGAACCAGCTTTTAGTTTTATTGATGTTTGCTCTTGTTTCCTTCATTTCTTCTTCATTTATTTCTGATCTGATCTTTATGATTTCTTTCCTTCTGCTAACTTTGGGGTTTTTTGTTCTGCTTTCTCTAATTGCTGTAGATCTATGTTTAGGTTGTTTATTTAAGATTTGTCTTGTTTCTTAAGGTACGCTTGTATAGCTATAAACTTCCCTCTTAGAACTACTTTTGCTGCATCCCATAGGTTTTGGGTCGTTTGGTTTCCATTGTCATTTGTTTGTAGGTATTTTTTGATTTCCTCTTGGATTTCTTCAGTGATCTCTTGGTTATTAAGTAGTGTGGTGTTTAGCTTCCATGTGTTTGTATTTCTTACAGATTTTTTTCCTGTAATTATATCTAGTCTCACAGCATTGAGGTCAGAATAGATACTTGATACCATTTCAACTTTCTTAAATTTACCAAGGGTTGATTTGTGACCTAAGATATGATCTATCCAGGAGAATGTTCCATGAGCACTTGAGTAGAATGTGTATTCTGTTGTTTTTGGATGAAATGTCCTATAAATATCAATTAAAACTATCTTGTTTAATGTATCATTTAAAGCTTGTGTTTCCTTATTTATTTTCATTTTGGATGATCTGTCCATTGGTGAAAGTGGTGTGTTAAAGTCCCCTACTATTATTGTGTTCCTGTTGATTTCCCCTTTTATGGCTGTTAGTATTTGCCTTATGTATTGAGGCACTCCTATGTTGGGTGTATAAATATTTACAATTGTTATATCTTCTTCTTGGATTGATACCTTGATCATTATGTAGTGTCCTTCTTTGTCTCTTGTAAAGTCTATTTTGCCTGATATGAGAATTGCTACTCCAGCTTTCTTTTGATTTCCATTTGCATGGAATATCTTTTTCCATCTCCTCACTTTCAGTCTAGTCTGTATGTTTCCCTAGGTCTGAAGTTGGTCTCTTGTAGACAGCATGTACACGAGTCTTGTTTTTGTATCGATTCAGCCAGTCTATGTCTTTTTTTTTTTTTTTTTTTTTTTTTTGCGGTACGCGGGCCTCTCACTGTTGTGGCCTCTCCCGTCGTGGAGCACAGGCTCCGGACGCACAGGCTTAGTGGCCATGGCTCACGGGCCCAGCCACTCTGCGGCATGTGGGATCCTCCCAGAGCAGGGCACGAACTCGTGTCCCCTGCATTGGCAGGCGGACTCTTAACCACTGCGCCACCAGGGAGCCCCAGTCTATGTCTTTTGTTTGGAGCATTTAAACCATTTACATTTACGGTAATTATCAATATGTATGTTCCTATTACCATTTTCCTAATTGTTTTGTTTTTAGTATTGTAGGTCTTTTCCTTCTCTTGTGGGTTCTGCCTAGATAAGTTCCTTTAGCATTTGTTGTAAAGCTGGTTTGGTGGTGCTGAATTCTCTTATCTTTTGCTTGTCTGTAAAGCTTTTAATTTCTCTGTCAAATCTGAATGAGATCCTTGCTGGGTAAAGCAATCTTGGTTGTAGGTTTTTCTCTTTCATCACTTTAAATATGTCCTGCCACTCCCTTCTGGCTTGCAGAGTTTCTGCTGAAAGATCAACTGTTCACCTTATGGGGATTCTCTTATGTGTTACTTGTTTTTTTTCCCTTGCTGCTTTTAATATTTGTATTCAATTTTTAATAGTTTGATTAATATGTGTCTTGGCATGTTTCTCCTTGTATTTATCCTGTATGGGACTTTCTGTGCTTCCTGGACTTGATTAACTATTTCCGTTACCATATTAGGGAAGTTTTCAACCACAATCTCTTCTAGAATTTTCTCAGTCCCTTTCTTTTTCTCTTCTCCTTCTGGGACTCCTATCTTTGAATGTTGTTGTGTTTAATGTTGTCCCATAGGTCTCTGAGACTGTCCTCAATTCTTTTCATTATTTTTTCTTTCTTCTGCTCTGCAGTAGTTATTTCCACGTTTTTATCTTCCAAGTCACTTAGTCATTCTTCTGCCTCAGTTATTCTGCTATTGATCCCTTCTAGAGAATTTTTACTTTCATTTATTGTTTTGTTCATCTCTGTTTGTTTGCTCTTTAATTCTTCTAGGTCCTTCTTAAACATTTCTTGTATTTTCTCCATTGTATTTCCAAGATTTTGGATCATCTTTACTATCATTATTCTGAACCCTTTTCCAGGTAGACTTCCTAGTTCCTCTTCATTTATTAGGTCTGGTGGGTTTTTGCCTTGCTCCTTCATCTGCTGTGCATTTGTCTGTCTTCCCATTATGCTTAAATTACTGTGTTTGGGGTCTCCTTTTTGCAGGCTGAAGGTTCATGGTTTCCATTATTATTATTATTTGCGGTATGCAGGCCTCTCACTGTTGTGGCCTCTCCCATTGCGGAGCACAGGCTCCAGACACACAGGATCAGCAGCCATGTCTCACGGGCCCAGCCGCTCCGCGGCATGTGGGATCTTCCTGGACTTGG
The DNA here is from genome assembly GCF_951394435.1 of Stenella coeruleoalba. NCBI lineage: Eukaryota > Metazoa > Chordata > Mammalia > Artiodactyla > Delphinidae > Stenella > Stenella coeruleoalba. The sequence goes on from NC_137163.1 coordinate 43,799,789, forward strand.
GCACGAACCCATGTCCCCTGCATTGGCAGGCAGACTCTCAACCACTGCACCACCAGGGAAGCCCATAATTTCCATTATTTTTGATGTCTGTCCACAGTGGCTAAGTTTGGTTCAGTGGGCTGTGTAGGCTTCCTGGTCGAGGGGACTAGTGCCTGTGTTCTGGTAGATGAGGCTGGATCTTGCCTTTCTGATGGGCAGGTCCATGTTTGGTGGTGTGTTTTTGGGTGTCTGTGGCTTTATTATGATTTTAGGCAGCCTCTGTGCTAATGCATGGGGTTGTGTTCCTGTCTTGCTAGTTGTTTGACATAGGGTGACCTGCACTGTAGCTTGCTGGTCATTGAGTGGAGCTGGGTCTTGACATTGAGATGGAACTCTCTGGGAGATATTTGCCATTTGATATTATGTTGAGGTGGGAGATCTCTTGTGGACCAGTGTCCTGACGTTGGCTCTCCTACCACAGTGGCACAGCCCTGACGCCTGGCTGGAGCACCAAGAGCCTGTCCTCCACATGGCTTAGAATAAAAGGGAGAAAAAAAAAAGAAAGAAGAAGATAAAATAAAATAATGTAAAATAAAATAAAGTTATTAAAATAGAAAATAATTATTAAGAAAAAAATTTTTTAAGTAATAAAAAACCAAAAAAGGACAGATGGAACCCTAAGGCAAATGGTAAAAGCAAAGCTCTACAGAGAAAATCACACACCGAAGCATACACATACACACTCACAAAAAGAAAAATGGGAAAAAATATATATATATCATTTATCCCAAGTCCACCTCCTCAATTTGGGATGATTTGTTGTCTATTCAGTTATTTCACAGATGCAGGATACATCAAGTTGATTGTGGAGGCTTAATCCACTGCTCCTGAGGCTGTTGGGAGAAATTTTCCTTTCTCTTCTTTTGTCACACAGCTCCTGGGGTTCAGCTTCGGGTTTAGACAAGCCTCTGCATGTAGGTTGCCTGAGGGCTTCTGTTCTTCGCTCAGACAGGACGGGGTTAAAGGAGCATCTGATTCGGGGACTCTGGCTCACTCAAGCCGGCGGGAGGGAAGAAAACGGATGCTGGGTGAGCCTGTGGCAGTGGAGGCCAGCATGATGTTGCACCAGCCTGAGGCGCACTGTGCCTTCTCCCGGGGAAGGTGTCCCTGGATCATGGCACCCTGGCAGTAGCGGGCTGCAGAGGTGCCCAGGAGGGGTGGTGTGGATAGTGACCTGTGCTTGCTCATAGGCTTCTTGGTGGCTGCAGCAGCAGCCTTAGCATCCCATGCCCATCTCTGGGGTCCACGCTGATAGCCACAGATTGTGCCCGTCTCTGGAGCTTCTTTAAGTGGCACTCTTAATGCCCTCTCCTAGTGCACCAGGAAACAAAGAGGCAAGAAAAAGACTTTTGTCTCTTCGGCAGCTTCAGACTTTTTCTCGGACTCCCTCCCGGCTAGCTGTGGTGCACTAGACTCCTTCAGGCTGTGTTCACGCAGCTTACCCCAGTTCTTTCCCTGGGATCCGACCTCCGAAGCCCGAGCCTCACCTCCCAGCCCCAACCTGTCTCAGCGGGTGAGCAGACAAGCCTCTCGGGCTGGTGAGTGCTGGTCAGCACCAGTCCTCTGTGTGGGAATCTCTCTGCTTTTCCCTCCGCACCCCTGTTGCTGCGCTCTCCTCCGTGGATCCGAAACTCCTCCCCTCCACCACCCGCAGTCTCTGCCCATGAAGGGGCTTCCTAGTGTGTGGAAACCTTTCCTCTTTCACAGCTCCCTCCCACTGGTGCAGGTCCCAACCCCATTCTTTGTCTCTGTTTTTTCTTTTTTCTTTTACCCTACCCAGGTATGTGGGTAGTTTCTTGCCTTCTGGGAGGTCTGAGTTCTTCTGCCAGCATTCAGTAGGTGTTTTGTTGGAGTTGTTCCACATGTAGATGTATTTCTGATGTAGTTGTGGGGAGGAAGGTGATCTCCACGTCTTACTCTTCAGCCATCTTGAAGCTCCTCCACTCTCACCACTATTATTCAACATAGTTTTGGAAGTCCTAGCCATGCCAATTAGAGAAAAAAAGAAATAAAAAGGATTCAAATTGTAAAAGAAGAAGTAAAACTCTGACTGTTTGCAGATTACATGATCCTATACATAGAAAATCCTAAAGAGGCCACCAGAAAACTACTAGAGCTAATCAATGAGTTTAGTAAAGTTGCAGGATACAAAATTTATACGCAGAAATGTCTTGCATTCCGATACACTAACAATGAAATATCAGAAAGAAATTAAGGAGACAATCCCATTTTCTATTGCAACAAAAAGAATAAAATACCTAGGAATAAACCTACCTAAGGAGGTAAAAGACCTGTAAGCAGTAAATTATAAGATGCTGATGAAAGAAATTAAAAAAGTTGGAAATAGATGGAGAGATATACCATGTTCTTGGATTGGAGGAATTGATATTGTGAAAATGACTGTACTACTCAAAGCAATCTACAGATTCACTGCAATCCATGTCAAATTACCAATGGCAAATTTCACAGAATTAGAACAAAAAATATTACAATTTGTATGGAAACAGAAAATACACCAAACAGTCAAAACAATCTTGAGAAAGAAAAACAGAGCTGGAGGAATCAGGCTCCCTGTCTTCAGACTATATTACAAAGCTACAGTAATGAAACAGTATGGTACTGGCACAAAAACACAAGCATAGATCAATGGACCAGGATAGAAAGTCCATAGATAAACCCATGCACTTATAGTCACCTAATCTATTACAAGGAGGCAAAAATATACAATGGAGAAAAGACAGTCTCTTCAATAAATGTTGCTGGGAAAAGTAGACAGCTACATGCAGAAGAATAAAATTAGACTACTCCTTAACACCATACAGAAAAATAAAATCAAAAGGCTTAAAGAGCTAAATGTAAGACCAGACACTATAAGACTCATAGAGGAAAACATAGGAAGAGCACTCTTTGACATAAATCACAGCAAGTTCTTTTTTGACCCACCTCCTAGAGTAATGGAAATAAAAACAAAAATAAACAAGTGGGACCTAATAAAACTTATAAGCTTTTGCACAGCAAAGGAAACCATAAACAAGACAGAAAGACAACCCTCATAATGGGAGAAAATATTTGCAAATGAAGCAACTGACAAAGGATTAATCTCCAAAATATACAAGCACCTCATGCAGCTCAATATGAATGAAACAAACAACCCAACCAAAAAATGAATGGAAGACCTGTATAGACATTTCTCCAAAGAAGACATACAGATGGCAAACAAACACATGAAAAGCTGCTGAACATCACTGATTATTAGAAAAATGCAAATCAAAACTACAATGAGGTATCACCTCACACAGGTCAGAATGGCCACCATCAAAAAGTCTACAAAAAATAAGTGCTGGAGAGGGTGTGGAGAAAAGGGAACCCTCTTGCACTGTTGGTGGGAATGTAAATTGATAAAACCACTATGGAGAACAGTATGGAGGTTCCTTTAAAAACTTAAAATAGAACTACCATATGACCAAACAATCCCAGTACTGGGCATATAGCCAGAGAAAACCATGATTCAAAAAGACACATACACCCCAATGTTCTTTGCAGCACTATTTACAATAACCAGGCATGGAAACAACCTCAATGTCCATCAACAGAGGAATGGATAAAGAAGATGTGGTACATATATACAATGGAATATTACTCAGCCATAAAAATTAACAATATTAGGTCATTTGTAGAGATGTGGATGGACCTAGAGTCTGTCATACAGAGTGAAGCATGTCAGAAAGAGAAAAATAAATATCGTATATTAATGCATATATGTGGAATCTAGAAAAATGGCATAGATGACCTTATTTGCCAAGCAGAAATAGAGACACAGACATAGAGAAAAAATGTATAGATACCAAGGGGGAAAGGGGTGGGGTGGGAGGAATTGGGAGATTGGGATTGACACATATACATTATTGATACTATTCATAAAATAGACAACTGATGGGAGCATAGTGTATAGCACAGGGAACTCTTCTTAATGCACTCTGGTGTTCTAAATTGGAGGGAAATCCAAAAGGGAGGGGATATATGTATATGTATGCCTGATTCATTTTGCTGTGCAATAGAAGCTAACACAACTTTATAAAGCAACTATACTCCTATAAAAATTAATTTAAAAAAGAGATATCTATACTCTCATGTCATATATATATATATATATGTGTGTATGTTAATTCATGTTTATATTTATATGTTTATTTATACTTATATATGAAGGAAATTCTGTCATTTGTGACAACATGGATGAGCCTGGAGGGCATTATGCTAAGTGAAATAAGCCAGCTAGAAAGAATAATACCACATGGTATCATCTATGTGGAATCAAGAAAAAAAAATGTTGAACACATAGAAGCAAATAGTAAAAAAGTAGTTACTGGAGTTGGGGAGTGGAACAAATAGGGAGAGTTTGGTAAAGGGTACCAACTTTCAGTTATAAAATAAATAAGGTCTGGGGCAATAATGTTACTATAGTTGATAACACTATTCTATAATCAAAATTTGCTAAGAGAGTAGAACTTACACATTCTCACACACACAAAAAAGGTAAATCTGTGAGGTGATGGATATGTTAACTAATTTGATGATGGGGGGAATCCTTTCACAATGTATACATATATCAAATCATCATGCTATACACTTTAAATATCTTACAGTTTTGTCAATGATACCCCAATAAAGCTGAAACAAAAGAGGATGCTGGGAGGAAACTTTTGGAGGTGATGGATATGTTTATGATGTAGATTGTGGTGATGGTTCATGGATGCATACTTATTTCCAAATTCATCAATTTGTATATATATGAAATATGCTTTTTGTATGTCAATCATAACTCAATAAACTGGTTAAAAAAACCCTCAAGAATAGGCAAATATTCGTCTAAAAAACTGAAGTGAACATTGAGATTGGTTAAGCCGTGTCTATATAACTTCTAGTATGGGTATAAAACTTAAAGTGAATGCTAAAATGGTCTAGATGCATACTGTAATGAATAGCAATAATTTTTAAGTAAAATTTTATGTATGTGTTATACAAACAGATATGTGTTTTTGGATATGTACATATTTATATATTCAAAAATCTATTTCAGACCAACCTGTGTTAAAATCTTAGTTTTACCACTTAGTTTTGTGTGAGCTTGGACAAATATCTTCCTAGCATCTGCACTCATATATTCACACCCTAAGTATACATATAACATACATGCAATAGGACAATCCAACAAAATGTATAAAATAATTTTATCTAGTTGCCAGGACTATGTGAAATTTTCTTATTTCTTCTATGTATGTCTTGCCTTACTCAAATTTTTAAAGCAAGTATTTATTACTTCAGCAATCACAAAATGTCAATAAATACAAGAAAAAAGATACTAAAATTTAAAACTATAATTTTAGTTAAGGATCTTTTCTTCTGAAAATCAAATCTTCTGCACAACTAGGAATCCGGGTTGTTTTAGTCGAACCTGTACTGGTAAGCATGTTAATCACACATGCCAATCTATACATCTTGGAATCTCAAAATAACATCATTAGAATTACTGACATTTTTTAATATGCTATTAATTATTGACATCATTGAAAGGAGGTAAAGAATGGCTGCTGAGAACAGGGTGCTGTGGTCAAACTGCCATGGGTCCTCACTCATTCACATCATCTTACCCAGGGTAAGTTACATAACCTCTCTGGGACCTTACTTTTCTAACCTGTAAACTAAGAATAATAGGAGAGCTCATATCATAGCTTGATTCTGAGAAAGAAGTCAGATGTGGCTGATGAGGAATCTGAAGTTTGGGGAAGCAGCAGGTCAGTTTTCAATGGTAGAACTGACACTCTAGAGCTCTGCCTCATTGCCCTTGGTTCCTCCCTGACCCTGAAAGCCAGTTCTTAGTCTGGGATTCCTGCTGAGTTTTGTTATCTCCATCCTTCTGCCTGGGCTGAAACTGTATTTGGTGCTTCTGTCCTGACATCAAAATTCCTTTGCTACTGACAAATCATTTATTTGGGAACTTTTGAAGCTCTATCCTGTAACATTTGTAGCCACCATATTCTGACCACTTAAAGTTTCTATTCAATACAACTCTCATGTATTAAGGATCAAATAGGAAAAGATAAACATGTGATTTCCACTCTAACTCTGAAAATATCTATTATACAGACATTATAGCCAAGGGTGTTTTTTGTAGAGTTAAGACCACACAAGCTCCTTTAAATACTTACAACAGGACCATGTACTCTCTGCAGATATAAATGGATGTATAGAGCAATGGTAGGTGCATCACGATCGTTGTGCTTAGACACTTTTGGCTTTGATTTGCAGTCATCATATTGAGATTATTCACTCTTCTCTTTCTTCACTTGGCTGTCCTATTCTTTTTTTTCTGTCCCTCTTGCCTGAATTGAAGCAAGTCATCCAAGCTATAATTTGGAGGTAATTAATTTGGACAGCAAGCATAAACCTAGCACTTGGGGGCTAACTTGAAGCTCAGTTAACTCACCAGATGAATTATTTTTAAGTAGCTGCTCTTCCAAAGACCCATTAATAAGACAGGTGTTTAACCTCCCGTGCCACATCTGACTTAGTCCTAGTGGAGCACCAAGTTTCTTGAATGTATCAATAGAATATTTTGGTGTGGCTTTTCATTTACCTGTCACCAAGGCAACTGTTTAATTAATTTACCTTTTTTTTTTTTTGAGATAAACAAACTCCAAAACCAGAACAGAACAGGGAAAGACATGTTATTCTCACATCAGAAAGTAGAAAATGCTATGATCTTGTTCATTGAGTGATTATGAAACATATATACTATATTTCAAAAGCATACACTTTATATCAAGGACCTACCTGACCACTTCCCAAAATGTACTCCCTCTGAGAAGCACACAGCCCTCAGAACATTGTTCACAAAGTGTGTTTGCAGCCATTATATCAATACTTCTGAAAAATGATGAAATTTGCAATCAGCAACTAAAAAGTCTTCAAGGACATGCTCACGAGAACACAACATTTTCAAACCTGAAACAGATGTGCAACTACACGAGGCTCAGTTCCTTGAGGCCCTTTTTGTACTGGGAAGTATCACCCAGATGTTGCTACTTGAAAGGCCTTCACTGACTTGCATATTCTCTTTAACATGATACAACAGTGACCTAGCTCCTTAGTTCAGAGGGGTAGCACAAATGTAGCAGAAAATGCAATTTCACAGCATGGTAACTGGTCACTGGTCTCTGCTTTCACCTTAGTAATAAACTGAATCATGTTGTCTGACTAAGGATCATACTCTTGTGCTCCACTTATTCTAGTCATGCTCCACTGACATATGTTTAGTCAAATGGACAGAAGCTAACCTCAACTTCTCCATCCTCCAGAAACACTTAAGTCTGTTTCACCTGATTTAACATCGGTGCATATGTGCCTTACAAACCTTTATTAAAGACCACTAATCTTAATTTTCAGAAAAGGGCACTGTTGAATCTGATGAATTTAAAACATGGAAGGATGAAAACCAAGAATTTCACAAGATTGTTTTTGTTAAAAATGCTTTATTAGTCAAGACTGCCAAATGGGGACTATATCAAAGGTAATGCTACTATGAAGAAGAAAAGTACTTTTCTTCCCCAAACATATGTTTCACAGCTGAGTCCTGTTCTCAGTTTTAAGTCTTGTTTCATGTGGCAGTCTGATTCTATTCTTTGGTGTAAAGCCCAAATGTCTCTGATGATACTTTCCCTGTCTTCCCAGACTTAGATTCAGACACTGAAACATTAAACTGAACACAGAGTAAAGTATTAACATGAGACTGAGTCTCCATGAAATTAACTCAGATGACATATTTGTCCAAAGGAAAAAGTAAAACAAAAGTCACTTTTTGTTAGTTGAAAAACATTTGAGGAAAGTTGAGTGCTTTTTTTCTCCATAAATATTCTTTCCTTTTCATTTTGAAAAGTGAATAAGGTGAGAAAGGAAAGGCAAATAATGGAAGGAGATTAAGAATTTTTGAAAATTGGCAGAAGAAAATATGAAGATTTAAAAATGGTGTTGATGTATAGAGAAAGAAATGTCATAGTAAGAGTGGTTAATGTTGTTAACAGACATTTTAAAGGTGCATATGCATTAATGCTAACTCCACTGAAAAAGATGTAACCATTTCTGAGGATGAAAAGGTTAAGGTTAGCTTCTATATGTTCTGCTCACCATATGTCAATGGTTTATGACTAAAATAATTGCTGCAGTGCTTCCTCCACTCAGAAAGAGAGAAACTGTAGAGAAAAAAGGGAGTACATTTGCTCTTTCATGAGTTTTTATGATTCCTTAGCAAGCTTGGCCTATTCTTGATGACTTCAAATCTTATTTTTGTGAGTTTCTTCTCAATATTCAAGAGCTCCACTCAGTTACTGACAAAACTGACCTTATAATTCCAAAGCCAAATTTTCTTAGGCCTTATAATAGTTTGAGTAACAAATGAGATCACACAGATGTTTGTACTGAAATTTCATTAATTCACAATCTCTATTTACTTAAAGAGAACTTCAGCTCCTCCAGCTTCTCCCCTGTTCCACCACACCTCCAGTTCGTGGGAGGCCTTATGGGCTCAATAACAAGTCCACTCTCATGGCAGCCATGGTGCTCTGTGACAGTCACCACAGCTTCCTGAGAAACAAGTCTTCCCACACTCCTGTGGACACAGGAGAGTCCTTGTCTTCTTTGCATGGACCCACAGGCAAGAACCTACTCTTCCGCCCCTTTGCCCACTCTCTCTCCCTCCTCCCCCTGAGCACAGAATAATTATTTTGCCTGGGTCTCTCCTGGGTCTTTTTCTGTGGCAGAATCAGGGAGACAGCATGTTTTTCTGTGGATCACATACTGTTAGAAACATTCCTAAAATAGAGTTGTTTGGGCCACAGTGGGGTGTGACTTTTAGTGAAAGTTCTCTTTTAGTTTTATTTACTGCATTCTCTAGGATTTAACTGTGTCAGAAAATTGAAGCTAGAAATATATTTATGTGGCAGACACTGTACTCAAAAATCCACACTCTCCTCCAAATATCTACTCTTTTTATTCATCAAGTTAATCATTCCTGGTTCCTTCTTTGTGCCAAATGATCCCTCAACACTACTACCAGTAGACTTTCCTTGGCTCATTCAACAGAGCTTCAGATTTGCCAAGGTATTTACCAAAGCTATATACATACTATGATTTCTTAAAAGTTAGGTCAGTTTCACCTCAATTTTTTTTTTTTTTTTTTTTTTTTTTTTGTGGTACGTGGGCCTCTCACTGTTGTGGCCTCTCCTGATGCGGAGCACAGGCTCCGAATGTGCAGGCTCAGCGGCCATGGCTCACGGGCCTAGCCACTCCACAGCATGTGGGATCTTCCTGGACCAGGGCATGAACCCTTGTACCCTGCATCGGCAGGCGGACTCTCAACCACTGCGCCGCCAGGGAAGCCCTCACCTCAATTTTTAAATTGGATATTTCAATGGGGCATGAAGATTCAATACATTCAAAATTCCTAAAATAATTACCAGACAGAGATATAAATTTACAAAGGAAAATACCTGAAAATTCGTTTCATGACTATTATCTCTTTACCTACCTTAGAGTTTGGGCCAGACTACATGGACATCTGGAAGGAATTTTAGAAATAAACTCCTGGGATGAAATACCGTGTGTTATGAATTCCACCATTCTGAGGCCTAGTTAGAGGGGCTTCCCAGGACCTCTCAAAGAAGTTGATTTATGTCTCCTGCAGTTGGAACATTTACAATGGACTCATGTCATATTTTGCCAGTTCAATATAATGGTAGACAGGCTGGCTGGCTGCTCCAAGATTGAGAAGTGTCACAAGGCCAGAAATGGCTTGTATCCCTATGATTTGTTGAGGCAAGATTTTCAAGACCACATGAGATAGGGAGGTTCTGTCCAAGAGGAATACCTAAAGCCCCAAACAGACCTCAGCACAGAGTAACTGAAAGTTAGCCAAACTAGGAAGTCTCAAGACCAGTCTAAAATGGTATCAGGGAAAGGAAAACTTTCTTATACTTCTTACCTGCCCTCTTTCCATATTACCTCTCATCCCTTCACCCCAACCATCTCCCCACCGTGAAAATCAGTAGCTATCAAGTGGTGGAGGAGATGATCCAAAAAGAGGAAAGAGACTGACCACACTCTCTTCTTCCAGGGAAAGAAGAGCCCCTATAAGAGCACCTTCTAGTTGTGGGATGAGAAGGAATGTATGCTCTTGAATGAAGGATCTGCACGTTCTAATTTTTAAATTGAGACTCTATCTTCTGATTTGAATAGACTAGAAAGACTCTGACCAGAGAGTCACAGAAATGCCAGATTTTTATCCAGTCATGGAAAACTAACCCCAGTAATTAAAGACAAAAGGACAATGAGAGTACAAAATAATGTTGCTTTATGAAAACACTCCATGAATACTGTGTGTTCAATACTCCAGGTGCGGTAGCTACAAATCCAAGATGACAACAGGGGAGAGTCTCATACCTACAGACACTTTCCAATAGATGGAAACAAATCACTTTACAAAATCTGACATCCAAAAACTCTCAACAGACTAGAAGTACAAGGGAAGCTTCCTCAATCTCATAAAGAACATCTAAAAAAAACAAAAAAAAAACCCAGTTACTATCATACTAATGGTGAAAGACTGAATGTGAATGCTTTCCACCTAAGATTGAGAACGAGGCAAAGACGTCTGATCTTATTACTTCTATTTAGTATTGTATGGGGGGTTCTAACCAGAGAAATTTATTTAAAAAGATAAAGGAAAGAAAAAAAGAGAGAAAAATTTTTTGAAAAGGCATTTAAGTAGGAAAGAAATAAGTAAAGAAATAAGTAAAACTCTTTATTAGCAGTGACATGTTCCTGTTTGTAGATAATCCCAAAGAATCATAAAAATTACTACAACTGAGTTTAGCAAGGGCACAGGGCATAAAATCAAAATACAAAACATCAATTGTATGCTAGGAATGGACAATCCAAAATGAAACTAAGAAAGCAATTTTATGCATAATTGGATAAAAATAGAATACTTAAAAAGTTAACAAAAGTGTATGAGACTTGTACACTGAAACTAGGAAATATTGTGTGAAAATTTTAAAGATATAAATAAATAAAGTGACATCTTATGCTCATGGATTGGAAATCTTAATATTGTCAAAATGGCAATTCTCCCCAAATTCACCTATAAATTCAATGCGAACACTATCAAATTCCCAGCTGACATTTTAGTAGAAATTATAAGCTGATCCTAAAATATATGTAGAAATGCAAGAGACCTAGAACTGCCAAAACAATTTTTAAAAGAAAAATAAATTGGAGGACTTTACTAATTTCAGAACTTGCTATAAAGCCACAGTAATTAAGACAATGTGATAGTCACACAGGGAAAGGCATATAGATCAATGGAACAGAACTGAGAGTCCATAAATAAACTCTTACATTTACGGTTGATTTTCAACAACAATATGAAGGCAGTTTAAGGGCAGAAACAATAGTCTTTTCAACAAATAGTGCTGAGACAATTGGATATCCACATACAAAAGAAACAAATAGATCTTCATCTCAAACTATAAAAAAATTTAACTCAAACTTGATCATAGACCTAAATGTAATAGCTAAAAATATAAAACCTTTAGAACAAACCATAGGAGAACAACACTTTAACCTTTGGTTAACAAAGAATTTTTGATATGACATCACAAACACAATCCATAAAAGAAAAGAATTCATTAATTGGGCCTCACTGAAATTAAAGACTTTTGTACTTGAAGCGACACAATTAAGAAAATAAAAAGGTAAGCCACAGACTAGAGAAAATATTTGAAAATCAAGTATCTTATAAAGGACTTATAAACAGAATATTTAAAGAACTCATAACTCAATGAAGTAAAACAACTCAATTTAAAAATAGGCAGAAAATGTGAATAGATATTTCACTATGCATCCATTAGAATGGCTATAATGAAAAAGACAAGTCAAAAGCAAGTACTGGAGTAGATTACTTTATATTGGTACAGCGAGTTTGGAAAGTAGTTTGTCAGTGTCTTCAAAAGTTAAACATAAACCTACAATACAACCCAGATTCTATTCCTGGGAATTTACCCAAGATAAATGAAAACTTATATCTATAAAGACATGTACATGAATGTTCACAGAGGCATCATTTGTAATAGTAACAAACTGAAAACAATAAAAATATCTGACAACTGATTAATAGATAAATAAAAGCCATACAAATGAAATATAATTCAGCAACATGAAGGAATATGCTACTAATATATGCTACTATATAGATGAACCTTAAAACGTTATTTATTTTTTATTTTATTTTACTTTTATTTTTGCGGTACGCGGGCCTCTCACTTTTGTGGCCTCTCCCGTTGCGGAGCACAGGCTCCGGACACGCAGGCTCAGCAGCCATGGCTCACGGGCCCAGCCGCTCCGCGGCATGTGGGATCTTCCCGGACTGGGGTACGAACCCGTGTCCCCTGCATCGGCAGGCAGACTCTCAACCACTGCGCCACCAGGGAAGCCCTAAAACGTTATGTTTTATTAACTCGTTCAACAAATATTTCTTTTTTTGTTCTGTTTTATTGAGATATAATTGACATTATATCTCATTGTATTAGTTTCATATATATTGTTAAATGATTACCACAATAAGTTTAGTTAACACCCATTACCAAATACAGTTACAATATAGTTACAAGATTTTTTTCTTGTGATGAGAACTTTTAAGATCTAGACTCTTAGCAACTTTTAAATATACAATACAGTATTGTTAACTATAGTCACCATGAAAATATTATTTTAAGTGAAAGAAATGACACAAAAAACTACCTATCGTATGCTTCCATTTATATGAAATATCTAGAAAAGACAAATTCATAAAGAATATATCAGAACAATAGGTCCCTAGGGCTGGGGGGGTGGGAGTGTAGATAAACTACAAATGAGCACAGGAAAAATTTGGGGGATGCTGGACACGTTCTTAAACTAGATTATGATGACGTTTACACAACTAAGTTTACTAAAGATCCTTACCTGAAAAAAATATTTTAAGGGAAAAATGAGATTAGAAAAAGATTAGAACTAAGATTTTTTTCCTTTTATTATTTCAGCACCTCACCCCACTTTTGGTTAATATGCTAATTAACGGTGACACTAGCTGTCTAATCAGTTCAAGATATTAGTCACAACATATCCTCTTCAAAACAAATGTGTTGTTGCAACAGGCAAACAGTTTGAGTGTTTTGCTTGTTCTGAGGGAAACAGCTAAATGCCTGATCCATATGTGCTCATTTCACATAATATTTTTAGGACAAAGTCTGAAGCAGCAGAGCTTCTTATCCTGCACTTTTATCATGGTTAAGTGACTCCTGGCCCTGCCCTGTCCCTTTTTTTTTTTAAGTTATTTTTTTGGTGTATAGCTGCTTTACAATGTTATGCTAGTTTCTGCTGTACAGCAAAGTGAATCAGTTATAGGTATACATATATCCCCTCTTTTTTAGATTTCCTTCCTGTTTAGGTCAACACAGAGCACTGAGTAGAGTTCCCTGTGCTATACAGTAGGTTCTCATTATTTATCTATTTTATACATAGTAGTGAGTATATGTCAATCTCAATCTCCCAATTCATCCCACCTCCCCTTCCCCCCTTGGTATCAATAAGTTTGTTCTCTACATCTGTGTCTCTGTTTCTGCTTTGCAAATAAGTTCATCTGTACCATTTTTCTAGATTCACATATAAGTGATATTATAAATTTTTTTTCTCTTTCTGACTTACTCTGTATGACAGTCTCTAGGTCCATCCACATCTCTGCAAATGGCAATATTCCATTCCTTTTCATGACTGAATAATATTCCATTGTATATATGTACGACATCTTCTTTATCCATTCTTCTGTTGATGGACATTTAGGTTGCTTCCATGTCCTGGCTATTGTAAATAGTGCTGCAATGAACATTGGGGTGCATGTATCTTTTTAAATTATGGTTCTGTCTGGATATATGCCCAGGAGTGGGATTGCTGGGTCATATGGTAGTGATCTGCCCTTTCTTTAAAAAACAAAACCACAAAATGCAAAGGTGCCAAGGTTCTTTATGAGTAGTGGGTTATACAAGGCTCCAGGATTTTCCACTTGTCATGGTTGACATTGAGCCAAGTGTTTCATTCAACTCCTTTTCATCTTGTTGGTGAGGGAGAGAGTCTCACCCTTGGGTTAGGGGGATGGCTGAGTACACAACACTCCACACTGGACAGATGAGATTGACAGCAGTTTGTTAGTCACATATACTCACAGCCTTTGAGAGGAGGACATCACGTGCCATGCAGGGCCCCGTGGGGGTTACATTTAGGAACAGAGTGAACAACAGGGCCTGTGGGAAGCAGGCTTTGTATTTTCAAGACTGTGGGGTGTCCCTTAGCTCCATGGGAACACGTGACTGGATTGTTTGAGTAATTCCATAGACTAGGAGAGAACTGAAACCTGCTCCTCAGGCATAAACAGGAAGTACACTTGGTCCATTTGATTAGGGGGATTGTTTGGCTAGGGGCCCTTATTTTCAGGAGCAGTTTGGAAAGGGTAACTCATAGTTAGGTCATCTGAGGCCCTCCTGGTTTTACCACTGTCCAGGCAGTACATAATATTGAGCCTTTTTAGGTCTTATACCACATCAAGTTAAATACATGAAACACCTTAGTTTTGATGATTATATACCCAGAAAAGTGTATCAACCATCCTTTACAAATTCTCTATTTCTCCTCCTTTTAGTCACAGTATCTGTCAACTATATAAGTTGGAGACAAAAGCACTACAAAATTAATTACCTAGATGTCATCTATCAGGTGATTTATATGCTTGGAAAGAAAAGCACTAAGCATAATTTTTAAAAATTTGTATTGGAATATAGTTGATTTACAATGTTGTGTTAGTTTCAGGTGTATGGCAAAGTGAATCAGTTATACATATACATATATCCACTCTTTTTTTTTTTTTTTGAGATTCTTTTCCCATATAGGCTATTACAGAGTATTGAGTAGAGTTCCCTGTGCTGTACAGCAGGATTTATTAGTTATCTATTTTATATATAGTAATGTGTATATGTCAATCCCAATCTCCCAGTTTAACCCTCCCCACTCATCCCCTGGTAACTATAAATTTGTTTTCTACATCCGTGACTCTATATCTTCTCTGTAAATAAGTTCATTGGTACACTTATCTTTTTTTTAGATTCCACAAATAAGCGATATGATATGATATTTATCTTTCTGTGTCTGACTTACTACACTCAGTATGACAATCTCTAGGTCCACCCACGTTGCTGCAAATGGCATTACTATGTTCTTTTTTATGGCTGAGTAATATTTCATTGTGTATATATATATATATATATATATATATATATATATATATATATATACACACAACATATTCTATATCCATTCCTCCGTTGATGGACTTTTAGGTTGCTCCCATGTCTTGGCTATTTTAAATAGTGCTACAATGAACATTGGGGTGCATGTATATTTTTGAATTATGATTTTCTCTGGGAATATGCCCAGAGGTAGGATTGCTGGGTCATATAGTAGTTCTATTTTTAGTTTTTTAAGGAACCTCCATACTGCTCTCCAGAGTGGATGTATCAATTTACATTCCCACCAGGAGTGTAGGAGTGTTTGCTTTTTCCCACACCCTTTCCAGAATTTACTATTTGTAGATTTTTGGATGATGGACATTCTAACTGGTGTGAGGTGATACCTCATTGTAGTTTTGATTTGCATTTCTCTAAAAATTAGTGATGTTGAGCATCTTTTCTGGTGCTTTTTGACCATCTGTATGTCTTCCTTGGAGAAATGTCTGTTTAAATCTTCTGCCCATTTTTTGATTGGGTTATTTGTTTTTTTGATATTGAGCTGCATGTATATTTTGGAGATTAACCCCTTGCTGGTTGCTTTGTTTGCAAATATTTTCTCCTATTCTAAGGATTGTCTTTTTGTTTTGTTTATGGTTTCCATTGCTGTGCAAAAGCTCTTAAGTTTAATTAGATCCCATTTGTTTATTTTTGTTTGTATTTTCATTACACTAGGAGGTGGATCAAAAAGATTTCTGTCAAAGAGTGTTCTGCCTAGGTTTTCCTCTAAGAGTTTTGTAGTGTCTGGACTTACATTTAGGTCTTTAATCCATTTTGAGTTCATTTTTCAGCATGGTGTTAGGGAGTTTTCTAATTTCATTCCTTCACATGTAGGTGTCCAGTTTTCCCAGAACCACTTATTGAAGACTGTCCTTTCTCCATTGTATATTCTTGACTCCTGTGTAATAGATTAGGTGCATGGGTTTATCTCTGGGTTTTCTATACTCTTCCATTGATCTATATTTGTGTTTTTGTACCAGTACCATACTGTCTTGATTACTGTAGCTTTGTATATAGTTTGAATTCAGGGAGCCTGATTCCATCAGCTCCGTTTTTCTTTCTCAACAGTGCTGTGCCTACTCAGGATCTTTTGTGTCTCCATAAAAACTGTAATATATTTTTCTCTTTATTTTTAACATCTTTATTGGAGTATAATTGCTTTACAATCGTGTGTTAGTTTCTGCTTTATAACAAAGTGTATCAGTTATACAAATACATATGTCCCCATATCTCTTCCCTCTTGCATCTCCCTCCTTCCAACTCTCCCTATCCCACCTCTCTAGGTGGTCACAAAGCATCAAGCTGATCTCCCTGTGCTAAGTGGCTGCTTCCCACTAGCTATCTAGTTTATATTTGGTAGTGTATATATGTCTATGCCACTCTCACTCTTTGTCTCAGCTTACCCTTCTCCCTCCCCGTATCCTCAAGTCCATTCTGTAGTAGGTCTGCATCTTTATTCCCATCCTGCCCCTAGGTTCTTCATGATCTTTTTTTTTTTTTCTAGTTTCCACATATGTGTTAGCACACGGTATTTGTTTTTCTCTTTCTGACTTACTTTGCTCTGTATGACAGTCTCTATGTCCATCCACCTCACTACAAATAATTCACTTTTGTTCCTTTTTATGGTTGAGTAATATTCCATTGTATATATGTGTCACATCTTCTTTATACATTCATCTATTCATAGACACTTTGGTTGCTTCCATGTTCTTACTATTGTAAATAGAGCTGCAATGAACACTTTGATACATGACTCTTTTTGAATTATGGTTTTCTCAGGGTATATGCCCAGTAGTGGGATTGCTGGGTCATATGGTAGTTCTATTTGTAGTTTTTTAAGGAACATTCATACTGTTCTCCATAGTGGTTCTATCAATTTACATTCCCACTAACAGTGCAAGAGGGTTTCCTTTTCTCCACACCCTCTCCGGCATTTATTGTTTGTAGATTTTTTGATGATGGCCATTCCGACCGGTGTGAGATGATATCTCATTGTAGTTTTGATTTGCATTTCTCTAATGATTAATGATGTTGAGCATTCTTTCATGTGTCTGTTGGCAATCTGTATATCTTCTTTGGAGAAATGTCTATTTAGGTATTCTGCCCATTTTTGGATTGAGTTGTTTGTATTTTATAATATTGAGCTGCATGAGCTGCTTGTAAATTTTGGAGATTAATCCTTTGTCAGTTGCTTCATTTGCAAATATTTTCTCCCATTCTGAGGATTGTCTTTTGGTCTTGTTTATGGTTTCCTTTGCTGTGCAAAAGCTTTTAAGTTTCATTAGGTCCCATTTATTTATTTTTGTTTTCATTTCCATTCCTCTAGGAGGTGGGTCAAAAAGGATCTTGCTGTGATTTATGTCATAGAGTTTTCTGCCTATGTTTTCCTCTAAGAGTTTGATGGTGTCTGGCCTTACATTTAGGTCTTTAATCCATCTTGAGTTTATTTTTGTGTATGGTGTTAGGGAGTGTTCTAATTTCATTCTTTTACATGTAGTCATCCAGTTTTCCCAGAACCACTTACTGAAGGGGCTGTTTCTTCTCCACTGTTTATTCTTGCCTCCTTTATCAAAGATAAGGTGACCATATGTTTGTGTGTTTATCTCTGGGATTTCTATCCTGTTCCATTGATCTATATTTCTGTTTCTGCACCAGTACCATACTTTCCTGATTACTGTAGCTTTGTAGTATAGTCTGAAGTCAGGGAGCCTGATTCCTGCAGCTTCGTTTTTCTTTCTCAAGACTGCTTTGGCTATTCAGGGTCCTTTGTGTTTCCATAGAAATTGTGAATTTTTTTTTCTAGTTTTGTGAAAAATGTCAGTGGTTGTTTGATAGGGATTGAATTGAATCTGTAGATTGCTTTGTGTATTAGAGTCATTTTCACGATGTTGATTCTTCCAATCCAAGAACATGTTATATCTCTCCATCTATTTGTGTCATCTTTAATTTCTTTCATCAGTGTCTTATAATTTTGTGCATACAGGTCTTTTGTCTCCTTTAGTAGGTTTATTCCTAGGTTTTATTATTTTTGTTGCAATGGTAAATGGGAGTGTTTCCTTAATTTGTCTTTCAGATATTTCTTCACTGAAAAATATAGGAATGCAAGAGATTTCTGTGCATTAATTTTGTATCTTGCAACTTTACCAACTTCACTGATTAGCTCTAGTAGGTTTCTGGTGACATCTTTAGGATTCTCTATGTATAGTATCATGTTATATGCAAACAGTGAGAGTTTTACTTCTTCTTTTCCAATTTGTATTCCTTTTATTTCTTTTTCTTCTCTGTTTGCCTTGGCTAGGACTTCCAAAACTATGTTGAATAATAGTGGTGAGAGTGGACATCCTTGTCTTCTTCCTTATCTTAGAAGAAGTGCTTTCAGTTTTTTACCATTGACAATGGTGTTTGCTGTGGATTTGTTGTACATGGCTTTTATTATTTTGAGGTGTGTTCCCTCTATGTCTTTTTCCTGGAGAGTTTTTATCAAAATCTGTATTGAATTTTGTGAAAAGCTTTTTCTGCCTCTATTGAGATGATCATATCGTTTTTATTCTTTAATTTGTTAATATGGTGCACCACATTGAATGATTTCCGTATACTGAAGAATGCTTGCATCACCTGGACATATACCAATTGATCATGGTGTATGGTCCTTTTAATGTGCTGTTGGATTCTATTTGCTAGTATTTTCTTGAGCATTTTTGCATCTGTGTTCATCAGTGACATTGGCCTGTAATTTTCTTTTTTTGTGATGTCTTTGTATAGTTTTGGTATCAGTGTGATGGTGGCCTTGTAGAATGCGCTTGGGAGTGTTCCTTCCTCTGCAATTTTTGGAAGAATTTGAGAAGAATAAGTGTTAACTCTTCTCTAAATTTTTGATAGTAATCACCTGTGTAGCCATCTGGTCATGGACTTTTATTGTTGGAATACTTTTATCACAGGTTCAATTTCATTAGTTGTGATTGATCTGTTCATATTTTCTATTTCTTCCTGCTTCAGTCTTGAAAAGTTGTACTTTTCTAAGAATTTGTCCATTCCTTCCAGGTTGTCCATTTTATTGGCATACAGTTGCTTGTAATAGTCTACTATACTCCTTTGTATTTCTGTGGTTTCATATGTAACTTCTCCTTTTTCATTTCTAATTTTATTGATTTGAGTCCTCTCCTTTTTCTTGATGAGACTGTCTAAAGGTTTATCAATTTTGTTATCTTCTCAGGAACCAGCTCTTAGTTTCATTGATCTTTGCTATTGTTTTCTTCATCTCTATTTCATTTATTTCTCTTCTGTTTTTTGTGATTTCTTTCCTTTTGCTAACTTTGGGGGTTTGTTTGTTCTTCTTTCTATAGTTGCTTTACATGTAAGGTTAGTTTGCTTATTTGATATTTTTCTTTTTTCTTGAGGTAAGATTGTATTGCTATAAACTTCCTTCTTAGAACTGCTTTTGCTGCATCCCATCGGGTTTGGGTCATCGTATATTCATTGTCATTTGTCTCTAGGTATTTTTTGGTTTCTTCTTTGATTTATTCATTGCTGCCTTGGTTATTTAGTAACATATTCTTTAGCTTACATGTGTTTATGTTTTTCACAATATTTTCTGTAATTGTTTTCTAATCTCATAGTGTTGTGGTTGGAAAGATGCTTGATATGATTTAAATTTTCTTAAATCTAGCAGGCTTGATTTGTGGCCCAAGATGTTATCTATCCTGGAGAATGTTCCATGTGCACTTGAGAGCAAAATGTATTCTGCTGCTTTCAGATGGAATGTCCTATAAATATGAATTAAGTCTATCTGGTGTAATGTTTCATTTAAATGTTGTGTTTTCTTATTAATTTTCTGTCCTAATGATCTGTCCATTGGTGTAAGTGAGGTGTTAAAGTGCCCCACTATTATTGTGTTACTATCAATTTCTCCTTTTATGGCTGTTAACATTTTCCTTCTGTATTGAGGTACCTGTGTTGGATGCATAAATATGTACAATTGTTATATCTTCTTGTAGGATTGATTCCTTGATCATTATGTAGTATCCTTCTTCGTCTCTTGTAACAGTCATTATTTTAAAGTCTATTTTTCTGATTTCAGTATTGCTACTCCAGCTTTCTTTTGATTTCCATTTGCATGGAAAATCTTTTCCTCTCCCTTCACTTTCAGGCTGTACATGTCTTTAGATCTGAATAGGGTCTCTTGTAGACAGCATATATATGGTCTTGTTTTTAATCCATTTATCCAGTCTGTGATTTTTGTTTGGAGCATTTAATCCATTTACATTTAAGGTAATTGTCAATATGTATATTCCTATTGCCATTTTCTTAATTGTTTTGGGGTGGTTTTGTAGTACTTTTTTCTTCCCTTTCTCTTCTCTTCTCTTGTGTTTCCCCCTTAGAGAATTTCCTTTAGCATTTGTTGTAATGCTGGTTTGGTGATGCTGAATTCTCTTAGCTTCTGCCTGTTTGTAAAGCTTTTGATTTCTCTCTCAAATCTGAATGAAAGCCCTGTTGCATAGAGTATTCTTAGTTGTAGGGTTTTCCCTTTTATCACTTTAAATATATCATGCCACTCCCTTCTGGTCTGCAGAGTTTCTGCTGAATAATCAGCTGATAACCTTATGAGTATTCCCTTTTATGTTATTTGTTGCTTTCAATAGTTTTTCTTTGTTATTAATTTTTGTTAGTTTCATTAATATGTGTCTTGGCATGTTCCTCCTTGGGTTTATGCTGTATTGGAGTCTTTGTGTTTCCTGGATTTAATTGACATTTCCTTTCCCATGTTAGGGAAGTTTTTGACTATAACCTCTTCAAATAATTTCTCAGGCTCTTTCTCTTTTTCTTCTTGTCTGAGACCTCTATAATTTGAATATTGGTGCATTTAATGTTGTCCCAGTTGTCTCTGAGACTGTCCTCATTACTTTTCATTCTTTTTTTCCTTATTCTTTTCCATGGCAGAGATTTCCACCATTCTGTCTTCCAGGTCATTTATGCATCCTTCTGCCTCAGTTATTCTGTTTGTTGATTCATCCTAGTTTAATTTTCATTTTAATTATTGTCTTATTCATCTCTGTTTGTTCTTTAGTTCCTCTAGGTCTTTGTTAAACTTTTCTTGTATCTTCTCAATCCATGCCTCCATTCTTTTTCCAAGGTCTTGGATCACCTTTACTATCATTGCTCTGAATTCATTTTTAGGTAGATTTCCTGTCTTCTCTTCATTTAATTGTTCTTATAGATTTTTATCTTGCTCATTCAGTCTGCAACATATTTCTTTGTCATCTTATTTTGTCAAGCTTACTGTGTTTGTGTTCTCCTTTCCACAGGCTGAATGACTGTATTTCCTCCTGCTTTTGGTGTCTGCCCCTATGTGGGTGAAGTTAGTCCAGAATCTTGTGCCATTATCCCACTGATAGGGAGTTTGATTCGTGTTGTGGTGATCTGAGCCTGTCCTAGATATTGAGTGGGGTCTCCCTTTTGCTCTGTGGTTGTCACTGCCTGTCAGGGCAGGGTATTCTCATTAGTTGTTGGAGTAGAGGCTCCCAGATCTGTTTCTTAGCTGTGTGAGGTAGGCAGTGTGAGATAGGCAGGGTTGGAGCCTACCTGCAGTGTGAGGTAGGCAGGGAGGTCATGTCCCAGGACTGTAGTAGTCATGCACCTGGACCCACTGTGGGAGCTATGGAGGCAGCTCAGACTCTGGTCTGGCTCAACCCCCACATGTACGTACCCACAGAGCCCCCAGCTGCTAAAGCCAGACCATCCCAGCCTCAAGAACACTTGTTGTCCTTTCAGAGATTTCACAGGAGCTGGATTTAGGAAGCCATCAGTGGAGGTGTAACTTCACAGTTCTTGCAGCTGCAAGGAGAGATTTCAACTCTTCTTCCTTAGTCACACAGCCTCTGGGTCTCAGCTGTGTTTTCACCCCCTCCTCTGGGTGGATTTCCTAGTGGGGGGAATTTTATGTGCCCTCCCGGGATAGTGGGGCAGGTCCTGGAAGTCACTGATGTATTTCCAAGTGGGGAAAGCTGTCGTCACTCTCCTAGGACAGTGGCGTGGGTCCCAGCACCCACTGATGAATTTCCTACTTGGATAAGCTATCTGCACCCTTCTGGGAGAGTGTGGGCAGGTCTTGGGGCCTGCTGGCATAATTCCTAATGTGAGAAGCTGCCTGCACTCTTCCAGGTCAGCAGGGTTGGGTCCTGGGGCCCGCTGGAGGAATTGTTAATAGCTGGAGTTTCCATGCCCTTCTGGGTCAGTGGGGGTGGGTCTTGTAGCCCACTGGTAGAATTCCTAGTCGGGGAAGTTGTCTGCACCCTTCCAGGTCAGCAGGGGTGGTTCCTGTGATCTGTTGGCAGAATTCCTATTATTGGGAGCTGTCCGCACCCTTCAGGGTCAGCAGGGGCAGGGCCTGGTGTCTGCCCATGGGTCTGGAAGAGGCTGCCAGAGCCCACCTCTCTAGTCCAAGGTGGCAATGGTGCCTTGCACCTGCCCCTGGAGTTCCTGTAGGTGGTGTCTTGTTGCCTGGGAGTGCTCACAGTGAAAGAAGTTCTTATGGTGTTTCTGCCCCTCTCCTCATCCGCCTTCCAATAACAGTGCCTTACCTGTCTGGTGGACCCAGGCTTCTTCCTAGTACGCCCTCAATTTTCACGGCCTGACCTCTCCAGGCTGTTTCCACACTTAACCCTGGTCCTCTCCTTAGGACTGAGCTTCGGAGTCTAAATGAGCTTCAGCACCTGACCCCCACCCTCACTGACAAAGGAGTATCTCAGGTTGGGGAGCATAGGGTGGTGGTGCTGACCCTCTGTGCATGTTACTCTCCATTTGCCTTTCACAAACGAGTTGCTACTCTCCCTTCCTAGGCTCCAAAGCTTCCCTTCCAACCAGTCTGATTTCTTTGCTAGTGAGGAGTCTTTCCTCCTTCACAGGTCCCACTCCAGGGCACAGGCCCTGTCCTGATTCCTTCTTTTTCTTTTTCCTTTTGTCCTACTTGGTTATGTGGAGGTTTTCTTGTCTTTTCAGACATCTTAAGTCTTCTGTCGGTGCTCAGTAGTTGTTCTGTGTGAATCATTCCACTTGTAGATGTATTTTCAGTATTTCTGTGGAGGGAGGTGAACACTGCTTCCTACTCTTCCACCAACTAGATCCTGACTTTCTCACTAAGCATGATCTTATACATCATAAATCTCATAATAAACATAAAGAAGAGGTAAGTATTGCATATGGCTCCTGCATGTCCCCACTGAGCATCCTGTTCTACTCTAATCACACTATCATACTATGTTATTGGTTTAAGGTCATTGAGGATGGAGCTGTGTCATATTTGTCATATTGTCTCCAGCACTGAGCCTAATGCCTGGCAAGGTACAAGTCATGATACCAAATAGTTAATTAGAATTTATTATACCATGTACCAGACAATGTCCTAAGCAATAGGTACACATTATCCCATTTAATGATCACAATCACCTTATGAGGTAGGCACTATCACTTCAGTTTTATAGATCAGGGGTTGATAATTTTTTCCTGTGATGGAACAGTAAATATTTTGGGTTTTGTGGGCATACAGTGTCTGTTGAGATACTGCCTCTACTCTTGTTGTGTAAAAACAGCCAGAGACAATATGTAAGTGAATAGGCATGGCCGCATTCCAGTAAAACTTTATTTACAAAAACAGGAATTGGGCTGAATTTGGTCCATGAGTCTTAGGGTGTCAACCACTGTTTTAGATGATACACTAATGCTTAGTGTGATTAAGTGATTTGCTCAAGGTCTCACAGCTCACAAGAGGCAGAGCAGGATTTTATACCCAGATTTGTTTGATTCCCAAACTCCTTTTCCTAACTACTATTCTGTAGTGCATCTAACTACTGTACTAGTCAAAGGGGCTTCTTATACATATGTTGAAATAAATGAAAATTTCTATTATTGTATTCATGATACAAGAGAAAATATTGTGTTGTCAGCACATAGTCAGGGTTTCTGACCCCTATTCTAACTGAATTTAAAATATAATGAAAAATTAATCAGTATGGGATCAGTAGCATTTTGTATTCTGCTTTAGTGGTATATCAAGTCTATATCCAATAGGAAAGACCAGTTGTTAATAGAAGAGAAACAGATCTAGACTATGGGCTCTATTTTCCATTATTTGGATTCTCATCTGTAGCAACCTCACCTTAATTCACTTTCACTTCCTTCAGGTTTTAACTATGGACAAATGCATTTGACTTTCCAGGGCTGTGAAATCCTAAACCTAGTCACAGTCCCATTGCTAGAAGAAATTCAAATAGTCCATCAACCCACTCTTATTCTTTCTCAAATTATGTAGTTACAAAAGACTAACAATGTTTTTTCACACTTTGTTGAAAAAATTGCTTCCCAGCTGTGATACTGTCTTCTAATTTTTAACCAAAAATACATAGGATGAAGAATAAAAAATTGCTGACACATCTTAAACTGACTGCCTGAAATAATGGCATTACTAAGATGTTTCAAGTTTTATTTTCCATAAACTGGAGGAATGAATAGCTACAGTTTTTGTTACTCATAATTCAGAGCTGGCTGGTATTTAAAAAAAAAAAAAGACATGTGGCATCTGGAAAATGTAACTAATTTGATAGTGTAAGCCTTCATAAATTATCAAGTATTCCCAGTAGCAGCCATGGAAAACTTAGAGAGAATATGAGCTGCCTTTAAATTGCTTAGTTTGCTCACAACCAGAATTATTTTAGGGTGGTTGAGTTGCTGTTAGTATTAAAAGATATTTGAATTATTGTTACCATTAATGGCTGACTCCACCTTTAAATAAGGGGATAGAAATCTGGAGTCACACACAAGTCAGCACAAGCATCTCGAGGCTGTCATTCTTCTCTCTAATGAACTGCAGCTTACAGAAACTAGTTATGGGGGAAAAGTTGCTGTTACCCCCACCAGAAATGAAGTCTCCAGATTCCAAATCAAGTGTTGCTGAGGAGGAGGTACGGAGGCTCCACCTCCCAAATCTCTGCTCATATTGTGCTTATTCTGCCAAGAATAGAACAAGCAGCAAGCTTGACTGCATAGTGGCAGAGCAATGACTCAGGGAAGGAGTTTTTAATATTCACAATAAGTATAAAAAGCAGTCCCAGAATGACAGAACAATTCAGTGGCTAGAACAATTCCCAGGTCCAGAGTAGTAGGTTCTTGGCCAGGGGCTCTGGGTGAACATGAATCTACTATTGAATATCTACATGGTATTTGCAAAATAAGCAAGGTAATATTTGACCTTTCCAACTTGTCTAGAAATTGTATGTAAAAAGTATGCTTTTTTTTTTTTTTTTTTTTTTTTGGCGGTATGCGGGCCTCTCACTGTCGTGGCCTCTCCCGCTGCGGAGCACAGGCTCTGGACGCGCAGGCTCAGGGGCCATGGCTCACGGGCCTAGCCACTCCGCGGCATGTGGGATCCCCCCGGACCAGGGCACGAACCCGTGTCCCCCGCATCGGCAGGAGGACTCCCAACCACTGCGCCACCAGGGAAGCCCCTATGCATATTTTTTAAATGAACATAATGCATAACATAATTCTATCTTCTAAAATAATAGTAGACATTTATTGCCTGCAAAGTATTTAGGTGAAATCTGAAGACTAACTCTCTTACCCTTTGCTACTTGGTCATTGGAGAAAAACAAACAAATGAGCAAACAAAATATCAGTTTCTCCCATTCAAAGATGAATAGTCAACCTTGGGAAAAAGTTAATTGAATTTGTCATTCTGGAGGTATTAAGGCCTAAACTGTCTGCCGAATTTTTGTCAGTTTCTATGGGAGGTACAAATGTCTCCATGAAGTTGTAGCACTGGGTAGTTTTGAGGTCCTTTGTATTCCTTTGATTCTTTCACTATGCAATGACATTTATGAAAGGGAAGGGCAATTAGAAAATTAGAAGTATGAATTATGTGACTTAGGTCAAAAAATTAAAATTATAAGAGATCTTCGCCAACAACATCCAATATATTCTTTAAGCGGGGATAGGAGAAGAAGACTAGAAATAAAGCAGCCTACATTAGAGTAGAAGTTTGGAGACTTCAGAGTTAAACAGGCCATTTTCCAACTGCACAAGTACCTACAGCTGATTTGTAGGCTATTTTACAGAAATGTCCTCCTCCTCCTCCCACTTGCTGGAAAAGAGGGAAAAGATAAATGGATCCTGTGAATCAGTTGCTTGAGATGGGGAGCTGGGGATGAGGAGCACTAATTTTAAGAAATCGATTGATAACATGCTTCCTATGCACTGGCAACATCAGAGCTGAGAAAGAGCTTCAAAACTCTTTGAAAATACTAAAGAATATTTTTTGTTTTTAATAAAAATGCCACAACTACTGACTCTTGAATATTTGGTGCAAAAATGTTGGTTCTACTCTTTATATCTTTATTTATGATAATTACAGCATATATTAAATTAGATGGTGACAATGATTTTTAAAAAATCACATTTGAAATATACAAAGAATAAAAGTGTCCAATTGTAGAAATGCATTTCTTCTGCAAAAAGAAGACAAAATGAGGTCAGAAGCTCTGACAGGCTCTGCATCAGAGACACAGGTCTGTTTTGGTCAATCAAAGTGCAGTGATGAATCACAAGCATGTCTCCTCGTATCTCAGGGTCTGCAAATTTGATGGCATTGAGTGTAGCTGCTGAGGATACTTGCAGAAAATGCAACCATTTATCTATCTATCTACATATCTCTACCTATCTATCCATCTATCTATTCGTGGATAGATCGATCCATTGATTTGTTGATCTATGTCTATTTATCACAATACATGAACCCAGCCCCCTTGACACAAGTCATTCATCAGTCATTGTGTTCCTGTCCAACAGTTTAGCAGAAGTTCACTTTGAGCAGTTGCCAGTGAAAGCCCTTCCAGTTTGTCACAGGAAGAAAATATTGAAGAAAATGACTTAATTCGCTTCATTTTGTTTAAATGAAGCACATACATTAAATTATCAAAAATTTCTTCTTTATTTTTAAAACAAAATGTCCATTTAGAAGACACATGAAAATCAAGGAAAAACAACAAAATGACATTTAAATAATAGAAAATAAAGGGATCCTTCTTGGGTATCATGAAGAATGTAAAGGTAAAAAGGCCATTTGTATCCTCTATTGAAGGAAGAGGACACCTGCTAAATGATCTTAAATAATGACACATTGACCTTGATATATATTTAGCTAAAATAAGTACTCACAGTAAAAAAATATGAAAAAATAATTGATCAATCTACTGAAAGAAAATTTATGCAAACAACAAACCAGCTAAAGAGTTTGCCTGAACTGCTCAATTTAGTAAAATATGAAGATTTTGCAACTGTTTTCTATACTTCTGTAGAGAATAGCTCCATTTTTACAGTTCTTCAAAAAAAGTATTTTGGGGATTGATGCAGATGGGAGAGAATGAATTCCTCCAGCCAGCATGGAGAGCATGAGTCACACCAGGAGTGAGCACTACATGCAAGCCCCGGAATGGAACTGGGGAAACTCAAGTCCAAACTCCTCATTCTACAGATAAGGACGCTGATGTTCAGAGAAGCAAAAGTCATGCTTCCCGAACTTTAACATTTGTAGAAATCTTCTTAAAATCTAGTTAAAATGATCATTTTGATCCAGTAGGTCTGGAGGGGACTGGAATTTTCATTTCTAACAAATTCCCAAGTGTTGTTTTTGTTGCTCCTCCATGGACCACACTCAGAATAGTGAAGAGCGAGAGGATTTCTCCATCTCAGTTAATGGAAGAAATGGGGCCTTGATCTCCCAAGTGTGCAGTTTTACATGAAATGGAATAATTAATTCTCTTGTCAAATATAAGCAAGTAGCAGATTACTTTTTAAATTATTAATCAGAAGTATGCTTCATTCTTCTCACTTATTTGGAGATAAAAGCTGGATTCTGCAACAGTCTTTTATTAGGTTTAATCCCAGTTTTGTTATTTATACCTATGTGACTTTGGGCAAGTTTTCTACCTTCTCTATGTCTCAATTTCCTCGACTGTAAAATAGTGTTGATAATATATACTATATAGATGTTGGGTTTTTTGGGGGTGGGGGGTTACCTCAAGTAAATAACAGTGACTGGCATATGCTAGCACTCAAAAAATGTTAGACTTACTATCAAAGAAGAATGTGGTATGACTAATTTTACAGGTATAGAACCTGAGACTTAGAAGAAAAGAAGAGCAGAGTCAGAATTAGCATTATTTATTGCTGCTTGTGATACTAGGAGAGAGAAAAGTTAAAAAAGCATATTATCAACTTTTTCCAGAGTGGCAAGGAAAATTGCATGTGCTGAACACTGATTTTGCCTCAGATACCAAATAGTAATATCTTTAATTTTCTTAACAGCCCTGCAAAATTGCACTGTTACCCCCATGTTATAGGTGGGAAAACCAAGGCGTACACGTTAAATGACTGGCTGGGAGCCTCATGGCTACAAACACTGCAAGTCTAAGGTTTGGCCTCAGCTTGGTTGTATCTAAAACTTGTGTGAGGGCACTGAATGTGAGCCCTTGGGGGTGGGAAAGTTGGGGTCTGGGTTCAGCTAAGTAAGGCAAGGTTTTCAGCACCTTACATGGTTTCCCTCCTAATACCCACAGTGAATCAGACATTGGTGATTGGTCAGCCAACACTTCAACCATTGTGGGGGAACAGGACAGCATAGAAATTCTCTCACACATTAAAAATCAAGTAATTTTCCTTTGACTGCCTGAAGAATCTTTTTCTCTTTTAGGTGTTAGAAAAGAGCGAAAATGAGTGGAAATATTTGGTATTATCCTCTCCCTCAAGGGCTTAAGGATTTTATTTGGTCTCCTCTTTCCCACCTCTCTATTTTTCATCTTCCTCTCAAGGAATATTACCATCACATCCTCACATCCCCATATTAGTCTTTATTCTTGACTGGTTACATAATTTATTTCCTTTTGAGTCACCATAAATAATAGAGCCTCTCAAAAGGATTAGTGGGCAATTTAGAATTTACTGATGATTTCACTGTAGAGATGGAAGAGAAGATTTACATGGGAAACACCTCAGCAAACTGCCTAAAATCATCCTTCTACAATACCTCAAAGAGGGGTCCTTGGTCCCCAATTCTCACCTCATTATAGCACTCACGTTTGCTGGTTTTACTCCTCCCTCCAGTGGCCCCTCGACCCTCCCAGTTTTCTTGAGCAAATTCATCTAGCAGAATGCCAGCTCTTTCCTCAGACTGAAATGTTTACATCCACCCTAGAGCAAAACACAACCTTTTGAATATCAGGTCCTGCTTTTCTTAGAAGTGCCTGTAGCAGGAAGTTTACTGGCCAGTCACAAAGTTTTATAAGTAGCACCACTGTGCACCAGACAGACATGATGCTCAACAAGAAGCCAGTATTCCTCCAACTTACAGTCTGGTAGGAAGATAGCCATTGACTCAGTGACTACAGAGGCTGCAGGAGTTGTGATGGGAAGACTGAACATTGTTCCAAGACAGAGCCCTTGTCGGGGAGAGCTTCCAGAGGGAAGAATATATTGTTTGAAAACTAAAGGACATGGCAGAATAGCCCAAATGAAGAGATGGAGGAAGGAGAGTTCCAGATATAGAGAACAACATGGTCAGACCCCTCTGGCAGGAGAAAGCCCAACATGTTCTAATTCCTTGGTTCTCCTGGGGAGGACATCCTTCCTTTCCATATCTCTTGCTCACCAGCGTGCAGTTGACCAGATGTCATAAGTGACTTCAAAGCCCTCAAGGGGTGCTTCAGAGAAATATTAATCACCCATTCTCATCCAGAGAGAGGTATCATGGTACTTCTCTCAACACTATTATATATCATCTTTAATTTATTAAAGTATTTATATGTATTAATATGTATGTATAATACTTTATCCTTGGAGGTTATAGGGAGTAAAACCTATAACTGCCACTTGCTGAAAAGCTATAGGAATGCACATGTGTATTTTTGTGATGTATATTGTTTGCATAAATCAAAAAAGGTATATTTTTATTGCAACAATTTCCAAACAATGCTGTATACATGATTGTAACTCTAAGTAATTAATGGGATGATCAAATCTATCAAGAGTTTTATTTAGGGTTCCCTCTCCATGGCCTCTGTCAACCCCTATGATCAATCAAAATTTACAGAAGCTTGAAAATCTGGGATTCTTCAGATTAATTTTACAGAATCACATCCTCTGAATCCCAGTCCTGTCACTCTAATCTCTCTACATTTACTTCTTTATCATAAAAAGACAAGATAGACCAATGATCTCTTTCTCACTCAAGGACAAAGCCAAACTTCTTACAAGAATTATTAGCCTGTGCTCAATATTCTCTGTTGGCTGCTCCAGATCCACTCACCATTCTTCTCTCTCTGCCCTGTACCTGTCTCACATGTAAGCTTCATGAGAATGTGGAATTTTGTCAGTTTTGCTCCCTGCGGTATCCCTAGATTCTATCAGAGTGCCTGTAAATCATTACTTGACAAAAGATCTAAAAACTGAGAATTGCAATTGCCTTGCCTTGAGTCATTAGTAAACCTAAATTCATAGGCCCTTCTCTTTACTTCTCATAGTACCCCAAGATACTTCTAAATAAAAATAGCCCCAGGATTTTATTCATTTTCACATGTATATATAAATGTGCAAATAGTCCCATCTACCTTGTATTGTAATGACTTTATGTTGTAGCTGTCTTCTCTCTCTTCACTGGATAATAAACTCATGGAGAGTAAGTAACTATTTCTGATTTAATTCCGATTCCTTCTGTTACCTAGAACAGTACCTGAAACATCACAGACAATGCATGTTTCCTAAATTTGTGTGAGAAAACAAAAATGAGAGATAGAGTTAATATAAAATATAAACTAGGTTCACATTTTCTTACTGAACAGATAACACAATCAGCCATCCTTCCTAAAACTCTATTGTTGCAGGTCATTCTATGTATCTGGAGCACCACAGGGCTACTAAATATTTTCATTCTGATGACTTGATAGTTGTCACTTATATTCCCAGGCAGAAAGAGGGCGAGATGGAGAAGTGACGAGGCTTCCTCTCCACTGATTATGCTTTCCAGTAGCGTGACTGTTTTCCCCAGGATGGCAGGTGGTGCAAACATTTTGCTGCTCAGCAGGGGGTGTTGGCTTGATGCTCCAGACCTCTGTGATTCTGGTGGATGCAGCAGAAGGGGAGCCTATTTCCTCTACGCAGTTTCAACTGATTACACCAAGAGTCCCCACAGTGCCAGTGCCAGAGAAAACCTTGGGACTGACTGTGGCCAACTTTTTCATTTATAGGTGTCCCTTTCTGTAATGCCTGACATTTTTAAGGCTGAGCTGGCAAATAATCTATGATGAGAGACTCTAGAGAAAAGTTCATATTAAGTAACTATAATAGCTTGAGTTTATAGAGAATCTTTTTTAGCAATTAACAAGTTATCTCATTTTATCCTCTCAATGTTCCTTTCCTGTAAAGCAGAGTGACTCCCACCCCTGTTTCCCAGCTAAAGACACAGAAGCACATGGAAAACAAATGTGCTTCTGACTGACTAAATGAGATTAAAAGTTAGGTGTTCTGATTTCCAGCTGGAGACTGTTTCACTTTAAGAATCAGAGATAAAAAGAGATTTTTTTTGAAAGCATAATGATAGTATTTTTTTAAAAGAAACCAAACATAAATTGAGGTGCAAGAAGTCAGGAACCATTGCTTACTTTCTCCAAATTAAAAAGCTAGACTTCCTATATCTGATAAGACTCTTTCCTGAATTCTTGTTCTTTTTTTTTTTTTAGAAACACATTAAAAATAGACTTTAATTCACCTTTCACAACTCATAATAGATCAACTAGAACAAAAATATGTGCATATAAAAAGTCTAAATAAGTAAGAAAAAAAGGTAAACTTAACTGAGATATGTTGAACTCTATAGCTTTAAAACAATAAGCTTGTTTTCTGTGTTCTTGGTGAAGTCACTTAAAAAATAACCTTTATTACAACAAAAAGGAAATCTCATATATTCCAAAAGACAGAAATGATACAAGCTACATTATTGGATTATAATGTAATTAAACTAAACACAAGTAAACAAATTACTGAAAAAAATCTATCATTTGGAAATTTTAAGCACTTTAACTTTCACAGCTCTCACAGTAAAGAGGAATTTGAAACTGAAGCTCATATTAACAATTTTCTGGTTATTTTTGCATGTTTATTTTTCCATATAAATTTCAAAGAAATTTGTATAATTCTAAAATTTTCTTGTTATTTTTGTGGGGGTTGCATTTACCTTATTAATTTAGGGAATTTTTGTATCTTTATTATATGGTACTCCTATCCAAGATAGGTTATGCTTTCCTATCCATTTATATTTCTTTCTAGGTTTATTCAAAGTTTTTAAGAAATTCTTACACCATACCTAGGAAATTTTCATCAATTGTGTTTTCCTCCTTTTATTTTTTTATTTTTTTAAAATTTTTTTATGATGAGGCTTTTATTAATTAAAAAAAATTAAATTGTGGTTAAAAAAACCCCATAAGATTCACCGTCTTAATCACCTTAAG
Source organism: Stenella coeruleoalba (assembly GCF_951394435.1). Taxonomy (NCBI): domain Eukaryota; kingdom Metazoa; phylum Chordata; class Mammalia; order Artiodactyla; family Delphinidae; genus Stenella; species Stenella coeruleoalba. Next base: position 43,832,799 of record NC_137163.1, read on the forward strand.
GGTGCAGTTCAGCAGTGTTATGTATATTCACATTGTTGTGCCACAGATCTCTAGAACTTTTTCATTTTTCAAAACTGAAACTCTGTACCCTTAAACAACAACTCCACATTCCTTTTTCCTCCAGCCCCTGACAACCACTGTTACTTTCTGTTTTTAAATTTTGACTACTTTAGATACCTCATATAATGGAATCATACAGTATTTGTCTTTCTGTGGCTGACATATTTCACTTAACATAATGTCCTCAAGGTTCATGCACATTGTAGCATATGTCAGAATTTCCTTCTTTTTTTTAAAGGCTGAATAATATTCCATTGTACGTGTATAACACATTTTGTTTATCCATTCATCCACTGATGGACACTTGGGTTGCTTCCAACTCTTGGTTATTGTGAAGATAACCACCACTTGGTTCATGTGCAATGAACATAGGTGTGCAAAGATCTCCTTGAAATCCAGCTTTTAATTCTTTGAGTTATATACCCAGAAGTAGAATTGCTGAATCATATGGTAGTTCTATTTAAAATCTTTTGAGGAAGCTTCATATTGTGTTCCATAGTGGCTGAACCATTTTATATTCCCACTAATAGTGTACAAGTGTTCCAGTTTCTCCACATCCTTGATAAGGCCTTTATTGTTTTTATTTTTGTTTATTAATTTTTTTATCAAAATCATTTTTTAATTGGGGGTTACAATATTGTGATTTTCTAACTCTATCATTCCTTATACATTTACTAGGTGTCATTCTTCGGTAAAAAGCAAGCTATTTTTTGCTTCATTTAATTCTTTGCTTTCTACCCTTAATTTAATTATGTCTGATAGTAGGTTCAGACATAATCCTGCTTTTTACACACACACTGTATTTTATTTTTACAAGAGATAAATAAACTGACACCAAACCTTGTAAGTGGATGACCACAACAAAAGCAACAATGGTTGCAATTACCAAACACGAAACACACCCATACTATGTCATAATATTGACATTCAGGCCAGTAATCCTCCACTGTAACAGGTCCTTTACTTTGCAGTGAAAATTGATTTGTATATGTTTTGCCTCTGAGTCCTTGTGGGATTTTTTTTTTTATTCAAACAGAAAGTCACAAAAATTATAATCATTTTCATCAGTTCACTCAGTCCCATGTAATTATTTTCTTTTATTTTGATCTTTTGTTAGCACTTTTATGAATTCATCAGCTTTCCATAAGAATTCTGAAAATGCTTATTTATTCAGTTCTGCAGTATAGTCAGTTACAAGAAACCTGTACTTGTCAGAGTCTTTTCCATGAATTCCTTGAAGATGAAACCCTTTTATAGGAATATTCGCAAAAGCATCAGAGTACACCCAGAACTGTCTGTAAATGACAGAAGACTTAAAAATGACCATGGTTAAATATTTGATGAAAGTTCATAATAATGCAATTGACAAGGAAATTTAGTACTTTCTGAGATATACATTTTAAAGTAATAACTAGAATTATGACTTATAACATTATACCAGAACATATAAGATTTTTAGGAATTTCATGTAATGTCTGAAACATTTATATTAACATATTTCCATACAAATAACACAAAGAAAGTTTAGTATTAGTTGTTTTTTGTTTGTTTGTTTGTTTATACTGCAGGTTCTTATTAGTCATCAATTTAATACACATCAGTGTATACATGTCAACCCCAATCGCCCAATTCAGCACACCACCATCCCCACCCCACCGCAGTTTTCCCCCTTTGGTGTCCATACGTTTGCTCTCTACATCTGTGTCTCAGTTTCAGCCCTGCAAACTGGTTCATCTGTACCATTTTTCTAGGTTCCACATGTATGCATTAATAGATGATATTTGTTTTTCTTTTTCTGACTTACTTCACTCTGTATGACAGTCTCTAGATCCATCCACGTCTCAACAAATGACTCAATTTCATTCCTTTGTAGGACTGAGTAATATTCCATTGCATACATGTACCACACCTTCTTTATCCATTCATCTGTCAATGGGCAGTTAAGTTGCTTCCGTTGCCTGGCTATTGTAAGTAGTACTGCAATGAACATTGGGGTGCATGTGTCTTTTTGAATTATGGTTTTCTCTGGGTATATGCCCAGTAGTGGGATTGCTGGATCATATGGTAGTTCTATTTTATTTTTTTAAGGAACCTCCATACTGGTCTCCATAGTGGCTGTATCTATTTACATTCCCACAAACAGTGCAAGAAGGTTCCCTTTTCTCCACACCCTCTCCAGTATTTGTTGTTTGTAGATTTTCTGATGAAAATCTAACTGGTGTGAGATGATACCTCATTGTAGTTTTGATTTGCATTTCTCTAATATTTAGTGATGCTGAGCAGCCTTTCATGTGCTTCTTGGCCATCTGTATGTCTTCTTTGGAGAAATGTCTATTTAGGTCTTCTGCCCATTTTTGGATTGGGTTGTTTGTTTCTTTAATATTGAGCTGCATGAGCTGTTTATATATTTTGGAGATTAATCCTTTGTTCATTGATTAGTTTGCAAATATTTTCCCCATTCTGAGGGTTGTCTTTTCGTCTTGTTTATGGTTTACTTTGCTGTGAAAAGCTTTGATGTTTCATTAGGTCCCATTTTTTTGTTTTTGTTTTATTTCCATTACTCTAGTAGGTGGATAAAAAAAGATCTTGCTGTGATTTATGTCAAGGAGTGTTCTGCCTATGTTTTCCTCTAAGAGTTTTATAGTGTCCGGTCTTACATTTAGGTCTCAAATCCATTTTGAGTTTATTTCTGTGTATGGTGTTAGGGAGTATTCTAATTTCATTCTTTTACATGTAGCTGTCCAGTTTTCTCTGCACCACTTATTGAAGAGACTGTCTTTTCTCCATTGTATATCTTTGCCTCCTTTGTCATAGATTAGTTGACCATAGGTGCGTGGGTTTATCTCTGGGCTTTCTATCTTGTTACATTGATCTATGTTTCTGTTTTTGTGCCAGTACCATGTTGTCTGGATTACTGTAGCTTTGTAGCATAGTCTGAAGTCAGGGAGTCTGATTCCTCCAGCTCTGTTTATTTCCCTCAAGACTGCTTTGGGTATTCGGGGTCTTTTGTGTCTCCATACAAATTTTGAGATGATTTGTTCTAGTTCCATTAAAAAAAGCCATTGGTAACTTGATAGGGATCGCATTGAATCTGTAGATTGCTTTGGGTAGTAGAGTCATTTTCACAATATTGATTCTTCCAATCCAAGAACATGGTATATCTCTCCATCTGTTGGTATCATTTTTAATTTCTTTCATCAGTGTCTTATAGTTTTCTGCATACAGGTCTTTTCTCTCTTTAGGTAGGTTTATTCATCAGTGACATTTGTCTGTAATTTTCTTTTTTTGTAGTATCTTTGTCTGGTTTTCATATCACGGTGATGGTGGCCTTATAGAATGAGTTTGGGAGTGTTCCTTCCTCTGCAATTTTTTGGAAGATTTTGAGAAGGATGCGTGTTAGCTCTTCTCTAAATGTTTGATAGAATTCACCTGTGAAGCCATCTGGTCCTGGACTTTTGTTTTTTTGGAAGATTTTTAATCACAGTTTCAATTTTGTTACTTGTGATTGGTCTGTTCATATTTTCTATTTCTTCCTGGTTCAGTCTTGGAAGGTTATACTTTCTAAGAATTTGTCCATTTCTTCCAGGTTGTCCAATTTATTGGCATAGAATTGCTTGTAGTAGTCTCTTAGGATGCTTTGTATTTCTGCAGTGTCTGTTTTAACTTCTCCTTTTTCATTTCTAATTTAATTGACTTGAGTCCTCTCCCTCTTTTTCTTGATGAGTTAGGCTAATGGTTTATTAATTTTGTTTATCTTCTCAAAGAACCAGCTTTTAGTTTTATTGATCTTTGCTATTGTTTTCTTTGTTTCTATTTCATTTATTTCTGCTCTGATCTTTATGATTTCTTTCCTTCTGCTAACTTTGGGTTTTGTTTGTTCTTCTTTCTCTAGTTTCTTTAGGTGTAAGGTTACATTGTTTACTTGAGATTTTTCTTATTTCTTGAGGTAGGCTTGTATAGCTGTAAACTCCCCTCTTAGAACTGCTTTTGCTGCATCCCATAGGTTTTGGATCATAGTGTTTTCATTGTCTTTTGTCTCTAGGTATTTTGTGATATCCTCTTTGATTTCTTCAGTGATTTTTTTGTTGTTTAGTAATGTATTGTTTAGCCTCCATGTGCTTGTGTTTTTTTACGTTTTACTCCCTGTAATTCATTTCTAATCTCATAACATTGTGGTCAGAAAAGATGCTTGATATGATTTCAATTTTCTTAAATTTACTGAGGCTTGATTTGTGACCCAAGGTGTGACCTATCAAGGAGAATGTTCCATGAGCCCTTGAGAAGAAAGTGTAATCTGCTGGTTTTGGATGGGATGTCCTATAAATATCAATTAAATCTATCTGTTCTATTGTGTCATTTAAAGCTTCTGTTACCTCATTTTGGATGATCTGTCCATTGGTGTAAGTGAGGTGTTAAATTCCCCCACTATTTTTGTGTTACTGTCGATTTCCTCTTTTATAGCTGTTAGCAGTTGCCTTATGTATTGAGGTGCTCCTATGTTGTGTGCATATATATTTATAATTGTTATACCTTCTTGGATTGATTGCTTGATCATTATGTAGTGTCCTTCCTTGTCTCTTGTAACATTCTTTATTTTAAAGTCTATTTTATCTGATATGAGTATTGCTACTCCAGCTTTCTTTTGATTTCCATTTGCATGGAATATCTTTTTCTATCCCCTCACTTTCATTCTGTATGTGACCCTAGGTCTGAAGTGGGTCTCTTGCAGACACGATATATATGGGTCTTGTTTTTTTATCCATTCAGCGAGCCTGTGTCTTTTGGTTGGAGCATTTAATCCATTCATGTTTAAGGTAATTATCAATATGTATGTTCCTATGACCATTTTCTTAATTGTTTTGGGTTTGTTTTTGTAGATCCTTTTCTTCTCTTGGGTTTCCCACTTAGAGAAGTTCCTTTAGTATTTGTTGTAGAACTGGTTTGGTGGTGCTGAATTCTCTTAGCTTTTGCTTGTCTGTAAAGCTTTTGATTTCTCCATTGAATCTGAATGAGGTCTTTGCCAGGTAGAGTAATCTTGGTTTTAAGTTCATCCCTTCCATCATTTAAGTATATCATTTCACTCCCTTCTGGCTTGTAGAGTTTCTGCTGAGAAATCAGCTGTTAACCTATGGGGGTTCCCTTGTATGTTGTTTTTCGTTTTTCCCTTGCTGCTTTCAACAATTTTTCTTTGTCTTTAATTTTTGCCAATTTCATTACTATGTGTCTCGGCATGTTTCTCCTTGGGTTTATCCTGTATGGGACTCACTGCGCTTCCTGGACTTGGGTGGCTATTTCCTTTCCCATGTTAGGGAAGTTTTTGACTATAACCACTTCAAATATTTTCTCTGGTCCTTTCTCTCTCTCTTCTCCTTCTGGGACCCCTATAATGTGAATGTTGATGTGTTTAATGTTGTTCCAGAGGTCTCTTAGGCTGTCTTCATTTCTTTTCATTCTTTTATCTTTATTCTGTTCTGCAGCCATGAAATCTACCATTCTGTCTTCCAGGTCACTTACCATTCTTCTGTCTCAGTTATTCTGCTATTGATTCCTTCTAGTGTATTTTCATTTCAGTTATTGTATTGTTCATCTCTGTTTGTTCTTTACTTCTTCTAGGTTTTTGTTAAACATTTCTTGCATCTTCTCAATCTTTGCCTCCACTCTTTTTCCGAGGTCCTGGATCATCTTCACTATCATTATTCTGAAGCCTTTTTCTGGAAGGTTGCCTATCTCCACTTCATTTAGTTGTTTTTCTGGGATTTTATCTTGTTCCTTCATCTGGTACATAGCCTTGTGCCTTTTCATCTTGTCTATCTTTCTGTGAATGTGTTTTTTGTTCCACAGGCTGCAGGATTGTAGTTGTTCTTACTTCTGCTGTCTGCCCCCTGGTGTATGAGTCTGTCTAAGAGGCTTGTGTACGTTTCCTGATGGGAGGAACTGGTGGTGGGTTGAGCTGACTGTTGCTCTGTGAGCAGAGCTCAGTAAAACTTTAATCCACTTGACTATTGATGGGTGGGGCTGGGTTTCCTCCCTGTTGGTTGTTTTGCCTGAGGCAACCCAATGCTAGAGCCTACCTGGGCTCTTTGGTCAGGCTAATGACAGACTCTGGGAGGGCTCACGCCAAGGACTACTTCCCAGAACTTCTGCTGCCAGAGTCCTTGTCCCCACAGTCCCCCACCCCCCACCCCGCCTCTGCAGGAGACCCTCCAACACTAGCAGGTAGTTCTGGTTCAGTCTCCCCTGGGGTCACTGATCCTTCCCCTGGGTCCTGATACACACACTACTTTGTGTGTGCCATCCAAGAGTGAGTCTTTGTTTCCCCCTGTCCTGTCGAAGTCCTGCAATCAATTCTCACTAGGCTTCAAAGTCTGATTCTCTAGGATTTCCTTCTCCTGTTGCCAGACCCCCAGGTTGGGAAGCCTGACGTGGGGCTCAGAACCTTCAGTCCAGTGGGTGGACTTCTGTGGTATAAGTGTTCTCCAGTCTGTGAGTCACCCACCCAGCAGTTATTGGATTTGATTTACTGTGATTGCACCCCTCCTACCTTCTCTTTGTGGCTTCTCCTTTGTCTTTGGATGTGGGGTTTATTTGTTGGTGAGTTCCAGTGTTTTCCTGTCGATGATTGTCCAACAGCTAGTTTTGATTCTGGTGTTCTCGCAAGAGGGAGTGAGAGCATGTTCTTCTACTCCACCATCTTGGTTCCTCCCTGAATTCGTGTTCTTGCTTAATAAAAATTTTAAAATTTTTTGAAAAGCCATGTTTAAGGGACTCCATTACTAAAGGTCTCACACAAGATCTCACATGCTCTGGGACACAAGGAAGAAGTAGTAATTTGAAAGGAGGCTGATTTGGACTCACCTGCTAATCTTGAAGAGCCTCCAAAGAGACAGGAGGCAACTGGAGCTCACCCTGGGTACATAGACACTGCTGGCAGCCATTTTGGGGATCTTGTTCTACAATGAGGACACTGGTGCTGGCAAAGGCCATTTTGGAATCCTCCCTCTGGTCTATTAACACCAGGACTCAGCCTTACCCAGCAGCCTGTTAACACCAGTACTGGAACATCTCAGACCAAGCAACTAGCCAGGAGGAGACACAGCTTCACCCACCAGCAGGCCTGCTGTCTTAAAACCCTCTGAGACCACAGCCACCCCAGGACCCAGCCCTGTCCACAAGAGGGTCCAGGACATGAATCCATACCCCATTTTACAGGCACTAGTCCCAGACACCCCACCCCACCCACCAGGGCCATACAGTGAGAGACCTTGGGATCCAGTTCTGCCCACCAGTGGACTGGCATTAGTCCCAAGACCAGCCTCAGTCATTACTGAGTAGGCACCAGTCCTGGAATCCCTGATCCCTGGACCCCCCGCACCAGTAGGCCATCACACTACCTCCAAGACACCCAGGCCTCTGCAGCCAGAAACACTGAGACACAGCTATGCTTACCAATGAGCTAGTACTAATACTGGGGCCTCCTGAGCCTCAGCCATGCCCACCAGTCAGCTGGAATCATATCTAGCATCCCTGGGTCCTGCAGCCAGAGATGCCAGGACCCAGCTTCACCCATCACTGAGCAGGCAACAACCCTGGCCTTCCATAGTGGGTGGACACCAGCCCCTGGACCACCTCAGCCCCACAACCTGCCATGTCAGGGACCAGCCCACCAACTAGCAGATTGTCAACAGACCCAAGAATCCCTGGGCCCTTGTTCTCCCCACCAGCAGGCCAACACCATCTCTGGGACATTTTTGGAACCTCAGCCAGTGGCTCTGGGATCTGGCTACACCCACTAGTCAGCCAACACCAGCTTTGGGATCCCCAGATTTCTGCAGCCAGAGACCCTGGGACCTAGCTCCACCCACTAGTGAGCCAGCAGTAGCCTACACACATTCTTGGCCACAGCCCTGCCCACCAGCAGGTGAAACTAACTCCAAAGCACTGTTGACCTCTCAACCAGTAACCTTGGGGTCAAGCCCTACTCATCAGTGGACCAGTATCAGCTTTGGGACACCCTGGGCCACATAACCAGGCATGTCAGCAACTATCCCCACCTACCAGCAGGCTGACACTAGATCCAAGAACACTGGCCCCATACCACCCACCTCAGAAACCAACTCTGCCCACCAGTGGTCCAGCAGCAGCCACAGGACACCCTGGGCTCTGCAGCCAGCCACTTTGTGACCTGGTCCAGGTAGGCTCTGCACAAGCTGGGGCCTGACAGCCCACCGGATCAGAGATCAACCATGCCTATTAGACTGCCCACAGCAGCCAGCCAGCCAAAACAGAAGCCCAAATAAGAGGCACTCCTAGAACATATAGTTCATGATGAGAGGGAAGTGTGCTGCTGGGACTCATAGGACATATCCTACAAAGACCAATTCTCAAAGATTGGAAAAAATAACCAACCTACCAAATACATAGAGAAAAAAAAGGTGTATTAGACAAAATTAAGCAACAGAGGAATATGTTCCAAAGTAAGGAACAAGATAAAACCCCAGGAGAAGAAGTACTTGAAGTGGAGATAAGCAATCTACTTGAGAAAGAGTTCAAAGTAATAATTGTAAAGATGCTCAAAGAATTGGGCAAAAGAATGGATGAACACCATGAGAACTTTAACAAAGAGTTATAAAATATAAAAAAGAACAAAAAAGAACTGAAGAATACAATAACAAATAAAAAATACACTAGAAGGAGTCAACATTAAATTAGGTGATACAGAGGACACATCAGAGAGCTAGAAGATGGATTAGTGGAAATCACTGCAGCTGAACAGAAAAAAGAGTAAAAAGAAAAGAAGACTGTTAAAGAGACCTCTGAGACAACATCAAGCATACTAACATTCACATTATAAGGGTCCCAGAAGGAGAATAGAGAGAAAAAAAGGCAGAGAACATATTTGAAGACATAATAGCTAAAAAATTCCCTAATTTGGGAAAGGAAGCAGACATCCAGATCCAGGAAGCACAGAGATTCCAAAAGAGGACCAACCCAAAGAGGACCACACCAAGACACATTGTAATTAAAATGGTAAAAATTAAAAATGAACAAAGAATAAAAAAGCAGTAAGAGAAAAGCAACAAGTTACATACAGGGGGACTCCCATAAGACTATCAGCTGACTTTTCAACAGAAACTCTACAGACCAGAAGGGAGTAGCACAATATATTTAAAGTGATGAAAGTTAAAAACCTACAACCAAGAATACTCTACCAGGTAAGGCTTTCATTCAGATTAGATGGAGACATCAAAAGTTTTACAGACAAGCAAAAGCCAGAAGGATTCAGCACCACCAAACCAGCTTCACAAGAAATGTTAAAGGGAATTCTCTAAGCAAAAAAGGAAAAGACCACAGCTAGACACATGAAAATCACAAAAGGAAAAAGCTTACTGGTAAACGCAAATATATAGTAAAAGTAGGAAATCTACCAGGTACAAAGCAAGTAGGAAAATTAAAAGACCAAAGGAGTTATAATGTCTATATATTCAACAACTAGATAAGACATACACAAAACAAAAAGATACATAGTGTCAAACACAGTAAATGAAGAGGGCAGGGTTCTTAAAATGTGTCTGAACCTAAGAGATCATCAACTTAAAATAACCACATATATATGAGGTGTGTGTTATATATTTATAAAACACAAACCAAAAATCTATAATAGATACACACAACAAAAAAGGAAAGAAATCCAAAATTAGCACTAAAAGTAATCATCAAATCACAAGGAAAGTAGACAAAAGAAAGGAACAAAAAAACCCTAGAAAACAACCCCAAAACATGTAGCACAATGACTATAACTACATATCTATTAATAATTACTTTAGATGTAAATGGACTATATGCTCCAATCAAAGTACATAGAGATGTCACTCACTTCAGATCAAAATACATACACAGACTAAAAGTAAGATGATGAAGAAATGTGTTCCATGCAAATGGAAATCAAAAGAAAGCTGGAGTAACCATACTTATTTCAGACACAAGAGACTTTAAACCAAAGAGAAAAAGAAAGACATAATGATCAATGGATCAACCCAAGAAGATATAACAATTGTAAATACATATGCACCCAACACAGGAGCATCTATACATAGACAAATATTAACAGACATAGAGGTAAAAATTGACAATAACAGAATAGTAATAGGGGAATTTAAAACCCCACTTCTATCAATGGAGGGATCATCAAGACAAATCAATAAGAAAACATTGACCTTAAGCCACACATTAGATCATTTGAACTTAAGATATACATACAGAATAGTCTATCCTAAAGGAGCAGAATAAACACATGGAATATTTAAGTACACATGGAATATTCTCCAGGACAGATCACATGCTAGGCCACAAAACAAGTCTCAGTAAATTTTTTTAAACACTAAAATCATGTCAAACATCCTTTTTTCTTTTTTAACCACAATGCTATATGAATGGAAATCAACTACCAGAAAAAAAAACTGAAAAAAAACACAGGCTAAAAAATATGCTACTAAACAACCAATGGATCTCTGATAAAATAAGAAAATTCCTAGAGACACAAAAAATGAAAATACAACAATTCAAAATCTATTGGACCCAGCAAAAGCAGTTCTAAGAGGGAAGTTTATAGCAATACAAGCCTAGCTCAGGAAACAAGAAAAATATCAGGTGAACAATCTAGTCATATAGCTAAAGTAACTAGAAAGAGAAGAACAAATAAAACCCAGAGTTAGTTTGGTTCCTAACTAACCAAAAAACAAAATTGATAAATATTTAGCCAGACTAGTCAAGGAATAAAGAAAGCAGGTCTAAATCAATAAAATCAGGAATGAAATAAGAGAAGTTAAAACCAATACCACAGAAATACAAAAGGTCATAAGAGATTAGTACAAAGAATAAGACTCCAGTAAAATGGACAACCTAGAAGAAATTGACAAATTCCTAGTAATGTACAATCTGCCAAATTGAACCAGGAAAAACAGAAAATATGAGACCAATTACCAGCAATTACATTGAACCAGTAATAATAAAGAACTCCCAACAATCAAAAGTCCAGGAATCCACATGTGGATTCTACCAAACATTTAGAGAAGTGTTAACATCTAGTTTCTCAAATTATTCCCCACAAACTGCAAAAGAAACACTTCTGAACTCATTCTACAAGGCCAGCATCACGATGATAGCAAAATCAATCAAAGATATCAAAAGAAAAAAAGAAAAAGAAAATTACAAGCCAATATCACTGATGAACACAGGTGCAGAAATCCTTAAAAAATTATTAGCAAATTGAATACAACAATACATTAAAAGGATCATACACCATGATTGAGTAGGATTTATCCCAGAGATGTAAAGATGATTCAATATCCACAAATCAATCAATCTGATAAAACATTTTAATAAATTGAAGAATAAAAATCTTATGATAATCTTGATAGATGCAGAAAAAGCATTTGACAAAATTCAACATCCATTTATGATATTAAAAAAACTCTCTACAAAGTGGGTATAGCGGGAACATACTTAAACATAATAAAGGCCACATATGATAAGCCCACAGCTAAGATCATACTCAATGATGAAAAGAGGAAAGCATTTCCTCTAAAATCAGGAACAAGACAAGGATACTCACTCTCACTACTTTTATGTAACATATTACTGGAAGTCCTAGCTCCAGCAATCAGACCAAAAAAAAAAAAAAAAAAAGAAAGAAATGAAATGAACCCAAATTGGAAAGGAAGAAGTAAAACTGTCATTGTTTGCAAATGACATGATACTATATAGAGAAATTCCTAAAGACACTACAAAAAAACTACTAGAGCTCATCAATTAATTCAGTTAAGTTGCAAGATACAATATTAATATACAGAAATCTGTATATGTACACTAATAATGAACTATTGCAAGAGAAATCGAAAAAGCAATCCCAGTTATGATTATGTCAAGAAGGATAAAATACCTGGAGATAAATCTGAGGAGGTAAAAGACCTATACTCAGAAAACTATAAGACACTGATGAAAGAAGTTGAAGACAACACAAACAGATGGAAAGGTATACCATGTTTAAGAACTGAAAGAATTAATTATGTTAATATGACCATACTACCCAACACAATCTACAGATTCAATGCAATCCATATCAAAATACCAATGGTATTTGTCACAGAACTAGAGAAAATAATTCTAAACTTTGTATGGAAACTCAAAAAACCCCAATACAGTCTTGAGAAAGAAGAACAAAGCTGGAGGTATGACACTCTTAAATTTCAAACTATACTACAAAGCTACAGTCTTTAAAAAAGTATGATATTGGCACAAAAACAGATACATATATAAATGCAACAGAATAGAGAGCCCAGATATAAACCCACACATATAGGGGCAATTAATATATGACAAAGGAAACAATAATATACAAAGGGTAAAAGACAGTCCTTTCAGTAGATGGTGCTACATGCTGGTCAGCTACATGCAAAAGAATCATACTGGACTACTCTATCACACCATGCTCAAAAATAAGTTTGAAATAACTTAAAGACTTAAATATAAGACCTGAAACCGTAAGACTTCCAGAAGAAATCTACAGCAGTACACTCTTTGACATCAGTGTTGGTAATAATTTTTGGATGTATCCCCTCAGGCAAGGGAAATAAAAACAAAAATAAACAAATAAGCTAAGCTATAAAGCTTTTGCACAATAAAGGAAACTGTCAACAAAATGAAAAAGCCACTTACTGAACGGGAGAAGATATTTGCAAATGATATAGCTGATAAGGTTTAATATCCAAAATATACAAAGAACTCATAAAATTCAACATCAGTAAAGCAAACAACCCAATTTAAAAATGAGCAGAGTGTCTGAAGACATTTTTCCAAGGAAGACATACAGATTTCCACCAAGCACATAAAAAGATGCTCAACATCACTAATCATCAAGTAAATGCAAATAGAAACCTTAATGAGATATCACCTTACACCAATCAGAATGGCTATTATCCAAATGATAACAAATAACAAGCATTGGTGAGGATGTGTAGAAAAGGGAACACTTGTACATTGTTGGTAGGAATGTAAAAATTAGTTCAGCTACTATGGAAATTGTATGGAGCTTTCTCAGAAAGTTAAGAATAAAACTACCATATGATTCAGCAATTCCACTACTTCGTACTTATCTAAAGAAAACAAAAATATTAATTCCAAAAGATATATGCAACCCTATGTTCATTACAGCATTATTTAAAATAGCTAAGATATGGAAGCAACCCAAGTGCCATTAATAGATGAATGGATAAAGTAGATGTGTTATATACATACAATGGAATATTACTTAGCCATAATACTGCTTTAAATCATCATCAAGTTTGTATGTATCATAAGAAGTGAGAACCAATATTAGCATTTTCTATAAAAGAAACCAAAGCAGAAAATAATTGGGGAGACACAGCAAGGTGTTATTTTGCTTCATAGAGCAAGCTGAAGTTATTAATCTTTTTCAGAATTTTTCTGAGAAGAATTGACTCTCCCTGTAGGAGTCAATGTCCCTTCTGGGCATGTAGGTAGGAAGGAGCTTTTCATATAAGCTTTCTAGAATCTCAGAGAGCTTTTAAAAACATCTATGGAACTATTTTCACTTAAGAGTTTTCCATTAACTTGAGTATTTGTAAATTTGTTATAGAGAGTGAATCATAGTAATGAACATGTGCTGAGCATACTGAGAAAGCTGGATTTCACAGAACTTCTGTAAAATACTTAGAGACAGCAATGGCTGCTTGGGAACTTTTAAAGCTGTTGTGACATCCTCTGTAGCAGCAAATCAAGCCTCAAGAAAAAGTGTTATTGTTATTTTAAAAATAACAATCAAAAATAGCAAACATACTTATTCCTGATGACTCAAACAAAGCGACAAGAAGAAAAGCCACAAATTCAATTGATTCAGACTTCCTAGGAGGGCTCAGACAATCCTTCATAAATTTCTGAAGATCAATATTTAAGTAGCAGCAAGAAAACAAATATAGAGATTTTTCTTTTCTTTCTTATTTGTGAAATCAGTACAAGCCTTAATGGGACAAGGTAGGAAATAAGATGAAAAGTCATTTTCCAACATGAAGAGAAAATAAGGCAATGGGTTGGGGGCTGGGGAGAAAATATATTTTTACAGATCAAACCAGTAAGCTTTACTGAAATCCAAGACCCAATTACTTCCAGTGTTATTTTCTAAGGGATTTAGAAATACATCCCCTCCTAATATGGTTCTAGCACCAACTCTTGAGATACGAGATTTGAGCTGCACAGGGGTGATGTGAGCAGGGAGCCCACAACTAACAGGTGGATCTCCCTGGCTGTGCTGAAGAGCTGAGTCTGTACAGGGAATATTCTGGATGAAACCCCACCTACCCCAAAGCTTACGAAGGCAATTTATAATAAGAATCCATAAACTCAGAGGGAAGAGATCAAGATGGCAGAGAAGGAGGATGTTGAGCTCACCTTCCCCAATGAACACATCAAAAATGCATCTTCAGGGCTTCCCTGGTGGCGCAGTGGTTGAGAGTCTGCCTCCTGATGCAGGGGACATGGGTTCGTGCCCCAGTCCAGGAAGATCCCACATGCCATGGAGCGGCTGGGCCCATTAGCCATGGCCACTGAGCCTGTGCATCCAGAGCCTGTGCTCCACAGTGGGAGAGGCCACAGCAGTGAGAGGCCCACGTACTGCAAAGAAAAAAAAAATGCATCTTCATGTGGAGCAGTTCTCACTGAAAACAAACTGGAGAGTGGCAAAAGAGTCTTCTACAACTATGGCTGTAAAGAAAGATTCACATAGAGTTGAATATGAAGGGAAGAGAAGCAATCAGGTCCGAAACTGTACCCCTAGGAGGGGACATAGAAGAGAAGGAGATATTATGGACCTGGGGATCCTCCCTGGGTAGTGAAGGGTTTGAACCACATATTGGGTACACCACTCCTGGTGTCCAAACCCAGGAAGACAAGGATCCTTAGCTGGTTTGAAAATCAGTGGGACTTACAGGAGGACTGTAAGAAATCTAGACTCTGCTCATGAAGAGCACACACACACTTTCTTACTCCCAGAAACAAGGCAATGGAAGCAGGTTGAAACTGCCTGGGGTTCTGGCCTGCTTCCCATGGCTAACCCTTCATGCTGCCTGACCTGTGCTTAGCTCCCACTCTGGTCTCTCTAGCTCTGGTGCAGCTCCCCACAAGGATGAAGGCAGCCATTACTGACAGCACACAGTTGTGAGGGACTGAAGGTACTCGTTTTTTCTTTCCTAGAGAGAAAGAAAAAAACACAAGTGAAACACTAAAGAAAATAATCAGGTCACAAGGGAAGAAACTAAAAGAAGAAAATAACAGAGAAGAACTACAAAAATGACCAGAAAACAAGTAACAAAATGGCAATAACTACATACTTATCAATAATCCCTTTAAATGTTAATGGACTAAATTCTCCAATTAAAAGACATATGGTGGCTGATTGAATAAAAAAAAAGAGACTCATCTATATGCTGCTTCCCAGAGACTGACTTCAGACCTAAAGATACCCCAGACTGAAAGTGAGGGGATAGAAAAAGATATTTAATGCCAATGGAAATGAAAAGAGGTTGGGATAGCAATATCCATATCAGGCAAAATAGACTTTCTCAATAGGTGCAGAACAAGCATTTGATAAAATTGAACATACATTCATGATAAAAACTCTCAACAAAGTGCATAAAGAGTGAACATATTTCAACATAAAAAGACCATTTATGAAAGACCCACAGCTAACATCATACCCAATAGTGAAAAACTGAAACCTTTTCCTCTAAAATTAGGAACAAGACAAAGATGCCAACTCTCAACATTTCTATTTAATATGGTTTTGGAATTCCTAGCCATAGATATCAGACAAGAAAATAAAATCCATCCAAATTGGAAGGGAAGAAATAAAACTGTCACTATTTGCAGATGACATGATGCTATATGGCGAAAACTCTGAAGTCTCCACCAAAAAACTATTAGAACTAACAAATGAATTCAGTAAAGTTGCAGGATACAAGATTAATACACAGAAGTCTGTTGCTTTTCTATACACTAAAAAAAAAAAAAAAAAAAAGACAAAGCAAGAAAATAGTCCCATTTAAAATCACATCAAAAAGAATAAAATACCTAGGAATAAACTTAACTGAGGGGGTAAAATATCCATCACTGAAAACTATAAACCATTGATGAAGGAAATTGAAGGTGACACAAATAAATGAAAAGGTAATTCATGTTCTTGAATTGGAAGAATTAATATTGTTAAAATATCCATAGTATTCCAAACAATCTACAGATTTAATGCAATCCCTACCAAATTACCAATGGCATTTTTCATAGAACTAGAGCAAAAAATCCTAAAATGTATACGGAACCACAAAAAAAACTTGAATAGCCAAAGCAATCTTGAGAAAAAAGAACAAAGCTGGAGGTACCATGCTTCCTGTATTCAGGCCATACTACAATGCTACCATAATCAAAACAGTATGGGGACTTCCCTGATGGCACAGTGGTTAAGAATCCACCAGCCAATGCAGGGGACATGGGTTCAATCCCTGGTCCAGAAGATCCCACGTGCCACGAAGCAACTAAGCCCATGCACCAAAACTACTGACCCTGTGCTCTAGAGCCCATGAGCCACAACTACTGAGCCTGCATGCCACTACTACTGAAGCCTACACACCTAGAGCCCGTGATCTGCAACAAGAGAAACCACTGCAGTGAGAAGACCAAACACTGCAGTGAAGGGTAACCCCCACTCACTGCCATTAGAGAAAGCCTGTGCACAGCAACAAAGACCCAATGCAGCCAAAAATAAATAAATTAACTAACTAATAAAAAATAAAACAGTATGGTACTGGTACAAAAATAGACACAGAGACCAATGGAATAGAATAAGGAGCCCCAAAATAAGCCCACACACTTATGGTTGATTAATCTACAACAAAGAAAGCAAGAATATACAATAGGGAAAAGATAGTCACTTCAGTAAGTGGTTCTGGGAAGACTGGACAGCTACATGTAAAAGGTTGAAATTAGAATATTTTCTTACACCATTTACAAAAATAAATTCAAAATGGATTAAAGACCTAAATTTAAAACTGGAGACCATAAAACTCCTCAAAGAAAACATAGACAGAACACTCTGACATATCATAGCAATGCATTTTGGATCTGTCTCCTCAGGCAAAGAAATCAAAAGCAAAATTAAACAAGTAGGACCTAATTAAACTTAAAAGGTTTTGCACAGTAAAGGAAATCAAAAAACAAGAGACAACCTACCCAATGGGAGAAAATATTTGTAAATTATATGACTAATAAGATTTTAATAGCTAAAATACCTAAACAGCTCAAAACAACTCATACAACTCATGATCAAAGAAATGAAAAACCCAATTAAAAACTGTATAGACATCTTTCCAAGAAAGCCATACAGATTGGCTACATGAACATGAAAAGATTTTCAAAGTTGTGAATCATCAGAGAGGACTACAAATCAAAACCTCAATAAGATGTCATCTGACACCTGTCAGATGACTCTCATCAAAATGACCACAAATAACAAATGTTGGTGAAGATGTAGGAAAAAGGGAACCTTAGTACACTGTTGGTGGGAATGTAAATTGGTGCAGCCACTATTGAAAATAGTATGGAGTTTCCTCAAAAAAACTAAAAATTGAACTACCATATGCTTCAGCAATTCCACTCCTGGCTATATATCTAAAGAAATGAAAACACTAATTTGAAAAACTAGATACACTTCAATGTTTATAGCAGCATTATTTAAAATAGCCAAGATATGGAAGCAACCTAAGCATTTATCAACAGATGAATGGATAAAGACAATGTGGTATATTTTTGCAATGGAATATTACTCAGCCATAAAAAGAATGAAAAATTTCAATTTGCAACAACATGAATGGACCTGGTGTATATCATGCTTAGTGAAATATATTAGAGAAAGAAAAATACTGTATGATATTACTTATATGTGGAATCTAAAAAATAAAACAAAGTAATGAATATGACAAAACCGAGATAAACTCACAGATATAAAGAAAAAATAGTGGTTACCAGTGGGGAAAGGAAGGGAGGGGGAGCAAGATAGGAGTAGTGAATTAAGAAGTACAAACCCTATGTTTAAAGTAAATAAGCTACAAGGATATATTGTACAGCACAGGGAATATAGCCAATATTTTATAATAACTTTAAAAGTAGTATAATCTATAAAAATATTGAATGACTCTGCTGTATACCTGAAACTAATATAATATTGTAAATCAACTATACTTCAAATAAATAAATAAATAGAATTCATGAACTATGAAAATTTCTCTGCTTCAGATGAGAGAATTGAGAGGGGTAGAGTGCTTCTTCTACCTTTTGTTTTTTTTCTTCTCAGTATCTTGATCTACTCCCTCTGCCTACCAGTTTCTTGTTGATCTCCACGATGCCCAGGAGTAGGCCAGAATTCCCCAGTGGGTTGCATCACGTGTTTTTGAAAAAAGGTCCCCACCAGTGGAGGTGGATGGACCTAGAATCTGTCATACAGAGTGAAGTAAGTCAGAAAGAGAAAAACAAATACCATATGCTAACACATATATATGGAATATTAAAAAAAAAAAAAAGGTTCTGAAGAACCTAGGGGCAGGACAGGAATAAAGACACAGACGTAGAGAATGGACTTGAGGACATGGGGATGGGGAAGGGTAAGCTGAGATGAAGTGAGAGAGTGGCATGGACTTATATATACTACCAAATGTAAAATAGCTAGCTAGCAGGAAACTGCCGCATAGCACAGGGAGATCAGCTCGATGCTTTGTGACCACCTAGAGGGGTGGGATAGGGAGGGTGGGAGGGAGATACAAGAGGGAGGGTACATGCTGATATATGTATAGCTGATTCACTTTGTTATAAAGCAGAAACTAACACACCACTGTAAAGCCATTATACTTCAATAAAGATGTTAAAAAAATAAAATAAATAAATGAGCATAACTGAAAAAAAAAGTTAAGCCTGTTAATAAAACATAGTCTTGTTAAAAAAAAAAAAAAGAAAGCAAGATGGTTTGGAAATTCTGATCTACTTTAGGATACTAGGGTGGTAACATAACTAGTAGTAAGATTGGCTAATGTAACCTGTACAAACAAAAATTTTTTATTTTAAAGATCTTCTATTAAGTACAGCAGATTAAGACAATTTTTAAAACTATACCACAAAACACTAAGTACAACTATTTGTCTTCTCTGAATGTTAGTTTGAGCTGGGTACAAAAGGTGTTATTCAATGAGAAAGGAAAAAAAAGACAGTTGTTACAGGGTGTCTACTATTTCTAAGGCATTTGATAAATATTTCCTCACTTAATTCACAATAAATCCCAGTGATATAGATTTTTCTTGTCCATTTGGAGCCAAGAAAACTGAATTTCAAAGTTAAATAGCTAAATCAATTCCACCAGCTACAATGTAGCAAAGGCAGGTTTTAAACTCTCCAGGGTCAAGGTCCAAGCTCTTGCCACCAAGCCATGTCTGTCAAAATAGACAGGTACATGGGAGCAGTTTGTTAGCTGAAAAGTCACCTTTCAAGCATCTTTCATACACTGCCACTGCCATTTGATCTGTTGTGTGACACTCTCTGGGCATTTGTTCTCCATTCTCTAAAATGGTAATAATTTCTGTTATGGATTTAGAGATTATATGGCACCTTTCAGTGTGTTCAATAACTTGCATCTGTTATTATTCCATGATATGAAGAATTTAACTTTTCAGTCTTCTCCCAGTAACTTGTGGGAGGCAATAAAGAAAAACAAAGTTATTTATGTTTTAGTCACCATGATGCTACAGGAGTTTTCCTAAAACAATACTAATTTTTTAAGATTGTCTTGTCCCTTTAGTTTTATTCATCAAAAGACCTGACAAACATGAGTCATTTCATTTATCCTTTTTCTTCTTAATAGTTTTCATTGGCCTCCTTGTCAAGTTACCTCTAATAATTTATCAATTATGCCTGATCAGGCCTGCTTAGCTGGCAGAGCTAAGCTATAAAAAAAGAACAGGAACAGATGTCAAAACTGCATTTGTTTTCTCTTTTTTGCCAAATTCCGGGCAAAGAATGGCACTGTTCTGCTTGCCTGTCCCTTTTACTGGTGAGTAGTCCAAAATGGTTCACACAACATCTGCTTTTGTAAAGACCTGCCAGCATTGCCCAAGTATGTCCAAATGTTATCTCACACACACAAATACCTGTAGAACTGAAAGTGAACACACTCTCCTGGGATGCCAAATACAGTGTTGTTTTCTTCTAATTTGTTCCAGGGCCTGGGAAAATGGCCAAGGAATGGTAGCATGGACTGGAACAAGAGATCTAGTCTCTTTCTGATTCCATTTGCAGAAGATACTTTCCCCCATGTAAAACTGATTGCCATTTTAATGACACAGCTTTGAGGTTAAAAATTCAAAGCTGTATTAAGCCCCTTAGTTGTGCCCTTGATATTGGAAAGGATGGGAAGGGACAATCCATTACAGCTAGAAAACTAAGTGCACATCAAAACCCCAGAAAACAAGGCAAATGAGTTTTTTTCCCCTCAGGAAGTGTAGGGATCCTTATTAACTTAACTTCAGCATGTAGGAAGTTCCTTCCCTGGTCCCCACCTGTCTTTTCCAGTATGACTGTCTTCCCTAAGACTCCCAGCCACTCTGCCTCTCCTTTATAATCCCACTTCTTTCTCCTGGGTTTTGAAGAGTGTTCTCAGTTATTTGTTTCCTTCAAAATTCCCACTTAGTAGAGCTTGGTGGGTGGGTTGGGGAGCTCATTTCACATGTTGTACATTTCAATCAGTATCAGGGTGAAGCACTTACAAGACTAAAGGTTTTCCTCATTAAGGTAAGCCATCTCAAACCTAAGTTAGGTATGTATAGTTAAGTGTCTCTATGTCTTCATGAATGCCCTAGTTTAGTCTGGGCCACAGCCCTCAAAGGGACATGGGTATGTCCTATGCTGCAGGAGGGTAAGAGATAAATTCAGTCATGTTTGGATGAAATTAGAAATGATGATTTCAAGTTGTGCTGGTATCCGTCTTCCTCTTCCTGTAGGGATGCTCATCTCTAGACTTACCCTGTAGCAGCAGGTCTAGATTGACAAATGGAACATCATCATATAGTCTTTGCATGACAGTCACTGAACATTCTATTATAGATCTGGGGTTGCAAACTATTTTTCTATAAAGGACCAGATATTCAATATTTTCATCTTTGCAGGACATATGGTATCTGTCGCAACTACTCAAATCTGTGGTTGTAGCATGAAAGGAGCACAGATGATGCAGAAATGAATGGGCATGGCTGCATTCCAATAAAGCCTTATTAACAAAAATAGGTGGCAGGCTGGAGTTGGTCCACTGGTCATAGTTTGCCAAACCCCATTGTAGAAAATGGAAGTAAATGTATATTCCTAGCTATCTCTCTGTGGCTCAGTGAGATATATTTTACTTTGACCTCTCTCTGGACACTCCTTCCACCACTAGAACTCCTCTTTTATAACCCCTCCCTACTGTTCTTTGATTTCTTTTCTTTATTCAATAAAAATATATTCAGAAATAACAAAAGTATGAACCCTGTGTTCAAGAAGTGAAACAATGTTATTGATATAAGACACTGTGGAAACAGAGAGGAGACAAATTAGAATAGGAGGAAAGCTTCACAGAGGAGTTGATATAAACTGAAGCTTAAAGGTTGCACTGGTGTTTGCTAGATTGGACATTGCAGGCATTGTAACATTCTGGGTAGAATGGGAGCTATGAGCAAAGGAAAAGAGACATGAACATGCAAGGCTCATTTGGGGAAAGGTAGCTTTTCAGCGTAGGTTTAGTAAAAGGTGAAACAATGTTGTCATGGTGAGGTAAGACTGTGGTAGAAGGCAAAGTTAGATTCAAAAGCCCTTGCATACTATGCTAAGGACGTTTGTTCCCTTGGTATGAGTGGAAAGAAGTGAAATCATTGGCAAAGATCTCTGTTACGGCAGCACAGCATAGGGCCTGAGCCCCCATTCCTGAGGTTGACTGCCTGGGCCTAACCCTTACTCTCTTGCTGCAGTGTGGCACTGCAACCTCTTTCTGCCTCAGTTCTTTCACTCTTACAGGAAATAATGATAATAAAAATAATGCCTACCTCATGGGGTTATGATGATTAAAACATTTCAATGTTTGTAGAGCCCTTTGAACAGGATCTGTAACATAGTAAGGTGCTAAATAACCATTTGTTAAATAAAAGGAAATACAAATATTACAGCATTTCAGGAGACAGTGTCTGAGCC
This sequence comes from Stenella coeruleoalba, assembly GCF_951394435.1. Taxonomy (NCBI): domain Eukaryota; kingdom Metazoa; phylum Chordata; class Mammalia; order Artiodactyla; family Delphinidae; genus Stenella; species Stenella coeruleoalba. Next base: position 43,855,179 of record NC_137163.1, read on the forward strand.
CAAATATTAGTGCTGGGGAGGCAAAAGGGAAGGTAGTTATGAGAGAGGATAAAGAGGTACATCTTTAAAAAGTTCATTATCAATTAAATGAGGATGGCACGTCCTTAAGAGAGAATTGAAAATCTCAGCAGAGAATAGTTTTATGGTTTGTCCATCTGGGTGATTGGTGGTAAGGTTTTTGGATAGAGAATTCCAGTGGAGAAGCAGAGTTGGGGGAAAATATTAGATATATTAATCATTGCTTCCCACCCACATTCCTTTTTTAGAAAACAGCCTTTCTTTCATAGTATCTGGAAGGAATATTCATTGTGCTAGGGTGATCATATAATTTATAATCTAAATTGGAGCACATTAGAGAATGAATATAGGAGCCTGTTAATAGTCACTACAGAACAACAGGTATTAACTGGTACTCTCTAGAGCAAAGTGGTCACTGTATCTTTGAAGCTCATGATCCTTCCCAAAGTCCACAGTTGAATGGATCTAACATATTTTAGCCAATAAGACTCTTTCTCCCTAGAATTTGGGATTAAGAAACTGAGAAATCTCTCTTTTAGACATGAAATATACTTATTGAACATTATTAACTATGTGCCAGAAAATATTCTAGGCACTGTTCATATAGCAATTAACAACAATGAAAAAGCTTTGCCTTATTGGAGTCATATTCTAGTGGAAAATCAGATAAACTATAAATGTATATATAATGTCAAATAGTGATAAGAACTATGAAGAAAAATAAAGATAAGTAAATGGATGGAAAGTGCTGGTGTGCAAATTTTTAAAAATTTTTAGGTTTAGTTTTATTGACACAGTTTTATAACACTGACTTATAACATTACATGTTTCATGTGTACATTATATTTCTACTTCTATATACCCTACAGCATGTTCACCACCAAAAATATAGTTTCCATTCATCACTGTATGGTTGACCCCTTTTACCCATTTTGCCCTCCCCCTCATTCATTTTGCCTTCCCCCTCATTCCCCTCTGGTAACCACTACTCTGTTCTCTGTGTAGGGTGCTAAGTTTACACTGGATGGTTAACAATAGGGAACTATTTGAGGAGATAACATTTTAGCAAAGATCTGAAGGAAGCAAGAAATAAACAGGATGGCCCTGAGATGGAAATTTTCTTGATGCGTTTGAAAAGAAGATGGGATAAAGTGAAAGAGGTTAAGAATGGTAGAAAATAAGAGCAGGTATATTGTTGGGATCCAAGTGACAACTGGAGGATGATCATTCAGCACTGGGGCTAAATTTGGCTTCAGGCCTTGACAGACATACATTTTTGTTACCCACCCAATGGATACTCCATCTAATTCCCTCACTATCTTCTAATTATAGATAAATATTGGAAAATCTACTCCTGCTTGCTAGTAATTGGTTTAGGGATGCACATGGAACCAGATTTAATCAAAATAGTGGTGAAGTCTGACTGGACTCTTCTTTGGAAGTTTCCCTCAGTTTTGAAAAGAACTAAATAAATCTCTCTTCTTCCACTGGATGCCTGGAATTTCGGCAGCCATCTTGTGACCAAAGAGGGAGCTAGTCTAAGGATAAAAGAAGACCCAGCAAGATGGCTGAGTAGAGATACAGAAATAACTTGAGCTCTAATGAGGTCATTGAAGTGCTGAATTAACCAACCCTACCTTCTTATTTCTTTACCATAAAATAACAAAATTTTCCATAGATTGTAAGGCAAACTGAGTATGTTTTAAAATAGCTAAGAACATCTTAAAATATATATGTGAAAAACCAATACCAAGAGTAATATGAAGCAATAATGCCACTGAGAAGGCTAGTATGAATAGAAAAAGAGCATCAGAGACTGGACAGTTAGGAATAACAATGTAGAATTATACTCACTCAGAGAGAGAAGCCTGATTCCTGAATTTCCAGTCCAATCCCTGTCTATTAACTCCACTTTAGCATTTGTCCCTGGATGCCCATGTGTTTTTTGTTGTATCCTTTTTGTAAATTCCTTTCTACTTGAATATGCATAGGGTTAGACCCCTTCCAGCAGAGGGTCTTAATTTCACTTTTAAACATGCTGAGTTTGATGGACCTGTGTGTCTCTCAAAGAGGTAATGTCTAATTTGAAGTTACATATTCACATCTCAGTCAGAGATGCTCATAAGAGCATCACTAACATGTCTAGCTGAAGAAACTGATGGAATCATCCAGGTAGTATCTGATACATGGAAGGAAAGAGAGACTAGAATACTGGGGTTGAAGGCAGCATTTGAGTGAATGGTCCTCAAAGGGGTGGCATGAGGGAATTAGAATAAAAATCACTTGTGAGGACTTTTTCTTTTTTTAAACATCTTTATTGGAGTATAATTGCTTTACAGTGGTGTGTTAGTTTCTGCTTTATAACAAAGTGAATCAGTTATACATATACATATGTTCTCATATCTCTTCCTTCTTGCGTCTCCCTGCCTCCCACCCTCCCTATCCCACCCCTCTAGGTGGTCACAAAGCACCGAGCTGACCTCCTTGTGCTATATGGCTGTTTTCCACTAGCTATCTATTTTACATTTGGTAGTGTATGTATGTCCATGCCACTCTCTCACTTCATCCCAGCTTACCCTTCCCCCTCCCCGTGTCCTCAAGTCCATTCTCCACGTGTGCATCTTTATTCCTGTCCTGCCCCTAGGTTTTTCAGAAACTTTTTTCACATTCCATATATATGTGTTAGCATATGGTATATGTTTTTCTCTTTCTGATTTACTTCACTCTGTATGACAGACTCTATGTCCATCCACCGCACTACAAATAACTCAATTTTGTTTCTTTTTATGGCTGAGTAATATTCCATTGTATATATGTGCCATATCTTCTTTATCCATTCATCTCTCAATGGACACTTAGGTTGCTTCCATGTCCTCACTATTGTAAATAGAGCTGTAATGAACATTGTGGTACATGACTCTTTTTGAATTACGGTTTTCTCAGGGTATATGCCCAGTAGTGAGATAGTTGGGTCATATAGTAGTTCTATTTTCAGTTTTTTAAGGAATCTCCATACTGTTCTCCATAGTGGCTGCATACATTTACATTCCTACCAACAGTGCAAGAGGGTTCCCTTTTCTCCACACCCTCTCCAGCATTTATTGTTTGTAGATTTTTTGATGATGGCCATTCTGACTGGTGTGAGGTGATACCTCATTGTAGTTTTGATTTGTATTTCTCTAATGATTAGCGATGTTGAGCATTCTCTCATGTGTTTGTTGGCAATCTGTATATCTTCTTTGGAGAAATGTCTATTTAGATCTTCTTCCCATTTTTGGTTTGGGTTGTTTGTTTATTTGATACTGAGCTGCATGAGCTGCTTGTACATTTTGGAGATTATTCCTTGGTCAGTTGCTTCATTTGCAAATATTTTCTCCCATTCTGAGAGTTGTCTTTTCATCTTGTTCATGTTTTCCTTTGCTGTGCAAAAGGTTTTAAGTTTCATTAGGTCCCATTTGTTTATTTTTGTTTTTATTTCCATTTCTCTAGGATGTGGGTCAAAAAGGATCTTGCTGTGATTTATGTCATAGAGTGTTCTGCCTATGTTTTCCTCTAAAACTTTTATAGTGTCTGGACTTATATTTGGGTCTTTAATCCATTTTGAGTTTATTTTTGTGTATGGTGTTAGGGAGTGTTCTAATTTCATTCTTTTAAATGTAGCTGTCCAGTTTTCCCAGCACCACTTATTGAAGAGGCTGTCATTTCTCCATTGTATATCCTTGCCTCCTTTATCAAAAATAAGGTGACCATATGTGTGTGGGTTTTATCTCTGGGCCTTCTATCCTGTTCCATTGATCTCTCTTTCTGTTTTTGTGCCAGTACCATACTGTCTTGATTGCTGTAGCTTTGTAGTATAGTCTGAAGTCTGGGAGCTTGATTCCTCCAGCCCCATTTTTCTTTTCTTTCTCAATATTGTTTTGGTTATTTGGGGTCTTTTGTGTCTCCATAAAAATGGTGAAATTTTTTGTTCTACTTCTGTGAAAAATGCCATTGGTAATTTGATAGGGATTGTATTGAATCTGTAGTTTGCTTTGGGTAGTATAGTCATTTTCACAATGTTGATTCTTCCAATCCAAGAACGTGGTATATCTCACCATCTGTTTGTGGTATATTTAATTTCTTTCATCAGTGTCTTATAGTTTTCTACACACAGGTCTTTTGTCTCCTTAGGTAGGTTTATTCCTAGGTATTTTGTTCTTTTTGTTGCAATGGTAAATCAGAGTGTTTCCTTAATTTACGTTTCAGATTTTTCATCATTAAGGTATAGGAAGGCAAGAGATTTCTATGCATTAATTTAGTACCCTGTACTTTACCAATTCATTGATTAGCTCTAGTAGTTTTCTGGTAGCATCTTCAGCTTTCTCTATGTATAGTATCATGTCATCTGCAAACAGTGACAGCTTTACTTCTTCTTTTCCAATTTGTATTCCTTTTATTTCTTTTTCTTCTCTAATTGCTGTGGCTAAAACTTCCAAAACTATATTGAATAATAGTGGTGAGAGTGGACAACCTTGTCTTGTTCCTGATCTTAGAGGAAATGGCTTCAGTTTTTCATCATTGAGAATGATGTTGACTGTGGGTTTGTCATATACTGTTTTATTATGTTGAGGTATGTTCCGCCTATGCCTACTTTGTGGAGGATTTTTATCATATGGGTGTTGAATGTTATTGAAAGCTTTTTCTGCATCTACTGAGATGATCATATGGTTTTCATCTTTCAATTTGTTAATATGGTGTATCACACTGGTTGATTTGCATATATTGAAGAATCCTTGCATTCCTGGGATATAACCCACTTGATCCTTTTAATGTGCTGTTGGATTCTGTTTGCTAGTATTTTGTTGAGGATTTTTGTATCTATGTTCATCAGTGATATTGGCCTGTAGTTTTCCGTCTTTCTGACATCTTTGTCTGGTTTTGGTATCAGGGTGACGGTGGCCTCATAGAGTGAGTTTGAGAGTGTTCCTCTGCTATACTTTGGAAGAATTTGAGGGGGATAAATGGTAGCTCTTCTCTAAATGTTTGATAGAATTCACCTGTGAATCCATCTAGTCCTGGGCATTTGTTTGTTGCAAGATTTTTAATCACAGTCTCAATTTCAGTGCTTGTGATTGGTCTGTTTATATTTTCTATGTCTTCCTGGTTCAGTCTCAGAAGCTTGTGCTTTTCTAAGAATTTGTCCACTTCTTCCAGGTTGTCCATTTTATTGGTATATAGTTGTTTGTAGTAATCTTTCTCGATCCTTTGTATTTCTGCAGTTTCATTGTTACTTCTCCTTTTTCACTTCTAATTCTATTAATTTGAGTCTTCTCCATTTTTTTCTTGATAAGTCTGGCTAATGGTTTATCAATTTTGTTTATCTTCTCAAAGAACCATCTTTTAGTTTTATTGATCTTTGCTATTCAACTCATCTTTCTGAACAAGTGTCTTTAAGCAAAGGTCTAGAGCACTGCAAAGAGGGCTTCTCAATATCTCAGTAGTGAAACAAGTAACAACAGTAAGATAATGCATCTAGTTTTTATACCTTAATTTGGTAATTGAAAAGTCTTCATCACATGCTTTCACCTCTATCTTACTTGTCGTGTTACAAGAGCCTTTGATTTACTCACTACAGTTGCATACATCAAATTAGTGCTAATTATTAGCTGACACACAAGAACAAAATTAAGATGATCTGCAATAAATGACTTTTTAAGAAATTATTTTCTGAGTGTAATGCCTATGAACAGTCTGACAGAGGGGTGAGGGGAGGTGCACAGAGTGTAATTCTTGCCTTTGTAAGTTCTAGGATGACATTTAACCTTTAGTCTTTAAGACCTGTGGGAAACACTTCAGTAACACTCCCTGTTCTCCTGTAATAATATCTGGAATGATTAGACAAAGAACAAGAGCAGTAAATGTTCTGCAAGGTTACATTTTGCAATTTGAACAGTATTAGAAAGGAAATAAAATATAAGTGGAATCAGAGTGCATAAGGAAAGTACAAATGAGATGCTAAGTAGTTCCTTTTCTATTTGTATGTCTACTGTTTCTTTCTAATACCAGTATAGTTAATCAGGTCTTCAGCATTTATTTTTTCAACTCAATGATGCCATAATTCAAGCAGATATCCTAGGAGATGAGGGCAAAAGAAGATCTAGACCAGATGAATGTGTGAATGACTTGAAACTTGAGAAGATATTGGTTCATTAAAATGGTGGTCTGAAAGCATTTCTTGATTATTCTAAAAGCCACGGAAATGTCTTAACCATGAACTTGCAATTTCCCAATAGAGATATAAGTGTTAAAGATCTGTAGGTGAATCTGAGAGTAAACAATTACCCTTAAAGACCAAAATTCAATTCCATCAAATAGTTATTCAAGAACAATTTGTTTTTAATACTATAGAGTGTGGACAGAATTTGGGGTCTAGCTCTGTGTCATGAGTGAAAATCCCCTATCCATTATGAACTTCCATTGTGTCATCTGAAAAATGAAGATACTTGTGCCAGTTACCTATTACTGTGAAACAAATCACCCCAATTGTAAGTTAGACAGGTCCCACTAAGACCCATCCACTCCATGCAACATCAGCTGGGGTGAAAGAAAGGCTGGAGATAATTTGTCAGCCGAGGGCTGGAATTGTCTAGAGGTTCACCGTCAATCTGGTGATTGCTGGTTGATGGCTGGAACCTCTGCTAGGAATGCCAAGTGTGATCTTTGGTTCTTCTCCACAAGGGCCAATTCTGTGGTGCTTGAGTTCCTCATGGCATAGAGCCTATGTTCCAAGACCCCCATAAAAAGTGTTGAAGCTAGAAACTGTATATTCTTTTATGACCAGCCTTGAAAGTGATATATTGTAACTTCTGCCACAATCAGGAGCCTACTCAGATATAAAAGAAGGCAACTCAGACCTAACTCTCATTGGGAGGAATGGCACAGTTACCGGGTAAGAAGAGCACAGGGGAGATATTGTTGTGACCATTTTTGGAATATACCACCTACAACAATAATAAAATCTACCATTTAATATACATTGCTATTACACGTTTTCTTTCAAAAAAACTCCTTACATGTTTCCACATATTTTCACAGGTTTTTTATCAACTTCACAAAATAACAAGGAAATTAAAATTTAACATTGAATTTAATTCCTAGTATCACATCTTTGTCTCTGAGATAATGGCTTCTTGGGTTTGTACACATGGTAGCTTCAGTGCATTGTAATACAAGAAGAGAATGACAGGTAAAGCAGCTGACTTTTGTTGTCATTGCCTTGAATTGTGAGAATAAAATCTGAGTAATCTTTATTAGTGGGACAAACAGTGTGGCACTTTCATCAAGTCTATGTTTATGAATATCTTTTACATTTAATATCCATGTGCTAAACACCTCTTCTTCGTACGTCTTTTTGTTTTTCATGAAGTAAGAGCATTAAGCAAGGGCTAGGGTACCTACTCTCTTGAGTAGGGCTGTGGGTATTACATGTGACAGTTGTATATGAGAGCCTCTACTCACTGGTTGAATGAGCAAGTCTTTCAACAAGTAAAAACTAAATCTCACACAACAATCAAAAGAACCAAGTTTGCTGATTGGCAAATTAGTGATACATTATTAATTTTGAATCCCAATATCCTCAATTCTTATCTAGAGAATTACATATAAGACCAGTTGGGAGAAATAAAAAAAAAACTTTGGCAGACACTTTCCCCAAATGTCCTCAAATGTTCCCCAAATATGGTAGAGGATGCACAAAGAGAATTCTTTAATGTTTCTTTTCCCATCAGAAAGCTGTTATAATATTCAGTGCCAAGTAGTCAAACAAAATAAGACCACTAAATTATTTTCCAAATTCCCAGATATTTAACATCACAAAGACTCAATTGAAATCTGTTTACCTCCAAGTTTTACTTTGGCATTAACTTATTAAACAAGAAACTGAGAAAGTCATTGAGAATAGTAGCAAAATGAAGTGCATTATTGAACTGTCAGCAAAACTGCCAGGCATATTTTCTACATTGTGGGGAAAAAAAAATAATGTAGTTGACAGAGTTTTCATTACTTCCACTAAACTGTTGCTTTCATTGTTGCCAAATCATACTATCTGGGTGTAGTGCATTGAAGGATGAGTAGACACTGAGGATCCATATTATCAGCCAATATTTCACCCCAGGTGTTTCCTGCTCTCTTATATTTGGTTACTGTGATTGCAAGTAGCCATCTTTACAGTGGTAAAATCAGTGGTGGATTTTCTGTTGTTGTCAACAGGAATAGCCCTGGAGGTTTATGCTGGATGCTAGAAATCAAAGTTGGCTTTGACAAAATACATTTTAGACAATGTAGAGGAAAGAAAAGCCAGTTATATCCTATGAGTATGTTGTCTAGTTTAAATAGCAGGACACATTTTGCCAGTGTAAATATAACCACTTTTTCACCAGTGATAACAGGTACTTAGTAAATTAATCCTTATAAATATCTTAAATCAGTAGATTGAGAGTGCCACTTAAATTAAAAGACCCTGTATATGGAGAGAAAATGACATAAAATAAAGTAGCCTTAAGAAGTATAGCATCAGGTCTTGATGCTGCAGCCCTGGTTCCTGCAATCCCACTGGAGGCATTCTCGGTGCTCCAGCCAGGCCTCCCTCCATCACCTCCTGGAAGAAACATTCACAGACCACCATTTGCACCTCTCAGGTGAACTTTCTCAAAAAAGCTCACCCTCCTCATTCAGCAGATTAAGATTGGAAGAGCGTAGACCTCCAAGATGGCAGAGGAGTAAGATGTGGAGATCACCTTCCTCCCCAGAAATACATCAGAAATACATCTACATGTGGAACAACTCCTAAAGAACACCTCTGAATGCTGGCAGAAGACCTCAGACTTCCCAAAAGATGCCCTTAGGTGACCTACACACAGAGACGAGACAAAATCCAAAGCTGAACACCAGGAACACTGTGAACAAAGAAGTGAAAGGGAAATCTCTCCCAGCAGCCTCAGGAGAAGTGGAATAAATCTCCACAATCAACTTGATCTACACTGCATCTCTGGAATACCTGAATAGACAATGAATCATCCCAAAATTGAGGTGATGGACTTTGTGTGATTTTGTCTGTATAGATTTGCTTTTACCATATGCCTAGGGTTCTCTCTGTCTGTATTTCTTGGTTTTTTTATTTTTTGGGGTTTTTTTAGTATAGATTTTACTGCTTTCTATCATTGGTGTATTTGGTTTTTGGTTTGGTTGCAATCTTCTTTCTTTTTTTTAAATTACTTTTATTTTATTATTTTTTTCTTTTTGTGGTACGTGGGCCTCTCACTGTTGTGGCCTCTCCCATTGTGGAGCACAGGCTCCAGACACACAAGCTCAGCAGCCATGGCTCACGGGCCCAGCCACTCCGTGGCATGTGGGATCTTCTCGGACCGGGACATGAATCCGTGTCCCCTGCATTGGCAGGCGGACTCTCAAACACTGTGCCACAAGGGAGGCCCAATTACTTTTAATTTTAAAAATTTTTAATAATATTTTAATTTTTTATTTATTAATAACATTATTTTATTTTACTTTTTTTGTTCTTATTTCATTTTTACTCCCTTTTCTTTTGAGCTGTGTAGCTGACAGGGTCTTGGTGCTCAAGCCAGGTGTCAGGCCTTTGCCTCTGAGGTGGGAGAGTTGAGTTCAGGACATTGGTCCACCAGAGACCTTCTGGCTCCACTTAATATCAAATGGTGAAACCTCTCCCAGAAGTATCCATCTCAATGTTAAGACCAGCTCCACTCAACAACTACCAAGCTACAATAATGGGCACCCTATGCCAAACAACTAACAAAACAGGAACACAACCCCACCCATTAATAGAAAGGCTGCCTAAAATCATAATAATTTCACAGACACTCTAAAACAAACCACCGGACATGGTCTGGCTCAACAGAAAGACAAAATGAAGCCTCATCCACCAGAAAATAGGCACCAGTCCCCTCCACCAGGAAGCCTACACAACCCATTGAACAAACCTTAGCCACTGGGAGCAGACACAAAAAACAATGGGAACTATGAACCTGTAGCCTGCAAAAAGGAAACCACAAACACAGTAAGTTAAGCAAAATGAGAAGACAGAAAAACATGCAACAGATGAAAGAGCAAGGTAAAAACCCAACAGACCAAACAAATGAAGAGGAAATAGGCAGTCTACCTGGAAAAGAATTCAGAGTAATGATAGTAGAGATGATCCAAAATCTTGGAAATAAAATGGAGAAAATAAAAGAAACATTTAATGAGGACCTAGAAGAACTAAAGAGCAAACAAACAATGATGAACAAAAATATAAATAAATTTAAAATTCTCTAGAAGGATTCAATAGCAGAATAACTGAGGCAGAAGAAAGGATAAGTGACCTGGAAGATAAAAGAGTGGAAATAACTACCACAGAGCAGAATAAAGAAAAAAGAATGAAAAGAATTGAGGACGGCCTCAGAGACCTCTGAAACAACATTACATGCACCAACATTCGAATTATAGGGGTCCCAGAAGAAGAAGAGAAAAGGAAAGAAGACAGAGAAAATATTTGAAGAGATTATAGTTGAAAACTTCCTTAACATGGGAAAGGAAATAGTCAATCAAGTCCAAGAAGCACAGAGAGTCCCACACAAGGTAAATCCAAGGAAAAACATGCCAAGACACACATCAATCAAACTATCAAAAATTAAATACAAAGAAAAAATATTAAAAGCAGCAAGGGAAAAACAACAAATAACATACAAGGGAATCCCCATAATGTTAACAGCTGATCTTTCAGCAGAAACTCTGCAAGCCAGAAGGGAGGGGCAGGACATAATTAAAGTGATGAAAGAGAAAAATCTACAACCAACATTACTCTACCCAGCAAGGGCCTCATTCAGATTCGACAGAGAAATTAAAATGTTTACACACAAGCAAAAGATAAGAGAATTCAGCACCACCAATCCAGCTTTACAACAAATGCTAAAGGAACTTCTCTAGGCAGGAAACAAAGGAGAGAGAAAAGATCTACAACAACAAAACCAAAACAATTAATAAAATTGTATTTGGAACATACATATCCATAACTACCTTAAATGTAAATGGATTAAATGCTCCAACCAAAGACATAGACTGGCTGAATGGATACAAAAACAAGACCCACATACATGCTGTGTACAAAGACACACTTCAGACCTAGGGACACATACAGACTGAAAGTTAGGGGATGCAAAAAGATAATTCATGCTAATGGAACTCTAAAGAAAGCTGGAGTATCAATTCTCATATCAAACAAAATAGACTTTAAAATAAAGACTATTACAAGAGATAAGGATGGACACTGCATAATGATCAAAGGATGAATCCAAGAAGAAAATATAACAGTTGTAAATATTTATGCATGCCACATAGGAGCACCTCAATACATAAGGCAAATGCTAACACCCATAAAAGGAGAAATTGACAGTAACACAATCATAGTAGGGGACTTTAAATCCCACTTTCAGCAATGTACAGATCATCCAAAATGACAATAAATAAGGAAACACAAGCTTTAAATGATACATTAAAGAAGATAGACTTAATTGATATTTATAAGACATTCCATCCAAAATACACTTTCTTCTCAAGTGCTCATGGAACATTCTCCAGGATAGATCATATCTTGGATCACAAGTCAACCCTTGGTAAATTTAAGAATATTGAAATCATATCAAGTATCTTTTCTGACCACAACATTATGAGACTATATATCAATTACAGGAAAAAATTTGTAAAAAATACAATTGCATGGAGGCTAAACAATACACTACTAAATAACCAAGAGATCACTGAAGAAAACAAAGAGGAAATCAAAAAATACCTAGAAACAAATTACAATGAAACATGACAACCCAAGACCTATGGGATGCAACAAAAGCCGTTCTAAGAAGGAATCTTGCCTCAAGAAACAAGAAACATCTCAAATAAACAATCTAACTTTGACACCTAAAGCAATTAGAGAAAGAAGAACAAAATCCCCCAAAGTTAGCAGAAGGAAAGAAATCATAAAGATCACATGAGAAATAAATTAAAAATAAATGAAGCAAACAGTAACAAAGATCAGTAAAACTAAAAGCTGGTTCTTTGATAAGATAACAAAAATTGATAAACAATTAGCCAGACTCATACAGCAAAAAAGGGAGAAGACTCAAGTCAATAGAATTAGAAAAGAAAAAGGAAAAATATCAACTGACACTGCAGAAATACAAATGATCATGAGAGATTACAACAAGCAACTATATGCCAATAAAATTGACAACCTGGAAGAAATGGCATATTCTTAGAAATGCAGAACCCTCTGAGACTGAACCAGGAAGAAATAGAAAATATGAACAGACCAATCACAGGCACTGAAATTGAAACTGTGATTAAAAATCTTCCAACAAGCCAAAGCCCAGGATGCGATGGCTTCACAGGTGAATTCTATCAAACATCTAGAGAAGAGCTAACACCTATCCTTCTCAAACTCTTCCAAAATATAGCAGAGGGAGGAACATTCCCAAACTCATTCTACAAGGCAATGATCACCCTGATACTAAAACCAGACAGATGTCACAAAGAAAGTAAACTACAGGCCAATATCGCTGATGAATACAGATGCAAAAATTGTCAACAAAATACGAGCAAACAGAATCCACAATCACATTAAGGGGATCATACACCATGATCAAGTGGTGCTTATCCCAGGAATGCAAGGATTCTTCAATAGGCACAAATCATTCAATGTGATAAACCATATTAACAAATTGAAGGAGAAAAAACATATGATCATCTCAACAGAGGCAGAAAAAGCTTTCAACAAAATTCAACACCAATTTATGATAAAAACCCTGCAGAAAGTAGGCATAGAAGGAACTTACCTCAACATAATAAAAGTCATATATTACAAACCCACAGTCAACATCATTCTCAGTGGTGAAAAACTGAAACCATTTCCTCTAAGATCAAGAACAAGACAAGGTTGTCCACTCTCACCACTATTATTCAACATAGCTTTGTGAGTTTTAGCCACAGCAATCAGAGAAGAAAAAGAAATAAAAGGAATACAAATTGGAAAAGAAGAAGTAAAGCTGTCACTGTTTGCAGATGACATGATACTATACATAGAGAAAGCTGAAGAGCTACCAGAAAACTACTAGAGCTAATCAATGAATTTGGTAAAGTAGAGGGTACAAAATTAATGCATAGAAATCTCTTGCCTTCCTATACCCTAACGATGAAAAATCTGAAAGGTAAATTAAGGAAACACTCTGATTTACCATTGCAACAAAAATAATAAAATACCCAGGAACAAACCTACTTAAGGACACAAAAGACCTGTATGTAGAAAACTATAAGACACTGATGAAATAAATTAAAGATGATAGAAACAGATGGCGAGATATACCATGTTCTTGGATTGGAAGAATCAACATTGTGAAAATGACTATACTATCCAAAGCAATCTACAGACTCAATGCAATCCATATCAAACAACAATGGCATTTTTCACAAAAGTAGAAAAAATATTTCACAATTTGTATGGAAACACAAAAGACCCCAAATAGCAAAAGCAATGTTGAGAAAGAAAAATGGAGCTGGAGAAATCAGGCTCCTGGGCTTCAGACTATACTACAAAATTACAGTAATCAAGGCAGTATGGTACTGGCACAAAAACAGAAAGAGAGATCAATGGAACAGGATAGAAAGCCCAGAGATAAACCCACACACATATGGTCACCTTATATTTGATAAAGGAGGCAAGGATATACAATGGAGAAATGACAGCCTCTTCAATAAGTGGTGCTGGGAAAACTGGACAGCTACATGTAAAAGAATGAAATTAGAACATTCCTTAACACCATACACAAAAATAAACTCAAAATGGATTAAAGAGTTATATGTAAGGTCAGACACTATCAAAGTCTTAGAGGAAAACATAGGCAGAACACTCTATGACATAAATCACAGCAAGATCCCTTTTGACCCACCTCCTAGAGGAATGGAAGTAAAAACAAAAATAAACAAATGAGACCTAATGAAACTTAAAAGCTTTTGCAAAGCTAAGGAAAATATGAACAAGATGAAAAGGCAACCCTCAGACTGGGAGAAAACATTTGCAAATGAAGCAACTGATAAAGGAATAATCTCCAAAACTTACAAGCAGCTCATGCAACTCAATATCAAATAAACAAACCACCTTATCCAAAAATGGGCAGAAGCCCTAAATAGACATTTGTCTAAAGAGGATATACAGATTGCCAAGAAACACATGAAAGGATGCACAGGATCACTAATCATTAGGGAAATGCAAATCAAAACTACAAAGAGATATCATCTCACACTGGTCTGAATGGCCATCATCAAAAAATCTACAAACAATAAATGCTGGAGAAAAGGGAACCCTCTTGCACTGTTGGTAGGAATGTAAATTGATACAGCCACTATGGGAGCACTATGAAGGCTCCTTATAAAATTAAAAATAGAACTTCCATACTAGCCAGTAATCCCACTATTGGGCATGTACCCTGAGAAAACCATAAAAAGAGTCATGTACCACAATGTTCATTGCAACTCTGTTTACAATAGCCAGGACATGGAAACAACCTAAGTGTCCATCGACAGATGAATGGATAAAGAAGATGTGGCACATATATACAGTGGAATATTACTCAGAAGTCAAAAAGAGAAAACCAAATACCGTATGCTAACACATATATATGGAATCTAAAAAAAATGGTTCTGAAGAACCTAAGGGCAGCACAGGAATAAAAACGCACACGTAGAGAATGCACTTAAGGACACGGGGAGGAGGAAGGTTAAGCTGGGCCGAGGTGAGAGAGTCGCATGGTCGTATATACGCTACCAAATGTAAAATAGATAGCTAATGGGAAGCAGCCACATAGCACAGGGAGATCAGCTTGGTGCTTTGTGACCACATAGATGTGTGTTATAGAGAAGATGGGAAGGAGATGCAAGAGGGAGGTGTTATGGGGATATATGTATATGTATAGCTTGTTCACTTTGTTATAAAGCAGAAACTAATGCACCACTGTAAAGAAATTATGCTCAAATAAAGCTGTTTTTAAAAAAAAAGGAATGATAGCATCTGGAGTTTTATGCAGTTTTTTGATTCTGTGACTTGATGCTTTCAAATCTGTGACTATACCCCCAGGACAAATTAATGTAAGATGATTTCTTTAGTTAATTCTCTGTTTTTCTTGAGAATGTGAGAGTGTGGATAAAAAAACTCTACACATAATCCAAAAGTATTTTCCACATTCCTGCCTCTGGGCAAGAAGTCGATGGATGGATTGTTGTAAGGTCTTTATCTTGAGTCTGAACTTGACTATGCTAATTGGTGAGTCAGGCTTCCTGGACTTGATTCACTTGCAGAACAGTTTTTGGAAGTACTCTATTGGGAAGTGTTTTGTTATCTATTTCTGTGTAACAAACTACCATAAATTGAGTGGCTTAAAGCAATACATATTTATTATCTCACAGTTTCTGTGGGTCAGAAATTTGGGCACAACTTCTCCGGGTCTTCTGCATCAGGTTTTTCCACAGGCTTCAATCAAAGTACCAGCCAGGGCTGAGGTGTCATCTAAAGGTTCAACAGAAGAAAGACCTGTTTCCCAGATCAGTGGGCATTGGCAGAATTCAGTTCCTCAAGGGCTGTCAGACTGAGGATCTAGTTCTTTTCATGCTGTCAGACTGAGCGTCTTACTTTCTCACTGGCTGTTAGCCAGAGGTCAGCCTAATTTCTTGCTATGTGGGCCTCTCCATGTGTCAAGTTGCTTCAACAAAGCCAGCAAGGCAAGAAAACAATAGAATCTGCTAGCAAGATGGAAGTCACATTTTGTAGCCTCATCATGGAAGTGGCAACTCATTATCATTACTGTTTTCTGTTGATTAGACAGAAGCCATTATGTCTAGCCCTCACTCAATGGGAGACTGTTACACTTAGACATGAATACCAGGACACAGGCATTATTGGAGCCAGTCTTATCTGCTTGCCTCAGGGTGGTTGAGGACAGATAGACTGGGATTGGAGGAGAGCTATGTATCTGCCCTGAATAGTGGTTTCTGGACATAGGCCCAGTTTCTGTGGTGAGACCCTCTTTAGGCTAAAATTAAAGGAATTGTTTTCACCCAGAAGGATTCAGGGAAACTTGAGAGGTGTGGCTTTCTCTCCTATGTGACAGTATGTGACACTGGGTGGGAGTAAAGCGTATGCTCTTCTTTTCTACATGTAACACAGCATTGCTTTATCCTCACAGAACCTGTGTTATTTGTAATAAGAGCTCAGATAGTGGAGCTTCGCTGCTTCAAGAAGTTGAATTATGAGGAGTGCTGAGAGATTGTATCCTTGGATTTTTATGCCACTGTAAAAGGGTATGTTGAACATTACACGAATGGATGACTCTTGACTGTTTGAGCAGCTTTGTGCACACTGGATATGTAGGTGAACACTAAATTATTCCAAGTAACTGTTATCAGTTCTTCTGTTTCTTACCCTCCTTTCTTCCTTTGACTCAGTGATCAAGTTCTCTGGAGGTTTTAAACATCTTAATCTGTATGTAAAAATAATAAGGAAAGCCAAATATAAGTTAATTATCTAAGTTTCAAAGCAGAAGACTTGGCAGGGAGGAGCAGCTGCTGCTCTGACTTCTAACCTATAGCCAGAGATATATTTTGAACAATGCTTATAATGTTCTTACATTATTTTGGATGGGTAAGTGGATATCTGAACATATTAATCCTAAACTTTGTGAGCAAAATTTAAAGTATTTCCGTTTATCCATGCACATACTAGATTACGCAAAGAGGATGTAAGTGTTGATGTCCATCAAATAACAATAAGTTAAAGATAAAGAATATAGAAAAGGAAGAGGTGGAAGCAGAGAAAGAGAAATGTGGAAGAAGTGGGTGTTTTTCCTCTGATAATCCTTATCAGATCTTTTCTGAATGATATACTGCAAGGACCACTACAAAATGTTCATAACATTTTGTTTCTTTTGAACAAAGCAACTCAGACTCTCCATGGAATGAAGGTAAGGACAGCAGGAGACAGACATATCAGCTTTGTCTATTGAATTGGCCCAACAATTTCTTCTGTAAATAGTTTTAGAATGAGCTTATTATGATGGACTATTTTCTCTGAAAATTTAGAGATTTCAGGACAGTGTTTCAGTACCACCTTATGTCTAATATTTATCAAAACAGGATAGACTAAAGGATTAAAATGTCTAAACTTTATCATGTGTTTCTGTCTGCTGGCAAGGCTATAGAACAGTTGTTAATATTGAAAATGAGATGAAATATGTTCTAAATTTATCTTATCAGCCTTGTCTTTCAATAGAATGATAGTTACTTGACACTATCACATTGTTTTTCAGCCAGTTGAAACCAAATCTGAGAAGGCACAAATACATCCAGAAGTCATGGCTCAGAAATACAGAGTGATGCCAAATGAAACAGGTAAATGTTCATTCACCTGGGGACCATATTTTGACTGCATTATGGTGCAAATGGAAAAAAAACCCACAATGTTCTCATCAATTTAAAAATCATACTTAAAGGACCTCAGTTGGAAACCATATATTTTTCCAATATCCATAATATGTACCATCTGGGTTACATCTGGCAACATAAAAATGTTGTCTTATGAACACTAAAGGTGTGAGAACAATCAAGCAGATCCAAGTTGATCTGGCACATTTGTTCACAAAGAAGGCAGTTCTTTTTGTGGTAAGATTTAGCTTAGAAAGTAAATGGAAGTTTAAGAACTCATCCCAATATACCCAGCTTTACCAAAAATAAAGAAATGGATTACTTTAATATTGATGAGACAAAAAGATGGTGTTCTATACTAGAAGATTATAAAGAAGAAGAGTGAATTTTGGAAAATGAAACTGAATAACTAAATTTGGATCTTTTTATCAAGGCTAATTCCTACTCATTTTAGAAATATAATATTGTGTATAGAAATTGTGATTCTCCTAAATAACACCAAGATTTAACTCTCAGTCTGTCTGTATGTAGGTCTGTGCTCAATGTTATATGAAAGTTTAAAGTACACCAATGTATAGTATACACTGACCATTGCTCTGAAAGCCTCAACTTCAACATTTACCTTTATACCTTAAGATCAACATTAAGAAAAGTGTTTAGTATGCTGCCTATTCCTTATTGTTGTTTGGGAAATATTATTTAGAGGTTACTAAAATGAAAACAAAATTTGTTCCAAATTATATATGTCTCCAATTTTTTAGGAGATATCCAGGCTAAAAGCTAATATACTTAACTAAGAATCTTTATTCAATATGAACAACAAGTAGATAAAATAAGGGATAAGCAGGTCCACAATTTGATATACAAAGAATGATGTTAAATCATCTTGATTTTCCACTGGTGCTGAAATTATGGGTGGGAATATACTAGACTGAAGATGGAAAATAATAACTGTAACCATAGTTATAACTGGAAACACTTATTCCATAGAACAGGCAAAGTTGTGAGAGAAGCAATATAATCAAATAATAAAATATGCTCAGTTTCCTCAGTCTGAAGCCTGGAGGAAACTCAACCATCTAAGGTCCATTCCTTAGATGTGGCCCTGGATAGCCAACTGGAACTGTGCCTCCTGCAGGGGTGGAGGGTGGGGTGGAGAGAGCAAGAAGCAGAGGGGCTGCTGGGAAGAACTGAGAACAGAGACTTAGGGCTTCCCTGAATTGTGGGTCTGGCTACATTTCTGGGACGCTTGGCAGGGTGCTTAGGCTAAGCCAGGCTATTGGGTGGGGTCACAAGTCACCTTATGTACTTACTTTTCCTTTGTCTCCCCAGTATTTTTATGCAGGTCAAATCAGTTCAAAGTAAGAAACAAGTGAAACACTGAAGAAAAAATAAGCAAAAAAAGGTTATCAGGGGGAGTATCAAAAGGTAACAGAGATTGTTCCCTGTCAAGAGGAAGGACTGGGCTGGCCACTGAGGAAGCCACCGACTGGCATGTACTGTGAATAGAGAGGTTCAGCAGGACTAGCCAGTGATGAATGCAGCCCAAGGGCTCCTGGGTACCTCACTGGCTATCAGAACTGAGCAAAAATTACCATAATCAAAAGCTTTTGACAGGTATGCAGACTCAGAAACCCGACTTAGACCTCATCTAGACAAGAATTGTCTTTTTTAAATTAATTTTTATTGGAGTATAGTTGATTTACAATGTGGTGTTAGTTTCTACAGTACAGCACAGTGAATTAGTTATACATATACATATATCTACTCTTTTTTAGGTTATTTTCTCATATAGGTCATTACAGAGTATTGAGTAGAGTTCCCTGTGCTATATAGTAGGTTCTTTTATATATAGTAATGTGTATATATTAATCCTAATCTCCCAATTTACCAGAAAACCATAATTCAAAAAGATACATGCACCCCAGTGTTCATTGCAGCACTATTTACAACAGCCAAGACATGGAAACAACCTAAATGTCCATGGATGGATGAATGGATAAAGAAGATGTGGTACATATATACAGTGGAATACTACCCAGCTATAAAAAAGAAAGGATTGTCCTTTGAGGCAGATTCACATTAATTAAATTCATGAGCCTGATGAAGGCAATATGGAGGCCATTTTATTCTCTTTAATGGCCAGCAAGTTTCTGCCTATCTACATTCCTCTACATTACTTTTCAGAGTGAATCTCCTACTACCCTACCCTTTGCTATGCTTGGGCCACCCTAAACCATTTGAGCTTTGTCAGACACACCTGACATGCTTCCTTCTCCCAGGGCTCTTTTCCTCACTTTTCTTCCCAGCTTACTTTTGGTCAGCTTATCTTGCTTTTTGTCTTGCTTTTCTCCAGCCCTTTCAGTCGTTTCGCAAATGACCCCAGTGAGGCTTTCACTCATGTCCCTGTTTAAAATTCAACATCTGCCCACCCTCACCCACTACCTGCTGCTTTCCCTTCTCCTTTTTTCCCCATAGTCCTTATCACCATCTGATGCATTTTATATTTTACTTATTTATTTTGTTTATTTTTTTTATTTACTAGAATGTAAATTCTGCTTACTTACTAAAAGGTCAATTCTATGATATCAAGGACTTTTGTCTGTTTTATTTACTGATGTATCCTCAGAATCTAGGACACTGCTTGGAACACAGTAGGTACTCAATTAAAAATATATTTAATAAAGTCTGAAATGGGGATCCTCCCTCAACAAATACACACCCAAAACAGGTCCCCTCCTTGTTCCTACCAGTAAGGATGGGAAGAGGGAAGTATTGATGATCTTAGAAGAACTCCTGTGGATGGGGACAAGGTTTAGAGCCTTCTGTTTTAGAACTAACAGCCTGGTGTGGAAAATTTTGTGTGTGAATAAAAACAAAATAGAGAAAAATGTGTTTATTAAGTTAATTAACTAACTTACACAGAAAAATATAACTACAGCTATGTCTATTAGTCAGGGTTCTCCAGAGCAACAGAACAGGACATATCTATCTATCTAAATAGATAGATAGATAGATAGATAGATAGATAGATAGATAGATAGATAGATGATAGATACTCTTGAACAAGGCTGAGGCTTCAACCCCAAGCAGTTGAAAATTTGCATATAACTTTACACTCGGCCCTCTCTATCTGCAGTCCTGCATCCCCAGATTAAAACAACCACAGATAATGTAGTACTATATCGTATGTATTTATTGAAAAATAATCTGCATATCAGTAGACCTACACAGTTCAAACCCATGTTCTTCAATGATCAACTATATACATTTCATGTATATGTGTATATGTGTCTGTGTGTATCTATCTATCTATCTCTATGCAGAAAAAGAGAGAGAGGGAGAGAGAGGGGGCAAGTAGGTTTATTATAAAAATTGGCTCACACAATTATGGAAGTCGAGCAGTCCCATGATCTGTCACCCGAAATCTGGAGAACAAGAAAAGCTGGTGGTATTACTCAGTCTGAGTTCAAAGCCCTAAGAATTGGGGGAGGGTGATGGTGTAAGTCCAGGTCTGAGTTCAAAGTCTGAGAACCAGAAGAGCAGATGTCCAAGGGCAGGAGAAGATGGATGGATATCCCCACTCAAGCAGAGAGTGAATTTGCCCTTCCCCCACCTTTTTGTTCTATTCAGGCCCTCAGGGGATTAGATGATGCCCACCTGCACTGGTAAGGGCCTCTTCCTTACTCAGTCTACTGATTCAAATGCTAATCTCTTCCAGAGACACCCTCACAGACACACTCAGGAATAATGTTTTATCAGTTATCTTGTGCATCCCTCAGTTACTAACCCTTAAAATTACAATGATAATTTTATCAGTCAAGTGGACACATAAAATTAACCATCACACTATGTAAAAGTATAAATGTGATAACTTATGTTACATGATACTTTACATGATAAACATACTTTGTTACATGCAAAATACAATTGCAATATTATGTACAGCATGACTACTGTATTTATTCACAGTAGACAGTAGAGCTTGGTAAGAAAATTAAAAATTTAAAATTCCTTGGAGAGCATGCAACCAGACTAAGAGAATTGATTATATTGAGTTAGCCAAAATTTCTTTCGGGTTTTTCCATTCCGAACAAACTTTTTGGCCAACCAAATACCTATAGTAGTGACTAAATCTTAAACTATAATTTTTTGTATGCTCCTCAAAAAAGTAATTATATTTAATTGCACTTAATTTCCAGCTAGAGTCCCATTCCGTCTGGTAGCAGAATCATTAGTTTCTTCTGACAATTCAGAGTAAACATACTCAGTTCAACGTAGATTCAGTCAATTCAGAATTGCTCCCCTTCTTTTTCTCCCTTTAATTATTTCTAAGTCTTGGGAAGTTTATTTAGTGTCACTGCACTGAAGGCATGTCCTATCCTGTCTTTTGTCATCATTTTCTACATTGCTGGCCTCTGATGAGAGTGCCACATTCCCACTTGCCACCTTGTATGGCTCATGGTATCATTCCCTCTCTTCCCTTCATCCTACCAACAGGGCTTCTTCACATCTGTCTTCTTTCTGTCCTTTACCTTTGTGTTCCTCTGGGAAAAGTTTGAAAGGTACACATGAAGATGTCCCATGCTCTTCAATGTCACTCTGGAGGCCTAGGAAACTTGGAGGAGAGTGCTGATGAGGGTGATGGTAGGTAGGGGATGTCTTTGAACTTCTCTGACTATACAAGCTATATTTCTCCTTGACTGCTACATCAACATTCCAGTACCGGAATCTCCTCAAACCTTACCAATTTCCAGAACCACAGATAGTAATTGGGACACATGTTGACTTTGCCTTAAGGTTCAAACCTGCATGGTAATTAGTGGCAGAGATGGCCATCTGTCCACAAAAATATCATACTTCTCCTTCCATAGTACAGAATTATTACTGGAAGGAGGCTGTATATCCAGGGGCTGTATTTCCAAGTTCCCTTTGTGAAATCCGGTTGTGAGTATGTAACTAGTTCTTGCCAATTGAATAAGAGTAGAAATGAGGGTTTCTACTATATGAGGGTTTATAAGAAGCAGGTGTGACTTTTTCACTTTCTATTTTCCTTTTTCCCTACTGGATGCCAAGGTTCTATGGAACTGAGTAACCATAAAATGGAAGGAGCTTGGGTATTTGAGTCATTACATGGAGAAAAACTGCCCACCATTCAGACCAACCTCCTTGGATTATTGCATAAGAAATAAAATACTATCGTATTAAGCCTCCAAAATTTGGTTATAGCAGCAAGTATTACTTTAGCAAATACTAAATTCCATGGTCCTCCAGACCTAGGTCTGGGAATGGAGGGTAGACCATTTCATAGTATGCTCAGGGACATCTAATTTGCTTCCTTTCTCATAAACTCTATTCCTGGTCCATGGAATCTTCATCTAGTGTGAATTCACAAGAAAAATCTTTCCTGGGTGATATATATTCTTTCATGACTATTACTTAGTGTAAGGCCAGCCTTGTTCTATTAAGAAGTCAAAGTCTTTTCCTTGAATTCCAAAAGTACTTGTGGACTTACTTCACTCTGTATGACAGACTCTAGGTCCATCCACCTCACTAGAAATAACTCAAATTCGTTTCTTTTTATGGCTGAGTAATACTGCATTGTATATATGTGCCGCATCTTCTTTATCCATTCATCTGTAGATGGACACTTAGGTTGCTTCCATGTGCTGGCTATTGTAAATAGAGCTGCAATGAACATTGTGGTACATGACTCTTTATAAGAAATCTTAAAAAAAAAATTGGTTCTGAAGAACCTAGGGACAGGACAGGAATAAAGATGCAGATGTGGGGAGGGCGAAGGGTAAGCTGGGACGAAGTGAAAGAGTGGCACGGACTTATATATACTACCAAATGTAAAATAGATAGCTAGTGGGAAGCAGCTGCGTAGCACAGGGAGATCAGCTCAGTGCTTTGTGACCACCTAGAGGGGTGGGATAGGGAGGGTGGGAGGGAGAGGCAAGAGGGAGGAGATATGGGGATATATGTATATGTATAGCTGATTCACTTTGTTATAAAGCAGAAACTAACACACCATTGTAAAGGAATTATACTCCAATAAAGATGTTAAAAAAATGTACTGTGGAATATAAAGTTGAGTACTGCCTGAAAACATTCTCTTTGCTTTCTCACTGCCATAATTCTTCTGAGGCAGTGGATGTTTCTAGCTGAATGGAAGTTAGAGAGGATAGTTTCTAGTTAGGGTTGTTTGGGTAAAGAAGGTAAACTTGAATTAAGATAATATTTTCTTACCTCATAATTCATACCATTGCATAATATTAGGGGGTACTTCTCATAGAAATGTAGTACATAAAGTCTAAAAATTAATTTATTTTTCTACTTTTCCCTAGAGAGTGCTTAGATGAGTTTTGCCAACATTTACTTTGGTGACCTTCCTTCATCTGTACTTTCCTGACTGATCCTCACTTCTGACAAACACATGATTTCTTTAGATAGTTCATCCTTGCAATCATTATCTTCAATGCTGAGTGTTGAGAGTTATTTGAGTTTTTAAAGTGAGTGTGTTTATCTGTGTTCTTGCCCATTGCATTTTTTAAAAATAAAACTTATATCAGAGGATGATCAAATTAAGAAAATCTTAATTTTAAGATTTTGGGGAACAGCAACTCTTGACCCAGTCCCCATGTTCTTAAATACTAGGTTTTTGGTTTTTTTTTTTTACAGGCATTTCGTCTATTGTGATTTGGCAACCAACCTACACCTTTTGGGAAGCCAAAAATCCCTGAAATTATAGAAGAAGCCCCTTCAGATGTGAAGAGACTGAAGAGTTTCAGATATATGGACATTCCCTGTCATGCATTTTAATAAGCAAATAAAAAAGCCTGGCAATGGGCACAGGGGACTGAAACCACATGCTGACAACTCTGTCTGTTTCAGGGATAGGCTAATGCAGGTATGATTGCTATCACTCAGGGCAAATGTTCAGTTAGGATAGTGAGAATTCAGAGTTTAGATAATGAAAGATACTTGTATTTTATTTTTGAGTTAAAATAGAAATTTTTTGGATAATGAAGAAGAGTACTTGCATTTCCATGTTCCTCTTTATGAGGAAAAGTGTTCTCTCAAAAAAGGCATTCTACTGGTTCTTCTCATTGTTATGTCAATGAATGTCTTCCTATTCACTTGGAGGTAGGCAATTAACTTAATATCAGTATTAGGAATCTTTCAAATATCTGCATGATTAACAGTAACTTAAACATTGTTGACCTTAAGAAAATGGGATATATCTCTTCCTTCTAGAACCAGAAGGCATTGCCTCATGCATTCTCTGCACTTCTCAGATAGTGAAACTGAGCCTCAGAAAGGTAAAGTATTTGCTAAGGTTATTCTTCTTTGTACAGAATGAGAAATGCATACTAGCTAGGAAAGGAGAAGGAAGCATGGAAACACTGTCAATAATAGGGAATGTGTTTGTAACATGTCAAATAAGATACACACATATATATTGGATGGTTATAGAGCTCTCACTTTTTCTCCCTCTCTACATACTCACCCACATACCCACACACACACACACAAACACACACATATTTGCTTCATAAGGTAAGAAACATTGAATATCAACATATTAAAATATATGAATTTTTCTATTTTTAGAATGATTTATTTCTTATGGACACGTGTTCAGAGCCTTGGCAGCTAAACCACCTTATAAATTGAAAACAGGTGAATAAATGGGGTGTTCAAATATGAACACCAAATAATTTAAGTATTAAGGGGAAAGTTGTAATAACAATGAACTAAATTATAATAGCTGTTAATATGCTAAGGATTTTGATGTTCATTGAATCCTTATAACAACCTGATGACTAATATAAGGATTACCATTTTAAAGATGCAGAAACTGAGGCTCAGTGGAAGTTATGAAACCTTTTACACAACAGGGTTTCCTCGAGATCTTATGCACATTCAAAGAATCACTGACCTCTATCGCACATCAAAGCCACTCAAATAAGTAGGAGAGCAGTTATTCTTGTGAACTAGAAGTTCATCGTCCAGACCAAGGGAATGTTCCATTGGAAAAAATTTCAAGACCCAGTAGTCCATAAAGGTAAAAAATAGTCTGCCTCAACAATTCCCTTATGAACTCCCGCAAAGAGCTGTAGAGTGAAAAGGGCAGCCATCAGTAAAATATAGTGGTAACTTAAAATTATCTTTTGAAACATAGATCATTAGTAATGCTGCTACTTCGCCTTTCTTCTTTTCCTGAGTGTAATATGCACAGCTGTGTGAATTATGTAAGACTCTAAGGTAGGGCTCACAGGTAAACCTGGCTGAGAAGAACAAAATCTTCCCAACCTTGTTTTTACACAGTCCTCTCTAGCAAACTTCTCAGATAATGTATCTAATTCTCAATCAGTAACTTGATATTTTCACGATAGAGGTAAAAGGAGGTGGAGAAAAACCAGGAGACATGCCGTTTTCATTCAGACATATGTTACTTATTTATAGAGTACTGTCTGGGTGCTGTGCCCCTGCCAAGTCAGGGAATACAAACAGAATCAAGCAAGGCTGCTGTACTTAAGGAGCTTACAGCCTAGTGGTCTTTTATGCTCTTTTACTTATCCACATTCCAGTGGTTGAACTGGCATCTCCAAGGTGGGATCAGCATTATGAACTACAGTAGCTAATTCTGTGAAAGAAAGGGCAGCATGGCAATTCCAAGTTAAGACACAGAGGACTTGCAAACTCATGCTGAATAAATATTCTAGCTTCAGCACGTTGACATATCAAGAATCACACACTAAATATTAAACTGCCTTCTAGATGCTGGTGTATGTTTGAGGAATAGAGTTCAAAGGACAGACTTTTATCATTATCATACATTTGTATAGAGACTATTATAGACAGCTAAACATTCCCAAGTTTAATTTGGTCCCCTCACCGACTATCAGCTTTAATTATGTCTCTAGACAATTTGTGTGCTATTTTTCATGCAAATTACCTTATTAAAAAATGAGGTATCACTTCAAGAATTAATCCAGTTTCCTTTTCTGCCTGTAGCCTATAGCTTTTTACTTCAGTCCACATACTCTCTTCTCCCACAAGTGACATCCACCATCACAGTGAAATAGAATTTCTGAGTGCATGAATGTCAAAACAATGTGCTAATGTGGAATCCAGCCTCTCAAGTTTGCTTTGAGCACAGTTATTGCAAAATCCAATCTATTTTATCACTCTGTCTTCTTGCTGGATTTAGCAGTTTCATAATTCCACACCTCTGTCAATGAGACCTTTATTATGCAGGTTTCTAAACATTTTACTTGGGGAAAGAATAAACAACACATTTAGTAATAATGAGGTGAGACATTGCTTTTGTATTTGCATTACTGTTTAATGATTGTGATATCTCCAGCACTTTGAGCTCTGGGAGCTTGTTTTGATTGATGCGGTTTTTCTTGCAGACAACCAGTTACTTGCACTGCACAGTTTGTCACATGTTCGGAATATGTGGCTTCAGAATTATAGAAAAATGGAGTGCCCATCTTCCACTTACCATGGTTGCTATACAGATAATATTGCTACTCATTTTGTTTATGTTTCAGTATAAATATTTGACATGGAGTGTTCAGCAACCAGAAAAATTTAATCATAGCATTTTTTTCCCGTATTTTTCTCCTCCTTTTTGCTGTACAATGGCTGTGAAACCCCAATGATTTAAATTTTTTTCCCTGACCCTAATTCATCCTAATTCTTCCTGCTTCAATGTGTCTTTCAAAGTTTATTTACTTAAACGCTATTTAGTGCCATCTTATAAAATAAAGCTAAGTATGCCATACTTACTCTAAACTAAGCATGATTGACAGCAGCAACTTCCGGTCTCTAAATGGAGAGAGTTCAGGAGCAATAGAATAATTACAAAATTAACTTCAGGACAGGTCAAATACAAAGGCAAAATGAAAAAAAAAAGAGAGACTTTGCGGTCAGGCAGTGCTGAATTTAAATCCCAGCTGTGCTACTTAGTAACTCTGTAAGCTTGTGCTAGTGACTTAATTTGACATGTAGGTTCTTTATCAATAAATGAAGATTTAAAAATATTAACCTCATTGACGCCAAAGGATTAATGAGATAATGTATGTAAAATTCCATTGTATAGAAGCCTGGTGCATACCAGGCACTTCATATACTTTTCCTCTTATTATTATTATTAAAACACACCAGAAGGGCTTCCCTGGTGTCGCAGTTGATTGAGAGTCCGCCTGCCGATGCAGGGGACACGGGCTCGTGCCCCGGTCCGGGAAGATCCCACATGCCATGGAGCGGCTGGGCCCGTGAGCCATGGCCGCTGAGCCTGCGCATCCGGAGCCTGTGCTCCCCAAAGGGAGAGACCACAACAGTGAGAGGCCCGTGTACCGAAAAAAAAAAAAAAAAATTAAAACACACCAGAATAAGTCAGGTATATGGATAATGGATAACCCTATGTAGATAAATAGTAGTGGTGCTAGAGCTGAGTATTAATAGGGAGACCGAAGAAGAGCAATTTTTCTGTGTTTAATCCCTGAACTCTGAAAGCATAGGCTACTCTCCATTCACATCCAAACTTTAGTATGCCTAAGGGACATTAAAGAGTTTCCAAATTATTCCTCTTAGAGTGGGGAAAGGATCTATTCTGAGAGGCAATCCTCAACGACAGTTGGTGCATTGCAACATGGTGAAGTTGTAGCTGCTAAACCCAAATGGAGGCCATACTAGCTTGCAGAGATCCTTATCCAAAGGAAAATGTAAGAAAGGCCTAGAATTAAGGTAGGAAACTTGTACTTGTGAAACTCTTCATTCAACAGATACTTTTTCTAACTCCATTCAGAACACTAAGTATGCTGTGTGAACACCCAGGTGCAAATCCTGATTCTATCACTCACCAATCTATAAAAGACAGCTCTATCCTTTATTTTTTATTTATTTATTTTTTTTTTGGCGGTACGCGGGCCTCTCACTGTTGTGGCCTCTCCCATTGCGGAGCACAAGCTCTGGACGCGCAGGCTCAGCGGCCATGGCTCACAGGCCCAGCCGCTCCGCAGCATGTGGGATCTTCCCGGATGGGGGCACGAACCCGTGTCCTCTGCATCGGCAGGCGGACTCTCAACCACTGCACCACCAAGGAAGCCCAAGAGAGCTCTATCCTTTTTACATAAAACAACTGTTGTGTGACTCACATGCATAATGTAATGGTGACTGCTTAGCAAATTCTAAAACACTTTATATACTCTTTAGCTGAGATGTATAAAATAAGATACTACTCTGTTAGCAATTCAATTTAAATTTGTTTATGGTTTTACTTAATTAGTAAGTTTAATTAGTAAGTTTGAGTGTCCACCGCAGTAAATTTGTTTTTTCTTTCCTAAATGCCTGAGGCAAGAGGTCCACATTAACATTGTTAGGGCATCCCACAGGAGAAGACAAAGCCTCAAGAGCAGATCACACTTAAATATCTGCAGATCTCTTTAGCTACAACATTTATCCAGCTTATCTCTGTGGCACACGAAATGTTAAAATATAGAAATGAAGATGTTAGGAACTGGGTAAAAGGAAGGTTTTACAATGAGTGGGTGGAGTTTCTGAAATATTTTAAATTCTACATAGATAATACTTGCTGAGTTTAACCTCAATAGACAGTCAAAATTCTTTCTTCAGAAAAAAATTTCAGGGCCTATGAGTGGCCTAAAGGAAATAATACACATTTTCTTTGCCTAAAATAGTTATTTCTATTCATTTGTGAAGGGTACCTTTATTATGTAATGTTATGAAATAAAATATACTCATCAATATAGCTAGCATAGAGCTTAAACATGATCATCAATTTTTTTACTTGCTCAACACTTTGACATCATGTTTTTTCTTCAAATTTGTCTGTGAATCACAGTAAAGTATCATGAAGCATAGTTTAATTTTATTTTAAAATTTTCATTGGAAACAAAATATTATTCTGGGGTTCAATGAGAATTTCTTACTCCTCCAAAATTTCTTGACATGGGGCTGGTTTTGAGAAATTCCCCAATATAGTTTAAGTTCTTTCTCTGGTTTTACTGATGGCTTCATTTATTCATATGTGTTCGATGAATTTCTTTTATGCTCCAGGCAGTGTGCTAGGGCTTGGGGTACTAACATGACCCGGGTCAAACAGGGTGCTGCTTTTACATACAGTTGGCCCAATGAGCCTCTGGCCTGACTTGCACCGTCATAACCCCAACATATGGTGTAAAGGGAAAACAGAAAATGTAAGCTAAAAATTTGAGAATAAGTGGGAAGGAGTATTGATAGAAAGTGAGATTGAGTTAAAGAGAAGAAACAGGAGAGATATGAGGCCTCCTAAAACTCTCACTGAAAAAGAATCTCAGATGTCACTTCCTTTCCATAAATAACTGTTTATAGGTGAGTTCTAAATTTTTATACTTCCAAGGAAATGCCAAGTTAATGTTTCATATTATTGAATACACAGCAAATTGCTGCCTTAAAATAAGGATTGGCTAGAAATTTGAAGTTGTGAAAGTCTGTTTTTATGCCTTTAATGTTTTTGTATATAGTAATCATACTCTGCAGTGAAAATAGGGTAAAACAAGCTTATCATAAAGGGCAAATTAAAAAAAAATGTACTCAGAACTATAGTTACAAAGGATCAGGTAGGTATTTGAGCTTGAACACTATGGAGAATTATTTTCGCTTATGCATGAAACGCTACTGCAATTTATTGTGATTATAACCAACTTATTTGGCATTTGTAAGTTAGAAATATGGGTTGAAACACCACTTAAGTCCAATCTTTACCAAGTTAGTTGCAATTCTTACTTAAAGAAAGGGCGTGGATTAGTTGAAAGAGATTAATCATGATTCATCTGAATGTTATTGTCTTAAAACACATCTTGGAAACTTACTCATTTTATGGAATTCCTTTTTTCCCTACAGTATTAATAAATAGTAGAGATAGAATGTTAGTTCCTTTGATAAAATGTCATGCGTGTATCTATCTACAAGGCTATGGAAAAGTCATGGAAATTAATTTCTGAGAATTAATTCCTTTCAACCCTTCCAACTTTCATGCATTGTCCTTTTATAAGGCATCTTTCTGCCTCTGCCTGAGGCAGGGTCATAGGAAGATAGTGACACTCTCATGCCAAGAATAGCAGCACTGCTGTGAGGCAGAATATTTTTCATCTCATATATGAATCTTGACAAATGTAGCTACTTATTGGTCTAGTGTCTATTGATTCTCAATCTGCTACCCATTTTTTTTTTTATGCCTAGAGTTATACAACCTTTAATCTTTTTACCAGCAGTGCCAGGAGGAGCTTACTTCAATACACCCAAATTTGAACCCAAGTCTGAGATGCAAATTTCCATCCACCCCACTTCCTTTGTGATTATCTGAATACCTGGGCAGGAATTGTTACATTTCACTTTTTGGAGGAAATAACCAAATGGTGAAAAGCTCATACAGAAATTACAGGCTCTCTCAGAAGTTAATAAAAAGTCTGCTTTCTGTGGATAAATGAAGCTACATACCATAAATGGTGAGGAAAGTAATAGGTTTGATGAGAGTCAGTAGCAATCTTTTAAATACACTAAAATGAATGTATGCATTTCCACAAGTCAATGTGATGTATCATAATTAAATGGACAGGGAAGTACACAATTTGTTTCACTTGAAAAAATAAGTTTGCCCAGGGAAATACAACTCATCATGAGTACATGTGAAAGGAAAGAAAAAACATAGAGATAAAAGATCCCTTTTTGCCCTAACTAGAGTAGACAGGGGTTGATAGTTGATCCCATAGGAATTCCATCTTCTCCCATCTTCTCCCAACTTCCCAAATCAAGTGTCAGTGCTCTTCACAGGTGTCTTCTGTTCTTAGTCACAGAAGTAAATATTTACAGTGGACATTCATTTTCTGCAGACTTTTGGGGTTTAGAAAAAGTGTCTACACAGAAAATTTTTCTAAAAGCTGAATGTAGATTTCTGCTTGTTTTTTATTTTATTAATATATATCAGTAGACTAAAAATTTTGAATTTTAAGACTTTACATTAAGCTCAATAGGTAATAATTATCTATTATTCTATACTGTTTTCTCATGTCCATTGGCCTATTCCATCTCCCGTGTTATTCTAGTTCTCTCCTAGTGTGTGAAGATGGAGTGGGGACGAGGGTTACTAGCAATGTGTCTGTGTTGGAATGGAGGATTCCTACTCTAGACAACATGAGTTGCCAAGATGATATCCACTGGAAAGTGTCAACATTTGAATGTTAACATGATAAAGTCCAAATTCTAGCAAGCACAGGGATCAGAGTGGAAACTCCAGTTTGGTGTTACTGAACCAAGAATTCATACTGGTTGAAGTGGGTTCATATCAGGAGTAGGACAGGAATAAATACAGAGAGTCCTAAGTAATTGACTCTAATGCATGTGAATATTAGTAATTTACCTCTAGGTATCAGGAGGTGAGTGGGCCAGAGAGGCAAAAATTGTTAAGACAGAGTGAGTATAACTTTTGGACATATACTGATACTCCTGGCATCTCTAAGCAGTCTAAACTGTAACTATTATTTCCCTCAAATAATTAAGATTTTTTTTTCCATAACCAAGATAGTTAGAAGTCAGAACTAAAAGAATTCTTGGAATGATCTAACATGGGTTAGATTGTGATGAAGCCAAGATACAAAAAATTGATGAGTTTTAAGAATATCTATGAAATCTAATATTCTGGGTGTACATTAGATTCACCTGGAGAGCTGGGGTTTTGTTATTGTTGTTATTTGTTTTGGTTTGTTTTTTCTAAAAATATTCTAATGCCTGGACTTCACTCAAACCAAGTTAATAGAATATCTGGAGGTTGGTCTCAGGCATCAATATTCATTTAAAAGCTTTTTAGGTGATGCAAATGCACAGGCAAAATTGAGAACAGCCAGCCTAAATCCATCAGTCTTGGAAGTCAAGTTCAGTCTTTTAAGGATAGTTGAGACAAGCCATTGACTGAATTTTCAAGTATAAAATATGAAATGAGGAAAGGATAGTTACTGTTCATTGGAAATTATCCTTTGTTATATTCATTCATTCAACAAACATTAACTGAATGGCTACTCTGTGCCAAGCACAGGTACTAAGGATATGAGCAAACAGCAAAATAACAAGCAGAAACGTGTCCTCTGCCTTTTAAGGAGGCCCCAAAACATACCACACCTTTCTCCCCACAGGCTGATAAAAAGGATCAGGGACAGTTCAAGATGATTTCAAGAATTTCCGTGAACCTCTTCATTTTCTCTCATCCTGGTATTTCACAGACTTTATCTGCTTGGCTTGAGATCTGCTCTGCAAGCTCAATTCTGCCTGTGGATCTTTGAGTCTGGTATTTGTATATGAGCTCCTCATCGTTTCACTCTTAGATTCCTCCAGCACCTTTGGTCTTTACAATGCTCTCTGACTCCCCCCTGCTCCAGGTTGCTTTGGATGTTTTTCATTTCAAAGAATAATTTCTTGATATTTCCAGTTCTCTAGTAAAATGGGAGAATTCCAGTTCACACACATTTACTCCTATACTCCAAGAAATAAGAATTAAGATGAATCTGAGCAATAAAACAGCATTTTCTATATGTTACCAATGCAAGAGATAACTCAATCTCAAACATAGCTGTACCCTAACTCGCCAATTAAATTTAACTTAAATGCCCACAAAATCATGAGCTCTTAAGAAGTGGTTCTCAAATTTGGTTGGGTGTCAGAACCATCTGATATTGGAGGGTGGGAGGATTTGAAAATAGTGTTCCTAGATACTACTCAGAGAAATCAGAGGCTGAGGAGATGAGTGTGATAGAGGATGGGCACCTTGTTTCTTAAGTTTGCCAGATGATTTTGATGTACAATGACAGTTAAGAATCACAGCTTTAAAAGAACATATGAAGATGGAAAGAAACCCATGTTCAGTAGCTTTTTAAAAATTCACTAGGAACCCAAAAAATGTATATGGCTTCTTCTCATTAGAGCCTACAGGAAGCCCATAAAATGAATTCCAATGACTCTTCATAGAGAAGAGGGAGAGAAGGAAACTCAACCAAATGACACTGACTTTACAAGGTGACCACAGTTTGGGCTAGTACCTCAAAGTTTCCTTTTAGCATGCACTTTGATCAAGAGTTTTTACATTTTAATGACATACTTTTGACTGAATTATTTTAAAGATACTTTATTCTGCAAGAACATAACCATATCTCTCCCTTGAAAAACCATTATTATTCCCAAACTCATATGGCTTTTGGATAGAAAAAGAGAACAAGGTAATATCAAAAACAGATAAAGCAACAGTCAATAATGGATCAGAATTTTTAGTCTGAAAAGAAAATAACTGTCATCTACCTCTAAAGATTAACAGTTACCTTTCACTTATTTTGAAAACCTGGCGGCCAGTTGTAGAACTCCATCACATCTCCCTAAAAGTATTTGTCTTCTCTATGGACACAGTATGGGATTTCTCAATGTTTCTAACATCTCTCTTTAATTACACAGCAGGCCATTGTGTACTTCACTCTCATACACAGGCTCTGCAACTAGTAGCACCATTGTGCTGAACGCAGTATGTGGCCTCTGCATTTCTGCGAAATAGCGTTCTCATAGAAATTTCATCCATAGACTAATGGTATCACTACAGATTGTCTTCCCCAAGTAGAAATACTACATTTTTGCTATTAGATTTTTTCTTCTTTCCTTTACCTAAGTTACAACCTTAGGTAATCTATGAAAAAAATCTATGAAATTTTTGAAAAAAAACATGAAAAAAACAACTGCATTACTAGACCAAGGTCCTCTCTTTGTAAGAAAAAAGATAAGTTAAACCTCTATGTATCAGAAATTCCAGATAATTTTTCTTAATTTGACATAAAATTTCACATTTTACTCCTTTAATTTTTTTTTTTATTTAAAAAACAGGAAGTCTCCTAGGATTTTCCTAATTTGTACAACACGGCTTTATGTTTAGACTTATTCATGTTTGGAATCAAGTCTGTCAGTGTTTTTATCCTTAAATTATAGAAAGGAAACACTTTTCTAAAAAAGCTTTTAACAGACTGGCTTGTCTACAAACTTATTTTCAAACTTTTACTCAAATCACCATTACACATGGCCTCAATTTACCAGAAAAGATTTGCCATTCAGAATATTGTATACTGATAATGTTGCCTGTGTGTTTTATTCATTCCTTTCTTTCTTCATTAATCATCAACTGTTATAAGGTATTGTGCTAAAATTGCCTATAGACAACGTAAACATGAGTTCATGACAATATAAACATTTTTTCTGTTCTCAGAAATCTTGAAATTTTAATGATGTGAGAGGGGTGGTAAAATTAAATAAAATAATACAATCATAATTTGATAAATGTCACAAGAGACAGTGCTATGCAGGCTCATAGAAGAGAGAATAAACACACTTAATTGGAGTGGATAGACCAGGGAAGTCTCTATTTTTCATTCATTTAAAATTATTAACACTATCCTTTATGAATATAGTGAACAAAATATCTTAAAGATGCAGAAGTATTCTTTGGGTGTAATCCATGCATGTTTTACAATAAAAGAAAGTTACCTTTCTCCACAAAAAAGAAAAAAAATCATGTACGAATAAACATGAATGCCTGTATTCTTCTCAAGTCCCTGAGGTAAGGCACAGATGGCTGAGGATGGCTTGCCCTGCTGCTGCAGATGCACTGCCTTTGTGTAGCACCACTGATTGTCAGTCCACTTAGTATACCGACCACTACCCTTACAGATGAGGGAGGGACAGCCGAAATTATTCTTATCAAAATTTAATCTTAGCCTGACTAAAAAATAGTCAAATTTATCTTCAGAATTGTAGACTGTTCTTTCTGGGTCTTTTCCACTTTTATTTAACACCTTCATTTCCACCAACTTGCCTCGGAAACCCTGGAATATATCCTATTGAAACATACTGTTAAGTTCCTCAAATTCACATGAAGATATGAATGACTGATATTATGTAAATTTATGCTATTAGTAATTAAGAGAAATTACTAATTTAACAATAACATTATTTTTGCATATATTTTATAGTTTGAAATACCATTTTGCCTTTCTCTTTTTAATTTGCTCCCATCAACAGCTCTGCCCAGTGGTCATGCAGGTATTATTCAAAGTTTTCAGGTGGTGAAAATAAGGGTAAAAGAGATTATGCCATTTATCAGAGTCACATGTGATCAAGTGCCATCATCACTGCTCAAACACCAAGGGTTCTGACTCTAAATCATTGCTGTACAAACAGGTAATGATGAAAGTTCAGGCACCCATTTTGTTCTGAGGGAGGTATTTGGAAAGTTTACCAATTCTTAAGACAACAGACTATAAAGATAGTCAATTATTTTTCCTTCATGCTTGACCAACCCTAGTTATATTACCAGGCACATATAAACTCTCTGATAATTTTCTGTTTCTTCAGTGACTTAAGTCTACTGTTCGTCATTCAGCATGCATTATACCAGAGAGAAAAAAAAAAAAAACACCCCACAGGAAATCAGCATTTAAAATTTAAGACTGAAGCATGATTTGGATGAATTAAGGATGCCAAGTGATATCTACTGATACCATAGCTGTCACTCAATAGCTTTCTCAAGATTCTCCTCCAGTCACAAAAAACAAAGTGTCTAAGCTTAGCCAAAGTAGGACCAGTGATGATACAAAGTGACAGAGCTTTCACTGCATGGGAGACAGTTTAGCTAGTTCTTGCTTTGGATTCCTAAAAGATGCATATGGAACACTCAGTCTATGACTGAAGTATGTGTGATCTTCAGGGGAGCCGGCCAAAGTGCTAAAGTGCATGGGTTTTGGATGTCAGTGTGAACATGTGGTGCTGTGTGAATAAAATGTGATAGTGCCTATCAAAATGAGCCTGCATCATATTTTTACTTGACACATTAAGTAAAGCTTTCAGCTCTGGGTGTATTGATGATGGAATTTTGTTCACAATTGTTTCATGATAGCTTGTTTTGGGACTTGAAAAACAAATACTCTTTATCTTCTTATCAGGAAAGATTTAAAAGTAGTATCACACACTTAACCAGTGCTCTGTAGCTCTAGAGTTGAGAACTCATTATTTTCATCTTCAACCTAAAGAGTTTAACCTGTTGAATACCCCAGCCAATATTATACTTTACATAGAGAACATTTATTTTTGCTGTCCAATCAAAAGCATTGGACCAAGAATTATATATTTGAGTTGCAAATTCAAAAATTTAATTCACATTTTGACTAAAATTATTTGATCAGATGAAATAAAAGTGATAGTTGTGTGTCTTCCAATATATTTTTCATATATACTGAGTTAAACAAATGCAGGTAGTATCTATGTTTCTTGTTTGTTTGTTTACATTTTATTTTAAAACTAATCTTTACTGATATAATTCTTTATTATTCATGGATAATTTTAAGGCCAGGTTATCTTAGACTGGGTTGCTCAGAAATCAAGACGTGAAACAAAGTGAAAGTGCTTTATTGGGAACTGTGTTCTAAGAAGTAGAAATGAGAGGTGAGGGAGTGAAGAAGAGAAGAAGGGAGAATCAATTCAAAGATGTCTCCCTGAAATGGCGGTTGCTATGGTGCAACTGGTTATTCAATATTATAAGACCTATTGAAGAACTTTATAAAGTAAATTTTAGGACAGTTGTTAGAGTAAGAAAGGAGGAAGAATCTATCCATGTGCTCTTTTCTACCAAGAGCTATCCTTCAGAGCACTTCTAGATTACACTTGAGTGAGTTGCCCCACTCCAGCATCAACAAGTGGGGCAACAAGGGCCTTCATGAAGAGTCTGAAATGCTGTCAAGATATAAACATGCATGAAACAAGTTTGAGCTAAAGCAAAACTGGTTGTTCCCATGGCTGCAATAAGAACAAATCTGTGGTGGTACTGAAGAGGTTTCTGATTCATGAGGGCTCCATTACTTATGAATACCTGGGTTCTAAAAATTCACTTGTAAGTCTGTTATATGAATATTCTATTCCTACACAAACTGTCTAAATCTCCTTCTATAGACATAATTAAAGAAATTCCCGGAGTAATCCACAAAGGCCCACTTAATGAATGTAGATAAAAGTATTAACTTTTTCCAATGAAAAATTGTGTTCAAAACTACTCTTGTAACTGTATATCATATTGTTTTAGCTAAACATGCTAACTGACATCTAATAGCTCTTGGGAGATAGTTGCCAACAGTCTCAGCCAAATAAGGCTGAAATCTGAAATTCATTCTCATTAGAGTATTAGTGACTGATATCAGTTGAGTCTGATAAGTGGGAGAGGAAAAAGAAAATCATGAGAGTGAAGTATTAAGGGAGAGGATTGGCAAAGGTGAAAGTTTCCTAATTTTTTAAAAAATAATCTGTCTGCTTCACAGCTTTCTTTCTTCTCATAGCATTTCATTACATATATTGCTTTAATATTGTTTCAATTTTGACTATAACCTTTGAGTCTGGGTCTGCAAGGCACATTCAAAACAGCATGGTGAGATCGGTTCAAGATGGTGGAGTAGAAGGACGTGTGTTCGCTCCCTCTTGCAAGAGCACTGGAATCACAATTAACTGTTGTGTTGAAGAATCATCAACAGGAAGAAATTGGAACTCACCAAAAAAGATGCCCCACATCCAAATACAAAAGACAAGCTGGAATGAGATGGTAGGAGGGGCACAATCACAATAAAATCAAATCCCATAACCACTGGGTGTGTGACTCACAAACTAGAGAAAAATTATACCACAGAAGTCCATCCAGTGGAGTGAAGTTTCTGAGCCCCACGTCAGGCTTCCCACCTGGGGGTCTGGCAATGGGAGGAGAAATTCTTAGAGAATAAGACTTGGAAGACTAGTGGGATTTGATTGCAGGGCATTGACAGGACTGAGGGAAACAGAGACTCCACTTTTGGAGGGCACACACAAAGTAATGTGTGCATCAGGACCCAGGAGGAAGGAGCAGTGACTCCATAGGAGACTGAACCAGAACTACCTGCTGGTGTTTGAGGGTCTCCTGCAGAGGCAGGGAGTGGCTGTGGCTCACCATGGGGACAAGGACACTGGCAGCAGAAGTTCTGGGAAGTACTCCTTGACATGAGCCCTCCTGGAGTCTGCCATTAGCCCCAACAAACAGCCTGTAGCCTCTAGTGCTGGGTTGCTTCAGGCCAAACAACCAACAAGGGGGGAACTCAGCCCCACCCATCAGCAGCCAAGTGGATTAAAGTTTTACTGAGCTCTGCCCACCAGAGCAACACCGAACTCTACCAACCACCAGTACCCCCCATCAGGAAGCTTCCACAGCCTCTTAGATAGCCTCATCCACAAGAGGCAGACAGCAGAAGCAACAAGAACTACAATTCTTCAGACTGTGGAACGAAAACCAAATTCACAAGAAGATATCCAAAATGAAAAGGCAGAGGACTATGTACCAGATGAAGGAACAAGATAAAACCCCAGAAAAACAACTAAATGAAGTGGCGATAAGACAATTTCAGAATAATGATAGTGAAGACAATCCAGCACCTCAGAAAAAAAATGAAGGCAAAGATTGAGAAGATGCAAGAAATGTTTAACAAAGACCTAGAGGAATTAGAGAACAAACAACTAGAAGAATTAAAGAACAAACAAACAGAGATGAATGATACAATAACTGAAATGAAAAATATACTAGAAGGAAACAATAGCAGAATAACTATGGCAGAAGAATGGATAAGTGACCTGGAAGACAGAATGGTGGAATTCACTGCCATGGAACAGAATAAAGAAAAATGAATGAAAAATAATGAAGACAGCCTAAGAGACATCTGGGACAACATTAACACACCAACATTCACATTATAGGGGTCCCAGAAGGAGAAGAGATAGAGAAAGGACTCAAGAAAATATTGGAAGAGATTGCAGTGAAAAAAAATCCTTAAGGTGGGAAAGGAAATATCCACCCAAGGAAGTGCAGAGTTTCAGGAGGATAAACCCAAGGAGTGACATGCCGAGACACATAGTAATCAAATTGACAAAAATTAAAGACAGTGAAATTATTGAAAGCAACAAGGGAAAAATGACATATAACAAATGAGGGAACTTCCATAAGGTTAACAGCTGATTTCTCAGCAGAAACTCTACAAGGCAGAAGAGAGTAGCACACTATATTTAAAGTGATGAAAGGGAAAAATCTACAACCAAGATTACTCTACCCAGCAAGGATCTCATTCAGATTCAACAGGGAAATCAAAAGACTTACAGACAAGCAAAAGCTAAGGGAATTCAGCACCACCAAACCAGCTCTGCCACAAATGCTAAAGAAACTTCTCTAAGTGGGAAACACAAGAGAAGAAAAAGAAAAAACAAACCCAAAACAAAGAAGAAAATGGTAATAGGAACATACATATCAGTAATTACCTTAAATGTGAATGGATTAAATGGTCCAACCAAAAGACACAGGCACACGGAATGGACACAAAACAAGACCAATATAAATGCTGTCTACAAGAGGCTGACTTCAGACCTAGGGACATATATAGACTGAAAGCGAGGGATGGAAAAAATATCCCATGCAAATGGAAATCAAAAGAAAGCTGGAGTAGCAATACTCATATCAGATAAAATAGACTTTAAAATAAAGAATGTTACAAGAGACAAGGAAGGACATTACATAATGATCATGAGATCAATCCAAGAAGAAGAAATAGCAATTATAAATGTATATGCACACAACCTAGGAGCACCTCAATACATAAGGCAAATGCTAACCACTATAAAAGAGGAAATTGACAGTAACACAGTAATGGTGGGGGACTTTAATACCTCACTTATACCAATGGATAGACCATCCTAACAGAAAATTAATAAAGAAACATAAACTTTAAATGACACAATAGACCAGATAGATTTAATTGATACTTATAGGAAATTTCACCTGAAAACAGCAGATTATACTTTCTTCTCAAGTGCACATGGATCATTCTCTGTGATAGATCACATCTTGGGTCATAGATCAAGCCTCAGTAAATTTAAGAAAATTAAAATGATATCAAGCATCCTTTCTAAACACAGTGTTATGAGATTAGAAATCAATTACAGGGAGAAAAATGTAAAAACACAAACACGTGGAGTCTAAACAATATGTTACTAAATAACCAAGAGATCACTGGAGAAATCAAAGAGGAAATCAAAAAATACCTAGAGACAAATGACAATGAAAACACGATGATACAAAAGCTATGGGATACAGCAAAAACAGTTCTAAGAGGGAAGTTTATAACAATAAAATCATACCTCAAGAAATAAGAAAAATCTGAAATAAACAATCTAACCTTATACCTAAAGGAACTAGAGAAAAAAGAACAAACAAAACCCAAAGTTAGTAGAAGGAAAGAAATCATAAAGATCAGAGCAGAAACAAGTGAAATAGAAATAAAGAAAACAGTAGCAAATATCAGTAAAACTAAAAGTTTGTTCTCTGGGCTTCCCTGGTGGAGTAGTGGTTAAGAATCTGCCTGCCAATGCAGGGGATGTGGGTTTGAGCCCTCGTCTGGGAAGATCCCACATGCCATGGAGCAACTAAGCCCATGTGCCACAACTACTGAGCCTGCGCTCTAGAGCCCAACTGAAGCCTGTGCACCTAGAGCCCATGCTTCATAACAAGAGAAGCCACTGCAATGAGAAGTCCACACCCTGCAACGAAGAGTAGCCCCTGCTCGCTGCAACTAGAGAAAGCCTTTGCACAACAATGAAGACCCAACACAGCCAAAAATAAATAAATAAAATAAATAATTTTTTTTTAGAAAAAGCTTGTTCTTTTAGAATATAAACAAAATTGATAAACCTTTAGTCAGATTCATCAAGAAAAAGAGGAAGAGGACTCAAATCAATAATATTAGAATGAAAAAGGAGAAGTTACAACAGACACTGCAGAAATACAAAGCATCATAAGATGCTTACTACAAGCAACTATATGCCAATAAAATGGACAACCATGAAGAAATGGACAAATCCTTAGAAAGGTATAACCTTCCAAGACTGAAACAGGAAGAAATAGAAAACATGAACCAGACCAATCACAAGTACTG
The DNA here is from genome assembly GCF_951394435.1 of Stenella coeruleoalba. Classification (NCBI taxonomy): domain Eukaryota; kingdom Metazoa; phylum Chordata; class Mammalia; order Artiodactyla; family Delphinidae; genus Stenella; species Stenella coeruleoalba. The sequence continues at coordinate 43,896,791 of NC_137163.1, forward strand.
AAATTGAAACTTGATTAAAAATCTTCCAACAAACAAAAGTCCAGAACCAAACGGCTTCACAGGTGATTTCTATCAAACATTTAGAGAACAGTTAATACCCATCCTCTCAAACTCTTCCAGAAAACAGCAGAGGATGGAACACTCCCAAACTCATTCTGTGTGGCCACCATCACCCTGATACCAAAACCAGACAAAGAAATACAAAAAAGAAGAAAATTACAGACCAATATCACTGATGAATATAGATGCAAAAATCCTCAAAATAATACTAGAAAACAAAATCCAACAACACATTAAAAGGATCATACACGATAATCAAGTGGGTTTTATCCCAGGGATGTAAGGGCTCTTCAATATATGCAAATCAATCAATGTGATACACCATGCTAACAAATTGAAGAATAAAAACCATACAATCACCTAAATAGATGTAGAAAAGGCTTTTGACAAAATTCAACACACATTTATGATAAAAACTCTCTAGAAAGTGTGCATAGAGGGAACCTACCTCAACATAATAAAGGCCATATATGACAAACCCACAGCAAACATTATTGTCAATGCTGAAAAATTAAATGCATTTCCTCTAAGATCAGGAAAAAGACAAGGACCTCCCTCTCACCACTATTATTCAACATGGTTTTGGAAGTCTTAGCCATGGAAATCAGAGAAGGAAAATAAATAAAAAGAATACAAATTGGAAAAGAAGTGAAACTGTCACTGTTCACAGATGACATGATACTATACATAGATAATCCTAAAGATACCACCAGTAAACTACTAGAGCTAATCAATGAAATTGGTAACGTTGCAGGATTCAAAATTATTGCACAGAATTCTCTTGCATTCCTATGCAATTACAATGAAAGATCAGAAAGATAAATTAAGGAAAGAATCCCATTCACCATTGAAACAAAATGAATAAAATACCTAGGAATAAACTTACCTAAGGAGGTAAGAGACCTGCATGCAGAAAACTATAAGACACTGATGAAAGAAATCAGAGATGACACAAACAGATGGAGAGATATACCATGTTCTTGGATTGTAAGAATCAATATTGTGAAGATGACTGTACTACCCAAAGCAATCTACAGATTCAATGCAAAATATATCAATAGCTCATAAACAAACAAACAACCCAATCAAAAAATGGACAGAAGACATAAATAGACATTTATCCAAAGAAGACATAAAGATGGCCAAGAGGCACATGAAAAGCTGCTGAACATCACCAAATTTTAGAGAAATGCAAATCAAAACTACAATGAGGTATCACCTCACACCAGTTAGAATGGCATCATCAGAAAATCTACAAACAATAAATGCTGGAGAGGGTGTGGAGTAAAGGGAACCCTCTTGCACTGTTGGTGGAAATGTAAATTGATACAGCCATTATGGAGAAGAGTATGGAGTTTCCTTAACAAACTAAAACTAGAATTACCATATGACAGAGCAATCCCCCTATTAAGCATATTCCCATAGGAAACCATAATTCAAAAAGATACATGCACCTCAATGTTCATTGCAGCACTATTTACAATAGCCAGGGCATGGAGGCAACATAAATGCCCTTCAACAGACGAATGGATAAAGAAGATGTGGTACATATATACAATGGTATATTACTCAGCCATAAAGAGGAACGAAATTGTGTCATTTGTAGAGATATGGATGGACCTAGAGAGTGTCATACAGAGTGAAGTAAGCCAGAAAGAGAAAAACAAATATATATTAACACATATATGTGGAATCTAGAAAAATCGTGCAGTTGAACCAGTTTGCAAGGCAGAAACAGAGACACAGATGTAGAGAACAAATGCATGGACACCAAGTGGGGCAAGCGGGGGTGGTCATGGTGGGATGAACTGGGAGACTGGGATAGACATATGTACACTAATATGTATAAGATAACTAATAAGAACTTGTTGTATAAAGAAAATAAAATTAAAATTTTAAAAAGCCATGGCATGGCATTTTGAATTGACAATGAGTCCTTTATTTTTCATACATTAATATTTAGTCATTACTTGAATGATAAGAGAAAGGAAAATCGGGGACAGTATGTAGTGATTCTGTATTTTTATTGCATTTGTAAATCAAGTTGTTTAAATTTGGGGAGTACATCTGTTTTTATTATGGCCAAATTTTACTCTTTATTTCTGTCTCTGTTGTTTTTATTTGTGGAATGGAAAAAAACTGGGAAAAAAATCTGGTTTACTACTTTTCAGTGTTTCTCTTAGAATTCTTTTAAGAGGTACTTTTCTTTGGACTTTATCCAGTTATTCTAAGAGGAGAGACTATCCCTTTGGTATTTAGATTATGAACAAGCAATAAAAGGTATAAAAATTTATTGAAGAGTGATGTCAGTAAAAATAGTGGAGTTAAGAACTCTAAAACTCTATCCCTCCATAAAAGTAATTAACAATTTAGCAGAAATGGTTGGAATCATCTTTTTCAGAACTCTAGAAACTAATCAAAACCTTTCACAATCAGGGTAAAACTATATTTATATTAAAAAACCAGAATCTTGTTAAAATAAAAAAAAGCAAGATTCATGGCATTTTAACCTACCATGATCCCATCTCCAACTCCCCTGGTAAGTGGAGCTCTTAAAGAAAACAGTCTGCATTTCTGGTACACATACTCGTACCAGAAGGAGCAGAATGGACCACATTTACAAAGAATTGTGGTTGTTTGTTTTGACCTGTCTTGTGCCAAATGGAGGACCAGTTCAAAGGAGTTTCCTTCATCCTACGTAACTCAGAACTCTCCCAATGCTGAGGTGGCTACCCAGGGGGCATTTGTCAAAATATTTATAGGCAATTACATTAGTTGTTTCTGTCTATGGCAATGGAATACAGTTGGAGCAAACAACAAACTAACCAAAACTTGGGAGGAAAGGCTGGGGAATGAGATGTTTTGGGGAATAAGGATATGAAAAATCTGACATATTCCTGGGACTCTGAAGTCCCTGCACATGTGCAGGGCTGTACGCATGTTCAGAAAAAAAGGCCCTAAGCTCTGACCTCTGGATGACCTTCAAACTCTGCACAAGTAGGAAATGAAGTCTAAGGCAGAGCTGTAAATTGCCTAGATGAGTGTTGAAGGTGTGCACTAACACACACAGAAAGCCCATCTGCAAAGATTAGAAGATATATTTTTTTTCCGGGAGTTAAAGTAGTCTCTGTCCAATCACTGGATAACCACTAAGCTAACAAAATAGAGGCTTCAGTCACCCCACACAACAAAGAATATAGATTTGCAAAACTAGTTCAGAAAAGTCAGTAAATAAATATATAATGACTTTTTGTAGTTGTGACAAAAAGTGGCAAAAACATACCCTGGGTATGAAGTAAAATTTATTTCCCATAATTGTCACATTATAATATTCAAAATTTCCAGAATTCAATAAAAGATTATGAAGCATGCAAATAAATAAGAAAACATGACCCATACAAAAGGGAACAAAGCAGGTAATAGAAGTTGTTTCTGTGGAGACCTGGCACTGGACTTTCTAAAAAATAATTTTAAATCACATGTTTAAACATGTTCAAAGAGCTAAAGGAAACCATGACTAAAACTAAAGGATATAGTGTCACTGAATATATAATGTTAATAAAGAGATAGCCATTATGAAAAGGTATCAAATAGAAATTCTGGCACTGAAAATTATTATAACTGAAATAAAATATTGACTAGAGGGACTAAGTAACAGATTTGAGAAAGAAGAAGAAAGAATCAAGAGACAAGAAGTTATATATATTGAGATTACTCAATCTGAGAAGCAGGAAAAAGAATAAAAAAAGGTGAATAGAGCCTAGGAACCCATTTGGCTACTATCAAGTATACTTGCGTATGCATAATGGGAGTCCCAAAAGGAAAGGAAAGAAAGGAGTGGAAAGAATATTTGAATAAGTACTGGTAAAAAAACTTCCCAAACTTTAAATAAAAAAAAACCATTAATATACACATCTGAGAAGCTCAATGAGCTCAAGTAGGATAAACTTAAAGAGATCTAGCTTGAGACACATTATAATCAAAATGTTGAAAGACATAGACAAAGAGAGTATTGTGAAAGCAGTAACAGAAAAGTGACTCATCATTTAAAAGGGATCCTCCATATGATAATAGCTGATTGCTTATCAGAATCCATGGAAGCCAGAAGGCTGTGGGATGACATATTCAAAGTGTTGAGAGAAAACAAAAATTTTCAGCTGATAATTCTATATCTGATGAAACTATCCTTCAAAAATAAAGGAGAAATTAATCCATTCCCAGATAAACAAAGCTGAGAGACAAGTCCTATTAGACTTGCCCTACCCTTCAAGGTGAAATGAAAGCATACTCGACAGTAATGCAAACACACACACAAAATAAAGAACACTGTAAAGGTAACTACAAAGGCAAATATAAAAGCCAGTATTCACATGTTTCTTGTTTGTAACTTCTCTTTTTTCAGATCTTATTTAAAAGACAACTTCATAAAATAATAATTATAAATCTAGTTTTGATGGACACTCAATTACTAAAGATGTAATTTGTGAAAATAAAAGCATAAAGGGGGAGATGGAGTTATGTAGTAGCAAAGATTTTATATATTATTAAACCTTAGTTGGTATTAACCCAAACTAGATTGCTATAAATTAATATGTTAACTGTAATCTCTAGTTCAGTTTCTAGGAGAATAATTTAAACGTATATAGTAAAAGAAGAGACAAAAGTATTAAAATGGTACAGTAGAAAATATATATTGAGCACAAAAGAAGGCAATAATGGAGGACTTGAGGAACAAAAGAGATATGACATATAGAAACTAATGGCAAAATGCCAGAAGTCATTCCTTACAAGTTATTACATTAAATGTAAATAGATTAAGTTGTCCAAATAAGAGTCAGAGATTGGCAGAATGGATTAAAAAGATATGATGTCACTAAGCACTGTCTGCAAGAGATTCACTGTAGACTCAAAGGCAAATATAGGTTGAAAGTAAAAGGATAGGAAAAGATATTTCATGAAAATAGTAACCAAAATAGAGCCAGATGGCTATACTTAATATTAGACAAAATCTACTTTAAGACAAAAATTGTTATAAAACACAAAGAATATTCTATAGTAATAAAAGGGTCAATTCATGAAGGAAATATAACAGTTATAAATGTATATACCTAAAGTAAAGCCCCAAAATACATGAAGCAATTATTAACAGAATTGAAGGGAGAATAGATAGTTCAACAATAATAATTGGAGATTTCAGTACCTCACTTTCAATAATGGATAAATGAGTAGGCAGAAGATCAGAGAGATTAGACTAGACTAGAAGGCTTGAACATTATATACCAACTAGACCTAATAGACATATATAGAGTATGTCACTCTAAAACAGCAGAATACACATTCTTTTCAAGTGCATATGGAGCATTCTCCAAGACAGACCTTATGTTATACCACAAAAACATCTCAATAAATTAAAATCACACAAATTATGTTCTACACAACAATGGAATGAAATTATAAATGAATGACAGAAGGAAATTTGGAAAATTCACAATTTTGTGGAAATTAAACAATACATTCCTAAATTGCAATAGGTCAAAGAAATAAAAGGGGAAATTAGAAAATACTTTGAGATGAATGAAAACAAAAACACAAAATACCAAAATCATGGGATGCAATTAAACTAGTGCGCAGAGGGAAGTTTACAGCTGTAATCTTCTGTATTAAAGAGAAGAGAGCTCTCAAATGAATAACCTAAATCTACCATAAGAAATTAGAAAAAGAAGGGCAAACTAAACCCAAAGCAAGCAGAAGGAAGAGAATAAAGATTAGTGCAGAGATAAACAAAATAGAGAATAGAAAAAAGAGAAAATTTTAAAACACAAAAGTATATTCTTTGAAAATATCAACAAAATTGGCAAACATTTTGACCAAGAAGAAAAGAAAAAGAATCAAATTACTCAAAACAAGAATGAAAGTGGGGGTATTACTACAAAGATCTGACTGAAATAAAAAGGATTCAAAGAGAATACTACAGATTTTGGTATATCAACAAAGTAGATAACCTCAATGAACTAGGCAAATTCCTAAAAATGTACAATCTAATAAAGCTGACTAAAAAAGAAAATAGAAAATCTGAATAGACCTATAACAAGTAAAGAGATTGAGTCAGTAATCAAAAAACTTTCCACAAGAACAACAAAAAAGCCCAGGACCACATAGCCTAACTGGTGGATTCTACAAAATGATTAAAGAAGGATTAACACTAATTAACACTAAGGATTAACACTAATTAACACTGTCTCAAACTCTTCCAAAAACTAAAGAGAATATTTCCTAACTCATTCTATGAAGCCAGTATTACTTTGATAATAAAGCCATACCAGAAGAATAGGAATAGGAATAAAAGGAGGAGAAAGAGAAGGAGGAAGAGGAGGAAGAGGAAGAAGAAAAAAAGAACACTATAGACTTATATCAATTATGAACAAAGATGCAAATATCTTCAATGGAATAGTAGCAAACAGAATCCAGCAGAATATTAAGAGGATTATACATGATAATTGAGATTTATCCCAGGAACTCAAGTTATTCAATGTATGAAAATCAATCAATGCAATAAGCCATGTTAATAGAATAAAGATTTTAAAGATACATGATCATATCAATAGGTGCAGAAGATGCGTTGGAAAAAAATTCAACACTTTTCATGATAAGAACACTCAGCAATCCAGGAGTAGAAAGAAACTTCCTCAACCCGATAAAGGACATCTATGAAGAACCCAGCACTAACAACATACTTACTATGAAACACTGAAAATCTTACACCCCCAGGATCAAAAACAAAAGTCTGCTCTTTTTACTTCCTTTCAACATTTTACTGGAAATTCTAGCAAAAGCAATTAAGCAGGATAAATAGATGAAATACATTTGAATTGGAAAGGAAGAAGTAAAACTGTATTCACAGATAACATGATCTTTATATACAGAAAACTCTAAAGAATCCACAAAAAATAGTAGAGGTAATAAATAAGTTCAATGACACTGCAGGATACAAAATTGATATACAAAAATCAGTTGTATTTCTATACACTTGCAATGAACAATCTGAAAAGTGAAATTAATAAAAAAAATACATTCACAATAGCATCAAAAAGGATAAAATGCCTAGGAATAAACTTAACCAAGGAGGCAAAAGACTTCCACATTGAAAACTACAAGACATTGCTAAAAGAAATTAAAGACACAGATAAATGAAAAGACTTTTTGAATATCCAATAAAATTAGTATGGGCATATAATGAAATATTGTTCAGATATAAAAAACATGAAGTACTTATACTACAACATGGATGAAACTTGAAAACATGCTGAGTGAAATAAGTCAATCACAAAGCACCACATATTGTATGGTATTTTTTGTATGAAATATCTCTCTAAACTAGGCAAATCCACAGAGCCAGAGAGTAGATTATTGTTTGCCAAGGTTTGGGAAGAGAAGGGAATGGAGATTAACTGCTTAATAGATATGGGATTTCTTTTGGGGGGGAGAAAAAATGTTCTAGAATTATATAGAAGTGATGGTTGCACAGCATTGCAAGTATGCAAAAAACCCCACTGAACTGTACACTTTAATATGGCTAAAATGATGAATTTTATATTATGTAAATTTTAACTCAAAATTTTGTAAGTTTATTGGAGAAAATATGGCAAATATTTACTTTTGCCCTTGATTATCAGAATTAAAATATTATATTAAGTTAAATACATATAATAAACATATATAAATTTCCATGAATAAAGTAAATGATATAATTCTTAATTTTGCAACATCTAGGATTTTTTCTCATTAAAGGTAAAGAAGTAGAAAATCCCTCATAGGCAGCTGCCTGAAGAGAAAGGAAAAGTAGACTTTGCTGTTTAGTATGAGAACGAGGGTATTCCTTTGAATTAAACAAATGTAAACATTTTTATCTCAAATCATTGGATTCCCAGAAATAATGAACTTTAACTATAGCTTCCAGTTATATTCATTTAAATTCAAACTTGGGACTAAAATCAAAACTCTTTCAAGTAAATTAAATAGACACACAAATTTATTCTATATCTTCAGCACTGGAGGTAGGGCTCCTTGATGTAACTAAATCTTTCATCATTTGGAGTCATTCTAAGAGTGCACTAATTGTACTTACACTGGAAACTTTCAGACAGTAATCCATGTGCTAGGATTCTCTTCCTTCAGTAAGATTACAGCTCTGCTTCAGCATGAATGTGCTTTCCCTCAGGGCTCACTAATGCCTTCAGTCGTTGCAGCATATCAAATTCCCTCCGAACTAGATTGTAATGAAATGCATGGTGCATCCTTCAAGATGGATTTATTTCAAGGTATTTAGCAGAGGCTGAATGAAACAACATTGATAAAACAACCACACTAAAACTGATAGGATCTGATAATAACTGTTTTTTTATCACCATCCATTCACTTGACAAACATTTGTTCAGCAGTTGTTCATTTTTTTAGCTAGACACTGCTCTTGATAAGGAGTTAAAGTTTAACACTACTTTCAAGAAAACCACAGTACATTGGGGATATGATATAGAGACAAAAATAGAAATAATAATAATTTAATGTAGCAAGTACAATGACAGAAGTATGCCAGAGTGAGAACACAAGAGAGAAGCAAGTAGCATAACCTGGATGCTGAGGGAAGGTTTCAAAGAAGAGTAAAATCTGTTTCTGTGGGTAAAATAGTTAACCAGAGAAAGAGGAAAAGGGAAAGTAATTCTAGACACAGGATAATAATTCATAAAGACACACAGGTAAGAAATAACATAGAGTGTAGGTAAATTGCAAGATACTTTGCAATGTTTCTAGAAAGGGTCAGACCAAGAAAAACTTTGTATACCATGTTAAGAAGTTTAGCTATTATCATGTTGGTAATGGAAAACTACTAAATAGTTTTAAGAAGCAGCAAAGTACAGATTGATTTGTACTTTACACAGTACACCTCTGAAAGAATATGGGATTTGAGGGAATATACTAGAAAATTTTAGAATGAATAGTCTGTATGACACATATTCGATGGATAATAATGAAAAGTTTAGAAATTCATAGCATATCTCTATGATGAATTAACAAAATTAAGAGGACTTCTTGGTATATACAGGTATGGGTTTAGAAACTGAAGAAGAATGACAGTTGTAAATCTAAGTACTGTTTCCTCAAAAGAAATTATTTTCTGAGACAAGAATAGATACCAAACTAGTTGTTAGAGATTAAGCCTAGGATCAGGGTTTGGGATTGACCACTGCTATCATAAAATCCCCAATCTTTTGAAAAACAAAAAGGCAAGGAACCCTAAACCTCATATATCAGGTCCCAGGTACTTGCCTTTGGTGGTGTCTATGGATTCCTCAATTCCAAAACAACACACAATCCAATAAGTAACATTTGAATGGACATTTTCCAATAAACTTGAAGAGTTTAAAAAAAAAAAAGCAAAACAAAACAATTAGCAGATAACTACAAAATGCAATCAACATGGTACTTTTTGTTTTGCTTTGTTTTAGACAGTTGTTTGGGACTGTATCTGATTGACTGTCAATGTGGTTATTACAAACATTGTAAAGACTGCAATGCATTGTAAAAAAAACCACAGTACACAGCTATTTGGTAATGCCATCAATTGCTCTACAGTAAATTGTGAATATAGATATGTTCAGAGCACAAAGCAGAAAAGAGTTGAGATGAATCCCAGATAAAGCATAAAAGCATAGACTTCTCTTTTTCTCTTTCCCTGAAAACTTTCATCTCATAAATTGAAACAGTGTCTTATTGTCCTGACCAAAATCCCTCTTTTTCTTCAGGAAAACACCATGAAAATTAACGTCTACTAACATCAATGTTGGTTTGAAGTAAAGAGTCTATTATAACTCCATTAGAAGAGAATTGCTTGTGGCATCAAATTACCGTGGGAAATGAGTCCATGCTCTGCCTTCCCATACACACATTGCTAAGACCCCGTAGAGAATCCATTAGTGGGACACAGAGTCCACTTTTCTTTGCCTTAGGAAAACAGTAACCTGTAATTTTTCTTTGCCCGAGGTTTTAAAAAGGCCATTCCTGGCTGAGTCTCATGCATGCTGTCAGAGTCCCATGTCCAACTCATAGTTCTCCTAGTTACCATCTGGACACCTTCTCAAAAAAAAAGAAGACACAGTGGAATCAGCCTTCCTTGTTTCACAGTATATCGAGTGAGCAAGGAATTCATTTCAGCTGAGCTCTCTTTCTTGATTTTCTATTTCTGTTATAAATTTGATTTTAATTTTATAAAATAAGATTCTCAAATATTTAGTTTTAGTTTAATATTAGGTATATTCTGTCATCAAAAATTTACATTTGATTTTGTGAGGTTTTAACAATGATATGGAAATTTAACTACACTGTGTTAAAACAGATTCTTTGTCATTAAAGAAGGCCATATTTTAATGGTCATAGTATAATGTTCAAATGCATGATATCAAAGTATCTCAGCCTGATGTTACTTTAAAAGATGACACAAAACATTAAAATGATTGTTAGAGTAGGTCAAATATGGATTATGCTTACTTAAAGACACAATAATTTCTTTTTCTCTCTTTTTTTTTTTTTTTTTTTTTGCAGTAAGCGGGCCTCTCACTGTTGCGGCCCCTCCTGTTGCGGAGCACAGGCTCCGGACGCGCAGGCTCAGCGGCCATGGCTCATGGGCCCAGCCGCTCCGCGGCATGTGGGATCTTCCCGGACTGGGGCACGAACCAGTGTCCCCTGCATTGGCGGGCGGACTCTCAACAACTGTGCCACCAGGGAAGCCCCACAATAATTTCTTGATTGTTTATGTTAATGGAGAAAAAAGATATAAATCTTAGATATGGAGAGTCTGTATATTAAAAGGCACAATTTTAATTCAGTAGCTTAATACTTAACTCCATCAAATCTAAACCATGTTAAAGTTCATGGATGGGATGATTTGAATCTCCTTTAGGTTGCTTATTTTAAGCACTTGGACTAGTGGTAAAGCAGCTATGTTTTCCCAAGAGGGACTTCTGTCATGTTTTTAGATACTTTCATATTACATAATATTGTTTTTTCCTTCTCTAATGATTTATATATTCTTTTGAAGTGATAGGAGTTTGGTGGAACAAAAGAGGAAATACCACCAGACACATTGCTTTGGTTATGGGTATATTACTCATCATGTAATCTGATTTCACCTCTTGTGACCGTTGAATCTTGGATAACTGCCCCTTTTGATCATACGGTATTGTCATTCAGGATGGAGGTAATGATTACATAGCAATAGGCTATAATGATGATCCAACAAAGAAAAGGCAAAATTCTACATAATTTACATATCACCATGTATTCAACCAATGAATAGTTAATAGCAACAGCATTTGGCATAGCTCACTACTCCATTCTTCTTGAACTACATCATTCACTGGACACTTTTAGGTTCTCCTCCTTCCTTATTGTTCACTTAGCATTCTTGCTTGTCTCCATCTTTAATTTCCAACCTCTAAACAATGGAATGTCTTAGGATTCCATCCTGGCATCACTTCTTTCCATTATATACCAATAAACTCTTGGTGGACTCATCTTGTCCCATGGTTTTAAACACCATCTTCATGCTAATGACTTCAGGTTCATGAATCCAGCCTGACTTCTCCTTGAAATGTCTCCAACTGTCTATTAATAACCAATTCTGTTTTTTGACATTAATTCTTGATGTCTAAAAGGCATCTCAAAATTAACTTTTCTAAAACTAACTGTTTTTTAAAAAAAAAAAAACTAACTTCTTGATTCCTCTCTCTTAAACTTGTTTTTCCCTCAGTTGTCCCTTGTCAATTAATAGCCATCTCATTCTTCTATTTAGAAGTCTTCCTTGTTCCCTCTCTTTTTTTCACAGGGCAGATCTGATCCATTAACGAATCCCTCTGGTTCTACTTCAAAATATATCCAGAATCCAATCGATTCTTACCAATACCATCATTGGCTCCTGGTCCAAGTGACTACTATTTTTTTTTTTTTTTTGGCCTGGATATCATAGTAGTCTGTAATTATCATTCCTGCTTACTCTGCTACTATTTATTTCTTACAAAGCAACCAGAATTGATACCTTTCACAATAAGCTCAGATTATCATTATTCAGCTCAAACTTTCCAAAGTCAGCTCATTTTATTCAGCATAAATTCCCAAGCTTTGATTATTGCTTACAAGCTACGTGATCGGGCTCCTGTTTATTTCTCTAGCTTTATCTCATACCACTCTGATTACTCTCTCTGTCCTGGTGCATTGCTGTGTTGTCTTTCTCACTGCTCCTGGAATGTGCCAAGCACAATCCCATCACATGGCCTGTGCAATTGCTATTCTCTCTGCCTATGTATATGTCTATTTATTTACATATTTATAGATAGATAAATATCACTGCATTACTTTATACAAGTTTTTGTTCAAATGTTACCTTAAAAGAGAAACCTTCCAGGACCACTCTAAATAGAACAGCACACCCATCTATTATATGTTCATATCTATTTACCTTGTTTATTTTACCTAGTAGTACTTCAGAGCACTAACATTGAATAGGTTTATTTGTTTATTGTGCCTCTCCCCACAACCACGATGTACATCCCTTAAGGGCAGAAATTTGGTTTCATTCTCTGAAGAATCTTCAGTTTCAAGGGCAGTATGTAGTAGGTCTTAACAACAACATCTGAGAGTCAATGAATTTGTTATACCTTATACTAGGGAACATGCTTTCCTGACTTCACGTAATTTTTAAAGTTTTTTCTGTTTTGAAGAAAGAAGTGTCAGCTTCCCATGCTGTCTTTCAATTTCTCAAAAACCTGCTTAAAATATAAATGATTACATAAACTCTAAAAACAAGTCTGCTACTTTGGCAAAGAGACAACCATGGAATCTCTTGCCATTTATTTGCTAGTTCTGACTTTCTTTTTTTCAAACTATTAACTCCTTTGCTTGTAAAATTTTCACATAGAATCCCTCTCGGTCTTAAAACATTTGTTCAGTTTTGTGGTCTATGATTGTGGCTATCTATACTTCTTAATGTTTGCCCTTGAATGCTAGTAAATAAATCTTAAATCTTCACTAGCTAATCAGCCTACTTAGCAGCAATATTAAGTATCAGGCTTATGTATATGAAATAAGTATATTGCTCCTATAATTTTTAGGAAATATCTTATTTGTGTGGCCAGATATCAGTTTTCATTCAATATATCCTCGGGTTAAGGGTCTCAGCATATATGCACTTAAGACCAATTTTCTCACTTATTACAACTGAACAAAGCAAATGCATAGATATCTCCTGATGAGATATACATTCTGTGAAATCCTACTTTGACTTGCAAGAACTTCCCAAATTCATCCAGAAGGTAAAAGGGATAAAAATATGTGAAAGAGTTTTTCATTATTAAAAAAAAAAAAAAAGAAAACTGTAAAGTATTTGGGATTTCCTTATTAAAAAAATTCAAGCTAACTCTCCTAGAATTCTCTGTCCCCTGCATCTGCCTTCCTGGTGTTCATCACATTTTGGTAGAATTATATTCTCCTCACTTCAGTTAATTGTGGGAAAAAGCAAACATTGGCTTCCTTTTCAGTATTCAAATATTATATTACTATTGTCAAATATCCAGATTTAGCACCAATTTGTTCCCAGGTGTGTTTCATTCAAACCAAGAATATCTGCTTAGTGTTATCCATCACAAAATAATAATTCTCTTGGGGTTTTCCTCATACATACATTTCAGAATCAAACTGAATTTGTTTTTTGGCATATGACCAGTGGTTTATGTTCCAGATTTTTGACAGCATGTTCTTCTGGCTGTAGAGGAACTAAGAAAACCTTCGTATAGAATTCTTACCAATAATCACATCTTTTATGATATGCTCACTTAACTATACTTTTATGGAATAATTTCTTCAGCATGCTATGGATTCATGTATAATATATGAACATTAGAACAATTTCCTTCAATACACTTTTCTCCCTTCCAGTCCTGTGTCCTATTCTGGACACAATAAATTTATGGTCAATAAATTTACTTCTACTAAAGTTATATACCACTTTGTCCATTGTTACTCTTTCTGCTTTAATTAGTCAAATGTACTTTAATACAATTTTGAAACAAGAAGTAATCCTTTAAATTTACCCACAAATTTATGGTTTCAGGCACTATTCCTTCTTTTAGGAAGATATGAGTTTCTATCTGGACGCTTTTTCCTTTAACCTAAAGAACCTTTTATAATTATTTTAATGCAGACCTCCTAGGGGCAAATTCTATCAGATTTTGTTATTCTGAAAAGGTTTTATTTTACTTTCATTTTTGAAGGATTTTTTGCTGGGTATAGAATTCTAAATCAACTTTTCTTTTCTTTCAACTCTAGTGAAATCATCTGATTTTCTTCTGGCTTACGTTATATGTAACAGGAATTAGGTAGAATTTCTTTATATTTGGTCTCATATGTAACAAGTCATTTCCTCTAAAGACTTTTTTTTCATCATTTTTTTTAAATTGGAGTATAGTTGCTTTACAGTGTTATGTTAGTTTCTTTTGAACAGCAAAGTGAATCAGCCACACATATACATATATCCCCTCTTCCTTGGATTTCCTTCCCATTTAGGTCACCACAGAATATTGAGTAGAGTTCCATGTGCTATACAGTCTGTTCTCATTAGCTATCAATTTTATACATATTAGTGTATATATGCCAATCTCAGTTTCCCAATCCATCCCACCTCCCACCCCCTTGGTATGCATACACTTGTTCTCTACTTGTGTGTCTCTATTTCTGCTTTGCAATTCAGTTCATCTACACCATTTTTCTAGATTCCACATATATGCGTTAATATACAATATTTGTTTTTCTCTTTCTGACTTACTTCACTCTATATGACAGTCTCTAAGTCCATCCACGTCTCTGCAAATGGCACTATTTTGTTCCTTTCTATGGCTGAGTAATATCCCATTGTATATATGTACCACATCTTTATCCATTCCTCTGTTGATGGACATTTAGGTGGCTTTCATATCCTGGCTATTGTAAATAGTGCTGCAATGAACATCAGGGTGCATGTATATTTTTGAATTATGGTTTTCTATAGGTATATGCCCAGGAGTGGGATTGTTGGGTCATATGGTAGTTCTATTTTCAGTTTCTTTAAGGAAACTCCATATTGTTCTCCATAATAGTTGTATCAATTTACACTCCCACCAACAGTGTAAGAGGGTTCCCTTTTCTCCACACCCTCTCCAGCATTTATTGTTTGTAGATATTTTGATGGTGGCCATTCTGACTGGTGTGAGGTGATACCTCCATGTAGTTTCAATTTGCATTTCTCTAATAATGAGTAATGTTGAGCATTTTTCCATGTGTTTGTTGGCCAACTGTACGTCTTCTTTGAAGAAATGTCTATTTAGGTCTTCTGCCCATTTTCTGACTGGGTTATTTGTTTTCTTGTTATTGAGCTGTATGAGCTCTTTGTATATTTTGGGGATTAATCCCTTGTCAGTTGCTTCATTTGCAAATATTTTTGCCCATTCTGAGGGTTGTCTTTTCTTCTTGTTTATGGTTTCCTTTGTTGTGTAAAAGCTTTTAAGGTTCATTAGGTCTCATTTGTTTTTTTTTGTTTTGTTTTTATTTTCATTACTCTAGGAGGTGGGTCAAAAAAGATCTTGCTGTGATTTATGTCATAGAGTGTTCTTCCTAGGTTTTCCTCTAACAGTTTTATAGTCTCTGGCATTACATTTAGGTCTTTAATCCATTTTGAGTTTATTTTTGTATATGGTGTTAGGAAGTGTTCTAATTTCATTCTTTTACACACAGCTGTACAGTTTTCAGGGAAGGGTAAGCTGGGACGAATTCAGAGAGTGGAACTGACATATATACACTACCAAATGTAAAACAGATAGCTAGTGGGAAGCAGCTGCATAGCACAGGGAGATCAGCTCGGTGCCTTGTGACCACCTAGAGGGGTGGGATAGAGACAGTGGGAGGGAGGCACAAGAAGGAGGGATATGGAGATATATGTATACACATAGTTGATTCACTTTGTTATACAGCAGAAACTAACACAACATTGTAAAGCAATTATACTCCAATAAAGATGCTAAAAAAAAAAAGTGTTCTATGTTTTTTTATAAGAGCTTTATAGTGTCCAGCCTTACATTTAGGTCTTTAATCCATTTTGAGTTTATTTTTGTGTATGGTGTTAGGTAGTGTTCTAATAACATTCTTTTACATGTAGCTTTCCAGTTTTCCCAGCACCACTTATTGAAGAGACTGTCTTTTCTCCATCTTGCCTCCTAATTCATAGATTAGGTGACCATAGGTGCATGGGTTTATCTCTGGGTTTTTTATCCTGTTTCATTGATCTATATTTCTGTTTTTGTGCCAGTACCATGATGTTTTGATTACTGTAGCTATGTTATAATCAGAAGTCAGGGAACCTGTTTCCTTCAGCTCCATTTTTCTTACTCAAGGTTGCTTTGGCTATTCGGTATCTTTTATGTTTTCACAGAAATTGTAAAATTTTGTTCTAATTCTGTGAAAAATACCATTGGTAATTTCATAGAGATTGCATTGAATCTGTAGATTGCTTTGGGTAGTATAGCCATTTTCACAATATTGATTCTTCCTATCCAAGAACATGTTTTATCCTCCATCTGTTTGTGTTGTATTTGATTTCTTTCATTGGTATCTTATAGTTTTGTGAGTACAGGTCTTTTTTCTCTTTAGGTAGGTCAATTCCTAGGTGTTTCATTCTTTTTATTTTTTTTTTTGCAATGGTAAATGGGATTGTTTCCTTAATCTCTCTTTCGGATTTTTCATTGTTAGTGTATAGGAATGAAAGAGATTTCTGTGTATTAATTTTGTATCCTGCAAATTTACCAAATTCATTGATCAGCTCTAGTAGTTTCCTGGTGACACCTTTAGTATTTTCTCTGTACTGTATCATGTCATCTGCAAACAGTGACAGTTTTACTTCTTTGCCAATTTGTATTCCGTTTATTTCTTTTTCTTCTCTGATTGCCATGGCTAGGACTTCCAAAACTATGTTGAATAATAGTGGTGAGAGTGGATCTTACAGGAAATGGTTTCAGACTTTCACCATTGAGAATGATGTTTGCTCTGGGTTTTTCTTATATGGCCTTTATTATGTTGAGGTAGTTTCCTTCTATGCCCACTTTCTGGAGAGTTTTTTATCATAAATGGGTGTTGAATTATGTCAAAAGTTTTTCTACATCTATGGAGATGATCATATGGTTTTTATTCTTCAATTTCTTAATATGTGTATCACATTGATTGATATGTATATATTGAGGAATCTTTGTGTCCCTGGGTTAAATCTCACTGATCCTGCTGTATGATCCTTTTAATATGTTGTTGGATTCTGTTTGCTAGTATTGTTTTCAGGATTTCCATAGCTATATTCATCAGTGATATTGGTCTGTAATTTTCTTTTTTTGTTGTATCTTTGTCTGGTTCTGGTATCAGAGTGACGGTGGCCTCATAAAATGAGCTTGGGAGTGCTCCTCCCTCACCAAATTTTTGGAAGAGTTTGAGAAGGATAGGTGTTAGCCCTTCTGTAAATGTCTGATAGAATTCGCCTGTGAAGCTATCTGGTCCTGGACTTTAGTTTATCATAAGATTTTTAATCACAGTTTCAACTTCATTACATATGATTGGTCTGTTCATATTTTCTTTCTTTCCTGGTTCAATCTTGGAAGGTTGTACCTTTTTTAAGAATTTTCTGTGTCTTCCAGGTGTCCATTTTATTGGCATAGAGTTGATTGTCATAGTCTTTTATGATCCTTTGTATTTCTGTGCTGTCCATGGTAACTTCTCCTTTTTCATTTCTAATTTTATTGATTTGAGTCCTCTCCTTTTTTTCTTGATGAGTCTGGCTAAGGGTTTATCAATTTTGTTTATCTTCTCAAAGAACCAGCTTTTAGTTTCATTGATCTTTGCTATTGTTTTCTTCATTTCTATTTAATTTATTTCTGCTCTGATTTTTATCCTTCTGTTAACTTTGGGTTTCGTTGTTCATGTTTTTATAGTTGCTTTACATGTAAGGTTAGTTTTTTTATTTGAGATTTTTCTCTTTTCTTGAGGTAGGATCGTATTGCTATAAACTTCCCTCTTAGACCTGTTTTTGCTGCATCCCATAGGTTTTGAGTCATTATGTATTCATTGTTATTTGTTTCTAGGTATTTTTTGATTTCCTCAAAAATAATTCAAATGATTTTGAATCTTCAGTGATCTCTTGGTTAGTTAGTAACATATTGTTTAGCCTCTCTGTGTTTTTGTTTTTAAAAATTTTTTTTTCCCCTGTAATTGATTTCAAATCTCATATCATTGTGGTCAGAAAACATGTTTGATAAGATTTCAATTTTCTTAAATTTACTGAGGCTTGATTTTTGACCCAAGATGTGATCTATCCTGAAGAATGTTCTGTGTGCACTTGAGAAGAAAGTGTATTCTGATGCTTTCAGATGGAATGTTCTATAAGTATAAATTAAGTCTTTCTGGTCTAATGTGTAATTTAAGGCTGGTGTTTCCATATTTATTTTCTGTCCGGATGATCTGTCCATTTTTGCACGTGGGGTATTAAAATGCCTCACTACTGTTGTGTTACTGCTGATTTCCCCTTTTATGGCTGTTAGCATCTGCCATGTGTATTGAGGTGCTCCCGTGTTGGGTGCATAAATATTTACAATTGTTATATCTTCCTCTTGGATTGATCCCTTGATCATTATGTAGTTTTCTTCTTTGTCTCTTGTAATAATCTTTGTTTTAAAGTCTATTTTGTCTGATATGAGTATTGCTGCTCCAGGTTTCTTTTGATTTCCATTTGCATCGAATATCTTTTTCCATCCCCTCACTTTCAGTCTGTATGTATCCCTAGGTCTAAAGTGGGTCTTTTGTAGACAGCATATATATGGGTCTTGTTTTTGTATCCATTCAGCCAGTCTGTGTGTTTTGGTTGGGGCATTTAATACATTTAAGGTAGTTATTGATTTGTATGTTCCTATTACCACCTTTTTAATTGGTTTGGGTTTGTTTTTTAGGTCTTTTTTCTTCTCTTGTGTTGCCTGCCTACAGAAGATCCTTAGCATTTGTTGTAAAGCTGGTTTGGTGGTGCTGAATTCTCTTAGCTTTTCTTTGTCTGTAAATCTTTTGATTTCTCTGTCGAATCTGAATGAGATCCTTGCTGGGTAGAGTAATCTTGGTTGTAGGTTTTTCCCTTTCATCACTTGAAATATATCCTGCCACTCCCTTCTGACCTGCAGTGTTTCTGCTGAAAAATCTACTGATAACCTTATGGGGATTCTCTTGTATATTATTTGTTGCCTTTCCCTTGCTGCTTTCAATATTTTTCCTTTGTATTTAATTTTTGTTAGTTTGATTCATATGTGTCTCAGGATGTATCTCCTTGGGTTTATCCTGTATGGGATTCTTTGCATTTCCTGGACTTTGGTGGCTATTTCTTTTCCCATGTTAGGGAAGTTTTCAACTATAATATTTTCAAATATTTTCTCAGACACTTTCTCTCTCTCTTCTTCTGGAACCATTATAATTTGAATGTTGGTGCATTTAATGTTGTCGCAGAGGTCACTGAGACTTTCCTCATTTCTTTTCATTCTTTTTTCTTTATTCTGCTCCTCAGCACTTACTTCCACCATTTTATATTTCAGCTCACTTATCCATTCTTCTGCCTCAGTTATTCTGCTATTGAGTCCTTCTAGTGTATTTTTAATTTCAGTTATTGTGTTGTTCATCACTGTTTTTTCTTTAGTTTCTCTAGGTTCTTGTTAAACATTTCTTGTATATCTTGATCTATGCCTCCATTCTATTTCTGAGACCTTTGTGTCATCTTTACTACCATTACTTTTAATTCTTTTCAGGTAGATTTCCTATTTCCTCTTCATTTATTTGGTCTTGTGGGTTTTTACGTTGCTCCTTCATCTGCAGCATTATTTCTCTGTCTCCTCATTTAGACTACTTTACTGTGTGTGTGTGTGTTTTTTTTTTTTTTTTTTTTTTGCTGTACGCAGGCCTCTCACTGTTGTGGCCTCTCCCATTGTGGAGCACAGGCTCCGGACGCACAGGCTCAGCAGTCATCATGGGCCCAGCTGCTCCGCGGCATGTGGGATCTTCCCAGACCGGGCCATGAACCGGTGTCCCCTGCATTGGCAGGCAGACTCTCAACCACTGTGCCCCCAGGGAAGCCCTGCATTACTGTATTTGAGGTTTCCTTTCTGCAGGCTGCAGAGTCCTAGTTCCTCCTGCTTCTGGTGTCTGTCACCAGTGGGTAAGTTTGGTCCAGTGTCTTGTGTAGGTTTCCTGGTGGGAGGGACTGGTGCCTGAGCTCTCATAGGTGGAGCTGGATCTTGTCTCTCTGATGGGCTGGAGTCATCAGGTGGTGTGTTTAGAGGTGTCAGTGAGCTTAGTACAACTTTTGGCAGCCAGTCTACTGATGGATGGGTTTGTGTTCCTGTCTTGCTTGTTGTTTAGTGTAAGGTGTGTAACACTGGAGCCTGCATGCAGTTGGGTGGAGCCAGGTCTTGGAGTTGAGATGGAGACATCTGGGAGAACTCTCACTGTTTAATATTCCCTGGGGGCCTAGAATTCCCTGGTCATCCAACATCCTCAACTGGGTGCTCCCCCACCAGAGAAACAGGCCCAACCCTTAGCCAGGGAACAAAGCCGCATGGCGTGGCAGAAAGAATAAAAGAAGGGAGGGGGGAAGAAAACAAACAGATCAACAAACCCCAAGACAAATGGTAAAAGCAAAACCAAACAAACAAAAACAAAGAAACACATGCACACAAAAAGAAACAAAAGCAAAAGCAAACAAAAAAACAGAATAACCAAAGTACTCAAAAATGAAATCAAACAATTAAAAACAAAACTAACAAAGACAAAAATCAAAATGAAAGCAGAATGCAAACTACAAGAAAAAGCAACAAAAACATAAAACAAACACACAAAAACGATCTAACAAACAGGATAAAAAAAATCAGAACAGGGCTTCCCTGGTGGCGCAGTGGTTGAGAGTCCGCCTGCCAATGCAGGGGATGTGGGTTCGTGCCCCAGTCCAGGAAGATCCCACATGCTGTGGAGTGGCTAGGCCCATGAACCATGGCCACTGAGCCTGTGCGTCCGGAGCCTGTGCTCTGCAATGGGAGAGGCCACAACAGTGAGAGGCCCACGTACCGAAAGGAAAAAATTTTAAAAAACAGAACAAAGAAAAATACAAAAACCAAGAAAAATCACAAAACAAAAAATAAAGTAAAAATAGAAAAATTTTTAAAATTAAATTTTAAAATAAAAAATATATAAAAATTAAAATAATAATACAGCAGAACAAAACATTTAAAAATAATAGCAATAATAATATTTTCCTGAGATCTCAGCTGTCAGTGTCCTTGCCCCCATCATGAGCCACAGCCAAACTCTTCCCCAGGACGTCCTCCAATTCCTCTAGGTAGGTAGATCTCTGGACCTGCTCTGGGCACTGTGGGGGCAGCTCAGACTCTGACCTGGTCCCATTACCATGTGTACCTGTCCCCAAATTCCACAGTTGCTAGGGAACACTAGTTGTTCATTCAGATATTCCACAGACACAGGGTTTCCCAAGCCTATCACAGGGATTTAATCTGCAGCTTGTGCAGGTGCACAGAAAGATTTTCATTCCTCTTCTTTAGTCACCCCGCCCTGGGGCTGAGTTGTGATTTTATCCTCACCTCTTCAAGTGGGCCATCCACAGGAGTCTGTTCCTGAGGCTGCCCTAGAGCACTTGGGTCTTCCCTGGTGAGGACAGGGCATGGAGATGGCATGGCTGCCGGAGTCACAGGAGCCCTGGTGGCAACAGGTGCACCAGGGAGTAAGTGGCTGCAAGAGATCTAGTCCTTTCAGTGATGAGGTGCGCAGAGAAGCTGGTGGCCACAGGTGTGAGAGCTCATCATTGGTTTTTAATAGTTAGACTATGATGTGCCTTGGTGTGGTTTTATTCTTATGTATCCTGTTTTGGTTTCATTGAGCTTCTTGAATTATAAATTTATGTATTTTACCAAATTTAGGAAATTTTCTACCTTATTCATTCAAAATTATTGTGTTCCCTATCTTCCTCTCCATCAAGGACTTCAATTACGTTTGTGCTAGAAAGTTTATTAACGTTCAACAGGTCATTGAGTCTCTGTTCACTTTTCTACTTATCATTTTTTCTCTCTGTATTTCAATTTTGGTAGATTCTACTGCCCTGATTCATTGCACTAAACATTTTCTTCCATGGCATCTAACATGTAGTTAAACTCATCCAGTGAATTTTTGCCTCTGATATTCTATTTTTTATCTCAAGAAGTTGCATTTGCTCATTTTTAAAATAGGTTTCCTTTTTTCCTCCTAATCATGTTCATATTTTCTTTTAAATTCTTGAGTATATTTATACCTACTTTAAATTCATTTTCTGCTCATCCCATCACACTATTTAAGGGCTCCAAAACTATAGCTCATGGGACTGTTTTTGAATGGTTCATGAGCAAAGAATGGTTTATGTATTTTTATAAAGAATTGTAAAAACACAATAAAATGAAGAAAAATGTGACAGAGACAATATGAGGCCTAAAATATTTACTTTCTGGCCCTTTGCAGAAAAACTTTGTTGATGCTTAATCTATATCATTTCTGAGTCCATTTCTGCTAACTGATTTATCTTCTGGTTATGGGTTTCATTACTCTATTTCTTTACATGTATAGTAATACTTAATTGGATGCTGGTTATTACAATATGTATACTTCGTTGGTTGTCTATAGTCTAAATTTGTGCAACGATGAAGGTGAAAAGTCATATAAAGTACTAATATTGTTATTTTTGTGCTTTATTGAGTTGTAATTCACATACCATACAATTTACCCATTTAAAGTGTACAATAAAATGGTTTTTAGTATATTCACAGAGTAGTGTATCCATCACCACAATTAATCTCAGATTACTTTCATTACTCTAAAAAGAAACCCCACATCCCTTAACTATCAGACCCCAAGTCCCCCATCCCCTACAGTCCTAGGCCACCACTAATTTACTTCCTGCATCTATAGATTTGCGTATTGTTGACATTTCATTAAAAGTAATCGCATAATATGTCATCCTTTGGGACTGGCTTCTTTCGCTTAGCATTATGTTTTTAAGGTTCATCTATGTTGTAGCATGTATCAATATCTCATTCTTATTTATGACTGAATACAACATTTGTATGACTATACCACATTTTATTTATCTATTCATTTGTTGATGGACACGTAGGCTATTTTTATTTATTTGTATTATGAATAATGATGATATAAACATTCTTATACAAATTTTTCATTTACATGTATTTTCATTTCTCTTGGGTATATACCTGGGAATGGAATTGCTGAGTTATATGGTAGCTATGTATTTAACTATATTAGAAACTACCAGACTATTTTCCATAGTGGTTATACCAATTTACATTCCTACTAGCAATGTATGAGTGTTCTAATTTCTTTAAAACTATGACTATTATTTCTCTTTTTTTAAATTATAGCCATGGTAGTGGGTGTGAAGTGGTATCACACTGTGGTATTTATTTGCATTTCTTGATGGCTAATGTTGATTTTCAAAAAGTTTCTCCCATGGTGTGGGCTGTTTTGTCACTTTCTTCATGGTGGCTCTGGAGCACAAAATTTTTATATTCAGTGATGTCCAGTTTATCTATTATTTATTTGTGTGTGTGTGTGGCTTTGGCGTCATATCTAAGAACCCATTAGCTAATCACAAGGCATGGAAATTTACTTCTGTGGGTGTTTTTCTAAGAATTTTATAATTTTAGCCCTTACATTTAGGTATTTAATCTGTTTTGAATTAATTTTTTATAAGACATGAGGTAGGGGGGTCCAACTTCATTATTTCACATCTGGATATTCAGTTGCTCCAGCACCATTTGTTGAAAAAACATCTTTTCCCCCATTGAATTGTTTTGGCACCCTAAAATTGTTTTTTTTTTTAAATTTTGAATCCTAAGAAATGATCTCAGTAATGTCCATGAGTCTCCAAATAACACTGGGAACTGCTATAGAGAATGAAGTTAGATATTTGTATTCAATGTAGGACATTCCCAAAAGCCATTTGAAAAAACAAGCTTTCAATGTGTCCTAAATCCTTTTCCTCCTGAGATAAAGAGATTATGCAGAGTAGTATGGCTATCATATATAATTGAGTAAAATGTGGTTTCTAGCCTTATGAATGGCCCCCAATTTCCTTAAAATAGTTTAGCATATTTTCATCACTCATTGCCCATCTCTAGCTATGATAAGACTGAATAAGACCTTACAGGACCCAAGTATTCTTTCACACAATTTCTGTTTCTCTTACTCAAATAAAGATAAACTTGCAGCTATATTATTTAATCCTCAAAGTTATGAGTTTAAGTTCTCAGTATATATAGACTTCTTCAAATAAATTTTGTCCCAAAACTTACTGTGTAGCCTCAGCATATTTCTAAATTTCTTCAAGCCTCAGTTTCCTCATCTATAAAGTGATGACAACAATAAGACTTCATATTATTGGTGTAAGCACTTGGCATAGCTTTGGGCTTACAGTAAGGGCTCAATACATGTTAGCTGTAGTTAATCAACAAAAAAAAATATTCACTGATTATCAATAACAAGCACTGAGTTAAGTACTGGAAATAACAAGATAAATAAGAACCAGTCCTTGACTCTAAAGCAGGGACTGATATATGTTGTCTCTACCAGGCTGTTATATATTTGCTTAAATATTCCCTCTTTGGGTGTGTTTTCATACTTAGTCATCCTACTTGCTCTTCAGACATTCAATGGTTTCTTTGTTTTTATCTACCTTCCCCAAATACAATGAGATATGCACAAGGTGATCAAATATCATCATTTACATTTTGGCTTAAACTCATTTACACCAACGGGTGTATTAAGGTTCAGTCGTCATTTGTTTCCTCATTTATTCACCAATCCAATCATCAAAATTTATTGAGCACTTACTAATGTCAGGCACTGAGCAAATTATTGAGAATGATTCCTAAACTAAAAGAATTTAAGTTATGAACATGAATAACAAGAATTCAAGATGATATGATAATTACTTAAAGATAATTATAAACAAATGCTGTAAATGTTCAAAGAAAAATGAGGCAAATCTGTTTGAAGGTATAATGTCAGCAATGGATTACAGTCTTCAAGAATAACATATAAATCAACAAGAATAAATGAAGAATTTCTAAGTGGAGAGAGCAGCAGTGTAAAGAGTAAGATTTTGTTAGGTGGAGAGAAAAAAAGGAGGACAAGGATTTATCCCTGCTCCAGAAAAATTCAATATCTTAAGAATGTCATTAAGGAAAATCAGTTTCAGTACTTTTAATATATCTGAGGTCTGCCCCTAAAAGCCTCAGTCTTCCTCCTCCCCTCCCTTTTTAACTTCCTTTTTGCCTCACTCTTGTTTCCTCTGAAGGCTTTGTTTAAGTAGTACAGATAACAGGAACTCAGATCCTATCTATGCTAAATGTTGCCTCTTCTTATAATTTCATCACAACTGGTGAAACTGCTTTCATTATTATGAGTAAGATGACCATAAAGTCATTACCTTAGATATGTAATTTACATTTTTAGGACTAGTTTATGCTTTCCTGTCTCAAGTGTGCCCACATCTATTACACTTCACCTATGGGAATGAAGAAGTTGTTCAAGGAACTTGAAGTTAGTGGAATGAACCATACAGACAAAGCAAAATAAATCTCAGGATTAGACCTGTCTTCAAGATGGAATAAGATTCAAAATCTCAAACACCTCAATATTTGACCATTCATGAAAAATAATTCCTGAAGAGATAGATAAAAAGGAAAAGTCCAGGAAAATGCCCTATGTTTATCACTACAACATTGTATTGCCAAATCATATATAGTGTATTTGGCCTTTAGAAATTAGGCTGGGCTTAATCATATGATATGATCCAGTAAGACAAATTTTCCCCAAACAAGAAAAGCCTGCATTATCCGGGACAATTTCTTCTTTCCTTTGATTCTTTTTCTGGTTCCTACTTTGAAAACATCCCACTCAAAGCCCATCATAACACACTGAATATATTAAAAGCAAGTGCTCCAAAAATGAAAATTAAATTCAAGGAGAGCAAGACACAAAGATAACATTTAATAAGGAGACAAATGTTCTTTCTTTTTAACACATAAAGATCCACTCCCAGAACCAAGGTCGGTGGCTTCTTAGCCATGATCCAGCCAGCACTCCTCCTCAAGGAGTGAATGACATAAGCTTGAGGTTCCCCTAAGGTTAGGTTTTGTATCCAACATCCTGTACAGGTGGTAGGGACAGTGTTTGTAATGAAGAATCCTAACTCTTGATGAATTACTGGAATTAAATGTAAGTGAGTGATAACGTGTATATGTGCTTGAGTTATTGATGATAATGGTAATAGTGAGGATGAATATTGCTAATATATGAAAACCTATAGCCATTGGTGGATAGTAAATGTAAGTTGCTGGAGAACTAGCATACTGAAAGGAAGAATTTTAGATTCTATATGAATTATGTATAAATAAAATTAAAGCCATTTATGTGATTGTTTATATTCCTATTTACTATACAATGTAATAGTGATATAGATATTATTAAATATATAGAATTATCTCTTTAATATATACTATTTGATTAAAGAGTTAATCTGTGTGTATGTAGTTGTCATGGTTTGTATCTCATTAAAAACATCATCTGCTTACAAGATTAAAAAAATAGAAGAAACATTACTGCTCATGCTAAATATATTATATATATAAAACGTTCAAAATAGTAACAATTCACAGTTGAGATTATATTCCATTCTTGAATTATTTTGTTTAATAAGTCAGGTTATTGTTTTATTCTTAATTTCTCTCAGTTGAATGGACTGTAATTTCTTCTTGACCTTGTCATGTCTTTGAATCATTATAACCATTTGAAAACAATTAAATACTTCATGTCCTGAAGAGTAAGTCTCTGAATTAGTTTCTATTGATTACTAGTAGGTTAATAATCACTCTAGCCTATTGTTTAGGTTCATATGACTGAAACAGATAACCTGAAATTTTATATATTAAATTCTTATGACAAGTACCAGTGTTTACTGTGATATCTTCTTCAGCAAAGCTTTTCTCACAGTTATTCATTCTTTGAGTATAAGTTGAGTAAGGCCAAGTTGCTTCCTAAAACCAGAACAGATTCTACTTTGTCCAACAAGAATGAAAAAACTCAGAATATAGTTTAAAGATACTTTTTTTCTACTGTAAATGGCACACAGATGGTGCCTAACTGTTATCTGAATCAATTCCAAAAATGTGCAAAATCCTTAATAGAACTGAAGATGGTTGAGGTTCTATGAATATCTTTAGAACTTATAAGTTTTTTCTAGACTTTAGGTTGAAATTTTATTACTTATAATGTTGTTTGTAGGAAAACCATTTTCAAGGGAAATGACTTTGGATGACATTTAACAATGTCTGTCTAATAAAATATTTTAATTTACTTTGTACATTATTGCATGGATAGAAAAACTCTAAAAACCCAAATACTTCTGACTTCACTCCCACTCTCTGGATAACTTGTATGTTCACAGATGGAGATTTTAACAATTTTATTTGGATTTCACTCTTCCTTGAAAGATGTATCATTCTGTTTCCAGACTCTATCTCACTACATTATTTTCTTGCATTTAATTATTCTTTCTTCACTTTCATATTCCTTCTTCTATTTCATCCCTTAACTTTCTTCTTATCTTTTTAATAGGAAGGTGAAAAAAAGCAGGGGAGAAGAAGGTAAATGAATGGGAAAAAAAAAGAGAAGAGAGAAAAAAAGGAAGAAGAACAAGATTGTGAATCATATGATTCCAACAGAAGGCCTGGCATACGCTCAATGACTCTCATACACAAGCCCATGTCCCGTCTATGAAATGACCATGACATGCCAATATTTCCTATTGTGAAGTCAAAGATGACTTGAAAACAGTCCTGGAAATCCTTGGGCTCAAGGAAACATAGAAATACATGTTATTTAAATCGAGTAGTAAATTGTGTCCCCATTCCCAAATGAATGTGGAAATCTTGAGTGTCCAGAATCAAAAAAGGGCCCATGCTTCCAAAATTAAAAATTTAATGGACAAGAGCCCAGCATAATTGAGAGATAGTACTTCTACTTGAACCAGCTCTCTAAGATCCCTGAAATAATATATATCTCCTGGGTATGTTTCTGTTCAATGTACCAGTCACTCTACTGGGTCCTACCTTGCATAGATAAATGATAAATGATCCCAGATTCCAAGAATCTCATCATACCACAAGGGAGGCAAATACATAGAAAGTAAGAATCTATAGGGTCTAATAAACAAAGTGTTATTTATTCTGTCTGTGGACTGGGATGGAAATGAGCAAAATCTTGGTAGAGACTCAAAATATCTTAAAAGAGCTTAAAGATTGAAAAATCACAATGAATTAGTTTGACTTGCAGACAGTTTTTTATGTATAGTAAGGATCAACTCAGAAGTGAATAGTAACTTTTTCTTCTGGCAAAACAGATATGAACAACCTTAAATATGTGTCTGAAGATGAGCTGATAGAGTCTTTCAGAGAAAACTAAAATTAATAAGATAGATATTTTACTCTATAATTTACTCTATGTCAGAGTCAGCACATTCAAATACCTATAAGGGCTAAACAGAAAGTGTAAATGAATGAATGAAACAGGGTACAGATTAAATATGTATGAATGGAGTTCATTTCCATAAAGAAAACAAAATACCATCTCAGGTTATCTTTCATTTGTTTCACTTTTGATAAATACATGGGTGAAGATACATAATTCTCTGACATTTGCCCTCAATTTGGGAAACAATAGGAATTGTTGGGGACTGTGGCAAACTGGAGAGCATGCCCAAAGAGGGTAATTGCTACTTAGCTTCTGCCAATTTTCGGTATTCCAGAATGTGGGGCAAATATTAATAGATAATTAAAATGAATTGAAAATACTTTTTTTTGTGTGTGTGTGTGGTACGCAGACCTCTCACTGTTGTGGCCTCTCCCGTTGCGGGACGCACAGGCTCAGCGGCCATGGCTCACGGGCCTAGTCGCTCCGCGGCATGTGGGATCTTCCCGGACTGAGGCACGAACCCGTGTCTCCTGCATCGACAGGCAGACTCTCAACCACTGCGCCACCAGGGAAGCCCTGAAAATACTTTTTATGTGAATTATTCTAATTTTTATGAGGTATAGTTTACATAAAATTAAATTCATTCTTTTTAGTTGTACAATTCAGTGAGTGTTGGTTACTGTAAATGGTCATGTACACACACCAAAGAGCATTTTCATCATCCTCCAAATTTTCCTAATGTAGCTTTTTGGTCAGTCCTTTCCTACTACAACTGGCCCTTAACAATCACTTATGAATCTTCTTTTCTTGTAGTTTTCCCTTTAAAAATGTTTTATATAGAGGAAACCATACAATATGAAGTATTTTGTGACTTGCTTCTTTCACTTAGCATAATGATTTCAATATTCACCCATGTTGTTTCATGTATAAGTATGTACATGTATTTTTATTTTTGAGAGGTATTCCACTGTATGCTTATATCACAACTTGATTACCATTAACCAGTTGCCAGAGAGCTGAGCTGTTTCAAAAATTTGACGATTATGCATAAAGTCACTAAAAACATTTTTCCACATTAATTTATCTCCGGGCAATATCTAGAAGTGGATCTGCTGGATTTCATTGGCATGTGTTTAATTTAATAAGAAACTATTTTCTAAACTGTTGTACCATTTTACATTTTGAATTCTCACCAGCAATATTTCAGAGTTCCAGTTGCTCCACAACTTCTCTAACACTAGGTATATATGGTCTTTTTTGTTTTAAATTTTAATTATTCTAATGCATTTGTATTGGTATCTGCTTATGGTTTTAAACTGTATTTTCCTAATGTCTAATGATGTTGAGCATCTTTTTTTTTTTATGTGCTTACACCTACTCATGTATCTTTGATAAAATTTTGTTTCAAAGTTTGTGTCCATGTTTTGGGTTAATTGTCTTATAATTGAGTTGTAAAATTTCCTTATAAACTCTGTAGATAAGTTCTTTATCAGAATGTGTTTTGAAAATATTTTTTCTAGTTTGTGGATTTTTATTTTTTGTGTAAAGATAGATTTCCAACTGGTTTATATTCTTTCTGACTGTATCTTTTGAAGAGCAGAATCTTTTAATTATTCTTAAATTGAATTTGTCAATTTTTTTCTCTCATGGTTCATGATATTTATATTCTATCTAGGAATCATTGGCTAACCCAGGGTCACAAAGAGTTTTCCTTATTTTTTCTTCTAGAATTTTTATAGTTTTGATTCCTACACTCAGGTCCATGTTTCATAATATCAAATTTTTAATATTGTCAAAGTTCATTGTTTTTCCATATGTGTATCAAATTGTACCAACACTGTTGGTTGAATAGACTTTCCTTTTCCTATTGAATTATCTTGTCAAGGTTGTCTAAAGTTAATTAACAAGTCATGTGTGAGTCTATTTCTGGATTCTTACCTGTTCCATCGATCTATATGATTGTTCTTATGCCAGTACCACATTGTCTTTAGTAATGTATCTTTATAAGTATTTAACTCAGGGAATATAGGAGTACAGATTTTTCTTCTTTTTCCACATTGTATGGACTATTCTAAATACTTGGAGTTTCCATATAAATTTTAGAATAAACTTGTTAATTCCTATGAAAGTGTTTGATTTGAATTTGAGAGATGTTGCACTGGATCTGTAGATCAGTTTGGGAGAAAGCAATATCTTAACAATATTGAGTCTTTCAAACAATGAAATACCTTTATTATTCAGAAGTGTTTTGTCATTTTTAATGTACACATCTTACATATGTTTTGTTAAGCTGATGATATGTCATGTATTTTGTTGCTGTCGTATATCATATAGTATTTTTTTAAACTTGTCATTATTAATTATTCATTTCCAGTATATAGAAATTCAGTTAATATTTTACATTGATTTTATATCTTATGACATCACTCACTTACCACTTCTTGATTTTAGCAGTTTTTTAAAGTAAATGTATATTTAGGATTTTCTATATGGATAATCATGTGAGCTGTGAATGAAGAAAATTTTATATATTTTTTTACAATTGGTATTTTTTTTCTTGCTTTATCTTCATTTATTGAAGTGGCAATGAACTCCAAATATGTTGACTAAAAGTGATGAGGACAACTTTTCACCATTAAGTAAAAGCATAATTTTGCTGTGTTTTTCTGTTTCTTTGTTTTTTGTTTATGTGTTCTATCTACAATTGAGTAAGGAGTGTTGAAAATCTCCAACTGTAATTGTGGATTTGTCTGTTTGTCCTTGCTGTTCTATCATTTTCCTTCATGTACTCTGAAGAACTGTCATGAGATACTTCAGATCCTATCTTTAGGATTATTCGGATTGTTTTATCTTTCTGATTTAATTAAACTTTTTTCACCTTGCAGTTTCTTTATCTCTGTTAATACTTATTTTACTTTAGTGTTGCAAGGATATATTTTTCATCCTTTTATTTTTAACCTATTTCTTTATATTTAAAGTAAATTTCTTGAAGATAGCATATATTTGGGTCTTCTTTAAATCCAATTTGACCATCTCTACCTTGGATTGAGTATTTAGACCATTTACATTAAATGTATTTATTGATATAGTTGCGCTTAAATCTGTTCTCTTGCTATTTGCTCTCTAGTGTCCCATCACTTCTTTGTTTTTCCTTTCTCTTTTCCTGCCATTTTTGAATTGAGTTATTTTTATAATTGCATTTTGTCTCCACTATATTCTTATTAGCTATTAATATATATCATAGTTTCACTTCTCAATTGTTGACCTGCATTTTATAATATGCATCTTTAACTTATCATAGTTACCTTCAAATAATAATATACCATTTCTTGCATATTTTAAGAACCTTACAACTGTATGCTTCTATTTTTTGTCTCCTACCATTTATACTATCATTGTCATATATTTTACTTTTACATATGTTATAAACCCCACAATATTTTACTATTCTGTTTTAGACTATCAATGATTTTTAAAGAGATTAAAAATAAAAGAGAATTTTTTCTGTTTACTCACATTTTTACCATTTTTAGTACTAATTCATTTCTTTGTGTAGAGATAGATTTCCAACTGGTTTATATTCTTTCTGACTGTAAAACTTATTTTAATCTTTCTTATAGTGCAGGTATGCTGGTGATAAATTTTCTCAGTGTTTGTTTTTAATCTGGAAAATTATTTATTTTGCCTTTATTTTTTTAAAGAGACTTTTGTTGGTTGTAACAGTCTCAGTTGACAAGTTGTTTTTTTTCTTTACCCAGTCAACATGTAATTTCATTGACTTTTGGCTTACTTTATGATAAGAAGTCTACTGTCATTATTAGCTTTGTTCTTCTCTATTTCTCTATATGTTTCTTTTTCTCTGATTGCATCAAGATTTTCTTTTTTTTTTTTTTTTTTTTACTTTTGGCCTTCAGCATTGTGGCTGTGATGTTCCTAGGTGTATTTAGCCTGATTAGGATTCTTTGAGACTCTTGGAAATATTTTTTATTGGTTCAGGGCAGCAGAATATGTTACCTCAAAATATGCTGCTTGGTATATTAATTAATTTTGAGTTGTAGACACTGGATAAACAGAAAATTCAAGGAGAGGGTTACTGTGAATTCCCCTTATCTGCCTAAAGACAGATCCACTGAAAGGAACTCCATTGTCATAGATATCCTCCCTGGGATTTTCATAAACTAGGGAAATTGACTCATCACAGGAGAGGAGATCAGAAGTTGACACCACACCCAGACAAATTTTGTCACAAATACCTCCTGTCTATTCCTCTAAGGACCAATTCATCTTTCTTAAAAATTACTTACTCTTTCCTACAAGGCTTATATCCCCTCTTCCATTTCCCTATTAAGATGGTATTTAACCCTACATTCTAAAGCCACCTCTTTGAGTTACTCATTTTTCCTGGATATCACCCATGTATACATGGGGTATTAATGTTAGTAAATTTCTATTTGTTTATCTCTTGTTAATCTATCTTTTATTACAGGAGCCTCTAAGAACTCAGAAGGTAGAAGGATAATTATTTTTCCTCCCTTACATTGGCTTCAATAAATCTTGGAGAAAATTCTTGGCCAGTATCTTTATATATATTGTTGCACCCCCATTTCTCTCCTATTTCATTTTGGGATACCATTCCAAGTATTTCATAGAGTTTTATAGTGTCCCACATATGCCCCAAATGCCTTTATAGACATTTATTTCCTTAATGTTAATATGCTTTATTCCCAAAAACTACTCTGTTAAATATTTTAATTTATTAAGTTTACCTGTAGGAACTTCCATGATAAAATGATAATTCAGGCACTATTAAATTTAAGTCTAGGGGGAAAAAAAGCAGAATTTCACATCTTCTTTGTATATGAGGGCTGAAATAACTATTTTTGGTATTTTCTGTAAAGGAGAGAATGATCCCTTGAGATTTGCACAAATTTCCTGATTATAGACAGTGGCACCAGGAATGTTCAAACTGGATTGCTTCCAAATACAAAAAACAAAACAAAACAAAACAAAACATGAAAATCCAAAAAACTAAGGCAGGGTTTTTGGAATTTAACAAACAAAATGTCCATTAATTTAGGTCATCTGGCAAGTGCTTCTGTGTTTGGGTCATAAAGTCAGAGATCTTTCTGCTCTGTGGTTTTTAACCAGATTATTTGTAATGATGAGGTTCAGATAGTCAATATTAGGCAAAATTATCCCAAACTATCATTTACTAATCTTTTTTATAGTGGATCTTCCAAAATGGTCGTTTGGATACATGTTAGTTTTCATTAAACCCTGTTTACTCCTTCCTTCATTTTTTCATTTGTTGTCCATTGTAAATTCTTGCCAAACCATAGTTTTTACATTTCTT
This sequence comes from Stenella coeruleoalba, assembly GCF_951394435.1. Taxonomy (NCBI): domain Eukaryota; kingdom Metazoa; phylum Chordata; class Mammalia; order Artiodactyla; family Delphinidae; genus Stenella; species Stenella coeruleoalba. Next base: position 43,930,878 of record NC_137163.1, read on the forward strand.
CACAAGAAAGCACTATATTTAAACTTTAAGAATTTAAATATTACCTTCATGATATTTTTCTTATTTACATACCACTTATACCAAAATTTACTTTTTAACTAAATTTAAATAGATTTTTTACTTAGCCTTATCTTAAGCAATTATGTTCATCAGATTAGTGGTTCTCAATCTTTAGCACACATTGGAATCACCTAGAGGGCTTGTCAAATAAAACAGACTGCTGGGTCTCACCCCCAAAGTTTCTGATTCAGGAGGTCTAGGGTAGGGTTGATAATTTACATTTCTAATAAGGCCCCAGGTGATACTGATGTTTGTTTGGGAACCACATATTAAGAACCTCAATATTGTGGTTTTGTTGTGTTAATTATGCAAACACACATATATCCACACATGTTTTCTAATGCAGTTATAGATATTCAATATATAATTATTAAAATCAAAAATTTGTTTCATGAACCACCAACAAATTTTCTCACCTATCACACTTTTTTAGGAGGAATTGTCTAGCAGATCTCACTTGATTTTCCTGATGAATAATCCTCTATCTGATTATTCTTACTTCTTCTCTGTTTTTCTCCTTTGATTTTAAAATTCTGAATGCCTATTATGTTACCTGACTACAGATAGAATGTCACTTGGCATACCCCATACACCCAGCATAGAGGGTTATCAGTTGCCCATTAGTTGCTGGGAACAAAAATTTTGCCTCAAGAAACCTAGGGAAAATAAAGTGTCCAACATTCACTAGCACAGAAAACTCAGTTTTCACACTATGACTTAGAATAGGACTACACCCTCTCTTCCCCTTACCTCTGCCGCTAAATTATTATTCTGAATCCTAGAAGTCCATGTTCTCTTCATCATGTTACTACTATATTAGTGGTAAGTAATGGATTTGGAAAATTGCATTTAGGATGGTTCTTTATTGACACATATTGACACTGAAGAATATACATGCTGATTACATGAATAATATGGCAACTAGATTACTGAGATATCAGTATTATTTTTATTATTGTCTAATGAACATTACTATTACTAATGCTCTTAAGTCAACAATGACAGGGTCACCAAAGTCAGAAAAAAAATGGAAATTCAAGGCATTTACTAAAACCATACCCAAGCCATTTAGGTTAAGACACTCGGTGCCATATTTTCACAAACAAAAGGAAAATGTACACCTTGCTTAGTTTCACCCTTAGGATTTCCCTCACAATGGCTTTCTCATCTGGAACGTCTTCCTTTCTCACCTCTATCAATTCAAGCTTGAACTTTGCTTTAAGGCTCAGCTGGAACACCACACCTCTAACAGAGTCTTCATCAATCTTATTTCTTGGAACACCTAAAGCAATTATAGAATGTACTGATTAGCACTTATATTCTGTTACATATTTTTCAACATTGTTTAATAAATATTATTTTTTCCTCAACTGAAGAGAGAATGGTGTCCCCCACTATCCCTGTAACTGTGTTAAATATTTCTCAGTGATTCATTTTGATTGGGTTTATATATTCTAGTGAATCCTAAAGAAACATCTAATTATATTGCTTTTCTTGTTATTTAAATCCATTTCTTATTTTACTCATAGATAAAAATAGTGTGACCTCAAAGTCTACTATTATTCATTATATGATCATATATAAAGTTTATATATGTGTATATTTTACCTCTTGTCTTCTTACTAATTTTTCTTTAATTTATTATGGTCAATACAATGCAACTTTATAAAGAATTGGTCATTTTAACTCAAATTCTTTAATACTGCAGCTTATTTTCAGATTAGATGCCTAAACAAATAAGACTGACTACTTAAAGAATCAAGGAAAATACTCCTAATTTTATATCTGTAAGAAAGAAATTATAAAGCATGATATGATTTTTCTGCTTCAGAAAAAAATACATAATAGCTAGCATCAGGAAAATTAAAGTTGTGGCTATAAAACATCATATGACTAATTTTTTTTGCATTTTTCTTTTGTCAACAAGACATTTGGCATCATGTAGACAATGGTAATGTCTACATGATGTTGAAATGCTTACCTTAGCAGTCAACTGACACATGGGGGTGAAAATCAACAAGATTTCTTTCCTATACTTGATGGTATTTGACATTTTTAATGGAAACAGCCATATTAACTGATATTTTTAAAGTTTATATCATAGTCCCTCAAATTTAGACTGAGTCTGGAAAAACATGAATATTATTTTGTGTCTGCCAGGAGGCCCCTTGCCACTCTATTAAACCTATGGAGGACTTCTGGCTTAAGGGAGAGATGTTTTACCACTGTCGGATCTAGTTGAAATCTGCTGATGAGGAGGGGGAGATGCTTTATTGATCACAAACAGAAATTGTCTCAAGGAGCTTCTACCTTTACAAATAAAAGCTCATCTGAAAACCGTTGTGATACTGAAAGCATGATGAATTGGTTCAGAGGAGGAAACAGACCACTTTTTGATCAGAAATGCCACCATTTAACAGTTTTCCTTTGTGAAAAAGTACAGAAAATAGTACTAAACTAAGCAGTCATCAATATGTCCTGCCATATTCTAATTACACCATATTTTTTTCTGTGTTTGATAATAACTCAGATTCTGACAGTTTCCTTTGAGGTGTGAAAACATTAAATTATAAACTCTAACACCCATTTTCCAAAATACTACTAAGGTAAAACCAGTATCTAATGCTAAGGGGAAATAAGTCTTGGAGCCAGAAGACTTGGACTCAAGTCTCTGCTACCTCATTAACCAGTTCTGCTCTATCATTAACTAGTTATGTCACCTTGGGCTGTTTTAGTTTTCTGACTCTAATTCTCTCATTTATAAAATGCAAATATTAATATCTGCTTTACCCTTCTGTGGTGAGATTAAATGAAATAAGAGATAGAAATATTCTCTGTAAACCACAAAATGCCAAAACAATAAAATAAAATAAAAATTGGCAGCCCAGATCACTGACATCTTTGTTATTCATATTACCTGAAAGCAAATGGGCTTAGAGCTATCGCACACTTTCATGTACTCAGCATAGCCACAACTCAATCACTGCCCTTTAAAAATACAGGTGTTTAAAGTCCCACCCTCTTGTGAATATTTGGTGTCAAGTTGGATAAAGCACCTGCATGATTGATTTAATTATTTATTTTCTTTTGAATGTTAGTGCCGTGAGGGCAGAATCTATATATATGTATTTGCAATTGGCCAATCAAAAGAAAAGCCTGAAAAATTCACAAAAAATAAAAGGTGCCTTGCAAAGATGGCAATCATATTAATAACTAAACAAATAAACCTACTCCAGTGTCATTCAATATGTAATGGTGGAAAAGATTGTCAAATTCATAGAATCTTAAGATCTGGAAGAGAGCTTAGAAATTGAATTCTCTACCTCTTTACCTCATGAGAGAATCCTCTCTACCATTTCACAACCAGCCAGATCCTTTTCATTACATCCCAGCAGTCAAGTTTTTCTTCTCCACTCTACAGCTATGTGTTGCCTGGTTTCACAGTCATTCCTCAAGTGGAATAATAGATATTCTAGATTTCTCCTGACTTTTTTCTGGGAAGTTATCACAAATTATTATGTCAGCTCTTGGTGAAAGATCTCAGAGAACCATTTAGGGGTGGAAGGACTGAGTGGCAATGAAAACAACCTCTTTTGCCTGCTATTAAGATGACTTTTAAGGTGCTAAATAGTTTCAAAATTTATTTCAATCTAACATATATTTACACAATCCTAAATAAAATATATTTCATTTCTGTTTGTTAATATCTCTATGCCTCTATACAAGCTTTTGTTTAGTAGATATTCTGATAGTTTTACTCTATTAGGTATTTTCAAATCTGTTTATTAAGAGGAGTTTCAAGATGGTAGAAGAGTAAGACTCGGAGATCACCTTCCTCCCCACAAATACATCAGAAATACATCTACATGTGGAACAACTCCTACAGAACACCTACTGAATGCTGGCAGAAGACCTCAGACCTCTCAAAAGGCAAGAAACTCCACACATACCTGGGTAGGGCAAAAGAAAAAAGACAAAACAGAGACAAAAGAATAGGGACAGGACCTGCACTAGGGGGAGGGAGCTGTGAATGAGGAAAGGTTTCCACACACTAGGAAGGCCCTTTGTGGGTGGAGACTGTGGGTGGTGGAGGGGGTATGCTTCAGAGCCATGGAGGAGAGCTCAGCAACAGGGGTGCAGAGGGCAAAGCTGAGAGATTCAAAGGGGATGAGGAACCCAGCAGGAACCACCTCACACCAAAGGGCCCACATCACAAAGGGTGGCACAGAGGATCACTGCCGACTAGCACTCACCAGCCCGAGAGGCTTGTCTGCTCACCTGCCGGGACGGGTGGGGGCTGGGAGCTGAGGTTCGGGCTTCAGAGGTCGGATCCCAGGGAGAGGGCTGCGGTTGGCTGAGTGAACAGAGCGTGAAGGGAATTAGTGCTCAACAGCTAGCCACGGGGGGAGTCCAGGAAAGTCTGAAACTGCCAAAGAGGCAAGAGACTATTTCTTTTTTTAAATTTTATTTATTTTTTATTTTTATTAACATCTTCAGTGGAGTATAATTGCTTTACAGTGGTGTGTTAGTTTCTGCTTTATAACAAAGTGAATCAGTTATACATATACATATGTCCCCATATCTCTTCCCTCTTGCATCTCCCTCCCTCCCACCCTCCCTATGCCACCCCTCTACGTGGTCACAAAGCACTGAGCTGATCTCCCTGTGCTATGCGGCTGCTTCCCACTAGCTACCTATTTTACGTTTGGTAGTGTATATATGTCCGTGCCACTGAAGAGACTTTTTCTTGCCACTTTGTTTCCTGGTGCATGAGGAGAGGGGATTCAGAGTGCCACTTAAAGGAGCTCCAGAGATGGGTGTGAGCTACAGCTATCAGCTTGGACCCCAGAGATAGTCATGAGATGCTAAGGCTGCTGCTGCAGCCACCAAGAAGGCTGTGTGCAAGCACAGGTTATTATCCACACCTCCCCTCATGGGTGTCTGTGCAGCCCGTCACTGCCAGAGTCCTGTGATCCAGGGACACCTTCCCCAGGAACACGCACAGTGCACCTCAGCTGGTGCAATGACATGCTGGCCTCTGCTGCCGCAGGCTCCCCCTGCATCTGTACCCCTCCCTCCCATCAGCCTGAGTGAGCTAGACCTCCCGAATCAGCTGCTCCTTTATTGTTTTTGTTTTTGTTTTTGCAGTACGCGGGCCTCTCACTGTTGTGGCGTCTCCCGTTGCGGAGCACAAGCTCCACATGCGCAGGCTCAGCAGCCATGGCTCATGGGCCCAGCTGCTCCGCGGCATGTGGGATCTTCCCAGACCGGGGCACAAACCCGTGTCCCCTGCATTGGCAGGCGGACTCACAACCACTGCGCCACCAGGAAAGCCCTCAGCTGCTCCTTTAAACCCGTCCTGTCTGAGTGAAGAACAGACACCCTCAGGTGACCTACACACAAAGCCGGATCCAAATCCAAAGCTGAACCCCGGGAGCTGTGTAAAAAAATAAGAGAAAGGGAAATCTCTCCCAGCAGCCTCAAGAGCAGTGGATTGAATCTCTACAATCAACTTGATGTACCCTGCATCTGTGGAATACTTGAATAGACAAAGAATCATCCCAAATTGAGGAGGTGGACTTGGGAGCAACAATATATATATTTTTACCCTTTTTATCTTTTTGTGAGTGTGTATGTGCATGCTTCTGTGTGTGATTTTGTCTGTAGAGCTTTGCTTTTACCATTTGTCCTAGGGTTCTGTCTGTCAGTTTTTTTTTTTTTTTTTACTTAAAATGTGTTTTTTTCTTTGTAATTATTTTTTATTTTAATAACTTATTTTATTTCATTTTACTTTATTTTATTTTATCTTCTTTCTTTCCTTCTTTTTTATTCTGAGCCATGTGGAGGACAGGCTCTTAGTGCTCCAGCCAGGCATCAGGGCTGTGCCACTGAGGTGGCAGAGCCAACTTCAGGACACTGGTCCACAAGAGACCTCCCAGCTGCACATAATATCAAATGGCAAAAATTTCCCAGAGATCTTCATCTCAACGCCAAAACCCAGCTCCACTCACTGACCAGCAAGCTACAGTGCAGGACACCCTATGCCAAACAACTAGCAAGACAGGAACAGAAACCCATCCATTAGCACAGAGGCTGCCTGAAATCATAATAAGGCCACAGACACCCCAAAACACACCACCAGACGTGGACCTCCCCACCAGATAGACAAGATGCAACCTCATCCACCATAACACAGGCAGCAGTCCCCTCCACCGGGAAGCCTACACAACCCACTGAAACAACATTAGCCACTGGGGACAGACATTAAAAAAAAATGGAAAATACGAACTTGCATCCTGCAAAAAGGAGACCCCAAACAAAGTAAGTTAAGCAAAATGAGAAGACAGAGAAACACACAGCAGATGAAGGAGCAAGGTAAAAACCCACTAGACCTAACAAATGAAGAGGAAATAGGTAGTCTACCTGAAAAAAATTAAGAATAATGATAGTACAGATGATCCAAAATCTTGGAAATAGAATGGAGAAAATACAAGAAACGTTTAACAAGGACCTAGAAGAACTAAAGAGGAAACAAATAGGAATGAACAACACAAAAAATGAAATTAAAAATTCTCTAGAAGAGGTCAATAGCAGAATAACTGAGGCAAAATAACGGAGAAGTGACCTGGATAATAAAATAGTGGAAATAACTACTGCAGAGCAGAAGAAAGAAAAAAGAATGAAAAGGATTGAGGACAGTCTCAGAGACCTCTGGGACAACATTAAACGCAATAACATTCGAATTATAGGGGTCCCAGGAGAAGAAGAGAAAAAGAAAGGGACTGAGAAAATATTTGAAGAGCTTATAGTTGAAAACTTCCCTAATATGGGAAGGGATAGCTAATCAAGTCCAGGAAGCACAGAGTCCCATACAGAATAAATCCAAGGAGAAACACACCAAGACACATATTAATCAAACTCTCAAAAATTAAATACAAAGAACAAATATTAAAAGCAGCAAGGGTAAAACAACAAATAACACATAAGGGAATCCCCATAAGGTGAACAGCTGATCTTTTAGCAGAAACTCTGCAAGCCAGAAGGGAGTGGCAGGACATAATTAAAGTGATGAAAAGGAAAAATCCACAACCAAAACTACTCTACCCAGCAAGGATCTCATTCAGATTTGACATAGAAACTAAAACCTTTACAGACAAGCAAAAACTAAGAGAATTCAGCACCACAAAACCAGCTTTACAACAAATGCTAAAGGAAATGTTCTAGGCAGGAAACACAAGAGAAGGAAAAGACCTACAATAATAAACCCAAAACAATTAAGAAAATGGTAATAGGAACATACATATCGATAATTACCTTAAATGTAAATGGATTAAATGCTCCAACCAAAACATAGACTGGCTGAATGGATACAACAAGACCCATATATATGCTGTCTACAAGAGACCCACTTCAGACCTAGGAACACATACAGACTGAAAGTGAGGGGATGGAAAAATATATTCCATGAAAATGGAAATCAAAAGAAAGCTGGAGTAGCAATACTCATATCAGACAAAATAGACTTTAAAACAAAGACTATTACAAGAGACAAAGAAGGACACTAAAAATGATCAAGGGATCAATCCAAGAAGCAGATATAACAATTGTAATTATTTATGCACCCAACATAGGAGTGCCTCAATACATAAGGCAAATACTAACAGCCTTTAAAAGGGAAATTGACAGTAACAGAATCAAGTGGGACTTTAACACCTCACTTTCACCAATGGACAGATCATCCAAAATGAAAATAAATAAGGAAACACAAGCTTTAAATGATTTATTAAACAAGATGGACTTAATTGATATTTATAGGACATTTCATTCAAAAACAACAGAATACACATTCTTCTCAAGTGCTCATGGAACATTCTCCAGGATAGATCATATCTTGGGTCACAAATCAAGCCTTGGTAAATTTATGAAAATTGAAATCGTATCAAGTATCTTTTCCAACCACAACTGTATGAGACTAGATATTAATTACAGGAAAAAAATCTGTAAGAAATACAAACACATGATGGCTAAACAACACATTACTTAATAACCAAGAGATCACTGAAGAAATCAAATAGAAAATCAAAATGTACCTAGAAATAAATGACAATGAAAACACAATGACCCAAAACCTTTGGGATGCAGCAAAAGCAGTTCTAAGAGGGAAGTTTATAGCTATACAAGCCTACCTTAAGAAACAATAAACATCTCAAATAAACAACATAACCTTATACCTGAAGCAATTAGAGAAAGAAGAACCAAAAAACCCCAAAGTTAGCAGAAGGAAAGAAATCATAAATATCAGATCAGAATTAAATGAAAAAGAAATGAAGGAAATGGTAGCAAAGATCAATAAAACTAAAAGCTGGTTCTTTGAGAAGATAAAAAAAAATCAATAAACCATTAGCCAGACTTATCAAGAAAATAAGGGAGAAGACTCAAATCAATAGAATTAGAAATGAAAAAGGAGAAGCAACAACTGACACTGCAGAAATACAAAGGCTCATGAGAGATTACTACAAGCAATGCTATGCCAATAAAATGGACAACCTGGAAAAGATGGACAAATTCTTAGAAATGCACAACCTTCCAAGAATAAACCAGGAAGAAATAGAAAATATGAACAGACCAAACACAAGCACTGAAATTGAAACTGTGATTAAAAATCTTCCAACAAACAAGTCTGGGACCAGACGGCTTCACAGGCGAATTCCACCAAACATTTAGAGAAGAGCTAACACCTATCCTTCTCAAACACTTCCAAAATATATCAGAGGGAGGAACACTCCCAAACTCATTCTAGGAGGCCACCATCACTCTGATACCAAAACCAGACAAAGATGTCAGAAAGAAGGAAAACTAAAGGCCAATAACACTGATGAACCTAGATGCCAAAATCCTGAAGAAAATACTAGGAAACAGAATCCAACAGCACATTAAAAGGATCATCCTCTATGATCAAGTTGGGTTTTTCCCAGGAATGCAAGACTTCTTCAATATATGCAAATCAATCAACGTGATACACCATATTAACAACTTGAAGGAGAAAACCCATATGATCACCTCAATAGATGCAGAGAAAGCTTTCAACAAAACTCAACACTCATTGATTATAAAAACCCTCCAGAGAGTAGGCATAGAGGGAAAATTCCTCAACATAATAAAGGCCATATATGACAAACCAACAGCCAACATCATCCTCAATGGTGAAAAACTGAAACCGTTTCCACTAAGATCAGGGAAAAGAAAAGGTTGCCCACTCTCACCACTATTATTCAACATAAATTTAGAAGTTTCAGCCACAGCAATCAGAGAAGAAAAAGAAATAAAAGTAATCCAAATTGGAAAAGAAGAAGTAAAGCTGTCACTGTTTGCAGATGACATGATACTATACATAGAGTATCCTAAAGATGCTACCAGAAAACTACTAGAGCTAATCAACGAATTTGGTACATTAGCAGGATACAAAATTAATGCACAGAAAGCTCTTGCATTCCTATACATTAATGATGAAAAAATCTGAAAGTGAAATTTAGAAAACACTCCCATTTACAATTGAAACGAAAAGTATAAAATATCTAGGAATAAACCTACCTAAGGAGACAAAAGACCTGTATGCAGACAACTCTAAGACACTGATGAAAGAATTTAAAGATGATACAAATAGATGCATAGATATACCATGTTCTTGGATTGGAAGAATCAACATTGTGAAAATGACTCTACTACCCACAGCAATCTACAGATTCAATGCAATCCCTATCAAACTACCACTGGCATTTTTCACAGAACTAGAAAAAAATATTTCACAATTTGTATAGAAACACAAAGACCCCAAATAGCCAAAGCAGTCTTGAGAAATAAAAACGGAGCTGGATGAATCAGACACCCTGACTTCAGACTATACTACAGAGTTACAGTAATCAAGACAGTATGATACTGGCACAGAAACAGAAATATAGATCAGTGGAACAGGATAGAAAGCCCAGAGATAAACCCATGCACATATGGTCACCTTATCTTTGATAAAGGAGGCAAGAATATACAGTGGAGAAAAGACAGCCTCTTCAATAAGCAGTGCTGGGAAAAGTAGACAGCTACATGTAAAAGAATGAAATTAGAACACTCCCTAACACCATACACAAAAATAAACTCATAATGGATTAAAGACCTAAATGTAAGGCCAGACACCATCAAACTCTTAGAGGAAAACATAGGCAGAACACTCTATGACATAAATCACCACAAGATCCTTTTTGACCCACCTCCTAGAGAAATAGAAACAAAAACATAAATAAACAAATGAAACTTCAAAGCTTTTGCACAGCAAAACAAACCATAAACAAGACCAAAAGACAACCCTCAGAATGGGAGAAAATATTTGCAAATGAAGCTACTGACAAAGGATTAATCCCCAAAACATCCAAGCAACTCATGCCACTCAATATAAAAAAAACAAACAACCCAATCTAAAAATGGGCAGAAGACCTAAATAGACGTTTCTCCAAAGAAGATATACAGATTGCCAACAAACACATGAAGGAATGTTCAACATCATTAATCATTAGAAAAATACAAATCAAAACTACAATGAGATATCATCTCACACTGGTCAGAATAGTCATCATTAAAAAATCAACAAACAACAAATGCTGAAAAGGGTGTGGAGAAAAGGGAACCCTCTTGCACTGTTGGTGGGAATGTAAATTGATACAGCCAGTATGGAGAACAGTTTGGAGGTTCCTTAAAAAACTAAAAATAGAACTACCATATGACCCAGCAATCCCATTACTGGGCATATACCTGGAGAAAACCATAATTCAAAAAGAGTCATGTACCAAAATGTTCATTGCAGCTCTATTTAAAATAGCCAGGACATGGAAGCAACTGAAGTGTCCATCAGCAGAGATGAATGGAAAAAGTAGATTTGAGACATATATACAATGGAATATTACTTAGCCATAAAAAGGAATGAAACTGAGTTATTTGTAGTTAGGTGCATAGACCTAGAGACTGTCATACAGAGTGAAGTAAGTCAGAAAGAGAAAAACAAATACCATATGCTAACACATGTATATGGAATCTAAAAAAAGAAAAAAAACCAGAATAACCTAGGGACAAGAATGCAGGGGAATAAAGATTCAAACCTAGTAGAGAATGGACTTGAGGATACGGGGAGGGGTATTGGTAGGCTGGGACAAAGTGAGAGAGTGGCATGGATATATATACACTATCAAATGTAAAATAGACAGTGGGAAGCAGCCGCATAGCACAGGGAAATCAGCTCAGTGCTTTGTGACCACCTAGAGGGGTGGGATAGGGAGGGTGGGAGGGAGGGAGATGCAAGAGGGAAGAGAGATGGGTACATATGTGTATGCATACCTGATTCACTTTGTTATAAAGAAGCAACTAACACACCATTGTAAAGCAATTATACTCTAATAAAGATGTTAAAAATAATTCTGTTTTTTAAGGTTGTGACAAGTATAGTTGGGTTTGTTTTACACATAAAATTAATGCATACATAGCATATTAATTTCAGGTTCAGAGATTAATTTATAAAAACAATATTAAGTTGGCCGAAAAGTTCATTTGGATTTTTCCATAACATCTTACAGAAAAACCCAAACAAAAGTTTGACCAACCCAATATTTTCAGTATTAATTTATGCTATTCTTTGGGTGTTCTAAACATCTCTGTTCTTCCTCTGTCTTTTGCCTTTTTCTCAGATGTAATCAAGTACTTTACCAAAAAGATAAAACTATGTATTTCTACCTACAGGTGGAAATTTTAAAACATTTGTTTTATCAGGAACTGGGTAAAGCACAAGAAAAATTGAAAAGAGAAAAATTGAAAATACATTTTAAGTCATATTCCCCAGTCCTCAGAAGTCTGTGACTTCAAAATAAAGTAGTACTTCCTTTGTTTTACTGATTTATCTTGGTACAGACACTTATCCTGTTTGACTTAGAGATGCTTGTCTTTTATTAGGTTTCCTTCTCCCAGGTGCCTCTGGAAATCCTGAGAGCGTTTGTTATGCTCTCAAAACATAGGCTTTCAAAATCTTTTCTGGTACTCACTAGTCACTTGGACCCAGGACCCTGATTCTAGACCTTGTTCCCCAGTTCCGTGCTGAGCTTCAATTCATATGTATCTCTGGAAGGGTTCCCCTTCTTCTTTGACTTCACCTCAAGCATAGTGGCAAGCTCATGACTCAATTCTCTGAAGCACAACAGGCGTATGCAATGTGTTTAACAAGACTGTTCCAAAAAGAAACAAGAGAAGGGAACTGTAATACAGAAAACATATATTTGGTTGTGGTTGTTTATAGAATCTATAATCTCAAGCCACATGTCAAAGGTCTCCTGGGACCATTTTTTTCCATTAGATTTTGGCCTCCTTCACTGTGGTAAAAATCAACTTCTGTGCCATCTCTTGTCTTTCCTGTCTCATAGAGTTCAGCTTAATTCCTGGTAAATGGGCAAGGAGAATTTCCTAACTACACCTCTTCTTCTGTAGGCTAGATGTCAACTCCCTGAGGCTAAAAAGAAAAGAAATAGCTTTCCTCTTGACACCCCCAGGAGATCTCAATTTCTGCCCTTGATTGACCTGTCCCAGCCTGATTCATGGTGCACATGCATTCTCTTCAGGGAGAAATTCACCCCCTTCCCACAGGTGTTGGTCTACCCAGGCACCCTTAAGGACAATTCCACAATACAGAATTCCCTGTGTATTTCCCAAAGTGTAGAATACTGTACATTGAAAAACATAAATGAAATCAACAAGGTTGGGGCTAAGTAGTAACACTTTAGTTTCTGTTTCTAGCATTTTGTGAGCAAATGCTTGCATGGGAAGCATACAAACAAATGAAGAAATAATAGTGCTAACAAAGGGCAATCTAAATCAGAGCCACATTATCAAAGAGAACATTTGCTAACTTAGTCTTAAGTGTCTGCATGTAGATTACTTTTCTGATATCAAGATATTCTCAAGAAGAAAACGTAGGTAACTTTCTGTATGTCTGAATAACTTTAAAAATCCTCAAAAGATAAACCTTCCCAGGATAAAGAAAAAAATCTTTCACAAGTGGAAAAGAAAAAAATCTCCATCCTAAAAAACAGAAATTAAGTTCTAGTAACTTTTTAAAAGTCAACATTTTAGAACAGTTCTAGGTTCACAGCAAAATCAAGAGGAAAAGACAGAGATTTTCCATATACTCCCTGGCCTGACACTCACATAGCTTCCCCTATTACCAGCATCACCCACCAGACTGGGTGGTACATTTGTTAGAATTGATAAACCTACATTGACATAACATAATCACCCAAAATCCTTTATTTACATTAGGGTTCATTCTTGATGTTGTCCATTCTATGGGCTTGGACAAATGTATAATGACATATATCCCTCATTGCAGTATTATACAGAATTTTTTCACTGCCCTAAAAAACTTCTATATACTGCTTATTAATCTCTCCCCTTCCCCCAATCCCTCACAACCACTGATATGTATAGTCTCCTTATTTTTGCCTTTTCCAGAATGTCATATAGTTGGAATCATACAGTATGAAAAGTACTACTTTTCACACTGGCTTCTTTCACTTTGTAAAATGCTTTCCATGTATTTTCATTGCTTGACAGCTCATTTCTTTTTTAGTTCCATTGTCTGAATGTTCCACAGTTCATTTATTTATTCATCTATTTAAGGATATCTTGGTTGCTTCTGAGTTTTGGTAATTATGGATGAAGCAGCTATAAATATCTGTGTGCAGGTTTTTGTTGTGGACCTAAATTTTCAACTCTTTTGGGTTGATACCAAGGAAGATAATTGCAGAATTATATCATAAAAATATGCTTCGTTTTGTGAGAAACCATCAAAATGTCTTCCGAAATGGCTATATGATTTTGCATTCCCACCAGCAATGAATGAGAGTTCCTGTTGCTCCACATCCTTGTCAGCATATGGTATTGTCAGTGTTATGGATTATGGCCAATCTAAAGGGTGTGTAGTGGTATTTCATTGTTGTTTTGATTTGCATTTCCCTGGTCACATATGATGTGGAACATCTTTACCTATACTTATTTCCCATCTGTATTTCTTCCTTGGTCAGGTGTCTGTTGAGATCTTTGGCCCATTCTTTAATTGGATTGTATGTTTGCTTATTGTTGAGCTTTAAAAGTTCTTTGTATATTTTGGATAATATTCATCAGATGTGTCTTTTGTAAATAGTTTCTTCCACTCTGACTTGTTGACTTCCACTCTGACTTCTTGAACTGTTGGCATTTCTTTCACAGGGGAAAATTTTTAATTCTTTTTAAAAAAAATTTTATTGAAGTATAGTTGCTTTACAATGTTGTGTTAGTTTCAGGTATACAACAAAGTGAATCAGTTATACATATACATATATTGACTCTCTTTATAGATTCTTTTCCCATATAGGCCATTAGAGAGTATTGAGTAGAGTTCCCTGTGCTATACAGTAGGCTCTTGTTAGTTACTATTTTATATATAGTAGTGTGTATATGTCAATCCCAATCTCTCAATATATCCCTCCCTCCCCTGCCCCCCCGTTATCCCCTGGTAACCTTAAGTTTTTTTGTTACATCTGTGATTCTACTTCTCTTTTGTAACTAAGTTCATTTATACGCCTTTTTTTAGATTCCACATACAAGCAATATTATATGATATTTACCTTTCTATGTCTGACTTAACTTCACTCAATATGACAATCTCTAGGTCCATCCATGTTGCTGCAAAGGGAATTATTTTGTTCTATTTTGTGGCTGAGTAATATTCCATTGTATATATGTACCACATCTTCTTTATCCATGTTTCCTACTCCTCCACCATCTTGATCCCCATTCTCCAGAAATTTTTTAATTTTAATGAAGTTTAGCTTATCCATTATTTCTTTCATAGTGATGCATCTAAAAGTGCATCACCATTCCCAAGATTATTTTGGTTTTCTCCTGTGTTCTCTACTAGGAGATTTATAGTTCAATAGTTTTGTGTTTTCCATTCAGGTCTATGATCCATTTTGAGTTAATTTTTGTGAAGAGTGAAAGGTTGTTTTAATAACTTAATTTTTTTTTATTTTACATTGGAGTATAGGCAGTTCACTATGTTGTGTTAGTTACAGGTGTACAGCAAAGTGATTCAGTTTTATATATATATATATATATATATATATATATATATATATATATATATTCTCTTTCAGATATTTTTCCCATATAAGTTATTACTGAATAATAAGTAGGGCTCCCTGTACAATACTAGGTCTTCATTGATTATCTATTTTCTATGTATATAGTGTGTATATGTTAATCCCAAACTCCTAATTTATTCCTCCTCCCCACCTTTTCCCTTTGGCAACCATAAGTTTGTTTTCTACATTGGTGAGTATGTTTGTAACAAGTTCATTTGTATCATGTTTGTAGATTTCACATTTAAGTGATATCATATGATATTTGTCTTTCTCTGTCTGACTTACTTCACTTAGCATGATAATCTCTAGGTCCATCCATGTTGCTGCAAATGGCATTATTTCATTCTTTTTTTAAAATAAATTTTTATTGGAGTATAGTTGTTTTACAATGTTGTGTTAGTTTCTGCTGTGCAGCAAAGTGAATCAGTTGTACATATACATATATCCATTCTTTTTTAGATTTCCTTCCCATTTCGGTCACCACATAGCATTGAGTATAGTTCCCTATGCTATGCACTATGTTCTCATTAGTTATCTGTTTTATACATAGTAGTGTATATATGCCAATCCCAATCTATTGTTTAATCCTACCACCCTTCTCCCCTTGGTAACTATATGTTTGTTCTCTACATCTGTGACTCTATTTCTTCTTTGCAAATAAGTTCATCTGTACAATTTTTCTAGATTTCACATATAAGTGATACTACACAATATTTGTTTTTCTCTTTCTGACTTACTTCACTCTGTATGACAATCCCTAGGTCCATCCACGTCTCTGCAAGTGGCACTATTTTGTTCCTATTTATGGCTAAGTAATATTGCATTGTATATATGTACCACATCTGCTTTATCCATTCCTCTGTCAATGGACATTTAGGTTGCTCCCATGTGCTGGCTATTATAAATAGTGCTGCAATGAACATTGGGGTGCATGCATCTTTCAAATTCTGGTTTTCTTTAGATATATGCTCAGGAGTGGGATTGCTGGATCATACAGCAGCTTCATTTTTAGTTTCTTAAGGAACCTCCATACTGTTCTCCATAATGGATTTACCAATTTACGTTCCCACCAACAGTGTAAGAGGATTCCCTTTTCTCCACACCCTCTCTAGCATTTATTGTTTGTAGATTTTTTTGATGATGGCCATTCTGAATGGTGTCAGATGATACCTCACTGAAGTTTTGGTTTGCATTTCTCTAATAATTAGAAATGTTGAGCACCTTTTCATGTGTTTTTTGGCCATCTGTATGCTTTCCTTGGAGAAATGTCTATTTAGATCTTCTGCCCATTTTTTGACTGTGTTTTTTGTTTTGTTTTCTTTTAGTTCTTTTTTTTTTGCTTTTTTTTTAATATATTGAGCTCTTGAGCTGTTTGTATATTTTGGAGATTAATATTCCCTTGTCGATTGCATCTTTTGCAAATATTTTTAGCTGTACCGTTTTCCCAGCACCACTTATTGAAGAGACTCTTTTAATTGTATATTCTTACCTCCTTTGTTGTAGATTAATTGATCATAGGAGTATGGGTTTATTTCTGGGCTTTCTATCCTCTTCCATTGATGTATATTTCTGTTTTTGTGCCAGTACCATACTGTTTTGATGATGGTAGTTTTGCAGTATAGTCTGAGGTTAAGGAGCATGATTCCTCCAGCTCCATTTTACTTTCTCAAAATTGTTTTTTCTATTTGGAGTCTTTTGTGTTTCCATACAATTTTTAATTTTTTTTGTTCTAGCTCTGTGAAAAGTACCATTGGCTATTTGATAGGAATTACATTGAATATGTACATTGCCTTGGTTACTATAGTCATTATGACAATATTGATTTTTCCAATCCAAGGACATGGTATAACTTTCCATCTGTTTGTGTTATCTTCTCTTTGTTTCATCAGGGTATTATAGTTTTCAGAGTACAGATCTTTTGCCTCCTTAGATTTATTCCTAGGTATTTTATTATTTTTGATGTTATGGTAAATGGAGTTGTTTCATTAATTTCTCTCTTTCTGACCTTTCATTGTTAGTGTATAGAAATGCAACAGATTTCTGTGTATTAATTTTATATACTGCAACTTTACCAAATTCATTAATGAGTTCTAGTAGTTTTCTGGTAGCATCTTTAAGATTTTTTATGTATAGAATTGGATTGGCCAAAGCTTCATCTTTAAGATTTTTTACGTATAGTACTGAATTTGCCAAAGGTTCATTTGGATTTTTTCATAAATTCTTACAGAAAACTTGAATTAACTTTTTGACAAAGCCAATATCATGTCATCTGCAAAGAGTGACAGTTTTACGTCTTCTTTTCCAATTTAGACTCCTTTAATTTCTTTTTCTTCTCTGATTGCTTTGGCTAGGACTTCAAATACTATATTGAATAAAACTGGTGAGAATGGACATCGTTCGCTTGGTTCCTGATCTTAGAGGAAATGCTTTCAGCTTTCACCGTTGAGTATGATGTTAGCTGTGGGTTTTTCATATATGGCCTTTATTATGTTGAGGTAGGTCCCTCTATGCCCACATTGTGGAGAGTTTTTATTAAAAATGGATGTTAGGGCTTCCCTGGTGGTGCAGTGGTTGAGAGTCTGCCTGCTGATGCAGGGGACATGGGTTCGTGCCCCCATCCGGGAAGATCCCACATGCTGCGGAGCGGCTGGGCCTGTGAGCCATGGCCGCTGAGCCTGCGCTACCGGAGACTGTGCTCCACAACGGGAGAGGCCACAACAGTGAGAGGCCCGCATACTGCCAAAAAAAAAAAAAAAGGATGTTAAATGTTGTCAAAAGCTTTTTCCACATCTATTGAGATGATCATGTGGTTTTTATTCTTCCACTTGTTAATGTGGTGTATTACTCTGATTGATTTGAGGGTATTGAAAAATCCTTGCATTCCTGGGATAAGTCCAACTTAATCATGGTGTATGATTCTTTTAAAGTATTATTGGATTCAGTTTGCTAGTATTTTATTGAGAATTTTGAATATATGTTTATCAGTGATATTGACCTTCAATTTTCTTTTTTTGTTGTATCTGGTTTTGGTATCAGCATTATGGTGGCCTCATAGAATGAGTTTGGGATTGTTCCTTCCTCTGAAATTTTTTAGACTAGTTTCAGAAGGATAGGTATTAACTCTTATCTAAATGTTTGATAGAATTTGCCTGTGAAGCCATCTAGTTCTGAACTTTTGTTTGTTGGGTTTTTTTAATTACAGTTTCAATTTCATCACTTGTGATTGGTGTATTCATATTTCCTGTTTATTCCTGGTTCAGAGATTTTCCCTTTCTAAGAATTTGTCCATTCCTTCTAAGTTGTCCATTTTATTGGATTATAGTTATTTGTCATAATCTCTTATCATCCTTTGTATTTCTGTGGTGTCCATTGCAACTTCTCCTTTTTCATTTCTAATTTTATTGATTTGAGCCCTCTCCCTTTTTTTCCCTTGATAAATCTGGCTAAAGGTTTAACAATTGTTTTGTGTTTTCAAAGAACAAGATTTTAGTTTAATTGTTCTTTTCTATTATTTTCTTGTCTCTATTTCATTTATTTCTGCTCTGATCTGCATGATTTCTTTCCTTCTAGTAACTTTGGGTTTTGTTTGTTCTTCTTTCTCTAGTTGCTTTAGGGGTAAGGTTAGGTTGTTTATTTGAGGTTTTTCTTGTTTTTTCTGAGGTAAGGTTTTATTGCTTTAAATTTCCCTCTTAGAACTGCTTTTTCTGCATCACATAGTTTTGGATCATCATGTTTTCTTTGTCCTTTGTATCTAGGTATTTTTTTATTTCCTCTTTGATTTCTTCAGTGGTCCATTGGTTGCTTAATAACATATTGTTTAGCCTCCATGTGTTTGTGTTTTGTACAATTTTTTCCTTGTAGTTGACTCCTAACCTCATAGTCTTGTGGTTGCAAATGATGTTTGATATGATTTCAATTTCCTTAAATTTACCAAGGCTTGCTTTGTGACCCAGCATGTGATCTATCCTAGAGAATGTTCCATGTACACTTGAAAAGGATGTGTATTTTGCTGCTTTTGGATAGAAAGCTCTATAAGTAACAATTAAGTTCGTTAGGTCTAATATGTCATTTAAAGCCTGTGTTTCCTTATTGATTTTCTCTGTGGATGAGCTGTCCATTGATGTAAATGGAGTTTTAAAGTCCCCTACTATTGTGTTACTGTCAATTTCTCCTTTCAAGGCTGTTATCATTTGCCTAATATATTGAGATTCTCCTCTGTTGGGTGCATATATATGTATAATTGTTATATCTTCTTCCTGTATTGATATTTTGATCATTACATACTGTTCTTCTTTGTCTCTTGTAACAGACTTTATTTCAAAATCTATTCTGTCTCACATGAGTATTGTTACTTCAGCTGTCTTTTGATTTCCAGTTTCACTGAATACTTTTTCTATTCCTTCACTTTCAGTTTGTGTGTGTCTCTATGTTTGAATCGGGTCTCCTGAAGACAGCTTATATACGGTTCTTGTTTTTTTTATCCATTCAACCAGTCTTCATCTTTTAGTAGGAGCATTTAATCCATTTAAATTTAAGGTAATTATCCATATATATGTTCTTATTGTCATTTTGTTCATTGTTTTGGAATGTTTTTTAAGGTATTTTTTCATCCTTTCCTTTTTTTTTTCTTTTCCTGTGACTTGATGACCATCTTTAGCGTTATGTTTAGATTCTTTTCTCTTTTTTGTATGTGTGTATCATAGATTTTTGGTTTGCAGTTACCTTAATGTTTTGGTATAGCAAACTATATGTAAACCTGATTGTTTCAAGTTGCTGATCTCTTAATTTCAAATGTATTTTAAATATCCTGCAAATATCCTCTCCTCTTCTCATGCTTACTGTTTTTGATATCATTTTCTGTGTTGATGCTTTCCTATCTTTAGTGAATGTTTGCTTCTACTAGTGAGCTTTCCCATTTTGTATTTTTCTTGTTACTAGTTGTGGCCTCTTCTTTTCTGCCTAGAGAAGACCCTTTAGTATGTTTTGTAAAGCTAGTTTGGTGGTGCTGAATTCTTTTAACTTTTGCTTGTCTGTAAAGTCTTTTATTTCTCCATCAAATCTGTATGAGAACCTTGCTGGGTAGAGTATTCTTAATTGTAGGTTTTTCCATTTTATCACTTTTAATATATTGTGCCACTCCCTTCTGGCCTGCAGAGTTTCTGCTGAAAAATTTGCAATAACCTTATGGAGATTCCTTTGTATGTTATTTGTTGATTTTCCTTGTTGCTTTTAATAGTTTCTTTTTTCTTTAATTTTTTCAGTCTGATTACTATGTGTCTCTGTGTGTATATCCTGGGGTTAATCCTGTATGGACCTCTCTGTGCTTCCTGGACTTGGGTGACTGTTTTCTTTCCCATGTTAAGGAAGTTTTTTAGCTATTATCTCTTCAAATGTTTTTCTCGGACACTTTCTCTTCTCCTTCTGGGACCCCTATGATGCGAATGTTGCTGTGTTTTATGTTGTCCCAGAGGTATCTTAAACTATCTTTGTTTCAAAGTATACTTTAAAACAAAGTCTATAATAAAAGACAAAGAAGGGTTTCATATAATAATAAGAGGATCAATTTAAAAAGAAGATATAAGATTTGTAAACATATATACACCTAATATAGGAGCACCTAAATATATAAAACAAAAGAAATAAAGGGAGAAACTGACAATAAAACAATAATACTAGGGCATTTTAACACCATACTTACACAAATAGACACCTAATAGAGACAGAAATCAATAATAAAATAGTGACCTTAAATGACAGAATAGCCAGTTGAACTTAATAGATATCTACAGGAAACTCCATCCAAAAACAGCAGAATACACATTCTTTTCAAGTGCACATGGAATTTCTCTAGTATAGATCACACAAAATAATCTCAACAAATTTAAGAGGATAAAAATTACATCAAGCATCTTTTCCAATCACAGTGGTATGAAGCTAGAAATCAATTACAACAAGAAAAATTGGAAAAAAAACAAACACATGGAGATTAAACAACATTCTACTAAAAAAAAAAACAATGGATCTGTGAAGAAATCAAAGAAGACTTTGGAAAATACCTTGAGACAAATGGAAAAAAACATTACTTTTCAAAATCTATGGGACACAGCAAAAGCAGTTCTAAGACAGAAGTTTATAATGATACTAGTTTACTTCAAGAAACAAGAAAAATCTCAAACAAATAATCTAACCTACCATCTAAAGGAATCAGAAAAAAAACTTGCAAAGTCAGCAGAATGAAGAAAATAATAAAGATCAGAGAGAAAATAAATAAAATATAGACTGAAAGAAAAAAATCAGTGAAACCAATAGGTGTTTTTTTGAAAAGTTAAACAAAATTGATAAGCCTTTAACCAGGTTCATTAACAAGCAAAGAGAGAGAACTGAAACAATAAAATATGACATGCAAAATGAGAAATTAAAACTGATAGCACAGAAACATGAACCATCATAAGGGAATACTATGAATATTATATGCCAACAAATTGGACAACTTAGAAGAAATGGATAAACTCAAAGAAACATATAATACTCCAAGACCACCAAATCAGGAAGAAATAGATAATTTGGGCAGGTAAATTAAATTACTAGTATTGAAACTGAATCAGTAATAATAAAAGAAAACAACTCCCAACAAACAAAAGTCCAAGATCAAAAGGCTTCACATGGAAATTCTATCAAACATATAGAGAAGAGATATTATGAGACTGGCATGCTGCTGGGTATGCTAAGAGGGCAGCTTTCTTGTCTATACTTCTCAAACTATTCTACAAACTGGAATAGGAAGGAATACTTTCAAATTCATTCTATGCAGCCACCATTACCCTGATACCAAAACCAGACAACAAAAAAACAGAAAAAGAGAAAAGCAAATTACAGGCCAATATTACTGGTGAATATAGATTCAAAAATTATCAACAAAATTAGCAAATCGAATTCAACAACACATAAAATAACATAAAACATGATGAAATGGGATTTATTCCAGGGCTGCATAGTTGTTCAATAGCTATAAATCAATTTATGTGATACATAACATATAAAAAACAAAGAATAAAAACCACATGATCATCTAATAGATGCAGAAAAAGCACTTGACAAAATTCAACATCCATTCATGATAAAAACTCTCAACAAAGTGGGTAAAGAGGGAACATACCTCAATATAATAAAGGCCATTTATGACAAATCCGCATCTAACATCATACTCAACTTTGAAAATCGGGAACAAGACAAGTATGCCCACTCTCAACATTTCTATTTAATATTGTTTTGGAATTCCTAGCCATAGCAATCAGACAAGAAAAAAAAATAAAGTCCATCCAAATTGGAAAGGAAGAAGTAAAATTATCATTATTTGTAGATAACATGATATTATATGGCGAAACTCTGAAGTCTCCACCAGCAAACTACTAGAACTAACAAATTAATTTGGTAAAGTTGCAGGATACAAGATTAATATACAGTTGTATATTAATTGTACAGTCTGTTGTTTTTATATACACTAATAATAAACTAACAGAAAGATAAAGCAAGAAAGCAGTACCTTTCAAAATCACATTAAAATAATAAAATACTTAGGAATAATCTTAACTAAGGAGGTGAAAGATCTGTACTTTGAAAACTATAAGACATTATGAAGAAAATTGAAGATGATGTTAATAAATGGAAAGATATACCATGTTTATGGATTGGAAGAATTAGTATTTTTAAAGTGTCCTTACTGCCCAAATAAATCTATAGATTTAATGCAATCCCCACCAAAATATCCATGACATTTTTCACATAACTAGAACAAACAATCTCAAAATTTGTGTGGAACCACAAAAGACCTGGAATAGCCAAAGCAATCTTGAGAAAGAAAAATGGAGCAAGAGGAATGAGGATCCCTGACTTCGGACTCTACTGCAAAGCTACAGTACTCAACAAAGCATGGTACTTGCACAAAAACAGACATGTAGATCCATCGAACAGAATAGAGAGACCAGAAATAAACCCATGCATATATGTCTTTTCACCTATGATAAAGGGGGCAAAAATATACAACTGGGAAAAGATAGTCTCTTTAATAAGTGTTGGTGGGAAAACCAATGAGCTACATATTAAAGAATGAAATTAGAGCATTTCCTCATACCACATACAAAAATAAACTCAAAATGGATTAAAGACCTAAATGTAAGACCTTAAAGCATAAAATTCTTACAAGAAAATAAAGACTGCACTCTGACATAAGTCTTAGCAATATTTTTGGATCTGTCACCTCAGGCAAGGGAAACAAAAGCAAAAACAAATAATGGAACCTAATTAAACTTAGTAGCTTTTTCACAGTGAAGGAAACCATCAACAAGATGAAAAGACAACCTACAAAATGAGAAAAGATATTTGCAAATGATATGTCTGAAAAAAGGTTAATACAAAAAAATTTAAAACTCATATAACAAATACAAATAACCAGATTATGAAATGGCTAAAGATCTGAATAGGCATTTTACCAAAGAAAACATACAGATGGGAAACATGAAAAGATGCTTAATATCACTAAACATTGGGAAAATGCAAATCAAAACCACAATGAAATATCACCTCATACTTGTCAGAATGGCTATCATCAAGAGAACAAATAAAAAATGCTGGTGACAATGAGGAGAAAAGGAAACCCCAGTTCATTTTTGGTGGGAATGTAAACTGGTACAGCCACTATGGAAAACATTATTGAGGTTTCTCAGAACATTAAAAATAGAACAACCATATGATCCAGTAATCCCATTCCTGGATTATGCCCCCAAAAACAAAAACACTGATTACAAAATATATATATTCACCCCACTGTTCATAAAAGCATTATTTATAATAGCCAAGATATGGAAGTAACTAAGTGTCCATCAACTGATCAATGGATAAAGAAATTGTGATAGATAGATAGTTAGATGATAGATAGATAGATACATATAGATATAGATATAAAGAGACATGGAGAGAGAATATTATTCACCCATTAAGAAGAATATAATCTTTCCATTTGCATTAACATGGATGGACCTAGATAGTATTAGGCTTAGTGAAGTAAGTCACACAGAGAAAGACAAATAGTATGGGTTTTCACTTCTTTGTGGAATCTAAATAATCAAACAATTATATATAACAAAAACAGGAACAGACTCATAGATAGAGAACAAACTTGAGGTTACTAGTGATAAAAGGGATGTGGGGAGGGGCAAGATAAGGAAGGAGATTAAGAAATACAAAATAATAGGTATAAAATAAATAAGATACAAGGAAGTAATGTACAATAGGGAATATAATGAATATTTTATAACTTTAAATGGAATATAACCTAGAAAAACATGGAATAACTATGCTGTACATCTGAAACTAATATATCATTGTAAATCAACTATACTCCAATTTTTTAAAAAAAGAGCTAGAATGGCTGAATGGATAAAAAGCAAGACCCATATACATGCTGCCTACACGAGACTCACTTCAGATCTCAAGACACTCACAGACTGAATGTGAGGGTATGGAAAAAGTCATTCCATGCAAAAGGAAACAAAAAGAAAGCTGGATAGCAATACTTATACCAGAAAAAATAGACTTAAAAAAAAAAGATTCTAATAAGAGACAAAGAAGGTTATTGCATGATGAAAACAGAATCGATCCAGCAGGAAGATAAAACAAATTTAAAACAATTTTAAATATATGTACACCAAACATAGAAGCACTTAAATACAAAAAAAACAAATATTAACAAACATACAGGGAGAAATTCACAGTAATACACTTATAGTAGGGGATTTGAACATCCCACCTACCTCAATGGACAGCTCATGCAGACAGAAAATCAATAAGGAAACTTGGCCTTATACAACACATTATCAGATGGAATTAATAGATAAGTATAGAACATTCCAACCAATAGCAGCAGAATACACATTCTTTTCAAGTATACATAGAATATTCTCAAGGATACATCATATTCTAGGCCACAAGTCTCAATAAATTTAAGAATACTGAAATCATGTCAGGAATTTCTTCCGACCACAATGGTATGAAACTAGAAATCAATGACAAGAAAAAAACTGTTGGGGGACTTCCCTGGTGGCACAGTGGTTGAGAGTCTGCCTGCCGATGCAGGGGACACGAGTTTGTGTCCCGGTTCAGGAAGATCCCACATGCCGTGGAGTGGCTAGGCCCATGAGCCATGGCCACTGAGCCTGCGTGTCCAGAGCTTGTGCTCTGCAATGGGAGAGGCCACAACAGTGAGAGGTCCACGTACCGCAAAAAAAAAAAAAAAAAAAAAAAAAAAGAAAGAAAAAAACGTAAAAAACATAAACATATGGAGGGTAAGCTATATGATACTAAACCACCTAGGGGTCACTGAAGAAACCAAAATCATATCAAAATGACCTGGAGAGAAATGAAAATGGAAACAAAATGATCCAAAACCTATGGGATTCAGCAAAACAGTTGTAAGAGAGATGTTTATAGTGATACAAGTCTACCTCAGGAAACAAGAAAAATCTCAATAAACAATCTAACCTTATACCTAAAGGAACTAAAGAAAGAACCACAAGTAAAAACCAAAGTTAGTACAATGAAAGAAAAATAAAGATCAGAGCAAAAATAAATAGA
This sequence comes from Stenella coeruleoalba, assembly GCF_951394435.1. NCBI lineage: Eukaryota > Metazoa > Chordata > Mammalia > Artiodactyla > Delphinidae > Stenella > Stenella coeruleoalba. The sequence continues at coordinate 43,956,773 of NC_137163.1, forward strand.
GACTAAAAAAGAGAAAAAAAATCAATAAAATATGAGTTGGTTCTTTGAAAAGATACACAAAATTGATAAACTTTTACCAGATTCATCAAAAAAAAAACCAGAGGGGTCCACATAAGGAAAATCAGAAATAAGAAAGGAGGAGTTACAAAAAACACCATAGAAGTATAAAAGACCATAAGAGATTACTACAAATGATAAATCTCCAACCTAGAAGAAATAGACAAATTCCTAGAAATGTACAATCTCCCAAGACTTAATCAGGAAGAAATACATAATGTAAACAGATTGATTACCAATAATGAAATTAAATCAGTAATTTAAAAACTCAACAAAAGTCCAGGACCAGATGGCTTCACAGACAAATTTTATCAAACATTTAAAGAGGAGTTCACACTCATCCTTCTCAAAGTCTTCCAAAAATATTAAAGGAAAGAACACTTCCAAATTCATTCATTCAGGTTATCATCACTCTGATATCCAAACCAAAGACACACACAGAAAAGAAAATTACAGACCAATATTACTGATGAACAATGATGAAAAAATAGTCAACAAAATATTAGCAAACCTAATTCAACAATACATTAAAAGTATCATACATCATGATTAAGTGGGCTTTCTCTCAGGGATGTAAAGATAGCTGCAAATCAATCAATGTGATATACCATGTTTAAAAATTGAAGAATAAAAATCATATGATCACCTCAATAGATGCAGAAAAATTTTTGATAAAATTCAACATCCATTTATGATAAAAGGTTTCAACAATAAGTATAGAGGGACTATATCTCAAAGTAATAAAGGCTGTGACAAACCTATGTCATACTCAATGGTTAAAAGCTGAAAGCATATCTTCTAAGATCAGTAACAAGAGAAGGATGCCCACCCTCACCATTTTTACTCAATGTAGTATTGGAATTCCAAGCCACAACAATCAGACAAGAAAAAGAAAGAAAAGGAAAGGAATAAGTAAAACTGTCACTATTTGCATTGACATGATAACATGCATAGACAGTCCTAAAGAACCTACCAAAAAACTATTAGAACTAATAAATTCAGTAAAGTTGTCAGATATAAAATTAATATAAAGAAAGCTGCTGTGTTTCTATGAACAACTCAATCTATCAGAAAGAGAAATTAAAAAAATAATCTTATTTACAATTGCATCAAAAAGAATTTTAAAATACCTAGGAATAAATCTAAATGACCTAAAAGACCTATACTCAGAAAACTATAAGACATTGGTGAAAGAAATTGAAGATAATACAAGTGAAAGGAAAGATATACCATGCTCATGGATTAGAAGAAATAGTATTGTTAAAATGACTCTAGGGACTTCCTTCATGGTGCAGTGATTAAGAATCTGCCTGCCAATTCAGGGGACATGGGTTCGATCCCTGGGCCAGGAAGATCCTACATGCCATGAAGCAAATAAACCTGTGTGCCACAACTACTGAGCCTGCACTCTAGAGCCCATGAGCCGAGAGCCCGTGCACTGCAACAAAGAGAAGCCACCACAATGAGAAGCCTGTGCACTGCAATGAAGAGTAGCTCCCACTCACCACAACTAGAGAAAGTCCATGCACAGCAACAAAGACCCAACACAGCCAAAAAATAAATAACTAATAAATACATTAAAAAAAAAAAAGACTCTACTAGCCAAGGCAACCTAGAGATTCAATGCAATCTTCATCAAAACACCAATGGTATTTTTCCTAGAACTAGAACAAATAATTGTAAAATTCATATGGAAACACAAATAGCCAAAACAATCTTGAGAAAGAAGAACAAAGCTGGCTCTCTCATGCTCCCTGATTTTGAACTGTACTACAAAGCTATAGTCATCAAAACATTTTGGTACTGACACAAACAAAAGACACATAGATCAATGGAACAGAATAGACAGCCCAGAAATAATCCTGCACACATGGTCAATTAACCTATGACAAAGGAGGCAAGACTATACAATGGGGAAAAGACAGCCTCTTCAATAAATGGTGTTGGGAAAACTGGATATCTACATGTAAAAGATTCAGAATAAGCTACTTTCTTATACCATATACAAAAATAAACTCAAAATGGATTAAAGACTTAAATATGAGACCTGAAACCATAAAACTCCTAGTAGAAAACATAGGCAATATGCTCTTTGACATTGGTTCTAGCAATATTTTTTTGGATATGTCTCTTCAGGCAAGGGAAATAAAAACAAAAATAAGCAAATAGGATTCATCAAACTAAAAAGGTTTTACACAATGAAGGAAACTATCAACAAGAGAAAAAGGCCACATACTAAATGGGAGACGATATTTGCAAATGATATATCTGATAAGGGGTTAATATCTAAAATATATAAAGAACACATATAACTCAAAGTCAAAAAGCCAAACAATCTGATTATAAAATGAGTATAGAACCTGAATAGAAATTTTTCCAAAGAATATATACAGACAGCCAGCAGACACGTGAAAATATACTCAGCATCACTAATCATCAGGGAAATGCAAAAGAAAACCACAATGAGATATCACCTCACATCTGTCAGAATAGCTATCATCAAAAAGACAACAAATAACAAGTGTTGGCTAGGATGAGGAGAGAAGGAAATCCTCATGCACTATGGGTGGGATTGTAAATCTGTTTGGTCACTATGGAAACAGTTATGGAGTTTCCTCAAAAAATTAAAAATAAAAATGTCATGTGATCCAGCAATTTCACTTGGGTATTTACTCAAAAAAATCCTACTAATTTGAAAAGATAAATACATGCCAATGTTCATTTCCACATTATTTACAATAGTCAAGGTATGGAAGCAACATAACTGTCCATCAATAGATGAATGGATAAAGAAGATCTGGAATACAGTGGAATATTATTCAACCATAAAAGAGAATGAAATCTTGTCTTTTGCAAAACATGGATGTATCTAGAAGGTATTATGCTAAGTGAAATAAATCAGACGGAGAAACACAAATACCAAATGCTTTCACTTAGATGTGGAATCCAAAAAAACAAAGGCAACAAAGAAACAAAACAAAATGAAAACAGACTCATAGATACAGAGAACAATCAGATGGTTGTCAGAAGGAAGGGAGTGGTGGGATGTGCTAAATAGGTGAAGGGAATTAAGAGGTACAAACCTCCAGTTATATAATAAATAAGTCACAGGGATGTATTTTACAGCATAAGAAGCATGGTTAATAATATTGCAATAACCTTGTATGGGAACAGATGGTTACTAGAATTATCATGGCAATCATTTCATAATGTATGCAAATGTCAAATCATCATGTAGTACACCTGAAACTAACTTAATATTGTACACCAACTATATTTCAATAAATAAAAGAAGTATTTGCATTCTATTATGCATGAAAGAAGGGAATCAGTGCTTTGTTTAACTTAATACAATCAATCCTTTTTTCTTTTTTCTCTGAGTGATGTCAGTTATTTTGGCATTTCTTGTTTCCTTAAGGTCATCAATAGCTGTTACAACAGATAAATCTCCAAATTTCAGTGGTTTAACATAATAAAAGTGTGTTTTTTCTCACATAACAATTCAATGAGAACATTTGGTACATAACTTTCCATGTAATGATTCAGGACAAAGAATCTTTCCATGTTCTGTCTACCACATCCCCTAAGGGTCTCATGGTGTTTTGTTTACAGCTTGGGAGAAAGGGGAAGTGAAAGTAGAGAAAGCACATCTACTTCTTTATCAATTTGGTTAAGAAGTGGTACATCTCTACTCATATTCCATTTATAAGAGGTAATTTTATGTCCCTCCCCCACCTACTAATATGCAGAGCAGAAAATGTAGTCATTTGAACAGCAGCTTCCTAAAAAATATTCTCCTGTATGGAATGGGAGCATGGATATTTACTAGACAGCTGAATGTGTCTGTCACAGTTTCCAATAGCTGGACATTTGGCCTCAGATAGACAAAATCATATGACAGTTATTGAATGAATGAATGAGTGTATTTATGTGCATGTTTACATATTTGAGGATATATGTGTTAATTGAACCTATAGAGACTACAGTGAACATCAGTTGTTTTAGTTTGTGGGATATTCCTTCCTACTGGTAACACATTTTTTATGGTTTGGCTAGAGCCACAAAACCCACTGCCAATTCAGGAACACATTGATCAGGCCTTGTGATTCAGAGTGGACTTGACCATTCCTCTGGTAGCTGTAATTGGTTCATGAACCAATCTGAGTTCTCCACAGGATTTAGTAGCTTAAAGGATGTAAATATAAGGCTGCCAGCAGCTATCATGCCCTTCATAAGAGTATTCATTAGAAAACCTCAGAGACCATTGGAGAAGACCTAGCCCAAAGTTATTTTATTTTCTCATCTTCATTTATCACATGTCCTTCTTACTTGTACTCTCTCTGGTATGGTTCCTAAAGAATGAGCAGCAAGAAGAGAAAAGAGATAATTAATAATGAGGACAAGTATATAAACAATGGAGGGGAGCATGTGCAGAAGATGCTGGCCTGGTTGGCAGCAGAGAGGGCAGAGGCTTAAAGGAAGATGTTGTTGCTCAGTAAGGTGTGGCCATACCAGAAAATATTTTTAAAGTTGGAAAAATTAGTGTGAGATTTCTTCTGTGGACAGTAGGTGAACATTAAGATTTTTGAAAAAAAGTAGAAATATTGAATCATAAAACAAGTAAGAATTTGTGAAACTTCAGAGTTAGGAACATATAGAGATCATTTTATCAAAATTTTTTTTCTCTATATTTAAATTCTGATTCAGAACTGAAAATTGGGTAATTAGAAGATAAATCAGCATCTTTGTGGGAAAATAAAAAATGGAATCATGCAGGGTGTTATCAGAGTGGGCTTGGGCTAGGAAACTGGCCCTGTATAAGAATTATAGTAATTAAAAGCATTCCATATAGAGTTCCAAAGTAAGGAAAAGTCATATGCACTTAGATTTCAGGTGAAAAAATGGAGATATGGTACCACTGACTAAAACAGAAAAGTTAAATAAGAATGCCAGTTTTGGAGAAATACCATCAGTTCTGTTTTAAAAGTATACACCCAGAGAATGTTGAGTTTCTGAGTATAGCAAATCACACAGGAAAATTTTCCAGTAGAACTAGTTATAGGGGACTTCCCTGGTGGTCCAGTGGTTAAGACTCTGCACTTCTACTGCAGGAGGTGTGGGGCAACTAAGATCCCACACGCTGTGTGGCATGGCCAGAAAATAAAAATGAACTAGTTATAGAGCATATAGTAAGGGCTAAGAACTACGATAAGTGATTTATTTACAGATACTATCAAATTTGATTCTCACAACACTGGTTTGGGTTCTCAATGAGAAGGTTTAATGGCTTTGCCTAAAGTCCCAGAACTACCAAGGGTCAGGGCTGGTAGTGAAGTCAAGACTCAGCTGTCTTCCAGGCTCATCCTCTCAATAATGACATCTCCCATTGTCCTGTCTTCCTGAAGATACTTTGGAGGAGTAACCAACATGACTCAGTGACCAACATGACTCAGTGACATATAGGCCCTGAAGGAGGTGAAACAGTCATTACTTCCAAAGTAAGGGTGTACATATGTATTTTTAAATCATTGGTACAGAGATGATTGTGTATCCTTTGAGAAGGGCATGGGGCAGTTCTCACGCTGTGGTAATGAAGTGAGGAATATAGAACAAAGACAAGATCTTAAGTATCTATACCCACAATAAGGTCCTGCACAGAAAAAAAGAACTAATAACAGGGTAGAAAAAGGAAACTCAGAGAAATTGGAAGACTTAGAAATGGCATGTTTTAAAGTATATAGTATCTTAGAAAGCCAGGAAGAAGAGGTTTAAAGAAGATGGATTTAATTACTCAGGTCTAAGGCAACAAAAAATCAAGGTACAATTGTGAAAAAATAGATTTGGCCATTATGATACCATGGGCACCTTAGTGAGTGCAGTTACTTAGTAATGTGGAGCAAGCCTGTGGTGGTGAAATAGAAAGATAAAGGTACAGAAATAGAAACAGTGGGTCTAATTCTGCCTTCACATGGATTTTTTTCCTTCATCTGCTTCTGTATCATATAATCATAACTGCATATAATTTATATTTCTACATTTGAAACTCTAATCAGAATATTCACTTCATTTAGACTTTGATCCTTTGCTCACTGGTTCTCTCAACTATTCTCAGGTCATCTGTCAGCTCATAAGCATCTCCATGCTCCAAAAAGAAGAGACGTTGCTGTCTATGTTCTAAATCCCAGTGACTTAGAACATGCAGAAATCCCTTAATGGGGAAACAGTGGGAAAGATCTGTGTAGTGATAAAGGAAAGAGGACAGACTTGGTAGAGCTTTTTAAAGGAATTTTGTCCTTTCCCTACTGTTACCTGTCTGATCACAAATCACTCACAGCCAGATGGAACTAGATTTGCATGATCTGATTTTCTGGCAAAGGCCAGACTTCTCTCACTTCTCAAAGAAAAGTATCCAGTCCTGCTGCAGAAGCAGCCGTCCTTTTAGATTTCAACATGGAATTTTTATGCTGTTTTGCTTGCTCCTCTTTGGTATTATAAAACAGTCAAGCAAGATGAATATGGCTGGTAATTTATACTAGTAACTTGCATTGAATTGTACTTGGATGACTTATTAAATGAAGGATATGATCAATATTACATCTGTCATAAATGAAAAACTCCACTTTTGAATGGATTTAATCCATTCATTGTTTTATGAGCAGAGTGGCCTCCATAGAGAGTCACAAATCCAAATAATGTCACTGAGTGATGGATTTTATGTTCTCTTCTCAGACATGGCTAAAAAATGTGTGAGATCCTTATGCAGAATGAGGGTTCCCCTTTGGCAAATCATTGAAGCACTGAAAGAATCTTTCATAGAAAAGTTTCATGAGACTATCAGGAAATGTCTTTGTTCAGCTGCAAAGATTATAAAAAGCAAGGAAATAAATGGCAGATGGGTAAATATGGCCTCAGATAAAAAGAACCTCTTGTTTCCTTACTAGTCCCTATGAAATCATTTAATGAAAGAGGCTAGATTTGGAAGTCTAAGGTTCCTTCACTTGGTTGATGTTGTTTAGCTCAATCACTGTGTTTTGCAACAATGACAAGGAAATTAAAAACCACAAAAGTTTCCTCATTTCCTTAACAATATTTCCTATTATACATAATATTTTGCATTAATTTGTAATTTGTAATGCTTAATCTCTTTTTGATGAACTATAATATCTTCCATATAAGACACAATCCATTTTGTGTAAACTCAACTCTAAGATAAAAATGGATGACAACCATTGTAGAGTTCTCTAGAACAATAGTAGTCATCCATTTTAAATTAATTTTAAATAAAATTAAAATTATTTAATTCTATAAGACATCGATGAGATAGGTTATATTATTGTCCCATTTTTAGACAAGAAAACTGAGAAATAAATATTATATTTTTTGTTTTGTTTACATATTGTCTGTGGCTGCTTTTTTAAAACTGAAGTATAGTTGATTTACAATATTGTGTTAGTTTCAGGTGTACTACAAAATGATTTGGTTTTATATACATATATATATTATATATATATATATATATATATATATATATATAAAATTCTTTTCCATCATAGTCTATTTACAAGAGAGTGAATGTAGTTCCCTGTGCTATACAGTAAATCCTTGTTGTTTATCTATTTTATATATGGTAGAATGCATCTGTTAATCCTATACTCCCAATTTATCCCTTACTCTCTTCCCCTTTGGTAACCATCAGTTTGTTTTCTATGTCTGTGAATCTGTTTCAGTTCTGTAAATAAGTTCATTTGTACTATTTTTTAGATTCCACATATAAGTGATATAATATTTGTCTTTTTCTGTCAGACTTACTTAATTTAGTATGATAATGTCTAAGTCCATTCATATTGTTACAAATGGCATTATTCCATTTTTTTATGGCTGGATAGAAAATATTTTTAAATTGCTTAATATCAAATAGCATGCATCAGAACTCCAGAACTCTCACTCTTAACCATTAAATATAATTCCTCATAAACCTCATAAATCACTTGTAGAAGAAAATTTCCCAGGGTGAATATACATTATTCTACTGATTAAAAGAGCTCATCAAGTGCCCAGTACAACAGATGAAAAAAATATCTCACCAAAGCTCATCTTTTTGAAATCTCACAATAGGAGTGAGGAATAGTAACTAGAGATTTTAGAAAGAATAAATATCACCTACAAAGGGATTTGTAAGCTTCAATGCTAAAAAATTTATACCCAGCCAAACTTTTAACCAATAGACAGTAGAATGAAGACATTTACAGACAACTATGGTCTCTGAAACTTTATCTGATATGTCACCTTTCTTAGGGAGTTCCTTGAGAGTGTACTACAGCAAAAACAAATGAGTAAGTAGAGAGGAAGAAACAGGTTTCAGGAAACCACAAATGAAACCCAAGAGAGCCGTAATAGGCCATCCCAGGAAGATGTCTGTGCCCCAGGCTCTGAGAACCTTGAGGCAGAACTGCATAAAATTCACTAAGGAAAAAGCTTACTCATTAAAATGTAAGAAATGATGGCATGTTTGTAAAGAAAAAAAAGAAAGAAAGAGGATTACTTTAAGTCATTTTCTTGGGGAATGGGAGAGAATGGATACTTCAGAAAGGGAAATTAATGGTTTGCTTAGAGTATATTGGGGAGGAGATTGGTTCAAGATGGTGGAGTAGAAGGACATGCACTCACTCCCTCTTGCAAGAGCACCGTAATCACAACTAACTGCTGAACAATCAACAACAGGAAGACACTGGAACTCCCCAAAAAAGATACCCCACATCCAAAGACAAAGGACAAGCCACAATGAGATGGTAGGAGGGGCACAATCACAAATAATCAAATCCTATAACTGCTGGGCAAGGGTGGTGACTCAAAAACTGGAGAACACATACCACAAGAGTCCACCCACTGGAGTAAAGGTACTAAGCCCCACGTAAGGCTTCCCAACATGGGGGTCTGGCAATGGGAGGAAGAATTCTTAGAGAATCAGACTTAGAAGTCTAGCAGGATTTGATTGCAGGACTTCAACAGGATTGGGGAAAACAGAGACTTCACTCTTAGAGGGCACACACAAAATAGTGTGCACATCAGGACCCAGGGAAAGGAGCAGTGACCAGACCTACCTGCTAGTGTTGGGGGGTCTCCTGCAGGTAGGGGGTGGCTGTGGCTCACCATGGGCACAAGGACACTGGCAGCAGAAGTTCTGGAAAGTGCTCCTTGGCATGAGCCCTCCCAGAGTCCATCATTAGCCCAACCAAAGAGCCAGGTAAGCTCCAGTGCTGGGTCACCTCAGGCCAAAAAAACAATAGGGAGGGAACTCAGCCCCACCCATCAGCAGAGAAGCAGATTAAAGTTTTACTGAGCTCTGCCCACCAGAGCAACACCCAGCTCTACCCACCAGCAGTCCCTCTTATTAGGAAGCTTTCAAAAGCCTCTTAGACAGCCTCATCCACAAGAGGGCAGGCAGCAGAAGCAAGAAGACTTTTTATTCTGCAGTGTGTGGAATGAAAACCACATTCACAGAAAGATAGACAAAATGAAAAGGCAGAGGGCTATGTACCAAATGAAAGAACAAAATAAAGCCCCAGAAAAACAACTAAATGAAGTAGAGATAAGAAAACTTCCAGAAAAAGAATTCAGAATAATGATGGTGAAGATGATCCAGACCTCAGAAAAAGAATGGAGACAAAGATTGAGAAGGTGCAAGAAATGTTTAACAAAGACCTAGAAGAATTAAAGAACAACAAAAAAAGAGATGAACAATACAATAACTGAAATAAAAAATACACTAGGAGGAATCAATAGCAGAATAACTGAGGCAGAAGAACAGATAAGTGACCTGGAAGACAGAATTATGTAAATCACTGCCATGGAACAGAATAAAAAAAAAAAAAAGAATGAAAAGAAAAGAAGACAGCCTAAGAGACCTCTGGGACAGCATTAAATGCAACAACATTTGCATTATAGGGTTCCCAGAAGAAGAAGAGAGAGAAAAGGGGCCCAAGAAAATATTTAAAGAGATTATAGTCGAAAAATTCCTTAACATGGGAAGGGAAATAGCCACTGAAGTCCAGGAAGCACAGAGAGTTCTAGGCAGGATAAACCCAAGGAGAAACATGCCAAGATACATAGTATTAAATTGACAAGATTAAAGACAAAGAAAAATTATTAAAAGCAAGAAGGGAAAAATGACAAATAACATACAAGTAAACTCCCATAAGATTAACAGCTGATTTCTCAACAAAAACTCTACAAGCTAGAAAGGAGGGGCATGATATATTTAAAGTGATGACAGGGAAGAGCCTACAACCAAGATTACTCTACCTGGCAAGGATGTCATTCAGATTTGATGGAGAAATCAAAACCTTTACAGAAAAGCATAAGCTAAAAGAATTCAGCACCACCAAACCAGCTTTACAGCAAATGCTAAAGGAACTTCTCTAAGTGGGAAACACAAGAGAGGAAAAGGAACTACAAAAACAAACCCATAACAATTAAGAAAATGGTAATAGGAGCATACATATTGATAATTACCCTAAATGTGAATGGATTAAATGCTCCAACCAAAAGAAAAAGACTCACTGAATGGATACAAAAAAGAGACCCATAGGGCTTCCCTGGTGGTGCAGTGGTTGAGAGTCCACCTGCCAATACAGGGGACACGGGTTCATGCCCCGGTCTGAGAAGACACCACATGCCGTGGAGAGGCTGGGCCCGTGAGCCATGGCTGCTGAGCCTGCATGTCCAGAGTCTGTGCTCTGCAACAGGAGAGGCCACAACAGTGAGAGGCCCACGTACCGCAAAAAAAAAAAAAAAAAAGAGACCCATATATATGCTGTCTACAAGAGACCCACTTCAGACTTAGGGACACATACAGACTGAAAGTGAGGGGATGGAAAAAGATATTCCATGCAAATGGAAATCAAAAGAAAGCTGGAGTAGCAATACTCATATGGGACAAAATGGACTTTAAAATAAAGAATGTTATAAGACACAAGGAAGGACTCTACACAATGATCAAGGGATTAACCCAAAAAGAAGATATAACAATTATAAATACATATGTACCCAACCTAGGAGCACCCCAATACATAAGGCAACTGCTAACCACTATAAAAGAGGAAATCGACAGTAACACAATAATCATGGGGGACTTTAACACCTCACTTACACCAATCGACAGATCATCCAGACAGAAAATTAATATGGAAATGTAAGCTTTAAATGACACAATAGGCCAGATAGATTTAATTGATATTTATAAGACATTCCATCCAAAAACAGCCGATTACACTTTCTTCTCAACTGCACATGGAACATTCTCCAGGATAGATCACATCTTGGGTCACAAATCAAGCCTCAGTAAATTTAAGAAAATTGAAATCATATCAAGCATCTTTTCCAACCACAACACTATGAGAGTAGAAATCAATTACAGGGGTAAAAATGTAAAAAACACAAACACATGGAAGCTAAACACTACGTTACTAAATAACCAAGAGACCACTGAAGAAATCAAAGAGGAAATCAAAAAATACCTAGAGAAAAATGACAAAACATGATGATCCTAAACCTATGGGATGCAGCAAAAGCAGTTCTAAGAGGGAAGTTTATAGCGATACAATCCTACCTCAAGAAACAAGAAAAATATCAAACAATCTACATTTATACTTAAAGGAACTGAAGAAAGAAATAAAAACAAAACCCAAAGTTAGTAGAAGGAAAGAAATCATAAAGATCAGAGAAGAAATAAAAACAAAGGAAACAATAGCAAAGATCAATAAAACTAAAAGCTGGTGTTTTGAGAAGATAAACAAAATTGATAAACCTTTAGCCAGACTCATCAAGAGAAAAAGGGAGAGGAATCAAATCAATAAAATTAGAAATGAAAAAGGAGAAGTTACAATTGACACCACAGAAGTACAAAGCATCATAAGAGACTACTACAAGCAACTCTATGCCAGGAAAATAGAAGAAGTGGACAAATTCTTAGAAAGGTATAACTTTCCAAGACTGAACCAGGAAGAAATGGAAAATATGAACAGACCAATCACAAGTAATGAAATTGAAACTGTGATTAACAATCTTCCAACAAACAGAAATCCAAAACCAGATGGCTTCACAGGTGAATTTTATCAAACATTTAGAGAAGAGCTAACACCCATTTTTCTCAAACTCTTCTAAAAAACTGCAGAGGAAGGAACACTCCCAAACTCATTCCACGAGGCCACCATCACTTTGATAACAAAACCAGACAGAGATACTACAAAAAAAAGAAAATTACAGACAAATATCACTGATGAATATAGATGCAAAAAATCCTCAAAAAATACTAGAAAAGAACACATTAAAAGGATCATAAACCATGATCAATTGAGAGTTATCCCAGGGATGCATGTTTCTTCACTATATGAAAATCAATCAACGTGAAAAACCATATTCACAAACTGAAGAATAAAAACCATATAAATATCTCATTAGATGTAGAAAATGCCTTTGACAAAATTCAACACTGATTTATGATAAAATCACTCCAGAAGGTGGGCATAGAGGGAAACTACCTCAGCATAGTAAAGGCCATATACAACAAACCCACAGCAAACATTATTCTCAATGGAGAAAAACTGTAATCATTTCCTCTAAGATCAGGAAAAGGACAAAGATGTCCACTCTCACCACTATTATTCAACATATTTTTGGAAGTCTAGCCATGGCAATCAGAGAAGAAAAAGAAATAAATGGAATACAAATTGGAAAAGAAGAAGTAAAAGTGTCACTGTCTGCAGGTGACATAATACTACACGTAGATAATCCTAAAGATGCCACCAGAAAACTACTAGAGCTAATCAATGAAATGGCTAAATTTGCAGGATACAAATATAATGCACAGAAATCTCTTGCAATCCTATACACTAACAACGAAAGATCAGAAAGAGAATTTAGGGAAACAATTCCATTCACCATTGCAACAAAAAGAATAAAATACCTAGGAATAAACCTACCTAAGGAGGTTAAATACCTGTACTCAGAAAACTATAAGACTTTGATGAAAGAAATCAAAGATGACACAAACAGATCAAGAGATATACCATGTTCTAGGATTAGAAGAATCAATATTGTGCAAATGATTATACTACACAAAGCAATCTAGAGATCCTATGCAATACCTATCAAATTACCAGTGACATTTTCCACAGAACCTGAACAAAAAATCTTAAAATTTGTATGGAGACACAAAAGACCCTGAATTGCCAAAGCAGTCTTGAGGGAAAAAACAGAGCTGGAGGAATCAGACTCCCTGACTTCAGACTATAGTACAAAGCTACAGTAATAAAGACAATATAATACTGGCACAAAAACAGAAATATAAATCAATGAAACAGTATAGAAAGTCCAAATATAAACCCACACACCTATGGTCAACTAATTTATGACAAAAGAGGTAAGGATATACAATGGAAGCAGACAGTCTCTTCAATAAGTGGTGCTGGGAAAACTAGACAACTACATGTAAAAGAATGAAATTAGAACACTCTCTAGCACCATACACAAAAATAAACTCAAAATGGATTAAAGACCTAAATGTAAGACCAGACACTATAAAACTGCTAGAGGAAAACTTAGGAATAACACTCTTTGACATAAATTACAGCAAGATCTTTTTTGATCCACCTCCTAGAGTAATGGAAATAAAAACACAAATAAACAAATGGGACCTCATGAAACTTAAAAGATTTTGCACAGCAAAGGAAACTATAAACAAAACGAAAAGACAAACCTCAGAATGGGAGAAAATATTTGCAAACTAATCAACGAACAAAGGATTAATCCCCAAAATATATAAACAGCTCATGCAACTCAATATTAAGAAAAACAAACAACCCAATCAAAAAATGGGCAGAAGATCTAAACAAACATCTTTCCAAAGAAGATGTACAGATGGCCAAGAGGCACATGAAAAGCTAACGTCACTAATAGAGAAATGCAAATCAAAACTACAATGAGGTATCACCTCGCACCAGTTAGAATGGTCATCATCAGAAAATCTATAAATGACAAATGCCGGAGAGGGTGTGGAGAAAAGGGAACCCTCTTGCACTGTTGGTGAGAATGTAAATTGGTACAGCCACTATGGAGAACAGTATGGAGGTTCCTTAAAAAATTAAAAATAGAATTACCATGTGACCCAACAATCCCACTACTGGGCATATACCCAGAGAAAACCATAATTCAAAAAGACACATGCTCCCCAATGTTCATGCAACACTATTTACAATAGCCAGGTCATGGAAACAACCTAAATGTCCATTGACAGATGAATGGATAAAGAAGATGTGGTACATATGTACAATGGAATATTACTCAGCCATAAAAAGGAATGAAATTTGGTCATTTGTAGAGACGTGAATGGACAGACTGTCATACAGAGTGAGGTTAAGTCAGAAAGAGAAAAACAAATATCGTATATTAATGCATATATGTGGAATCTAGAAAAATGGTACAGATGAACCGATTTGCAAGGCAGAAATAGAGACACAGATGTACAGAACAAATGTATGGACACCAAGGGGGGATTTGGGGGGCATGAATTGGGAAATTGGGATTGACCTATATACACTAATATGTATAAAATAGGTAAGTAATAAGAACTAATAAGAACCTGCTGTATAAAAAATAAATAAAATAAAATTTAAGGTTAAAAAAAAGAAAGAATCAAGAATGGTCAGAAGTAAGAAAAAGTTATTTTGAAACAGAAGTTATTACCAGTTGAGAGAATTTTATCTTGTGCTTCTAAGATGACCGTGGTAGAAATTTATTTTATATTTCCGATTAGGCCACTCCCAAGGTACTTTTTTTCTAATCACTTTTGCTGGTTGGAAAGGAACTTTCTTGTGGGTGATTCAGAATGAAGGAGGAGGGATGCTAAAGAGCTTTCCTTCTCTACCCCTGCCATCTTTACCCTTCACCCTTCCCCCTGGCCCTATCGCCTAGAGGAGAAAGAGACTAGATTCTGAAACAGAATCGGCCAAAATGGCCTGGATCTAGAGTAACATTTTCTGCAAATTTCCAAGTCTATGCTCGCATTGTGGGAGGGAATTCATCAAGGAGGGATGAGGAGAGACACTTTTAATAAAGGAATCAACATTTCAATTTGGAGTAGGAGTTAGTCAAGTCAAAGTGAGCAGTAGGGAAAATTTTCCAGGCTGAGGGAATAGCTTTGTCAAGAAGTGAGGAGACCATTTCATGTTCTGATAAAGTGTTCTGTGTGACTACATTGTGAAAGATCTCAATTCACGTGAGAAAAATACACCAAAAAGAAAGAGAGCAGTTCAGAAAATCCTTGCTGAAGGAATGGACTCCTCAAACCTGAGCTATTCAACATGAAACAGTTCTGAATCCATGTCCAAACATAGGGAATTTGGATGTTCCAATATTTTTTTAAAAAAATGAGAAAAGAGAACAAAAAAATGTGAATGGAGAAATAAAACTTTACATAAAAAATCCACAAAGCAAGAAAAATGTTGGAAAGCAAATGGGATCACACTGAGTAAAGATAGTTCCTATAGTGTTCAAACATGTTGAAGAATTAGCTATAGATTTGCAAGACCGAAGTCACATTAAGAGCATTATGAACTATTTTCTCACTATGAAAGTCATGGATGTTGGATGTTCACATTTAACAAGGTAGGATTAGTGACCCACAGGGTGCATGTGCTGTGGCTTCAGGTGATACTTAATGGGAAGAATGTGTCCTAGGACCAAGTCAGGAAATATATGGCCTTTTCACAATCACAGTACATATCAAGGTAGCCAGGCCAATAGAGAGAGACCTGAAGTGAGGCTCGCTAAAATAGAGTAGATCGCTTAAATTCTGGTCAAAATAACACTCATTTGAAGACAATAACTGCCTTTGAAATCTGAACAATGAGAGTTAAGAAACAAAACAGGATTGATTCAGGACATTTTCTGATCCATACCAGGATTGCATCAAAAGAACTGTGTTTCTTACTCTAGTGGTGTACAAGCTGTGTGTTTTCACATAGAGGTTTTATTGCTGCTTATGCTTTCTTATTAATCATATTCCATATATTTTGGCGGCCTGTGTACTGTGCTTTTGTTTTATATCCATGAGATGAGAGAAAATTATTCAGGAAGCAAGTCAGCCATCATTTTTGACAAAATATTCTCAAACATCTTATGGGAGCTCCTCCGCCCTCCAGAAGGAAACACAATTGACTTTAATATCAAAGTCACAGTTGTAGGGAGTACAGCTTTTACTAAGATGAAAAGATTGAGGCCTAAAGTAAAGAAGGTCAGGAGGAAGCAAGTTAGGGTTTAAGGAGAACTGGAAGCCTTTGAGAAGCACATATGCGCAATGGATTTTACTGGGCTAGAAGTTTGGGGACAAACATTAGTATGAAAAAAAATGGGCATTTATCTATAATTTAATTTAATTTTATGCAGAGGCATATATTCCCTGAAAATCCAAGTGGTTGAGGATTCTGTGACTTGAGGCTTCAGTCATTCCTCTTTCCCTCAAGGACATAATTAACATTATTATTACTGAAATATAACTAACAAATATTTTTAAAGTATTCACTAGTTATCTATATATAATGGCTCTAGGATAGAATGTTTCTCTTTGAAATAACAGAATTTTTAAAAAGCAGAATAAAGAGCAGTTATTTCTTTTTTTTTTTTTTTTTTTTTTTTTTGCTGTACGCGGGCCTCTCACTGTTGTGGCCTCTCCCGTTGCGGAGCACAGGCTCCGGACGCGCAGGCTCAGTGGCCATGGCTCACGGGCCCAGCCACTCCACGGCATGTGAGATCTTCCCAGACCGGGGCACGAACCCGTGTCCCCTGCATCGGCAGGAGGACTCTCAACCACTGTGCCACCAGGGAAGCCCAAGAGCAGTTATTTCTTAAAAATAAAAAAGGGAAGATACACAAACTCTATTACATTTTTTTATTACAAATAGATTATAAATTCCTCTTACAAAATTAAGGAAGTACAGGTTAGAAAAACTGTACAGTTTAAAAAAAAACTTTGAATCACATCATACCTAGCTTTTTAATCTGCTTTTTCATTTATACTTATATATCATCAAGAGTAAAGAGTCAGATACTTGGCTTCCTTTTACTCCCCCCTTTCATTTATTTCTTTCATAGTCAATAGAGCTGGTTTCAGATATTTTCTCTCAATTTTTAAATTTATCAAAGCTTCAAAGGTTAGCAAGGGAAAACACTAATCTGTATACATAGACAATGCAAAACTAAAATAAAGACTGTCCTCATTTTGGCAAAGAATTAAAACACTTAATACTGCTATGGGAAGAAAAATAGTCATTTCTTTTGATTGAAATACTAAACAATCTATGCAATTATCTAGTAAGAATAAAAATCCAGTAAGATGACCAATAATGCTCTCTCTACTTTATATTAATACCCATTAGGCATTACAGAGGAAAAGAAGACTCAACATCCTCTTTTTTTTTCCACATTCAGGTTTATGTTATTAAAATAAACAGATTACTTACAGTGGAGAATTTGTCTTGTGTTTCCAAATTCAATCTGATTGGGTAGTATTAAGCCTAGGAGCTTATTAGGAAACCTTTAAAAATAAGCTTATTCTCATTTCTGCTTGAATAAAACATTATTGTGAAATAAATCTCTTAGATGTGCAATTATATTATGTACATGTCTTAAACTTTATTTTACCTATTTATTTATTTACTTACTTCAAGTATATCCTGAACAGGTGTTACCTTTGTGGTCTAAATGTTAGTGAATTGTCATAAGTAAAAGTCAGTGGGCAACCAGGACTTCTGGAATATGAACTCAATCCCTCTCACTTTAATATGTCAGCCTACAGTGCTAACATATGTGAGTATATCTGCCATTGCCCTAAGAGCATATCACACCCCCTATGCCTATCCTTCCTCATTAGATTGGAAGCTCCCTGAGGATTGGGATCTTATCTTTCACGCCTTCATGTCATCTTCACTTCCTATCAAAACAATGGAAGTGTAGCAAAGTTGAACAAATATTTGCTAAATGAATTAATATATGTCATTCATTCACACCAGGTCATCAAACTACTTTTTTTGTTGACTTAGTGAGTATATGTCTTCAAACATGTCTGTTAGAAAGAATACCAACCCCTGAAAAAATGTAACACTATTTGAAATGTTCTATTTTATCACCACTCTGTTTATCTGTTCTCAAGGACTCATGGCTAAGGCGTTTTAGACAGGAAAATAGAACATACCATGAAAATGAAGATAGTTTAAGATAAAACTGACCCTCACACTTATCCCATGCAAAATCAAATTAAGCCCTCCACACATATATACACTAACAAACGTAAGGTAGATAGCTAGTGGGAAGCAGCCGCATGGCACAGCGATATCAGCTTGGTGCTTTGTGACCGCCTGGAGGGGTGGGATAGGGAGGGTGGGAGGGAGGGAGACTCAAGAGGGAAGAACTATGGGAACATATGTATATGTATAACTGATTCACTTTGTTATAAAGCAGAAACTAACACACCATTGTAAAGCAATTATACCCCAATAAAGATGTTAAAAAAACAAACAAACAAACAAATTAAGCCCTCCATATCTGATCCGGTTATTGAAATGGATGGCAGATAATCCCACAGAAGGATGATACTAATAAATAAATTTTGGGCTCCCAACGACAAGGTAGGGAGAATTTGTATATTTCTCTCAATCTTTTTTCTGGTATTTTTAGAACTTAATCTTCTACATTTGGGTCAACAAAGTTGGGAAGGGTCAACAACTCCCAAGAATAAAGGAGAAAGTAATAAGGTGGTTGTGGGGCTTTGTGGACTATAATTGAAATCCTTACTTTTTAACAGGAAAATTACTTTTACCCACATTTTTCTTTAGAGCTAAACAGACCCTTGAACTATACTTGAATCCCTCTCTTTAATATGTAGCAATACCATGCTTTTTTTGCTAAGAAAGCTGCACTGTGTTAGTGCAGCTAACACAGTTAGTGCAAAGTTGAGATGCAAGACTGGGTTGAATATCAAAATGTGTTTCTTTGTAGACATGTTGTGCCGGTTGAATCACCTATACACAAGGGAATTATTTACTTCATTTTAATTTATTTAAAATATCTTAGAAACCATTTGATGGCAAACCATTTTCACTGAAAAGGAAATAGTGACATCTGGTGGAATATTTTTATCTAAAAGCTTAGCCATTAACATTTCTACTCCCTCAAAATAAATGTTTAAAATATACATTCTTTCCCTGGAGAACAAATGTGCCTTTGTAATGGAACTGGCATTTGCTATATATCATGATGTTACATTATGGTTCCAATACCAGTAACTAATTCCCTTCTTAAAGTAAAAAACATGGAGATTCTTCAGTTAATGTCCACAGCAATAAATCTTAAAAAAAAAAACCAAAAACTGATTACAAGGATTTGAGTCTTCTATCATTCTAGCCATTTGAGCAATACAATCTGAAAGTCACAAGCAATATGGTATGTACAGAGATATGTAAACATACTTGTATATGTATATGTGCATATATGTGTATGTATATATTAATTATATATTATATGCTTATGTATATATTAATTATATGTTATATTATTATATTATATTAATTATATAGTATATGTGTATCTAATATGTGCATACACATATATAACTATATATAATTATACGTACATACACATATATTAATTATATATTAATATTAATTATGTATTTACACTTTATATATTTAATATAATCATATATATATACAATATAAAAACATAATTTGTGAGGTCAGGTAACCTGGAGAAAAGTGAAACATGCTTTTATAATGCTCAAGAGGGCTTAACCCAGACCATAATGAACTTGCAAATATTCAAATGCCTGTGTAGCATATAATTTTAAAATTAATTTATAATTGAGTATGAATAGTGAACCATGAAGTAGTCATAAATTACAGTACTGAATGATGGTCTAGCCTGGTGCCCACATAGCAGCCACAAAGGGTAAATGTTTCCATGATTACTAATTGTACTACATGTCCTGGAATGTGAGTCATTTGTAGCTACTGTGTATTGCAAATTCTAAGTCAAATAAAGCCAAAGATCTCGTCTAGGTTACATGGTTCTTAAGAGGTAGTTTAGATCTTAGACTTGGATTCCCACAGACCTGGATTAGAATCCTGGTTTCAAATTGGTTAAGTCATTTAATTTCTCTGTATCCCCATTAGTAAAATGGGGACAAAGGTGCAACTGAGTTGTTGTAAGTATGAATGGAAAAATATATGTAAAACACTTTAGCAGAGTGACTGGAAAATAATGCTTATTTTGCAACAGTTATGATTACTCTTATTACTCCCTTTCTGTGTCACACGTTGTATAATACATTGTGTAACACAGTATGTTGTATCACATATTTATTTTTGTGTAAAAATTTCTGACCTTAAGTACAAAGGTCAAAGCTACACAGCACTTGAGAGCTTGGAGTCTAGAGCAAAATCAGAATGTGGTTCAAATCTTGGCTCTGTCATTTACTGTGTGGTCTTGGGAAAGTTACTTAATTTTTCAGTGACCCAGTTTCATCAGTTATAAAATGAGGATAAAACTTTATCTTACCTCATACAGTTTTATTATGAGAACTTATTGTGAGGTTTTATTGTGAGGATTAAATGGTTTATGCATGTGAAGCTTTAGAGCACTGCCTGGCAGAAGGTAAGAGCTTTATAAATATTACCTCTTAGTATTGCATTATCTAAAATGTAATAACACAGAAAACAAAGAGAACACTTGGTCTACTATTCCAAATAATTTCAGTGGATGTGAGTGGAGAAGTTGATCTAAATTTGACTCCTAAAGTACAAATAGCCCAGAAGAGAATTCCGTGGCCTCTGTCACTGATCACTTCAGCTTGCTTATCCATTGATGAGTATATGTACTCAACTGAAATGTGTAATTGATTTTTCCTTCTTATGTATATATGATCTCACCTTGGGCCTAAATTATGCTCACTGTTGGGATTCAGACATCACTGGATATCTCTGGATGACAGGAAGAAATTGCGTTGGGGTAGTATTGTGAGTTGGACCTAGATGGTAAATAGAAGCCAAATCAAAAAGGGCCTTGAGTATTAAGCTTATCTATCAAATGGGAAAGTTGTAATGCATAGACTCTTGTTCTGTGTCTTTCATGTAGCGTTTGCTGTAATGGACGTAAAGCCCTTTCTCCTATATCACGTGGAAAAGTAGAAGCTCAGGATTGGGTGAAACGAACTCCTAATTCCAATCTGAGGCAGGAATCCTGTCAAAGTTCCTCTTGAGTGATTGTCCGTTCTCTGCTTGAACACCTCCTGTGACTGAGAACCATCACCTCTTGAGATATCACATTACGCCTTTTAGAAAGTAATTACTGTAACTAAAGTCAAACATGAAATATTGAGCAACCCATTTATCTCCCCTCTTCATCTTCAAAATCCAAGTAAAACAAGTAAAGAATTGCTTTTTTTAAAATTCCACAAGAGCAAAGAGCCAGGGATGTTAATTAAACTTTGGAAGCTGATTTGACAGAATAGAGAAATGAGAAACTCAAGTCTGCAAGGCAGAAGACAAACCATGGAAAGGCTCATGTACATCTGAAGTGTGATGTGGGGCTGAAAATGAGAACTTATTGAAAGGCTGTTTAAAAAGAGTCAGACACCCAGATTCTCTCCCTCACCTCATAAAGCCAGAGAACTGTCCTCCCTCTCACCCAGGCATATTGAATTCCTTTCTGAAGATGTTGAACAATAAAGATTGTCAACACTTGGACACCAGGCAGAGGGGATGGTGGAGGTGAAGCACCTTCTGAAAACAAGGGGATTAAGTGTGGTTCTGTATATTGAACACTGAGCCTCTCAAAAGGCCTTCCAGCACAGTAGTCACCACCCAACTCCTTCCCCAATTTCATCTGTGGAAATTTACCAGCCCAAGAGAAATATCTCTGATACTGATACTTAAGGATCTCCCTAAGTGATCACTCTCCCAAAATAATCACCTTGTGGTAAGGTCTACCATTTGCCTAACCTCACGCACATCACAGAATTTAATTGCCTTGCTGTTGTGGATTCTGTAGTGTATTATCTAGATTCTCTCTTTAGGACTGAGGTGATGCTCCTAGTTGCTGGATGTATCAGTGGCTTATGGATCATAGCTGATTTCCTCTTAGGAAATCACCCCAAATGAAGAGAGTTGCCTTGCCCAGAGGACTAGCCCAAATCCATTGATTTGTAGATGATTACAGTCTTTCCTGGAGCACATCCCAAATTCAACAATTTGTAGATGTGAAGCAAAGAGGTCTGGCCCTCTTGCCTCAATTTAGTCCATCTCTCATGTGTTATCCCAATACCAGAGCTTTCCTTGTGTTTGCCTGATAACTGATTGAAACCATATTCTCACCCAATTTCTCTCTCTCCCCTTCAGGTGTTGATCCCAAGAAAATCCTGAGTAAACCTGCTGCACAATCTATTTTCCAGGGAACCTAATCTAACAGACTCACTCTAGAATATGAGAGGATGTCCCAGCCTTTAGTTTTTAGGAAAGACTCTAACATGAAACGCTGAGTACAAATCAATGCACAGTGAGGAGGAAAAAAAGGAACTTGAAGGAGAAAGGCAATACAGAGAATATTAATACTAAATTATTCTCAAAGATAATACTTCATTCATAAAATGAAAAACAGGTTGCTCTAAGAACAGAACTTTCAGAGAACAAAGACAAGCTCTTGAGAATTAAAAATACAGTAACAGAAATAAAAATTTTGATAGCCTGAAAGATAGAATTGTGGAACTCTTCAGAATATAGAACAAAATACAGAGAGATGGAGAATAAGAAAGATAGCATGAGAAACTTCGATCTGGGAGGCACAACATTTTACTAGAAAAGTAATTTTAAAAATAGAAAAGTTCTTTAAAAAACTAATAGAGAACATGAGAAAATTTCTCTGAACTGAAGGCCAAGAGTTTCTAAAGTATCCACACAATCAATAAAAAATTCCACATTAATGCAAATCGCTGAGAAATTTCAGACTAGAAAGTATAAAGAGAATTTACTGAAAACTTTCCAGAAGGAGAATAAGCAAATAAATGCAACATATATGCAAAGGATAGTCTCAGGCTTCTTACCAACAATCCTGAAAGTTAGAAAACAATGATGAAAGCCATGCCTTTAAAATTTGAGGGAGTGTAATTTCCAATCCAGAATTCTAAGCCCAGGAATACTCTGAATCAACTTTAGGAAAGAATAGGGACATTTTCAGCTGGTCAAGTTTCAAAAATTTTATTTATTATACGTGAGGAAGCTTACTGGAAAAAATGTTCCATTAAAATAGGGAAATAGAACAAGAAAGAGGAAACTGTAAAATTCAAGAAATAGGTAAAGGGTATTGAAAGGACCACAGGTGCATCAAGATAGGAGCCAGTGAGCTGAAGACCCCAAAGAGAATTTTGCTAAGAGAAAAGGGCACTGAAAGATTGACCAACATGTTTTACTGCATTGATTGAAGCCTTGCATCTCTGATGGAGAGTTTGAGGATGAATTAATAAAAGCACCCAGGGGAAATAGCAAAAATAGGATAATCATTAATTCTAAGGAAAACAAGACATTGTATAAGACAGAAAATATCATCTTAATACTTTATGTGACTCAATCATGAGCTATTTATATAAAGTACATTCTGAATATTGATTTAACCAGAAACAGTTATTTAACTATGCTGAGAGAAGGGGAGAAGAGGGACAAGGTGATAGAGAAATAAATTCCCATTTTCTATAGTAGAAGTCATTAGATTTAATGTTTTTAAAGCAGAATATGCATGATATTTAGAAAACAGAAGGAAATACTGGAAACATAAGTGAAAATAGTCCCTAGAGGTTGCTCTGGGGAGCAAGGATTATGGTGGGCAGAGAGAAGATAACTGTTGTTTTAAATTACATGCTTTGCAGTGTTATTTGTTTCTGTAAACTCTGTGTGTGTGAATTACTTTGATAAACATTTTTTAAAAAATAAACATTTACAATAAAATTTCTTTCTTGTTCTGACCTAATATCTGTCTCTCTACCTTCTGGTCCTAATTACACTCTCTGTGACTCAACATATAAAAAAATTAAGACTTTCTCTTCACCATGACTATCCTTCAAGTACTTTAAACCAGAGCTCTTATTCTTCCTTCAGTTTGCATTTATAAGGGCTAAAATCTCCTGTTTCATTCAACCGCACTTTACGTGAAACCATTTGCTTCCCTGACTTGATTGCTTTTCTCTGTACTCAATGGAGAGGTATCTGGAGCTGAGGAAGATACTCTGGAGATAAGTCTGGCTAATTTACAGCAACATTATCACTTCTTTCATTCTGTACATTATAATCCATTAAAGGCAACAAAGATCACATTAACTATCTTAGAATCCAAAACACATTAATGCTTCATAGTGAAATCTTAAAGTCTCTTCTGCGCATATTATTTTTAAGTCACCTATCCTACAGGTAGAATTTGCTGTGTAGATCTTTTTTTTTTTTTTTTTGTCTTGGTAGAGAGCCTTATATTTACCTCTGTTAATGTGTAACTTATTAAAGTCACCTTATCATCAAACTGAAAAGAAAATATATTTGGCTCTTGATCTATTCATAGACGGTATTAGCTATCTCTTCCAAATTTGTGTCACATAAAAGTGATAGCTGTACTTTCAATTCAGGTCTTGAGTAAAAATGGCAAACACCACCAAACCTAGCAAGACAGAGCCCTTCAGCCACTGGAACACGTGTTTCAGGTTACCAACCATCTGTTAGTCAGCTTTAAGTTACAACTTGTTCAACTGTTACAATATCATCGAATCTGGCCCAGAGCCAGATACACCAAGTAGGTAACAGTCCTATATTTTAGTCATTTTATTAGTCCAGTCATTAAAAAGATAAATTAATATAATTAAATGTATTACTCTTTATTCTGATACAAATTATTATGAAACAAATACAAGCAGCTACTATCATTCCTACTTCATTAGCTATTCAGACACAGAGCCGTCATTTGGCTTGTCTGTTATAGTGACAGACCTGGATACAAGGTGTTTTTTTTGCGGTACGCGGTTCTCTCACTGTTGTGGCCTCTCCCATTGTGGAGCACAGGCTCCGGACGCGCAGGCTCAGCAGCCATGGCTCACGGACCCAGCTGCTCCGCAGCATGTGGGATCTTCCCAGACCGGGGCACAAACCCATGTCCCCTGCATCGGCAGGCGGACTCTCAACCACTGCGCCACCAGGGAAGCCCTGGATACAAGTTTTGATTTTGGCTCCTGACTTCAAGCCCTATTCTTTAGAAGTGTCTTTGAATATATTATTATTGCTGTTGTTGCTGTTGTTATCTTAATGTGAGTTTGTAAGCCAAAGATTTTTATCTTCATTTTCATACCCTGAAATCCCACGTGCATATAGCATAGCTCAGTCCTGGAGGTCACGCCATAGATATTTACATTTTAACGCGCAAACCCTGGCCTCCCCAGGCCCAGCTATTCCCATTGCTTTCTGACAACTGACTGAAGATACAGCTTTAAGCCTTTAGATGTTCCTAGGCAAAGAGTCTGTACTTTGACATTTGCATTTATCTCATTATGTTTGACTGGCATATTGAGATCCATAAGCTTGTGGTTAATACACTGTCAAGGATTCTTAATTAAGCTGGTTGTACAAAAAAGGCATCAGAGTCTCTTGAGAAATGTATAATCTTTGCCAGTCATTCACTATGAATTTGCCTTGTTGCCCTGGTGGTATAACAGTAGCACTACAGGGAAGATTGGAGGCTTGACATAACAACCAAAGGCTTGTAACCTGGTTCTGCCATTTGAGTTGGGAGGCAAGGAAAACTGTCATGATAGAGAGGAGAGACATGCAGAATACCTAAGTTCATATTCCCTATGGACAAATGAAACAGAAAAACAAAATATATCACAGGCAAAGCTGCCAGTTGTCATACTCCAGGGAATTAGTGAACATTAACATGTTTACTTTTTACTTACTTTTTCCTACTAGCCTTTTCATGAAATCAGGGAAGCTGAGGCAAAAAACATATCTCTACTGAATCAAAGTCACATATATGTGACTGTGTACTGTAAGGCAGTGGGTCTCAAAGTTTGCTGCAGGGACAAGCAGGACCAGTATCAGCTGGCAATTTAGAAATGCAAATTCTCGGGCTTCCCTGGTGGCGCAGTGGTTGAGAGTCCGCCTGCCGATGCAGGGGACACGGGTTCGTGCCCCGGTCCGGGAAGATCCCACATATCGCGGGGCGGCTGGGCCTGTAAGCCAATGCCGCTGAGCCTGCACGTCCGGAGCCTGTGCTCCGCAATGGGAGAGGACATAACAGTGAGAGGCCCGCGTACCGCAAAAAAAAAAAAAAAAAAAAAAGCAAATTCTCAAGTCCCACTCCAGAGCTATTAAATCAAAAACTTTAAGGGGAGGGCCCAGAAATGGGCGTTTTAACAAGTCACCCAGGTCACTCTGAAGCACTTCAGTTTGAGAACCACTGGTATAAAGGAACCACTCGAAGTTTCCAAGGTGGGAACCTCTCAAAAGAGATGATAGAGTGATTCTGAGCAAGGCAAGGACAGCTCGTGGAAAACTTTAGGCTGAGTTTACTCACTTTTTCCCCTGCCTGCTTGGCTGTCATTGAATTAGCATCCCCTGTGTGGCAAAAGCCACAGGGACCACAGTGTCCATCAGATGTCCTTAGGGGTTTCCTTTAGGAAGCAGCATTCCTATAGAAGAGGCATGATGCTTTTCTCCCCATGATCCATTACCTGCCAAAGTAACTTCCACCTTTGCCTTCTGTCTTCTTTGCCCTACCTCATGATTATGAGTCTTGTGAGAAAATTAATTTTGTTGACTTTGGGCATTTGCATTCATGTCATTCACACCTTCCCTCCCCTTCCTGTTCAGGATTCCTCCAGGCATCCCCTTTATGGCCTGACCAGCAGGACGCTGTGGTTTAAATATAGGTCATGCAACGCATAGTGCGCCACTGGGATCTAGGCTGCTCTGCTTTCCTTATACCCTGTTTATTTCTAATGATCCCATTCTCAGTTTTGTTCCAAACCCCTAGATAATGCTTCCCTGGCACACGATGGTTGAGACGTCTCAGCTCTGCTATGCCCACTGAGAATCTGTTAAATACAGAGAATGAGTATTGGGCTTTAGTCCAAGAAGGGTTTGGTGACATTTCCCTTAATTGTCATATATACCAAATAACCCTATGGCATGCACCCTTGAACAGCAACTGTTCTACTAGGAGGCACATGAGGGTACATGCTGAAACAAATGCGTTTAAATCTTTTCGATTGTGGATTCCTAAGTTGTTTTCCTTTTGCTGTTCACTCACTGTGCCTAACCTTTGCCAAACAACTGCAGAACTATGATCTGGCCACAGGTTTTATTTGTTGCCTTTAGTCATTTTCAATTTCTTAGCAGAAGCAAATATGAAAGTAAAAGTCAATGGAAAGCAGGTTTAGGTAAGCTCCATTCTGTCCATACATATTGCCAAGAATCCCTGCATGTACTTGAGGCAAGGAGGTAGTTTCTGCTTGGATTTGGAACACCATAAATCAAATAACTATGGTTCAACCACCCCCAAGACCACTGACATGTCTCCTTCCCAATATTTATTGCCACATGTAAGAATTTACAAATGCCAGCATAAATATGCTGCCTGCATCTGGCAAATTATTTCTGGTTTGTCAGAAAATCCAGGGGCTGCTTTTGTTTGATGTTAGCATGGTTCAGTTATTGTTCCAGTGCTGTTTGAATGACAATCATTTCACAGCAACAGAAAAGGTGGGAATCACCAGGAGAACCTCCAGACCTCATATTGTATAATCCTTTTCTCCATAAATGCTCACTGACAAGCCTCTCTTCATATGTGCCAGCATTTAAAGATTTCAAAGACAGAGGTGACCAGTGAGTTGTTTTCATAGCTAGCAGGTATAGTTAGTTGAGTTGTCATTTTACATGGGTGAGAAAATGATGTGTTTGATGAGCATTTCGTGAGCATCTAGTATGTGTCAGCCACTGTGCTGGGGACAGTGGACACTGACCCTGCCCTCAGGAAGCTGACATCCTTTGGCACCATTTAGGAGTCCAAGTGGCTTTCTCCCTGCTTGTTTACCAACACACGTGTACCCCTTGATGTCTGAGTGGTTCTTAGCTGTTCTCTGTCGCACTGAGCTCTGTGGGATGGAGTTAGTTATATTGTCATTGTAGCATAGCTAGTGACAAGGTCATAGAGGATATGACCCAAGGCTGGCCATTCCAATATGGTCACATGATTCTACTAGAGCCAGTCATAGTATTTCCTAAGGCTTTTTACTTGAACTAACAAGGAGTCTAGGAAGATGTACAGGAAGCCATTCTGACGGCCACAAGGAGAGCCCCTGCCTGAAGAATGAAATCAAGTAGAGAGACAAGCAAAACAGTAAAAGAGAACCCTAATGATAATCTCTGATTTCCAGGTTGTAGCTATATCTGAAGTTGGCTTTGTTCCTAGAATTCTAAGTTTCATGAGACAGTAATTACTATTTAGCTCAAACTAGCTGTAGATTTTTTTGATACTTTCAAACCAAAAACACTGAAAAAACAAAACCTATTCTAACATACAACTCCAAACTATCCCACAGAGCTATAGGAAATATAAAATCTAAGGCCAAGTCTGAGCCACATTGACTAGAATGAGGTTCGGAGGAAGAATTTATCAGTTTGATCAGAGCTACATATCTAAAGAATGGAACCAATTCTCAGGTTAAATAAACTGAAAGGGCATTTAGAAATGTACTCATGGGGCTTCCCTGGTGGCACAGTGGTTGAGAGCCCGCCTGCCAATGCGGGGGACATGGGTTCGTGACCCACATGCCGTGGAGCGGCTGGGCCTGTGAGCCATGGCTGCTGAGCCTGCGCGTCCGGAGCCTGTGCTCCGCAATGGGAGAGGCCACAACAGTGAGAGGCCCGCTTACAGCAAAAGAAAGAAAGAAAGAAATGTATTCATTAGTTCTTTTCTTAAAAAAGATTTATTTATTATTTATTTATTTAATTAATTAATTTTGGCTGCCTCACGTCTTAGTTGCATCACGCAGGATCTTCACTGAGGCATGCGGGATCTTTCCTTGCGGCGTACGGGCTTCTCTCTAGTTGTGGTGTACGGGTTTTCTCTTCTCTATTTGTGGCGTGCAGGCTCCAGGGCATGTGGGCTCTGTAGTTGTGGCACACGGATTCCACAGTGTGTTGGCTCTGTAGTTTGCGGCACACAACCTCTCTAGTTGAGGCATGAGAGCTCAGCAGTTGTGGCACGTGGGCTTATTTGCCCTGCAGCATGTGGTATCTTAATTCCCCGACCAGGGATCGAATCCGCGTCCCTGCATTGTAGGGTGGATTCTTTATCACTGGACGAAGCCCCTATTCATTAATTCTTACACACTATGTGCTTTTTTTTTTATAAATATGAAATAAGAAAGCTCCAACCCATATCCCATGTCATGATAGTCACTGAAGAGGGAAGAATACAATAAGTAGAAAACATGGCCCTCGTTTCAAAGAGTTACTAACCTAGTTTGACAAAATTGATACATGCATATTTCCTGTTGCTTAACTAAAACCTAAAAGAAAAGTGATCAAAGTAGCTCACTTCTATAGCCTGCTCTACTAGGACTTTTTGGAATATATGTTATGTATAGGACTACATAGGATCAACACATTTTCCCCAGTTAGGCTCCAGCTGATGCTAGGATGCATTCTATGAAGGTATGTAATATGTAATATATGAGGTAATAGAAATAACACTGAACTGAGAGCCAGGAGACCTCCTGTAGATAAGTCACTAGCCCCAAGTTGTCAGGTGACTTAGGCTTATCATTTAACTGAGTTCTAGTTTATTCATCTATTCAACAAGCAATTTAAACTTCAAAGGCTCTAGCACTAAAAGTCAGAGATTCATTATTTAAAATATAACACCTCAGAATAAGGAATTAGAGTTGTCCCTTAAGACTATTGTTTCTTCAGTTACTCAGCCCATGTCACCACTTTGGTGAATCCCCTGAGCTCTCTAGACAGAGATATAACACATCTAAATATTCAAGATGGTTGAAAATAAAGAATGGAAAGATATGTTAGGCAAACAATGACAATAAGCTTGTATAGGTATATTAAGAACATTATTAAACATATCATAATTTAACAAATTGTTATAAAGTGCACACCTTGTACCCACCACACAGATCAAGAAAGGGAGGATTACTGGCAGGACTGGCCCCCACCTGAAACCACTGTGCGTGTCTTACTAAGCACAATGCTTTCCTTCCCTCCTTGAGATACAACAGTAACTTTATGGCAAGAATGTTCTTGCTATACATTATATTTTTACCATCATTGTTTTTCAACTGTATGTGAAACAGAATCATAGTACATACATTTCTTTGTGATTTGCTTCTTTAAAGTAACATTATATTTGTTGCAGCCAGCTGCAATTTGTTCACTTTCATTATCATATAACATTCCATGTGTGCCAATTATTGATTTATTTTTTTCTCTTACCCTTCCTTGCCTTAGCTTTGTGGTACTGGAGCTAGATCTTGCACATATTTCTTTTCTGCCAACTCACACAATATTGAGCTTTGTTAGTAGAGCACGCTGGAGAGGATCTATAGGAAGAAGAGGCTTTATCTTCCTGGTCCTAGTGTGTTTTCTTCTTGTTTTTGTGGTTCATAGCTGTCAGCTTCATCAGGGACACCTGGTGACACTCATGTCATGCATTTCAGTGACACCTCAGTGGATGACTGTTCAGGGAGTTTCACAGCACCCCTGCAGGCAGGTTCCTAGTGAGTTGCACTGGCATCCTAGTTCATGGTTTCCTGTATACCAACCCTGGCCTGTTGCACCTCAGCAAATTTCTCTGACATGCAGTGGGCCACAGCCTCACCCTCCCCTTGAGGTGTGAACCTCATCCTTGTAGGGACCCTTCTTCAAGCTTCTTCCTTCCTTGGGTACTTTCTCTCAGCTCTAGGCTATCCCTGTATCTGTTCTTTCTATATTGGTTAGAATTCTCTTTCCCTCTCTTAGTAGTTTATCCTCTGCTATTAATTATCTCTTTTATTAAATTTTGAAATTAGTGATACGGTTTCTGTCTCCTGCCTGGACTCTGACTGATATATTTCATACATGCAAATATTTCTTAATTGTATTAGTTTTTTTTTCAAAGAACCAACTCTTGGTTTTGGTGATCTTCATCTTTGTATATTCCTGTTCTATATCACTAATTTCTGATCTTTATTTCACCCTTTCTTCTACTTTACTTTCCTTTACTAACGTCTGCGATGGATGCTCATTTTATTTGTTTTAATCTTCTTATTTTCTAGTATAGGTATTTAAAGCTATAAACTGCTTTCTAAGTACTACCATAGCTCCAACATGCATGTTTCTAAGATTTTGCTATCATTCAGTCTAAAATATGTTATTTCCATTTTAATTTACTTTTAACTCATGGAAGATTTAATTTTCAAACATTTGGGAATATTCTAGTTCTCTTTTTGGTATTAACTTTTAGATTTCATTTCCCTTTTTATCAGTTAACAGTCCCTATATGATGTCAGTTCTTTGAAATTGTTGACACTTTTATATCTCAATACATAGGAAATTCTTATTTTCTATTTCTTGAGGTGATATTATTAGGTTCATACAAATTTTAAATTAATATATTTTTCTGATGAATTTAATCCTTTTATGAAGTGGATCTCTTTACCTCCCTTAATGTTTTGTCTAAAATCTAATTTGTCTATTATTAGTGCAGCTATAAAAGCTTTCTTAGTATTTGCCTAGTGTATCTTTTCCTATCCTCAGATTTTCAACCTTTCCATATTCTTAGGTTTGGGGTGTTTCTCTTTTAAATAGTGTAATTGTATTTTTTAAAATTCATTCAGAAAATCTTTACCTTCCTTTTATTCTACTTGCATATGTATAAATACTGGTATATTTGGGTTTAAATCTATTATCTATTTGTCCTGCTTAATAAATATTCTTTTTTCTCTTCTATATTGCTTACTTTTATATTGCTGAATATTTGTAGCATTTTCCTTTCTGGTTTCAATATTTTAATGTTTATCCTAGGAATTAAAATATGTATACTAAAAACATCAACATTAAAACATGTATAATCAACATTTACCTTCCTCTCAGGTAACACAAGGGCCTGAGAATATTTCACCTGCAATTCACTCTTACTCTTGACTGATATTTCACAGTTTTCCACGTATTTTGACTCAATAATTTTTAACTCTCTTAGAGATTATTCTAACTGTTTTGTATATCATTGTTCATTTACATTTGCCCACATATTTATACTTTTTTCCTCTTAATTTGCTTTTGCATCTCACACCTTCCATCTGGGATCACTTTAATTCTTCCTTAAACATCTTTTGAATATCCTATTGAAATAACGCTATTAATAAATTCTTTTAGCTTCATTTCTTTGAAAATATCTTTATTTTGAAAAATATTTTTGATGGTTTTGGAATTCTAAGTGGTCAATTCTTTTCCACAGCAAATAGAAAATATCATTACACTTACTTCCACCTTCCATTTTTATGGTTCAGTCAGATGTCAGTAGCTTAAACAGAATTTGGGTTAGGTTTGGTCTCTTCAAATTTTTAAAGATTTTTTTCTCTTTTTAGTTTTATGTAATTTTCTTATGGTATGACTAGGTGTGGAGTTTTTAATTTTATTGTAGTTGGAATCCTCTGGGACACTTCACCCTGTAAATGGAAGAATTTCTTATTTCTCATTATTATATCTGCTCCTCCTTCTGTGACTCATCAAATGTTTGTTGATCTCCTTAAAGTTCCCCCCACATTTCTTGCCCCTTATTTCCATCTTTTTTCCTCTTGGTGTGTATATTGAGTAAATTCCTCTGATCAATTTTTCAGTTTACACATTCCCTATTTCTTTATTCTATCTGCTGCTAAACACTTCCATTAAGTTTTCTTTGTTTAACTATTTATTCAGAAGTAGATACAGTAATACAACAAACATAATACTCACACAGCTTCAACAATTATTAGCTCGCAGCCAATCTTGCTTCATTTATATCTTTTCTCACTTTTCTCATACCCATAACATTTTTTTATACCCATAACATTTTGAAGCTATTCCCAGGTAGCATTTCACTTCATCTGTAAATGTTTCAATGTGTTTTCCAACAGAAATAATTGTTTTCAAAATAATCACAGTAATATTATCACAAATTAAATTTGAAAAGTCTTTACTGTCACCAAGTATCCAGAGTTAAATTTCCTACTGTTTTATAATATCTTTTACTCTGGTGCTTTTTTTGTTTTTTCCATTAAATCATTGAGCATATTTATAAGAGGTCTTTTAAAATCTTTATTAGCGACTTTAATCATTTCTGTAATTTCTGGGCCTGTTTTCATTGACCGCTTTTTCTACCAGTTATGGGTCTTTTTTTTTTCCTGCTTCTTCACATTTCTAGTAACTTATATTAGATATCAGACACCATAAATCTTATTTTTGAATATTGGATTTTGTTTTATCTCTTTAGATATATGAGCTTTGTTCTGGCAGGGACTTAGGGCACTTGTGAATCAGCTTGATCTTTTCTAGGGCTCTTTTTAAGCTTTTGTAGGGCCAGGTCAGAGAAGCTTTGCTCTGGCCTTTCTTTAGTCCCACTGCTAATATGTGCCCCTTTTATATCTCTACTTAGAGGCTGTATATTCAACAAGGTCTCTCCACTCTGGCTAGTGCAAACACAAATGATTCCAAATCTTTGTGTTCAGTTTACTGTTCCTTGATAATTATTATTTTTAAGCTTTTTTTTTTGCATATTCTTTGGAGTTTCACCTTACGTATACACAGATGGGTATTAAAACAAAGACTCAGGGAAATCCCTATGCAGATTTCTGTAGCTCTTTCTCTGCATAGCTCCTTCCTCTAGGATACTCTACCTGTAAATTCTGTCTCCTCAACTTCGTAAAATTGCCGCACTCTGTTTGGGTTCCCTACCTCTGTATCAATTCAGAAATTGCCACCGGACCTACAGTTGTTGTAATTGTAGGGCTCATTATTTTTGTTTCCCTTCTCTCAGATCACACAGTTCTGAACTCACCATTGTTCAGTGTCTGAAAACAGTTGTTTCATATATTTTTTCCAGTTTTATAGTGATATATAATGATAAGGTTTAAGTCCTGTAGAAATTAATCTCTCATAATCGAAAGAAGTCTGATAATTATTTTCTTTTAACATAGAAACTATAGATGTTTTATAATCTTTGGATAATTCTAATATCTGAAATCTGTTTCTCCTCTCTATTTTCTTCTTTGGTTCTCACTTTTACTACCTTGTAGCCTTGATGTCTATTTATCTTTGGCAGAATGATCGTCACTGCATTTTTTTTTTTTAATTACATGGAGATTCCCTAAGGCCTAGGATGTATGTGTCTTCTACCAGAGGCATTTGGATGGGAATCTCCTCAAACCTGGGACAAAAAGAAAATAAACGGAAATATTAATCTACTGTCATAAATTTTTAGATATTTTTTTCCCCATTTCTCCTAGTTCATTGCTTAAGTCATATTTTTCAAAGTTTGGAGAGAAAGACAAAGATAGTTTTAATTATGGGTTGCCCTTATTTCCTCAGTGAGACCAGTCCTAGCTTAATGTGGGAGAGGATCTCTTATAAACTGTGGATAGGATCTTTTATGAAAAACAAAAACTTGAGTTTAAGCTTCTGTTTTCCTTGCCCCAAGAGGGCCAATAGTGTCACCTTCACATATCCTCAGCATAAAACAAACAACAAATGACAAATAAATGGCTTTAGTGTTCTGATATTCTGTTTACTTTGCCTGATTTTCTAGATTTAGACTTTTTCAAATATTTGATCTTTGATATGCAGTTTCCTACTAGTATATATTAAAAATACATAAATAATATATAACTAACTTGTAAAAAATAAATCATAATATAACATATTATTCCATATATTAATATAATTATATATTAATATATAGTATATACTAATATATATATACTATATATTAATATAATATATAATATAATATATATTAAATATGTACTATAATATATGTGATATAGATGATATATATTTGGAAAGAGCATATAATTCCACTATATCTTACTGTTTTCAGCAAGAGAAAGTAATCTAAATAATCTAATTCATCATTCCCAGAAATAGAATTCTTTCGAACCAATTACTTAAAAGCTGAAATCGTGAAGAGTGAAGAAATTGTTCTCTTCTTCCTTCTCAGCCTCAGTGCAAGGTGAAGTAGTTTTTTTGGGTAAGTGTGACTGCTCTGAAGACCCCTCTTCCCATGTGGGCTGTTCTAAAGTGCAGGCTTAGAGGGATAGATAGTATTATCAGCTCCATTTGATTGTAGATCTATAACCATATTCTTTTTTCATCTTATAACTGGAAGTCTATATCTTTTGACCACCTCTAGCCATATTCTTCAATCAGGTTTATCTATATAATAAGGCTTATATTTGATCTCCAGTTCTCTGTTTCCTATGTCTTATTTCTCAATTGCTTCCCAAACTTGGAAAAGAAGAATAGTTACCCATTCTATCCAAACCCTTCCCCCCCAAAAGAAAAACACAACAGCATATATTAAAAGATATTTTTCCTTTTAATTCCTAGCTAAATTTGTATGTGGAATTATGAAAAGGTAGATGAAAAAGAATGATGCAAGAAAAGAGAAACAAATCCTTTGTGCTAGTCATGGTCACTGAGATGGGAAAGAGGACTAGTTATTTCCTGTTTCTCCTCTGCTACCCAGAGAATAGCTTGATGATCCCTACTACTAAGTCAAATGGTGCCCCAAAGATACCTAGCTTCAGTATGTGGTTTTACAGTTTGAGGATCCTCAAGATAAGTATGTTACATTGTTTTATTTCTCAGGACAACTAAAGTCATTACACACAGCAGTGTTACCTTCTAGCACTTTTACTCAATGACTGCTCTAAACCTCACCTGTTAAATATTCATTTGGGGGACCTCTGCGTTCCTTTAACTTCTTTGGCCAGAAAATAAGAAAACATGTATGAAATAATTAAAGACATCTCAATGAGGTTAAGGTAAGAATTAAAGAAAATTGCTTAGTTCTTAAATACACCTAAAATAATGAGCCACAAAATCTCTGCTTTCTATGCACTCTCCAAATCATTCTGGTTTCTGGTGCCTGGGACAGGCTAAGAAGATCAGCCTACACTGTAACTCAATTACCAGTCCACTAGTATCAGTTATGCACAATGAGACAACAATAATATTGGATGACAAGAGAGTCTGTTGGAGTGTAAAAAAGTTAAAAGGTCAGAAAGGTAAACAGAATCAGGTCCATTGAGAACTTTATAGGTCATTAAAAGAATTTTGAAAGCCATATGCTCTCTAGGAGGCAGCCAAGATAGAGATTGTAAGATGGGAGAAATATGATCTGTAGATCAAGTCCTAGTAACAACGCTGGCAGCAGCAGCATTCAAAACCATCTGCAGCCAGTTTAGCAAACAATCTGGAGTGCCACCAGGAACAAATTAAAATAGTCAGTCCTGAAAGAAATGAAAGCCTAGCATGGATGAGTGAAATGTTGCTTGCTGGAGAATGCAGAGCCTGTAGTCTTACAATATTCTAGAAACCATAAAAAGAATTTTTCACCACCAATGTAATATGGAGATTGAAAGTTAAATTGAGGGCCATAAAAAGAAACATGCGTGGAAAAACTGCCTTTTGAGGCAGTTTGAACATGAATCCCAATCCCATTGGTTCTGCTAGCATAACGTGCAGCTCAGTTGGGAAGGAACAAGGTTAACTCTGCCACAGTCTGTAAGGGACACTGCTCACCTGGCCAGCCTTAGAAGGACAATAAGGTTGAGTTTTGGAGCCAGCAATTTGAATAATGCCCCTTGATAATACCTAAAGTGGACTTTTAGATCAGAACTATATTAAGACTGCAACTCGATTTGTTAACACTTGTTGAGAATGAACTCACGTCATTCAGTAAACATATTGATTCTTAAATAACAAGCAAAAGCATAAGCAAACATACATGATCACTAACATTTACTAAATGCTTACTCTATAAGCCAACACAGTTCTATGTGCTTTATATAAAGTCTAAGGTCATTCTGACATCATGAAATACTGTTATGATTTACCTGTTTCCTTTAGGCTAAGTGCCTGGTTGTCTTATAACTCCTCTTCCTAACCCTTCAATGACATTGCTCAGAGAGAAAAATCCATGCCCTGTCCTTTGCAATCATTGGAGCAGAGGATTCTTTAGAATAAGTATGGGTTTCTAGCATTGCAAATTTACATGTAGAAACTGATGAGACTAAATGTGCCTGATGTTGTAACATTACCAGTGAAGTGATCATCCCCATTTTACAGATAAGAAAGCCAAGGAACCATGAAATTTAGTAGCTTGCACTTTAGTGCAGTGGTCCCCTTAGTATTCAGGACCTGTCTTCCCCAACCCCACGGATACCAAAATCTGTGAATGTAAGTCCCTTACATAAAACTGCCTAGTATTTGCACATAACCTATGCAAATCCTTCCATATACTTTAAATCATCTGTAGATTATTTATAATCACTAATGCCATGTAAACTCTGTGTAAATAGTTGTAAATACAATGTAAATGCTATGTAAATAGGTGTCAGCACAGGGCAAACTCAAGGTTTTTTTTGGAACTTTCTAGAAATTTTTTTTTTTCCAAATATTTTTGATCCATGGTTGGTTGAATAAGGGCCATCTATGTGTTGCTGGGCCAGAATTTGAACTCTGCTGCTTTAAAATCTTATACAAATCTAACCTCATAGTGGTTCTGCATTGTCCGTTGAGTTCCTCTTGAGCCAGCCTCTCAACCTCTCTCCCTCTTTCTCTGTTTTCCCATGTGAATGAAAAATATTGCTTACCATATCAATAAACAAATCATGTTGCAGCCATCAAGCCATAACATTACAGCTGCCCAAGGAAGTTAGCCCTAAGGAGACTCAGGAAGAAAAAGAACAGGATACTGGCCCCAGATAGCTGAGGTGCATATCAAAGAAATGATTTCAGTGAGTCCAGACTCTTGCATCTTCCCATACATAGAAAAAGAAATAAATTCCTTAACCTGAGATATCTGGTTTTCTTTAATTAACAGTGACTCATTTGATGTTCTGGCTACCTGGTCTTTGTTGCAAAAACTCTTATATATCCTGGCTTCTCCCTTGCCTCTACAGAGCAGTCTCTAAGAGCTATCTGAGATGCTGTGTCCAGGGCTTAACTCCTCAGTTTTGTCCACCGAATAAAACATAATTCTCAACTTTTAGGTTGTGCATTTTTTTTTCAGTCAACACCCATTACTCATTGTATAAATTTAGAAACTAATGATATGCTTC
The DNA here is from genome assembly GCF_951394435.1 of Stenella coeruleoalba. Classification (NCBI taxonomy): domain Eukaryota; kingdom Metazoa; phylum Chordata; class Mammalia; order Artiodactyla; family Delphinidae; genus Stenella; species Stenella coeruleoalba. Next base: position 43,995,276 of record NC_137163.1, read on the forward strand.
AGTATCTGTCTGAAACTGTTCACAATTCAGAACTTTTTTTTTTTTTTTTTTTTTTTTTTTTTTGCGGTACGCGGGCCTCTCACTTTTGTGGCCTCTCCCGTTGCGGAGCACAGGCTCCGGACGCGCAGGCTCAGCGGCCATGGCTCACAGGCCCAGGCGCTCCGCGACATGTGGGGTCTTCCCGGACCGGAGCACGAACCTGCGTCCCCTGCATCAGCAAGCGGACTCTCAACCACGGCGCCACCAGGGAAGCCCGCACAATTCAGAACTTTTAAAGACAAAGCGCCCCGCAGGGAGATTTAAACACCTCCAGCTCTCCGTCTCATTTCTGCAATGTTAGAACTCCTATGCTCATTCTAAGAAGTTGTCAGCTCTAGTTGCTTGCAAAGAGCCTTGTACAGCCTTTTTTCTCTCTTGCTAATGTCACTGAGGAGTTAGGGAGAGAAGTAACAGGATAAATTTGGCAATACAAGCATACCTCATTTTATTGCACTTCGCTTCATTGTATTTCACAGATACTGCATTTTTTTACAAATTAAAGGTTTGTGCCAACCTTGCTTCAGCAAGTCTATTGGCACCATTTTTTCCAGCAGCATTTGTTCACTTATGTCTTTGGGTCTCATTTTGATAATTCTCACAATATTTCACATTTATTATTTATTTCATACTTTATTATTTCACACTTTATTATTATTATATTTGTTATGGTGATGTGTAATCAGTGATCTTTGACGTTATTACTACTACTCACTGAAGGCTCAGATGATGGTTAGCATTCTTTAGCAATAAAGTATTTTTTAATTAAGGTATGCACATTGTTCTGTTTAGGCATAATGCTATTGTGCATACAGTAGACTACAGTATAGTGTAAACATAACTTTTATATGCACTAGGAAGTCCCAAAATTCATCTGACTCACTTTATTGCAGTGGTCTGGAACAGAACCTGCAATATTTCTGAAGTATGCCTATAATAACTTTCTATTTGAGCTCTGTCTAAAAAAGTTTTATCCCATTGTATTGACTTCTTAAAAGTGTTAAGGATAATTTCTGTGTTATACTCATAAAGTCTATCCTCCTTTACTTCAGGAGTTACAAGTGTTGACCAGCAGCACCATCCTGGTATTTAACATTTCAAACTCACTGTGTTGGCTTCACTTGCAGGCTCCAAAAGATCAACTATGAATCACGGGAGATTTGCAAGTGGGCTTAAACTTCCTCAGAAATAACCCTCACCCAAGCACGAATGGACAAGGATACATTAACTACAAAATGGTAATATTTGGTTAAACCACAGCACAACCAGTGAAAAATTAGATGAATATTTGAAGGTTTCTGTTTGTTTTACCATGATTCTCAGAAGAGGAACAGTAACAGGAAAAATCCATCTGCGAGGAAGCCAGATTTTATATGTAAATTCTGAGAAAGATTCAAAAGTCGGTTAAGATTTGCATATGACTTTGATATTTTAAGTAGGATGGGTGCCTTGTAAATTTGCTCTAAAATATGGTTAAGAGATTATTCTAACTTTGAAGATTACTGTTAAAACTGCATCTTGAGCCTAATTTATGATTGAGGAAGGACATTCTGATATTCTAAAAAAATGTAAAGTATCAAATTTACATACAGAGATGTATTACTGACATTGATAGCAATTGATCCTGTGAATAAAGTTTACAATAGTCATGAAGCTATTTTTGTCTTTATCACTTCTTTACACATCAGACATAATATGGACTAGAATTCAGTGTTTTAATAGCTAATTCAATAGAATACCACTGATAATTATTCCATTAAACTAAATACTAACTGCTGGTTCCCTAGTTTATACAAAATTTCACAGCCAAGGAAGAAACTAAGAAGTGGGATGGAAATAAACTGAAAGAAAAAGAGTAGAAGTCATGTATTCAAAGCTTAAATTTGCTAGGCACATCCTAAATATTTTTACATTCAGTATTCATTTGATTGACACTGCATATTAATGGCCCTTTAAAGAAGAGGACTCCAACTATAGTAGCCAATGGGCAACAGGAAATTACAACTTAAAAGCATAAAAGTAGACTAGTACTATAAATGTTCAAGTCAGTGCTTTAGGATTCAGGATTTTGACATATTCTGTAGATGGCATTATTGTGTCCTGAAGGAATATCTAAATGTTTATTTCAGTAATTTTTTTCAAGAAATATTTTCACATTCTCGTAAATGTCAGAGATTTCATGTATAAATACACAATCATATATATGTAAATATACATATACATCTACTCTGAAAATAACTGATATTTATATTAACCATCCAAAAAGTTGGGCAAATTTGAAAACTTGTGCATATATGTTCATAGCAGCATTATTCATGTAGCAAAAATGGAAACAACTCAAATGTTTATCAACTGATAATGGATAAATGAAATATAGTATGCTCATACAATAGAATATTATTCAGCAATAAAATATAATGAAGTATTGATACATGCTACATGAACCTTAGAAACGTTAAGATAAGTGAAAGAATCATAGTCATATAAAAGCATGATGTATATTTCCATTTATATGAAATGTCTAGAATAAACAAATCTATGGAGACAGAAAGCAGCTTAGTGATTCCATGTAGTAAGGAATAGGAAGTGACTACTAATGGGTATGGGGTGATAAAATATTATAAAAATAGATAGTGGTAATGGTTGCATAAGTCTGTGAATATACTAAAAAAATACCTCTGAATTAAATACTGTAAGAAGGCAAGTTTTATAAGTGAATTATATCTCAATTAATTTATAAAAATATAACTATGATCACATTTAGAATAATATAAATTTGTCAATTCATGAAAGCAACATACATCAAGAGAAAATCATTGACTAGAGTCATGTGACATATAAAATTAGGACAATTTTGATGCAGTTCCAGTCTAGATGTTATTAATTTTAAGGGTAGATAACTGATTATCAAAAAAGAGAATATGTGGGGCTTCCCTGGTGGTGCAGTGGTTGAGAATCCACCTGTCAATGCAGGGGACGTGGGTTCGAGCCCTGGTCCGGGAGGATCCCACATGCCGCGGAGCAACTGGGCTGGTGCGCCACGGCTGCTGAGCCTGCGCTCTAGAGCCCCCGAGCCACACCTACCAAAGCCCGCGCACCTGGGGCCCCTGCTCCGCAACGGGAGACGTCACTGCAATGAGAAGCCTGTGCACCGCAGTGGGAAGTGGTCCCTGCTCACTGCAACTAGAGAAAGCCCGCTTGTAGCAGCGAAGGCCCAATACAGCCAAAAATTAAATAAATGAATAAATATATTTATTTAAAAAAAAAAGAAAATATGTGACCAAGTCAGCTTTCATAGGAAAATAATTGCCAATCTAGCTTAAAATTTGAGAGTCATTTTAGTAAGCAATTTAAAAACATTATTTATTATCTTTAGTAAACAAGACCATTCTTTCATGGTAAATGAAGAGAAATCCACTCAATCCAAAAGTTAAGCTAATATAAATATATTCTGTCTTTTATAAGACAATGTTGTTATTTTTACTCTCACAGGTAAATCTATTTTAAAAATACCCAAATAATACTATCTGTGACTCTTTAGAACAGGACATGGTGCACAAGAAGAGGACTGATATTCAGCTGGTACAACTGGTATGACCATACTAGTGGTTAAAATAGTGAAATAGTCTGTACTTTCTTGTAAATAGCATCTACCTCTACTAACCTCTTAGTGCCTCCCTCCCTTCCAGTTGACCTGAACCATACCCTAGATTCCAGCCTCAGATCTCTGTATAAAGCAAGTATAGGATTGAAAATCTGGTGTCCATACAATGCAGTTGTAAATAGTCAGAATATAACACCTGATTAGAAATAATAATCTGGCAAAAGCAACAGCTAATCAAAGCATAGCATTTATAGCTTATAAATTGCTTCCACACATTTTTTTTTAAATTAAAGCATAGTCGATTTACAATATTATATTAGTTTCAGGTGTACAACATAGTGATTCATGTAATGCAAAGTTGTTTCAACAAATGAAAATCAATGTCATACATCACATTAACACAATTAAAAACAAGATGATCTCAATTCAACACTTGACAAAATTCAACACTGTTTCAGTCATGACATTCAGCACACTAGGAAGAAAATTACCTCATAATACGTAATAAAGGCCATCTATGAAAAACCCACAGTTAACGTCAAATTCTATGAGGCAACTAAATCATTTATTTTAAAAACAGGAACAAGATAAGGATGCCCATGTTTGCTACCTCTATTCAACACAGTACTGAAAGCCCTAATCAGAGCAATCAGGTAAGAAAAATAAATAAATAAAAGTAATCCAAATTGGAGAAATAAATAAAAGTAATCCAAATTGGAAAGGAAAATATTTATAAAATTATCTCTGTTTGTAGATGGAATGATCTCATATGCACCAATACTAACGATTCCACATTTTTATAAAAAGCTGTTAGAACTAATTTAAAAATTCATCATTCTCTTATGAACATACAAAAATCAACATCAACACAATTTCATATTTTTACATGTAGTTGTCCAGTTTTCCCAGCACCATTTATTGAAGAGACTGTCTTTCCTCCATTTAACACCACACACAAAAATAAATTCAAAATGGATTAAAGACCTAAATGCAAGACCAGACATTATAAAACTCTTAGAGGAAAACATAGGCAGAACACTCTCTGACATAAATTACAGCAATATCTTTTTCAATCCATCTCCCAGAGTAATGGAAATAAAAACAAAAATTAAAAAATGGGACCTAATTAAACTCAAAAGCTTTGGCACAACAAGGGAAACCATAAATGAAACAAAAATACAACCCACGGAATGGGAGAAAATATTTGCAAATTAAGCAACTGATAAGGGATTAATCTCCAAAATATACAAACAGCTTATGCAGCTCAATGTCAAAAAAACAAGGAACCCAATCAAAAACTGGGCAGAAATCTAAATAGATATTTCTCCAAAGAAGACATACAGATTGCCAAGATGCACATGAAACTGTGCTCAGCATCACTAATTATTAGAGAAAATCAAAACTACAATGAGGTGCCACCTCACACCAATTAGAATGGCTATCATCAAAAAATCTACAAACAATAAATGCTGGAGAAGGTGTGGAGAAAAGGTAACCCTCCTACACTGTTGGTAGGAATGTAAATTGGGACAGTCACTATGGAGAACAGTATGGAGATTCCTTATAAAAGTAAAAGTAGAGCTACCATATGATCCAGCAATCCTACTCCTGGGCATATATCCAGAGAAAATGATAATTTGAAAGGATACATGTGCCCCAATGTTCATTGCAGCACTATTTACAGTAGCCAGGACATGGAAGCAACCTAAATGTCCATCAACAGAAGAATGGATAAATAAGATATGTTACATATACACAATGGAATATTACTCAGCCATAAAAGAATGAAATAATGCCATTTGCAGCAACATGGGTGGACCTAGAGATTGTCATACTGAGTGAAGTAAGTCAGACACAGAAAGAAAAATATCATATGATACCACTTACATGTGGAATCTAAAAAAAACGGGTACAAATGAACTTATTTACAAAACAGAGCTAGAGTCATGGCTATAGAAAACAAACTTATGGTTACCAGGGAATAAGGGGTGGAGGGATAAATTGGTAGATTGGGATTGACATATACCCACTACTATTTATAAAATAGATAACTAATAAGAACCTACTGTATAGCACAGGTAACTCCATTCAATACTCTGTAATGGCCTATATGGGAATAGAATCTAAAAAAAAAGTGGATATATTTATATGTATAACTGACTCACTTTGCTGTACAGCAGAAACATTGTAAATTAACTATACTCCAATAAAAATATTAGATAATAAAAAAATCAACACAAAAAATCAGTTGTGCTTCTGTACACTAACAATGAATAATCTGAAAAGGAAATTAAGAAAACAATGATATTGAAAATAATAAGATACTTAAGAATTAACCACAATGATGAAGACTTGTACATTGAAAACTATAAAGCATTACTGAAGGAAATTAAAGAAGATAAATAAAAAGAAAAGCATCCTGGGTTTATGGATTGGAAGACAATATTGTTAAGAAACCAATGCTACACAAAATGATCTATAGATCCACTGAAACCCTTATCAAAACCCAATGACTTTTTTTTTGCAGAATTGAAAAATCCATCCTAAAATTCATATGGAATATTAAGGGATCTTCAATTGCCAAACCAACTAGAAAAAGAGCAAAGCTGGATTTCAAAACTTACTACAAAGCTACAGTAATCAAAAGAGTGTGTTACAGGCATAAAGACAGACATATAGACCAATGGAATAGAATGGAGAGCTCAGAAATAAACCCTCATATTTATCTGCTTATGTCAAAACTTCTTAGAAGCTTCTTAGAAAATATCCCTGGGTTAAAATTGTCCATAACATTTATTTATACTTTTGGTTTACAGGATTAATACATAAAAATACATTCATGTTTTATTGGTCCAATAACTGTGTTGTGGCTATATTGCCAATAATAACCTTTTTTGTCTCAGTAGCCTAGCTGGTAATGGTATACAGGGTCAGGTAGATGGGTCAGGGTTCAAATCTTGCAGAAGAGTGGGATTTATATTAACTATGTGTACCAAGGAAGAGTTCTATAGTTAGAGAAAAACACAGAGGACAAGTTGAGAAGGGGATCTCATGATGCATGTTGTGTTAATACAGGCATACCTTGGAGATATTGTAGGTTTGGTTCCAGACCACTGCAATAAAGTGAATATTGCAATAAAGTAAGTCAGGTTTTTTCAGTTTCCTAGTGCATATGAAAGTAATATTTTATATTATGGTGTAGTTTATTAAGAGTGCAATAACATTATTTCTAGAAAACAATGTGATACCTTAATTTAAAAACATTTTATTACTAAAAAAAATGCTAACCGGGACTTCCCTGGTGGCACAGTGGTTAAGGATCTGCCTGCCAATGCAGGGGACACAGATTCGAGGCCTGGTCCGGGAAGATCCCACAGGCCGCAGAGCAACTAAGCCTGTGCACCACAACTACTGAGCCTGTGCTATAGAGACACAACTACTGAAGCCTGTGAGCCACAACTACTGAAGCCTGCACACCTAGAGCCCGTGCTCTGCAACAAAAGAAGCCACCACAATGAAAGCCTGTGCACTGTAACGAAGAGTAGCCCATGCTCGCCGCAACTAGAGAAAGCCCACTCACAGCAATGAAGACCAAACGTAGCCAAAAATAAATAAATGTATATTTTAAAATGCTAACCATCATCTGAGTCATTAGCAAGTCACAGTGGTTTTGCTGGTGGAGGTCTTGCCTCCATGCTGATGGCTATGACTCATCAGGGTTGTGGTTGCTGAAGGTTGAGGTAGCTGTAGCAATTCCTTAAAATGAGACTACAAGGAAGTTTGTCACATCAATTGATTCTTCCTTTCACAAACAAGAACTCTGTAGCATGCAATGACACTTGATAGCATTTTACCCACAGTAAAGTTTCTTTCAAAATTGGAGTCAATCATCTCAAACCCTGCTGCTGCTTTATCAACTAAGTTCAAGTAATATTTTAAATCTTTTGTTGTCATTCCAACAATCTTCACAGCATCTTCACCAGGAGAAAATAACATCTCAAGAAACCACTTTTGAGCTTACCTGGTGGCGCAGTGGTTGAGAGTCCGCCTGCCGATGCAGGGGACACGGGTTCGTGTCCCGGTCTGGGAAGATCCCACATGCCGTGGAGCGGCTGGGCCCGTGAGCCATGGCTGCTGAGCCTGCGCGTCCGGAGCCTGTGATCTGCAACGGGAGAGGACACAGCAATGAGAGGCCTGCGTACCGCAAAAAAAAAAAAAAAAAGAAACCACTTTCTTTGCTCATCCATAAGATGCAACTCTTCGTCCATTAAAGTTTTACCATGAGATTGCAACAGTTCAGTCACATCTTCAGGCTCCATTTCTAATACTAGTTCTCTTGCCATCTCCACCACATCTGCAGTTACTTCATCCACTGAAGTGTTGAACCCCTCAAAGTTATCCATGAGAGTTGGAATCAACCTCTTTCAAACTCCTGTTAATGTTGATATTTTGATCCCTTCCTATGAATTGTAAATGTTCTTAATGGCATCTAGAATGGTGAATCCTTTCCAGATGTTTTCAACTTACTTTGTACATATCCATCAGAGGAATCACTATCTATGGGAGCTATAACTTTACAAAATATTTACCTTAAGTAATAAGACTTTAAAGTCAAAATGACTCCTTAATCCATGGGCTTCAGAATGGATATTGTATTATCATGTATGAAAACAACATGAATCACATTGTCCATCTCCACAAGAGCTCTTGGGTGACCCGGTGTACTGTCAATAAGCAGTAATATTTTGAAAGGAATCTTTGTTTCTGAGCAGTAGCTCTCAACAGTAGGCTTAAAATATTCAGTAAACCATGTTGTAAACAAATGTGCTTTGTTTGTTCTAGTTTTAGAGCAGAGTGGATTCAGCAGAATTCTTAAGGGCTCTAGGATTTTCAGAATGGTAAATGAGCCTTGGCTTCAACTTAAAAGTCACCAGCTGCATTATGCACTATCAAGAGAGTCAACCTATCCTTTGATCCTCTGAAGCCAAGAATTGACTTCTCTCCCCTACCTATGAAAGTCCTAGATGGTATCTTCTTCCAGTATAGAGCTGTTTTGTCTACATTGAAAATCTATTAATTAGTGTAGCCACATTCATTAATTATCTTAACTAGGTCTTCTGTATAACTTGGTAGAGATTCTACATCAGCATTTGCTGCTTCTCCTTGCACTTTTTTTTTTTTTTTTTGTATGCGGGCCTCTCACTGTTGTGGCCTCTCCCGTTGTGGAGCACAGGCTCTGGACACGCAGGCCCAGCGGCCATGGCTCACGGGCCCAGCCGCTCCGCGGCATGTGGGATCTTCCCAGACCGGGGCACGAACCTGTGTCCCCTGCATCGGCAGGCGGACTCTCAACCACTGTGCCACTAGGGAAGCCACCCTTGCACTTTTATGTTATGGAGATGGCCTCTTTCCTTAAATTACGTGAACCAACTTCTGCTAGCTTCAAACTTTTCTGCTACAGGTTCCTCACCTCTCTCAGCCTTTGAAAAATTGAAGAGTTAGGGCCTTTCTCTGGATTAGGTTTTGGCTTAAGGGAATGTTGTGGTTGGTTTGATTCTCCTATCTAGACTATTAAACTCTCTCCAAATCAACAACAAGACTGTTTCGCTTTCATATCATTCATGTGTTCACTGGAGTAGCACTTTTAATTTACTTCAAGAACTTTTCCTTGGCTATTTGGTGCAAGAGGCTTGGCTTTCAGCCTATCTCAGCTTTCAATATGACTTCCTAAGGCATGATTTCTAGCTTTTGATTTAAAGTTAATGATGTGTGCCTTTTCCTTTCACTTGAACACTTAGAGGCCATTGTAGGCTTATTAACTGACCTAATTTCAATGTTGTTGTGTCTCAGAAAGTAGGGAGGCCCAAGGAGAGGGAAAGAGATGGGGAAGGGCTGGTCAGTGGAGCAGTCAGAACAAACGCATCTATTAAGTGTGTCATTTTATGTGGCACAGTTCAAGGCACCCCAGAACAATTACAAAATAACATCAAAGATCACTGATCACAGATTACCATAACAAATATAATGAAAAAGTTTGAAATACTGTGAGAATTACCAAAATAAGACACAGGGACACAAAGTGAGCAAATGCTTTTGGAAAAATGGTGCCAATAGACTTTGCTCAAAGCAGGTTTGCCACAAAATTTCAATTTGTAAAAAACACAATTATCTGGGAAGTGCAGTAAAACAAGTTATGCCTATATGTCACTGGGCATTTGGTTGGATGTGGCTGGGTTGTTCCATGAGGGAGGAGTTTGAAAAGAGAAGCTTGGTGAAACACTATAAAAAACAGGTGGCGAACATGTTAATGTAGGCTCTTTACAAAGCGTCTTGCTTGTTTGGAAGCAATGAGATCAAGTGTTGTAACCAAGCAGGACACATCATCCCCACCCTGCCATGTCCTCCACATTGTCTGTAGAAAAACGTTAGCCTCCTAGGCCTTACCCGAGTTCCAATGAGTAAATTTATTCAGAGAAGTGAGAAAATGCATAAGGAAAGGAAAACAGTCAAGCAAGACAAAATAATAATTGTTTTGCCAATAAACAAAGTCAAGGACCTGTAGTTCCTCCTCAAGGACTATAGATAATATTCTGAGCCATATCCTTTGAGCTGTTTTACAGATAGTGAAACCCCCACCATGTGGAAGAAGTTAACTGTATGCTGCCCACAAGCATATAGACCCCAGACCAGTTGGAACCAGAAAGTTGATGGTGTTGATTCACAATTATCTCACCACCAACCAGACAGAAGAATGTACACAATCTGATCTTGCACCCCACAACCCCTCCTCCCTCACCCTCTCTTTAAAAACCTTTCTCTGAAAGTCTTTGGGGAGTTCAGGCCTTTTAAGCACTAGCTGCCTAGACTCCTTGCTTGGTACCCTGCAATAAACCCTGCACTTTCCTTCACCACACCCAGTGTCAGTAGATTGGCTTTACTGTGCATGGGCAAGTGGACTCAAGTTTGGTTCGGTAACAGTGTGGCTCTCTACCACTTAGAGGTTGGGTGTAGTAGCACCATAATGGGGATACTGAGTATCTAATTAACCCCCCTACAGCTATCCCATCTCCCAGAGTTAATAGGTGATGCTTCCCTTGAATTTTGTTACATAGAGGTATGAGAGCTGTAGACCACAAGAAGTATGGGCTGCTATTTGGAGAGGTTTTTGTAGGTATGACTCCCACACTTACCTGTCCTTGGCTGGTGCTTACCTAGTGGCTGATCCAGCCCAGCTGAATGAGGTGTCAATTTCATAAGATATAAGTAATGTTTTTCCTACCTTTAAATCAGTGACCATTGGTCAGACAGCTACAAAAGAAAAAAAATGACCCTTCTCCTGTTGCTTGGCAATATGACATCTTTATTTGAAAATTCTCAGCAGAATGTGGCAGAAATAGTATACTCACAAAAAGAAAAGCCAGTGCTATGTTATAGTGGGTTTTGTTACTATTTCCATTCCTTTAACAAAGATAGAAGTGAAAGGTACTGGTGCTGTAAAAAGATGAGAATCTGCAATGTCCAATGTACAACTAGTCAAGATTTGGATAATGTTATAGCCATTCAAAATGGGACAGGAAAATATGAGCACAACACTGAGGTTAAAGAAGAAGTAAGGAAAACCATGAAAAGCTTAAGACAACATTTGGAAGAACCAAATGCAACACCATCACAGGTACTTTGAAGAACTCTTTGTGATATTGAGATGCTACAGGAAAGAAACTGATTAAAGAAGCAACTAAATAGAACTCAAAATAAACATCAACCTCAAAACCCAACTTAATTGTATTGAACTGAAATTCCAGAGGAGTATAATTCCAGACACAGAGAACAATTTCTTATGCATTGTTCCAGTGCTTGAGATGACAAAATAATTCTTATTTACACAACTCATGACAATATACAACATTAAATGCCAGTACCTCATTATTCAGTGATGGCAACTTCGAGATGGCATCAACAGAGTTCACTCACTTATTTACTACACATGCTGTAGTGTTGGGTTATACTATGCCATTGATTTATGCATTAACAATGGAAACGCGAGATGACACTTACAGATATATATATATTTCATATATATATTTCATATATGTATACATATATATTTCATATATATGTATATATATATGAAAGTTCTTGAATTTGCATGGGAAAGAAATCTTGATATTATCTCCTCACTGTGTGTGATAAATTCAAGATTGCAAATATGAATGCAATCTCAAATGCAATTTGACTATTCCTACCAAATGCACAACTAAAAATGCTTGTTTCACTTTTCACAATCATTTTGACAAAAAATATCTTCTTTGAGTCTAACACATGAGTGTATGACAATGGAAAGTAACACTGTACATGTGCATACACGTTGTTTAGACTTCCACTTATGTCTTTGGAAGATGTAAATGAAACTTTTGAGTATATTGTGGAGAATGCAGAAGAAAATTTAGATGAACTGATGGATTATGTTGAGAGAGTGTATGTCCATGGAAGGTATGGCAGAGAGAGAAGACAAGAAGCTCCAAGATTCCCACCAGAAACTTGGAATGTTTATACATCAGTACTGAACAGTGATCACAAGATGAATAATGCAGTGGAAGACTAGCATAGCAAATTTCAAAAGCTGATGGTAGTGCATCATCTCTTAATGTGTCCTCACATAGTTTTCCTTTGTATATGCACACTCTTGGTCTCTCTTCTTTTAAGACCACAGTCCTGTTGGATTAGGGCCCCATCCATATGACCTTAATTATCCTTAATTACCTCATTAACGGCCCTATCTCCAAGTACAGTCACATCGGGTGTTACGACTTCCACACATGAATTTTGAGAGGACACCATTCAGTTCATAACAGACTCTTACTTACCTTCACAAACCTCCCCATGGCACCATCTTCCCAAATTGTTGACCAAATTCTATCGGACAATTCTTATGCTGTCAACCTTACAAAATTACTTCTTATTTGGTAATAAAGTAACCATGATTATGTTGCTAACTAACAAGAAATTTTCAAGATAGTAAATTAGTTGAAAATACAGTGTATAGTTGTTCTCTGAGGAAAAAATGCAAATTCAATCATTCAATAAGAAAGCACAGATTGTTACACCTTTGCACAGTAACACATCCATCAGACCAGATAACTGCATATTCATGCATCGTTTGGTCTGTCAAAATAAAATTGCTATAACAAGACATCAATGTAGACTGCTTTGAAACTAAATACTTCATTTCAATAAATGTCTTGGCTTCTGCTATGATTCCATCTTACAATGCAATAACATTTTATTTGATCCACATCCTACCCCTCTAATATTCTCTGTTAATTAAAGTTTAAGAACAATTGATTAGGTAGACAAAACAGATGCTTCTTCAGATCCGTAGATTGTATACTTCAAGCTTATTTTCAGTCTTTGCCAGTTGTTTATGTCTAGCTTTCAAAAAATGGTAGGTTGCTATCCTGTTGGTAGTGAATCATTGTTATATATTGTGCTTCATCTGAGTCACATTGACCTGAGGTTCATAGACACTGACTCACTCTTGTCACTTAGGACCTATTTAGTATTTTTTGCCCACCCCAAATCTTTAAAAATACTAAAGATATTATTCATCATATCCATTATGAAACTCTGGATTTGACAGTTGAAGTTAACCAGTTATTTATATTAATATAGTTAAATTTTTAAAATTTACTTATTGAAAGGAATAAATACAGAAAATGATATTTTCACAATTGACTTCTCACTATTGCAGCAAACTAAAAATATTTCTTTCTGGATGATTAAGTTTTTTGGGGAAAAATTTTAATTTTTTTAATGTGTTTATCTTATATAAGATAACTTTTACTTTGTAACAAAACCAACATTACCACTAATCAAACATTGTTCTTTTATTAAATTTTAGAGTATTGATAACAGATGCTTGCTGATCAAATAGTTTATTCACTTGATTCCTAAGAAATTATTTGATACTTCTGGAATGTCCTATTACCACAGAGAAATACCTAACAATGCATGCATATTACAATGGTGGGCCAATTGAAGAAATTTGATAGGTAGTAATAATTATAATAAAAATAATGATTAAGATTCAAGGAAAACATGATTTTCCATATAAAAGTGGATACAATTCCTGTATTTAATCAGAAATCACTCAACATACAATTATTGAGTGCCTACTATGTGCAACTATCAGCTATAATCTCTGAGAATAGTGCATCAAACAAAAAATATAGAAATAGTTAACACAAAAAGAAGGCTCTTTTCTTCTGTTTACAGATTCTTTGGAACCCTATTTGCCCACATACAACATAAATTCAATTTGCATGATTTATAGCATAATACTTTGAGTGGGACTTTTTTTTCCTTCAGTACTCCATGACCACCCCTAATGCAAAATTACTACTAATATCTATTTCTTTCTCATATGGTTCCATCATTGCTGAAAAGTGTTAAAGACAAAGAGATCTGTTCCTGAATTCTTCTTGAGAATTCTGAAATTTGGCTCACTATTCTTCATTTACTCCTCCAGCACTTCCTAGAAGAGAAAAATTGAAGTTGTTGGCCAAAGGCAAGAATATAAAGTTAGGAAGAAGTTGTGTTCTTTCAACTCTTTTTAGCTCACTGGTATTTCACATACATTAAAAAAAGAGAGAGACAAAGAAAAGAAAAATGATAAGAGAAAGAAAGGAAAAGAAAAACCACTGTGGTAGCCCAGTTCAAAAAGTTTGAGAACAGTCAGCTCTGTCACAGTTTTTCTTTGAGAAATTGAGAAAAGGAAGGTCAAAAAGGAAAAAGTCTCCATTCAATGTTATGTTTTGTAAATGTATTTCCCAAAGATTTTTCAGCTTTCCTATAGGAAAGAATCAGAGTTCATTGATTCAAATGGTCATCTCTACCTATGGGATTAAAATCAGATGAACCTAGATCTTTTTCTTGGCTAAAAACCTCAAAAGAAAGGAGAAGGGATACAATGGTGGTTGACTACAGATGAGAAAAAGAATTGGTTTGATTCACAGCTTTTCTGTAGTTCAATGAAGAAAATTTTCTATTATTATTCCCTGAACTCAACGCTGTATTGTATTACCAGGCTAAAATTATCTTTAGACATGCTAATATATATATATATATATATATATATATATATATATATACATGAATGTTTCTATTAGAATTAAAATGCTCTTTGCAATTATTTGATATCAATCTAGTTGGCTAGAATTATATACATCTATTTATCAATTTGGAGATTAATCTCAAGTAAAATAAAATAACATTAAATTACTAAAATTATTGCTTTGTGTTGGTTGAAGTGAACAATACAAGATAATTTGAAAATGAAGTGCAGAGGCTGTCTGGTGCAATTTCATGCAAACTGACTTAGAGTTTTGTTTTGAATATTAAGAAACTGACCTAAATTGGGAAGCTACAGAGCTTTCTATGAACAATTGTGTATAGGTATATCAATTTATTATTGTTGATCTTTGAAAAATGAATATAAAGCTTAACTCAGGTGATTATCATACCAAATTTGAAGTTGATAATCATAAGGGTATTTACTATGAAAACTTTGCCTCAAGACTTGGATGAGTCTCCACTGGATTGCTTCTTGTTAATATCAATCTCATTTCACAATGCCTAGAAACCCATGTCCTAAAGGAGATCTCCTTTTGGTTTTATTCCCATTTATTTTGTTAACTTACATTTTTGACAAATACTATAAATTGACTTACTATACCTTCTATAAAACGGAAACAATAGCATTTGTTCTTTTCTTTGTTCCCATAGCATATATATAAAGTGATAATACGGAGAGTTTCTATAAGTACTTCCAAAAAATTGATAAGACTTCTCCCTGGGCACAAAAATAATCCTCCTTCAAAATAGTAAGCATAAATTGTAAAATCACCCATGATTTAACAAATATTAATTGTGCACTTTCTCTATCTCAGACACTGTGATTAATGACATAAAAATGAAGAAGGCAGTGTCCCTTTTCTCAAAAATTTTACCACCTAATAAGGGAAATAAATAAATATAAAGTGGTAAATTCTGTATCTATGGTGAGACCCTCAAATCATAATTGTCAGTCTAATCTGAAGGTATCAAGAAGTAACTTGGTAAGATTTGATGTTTAAATAGAGTCTTGAAGGATGATTCTTCAAGCTCATCCACAAAAAATGAGGAGGAATTCTGTGTGCAAAGACACAGTGAGTGACATGAGATGGGAGTGTGTGAATGTGGTGCAGTATGGCTACACATTAAATGTGTGAGGATTATATGAATCAGTACTCTTTCGATTGCAAGAGAAAGAAATACAGCTCAAATGAACTTAAACATATAAGGAAAATTTGTTGATTTAAATAACTAAACTACAAAAAGACAAAGATAGTCTTTAAGGCAATGGGATCCAGAGACACGACTTCTATTAGGACTCAGTTTCTCCATCTTTGTCTCTTATCTCTTCTTTGTTTGTTATCTTATGTTTTGTTCCTTTTCACTATGCAGGTCTTTCTCTACAGTGCAAAGAACACAAGCACTGGGAGCTCGAGATTCACATTCTAACCTAACATCAAGAGAGAAGAAAGCTTTTTTCTTTCTTCCAGCTACAGAATGAGAATTTCCAGGGAAGGAGTAATAATATAAAATAGGTCAGTGTGAGTCGTATAAAAGGGAGCAAATATAATAGCTACAACCTTATTACAGATAAGATAGGTCATAGACCATTGAGGATTCTTTATGCTATGCAGAGTTTGGTTTTCATCCTTTATCTTAAAGGGCAGCAGTGAAGGGTTTTAAATAGTGGAGTAATAGATCAGGTCTCTATACTTAAATCACAGAGTATGATAGGGTAAAAAGAGAGGACAGGGGCTTCCCTGGTGGCGCAGTGGTTGAGAGTCCGCCTGCCAATGCAGGGGACGCGGGTTCGTGCCCCGGTCCGGGAAGATCCCACATGCCGCGGGGCGGCTGGGTCTGTGAGCCATGGCTGTTGAGCCTGCGCGTCCGGAGCCTGTGCTCCGCAATGGGAGAGCCCACAACAGTGAGAGGTCCGCGTACCGCAAAAAAAAAAAAAAAAAAAAAAAAAAAGAAAGAGAACAGGATGACAGGAGGTGGTTGCCTTGATCTATACGTGAGATGATAATGGCTTGATTTAGAATAATAGCAGTAGTAGTCTAGGAGAAATGGAGTAAATAGGAACTAGTATTCACTAGTTATAGGTGTTTGAGAAGGAAATTTGTATGGAATGACAAGAAGATTTCTGGTTTGCGTGCTAGGTAAATAATGGCACTGTTAGCTAGAATGAGAACTATGGAAAGAGGAAAGAGGTTCATTTTGAATAAGTTGAGGATTATGTGAGATATCGAGGTGATGTCCAGCAGCATCTTGATTATCTATGTCTAGAGCTAAGGAGACAAGTCAGCTAAGCTGGGAATATAAAGTTGGGGGATATTCACATAGAATTGGTAGTTGAAGTCATAGAGGAGGCTGAGGTAGGCAAGAGAATATGTAAGGTGAGAAAAGAACAAAATACAATTGTCCCTTTATATTCACTGGGGACTCATTCTAGGACCCCATGCAGATACCAAAATCTGAAGATGCTCAAGCTCTTTATACAAAATGGTGTAGTATTTGCATATAACCTACACATAACCTCCCATATATTTTAAATTATCTCTAGATTATTTATAATACCTAATACAATGTAGATGCTATGTAAATAGTTGTAAACCCAAGGTAAATTTTGAGTAAATGGTTTCTGGTGCAGGACAAATTCAAGTTTTGCTTTCTGAAACTTTCTAGAAATGTTTTTTTTTTTTTTTTGATTTGTGTTTGGTTGAATCTGTAGATGTGGCAACTGAGAATACAAAGGGCACACTGCACAGAACACTATTGAATTAATGGATGACTGTGATGACTTTGTAAAGTGTCCACTTCGCTGAACTATATTTCTTAGAATTCTCTTTTTTTGGTACATTTCCAGTTGAAGTGGACTGGTGATTCTCTTGCTAGAGTTAAGGGAGCAGAATGGAGGTGACAGCTATTTTGTTCTGTCGCCAAATATGTGGAGAATATTCAATATGTTCTTGAGAAGAATATCTATTCTGCTCTTATTGGGTGGAATCTTCTATATATGTCTATTAGGTTCAATTGTCTATAGTGTTGTTCAAGTCCTCTGCTTATTGATCTTCTGTCTGATTGACCTATCCATTATTAAAAGTAGAATATTGAAATCTACTATTATTTTTAATATTTCCCTTTTCAATTCTGTCAATGTTTGCTTCATATCGTTGGATGCTTTGCTATTTTGTACATAAGTGTTTATAAGCATTATGTCTTCCTGGTGAATTGATTATATTATGATTATATAATGTCCTTCTTTGTATCTTGTAATGGTTTTTGACTTAAAGTTTATTTTGTCTGCTATAAGTATATCCACTCTTACTCTTATTTGGTTACCATTTGCTTAGTATATCTTTTCCCATTCTTTTACTTTCAGACTATGTATGCCCTTATATCTAGAGTGAATCTCTTTTAAACAGCATATATCAATAGACCTTGTTTTTTCACCCATTCATATACTCTATGTCTTTTTATTGGAGAGTTTAAACCCTTTATGTTTGAAGTAACTGGTGATAGGAAAGAAAACCTTATATTGTCATTTTGTTTATTGTTTTCTGTATGTTGTAGAGCTATTTTGTCCCTCTTTTCCTCTATTGCTGCCTTTCTTGTGTTTAACTGATTTTTTGTAAAGACAGACTTTGATTCCTTTCTTGTTTTCTTTTGGGCATCTTCTGTAGGTATTTTCTTTGTTGTTACCATATGGATTATATAAAGCATATTATAGCTAAAACAATCTATTTTAAACTGATAACAACTTAACTACAGTGACATAACAACTCTACTCCTTTAAATTTTCCCCACCACTTTACATTATCAATGTCACAAATTACATCTTATTTATATTTTTTATCCATTAACATATTTTTATGAGTATATTTTTATGTTTTTATAATTTAAATTCTATACGTGAACTGAAAATAATTTATGTACCACCACTACAATATTACAGGATTCTGTATTTGTCTATATATTTACCTTTACCAGGGAGGTTTATATTCTCACATCCTTTTATGTTCCAGCCTAGGGTCTTTTATTTTAACTTGAAGAACTTCCTTTAGCAACTCTTGTACTGCATGCCTAGTGGTGATGAACTTCCTCAGCCTTTATCTTGGAAGTTCTTTATTTTTCCTTCATTTTTGAAGGTCAGTTTTGCCCCATATAGTATTCTTGGTCAGCAGGTTTTTTCTTTCAATACTTCGACAATATCATCCCACTCCCTTCTGGCTTGTAATGTTTCTGCTGAGAAATCCTCTAATAATTTATGAGAGGACACTTATATGTAACAAGTCACTTTTATTTTGATGCTTTCAAGATTCTTTGTCTTTAATTGTGTGTCTCGTGCATTTATTCTCCTGAGTCAAATTACCGATGGGTACACTGAAAAATGAAATTCCTGGACTTACAAATCCAAGAGCAAGACCATACTTTCCTAATCATTTTATTTCCCTAGGAGGCCCTCTCTTAACAGCAAGCTGTGAGCTCCTTGAGAGTATCTTTCTTCCTTTTAGCTGACCTAGTTACTGCTCAGTCAATATTTGTTAAATAAGTGAATGAGTAAATGGCAAGCCAGAATCTTTAAATGATTGTTCTATAGTCCAACTCAACAATATGGATCATATCTGGAGGATTTTGTGTTTTTTTGAAAGAAGAATCATTTGAAACCAAGGGAGTGTAATGAAACACAGCATAAATAATATTAATCTCTTTATTGTCTTAGAAACATTTTTCTAACATCTTGCTTTCTTTATGAAGACAATTCTCACAAAAATTGTTCAGCATTTGATTATACGGTTGCCCTGATACATTATTCTCAGAAAGAGGCGCTGAACCAGAATATGGCTTTAGCTGTTTTAGGGTGTGATGTCACCCTCTCAAAGTTCTGTGAGCTCTGATCTCCTGTGGGTTGTTCTGTAGAGTCATGGAATTAGAAGTTAGGTCCACCTTGGTGTAGATGTTCCCCTAAGTTTTCATGTGGGTGTTGAATGGCTTCTATTTTTAAAAAAGTTCATTTTTTCCCCATTTTTGTCCTACACAAATAATATTGGTTGTCAATTAGTTGTCCAAAATATGACCTCATCCTGGCTCTTCAATACATTTCAAAGTAATATCAGTAATATCTTTGAGTAGATAATACAACCCACTCACTAAGTGAGTTTCTTTAGGTATCATGACCACAGACAAGAGAATTTCTTATTTAACTTCTAAAAATAGTAATAGAAAACAGTGGTTTCCTGGTGATATAATCAACTTAATATCCATAATCTTTGATACAAAACCAGTATTAACTAGAATTATGAATGGATTTTCCAACTTTAGAAAAAAAAAAAAACAAGTGTACATTTCAGAAATCTTGGTCAATTTGGATTAAATGAAATTTATAGATCAGGCTATCTAAATTTCTCTGGTTTAGTTAGTGTATGCAAAGTAAGTTTATGCAGCTGAATTAATCACAAGCTCAAGCTAATATTTTTTGCATCCTTACTAATCAGGCTAGGACTTCTGTTCTATGAATGTAAACATAGAAAGTTCAACAGTTTTGCTAGGGACATGTTCTAAGTCATGGGAATTAAGTGAAAAGTCATCTTTCACTCCCTTGCTGGACGAAAAACAGAATCAATCCTTAATACCGAGTTTTAGATAATGTGGAATGTGTTGTATTCACAGAGCATATACTTTCTGAGCAACAACGAAGGTCATTATAGGATTGTCAGCCGAGTCCACAATGGTTCCTTGAATAGTGAAAAGTGGTTTTGCATATTATGCCTTGGGATATTTCTTTACTTTTTTTTCCCCCTCCAAGAAGATTTTGTGGATTGCAATAATGCTCCACATGCTGATTTTTAGTATGAGATTTGCTACTTGATGTGCCAAAGGTAATGGGCAATAAAGTAGATAGCTTAAATTAATTTAGAAAGTTTGTGTTTTTCTCTAAGAGAGAAAATATTGTATTACTTTAGAAGCCCTTATAAAAGATAGCAGTTGGGAAATTACATCAAGCAAAGTTCTTCACTCTTAAAGTTTTAGAATGTAACAATTTTGAAAAAAATCACAAAACATTGGTTGAGGTTTTGCATTTTAAATTTCTATTACCCCAACCCCTGTATACCACAAACGCATCTTGCTCTCTTAAATACATCAAAACGCCAGTGATTTCTTCTTCACTGTGGTGACTATAAGGCTTCATAGCATCAGCTGAAAGAATTTCATGTGAAAATACTCCTCAGCTCCAAATCTGTACCATAGCTTTAAAAAACCTATTTCACTCAAATAATTGTGTGACAACTAAGAAATACTGGAATGTGATTCTCTTCTAATTTCTATAACTTTACATTTTTGTCCAGTTTTCTGATATTCTGGGTATTTGGCAGTTCATTGAATGTGGTAACTCTGCCTAAGGTCACCCAGGGCATTTGAAAACCACAGTACTCATTTGTTCATTATTTTATTTGTTCAACCATTGAACAAATATTTATTGGACCCATCTTCAAGTTAATCACTGTACTAGTGAACCTATCTTTTCCCAAAGGCCCCAGGTGCTATTCCTGGGAGGTCTTGTCTTCCTCTGACACAAGTGATTCCCTCAGTTTTGTCCAAATTATGCTTCTCTGGCATTCTCAACACCAGTAAGCCCAAGGATACATGGATAGTTGCTGCTCTCCAGTGGCAATGGATTCTATTATCACTATTAATATATTGCTCACCCAATTGCCCTTCCAGATCCCAGAATAGCACCCACAACTGAACCAAAAGGCATTCCCCTTATCTAAAGAAATCTGTGAAGTCTTATGTATTCACTGTGCCCAATTATCCCATGAAGCCAACAATGTGTCCAACAAAAGTTAGACCCTCTCCCTTCCCCAGCTTCAAAAAGACACTTGGCTAACACTCCAGCTTACACCAGAAGCAATACCAGCAAACAGCTATTGCCCTCCTAGGATGGAACTGCCACTGTTGAGATACAAACACAGAAAGTCAAACGTCTGCCCTTGTGGGGCTCATAGCTTAGCTCAGTCACTGTTGTGTTACTTACCATTGCCCTTGCTTTATACCCTCTCACATATCTAGGTCTAGAGCTTCCTGATGCTCTGATTGGTACTCCCACTTGAGTCTTTCTAGCTCAGCTGATCACTGGACTTTGAACACTTTATCCCAAAGTTCTCTTTGGGTAGCAGATATGATCTCAGACACTTTGGCACCCAGATTGGCAATACAGAATAGATGGACCCATGTGCAATCGGCCAAGAGAGATCCCTGCATGCCTGCCCCTAAGATACCTGGGTAACTGGCACACTTGTCATGGGCTCTAGGAGTGGCACATAACCCCTAAGCCTTACTAGGCTGAGGACGGGTCACCTGTATCACTCTTCTTTTCCACTTATTCAGTACCTATCAGGACTCAGGCTTAGTCCCAGGAATTTAGCATTCATTAGTACTAATCTCCACTAATAAATTCTTCTACAACATAGGTACAAAGAAGCTTTTGTCACCCAAGGACACAAAGCCAAAATTCCAACCTCTTCAGCTTTCTGGTTGTGGTACTAATTCCCTGATGGGATTGATGTGCTACCTTGAAACTAGCCCATTCGGCTGGTACTTGTGTAATCTGCCTGGTTCTTACCAATTCCTTTCTCTTCAGAGAAGAGAAAGAAGAGACAGAAGAAGAGACAGAAACCTCTTCCCTAATACCCCAAGACATTCTCAAAGACACTTATATTTTGTAGCTTTTATTTGGACAGACTCTATGGGTCCTGATGCTACAGTTTACCTGGCTGAAAATATCTCCATCATCTGACTGCTGCTGACTTTACCCACCAGGTCTAACTCCTTGGATGATGACGACCATATGAGTGACATGGGAAACCACTAGTTTTCAAAGTATCAGACTCTATACTAGGACCTTTGCATTTAGTAGGTAAATTATTGATCACAAAAATTCTATGATATGGACATTGTCATCTCTGATTTATGAATGAGGCCCAGAAAGGTTAAGCCATTTGCCCAAGTTCTGTGACTAGAAACTGGATTCAAACTCACTGTAATACTCCAAAATCCATATTCTGATGCTTAGGAAATATTATGATATAGGGCTCCATTTAGAGGATCAATCTCTCTGATTTAGGATGACCCATCAGCCTGATTCTCCTGGGACTCTCCTGGTTTTACCTGAGAAGTGCTTCTTTTCTCCGAGGAAACCCCTCAGTCTTGGAAAAGCCAGTACTATTGGCCCCTAGCCTGTGTTAGAAGCCTTAACTTTGGTTCTTCCTCTTTTTGTGGTACTACATGGTCAGGCCTGCAGTAGACCCAATGTAGTAGTAGATACATGAAGGCCAAAGTAACTCCTTCCTGGTGTAACTTAGGAAAGATTAGAGGCTTCTAGCACTCTGACCTCGAGAGTTAACCAATTCTGAGACTGTTTTGAGTTGTGTTGGTAAGGAACTAGGGGAGCATTGGGAAGCAATGTCCTTAACTCACATATTTTTTTACTTTGTACTGTTGGTTTGTTTCTCAGTAGTAAATAGAAGAGACAACAATCTTCAGCTGACCCGAAGTTGTCACTCTTGGCAGTCTTAAAATCTGAACCTGTCTTTGGTGAAATGGCCTTACTTACCTTCCCTAGACCCATTCTCTGTCCCATACAAGGCTAGGTTTCTGGAATGTTTTTACCATGGGAGCCATCTACAGCTTCAAAGCCCCCATGCTCTTGGGATGGCTCATGGTTGGATTCCTCCTCAGGTGGGCAGCAGAGGCTCATTGACCATGAAGTTATTGAAGCTTAAGCTTCAAGGTCCTGCACCTGCATGAGTATTTTCAGAGTCCCTGAGAAAGACTTGAGTAACATATTCACATGATGGAATTTTTTTTAAATAATATTTTTCAAAAGTAAGACATTTTAACCTCAATTTATTAAGACAGGTGTCTCTTTCCATACCTATGACCCTTGCATATATTGTACCTTTGATGGGTGACTTTTGCATAGTTGTGACTATATTTTAGGATCTGGCTAAGGAAAAGGTAAGCTGGGAATATGTTGTATTAAATGAACTTTAGAAGAATGTTTTAGAAAGTTTCAGTAAAACAAATGGAAATTACAGATAATTGATTTGACCTTATATTTTGTCTGTTTTAAAATTTACCTATTAAATATGCTTTTTAAAACTCAGATTAAAAATTAAGGGAGTAGGAAACAGAATCAAAAGTATGTACAAGGAAATTAAGACAATGATTCTACAATGAGAAATGAATTGCAGCACAACAAAACTCACATAATACCAAAATCAGTAATTCTTTGTATGAGGGGGTCATTTCCAAATAGAAATAATGAATAGGCATTGGTTTATTTGAGAATCCAATTAATGAAGAGAAGTAAATCATATTAACACATTTGAAGAAAATATTTAAATTGCCTGCTGATTTAACCAATATGAACAATGAGAAAGATAATAAAATACTCAGAATACTACAGTATAACAAGAACACCAGTGACAAACTGGTTAATGCCAATTGTCAATTCAATGGCCACTTGAAAGTGGTCATTGCACAAGAAAACTTGAAATGCCCTGAAATGAGACAGCTAATACATAAAAGAAATTTTGATAGAGATTTTTACAACTTTGAAAACTATCCTAAATGTCCACATAACATTATTAATACCAAATCACAATTCTAAAATATTTTCAAATTTACCAACACAAAAATACAGTTATTACTCAACCATGCTAAAAGAAATAATACATTTTCTATATTTAAAAATTTACACTCACAGTCATCTAGAAGTTCTTGATAAAGAACAACGTTATAATTTAAAAATGCTGGAGAGAAAAGAGATGCCTAATGGAGCAAGGTCCTTTTGGTAATGTGACAGGAGGCACCAAAAGGAAGAAGAGTTGAACAGAAAGCAATGTTGCTCCTGCTGGGATTAGAGACAGGGAGGAAGGCTGGACCAGAGACAGTAAACCTGGAGGTGTGAGCAGGGCCAGTTTCAGGGCCTTGCGACTGTGAGGTGGCAGGCGCTCACCCTCGCAAGGAGCCTATGTTAGCCCACTTTCAAATTCTTAATAATGTTCTCTTTGAACTTGCATCTCATATGTGGAGTCCAATGGGACCACGAAGCACGCACATGAACAGAAAAGGTACGCCTGGCGGCTGTGCGCACACACTCAAGTTCAAGTCCACAGACACAACAGTCAATAGGCAGCCCACTGATATGCATTAAAGCATATCAGGGAGTTATTAGAATATTTCAAAGAGTTCAGAATTTCTGGGTTTGAAAACTGCAACACTGCCAAGCAAATGTCCATTAAATTGCCATGGTATAAATTTACATTTAAAATTAAATTCAGACTTAACACAGAACTGATAGTATGAAAAGTTAAATCTTTTTAGAAAAATTGTTCCACAAGAATCATCAGCTCTAGATGTACTAAAATTTATATTTCAAAATAATTTTTCAGAAATTTATCTCAATGCTGTCATAGCCTATAAAATACTCTTAAGAGATCTCAAATTATCAAAAACTATTTGCAATCTTGCATTGGAAAAGAGCAACTGATGTTGCTTTCAATTATATTGTTCGAAAATGAAGTTGCTGAAAGTAAAAATTGTGCCAAGCTAATTAATGGACTTGCAGAAAAGTGAGCCAGAATAATCTTGTGATTAGAATGTCACATTAATAAAATATTGTCAAGTATTTTATTATATACAATTATGATACCAAAGGTATTATTTTTTGTAATTTGTAAGCTTATGTTTTATTCATCTGTCACTATTACTCCTAATATATACTGCAGTTAATAAAATATTTTTAAAGGAAAAAAATTTACATAATTGCTGTCATTTGAAGTGGTGATTAAAGAGTATGCAGGGAAAAAATGTTTTAAAAACATTATAGAAGTGGGATTTCCCTGGTGGTCCATTGCTTAATACTCTGTGCTTCCAATGCAGGGAGCACAGGTTCGATCCCTTTCAGGGGACTAAGATCCTGTGTGCCTCGGGGTGCGGCCAAAAAAAAAAAAAAACCCATTATGGAAGTGAATCCAGAAGTTAATTAACTAAAAATAATATTATTTTTCTAGGTTTGGTGGTGTTTGTGATATTTGTCAGTTTTGTTACATTTAAAAATGTTATTTAACTTTTTTTCTCAGTATAAATAAATACTTATTTTTATAACTAATTTCATAATCTTTTTCTGGATTTGAGAGGTCACTTCCCATAGTTTAAGCTCCAGATCCCACAGAGCCTAGACCTGCTTTCTTCTTACTTGCAATGCCTGAGGGCTGTAGATTCAATCAACCAGGCCGGCCTGGGCTATTTCTGTATGCAGAGTCAGACTCCATCTTACGTAACTAGAACTTCTACTTCTTTCTTCAGTCACTAGCCTGAGAATTGAAACTACTCAAAACTTTCCCATTTTAAGCACAGAAGTTAGTGATTCTCCAAAGCGACGTTTTGGAAGTATACTTATTAGGATACACAAGTGTCCACCACTGCTATTTCCCCCAGTATATTTTAGAGTCTGTTTCTGAAGTTTTGGCTTAAATACTACAGAGCCCCAATAGATGTTCAATCATGTATTAATTATTTGCATGCAGTTAGAAGATTTGACAGTAAGTAAAGTTTTATAAATTTAATCAGTCTGATAGTAGAATCAGCTGGTTTTGCTTTATTTATTGTCATTATGTTACTGTAGTAGCTTTACAACTGGAAAAATCTTAAACATGAGATATCAAATATACCCAAATATACTCCACCCTATCCACCTCCAACCATCTGGTCCTTCACTTAACCTAGATTCTACTCATTTATCTATAGCATCAAGGAGTCTGGCAAAACTAGATCCTATTGTATAAAAAATTGAGGTGAATTAAATGCACCATAAATCAGTTTACTTAAAATAATTTCAACCTTTTGGGGACTATCTAGTTATTTACTAATATGAACAATCAAGTTTATTTGAAACATCTACCTTATTTATTAGAAACAGCCTAGGTCCCATGACAGTGAAGTTTGTTCAAATTATGACTTATTCCAAATGTATAACTTATGTATAACTTATGATTTCAGAACAACAGAGCAATAGAATAAAAAGGATACAAGAGCCACACCTGGAGGTGACAGACTGAATCCCTGAGAATAAATGTTTTAGCACATGAAATTTATATCAGGAAATAAAGCTAATATAAACTATTTAAAGCAGTCTTTGGTCTTAAGGCAGCTGAATTTAGACTTTGTGAACGCTGGATTAGGAGTCAGTCAGAACTGGGTTTAAAAGCTATCTGACATGGCCAAGTTATTGAGTTAGCTACACCTAACTTCCCTGGTATGTAATAATAATAATAATGACCTTATAAGGATATTGAGAAAAATGTACATAATAGACACCAATAAAAGGAAGATATCTTTAACCCTGTTCTAATAGAAGTTATACAATGATTTTTAAAAATAAGAGTGGTATCTATATTATCTATGTAAAATAACTTCCATTGTGTTTATTATACTTCATTTACCAATGTACAATTTTTAAATAATTAGGAGAAAAATTTGGATGGCAGGGAGGATCTTTCAAAATATATTTGTCAGGGAGGAATCTCAACCTTATAGGAAGGGAGGGAACAAACTTGCTACTATTCCATAGACGCCGAATGTAGATGAGACAGTTTATCACTCACAGCAGAGCACACAGCAGGGACATCAGTAGAGTGGTGCCGGATCCCGGGTCCCCAAGTCCTACGGGCAACACCATGGGCCCAGATGGATGCTTAGAGCCAAGGGACAAGCAATCCTTGAGCAAGCAGCAAACAAGTCAGTCCCACTCCATGAGGGAATGAGACCATTTTCTGGTCATCCGAACCTGCTTAGTGGCCCATGTGGCTAACTATGAAGACTGCTCAGGATCAGGAGATGGATAAACCTTGCAGTTTATGCACATGGCAAGAATATTCATGGACACTCAGGGCTCGTGGCCAATCGCTTTCCCTGACAATGTTATTTTCAAGAAATAACAATCTTCCTTTGAAGTTAAACACTAACTGGAGATGCTATTGTTTACATAATCTAATTCTGATTTGACCTTTTTACAAATTAAAGGTTATGAAATGATGAAGAACTTTCTTCTCCTCTTCCTACCTGTCTAGAAGTTTAGACTTTAGAATTTAACTGGTATAGTATAATATAAACTGCTCTTGTAATACAGACTGACCATTTCATTTTGGCTATTGTGTTACTCTTTCTCATCTACACCTGTTTTTTTCCAGGTCGGTTTCTGCTTCCATCTTCTACTCAGCCACAGGAGGATGTGGTAAATGATGATACAAAAATACAAAAGTCCAATAACAATCCATAAAGCATTAGCAGTTAAAAAACAAGTAGGTTGATTTTAGATTCTCTCATTGCCCCTTCACCTTAGTAAATTGTTGGCAAAGTTACTGTAAGTCTCAGAACAATTTTTAACTTCTACAAAGCAAAAGATGAAAAAAGTATGTAAGATTATGCTAAATATCATTTAACACCATAGATTTTCAAAAGATCAACTGCCTTATATGATGTTAAATATAGTTGAATGTGGTCCCACATCTCTGCACCACTTGCCAAGTTTCCGTCGGATGCGATTTGCAACAACATATTAAACCTCCATAAATAGTCATTATAATGTAAACACTGAACACGCCTTATTGCAGCAATGAAAGCAGCCTCTCCAAAATATATAAAACAGAAAACAAATCCTTGAATTTCATCTCAGGGCAGAAGGTGGATTTGAATTTGGAAACATGCCAAATGGTAATTTTGGGCACAAATATTTCAGACAAAGCTGATCCATTATGAGTAATAACAGCATATGTTAGTTTCTAAGTCAGTTTGTGCATGCCACAGAAAGCACACCCAAATAGTATGTGAGGCCATTTACACTTCAGCAAAGTTCTGAAGAGTAAATCATAACAATGTAGGTATAATCAAATTATACCTTCTATTTTAAATATGCATAAAAATCAGACACAAAAACAACAATACGGAGAAAAAGAGAATCTTAAATGAATTAAATCAGCAAATTAACTTCTTTTCTTTCTCCTTCTTCTTCTTCTTCTTATTATTATTTTATTTTCACATAGCCAGTTGCTATGGCTCTTGACAGTTTCCTTTTAGCTAGCTAAGCCTCAGAGGATTAAAGAAGACATTTGGCCTTTATGGTTTTCTGTGTCTGAATGTGTATGTCCTGAGGAGAAAAGGAGATGTGCAAGAAGCTATTAAGCCTCAGTGAGTGAGCACGGATGTGGAAGATCTGAGTTATGTTCATCAAAACAGATGGCATGTCCCAGAATTCCCAGAGCTGCCTCAGGCTTTTGCTGGTGTCAACCCTGTGGTAAATGGGTTTTCATAATGAATTTACTGTTAATTTTCACACACACACACACACACACACACACACACACACACACACACCATTAGAATCACATTAAAGGGCTGACTAAATGCCACCAAGACTCCAAGCATGACTGTCTTTTGTTCATTTGGAAGAAGCTCTGAAGAATCCAGAATCTCAAATCACTCATTCATGATAGCTTGCGGAGAATAGCAGGCCTCCCTGTGGCTGGAGAGGGGCAAATACTTTTGCGGGTTCCCAAATCCCACTCACTAGAGCAAGGCTTCTAATTTTTTTCCAGATAATCACAGTAATGGTCACTGCTCTCAATACCAAATATAGGGTATCTTATCAAACTAACTTGATTTTTAAATTTTTGTTTAGTCATTTCTCTCTAAAATATGTTTTAGCAAATAAAGCAAAAAACCTTTGGCTGGAATAAATAATGTAAATGTATTAGAGAAACACATATTCCACAGAGACTACCAACTATGTGTGGAATATCTAGAGGATACAATAGCTTAATATAAATGCTCTGAAGGTAAGTATAAAAACAACAGGGAGAGTCACAGAGACTGACAGAAAGACAGACAGATAAGAGCATTATCAAAAGGGGACACTCAAAGTGAGATCTGTTTTTCTGAAAATAGCAAATCTACTAGTACTGCTAAAAATAATAAAAACAGCAATCAATTCTGTTGATTGAGCACCCAATATGTTTCAAGCACTATACTAGATGGTTTTCATTGTTTCTTTCTCATAAAAAAGTGTCAAGAATAAAAGCTAAAAGCATTTGTAAATGCTTCCTTCATGCCAAGCTCTGTTGTCAACACCCACACCATCACCCCCAAGACATACTGTTGTCCTTTCAACGTTTTAACACTTGAGATTTTTCTTGCAGCTGAGTTTTCCTCTTTGGAGTCCTCTTGTGTCAGCTTCACCTACCCTAAACTTGCTTTTTTGGGGGTATCTCCCTCTTCTCCATGACTTCTCACTTAAAAATCATCTCCTCTAATAAGTGTTAGGTTCCCAACTGTCTCACTCAATCCCTCCTCACCCCTCCTCCTTCCCAATCCCTCCTCTCCCCTCTTCCTTCCATCTGTGTTATTCTCTATCATGGTGGTGACTTGCTTAGTTCCTCAGGACACTTTCTCAATTTGTAAGTATTTATTTGCCTTATTTTTGTCTTACTGCAGTAAAGAATCTTAAGGTCAGATACCAGCTCCTTTTCAGTCACCAGTCAATACACAGCACATAACAAGGAATGTGGTGCATGGTTGGTACTCAATAAACATTCATTAGATGAAAGAATGTGCTAAATGCCTTGCATTAATTATCTCATTTAATGAATGATCTTCCTGTGAGCTTACTGAGGACAATGTGCCCTTGCCCACACAACTAATAATTGCCTATGGTAAAATCCAAAGCCAATTCTGTAGGACTTCAGACCATGACCTTATCCATTATATGCCCATTTGACAATCTCACAGATTCATAACATCAATTTGGTATAGATATTTAAGATTGTTTTGTGTTTTTTTAAAAAACAATCTTTCACAATTTTGGCCAATACACAAATCATTTTCAGTGTTGCTTTAACACTACTGCTCTCAAGTGTTCATCAGCTACATTCAGCTTAGTAGCTCATCAGCAACTTGGAGTAAAGTAGACCAAGAAAAGGCAAGACATATAGCTTCCGCAATATATATAGCTCTCTCTGTATACAAGCCCAAGGAATAAAAATCTCACCCTGTTTTAATACCACAGTATGGGTTAAAGCCACATGAAAGATAAGGGGGCTTTGTTACATGGGACTTTGGTTAGAACCTGAAAGGAATCATCATTCTATTTTACTGAGGCTTCTAACTTTAAGCTACTATGATATATGTTTGTTTATTTTTAAAGAGAAAGCAATGAAGTTTCTATGGACTGAATTGTTTCCCCCACCCCCCATTCATATGTTGAAGCTTTAGCTTCCGATGTGATATTTGAAGGTGGGGCCTTTAGGAGGTTTAGATGAGGTCTAGATGAGTTTAGATGAGGTCTTTAGAGTGGAGCCCTCATGATGGGATTTGTGCCTTTATAAAAAGAGACATTACAGAGCTTGCTTCTTCTTTCTCTCTCTTTGGCAGGCACCAAAGAAAGGCCGTGTGAGGACACAGTGAGAAAGCAGACATCAAAAACCCAGAAACTAACACAGTATTGTGAAGCAATTATACTCCAATGAAGATCTATTAAAAAAAAAAAAAAAAAAAACAAGGAGAGAGCTCTCACCAGATACCGACCCTTCTGTCACCTTGACCTGGAACTTTCAGGCTCCAGAACTCTGAGAAACAAATTCCTACTGTTTAAGCCACCAGACTGTGCTATTTTGTTATGGCAGTCCAAGCTGACTGGGACAGTTTCCTCTGCCAAAAGCAAAACCCCACATAGTATGACTACTTGATATTGTTTCCCATACATCATTTATTTGTGACTTTAGGTCATGTCCTTATGCTACTATCTTTCTCATAGTCATTGACCTTCGGGATATTGGGGAAATTTAAAGAAATAGAGACGACTTGCATACTGCCTTCTAAATATTTGTTTGGTGACATAGCATTTCCCATATTTTTGGAACTGAGCATATTTCTATGCTAGGAAAAAAATTACATAAAAAGTTTTCACAAAACCATTAATACACCACAGCATTGTAATATCATCTCATATTTTTTCCCAATCCCATCTTTATTTTATATATATAGGAAAAGTGAGCAGAAGAGATTCTTAAATATATCTTTTCTCCTAGATAGTCTAAGACTTTTATCTCTGAATTTGTCATTATGCTTTGAAAACTAATGATTTCAAGCTCTATAGCTCCATAACTTTCAGAAAGTAACTCCAGGTATAAACCAATTATACAGAAGGGGAAAAAGCATAAACTAAAGCAAAATTGTGTATAAATCCAGCTAATTTTGCCCTTAGAATAAATAGATACACATGAAGATTAAAACAGAGAAGAAAATATGGGTATTCATGGAATTTTCAAAGAAGAATATTCAGATTCTTGGTCATCTTAACCAGAGTTTAAAAAGATGAACTTTGGGGAAAACTTTCTACATCGTAGAGTTGCTTTAAGTATTAAATTATTATAATACTTTAAAGTATTTAAAACAGTGCTGACACAGGAGGTAATCAATAAACGATCATTTATATTTACCCTTTAACATCTTAGACACTCTCCTGTGGGCTCAACCACACTGACTCCAATTTGTCAGCTCCATCTTAGGTCCCAGTCCTAGCTCCACCCCCTTCCACATGACTGAGCTTTAGCCTACTCATAAGGAATGTACCCAAGCCAGATAAGCTCCCTATCAACATTTACTCTGCCTTTATCTTATATGAAAACCGAAGAATGCCTTTTGCTGATGCAGATAGTGGCCATGAGACCCCTGGTGGTGGGGTGCAGATGTGCCTCTCCCTAATAGTCAGATTCTACTTTTAGCTTTGCCCCTTTAGATCCACCTGTATCCTTTTCAGCACAGAGTGCAGCTGCAAATGCCTCTGGACCATCGTCAGCCCAATCCTCCCTATATGTAAGTTACCCACAATAATCTTCATAATTGCATTTTATGGAGTTGCCTGCCTCAGTTTTTGGTATAAAATTTTCTTCTCATTTGGGAGGGTATTATTCAATATCTTCACCTTCCAACACTCTTATAAAATGAATCAATCAGGTGTACCTTATAACCTAGAAATATAACCAGCTCTTTATATCCTCAATTACTTTGTCATTTTCAATATTGATTTTGCTTCCTCTTGGCATTGGTCAAGGTAAAGAAGAGAATAATCTCTGGACATGTTATATTGTTTTATCAACAGTGGCTTGAATTAGTTTTTTTTTTTTTTAATTTGTTTCTCCTTGATGTGCCTTTCTACTCCTAATCATGGAAAGAAATAGGATGCAATGTGGATATCCTGACCAAAGAATTTTGCTATGAAATTCATGAGATGGGGCATGTATGGCTGTTAGCATAACTGATGCCATCTTGGGCCCTTACAGTTTCTCCTGTCGTTTCACTGACTCTGCTCAGGACTGTATTGTGAGTAAATCACTCTCTGTCATCAAGGGCATTGTAGTTAATATATATTGTTTGTTAATCATTAGGATCAAGTAGCCTCTACGGTCTATTAGTCCCCAAACAATGATAAAAAACTTCACTGACATATTCCCAGTGCCCACAAGACTAGTTATCAATTCATAAATTAGGAATGCACATTCTGTTTCCAAGCACCCACCTCCATACCCTAGGTTAACTATGAAATTATCCCAATGGCCCCTCGGTAGTGCGGAGTGCAGCTGTGAATGCTTCTGGATCGTTGTCTGCCTGATCTTGATCTCACTCTGTAAGTTATCCAACTGACCCATTGATTATATGGCTATGATGCTCAGTTCAGTGGGCACTTTTTGTTCCCTCTGTCCTCCAACAGGGTGATGCAACTAGTTGTTTAGGTCACAGATTGGGAAGTGGGAGTTGTCAGGTCGGGGAGAGGAGAAAATAGAGGCTGGAAGGAGACTTATTAGTGGGGGCTGGAAGAGCAATGAGGAAGTGCTGTTGGAGACTAGTAAGAATGCAACTGAGTTACATAGTGGCAGAACAACAGAGAATATTGCCTGCAGGAATTTGAATATAGAAAATGAATTTATGGATCTGGCTAAGAAGAGTGTCAGGTAGCATTGAAAGTGCCATTTGGTTTTGGTTTTTGTTTGTAGGTGTTTCTTGTAAGGTGAGGGAAAGGAGAGATGAGTTAAGAGAGAAATTTTCAGTTTGAAAGCAGAATGTAAAGGAAATATAGAAAAGCTAAGAATTGCTTGGTTAAAATATAAAACAAATTCGCATTTCCATCCTGTAGAAGATTCTCATGTAAGAGATGATCTATAAATATATATAAATATAAAGTAAATATCTATTTAAATATGAAGTTATAAAACCCCTTGCTAAGATCTCAGAAAGACTAAGGGTGGTGGCTAGTTGACCCCTAATCAGTCAAAGATTTTCTAAAAATCAAGTGTGTTGTCCCACAGCAGTTTAATATGCTCAAAGTAGATAGAGATCTGTTCCAAAAAGAATTATGTATATCACTTTTGGGGCATGGCATCAACACCAATAAGATTCATGACAATTTGAAGAGAATGATATTGATGCAAACCCTGCCTCCTTGGACCAAAAGGAACAGAAACAGGAAAAGAAAGTCCTCTGGAACTTTAACTTTCTATGAAAAATAGAGCAGGCTAAGACAGCTAATCAACTGCAAAAGCAGCTATTTCTATCAAAAAGAGAAGACTTCTTAGACAGCAGAACCAAAAAGTCTGAAGCTGAAGTCAAGATCCAA
Source organism: Stenella coeruleoalba (assembly GCF_951394435.1). Lineage (NCBI taxonomy): Eukaryota > Metazoa > Chordata > Mammalia > Artiodactyla > Delphinidae > Stenella > Stenella coeruleoalba. Next base: position 44,029,757 of record NC_137163.1, read on the forward strand.
GAACAATGGATTTGAGAATCACTCCCAGGCTGCAGAACTTGACCCTAATTAAGGAACCTGCCTTGCTCCCAGAGGAGGGAAAGCTGGTGACATGTACCAAATTGTTTTTCAAAATTACAAGAAAATCATGACTGCTATGTGCTTCCCACTCTTAGTCTCTTTCTTTTTCTTAAAGTTTTAAAAAATTTTAGATTACTTTTATATTTACTGAAAAACTGCAAAGATAATAGAGAATTCCCACATACTCCTCATCTACTTTCCCAAACTATTAACGTTATACACTACCATGAAGCATTTGTCACAACTAAGGAACGAATATTGTAATTACAATATAGTAATATAGTAATTACACTACTAATAATGAAACTCCACAGCATTTCATTATTAAATAGTGAAAATTTTCACTATTTCCCCCACTGTCCTAATGTTCTATTTCAGAATATTCTGCAAGATACCACAGTTCATTCAGTCATCACGACTCTTCAGTTTCCTCTGTGATAGTATCTTAGTCTTTGCATTTGATGACCTTGACAGTTTTCAGGTGTACTGGTCAGGTATTTTGAAGATGAACTGGGGGTCTTTGACCCTCTAATTAAGTTTTTCAGTTTTTTTTTAATGGACTAGAACCAGCCATCTCTCCAAGGAGCTCTGGTTCCTTCTATTGCTTAATAGAATTAGAAAGCAAGATGTGGGTGTTGAATATTCCCATTGTTCCATTCTTACTTTTTTTGAACAGGAGTGTCTATTATGGCTATTCTGCCCCTCTCTTACCATTGTATACTGCGGTGTGTGACTGGAAGATCATTTGTGTTTCTAGTTCCCAGCTCTTAGAATCAAAAGAAGCTGCACCTGAGGAACTGGACCTGAGGAGCTTCACCCACACTGAACCAGACACTGGTTATGAGACACTGGACTCAAAACCTGATGCTATAATTGGGGTGAGAATTTGGAGTCCTTGGATGTGAGTGAGCATATTTTGCATGTTGAAGGAATGTGAATAATTTGTGTGACCAGAGGTACACTCTGATATATTGTTTGATGGCTAAAACATTATGCACATCTCTTTGCAAAGTGGCTCTGCCACTCCTCCCATGCAGAGATAGAGTATTTCTCCATTCCCTTAAAATTGAACTGGACTTGTTTCGGAAGAAATGTGGTGGAAGTGACATTTTTTGAGTTCCTGAGCATAGGCCTTAAGAGCCTTGCAACTGCTGCCTTCATTCTCTTGGAATCCTATGACTTCTCTAGGTTTGTGAAGAAGCCCAGCCATCCATGGGATCCCAGGTGAGCCCCACCCTCAGCTAACTCACCAGCTGAATGCAGCAACATGAGTGAACCCAGGGGAGCTCAGCAGAATCCAGCCGACAAATAGAATCATGAGAAATGATAATTCACTATGTTTTGGAGTAGTTTGTTAAGAAGAAATGGATAATTAACACAGTACAACTGACTACTAAAAAAAGATCATATTTTTATTGATCCAATATGTAAGTTCTATTTACCCAAGTCAGGGTTTTTGGTAGGCAATAAAATATAGTCAATTGTAATAGCAAGTTAATATCTTAATTTTCTCTTTTCATTTTATAGTATTTTTACTGATGACGTATGGAATTATGTTTTACTGGAAAAGAGTTTTATCAGTAAGCAATTTGAGAATTGTAACAAATTGGCAAGGTATTTGGAGAATTGAAACTTCTGATTCCCCCTCAGATGTCATCATAGAGATACCTACTTACTCCACCTGAAACTAGAGATTAGTTCTCTGGGAGTCAAGGTTAGGACACTGCAGTGTAATTGTGACTGGAAACTGGCAGGCTTATATTGTTCAGTAGAGACAGCAACATTTTCATGAAGAAAGTTCTATTTATCTCTCCAGATTTACTTCAAGTTACTGACCTTGTTTATTCTGTCCTAAACACACTGGCCTTCTGAGTCCATTGAAGATAGATGCCAGCCTCTTTTCCTTAGGTGATTTCTAGGTTTTTAATATCTTTACATAGTGTTAATTTGGATTGACAACATTTTGTTCATCTCTTCAACAAACACATATTAAACATAACATTTAATGAACCAGGAATACAACAATGATTACTACATAGCTGATGCCTTTAAAAGGATACAAATGAAAATTTATCATGAAATACTGTCAGTGTAACCTTAGAGGAGGGAATGGGTAGGCATCTAATGTAAATTGGGTGAATTGTAATAAAGACTCTAACTCCGTTATTTGACTACTGCTGACAGCTTTTAAACCAAACACCTTTCTTTTCCCCTCTGCCCCACATCTGGGCAAACTTATAGGAAGGCTTGAGTGCTTCCTTCTTTGTTATGGGAGGTTCAAGAACACTTTCCCTCACCACACCTTCTAACCACCATAAAAATCTCAAGCTAGTCTCCTTCCCTTGGTCTCTCAAATCATTTTTTATGAGGGTAGGAGGCCCACCCACTATCCCCAGAAAGCTGATTATCTAAGCAACAAACATTTTCAAACTGTCTTTGTGCCTGTGTGGCACCATAATTCTCAAGCCAAATTTTGAGAAAGGGTAGCCATCTTGTCTCTAAAGAGTGACCACAAAAGAGGTGATCAAGAAAGGTAGCCTGGATGATATTTGAACAGTATCTTAAACTGTGTATACTTAGCATGTAGGATTATAATTCTCTTTTTACCTATTTATGTCTTGCCCAGAAGTAACTAATATCCTTAAAGGAAAGAAATTACTCATTCTTGTATCCATATCAACCAGCATGGTACATGGAATGTAATAGATGTACAAATACTTTTTGAACACATGAATGATTTTCAGATGCCAAGAGAGAGCACGATTTTAAGGAAGAGAGGGTAGTTGAGAATATGAAAGCAAAGAGGATAAGTAAGAAGTGTATTAAAAAGTAGCTACTTAGTTTGGGAATTTAGAAGTAAATGATCATGATTTTTTCAGAATCCTTTAAAGTTATGAGGGCAAAAGTCAGACTGTGAAGGCCAGAGATGGGCAAGTTGAGACAGTAAATGTTGACTACTGTTTTAGCAAATTGGAATGAAGATTATTCAGGCAAGACTGAAGATAAGCAGAGAGAAGAGCCAGAAAAGAAAGCATGGCCAGGTGAGGAATTTTTTTTTTTTTTTGAGGAGGGGAGTAAGATAACAAAGTTTTTTTTTTTTAATAAACTATGGTTACATCCAGTCAAGCAAAAGAGATTAAGATAAGACACTAGAAAGAAGAGTTAATTGATAGATCTTGCCGGGAAAGGCAAGATGGAAGTTTTGGATTGTAAAAAATGAAGCTAAACTAACAAAGAAAGATAGGGAGGAGAAAATTGCATGTGGCAGATTTGATCTTGATTAGAAGAAAGTACACCTCAACCAAATATACTCAAACAATGTAAGTACTTATGGATATGGATGTGTGTATCTTTTAGGTGGCTAGGATCAGTAGGACATTGAGGGAGAAAATGCATAATGGCTTCCTAAAGTGGTAGAAGCAAGGTTATCTGTGGAAGGCCCTGAGGAATGGGATTTAGAAGAGGAATTAAGGATGTGATGATGGTTTAGAACACTGGAAAGTAGGAATGGCAGAATCACTAAGCACAGAGAAGTGAAAGCATTGACAGACAGCACACAAGGCCCACCTCGTGGTAGAGACTAGGACTTTTCAGGGACACTAATCTGCAGAAATGTGACATTTTCCCAGTCTGTATATACCACAAGAATTGGGATACAGGATCTCAAGACCATACATATTAGATTCCCCTCCATTCTCACTCAGACTGCAACTAATTTTTCTAACATTTATTATGTCCTGTTTTGCTTTATCCTCTCTCTCCCTTACATTGCTGTTAACCTAGATGGTTTGTCCTGGGCGAGTGAGGCATGGGAAGATGTGCAGAGAGGTCCCCCTCACAGCTCCTCTTGGACTTAGGTTGCAGAACATTGCTATATAACATTCACTTTAGAACAATTTCTGATTTCTTTAAAAATAAAGAAATTTTAAAAAGATTGAGATGGAGTCCAAATACATATTTTTATTAATTTTTAGATCTTCTGAACATTTAATGTAATTAAATCAATTACCCATAGAAAGAGAATCACTTTAAAAAGTGGATAAGGAATATACTGAAGTAAGAATATTCCAGAAAAATGAAACCTGAAGACATACATTCACACATCTGGCAGTGATTCATAATTGAATATTATTTTCTCTGTAGTTATGATGGTTTACATCAAGCCCATTCCCAAACTAAAAGTAGCTGAGTAATATTACTGACACCATCTCTTTATCCTAGCTCCATACGTGCAGAATAAAAGATTTTAATTACAATTCACTCTGGTAACATTACACAGGAAATTTCAATGAAAATGCTGAAAGAAAATAATCACCCATGGAGCCTTAGGCTGGAAGGGAAATCTCTCTCTCTCTTTATGAAGTGTTTCTAATAGATATGTGTGAGGAGCAGCTTGGAGGATGAGACCATTTTCTTATATGACTATATTAGTATCTTTCAGAAACAGTATAAATTTGTGAAACAAGGAGACTGAAATTTTCCATGATGAAAGATATTAAATACAAACTTCCTGTCTTAGGAACTTCACCCAAGAGTATATGAATAGGGATAGTATGTTTCAGATACTTTCTGACTCTGACAAACTCATATTGATCAAAAGGTATGGTGAATTTGACACAGTCCTTTGCCATGTTAGGCCCAGTTCTGGTAACTGAAGCATAGCACTGTAGATCCACTATATATCCACAATACACTGTGACTGATGCACAAGCCCAAATAAAACAAGTGGTGAACACATATGTGCCTAAGACTTAGAGTACAGGGCTTCTTTCTAATACCAGACTAAAGAAAGCCTTTGTGACAGTGATTCCAAACTTTAGTGTATAAAATGAAAGTGGATGATTTTTTTAAAACTCTTATCCACAAAGTCACTCCAAAGAAATTCTGATCCACTAGGTTTTGGGTAGGATGCTTAAATCTACATATGTAGAAAACACCCATGGTGATTCTTGTGCAGATATTATAAGGATGACATTTTAACCAAGATTTAGGAGAGAGCTGGCACCATCATTTTCTTGGTTTTAATTGATTAAGCCACTACTCTGTTAAGTGAGACCCTCACTACTTCAATCTTTTCATCGGCAGAGTGAAGAGGAGCAATTGAAAAAAAAAAAGGTTTACACAAGGCAAGAATTGTATGTCAATTCCATTTTTGGCAGTTACACTGCTATTCTCAAATTTTAATTCCAGAGCCAAAGCCAAAGGCATGGGTCAAAATTCCAGGAAAAGCTGATATGTGGGAAGAACTGTGTTTGGCTTCATAAACACCAGTTCCACCATGTCTGTGTCTTTGGAGTAAGGTGAAGGGGTGAGGGCCTGGCCATCCAGTTATGCCTGAGGCACACTGTTCAGCCTGTCTCCCAAACCCATACTGCCATTCTCATCCCTGCCCTCAGCAGCACCCTGAACTCCAAGAGATTTTTAACCAGGCTTTCCTCATCAAAATTCATTCGTGCTTTGTTTTTCTCAGCCCTTGATGACAGTGTCATAAGCTTATCAGATGAACCAGTTCTTCCTAACGCTAACACAATGCATGGCAGGACTAACATGTGTTCTTCCTTTCTTATAATATTTACTCCATCCTAAATAAGTGGTTAATGCTGAGAATCTCAGGCCCCTTGGAAGACTGATGAAGTATATATTTGGACTCAGGAGACAGCTATATATTCCTAAAATCATAGGGTTTGCCATGCCAACCAACCTCCTCCTCATCTACTCACTACTCGCCTTTATCCTCAGCCTTTCCTCCTCCCCCAAGACCATCTAGTGCCTAGGCATTACATTCACTGCCCTCCCTTCCCCATACTCTCTCAGGCTTCAATAGCCGAAGGAAAGGCACCTTTATTTAAACAATAGATCCCTTGTTACAAATTAAGAAAATAGGGAGCATGGAAGCTTGAGAACTCTGTAGCATATAAATCAAGGTGTAAAGAAGTGTAGAAATAGGGCTGTTAAATATGGAAGTTGATTTGGAAAACATATTGCAGTCTAATAGAGTCTGTCTTTCTTTACTTTTCTACCCTCACAAGGCCAGAAATTGCTTTAAAACAAAGAAGGGACAAAAGGCAGGTCTAGAAGCAAAGGAAATAAAGATACAATTCTATTTTTTTAATTGAAGCATTTTTTTTAATGCAACAATTATTCTTGTTAAGTATAAATTCTTACTGGACTTATTCATTAGCTGATTTCTAAATATGGCCATAAAAACAAGAGGCTCCAAATAGGCAAAAATACTAAATACTTTCTATACTTAGTAGAGAGACTGGTCTTTATTATTTAGGACAGAAAGGAAATATGTTTGACCAAGATAACCTTGTGTTCCTGGATCAATAGAAAATGAGTGAGGATTTTTACATAATGAGCACTCTGAAAGCCATAATTTCAGAGCACTTAGCTAATTTGTAGTAACCTAGTATTCTTTCCTTCTTAATAAAAAAAAAAACAAACAAAAACCACAAAGAAACAAACAAAAAAGTGGAAATCTCTCACTGCAGTTAGCATCAGCACTCTGTTCTGCACCTGTCCCTGTGACAACTGGTAGAATTAAGCATTTCTCTTGTTATTTTCTTTAACAATATGATAGTTAAGGGAAAGCTAACTAATTCAATTCTATCTTCAAATCAGGATGGCTAATTATTAGAAACCATCACCAGAATACAATGTCTCGGCTTCTGAACAACCATTGGTATACTGCAAACCCATTCTGACCACTTCACATGTTTCATGGCCAGAATCTCATCTCAGTAACCAGGTATGGCTAGTAATATCTATGCTAACCTACACTTTCTAGCATTGAAATGCTTTAACCAGACAGTTCACAATTATTTCTCATGTTTTTGATGCAAAAGCATCACATTATATTAAATATAAATAAAATTCTAGTAAGCCTAATTTTCAGACATAAAAAGGAATTTTTTAATATATAAGAAATTTATAACTCCCTGCTATGGACTTGTGTCTCCCTAAAATTCATATATTGAAGCCCTAACCCCCAATGTGACTGTATGTGGAGATTGAGCATATAGGTAAGTAATGAAGGTTAAATAAGGCCATAAGGGTGAAGTCCTAAGCTTATAGGTTTATAGGATCCTTTAGAAGAGACCAGAGAGCACTCTTTTTCCACCATGTGAAGGACACACCAAGAAAGTAGCTGTCTACTACTAGCTACAAGCCAGAAAAGAAGCTCTCACCAGAAAATTGAATCAGTTGCCACCTTGATCTTTGACTTCCCAACTTACCAAACTTTGAGAAATAAATGTCTATTGTTTAAGCTCACCAGTCTGTGGTATTTTACCATAGTATTCTGCTAAAACATTCCTGTTATCACCATTCCTGCCACCCTATCTCAGGACACAACACCCACTTTTCTGCCATACTTTCTATCTTCTTTCCTTAATTTATTCTTATTCTTAGCACATATTATCATTTAACTTATAATAAAGGTATTTAAAGTTTATCCCATTTATTTTGTCTTCCCTTGTTAGAATGTAAGTTCCATGAGGGAAGGGATGTTTTTTCTGCTTTATTCACTGCCATACCTCCAACACCTAGAAGACTGACTTATCTTCTTGTTCTTTGAGCAGTAACCTTTAAAATTCTGGAGAATATTGAACTCAGCCTAGAAACTCAGGAAAGATAAACAACAGTATATAAATGAAGAACCCAAACAAGTTAAAAAATTAAATTATATATTGATTAAAATTAGAACACAAAGGATTTAAACCTGGTGTAAAAAGATTGTGTAAATGTAGTGTTGCAGCAAAAAGTAACTTTATTAGCCTTCCATAAATTGACATACCATACCCTACAATTCTAGGTTTAAATTTTGTAAGAACAAATTACAAAGAATATTTAATCCAGGAATTGTCAACACATTAGACTCTGGTCAGTCTAAGACAGCAAAATGTATTATTTGCTTTACAGGAGGGTGAATAATTTGAAATAATGGACACAAATCCATTTAAGCATAATAGTTACCATATTTCAGTTTATTTCCATGTAAATTGGTTGTTATATGCTGAGTCGGTGCAAAGGATTATTTAAAAGATAATTAAATGCATTGAAAAATATAAAAATATGTGTGACATATTAGATGATACGATTTTTAACTAAAAATCTTAAGATTGTGCAAGCCTCACTTAACTCCCTATTGAAAATCTGGCAACAAAATCACTGCCAAAAAGTATATTTTACATTGAATTAGACGATCATCCCACAGTATGCAGAACATGCATTTCTAAGCATATGTATGTTCAAAAACATACTAATATATTTTGGTAACCACTAAATGTAAAACATTATCCATACAGGGTATTAACACATTAATGTTTTCATTAAAAAAGAGAGATTTCTTTCCTCATTACATTACACATTTATACAGTAGAGATCTGTCACATAAATTACTGCAAAGTAATTCAAGTTAGACTTTATAACACGTGAATCATATAATCAGGGGAAAATAACCTTTAAAGTGAAAGATAAATGGTAAAATTTAAGGGCATTTAATTTGCATAAATATAATGTTAACAGTCTTTTTCCTGGTTACACACTTTATGGTTAATTTATATATGTCACTCTATTAGGTCCTTAACTGGTCTTATAGGTCAGTTTTAATTTTTCCCAATTTTATTTTACCATAATAAGTAATATGAAAGTAATTTATCATATACAAAAATAAGGTAATCTCATAAAACTAATTAATCATGACTAGAAACAGTCTAGCATCAGTGCCCTATTATAGTTCTCCTGTTATTAATGTCTGCTTTGAAATAAACATTTATGTTTTAGAATCTTGTGTGTCTGAAACTCATATTCAGTTATTGAGCTTTCAAAACTCAATTTCAGGGATTCCTACAGGTCTAGTCACTGGGATCTTAGTATGCAGGGTAAGCCTTAGAACACAGGGTTATTTATGGTACATGTTTTGGTCTTCCTTTACTTTGAATATAATAACATTTGACACCAAAGTTATTAGCTTTAAGTTTTATCTATTAGATGTCTACTATAAACACTGAAATGTATTCAAATACATCTTCTCATACAACTAGGTGTCAGCTTTGTTAATAAAACAGAAGAAACCATCCATTGATTACCTGTAATGATTTTAACGCCATCTACAGTCCATAATCTCTAACAAATTAGAAAATGCCTACAGTGCATGCATTTAATAATAGACTAAATTTGCATAGAAATACATCAATTTATACATAGCAAAATATATTTCTTTCTTAACTTCCCTTGACTCATGTTTATGTGCCAATGACCAATGGATTAGCGATGGTGAATGTTGCCACCATCCACCATTGTAATAATTTAATCAGAAAAGGAGAGTGAAACTCCTTTCTTTAAGGAAATTTTACTTCTAATTATTACTTCCACATTTTCTTGGAACAGTATTTGATGGGAAGAAAAGTCGGCTTCACTCATTTCAATCCAAATTAGTGATGAAAGGATTGAAGCTTCCTGTGGGACAAAAACTACCGTTTGTAGTTCATGTCAATCAGAATTGACATGAATAAATAAGTTACGAGAATTTGAAATGTTTATTATTCCCCTTTCATTTTATTACATTGTCTGCCTAGGACTCAATGGTAAAAATAAGGGCCATGTGAATGTTTACTACACATTTGCTAGGAACCATTACATCACACGGCAGATATTAGAATTTACTCTTACAGATGTTCTCAAAAACACCTAAATTACCAGTCTTTAAATTTGTTTTCAAACTACTTCTCAAACTCACTTTAAAGTACTTGGCTTTTTGTTAACTGGTAATTTCTAGAACAGTTAAAATGTCTTAAGACTAAAGAGTGCATCTACATCTATCTTTGAAAGTGAGATTTCTTCATAGGTAAATCAAATTGTTAGATAAAAATATGAAACTATATAATTGTATGTGACTGAAAATATATATAGAAACATGAAAATAATAACTTATACAAGTCAGCCTGGCCTGTGGTATTTATTTGTCAATACCCTGGTGGTTTAGTGGGTTAAAAGATAATCACTTACCTAAGCTCCCTTCTAACAAAAGAAAAGAAAAAGCATTCTAAGGAGATCTATCTATCTATAGGGATATAGATAGATAAATGTATTATATTATATTGACTATCTCTCTGAAATAGGAAAGTCCCAAACTACTACAGTTAATCCTATATTGGAAAAGTACAAAGCTATTCTACTGGTGATATTTTCTCTTCTAAAAATCATATTTGTGAAAAAATCATAAGGGGTTCAACTTCCACATTCTCTGGTTCCAAAAAAACTAAAGCTGAAAATGGAAACTTTTATGGGGTGGGAATGTGGAAATTAGGGCTATAAGTTCTGAAGATCCTAAGCAGTTCCAATATTTACAGCAAAACAGACTAATGTCAAGGACATGGTTTCACTGGGATACTACTTATGTTGAAAACATTCCTGAAGACATCTATGCATGGAAAGGTATGGAGAAGAATGGTTTCTAGTTTGCCATTTGTTTCTGTTTGACTTACTTTCTGTGAATTTCATAATCATATTGCATGAAGTAACATTTAAGCTTATTGATATTTAATGGCTTCTTTGGTTAGGGAAAATGGCACACTTGCTAAGTTGTTTTTATGTATTAGTTACAGGTGATCCTGCATTTTTACAAATGGCTTGCAAATGTTCTAAATCTCTTATCATACGACAAAGTATTTCTCACTTTTACAAATGAACTACAACTGAATTAACACAAAATACTTTGGTATGAAAAAAGGAAATAAATTCATGTTTACCTTTCAGTACACTAAAACTAAATGCATACTGATTTTTATAAAATAACTATACAATAACCTACAAAGTGAATTTGCTTACTAACAAAGATTAGATAAAATTGTTGGCAAACCTTGAGCAGCGGTTATGTGGTTAGTAAGTCACATCACACTTATTTTAGTAGAGGTCATTTGTAGGATCTACACAACAAAAAATGTGAAAATACTTGAGTATGGCCTCTTCGGGGCAGTTGCTAAAGAAAAGAGCTGTACTGCAGCATGAGAGTCTCAGATTTCACTGTGGTCACTGAGTTTGCTCAAATTCTGAAATAGAAGGGGAAGAAATTAGCAATTGCTACTTACTTAACCCTTAAGTTGATATCATAGTCAAAGAACAGTAGTAACTGAAGCAAGCTGTCCAGCCAAGCTAAGAAAATGGATATTCTCTGAGGCATCAGAGCATAGAAGTTTAAAGCTCCAGGTCCTAGGTCAGACTGCTGACTTTGAAACTGGCTCTACCACTTACAAATGGTATAACTTCCCTGGACCTCAGTTTCCTTATTTCTAAAAATAGGTTCAATAATAATATCTACTTCATGAGGTTGTGGCAAATTTAGTGAAGTAACATAGGTAAAGCTCTTAGCACATTCCTGGAACATAATGAGCACACAGTGAATGTTAGGTATATAACAGTAGTAGCAGCAGCAGCAGCAGCAGTAATAGTAGTAGTAGAAATGATAATAATAACAATAATATTATTATTATTCTGTAAATACATACTCTTCTAATTGCACATAATAGGGATGACTCAGAGAGATAACAGATGCTGTTCTAGGGTTAAGGAAAGGCCAAACAATTCAAAATCAAAGAAAAATTATGGGAAATCAAAGTTCTAGGAACAGTTCTTAAACTAACCATACAGCCCAGTATTGGAAGATAACTTTGACACTTCAAACCATGTGAGTGCTGGGCTCTGCAAATAGTATTTCCAAAGGTGGCAGTATGAGCTTAGAGTAAAGGGTATGAGAGCAGCAAAAAGCTATAAGGCTATATTTAGAGTTTTTGCATTTGACAGAGGTGGATTCCAATTCCCAGGATAGTGGATCCTGGAAGATGCATTTATTTTTATAAGCAAGCAGTTTGCACTTAATAGGTGATCACCAAATCCTCTAAGCAGTGATATTGTTGGAAGATCCAAATTATTAAACAATTCATAACTTGTCCAAAAAAGGAATGAAAAAATTCCTTTACTTGTAGCAGAGGACTCTGAGGAGGGGTCACATTTTAATAAGTTTTTAGATGTCAGTGGGATAATAGGCTAATATAAAAAATGCAAAGCCCATGTATTCTACATTTCAATTTTCTTATAATTCTGGCATGCAAACTTGCTCAACTCACCTTATTTAAGTGGATGTTAGTTATTGCAGCAGATACTGATTCAAAAAAAATTGGTTTCTCTGAATCTAGGTTTCCCCAGTATTTCATTGCTTTTATCAAAGAAGCTATAAGAAAACACAAGTGATATAAGGTTACGTGGAGCAGCAGAAGGATCATGTCCAATGTTAGCCAAGGATACTCCCTTACCTGTGCAGTGGACTAATGATACATCCACACTCTTGTTCTTGCAGTCCGTGTAAACCTGGAAGAATTAAAATAGTACACCCACAATTAATTCAGGATAGCTGGCAGGAAGGAATAAGATGAGCTTCAGAAGGCAGAATTTCTAGTAAAAAAAAAAGTCAATGTTTATGACACCACACCACCAGGGGGTGGCGTTGTAACACATTCAGGCATACTCTGACCCACTTCTAAAAGAGATGGTCTTAGCAAAGGAAGATGAACGCCAGCAAGGCATTTACCTTTTTTCTTTCTTTCTTTCTTTCTTTTTTTTTTAAATAGATCTTTATTGGAGTATAATTGCTTCAGAATACTGTGTTAGTTTCTGTTGTATAACAAAGTGAATCAGCTATATGTATACATATATCCCCATATCCCCTCCTTCTTGCATGTCCCTCCGACACTCTCTATCTCACCCTTGTAGGTTCACAAAGCACCGAACTGATCTTCTTGTGCTATGCTGCTGCTTCCCACTAGCTATCTATTTTACATTTGGTAGTATATATATGTCGATGCTACTCTCTCACTTTGCCCCAGTTTCCCCCTCCCCCTCTGTGTCCTCAAGTCAATTCTCTATGTTTATGGCTTTATTCCTGCCCTGCCACTACGTTCATCAGTGCCATTTTTCTTTTTTTTTTAGATTCCATATATATGCGTTAGCATACAGTATTTGTTTTTCTATTTCTGACTTACTTCACTTTGTATGCCAGACTCTAGGTCCATCCACCTCACTACAAATAACTCAATTTCATTTCTTTTTATGGCTGAGTAATATTCCATTGTGTATATGTGTCACATCTTCTTTATCCGTTCATCTGTTGATGGACATTTAGGTTGCTTCCATGTTCTGGCATTTACCTTTTATGTAACTAAATTTTGCTGCTTACATTTTCCATTTTAATTAATAAAAATAAAAACACCACTTTTCCTTCCCTATAAGAATGATATAAAATTGTTTTCAACCGTCTTTTATTGGAAGTCAAGGACCCATCTGTGAATATGATGAAACTGCTTACCTACTGCTTACTTTAATATTTTACAAAAATTTGCACATATTCATGGATTCTCTAAACCCCATCCATGGACAGTAAATTGAGAACCTCACTATAATCAAAGCCAAGTTTCATTGCCCAACTTCCATTTTTATGGTCCACCAAGATGAGAGATCCTGACTAACTTTCTTGGCATACTGCAGGGTCTTGCCTTCTTTAAGTCCTAGAAAATCTCAAGTAGTAACAACCTTACTGAAGGCCCTGATCTTAAATTCACCCAGACCAAAGTCAGCCGACAAAACTCAGTAAATCCAGAAGTTTTAGTAAAGTAGGTTGGATTTGTTTACGTAATAGTAAAGTGTCATACATATAAAATGTAGAATGCTGCGTTTACAAAACTTTTTAAGGGTATGCATGATACACCCAAAATTTTCCCTTATATTCTTCCAGCAATAAGCAGTTACCTCTATGGTAGAAGAATTGTGGAATAATAGGAGACATCACTCTGGGCATAAATAAACAGGCAAATAAACAAATAAATAATACATGGTCTGAGGCTTGCCATTGAATAAATGGCTCCTGTTTTCGTAAGTTAAAATGACAATTCAAAGTGATCTGTCAGTGTTTTACTTTTTCTTAAGCTCAGTGACGCACAAACACATTGCTATGGGTGGTTTATTGATGCTGATAAACATATTCTCTAGTTCACTAAGTAGAAGTGTCCTAAGTAGAAGAACAAATAGCATTCACTCCATTTTCTTCAACCTATACCTCTTAGGAGAATCTTCCTTATACCAAAGTGAGAAAATAATCCAGGGAGTGTTTTTGGGAAGCAGGAAGACATGCATGGCTGAAGAGATTCTGTGGCTCTTTAGTCTGGACCCTATTTCAGGGTGGCAGGAACTAAGAAATAGTATTAGTTGTAGTGATATTATTTTAAGAAATGACTTTTGCAAAATGAGAACAAATAGAAGCTAGCATTACTGAGTACTTAACTAACTTCTAGAAACCTTTTTATACGCTTTATATACAATATGTCATTTCTAAGCTTCACAACAACTCAAAGTATTTCTACTTCCAGTTTACAGAAGAGCAAACAAATACTTAAACCCAGATCCTAGAACTAGTTATGTAGCTAATACTTGGACCTAGAATTTGTCTATATTTAAAGTTTATGGTTGTAACATACATCATAATTTACTGTAACCATGATGAAATAAACTAAATACTAATAAGGAAACTAAAAATAGCAAATTGAAGGGCTTCCCTGGTGACACAGTGGTTGAGAGCCCGCCTGCCAATGCTAGGGGACACGGGTTCGTGCCCCGGTCCGGAAAGATCCCACATGCCGTGGAGTGGCTGGGCCCATGAGCCATGGCCGCTGAGCCTGCGTGTCCGGAGCCTGTGCTCCGCAACGGGAGAGGCCACAGCAGTGAGAGGCCCGCATAACACACACACACACACACACACACACAAGCAAATTGATACAAAACTGCTGGTTTTATATATACAGAAGGGCAAATGTCTTTCTGCCCATTTAAAAATAAAATACATCAGTTGACTTATTCCTTCATTATGTTGTGCAATATTTTAAAACCATTAAGATGAATTCTTAAAAGTTTCTTTCTCACCATGCCCAAAACATAGATTATTTGAATTCCTCTGAATTTTCAACCTTAGATCTTAAACTCACTGACAATAAGTAACCATTTCCTCCTCTTTACTAACTCTAAGTCCTGATTTGCAATATCTAGAGAGGACAGCTAATAAATACTGGAGTATATTCAAAACAAATTTTAAATACAATTAAACAAAAAATATACATACTGACTTTTCCCAGTGAAAGGACAATCCTAGTCTAGTGTTGCTCAAAACATAATCCTTGGACAAACTACATTGTTTAAAATAAATATTCCTGGGCCAGAACCAGGACTCAGAAAACTGCATTTTTTTCCTTCCAGTTTTATTGAGTTATAATTGACATACCTCACTGTATAAGTTTAAGGTATAACAGCATAACGATTTGACATACATACATCATGGAATGATGACCACAATAAGTTTGGTGAACATCCATCATCTAATATAGATACAAAATTAAAGAAATAGAAAAAAGATATTCTTCCTCTGATGAGAACTCTCAGGATTTACTCTCTCAACAACTTTCATATATAACATACAGCAGTGCTCATTCTATTTATCATGTTGTACCTACATCCCTAGTACTTTTTATCTTATAACCAGAAGTTTGTACCTTTTAACTGCCTTCATCCAATTCCCCTTCCCCTCACCCCTTGCCTCTGGTAACCACAAATCTGATCTCTTTTTCTATGAGTTTGTTTGTTTGTTTGCTTTTGGAGTATAATTGACCAACAACACTGTGTTAGCTCCTGTTACATAATATAATGTTTCAAAATTTCTGTACATTTCAAAATGATCACTCCATCAAAAGACTGCATCTTAAATAAGCTCCCCAGGTGATCCTTATACACATAGGTTTAACAGTGCTCTTCTAGACCTTGGCAACACAGTAAATAAAAGTGCTGAACACAAGAAGCCCTCCAATGATGAGAGACTCTCTGTTTACAGTCAGGATTTAGATGCAAGAAAAGTATTGAGGTTGAACCCTATGCCAAATTGTGCAAAGTTTTCATGGTGAGCAACAAGAAATTAAAAGCATATTACACGTGGAAAATTTACCAAAAACAGCCACTAGATTTAAGGCCTAGGATATTTAAAATTCAATTCTTTTGCATAATTTATTTCTTTTTTTAATATCTACTAAATCTGAAACAAAATCACCACCCCATTTTTACAAAATGAATAAACTGAGATCCAGACAGTTTAGACAATTTTCCTAACCCCTCCCAGCGTGTGTGATAGATCTGAGACTACGCTCTGTCACATAGTAAGCTGCCTCTCTTCACATAGTCCCACCCCATCTTCACAGGAAAGCCAGACTGAAGCTGAGTTTTGTACTATCTTGAGTTTGAAAGGTTGGACATTTCAAATTTAAAATATGAATGAATAGAGACAGTTATGCAACACCATGAGAAAGCAATCAAAATCTACAATGTGAGACCTTCTAGGACTACTGGTTTTAACTCTTTAAAAGTCAAGGTCCAATTTTGACTTCTGGCCATGAAGAGTAATTAATATAAAGACTATCCTATCCTTCGTAAATAAGTAGACAAATGGAGAAAATATATAAATTGTTTTTCGACAATGGGAACAGGCAGAAAAGGACTGAGTTTTCTGAAAGAAAAAAAAACAAACGAGGTGAGCTCTCAGATCATCTCAGCTTTCTGCTTCAAAGCAGTTTGTGGACCGTGACATGATGTCGGGGGAACCCAAGCAAAATGCAGCCACTTTACTGAGCTGAGAAGACAGAACTGGTATTTAGGAAGGCTTGAGTGGGTGAAATTTATGGGAGAGAGTAATGGAAAGAACGGAAATATGCAGGGAAAGAGCTCCAGAAATTGCCATAGGTTATGATTAAGTTTTTGGCTGAATACAAAGCCTCACACAGCAGGAGACTGTATGAAGCCAGGGTAAGAGAACCGCTGGGGAACAAACAGCCAAAGGCGAGATGAACCAAGTTCCACACAGCAGAAGCTAATGGAGGACTGAGGACAGCTGAGAAACAGACATTGCTTGGTCCTCAAAATCCTCCCTCATATTTAGGGTATTGAGGAGAGAATAAATGGAAATTAGAAAGGGAGTACATTCCTTGTTGACTTAGTACTCAAAAAAAAAGGAGGAAACAATTCCAGAAGTGTCTGAGTTTTCCTTGAATTGGCAAAATTAGGTGTTCCATCTAACTAAATGGAGGCTTCAGTTTTAAAGAAATAAAACTTTTATTTTTTGCAACCGGGATCATGGAGACCCCATGGATATCATGGGGTAGAGGACACGATTGTCTGAGAGAATGGAGAAAAACCCCTGCACTGAGTATTATTTCAGAGACCAGGAATGGTTTCAAGTCAGACTGTACCCATCCATGATGTGAGAGAAAACATCCTGCCATCATCAGGCCCCTTGCTCATGGAGGGGACTTTTCTCCTTCTTTCTAGAAACCTAGGAGTTGACTGCCCAGCATCTGCTATACCCATTACATCCCAAGTCTATGTTCTGTTCTAACACCCCACATGAATACCCACCTCTACTCCTCCCGCGCTCTCCAGATTCACACACAGTTAGAAACTTCACGGCATCTCCTGAAAAGAAATCTATAGTAGTGGGAGTAATAAAGTCTGTGCCCTTTGGAGAGAATGGGTGAGATGAGTATTGAAACAAGCAGGATCAAAACCCCAGAGCTGAGAGAGAGGCTGGTGAAACCCTGTTACTAAAGGGAAGGGAAAGAATCAGTCCAAACACAAGCTGTGCAAATACCTCAACAAGCATGGAGACTCCAGAATAGTCATAAAAGGTCAATCCACTGCAATCTAGGATTAAAGAACACTTCTGATTCAGGCAGGGCTGTGTTGCTTCTTCTGTAGGAGGAACAGAGTTGAGTTAGGGAGAATTCTTAGAGATTTTTACTGTTGACATTGTTGAACATTGGGAAGATTAATGGTGGCCTCGTGTTTAACAAGGTTAATTCCAAACACTTTTAATTTTTACATTTTTCAGTTAATTACTAATTATTTTTGAACTCTTTGATTTTTGAATATTCAAATGTTGTCTCAGGTAATTATTACATAACTCAGATAGGAAGATGGGCTAACTTAATTACCAGTATCATTTCACAGATAAACAAACTGAAGCTCAGCAAGTTTAGACGATTCTGAAAGGAGACCTGGCAAGTTAATGCCAAACACAGCCCAGAATCGAGGCCGCTAGACATCCTCAAAGTTCTCTTTGCACAATATCCCACATTTTCTTTCATGCGTATGCCCAGAGGTAGAGCCCTATTTTGTGGTGTCTGAAGTTTATACAATTTTCGTGTCACACTAAGGAAAAGATTCTATCTTGGAGTGTGTCCCTCAGACTTAGAAGCGTTCTGTGTGAGGGGCCTGAAAATTAAGCTTCATTTGGTTCATAGTAAATCTGACTCTGAATGCACCTGGTGGGAATTTTGTTTTTAATTAGGAGTTCATGACCTCTTTCTCACTAACGTCCTCAGGGCCACAGTTTTCTCATGTGAAATGACATATTTCTAAACAGTGACAGGCCACCACATCTGAGGTCCCTCTAAAGAGTGATAAGGTTCTGAGAGCAAATCATGTAGGCCAAGATTCCCCCACCATTAGAAGGGGGAATTCAAATAAACTCCAATTCATTCATTATTATGAAATTCTCTGAAAATATACATTTTTAATTGGAATAGTTTTGCTATTTAAAATGTCCATGGTTTTCCTCTATAGTGGCTACAGAAAAATTGGAATATGGTTGTTTCTCAATTAGCATTGAAGGGAAGTATGAGGGAAAATCGGTATTTTTAAAAACTAAGAAATGTTACAAAGTAATTTTTAATGTATTTTAAGAGTAGTATTCAGGTATAGGATTTGTTTCCAAGTTTCATCTTTAGATGTATATTCATATTTATTAATTGAAATAATAACAATAGAGCATGAGTTTGTTCACAAAATTTTTTGAAATGAAGTGAACCATACAAATGTGCAAGATCCTATCCCTTTCTTCTAGGAGTTTATCCTTGAGTGCCAAGGATAATGTTGGTAAATAACACATGATTAAAAATGAAAGAGAATGGAAAATTAAAAGAGGAAGAAGTCTCTTTGGAGCAATCAGGGAAGGCTTCACACAAAAGTAAGCTTGAAGGGTATGTTTAATTCCAAAAAGTAGAAACAGGATGGAGTTGTAAGCATTCTAATCATGTGGACAGTTTTAATTAAACACTAATGATAGTCTGAGATCTCAAACTTTTCCTGCTCCCAGTCAATCAATATTTATTGGGGGCCTACCTCATGCCAGGCACTCTAGTAGTGCCTTCTGTTTCCCTTTTTCTCCCATGAGAAGGAGGGCTGAGGGTAAGCATAGATCCAGGCTCTGATACTGGCTCCAAATGGTAAATTAGAAACTCAAACAAAACGAAAAGTGAACACAACTTAGCTCTTCCACTGACCACTCGGTAGTAACCATTATAATTCAATATTTGCCTAACTAAAATAGGACCTAGCCCTACTATACCAGGGCTCTTATTTATAAATTCAGATATAATGTGTCCCTGCTCATTATCAGAGATTGGAGAGAGGGTTTAAGAATACAGGAAAAATAAAAATATGTATCCTAAGCAAAGATAAACAGTGGAATGTTGATTGGTATTTATTCCTTTTATCTCCTAGTCTCACAAACACACACACACATGCACACACATATGCACACATATAGGTTGGCACTACATTAATTAGTTTAGAGATACATTTATTCCACCTTATTTAGAATTACAGAGGCAGAATTACTAGATCAATATTAAAAGATTTGCTAAGACATTTGGCCAATTATTTGTTTGTGATATGTATTTCCTTGCAAATTTTTTATGATTCATAAATATATTTTTATCCAATTTGGAAATATTTTATTGAATTTTAAGAGTATAAGAATCTATAACAAATATCAGATAAGCTTTCCTGCAAAAGTTCAACAATTAACAAGATAAACATATATAAAATATATATAATGGAGTAGATATTTCCTTACAAAGTTAGATATAAAAATCTTTAGTAAGACTAATCGTTTGCAATGTACCATGGAGTTCAAAATTTGAAGGGCTTGTATGCAATTCTCCTGAATATATCTGTTTTAAAAAATAAACTGTATGTGATTTTTTAAAAGACATCTCAGACCAGCTCTGTTTACATCTTTTCAGAATGTCAATAGTGTACATATCTTTTCAAGCTCTATGTTTAATGAAAACATATTTATACCATGGAAATCGGCAAGTGCAACAAATCAGTGCTTTTCCAACATCCCATGCCATAACCTCCACTCCAAGAGTTGTTTGTCAAAGACTTACCAGCACATCATTACGTAAATCTGGGTACTCTTGTTAAACAAAGAAAATAATCAGTAATGTTTAAAAATTCAATGGCTTGGATTAAATAAATAACTGAAACCTCTGACATATTTAGCAATAGATCTTAAAATGACAGTGATACTCTACACACAGCCTGCTGTCTCCACCTCCATCTTGAGTTGGGATGCTGTGCAACCGCTTTGAGCTAGAAACTCTGGTCTGAAGGTGCTGGGTTTGAGGTCTCTGCACACTGCACCCTATGAGCCAGTGAAACTAGACTAAATGCAAAACAAAAGAAAAAAAAAGTGGCCTGGAACTGTACCAGCAATATTTTCAATGTCCTCCTGTATACAATTTGGTGAGTTTGGACATATGCAAACACTCATGAAAACATCACCATGATCAAGCTGAAGGTGTCATTACTGTGATCTGTGGGATGATTCTGCACACGAGCTGGTATTTCTCTTTCCTCTCATCAGACTTGGAGCCGTGTGGCTGGCAGGGTCTTGGTGCTCCAGCTGGTGTCAGCTCTGTGCCTCTGAGGTGGGAGAGCTGAGTTCAGGACATTGGTCCACTGAGACCTCCCAGCTCCATGTAATATCAACCAGTGAAAGCTCTCACAGAAATCTCCATCTCAACCCTAAAACCCAGCTCCACTCAGCAAGCAGTAAGCTACAGTGCTGGACAACCTATGCCAAACCACTTGCAAGACAGAAACACAACTCCACCCATTAGCAGAGAGGATGCCTAAAATCATAATGAGGTCACAGACACTCCCCAAAAAGCCAAACAGATGCAGTCCTGCTCACCAGAAAGACAAGATCCAGCCGTATCCACCAGAACATAGGCACTAGTACCCTCCACCAGGAAGCCTACACAACCCACGAACAAACCATAGCCACTGGAGGTAAAGACCAAAAACAATGGGAACTATGAATGTGCAGCCTGTGGAAAGGAGACACCAAATACAGTAAGTTAATCAAAATGAGAAGACAGAGAAACACACAGCAGATGAAGGAGCAACATAAAAACACACCAGAAAAAAAAAAAAAAGAGGAAATAGGCAGTATTCCTGAAAAAGAATTCAGAGTAATGATAGTAAAGATGATCCAAAATCTTGTAAATAGAATGGAGAAAACACAAGAAACGTTTAACAAGGACTTATAAAACTAAGAGGAAACAAAAAATGATGAACAACACAATAAATAAAATTAAAAATTCTCTAGAAGTAATCAACAGCAGAATAACTGAGGCAGAAGAACAGATAAGTGACCTGGAAGATAAAAAAATGGAAATAACTATTGCAGAGCAGAATAAAGAGAAAAGAATGATAAGAATTGAGGACAGTCTTAGAGACTACTGGGACAACATTAAATGCACCGACATTTGAATTATAGGGTTTCCAGAAGAAAAAGAGAACAAGAAAGAGTCTGAGAAAATATTTGAAGAGACTATAGTTGAAAATTTCCCTAACATGGGAAAGGAGATAGTCAATCAAGTCCAGGAGGCACAGAGAGTCCCATACAGGATAAATGCAAGGGGAAACACACCAAGACACATATTAACCAAACTACCAAAAGTTAAATACAAAGAAAAAATATTAAAAGCAGCAAGGGAAAAAAACAAATAACATACAGGGGAATCCCCATAAGGTTAACAGCAGACCTTACAGCAGAAACTCTGCAAGCCAGAGGGAGAGCCAGGACATATTTAAAGTGATGAAAGGGAAAAATATACAACCAAGATTACTCTACGCGTCAAGGATCTCATTCAGGTTTGATGGAGAAATTAAAAGCTTTACAGACAAGCAAAAGCTAAGAGGCTTCAGCACCACCAAAACAGCTTTAAAGCAATTGCTAAAAGAACTTCTCTAGGCAGGAAACAAAAGAGAGGGAAAAGACCTACAATAACAAACCCAAAACAATTAAGAAAATGGTAATAGGAATATACATATTGATAATTACCTTAAATGTAAATGGATAAAATGCTCTCACCAAAATACAGAGGCTGGCTGAATGGATACAAAAACAAGACCCATATATATGCTGTCTACAAGAGGCCCACTTCAGACTAGGGACACATACATCCTGAAAGTGAGGGGATGGAAAAATATATTCCATGCAAATGGAAAATCAAAAGAAAGCTGGAGTAGCAATACTCATATCAGACAAAATAGACTTTAAAATAAAGACAATTATGAGAGACAAAGCAGGACACTACATAATGATCAAGGGATCAATTCAGGAAGAAGATATAACAATTGTCAATATTTATGCACCCAACATAGGAGCACCTCAATACATAAGGCAAATGCCATAAAAGGGGAAATCATAAGCCATAAAAGGGGAAATCAACAGTAACACAATCATAGGAGGGGACTTTAACACCCCACTTTCACCAATGAACAGATCATCCAAAATGCAAATAAATACGGAAACACAAGCTTTAAATGATACATTAAACAAGGTGGACTTAATTGATATTTATAGGACATTACATGCAAAAACAACAGAATACGCTTTCTTCTCAAGTGCTCATGGAACATTCTCCAGGATAGATCATAGCTTGGGTCACAAATCAAGCCTTGGTAAATTTAAGAAAATTGAAATTCTATCAAGAATCTTTTCTGACTGCAATGCTATAAGACTAGATACCAATTACAGGAAAATATCTGTAAATAATGCAAACACATGGAGGCTAAACAATACACTACTTAATAACCAAGAGGTCACTGAAGAAAACAAAGAGGAAATCAAAAAATACCTAGAAACAAATGACAATGAAAACACACAGACCCAAAACCTATGGGATACAGCAAAAGCAGTTCTAAGAGGGAAATTTATAGCATTACAATCCTACCTCAAGAAACAAGAAATATCTCAAATAAAAAACCTAACATTACACCTAGAACAATTAGAGGAAGAAGAAAAAAAAAAACCCAAAGTTAGCAGAAGGAAGGATATCATAAAGAACAGATCAGATATAAATGAAAAAGAAATGAAGGAAGCCATAACAAAGATCAATAAAACTAAAAGCTGGTTCATTGAGAAGATAAATAAAATTGATAAACCATTAGCCAGACTCATCAAGAAAAAAAACGGGAGAAGACTCAAACCAATAGAATTTTAAATGAAAATGAAGAAGTAACAACTGACACTGAAGAAATACCAATGATCATGAGAGATTACTACAAGCAACTATATACCAATAAAATGGACAACCTGGAAGAAATGGACAATTACTTAGAAAAGCACAACTTCTGAGAGTATACTAGGAAGAAATAGAAAATATGAACAAACCAATCACAAGCACTGAAAATTAAACTGTGATTAAAAATTTTCCAACAAAAGGAAGCCTAGGACCAGATGGCTTCACACGTGACTTCTCTCAAACATTTAGAGAAGTGCTAACACTTATCCTTCTCAAAGTCTTTCAAAATATAGCAGAGGGAGGAACACCCCCAAACTCATTCTACAATGCCACCATCACCATGATACCAAAACTGGACAAAGATGTCACAAAGAAATAAAACTACAGGGCAATATCACTGATAAACATAGATGCAAAAATCCTCAAGAAAATACTAGCAAACAGAATCTAACAGCACATTAAAAGGACGATAAACCATGATCAACTGGGGTTTATCCCAGAAATGCAAGGATTCTTCACTATACGCAAATTGATCAATGTGATACACCATATTAACAAACTGAAGGAGAGAACCCATATGATTGTCTCAATAGATGGAGAAAAAACTTTCAACAAAATTCAACACCTGTTTATGATAAAAACCTCTGGAAAGTAGGCAAAGATGGAACTTACCTCAACATAATAAAGGCCATATACGCCAAACCCACAGCCAACCTTGTTCTCAATGGTTAAAAATTGAAACCACCTCCTCCAAGATCAGGAATAAGACAAGTTTGTCCATTCTCACCATTATTATTCAACATAGTTTTGGAAGTTTTAGCCACAGCCATCAGAGAAATAAAGGAAATTCAAAGCGGAAAAGAAGTAAAGTTGTCACTGTTTGCAGATGACATGATACTATACATAGACAATCCTAAAGATGGTACTAGAAAACTTCTAGACCTAATCAATGAATTTGGTAAAGTAGCAGGATACAATGTTAATGTACAGAAATCTTCTGCATTCCTATACATTAATGATGAAAAATCTGAAAGATAAATTAAAGAAACGCTCCCATTTACCATTGCAACAAACAGAATAAAATACCTAGTAATAAACCTACATATGGAGACAAAAGACCTGTATGCAGAAAACTATAAGACACTGATGAAAGAAGTTAAGGATGATACAAGCAGATGGAGAGATATACTATGTCTTGGATTGGAAGAATCAACATTGCAAAAATGACTATACTACCCAAAGAAATCTACAGATTCAGTGCAATCCCTATCAAAGTATCAATGGCATTTTTCACAGAACTAGAACAAAAAATTTCACAATTTGTATGGAAACACAAAAGACCCTGAATAGCCAAAGCAATCTTGAGAAAAAAAAAAAAAAAAAAAAAAAACGGAGCTGGAGAAATCAGGCTCCCAGAGTTCACACTATACTACAAGACTACAGTAATCAAGACAGTATGGTACTGGCACAAAAACAGAAATATAGATCAATGGAACAGGATATAAAGTCCAGAGGTAAACCCACACACATATGGTCACCTTATTTTTGATAAAGGAAGCAAGAATATACAGTGGAGAAAGGACAGCCTCTTCACTAAGTGGTGCACGGGAAACTGGACAGCTACATGTAAAAGAATGCAATTAAAACACTCCCTAACACCATACACAAAAATAAACTCAAAATGGATTAAAGACCTAAATGAAAGGTCAGACACTATAAAACTCTTAGAGGAAAACATAGGCAGATCACTGTATGACATAAATCACAGCAAAATCCTTTTTGACCCACCTCCTAGAGAAATGAAAATAAAAACAAAAATAAACAAATGGGACCTAATGAAACTTAAAAGCTTTTGCACAGCAAAGGAATCCAAAAACAAGATGAAAAGACAACCCTCAGAATGGGAGAACATTTCTGCAAATGAAGCAACTGACAAAAGATTAATCTTCAAGGTTTACAAGCAGCTCATGCAGCTCAATATCAAAAAAACATATAACCAATCCAAAAATTGGTAGAAGACCTAAATAGACATTTCTCCAAAGAAGGTATACAGATTTCCAACAAACACATGAAAGGATGCTCAACATCACTAATCATCAGAGAAATGCAAATCAAAACTACAGTGAGGTATCACCTCACAGCAGTCAGAATAGCCATCATCAAACTATCTACAAACAATAAATGCTGTAGAGGGTGTGGAGAAAAGGGAACCCTCTTGCACTGCTGGTGGGCAGGTTAATTGATACAGCCACTATGGAAAACAGTATGGAAGTTCCTTAAAAAACTAAAAATAGAACTACCATAAGACCCAGCAATCCTACTACTGGGCATATACCCTGAGAAAACCATAATTCTAAAAGAGTCATGTACCACACTGTTCATTGCAGCTCTATTTACAATACCAGGACATGGAAGCAACCTCAGTGTCCATAGACTGATGAATGGATAAAGAAGATGTGGCACATATATACAATGGAATATTACTCAGCCATAAAAAGAAACTACATTGAGTTATTTGTATTGAGGCGGATGGACCTAGAGACTGTCATACCAAGTGAAGTAAGTCAGAAAGAGAAAAATAAAAACCGTGTGCTAACACACACATGTATGGAATCTAACAACAAAAAAATGATTCTGAAGAACCTAGGATCAGAATAGGAATAAAGACGCAGACATAGAGAATGAACTTGAGGAAACGGTGAGAGGGGATTGCAAGCTGGGATGAAGTGAGAGAGTGGCTTGGACTTATATATACTATCAAATATAAAGTAGATAACTAGTAGGAAACAGCCGCATAGCACAGGGAGATCAGCTCAGTTCTTTGTGGCCACCTAGAGGGGTGGGATAGGGAGGGTGGGAGGGAGATGCAAGAGGGACGAGATATGTGGATATATGTATATGTATAGCTGATTCACTTTATTATAAAGCAGAAACTAACACACCCTTGTAAAGCAATTATACTCCAATAAAGATGTTAAAAAAAAGACAGTGATGATACAATTTGAGAACAAAATTAATGAAGTCTTTTTTTACATTTTCTTACACAGCATTGTTCTTAACAAATGGCATATGTTTTTTATAATATATTACATATTTCAAAATAAGCTTAATCTAAACTCCTTAGTCCAAAAATTTATGTAGAAAAAGTTATCATTAATATCTAATCCCCCAAATTATATAAATTATGAATTTTTGAGATTTTTAAGGCTTATTATTTATTTACTAGAAAGCATAATTGTTATTGGCAATATTTAATAGAATTAAATATATATATTCAATATAATCTGAAAAATATTAACAACTATTTCATTTGGAAAATGTCAATGCATTGCTTTTCCTGAAGGAGGTACATAAATTATTACCCATAACTAACTTTATGGTATGCATTCTATCATCCCCATTCCTTAGCAAGCCAAACATGGCTAATCAATCATGGTAATTTTTCCACTTATGTCAAAGAAGACCTCAGAATTTTTATCAATTCAGTGCTGCAGGAAGTCACTACTAGTTCATAAGAAATTTACTTGTTGATCTGAAAATAACATTCCAGTGAAAAAACTCTGTATATATTATTTGGAGAGATTGATCACTAGATCTAAATGATTCAGAAATGGTGGTTAAAAGGTACAGAAAATTATTTAAGAACTAAGTTTCTTTCTCTTTTCTATCCTAGCACATTTATTTCACTTGTAAATTATACTTGCCATTCTCTGTATTTTCTTGCAATTATTTCATTATTTAAGTGATGATAGATTGTTAACTATGAAAATGTTTGGGTTTAATCAATAGAGAAACAAAAATTTTCCTTCCATTCTTACAGTGTGCTTGCTCTGTCTTTCATTTTTACATTCAAGTTTCCTCTTTTCTGCTCCTTTATTCAAAATGCATGCACATTTTCACATCATCCAAAAAAAAAAATAAAAGAATTGTGCCATGTATTTGTGGATAATCATTTAAGTAAGCTATATTAAGAGAAGCAATTCATGATGTTTTTTGTAAATAAAAAGACATTCTTAATGGCAAAGTTACCATTTCACTCAAATGGAAATTTAAATACAACGGACATTTCTGAAATCTTTCCAAAAATAAGTGAAATTTTCTTTTACACTCTCAGTTTTGCCATTGTAATGATTTTATGGCTATATCCTCATGTTCTAAGCTTCTAAGTAAATCAACCAGTGCAATAAAAATCACATTGTTATAGAAAAGAGTAAAGTGAATGCACAGCTAATATCCTGCCTTATGCAAAATGAGGTAAGCTTGGAGCATGTACAAAGGAGACAACTAATCTGTACCCATGTGGGATGTGGTAAATGATGGGCTTTATCTACACTAAACAACATTTCAGAAAGAAATTAACAACCAGGTGTGGGTGAGCAATTAACTCCAGACTGTGCAAGCCAGCTCTTTCCTGTGGAATATTCATTAACTCCTTTTATTAAAAAGTATTCATAGTTGCATAATTTAGGAGTGCTTCTTTTATACTTCAAAATGTTCTTGACAGTCTGTGAGTCATTCATAATTTTTTAAAAGAAGGCATTTTCTGTTGATATCAAGTAACTATTGAGAAACAGATTTACATCTCAAACTTCTCAAGAAAACAAGGATCTCAGAAATATTTAGGACAAACCAAAACACTATCTTTGGAAAACATGTGCACATATTATTGAGCATCTCTCTAATTCATTCATTCATTCAAGCAGTCAATCAATATAGAAGTATTGGGTGCTTAGTCTAAGCATTGTCCTAAAAATACAAGCAGAATGATGGACAAGAGAGATGACGGTCCTTACCCTCAATAGACTCACAACCAAGCTAGGAAACCAGTCAGTTGAACTAGTAATCTGAAGTGTTACAAAGGCTGGGAAAGTTATGCAGAAAGTGCTAAGGAGATACAGGATACACCTCATATTATAGACAGAATAATGACCCCCAATTATGTCCATATCTTAATCCCTAGAACCTGTGGAATATGTTGCCTTACATGGCAAAAGGAATTTTGCAGACTTGATTAAATTAAGGATCTTGAGATGAGCAGATTACCCTGGATTATTGTGGTGAGGGAGGCCCAATGTAATTATAAGAGTTCTTATGAGAGGGAGGCAGGAGGGTCAGAGTCAGAGAGGGAGATGTGGTGATGGAAGAAGAGGTCAGAGAGATATGAAAATGCCAACACTGCTGGTTTGAAGATGGAGAAAGGGGCCATGAGCCAAGGAAAGTGAATGGCCTCAAGAAATTGAAAAGGACAAGGAAGTAGAAGTGCTCTCCCCTAGAGTCTCCAGACGAAATACAGCTGGTTTGAGGAACTAGAAGTGGGGGGGCGGTTGAGAGAGGGGAGCTAATTTAGGTTTCAGCATCCATGATGACAGAAATCATGCCTGCTTTCTTCATCCTTGAATATACAGCGTCTGTCATTGTGCCTAGGACTCAGAAGATGTCCATTAAATACAAAAATATTTGCTGAGTGAACAAGGACATGATAATACAGGAATGAAAGGAAGAATGGGACATGTAACCTGAGATTTGGAGGATAGTTTGAAGTTAAGCAGGTAAGAAGGTGGTGGAGGGAGACCTTCAAGAAGGCAGAAGAGTAAGATGTGGAGATCACCTTCCTCCCCACAAATACATCAGAAATACATCTACATATGGAACAACTCCTTCAGAACACCAACTGAGTGCTGGCAGAAGACCTCAGACCTCCAAAAAAGCAAGAAACTCCCCTCGTACCTGGGTAAGGCAAAAGAAAAAACAAAAAACAGAGACAATAGAATAGGGATGGGACCTGCACCAGCGGGGAGGGAGCTGTGAAGGAGGAAAGGTTTCCACACAGTAGGAAACCCTTTGCGGGCAGAGACTGTGGGGCGGAGTGGGGAAGCTTCGGAGCCATGGAGCAGAGCACAGCAACAGGGGTGCAGAGGGCAAAGCAGAGAGATTCCCACACAGAGGATCGGTGCTGACCAGCACTCACCAGCCCGAGAGGCTTGACTGGTCATCCGCCGGGACGTGTGGGGGCTGGGACCTGATGCTCAGGCTTCAGAGGTCAGATCCCAGGGAGAGGACTGGAGTTGGCTGCGTGAACACAGACTGCAGAGGGCTAGTGAGCCGTGGCTAGCCAGGAGGGAGTCCAGGAAAAGGTCTGGAACTGTCGAGGAGGCAAGAGACTTTTTATTGCCTCTTTGTTTCCTGGTGCACGAGGAGAGGGGATTAAGAGTGCTACTTAAAGGAGCTCCAGAGATGGGTGCCAGCGGCGGCTATCAGCGTAGACCCCAGAGACAGGCATGAGATGCTAAGATTGCTGCTGCAGCCACCAAGAAGTCTGTGTGCAAGCACAGGTCATTATCCATACCTCCCCTCCTGGGAGACTGTGTAGCCTGCCACTGCCAGGGTCCCATGATCCAGGGACAACTTCCTTGGGAGAACACACAGCACGCCTCAGGCTATTGCAATGTCATGTTGGCCTCTGCTGCCGCAGGCTCGCCCTGCACTCCGTACCCCTCCCTCACCCCAGCCTAAGTGAACCAGATTCCCTAATCAGCTGCTCCTTTAACCCCATCCTGTCTGAGCGAAGAACAGAAGCCCTCAGGCGACCTACATGCAGAGGCAGGGCCAAATCCAAAGCTGAATCCCAGGAGCTGTGCGAACAAAGAAGAGAAAGGGAAATCTCTCCCAGGAGCCTAAGGAGCAATGGATTAAATCCCCACAGTCAACCTGATGTACCCTGCATCTGTGGAATACCTGAATAAACAACGAATCATCCCAAATTGAGGAGGTGGACTTTGGAAGCAAGGATATATATATATTTTTTCCCTTTTTCTCTTTTTGTAAGTGTGTATGCGTATGCTTCTGTGTGTGATTTTGTCTGTATAGTTTTGCTTTTACCATTTGACTTAGGGTTCCCTCTCTCTGTTTTCTTTTTTTTTTTTTTTTTTTTTTTAGTATAGTTTTCACAACTTGCTATCATTGGTGGATTTGTTTTTTAGTTTGGTTGTTCTTTCTTTCGTTCTTTTTTTAAATTAATTAAAACAATTTTTAAATAATTATTTTTGAGTTTTTCTTTTAATAACTTTTTAATTTTATTTTATCTTTTTCTTTCTTTCTTTCTTTCTTTCTCCCTTTTATTTTGAGCCGTGTGGATGACAGATTCTTGGTGCTCCAGCCAGGCATCAGGGATATGCCTCTGAGGTGGGAGAGCCAAGTTCAGGACATTAGTCCACCAGAGATCTCTCAGCTCCACGTAATATCAAATGGTGAAAATCTCCCAGAGATCTCCATCTCAATGCCAAGACCCAGCTCCACTTAACGACCAGAAAGCTACAGTGCTAGACACCCTATGCCAAACAAATAGCAAGACAGGGACACAACCCCACCCATTAGCAGAGAGGCTGCCTAAAACCATAATAAGGTCATAGACACCCCAAATACACACCACCAAATGTGGACCTGCCCAATAGAAAGACAAGATACAGGCTCATCCACCAAAACACAGGCAACAGTCCCCTCCACCAGGAAGCCTATGTGACCGCTGAACCAACCTTAGCCACTGGGGGCAGACACCAGAAACAACAGGAACTGCGAACCTTCAGGCTGTGAAAAGGAGACCCCAAACACAGTAAGTTAAGCAAAATGAGAAGACTAAGGAACACACAGCAGATGAAGGAGCAAGGTAAAAAACCACCAGGCCTAAATAATGAAGAAGAAATAGGCAGTCTACCTGAAAAAGAATTCAGAATAATGATAGTAAAGGTGATCCAAAATATTGGAAATAGAATGGAGAAAATGCAAGAAACGTTTAACAAGGACCTAGAAGAACTAAAGTGCAAACAAACAATCATGAACAGCACAATAAATGAAATTAAAAATTCTCTACAAGGGATCAATAGAAGAATAACTGAGGGAGAAGAACGGATAAGTGACCTGGAAGATAAATAGTGGAAAACACTACTGCAGAGCAGAATAAAGAAAAAAGAATGAAGAGAATTGAGGACAGTCTCAGAGACTTCTGGGACAATATTAAACACACTAACATTCGAATTATAGGGGTCCCAGAAGAAGAGAAAAAGAAAGAGAAGGAGAAAATACTTGAAGAGATTATGGTTGAAAACTTCTCTAATATGGTAAAGCAAATAGTTAATCAAGTCCAGGAAGCACAGAGAGTCCCATACAGGATAAATCCAAGGAGAAATGCACAAAGACACATATTAATCAAACTGTCAAAAATTAAATACACAGAAAATCTGTTAAAAGCAACAAGGGAAAAACAACAAATAACATACAAGGGAATCCTCATAAGGTTAACAGCTCATCTTTCATCAGAAACTATACAAGCCAGAAGGGAGTGGCAGGACATATTTAAAGTGATGGAAGGGAAAAACCTACAATCAAGATTACTCTATGCAGCAAGGATCTCATTCACATTCGATGGAGATTAAAACCTTTAAAGAAAAGCAAAAGCTAAAAGAAGTCAGCACCACCAAACCAGCTTTACAACAAATGTTAAAGGAACTTCTCTGGGCAGGAGACACAACAGAAGGAAAAGACCTACAATAACAACCTCCAAAAAGTAAGAAAATAGTAATAGGAACATACATATTGGTGACTACTTTAAGTGTAAATGGATTAAATGCTCCAACCAAAAGACATAGACTGGCTGAATGTATACAAAAAGAAGACCTGTATATATGCTGTCTACAAGATACCCACTTCAGACCTAGGGACACATGCATCCTGAAAGTGAGGGGATGGAAAAAGATATTCCATGCAAATGGAAATCAAAATAATTCTGGAGTAGCAATTCTCATATCAGACAAAATGGACTTTAAAACACAGACTATTACAAGAGAAAAGAAGGACACTACATAATGGATTGATCAAGGGATCAATCCAAGAAGAAGATATAACAATTGTAAATATTTATGAATCCAACATAGGAGCACCTCAATACATAAGGCAAATACTAACAGCCATAAAAGGAGAAATCGACAGTAACACAATCACACTAGGGGAATATAACACCCCAATTTCACCAATGGACTGATCATCCAAAATGAAAATAAATAAGAAAACACTACCTATAAATGATACATTAAACAAGATGAACTTAATTGATATTTATAGGACATTCCATCCAAAAACAACACAACACACTTCTTTCTCAAGTGCTCATGAAACATTCTCCAGGATACATCATATCTTGGGTCACAAATCAAGCCTGGGTACGTTTAAGAAAATTGGAATCATATGAGGTAGCTTTTCTGACCACAACACTATGAGACTAGATATCAATTACAGGAAAACATATGTAAAAAATACAAACACATGGAGGATAAAAAATACACTACTTAATAACCAAGAGATCACTGAAGAAATCAAAAAGGAAATCACAAAATATCTAGAAACAAAGGAAAATGAAAACAAGATGAGCCAAAACTTAAGGGATGCAGCAAAAGCTGTATTAAGAGGGAAGAGTATAGCAATACTATCCAACCTTAAGAAACAAGAAACACTTCAAATAAACCAACTAACCTTACACCTGAAGGAATTAGAGAAAGAAGAACAAAAAACCTGCAAAGTTACCAGAAGGAAAGAAACCATAAAGATAAGACCAGAAATAAATAAAAAATAAATGAAGGAAACGAGAGCAAAGATCAATAAAAGTAAAAGCTGTTTTCTGAGGGCTTCCCTGGTGGCGCAGTGGTTGAGAGTCCACCTGCTGATGCAGGGGACATGGGCTTGTGCCCAGGTCCAGGAAGAGCCCACATGCTGCAGAGAGGCTGGGCCCGTGAGCCATGGCCACTGAGCCTGTGCGTCCGGAGCCTGTGCTCTGAAATGGGAGAAGCCACAACAGTGAGAGACCCGTGTACCGCAAAAAATAAATAAATAAAAAGCTGTTTCTCTGAGAAAATAAACAAAATTGAGAAACCGTTAGCCAGACTCAGAAAGAAAAAGTGGGGTAAGACTCAAATCAATAGAATTAGCAATGAAAAAGGAGAAATAACAACTGACACTGCAGAAATACCAAGGATCATGAGAGATTACTACAAGCAACTATATGCCAATAAAAAGGACAACCTGGAAGAAATGGACAAATTCTTAGAAATGCACAACTTCCTAGACTGAACCAGGAAGAAATAGAAAATATGAACAGACCAATCACAAGCACTGAAATTGAAACTGTGATTAAAAATCTTCCAACAAACAAAGGCCCAGGACCAAATGGCTTCACAGGCGAATTCTATCAAACATTTAGAGAAGAGGTAACACGTATCCTTCTAAAACTCTTCCAAAATATGGCAGATGAAGGAACACTCCCAAACATATTCTACAAGGCCACCATCACCATGACACCAGAAGCAGACAAAGATGTCACAAAACAGAAAACTACCGACCAATATCACTGATGAACATATATGCAAAAATCCTCAGCAAAATGCTAGCAAACAGAATCCAACAACACATTAAAAAGATCAAACTCCATGACCAAGTGGGGTTTATCCCAGGAATGCAAGGATTCTACATTATATGCAAATCAATCAATGTGATACACCATATTAACAAATTGAAGGAGAAAAACCATATGATTATTTCAATAGATGCAGAGAAAACATTCGACAGAATTCAACACCCATTTATAATAAAAACCATTCAGAAAGTAGGCATAGCGGGAACTTATCTCAACATAATAAAGGTCATATATGACAAACCCATAGCCAACATCGTCCTCAATGGTGAAAAACTGAAACCATTTCCACTAAGATCAGGAGCAAGATAAGGTTGCCCACTCTCACCAGTATTATTCAACATAGTTTTGGAAGTTTTAGCCACAGCAATTAGAGAAGAAAAAGAAATAAAAGGAATCCAAAGTGGAAAAGAAGAAGTAAAGTTGTCACTGTTTGCAGATGACATGATACTATACATAGAGAATCCTAAAGATGCTACCAGAAAACTACTAGAGCTAATCAATGAATTTGGTAAAGTAGCAGCATACAAAATTAATGCACAGAAATCTCTTTCATTCCTATACACTAATGATGAAAAATATGAAGCTGAAATTAAGAATACGTTCCCACTTACCACTGCAACAAAAAGTATAAAATACCTAGGAATAAACCTACCTAAGGAGACAAAGGACCTATATGCAGAAAACTATAAGACACTGAAAAAAGAAATTAAAGGTGATACAAATAGATGGAGAAATATACCATGTTCTTGGATTGGAAGCATGAACATTGTGAAAATGACTATATTACCCAAAGTAACACACAGATTCAATGCAATCCCCATCAAACTACCACTAGCATTTTTTACAGAACTGGGAGGAAAAATTTCACAATTTGTATGGAACCACAAAACAACCCGAAGAGCCAAAGCAATCTTGAGAAAGAAAAATGCAGCTGGAGGAATCAGCACCCTGACTTCAGACTACACTACAAAGCTATGGTAATCAAGACAGTATGGTACTGGCATAAAAACAGAAATATAGATCAATGGAACAGGATAGAAAGCCCAGAGATAAACCCATGCAATGTGGTCACCTTATCTTTGATAAAGGAGGCAAGAATATCCAACGGAGAAAAGACAGCCTCTTCAATAAGTGGTGCTGGGAACACTGGACAGCTACGTGTAAAAGAATGAAATTAGAACACTCCCTAAAACCATACACAAAAATAAACTCAAAACGCATTAAGAACATAACTGTAAGGCCAGACACTATCAAACTCTTAGAGGAAAACATAGGTGGAACACTCTATGACATAAATGACAGCAAGATCCCTTTTGACCCACCTCCTAGAGGAATGGAAATAAAAATAAACAAATGGGACCTAATGAAACTTAAAAGCTTTTGCACAGCAATGGAAAATATGAACAAGATGAGAATACAACCCTCCGAATGGGAGAAAATATTTGCAAATGAAGCAATTGACAAAGGATTAATCTCCAAAATTTACAAGCAGCTCATGTAGCTCAATATCAAAAAAACAAACAACCCAATATAAAAATGGGCAGAAGACCTAAATAGACATTTCTCCAAACAAGATACACAGATTGCCAACAAGCATATGAAAGAATCCTCAACATCATTAATCATTAGAGAAATGCAAATAAAAACTATGTTGCGATATCCTCTCACACTGGGCAGAATGGCCATAATCAAAAAACCTACAAACAATAAATGCTGGAAAGGGGATGGAGAAAAGGGAACCCTCATACACTGTTGGTGGGAATGTAAATAGATAGAGCCACTATGGAGAACAGTATGGAGGTTCCTTAAAAAACTAAAAATAGAACTCCCATATGACCCAGCAATTCCACTACTGGGCATTTACCCTGAAAAACCATAATTCAAAGAGAGTCATGTACCACAATGTTCATTGCAGCTCTACTTACAATAGCGAGGGCATGGAAGCACCCTAAGTGTCCATCGACAGATGAATGGATAAAGAAGATGTGGCACATATATACAATAGAATATTACTCAGCCATAAAAAGAAATAAAATTGAGTTATTTTTAGTGAGGTGGGTGGACCTAGAGTCTGTCATACAGAGTGAAGTAAGTCAGAAAGAGAAAAACAAATACTGTATGCTAACACATATATATGGAATCTAAAAGTAAAAGAAAAAATGGTTTTGAAGAACCTAGGGACCAGATGGGAATAAAGATGCAGACCTACTAGAGAATGGACTTGAGGACACGGGGAGTGGGAAGGGTAAGCTGGGACAAACTGAGAGACTGGTAGTGTATCTATAGACATATATACACTACCAAATGTAAAATAGATAGCTAGTGGGAAGCAGTCACCCAGCACAGGGAGATCAGCTCAGTGCTTTGTGACCAGATAGATGGTGGGATAGGGAAGGTGGGAGGGAGGAAGATGCAAGAGAAAAGAGATATGAGGATATACGTATAGCTGATTCAC
Organism: Stenella coeruleoalba; assembly: GCF_951394435.1. Lineage (NCBI taxonomy): Eukaryota > Metazoa > Chordata > Mammalia > Artiodactyla > Delphinidae > Stenella > Stenella coeruleoalba. The sequence continues at coordinate 44,066,196 of NC_137163.1, forward strand.
TTTGTTATAAAACAGAAACTAAAACACCATTGTAAACCAATTATACTCCAATAACTATGTTAAAAAAGAAAAAAAAGGGAGAAGACTCAAAACAATAGAATTAGAAATTAAAAAGGAGAAGTAACAACTGACACTGAAGAAATACAAAGCACCATGAGAGATTACTACAAGCAACTCTATGCCAATAAAATGGACAACCTGGAAGAAATGGACAAATTCTTAGAAAAGCACAACTTTCTGAGACTTAACCAGGAAAAAATTAAAAAATATATACAGACGAAACACAAGCACTGAAATTGGGACTGTGATTTACAATCTTCCAAAAATCATAAGCCAAGGACCAGAAGGCTTCACAGGTGAATTCTATCAAACATTTAGGGAAGAGTTATCACCTGTCCTTCTCAAACTCTTCCAAAGTAGAGCAGAGGGAGGAACACTCACAAACTTATCCTATGAGGCCACCCTCTTAACAAAATCAGAAAAAGATGTCACAATAAGAGTACTATAGGCCAAAATCAGTGGTGAATATAGATGCAAAAATCCTCAAAAAAATAGTAGCAAACAGAATCCAACAGCTCATTAATAAGATCATACACCATGATCACATGGGGTTTATCCCAGGAATGTAAGGATTCTTCAATAAACGCAAATCAATCAATGTGATACACCATATTAACAATTTGAAGGAGAAAAACATATGATCATCTCAATAGATGCAGAAAAAGCTTTTGACAAAATTCAACACCCGTTTATGATAAAAAAAAAAACAAAAAAAAAAAACAAACAGCCAGAATGTAGGTATAGCGGGAACTTACCTCAACATAATAAAGGCCATATGTGACAAACCCACACCCAACATTGTTCTTAATGGTCAAAAAATAAAACCATTTCCACTAAGATCAGTAAGAAAACAAGTTTGCCCACTCTCAGTGTTATTCAACATAGTTTTGGAAGTTTTAGCCAGAGCAATCAGAGAAGTAAAAGAAATAAAAGGAATCCAAATCGGAAAAGAAGAAGTAAAGTTGTCACTGTTTGCAGATGACATGATACTATACATAGAGAATCCTAAAGATGCTACCAGAAAACTACTAGAGCTAATCAATGAATTTGGTAAAGTAGCAGCATACAAAATTAATGCACAGAAATCTCTTGCATTTCTATACACTAACAATGAAAGATCAGAAAAGGAGATTAAGGAAACACTTCCATTTACCATTGCAAGAAAAAGAATAAAATACCTAGGAATAAACCTACTTAAGGAGACAAAAGATCTGCATGCAGAAAACTATAAGACACTGATGAAAAATTAAATATGATACAAACAGATGGAGAGATATACCATGCTTTTGGGTTGGAAGAATCAACATTGTGAAAATGACTACACTACACAAAGCAATCTACAGATTCAATTCCATCCCTATCAAACTACCAATGGCATTTTTCACAGAACTAGAACAAAAACTTTCCAAATTTGTATGCAAACACAAGAGACCCCAAATAGCCAAAGCAATCTTAAGAAAGAAAAACAGAGCTGGAGGAATCAGGCTCACAGACTGCAGACTATACTGCAAAGCTACAGTAATCAAGACAGTATGGTACTGGCACAAAAACAGAAATATAGATCAATGGAACAGGATAGAAAACCTAGAGATGAACCCACACACATATGGCCCCCTTATCTTTGATAAATTTGGCAAGAATATCCAATGGAGAAAAGACAGCCTCTTCAATAAGTGGTGCTGGGAAAACTGGACAGCTATATGTAAATGAATGATATTAGAAGACTCCCTAACACCATAAACAAAAATAAACTAAAAATGTATTAAAGACTCAAATGTAAGTCCACACACTATCAAACTATTAGAGGAAAACTTAGGCAGAACACTCTATGACATAAATCACAGCAAGATCCTCCTTGACCCACCTCCTAGAGAAATGGAAATAAGAACAAAAATAAACAAATGGGGTCTAATGAAACTTAAACACTTTTGCACAGCAAAGGAAACCATAAACAAGATGAAAAGACAACCCTAAGAATGGGAGAAAATATCTGCAAATGAAGCAAATAACAAAGGATTAATCTCCAAAATTTACAAGCATCTGATGCAGCTCAATATCAAAAAAACAAACATCCCAATCCAAAATTGGGCAGAAGACCTAAATAGACATTTCTCCAAAGAAGATATACAGATTGCCAACAAACACATGAAAGGATGCTCAACATCACTAATCATTAGAGATATGCAAATCAAAATGACAATGAGGTATCACCTCACACCAGTCAGAATGGCCATCAACAAAATATCTGCAAACAGTAAATGCTGGAGAGGGTGTGGGGAAAAGGGAACCCTCTTGCACTGCTGGTGGGCATGTAAATTGATACAGCCACTATGGAAAACAGTATGGAGGTTCCTTAAAAAAACTAAAAATAGAACTGCCATGCGACCCAGCATTTCCAGTACTATGCATATACCCTGAGAAAACCGTAATTCAAAAAGAGTCATGTACCACAATATTCATTGCAGCACTATTTACAATAACCAGGACATGGAAGCAACCTAAGAGTCCATCGACTGATGAATGCATAAACATGTGGCACATATATACAATGGAATATTACTCAGCCATAAAAAGAAACTACATTGAGTTATTTGTAGTGAGGTCGATGGACATAGAGACTGTCATATAGAGCGAAGTAAGTTAGAAAGATAAAAATAAATACAGCATGCTAACACATATATATGGAATCTAAAAAAAAAATGTTCTGATAACCTAGGGGCAAGACAGAAATAAAGACGTAGACATAGAGAATGGACTTGAGGACATGGGGAGGGGGAAAGGTAAGCTGGGATAAAGTGAGAGAGTGGCATGGACTTATATATACTACCTAATATAAAATAGATAGCTAATGGGAAGCATCCTCATAGCACAGGGAGATTAGCTGGGTGCTTTGTGACCACCTAGAGGGGTGGCATATGGAAGGTCGGAGGTAGATGTAAGAGGGACTACATATTGGGATATACGTATATGTATAGGTGATTCAATTTCCTGTAAAGCAGAAACTAACACACTATTGTAAAGCAATTATACACCAATAAAGATGTTAAAAAAAAAAGAAGATGGTGGAGATGAACCTGAAAAATCACAATGCTAAGAGGGACGTTGACAGAGTGCCTCTTGGTAATGGCACAATGTGACTAAAGTGTTTTGGAACACAACATACTAAACATGTTAATGGAAGATTTGTTCACATTTGTGCAATTTTTGTTTTCATTCAGAGAAATATGATGATTTCCATCTTATTATTTATGTAGTTTATATGTATTTACATATTTTGATTTTTCAATCCAATCTTCCTCTTCTGTAAAGATTGTTTGGAGGGGGTATTTTTTATTCTCTTTCCTCTTTCCTACTCCCTTTCCCAGCTGATATCTCCCTTTGCTTTAGTTACTTCCAGATCTCTTCAGTGGTCCCCAAAACTCATGGATGTCTCCTGATGATCTCCCAGTATCTTAAATTCACCATCTCCTAAAATAAACTTCCCTTTCCTTTTAGCTACCCTCCTGGATTTCCTGTTATTTATCCCAGTTTGAGTGGTTCAAAGCTTCAAATCATCATTTGTATTGCCCTCTCTCTTCCCCCAACACCTAAACCGTGCTGGTTATGTTAATTACATACTGAAATCTCTTTTAAGTCCATCCTCTATGTCCATTTTCACAAGCTTTCAACCAAAGAAGAGGAAGATGGTGCTGTCTGTTACCTCCTTTTCCCTGTATTAGCACCAACACACCCTTCTTGGTTGTGTTCCTGCAGACTGCATCTGGCTCAGAACTCCCAAATCCCAGCTTTAAGCACCCTTTCCTGTACACATGTCTGTGTTTGACAGGGACTTGAGTTCCTCCTCTGTCCCTAACCAACTGCACAATCCTAAGCAAGTTAGTTATCTATGTCCTCAACATTTTCATCAGTAAAATGAATAGTATCCTATTACCTATTTGAAAATGGAAGTATAGTTGCCAATTATCTATTTCAGTTATTCAGAAGAATGTCCTTTGAAAACTTGGAAGTGCTATACAAATATTAGCACTGTAATTTTCATTCACTGACCTAGTGTTCATTGGACAATGAAGGATAATGCAATGGAAATTTAAAATACATTTCTTCCCTTAAAAATCTAGTTAGGAGGAAAATATGGATGAATGAAACAACTTTATAACCATGTAAGGCGATATGTGACTGAGTGAGGCATGTGGTAGTCTCTCCATGTTACTATGATTTCCATCTTACAGCTGAAGACACTGAATTCCAGGCTGCACTTGACTGTATATTCCCCTCTATGGATCTGGCTGACTTCTTTGTCTACCTGAGATTGCCAAAGAGTGTGTCCCTTCAATTTACTTTACTTCTCTATTAAACCTTGAAGAAAATATAGTATTTGGATTGGCAAAAAGTAGATTGTTCTAGAAGGGAGAAGATAAATAAAGGATCAGATCCAGGGACAATAAAATTAGATGTAGGGGCCATGAACTGATTCATCTGACTGGGATAGAGAACTTGTGTAATGTGTAGTGAAAGGGAAATCAGTTTGAGAAAATAAGGAAGGGTTTTAGATGAGGAGTGGGCACTTGATCCTCAGAAGGGAATCTTTATAATCTCTAATGCATAAGAAGGCTTTTTTAAAAAGGTGATTTAAGATTAATGTATCATTACATCACAGAATATAATAAAGCTGGGATGGCAACTACATCTCAGCTTGTGTGTCAACACCAACCATTTGTAGCAGCTTCTTAAAACTGCCTGTTTAGAAGATTCTCAGGTTACTTTGGCTCATAGGAGGAAGTGCCTTGATTAATTAATTCTGTCTGATGTAAGCATGGGAAACTGGGTATTTTCTATCCATGGAGTAAGACAAAGACTGTCTCATAACAGAAAAAAAATATATGAAAGTCATACTAATTCATTTTGAATATGGTTAAAGACAGAATTAGAGTCACAGAAGTGAAAATGTAAAGGCAATAAAACCAAGAGTTATAGGTTTTACTAGTTAAATTGAGAGAGGAAACCAAGAACATGAGCAGTAAATGAAACCTGAGGATTTAAAGCACAGGGAAGTGAGAACAGGAGGTTGCCCCTGAACAAGAGTGAGAGATGGGAGAACCTAGATACTTTGGAGTGTCAGAAGAGGGGAGAGAAGGAAAATACCAGAAAAATATTCTGGTCAACCAGTCCTAGCTACTATAAAAGGGCCACTGGGTGCCAAAATTTCACAAGGACAGAGCAAAGGTGACCATGACCATCAGCTACTGCTCTGTGCAAAGTGAGCCTGATCTAATGATGCAGAGGTGAGAATGCCCTTAAAAAGTTTCCAGATTAGCAGAAAAGTGAGATCTTTAAGAAATGATCATTAAATAAGTACAATACCAGTATTATACAAGCGTCCTTTGAAAGCACAATGTAGGAGAAAGTAAATTCACTACAAGAAGTCAGAAGAGACCAGAGAAGCTAACATCTGAGCTGCATCCATGTTGATGTGGGTCATGCAATTAATTCATATATTTATATGATATTTATTTTATTCTATTCTATATGTTATACATTTATTTAGAACACTTTACATAAAGTAATATAATAGATATTATAATATGTATTTATTATAATATGTATTTATATAAACATTCCATATGTTCTTTATCCACTGTACTGTTAATAAATATTTTAGTTGTTTCTGCATTTGGGAGAATTATAAACAAAGCTACTATGAACAATCTTGTATGTGTTTCCAGGTACAGATATTAAGACATTCCTTTTTTATTGTCTTTAGAAGAACAAAAATCAGTATGTCAGCTTTTCCTGTTGTTTTTTTTAAGTTTATATAATGGAATTTGAATTTAATGTTTTCTTTCATCTTTTTATTTTTGCCCAATTAAGTTTATAAGACTCATCTAGTTTTCATTATTGTATATATATATAGTATAATAAATATATCAAATAAAAATTCAAATGTACAAATATTCCATAGTTATATATACCTGATAATTTTTTTTTGAAATACGAGCTGTTTCCAGGTTTGTGTAGTTACAACCAATACTGTGTGAACATTCTTGTTTATGTAAATTGCTAGAATGTATAACTGGGAGTGGAATTGCTGGTCATAAGGTATGGTATCTTCAACTTTATATGATATTGTGAAACTGTTTTTCCAAGGTGGTTGTAACAGTTTACACTCCCACTAGCACTGCAAGAAACTTTTTGTTGCTGTACATCCTCACCAATACTTGATATTGTCAGACTTTTAAAAATATCAATTATATATATATATATGTGTATATATGTGTATATATATATATATATACACACATATATACACATATATATGTAGTGTTATTTATTATGAATTTAATATACATTTCCTCAATAATTATTATAAATAACAATAGTGAATTTAAGCATATTCTCATATGTTTATTGGTATATTTGAAAATGTCTCATTTTGTGAAATTTCTGTTCATGTCTCTTGCCCATTTTCCTAACAGGCCATCTGCCATTTTTACTCCTTGATATCCTGGGGAGTGCAATTCTTTCTCCATTTTATTTGTTACACCTATCTCTTTTTACTCTGGTTTATCTCTTTATGCTTTATATGATGCCTTTTGGTAAACAAAAGCTCTTGATAATAATCTAGTGAATTTTAATGATAATGTTTAACATTTCTTATATATATTCTCCTATGTTCTCTTCTAAATTTATAATTTGTCTACCACTCCTAGGACTTTGATCCAGCTGGTACTGATTTGGGGTATGGTATGAGATAAAGGTCTAATTTCATTCATTATGGATACATGATTGTCTCATCATTGTATATTAACAAGACTGTCTTTTACTCACTGCTTTTGTCACAAATGCCACATTTGTCACAAATAAAACACCAATATATGTGAGATTTTTTCCTTACTTCTGTGCTCTCTACTCTGTCCTATTGATCTGTCCACTTATCTTTGAACCAGTACCACACTCCACTGATTATTAGGGCTTTATAATACATCTATACATACATAAGAAAACATGTTCTCCCACTTGTTCATATATTTCAACAGTTGTGCCTATTCTTAGCCATTTGTTTTTGTACAAAATTGAGAATGAGCTTGTCAATTGCCATTAAAATGTCCTATTGGAATTTTAATTGTGATTCAATTTATATCTATAAATAAATTCGAGAACTGACATCTTTTCAATATTGTACATTCTGATCAGTGGACATTGTATTTCCTTCCATTTTTACAAAAAAAGTACCATTAATTTGTGTTTCAGGTATTCTTAACGCCTCATAATAAAGTTTTACACCTTCATCCTTTGTAGGTTTATACATCTTAAATTCACTTCTAAAAGATTAGGAGGATGAGAGGGAAGAAGAAGAAAAGAAGGAGGAAGGGGGAGGACAGAATAGGAGAGAGATAAGAGAAAGAAGGAGGAAGAGAGAAAAAAGAGAGGAGGATGGAGTAGGCAAAGAGGAGGGAGATGGAGGAGGAGAGAATAGGAGGAGGGAGGAAGAGAAGGTGGAGACAGGACGGAGGATGTAGACCAGGAGGAGAGAGGGAAGAAAGAAGTAGGAGGCAGAGAGGGAGAAGAAGGGGAAGAAGATTTCATTCTCTGGTCTATATTCAAGTCAGACCACTTAGTTGTTTTTTAAGCTAACTCACCATTGCAAATGCCATTGGATAGAGAATTGAGCAATGTGTTTTGTTCACACTGAAATGAAAACAAATATAAAGAAGAATAACATTATAAAAATTCATTTCTGTCCCTGAAAAAGAACATCATTCTTTTCTCCATAAATAACAAAGGAAACTAGTATCCAATAATTATTTTTCCTAGCTTTTTTCAGAATGATAAATACAACAAACTAAAATAATAAAATAATTAGTTCTAAGCTTATGTTAGCTCAGTAGATAATTTAAACTATCAAGTCAAACCATCTTCTTTAGAACGTTTTCTGCAAGATTAAGTTTGTTTTAATATTTGATCAGGAATTGAACATTTGTACGTGTTTTTCATTATAGCGTATCCAGTCAGAAATTAACTTCATTAACACAGCACTCTCAAAGAGAGACCGCCAACCATATATTTCATATTATACAAAAGTTAGCTGTTCGCTTAATATGATAAACTCTAGGTCCATCCATGTTGCTGCAAATGACATTATTTTATTCTTTTTTATGGCTGAGTAATGTGAAGTAAGCCAGACAGAGATAAATATCATATGATATCGCGTATATGTGGAATCTAAAAAATAATGATACAAATGAACTTATTTACAAAACAAAAACAGACTCATAGACATAGAAAACAAGGGTATGGTTACCAATGGGGAAAGTGTGGGGGAAGGATAAATTAGGATTTGGGGATTAACATATACACACTACTATATATGACGTATATAACCAACAAGGACCTACTGTGTAGCACAGGGAACTGTACTCAATATTTTGTAATAACCTGTAAGTGAAAAGAATCTGAAAAAAAAAGATACATATGTTTGTATAACTGAATCATTTTGTTGTAACCTGAAACTAACACAAACTAATAACAATTGTTATTTCTTGAGTACTTATTATATACCAAGAACTTGACATTAATCATTTAATCCTCAGAATAATCCTATGAATTTACTACTGATCTCATTTTTCATCCGAAAGTTGGAAAATTTCTGAATTTGGAAGACTTCTAAAGATTGAAATGGTTAAATAATCTGACCAAAGTCACAAAGCTAGTAAGAACTGAGTTAGAACCTGAGCTCATGTCTTTCCACTCTGCACCTCATGCTTCAAACTTCTACATTATATTGCTTTTCTCATGAAATCAGATTTCATCTTAGAGGGTGACCACAAAACATCTATTTTCCCTTCTTAATCCCAGTGGTTCAGCTTATATGTTTTAAGTCTGATTCTGACAGTTATCAAATAATTTTCACCAGGTTATTTTACATTTCTAAGTCTCAACCTTCCTTTTTTGTAACATTCAGGTAAAGTCAGTTACATCATGGGGCTGATAACAATTAAGTTAGATAGCCCACTTAAAGGGACTTGCCCTTGAGAGACAGTCAACAAATGTGATTCCTTTCCCTCCTCTTAAAATACCTTGTCTGAAATCTCTCCTGCAGAAGAAGTTTAAATCAGATACTCCACCCTCGAGAAGGTGGAGAACGACTCCACACTCCTTAAGTACAGGCTGCACAGAGTGACTTGCTTTCAAGGACTACAGCATGGAAAGGGGAAAAAAGAGTAACTTTACAGTGAAGAAACCTGACAAATACTATCTCATCCAAGTGATCAAGGTCAACATCAACAGTGATAAATCATGTTTATATTTGTACCCTTGAAACAATGTGATGAAAATGGCACTTCACCTCTATAGTTTTCCTCCTGAAAACCCATATATCCAGTCCTACCATGAGAAAAATAAGAGATAATTCCACCAGAGGGGCATTCTACAAAATACCTGACCAGTACTACTCAAAACTGTCAAGGCCATCAAAAAAGGGAAAGTCTAAGAAACTATCACAGCCAAGAGAATCTAAGGAGACAGGACAACTAACTGTAATGTAATATCCTGGCTGGAATTCTGGAGCAGTAAAAGGACATTAGGTAAAACTAAGTAAATCTGAATAAAGCATGGACTATAATTAATGATAATGTACCCATATTGGTTGATCGATTATAATAAATATGTCACACTAATACAAGAAGTTAATAATAGAGGAAACTGTGTGGTGTGGGGTATATAGGAACTCTCTATACTAACTTCTCAATTTTTCTCTGTAAATCTAAAACTGTTCCAAAAACTAAAATCTACTTTAAAAAAAAAAAACCTTGTCTGAGCAAAAGAAAATTTTAGGTAAACAGCAGATTGAAACTTCTCTTGCAAAGTGAGACCACAAAATGGTGATAATATTATAGTGAATATCTGTAGCCTATATAATAATGAGCATGAATCCATCAAACACTAGCAGTCTGAGATCCTTCTAAGCTTCTGCATTCAGGGAGATATTTAATAGTGATATACAGGAAGTAGAGCAGTATAATGATATAGAAGTATATTGTTACATAACCTAACAGGGGATCCTTTTTCAGTTTATGTTTTGAATAAGATGTAAATCTTCCTGCTCTGGAATGTTTAAAATGCCCTTCCATCACTACTATCTGTTGAAAATTCAGCTGTCAGAGAAGAGAAGATCAAGTCCCTGGCAGAGCACTCCAGTTCAAGGAACAACTATAGACTGCTATGTTCAGCCTGATAAAGGGAGGCAAAGCTGCAGCAGAGATTAATTGATGCAGACTTGTTACTCCAAAACTGAACTTACAATAAGTGCATAGTCCTTAAAATAAGTAGATATCCTAGGCAGACAGTGTGTGACAAGGACAATATGAGTTGCCCAAAAGATCATCCATGCTCAAGACTATCCTTTTAAGCATTCTGAATAAAGGTTTACCCCAGGTTCCTCTGAGAGGAGGAATTCCAGAGTGCCATCTGAGTCCTTGTTGTGTCCTTTAAAATTCATAACATACAAATATACATACAATATTTGCTTTATTATCATTAGAGTAGAGCTCAGTTTCAACAAATTCTTTCTCACCATCATAAAGTTCTGAGTTAAAGAATCCTTTTGGGTGCCATTACGTACCAAAAACCTAGATTCAATAAACTCTATTTGATTTTTAGACTCAATTTTCTGAAGTCCCAAGTAGGTAAAATCATATATGTAGAACCTTCTCACAGAAGACTGTGTTAATGAGATTTGTTTCTAAGGTACACTACAAGGTAAACACACACCAATTTGCAATTTCTGAAAACAAGTTGGAGCAACCTTAATCTTGCAGGAAAATATTCTAAGGAAAACACTATCGACTATCGGTAAATAATTTGTTATAAGAATCCTCATGTCAGGTACTCTACTAGAAATGATAAAGCCCACAATCTAGTATATTATTTCAATAAGTAAATTTAGATTTTGGTAAAATAAGACCACAACTTCTTGTGGGTTAATTAGGTTATTTGACACTCTAGACAGATTTTCCCACAATATTGTTATGCATGGTGTTATGAGCTTAACGTCAGCCGCAAGAGCCTACCTCTCTCACAATACAGTTTAACACTCTGTAAGGTATAGAATGGCTTTGTGACTAAAAATAGGCCTAATATACAACTTGAACAATTAGGAATATATCTCCCCCTTTGGCATAAGAGCAAGTTCTTCTCACCCCAAAATCAAAGGTGCTAGTTCCTAATATTCCAATGAAAGTGACATCCTAAAAATCACAGTGAGGGGTAAAGAAGGTCTGGAGATATATAGACAGGGCCAGCTTCATGGGCTTGAGCCCTGTGCAGTCACACAGGACCCCATGCTTAGAAGGGTCTCTCATTTGGCTTAATGCTCTGTTGTCACCATTTTGAAATTCATAACAACTGTTGAAAAAGGAACTTCACATTTTCATTTTGAACTGTGCCCAGCAAATTTCATATTTGATCTTGTATTTAGGACCTCTGTTATGTGGATCACTATGAGGCCCAGAGGCAGAAGCATGAAGCTGCAGAGACAGGAGTGTGGAATTAGCTCCTGAGATACCAGAAGTGGAAGGGCCAAGGTCTCCTATGTATCTGACTGACTGGGAGGTAGTATATGCTCAAGGATACAAGAGAAAAAAGAGATCTTTGTTATCTAAAAGTCAAGAAATGCTTCATTGAGAGGGCATTATTTGCACTGAATCAAACTAATAATTCTAGCTAAGATTTTTTTTTTTTTTTTTTTTTTTTTTGCGGTACGCGGGCCTCTCGCTGTTGTGGCCTCTCCTGTTGCGGAGCACAGGCTCCGGACGCGCAGGCTCAGTGGCCATGGCTCACGGGCCTAGCCGCTCCACGGCATGTGGGATCTTCCCGGACCTGGGCACGAACCCGTGTCCCCTGCATCGACAGGCGGACTCTCAACCACTGCGCCACCAGGGAAGCCCTCTAGCTAAGACTTTATAGTATTGAGTAGGCCAGACACTATTCTAATTTCTTTGTGTATATTAGCTCATTTAATCATCTCTAGTACTGATTAGGAAACTGCAACAGAAAAGATTAAATATCTTGGTTAGGATCCCACCATTCCTAAGTGGCTCACCCAGGCAGCTTAGCTCCAAAGTCCCTGCTCTTAACATTGCAGAGAGCTTAAGGATTCAAATGATTACAGATAGCTCATTCACATGAACTCATCCTGATGCACATTTGATTTACTATCTGTGTTAATTGAGATAATTTATGGAGATAAAGAATGATGGCATTTTAAAATAACGTTATAATGATGGCAACAGTTTATCCTTCTCTGAGTTATTTACCATATTCTCTTTTAGAGGTAGATCTAACTCTTCTTTCTCTTGGTAAAAAGATCCTTTGATTTAAGTGATTTGTCTTATTTATTCTCCTCAGGGTTATAGCACTTAGTACACATGTCCATTAGATATATGCTGAATTAATGAGTAAGTGAACAACTGAACAAATGAATGAACAAAAGCGATTACCTAAAAGCTAACTACAAGAGCCAAATAAAAAGTATAATACAATATAAGGTTTTGTTCAGGAAGAGATCTCTGAACACTTTTATAACATATTATATTTACATGATAACGTTTTTGGAGTATCATGATATAAGGTTATCTGTAGCATGATATTGTAATCATGAAAGAGTTGACCCTACCTTGCTGATTTCATCAAGTGGCTGGTTGTTGGCATTTTCTTTTTGGATTATGTTCATTAGATCAGTATGAAACTTCTTTACATTCAGAAAAACAAGTGGGTTGTTTATTGAGATAATTTTCACCTGCTGCAGCGTTTCCTTTTACAAGGAAAAAAAAAGGAATAGATTCAGAGTTCTGAAAGAAATAAATCCTACAATGAATCAAAATCCTACAAGTCCAAATGCCACTCAGTTATGGAAGCAATCTCCTGGCTGATGTTTTCATTAAAATTTCTTTGGAGAATTTAGTATACTATCATACTTCTCAGGGAAAATATGTACTTCCTCTTTATTAAGAAACATTAGTAACCATGAGATAAGTCTGCAGCTTTTCCGAAAAATGGTCCTTATTCCTACTAATTGGGTTTTGGGGAGGCAACAGCCTAGACTATCCAAAGAGTATCATGAAGACTTATCCTCCTAAAAGTATCTCTTCCACTCAGTCTAGAAATTTAAAATTCCTTTACCTAGCCATCAGTATTTTTAAAAATGAAAATATGTCCTAAAGGGTCATTGTCAAGTCATTTACCTCATAATGACATAGTCTTCCTTAGGCAGGAATATAACCTTACAAGTGACTGATAGTTCCGATTGAGAGAAAGAAACCAAGAGGTATTATCAGGAAGGTAATTTCACTTTGGGCAGGCCTAGATTACATTGGATTTAGGATGTAGGCAAGACATGAGGAAATGAGGAAGGAAAAATTTCAATACAAAGGGTGTCTGCTTTGACCATTTGCCCAGGTCTTCCTGGCAATACCATCTTCTCCATGACCTTTGGGGCAGGGGTCTGTCTTAGAAACTGAGAGGATGGTAAGTTCTATGAAATGATAACTCCTTACCAACTAAATAAAGCAATATCCCTTCAGACTTTAGTACTCACATTGAGGAGGAGACACAGACAGGCAGAGATAGAAAGATAAAAGAAAATATCAGATATATGAATTTGGACAATTAGTTTAACCTCTCTTAGATTCCTTGCTTTTTAAAGTAGGTAATTTTTTTTTAAACAATTCCATCATTTAATAAGTCTGAATTCATTTTTACCACATGGTCAGCTGTTGAAACAGATTTCTTTTAAACAGATCTTAGTTTTAAAACAGTCATAGATACTGTGAGTTCTGTATAAACTGGTGGATAGTAAGTTCGTTCCTTTGTTTTGACTTATAAGCCTCAATTTCACCACAGAATAAAGAATGTAGGGAAAGAAAGCATAATTGGTCACTCATATAGAACAGTATTATTTCTATAATTTGAAGCTTTCTGAATGGACGGGTTCAAGCCTGATATAACTGTAAAAGGATTACTTAGTGAAAAGACTATATGGAAATCATACAAAATGTTATTAACTTTAATCAATAGCTTAAACAGCACTATGTTACTAATTGGTATTCAAACTCAAAAACCTGTTTTTGAATCCCCATGAAGGCAGCAGGGGTACACAACCATGCCACCTTGTACTTAGGGGAGTGTCAATACATATTTCAACAGAAACTTTGGCTTTAGGAAAGAGTCATAATGGCTTTATAATGTCAAATAATGGCTTTAATTGTCATTTTAAGTATACCACAGGGGAAAGTGTGATTTAATTAAATATATATACCAGTGATGCTGGTAAGGTTGAAAGTTACTCCTAATTTTGATAGCTATAAAAACTAGTTTGTGGGCTTTCCTGGTGGCGCAGTGGTTGAGAGTCCGCCTGCCGATGCAGGGGACACGGGTTCGTGCCCCGATCCGGGAAGATCCCACATGCTGTGGAGCGGCTGGGCCTGTGAGCCATGGCCATTGAGCCTGCGAGTCCGGAGCCTGTGCTCCGCAACGGGAGAGGCCACAACACAACAGTGAGAGGCCCATGTACCGCAAAAAAAAAAAAAAAAAAAAAAAAACTAGTTTGTACAAGACAAGACAATGAGAGAAAAACAAGCAATTCCTTTGAAACAAACAAACAAACAAACAAAAAAGTTCACAGTGTTTTGTATCCAACAGTATGCATTTTATGACAATAATGTACAGATTGAGCACACTAGGTCTCTATATCCTAAAGAAAATGAGCATTTACATTATTCATGGGCTGTACTGAATTTTTTAAAAAAGATCAACTATACACTCACCCCTTACACAGGATAAACTGTCCTGGGCTGTATAGCTTTAGCACCATCACTAAAGTTGTTTGTAAAAGCTGACCAATATACATTTCAGTTTTAAAAATGAAGGATATAGAGTATATGTTACAAGTCTCAAGTAGGCAGTGTCAAAATGACATCTATTTCTTTGCCTGCTTTGTGATCATACCCCTTGGAGGTGTTATGGGTCTCATGGTATTTGGTTTCTTTTTCTCTGCAGGATTTAAAATCTGAAAAGAACACATTAGTGTTTCATCCACACTCATCATGGCACCTGCATTGTCAAACCCTCCACAACAACTGCGTGCAGAAAACAGAGTGACCAATTGTCTCTTTGCAAAAAATTTATATCCGTCTTCAACCACCTGATAGGCTCTACATATAAGATCCAAATCATACTTATGGAGAAATTTTGCAACCACTTCTGCACCAAATGTGAAGGACACGCCTCTGTCATTTTCAACCCAGCCTAAGACATCTTTATCAGGGTCAGACCACAAAAGAAGACCTTGATCTGGTACATCAATTGGTTGAATAATTCACTGAATCTGCTCCATAGACTGAAGATCCTGGTGATAAACCTCCATGACAGCAGAATATTTTCTCATCCATGATGGCTGCTATTGGTAAACAGTTAAAGCAGTCTGTGAAAGTTTTCCATAGTTTAATGTTGTATCTTCTTTTACATTCATCATAAAATCCATAAATTCTATTGATGCTGGCATATTCGTGATTTCCTCTGAGAAGAAAAAAATTCTCGGGATATTTGGTTTTGTAAGGCAATAAGAGGCAGATTGTCACCAATGACTGCTATCCCCTGTCCACATAGTCCCCAAAAAACAGGTAATTGTTTTCTGGCGGGAAAACACCATACTCAAAAAGTCAAAGCAAATAATACTACTGCCCATGGATATCACCACATATTTTGAGTGGTGCTTCAAGTTCCAGTAGGTTAGGCTGACTTTGGAAGATCTCTCCGAACTTTAAGCAAAGTCCTCTGATTTCGTTCTCCTGTAGCTGGACATTCTTACCAGGCTTGGACACTCTCACTTCCAGCAGCCATTGGATGATGCTGTCGATGTTTAGTTTATATCTTCCATTACGTTCCCACCGCCGACCCTCCCGCAGCGGCAACAACTACGGTAGCACCTTGGGATTCACGCCTCTTTTCCCACACCACCAGCACAGACATGGTGGTGGCAGCGGTGGCAGGGGCTCCCTGTTTCCTCCTTCTCTCCCCACTGGAACCACGAGAGCTAACATAGGTAAATTTTTAAGCTAGATAATGTCAAAAAGTTTCTATAGCTACACAACTGTTTAAACTCTAGAAAGTTAGAAGATTTGCTGAAAATAAACAATTCAAGAAAACAAAAACGCTTAAGTTACCAAATTAACTTTTTTTTTTTTTTTGCTGTACACGGGCCTCTCACTGTTGTGGCCTCTTCCGTTGCGGAGCACAGGCTGCGGACGCGCAGGCTCAGCGGCCATGGTTCATGGGCCTAGCCACTCAGCGGCATGTGGGATTTTCCCGGACCGGGGCACGAACCCGTGTCCCCAGCATAGGCAGGCGGACTCTCAACCACTGCGCCACCAGGGAAGCCCTACCAAATTAACTTTTAATCAAGAGGAAATCTCTTATAAGCCAAAAATAAAACAATTATTTGGCCTGTCAGGTTTAGTTATGACAAAGACCCACATCTTAAATGGACTCACTAATCACACCAATTGTTTGTGCCAATATGCTTTAAGATAATATACTTTTTAAAGCTAGGTATTTATTAAGGAACAGAGACTCAAATGGGGCAAGAAAAGAAATTCTCAATAGAGTTGAATTCACTGAGTGGGGAGGGGTCTTCCAAATTGAGAGTGAGTGTTTCATGTGAAGAAGGGGTGGGAGCGTGCATAAACAGAAGGGAGGAGTGACAGATCACCACTACTCTTGAAGTTAGCTAAAAGTTCCACCTAAGAGTTCATATTCAAATCTTTCTCTATCTTACTGTTTTCCCTCTTAGTTTTGGTACAAAACATTAAATAACTAGTGAGGTGTAATATTCTAATAAAATTAAGATTTCCATGTGACACAGTTATTATTCAGGTAGGTGGCTAGACTAGAACAAATCAAGTTTTAAAGACATGGAGAAATTTCAGCACTTTCATCTTCCTGCAAATCCCCTCATTCACTTCCTCACATATTTAGCTTGAGAAGAAGGTATGAATTAGGTAGAATTTATTAACCAGTGATCTTTAAACTGAGAATTCTGTTTCAAAGCTAAGAATGTCAAGGCTACGGTATATGGCTGTACGTGTGGGGTGGATACACTGAGGACTTTAGAGACCTGAGTCAGTCTGGGACTTTGCATAAGCATTAAATTCCCATGGAAAATTTAAAGGAAGAAAAGAAAGGGATAGGAAAGGAAGGTAGCATTGGTGGAAAATTTGAGCCTGGGACACCTTCAGAGTCTTTGAACTCCAATAGCTTTCTATGAAGCAAATCTTTCCATACTTGTTAAAAAACACAAGCCATTTCCCTAGGTGTCACAGAAGGACTCCTGCTGCTACTTTCTACTTCCAGTCTACTCAGAAATACCCTGACACTGATCCTTCTGATAGGAGGCTAGTTCTCTCTGTTCTGAGGGCAATCATGGGGTACTAAAACAAGTAAAAATGAAAAATAAAGAAAAAAAAAAAGGTTAGTGAAACATTACAAAGCAGGTTCAAAGTAAGGCCAATTTTTTTAATTGACAAAAATTCAAGTTGACATTTTCTTTCTTCACTTTAAACTTGTTTGGGTCATCCTTCAGAACAAGAAGCTAGAACTCAAACATAATTGGCCTGCCTAAACATGGATTGAATGAGACAATTTATATGTTGTTTCCTTAAAAAGGTGTCCACTGTGCAAGAAACAAATCCTGGTGGCATCAATTACCCTCTGCTAATAAAACAGAGGGTCACTGATTGTGTTAACAAATACCATGACCCCACTTTGTTTTATTCCCTTCCCTATTCCCTATCTTCCTCCATCATTTTATTTGGAATAGACTATTAGTTTAGTTTGACTGTTTTATGTCAACTTAATAATGGAAAAGAGGTTTCCAAATAACTGAACTAGTCTGGGCCATGATTATTCTGTGAACTTTACATCTATGAACCATGCTATCCTCTTATCTGCATGCTGATACAAGCTTTCTGTTGTTGTTCTATTGATTTGTTGCATGTTGATTGCTATATATATGGTGGTTACACATGCCACTGAAAGTTCAAACTAATCAACGATAGAATTATCATTTCTAAAGTAATAATTTATCTGCTTATGATACCTTGAAACTATCTGACCTACAAAAATTATTAATTGCACGAAGGAAAAGGAAACTAAACTTACATCATCCATTTCTGTCTTCACTTTAAATTCCATTTCTTTCATATTTTTTATACTCAGAGTCTTTGCTCTAGAATTAAGGCAGATATAAAATACAATGTCATTTCCAAATTACTACATCAACCATGAAGAAATAAAAAGGATAAGCCATTTTATTTTAACAATTAGAACATATTTAGAATGGTTTAGATGCTATATCCCATTTGTTCATAAGACACTGGTAAATGTGTGTCTCTCTGGGATCCTCAGAAACAGAGACATCTAAATAGAGATTTTAGAATGTAATTTATCTCACCTGGGCTCCCAGCTACCATATCTTCAAGCTAAAGAGGTGGATTGATAAAGAAGAGCAATAAGGGAGAAGGCTAGAAAGTATACGGTATTTAAGAAAATCTTGTTTTAGGGTAAAGGAAGTAAAGAGGGAATCAATGGCAAGATTGGACCACATAACAATGAATCTATATATAGAAACTTCATAAAGATAGAATCTATAGAGGTAAAACTTAAATTTTTAAGAATATATTATTTCACAAAGAATTTCAAGGGAAGGATGAGAAGTGAGTAGAAGCATTATCGGATGATGAACATTGGGAAACAGAAAAAGAATTGATCAAAATATGGAATGGTTTACAGATGTGCCGTAAAAAACAAAAAGAATGTGTTCATTAATAAATTATCTAGAAAAAAGTAGCTAGATTAATAAAGCTTCTGAAAAATTAAATTTTTTGAGGTTATTTAACTTTTCAAATGATTACATTGTTATATGGTTTGTGTCTCATTAAATACTATATCCATTCACTTAAAAAAATAGCTCTGTGATGCACTGTATAGCTGTGGGGTTAATTTGTTTACTTTAATAGATTTTATATATTCTATTTTATAGTTCTGACTGGTCCTCATTAAGACCAGTGCTGTTATATATCACATGTAGATAAAAACTTCTATATAAATAAAACATGAGAGTAATACTATCTATTCCACAGAAATAAAAGTAACTGGCAACAGTATATTTGCTGCTGTGTCAGAATAAACAGCATTTAAATAAGATCTTACCTTGGGAAACGACCAATCACAATAACTATGGTACACACAACACCAAACAGCAGCCCCACATTGGCAGCAAAGCATATTGTAAATATATATGTACTGACCCATATGCCCTGAAAAACAAACAGGAAACAAGATATGGGTCCTTTGTATCCTCATCTTTCTCGTTATTGCTAAATTCCTCACAATCTTGTTCTCTACCATTCCTGTGATGAAATCTCTCAGCAAGAATATATTACTCAAGGAGTGGTAAACAGAAGCCCAGGAACACAGAAACAAACCCAGGCCCCAGCGGACTCCCAGTGACAGAGGTTAAGGGAAAGGCAAAGGGAAAAGGCACATTCTTTTTACATAGATGCTGCCAACCCTTATTTCAATCCCCAAAAAACTTTCTATTTAAGATCTGTAAATAGTTGGCTGATGTGCTTGCTTCAAAAGCATTCCATAATTACCTACTGTTTTCTCATTTGGTGTAATAATATTACAAACAAGTGTTTGTAGATTTTTGGTCATTCTCAGTAATATTCTGTTTTCTGGGATTGCTATAAAGAGAACTAAGATAGCTTATTACTATTGATACGTAGGACTCTCAAAGCCTATTGTTAAAATGATTGACTCAAACAGCACAACCAAAGCCACTTTTAGACCAACCACTATAAAAATAGTTATACTTTTATTTGCAAGGGGTCACTTCTTGTGAAATTGTGAAAGCTAAAAACTCAAGGCCAACTTAGTTCTTGGGAATATTTCAAAAGATTGCAAGAAAATTCTATTTCTCCTTCAATTGGGATTCCAACAATATTGCAGTTTTGTCTACCACCTGAAATTACAATTTGCAACAGGATACTGTATTATATTGGCAATTCGAAGTTTATTTCTGACAAAAATAGCTCTAAAAGGAAAATAATTTGTGAAATCCAGAAAGTTATATTTTCTAAACACAAAATTCTGCATTTGGCAAATAGTAGACCAACAAAATTTTCAAACTCTCTCTTTTCTCCCAAATTACCTTCATTACTTTATGCAAGTAATTCTAAGTTGATTTCTTTCTGTCCCAATAGCTGTATTACCATTTTAAACAACATAATTCAATTCCATATGCTAATGAAAGATAAATTTCTCTATAATCTGAAAACAGCACAGATTCTTGGAGGGGTATAGGTTTCTTTTTTCCAGACAAGTTTGAAACAAATGTTTCTAAAAGGTATTTTTTAACTTGAAATTTTTTACTTCTCCTTTATCTGTATTATTTATCTACACTGAGCTTGAGTGGTTCTTAATGTTGAGCTATTTTCAAAAGCTAAGCTCTTGGAAGCAAATGGACAGATTTTTATCTGTAAAATTCCTTTTTGATATAGAAGAAACAAACATTTGGGAATAAACATGAAACTATATTTTAAGTGTTCTCATGTTAAGATCCATCACCTACAAACGTAATGCTGTTAACACTTATTATTACACCATCCTGTCATCTAATAGGTTAGACACTGAGATATTTTTCCTCTATTCAGGTGAATGGAGAGTCATTTGAATCTTCTATTTGTACACAGTGTGTCTTTTCCTTCCCAACTTATTGCACCAAACTTGATTGTGTACAAAATAAGGCTGCAAATTTTTGATCATTACTTCAACTTGCCATGATTGCTCTGTTTCTCACTCATCCCCTAATGCTTACTGAACCTGCCTGGGTGTGGCAGAATAAGACCTCACCAAAAGCTTTATAAGTCCTGTTCCTCCTGGCCAACCTCCATGATTCAATATAGCATGGGGAACTGAGGATCCTGGTCCCTGCCATTTAAAAAAACACAGAGCCTGGATGCCATGATTCATCAGAGCGACCAAAAATGTTGGTACCATCTGGTTCTATTTTTAAAGTGAATTTACTCTCCCACAATATCACCTATTGTAAGCTGGGCTTATAATGCTTAGTTATTTTCCAGGGCTACATTTATAACTTTGAAAAAAATATCAAATAGAAATTAGTAACATAGACAAGTAAATAGTTCCACTGGTTAGAATAAGTCCCAACACTATTCTGTAACAATTCCTATTAAAATCCAAATCCTAGATGTCATAGCTATAAGGAATTGGGTTCTTGAAACCCTTTTTTTTTTTTGAAACCCTATTTTTTTGCATTATGCATTCTTACTTGATCTCCTCCCTATTTGGCACTCACAGCCCCTAAATATAAGATAACCCCAAAGTTGGCCTCAAGTAGGGAACACATAAACTCTTCCTTTTATAGAAAATGTATCGGTGTAAAACACAGTTCAGCAGATACTCAATCACTTCACTTCTCTGCTCCATCTGTTACGCTGTTTTGGTGATTGATCCATATTATTAAATTTCTGTAGGTCTTAATTCTATCTCTACTGTTCAGTTACTCAAACTCAGTTCTAAGTCCATCAGTAAGGCTTCCATTTTGGATCCCTATTTCCTCATTATCTCAAAGAGGGTTTTGATCTACAACTCAAAGTAGAATTATTATTAAACTGTAAAAAGTTTAAAGAAATAAAAATTTCTAATTTTTCTTTTATTTTAGCATCTTTATTGGAGTATAATTGCTTTACAATGTTGTGTTAGTTTCTGCTTTATAATAAAGTGAATCAGCTATACATATACATATATCCCCATATCTCCTCCCTCTTGCCTCTCCCTCCCACCCTCCCTATCCCACCCCTCTAGGTGGTCACAAAGCACCAAGCTGATCTCCCTGTGCTATGCGGCTGCTTCCCACTAGCTACCTATTCTACATTTGGTAGTGTATATATGTCCATGGCATTCTCTCACTTCGTCCCAGCTTACCCTTCCCCCCACCCTGTGTCCTAAAGCCCATTCTCTACATCTGCGTCTTTATTCCTATCCTGCTCCTGGTTCTTCAGAACCTTTTTTTTTTTTTTTGATTCCATATATATGCATTAGCATGCGGTATTTGTTTTTCTCTTTCTGACTTACTTCACTCTGTATGACAAACTCTAGGTCCATCCACCTCATTATAAAAAACTCAATTTCGTTTCTTTTTATGGCTGAGTAATAGTCCATTGTATATATGTGCCACATTTTCTTTCTCCATTCATCTGTGATGACTACTTACATGTTTTCTTAAACTTTCAACCTTCAAATTGCTTTACACATACATACATTTTTGGTAACTTTGCTTCATATTTAGGTATATTCTAACTATTGAGTTATCTGGACATATTCTGTCTACTGGGTGATCTAGCATATATCCACAAAAGTCTGTGCAATATTATCACTACAAATGCTTTGCCCAGATCATATTCCAATAACCCATGGCCTCTCACTGTTGAATTCCTTAACAACTAGAGATACCTGTCCACTTCAACCACAGGAGGCCATTGTCAAGCTAAACCCAACATCGCATTTAATTATCATGTACCTGCTATATCCGTGTCACCTTTCTCAACATTATTTTCTTCCCAAACCATACTCCCTACTTACTCCAGGTTTTCACCTATTACCTCTATGTAGGAGATTACAAATTATGAGCCATTAAAGCAGTTTCAAACAGTCTACAAAATACCTTCAAACTCAGTGTGTCCAAATGCAAACTCATTAACTTCATCCCCCAAGCCTTCTTCTACTGTCCTCTTTCAGTTATAACACTAATATTCTTCAAGACACTACAATCAGAAACCTTGGAATAATATTTTACTATTTCTCCTTTTTCATCTACTTGTCCAATCATTTCCAAGTCCTATCAATTATTAATAAAAAATATCTCAAATTATACCCTCTTCTCAATTCACTGATAATGTCCTAGTTCATACTTTGCTATTGTTCCCTTAAACTGTTCTAACAACCTCCTACTTAACTATCTGCTTTTGTTATCAGCATTGTAATCCATTTGCCATACTGCTGCCAGAATAAGCTTTCTAAGTATAGATTTGGACATCAGATTTAGATAGTGTATTAAAATCATTTTTACTTTACTCCCCTCTATTAAACTCCACCCAAAGCAATATAAAAATGTATATATATGGAGGAAAATCCAGCTTTGATGAAACAAGAACATAGTCACAACTCCTAACTATAAAATACAATGTAGAGTTGCAAAATTTATAAGATATCAAGGACATTGGAAGCCAACAAATTTATCCTCAAAGTTTAATCAATTATAGATATCTCCATGAATGTCACAATTTTAAAAATTCTATACAATAATCTTCTGATAAGAGCTTTAAGTTCTAGGGGCAATAGTGGACCACCAGAGAAGAAGGAAAGGTACCCGTATGGTATCTATTTGATACTATATAAAGAAGAGCAGTAAGATAAAATGCCATTTGTATCACTTACAACCTAGCTTCCTAACCAAAGGAGACTGACAGAGATGAAACAAGGTGAAGAAGGTAGAGGAGACAGCTAGTAAAAGATCATCAGAGAGCCTGTGATTTGTGAGGCTTTATTTCAACTAGGGACAAATCTTCAGATGACATAGTTAAATCAGAGTCATGAGATGCTCCACTTCACTTCCTACCTTCTGCCCTCCCCACATTATTTTTCAGCAAATAGCTATGTCCACTAAAGATGCATCATAATCATAAAGGAATAATCAAGGAAGCTATTTATAAAAATGGGAAAAAGAAATAAAGTAACAAAATAGAGACAGAGGATAAGTTTAGGCAATAAAATCTCAAGAAAACTCCCTCAAAAATAGATATGAAGAGTCAAAGAAGAAAAACTGGGAAAGAAGTTGGATGGAAACAAAAATATTACAGAGATAAAAGCCATATTTAAAATTTACTAAATAGGATAATCACAATAAGAAATACATAATCAGAGATACAGTGAATAGTCCAGAGAAACCATATGCACACACACACACACACACACACATGCACACCCCAAAATAACCACGGGAAAATGTACAGATTTTAAGAAACAAAGTAAATTAAAAATACATAACTCATTAAGAGAACAGGACATATATATTTGAAAAAATATTCAAAGACATATTAGAAGAAAAATTTTGTATGTAATTCTTGATTCCAAGATCACAAGGATATGTCACTCTCTTAGAAATTTGATACTAACTGTTCAACCACAAGAAATATTCTGACAATATTACCAAACTTTATGAGCAAGAAAGAAACTCACTGAGCATCCATTTAGAAAAATAAGCTCACATTAAATAGTAAAATATTATGTTGACCTGTGATTTCTCTGCCTTATCCCTCAATGTCTGAAGATAATTCAAGCTTAAAAAGCCTGGGGGAAAGCATTTTAGACTCAGCCAAAAACTTCCTTCTAGTATAAAAAGAAAACATGGTTTCACCATGAAGTAGTTCTGGAAATATAAAACACATGAGCCCTTCTTGGAAAACTGCTTTGTGATAACATACAAAATACAACTAGAGGAACTGAAAGAAATAACTCAGGAATGTGAAACTGTATTTTTTTAAAGACTAAAGGTAACCACCAAATGCATTTAAATAAGCTTCCATGTTCTATAATTCAATGAATGACATCATTTTCCTCCAGTGATGTTCCTAACTGAAAACTTAGGAGCCACTTCAGACTGATGCACTTCATGTGATGAATTGGTGATGAGGGATAACTAATGAAACCATTTTAGTATTTTTCAACTCTATTCCTTCCTCTTGAATCTCAAGTGTTAGTTGTGGTCCAGGTCTTCCTGATTTATTTGCCTGAATTATTAAAGAAGTGCTTCCAATTGTTGTATACTTCATCAGATCGATCCATCTTCCTCAAATTACTCATATGACCTTTCTAATACATAAATCTTATTCCTATTTCTCCTTTCAGTGATGCCGCACTGCCTTCATGATGAAGTCTAATCTTTGCAGGATGTAAGCAGCTCTCTCAGTCCAACCCTTTCTTAACTTTTCCAACCCCATCTGTTACTACTCTCACCTTCATGCTATATGTTCTATCCATCATTTCTTGGAAAAAGCCTTCCCTGACACCTCTCCCCTTCCATTATGGTAATGTGCTCCCCCTTACGTGATTAATGAGTTCCTTAGAAATATCTTTATCATGGGGTTTTCAGGAGCTTGTTAAATAAGTTTATATCTTCTCATTTTTCTGTTTCCATGTGCCACCTCACATATATCACCTTAAAAAAGTCATTATCCTCCAACAGCCTAGTTAATTTTGGTCTCTTGGACTGCCTACAAAATACTGTTCCTTCAAGTCTCAGTTCATATTTCAGCTCTGCTCTAAGTCTTCTGTATTAACCTAGTACAAATTAAATGTTCCAGCCTCTATTTTTCTCCAGTACTAAGTTTTTTCTTTTGCTTCCAGGTCATATTGTATCTTGCGTCATATAATAGTTACTATTTCTGTGCCTGCATCCTGCACAAATATTAGTGTCTAAAGAAGGTAAGTATTTCTTTATTCATCTCTGAATTCCACATGGCACCCACTATTGTACCTTGGTAGAAGCTCAGTAATATTGAGACTTAAGAGGAATATTATCTTTTTTTAACATCTTTATTGGAGTATAATTGCTTTACAATGTTGTGTTAGTTTCTGCTGTATAACAAAGTGAATCAGCTATATGTATACATATATCTCCCCATATCCCCTCCCTCTTGCGCCTCCCTCCCACCCTCCCTATCCCACCCCTCTAGGTGGTCACAAAGCACCTAGCTGATCTCCCTGTGCTATGCAGCTGCTTCCCACTAACTATCTATTTTACATTTGGTAGTGTATATATGTCAATGTTACTCTCTCACTTCATTCCAGCTTATGCTTCCCCCTCCCCGTGTCCTCAAGTCCATTCTCTATGTCTGCATCTTTATTCCTGTCCTGTCCCTAGGTTCATCAAAACCTTTTCTTCTTTTTTTTTTTTTTTTAGATTCCATATATATGTGTTATCATACAGTATTTGTTTTTCTCTTTCCGACTTACTTCACTCTGTATGACAGACTCTAGGTCCATCCACCTCACTACAAATAACTCAATTTCATTTCTTTTTATGGATGAGTAATATTCCATTGTATATATGTGTCACATCTTCTTTATCCATTCATCTGTTAATGGACATTTAGGTTGCTTCCATGTCCTGGCTATTGTAAATAGTGCTGCAATGAACATTGTGGTACATGACTCTTTTTAAGAGGAGTATTATTAAAGTACTTGCCAGCATAAGTAATCCCCCAAAGTGTCTCAGATCAAAGGCCCTGAAGGAGGGAGAATACATAAATAATTGCATTTCAATATGGTGAAAGCCATAATAAAGCTAAACAGAGGCTACTCATGAAATAATTCACCCATATAGGAGAGGGAGAGAATTTTGGATGTTCTTGCATAGATACATTTCTCTAGAACAAGTATATTAAACATTTATGTTAGTAAAATTCATATTTTATCATTGTTCAATATAATTTAATCTGTTCCTAGCAATATCCTATTAACATAATGCTCCTCTCAATGTAACACATTTAAAAAACAATTCATGAGACTCTTTGTATTTAGAATGAATATGGTCACTATTAATATGTTTACCCTATATTAATGCAGCATACATTTCTTAGCAATTAATGCTGGCTTTTCATGTATGTTATAAATAGTCATATTTCTACTGGCTATTCTTTGATGAACTTCACTTCCAGAATCAATTCATAATGGAAACTGGGAATCCCCAAACCACTCAAGTTAGCTAGCATTTCTTTAAAAGTTCTTAAACACATCAATCAAAATTTGACAGAATTCCATTTCTGTTTCTTATAAAGATATTTTACATTTTAATACTTTTATTGAGTTTGAAAAAAGATAGCTTGTAAAATGTAAGTCTCAAATGGCTAAAACTATTTTTTGCAAATGGAACTATTAAAGCTTATTTTGTAACATGTGTTTAAGCCAAAGATAGTAATTTTAGATCAAATTTCTACTTACCCAATCAATTTTATCCACATTCCAATATTTTTTTAAATCCCGAAACTGTATTAGCATTCCCTTCAGTCCCACGACAATAATACTTGCAAGAACACACTACAAATAAGAAATAAGTTGATGAAGATGCAAGATAAAGATTTTAATCTAAATTTAAAAGAATCATTGTATTTTTATGTCTTTGTCTTTGAAGTACTTACTAAAGGAAAGAAATAACCATTTAGAAGACTGAAGTAATATTCATTTTGTTTAGAACTAACCTATTATTGTACTTTAGGAATATAATAGCAATTCTAGAAAATCACAGGGTACATGTTATGGCATTCTAAAAAAAAAGAAGAAAGGAAAAGAAAAGTAGTGAATTATAAGGGTGAATGTTATAAGGCTGAATGTCCTCTTAACTTTATAATAATTATTCACTGCCATTTGTTTGAAATCTGTTTGTTGCAAAAATTAAATATTTATATAATGTATTTCTTTATAATTGTCTTGAGTATCAGTTTTCTGATTTCACCTGAATATATTTATAACTCTTGAAAAGTGAACTTGGTTATTGGGAGATCCTCTCGTGAAAGTGATTTATTCTTATTACATGAAAGAAGAATTAGAACAAGAAAGGACTGACACCGTCTCTGGATCTCTGAAGACCAGGATCTTACTCACATCACTTTAGTGCCCCAGGCTTCTGAAAAGCAAGGTAAATACGTGTACTAATACTCTGAGTCACTTTGTATAACCATGCATCAAGGGTGGCAAGATGCATTTTGTTGCCTACTCTCTTGCCCAGTATGTATTTTCTAAGAGTACAAATTTTATAAAATTCTTCCAAAATCTACTTCTTATAACAGACTTCCCTGGTGGTCCAGTGGTTAAGACTCTGTGCTTCCACTGCAGGGGGTGCAGGTTCAATCTCTGGTCAGTAAACTAAGGTCCAGCATGCCACATGGCACAGCCAAAAAAAAAAAAGAATAAAAGAATGTCATGTACATCTTATAACAGAGATTGCCTAGTTCCACCTTCCAAATGAATACAGAATAAATCTAATTCCACGATGTCATTTTTATACAAAAGCCTAAGAATTAGAAAACAGCCATAGTACCCTCCCATACCTTCCCCATCAAATGTGGACTCTTTCTACCTTTCCTCCATTCAGCCATTACTTATGTCACATAAGGTTTCAGATTTAGGATCATTGAGGTTGTTCTTCAAAGAAATTTTTAAAATACAATGATTCTCATTAAAAGTAAAGTTAAAAAGTAAATAATAAAAAGCACTACTTACCATGGGCAGCCAGTAAAGCAAGGGTCCTATTGCATAGATGACTATCAGGATGAAAATGCAAGATATTAGACAAGCCACCTGTAAAATACAAGACAGACAAAAAAGAAAGCTTGAACTTTCTTATTATTCCAAAGTTATAGAGGGAAAAAGATAATTCTTTGTTCTTCTTGATAAGAAGAAACAAAATGTTGGCACATGATTGTTAAATTAAATAGACTGTCATCTATATTTTGTAGCTGAAGGAACCCAAATGTGACAGCTGACAAACTGGTACAATCAAATTAAGTCAGCAATGACAAAAAAAGCAATTCTAAACAAAGAAATAGGACACCATCAACTTTTATCACACATCACAGCATGGCTTTTTTGTTTGTTTGTCTGTTTAATAGTGAAAATGACATTTCAGCTAAAAGTCCTTTAGCCTATAGTTGTTCAGCCTGGCCCCCCTTCTCCTAGTTGTTTCCTAGTTGTTTGGGTAATAACTGAATATGCAGCTTAGGGTTTTTCTGTGCTGATGACAAATTTCCACAGAAGCCTTTACTCTCTTCGTTGGAGTCCTTTGTTAATATGAAACAGTTATATGGGATTAAGGAAGCAGTCTCTGCAGTGAAACAGACTTAATTTTATTAATCCTGAAAAGTCATTAGTATTGTGTTCTAACCAACTCAACTTGCTGACAAAAGGTAATTCAAAACAGCTCACTCCTAGCTATGCTCCACTTAATGGAGAACAAATTTCACATAAGCAAATGCTCATGTCTTAATAGAAGCATTTAGCCAAACTATCAGCCTAACAAGAGGAAAGAGGGCTTTCACAGGACCAAAACGATACCTAAAATATCTTTATGGAAAAATCAAAGGAAATAAAGCCTATTAGAGTGGCTAAAAATAAATATATAAACAAATAATCAATAGCAAGGGCTGGCAAGGACTCAGAGCAACTAGAGTTCTCAGACACTACTAGTGGTAATTCAATATGGTACAGCCACTTCAAAACCAGTTTGGCAGCTTCTTATGGAGTTATGTATGACCCAGAAATACCTAAGAGAAAGGAAAACATACACCTATGAAAATACTTACATGTAAATATTTATAGCAGTTTTATTCATAAATACCAAAAACTGTAAATAACTGAATTGTCCACCAATTGGTGAATAGATAAGTTTTGGGACATCCATACAATAGAATACTACTCAACAATAAAAAAGAACAGACTATTGATACATGCAACAGCATGGATGAAACTCAAAACCATTAAACTAAATGAAAGAAGCTTGATACAAGCTCCTTCCATATTTAGTGGAGCTCATCTACATCACTCCCCAGCATATAAAGAGGGAAAAGTCCTTCTGTGGGAAATAAGTCATTAGAGAACTAAAGATTGTCCATAAAAGAAGTTATAGTACACAAAACTGTCACTAGACTGATTATTTAGGAGTAACTGGTGATTTTACATGACAATAATTTTTAAATAACAAAATATTATGCCTGTAACTCCACTAGACTGGAGAGAGCTAGTTGTCAGAAGGCAGATTAAAGGATTCATTCAGATACCCGTGTGACTCAGTATATCCATGTTTATGTGGAAAGAAAAAGACGCCAACTGCTAAGGTGCACTTCATATCAAAAGACAATGGCATGAGGAGGACTTTCAAAGATGGTGGAGGATTAAGATGTGGAGATCACCTTCCTCCCCACAAATACATCAAAAATACATCTACATGTGGAACAACTCCTATAGAACACCTACTGAACGCTGCCAGAAGTCCTCAAACTTCCAAAAAGGAGAGAATATCCTCACTTACCTGGGTATGGCAAAAGAAAAAAAAAAAAGAGAGACAAAGGAACCAGGATGGGACCTGCACCTCTGGGAGGAAGCTGTGAAGCAGGAAAAGTTTCCACACACTAGGAAGCCCCTTCACTGGCCGGGGAGGGGGAGCTTCAGGGTGTCAGAGGAGAGCACAACAGGGTGTGGAGGACAAAGTGGAGAGATTCCCACACAGAGGATCGGTGCCAACCAGTGGGAGGGGGCTGGGGCTGAGGCTTGGGCTTTGCAGGCCAGACCCCAGGGAGAGGATTGGTGTTGGCTGCGTGAAGACAGCCTGAAAGGGGCTAGTACACCACAGCTAGCCAGGAGCGAGTCTGGGAAAAAGTCTGGACCTGCTGGAGAGGCAAGAGACCATTGTTTTGGGGTGCGCAAGGAGAGAGTCTTCCTGCTCTGTGTGCCCACAGACGTCAGAGCACCACCTAAGTGAGCTCGAGAGATGGGCGCAAGCCGTGGCTATCATCTCAGACCCAAAGGCAGGCACGGACTGCTACTGTTGCCGCCGCTGCCACCAAGAGTCCTGTGTGCAAGTGCAGGTCACTACCCACACCTTCCTGGGAGCCTGTCAGCACACCACTGCCAGGGCACCATGATCCAGGGCCAACTTCCCTGGGAGAACACATAGCACACCTCAGGCTGTTGCTACTTTACACCGGCCTCTGCCACCGCAGGCATTCCCCACATCACAATTGTGACTAGCGTACCCCTCCCTCTCCTCGGCCTGAGTGAGCAAGAGAGCCCTAATCAGCCTCTGTTTTAACCTTGTCTTGTCTGGGTGGGGAAGAGACACCTGAGGGCAGCCTACATGCAGAGGCAGGGCCAAAACCAAAGCTGAACTGCAGGAGCTGTGCGACAAAAGAAGAGAAAGGGAAATCTCTCTGTGCAGCCTCAGGAGTAGCAGATTACATCCCCACAATTGGCTTGGTAAACCCTGCATCTGTGGCATTCCTGAATAGACAACAAGTGTTCCCAAAATTGAGACTGTGGACGTTGGGGACAACTGTGGACTTGGGGTTTAATTTCTGTGTTTGACTTATTTTTGGTTTTACGTTTATCTTAATTTAGTTTTTAGTGTTTTTTTTCATTTCTGAGTTTGTTTATTGGTTTGGTTGCTCTCTTCCTTTTTTGATTTTTTCTCTTTTGTGAGTGTGTGTATGTTTCTTTGTGTGATTTGTCTGTTTAGTTTTGCTCTTTAAAAAAAAATTAAGCACTTATATAAATACTCAGGAATATAAAACTGGCCAGAAGGAATTTTGGGCTCATGTGATCTAGAAAATATTCAACATTAAACTGATATCTGGTATTGAAGGTGGCTTAAGCTTGTTGATCTAATTAATATAGACATGTTTTTAGAGTCATTAATATTAGGCATAATACTTTATTGTACCTAGGAATGAAATAAGACCTTATTACATCTGTTGCAAGGAAAATAACTTGATAGGATGAAACTTTAAATGTAAATGAGATAAGAGCTTTCAGGTAAATGCTATAGGAATAATTATGTTCTGAAAATTATCTAAAATAGTGTCTCCAGATTTTGGTAACTATTACTTGCCACTTGGTTTTCACTAAAAATTAAGGTTTTTAAGAGTTGGGGACTCTAATTTAAATATGTAATTAAAGCTACTAAAAATAAAATCTTTCACTATATAATAGGAAAGTGGGACATATGTTTTGAGTAAAAAGGAGTTTTATGCATGGTCAGACTGAGATTATATTAAACTTAATTGGGTAAATGGATTTTGTTATTAAAAGTAGACTGGTGCAGGACAAGACTTGGCTCCTCTCTGCTAAGAGAACAAGTTTACTTAGAATGCTGCTTTTGATAACATATTGTGCGAACTATCTTGCCCTTAATTGAGCTGTTTTTGTTCTTAAATATTCTATCTGACCAAATGCTTTTTAAGAAAAAACTTTTTGATATTTTGGTTGAATTTCCTATCAAAGTCTAATTAAAGTTCTTTTGACTTCAGCTAGCTTTGGGATGCTTCAGAGGGCCCCAGAGAGTCTTCCTTATTGCATAGGTTTCACCTGTGGTGGAGCGTTGATTGGGATTTTCCCTTTTGAACTAGCCTTGGTCATTCATTCAGCTTTATCTTCAATGGGGCATTGGTTGGGGGTTCTTCCCTTTCGGACTGATGGGGTATTGGTTCGGAATCTTCCTTTTTTGTGGCTGAGGAACAGTGACCCCGAGAGACTGATTTGATAACAGGACTTGTATGTGACAACACCAGGGTATACTTCCCTACTGCATTGGTTTTGCCTGCAGCAAAGCGTTCATTGGGATTTTCTTCCTTTTTGGGGGGCTAGGGAACTGTGACCCTAAGGCACCTCAGAGGAAAATAAATATTTTATATATATATATATATATATATATATTTATATATATTAAACTGACTAGAATTGGTTGGTATGCTAAATTACATGGAAAGCATTGTCAAATGAGCAATAAGCCTCCTCAGATTATATGGTATGAATAAATGTTATTAAAATAGATTTTCTAAAATTTACACAAAGTTTCTGAAATTTGCATATGTTCTGGTATAATACTATACTTTTAGTTGTTATCTTAAAATGCTGTATGTCACAACAACTTGGATAAGCTTCTTTGCCAAGAAGAATTCTAATCACATCTTTATCCTTGCCATTTTAAGACTTTTGTCATTCATAGGAAGCTTAGGCGATGATTTGCAAAACTGCTACATCTTCAAGAAGGCTCATAAAAAGGAACTTTTTTTAACAAATATGTTTCTGATAGCCTTTAGATAATACCACTAGACTGCGTAACAAATGACAAATCTGGATGAACTGATTACTTCATCCAGATCAACAGGAATTAATTACATGGGACTGAATGAACTGATGAATATGATTTATAACTATATGACTTTGGGAAATATACTAGCCTTAACCTTTGTTTTCCAGAAAAACCTTTTCTCTTATGTTATGACCTACAACAAGTTGATGAAGTATACCCTTGTAAACAAAGATGAAACATTTATCTTTTTCTCTCTACCTGATCCTGCCTGAATTTGGCTTCTCCAGCTGGCTCTCTTGTGGACTTGATGGTTTATTGTAACTGGATTACAACCAGTTATATTAAGCATTGCTTTTGCTTATTCTTTGTTTCCAAATTGTTTATGCTTTGTGTCTTCCTGCTGCACTAGGACTTTGTCAATGTTACTACCTGCATTACTTATATCCTGTCTATTTTATAAGATTGCTGTCTCTTACAGTGTGTAATCAAGCCTCCAACAAAATTGATGATGGCTAAACATCCTGAGGAAATAGATCACATTTATGACTCTTATATAATAATTGTAATAGTATGATTCTAAGTATGGGAAGAAGCAATAAGGGAAAACATTTCTTGGATCACAATAGACTAGAAAGACAGAGGATTCAGAGAATCTTTAATTATCAACAGGGCCTAATCCAGAAATTAGCACCTGGAGTGGCATATCAACAAGAATTTTTGCCTGATCTGGGATGAGCCTCCCAGTGCTGTGGGACAAAATTTGGTCATGAAATGTCTCCCAAATACTGGTCAAATTCCAGACCAAGAGGAAGATCTGAGAAATTGAATATTTCCATTAGTCTGCCATCTTCTCAGACGCCAATCTTTCTGAATAAAGTCGCTATTCCTTGCCTCAACACCTCGTCTCCCAATTTATTGGCCTGTCGTGCGGTGAGCAGAGCAAGCTTGGACTTGGTAAAAGTATCAGCAAAATTGACTAGTTTTATAATTATCAGACACTTTCATTTTTCATTAATTCTTTTTTTTTTTTTTTTTTTTGTGTGTGGTACGCGGGCCTCTCACTGCTGTGGCCTCTCCCGTTGTGGAACATAGGCTCCGGACGCGCAGGCTCAACGGCCATGGCTCACGGGCCCAGCCGCTCCGTGGCATGTGGGATCTTCCCAGACCGGGTCACGAACCCGTGTCCCCTGCATCGGCAGGGGGACTCTCAACCACTGTGCCACCAGGGAAGCCACCCTTGCACTTTTATGTTATGGAGATGGCCTCTTTCCTTAAACTACGTGAACCAACTTCTGCTAGCTTCAAAAGCACTCAGTTTTGGTAACATAAAGGTCTGAATTCTAAGACCTACGTAAAACCTTTTATGGGCTCTAGGAGGAAGTAACAAGATCATATTTGTATTTTAAAAGATATCTTTCTACAGAAATACTAATAGTGTTTCTGAACAAGAAAGAGTTAGTTGGTGAAATAATTGACAAATGCAAGGTGGTTCCCACTGCTATTTTGATTGGCTATTATTAGCCTAAAAGTGGAAGCGTTTTAATTCTTCTAGATTAACTTACTGGGTATAAGTCTAGTACCTGGGAGAGACAGAGCTATTTAAGGGATTGCTTTGTGAAGTATTGTCACATAGAAAACTGGTTTCACAGCCTATTTAGAACAAAACTTTTAAGACTTGGCTCACCCAGTGCCTTCTTCAAATCATGTCAGTTATCTCCACGTAAACTTAATAGTTTTAATGCCAAAATGACTACCATGGGAAAGCATCCTCGATTTGGGTATGCACAGTAAATCAGATTCCTTCTCTGTGCAATTTAATGGGAATTGTTGAGCAGATTAGCGACAATCTCAACAAGCAGATCAGCATGAAAATACTGTGCTGCCAAGCTTTGTTTCCCTGAACTAGTGTTTTGTTAGGTACCTTTTGTTTCTACTGAAGTCTGATGAATAGAATACCATGCAGAAATGATGAGAGGAAATCTAACACACTCATCCTTGTAAGAAACTAGGTGGAAACCACTATAGAATCCTAGAATTTTATAGATAGAAGAGTCTCCAGAGTAAGGAATGATACTTGAGTACACTATGTATTAAGCATTCAAATTTAGGTTATAAGTATGTGAGAGTTTGCAAAAATGTTTATGCCAATACACATGATGAACTTATGCTTTAAATCACGAACTTTGTAAAAATCAAATTGTCATGTAAAACAATGTTGAATGAGAATTACACATCTTTGATGATGAGTTGTGGCAATAATATGTCAAATTATCATAGATTCAGAATTTGTTGCTTCTTCCCCTCTGCTCCATGGTACGTTCATCAAATTTTATTGGTTAATTTTACGCAATATTTTAATGTTCATTTACCCGTCTTTCTCTGGCCACTTGCCCCCAATGTCAAGAACCATATCCTTTTCAAATTTACTCTTCTACAACCCCTGAAAAGGACTTAATATAAGGTAAACTGCTAATAAATGTTTAAATTATCACATAAAATGTTTTATAAATTCTCATTCAACTCCAATTTAAAATAAGTGTGAATTGTTTTATAATGGTTAGCTGTTAATGTTAATTTATTAAATTAACATATACATGAATTTTCTTGTATAGAACAGTAGTTAAGAATGCAAGATTTGGAGTAGATCTATCTGGGTTCAAATCCCAGCTCTACCACTTACAAGCTCTGTGACTTGGACAAGTTAGTTTAACCCTCTTTTCCTCAACTTTCTCATGTGGAATCCTAGCATAATAATTACATCTCCTTCATAGAGGTACCTAAAAGATTAAATGAGTTCATTTATATAAAATGTATGACATGCATATAACTTGATATATGCTTCCACCAACACCACCACCATCATCATCATCACAGAAACATCTTTATTACTACCATCGACATCTTATCAGTACCAAGCATAATAACTAGTATATAAAAGGTTCTCAAATGTCAAATTGATTTGAGTTCCTAAAAATACATAATTGTTTCTTTAAACCGAAATGTGCACAGACATCGTATTATTCATTTACATACATGTACATCTCTATAGACAGGAATGTCATTGTCAAGGACTGATTTTTCATACAGTTGTTTTCATTTTATTTAAAGGAAGTGAACAAAAATTTTAAAATTTCAAATTGACTGGTTAGATTAGCAAAAAGTACCATCAGAGACACCACTAGAGGGAGCATTTGTTCAAAGATTGACAACAATAAAGCTGCCATTAATACAGGATTTTTTTGTCTGCTCGTTGAATCATTCAGCTTCTTAAGGATCTTTCCTAAGAAAGAGAAGAGATAGAATTCCTTGATACTAGTTTTAAGAAATTGAAGACGTAAAAATATTCTCAGGATTTTAGAGAGAAGCTCATTCTTCCCACTCTCCAAGGAGAGTAAAGGCCCATCAGTTCTTTTGTCCCTGCTGAAAATAAAGTTACCTGTGTCTTTGCTCCCGTGCTATATAGGACAGCGGTCCTTCCCATGGCAGCAGCACTTGGTATGCAGAAGAAAAATGAAGGAATCACATTGCTGAGACCATGGGCCAAAAGTTCCTACAGGAATGATAATAGGAGAATATATCATTTCCTAATCACAATCAACTTTTAGAGACCACAGGTAAAACTTGTCATGGAATGAAACTTATTCTGTATTCTATTTATTCTCTCCACTGGTCGTAATTTAACCATTATTTTAAGAAGAGCTAATATTTACTGAGTGCTTACAATGAGCCAGAAACTGTTCTAAGCACTTCATTGTTTAATCCTTATAACAATAACAACCTTATAGGGAAGTACACGGTATTTATTGTATCGGTTGCCAATTTCTCCTCTTTCAGGACATTAGAATCAAGGTTTTGTTCCCACCACTCCACCAATGACTTCCACAGTGCTAAATCCAATGGTTAATTCCTACCCTACCTGGCCTAAAATTAGCATTTGACACAGTCGCTCACTTCCTCCTCCTTAAAGGCTCCTTCTAGGACCTCTCACCCTCCTGGTTTTCTCCTACCTCCCTGGCCACCACTTCTCAGTCTCCTTTGTGGTTCCTTCTCATCTAACCAATCACAGGTATTGGACCACTTCCCTCTCTAATCTTAGCTACCCAAATACACGTTGACAGCCCCCAAATTTATATCTCTAGCCTAGACCACTCTTCTGAATTTCAGACTGACATAGCCACTCAGCATTTTCATTTGGATGGTTAACAGGTATCTCAAACTTACCTAATCAGTCTATGCTCTATATATTCCCACCCTGGTTCTCCCACATCCTTCCCTGTCTCAAGCTCCAGTTGCTTGGGCCAAAAGCTTTAGAGATAGTCTTGACTACCCCTTTTCCCAGATGGTGTCCACATCCAATGCAGAATTTGTCCCTTTCTCATCTCCTTCACTGCTACATCCTGGTCCAAGTCATCAAGTGTCATTTGGATTATTGCAAAAGCCTCCTAATGTTTTCCTGCTTCTGCTGTTGCCAGTAAATAATACAGACAAAAATCCCTGCCCTCACAGACTGGAGTTCTAATGAGGAAATGCTGACAATAAACAAGATGAATATGGAAAGTAAAGCAGAGAAGGGAGTGGAAAATTTTGGAATTTAGGATTTTAGCTTACCAAGGAAGGACTCCCTGAGAAGGGAACATTTGAATAAAGGAGGCATGCAGCTACCTGAGGGTACAAAATTCCTGGAAACGGGGACAGCAAGTACAAATGTCCTGAGCTAGAAACATGACTAGTGAACTCAAGGAAAAACAAGGCAGTAAGTGTGGCTAGAACTATAAAAGAAATATGAGATCATAGAGAAAAGGGGATGGTGACAAGGTCAAGTATGGCCTTGTAAGCCTTGGTAATAGGCTTTTAATCTGAGTACTATGGGAAGCCACTGGGAGGTTTTGAGATGAGGAAAGACATGGTCTGCATTATGTACCATTGTATCCCTTGTTCCTAGGCCAGTACCTGGTAAATAGTAGGGTTCAATACACATCTGTTGAATGAATAAATCTGCTTTTTTACAGATGACAAAACGGGCACAGAAAGAATTTCAGAGTGAGATTTAGATATAGGTACTTTGGCATTCTAACCACTATTCCATAGTTATCTCTGCAGGCCTGTGCAGAAATGTAGGGCCACAGGGCTTGAGACAAGACACTAGCAGAGGTAGATTCAGAAACATGCTCAATAAAATCTTCATCCTTTGGTATTCTAAGAATAGACCCTTGCAACCTTTAGTTTTTTACTAAGAAGAGTAATATTAGTGTTCTTTGTATTTTGAAATCCAAAATTTTTAAGTCAGCATGCAATGATAAATATATTTAGATTCTCTCCTAAAACCAAATCATCAAGATGCCCCTCTCTAAAAAACAGAGTGTACCATAACCAATCCACGAAAGTCAGATTTTCACCTTTCTATGAATGACTTAGATATTTTCTTTTGTTTTCTTCTACCCATTTGTGTTATACACTTAGGAAAGTTGTATTTTTCATAAGTTCAACATTTTCAGGATCTGGGAGTACACCGTACAGTGATACAATAGCTATGGAGAGGTGTGGAGAGGGGTTGGGGTGTACTCCACCTGGTTGTCATCAACTGAATATTTGAATTTTTTGGCAGATCCTTGAGCAAGAGCCAGTGAGGCCACATAGCCTACAAGTGCCACTCCAAAAGCTTCAGTGATTACTGCAGAGAGGATGTTCATTGGGGGAGCTCTAGGTGGAGGAATTCTGTTGAAAGAAAGACCATATTGAACTCATCAACTTTCATGTTATTTCTGTAACAACTTGCAGTGAATTCAACTATGGTAATGACTCTGAAGTTTACATAGAATATATGAAATATCACTGAGAAAACCAAGCAATCTTACCCTTAGAAGCCTTTTGTTTTCAACATTATTTAGCAGAAAAGCAAAATCACAAAGAACACCACAAGGACAGCTCCATGCGTCTAACTGTCATTCACTCCCAGAGAATTCAGGTTATAGCACAGAAAATTTGACTCAACAAAAATTTCCTGTATCAGAACAAAAACAAATCTGGAGCATTCTTTCATTGAATCTTCCTAAACTTTTATTTGTCTGGCATTAGAAACTGTATTTCCTGCCTTGAATACTGCAGTGCTGTATGCAAACATTAGTTTACTGTGAGCTACGATTCTTGAGCTAATCCTTAAATTTTCCATTGAGTTTATAATCTTAATTATGTTTTTTAACATGATTCTTTCACAGTACACTTAACTATTGTTAAAAAAGAGACAACAGGCCCACAATGGAGTCACTTGTGCTAAGCCCCATTTAAGCAAACTAAGAATTTAAGCAAACTACCTAATTTAACTGCAGTTTCAGCCTTTCCCAGGAATGTAACCTTAGCCAGTCAATTTAGAATTACCTGGTCAGCACTAGCGAGGTAATTTGCCCTTCTGTCCCACATAGGAAAGTGACCTTGCCTGAAACAATCCACTCTTTGTTAGAAACTTCCTTTTTCTGCTCTTCCCCTTCTGACTATAAAAGCCTTTCATTTTGTACAGCTCTTCAGGGCTCCTTTCGATTTGCTAGATGGGTTGCTGCTCAATTAAGGAATTGTTGAACAAAGTCAATAAGACCTCTAAATGTACTCAGTTGAATTTTGTTTTTTGACTCTATGTATCACATGTTAAGAAAAATATCTATAAAGTGTCCAGTTACACTCTGTTGCAAAATACAGGACCACAGTTAGCTGTTTCTCAGTTTTAAATAACTGTTTAAAATATTTCTTCCAACTAATACACAGTCATTGTCTTTTGGAAAACCACTTGAGCCCAGTGTTATTGTTTATTTATCCCTGATGATGCTTTGTGACACTTACTTCCCCTCTTTAAAAAAAACCCTCTGGGGCAAAAGTAGAAGAAAAAGGTAAATTAATTCATGCTGATTTAATACTGAGCATGTAAATTGAATGCTCAGCACTTTCATGTTAGCAGTTTTATTTAATTCTCCCCACAATCTCCAGACCAAGTACCACTAATGCAATGTATAGAGGAGAAAACATTTTGAGAAATGTATCTAAATCACAAAATGAATTCAACCTCAGCTCCATTTCTTATTAATGCCATGTTTTTCCTATGATTCTTTAAGAAGATGGGTCTGGAAAGGTTACTCAAAATAAAGAAGAATTAGACTGGATGGAGGAGAGGCATATTTTTTTTTTACCCACTCCCTCAAGTTTATCCCCAAGTCAAATTGATTTGTACCATTACAAGCCCTAAGATATATGATACATAAAAGTGCTACCATTTCAAACTATAAGAACTTTTGTTTCATAAAAAATTGAGCTTGCCTAATTATTAATAATGATAAACTAAGCTAGAGAAAAAAAACAATAAACTAAATTTGAAGGTGAAAAGTAGAGAACCCTTTAGAAAACACAAATTGATTCCAATAATCACTATTAACCTATATCTTTAGCATAAAGGCTAAAGACAGGATTTTTTTAAATTATCTTTTTAATCTATGAGAATTTTTCTACTGTCCCTCCATTTTAATGCAGTTAGAAGCCAAACTTTGGGACTGGAAAATAAAAATATAGAGGACTCAGCAACTCTAACTTTGTCCCAAATTTATAAATATTTGTGTATAGTACAGCCCATTAAAAGAGACATCCCCTTTCTCCCCTAAGATGACTTTATTTTCTTTCAGGCTGTATTTGGAACAACATTTTGTCTTTTTAGGGTGAACACTTCTTCTTCTTGTTAATCTTCCTCTTAGTGTCCTGAGGAAGGCTTTAAGACAGGTGGGAAACATGCCCTCGTCTCCACTTCCACCCTCTCTTTCATGATTGTACACCACTCATTCCTATAGGTTTGCTATTTCAGATGATGCTTGTGTATTTTTACTATGTTTTAAGTGAAATAAAAATAGTCATAGGAATATGTGAGTGGAATTTTACTATGTTTTAAGTGAAATAAAAATAGTCATAGGAATATGTGAGTGGAATATCTAAGACTATATCCTAGAGCATGACTCTAATTTGGAAATTCAAAGTCTTGCTTTCTTTTTCAAATAATATTCATATAATTTCCAAATCTTTTACCTGAAGTGATGCTGTATAAAATAGTTATCAACTTCCTAAGTAATTGATAACCAGTCTAAGAAGTTATTTTTTTCTTTATTGTGAACTGTTTGTTTCTATCATTGTAAAATAGAAATTAATTGGAATTTTGTCCCATAGAGAGCCTTTGAAAGAAATGAAATTCATACCCACCTACCTCCAGTTGCTTCCTCCATCAAAAAACGAAAGAAAGAAAGAAAGAAAAAGAAGAAAGAAAGAAGGAAAGAAAGAAAGAAAGAAAGAAAGAAAGAAAGAAAGAAAGAAAGAAAGAAAGAAAGAAAGAAAGAAAGAAGGAAAGAAAGAAAGAAGGAAAGAAAGAAAAAGAAAGAAAGAAAAAAAAAGATTACATTACCCTTTTGGAATATGACCAACTACTTCTAATCCATATGTGTTTTCCATATTGGTACAATAACAAGTAAATGATGCAGCAATAATCTGTGTGGTTCCATTTGAAAAAAGAAAAAGAAAATTATTCCTGGCTTCTCAAACATCTTAAAACTATTTTTAAAAGTAAACATTGTTCATGTGCCCCATGATTTTCTCGAGTAATATAGCAGTGGCACAGATTTTTAAACACTAAGAAGAATTTTAAAAATCAAAAAATCCCTCTGAGATTTGACAGCACTTAATTTACAGTCTCAAAAATTAAATGGCATTATAATAATACAACTTTTCTTATATCCTTCCCAATTGTGTCTGATTCTGAAGAGGAGCAGAACACAGACTATAGGAGTGTGTGTGTGCATGCGTGCATGCTTGTGTATGTACAGATACCACAATCCAACCTAAATACTTGTCTCTTATAATATGAAGGGATGCTTTATAACACAGAACGTTTTCCCTCCATTGCAGCAACCACCTAAGAGTTTAAGATGTTGCATCAATATTCCTAATGTAGGTTAGTAATCAATTATGATTTACAGTCTCCTTGAATAATTTTGAATTTTGAGTTTTGCTATTTCTTGAAGTAAAATATCCTAGTTAATAATGTGTCAAACTTGATACTTTTGAAATTACCTCCCTGGAGTCTCAGGTGCCTGACCCTCTGTTATATGATATAATGATATATAATAAGTGAAACCAAGTGTTTGCAAATATCCATGATCACTTTTAAAATGTATATTCAGGATTCTGTTCAGCATTTGTTTTTACCAGCCATGCCACTTAATGTTTTCCATCCATTTTCACATTCTTTTTTCATTCTTCTGATAATTTAATAGGTGCTGTAAATTTCACATGGTTATCATATCAGTTTGGTATAACTATTTATATACTACACTTTTTTGTTTAAAAGAGACACACTAATTACCCATTTAAAGTACGAATTTACCATATACATGGTCAGAAAAAAGATACAACAAAATCACACTAGCAAAATAAGGAATATCTAACAATGCCTAATAATATTATTTTGTAGGGATTTTTCCTGTGTATTTCTGTTCTCTGTGATGATACTTAACTGAATTTATAGAAGTTTTTAAAACATCGAATAGACTTAAAAAGCAAAAGAGGCTTGAGGATATTTTTTAAAGACAGCAAAACTCTACAGGTTATACTTTAAACTTTATAAATATTGTGCTATAATTGTATTTTCTACAGAATATAGTAGTAGTTAAAAGTTCAGCTATTAGGTTGGAATCAGAAGTATTAATGTATTCAAAAATTTCTAAGCCAATTAATAAATTTTAATTGCTAATAATTTTCATGAAATATTTATATCAAGTCAGAAAATATTGTGAGCTGTAAAAGAAAATACACCATAGCCACAAGATGCTGGATCCTTATTGAAAATGGAAGAATACATGGTGTTTAATACACAAAAATTAAGTAATCTAAGTCACTAACTTGGTCTTTCAGACAGTGCTTTAGAGGGTTCTAATCTGGTCATCCTCCTACTGTAGCTCTCCCCATAAAATGGGAGTTTTGTAGGGGCAAAGGGAGGTACCCAACTCAAACCTGGACTCCTCTTTCTAGACCACACCCTGAATCGTCAGGAATCTATAATTTCCTGCCTAAATGGCTCCAAGTCTACTTCCAGAATACCTTCCCCAGGTCTATCCTTCCAGTGTAGCCCAAGGAAAGGCCAAGGGACAGTTGTGGGGCAAGGGTATCCACATTTATACTTATGAATCCCACTGTATATGGGATAGAGCTGAAGTAGGAAGAGAAGAGGCAGGCCAAGGGACTGGCTTTCCCCTTGCTGCCACATTCTAGCAGAACCCAAAGGATTAAGAGAATTCTCTATTTTAACCTGACATTCAAGGTAATCACTAAGGTATTTTAGTCAAGATAGGAAAATAGAACCTATTTTATTTAACATTTTGATCTATAACTCAAGTATTTGGGCCTGCATTATTATTTTTGCCTTAGGTCTTACACATATTAGGGGCAACACTGTATAAGGAGTACCTTTTATTTTTTGTAAGGATAATTCTTACAATTTTTGTATTGAATGAACAACTGTCTTATTCAGTGTTTTATTCAGTATTGAATAAAAAGAGTTAAGACTCTTCTTCCCCAAGGTTATTTTCAATTTCTGGTTTCATGAAACATATAATCAAGCTTCCCAGGATATAATAAGCATTCCTTAATACCTATAGGACTTTGGAATAAAATATGTTTCACAGTTGTCTCCATGAAAACTACTAATAACCATAGTACTCTCCACTTGTCTGGCTTATTTGAAATACACACACATATACAAGCACACACACATTATATAGATTACATATGTTATATGTATCTCTACAAATTATACAAGGCCTAATTATGGAGAGAAGCCATCCATCTTAGTTATGCAGAAAAAAAGTCATATCCCTCAGAGACAGTTGCCAATGTGCTAGCCTTATACTATACCATTTCAACAGTATGAAGGGATATTTCAATAGGTGAAATTATTTAGGCACCACTTGTCAAATACATGTATATAACCCAAAGACCATTAAAAAGCTAAAACCAATTAATAATAAGTAAGTTAGTAGACTGTGGTTGGCTTAACATTTCAATGTAATGCTTTGTTTAGTTAAGAGTTCCCATTAGAGGCACTTAAAATTTCAAAATGTAGTTTTTAATGCCATAAGTCTTAGGAGCAAAGTACGATTTGTTGCTTTGCCAAGTACAACAACAACAAAAAAATCTTAGAGAATCAGCCCTGGCTAGTGAAAATCATGAGTATCCTTTAATAAAGCAAAATTGGGTCAATAAAAAGTGTCAATAAATTTATCA
Organism: Stenella coeruleoalba; assembly: GCF_951394435.1. Taxonomy (NCBI): domain Eukaryota; kingdom Metazoa; phylum Chordata; class Mammalia; order Artiodactyla; family Delphinidae; genus Stenella; species Stenella coeruleoalba. The sequence goes on from NC_137163.1 coordinate 44,110,549, forward strand.
ATCATTAACGGACATTTGTCAGTTGATAATATTTCTATGCATCATATCATACAAATAACATATCAATAGGATGTGGTATCACTTCTTGTTGCTTTAGGAAAATCATGCCAGAGATATTTTGGGTCTCATCCTTAGAAATGTCTCCTTATTTAAAATCTTAAGCTACATGTTTTCTTATTTACCTAAAAAAATTACAGGCATCTGTGAAAATTGAAAACGCGTGTGCCTCCTTTTTAAAATTATTGACTCAACATATTTCCTGTCTTTACATTAATGTATAGCCACACAAATTAGCCCTGCTTTAATGAGAGACAGGATTAGCTGTGGCTTACTTTAGACAATAATGTGAGCCTCTGCAGGTTACCCACAGCAACTGCAAACATTGCAGGGCAGAATGCTAAATGTTGATTCATACTTACCAAGACTAAGTCAATAGGAAGAACAATTTTAATTTTCCTTTTAAATTGTTCATTCAGCTCTTTAACCAGAACAAGCACCACGATGCTCAGCAAGGATAAGAGCAGTGCTTCCAGTCGCACAGACTTGATGTTTTCAAAGACATATGCATAGATCTACAGTAATGAGGAAAAATACAAACAAAATTCAGGATCACCCACAATATATCAAAACTAAAATCTGGCCCCCAAATGAACTCAGTGATGTTTTGCAAAAGTAGCTGAAGGGGTGGGAAGTGAAAGGTGGGGCATAGAAGGGTAGTCAGTGCTGATATAGAGCAAGCTATAATTCATTTGCATGTAGAAAATTGCTTTGCCCTTGATTCTTCCACCAAACTCAGTGTTTGTTCCTTCCTACATAAGGACACTACTACACTTCCAGCTCCTCCCCAGACACTTATAGGCAGAGATGCTAAAACTCATTAGCTACATGCAGATTCATGATTAAGAGCAAGTGAGGGGACTATAGGCTCCCTTGAACCCCACCACTCTTCTTCAAACCTCAGAATCAAAATACACACATACTTTAAATATCAATGGATATATCTGGAAGCTAATAGCTCTGTGTAAGGAGATATTTGTGTTAATCTGTATCTTCCAAATTTTCTCTTACAAAGATGTATGACTTGTATAATTTTAAGGTTTCACATAGGCCTTAAATGCTTACCTTCAAAATGTCTCAACTCCTCCTTTTCTTCGAATATGTTAAATCTGATTTTTATAAACTCATTTCTATTCATCCACAGCTGATTTATTAAGTCTAGTTTCAAGTGATAAAAACTAGTTTTTACTTTAGCATACAGACAATTCTTATAGTAGCCCAACTTGTTGGTGTTCTTTGCCCTCTCTTTTTAGTATCTCAAAGATAATTTGACCACAACTAAAAATATTGGATTAAAATACTATGTAGACAACATATCAAAAGAATTTATATAGACTATGTTCCTCAGCATCTCCTAAAATTCTGCTCAGTAGGTTTCCTCATTGAACCCATCTGATCCAGGGATCAGGAACACACCTGGTGTAAATGAGGTACATCAGGCTATCTAACATGGATTCTATATATTGAATATTATCATTAACACTGTAACTGTTTCAAACAAACAAAGAAAATATACTCAGTTAACATGGAGCCTTGTTGGGTGAACGGGATCGGGGTAATGTAGAATCCAGAATCTCCTTTGTCCACACAGTTAGAAAAAGTTGGTTGTGTAATCAAATACATTAAGGAATAATTGGGGGTCAGATAGCTTTACTTGTTACCCTTTTCACAGCATTCTAGTATTCCACACTACTTGGAAAGAAAATCAGGTACTACAATATCATGGTTATCTGAGATGCAGACAATATTTTTCCTCTCTGCCTAAGCTGTGGATAATAACTGTTCCCAGAACTCCTACAGCAAGTGAAGAAGCAGGTTCCATTTCTCATAGTTACCCCTTACTCAAAGCCCAGGACAAAAATCCAAAATGCTACTCAAAGAAATATATTCTATAGCGGATGGAGTCAGAGGGATGTCAAGAAAATTTGGTCTAAATACACAGCTTTCTGATGATTTATTATGATCCAAAGATAAAATTGAGACTATCATTCAGATGATTTGCCAAGAATAAAACAAGCATCCAAACGTTTCAAAACATTTAGAGGCTTATTCCTTCTGTTTTATCCATGGTATTAAAAGTATTCCATGACAGTGCCTGTATAAGAAATCAGAGAAATGTGAAAAACTCGCAAGCCATACCAAATTTGCTGTAATGTGTATTTCGAGAACATGTGTTTGCAGTAATAAAAATGGCCACCCCAGAATGAAAGGAATGAGAAACTCTCCCCCAGGGTTTTTATTGTCTGTCTGAATTAAACTACAATTTGTAGAGCAAATTACGTCTCACAAGATGCTCCAGAAGAAGATCGGGATGGGCAGAGGCTTGTTACAACCAGCACGAAGAACAATAGAAAAATAGGCTGATGAGGAGTTATACTAATGACTATCATGTGGACCCACACGGAGAAATCACAGCTAAAGATGGCTTCTAGGAGATGGGTGGCATTTGGAGATAGAAATAGGGACAGGGACAGGCATGTGCAAACACACACACATGCACACATTTACACATGCTCATTTAATATAGGTCTAGGCCTCCTAAACACACATTGACATTTCTCATTTCTAGTATAAATCAAGTCATTTGGGTATGTTATCACACGCTACACTTCAGTAGATAAAAATTCCTATTGAAGATCAGCATTCATTTCCCAGACCTCAGAGAAGCAATCATAGTTTATATGTGTATAGATAAATAAGTAAACTATTTCATTAGAACTGACCAATCTGTTTTATAAAATAGGAGTTTAGCTCAGTTTGAGACTATAATATTAGTAATTGTTTAAACTGGCCATTTAATATAACTTGACATAAAATGAAAAATATCAGTATATATAAACAAATGCATTTTGAGATATTTCAAAGAATGAAAATGCCTATCCAACATATACATATATTATTTTTTATAATTTTCTTTACAGAGGAGACTTTTCTTAAGCACTTCATGTACATTTACACACACAAACACATTCATATATACACACCACTACTTATATAATGTGTTTTTATCTGATTTGGACATTCTTAATACATTTTTTTTTTTCACTGATGGATTCTCAACTCCTAGAATAGTGTCTGGCAGACAGCAGGCACTCAATAAACACTGTTGAACGAATAAAAGATTTGGTCTAACATAGTAATAGTAACAATAAATCTGTAAATAGGAGCAGATGTTACCCTGAATAAGCAGAATGATGGAAGAACTCACACTCCTCTTTTCTCACTATCAATACTTAGCTATATCATATTAAGGGGATTTGTAGTTATCATTTATTCATTCACTCAACATATTTTTTTCATGTTCATTCTGTTTATATTTTTTAAATTTTTATTTTATATTAGAGTATAGTTGATTAACAATGTTGTTAGTTTCAGATGTACAGCAAACTGATTCAGTTATACATATGCATGTATCTATTCTTTTTAAAATTCATTTCCCATTTAGGTTATTACAGAATATTAAGCAGCATTCCCTATGCTATACAGTAGGTCCTGTTGGTTATCAACTTTAAATATAGCAGTGTGTATAAGTCAATCCCAAACTCCCAATCTATGCCTCCCCCTCTACCTTCCCCACTGATAACCATAAGTTCATTCTCTAATCTGTATGTTTCTGTTTTGTAAATAAGTTCATTTGTATCATTTTTTTAAGATTCCACATATAAGTTGTATCATATGATACTTGTCTTTCTCTGTGAGACTTACTACACTTAGTATGATAATCTCCAGGTATATCCATGTTGAGGCAAATGGCACTATTTCATTTTTTTTAATGGCTGAGTGATATTCCATTGTACATGTGTACCACATCTTCTTTATCTTTTCCTCTATATATGGACTTTTAGGTGGCTTGCATGTCTTGGCTATTGTAAACACTGCAATGAATATTGGGGCACATGTATCTTTGTGAACTATGGTTTTCTCTGGATATATGCCCAGGAGTGGGATTGCTGACTTATATGGTAACTCTATTTTTAGTATTTTGTGTGTTTTTTTAACATCTTTATTGGAGTATAATTGCTTTACGATGGTATGTTAGTTTCTGCATTATAACAAAGTGAATCAGTTATACATATACATATGTTCCCATATCTCTTCCCTCTTCCGTCTCCCTCCCTCCCACCCTCCCTATCCCACCCCTCTAGGTGGTCACAAAGCACCAAGTTGATCTCCCTCTGCCATGCGGCTGCTTCCCACTAGCTATCTATTTTATGTTTGGTAGTGTATATATGTCCATGCCACTCTCTCACGTTGTCACAGCTTACCCCTCCCCCTTCTCATATCCTCAAGTCCATTCTGTAGTAGGTCTGTGTCTTTATTCCTGTCTTACCCCTAGGTTCCTCATGACCTTTTTTTTTTTTTCCCTTAGATTCCATATATATGTGTTAGCATACGGTATTTGTTTTTCTCTTTCTGACTTACTTCACTCTGTATAGTAGACTCTAGGTCCATCCACCTCACTATAAATAGCTCAATTTTGTTTCTTTTTATGGCTGAGTAATATTCCATTGTATATATGTGCAACATCTTCTTTATCCATTCATCTGATGATGGACACTTAGGTTGCTTCCATCTCCTAGCTATTGTAAATAGAGCTGAAATGAACATTTTGGTACATGACTCTTTTTGAATTTTGGTTTTCTCAGGGTATATGCCCGGTAGTGCGATTGCTGGGTCATATGGTAGTTCTACTTGTAGTTTTTTAAGGAACCTCCATACTGTTCTCCATAGTGGCTGTATCAATTTACATTCCCACCAACAGTGTAGGAGGGTACTCTTTTTCCCACACCCTCTCCAGCATGTTTTGTTTGTAGATTTTTTTATGGTGACCATTCTGACTGGTGAGAGGTAATACCACATTGTAGTTTTGATTTGCATTTCTCTAATAATTAGTGATGTTGAGCAACTTTTCATGTGCTTTTTAGCCATCTGTATATGTTCTTTGGAGAAACATCTGCTTAGATCTGCTCATTTTTTGATTGGGCTCTTTGCTTTTTTGATATTGAGCTGCATGAGCTCTTTGTATATTTTGGAGATTAATCCCTTGTCAGTCTCATTCTTTGCAAATATTTTCTCCCATTCTGTAGGGTTTTTCATTTTTTTATGGTTTCCTTTGCTGTGCAAAAGTTTTTGAGTTTAATTAGATCCCATTTGTTTATTTTTGTTTTCATTTCCATTACTCTAGGAGACGGATCCAAAAGATATTGCAGCAATTTATATCAAAGAGTGTTCTGCCTATGTTTTCCTCTAAGAGTTTTGTAATATACGGTCTTACATTTAGGTCTTTAATCCATTTGGGATATTTTTATGTATGCTGTTAAAGAATATTCTAATTGCATTTTTTTTACATGCAGCTGTCCAGTTTTCCAAACACCACTTATTGAAGAGACTGTCTTTCCTCCATTGTAGGGTCTTGCCTCATTTGTTGTAGATTAATTGACCATAGGTGCATGGGTATATCTCTGGGATTTCTATCCTGTTCCATTGATCTATATTTCTGTTTTTGTGCCACTACCATACTATTTTGATGATGTAACTTTGTAGTAGAGTCTGAAGTCAGGGAGTTTGACTCCAACAGCTCCAGTTTTCTTTCTCAAGATTGCTTTGGCTATTCATGGTCTTTATGTTTCCATACAAATAGTAAAGTTTTTTGTTCTAGTACTGTGAAAAATGCCCTTGGTAATTTATAGGAATTGCATTGAATCTGTAGATAGCCTTGAGTAGTATAGTCATTTTGACAATATTGATTCTTCTAATCAAAGAACATAGTATATCTCTCCATCTGTTTGTGTCATCTTCGATTTCCTTCACCAGCATCTCAAAGTTTTGGAGTACAGGTCTTTTGCCTCCTTAGGTAGATTTATTTCTAGGTATCTTATTCTTTTTAATATGATGGTAAATCGGATCATTTCTTTAATTTCTCTTTCTGATCTTTCATTGCCAGTGTATAGAAATGCAACAAATTTATGTGTATTAATTTTGTATCCTGCAAATTTACTTTACTCATTGATGAGCTCTAGGAGATTTCTGGTAGCATTTTTAGGATTTTCTATGTATAGTATCATGTCATCTGCAAACAGTGACAGTTTTACTTCTTCTTTTCCAAATTAGATTCCTTTTATTTCTTTTTCTTTGCTGATTGCCATGGCTAGGACTTCCAAAACTATGTTGAATAAAAGTGGCAAGAGTGAACATCCTTGTCTTGTTCCTGATCTTAGAGGAAATGCTTTTAGCTTTTCACCATTGAGTATGATGTTAGCTGTGGGTTGGTCATATATGGTCTTTATTATTTTGAGGTATGTTTCCTCTATGCGCACTTTCTGGAAAGCTTTTATCATAAATCGCTGTTGAATTTTGTCAAAAATTTTTTCTGCATCTACTGAGATGATCATATAGTTTTTATTCTTCACTGTGTTGATGTGGTGTATCACATTGATTGATTTGTGTGTATTGAAGAATACTTGTATCCCTGGGATAAATCACACTCGATCTTGGTGTATGATCCTTTTAATGTATTGTTGGATTCAGATTGCTAGTTTTTTGTTGAGGATTTTTCTATCTATGTTCATCAGTGCTATTGACGTGAACATTTCTTTTCTTATGGTATCTTTGCCTGATTTTGATGTCAGGGTTATGTTGGTATCATAGAATGAGTTTGGAAGTGTTCCAAGCACTGCAATTTTTTGGAATAGTTTCAGAATGATAGGTGTTAACTCTTCTCTAAATGTTTGATAGAATTTTCCTGTGAAGCCATCTGGTCCTGGACTTTTGTTTTTTTGGAGTTTTTTAATCACAGTTTCAATATGAGTACTTGTGATTGGTCTGTTCATATTTTCTATTTCTTCCTGGTTCAGTCTTGGAAGTTTGTATCTTTTTAAGAATTTGTCTATTTCTTCTATGTTTTCCACTTTATTGGAATATAGTTGCTTGTAGTAGTCTGTAATGATCCTTTGTATTTCTGTGGTGTCCATTACAACTTCTTTTTCATTTATAATTTTATTGATTTGAGCCCTCTCCCTTTTTACTTGAGGAGTGTGGTTAAGGTTTATCATTTTTATCTTTTCAAATAACATGCTTATAGTTTCATTGATCTTTTCTATTGTTTTGTTCATCTCTATTTCATTAATTTCTGCTCTGATCTTTATGATTTCTTTCCTTCTACTAACTCTGGGTTTTGTTTGTTCCTCTTTCTCTGGTTGCTTTAGGTGTAAGGTTAGGTTGTTTATTTCAGATTTTTCTTGTTTCTTGAGGTAAGATTGTATTGCTGTAAACTTCCCTCTTAGAGCTGCTTTTGTGAAGATGATGGTGGGGCAGAACACAGAGTTCATGTCTCCCCACAACCAGGGCACCCACCAGACAATTTTGGGGGACCTCGGTGCCCAAAGAGATGGGAGGAACCCCCGAGTGACCAAATAGGATGTGAGGGGAGTGAGGGGGAAGAAGTGGGCCCCTTCCTAAGCCCCGGCCCCACACAGTGAAAGCCTTTTCTGGCTTTTTTTTGTTTTTTCTCCTCTTTTTCACTATTGTGTTCTGTTTTACCTTCCAATTGTTGTTTCATCTGTATTTTTATTTTTTATCTTTCTAACATATCTGTTATTTTTCTAATCTTATTTTATTTTTTACTCTTTGCTATTTTCTGCTCCTTTTTTTCATTTTTTCTCAACCCTGCATGGCTTGAGGGATCTTGGGATGTGAGCTGAGGGTTGGGTCAGAGCTCCTGCAGTGAGAGCTCTGAGTCTGAACCATTGGACTAACAGAGAACCTCAGACCACAGGGAATATTCATCACAGTGAGGTCTCCTGGAGATCCTCATCTTAGCACTGAGATCCAGCTCTACCCAACAGTCTACAAACTCCAGTGCTGGATACCTCAGGCCAAACAACCAGTAAGACAGGAACACAATCCAACCAATCAATAAAAAAATGAGATGACAAAAAATATGTCACAGATGAAGGAGCAAGGTAAAAATGTACAAGACCAAATAAATGAAGAGGAAATGGGCAACCTTCCTGAAAAAGAATTCAGAGTAATGATAGTAAACATGATCCAGAACCTCAGAAATAGAATGGAGGTATGGATTAAGAAAATAAAAGAAATGTTTAACAAAGATTTAGAAGAACAAAAGAACAAACAAACAGAGGCAAACAACACAATAAATGAAATGAAAACTACACTAGAAGGAATCAATAACAGAATAACTGAGGGGGAAGATCAAAGAAGTGAGCTGGAAGACAGAATGGTGTAAATAACTGCTGAGGAACAGAATAAAGAAAAAAGAATAAAAAGAATTGAAGACAATCTCAGAGACTTCTGGGGCAACAGTAAGCTAACCAAAATTCGAATTATAGGGGTCCCAGAAGAAGAAGAGAAAAAGAAATGGTATGAGAAAATTTTTGAAGGGATTATAGTGGAAAACTTCCCTAACATGGGAAAGGAAATAAGACCAGGTACTGCAGTGAGTCCCATTCAGGAAAAACCCTAGGAGAAACACACCAAAACACACATTAATCAAACTAACAAAAATTAAATTCAAAGAAAAATATTAAAAGCAGCAAGGGAAAAGCAAAAAATAACATATAAAGGAATCCCCATAAGGTTATAAGCTGATTTTTCAGCAGAAACTCTGCAGGCCAGAAGGGAGTGGCAGGGTATACTTAAAGTGATGAAAGAGAAAAAACTACAGCCAAGATTACTCTGTCCAGCAAGGATCTCATTGTGATTTGATGGAGAAATCAAAAGCTTTACAGACAAGCAAAAAGTAAGAGAATTCAGCATCACCAAACCAGCTTTACAACAAATGCTAAAGGAACTTCACTAGGCAGGAAACACTAGAGAAGAAAAAAACACCAAAAAAGAGACCCAAAACAATTAAGAAAATGGTAATAGGAACATGTATATTGATAATAACCTTGAATGTAAATGGATTAAATGCTCCAACAAAAAGACACGGACTGGCTGAATGGATACAAAAACAAGATCCATATTGATGCTGCTTATAAGAGACCAATTTCAGACATAGGAACATATACAGACTCAAAGTGAGGGGATGGAAAAAGATATTCCATGCAAATGGAAATCAAAAGAAAGCTGGAGTAGCAATATTCATATCAGACAAAATAGACACTAACATATTGTTACAAGAGACAAGGAAGGACACTACATAATGAGCAAGGGATCAATCCAAGAAGAAGTTATAACAAATATAAATATTTATGCACCAAACATAGGAGCACCTCAGTACATAAGGCAAATTCTAACAACCATAAGAAGGGAAATTGACAATAACACAATAATAGTAGGGGACTTTAACTCCCCACTTACACCAATGGACAGATCATCCACACAGAAACAAATGAGGAAACACAAGCTTTAAATGACACAATAGAACAGATAGATTTAACTAATATCTATAGGACATTCCACCCGAAGGTGGCAGAATACACTTTCTTCTCAAGACCACATGGAACATTCTCCAGGGTAGATCACACCTTGGGTCACAAATCAAGCCTCAGAAAATTTAAGAAAATTGAAATTGTATCAAGCATCTTTTCTGACCACATGCTGTGAGACTGGCAATCAATTACTAGAAAAAAACAAATGTAGAAAACACAAATACATGGAGGCTGAAGAGTGCACTACTAAATAACCAAGAGATCACTGAAGAAATCAAAGAAGAATTTAAAAAAATACATGGAAACAAATGACAACAAAAACAAGACAACCCAAAACCTATGCAATGCAACAAAAGCAGTTCTAAGAAGTTTATATCAATTCAATCTCACCTCAAGAAACAAGAAAAATCTCAAACAGTCTAACCTTACACCTAAAGCAACTAGAGTACAAAGAAGAAAACCCAAAATCAGTAGAAGGAAAGAAATCATAAAGATCAGAACAGAAATAAATGAAATAGAAATGAAGAAAACAATATCATAGATAAATAAAATTAAAAGTGGGTTTTATGAGAAGATAAACAAAACTGATAAACCTTTAGCCACATTCATCAAGAAAAACAAACAGACAGGACTCAAATCAATAAAATTAGAAATGGAAAAGGAGAAATTACAACAGACACCACAGAAATAGAAAGGATCATAAGAAACTACTACAAACAACTATATACAAATAAAATGGACAACCTGGAAGAAATGGACAAATTCTTGGAAAGGTACAATTTTCCAAGACTGAAACAGGAATAATTAGAAAATATAAACAGACCTATCACAAGTATTGAAATTGAAACTATTGAAATTAAATAGTTGAAATTATTGAAATTAAAAGTCTTCCAACAAACAAAAGTCCAGGACCACGTGACTTCACAGGTGAATTCTATCAAACATTTAGAGAAGAGGTAACACCTATCCTCCTCAAACTCTTCCAAAAAAATTGCAGAGGGAGGAACACTTAAAAGTTCTTTCTATAAAGCTACCACCACACTGATACCAAAACCAGACAAAGATATCACAAAAAAAGAAAATTAGAGACTAGTAACACTGATGAATATAGATGCAAAAATCCTGAACAAAGTATGAACAAACAAAATCCAACAACACAGTAAAAGGATCATAGACCATGAGGAATGCAAGGATTCTTCAATATACACAAATTAATCAATGTGATACATCATATTAACAAAATGAAGAATAAAAACCATATGATCATCTCAATAGATGCAGAAAAAGCTTTTGACAAAATTAAACACCCATTTATGATGAAAACTCTCCAGAAAATGGACATAGAGGGAACCTATCTCAACATAATAAAGGCCCTACATGACAAACCCACAGCAAATATCATTCTCAATGGTGAAAAACTGAAAGTATTTCCTCTAAGATCAGGAACAAGTCAAGGGTATCCACTCTCATCACTATTACTCAATATAGTTTTGGAAGTCCTAGCCATGGCAATTGGAGAAGAAAAAGAAATAAAGGAATACAATTTGGAAAAGAAGAAGTAAAACTGTCACTGTTTGCAGATGACAGGATACTATACATAGATAATCTTAAAGATGCCACAAGAAAACTAATAGAGCTAATCAATGAATTTGGTAAGGTTGCAGGATACAAAATTAATGCACAGAAATCTCTCACATTCCTATACTAATAATGAAAAATCAGAAAGATAAATTAAGGAACAATCATATTTACCTTCACAACAAAAAGAATAAAATACTTAGGAATAAACCTACATAAGGAGACAAAAGACCTGTATGCAGAAAACTATAAAACACTGATGAAAGAAATCAAAATGACACAAACAGGTGGAGAAATATACCATGTTCTTAGTTTGGAAGAATCAATATTGTGAAAAAGACTATACTACCCAAAGCAATCTACAGATTCAGTGCAATCCCTATCAAACAACCAATGTCATTCTTCACAGAATTAGAGCAAAAAATTTCACAATTTATATGGAAACACAAAAGACCCCAAATAGCCAAAGCAATCTTGAGAAAAAAAAAAAAAAAAAACAGAGCTAGAGGAATCAGGCTCCCCAACTTCAAACTATACTACAAATCTATAGTAATCAAGACAGTATAGTACTGGCACGAAAACAGAAATATAGATCAATGGAACAGGATAGAAAGCCCAGAGATAAACCCACACACTAATGGTCACCTGATTTATGACAAAGGAGGCAAGAATATACAATGGAGAAAAGACAGTCTCTTCAATAAAAGTGGTCCTGGGAAAACTGGACAGCTACATGTAAAATACTACATGTAGAATACTCCCTAACACCATACACAAAAATAAACTCCAAATGGATTAAAGACCTAAATGTAAGACTGGATACTTAAAAATCTTAGAGGAAAACATAGGAAAAACACTTTGACATAAACCACAGCAAGATCTTTTTTGACCCACGTCCTATAGTAATGAAAATGAAAATAAACAAATGGGACCTAATGAACGTTAAAAGCTTTTGCACAGGTGTTCCCTGGTGGTACAGTGGTTAAGAGTCTGCCTGCCGATGCAGCGGACATGGGTTCGTGCCCCGGTCCGGGAAGATCTCACATGCCACGGAGCAGCTGGACCCGTGAGCCATGGCCGCTAAGCCTGCGCGTCCGGAGCCTGTGCTCTGCAGTGGGAGAGGCCACAACAGTGAGAGGCCCATGTACCGGAAAAAAAAAAAAAAAGCTTTTGCACAGCAAAGGAAACCATAAACAAGCTGAAAAGACAACCCTCAGAATGGGAGAAAATATTTGCAAATGAAGCAACAAACAAAGGATTAATCTCAAAAATATAGAAACAGCTCATGGAGCTCAATACCAAAAAAACAAACAACCCAATCAAAAAATGAGCAGAAGACCTAAATAGACATTTCACCAAAGAAGACATACATATGGCCAAGAGGCAAATGAAAAGATGCTCAACATCACAATTACTAGACATGCAAATCTCTAATAATTAGTGATGAATGATACAATGAAGTATCACCTAACACTGCTCAGAACGTCCATCATCAAAAAATCTACAAACAATAAAAACTGGAGAGGGTATGGAGAAAAGGGAACCATTTTGCACTGTTGGTGGGAATGTAAATTGATGCAGCCACTATGAAGAACATTGTGGATGTTCCTTAAAAATCTAAAAATAGAACTACCATATGACACAGCAATCCCACTACTGGGCATATGCCCTGAGAAAACCATAATCCAAAAAGATACATGTATCACAATGTTCATTGCAGCACTATTTACAATTGCCAGGACATGGAAACAACCTAAATGTCCAACAATAGATGAATGGATGAAGATGATGTGGCACATATATGCAATGGAATATTACTCAGCCATAAAAAGGAATGAAAGTGGATCATTTGTAGAGATATGGATGGACCTAGAGTCTGTCATACAGAGTGAAGTAAGCCAGAAAGAGAAAAACAAATATTATATATTAATGCATATATGTGGAATCTAGAAAAATGGTACAGATAAACTTATTTGTAGGGCAGGAATAGAGATGTAGACATAGAGAATGGACATGTGGACATGGGGGTTAAGGGGAGGGTGGGATGAACTGGGATATTAGGTTTAACATAAATACACTACTGTGTGTAAAATAGATAGCTAGTGGGAACCTGCTATATAGCACAGGGAGCTCATTTCAGTGCTCTGTGATGACCTAGGTGGGTGGGATGGGGAGGTGGGAGGGAAGTCCAAGAGAGAGGGGATATATGTATACATATAGCTGTTTCACTTCATTGTATAGCAGAAACTAACACAGCACTGTTAAGCAATTTTACTCCAATAAAAAATTAAAATTAATAAATTAATTTTAAAAAGAATTGCTTTTGCTGCATCCCTTAGGTTTGGGATCATTGTGTTTTCATTGTTATTTGTCTCTAGGTCTTTTTTTTTTCTTTTTTGATTTCTTCAGTGATCCATTGGTTGTTCAGTAGCATATTGTTTATCCTCCACATGTTTGTGTTTTTTTACAGTTGTTGCCTTGTTTCTAACTCATAGCATTGTGGTTAGAAAAGATGCTTGATATGATTTCAATTTTCTTAAATTTACCATGGCTCACTTTCTGGCTCAGCATGTGATCAATCCTGAAGAATGTTCCATGTGCACTTGAGAAGAATGTGTATTCTGCTGCTTTTGGGTAGAATGTTTTATACATATCAATAAAGTCCATCTGGTCTAATGTGGCATTTAAGGCTTGTGTTTCCTTATTGATTTTCTGTCTGGATGATCTGTCCATTGATGAGAGTGGGGTGTTAAAGTCCCCCACTATTATTGTGTTTCTGTTGATTTCTCCTTTTATGCCTGTTTTATTTGCCTTATATATTAAGGTTCTCCTATGTTGGGTGCACATATATTTACAATTGTTATATCTTCTTCTTGGATTGATCCCTTGGTCACTATGTAGTGCCCTTCTCTGTCTCTTGTAACAGCCTTTATTTTAAAGTCTATTTTGTCTGATAAGAATATTGCCACTCCAGCTTTCTTTTGATTTCCGTTATCATGGAATAACCTTTTCCATCCCCTCACTTTCAGTCTCTATGTATCCCCAGATCTGAAGTGGGTCTCTTGTACACAGCATATATATGGCTCTTGTTTTTGTATCCATTCAGCCAGTCTATGTCTTGGTTGGAGCATTTAATCCATTTACATTTAAGGGAATTACCGATTTTGTATATTTTTTTTTTTTTTGCGGTACACGGGCCTCTCACTGTTGTGGCCTCTTCCGTTGTGGAGCACAGGCTCCGGACGCGCAGGCTCAGCGGCCATGGCTCACGGGTCCAGCCGCTCCGCGGCATGTGGGATCTTCCCGGACCGGGGCACCAACCTGTGTCCCCTGCATTGGCAGGCAGACTCTCAACCACTGTTCCACCAAGGAAGCCCCGATTTTGTATATTCTTATTGCTATTTTCTTAATCGTTTTGGATTTGTTCTTGTAGGTCTTTTTCTTCCCTTCCTCTTTTGTTCTCTTGTGATTTGTTAACAATTTTAGTGCTGTGTTTGGATTCCTTTTTCTTTTTTGTGTGTGTATCTCTTGTAGATTTTTGGTTTGCAGTTATCATGAGGTTTTGATACAGTAGTCTATAAATAAAGAAGATTGTTTTAAGTTGCTTGTCTTTTATTTTCAAATGTACTTCCAATATCCTGCATTTGTGCTCTCCTTGTTGCACAATTGCTGGTTTTGATATATTTGTGTGTGGATGATTTCCTACCTTTACTGTATGTTTGCCTTTACTGGTGTGTTTTTCCATTCATATTTTTCTTTTAATAGTTGTGGTCTTTTCTTTTCCACATAGAGAAGTTCCTTTAGCATTTGTTGCAAAACTGGTCTGGTGGTGATGAATTCTCTTAGCTTTTTCTTTTCTGTAATACTTTCGATTCTCCATCGAATCTGAATGAGAGCCTTGCTGGGTAAAGTATTCTTGGTTATAGGTTCGTCCCTTTCATCATTTTAAATATATCATGCCACTTCCTTCTGGATTGCAGAGTTTCTGCTGAGAAATTAGCTGATGACCTTATTGGAACTCCCTTGTTTGTTATGTTGCTTTTCCCCTTGATGCTTCTAACATTTTTCCTTTGTTTCTATGTTTTGTCAGTTTGATTACTCTGTGTCTTGACATGTTCCTCCATGGGTTTTTCCTGTCTGGGACTTTCTGTGCTTCTTGGACTTGGGTGACTGTTTCCTTTCCCATGTTTGGGAAGTTTTCATCTATTACCTCTTCAATTATCTTCTCAGGTCTTTTCTCTCTCTCTTCTCCTTCTGGGACCCCTGCCATGCAAATGTTAGTGACTTTACTGTTTTCCCAGAGGCCTCTTAGACTGTCCTTGTTTCTTTTCATTCTTTGTTCTTTATTCTGTTCCACGACAGTGATTTCCACCATTCTGTATTCCAGATCACTTACCCATTCTTCTGCCTTAGTTATTCTGCTATTGATTCCTTCTAGTGTATTTTTCATTTCAGTTATTGTATTGTTCATCTCTGTTTGTTGGCTCTTTATTTCTTCTAGCTCTTGGTTAAACATTTCCTATATCTTCTCAATCTGTGCCTCCATTCTTCTTCCGAGATCTTGGATATCTTTACTATCATTCCTCTGAATTCTTTTTTGGGTAGATTGCCTATCTCCACTTCACTTAGTTGTTCTTCTGGGGTTTTATCTTGTTCCTTCAGCTGGAACATATTCCTCTGCTAGCTTATTTTGTCTAACTTTCTGTGATTGTGGTTTCCATTCCACAGGCTGCAGGACTATAGCTCTTCTTGCTTCTGCTGTCTTCCCCTTGGTGGGTGAGGCTGTCTAACAGACTTGTGCAGACTTCCTGATGGGAGGGACATGTTTCTGCCCACTGGTTTGTAGAACTGGGTCTTGTCCCTCTGGTGAGCAGGGCTGTGTCAAGGGATGTGTTTAGCAGGAAGCTGTGGGCTCAGGAAGACTTTAAGCACCCTGTCTGCTGATGAGTGGGGCTGTGTTGCTGCCCTGTTGGTTGGTTAGCCTGAGGTGTCCCAGCACTGGAGCCTACAGGCTGTTGGGTGGGGCCCCCTCTTGGTGGAAAAATGGCAGTCACCAAGAGTGCTCATGCCAGTGAGTACCCCCCAAAACTACCACTGCCAATGTATTTGTCCCTTCAGTGAGTCACAACCACTCCCTGCCTCCACAGGAGACCCTCCAATTCTACCAGCTAGGTCTGAACCTGGCTCTTATGAGGTCACTGCTTTTTTCACCATGTCCTGGTGCACATGAGACCTTGTATGTACCTTCCAAGAGTGGAGTTTCTGTTTCCCCCAGTCCTACGGAATTCCTCCAATCAAATCCCACTGGACTTCAAAGCCACATTCTCTGGGGGCTCCTCCTCCCATTGCTAGACCCCCAGGTTGGGGAGCCTAATATGGGGCTCAGAACTTTCACTCCTGTGGGAGAACTTTTGTGGTATAATTATTTTCCAGCTTGTGGGTCACCCACCCAATAGGTATGGGATTTGATTTTATCACAGTTATGCCCCTCCAACTGTTTCATTGTGATTTCTCCTTTTTCTTTGGATGTAGGATATTCTTTGTGTGAGGTTCCAGCATTTTTGTTTTTTGATGGTTGTTCAGCAGTTAGTTGTGATTTTGATGTTTCTGTAAGGAGAGGTGAGCTCACATCCTAATACTGCACCATCTTTCTGAGGTAGCCCCTGGAAACCTGAAGATCCCATCATGACATGGCTACTGCTATTATTTGGAGAAGCAATCTCACTCAACATGTTTATTAGGGTTCTACTTGTACAAGACATTGATCTAAATTTTAAGCCTATTATTACAGTAAATCTCAAGTAATCCATCTTTGATATATGCTATTTGATCTAAATAATCAGATGTTAAATCATTCTGTTTTTATAAGAATGAAGCAAAATCCAAAGCTAAAAATCCTCATATTCAGGATTTAATTAAGAAAAAAGGAGGTCATACCCTTTTAATAGTTTCCATGGTCATACCCATTCAATAGTTTCTCATTGTACAACTGTTACTGAAGTTCTAAAGACGGCCCTGTATAGAAACACCTGTGCCCAGAGAAAAATAGGTTTGTGTTTCACTAGAGAAACAACAAAGTGACAGTATAACAAACAAACTTTAATAAATCTGACAGTACATTACTTTATGGTAGGTATTAAGTACTGATCTGAAATCTATGAATCTTAACTCCCAATATATGACTTTGTGTCAGTCATCGACCACAAATCCAGGAGTATCTCCAGAAAAATGGTAACATTCATGCATGCTTGTTACCATGTGTTCAGACTTTGGTCTGAAAACACATTTGGCATAATCTATGCATAGACATTTGTCTAAAATCCAGTAACCTGTACCCTTATAGGAGACAGAAGAGGAGCAGACACACACACAGAGGGGAAGGCCATGTGGTGACAGAGGTACAATTTGGTGTGATGCAGCCATAAGCCAAGGAATGCCTGGAGCTACCAGAAGCTAGAAGACAAGGAATGATTCTCCCCTAGAACCTCCAGAGCATGTGTGGCCCTGGTGACACCTTGATTTTGGACTTCTGGCCTCTGTAAATGAGAGAATAAATTTTTGTGTGTTGTTACCATGTTTATGGTAATTTATTACAGTAGCCATAGGCTACAAACACAGTTACCAAGTAAAATGCTTCTCACTGCTGAGACAATTCAAAGAGGGTGTTATGGACTCAATTGTGTTTCCCTAAAATTCATATGTTGAAGCCCAAATCCTCAATACCTCATAATGTCACTCATAATATTTGGAGACAGGGCCTTTAAAGAGGTAATTAAGTTAAAATGATGCTTTTCGGGTGGACCCTAATCCAATATGACTGGTGTCTTTATAAAAAGAAGAGCTTAAGACAGACAGAGAGATACCAGGAATGCACATGCACAGAGGTGCTACCATGTGAAGAGGCAGGAGGGTGGTCATATACAAGCAAAGGAGAGAAGCCTCAGAGCAAACCAGCCATACTGGCATCTTGATTTTTGACTTCCAGCATTCAGAACTGTGAGAAAATACATTTCTATTTTTTAAGCCACCCAGTCTATACAGTTTGTCATGGCAGCCCTAGCAATACAGAGGACAAAGGGACTCACAGCTTTTGCCTTTGGAGTTCCCTATATACCCTAGTAAATTCCTTCCTCTTCAAGTTAACAAAGATAAAAGTAACCAAGATAAAACACAAACTGAAACTAAACAGAAAGCTTTTAGTAACAGTGACTAAACAATTAGTACCATTAAGAGAGACAGCCAACTGATTAAGCACCTGTCACAGATAAATAGGCATGGTGGATAGCTGTGGTAAGGATTTCAACTACAGTGCCTAACAAAGGCAGTATTTAGAATACAGTTGTCAGAGCTAGAAAGACCTTAGAAATCAACCAGTTGAATGTACTCATTCTACAGATGTAGAAACCAAGGCTCCAAAGATTTGTAACTTACCTTATCCTAGGAGACTTGGCTTGTGAGTGACAGAGTCAAGACTGTGACTCAGGTTCTCTGAACCCTAGAGCAACACATTCACCAATGCCTCACACACTATTCTCTTCTTTCAGTCCAATAACAATTTTTCCAAACTTCCCCAGGGCTTCCTTTTTCCCATGGGATATATGGAGGGGAGATGCCACCCTTTGAAAGAGACTATTATCGAGCATGGAGTCTGATTTTGTTTGTTAGTGGTGGGATTCAATGGCACCTATCTGCTTCTCAGACAAACAAGCTCTACCCACCTGCTGCCTTGTGCCTTTAACACCAGCAGCAGAATCAAGTCAATCCAAGGGAAGCAATAATGCCTTCCAACTTTATTCTAAAAACTGTGAGAACATGAACCATGACTGTTTTTTTCTTAGCATATACACATTTGGTGAAAGTATACTTGTATCCACACAGTACATTCACCTTAGTTCCTTCTCTCCACCTCGAATAGAAAGAAATTTTTATATTATCCTTACCACAAACATATGGTGGGAGGGCAGACTGGGATGGAAAGAATAGGAGAGATTGTTTAAAATTCATCACTTTCTAGAAGAGTGGGGGAACTAACATTTCTAGGCACTAGGCTAGCCAACCTATATGCAGTGACTCATTTAATTACTCAATTAATATAAGGTGAGCATATTCACTCTATCACATTATCTGCTTCAATTACACTGCCTGGTTTCCTTCTTTAACACTATCTGAGATTATCTTGTTCACCAATTTTTCTCCTCCCTTCCTAATTCACATCGCCCCTGCCTCAGCATTTCAATAAAACTCCATGAGAACAGGGATGTTATTTCTCAACTGTATTCTCATCACCTATGAGGTGGTCAATTAACATCTGTTGAGTAAATCCATTATAGTGGTTCTTAAACTCTTGAATCAAGGATATACAACTAATCTTTTCCCATCCACGTGTAGATTATTCTGTTGAATATTTCTGGTTTTGAGGCCTCACATTTAATTCAACTCTCCCACTTTTCAGATGAGACTGAAGTCTGCTGCGGGCCCTGGCTTTTGTTTTTTAAGGTAGTTTTCACATCCTTGGAGCCTTTAAACATGAGCCACAATTGCCCAGGCACACCCTCTCCCTGCCCCAATTTGCTTTCAACTTGATTATATTTGTCTATTTTTTTTAATGTTTTTTTTTTGGCCGTGCCATGCAGCATTCGGGATCTTATTTCCCTGAGCAGGGATCAAACCCATGCTCTCTACAGTGGAAGCACGGAGTCTCAACAACTGCCCAGCCAGGAAGTCCCCAACTTGATTATATTTGAATTCTACCTAAGCAGATCTAGATTCCTGCTCAGGGACCATTAAAGCCATTTATGATCATTCCAAAATTGATGTTGGCACAAGTTCTCTCTGGTATTCAGAATTTGATGTCTCCTATAAACTTTGCCTACATATCTTTAAACAATTTAGAATGGTTATTGTTAAGATCATTCTCCCCTAATCCCTCTACTTCCCAAAGTAGCACACACTAATAGAAAAACAAGACTAATATTAAGTTTAAAGCTCAAACACAATCTGTGTTTTCATGAATACAAACACAACCCCAAAAAGAAGAGAAAAATTACAACATTCTATTATTCTTTACATCATTTTATATGCATATTTCTGATCAATAACTGCTCCTTACACTGGAAATTTATCCCAATAAACTACTGCTTTAAGGCATACTTTAAGTCTCCAACCAAAATGTGATCTAGGGGAAGTATGGTATGTTAAACAGCTAGAGACAGCATGGGTGCACAAAACTCACTTGCACCAAACTCACAATCAAGCATGCCAAGGCCCAAGTGGCATCCAGCCATCCCTTGTTTAGAAAACCAAGTTTAATTTGAATTACTTAAGCAACTGGATTTTGTGCTGATGAATTTTTCAGTGAATTGCGGGGGATGGAGAGCTTAGCCCAAGATAATTGAATTGCTAAAATATTTGCCTTCTGATTTAGAATTTTAAAGTAACCTTTGTTACAAATTCCCATATAATTGTTTCATATCCAAATTAAACCTGCCACATTTTCTCTCCCCTATATCCCTGATTGATTCAAGCTGCAGATTAACATTCCTTTTCTCTCCCCTTCAATTTATTCTGTCCATTTTTCAGGGTGTATTGAACGTCCTTACAATTCACAATAGAAATATCACAATAACTGCAGAGAAAATGTGGGCTGTCATAAAATACCAAAGCATGTTCTTGATTCAGAAATCCCAGAGGGCCTGTGTCTTCAAAGTAGATTTGTTCACATATAAGCCTCATTTTTACATTTTTAATTGTGATCTCATTCTCTATGGAAGAAAATGTTTCATTGGCTTTGATTTCCTTCTGATGTTTCTAGCCCAGTTTGTTAATATTCTTGGTTCCTGCTTTGTAGCCTTCAGAGCTACGCAAACTAGAAAAGTGCTTTGCTGTACTTCAGGGATGGGAGTGGGAATGAAATTGCTTTCTGGTTCTGAAACTCCTCAATTTTAAAAAAGCAAATAAAAACTTCCCAAAAAGGATAGATGAATGTGTTGCCAAGCTTGCCTTGTGCTCTTGGCTTTAATGTACAGAATTATTTAGAAGAGTTCTCATATAAAGCCATGCCAGTGAAAATAACTTTGCCAAATTTATCATAGGCTGCTACAGGTTGAGACACTGGCGCCACCTCAAAGAAATTCACATTTGCTAATATGAACTAGTAATTTTTGTTTTATTGTGCCTTTTGGGGGGAAACATCCTTTCTAATAAAAAGATACATCATCATTTCTCAGTATAAAAACTCAATTTTTGTATTGACAAGAATAATTAACCTTTTCCCTGTTATCTGTGTGGGACCAACTATCAGTCAAAAATTTAAATTTGATAAAAAATTTTATTTGGTCTTGACTTGCTATCTTCCTGCTCTCTGATTGCCTTCTCCAGAAGCTTTTAGGCTTCAAAAATTCACATAGTGAGACTTTTTCTCTAGATTTTGGTTTTATCAATTAGAGAATTTCCCTTCTAATGAGTATTAAAATAAACTTCAAAATTATTTTTCATTTTATAAAAATCTCTCAAAAGGGAACCCTAGTGCACTGTTAGTGGGAATGTAGATTGGTGCAGCCACTATGGAAAATAGTATGGTGGTTTCTCAATAAAACTAAAAATAGAACTACCATATGATCCAGCAAGTCCACTTCTGGGTATTAATCCTCCAAAATGAAAATGCTAATTCAAAAAGATACATGTACCCCAATGTTCACAGCAATATTGTTTACAATAGTCAAGATATGGAAGCAACCTAAGTGTTCATCAATAGATGAATGAATAAAGAAAATGTGGTGTGTATATATATATATATACCATATATATACAATGGAATATTACTCAGCCACACACGCAAAAAAATGAAATTTTGCCATTTGCAACAACATGGATGGATCTGGAGGGTATTATGCTAAGTGAAATAAATCAGACAGAGAAAGACAAATACTTTATGATACCACTTATATGTGGGGTCTAAAAACTAAAGCTAAAAAATATAACAAAATAGAAAAACAATTTTAATTTGAGAACACAGGAATAAAATGATTTAACTGGTGAGTCAGGGTCCAAAGATAGAAGTGACTCATAATATTATTGCTTCTGCTTGTTTTACAATATATTGCAGAACTGTTTATAATTTATTAAATGGGCTTATAACTGGTTGGGGGAGGATGAGCTGAATAGATGGAATTATTTTAAATTAAAAATAAAATAAAAAACATAGCATTTCTTTACTTCTGATGACTAACCCTCATTAATAGCAGATATTTTTTATGTTTTATAAATTTTGGAATCATCTTTATTTGATGATTAGTAAGTTGAAAAAAAAGATATAATTTTGTTTTATTATTTAGATTTGCTTATCTGATTAACAGTCCTCTAGAGAGGAAAAGGATTAGTATCTATTACTTATATAGCACTTTTTAAAGTGCACTGACATAGAAAACAAACTTATGGTTTCCAAAGGGGAAAGAGAATGGGGGGGAGGGATAAATTAGGAATCTGGGATTAACAGATAAACACTACTATATATAAAACAGGTAAACAACAAGGACGTGACTGTATAACAGAGGGAACTATATTCAATACCTTGTAATAACCTTAATGGAAAAGAATCTGAAAAAGAATTACACCTGAAACAATGTAAATCAACTATAAGTCAAAAAAAAGGATCTATTGGAAGTCTGTTCTATAATCTGAGAGGGAAGAACTGAGCATGTAACACTAACCTTATCTGATTCAAATTAATCGTTTAAAATGTTCCATGGAAGCAAGAACATCTGCCAGCCCTAAGTAACCAAAGAGATAGAGATTTTAGCTAATCAAACTAGAGAATTAGATTCTCTTAGTAGAACAGAATCAGGCATCCACCAGGAAGAAGACACTGTAGAAACCACTGCAGTGGCAGATGGAAGATACCTCAATATGAAGTGACCTAAGAACAGGATAAAGACAAAAGGCTATGTTTTCTCTCAAAGTTGACCGTAAGTGCTGCTATTACTGGAATTAATTAATGCACATTTTGATTGGCCAATTCTGAATTGTTTTAGGAAATTTGAGTGTTCCAGCTGAGACTATTTGGAGTGGTGACTGGCACATTGTATGAGTCTCAAATAGTCTAGATATTAATTTATGTTCCAAGGAATATCAGTAACATATTCTTTATCCTTCATCAACTTGAGTAGCTTTCATAAAGGATATAACAGTTTTGAGAACTTAGGAGCAGAAAAAATCCAAAAATATGTTAAATCACTCTCCTCTAGGTTCTTTGACCTGATGATCAAGGCCTCTATTTTGTCCTCTGTTCTATACCTCTGTACTGAGTTCAGCTCTCCTCCTTCACATCCCACCTAAATGATCCATGGGCAAGTTCAGATTTACATTATTATCATCAGATTCTTTTTTAGCCTAACTACACCAAAGCACACCTTCTAAATGTCCCAGTGTGACCTATGCATGATGCAAAATCTATTTCTTAATCTAATGCTCAGATCACAATTTTTGACTTTGCAATATCAGCATTAATTTTGAAACCTTGGCAAGAACCAAAGCATCATTCTTACCTAGGTGCCTAACAGTGCAGGGCTCTGAGACTTTGAAAAGCAAGAGCAACTTTTCTTTGTTTTCCATCTACACAAAGCATACCAACTTCCACCAACTGAGTAATGCAAATTTAGTCAGCCATCTAACAATATTTCTAAATCTGATTACATTTCAGTATGAGAACTTAAAAAAGACCCCCAAAAGTCACATTACAGTGTCTGATCTACAAGGCAAAGAAAAACTAGCTTGCAGCTTAACCTTCCAAGAAAACAAAATTTAAAAAATCATACACAAAACACTTCAATGTAGCATTTTATACACATTGCCACCAGAGAAACGAGCTGAAAGACCAAATGTTCTCATATCCGGCTATCCAGCTTCTTTTAGCACAACTAGTGAAAAGAGGAATGATTATTTGTGTAATGTGAATATGACTGAAGTGGCCAACTTGTAACCTGCACTCATTTCTTTACACTGCTCATGCACAGACAAGCATGCCGTTCCCAGTCAGGAGATCAGGACAGAATCTAGTACTGATTTGGTTCTGTTGGTGCACACCTGGCATCACCAAAAGTTTTAACTCAGCCAGTCACCTGATAACTTACAGCTATTTTGGTCTACTTTTGTTTGATTTAGAGCTTGGAATTATATTGTTTCCACTTCCAGTTTTAGTGTTCTTGTTTTAGTTTTATGTTTTCTTATAATGAATGAATCACTGAGCAAAATATTACCTAAATAACAAAAATTCAGAACAAGCTTCCAGCTTTGTGTTGCCAATTACTATCTATATTAACTACTTTACCAACTAATCAGAGAAACACACAAACAGAAAAGTGATACTATTTTTCACATAACAAAATGGCAAATTTTAAAAATAGTAATAATCAGAGTTGACTGATGAGAGTAAATATTAATTGGTACAGCTTTTCAGATTGGTATTTGGCAAAAATGTTTTAATCCAGTGATTCCATAACTAGGAATTGATCTCAATGAAATCATCAGGGATGCAAACTAGAACATAGGAATAAAACAAATCTTCAATGAGCTGTGTATAATGGTGAAATACCACAAACCACCTCAATAACAGGAATTAGATAATTTATTAAACTTCTATATATGGAGCTACTATTCAGCCATTCCTTGATTAAGAGCAAGAATATTAGGAATGGTAATACTCTCATTAGAAAACATTAATGTAATTCAGTATAGAACATTACATTGTAGGAGACCAGAATATGCCACTCCAAAATATGCCTCTTTGGTATAAGAATTATTTTTAGCTTATTATTTTGAGAAACAGCAGACACAGGGAACCTCTGAGAACAGTGTAAGTTACCCTTTCATAGAGAAATTTACATTTATATAGAAAATCTCTGTCTGCAAGGGTGTCTTCCTCTTAGTACCAGGAAGAAAAAGATGACTCTAAATCAAAAGAAAGTCTTACCAATGGAGAAGGCACTGATTTAAATCTGCATAATAAATCTTACCCATGTTCACTGTATTTTTCATGGTCACCTTCTCATAACTTGCTTCCCTCAACTCTTATTCCTTTGTTTTAACTGAAGATGGTATTTAAACCCAAATCCTAGCCACTTCTTTTGAGTTACTAATACTGGAGTTTCTCCCATGTGTATATGAAATATACATGCTAATAAACTTGTTTGTTTTTCTCTTGTTAATCTTTTGTTACAGGAGCCCCAGCTCCTCAAGGATAGAAGGAAAATATACTTTTCCTCCTCTACAATATAAAATTAAATAAAATGAAGTCTGATTGCTCTCAACTTCATTAGTAAGACATTGATTTTCTTATAAAACTCCAATAGGATGTGACTTCCTGAGCAGTCATAGATTTTAGGTCAGCTTCAAAAAGAGACCAAGAAGAATGGGGAATTATTAGGATAATATGTTGAAACTGGACACATGTTTCTATCTCAGGTTCAAGTGACTTTTAATAACTGATTGTCTGCTATTGGGACTCCAGAACCCAATTTTGACCAAGCCTCTGATTTGATCTATACCAGGGTTCACAATATGGAAAGAATGTGGTAAGGTGTACTGTTGTTACACTGGGCCACAAGCCTGGTAGATGGCTTCCATTAGAAGTTAGCAACATATCTGGTCACAGAAAAATTCAAGCTATTTTTTCCAACCATGTTCCCAAATTATACCATATTTAATTGTTTATTACACAGAATTTCTCCCCAAATTAGTAGGTTTTACTAATTAGTTTCATACCCTTAATCACATTAAAAATATCCTAAAAGATTTTATTTAAGCCCAAGTTGCTTTAAAATAGAAAAATCTCAACATTGTAATTAACCAAATTTTACTATGTGAAACACACACCCAAAATATATGAACAAAGACATACGGAAAAACTCACATAAAAGAATCCAAGTGGTCCAGATATATACGGCATTTTCATTCCCAAGAGATATTTGACTTGTGATGTCACGACATGGGTGGCAGCCCCAGTTGTCATCGCACTGATCACAGGTTCTGTAAGCAGGAATGTGGCACTACCCAGTTGTAGCACAAACATGGCCACCTAAGAGGACAAAGGAAGATGAAACTTCCCAAGCTTCCTAGAAGGATTAATATCTGACACATTTTCATTTTCAATACACAGACATAGGGAACTGATGTGAAATGTGCTCCTTAAATTTTATATATTCAATAGCTTGAGTTTTCTTGAGAACATTACTAGTTTCCAAGATTCCCCAGATGTTTTTGGGTACAATTACAAGTGCTTCAGTTAAAGTTAACACAGTTTTTTTCTGAATATTGACTTTTTTTCCCTTTTCCTAATAATATATGTTACAAAAAAGGAAATATGTTCAAATCAGTTAATATATGGGGTTCTGTGGGGAAAAATAAAATTTGCATTATCATATCTATAATTTTTTAAAAATCCAAAGGACATGATTCATTACTTTATACCCAGTAGGCTTAAAACTTCAAAAGCATTGAGGAGAAAAAGCCATTTCTTGAGTTTCTGCCACGTTCTGAGAAATGGAAACCTACTGTTTTGACTAGATACTCCATCAAGTAGCTGTAAAGGGCAAATATTAATAGGAAAACATCAGGACTTATGTGTATATGGAGAAGAGCAGAAGACAGAAATAGGTTAAAGGAATATGTCTTAAGAAACCCAGGAATCAGTAGGAAAGTCATTCTTCTTAAACTTTTCCTTTCTGCTCCTAGCATCATGCTCCATCGCAAAACTATTTCATGGCCAGACAAAATAATCTCATCTGAGTAGAAGCTGTGCATTGAGCTCTGCTGGACAAAAGATGGCAGCAAAAATCAATTCTCTTTTCTCTACTAACTACTAACATTGCAATGATTAGTGCAGAGAAAGAACTTTTAGGAGATGGCCCACTCTTTGACTGAATGCATCCATGTAAACTCAGTCATAGAGATTTGTTGTTTTGAAAGTAACATTAAATTACATTAATGAGCATCCACACTGGAAAATGAACACAAATTGGGTCACGCTGATATATCCTCTTAATGTGTTAATTATAATATTTAGGTCAGGTCTTAAAATTCTTGTTGGAAAATAAGATTAACTATTAAAGAAATCAAAGGAAAGAATAGCAATGAGATCTCCTTCTGTCAAAAGGTCACAGTGATAAATATGAGAAGTATAAAGTGCTATCTAAGTACCACCAGAGCATACATTGCAAAATATATCATTTCCATCATATCACAATGTCCCTTGGCCAAAAGCAGTAATACTCTAAACTTGTATTAGGGTGGAGTTTTCTGGGCTCAAATCTGAAAACTTAAGTTCTGATTCTGGCTCTACCACATCCTAGTTTTTGTGACTATAGAAAATCTGTTAAAAATTTCCAAGCCTCATGATCTATAAGTAATTAGAATGATGTCTGCCCTATTGATATTGAAGAATTGTTGTAAAGTGAATGTGAAATAACATATGAAAGAGCTTTGAAACCTGTAAAATGTGCAACATACGCGATGTACCTTGTATGTCATAAGGTGCCATATATATTTACCCAGCATGGAAAACTAGCCATGAGATTTCAAAATGTAGAAAAGGTCACACCATATTTTCCACTTCTGGAGAACATGAACAAATTTATCAGTGCAGAAAGAAATGTATTTGAACTGTTTGCATCTATGTGTCAGTTTGTCAAATAGAAATGTCCCAAGGGAAATACCCAATCAATCAATAGTATAGGTACAGTTGGAACACACTGATTCATAGTCTGTTGATCTTCATCCTGAAAACACAATTAGTTAAGAAAAATGCTGAACCAATTTTTCCCAAGTATCTTTCTACTAGTTAGTTACAAATTATGACACTAACTCTTAAAGGCCATAAGGATGAAATTAGCATATTATTGGGGTAAGATGAACTCCAGAGAGTTGGATTTTCATTTCAGCTAAATGCAGTATACAAGAAATCCAAATCGTTGAAATTGTGAAACCTGTTTGCATATATGGAATTTTATGCATACATGGAATGTTAGAAAGTTCTTATCTGTATGACAAGAAATCTTATTTTCATTTATTTTGAGAAGCAAACTCCTTTGGGAGGCCTTGTATAGATCATCACCATTTTATTTTCTGGTTTTTATTTGTTTCCTACCCAGCGTCTACTTAAAAGGGTTAATGATTTCTCATGCCTGAGAAACAAACATCACCTAACCTGAAGTGATACACCAACAACTTCCAGCTAACCACCATCTTCTAGTAGCAACTTCTTTATGTCATTTCCACAACCTGAAAGTTACAAATGGAAGGGTATGGGAAAAGTTCAAGATATAAAAAGAGTTCAGCCCTTTCAAATGTTCAAAATATATGGACCTACCTTACAATATAAATCAAAAAGATTTAAAACTTATCCAAAGACTCAAAGTATTTTTGTAATATTCTACCCGTAGTTTTATACTTTAAAAAAAAATCTTCCCAGCAACGAATAAATTCCTAAAATGGAGAATTCTTGACTTTGAAAGTTCAACAAGCCCCTTAAGACCTCATTTCTGATACAAAATATTGTGTATGTAAAGGATGATTGCAAACATGTGAGATTTAGCTAAAGAGAAATTACTTTCTTCTGGATGACAACATTCTCCATAACCCAAATTTTTTAAGAAGGAAAAAGAGGAAAAGGAGGAGGGGGAGGGATAGGACAAGGAGGAGAAAGAGAAGAAGGAGAAATTTAAGAACTCCTCTTTCCCCA
The DNA here is from genome assembly GCF_951394435.1 of Stenella coeruleoalba. NCBI lineage: Eukaryota > Metazoa > Chordata > Mammalia > Artiodactyla > Delphinidae > Stenella > Stenella coeruleoalba. Next base: position 44,139,307 of record NC_137163.1, read on the forward strand.
GCACCCAAATCTCAACAGTTTATTCACATCAAAATTAGGGATCTAGCATACAGAGGCTGAGGTACACAGGTTGAAGGCAGCAAGTACCTGTGCAACACAGGCTTTGTAAGAGGTGCCCACAGATGGAACTGTTGTTTCCAAGATTTTTCTGGAATTTAAGTATGTAAAATGAGGATCTTTCTAGAATATTTCACTTGGAGGCCTAGTGTTTAAATTTTATGCCAATGTTAAACAATTTTTAAGCAAATGACTTAATAAAGAGCTACATCAACGCCTTTTACTAATAATAGGAATGATGATAATTCTAATCTGGCTAGCTAATTCCCAAAAACTTGCCCATGCAACATTTTATGAGAAAATAAATTTCTTACAATATATTTCAGCTGTTTGTAGTAATGTTGATGTTCTGGGCTAATGCTGAAAACCTCTGACACACATTATCAAGGTTCACTAGCATGATACTATTTGGTAATGCTTTTATAAACACCATATGTTCTATATAAATTGAATGTATGTCAGATTTCAGGCCATTTTTTGCAAGTGGCCTTCAAGTAGTGAAAAAAGAAAAGAGTGCATAGAAAATAGCTATACTACCCAAGTGGATGGAATATTGCATGCATTTCAGGTTTTGTCAGTTTGTCTGCAATCTGGCTCTCACATTATACCAAATCACTTATTTGTTTGTTCAGTGAATATTTATTGAATACCTACTAGGGGCAAGGCACAACACTGTTGCAGAATACAGAGATAAAGATATAGCTCACACTTTGAAAGAACTTATAAAGTGAGATGAAATGTTGATGTTGGGAGCAGGGAATGTTAACCAGGAGCATAAAGAACTGTAATGTAGGTGTTAATAGGGAGGTAAGGTCTAAGAAGCTGTTTGAGTGGGAGCTAAAACCCTAAAAGCCCTTTGTTCTCTACTGAGTATAGTATTCAGGTTTGGGGGAGAGAGCTAAATTGTTCATGATTATAGGAGAACAACTGAGTACTGTGTAGGGATATGGCAGAAAAAACCTCTGTGTGACAAGGGAACATGAGAAAAAAATGTCAGGTGGATACCTATGAGGTTATGTGCTGTGGAATTCAGAATATAAAGTCCTTCTCCATACTATTCAGTGATAAAAAGGAATGGCCTATCAAGCCATGCAAAGACATGGATGAATCTTAAATGAATATTGTAAGCAAATGAAGACAGTCTGGAAAGGCCACATACTGCATGATTCCATTTATACGACATTCTAGAAAAGGCAAAACTATAGAGACAGTAAGCAGATCAGTAGTTGCCAGGGGCTTAGGTGTTGGAAAGTATGTAAAAGGTGAAACATAGGGAACTTTTTAGGATGGTGAAATTATTCTGTATGGTGCTATAATAGTGTATATATGACATTAAGCATTTGTCAAAACCCATGAACCTTAATGTGTGCAAATATTTAGAAAATCATTTGGAGGTCAGGAGACCCCAGGATGGAATGCAGAATGTGACAAAGAATCTAACCGATGACCAATGCTTCATTTACTCTCTATATATGTTTTGCCTTTTCTAGAGTGTCATTTAAATGGACTCATACAATGTACAGATTTTTAAGACTTGCTAAATGTATGAACAAACCTCACTGAAAGGAATGCAGAAAATGTGCTCATGTGAATAACTCTGGAAATTGGTAAAGAATGTAAAACCAAAGGCAAAAAAGAAACACTGTACTTGAGTTGATAAAGTTATTTCCCATGGGAGTAGAGGTTAACAATTCTGAAACCACTATAAATATACACTGGAATTGAAAAATCAAGTAAATGGATGATAGACAGTGAGAGCCAGGTTTCTCACTATTGCATAAGTTATAGACAAGCAAGGGGAGAAGGCTAGAATGATCAGTATGGGAGGGATAAGAGTTGCAGACATCAGTAGGAAACCATGTTTAGTTTAACACAGATATAGATGGATACATTTAGAAATATATAGGTATGTTTACATACTTTTGTTGATATACACACATATATGTCCTTGCTGTGTCAGCTGAAATGGCTTAGAAGCCAACAACACCCCTGTGGCACACCTCACACCCAGATCTTAATCTCTAATACCATTATCCAATGAAAGAAACCAGATCTCCTTAGAAAAAGGGCTGATTCTAGGACTAGGGTAGGAAATATACACTATGAGCCTGGATCATCTTGTAGTGCCAGAAAGTGAAAAAGAACTCCAAAATTAAATAACAAACAAACAAATAAGTGGGAGTAGATTAAGGAGGGACATAGAAGCCAACTGAAAAAAACCTCCCAATGTTCAAAGCTGGAACAATCTGAAGAACAACATAAAGTAGTACTGAATTATAACCCAAAGGATAAAATAAATATGCTTGAATCCATACTGATATAAATGATTGATTAAATTTTAAAATGAGAGAGCTGGAAAACTACTGTTCAGAAGAATTCCAGTAATTTATGTAGATAATCCCCACTTTTTATCTTAACTCTCCTTTAACGTAACTCTCACATGTTAAGAGTAGGCTGTGCATATTGACTTTTTTCCAAAAAATGCAGTATAGAAAAGTGGAAAATAGAGTAACTTAGAGAAACCTAACAAACTAGCACTAGTTCAACAAGGTGATCCAGGTTAACATTAAGAGTGATAAGTTATGTTGATAGTCTACACTGTTAATAAGATGTGATGAGAATATCACTCTGTCTCTCTCATTTTCCTCCCCCAAACCCACAAGCCCAGTTAAATCATAAGAAAAACATCAGACAAATCCCAATTGAGGGACATTCTAGAGAATACTGACCAGTAGTCCTCACAACTGTCAAGATCATCAAACACAAGAAAAGCCTCAGGCATTTTCACAGTTAAGAGGAGCCTACCAGGGGACAAGACAACCAAATGTAATGTGGTATACCAGATGGGATCCTAGAACAAAAAATAACATTAGGTAAAATTTAAGGAAATCTGATTACCGTATATGGACTTTACTTAACAGCAATGTATCAATCTGATTCATTAGTTGTGACTAATACACTATGCTAATGTAGATATTAATAATAGGGGAAACTGTGGGTGGGTGCGGTACGTGGCAACTGTGTGTACTATCCTTGCAACTTTACTGAAAATCAAAAATTACTCTAAATCAAGGTTTGTTTTTTTAAAAAAAGAAAGAAAAGAAAAGAAAACCTCCTCTACCTCTCTCACAGAAACTTCAGGTAAGTCTACATTTCTCCAACATGCATGTGTTGTTTAATATGAATTCCTGAGTTCTGCATACATGGGGACAGGGGAAAAGAGGGTCTCCAGAAGCTCCAGGCAGCTGGGTTTAGAGGCATGATATGTGTAAATAACCACACCAAGACAAGTCTGCACACGTATAAAAGAGAGGAATAGAAAATGTGCCACTAGTTTTCAGAAGGAGAATGAAATACTGCTGGATAGGGATAAAAGTGTATCTTGACACTTAAGGAATCCAAGAAGAAAGAAGTTATTAGAAAGCATTTCAGAAAGAGGGAAGAATACGAGTATAAAGCAGAACAGCATGGGATATGCTCAGAAGACACGGCGTTGTTAGTTTAGAAGAACAACTAGCCAAAAGGGAGTAATAAAAAATAAAGCAAGACATTTTGAAGTCCAAGTATGGAGCATCTTAAAAGTAGTGAAAAGAGAGTTTTCCAGGTGTGAGGGACATCACTCTTCCATACATTTATTAAACACTTAATTTTGCAAACAAGTGTGGCTCAAAACACTGGCTCAAAAATCAGAGCTGTGCTTTGGTAGGATCAATCTGATGATAAAATGTGAAACAACTAGCTGGTTTCAAAGGTTAGTATGAGAAGAGTAGCAAGAGGAAAAAGGACAAAAGCAGCTAAACTGGACATAGCAGGAATGGAGAACAGATATGAGACAAATATTGGATTATCCAGTAGGCAGACTTATCATATGCTTAGGAAACAAACACAAATTATGTTTTATTTGATTTTTTTTTGTGGAATATATCAGAAAGTCACAGGGCTTAAGAATTATTTTATTTGGAATTGCATGTTTGAAGGCAGCCTCATAATCTTTTCAGTTCTCAGACTTTTCTAGAAAATAAAAAGCCTCTAAAGCAAGAGGCAGTGAGAATCAGAACTGCTAGGGATGGACAACAATTTGACTCTTCTGCCTTCCATTCTGCCCTAGCTAAAGAAAATGATAAAGATTTAAAATGGGGTGATTGGAGCATGATATTATTAGCCTTGGTGTGTGCATGTGTCTTCTTGTGGGGGATGGAGGGAGAAAATGATAAATTAGAAAAGGTAAAAATAAAATATCAATTTAATTTTGGTTATTTGACATAGTGATACTACTAGCATTAAATTGATCTTATTCTTATACAAGTTATTCAACTCATGTTTATTCTGTACCAGCTGTTAGAATTATAGAGCTCAACAGTCTCTGTTATATAGAAACTAACTTGAATGTCTCCAGAGAGACATTCAAGAAGGCAGAAAAGTAAGACGTGGAAATAACCTTTCTTCACACAAATACATCAGAAATACATGTACATGTGGAACACTCCTACAGAACACATATTGATGCTGGCAGAAGACCTCAGACTTCCCAAAAGGCAAGAAACTCCCCACATACCTGGGTAGGGCAAAAGAAAAAAGAAAAAAACAGAAACAAAAGAATAGGGATGGGACCTGTGCCACTGGTAAAGAGCTGTGAAGGAGGAAAAGTTTCCACACACTATGAAGTCCATACACTGGCAGAGACGGGGGATGGCAGGGGAGAAGCTTCGGAGCCACATAGGAGAGCACAGCAACAGGGGTGCAGAGAGCAAAGCGGAGAGATTCCTGCACAGAGGATCAGTGCCAACCAGCACTCACCAGCCTGAGAACATTGTCTGCTCACCTGCCAGCCAGGACAGGTGGGGGCTGGGAGCTGAGGCTCAGGATTTGGAGGTCAGATCCCAGGGAGAGGACTGGGATTGGCTGCGTGAACACAGCCAGAAGGGGATTAGTGCACCACAGCTAGCCAGGACGTAGTCCAGGAAAAAGTCTGGACGTACCTAAGAGGCAAGAGACCATTGTTTCGGGGTGCACGAAGAGAGGGGATTCAGAGCATCGCCTAAAGAAGCTCCAGAGAGAGGCGCAAGTGGCGGTTATCAGCACAGACACCAGAGACGGGCACAAAACGCTAAGGTTGCTTCTGCAGCAACCAAGAAGCCTGTGTGAAAGCACAGGTCACTATCCACACCTCCTCTCCCAGGAGGCTGTGGAGCCCGCCACTGCCAGCGTCCCGTGATCCAGGGACAACTTCCCTGGGAGAATACACAGCATACCTCAGGCTGTTGCAACATCATGCCTGTCTCTGCCACCACAGGCTTGCCCCACATTCTGTACCCCTCCCTCCCCACCGCCTAAGTGAGACAGAGTCCCCTAATCAGCAGCTCCTTTAACCCCGTCCTGTTTGAGTGAAGAACAGATGCCCTCAGGTGACCTACATGCAGAAGCAGGGCCAAATCCAAAGTTGAACCCCAGGAGCTGTGTGAACAAAAGAAGATAAAGGGAAATCTCTCCCAGCAGCCTCAGGAGCAGCAGATTAAATCTCAACAATCAACTTGATGTCCCTGCATCTGTGGAATAACTGAATAGACAACGAATCATGCCAAAATTGAGGTGGTGGACTTTGGGGGCAAAGATATATGTATTTTTTTCATTTTTCTCTTTTTGTGAATGTGTATGTATATGCTTCTTTGTGTGATTTTGTCTGTATAACTTTGCTTTTACCATTTGTCCTAGGGTTCTGTCTGTCCTTTTTGTTTTAGTATAGTTTTTAGCACTTGTTATCATTGCTGGACTTGCTTTTTGGTTTGGTTTCTCTCTTCTTTCTTTCCTTTTCTTTTTTATTATGTTATGATTTTTTTAATTTTTAATAATTATTTTTTATTTAAATAACTTTATTTTTTCTTTCTTTCTTTCTTTCTTTCTTTCTTTCTTTCTTTCTTTCTTTCTTTTTTTCTCCCTTTTCTTCTGAGCTGTGTGGCTGAGAGGGTCTCAGTGCTCCAGCCAGGTATCAGGCCTGTGCCTCTGAGGTGGGAGAGCTGAGTTCAGGTCACTGGTCCACCAGAGACCTCCTGGCTCCCCGTAATATCAAATGGTGAAAGCTCTCTGAGAGATCTCCATCTCAAGGCTAAGACCCAGCTCCACTGAACAACTAGCAAGCTACAGTGCTGGACACCCTATGCCAGACAACTAGCAAGACAGGAACACAATGCCACCCATTAGCAGAGAAGCTTCTTAAAATCATAACAAGGTCAGAGACAGCCCAAAACATACCACCAGACACAGTCCTGCCCACCAGAAAGAAAAGATCCAGCCTCATCCACCAGAACACAGGCACCAGTCCCCTCCACCAGGAAGCTTACACAACCCACTGAACCAGCATTAGCTACTGGGGCAGACATCAAAAACAACGGGAACTATGAACCTGGAAAAGGAAACCCCAAACACAGTAAGTTAAGCAAAACGAGAAGACAGAGAAACACACAGCAGATGAAGGAGCAAGGTAAAAACACAACAGACCAAACAAATGAAGAGGAAGTAGGCAGTCTACCGGAAAAGGAATTCAGAGTAATGATAGTAAAGATGATCCAAAATCTTGGAAATAGAATGGAGAAAATACAAGAAACATTTAACAAGGACCTAGAAGAACTAAAGAGCAAACAAACAATGATGAACAACACAATAAATGAAATTAAAAATTCTCTAGAAGGAATCAATAGCAGAATAAGTGAGGCAGAAGAACGGATAAGTGACCTGGAAGATAAAATAGTGGAAATAATTACTTCAGAGCAGAATAAAGAAAAAAGAATGATAAGAATTAAGGACACTCTCAGAGACCTCTGGGACAACATTCAATGCACCAACATTCGAATTATAGGGGTCCCAGAAGAAGAAGAGAAAAAGAAAGGCACTGAGAAAATACTTAAAGACATTATAGTTGAAAACTTCCCTAATATGGGAAAGGAAATAGTCAATCAAGTGCAGGAGGTGCAGAGAGCCCCATACAGGATAGAGAAACATTCTAAACACATATTAATCAAACTATCAAAAATTAAATATAGAGAAAAAATATTAAAAGCAGCAAAGGAAAAACAAGAAATAACATACAAGGGAATCCCCATAAGTTTAACAGCTGATCTTTCAGCAGAAACTCTGCAAGCCAGAAGGGAGTGGCAGGACATATTTAAAGTGATGAAAGGGAAAAAACTACAACCAACATTATTCTAAACAGCAAGGATCTCATTCAGATTTGACAGAGAAATTAAAACATTTACAGATGAGCAAAAGCTAAGAGAATTCAGCACCACAAAACCAGCTTTATAATAAATGCTAAAGAAACTTCTCTAGGCAGGAAACACAAGAGAAGGAAAAGGCCTACAATAGCAATCACAAAAAAATTAATAAAATGGTAATAAGAACATACATATCGATAACTACCTTAAATGTAAATGGATGAAATGCTCCAACCAAAAGTCATAGACTGACTGAATGGATACAAATACAAGACCCATATATATGCTGTCTACAAGAGACCCACTTCAGACCTAGGGACACATACATGAAAGTGAGGGGATGAAAAAAGATATTCTATGCAGACAGTAAACAAAAGAAAACTAGAGTAGCAATTCTCATAACAGACAAAATAGACTTTAAAATAAAGGCTATTACAAGAGACAAAGAAGGACACTACATAATGATCAAGGGATCAATCCATGAAGAAGGTATAACAATTGTAAATATTTATGCACCCAAAATAGGAGCACCTCAATATATAAGGCAAATGGTAAGAGACATAAAAGGGGAAATCAACAGTAACAAAATCATAGTATAAGGGATTTTAACACCCCACTTTCACCAATGGACAGATCATCTGAAATGAAAATAAATAAGGAAACACAGCTTTAAATGATACATTAAACAAGATGGACTCAATTGATAATTATAGGACATTCCATCCAAAAACAACAGAATACAGTTTCTTCTCAAGTGCTCATGGAAGATTCTCCAGGATAGATCACATCCTGGGTCACAAATCAAGCCTTGGTAAATTTAAGATAATCAAAATCGTATCAATTACCTTTTCTGATGACAACGCTATGAGACTACATATGAATTACAGGAAAAAAATCTGTAAATAATACAAATGCATGGAGGCTAAACAATACACTACTTAATAACCAAGAGATCACTGAAGAAATCAAAAAATATTTAGAAACAAATGACAGTAAAAACACAACGACCCAAAACCTATGGGATGTAGCAAAAGCAGTTCTAAGAGGGAAGTTTATAGCAATACAATCCTACCTCAAGAAACAAGAAACATCTTAAACAAAAAACCTAACCTTACACATAAAGTAATTAGAGAAAGAAGAACAAGAAACCTCCAAAGTTAGCAGAAGGAAAGAAATCATAAAGATCCGATCAGAAATAAATGAAAAAGAAGTGAAGGAAACAATAGCAAAGATCAATAAAACTAAAAGCTGGTTCTTTGAGAAGATAAACAAAATTGATAAACCATTAGCCAGAATCATCAAAAAAAAAAAAAAAGGAGAAGGCTCAGATCAATAGAATTAGAAATGAAAAAGGAGAAGTAACAACTGACACTGCAGAAATACAAAGGATCATGAGAGATTATTACAAGGAACTATATGCCAATAAAATGGATAACCTGGAAGAAATGGACAAATTCTTAGAAAAGCACAACCTTTTGACATTGAACCAGGAAGAAATACAAAGTATAAACATACCAATCACAAGCATTTAAACTGAGACTGTGATTAAAAAAATTCCAACAAAAGCCCAGGACCAGACAGCTTCTCAGGCGAATTCATAAAATGTTTAGAGAAGAGTTAACGCCTATCCTTCTGAAAATCTTCCAAAATATAGCAGAGTGTGGGAAACTCCTAGATACATACTATGAGGCCAACATCACCCTGATACCAAAACCAGACAAAGATGTCACAAAGAAAGAGAACTACAGGCTGATATCACTGATGAACATAGATGTAAAACTCCTCAACAAAAATACCAGCAAACAGTACATTAACAGGATCATACATCACAATCAAGTGGGGTTTATCCCAGAAATGCAAGGATTCTTCAATATATACAAATCAACCAATGTGATATACCACTTTAAAAAATTGAAGGATAAAACCATATGATCATCTCAATAGATGCAGAAAAAGCTTTCAACAAAATTCAACACCCATTTATGATAAATACCCTTCGGAAAGTAGGCATAGAGGGAACCTACCTCAACATAATAAAGGCCATATATGACAAGCCCACAACCAACATCTTTCTCAATGGTGAAAAACTGAAACCATTCCCTCTAAGATAAGGAACAAGACAAGGGTTCCCCTCTCACCACTATTATTCAACTTAGTTTTGGAAGTTTTAGCCACAGAAATCACAGAAGAAAAAGGAATAAAAGGAATCCAAATTGGAAAAGAAGAAGTAAAGCTGTCACTGTTTGCAGGTAAAATTATACTCTACATACAGAATCATAAGGCTCTACCAGAAAACTACTAGAGCTAATCAATGAATTTGGTAAAGTAGCAGGATACAAAATTAATGCACAGGAATCTCTTGCTTTCCTATACACTAATGATGAAAAATCTGAAAGAGAAATTAAGGAAACACTACCATTTACCACTGAAAGAAAAGAATAAAATACCTAGGAATAAACCTATCTAAGGAGACAAAAGACCTGTATGCAGACAACTCTAAGACACTGATGAAAAAATCTAAAGATGATACAAACAGATGGAGAGATATACCATGTTCTTGGATTGGAAGGATCAACATTATGAAAATGACTATACCACCCAAAGCCATCGACAGATTCAATTCCATCCCTATCAAACTACCACTGGCATTTTTCACAGAACTAGAACAAAAACTTTCCAAATTTGTATGCAAACACAAGAGAACCCAAATAGCCAAAGCAATCAAGAAAAAGAAAAATGGAGCTGGAGGAATCAGGCTCCTGGACTTCAGACTATACTACAAAGCTACAGTAATCAAGACAGTATGGTATTGGCAGAGAAACAGAAATATAGATCAATGGAAGAGAATAGAAAGGCCAGAGATAAGCCCACAAACATATGGTCACCTTATTTTTGACAAAGGTGGCAAGAATATACAATGGAGAAAAGACAGCCTCTTCAATAAGTAATGCTGGGAAAACTGGACAGCTACATGTAAAAGAATGAAATTAGTACACTCTCTAATGCCATACACAAAAATAAACTCAAAATGGATTAAAGGCCTTAATGTAAGGCCAGACACTATAAAATTCTTAAAGGGAAACCTAGGCAGAACTCTCTATGACATAAATCACAGCAAGATCCTTTTTGACCCACCTCCTAGAGAAATGGAAATAAAAACACAAATAAACAAATGGGACCTAATGAAAACTTAAAAGCTTTTGCATCACAAAGGAAACCATAAACAGGATGAAAAGGCAACCCTCAGAATGGGAGAAAATATTTGCAAATGAAGCAACTAACAAAGGATTAATCTCCAAAATTTACAAGCAGTTCATGCAGCTCAATATCAAAAATCAAATAATCCAAGCCAAAAATGGGCAGAAACCCTAAATAAACATTTTTCCACAGAAGATTTACAGATTGCCAATAAACACATGAAATAATGCTCAACATCACTAATCATTAGAGAAATGCAAATCAAAACTACAATGAGGTATCACCTCACACCAGTCAGAATGGCCATCATCAAAAAATCTACAAACAATAAATGCTGGAGAGGGTGTGGAGAAAAGGGAACCATCTTCCACTGTTGGTGGGAATGTAAATTGATACAGCCACTATGGAGAACAGTATGGAAGTGTCTTAAAGAAACTAAAAAATAGAACTACCATACGACTCAGCATTCCCACTACTTGGCATATACCCTGAGAAAGCCATAATCAAAAAGTGTCATGTACCACAATGTTCATTGTAGCTCTATTTACAATAGCCAGGACATGGAAGCAACCTAAGTGTCCATCAACAGATGAATGGAAAAAGAAGATGTGGCACATTTTTACAAAGAAATATTACTCAGCTGTAAAAAGAAATGAAATTGAGTTATTTGTAGTGAGGTGGATGGACCTAGAGTCTGTCATACAGAATGAAGTAAGTCAAAAAGAGAAAAACAAACACCATACGCTAACACTTATATATAGAATAATAAAAAAAAAGGTTATGAAGAACCTATGGGCGGTACAGGAATAAAGATGCTGATGTAGAGAATGGACTTGAAGACGTGGGGAGGGGGAAGGGTAACCTGGGACGAAGTCAGAGAGTGGCATGGACTTATATATACTACCAATTGTAAAATAGATAGGTAGCAGGATGCAGCTGCTTAGCACAGGAAGATCAGCACAGTGCTATTCAACCACCGAGAGGGGAGGGTGGGAGGGAGATGCAAGAGGGAGGACATATGGTGATATATGTATATGTATAGCTGATTCACTTTGTCATAAAGCAGAAACTAACACACCATTGTAAAACAATTATTCTCCAATAAAGATGTTAAAAAAAAAAAGAATTGGTATTTTTAGCTATTGATTCTAAAAAAAAAAAAGAAACTAACAGTCCATAAAGGAAGGTAAATACATGTGAAACATTTTCTGGTAGATTGAGAAATCCTATAATGTAAGTTATGAGCAATGTCTCATAGAGGAAGTAAGGATAATCAGTTAAAACCATATTCAGAGATATCAGTGAAGGTTTGTCTGAGATGATTATATTTAAGCTGAGCCCTGAACGACATACAAGTGTTGTCATGTAAATGGTGTTAGAAAGGACATTGAAGGTCTCAAGAATGGCAGGTACACAGTTGTACAGCCAAGTCCATTGCCTTACCAGACAAGTCATGCCTAGCACACAGGCTGCTGCTACTCTTAAGGAGATAAAATGTTGGAGAGAACTAGCACAATGCCTGGCTGGAGCAGGTGCTGGATTGAATTTCCTTGCTTCCTTTCTCAGTATTAGTTTAAAAAGCTGTGTAGCATAGCACTTAAGAGACTGTATACTTGAGTCCAACTCCTACCCACCAATTCCTAACTATGAGATTCTAAATAAGTTGCTTAACTTTCAATATGTTCATCAGTATATTGGGAAGTATAATATTATTTATTTCATAAAATGCTGATGGAGATCAAATATATGAATACATGCAGTAAGCTTAGAACAGAGTTTGGCACATAGTAGGATAATAAATATTATTACTGTTTTTAATATGTGGAATTTTCAATCTATAATTTTAAGGATGTTATAATCCTAAATTTATTAAGTGAATTGCTTCTTAGATTTGCCAGGTACAAACATAGCTGGAAAGATTTAGAGTAAACAGAATAATGGCTTCCTGTCTGTAATGGTTGTGAAATAGTAAAACGTCATCAAAAGGGACTTTAGGTTGTCTTCCCCAGGATTACAAAAGAATAAATTCAACTTTTCTGGAAGGAGTAAGAATGATGTGTTGAATAAGCAGGTTAAATGAGTTAACATCTTAAATCCTTTCTATACTCATGATCTTATTATTTAGAAAATGCAAAAAAATATTTAGTACAAAATCAAAAGTAAATGGAAAATCTCTTATTTGGTCTGCAGCTGTTTTTTATCATTTGTGAAGACGTAAAACTATGTGTTTCCAGAATGTACCAGTATGATAATAAAAGGCTCTGTCAGTAAACACCCCCACCTATGCCACCCCATGCTTGTGCAACTGTTGAACAAAGGAGCCGTATATCCCCATATCCTCCAGGGCAGAAATCTTGTCCTGTGGTTGCTTCAGAAAAGTAAAGCTTGGGGAAATTTCCAAAGGTAAATGGATGGGGGACAATCCCAGACTCCTCTAAGTTCTTGGAAAAAGGAATGGGCAAAGTGCCCATTATGGAGAATAATAAGAGCTACAGGGAAAAGAGAACAATGGTTTTTAAAGTGCCATAATTTTTTTTTTTTTCTGTTCGTGGGCCTCTCACTGTTGTGGCCTCTCCCGTTGCAGAGCACAGGCTCCGGACGCACAGGCTCAGCAGCCATGGCTCACAGGTCTAGCCGCTCCACGGCATGTGGGATCTTCTTGGACCGGGGCACGAACCCCTGTCCTCTGCATCAGCAGGCAGACTCTCAACCACTACGCCACCAGGGAAGTCCAAAGTGCCATAATTTTTAATGAGGGTTTGTTTCCCCAACAAAAATGCTTATTGATACTGTCATTTTAAATGGTTCTACCTTGCCTCGAAATTAACACCTCATTGCTATAAGCAAGTAATCAATTCCTCTCTTGGCTGCTACCGTTTTTTGGCTAGAAAATGTTTCCTTGTGTTGAAAAGTAAGAATAATAGTACAAACTTACATCAGTAACAACGTTTCTTTGTAAAATGAGACATTTAAAGTATCTTATAAATAGATGACATAAATGGAAATAAAAATATTCCCAGAGCAGTCAGTTCAGTCACAATCAGATAGTGCATGAGTTCTACTCACAGAGGTCCCTACTGTGTTACAAAACCATTACAATAAAACTAGAAAATCAAAAACAATAAAGTTATGCAGAGGGAAAGAAACCAAACAAAAATAATACAATGGATACATTTTTATAAATCTCTAGAAAATATAAATTAATTGATAGTGCTTAGTGGTTGATGAGAAGGGGGTTTCCTAAAGGAATGAGAAGAAGGTCAAGTGTCAGGGGAATAATTTAAAGGAGTGACAGATATTTTCATTATATTGATTGTTGTGATGGTTTCATGGGTATGTCCATACGTCAAAATTTACTCCAAATATGTGGAATTTATACTTAGATAAAGATGTTTTTAAAGAGCCCATAATGTAATCTACAACATAGAAACATATCACATTATATCACTGTGGTGTAAAAGTACACTTTATACTAGCAACATAAAAGAAATAGTAAGGGAGAAGAGAAATAGGAATGATTTATTTTACATGAATGACAATGAATGAGAGGCATTTGAATGCATTATGACTCACATATGTACAGTTTACCTAAAAGGTGATCAAACCACTACAAGGCAACGTCTGTTTATTTTGATAAAGGCAACCTACAGTAATGAATGCACCATTTTTTAATGCAAGAAAGATCAAGTAGACAAAAATAATAATAATATTAAAGATGTAACAACATAATCAGTAAGGTAGAACTTATAGCTAGACATTAAGAGGCACATTTTCCCCCAAGTGCTCATGAAACATTCACAAAAATTTATTATATATTAAGTTATAAGGAAAAAGTTAGTAAATTAGAAAATGTAGAGCTATTACAAATAATAATCTCTGACCACAATGCAACAACAGTAGAAATTATAGACAAAATTGAAAAAAAAAGCCTCATTCTTTTGGAAATTTAAAACTATTTTCCTAAATAATTGTTGGGTGAAAGGAGAAATATGAACTGAAATCACAAAATTTCTAAAAAATATCAATATTGAAACACAATCATAATGTATAGAAAATATTTCAATAGATGAGCATAGGAAAATTCATAGCCCTAAATATTTTTTATAAATAAAAAATTTTTAAGTTATAATAAATAAATTGAATTCCTAGCTCAAAAACTAGAAAAATAATAAACTAAAAAGTAGCAAAAGGAAGGAAATAATAAAGATAAAAGCAGAGATACCAATAGAAATAAAAAGATCTACTATTTCAAAATCCTGTTATTTAAAAAATATAAAGAATTAACCAAATAGACAAACCACCAGCTAATTTGTTCATGAAAAAAGGATAAAAGCACAAATATAAAAATAAGAAATGACAAAGGGGAAAAATGATTAAAATAAGAGATTATTTAAAAATCATAAGAAATTAAAGACCTACATACAAATGAATTTGAAAAGCTGCACGAAAAGGATAATTTTCTACAGAAAATTTCTAGCAAAATTTCAATTGCCAAATTTGACAAATTAGAGATAGAATGCTTAAACTGATCAATTTTTGTAGAAGAAATAGAGTACATTATCAGTCACCCCAAAGAGCACCAGGGATCAAATGATTTCAATGGGAGATTCTTTAAAGGAGGATTCTACAAAACTTTCAAAGACTAGATGTTCCAAAAGTGTGATACATTGCTTAAGAGCATTGGAAAAGAATGTTAAGAAGAAAGAAAAACATTGATAACTAGATCTGATAGAGATAGTACAAAAACGAAAACTATACACCAATACCACTGAAGAAGAATTATACAAAAGTACTAAATAATTTAATAAACAGAATCCAAACCACAATAAAAATAAAATAGAAGTGTGGCCAAGATAGTGGAGTAGGAAAACCCTGAACTCACCTCCTCTTATGGGCACACTAATATTACAACTATTTACAGAGCAACTATCTATGAGAACAACCTGAAGAGTAGCAGAAATGATGTTCCACAAACAGAGATATAAAAAGGAAACCACAATGAGATGGGTAGAAGGGGCAGAGATGCAGTACAGTCAGGAACCACACCCTAGGTAGGCAACTCACAAATGGGAGGACAATCACAACTGCATGGGTTCTCCCCAAGAAGTGATGGGTCCTAGTCACACATCAGGCTCTCAAGCCTGGGGGTTCTACACCAAGAAAATGAGCTCCCATAATGTCTGGCTTTAAAGACCAGGAGGACTTGCATACAGGAGTCCCAGAGAGTTGTAGGAGCAGAAACTCTCTTCTTGAAGAGTGTTTGTGAAGTCTCAGTTGTTCCAAGTCCCAGCATGAAGACAGTGATTTAAAATGAACCTGGGTCAGATCCAACTGCTGATCTTTGAAAGTCTCCTAGAGAGGCAGGAGGTAACTGGGGACATAGATGCTGGGGTCAGCTATTTTTTGGAGGTTGTTCTACCACAAGGACACTGGTGCTAGCAAGTGACATTTTGAAATCCTCCCTCTAGTCTACTAGTCCTGAGGACATACTTATCCACCAGTGGCCGGCACCATCCTGGGCCCATGATAGCTAGCCACCTGGGGATGCAACCCTGCCCAACCGTGACACTGAACCACCCCAGGATCTCCCAAACTTCATGGCCAGCTATCCCACAACCACTACATGAAGCATGTTCTTAAAACAACCAGGCCAGTGTCTAGGCCCACATATGCCCTAAAAGGGCCCACACAGCCCATATAGGAGGAAACCTTCAATCATATAGCTCTGGTGACCAGAGAGGAGTGTGCTGCTGAGCTCCACATGAAGTCTCCTACATAGTCACTTCTCTAAGATACAGAAACATAAATGACCTATTAGATAGAAAGAAACACAGAGATTTGGTCAAAATGAGGAGACAGAAGAATATGTTCCAAACAAAGGAGTAAGAAAAAAGCCCAGAAAAAGAAATAAACAAAGTGGAGATAAACAATCACTTGATAAAGAGTTCAAGGTAATGATCATAAACATGCTCAATGACCTTAGGAGAAGAATGGATGAAAACAGTCAGAATTTTAACAAAGAGTTGGAAAATATAAAGATAACCAAAAAGAGATGAATAATAAAATTAATTAAAAATACACACACAAAAAAATAAACAGAACATTAGATGGTACCAAAGAAATGAATCAGTGAACTGGAAGACAGGTTACGGGAAATCACTCAAGCCAGATGGAGAAAAGAAAAAAAGGAATTTTAAAATAAGGATAGTTGAAGAGACTGCTGAGACAACATTGGGACAACATCAAGCAAAGTAACATTAGCATTATAGGGGTTCCAGAAGAATAGAGAGAGAAAGGGGCAGAGAACTTATTTGAAGAAATAAATAAATTAGAAAATTTCCTAATCTGGGAAAAGAAACAGAAATCCAGGCCCACGAAGCACAGAGAGCTCCAAACAAGATGAACACTAGGAGGTTCACATTAAAACACATTATAATTAAAATGTCAAAACTTAAAGAAAGAATTTTAAAAGCAACAAGAGAATAGCAACTAGTTATATACAAGGGAACTACCATAGAGCTATCAGCTGACTTTTCAGCAGAAGTTTTACAGTCCAGAAGGTAGTGGCATGACATATTCAAAATAATGAAAGGAAGAAAAAACCTATGACCAAGAATACTTTATCCACCAAGGATATTTTTCAGATTTGAAGGAGAGGTGAAGGGTTTTGCAGACAAGCAAAAGCTAAAAGAGTTCAGTACCATTAAACTGGCTTTAAAAGAAATGATAAAGAGACTTCTCTAAGTGGAAAAGAGAAGGCCACAACTAGAACTAAGAAAAATCACAAAAGTAAAGTCTTATTGGTAAAGATAAACATATAGTAAAGATAGCAGATCAACCACTTATGAAGCTATCAGAAAGGTTAAAAGACAAAAGTAGTAAAAATCCTCTATATCCACAATAAGTAGTTAAGAGATACACAAAACAAAAATATGCAAAATAAGATTTCATAGAAATTAAGTGGGGGGGATGAGTAAAAATGCAAGGTTCTTCAAATTCATTTGAACTTAAGAGATCATTAACTTGTTATATATGAACCTCATGGTAACTACAAAACAAAAACTTATAATATATACACACAATAAAGGAGAAAGGAATCCAAGAATAACACTAAATATAGTCATCAAATAACAAGGGAAGAGAACAAAAGAAGAATAAAGAAAAAAAACAGCTACAAAAATAATCAGAAAACAATTAACAAAATTGCAATAAGTAGATAACTATCAATAATTATTTTAAAAGTTAATAGACCTAATGTTGCAGTCAAAAATCCACTTCACAGAGTGGCTGAATGGGTTAGAAAAAAACAAGACTCATATATATGCTGCCTACAAAAGACTTTTCAGAAATAAAGACACTCACAAACTGAAAGTGAGGAAATGAAATGAGGAAATGAAAGTAAGCAAATGAAAATGAAAAGAAAGGTGAGGTAGCAATATTTATATGAGACAAAATAGACTTTAAAACAAAGACTGTAATAAGACACAAAGAAGGAAATTACATAATGATAAAGGGATCAATCCAATGAGAAGATATAACAACTTTAAATATATATGCACCTAACATAGAAGCACCTAAATACATAAAGCAAATATTAACAGAAATAAAGAGAGAAATTAACAGTAACTCAATAATAGTGACAGACCTTAACAACCCACTTACATCAATAGACAGATCATTCAAACAGAAAATCAATAAGGAAAACTGGCCTTAGATGACACATTAGACCAGATAAACTTAATAGATACATAGAGAACATTCCATCCGAAAGCAGCAGAATACACCTTCTTTTCAAGTGCACATGGAACATTCTCCAGAATAGATCACATGCTAGACCACAAAACATGTCTCACTAAACTTAAAAAGATTCAAATCATATCAAACATCTTTTCCGGCCACAATGTCATGAGATCAGAAATCAACAAGAAAAAAATGCAAAACCACAAACACGTGGAGGCTAAACAATATGCTACTAAAAAACAAATTGATCACTGAGAAAATAAAAGCGGCAACCAAAAAATATCTGGATATAAAAAGGAAAAACAATGATCCAAAATCCATGGAATACCACAAAAGTAACTTTAAGAGGGAAGTTTATAGTGATACAATCCTACCTCAGGAAACAAGGAAAATCTCAAAAACAATCTAATCTACACATAAAGGAAGTAGAAAACGAAGAACAAGCATAACTCAAAGTTAGTAGAAAGGAAAAAATTCATAAAGATCAGAGCAGAAATAAATGAAACAAGATAAACAAAATTGGGACAAACCTTTAGCCAGATTCACCAAGAAAAAAAAGAGAGAGGGCCTAATTAAATAAAATAAATAGAAATAAAAGAGAATATACAACCAACACCACAGAAATACAAGAGGTCATAGGAAATTAGTATGAACAATTATATGCCCATAAAATGGACAACCTAGAAGAAATCAATAAATTCTCAAAAAGTTCAATCTACCAACTCTGAATCAGGAAGAAATATAAAATATGAACTGACCAATTACCAATAATGAAATTGAATCAGTAATTAAAACAAAAAAACAAATAAAAGTCGAGGATCAGACAGTTTCATAGGTGAAGTTTACAAAACATTTAAAGAAGAGTTAACACCTATCCTTCCCAAACTATTCCAAAAAACTGTAGAGGAAGGAATACTTCCAAACTCATTCTATGAGGTCAGTCTTACCCTGATACAAAAACTAGGCAAAGACACCACACACACAAAAAAGGAAACTACAAGACAGTATCACTGATTAAAAATAATGTAAAAATTCTCAACAAAATAATAGCAAACCAAAATCAACAATACAGTAAAAGGATCATATACCATGATCAAGTGGGATTTAATCCATGGATATAAGGATGGCTCAATATCCACAAATCAATCAATGTTATACACCACATTAACAAAATGAAGAATAAAAATCATATGATCATCTCAATAGATGCAGAAAAAGCTTTTCACAAAATTCAACATCCATTTGTAAAAATCTCAACAAACTGGGTATAAAGGGAACATATCTCAACATAAAAAGACCATATACACCCCACAACTGGCATCATATTCAATGGTGAAAAGCTAAAAGCATTTACTATAAGATCAGAAATAATACATGGATACCCACTGTTGCCACTATTATTCAACATAGTATTGGAAGTTCTAGCAAGAGCAATTAGACAAGAAAAAGAAGTAAATGTAATCCAAATTATAAAGGAAGAAGTTGCAAATGATATGATACTGTGTATAGAAAATCCTAAAGACACCACCAAAAACTATTAGAACTAATATAGGAATTCAGTAAAGTTACAGGATAGAAAATTAATATACAGAAACCTGCTGTTTGTATACATTAACAATAAACAATCAGAAAGAGAAATTAAGAAAACAATCCCATTTACAATTACATCAAAAAAGAATAAAATACCTAAGAGTATATCTAACCAAGGTGGTAAAAGAACTGTCCCCTGAAAACCATAAGACTGATGAATGAAATTGAAGATGACACACACAAAAAAAATTGTAAAGATAATACTGTGCTCATAGGTTGGAAGAATTAATATTGTTAAAATGATCAGACTACCAAAGGCAATCTACAAATTCAGTCTTTATCAAAGAATCAATGGCATATTTCATAGAATTAGAACAAGTAATTCTAAAATTTGTATGGAAACACAAAAGACCCAGAATAGCCAAAAAATCTTGAGAAAGAAGAAGAAAGCTGAGGGTATCATGCTGCCTGATTTCAAACTATATTACAAAGCTGTAATAATCAAAACAGTCTTGTACTGGCACAAAAATGACACATGTAGATCAATGAAACAGAATAGAGAACCCAAGACCTCACACTTACATGATCAAGTAATCTACAATGAAGGAAGGAAGACTATATAATGGGGAAAAGATAGACTCTTCAATAAATGAAAATTGAACAGCTAAATACAAAAGAATCAATCTAGATTACTTTCTCACATCATATACAAAAATAAACTCAAAATGATTTAAAGATTCAAATGTAAGTCCTGAAACTATAAAACTCCTAGAAGAGAACATAAGCAGTACATTCTTTGACATCAGCCTTAGCAATATTTTTTTGGATATCTCCTCAGGCAACAGAAATAAAAGCAAAAATAAACAAATGGAACTACCCCAAATTAAAAAAAAAACTTTTGTATAGTGAAGGAAACTATCAAAGCAAAAGGAAGCTTACTGATGGGAGAAGATATTTGCAAATATATGTCTGATAAGGGGTTTATATCCAAAACATATAAAGGACTCATACAACTCAATATCGATAAACAAACAACCCAACTAAAAAATAGGCAGGGGACCCAAAAAGACATTTTCCAAAGAAGACAAACAGATGTCCAACAGACACATGAAAAGATGCTCAACATCACTTATAATCAGGAAAATGCAAATCAAAACTACAATGAGATACCACCTCACACCTGTCAGAATGGCTATCATCAAAAAGATAACAAATAACAAGTGTTGGCCAGGTTGTGAAGAAAAGGGAATCCACATGAAATGTTGTTGGGAATATAAATTGGTGCAGTTACTATAGAAAACATTATGGAGGGTCCCCCCAAAATTAAAAATATAATTACCATTTGATCCAGTAATTTCACTTCTGGGTATTCACTTGGAGAAAACAAAAACACTAATTCAAAAAGATATATTCACACTAATGTTCATTGCCACATTATTTGCAATAACTAAGATATGGAAGCAACCTAAGTGTCCATCAATAGATGAATGGATAAAGAAGATCTGGTATGTATATACAATGGAATATTACTCAGCCACAAAAGAGAATGAAATCTTGCCACTTGTCACAACATGAATGGATCTAGAGGGTTTATGCTAAGTGAAATAAATCAGACAGAGAAAGACAAATACCTCATGATCTCACTTATAGGTGGAGTCTAAAAAGCAAAACAAAGAAAACAAAATAAAAACAGACTTATAGATACAGAGAGCATATGGGTAGTTGCCAGAGGAAGGCAGGGCGGGAGGTAGGGAGCAAAAGAGTTTCAGGTGATTAAGAGGTATAAACCTCCAGTTATATAATAAATAAGTCACAGGGATGTGATATACAGCATAAGTAATATGGTCAATAATACTGTAATAACTTTCCATGGGACAAATGGACTAGACTAATCATGGTGATCATTTCATAATGTATACATATGTCAAATCATTATACAGTACAACTGAAACTAATTTAATATTGTACGTGAACTATATTTTAATTTAAAAAAAAGAATAAAATACACCATGATCAAGTGGTATTTATTTGAGCAATATAATGTTGGTTCAATATTAGGGAATCCATTCATATAATATACCACATAATAGATTTAAGAAGAAAAAAATCATATACTTGTCTCTATATATGCTGAAAAAGCCTATAACAATATTCAACACTTTTTCAGATTTCTATTCAAAACACAAAATTATAAAACAATACATAATTTCTTAACATAATAACATATATAGACTTTATTTTTAAGGCCAGCATCTTAATTGAGATGCTAATGGCATTTTGAGTAAGCTTAAGAAAAAGACAAGAATGCCCACTGTTTCCACTATTATTTAACATTATAATAGAGTATAACCTAATGTAATTGGACAAGAGAAATCACAAATTATATGAATTTGTAAAGAAGTAAAAATATCTCTAGAAAATACCAGAGAATCAATGAACAATAAAATGAATTTAAATAATGAACTCAATAAGTTATCAAGATATATATAAAAATCAATAGCTTTCATAGACACAAACAATAACTAACTAGATGGCATAATGATAAAGAAAGCCTCATTTGTAGTAGCAACAAAGATGATTAAATACATAGGAATAAACTTGACAAAAATGTGCAAAACCTACGAGAGGAAACACTCCTGAAAGATACAGAACTATGGTTGAACAAAAGGTAAGACATCCCTGTTGTTGGATAGGACAACTCAACATCATAAATATGTCAGTTTAACACAATCTCAATAAAAATATCAACCAACTTTTTTATGGAGCTAGACAAGGTGATGCTAAAGTGTATAAGGAAAAACAAACATATAGGAATAGCAGGAGCATACTAAGAAATAAAAACTACAAAGGTGGATTCCTGCTGTAAGATATTAAACCATACTATAAGTCTCCATCTCTAAAACAGGGTGGTACTGCCACGAAGATTTTATGTATAGACTAATAGAATAGAATAGAAAGTCCTGAGCTAGATCTAAATAAAGATGGATATAATGAGGGTTGCATCTTAAAACATGGAAACAAAGATGAGCTTCTTAATAAATGTTGCTGGCATAACTGGCAAGCCATGTAGAAAAAAGATAAAGTTAGATCCATATCTAATGCCACACACAAGAATAAACTCCACACTGATCATGAAACTAAATGTAAAAGAAAATTATATATAAACAAATATATAATAGAAAATAATTTAATAAATTAATGTGGAAAAATATGGTGAATTCCTCTGTAAACTCAGTGTAGGAAAAAGATTTCTAATGCTGACTCAAAATCTGGGGGCAAGAAAAGAAAGAATTCATCAATTTGACTATATAAATTTTTTTAATGGCATGGTAAAATAAAGTTAAAGAAAAACTGTCAAATTAGAAGAAAACATTTGCAGCATATATCACAGATAAAAGACTAATATCCATAATACGTAAAGAACCCATAAAATTTGAGAGGTAAAGGACCAAAACTGTGATAGAAAAATGGGAAAGATATATGAACAGACAATTCACAAAACGGATATAAATGGTCTTAAACATATGAAAAAGTGTCAAATCTCTCATAATTTAAGAAACACAAATTACCCTTGTAATATAATTTCTCACCTACCTGATTGGCTAAAATTGAAAAGTCTCACAACACATTCTGTTGGTGAGGCTGAGGGAACTCTCACACATTTCCATGGGAATGCAAACTGCTACAACTCCTTTGGAAGGGAATTTGACAATATCTAAAAAATGTACATATGCACTGACTTTTTGGATCCAGGAATTCCATTCTAAGACTTCACCTTGAACAGATACCAATAACATTATGAAAGTTCATGTGCACATACATAGCAGCATTGTTTACAATTGCAAAATTTTGGAATCAACCAAAATGCTCAAATATAGATATGTTGAATCACTATGATATATCCATATAATTAAGTACTATGCAGCAATGAAAAAGCATGAAGGACTTTTCTATGAGCTGACATGGAATGATTTCTAGGATATGTTGTAAAATAAAGTAAAATACAAAAGAATACTACCTTTCATATGACAAAATGTGGGAAATAAGAAAACACACATGTATCTTCTCATTGTGCAATAAGAAAAACTAGAAGTATAAACCTGGAATGAATGAGATGGGTTACCCCCAGAAGGTGAGTGAGACTAGGATAGAAATGATGAGGATATGGGGGGTGAAATGTGAGGAGACTGAAATTCTATGAGTGTGACTTCTTTTAAAATGCCCTCTTGATATAACCATAATTAAAATCAACAAATGTCAGATTCAATTATTTATTTTAATCACAAAATTATTACCTAGCATAATGTTTGTTATTTCTTAGGTTTCAGATTCCTGAACTAATATAGGCATATTTCATTTTATTGTACTTTGCAAATACTGTGTTTCTTTTAAAAATTGAAGATAATGTGGCAACCCTACATCAAGCAAGTCTGTGCCATTTTTACAACAGCATTTGCTCAATTCGTGTTCGTGTTGCTCAATTACCAAAATCACATTTTGGTAATTCTCTCAATATTTCAAAAATTGTCATTATTATTAAATTTGTTATGGTGATCTGTAATCAGTGATCTTTGATGTTACTGTCACAAGCCTCTGAAGGTTCAGGTGATGGTTAGTGTTTTTTAAGCAATAAGGTATTTAATTAAGGTAGGTACATTGCTTTTCTAGACATAATACTATTTAATACTTAATAGACTATAATATGCTGTAAACATAACCTTTATTTGTACTTGGAAGCCAAAAACTTTGTGACTTGTTTAATTGCAATATTCACTTGAGGACCTGGATCCAAAAGATCCAACAGACCATACAGTTTTGGTTGACAACAGACAGATGGCTTTGGAGGTCAAATAAAGTCCATCCATTTGTTTAAAAATTGGCTAAAATATAGGTCACGTGTCCAGGATCAGAGCTAATGACAAAGGAAAGCAGATGCTTGACGAAGTTACAAGACAAAATATGTTAACTCTGGATCAGATCTTACATGTAATGAAAGGCCATGAAAACCAAACTATTTTTACTATCTTTGATAATATCCTGTTTTAATCTTGTGATTCTATGGAGTTTCATTCTGGGAAATGAGACATTTATTTTTATGTTGCTAGAATTGTGACATTTACATTTATATTTTATTATCATTTAAATTCTTAATCCAGGAAACAACCTAAATGCCTATTTATAGACGAATAGATAAAGAAGATGTGGTACATATATACAATGGAATATAACTCAGCCATAAAAAGGAATGAAATTTGGTCATTTGTAGAGATGTGGATGGACCTAGAGACTGTCATACGGAGTGAAGTAAGCCAGAAAGAGAAAAACAAATATCGTATATTAATGCATATATGTGCAATATACAAAAATGGTTCAGATGAACCAGTTTGCAAGGTAGAAATAGAGACACAGATGTAGAGAACAAATGTAAGGAAACCAAGGGGGGAAAGTGGCAGCAGGGGGGTGGTAGTGTGATGAATTGGGAGATTGGGATTGACATATATACACTAATATGTATAAAGTGGATAACTAATAAGAACCTGCTGTATAAAAAAATAAATTAAATAAAATTCAAAAAATAAATAAATAAATTCTTAATCCAAATTGTCTATATAATAACAAAATACCTGGTAATTGTTTTAAACTCACAGAAAATAGTTAAAATGAGAATAAGCAGAGGTTGCTGGGTCTTATTGCTAATTATATATGCTCTTAGACTTTTAAAAAATACTAATATATATCTAAAACTACTTTCTCCATGCTGAATGGGATAAGAGAAGGTCCAAACCTAGGAAAAATCATAAATTCAAAAAGAAATATGAATGGAAAACAATGGGACCAGAAAAAGTAGTGATAATATCTTTGCTGTGTTAACACAGAGATTTTTATTTTAAGTGAACATAAGTTAAGGAAAATCTATACCAAATCTATGGCAACATATCCAAATCTGAATCACCAGTTCACATGGCTGATTATTTCTGAGATGGACACAGATAATAGATTCATGAGGGGGACTCACATAGGCCAAGCTAGGAGGAAAAGGCCACTAACCTTGCTTTTGCAAGTCTCAGACATAGGTTGACATCATTCATGTCATGTTAAAAATGAATAGCAAATGTTATAAGGTACCCAGGCAACAGGTTTGTATTTCATGAAAGCACAGACTCAGCCACAGAATATATCTATTGGCCCTCTAGTCTGATAATCTCCTAGGTAAAGCTACCACTCAGATGATCTGTTTTCTGAGGAACTGTGAATGCTGGAGTTCTTTGTCTTACATCCTTAATTCTTCCATCCTTTTTACATAGCTAAAAGGCAATGTAACTCTAAGAATTTTAATGTTTCTTTCCCTCTAGGTTATATTTTTCTTCCTACAATCCAATTACAGGCAATCATCAACTATTTTTCTCTCTTCTTGTAATTTACACCATCTTTGACCTTGTAAATAATGTAATACTGTAAAATAGAGCCTCTAGCAACCCAGAAAACAGCCACCAAGGAAGTTAATGTATACCTAAGCCAGTTTAAAATGAGAGAGTAAGCCAAAATGGCTATCAAGTAGGCAACCCATGTCTAATAGTCAGTACTTGTCTACATTTATTTTATTTTCACTTCTGAGTTATCTAATTTTGACAACTGATTAGAAACAGTAAATTACATGGTCTGATATTTTTTTATCTTCTAAATTTATTTATTTTTTGGCTGTGTTGGGTCTTTGTTGCTGTGTGAGGGCTTTCTCTAGTTGCAGCGAGTGGGGGCTACTCTTCATTGCAGTGCCTGAGCTTCTCATTGCAGTGGTTTCTCTTGTTGCAGAGCATGGGCTGTAGGCATGTGGGCTACAGTAGTTGTGGCATGTGGGCTCAGTAGTTGTGGCTTGTGGGCTCTAGAGTGCAGGCTCAGTAGTTGAGTCACATGGGCTTAGTTGCTCTGTGGCATGTGGAATCTTCCCAGGCAAGGGCTCAAACCTGTGACCCCTGCATTGGCAGGTGGATTCTTAACCACTACATGACCAGGGAAGCCCCCATAGTCTGATATTTTGAAGAAACAGATAGACTAGAGCAGATCTGGCAACAACAAACATGCTTGATGCTGAAAGGGGCAAAGACTGGTACAGATCTGAATACCAAACCCTCACACCAGCAAGTCTATGGCACAAACTAAATACCATTTTTTAACTGATGTATACAGTAAAATCATAAGATCTGAAAATTGGGAAGGATCCTAGCAATCTAGTCATGTCTCCTTCCCATTGTAGGAATCTCTCCTACATTATCCTACGGTGATGATCTGATCACTGTGTGAATACAAGGACTACATCATTGCCTTACAAGGATGCCCATTCCCTTTTAAAAAATCATTTTTTAGAAAGCTCATTCTTGAAAAGTCAAGAACTCCTTCCCTGTAACTTCTATTTATTGATTTTAATTCATTTATTCAACCAGCACTTATAAAGTAATTACTCTATTTAATAGACACTATTTTCATAAATATAAAACACATCTGCCCTTTATCCATGTAGAGAGACAAACACATGAACAAGAATAAAAATAAAGCAACAGAGTAAGTGGCCAAGACGGGGGAGTAGGGAGACCCTGAGCTCACCTCCTCCCACAGGCACATCCAAAATTACAACTATATACAGAGAAACTATTGATGAGAAAGACTGGAAGACTAGCAGAAAAGATCTTCTACAACTAAAAATATAATGAAGGAACCACAATGAGATGAGTAGATGGGTGGAAACACAGTATAGTTGAGACTCACACCCCTAGTAGGTGACCCACAAACAGAAGGATAATTACAATTGCAGAGGTTCTCCATAAGGAGTGAGGGGTCTCAGTTCCACATCATGTTCCCTAGCCTAGAGGTCCTGCAGTGGAAAGAAGAGCACCCAGAATGTTTGGCTTTGAAGGCCATGGGGGCTTATTTTGGGGAGAGCCAGAGGACTGTGGAAATATAAACTCCACTCTTAAAGAGCACACACAAAATCTCACACACTCTGGAACATAGGGCAGAAGCAGTTATTTGAAAGGAGCCTGGGTTAGACACATTTGTTACCCTGGAGAGCCTCCTGTAGAGGCAGGAGGTAACTGGGACTCATCCTAGAGACATAGACACTGGTTGCAGTCACTTTAGGGGGCTCATTCTGCCATGAGGACACCGGTGCTGGCAAAGGACATTTGGAATCCTCCCTCTAGCTTATTAGCACTGGGACCCAGGTCCACCCACCAACCTGTAGGCACCAGTACTAAGATGCCTCAGGCCAAGCAACTAATCAGGCAGGGACACAGCCCCAACCACCAGCAGCACTGCTGCATTAAGACTATCTGAGCCCATAGCCACCGTGGGACAGGTCCTACCCACCAGACGGCTGACACACCAGTGCAACCATACTAGCCTGAGGCCACACCCCCCATGCCTCACAGCCAGAAATAGGGACCCAGCACCACCCACCAGTAGACCAAGATCAACTCTGAAAAACTCAGGGTCCTGAAGCCAGAGACCCTGGGACCCAGCTCTGCCCACCAGTGGGCAGGCACCAGCCCTAGGACTCACTGAGCCCTGGCACCACCCATTAGTGGGCCAGTACACCAATGCCAGATACCCAGGGCCCTGCAGCCAGGGACTCTGGGACCAAGCTCCACCCACCAGTGGGCCCACACTAGCCTCAAGAACTGGCTTCAACCACCAGTGGGTGGACACCAGCCCAAGGACAACTGTGACCCTGAAGCTTGTGATGTTATGATGCAGCTCACCCACCAGCAGACCAATGTCAGCACTGAGACACCTTGGGCACTTCAGCCAGCCACCTCAGGAACCTGCCCCACCCACCAGAAGGTTGACGCCAGTTTTGGACCCCCCAGAACCCCAGCCAACTGTGTCATGAACAGGTCCTGTCCAGCAGTGAGAAAACTCCAGCTCTGGGACCCTTAGGGCCCTGTAGCCAGAGACCCCAGGACCTGGCTTCACTCACCAGTGAATTAGCACTAGCCACTGGACCCCCAGGGACCAGGCCCCACCTACCAGCAGGCTGACACCAGCTTTGGGAAACCCCAGACACTGCATCCAGCCACGTCAGGAACTGACTCCACCCACTAGCAGGACAACACTATATCCAAGATTATTGGGCCCATAACCACCCACCCCGGAACCCAGCTCCACATACCAGTAGGCCAGCACTAGCCGTGGAACCACCTAGGGCTTTGCAAACAGCCACATCACTACCAGGCCCTGCCCACCTGCAGAAGGCAGTTTTCCCAAAAGACAGGGCCTAGCAACCAAACTGGACAGACCACCTACAGTAGTCAGCCTGCAAAAACAGAAGGATGCATAGAGCTCAATAAGGGGCACACCTAACAATATATAGAACTGGTGATCAGAGAGTAGTGTGCTGCTGGGACAGATAGGACATCTCCTACAAAAAGCAACTTCTCCAAGGTCAGAAAACATAGCCAACCTACCAAATACATAGAAATAAAAATAACAAATTAGGCAAATAGAGGTAACAGAGGAATATATTCCAAATGAAAGAACAATAGAAAAAACAACAAAGTGAAGTGGAGATATGCAACCTCCCCAATAAAGCTTAAAGGTAATGATCATAAAGATTCTCAGACAATTCAGGAGAAGATTGGATGAACAGAGTAAGAAGGTAGAAGATTTTTAGCAAAGAGTTAGAAAATATAAAGAACAGAGATGAAGAATACCGTAACTGAAATAAAAAAACACACTAGAAGGAATCAACAGTAATTAGAAGAATGGATTCGGTAGCTGGATGACAGAGTAGTGAAATTCACTGAAACTGAGCAGAAAAAATAATAAAAAGAAATGAGGACAGTTAAAGAGACCTCTGGGACAACATCAAGCATACTAACATTCACATTTTAAGGGTCCCAGAAGAAGAGAGAAAGGGACAGAGAACTTATTTGAAGAAATAAGGGCTGAAAATATCCCTAACCTGGAAAAGGAAACAGACATCCAGGTCCAGGAAACACAGAGAGTTCCAAACAAGATGAACCAAAATAGGTTCACACAAAGGCACATTAAAATAACAATGTCAAAAATTAAACATAAAGAGAAAATATTAAAATAAGCAAGGGAAAGGAAACTAGTTACGTAAAAGAGACTTCCCATAAGGCTATCAGCTGACTTTTTGGCAGAAACTATACAAGCTACAGGGAGTGGCATGATAAATTAAAGTGATGAAGGAGAAAACCCTACAACCAAGAATACTCTACCCGGCAAGACTGTCATTCAGATTTGATGAAGAGATGAAAAGTTTTAAAGACAGGCAAAAACTAAAAGAGTTAAACACCACCAAAACAGCTTTACAAGAAATGTTAAAGGGACTTCCCCAAGTTAAAAAGACCACTAGATATATAAAAATTGAGAAAGAAAAAAATCTCATTGGTAAAGGAAAATACATAATGAAGGTAGTAAATCAACAATAACATATAAAGCTAGTTGGGAGGTTTAAAGACCAAAGTAGTAAAATCATCTAAACCACCATAAGTAGTTAAGGGATATTTTTTAAAAGTTGTAAAATATGAAACATTAAATGTGGGGTGGGAGATGCAGGACTGTTAGAATGCATTTGAACTTAAGAAATGAACAACCCCAAATAATCACATATACATATAGAGATTTCTATATATAAACCTCATAGTAACCACAAACCAAAAACCTATAATAGATACACACTCAATAAAAGAGAAAGGAATCCAAAGATAACACTAATGATAGTTATCAGATCACAAAGGAAGAGAACAAAAGAAGAATAAAGGAGCAAAAAACAACCACAAAACGATCAGAAAACAATTAACAAAATGGCACTAAGTAGATAAATATTAATAATTACTTTGAAAGTTGATGGACTGAATGCTCCAGTCAAAAATCCACTCCACATAGAGTCACTGAATGGATAAAAAAACAAGACCCATATATATGCTGTCTACAAAAGACTCACTTCAGAAATAAAGACACCTGCAAATTGAAAGTGAGGTGTTGGGAAAAGTTATTCCATGCAAATGAAAATGAAAAGAAAGATGAGGTATCAATATTTATATGAGACAAAATAGACTTTAAAACAAAGACTGTAATAAGAGACAAAAAGGACATTACATAATGATAAAAGGATCAATCCACAAAGATATAACAATTGTAAGTATATATGTACTCAACATAGGAACAACTAAACACATAGAGACAATATTAACAGACATAAAGAAAGAAATTGACAGTAACACAATAATAGTAGGAGACTTTATCATCCCATTTAAATCAATGAATAGATCATCCAGACAGAAGATCAAAGAGTGGCCTTAAATGATGCATTATACCAAATGGACTTACTAGTCATATATAGAACATTCTATCCAAAAGCTGATGAATATACATTCTTTTCAAGTGTACATTGAACTATATTCAGGATAGATCCCATGCTAGACCACAAAGCAAGTTTCTGTAAATTTAAGAAAACTGAAATCATTTTAAGCATCATTTCCGACCACAACACTTTGAGACTAGAAATTAATTACAAGGAAAAAAACTGCAAAAACACAAACTCATGGAAGCTAAACAGTATGCTACTGAACAAAATTAAAAATCAAAGAGGAAAAAATCAAAATTGAAATAAAAAAATATCAGAAGATTAATGGAAATGAAAAGACAAGGATGCAAAATTTTATGGGAAGCAGAAAAGGCAGTGCTAAGAGGGGACTTTAGAATGATACAAGCTTACCTCTGGAAACAAGAAAAATCTCAAATAAACAATCTAACCTGATACCTAAAGGAACCAGAAAAAGAACAAACAAAACACAAAGTCATCAGAAGGAAAAAAATTATAAAGATCAGAGAGGATATAAATTAAATGGAGACTAAAAATAAATAAATAAATAAAAAGGTCAATGAAACAAAAAGCTTGTTCTTTGAAAAGATAAAGGATCATAAAAGATTACTAAGAAAAACTATATGCCAATAAAATGGACAACCAAGAAGAAATGGACAAATTCGTAGAAATGTACACTTTCCCGAGATTGTACCAAGAAGAAATAGAAAATAAAAATAGATCAATATGAGTAATGAAATTGAATCCATTAAAACAAACAAACAAACTACCAACAAACAAAAGTCCTGGACCAAACAGCTTCACAGATGAATTCTAGCAAACATTTAGAGAAGAGTTAACATTTATCCTTCTCAAACTATTCCAAAAAATTGCAGAGGAAATAATGCTTTCAAACTCATTCTACAAGACCAGCATCATCCTGAAACCAAAACCAAAGGTATCACACTAAAAAGAAAATTACAGGCCAATAGAACTGATTAACATAGATACAAAAATATCAACATAATATTTACAAACCCAGTTCAACAATACAGTAAAAGGATGATACAGCATGATCAAATGGGATTTATCCCAAGGATGTAAGGATGGTTCAATATTCGCAAATCCATCGATGTGATACACCACATAAACAAAGTGAAGAATAAAAATTGTGATCATATCAATAGATGCAGAGAAAGCTTTTCATAAAATTCAACACCATTTTTGATCAAAACTCTCAACAAACTGGGAATAGAGGGAAAATACATCAACATGATAAAGACCCTATATACCCCACAGCTAACATCACATTCAATGGTGAAAAGCTGAAAGCATCTACTCTAAGATCTGAAATAAGACAAGGATGCCTACTCTCACCACTTTTATTTAACATAGGATTAGAAGTCATAGTCACAACAATCAGACAAGAAAAAAGTTAGTAATTCAAATTGGAAAGAAATAAATAGAACTGTCACTGTTTGTCCATGACATGATAAAATACATAGAAAATCCTAATGACACCAGCAAAAAAACTACAAAGAATTCTGTAAAGTTCCAAGATACAAAATTAACATACAAAAATCTGTTATATTTCTATACACTAACAGTGAATGATTATAAAGAGAAATTAAGAAAACAATCCCATTTACAATTGCATCAAAAAGAATAAAATACCAAGGAATAAATCTAACTAATGATGTAAAAAACCTGTACTCAGAAAACTATAAGACATTGATGAAAAAGTTGAAGATGACACAAACAGGGACTTCCCTGGTGGCACAGTGGGTAAGATGCCACACTCCCAATGCAGGGGGCCCAGGTTCGATCCCTGGTCAGGTAACTAGATCCCACATGCATGCCACAACTAAGAGTTCTCATGCCACAACCAAGGAGCCCATGAACTGCAACTAAGTATCCCACCTACCACAACTAAGACCCAGTGCAACCAAATAAATAATAAATAAAAAAAATATTTTTTAAAAAGATGACACAAACAGATAAAAAGATATATCATGTTCATAGATTGGAATAATTAATATTGTTAAAATGACATACTATCCAAGGCAACCTACAGATAGATTCATTGCAATCTGTATCAAAATCCCAATGGCATGCATTTTTCACAGAACTAGAGCAAATGATCCTAAAATTTATATGGAACCACAAAAGACCTCTAATAGCCAAAGCAATCTTGAGAAAAAAGAACAAAGCTGGAGGTATCACACTCCCAATTTCAAACTATACTACGAAGCTACAGTAATCAAAACAGTATGTTACTGGCACAAAAACAGACACATAGCTTAATGGAACAGAATAAAGAACCCAGAAATGAACCCACACTTATATGGCCAATTAACCTACAATGAAGGAAGCAAGAATATACAATGGGGAAAAGACAGCCTCTTCAATAAATGTGGTTGGGAAAACTGGACAGCTACAAGCAAAAGAATCAAACTGGACTACTCTCTCACACTATGCACAAAAATTAACTCAAAATAGATTAAAGACTTAAATGTAAGATCTGAAACCATAAAACTCTAGAAACAGGCATTATGTTCTTTGGTTCTGTTTTTTTTTTAATTAAAAAAAAATTCAGGTAGTATGCTCTTTGACATTGGCCTTAGTAATACTTTTATTGGATATGTTTCCTCAGACAAGGGAAACAAAAGCAAAAACAAACAAATGGGATTCATCAAACTAAAAAGTTTTGTACAGCAAAGGAATCTATGAACAAAACAAAAAGGTCACCTACTGAATGGGAGAAGATATTGCAAACAGTATATCTGATAATGGTTTAATATCCAAAAAAATATTAAAAACTCCTAGAACTCAACATCAAAAAACATACAACCCAACTAAAAAATAGGAGAGGATCTGAATGGACATTTTTCCAAAGAAGACATACATTTGGTCAAAAGGCACGTGAAAAGATGCTCAACATCATTAATCATAAGGGAAATGCAAATCAAAACCACAATGAAATATCACCTCACACCTGTCAGAATGGTTATTATCAAAAAGACAACAAATAACCAGTGCTGGTGAGGATGTAGAGAAAAGGGATCCCTGGTGCACTATTTGTGGGAATGTAAATAAGTGCAGCCACTATGGAATACATTAGGGAGGGTCCTCAAAAAATTACAAATAGAAATACAATATTATCCAGCACTTCTACTCCTGGGTATTTATTCAAAGAAAATGAAAACACTAATTAGAAAAGATATATTCACCCCTATGTTTATTGCAGCATTATTTATAATAGCCAAGATATGGAAGCAACCTAAATGCCCATCAGTAGAAGAATGAATAAAAAAGATGTGGTCTATGTATACAATGGAATATTACTCAACCATATAAATAATGAAATCTTGCCATTTGCGACAACATGGATGGACCTAGAGGGTATTATGCTTAGTAAAATAAGTCAGACAAGGAAAGACAAATACTGTATGATTTCAATTATATATGGAATCTAAAAAACAAAACAATAAATAAACATAACAAAACAGAAGTAGGAATATAGAGAGAACAAATAGATGGTTGCCAGAGGGAGGTGGGTGGGGAAAGGAAAGAAATAGTTGAAAGAAAATAGAAGTACAAACTTCCAGTTGCAAAACAAATGCGTCACAGGTATGAAATACACAGTGTGGGGAATATAGTCAATAATTATGTAATATCTTTGTATGGTGACAGATCTTAACTAGACTTATTATGGTGATTATTTTGAAATATATAGCAATATTGAATCACTATATTATGTAACTATAAGATAAATAAGTACAATGTGTTAAATGTAATTAATACTGCTGTATGTTATACATGGAAGTTGTTAAGAGGGTAAATCCTAAGTGTTCTCAGTACAAGAAAAAATGTTGTTTTTTCTATTTCTTTAATTTTGTATCTATATGAGATGATGAATGTTCATTAAACTTAAATTCCATGATGTATGTATGTCAAATCATTATGCTGTACACCTTAAGCTTATATAGTGCTGTATGTCAATTATCTCAATAAAACTGGAAGAAAAATTCAATTGACAGGAAAAGATGACTTTAATAAATAAAACACCAATCGCCTTTTCTTTGCTACTGTCTCCCTTTCTTTATTCCCAAGTTTCAGCATACTTACCTGAATCACACCTCCCAAGAAGGAAACAGCTGCAGCAACACCAATCCTTTGCATCTCAAAGTCAGATAAGCCCAGCACACTTGTGTTACTCTGTGTGGTAAGGTTCTGACTGTTCAGAGGGACAAGCCGTTCCACTGCATTAGCTGATATTAAGGATGTCAAGGCAAAGGTGCCTAAAGTGGGTGGGGGGGGGGATCTTCTGTTAGTAACAGACTCAATAAACATTATTGGATTCCACCATTAAAGTTGAATCCATGTTGTAAAACCAAAACAGATCTATTAGAAGCACTTTCCTCTGCACCCCAACTATTCCACCCTTCACTCCATGGAATAAACAGAAACTCACCTTTTTATACACAAATTTCTTCCACATACAGCCATGCCATCTACTTGCTATTCCCTCCTAGGCCATACATTTTCCTACCTCTCTGCAGACCTACATAGAGAATGTCCTCAAAACAGGGATTAAGATCATGGTGTGGATTTGAATCCAGCTCCTCCATTTAACACTATCACGATTTAAAGCACATTACTTTGAGTCTAAATCGCCTCATCCATAAAATGCAGGTAATAATGCCTATGTTTTAGAGTTTGAGGAGAATATAAATGAGATGATAAATATGAAGACCTCAATAGGCTCAGTGGAAAATATGACTCTTTGCTGAATCTGGGGCTCATTGACTGAAATTCTTGCTCCTCCAACCTACTTATAAAAACATCCTTGTCTTTCCTGGTCTGGCTCAAATTCCATATTCAACATAGATCCATCCCAGATTCCCCAGTCCAGGTTAAATATTTCTATTCCTTGTGCTCTCATAACAGAGTACACCTTTATTATAGTATAACAACAACATGCTGTGGCCCATAAAATGATGAAACATACCGTTTCTGTCTACTGTAACTAGATAAGTTTCAAAGGTATATCCCAGGAATTGTCCTGGCCTCACACAAATGCAGGACCATTTTCAGTGTGTTCCCCTCTTCCTGCCAAGAGTTCTGATGCTCTTATCTTGGCACAGCATGTCTGAGAATGTAGCCACACCAGCAGGGAAATTTCCCAAAGAGAGGGTTCAGCAATTTTGGATTAAAGAAACAAATTGCAGCATGGTAAAAACATTCCCCCAACCCTTTACCTAAAGACCTTACTTTGCCCCAGGTCATAAATGACACTGTGAAAAAGGGCCTGTCACAAGATATAGACATCTCAACAAATGGTATGCAGCCTCATAGGGCAAGAGAGCTAAGTCAGGCAGAAACAAAGTCTCAGTGGAAAGCTGACGCAGAAAATCCTTTGGTTTTAGAGGATAAGTGAGGCAGTATGTGCTGTGATTCAGAATAGTATGGTGATTGTAGCCTCCAATAAACCTCACCTTAAATCTCAGTACCACCATCTCAATATCTTTATCTAAAGACAGAAAGCATTCCTCACCCAATGGGGTTGTGATGAGACTTAAATGAAATAATGTACTATACCACATATCCCAATATATTGCATGTAGCTGACACCTAAAAAAGGTAATTCTTAATAAGATTAAAACCGGAATGCTCTGTTATAGTCTGTTATTCAATGTTCACTGTTCCGTTGAATTGATGGTATATAAATACATAGAGCAAATTGCATAAAGTTCTCTTAGGGAGCTAAGTCATTCTCAATAAATCATCAATAAATATCAACTGTCATGATCACTGTTCTCATCATAAAGTACTAAATTAAGAACACATCAAGGACCAAATATATATAATGATTAGAGACAAGATTCTGACATCAAGGATTGGCAATGCCAAATAAGGAATATTTGCCATAGGATCTGCCCTTGCCTTATTTTTTCAAGGTATGCTACAACAGAATTTCTCAAAGTCTTATATTCTTGAAAGTGAAGAAGTGTGTATTTTGGCCTTTAAATCTAGAACATAAAGCAAAATGATTTGTACAAAAGCCACTGAACAAATGACTAGAGAACTGAGAACAAAAATGATCTAGAGTTAATTTTTGAGTAGGCCTAGCTTTCCTAAGATTTGAAAGAAGATAAGAAGGAATTGAATGGTAAGAGAGAACAGCCAACAAAAATGTTTTGTTGAGAAAAGAAAAGTGAGTCTCACCTGTGTGTGAGTCACATCCCAAGAACTTCTCTAGAGAGAGACATTGCCAGAAATGGCTATGGGGTTACTTACTGTGTCAACATGGTTATGGGAGTATTGCCTCTTTTCAAAGGATGACACTTTGCTGTTTCTGAGATAGTTGAGAACAATCAAGGATGTTGAGGCTGCTGGTGACTATATGATGATGTTGTGAATGACATTTTACCTTCTCTATCTTATTGGTCTTGCTTGTCTTTATCTCCTCCCTACTACTCTTCTGCTCTTTCCTTCAATTTCTCAATGTTTCATTCTGGTTAGGCTTTAAACCTACTAGTGGTACCCTTAAATACCACTAAACCCATCTAGTAGCTTAAGAGTGGATGACAAGACCTAATAGGAAGTGAATTGGGGCCTCAGAATTGGACAGGGCTAAGTTCAAATTCCTGGTCAAGGTACCTAACCTCTCTCAGCTTGCTTATTTGTAAGATAATGATAAAATATCTAGCTACAAAATCTGGGTAGAGATTAAGTGATATTTCATATATAAAAACATCTGTCACAATTCCTACCACATTTGGTAAATAATTGTTTGCTTATTTTCTTTTCTTCTACAGAGAATTCTATTGTCTCCCTAATCTTTTCTCTAAATTAATGAACATATTTTTCTCTTTAAATTTTTTTTCTCTAATTTAGAAGATAATTATATCCTACAAATTGTCACATATGGGTTATCTTCAACAATTTTGTTTCCACTGGACTG
The DNA here is from genome assembly GCF_951394435.1 of Stenella coeruleoalba. Lineage (NCBI taxonomy): Eukaryota > Metazoa > Chordata > Mammalia > Artiodactyla > Delphinidae > Stenella > Stenella coeruleoalba. Next base: position 44,177,330 of record NC_137163.1, read on the forward strand.
ATACCCAAGTTTCTGTTCTTTTCCTTTTTAGTCTAAGATATGTTCTTTGCAAGTCACAAGAAGCAATCAATGATTTATTCCTTTTTAAAATATATATGTATTTTAAATTAAAATAAGAAAATTGTGCTGTTAAAAATATAGCACATTTGGTGTCTTTATATTCTAGCTTTTGAATTATTTGCTTTTAAAGATACCTCAAGCATTATTTATTATTGAATTTAGTAATTCATTATTGCATTCTGATTACCTGAGTTGGAGGGAAAATCCCAGATAATGTGATTTTTCTTTATGAAAGCAACATCAATCTCTTAATAGTAAAGTAGAAGTAGGCATTCCCACACACATATATACACCAAAATAAAGTACAATAATATTATTTAAAAGAAAAATATGTTTCTATACTAAATGTTTGCAGAAAATTTAGGTTGATTCCTATAATTAAGATCATAGGAAGTTCAAAAATAATTAGTTTGTATATTTCTCCTGATATATATATTATATTTAATATTATTAAATTTGCTAAATACAGAACCTTATACAAGTGGTAATGTGTATATATATAAATATAATGCCATGAGGAAAAAGGATCATTTCTTCTTTACTGAGTCTAAAGAATTCTAAATCTGTTGGGATAAAAAGAGAAATGAGGAGATCCAGCTGGCTCTGTCTTTTGGAGAAGTGCTTATGTAGAAATAAAATGCCTTAAGCATTTATTGTGCTATACAGTATCTATAGTAAAGCCTGTAAATTATATGTATTTTGAAATGTATATTATTTACCTAGTAGACTACGAGATTCCTATAGCTGTTAATAATATTTGTTAAATCCAAAGTTTTACATAAACGGCAATTTCAAAACCATGTCACCAGTAAAATGTTTATGATTCCTTAGGAAATAAAGTGGTTTATGTAAATACATACTTAGGTATATCAAGTTAAGTATTTTTGACTTCTTAAAGTAATTATGGTCTATTGGGAATTTTTTTTTTTACCTTTTCTTTTATCCTTTGTTTAACAGAGGAGATGTTTTGAGTTCAGCTCTAAAAATAATCTGCTTTTTCTTTCTAATGACATATTTAAATGTTTTGAAGAATGAAAATAAATTTCCTAGGAAATTAGGGAGCAGGAAATTTTGAATATAATAGGCTTCAAGAACTTCTGATTCATTATTGTGCTTTTCTCCCTTTACATCAACACAAAAGGAAACTGCATTCTTGAGCAGCTGATTGTAAAGAGGAAAAGCTTGGGCTTCAGGTTTGACCACACTTGGCTTGTAATCCATGCATCTACAACTTAATCTGTGCTCTCACAGAAAACTTTATGAAATTAAGAGGTATTTTTAACCTAAATATGCAAATAATGATGTCTATTTAAAATAATTGTATTAAGATAAAATAGCACATGTAAAGCTCTTAATAAATCATCTAATAAATAGTACACCTAAGGTTCTCAAATTTAAGTACATATCTACACATACATGTGTAGATAGATGCATTATTTTAAAAAACTGGAGATTGTGTGAAAATGCTGATTCTGATTGAATAGATCTGAAGTGGGATTTTGCATTTCTAGCAAGATTCCACATAAAACTGATCCTGCTGGTTCGTGGACCATACGTTAGGTAGCAGTGTTGTAAATGTCTGATAATTGTTGATCCTAACCTCCATGACAAAGTTGATTATATAAGAAGCCAAATTTACATAAATAAGACATTATTTTATAGGTTAATTTCTGCATGAGAAAATGCATGTATCAATGTGGTAGGCAGAATTATGGCCTTCCAAATGCATCCACATCCTGTAAATATCTTATGTTACATGTCAAAGGGTAATTAATGCTGCAGATGGAATTAAGGTTGCTAATAAACTGACCTTCAGATAAGGATATCCTGGATTGTCTAGGTGTACCCAGTGTAATCACAAGGGTCCTTTAAACATGGAGGATGGAAGCAAAAGATCATAATCAGAAAGAGATTTCCCTGCTGACTCTGAAAATGAAGCATTTGAGCCAAGAATTCAGGAAGCTTTTAGAAGGTGGAAAAGTTAAGAAAACCAAATTGTTCTCTAGAACCTCCAGAAAGAAATGCAGCTCTACTGACATCTCAGTTTTAGCCCTGTGGGCCTCATTTCAAACTTCTGATCTCTAAAACTATGGGATAATAAATTTTTCTTGTAGGAAATAAAGTTTTCTTCAATAACACAAACTGACCACTGAAGAAATAGACACAAAATGGTATTACTTGCTTACAGACTGATATCTTGCATAAACAAAATGGATAAAAATGCGTCTATGGATATTTCCTCTTGAGTACTTTTATTATTATTACCATAATATTTAAGATTAAGGTATCATTTTTGTAATGATAGCAGCTTTTATTAATTTTTATGTAGCAAGTAACAAATTAGACACTTGTACATCAATTATGTTATCAATATAATCATGATTTTTTTTTGACATTTTACTATCAAGAAAGCAGCAAATAGACCTTTAAAACTTTGCCCAAGCTCATGCGATAGCAAACACTAAATGTGACACACACCCAGGTCTATCTAACTTCCAAGCCTTTGTTTTTAACCAGGCTGCTCTATTATCAGATTACTTGTTCACATTTTATTTGGTAATGAAATGCTAGGCAATGTAAGAGATATACTAATTAGAGGGCATTGTAGAACCTAGCTTGGAAGAAACTTAAAAGATTGTTTAATCTAAATATTAATTACATGGAAAATAATTTTCAATATTTGAGTAACTAAATTTTATAGTCTTTTCCTCAGAGTGCTTATTTTCATTTCATTGTAAATTCAGAACATTTATCCTTCTCTTACAGTCTTTTTACAACTTAAAAATGAACAGAATCTTTAACAATAACCTTGGTTACATAGTAATATAGCAATAAATCACAGTATGTGTTGAGGCACAGAAAGTTAAATGTCTTGCCCTAATATTTGCTGATATTATTTGCTGATAATATTTGCCCTAATATTTTCAGTAGTAAAGTAAGAATTACATTGGAAATGTAATCAGTAACAAATGATCACTTCTGAGTCCCCTTCATTAGTAATATGAGAAGCATAAGCATAGACAGAAATTATTACCTGTGGCAACATGACGTCCCATTCCAAATATGGCATAAATGATGGCAGGAAACAGAGACCCATACAAACCAAACACGGGGTGCACAGATGAGAGAACAGCAAAGGCCAACCCTATGAAGAAGAACCAGAGTAAATAGGACCATCTTATAACCCCAAGATACAGTCCATTACAAAGTAGAATGGATATTGGTTTATTTAATATGAAAGGAATTATGATTTAATTATTCTACTTGCTCAGTGAAAGACTAGCATCATTGTCCTAAATAACAGAAAATTCACTTATTAGCTCATATTTACATTTCAATTCTAAAACCATTCTTTTTGGCCTACTACTTTTTACTTGATTACAGAGATGGCTACAAGAAGACATTAGCTCGGAGTGTCTTCCTGGTAAAAGTGAGAATCATTTTCACATGTTCATTCTATTCACACAATAGCATCTGTGAGATAGGCAGAACTAGTAGCAATACCACTGACAAATAAGAAGCCTGACATGAAATGTAATTAAGGCTGGGGCAAAAAGGATTCACACATTCAAAGGTGCCTGGTTGGCTGGCTAGCTGGCTGGCCTAAGATTGTGTATCCCAGTATTGGGCCAGTGTGTGAATTCATGAATGTCTCATAACTGGACCCCAGCCTGTATTCAGGTACAATTTCCTAGAGTGAAAAAAACTCAACTTTGCTTATTCAAAGAATAAGTAAGGTGTACCTTAAAACTGTTAATTTTTGTTCTCCTTAGATACTACTGCCTGCACAGTTTGTTTGTCACAGGCACATAGAAAATTTTCCTAGACATGTCTAAATTACCACTAGCCATTTAAACGTGACCAAAGTGTGCATGAGTATAAATTGATTAAAGTGATCTTGTTTGCCGCTGATCCTTGGCATTAAACAGGTAGTTCTGAGGCAGGAGATAGATGGACTCCAGGATAGAGATTTACAACTTGCCTGCCTGTTTACATTCCCTGGGGAGAGGAAAAGATGGGCTTCAGGCTGGACACTTACAACTAGCCTCCTGTTTATATTTCCTGAGACAGGACATAAGTGGGCTCCAGGTTAGATATTTACAACCAGCCTCCTGTTCGCACTTTGAAATAGAAATAACAACAGAACTGGTTAAATAGCTAAGCTTTGTCTCCTGAGGACACTCTAAGATAACAGTCATGGCAGGAACAGAGAGGGGCTAAACCCTGTCCGAGTAAAGATCAAGAGGTCATGCATTTCCCATCCTTGGGGCAAGGGAGACACTGCACATGCGCAGAAAGGCTCAAAAAGGAGGGGGCACCACCCCATAATATGTGACTCTAAGGCCACTCTTGGGCTGAAATCCATTTTGGAAAAAAGTTGGGCATGCATATTGGGAAGCATCCTATGGCAGGTCAGGTGTGGAAGAAGAAACCAGATAATTGACCAAAGGTAAACAAAGACCCTGAAGAACTGCCCTATATAAGTGACTTAACCACCTCTTTACCGCTTTCCTCATTAGGGAGGATGCCCACACCCTTTCTCTCTGGATGTACGTCTCTGCCTTGCTTCTATCTTAACTAAACAATTTCTTTGTGTTCTATCTCACTTGTTGTGCTATGTCTCTAATAATAAACTTTGTACCTGTTTTTACAGTTTTTGCCTCCATGAGAAATACATTTTTAACTGGGGGTGAGAACCAAGGAAAAATAACTTCTAGCCTCTAACCCTTGGTGGTCTGGTGGCTAAAGTTCCTGGTTTTCATCCAGGCTACCCAGGTTCAATTCCTGGGCAGGGAATTAAGCCACCGCTCACTGCTGCCTCTCCAAGATCAGTTCAGCTAGGTTCTGATAATCCATTCAAGTTTACATGGTTTAATGATAGCCATTTGATTGAGCATAATGGACTTGACAAGCTACAAAAAGATTTGAGGAAGGAGCTGGCATTAGAACCTAGATTACCTGAACATTAGGCCAGTTAATTATTCACACTATGGAGCCTGGCAATCTGGTTCCCATATCAGTACTTTTTACTGTTTAACTTTTACTATTTTAAAGTTAAGTTTAATCTCTTTAAAATAAATAAACTCTAGTTTTACATCAAATATTTTGTTTCAAGAAGTACAAGATATTTCAGTTACAGTTAAAATGCATGAAAGATCTACCAATAACCAGTTCCTTCTTCAGTGTTAAAAACCTGCTTGGGTTGCTTGTTTGCTGACAATGTATTCCTAAAAGTCTGGTGAAGACAAATAAAAAGTTGTTATAGAAGAGTTACTGGCAGAGGCTGCTCTAGAATTTCACACAGGCAGGATGTGAGGCAGCAATCTTGCTGCTGAGAAAGGTCGTGTGAAAGTGCAGGTCTCCAAGCCAGGTTAGCATTGTAAAGCTAAACTTTCCCCCACCCCAATAACAAACAACTCCTGGCATTTATTATAGTGTAAGCAACTGTGTAAGAATATTTTGTGCATTAAATCAGTCATATGGAAAGCTAAAAAGCAACTTTTTCTCATCCATTTTCAGAATGAGTTACTTGATAAAAATTACCTATCAAGAGACAGAAATACAGAGTGCTTCCAAGTAAGAAAAAATGTTGCCCACATTTCAGATCACCCAGATCTACTAAATCAGTGATGGGGGGAAAGGGAAACATGTATGTGGCATATTTAACAAAAGCACCTTGGCTGAATTGCATGGACACTAAATTCTGAAAGATGTGGTAAATACCAACAGAATCAAGTTTGCCAGAAGTACCCTATTTGGCTACATTTCTACTCCACCTGCAACAGCAAACGTAAATACAAAACTAGAAGCAGTCAGAATGGCCATCATCAAAAAATCTAGAAACAATAAATGCTGGAGAGGGTCTGGAGAAAAGGGAACACTCTTGCACTGCTGGTGGGAATGTGAATTTGTACAGCCACTATGGAGAGCAGTATGGAGGTTCCTTAAAAAACTACAAGTAGAACTACCATATGACCCAGCAATCCCACTATTGGGCATACACCCTAAGAAAACCATAATTCAAAAAGAGTCATGTACCAAAATGTTCATTGCAGCTCTATTTACAATAGCCCGGAGATGGAAACAACCTAAGTGTCCATCGTCGGATGAATGGATAAAGAAGATGTGACACATATATACAATGGAATATTACTCAGCCATAAAAATAAACGAAATTGAGCTATTTGTAATGAGGTGGATGGACCTAGAGTCTGTCATACAGAGTGAAGTAAGTCAGAAAGAGAAAGACAAATACCGTATGCTAACACATATATACAGACACAGACCTACTAGAGAATGGACGTGAGGATATGGGGAAGGGGAAGGGGAAGCTGTGACAAAGCGAGAGAGTGGCATGGACATATATACACTACCAAACGTAAAATAGATAGCTAGTGGGAAGCAGCCACATAGCACAGGGAAATCAGCTTGGTGGTTTGTGACAACCTAGAGGGGTGGGATAGGGAGGGTGGGAGGGAGGAAGACTCAAGAGGGAAGAGATATGGGAACATATGTATATGCATTCACTTTGTTATAAAGCAGAAACTAACACACCATTGTAAAGCAATTATACTCCAATAAAGATGTAAAAAAAAAAAAAAACTAGAAGCAGCTGGATTCTCTCCTCTTGCCTTGTGAATAGGTACTTTTTGTCTGCTTTATTACAAAACTCATCTCTCTCTCTCTGTTCATCCCAAGTGAAATCTATAAAAAATTAGTTCAAAAACAGAATTTCTTTGGATCTCATATTCCTATCAAATTAAAATAGGAATAATCATGGAAAACATTTCTAACTGCAATCTTTAAAAGATCTCTAGACCTATAAACGCAAAATATCACCTCAGTAGATTTTACAAGAATGATCTCAAAGACCAGAAATCATGTAGACACTTCCTTAATCTCAAATGACACTGATACTGAGCTTTCACATTAAGCAAATGTTGTACACTCTCATTGAGAATCTACTTCTCTGCTAATATGACAATGAACAATGGCCAAAATGAAGGAATGAACTAATTCAGAAATACAATGCTTTAAATTTCAAGTACCCCTTCCATAGATAAAAACTAAAAAACCCAAACCACCCTCCCATACCCACCTCCAAAAAGGAGAGGAAACAGCATAAAGTTTTCTTTCTCTGATTCATTTATTATTCTGGTTCATACTGTAACCAACATACATATTTTCATACAAACTAAAATATGTTAAATCCTCCAAAAATAATGAAAATACTAACTAGTTAGAGTCACTTACAAATTAGTATAATTATCTACACTTTTCTCCATGTTTAATAAAACAGGGTGTTCAATTCAATCAGAGCAGAATTAGAACTCTCTATTACTTTGGGGGAAAATTGCTGCAAATACTAATAGATATTTGTATTATTTAATCTCACTTAGATAAGAGCAAAAGCAGCACAACAAACAAAAGTATAGAAGAATAAAAACAAAATGGGGGGCTTCCCTGGTGGTGCAGTGGTTGGGAATCTGCCTGCCGATGCAGGGGACACAGGTTCGAGCCCTGGTCTGGGAAGATCCCATATGTCGCGGAGCAATTAAGCCCGTGAGCCACGGCTACTGAGCCTGCGTGTCTGGAGCCTGTGCTCTGCAACGGGAGAGGCCGCAACGGTGAGGGGCCCGCGCACAGTGATGAAGAGTGGCCCCCACTCGCCACAACTGGAGAGGGCCCTCACACAGAAACGAAGACCCAACACAGACAAAAATAAATAAATAAATTTATTAAAAATAAAAAAAATTGGGTATTAGGGCAAAGGGTGTCAAAAGGGGACAGAGGAGGAATGAGAGGAGAAACGGAGAGAGACAGAGATTGATTGATTGATTGGAGGAGAAAACCCATAATGAGATCTTTAGATAGCTGATTTTTTAAAAAAATCAAAAATCATGTATTGGTAATGCAAGTCTGATATATCCATTAAAGAATGATCACTAGAAGACTTTGAAAGATGCAATTTTTAAGAAAACATGTTTTATAGGTGTGATAACGGTTATTAAAGTAGAAGAAACTCCATATTCCCATGTCAATATTATCAGCAGTTTCAGGGCTTATGAACACTCCCCACCTTTTGAGGGACCCTGAGTGTGAAGTTGGACATTTACCACTGGCAACACTTGCTCCTCCAACCCAGGCTACTGTGAAAATGGTTTCCCTAGACAGAGTGCCTGACCCCTGCTAAGGAAGAACACAAAAGCAGGTAGTTAGCTCACTCTGCCTCTGCACTAACCACAATCTCTTGGCTGAGATTGCTAGAAAGTGACCAATCACTGCTAGTGAGAATGAGAACTGTTTATCACAGAGATGATATGTTATATTTTAAGATACATATTTTTATTTCAGCTTCAGACCAGTTTTATTTGGATTTGTATGATAGCAATTATTTAGAAAATTAAAGAAACCTGGAACTGCAAAAGATCGTGTCTAGAAATTGAATAGTGTATCTGAAGTTGTTAATTGGTGCTGGAACTACATACAGAGAGCTGCTCTATTGGGGACTTTATATTTTCTTGGCTTAGTGACCTCACTTCTTTATTGAGAGCCCAGGCAGCTAAGACTCAGAGGCACTGGTTTATTCCCCTCAAGCATGAACACAAGAACAGCAGTATTTCATAGACTGTAGCATTTAGTTATGGAGCTTCAAATACTACCCAGAAAACTACAGTTACCACAACTCAATGAAACAACTATTCCAGTAGAATTCACTGCTCCCAGAATGTCAATCCTTTTCATGAAACACCTTTGGGCTTTCTTAGGGGTTGAACTGTTCCCCACTCTGATTCATATGTTGAAATCCTAATTCCTAGCACCTCAGAATATGGCTTTATTTGGAAATAGGGTCATTGCAGATGTAATTGTGTAGGAATTCACAAGGTTGTAGGATGCAGTCATCCCAGAATACAGTGGGTTTATAATCCAATATGACTGATAAAAGAATGCCATATGAAGAAACATAAGCACACAGGAAGAATGCCATACAAAGATGAAGGCAGAAATCAGGATAATTATTCTGCATGCCAAGAACACCAAAAGTTGCCAGCAAACCACCAGAAGCTAGGGGAGTGGCACATTAACAAATTATCCCTCACAGCTCTCAGAAGATATCAACACTGCTCATACCTCGACTTTAGAATTCTAGCCTCCAGAACTGTGGGGTAATAAATTTCTGTTGTTTAAGTCACCCAGCTTATGGTATTTTGTTACAGGACCCCTAGCAAACATACAAGTATTAGTTTTTGGAAGGAGCAGAAAGTAAGAGGTCATTTGATGCTGTGGTGTTCAATCTCACATTCTGAACAGGACTGAAACACTTATCCTTAAAAAATATTAAATAATATTTCCAACTTTGAACTTCCAATTCATAATCCCTAAATCTATATAATATCATTAAAAATTTGTATTTTGAATCATCTCAAATAGCATCTAAGCAATTTAGTTCCTAAATAATGAGTGTCTAGAAATTAAGTTGCTAAATGTTAAAGATAGTCTTCTGAAGACTGCTTACTCAAAACTCAGAAGTGAAAGGTAAAGTCCCATTCAATCTCTATTATACATGGTACCATCACTAGAAGTTGTGTTGGCAGGAGTCTCAAGGGCACTATTCTTAGTACTCAGCTTCTATAACTTTAAGGAAATGGAGCTTACTGAGTGTCTAAAGGCAAATGTGAGTAAATTTGGGCCAACCACATTTGGAACAGTGGTCAGTCTTTCAAGGCTTTGTAGAACTGAGTTTCTACAAGAAGTAAATTCTTCCACAAGAAGTAATACAAGTTAATTGTCTCATTACTTTCTCCAATTTCTGGTACACAAGAAAGAAAATAGTTGTAAAAATACTAAGAAAGCTGAACCCATGCTGACCTGCTCAAGCAAAGCTCTTACAGGTTCTTGGCCTCTGCAGCCAGCCCACATCTAACCTCACCTGCTGCTAGATCATTCAGTAACCTTGTGTAAATTAGAAAAAGGGACCCCCTGCTAGATGATCTAACCAACTTTATTTGTGAACAATAACTGAGGAAATGCCACTCTCCAAAACCACTGATAGCTTTCCCCTATCTTCTACAAAAATGGGAAGCTTTGGTCAATTCTGAAAATGTTCATTTCTCAAAATCATGTTAAAACACTGGATTCATGTTTTGGAAATTGCCAAAGAGAAACCAAACAATGATTTTCAATTCTAAATGTTGATTTCACAGGTGAATTACTGCATTTGGCTATAGTAGAAGAGGAGATATTTATTTTAAAACCAAAGATAAGATTTTTATCCTAATAAGTCAGACTACATGATAAATCATAGCATTATCTCACCAGAGTGCATCCCTGTGCACAATCACAAGGGAGCTAAGCTGGATCCAGGGAAGAGTCCACCATCATTGAAGAGCTTCCTATGCATTCCTGTTCACATTTGGGAGGGGGCAGCTCAGTGGTGTGGTACCAACCTCTCTGACCCTGACCCAGCCTCTAACCAAGGTGCACACACTGGGGAAAAAGTAAAATCAGCATGGAAGTTCAGCCCCAAGCCCTCAGGCCAGAGCTACCTCCCACCTTCACCTCAAACCAAGGTGGAGACTGCCATCACACTCGAGAAACCCAACTTTGCTACTGCTCCAGCCCCTCAGGCCCCAAACCCAATTGGACTGTGATGACCACTGAGCATAGTAGAAGCCTGACTTGCACCTGGCTCTGGCTCAGGCCCCTCCAACTCCAGACCACCCACTAAGGTGGTGGCTGCCAGCACAGAGGAAGAGGAGCTCATGATAACCTCAGATACAGTTCTCCCACCAAAGACATGGGCACATGCAGACTACATAGGGATGCTCATACACAAGGACACTGGGAACATGCAGACTGCATAGGGATGCCTTCAAGATCAGGATAGGTAAGTGTTTCACAACATTTCATAGAGTGAGAGAAAGTTAAACAAATTAAGAAGACAGAAGAATATGTTTCACATGAAAAAATAAGAAAAAATCCCTGAAAAAAACCTAATGAAACAGAGATAATTTACCTAATAAAGAGTTCAAAGCAATACTAATAAGAATGCTAACTGAACTGGGGAAAAGAACAGATTAACATAATGAGAATTTTAACAAAGAACTGGAAAATATTATAAAGAATCAGTCAGAGCTAAAGAAACAATAACTGAAATTAAAAATACACAGGAGGGAATTAATAGCAGATTAGGTGATACAGAAAAATGCATAAGTAATCTGCAATACATAATAATGGAATTCACACAGTCAGGAAAGCAAAACAAAAAACAAATTAAAAATAATGAGGACAGTTTAAGAGACCTCTGGTACAACATCAAGCATACTAACATTCACATTATAGGGGTTCCAGAAGGAGAAGAGAGAGAGAAAAGAGTTTAAAAAATATTTGATGAAATTATGACTAAAAACTGAAGAATTAAACAGATGTCCAGGTACAGGAAGAACAGAGAGTCTCAAATAAGATGAAGTTAAAGAGACCCACACAAAGATATATCATAACTAAAATGGCAAAAGGTAAAGATTTAAAGACAGCAAAAGGAAAAAAAGAGTCACATACAAGGGAAACCCCAGAAGACTATAAGCAGATTTTTCAGCAGCAACTGCAGGCCAGAAGGGAGTGGTGTAATATAATTAAAGTCCGGAAAGAAAAAAAATGTACAACCTAGGATACCGTCTCCAGCAAGGTTATCAATCAAAACTGAAGAAGCTATAACTTCTTAGAGAAGCAAAAAATTAAAGTGTTCATCAATACTAAATTGACCTGACAAGAAATGTTAAAGGGTCTTCTTTAAGTGAAAAAGAAAAGGCCACAACAATAAACAAGAAATTACAGGAGGGGGAAAATTCCACTGGTAAAGGAAAATTTAAAGACTGTGGTTCAATGATTGAAATAAGCTAGTACCAAGGTTAAAGACAAAATTTGAAAAATCAGCTATGATTACAATAAACAGTTAAGGGACTCACATGAAGATGTAAAATATGACATCAAAAATACAAAGTACTGTTGTGGGGAAGGAGAAAAATATGGAACTTTTAGAATGTGTTTAAGTTAAATAAGTATCAGTTTAAAATAAGTAGATATAGTTATAGTTCAATATATATGAACTCTATGGTAACCAGTAATCAAAAACTTACAATAGATATACAAAAACTAGAGAGAAAGGAACATAAACATAATACTAAAGAAAATCATCAAACCACAAGTGAAGATACTAAAAGAAGAAGAAAAGAACAGAGAAGAACTACAGGAAAACAAATAACAAAATGGCAATAAGTATATAACAAACAATCAATTTAAATGTAAATGCACTAAATGTACCAATCAAAAGACATAGGGTGGCTGATTTTATAAAACAAAACCAAAAACACCATTATATATGCTTCCTACAAGAGATTCACTTCAGAGCTAAGAAACACACAGACTGAAACTGAGGGGATAGAAAATGATATTCCATGCAACAGGAAATGAAAAGAAAGCTCAGGTAGCACTATTCATATCAAAGTGAACTTTAAAACAAAGTTTATAATAAAAGATAATGAAGGATATTATATAATAGCAAATCAATCAGTACAAAAAGATGAAACAATATTCACAAACATATATGCACCTAATGTAAGAGCACCTAAATATATAAAGCAAATATTAACAGACACAAGGAGAAATTGACAGTAACACAATAATAGCAGGGGACTTTAACACCCCACATACATCAATGGACAGATCATCCAGACAGAAAAATCAATAAGGAAAGAGTGGCCTTAAATAACACAGTAGACCAGTGGGACTTAATAGATATCTACAGTACATTCAATTCCAAAACAGCAGAATACACATTCTTTTCAAGTGCACATGGAATTTCTTCAGGGTAGATCATATGGTAGGCCAGAAAACATGTCTCAACAACCTTAAGAGGATAGAAATTATATCAAACATCTTTTCCAACTACAATGGTGTGAAACTAGAAATCAATTATAGAAATAAAAATGGAAAAACACAAACATGGGGAGACTAAACAACATGCTACTAAAAAACCAATGTATCAATGAAGAAATCAAAGTGGGAACCAGAAAATACCTTGAGATGAATGAAAATGAAAACACAAATTTCCAAAGTCTATGAGACACAGCAAAAGCAGTTCTAAGAGAAGATTATAGTGATTAATCCCTACCTCAAGAAACAAGAAAAATCTCAAATAAACAACCTAATCTACCATCTAAAAGAATTAGAAAAAGAAAAACAAGCAAAGCCCCAAAGTAAGCAGCAGGAAGGGAATAGGGAAGATCAGAGAGGAAATAAATAGAAACGAAAAAGCAACAGAAAAAGAATCAATGAAACCAAGAACTGGTTTTTTGAAAGGATAAACAAAATTAATAAACCTTCAGCCAGGCTCACTAAGATGAAAAGAGAGGAATTAGAAAAAGAACAAACAAGCTCAAAGTCAGCAGAAGAAAGGAAATAATAAAGACCAGAGAATAAATAAATAAAATAGAGATCAAAAAGGCAATAGAATAGATCAAAGAAAATAAGAACTGGTTTTTGAAAGGATAAACAAAATTAATAAATCTTTAGCCAGGCTCACTAAGAAGAAAAGAGAGGACCCTAATAAACAAAATAAGAAATGAAAGAGGAGAAATAACAACCAATACCACAGAGACACAAAAAACTGTAAGAGAATAATATGAACAGTTATATACCAACAAATTAGACAACCTAGAAGAAATGGTCAAATTTCTAGAAACATACAACCTACAAAGACTAAATCAAGAAGAAACAGACAATCTGAACAGACTGATTACTAGAACTGAAGTTGAATTTGTAATAAAAAATTCCCAGCAACAAAAAAGTGCAAGACTGGACTGCTTCACAGGGAAATTCTACCAAAATATAAAGAAGAGAAAACACATATCCTTCTCAAAGTATTCAAAAAACTGAAGAGGATAGAACACTCCCAAATTCATTCTATAAGGCCCAATTACCATGATACCAAAACCAGACACTAAAAAAGAGAAAAGGAAATTACAGGTCAATATCTTTGATGAATATAGATGCAAAAGTCTTCAACAAAATGTTAGCAAACCGAATCCAACAATATAGAAAAAGATCATAAACGATGATTGACTTGGATTTATTCCAGGGATGCAAGGATGGTTCAACATCTACAAATCAATCAATGTGATACATCATATTAACAAAAGGAAGGATAAATATCATGTGATCATCTCAATAGACACAGAAAGAGCATTTGACAAAAATTCAACATTGATTCATGATAAAAACTCTCATCAAAGTTGGTATAGAGAGAACATATCTCAACAAATAAGGTTATTTATGACAAACACACAGCTAACATCATACTCAATGGTGAAAAACTAAAAGTCTTTCCTCTATTTTCAGGATAAGACAAGGATGCCCACTCTCTCACTTCTATTTAACATAGTATTGGAAGTCCTAGCCACAGAAATCAGACAAGAAAAATAAGTAAAAGTTATCCAATTTGGAAGGGAAGAAGTAAAACCATCACTATTTGCAGAATGGCATGATCCTTTATATAATAAAACCCTAAAGTCTCCACCAAAAACTATTAAAACTAATATATAAATTCAGAAAAGTTGCAAGATACAAGATTAACATACAGAAATCTGTTGCTTTTCTATACACTAATAATGAACTCACAGAAAGAGAAATTAAGAAAAGAATCCCATTTAAAATCACATCAAAAATAATAAAATACCTAAGAATACACTTAACCAATGAGGTGAAAGACCTGTACACTGAAAACTATAAAACATGAAGGAAATTGAAGATGATAGAAAGAAATGAAAAGATATCCTGTGCTCTTGGATTGGAAGAATTAATATTGTTAAAATGGCCATACTACCTAAAGCAATTTACAGATTCAATGTAATCCATATCAAAACAACTATGACATTTTTCAAAGCTAAAACAAATAATCCTAAAATTTGTATGGAACCACCAAAGACCCCAAATAGTCAAAGCAATCTTGAGGAAAAAGAACAAAGTTGGAAGTATCGTGCTCCCTGACTTCAGAATATACTACAAAGCCACAGTAATCAAAACAGTATGTTACTGGCACATAAACAGACACATAGATCAATGGAATGGAATAGAGAGACCAGAAATAAACCAATGCACACATGGTCAATTAATCTATGATCAAAATATACAATGGGGAAAAGACAGTCTCTTCAAAAATTGGTGATGGAAAAAGTGGACAGCTACATGTAAAAAATGAAGTTAGAACATTTTCTCACACCATGTACAAAAATAAATTCAAAATGGATTAAAGACCTAAATGTAAGACCAGAAACCATAAAATTCCTAGAAGAACATAGGCAGTATGCTCTTTGACATAAGTCTTCGCAATATATTTTTGGATCTGTCACTTCAGACAAGGAAAACAAAAGTAAAAATAAACAAATGGGACCTAATTAAACTTAAAAGCTTTTGCACAGCAAAGAAAACCATCGACAAAATGAAAAGACAACCTACTAAATGGGAGAAGATATTTACAAATATGTCTGATAAGTGGTTAATATCCAAAATATAGAAATAGGTCATACAACTCAACAATAACAAAAAAAAATAAACACCCAATTTAAAAATGGGCAGAAGACCTGAATAGACATTCTTCCATAGAAGACATACAGGTGACCAACAGGCACATGAAAAGATATTCAACATCACTAAGCATTAGGAAAATGTAAATCAAAACAACAATGAGCTATCACCTCACACCTGTCAGAATGGCTATAGTCAAAAAACAACAAATAATAAATTTTGGCGAGGATATGGAGAAAAGGAACCTTAGTTTACTGTTGGTAGGAATGTAAACTGGTACAGCCACTATGGAAACCAATATGGGGGTTCCTTAAAAAATGAAAAATAGAACTACCATATGATCCAGCAACTTCATTCCTTGGTATATATCCAAAGAAAATGAAAACACTAATCAGAAAACATATATACACCCAATGTTCATAGCAACATTATTTTTATAATAGCCAAGATATGGAAGCAAACTAAGTGCCCGTCAACAGAAGAATATAAAAAGAAGTGGTATATATACAGAATGGAATATTACCCATTAAAAAGAATGAAATCTGGACCTAGAGGGTATTATGCTTAGTGAAGTCAGTCAGATAGAGAAAGACAAATACTACATGATCTCACTTATATGTGGAATCTAAAAAATAAAATGAATGAATACAATAAAATAGAAACAGACTCATAGATACAGAGAACAAAGTAGTGGTCACCAGTGGGGAGAGGGGTGGTAAGAGGGACAAGACAGGGGAAGTGGATTAAGAGATGCAAAGTACTAGATACTGTGGACAAAGAATGTTGCCTGCCATATCAGTAAATAAAAGATATTGCAGCCATCAGGCCATCAGCCACTGCAGCTGCCATCCCCGAAGGTGCATCATGGAGAAAAAAACATGTAGACACTGTCTCTAAACAGTTAAGGTGCATATCAAAGGAATAATTTCATTAAGGCCAGTCTCTTGCATCTTTCCATACATAGAAAAGTGCTAAATTCAATAGCTTGAGATGTCCTTTTTTTTTTCTCAAAAACTCCTATATATCCTGCTCCTCCCATCCCCTTTGAAACCGTCCCTCAGAGCTATCCGAGAGGCTGTCTCCTGGGCTTTAGTCCTCAGTAAGTCTGCCGAGTAAATCATAATTCTCAACTTTTAGGTTGTGCATTTTTTTCAGTCAACAATATAAAATAAATAAGATACAAGGATATAATATACAACACGGGAAATATAACCAATATTTTATAATAACTTTAAATGGAATATAACCTATAAAAATATCAAATCATTATGTTGTACACCTGAAAGTAATATAACATTGTAAATCAACTATACTTCAATAAACAAATAAATATTTTTAAAAAAATCATAGCATTATCCAAAAAACACCCCCTCATTAAACGTATTGCATATGAATAAAAGTTAGCCATTGACAAAAAATTATTTCTTAGAAAGACTGGGTGTTAGTAGTGGAAATGACAGAGTGATATCTTGAATACTGAGCATCAGAGGTATTTTTGTATGCTTCTCAGAACTTATTCTGAGCCTAGAATTGCTAAAAATTTATGCACTTAAAAGTTCTCAGGGACTTCCCTGATGGTCCAGTGGTTAAGACTTTGCTTCCCAATGCAGGAAGGGCAGGTTTAATCCCTAGTTGGGGGAACTAAGATCCCACGTGCTTCATGGCCGAAAAACCAAAACATAAAACAGAAGCAATATTGCAAAAAATTCAATAAAAACTTTTTAAAAAATGGTCCACATCAAAAAAAAAATTTTTTTAAAGTTCTCATTGCAAGGAATAAGGACTAAGTACCAATAATTCCATAAATAAAAGAAAGAGTTTAGAATTGGAGAAAATACTAGCAATGAGCCCCAACAAAAGGAAATGAAAGATTAAATCCTGTGCTGCATTCCTTAATCACCGACTTAAGGTTCATATGGAAGGCAAGGTGAACTTGAGACACTTTTCTAGGTTAACAATTAGAAAGAAGGATGGTTACTCAAGGAAATATGAAGGTATTGTGCAATTCTCTTCTCCCTCCCTCCAACTCTCTCTCCCTCTCTCCCTCCTTTTTCCTCCTAACCTTCTTCTCTTTCTCTGAGAGAAAGTTTTATATTAATATCAGTTAATTTTAATTAATATCAGTTTTATATTTTCTCTGATTCAAAGGAGGTGGTGGAAATATTTAGAATCTCTTAACATTGGGACAGTGGGAAGATAAGAATCTTGAGTCACTACAAATGGCCTATCAGCTACACATTTCATTTCTTCTTCAAATGAAGTTATTTGTCCCAGGAATAGAGGCAAACATGCATTTATAAATCTGATAATGAAAGCTCATTTTGGATATGTGCCCACACACGCAAATACAAAGTCAGGAGCTGCACACCATGTGGAATGCTTCTGGGCAGGTTACTGACAGACTGAACTAAGGGCATTCCGTGTGCTACACAGGCCACTGACTTTTAGCTCCTCCAGAGAAGTGGGCCTAGACATACCCTTACTCGATACATGGATTCTGTTTGGAAAAACCTCTGAGGCCTTAGAAATCAAAGTTAATTAGTTACTGCTGACTCCTACATGTTGCTGAGAATATTCACTTCTCAATTCTAGATAGGGTATATAACCTTTATAGGGTAAACAAAATGGACATGTGCTCCAAGTTGATCAAGTCGCCCACCATAGCTTTAGGCTAACTGAAATTTTCTTGAGTCAGATTTTACTAATAAAGTGATACATGTATAGAACTTCAAAGCCTCCGTGTTTCTGTATTTCCTATGCTCCCATAGGATGAAATCCTTGTCTACAACATGGGAACAATGTCACTCACCTGCCTCAGTGTTTGAACAAGCCATTAGCTCCTGTTACTGTAAGATGTTTGCTATGTTTTAGCCACCCAATTCCATTCTTCCTTCTTTCATTAGCAGCACACTAATTTCCTTCAAGAAGTCACTCTTTCCACCTGAAGTACATGGGCTGAGAATAAGGGAATTGACCTCTACCCCAAATCTAGGCATGGCCACATGACTCATCCCAGCTAATAGGAGGTTTGCACTCCCCTCACCATAATATCTGGTTTAGAGAAGGGCACAGGATGCATGTATGTTCAGTGAAATCTCATTATACTTTTATTGGAATTGTTAGATGAATACATAGTTACATAAGAATTACATTGGAATGTATACCTAATGCTGTGTATTACAATACTTTATGTGCTGATTAAACATGGAAATGACCTGAATGCCCATCAGTATGAAGATGGTTAATAAATTCTGGTACAATGATGTTATGGAATATCATGCAACTGTGGAAAAGATTGAATTAGAACCATAGCCATTAATCCACTATATATTGTTAGACATGACAGGTTTCAGGCTTATATTTTTTTGTATATACTTTACATAAAAATCCAAGAACAAGGCTACTGGTGTTTCTTATACATCTTTGAAAGATACTTTTTCACCTTGTACAATGAGTTCATAAACCTATACAACTTAATTTTTGATATAGACTTTTTAAAGCAATATGAACATTATCATGAATGTTATAGAAGCCTTTAGAAGATTTTTTTCTAATGGAAACAAGATAATGAAGTTTCCTTTTTAAGTGATCAAAGTAACAGTTATATGGAAGACACACTAGATTGGTGGAAAAAAAGAACAGTTAGTAAGTTACTGCTGATATCCAGATAGTCGCAATAGCGAAAAAGACACCATTTCTCAAGGAAATATAGTTCCATCATATATAAATAGATGTTACTCAGACACATTTAAAAAAACAAATCAGTTCCACTGCCCTTGGCTTTAGCAAAGAACCCTTTCTTCCTAGAACATGTCAGAGGTCTAAAGTTGATTGATTAAATATGAGCAGGAAATGACAGGAACCTCCTAAAAGACAACTAAAGTCCTGGATTAAGTCACTCAAAGAGAGTGGTCAGATTAGAGTAAGATGAGCAGAAGGCTGGAGGCCTTGGTCAACATCAGAATTCAAGGAGTGAAGGAATTGTCAGATGCATAGAAAAAGAACTAGAAGAAAAGAGTATAAAAAAGCCAGGGCCAGTCATCTGCAGCAACTCCACAGAAATGGTATTCATGAAAAAGAGCAGAAGTGTCTGTTGAATTGATAATACAGGGTTCTGGTGACCTTAAGAAGAGCACTTCTTGGGGAATCGAGGGTGTAGGAACCAAGTGGGAGCGGTTTAAGAAATAGGTATGAGTGGAGGGAGAGGAGTCAGGAAACATGAACCAGTCTTTGAAAAACCTTGTTTGTGAAGAGAAGAGAGGGAAAGACTTGGTGCCAAATGAGGACATGGGATAAGAAAACTTGTTTGTTTGTTTTTTTATTAGTTTTCAGATAGGATAAACTTGAGCACAGGAGTGATCCAGGTTTTGTGAGCCCTAAATCCTATATATCATAGGGGCTTCCTAGAAAAAAGATAAAATTACAATATAAAATTAATTACAAAGGCAATGTATTTAAAATGAGAAATCACAACAAATTATAAATTTTAAAATGCTGGCAAATTCCATGGTCAAATATCCAGAAAAAAATATAATATTTTTATTAACTATTTGCCCGATATACCTGTATAATAGCTTTTCCCCTTACAATTTTAGGTTGTATATTCAATGATTTTTGCAATATTTTCTATAGAGAGAATAGAAAGATAATTTTGGCCTTCCTCTTGCATATCAGACATTTCTAATACATCATTTCAGTGCTGTTGGTGTTGCCTGTTTCTTGTAGCTCTGCAAAGGCTGTCTGACTTCACATGGTGCAATCTGACAGCTCCTCTTTTTCTCATACCCTAGGATTTCCCTGTTAACACTTGTTCTGGGGTTCAACTGTTAATGCCCAGACTCACCTATACAAACTCAGAGGAGCACTGAGAAGTGAGCCTTTGACCAATGAGAGAGTGAGCAGTCCATGTTTCCTCTTTTCTCCCCACTGAAAGATGGTTTGGAGGTGCAGTTGATACCTACTTGGGGGTATGCTCCAGTGATAGAGCCATCTGCCTCCCTTAGAAGCAGCCAGCCCTGTAATAGGCATTCTCTGCCCCCTGTCCCTCACTTCTGCTCTCTGGGCTTACCCTCCCTAATAATAAAGTAGTACATAGCCCTCTGTCTCAGGCTTTAATTTCTGGGGAATCAGAGTAAAGTATATTTAAGTTCATTTTTCATATTAATAGGTTAGAAATTTTTATTTTAGCTTTGTAAGTAGTTAAAAATATCATTGTGAAATTCAAACTGTCAAACTGAAAACCTCTATTAGAACTCTTGGTAACTATAAAATTTCAAGGCATTTCAAGTTTTCTTATGCAAAAACTTAAATACTATTTGAAAATTACAGACATTAATTAACAAGGTCATGACAATGTCCTTTATACAATGCCATACAATGAGCTTTATTTGATATTCATCAAGTCAGGTTTTTGCGGCAACTTACACTTAATCAGACCCCAAAAATATCTGCAGCCACTCCAAAGCCACCAGACATAAGAAGCATGGGGGCTTCCCTGGTGGCGCAGTGGTTGAGAGTCCACCTGCCGATGCAGGGTACACGGGTTCGTGCCCTGGTCCGGGAAGATCCCACATGCCGCGGAGCCGCTAGGCCCATGAGCCATGGCCGCTGAGCCTGCGCGTCCGCAGCCTGTGCTCCACAACGGGAGAGGCCACAACAGTGAGAGGCCCACGTACCGCAAAAAAAAAAAAAAAAAAAAAAAAAAAAAAAAACACGATTCAAGGGAAGTTGAGTTAGGAAAAGTGAGTACTTTTAATTTCTGTTAAAATATCTTTGGAAATTCTACAAAAATATATGACCATGTGAAGACAATTGGCCTTGGAAGTGACACATGCAAATGGAGATGAAGTACTGAACAAGTTATATATTGAGCATGTAAATATAAGTGTGATATGTTTTATACATGAATTATCAAGGGCAATGGAAGAACGATTAGCTTCCACTTGAGAGGGGTATTTGGGAGATAATGCCCTTAAATGAGAAAATCAGCTTTTAAGAAAGGCAAACAGGATGTCTTGTGAAGATTCTGAAAGTTCAGTTATTCCCTAAGTAAGAGTGGTTCCTCCTGCTACACTGTTGGTGGGAATATAAGTTGGCACAACCACTATGGAAAACAGTATGGAGGTTCCTCAGAAAACTAAAAATAGAATTACCATATGATCCAGCAATCCCACTCCTGGGCATATACCTAGACTAAACTATAATTTTAAAAGATACATGCACCCCTACATTCATAGCAGCATGATTCACAATAGCCAAGACGTGAAAACAACCTAAATATCCATCGACAAATGAATGGATAAAGAAAATGTGATATATATATACAATGGGATACTATACTCAGTCATGAAAGAATGAAATAATGCCATTTGCAGCAACATGGATGCAACTAGAGATTATCCTACTAAGTGAAGTACATCAGAAAGAGAAAGACAAACACCACACGGTATCACTTATATGTGGAATCTAAAATATGACACAAATGAACCTACCTAAGAAACAGAAACAGAATCACGGACATAGAGACCAGACTGGTGGTTGCCAAGGGGGAGAGGATTGGGGGAGGGATGGAGTGGGAGGTTGGGGTTAGCAGAGGTAAACTATTATACATAGAATGGATAAACCACAAGGTCCTACTGTATAGCACAGAGAACTATATTCAATATCCTATGATAAACCATAATGGAAAAGTATATAAAAAAAGGAATGTATATATATATATATATATATATATATATATAACTGAATCACTTTGTTGTAGAGCAGTAATTAACACAACGTTGTAAATCAACTATACTTTGATTTAAAAAAAAAAGTGGTTCCTGAGGGTGCATTGGTAAAGGCTTGCTGTGAAGCTATCAGTGGAAGTACAAGCCAGGGAGGAGGACACACATGGCAGTGTCAGAGGAAGAGAAGGGAAAGATGATTAAGAAAGGGCCTGATTTCATGTGGTGACCAATGATGACATGAAACAGAGACAAATGTGCAAGTATATACTTAATTATACATGACATATGCCATTTTTCTGTCTCTTCTTACCATATTTATATTGGACTCTTAAGACCTCCTGATTAGAAAGAGAAAGAGACTACCATAATGATCCCTGGTTTTCCTGGTCTTGAAGTAGGTCAATCTGAAGGACTTTTTCCTTGTCATTCTCATCTTTTAATATTTTTAATGAAAGAGATGTTACTTATATATAGTCAAACTTCTAATTTTCAAAGAAAAAAAAAGAAGTAATCTCTTAACTTTAGTGATACAATTATATAAGTGAACATCAGACCATGAATGTAAGCAGACTGGGCAGACCAGTGCAGAGAGTTGCAGTCAGGCTGGCACTCCCTTGCCACAAGATGCAGCCTTAAAGTAGGAGGCAGCTTGGCCACACAAGATGGTACCAGGGCAATAATGATGATTCTTCTCTCTGTGCAGTGCCATCCTCTGGCAATACCTCAGTTTAATGAAATTGGTCATGAACCTATAGGATACAAATAACTATTAAAATGTTCTTTTACTCAATCATATATATAAACGTTGGTTCATGTGCCTAGAGACCCAAACAGAATGATGCAATGAACTTAAAATGCTAATTAGGCTACTTGGCATCTCTTCCCACTCCCTTTAGGATTTGTTTGTTTTCATTTGTTTCTATTTTACCTGGGTAGATGGGGCACGAAGGAAAGGGCAATGAGACAGAGATGTGTATATTCATGCAAAGACTACCTGCAAAAGTTAAATGATGTCTGTCTAACAATTGACATTGGTAGTAGCTAAGATTTGGAGAGAAAGGTTCAAAGTATCTGTCCTTGGCAAATTTGGGAGGGTGCCCTAGACATTTTTTAAGAGGGCTAGAATTTCTCTAATTTACTTGTTTTGAAAGATTTTTTGCAACTTCCCTGGTGATGCAGTGGTTAAGAATCCGCCTGCCAATGCAGGGGACACGGGTTCGATCCCTGGTCCAGGAAGATCCCACATGATGTGGAGCAATTAAGCCTGTGCATCACAACTACTGAGCCTGCACTCTAGAGCCCACACGCCACAACTACTGAGCCCACACACCACAACTACTGAAACCCACGTGCTCTAGGGCCCACTTCCCACAAATACTGAGCTCGTGTGCTACAACTACTGAAGCCCACATGCCTAGATCAAGTGTCCCACAACAAGAGTAGCCACCGCAATGAGAAGCCCACGCACTGCAACAAAGAGTAGGCTCTGCTCACCACAACTAGAGAAAGCCAGTGTGCAGCAGCAGAGACCCAATGCAGCCAAAAATTTTAAAAAAAGAAAGATTTCTTGCAAACTGATATTCTTCACCTTCTTACCTTCCTCTTATCTTCAAGTAGCAGAGTTAAAACTCAGAGGTAAAAAATATCTGCCTAGAATTAAACACCTACTATGTGCCAGGCACTTGAGATAAATCAATTAACAGCCCATGTAAAAATCCCCACCTCCATGGAGTTTACATTTCATGAGAAATAGAAGATGGTAACAATAATAACATTAAAATAAGTCTTTATGGAACACTTCTTTTGTACTAGATTCTGCCCTGAGTGCTTTATTTTCTCTCTTTTACTCTTCAAAGCAATTCTTTGTACTAAGTATTATTATCCCCATTGTACATATAGGAAGACTTAATCTTAGAGCAGCTAAAGCACTTGTCCAAGTGATGTATCTGGAATTCAAAACTGAGGTCTTTGACTGTTAGCCTACAAGTACTCATAAAGCTCTTACTATGTATCCAAATCCACTTATTAAATTCCATGAGAGATTTAAAGGAACATGAAATATGAACTATAAGGTCCTTGCCTGAAACAAACATTATCCAACATTAAACAATTATATGTGCAGTTTATAGAACAATCAGTGTAGTCAAAGTTTAGAGAAGATAGAGAAATTATGAGAGACATAATCACAGAAACTTTTATTGGAAGTTTATAATTTAAATGTGGGTTGAAGGATAGACAGAACTTTTACAAGTTTTTTCCACAAATTGCCCACATTCCTGAAGAGTTGTGAAGCACTTTGTTCTGGTACAACTGATTTTGTCATTAAGAATATTTTCCAGGGCTTTTTGTTGAATTTTACATTTTTGGTTCTAAGCATTATTGCTTTCGTCCTGGAAACTCTATGTTTCATACATACATTTTACACTGTCAACCCTATCTTTCTTAAAGCTCTTATCCATTGGCTCCCAGAGCACCATGATGTTCACGGACCATGTCTTCTCATTCCTCTTTGTCAGCCCCTCAGCCACTTAAATATCAGTGTCTCCCAGGGCTTCTTCCATTCTGATTCCTCTTTTTATTGTACACATTAACCATGATTATCCCATCCATTCCCATGACATTAGTCATAAGATCTTAATCAATATATCTTAATAATATCTCTCCTAAACTCCAGATCCAGACATACATCAACTAGAGATCCCACAGGTGGGGGAGGAGTCAAGATGGCAGAACAGGAGGACACAGAATTTGTTGCTCCTCACAAGTTCATCAAAAACACATTCACGAATGGAACAATTCCCACAGAGCTCCTGATGAACAGTAGAGGTAGACTTCAGACACCTAAAAGAATGAAAGAAAGATGAAAAAAGAAAAGAGGAATAAAAAAAGAGACAAGCAACCCTGGTGGGAAGCTGAGGGTGAACAAAGATCCCCACATTAAAAAAGATTCTCTCACGGAGGGGAAATCAGCTGGGACAGAAGAGGAACTTCGGGAGATCAAAGGAGAATGCAGCAGGTGGTCTGTGGAAGGCAAGACAAGGTAAGAACTGCACGCATGATCTACACTGCAGCTCTGTGCATTCCAGCCTGAATCATGAGTTGCCTGTTGCAAAGGGGAGCCGGGTGCTGGAAAGAGGGGTTTGGAGTGCAAACCCAGGGAGAGGACAATACTTGGCTGTGAAAAGACAGCCCAAAGGGACAGGAGCAAGGGGCGCCACAACCAGGAAAGTCTGTGGAAAAAGTATGACACGCCATAGCAAGGCATCATTGTCAAATGATGTGCAAGGGGTGGAGCCGCCATTATAACCCTCTTCCCCACCAGCTGGTTTCTTTGGCCTCTGCGGGCATTGGGAGGGGCTTCCACCTGAGTGGGCCTGCCAACCCCTCTGGCCAGGGTCACTTCCGCCTGCATAGACTCTGGGGCCCTGAGTGCTGCTCACCCCAAAATTTCCTTGGGAATCAGCCCTGAGCACCCCTGCCTGGAATGAGAGTCCACCAAAGCTGGCAGGGTCAGAGGGCTTTAGCATGGGGTTGGAAGAATAAACCCAGGAAGAGAAATGCAGTTGGCTACACGGATACATAGAAGGGACAGGAGTAGGGGATGTGCAGCCGGGAATGCCCCTAGAGGAAGCAGGGTCTGCCTGGAAGGTGAAGTGCCATTGTTGAGAGGCGTGCCAGGGGTGGGGCTGATAACATTCTCATCCTGCCACTGCAACCACTGGGAGTACCCAATTGTGCTCCAAGCAGCCACTGCTTTTGCTCCCACTCACCTGGGCAAGGATCAGATGCCTTAGGGTAGCAGACACACAGAGGTGGGATTAAAACCAAAACTGAGACTAAGGGGGGTGCAACCAAGGAAGAGAAACACAAATCTTTCTAGGCAGCAGCACAAGCTGTGGATTAAATCCCCAAGATCGGCTGGGTAATTCCTGCATTTGTGAAATACCTGAATAGGCAAGTGTTTCAAAATCTGAGACAAGTCTAGCCTTTGCAGCACTGGAATTTGGGTCAGATCAGTCTGAGCTGGCCCCACAGTGTCCACAGAAGGTCCAGACCTACATAGAGGTATTAGAAGTCCTCCTGGGGAGGTGGCTCCAGGGAAGTATTCTTAGTACTAATATTTCTTTGTTGGTTTGTTTCATTTTGTTCACTTGTTGGTGCTGCTGCTTTCATTATTTTTTACCTTTTATTTTTTATTTTCTACTTTTTAAAAAATATTTTATCTTATGTTATTTTCTTAATACATATAAAGTTTTTATTTTTCCTTTAATTTTTTTGTTGCTCTGTGGCTTTTGTCTTGTTTTTGTTCTTCATTTTATATATATTTTTCCCCTTTTCTTTTTTCAATTGTTTTTAAGTGTATATTCTACATTTTATTTGTTTTGTTGTTGTTGTTGATGTTGTTTGCTTGCCCCCGTTTCTGTTTTATTTTTCATTCTTTGTTTTCATTAGTATAATCCTTATTGACTGTTCTTATATCAGAATTCTCTTGTTTTGTTGTCTGTTCCCTTGGTTTTCTTTCTTTTCTGTGTGTGTGTGTGTGTGTGTGTGTGTGTGTGTTGTGTTGTGTTGCTCTTGCTACTGTTTGTTTGCTGCTGTTCTTGTTATTTGCCCTAAGCTTTGTTTGTCTGTTTTTGTTTTGTTTTGTTGTGATTGCTTGGGCTTTTTGTTTTTCTTTTTTCCTTTTCTCTATTTTTTGTCAGGCCACACTGTGCAGCTTGCAGGCTCTTGGTTCCCCAACCAGGGGTCGGGCCTGGGCCTCCTGGGTGGGAACATAGAGTCCAGGATGTTGGAATACCAGAGAATTCCTGGGTCCAGGGAATATTACTCGGTGTGTGCATTCCTGAAGGTATCCATATCAACACGAAGACCTGACCCCACACAACTGCCTGCAGGGTCCAGTGCTAAACACCTCACACCAAACAACCAACAAGACAGGAACACAGCCCCACCCATCAGTAGACAAGTGGCCTAAAGTTGCACTAAGCTCTCAGACACCTGAAAACACACCACCTGACATAATCCTGCCCATCAGAGGGAAAATACTCAACTCCATCCAACAGAGCGCAGGCACCAGGCCCTCCCACCAGGAAGCCTACACAAGCCCCTGGACCAACCTCACTCAACAGGGGTCATTCCACATAAACAAGAGGAACTATGACCCTGCAGCCTGCAGAAAGAAGACAATAAACACAATTGGTTAGACAAAATGAAACGACAGAGAAATACACTGCAGACAAAGGAGCAAGGTAAAATCCCACAAGAACAAATAAATGAAGAGGAAATAGGCAAGGTATCTGAAAAAGAATTCAGCTAATGATAATAAAGATGTTCCAAGATCTAGGAAATAGAATGGAGAAAATACTAGAAACTTTTAACAAGGACCTAGAAGAACTAAAAAACTGTCAGTGATGAACAACACAGTAATTGAAATGAAAAATACCCAAGAATGGGGCTTCCCTGGTGGCGCAGTGGTTGGGAGTCCGCCTGCCGATGCAGGGGATGCAGGTTCGTGCCCCAGTCTGGGAAGATCCCACGTGCCGCAGAGTGGCTGGGCTCGTGAGCCATGGCCACTGGGCCTGCATGTCCAGAGCCTGTGCTCCGCAACAGGAGAGGCCACAACAGTGAGAGGCCCATGTACCGCAAAAAAAAAAAAAAAAAAAAAAACAACAATGAATCAACAGCAGAATAACTGAGGCAGAAGAATGAATAAGTGAGCTGAAAGATAGAATGGTGGAGTTAAACAGAATAAAGAAAAAAGAATGAAAAGAATTGAGGACAGTCTCAGAGAATCTGGGACAACATCAAACGCACCAACATTTGAATTATAGGGGTCCCAGAAGAAGAAGAGAGAAAGAAAGGGACTGAGAAAATATTTCAAGAGATTAGAGTTGAAAACTTCCCTAATATGGGAAAGGAAATAGTCAATCAAGTGCAGGAAGTACAGAGTTCCACACAGCATAAAGCCAAGGAGAAACATGCCAAGACACATATTAATCAAGCTAACAAAAATTAAATACAAAGAAAAATAAAAGCAGCAAGGGAAAAGCAACAAATAACCTACAAGGGAATCTCCATAAAATTATAAGGTGATCTTTCAGCAGAAACTTGGCAGGCCAGAAGGGAATGGCAGGCCAGAAGGGAATGACAGGACAAAGGGATAAACCTACACCCAAGATTACTCTCCCCAGCAAGGATCTCATTCAGAATTGACAGAGAAATCAAAAGCTTTACAGACAAACAAAAGTTAAGGGAATTCAGCACCACCAAACCAGCATTACAACAAATGCTAAAGGAACTTCTCTAGATGGGAAACACAAGAAAAGAAAAAGACCTACAAGAATAAACCCAAAACAATTATGAAAATGGTAATAGGATTATACATATCAATATTACCTTAAATGTGCATGGATTAAATGCTCCAACCAAAAAACACAGACTGGCTGAACGGATACAAAAACAAGACCCATATATATGCTGTCTACAGGAGACCTATTTCAGACCTAGGGACACATACAGACTGAAAGTGAGGGGATGGAAAAAGATATTCCATGAAAATGGGAATCAGAAGAAACTTGGAGTAGCAATACTCAGACAAGATAGACTTTAAAATAAAGACTATTACAAGAGACAAGGAAGGACACTACATAATGATCAAAGGATCAATCCAAGAAGATATAGCAATTGTAAATACCTATGCTCCCAGCATAGGAGCACCTCAATACATAAGGCAAATGCTAACAGCCATAAAAGAAGAAATTGACAGTAACAATAATAGTGAGGGACTTTAACACCCTACTTACACCAATGGACAGATCATCCAAACAGAAAACAAATAAGGAAACACAAGGTTTCCTTGTGCACTTTTTTCTCAAGTGCACATGGAACATTCTCCAGGATAGATCATATCTTGGGTCACAAATCAAGCCTTGGTAAATTTTAGAAAATTGAAATCATATCAAGCATCTTTCCTGACCAAAACACTATGAGATTAGAAATCAATTACAGGAGATCCCACAGGCACTCACATAGCAAATCCAAAATGAAAATTATTTATTAATTATTTTGATCCCTCCCACAACAAATTCTGCTATAACAACAAAACAATGTGCATTAAAAACAAAGCAAACAGACAAAAATGCTGGTAGTTCCTTGTTTACTTATGCCCTGTCTCAGAAAATGGCATTGTCACGCAAATAGTCACCCAATTCAGAAACCTAGAAGTTATCAAAAATATTGTCTCCTTCTCTTTTTCACCCTCACATTGCAGAGCACATTGATCACCTTATCTATTCCATTTAATACTGGTGGATTCTGTCTCTCCTACTGCTCCTAATGCTGCCTTTCTCTGTTCAGACCACCGTTTTTTCTTTCCTGAACAGGATTTTTCCTAATTAGTCTTTCCTAACTAGTTTCTTGCCTCTGTCAAGTATGTAATTAAGCTGCTGCCGGAGTGATTATTCTATAACACAAACTTTTGTCACTCCCTGGCATCCTTCAAGATCCATCAATGTGCTCCATTACCCTGGAAAATAAGCCCAAACGCTTTTTCCAGTCAAGAAGACTTTTATGATCTGGACTCTGCTAACCTCTCCAGCTACAACTCCCACCAAGTTAGATTATTGACAAGTATTTAAACAAGCTATGTTCTTTTATTCTTCTTAACACTGCATATTTTTCTTCTTTCTATAGTGCTCTATATCCATGGGCTAACTGGGAAACTTGTATTAGCCTTCAAGATGCAGTTAAAGTATAATTTCCTCTTGAAACTTTCCCTGACTACCAATCTCATCCCCACTCTAGGAAGAGTTTATAATGTTATCAGTGCTATTGCTGTACCTTATACATTCTTCATTTGTACAACCTACCAAAATTATTATAATTACCTGCTTTTGTATCCAGGTCTCCAATTATATTGTGAGATCTATTGTTAAGGAAGCTAATAAGAATTAATTCCATTTGTAAGTAAACTAGTGTGCATCAAGCTAAGTACTGGTATCTCTTTCATGGGGCTCCAATAAAAAAAGAAAGAGGCCTAGGAATAAAATGATACATTTACCCAAAGCTATGAGGAGTATGAGAAGGAAAACAAAGGCTCAAAGCAAAGAAATGTCCTGATTATCAGGTGGATGAAGGCATAAGCGAGGTTAAGTGGTCAAGAAGATTATAAAGAGGTCAGGAAATGAGGTTAATAAGCAGTTCATTGCAGAACCCAGTACCAACTCAAGGGTGCTGAATGCTAGATTTTTTAGGAGGTGCTGACCACATAGAGCATGACTGGGAGCTTCAAGGCTTCTCACAGGTCCTGACCGTCTTTCCCCTTGAATACCCTGAGTAAAGTTGAACAGGAACTTTACCATGGCATATTTTATTGGTTTTTGTTGCTTTTGTTTTTGATTTTTGTTTTTGTTTTTTGAGGACCGAGTTTATATAGCACTCCTCTAAACCACACACTAGGCCCAGGACCAGCAGAGGATAAGAACTTTCCTCCCCACTTTACATTAACTGCTGGCTAATATCTTCTTCCTTATTTCTCTTTGCCAGCTTGGTGTATCTTCTCACTACCTCCTATGGGCTCAGACCCACCTACCAAAATTTGAGGCCTGCTCATGTCCTGGATAGAAAATTAGAAAAGACTATGAGATCTATTCATACTGCTGGGTCCCTAGACTGTAATTGAAAACTTTTTACCCAGGACCTTGGACTCAGATACTAATCCTGAGTTGCTCTTACACTTTACCTGAGCTTCTGACACTTTATTTTCCAGTTTTACCTTTTGTGTTCTGGTCCCACTAGTTGACACCCAGGTGCTAAACTTTACACTCACAAGCTGAGTTTGTATGCCTTAGCTAACCTCCCTGGACCTGACCTCAATTCTACCTTCTCAAATATCTTGATTCCATCCACCTCTCTCTAGTTACAGTGCCACAACCTCAGCTCAAGTGGTAGAGCAGAAGTCCTCAGACTCCTCTCCACCACCTTCCACTTCCCCCACCCAAGAGGAGGACTGCTAATGGGAGGGGTCAAAATAGAACACCGAGGAAGACAGATTTCTTGATGGGAAAGGCTATGTCCACATGCGTATGTTTTTGCTCTTGTACTATTTCTTCATCCATGCTACTGATATGATAAAAAGACCAGGGCCTGCCTCAAGGTCAACTCTGATGATACGTCTCTTTTCTTTCTACAAGCACATCCAAATCTTAGCTTTACAAAAAAAAAGGAAATAGCTCTTCAACCTCAGGCCTAAATTGTTTTGCTCCACTCCAGGTTTGCTAGATCTATGGTTTAAAACACTAATTCAGCTAATAAAGTAGGATACATTCCCTAAATGTTACCTGTGTATATAGCTCCCTTGAAATCCTCTCCAGAGAAAGAGTGCTTGGCAGGACTTGATTTCTTAAAATTCCATTTCATACAATACCATGTGCCCTTAGGTAATCAAATCTTGCCAATTTTTTAAGACTGTCGTTTTCTTCTCTATGTTGATCCAGTTTTTACAACCAAACATTCATTTCATGTCATGTTATATAGATAGGATTGTACTACTCTTCACTTTTCTTAATAAAAACACAGAAATCTTTGGCAGCTCCCTAGGTTATACAATCTACTCAGAAAGTGGCTGAAACCAATACTCTACAAACTTTCATTAAGAAAATGTTCCCACCCTTATGTACCCACACCGGAATATCTTCAAGGTTGAAATAACAAGATCATATTCTCATATACTTTTGTACAAATTTCTGAGGAAGGAAAAAATAATAAGGCCTTTGTGGGCTGGATTGTTGTCTTTTTCTTCTCTCTTTCCAAGAACATAGCAAAGGACTACTTTTTCAAGTATTTTTTAAAATAGAAATGAATAAAGAACCCTAGGAAGACAGATTAGTATTCTTGAAAACAAAATAATTAGGTGGTAGTAGGCACTTCCAAGAATTATATATAAGAAATCAAACACAAACTGTGTGGGTAATGATAAAAGTTATTTCCCTCTGGCAACTGGTTTATGGTGGTCTTAGCACTGTTATTAACAAACCACAATATAATCAGCTGTCTGGTTCACAGCATCAGTGGGCTCAGGGTTAAGTGATATTACAAGTGGATCTCTCAGGGTAAATTGACATATATCCAAGAAACACAACTGTGTGAAACAAAATTCCTATAGAAAGACATTCTCTTGGTTCACAGACAAGTATTGTTAATCAAAGATCATTGGTTCTAATCACTTGAGGGGTTAAGGCAAAATACATCATGTTTTCATACTGTAGCTTATTGTACAGGTGAGATCTCACAAGAGTGAAAATAATTACCATGATCAAAAAGCTTCATGATCAACAGACCTACAAGCTTAAATATTAGAAACAGTAAGAGATTAAAAGTTTCCATGGGGAGAGTAGCCACAGGAAAGCTCTATCCCATCATCTCAATTATGATTTTTTACTATCAAGAAACATTTGAGCACCTACTATGTGCCAAAGGCATTGATAAGAGCTAGAAGGGTTTCCTAGGACTCAGGACATTCATTGCTAAAACCAGGATGACTGGTCATCCTGAACGGTAAAGAGTCCCTGCCACCAAGGAACTTATAGCTTAGAAGAAAAATCAAATATAAATCAAAAACAAATGTGACAGAGTTAATTAAGTGGATAAGAGAGGGTACTCTGGGAAAACAAAATAGAGGTATCTGTCAAGCATCTTCTGAAAGCCCATAGTTCTCAACCCTAGCTGCTCATTTTTCTTTATTTGTTATCATTAGTTGAGGAAGCTGAGGTGCAGAACATTAAATGATTTGCCCTAAATTCCTCAGAGATTTTGATTTAATTGGCATAGGGCTTGCTTGGGCATGGGTATTTTTTTTTAAGTGCTGAAAGAGATTATAATATACAGCCAAGGTTCAGAACTACAGAGCTAAACCCAGCCTGAAATGTGCTAAGATATAATCAGGTGAAGGGGGCCAGGGGAGAAAGATTATCCATTTAAGAGGAAGCAGTATGTGCAAATGTCCTGAGGCAAAACAAGCATGATCCTTTAGAACACTAAGAGCAGTTCAGTGTAACTAGAACATAGGATGAAGGTAAAGAGAGATGTATGTGAGATCCAGATATTGAAGGGCCTTGAAAAAACATTTTCAGAAGTTCATGCCTGTGTAAAGAGAGAAAAGTTGGATATTTATAGTTTGCTTTTTATATAAAACAACTTGTTTTTCTGAATGCTTTGATACGTTTGGGCAATCAGAGTGTCTTTGAGTTGCATTTGAGAACATCCTACTCTAGATCTGAAGAGGATGAATAACAGGAGTGAAGCGGTATTAATGTAAAAGGATAGAGAGTGTTGGGGAATATGACAAATTGCAAAGTCCATGCCTACATAAAGAGTGCAGGCACCAGTCAACTTCAGCCTCTTGTTTCCATTCAGGAATATTAGCCCTTTGCTGTTAGATGATTAGATTTAAATGAGGAAAAAAAACTCTCAATTTTAAAATGAAGTCTTCTAATATTTATACATTGGCTCCCAACATTATACAAGCCAATAAAAATGCACCTGCAGTTTCAGTTCCAGGGAAGTATTTGGAGTTCCAGGGAGCCAAGACGGAAGGGATGAGAAGGTATGAGAAGGGAAAGTGAGAGAGGCCAGTGAGATGGTGTGAAACAAGGATGCTATGAAGAGTAAAATAGCAAATTAAAAAGCCATTTGCAATGGCACAGCTGAAGGAATTTAAAACAAAGATACCCACTGTATAACTTAATTATTTTGTGCAGTTTGATAATAGATAATAGAGGGACAAAATTATAAATGAGAAGACATTCTAACTGGCAAGAACTGAATAATGGTGACTTTTTATTAAGATAGGAGCACGGACTCAAGATTTAGAAAGACACACATTTAAACACTTCCTATGATTTATAGAAACTGTATTACCTTGCAATACAAGCAAACTAATCAGCCTTCCTTCATCTGTAAAATATAAGTAATATCAAACTCTTGGGTTATTATGAAGATTCAATGATATATCACGCAGTGAATGGTTAGCACATTTTGTGGCACATTTTAAGCATTTAGCAAATGTAATATCTACTATTACCAGGGAGGTTGCCACAAGGACAATGGGCATTCAGATACATTAGAGAGACATTAAAAGGAAAGAATTTATAAAACTTGAATAACTGAATATGGCTGAAGGGGGAAAAGGCAGTAAAGATCCCCACTAGACTTCTGGCATAGACAACTGAATAGATGGGGGTGACTTTCAGTATAATAAAGAATAGAGGATAAGGACTATTTTCCCCTTTTATTTCTCCCTAGCTTTTAGTAAACTCTCATACAGACATTTTATCCTGTGTCACCTCTGCCACATGGTAAAAGCTATTGTCCGTTGATGCTCAGGCCAGTATTAAAGCACATCTATCCTTCCTCCCACACCCTAAGGTAGTGTAGCAGGGGGTATGAGAGGCTCTCAAGGGAAAGAACAGGAGCTCTGGTATAGGTACTTCTTCCAACTGGCACAGCCCTCTTCCCCTCTCAACCAGAATCTCTGGGTTTTATTTTATCAAGGAAGGTGACATGTCATCATGTGATGGGGCAGCCTGAGGGGCTGTTGTGCAGTGTGCTGCTCAGTTCATTCCCAGTCCCACTCAGGTTATGTCTGTTATACACAAAGCAAACTGGAGAACAGAGAGCAGTGAGGGATGAAAGATGGAGCCCAGCAGATTTACATTTCAATCCCTCTTAGCAGTACTAGAATTGAGGGCAAGTCACCCAGTGTTCTCAACTTCAGACTCCTCTTCTCATGAAAAGGACTGTAAAGTATGAAATATCTATCTTGCTGGGTTTTATAAAATTAGAGACAATTTGTGTAACACATTTAAATTGCAATAACCCTCAAATGTGTAGTTAAGGTGATTAGAAGTAATCCAACTTAAACCTAATTAACAACAACCAAAAAAGTGTTTGCACATGCAAGTGAAAAGTCAGAAGTGTACTAGCTATCATCAGTACTCAGTTTCTCTCTGCTACGCCCTTTGCTGGGTTGCCTTCATTTTCAGGCTTTGGAGGCCCAGGGAAGTTGTAGAGGCACATCATCCTGACTGTTAGTAGTCTCAGCACAAAGGAAGATGTCTTTTCCTTTCTTTCTGAAAGGTTCCACACATGTCCTAGGATCCAAAGTGAGTGGACCTTTCAGGTCATTTGTATTGCCATCACCATTTTAAAATAGGAAATGACTGTTTTGTTGTGTTGTAAACCCCCTCGTGCCTAGGGGGGGAAATTGTCACCATTGAACCAGTTCCTGGCCAGGTGTATGGAATTGTGCTAATTATCAAGACGAGCCACAAGTCTTCACCTGGATCAACAACTGTCTGGTTGCAGCTCTCAACACTGATGCACATTAGAATCTGGGACAATTTATAAAAGAAGAAACACAATGCCTCCATGTCTGGGAACTACTCCCAGGAAAGCTGATTTAATTGTTTGTCACGTGGCCTAGGTACCAATGTTCTTTTAGGCACCAAGGTGGTTCCAGTGGGCCCCAAAGTTGAGAACCCTGGTTGAGGGAGACTTATTTTTCTGATCATCCTAGAGCCAAAATTAGAATCTCACCTGAACCATGTATACCAAAAATGGAAGAGGGATTGTTCCTCAAAACAAATCCAAGGCATAATTACTAAAAGAAGCAAGGATGGATCCTAGCTGGCAAAAACAGAAGTCTATTACTATATAGGTCACACACCTTATCTTCACAGCCACTACACATCTGTTTGTTGCAAACCTTCCCAAGTTTTCACCACTCTAAAATGGAAGGTCATGGTTCTTCCATGCGAACAGGTCTAAATATTATAGGGAGTATTATTCTAAGTGCAGAAATATATAAATAGCCTTTGAATATATAAATCACCATTAATTTACATTTATGAGAAAAAGGAAATCAGAAGTGCTGAATGAAGCCTAGAGCTATGGGTAAGAGCATGTGTCATGGGATGAGGGGAAATGGAGAAGTGAAAAGCCAGCAGAGTGTTC
The DNA here is from genome assembly GCF_951394435.1 of Stenella coeruleoalba. Lineage (NCBI taxonomy): Eukaryota > Metazoa > Chordata > Mammalia > Artiodactyla > Delphinidae > Stenella > Stenella coeruleoalba. The sequence goes on from NC_137163.1 coordinate 44,213,710, forward strand.
CTAGCTCCTGTGTCCATTTTTATGGAGGTCAGGGAAAGTATAATTTAGATTTATTTAGCAATATTTGGCTGCATTGTTCCTGGAGAAAAGTTACTAGATATAATAAATCATTATAATCTCTCTACATTATAATCTACATGCTTATAGTGATTAAGGGTGTTAGGTTAGAGATATGTAGCTAATGCTAGGATTCTTAACCCTCAGGGCTGAGACCATGCAGGGAAAAGTTCTCAGATAAGCCTTTAATTTTCAAAGTGCAGTATGCTTCAGGAATTTCCACTTATCGTTCCACGTGTCACTAAGCTGCCCTCAGGAGTGCAATGAAGATCCGCTTCCACACATTTTGGTGCCAGTAATGCCACAAGTTCTACATAATTATAAGGAACATACACCCTTTGTCTGTGGCTCAGAACACTGTGGTTTGAACATCAGGCAACCCTATGGCAGCATAAAATTTTCATGGTTTGGCAACAAAAATTCTAGGTGATCCGTTGGAATGCAAGTCAAAACATTCTCATATTCCTCCTTCAGTGTATTAGATACTTATATGGCAAGTCATGCATTTTAGGTCTCCACCCTGTCTCAATGCTTGAGTTTTTCAGATTGGAAAAAAAAAGAAAATATTTCCTGCAAGTGGTCATTCAGGGTAGAATGTGAACTCTACCTACTCTAGAGTCATACTGCTTAACTTGCCAACCATGTTAGTGACATGTTTAAGTCAATGACATTCTCTAGAATGTTTGTTCACCTTCAAACTACATTCTGTAGTGAGGTCCTACAAGATGTCAGTTAAAGAACACTGTGGTAGATGCCAGTTATAATGGTTTTCACCTGATGTTAGTACTGAGTGCTCCCAAATGTTTTTAATATTTTAAAAAACACAAAGCATTTCTAAGAAATATTTGAACATGGTGAAAGAATGTCCTAAAATTCCTTTTCGTTTTTTCTTTGAAATGAGCACACATACACATATTTATTTACTTCGGGGAGTAAATATCTACTTTGAGGACTCCTTTAGCAGTCTGGTATAGCCTATGAACCCCTTCCTAGAATACTTTCTTAACATAAGTAACAGAAAATACATAGAATTATAAAGAAATGAAGTATTCATGCTCTCCCTGGCCAGGCTTAAGCCACGCCACACTAGGGACAGACGTTCCTGCCCCTTGCCTCCCCCACCCCAGCCCCGTCGAGGGGTGTATGGAAGGGAGGGGTGCGGCCTCCAGCCCTGACCCTCAGTCTCCCGCCCCCTGCCTCAAGGCCTCGGGGGAGCCGTGGTCCTCTGACGCAGCAGACACTCTCGCTTTGCCTCCTTGGCGTGTGCCTCGCCATTGGTTCTCCCTGAGGTGGGGGGTGGGGGGGGTGGGGGGGTTCCCGCCCGGGGGCGGGGGGTCCCGCCCCGCGCTGCGCGCCCCTGTCGGTGCCTGAGCGTGCCTCTCCGGGCCCTCTGTGGTGACCCTGGAGCGCTCCAGGTCGTCCCTCAGGTGCCTGAGGCCGAGCGGTGGTGTCATTTTCCTTTCCCAGCGCGCTCCTCTGGTCCCTGCCACGGTGGTGTGTCCCGTGAGCAGCTCTCTTGGGGGGTTCGAGACGGTAAGAGAGGCGTGCCTGTCCCCCACCCCTCGGTGGAGCTAGGTGCCACCTCGTCGTGGTCGTCCTCTTGCGGTGTGCCCTGGGGAGACTGACTGGCCGGGCGAACGCCACGTGTGCCCCTTTGTGGGGGTCGCAGGCGGGCCGTGGGGGTGATCGTGGTGGGCCAGGGCCTGCGAGAGGGGAGGCTGTCACGCTTCTCGGGCGTGCTCCCCCCTTCAAGAGCCCGCTGGACGAGACTGAGAGCAGCACAGGTCATGCCCCGGCCCTGACCGTGAACGCTCCTGTGGGCCGTGTGCCTACCCATACTGCAGCAGGTCCCACTCCTCCGCCCAGTCAAGGACTGGCGTCTCATGGAGCGCCTCCGTGGGCTCGAAGGGAAGACGATGGGTGGGGGACGACGCGCCGTCGGTGAGAAAGCCTTCTCTAGCTATCTGAGAGGGAGCCTTGGGATACCGGAACCCCCAGCTGCTGCCCCTCCCAAGCCCAGTGACCACTGTGGCGAGTGCCAGAGCACGTGGGAAGAACCCCTCGCCTTCCCCGGATGGGTGCGCCTGCCTGCGGTGGGTCCCAGCGCCTGCTCTTTGAAAAAGAAAAAAAGAAAAAACATAGAAAGAAAAAAAATTAAAAGAAAAACAAAAAAAAGAAATGAAGTATATTAGAATATATTCATGCAAGTCCACAGACCTAAAAGTTGTGCGGATTTAAGTTAAGAGCCTAGTCTTACGTATTCTCTTTTAAAGGTTTTATTCAAGAATGAGTTCAAGGCATTTCAACAAAACATGTTAGAAAGTGCCTTGTCAGGGGATACAAATTCAGACACTCATAGGGATAGGCAGATAATAGGGATACTAGGAGGAAGAGTGGCAGATGTGTGAATGGTGGAAACTGTAGCAAAATACAAAGCACATGCCCTGTCCACAGGGGGAGCGAGCAGGTTTTTACCACATGGGAACATGGGCCTCTTATGGCCATGTATTTCCCTTTTTCAAGAGAAGCCAGGCACCTAGATTTTCATATGAACTATACAGATGGGTTAATGTTGGAGAAAAACACTGGGATGAAGGAAACACAGACCAATCTTTTACCAGATTTGTCTGGTGGGCTATAAGTTTATAAATTCAGGGAAGTAAGGGAAATTGGAAGAAATTAATTACTCACATTTTTATGTGAATTTTACTATCGATATCTTTATTACATTTATTTTGAAGACATAAGAATTAATTTAAATTTAATTCCTTTCCTAGAGTGGCAGCATATTACCATAGAACAATCAGAGGCTTCAGGAGCTAAATTGTTTATTTAATGATATGGAGAAACATTTACTGAAAACCTATGTTACTGAAAACCTATGTCGATGCACCAGGTACAAGTCGGCAAAAATATAAAGATTAAGACATTCTTTCCAAAGCTTACCCACCAGTGCATAAAGAGTTGTACCAAAAGATTACAATGCAATCTGATAAGGCCTATCATAGAGATATGTAAAAAGTACAAAGGGAGTCGGAGGTAAGAAAACATACATCTTTCCCAGGAGATTGGGAGGGATTCTCAGAGGAAAGATCTCTTTGAGTAGAACTTTGCATTAAGAGGCCCAGATTATTAATGATCTAATAGATTATTCTGAAGAATCGGGCTTTTATCCTAGAGGAAACAGAGGGTCACTGAAGAATTATGAACAGGGAATTGATGTTTAGATTTTTATGATCATTCCAGCTACAGTATGGAATGGCCTGCAGGAGGAGATAGAGTAGAGAATGAAGACCCACAAGATGATGATTTCAGTAGGTCAGTGAACTAGGGCAGTAGCCGGGAACATGAAGTAAGACTACTAGTTTGGAAAGATATTTAGGGAATAGAAACAACAGAACCTGGTGGTTGATTGTACACTAGATGGTAGAATAGCAAAAGAGAGGGAAGAGTTGAGAATAACTTGAGACTCTGTGAGAGGTAGTCTGGTACAAAGGTGAGAACATAGTCCCTGGAGCCAGACCACTTGGGTTAAAATTCTCTCTCTTCTAACTCATTTACTGTGTGACTTTAAGCAAGTTATTTATTCTCTATAAGCCTCAGTTTTGTATATATGTTGTGTTCTTTTGTGTCTAAAAATTACTGTTATTATTATTTATTATTATAATTCTGGTTAGGATGGTGGCATCATTCAGTTTGTTTCTTTTAGAAGACTAGCGTTGCCTTTGAAGTGCTTTTAGGAGATTCTAGGTTTGTATAGTTGAAGACGTGGATCTCGGGTTGAGAAGAAAGTTTCAATAGTACAGTTAAGGTGTTTACAGCCTCTGATGTAGATGAAATAGCCTAAGGCATTCATTTTCAGAGAAGAAGGCCCAGTGTTTGAGTCTCCAGGACACTAGTGTTTAATGGGTCGGTAGAGTAGGAAGCAAAATCTGCAAAGGCTCATAATAAGAGAAGGCCAGAGAGGTAGCAGAATATAAACAGAAGAGCAGTGTCTAAAACCCAAGAGAAGAAATGGTTTTAAAAAGGCTACAGTCAACACAGAAAATACTACAGAGGAATCAATTGTGATGATGACTGACAAGTGTCTATATTTAACAACTAGGAAATCTTTAATAAAGTAAGTTAAAATGGCTCCTTGGTATTTGACATATAGAAAAGACTCAAATGTTAGTTTCCTTTAACCTTAATTTTAAATGCATTTCTAGAGAAAGAAGAATTAAAAACAACTACTGGATTGAATTATATAATTTTTTGTATTTGTAGGTTAATAATCATTGAATTCAACAATTTCATGTAATTCAACTATGTTGAATAACTGAAAAGCTGCTTCAAAGACTGGTAGAGTAAAATCAGATCTTTGTTTCTATTGTTTGCATTATGATGCAAGAGCAAAACTTACCCCTTCTTTCTTCTAATTTTTCCTAAAGAAATTGAGTTGATAATGATTGCCAATACTGTATTCACATGAATAGCAGGTAATGATATCTAAGTGCCTTCCTTACTCCATGTTCTACTGTAGTTATTTCCCTTGTCACTCTGCCTTTGAGTCTGAAATCTACAGGGGTGAAACCTAAATGCAAAGACAATTTAAAGGAAAGGATGTTTGCACCTTTCCAAAGAAATGCCTTCTATTACTAATAACATTGGTATTATGAAAAAGTCTAGTTATTTTGGCAGTGTAGAGTATAAAGCATAAAATGTTGAGTGTTAGCTTTGGAATCAAGTCCTAACTCTATCACTTATCAGGCATGAATTCCAGGGAAAATTATTTACTTGTCTAAGCTTCCACTTTCTCATGTGGAAAATGGAGGACTGCTATCATTTGGGATTTTGTTGTGATAGGGTAAGATAATGTATATAAGGGATTTACAACAATGCCCCTTACAACAAATGGTAACTTATGATATTTACCCATAGTGAGTAAGCATGAGAAAGTTTGAGAGAATTGTTTTTAAAGTACTTTTAGAAGGATTAGTCTGTCCATACACCAACAAAGACCTTTAAGTTCTTTCTAGCAGTGTAGCTTCCTTGCCCAATCACTGGGAGCCTTCCAAGAGAACCAAGAGCCAGATCCATAACTTCCAAGACACAAGGGCTGAGTAAGCTTTGTGCTTCTCATCAGTCGGGGGCTGGTAACATATTTCTTCATAACCGGTGAAATGCATGACTCATAAAACAAAACCCCTCAATATTTATATCCAAGGAAAAGCCATACAATTAACTACCAAAGACACATAAATGATAATGCTAATGATGTATCACAGGTATCTTTATCATATCCCCAAATTTTCTTATTAACCTGATATTTAACAAAGATGAAAAATATTTAGTTTTAGAAATATATTCTTCTTTCACTTTACAATAAATTAAAGCAAAATAAATTTATAAAATATACTGAAACTATCTGGTGAAAAAGTCCTTGTAAGCTCATCACCTTAGTTTCAAAGTCCATGGTAGTGTTTCATTTCGAATTAAAAATTCAATAAATACAATCCTAAAAAATGCCTTAACCTGCTATTTACTTTGCATTTTTATGAAAGACTACTATGCTTTGCTTTTGGCAAAATGGTCATTAAAAATATCATAGAAGACTATTCAGGGAAATGGAATCCCAGAAAGTATGATAGTATTATGGATCTTAAAGTAAAGCCACCAGTGCAGATGTTCCTGATCATACTAAAAACAGAAACACATAAACCAGTTTGTTCCAGCTACAGAATAATTCAGTTAGAAAAGTGCTTATAATTTAATGGTATGAATAATAGTTCAAGCCAGGGAGGTAGTAAAACTGCAAAAAAACATAAATCTACAGAATCTGTGCCAAGGAATATTTTACAAATTCTCAAGGTTGAAAAAATCAGTTCCTTTTCTTGCTACAGGTAGAAAATTATTACCTGAATTAATTTTAAAAAATACAATGAATATACCTTTCAGGAAAATACACACACAAAAAACACATACATGATCATACACTGTATGCACACTAGTTACCTAAGAGCTTTCACCAAGAGAAACATCTATCTAAATCCAGAATATCATTTATAATCTGCTTTGGGAAAGTTAAAATCAGACTTCTCAACAGTTTAAATTTCGTATTGAGAAACAAACAGTATGTAATGTGATACAGAATTAAATCGGCATGTGAAAACGTAAGCTCTAAGGACACACAGGATTTTCTTTGCAAATAATGATCTTGGCAAAGAGCCTCCTTTATGTACGGAAAGGTCTGCTCCTTGCTTATAGCAACTCTCAAGACTACAAAGGTAATTGTATGCTGCTAATTAGGTTTACAAATGACTTGTTCAAGCCAGGAGATATTTTATAGCTTGATTCAGCTTAAGTAGAAAGCTGTATCAGCAAGGTCAAACTATAAAAACTCATTCTCCCACAATTACTGAAATTATTGATCTCTACTCATATAGTATGAATTTTAACATTGCAAATATATAATGCCATTAAAAATTTGGTTTGATGCTTATTAGGTATCAAAAAATAGCAAAAAAAAAAAGACAACTAGGAAAACATTTGTATACAGATATTCAATGTGTTTATTCCCCCAAAGTTAATTAAAATACATTTCATTAGTAGATCTTAGGTCACAATACTCTTCCAAGAAAGCAAAGTGGTATCTATTCTGCATAAAACAGGAAAATCAAATGCAGTACATTACCTTGTGTCACCTGTTGAACTGCCAGCATTATCCCAGACACAGTGTCTGGAAGCAAGTTTTCTTTCAGATTATAATGTGTTGCCCATTCCAAAATAGGTAGCCGCCTTCTACACCACTGTTTAAAGTCTTCACAATGGGGCATATGCATCTTGCTCCAGAGCACACTTTTCTTTTTTCTCTTTGCCCCTGTCATTTTCAGATTACCTCTTGTAGAAGTAAACTTCTTTAAACAAGAAAAAAAATCGTTGCAGAACACCTCCTTTCAATGCCAGGCTCCAACTCGTCTGTGGTTTACAATGTCAAAGCAATCCAGAAAATAAATCAATAAAAGAAAGAGGGAGAGAGACAGCACTTAAATATATGCAGCCAGGCTGTATGTGTTATTATGGTACAGCTAATTATGCTAGATGAAAGATACAGACTAAAACCTTGAATTCTTATTTGAATGAGATGGAGAAATGGTCCCTATTAGTATAATATTTTTCTCATCTTGGAAAAGTAATGGATTCAGTGTTAAGTTGGTGTAGAGTTCTCTTGCCAGTAATTCCCCTTATATTCACTGTAGTCTTATGCTTTGGCTTAAATCCCAGCAGCTAATGAGGTAGTTCTGGGCATGTGTTGGAAGTGGGCAGGGTTATGCTAATGAACCTAGGACGCATTTAGCTATTCCCGTCTCTCCCTACAAGCTATGCAAAACCATAAAATTGCCAGAGAGGTTTGCCATGCAAAATGTGTTCAGAGAATCTAGATTTACTTCTTTGGGGAGTGTATATTTTCAATATATCAAACAACTACCAGTTCTAAAACATTCAGAAACGTAAGAGGCATTGCTAAATGTCTTTATTTTTTTTTTGCCTGGGAGACGAGATTTTCATTCATACAGAAACATTCAGACAGCCACTGCCCAGTCTGGGAACAGAATAGCCAGTTCTCATAAACAAACTGAAATTTCATTTCATGGGCTAAGAAAATATGCATACAATGAACAATTATTTGTGGCAACAGTTATTTCCTGTCTCTGAATTTTTCATTCAGTTTTCTCTATTTTTCCAATTATATAATTCTCACACTCGTGCTCTTGTAACTGAAATTTCTGAAGAATGACATATGGTTCATACTACTGTTTGAAATGTCCCCAATATTTTTTATGATTCTGGCCTCTTTTCACATGACTTTTGGGGGGTTTCTCTATTTTAAAAAGGATGTTACATTTTATAATGGAACAGTCAGGCTGTCAAAGACCTTTATTTTATGATTGTAAGGCCCAGCCCCCAGAATAAAAAGCCTGCATTTATGAGCTGTGCCATTCGAATTAAACCAAAAAGCCAATATATTAACTAAAATTGTGAAGTTAAGGAAAAGAATACCATGTATAGAGTTTGCTGGAGCCCTTTTAATGCCTATTTGTCCAGAGAGTAGAGATCCATTTTCTGGAAGTCTTTAGAATAACGAAGTACTTGGACACCTTGGCTACCTCCAAGATTCCCTGCTGTACTTTTTTCCCATTGTTTTTAAATTAAGGTGAATATCTACTCTTTCAGTCTTCCCAAAATGACATCACTGGCTTTCTATCTGTGCAAAAATACCTCTCTTTTTATAAATCCATTGAATCCTAAATATGTAGTGATATATGTACACTTTATTCATGTGTACAGAATAAATTTGCTTTGTGTTTTTCCAATTGTTTACATATGTTACATTTATGAACCTTTCATTAATTTAGATTTGGAGTCCCATCAGAGACTCAGTTGTAGTATTTTAGCCCTATTCTTCTGGTGTCAGAGGTAGACTCATCAGATAAGGAAATCCACCTTTAATAGAGACGCTATGTTGCTTTTTCTTCACAAATAGAAATCTAACTTTGTTTTATATACTCTACTCATTACATAAACAAAGAAATACAGAAGCTGTATATAAACTGAGTATTATTATGTTTATAGTCAAAATAAAGAGTAAAGTTTTTTTTCTAAACATATCTAGGTGAAAAATTCAAATCCATGTTAACAAAATGAGAAGAATAATTGAAAGCTTAAATACTGAAATCACCAATCAACCGCTATGATTTGTGTAATTTCAATCATGTAAAAAAAAAATCTGTGTTCAATGTTGGTAACAAAGAATTCACATGAATAGAATTTTTAGAATTGAAAATGAATCTATATAGAAATATCTAATCATATTAGTGCCAGCAATTGCTCTAAAACATCCTAAGACCAGGAGGGAAAAGAAATTAGTTTGATAAAATAGTTCTGTAGTCTCTCAATAAAAGAGATAAAACTCCTAAAAGTTACAGTAAATCTTTCCTAAAAATATTTTGTTAAATATAAATCTGGAATTACAACTCCAGGTTTTCTTCCAACTCCATGTGCTTAGACATTATTTAAAACATGCCAAAATCTCACTCCAAAGCATGGTATCAAGAGTAGGATTGATTGATTATAACCAGCAATACCAAAAATCCTTTGTGAAAAAATTTATTCACACCCACGATACTCTTAGAGCACTTTACCTAGCCCATAAAATTCAAGAGTAAACGTATTTATTCAAAAGTTTCAATGGCTAAAATTAGCTTAAAGTTCAGTACTACATGTCATCTATATAAGATATCTCTTCTCAAATGTCCAGGTAACACCTATGCAAATAAAAAGTTGAACTTATCTTCCACCTCCCATGTAGAACAACAGAAAAATTCTTTTTCCTAAAATATTTTGATCACATCCCTGACATGTTAGAACTTCCAGTGATTTCCAATACTACACTTAAACTCATTAGCACAAGCATGTGACCCTTTCTCCACATCTCTATCCCTCCTCTAACTACATATCAACTCTATTTAAATCAGCAACTATTTATTGATGAATCACATTTTGCTAGACTGTGGGAAATGCGATAGAAGGATGGGGGAGGGGAAGATATTGTCTATTTTCTAGGGGTTATTTAATGAAGGAAATAGAAAAAGGCAGAATAGGATAAACTAACAATCAAGTCACACAATGAGTGTTATGGGCGCTCAAAGGATGGAGAGTTGTAGTCCCAGTGAGAATAAAGGCTTCCCACCTTGCCTAGACCCTGTGTTCTAGCAGGTTAGTATACTTGCTGTCTGCTGCACACTGACTCTTCAGTTTATCTCTATACTAATTTCCCTAGTTCCATGTTTTTTTCCTTGTCTAAACATTTACTCAATACTTACCTCTTCCATGAAAATTTCCCTGGCTTCCCCACAGTTCTGTTCTTGCTGAACACCCAAGATCCAGGTAACCAGGCTATTCATGGGTATACAGCTATAGTCATTTTCACTGTCTATTGATATTCTTCCTCGAAATTTATTGCATGTGATTTTAACCAGTCTGGCTCATGAAACTGTAAATTCCGTGTGAGTAGGGATTATTCACATAACTTGCTTTGCCTCTTTCCTCAGGATCTAATGGAAGGTTCTGCAGACATAGGATCTACTCAGTAAGTATTAACATATGAATGTCCCTACTCTTGAAATTACCAAAGAATCATTTAATCTATCTCAGCCTAGTTTCCAGACTGTGCTGTTAAAGAATCAGGAAAATAGATAGAGATAGAAAGAGAGTTAGAGATAGTAGTGGGAAAAATAAGGAAAGATTCTTTTTTTACTTGCTCAAACTCTCCCTATTCTTTCATAATATAAGGAAAATCCTATCTTTTTCAACATGATTCCTTTCTCTTATATTATAGAATATGAAGAATGTGGAGAGGAAAAACTAGAATAAATGCAGAAGAAAGAGATGAGACAAAAAAGAGAAAACCTCATGGACAGGAGTTTCAGAGAGAGTTTTAGAGGGTTAGTGTGTGACAGGAAAATTGCTCTGGAGAAATTATGAAAAAAGAGAGAACTGAGCCAGGCACAAATGAAGAAAAATGTTAAAGAAAAACATTTTAAGAAAAGTTGTGCACTAGAAACTGGATCACATTTAATAGTTTTTGAGAAACACTAGTAAAGACTGAAATTCTTCTCACGTTACTTTTTATTGTGACATTATGCTTCTTTGAATGTGGTCTATGTGGAGACCAGAACACCTAAAGCAGTGATTTATATTCACATTACACTTGGAAAGGTAGACTTATAAATATTGGAGGGCATTAACTCCAAACTCAAGCCTACTTATGGAAGTTGATCTACAGCATTCCTAATAAGAGGACGTTGCAAAGGTTTCCCATCTGAGTAGGTAAGTAGTAGCTGAAACTGAATCCATGTTCTACTAAGTCATGTAACTGACATGGCGATACATCAACACAGAGGGAGCAACTTTAATTAACTCATCCAGTAGATATGGTACCTTTTTCACAATTTGCTTAAAATGTCATATAGGCTGGCCTAGCCCTGAATCCAACCTATGTTTTAATTCTTCTAATGACTGTAATTGACAAGCTTAGAAAAATAGCTTTTTCCAATTTTCAGACATTCTAATTGTTAGAACATTTTTTTCTATTAATAATTAGCCAAGATCTGCTATTTAAAATACCCACTGTTGACCAGAGGACAGACAGCAGAAGCAAGAAGAACTACAGTCCCAAAGCCTGTGGAACGAAAACCACCATCACAGAAAGATAGGAAAAATGAAAAGGCAGAGGACTATGTCACAGATGAAGGAACAAGATAAAACCCCAGAAAAAACAATTAAATGAAGTGGAGATAGGCAAACTTCCAGAAAAAGAATTTAGAATCATGATAGTGAAGATGATCCAGGACCTCAGAAAAAGAATGGATGCAAGCATTGAGAAGATGCAAGAAATGTTTAACAAAGACTTAGAAGAATTAAAGAACAAACAGAGATGAACAATACAATAACTGAAATGAAAACTACATTAGAAGGAATCAATAGCAGAATAACTGAGGCAAAAGAACAGATAAGTGACCTGGAAGACAGAATGGTGGAAATAACTGCTACAGAACAGAATAAAGAAAAAATAATGAAAAGAAATGAAGACAGCCTAAGAGACATCTGGGACAACATTAAATGCACCAACATTCACATTATCGGGGTCCCAGAAGGAGGAGAGAGAGAAAGGACCCGAGAAAATATTTGAAGAGAATTATAGTTGAAAACTTCCCTAACATGGGAAACGAAATAGCCACCCAAGTCCAGGAAGTGCAGAGTGTCCCAGGCAGCATAAACCCAAGGAGAAATGCACCAAGATACATAGTAATCAAATTGACAAAAACTAAAGTCAAGGGAAAAATGAAAAAATACATACAAGGGAACTCCCAAAAGGTAATCAGCTGATTTCTCAGCAGAAACTCTGCAAGCCAGAAGGGAGTGGCATGATGTATTTAAAGTGAAGAAAAGGAAGAACCTACAACCAAGATTACTCTACCCAGCAAGGATCTCATTCAGATTCTACAGAGATATCAAAAGCTTTACAGACAAGCAAAAGCTAAAAGAATTCAGCACCACCAAACCAGCTCTACAACAAATGCCAAAAGAACTTCTCTAAGTGAGAAACACAAGAGGAGAGAAGGACCTACAAAAACAAACCCAAAACAATTAAGAAAATGGTAATAGGAACATACATATCAATAATTACCTAAAGTGTGAATGCATTAAATGCTCCAAACAAAAGACACAGACTGGCCGAATGGATACAAAAACAAGACCCATATATATGCTGTCTACAAGAGACCCATTTCAGACCTACAGACACATACAGACTGAAAGTGAGGGGATGGAAAAATATATTCCATGCAAACAAATCAAAAGAAAGCTGGAGTAGCAATACTCATATCAGGTAAAATAGACTTTAAAATAAAGAATGTTACAAGAGACAAGGAAGGACACTATATAATGATTGAGGAATTAATCCAAGAACATATAACAGTTATAAATATTTCTGCATCCAACATAGGAGCACCTCAATACATAAGCCAAGTGCTAACAGCCATAAAAGGGGAACTCGACAGTAACACAATAATACCAGGGGATTTTAACACCTCACTTATGCCAATGGACAGATCATCCAGACAGCAAATTAATAAGGAAACACAAGCTTTAAATGACACAATAGACCACATAGATGTAATCAATATTAATAGGACATTCCATCCAAAAACAGCAGATTACTCTTTCTTCTCAAGTGTACATTGAACATTCTCCAGGATAGATCACCTCTTGGGTCACAAATCAAGCCTCAGTAAATTTAAGAAAAGTGAAATCAAATCAAGCATCTTTTCTGACCACAACACTATAAGATTAGAAATAAATTACAGGAAAAAAAAATGTCAAAAAAACACATGGAGGCTAAACAATATGCTACTAAAGAGCAAAGAGATCACTGAAGAAATCAAAGAGTAAGTCAAAAAATACCTAGAGACAAATGTCAATGAAAACACAACCATCCAAAACCTATGGGATGCAGTAAAAGCAGTTTTAACAGGGAAGTTTACAGCAATACAATCCTACCTCAAGAAACAAGAAAAATCTCAAATAAACAATCTAACATTACACCTAAAGGAACTAGAGAAAGAAGAACTAACAGAACCCAAAATTAGTAGAAGGAAAGAAATCATAAAGATCAGAGCAGAAATAAATTAAATAGAAAAAAAGAAAACAATAGCAAAGATCAATAAAACTAAAACCTGGCTCTTTGAGAAGATAAACAAAATTGATACACTTTTAGCCAGACTCATCAAGAAAGAGGGAGTGGACTCAAATCAATAAAATTAGAAATGAAAAAAGAGAAGTTACAATGGACACCACAGAAATACAAAGCATCATAAGAGACAATTACAAGCAACTAATGCCAATAAAATGGACAACCTGGAAGAAATGGACAAATTCTTAGAAAGGTATAACCTTCCAGGACTGAACCAGGAAGAAATAAAATATGTGTACAGAACAATCACAAGTAATGAAATTGAAACTGTGATTAAAAATCTTCCAACAGGGCTTCCCTGATGGCGCAGTGGTTGAGAGTCCGCCTGCCGATGCAGGGGACACAGGTTCGTTCCTCGGTCCAGGAAGATCCCCCATGCCGTGGAGCAGCTGGGCCCGTGAGCCATGGCCTCTGAGCCTGCGCATCCGGAGCCTGTGCTCTGCAACGGGAGAGGCCACAACAGTGAGAGGCCCGTGTACCGCAAAAAAAAAAAAAAAAAAACTTCCAACAAACAAAATTCCAGGACCAGGTGGATTCACAGATGAATTCTATCAAACATTTAGAGAAGACCTAATACCTATCCTTCTCAAACTCTTCCAAAATATAGCAGAGGGAGGAAAACTCCCAAACTCATTCTATGAGGCCACCATTATCCTGATACCAAAACCAGACAAAGATAACAAAAAAAGAAACCTACAGGCCAATATCACTGATGAACATAGATACAAAAATCCTCAACAAAATTCTAGCAAACAGAATCCAACAACACATTAAAAGGATCATACACCATGATCAAATGGGGTTTATCCCAGGAAAGCAAGGATTCTTCAATATACGCAGGTCAATCAATGTGATACATGATATTAACAAATTGAAGGATAAAAATCATATGATAATCTCATGCAGAAAAAGCTTTTGATGCAGAAAAAGCTTTTGATGCAGAAAAGGCTTTGGACAAAATTCAACACTCATTTATGATAAACATTCTCTAGAAAGTAGGCATAGAGGGAACTTACCTCAACATAATAAAGGCCATTTATGGAAAACCCACAGAAAACATCATTCTCAGTGGTGAAAAACTGAAACCATTTCCTCTAAGATCAGGAACAAGATGCAGATGACATGATACTATAGATAGAAAATCCTAAGGATGCCATCAGAAAACTACTAGAGCTAATCAATGAATTTGGTAAAGTTGCAGGATACAAAATTAATGCACAGAAATCTCTTGCATTCCTATACACTAACAACAAAAGAACAGAAAGAGAAATTAAGGAAACAATCGCATTTACCACTGCAACAAAAAGAATAAAATACCTAGGAATAAACCTACCTAAGGAGGTAAAAACCTGTACTCAGAAAATTATAAGACACTGATGAAAGAAATCAAAGATGACACAAATATGGGGAGATATACCATGTTCTTGGATTGGAAGAATCAATATTGTGAAAATGACTATAGTACCTAAAGCAATCTACAGATTCAATACAATCCATATCAAATTACCAATGGTATTTTTTACAAAACTAGAACAAAATTCTTAAAATCTGTATGGAGACACAAAAGATCCTGAATAGCCAAAGCAATCTTGAGAAAAAAAAATTGGAGCTGGAGGAATCAGACTCCCTGACTTCACAATATACCACACAATATGGTATTGGTACAAAAACAGAAATATAGATCAATGAAACAGGATAGAAACCCAAGAGATAAACCCACGCACCTATGCTCAACTAAGCTATGACAAAAGAGGCAAGGATACACAGTGGAGAAAAGACAGTCTCTTCAATAAGTGCTGCTGGGAAAACTAGACAGCTACATGTAAAAAATGAAATTAGAACACTCCCTAACACCATACACAAAAATAAACTCAAAATGGATTAAAAACCTAAATTAAGACTGGACACTATAAAGATCTTTTTTGACCCACCTCCTAGAGTAGTAGAAATAAAAACAGAAATAAACAAATGGGAGCTAATGAAACTTTAAAGCATTTGCACAGCAGAGAAAACTATAAACAAGATGAAAAGAAAACCCTCTTAATGGGAGAAAATGTTTGCAAACGAATCAATGGACAAAGGGTTAATCTCCAAAATATATAAACAGCTCATGCAGCTCAATATAAAAAACAACAACAACCTAATGAAAAAATGGGTGGAAAACCTAAATAGTCATTTCTCTAAAGAAGATATACATATGGCCAAGACGCACATGAAAAGCTGCTTAACATCACTAATTATTAGAGAAATGCAAATCAAAACTACAATGAGGTATCACCTCACACCGGTCAGAATGGCCATCATCAAATAATCTAGAAACAATAAATACTGGAGATGGTGTGGAGAAAAGGGAACCCTCTTGCACTGTTGGTGGGAATGTAAATTGATACAGCCACTATGGAGAACAGTATGTACATTCCTTAAAAAAACTAAAAATAGAACTACCGTATGACACAGCAATCCCACTACTGGGCATATACCCAGGGAAAACCATAATTCAAAAAGACACATGCACCCCAATGTTCACTGCAGCACTATTTACAATAGCCAGGTCATGGAAGCAATCTAAATGTCCATAGACAGACAAATGGATAAAAAAGATGTGGTACATATATACAATGGAATACACTCAGCCATAAAAAGAAACGAAATGTTGAGTTATTTGTAGTGAGGTGGATGAACCTAGAGACTGTCATACAGAGTGAAGTAAGTCAGAAAGAGAAAAACAAATATCGTATATTAATGCATATATATGGAATCTAAAAAAAAAAGCTTCTGAAGAACCTAGGGGCAGGACAGAAATAAAGACGCAGTTGTAGAGAATGGACTTGAGGACACAGGGAGGGGGAAGGGTAAGCTGGGATGAAGTGAGAGAGTGGCATGGACATATATACACTACCAAATGTAAAAGATAGCTAGTGGGAAGCAGCCGCATAACACAGGGAGATCAACTCGGTGCTTTGTGACCACCTAGAGGGGTGGGATAGGGAGGGTGGGAGGGAGATGCAAGAGGGAGGAGATATGGGGATATATGTATATGTATAACTGATTCACTTTGTTAGAAAGCAGAAACTAGCACACCATTGTAAAGAAATTATACTCCAATAAAGATGTTAAAAAAAAATAACCTGCTGCATAGCACAGGGAACTCCACTTTGCTGTGTGGTAGAAACTAACACAGCATCATAAAAACAACTATACCCCAATAAAAAAATTTTAAATGAAATAAAATACCCACTCTTTAGTCTTCATACTAATCCCTGTGACACATAACAACCTCTCAGGGCTAATTCATTTAGTGCTATCCCAAAAAAGCTCTGATGCTTTTATGGTGCTGTTCATTTTAGAAAAACTGCTACATTTAAATGTGGATGCACATATATGTCAATTACAGTCCTTAACAGTGCAGTTAATATTTTACTCATGATAGGCCAACCAGTAAAGAAAATGAGCACAATCCTGTGCTCTCAGTGTTGATTGCTAACGTAACTTATTTTGCTGTCTTTGGATTAAATAACACTTTACAATCTGTTTAACATGTTTTTTCTTCTGCCATTAGTTTATGTTCTGTGGCTTATTTTGCCTCATAATAGGGGTCAAAAGGAAATAGCTCTAGTGAAGTAAAACAATGCCTAGGGAAAAGAATCACTTGTACTTTCAAATGAATGTTTTACCAGGATCCAAGGCATTTTCAAAGAGAAAGGAGGGAAGGATGAGGGGGGCTAGGGAGGGAAAACAGAAGGTGTTATGGACTGCAGGTTTGTGTCCCCCCAGTATTTTTATGTTGAAACCCTAACAACCAGTGAGATGGTATTAGAAGGTGGGGCTTTTGTGAAGTAATTAGTTTTATACAAGGTCTTGAGGGTGGAGACCATGATGGGATTGGTGCGTTTATAAGAAGAGAAAGAGACTAGAGCTTGCTCTCTCAGTCATGTGAAGATACAGCAAGGAACTGGGAATCTACAAGCCAGGAAGAGGTCATCGCCAGATATAGAATTTCCTGGTGTCTTGATCTTGGGCTTCCAAGTCTTCAGAAATGTGAGAAATAAA
Source organism: Stenella coeruleoalba (assembly GCF_951394435.1). Lineage (NCBI taxonomy): Eukaryota > Metazoa > Chordata > Mammalia > Artiodactyla > Delphinidae > Stenella > Stenella coeruleoalba. The sequence goes on from NC_137163.1 coordinate 44,231,111, forward strand.
TGTCTGTTGTTTAAGCCACCCAGTCTATGATATTTTTTGTTATAGCAGACTGAACTGAAAAAGAAAGGAAAGAAGGAAAGAAGGAAGGAGAAAGGAAGAAGAAAAAAGGAAGGAAACAATAAAGAACAGCAGTTCACTGAGGATTAGTAAAAGCTCCTTCTCATTTCTGACCAACAATTGATAAACAGTAAGTAAAATAAACTATGGCTGGGGACACAGCTTGACTTGAAAAGATCTGATGATACCAAGAAGGAATTATCCCATACAGTGCTAGAAATTCACTTCCTTAGAAGTGCATGATTGTGGACCTATGACTGCTGCTTCAGCTCTCCTATTTCTAGGAACAATAACACTCATGCTGAAGGAAATATGTGTAAATATTTATATGTCCTTGTATTTAATGTGGATTTCTTATAGGCAGTATAGAGTTGGGTCCTGTTTTGTAATCCAGTGTCACAATCTCTGCCTTATTTGGAGTATTTAGATTATTTATATGTAAAGTGGTTATTGATATGGTTGGGTTTAAATCTATCTATTTGTCATTTATTCTATATTTATCTCATCAGTTCTTCACTTTTTCCTTTTGTTACCATCTTTTGGATTATTTGTATGATTCTATTTTACTCCTTCATTGGTTTATTAACTATAACTTATTTTGATGATTGCTTTAGATTTTATAATGTACATCTTTAACTATTAAAGTCTATCTTCAAATGATAACATACCACTTCACATTTAGTATAAGGACATTACAACTGCATACTTCCATTTTCCTTTGTACTACAGTTGTCATACACTTATGTTTACATGTGTTATAACCCCAAAATAAAATATATTAGTTTTTTGCTTTAAAGTTGCATATCTTTAAAAGACATTAAAATAATTTTAAAAGTCTTTTATATTTACCTGCAGAGTTACCATTCCACTACTCTTCATTTTTCATTGGATAGTTCCAGATTTTCATTTGGTATGATTTTCCTGCCTGAAGTACTTACTTTAACATTTCTACTAGTGCAGGTTTGCTGGATAAATTATTTATATATCTGAAAAATGTTTTATCTTCCCTTTGGGTTTTTTTGTTTGTTTGTTTTTATTTAAATTTTATTGGAGTATAGTTGCTTTACAATATTGTGTTAGCTTCTACTACACAGCAAAATGAATCAGCCATACATATACATATATACCCTCCCTATGGATTTCCTTCCCATTTCCCTCCCACTACAGTGCATTAAGTAGAGTTCCCTGTGCTATAGAGTATGTTCTCATCAGTTGTCTATTTTGTTGTTGTTGTTGTTGTTTGTTTTTTGCGGTACGCGGGCCTCTCACTGTTGTGGCGTCTCCCGTTGCAGAGCACAGGCTCCGGACGTGCAGGCTCAGCGGCCATGGCTCACGGGCCCAGCCGCTCCGCGGCATGTGGGATCTTCCCAGACCGGGGTACAAACTCGTGTTCCCTGCATCGGCAGGCGGACTCTCAACCACTGCGCCACCAGGGAAGCTCCAGTTGTCTACTTTATACATAGTATCAAGAGTGTATATGTGTCAATCCCAATCTCCCAATTCATCCCAACCCACCCCTTCCCCCCCTTGGTATCTATACATTTGTTCTCTACGTCTGTGTCTCTATTTCTGCTGGGTAAATAAGGTCATCTATAACATTTCTCTAGATTCCACATATATGCATTAATATACAATATTTGGTTTTCTCTTTCTGACTTACTTCACTCTGTATGACACTCTCTAGTTCCATCCATGTCTCTACAAATGACCCGATTTCATTAATTTTTTATGGCTGAGTAACATTACATTATATATATATATATATGTATCACATCTTCTTCATCCATTCCTCTGTTGATGGACATTTAGGTTGCTTCCATGTCCTGACTATTGTAAATAGTGCTGCTATGAACATTCGGGTGCATGTGTCTTTATGAATTATGGTTTTCTCTGGGCGTATGCCCAGTAGTGGTATTCCTGGGTCATATGGTGGTTCTATGTTTACTTTTATACGGAACCTACAAACTGTTTTCCATAGTGGTTGTATCAATTTACATTCCCACCAACAGTGCAAGAGGGTTCCCTTTACTCCACACCCTCTCCAGCATTTATTGTTTGTAGATTTTTTGATGATGGCCATTCTGACTGGTGTGAGGTGATGCCTCATTGAAGTTTTGATTTGCATTTCTCTAATAATTAGTGTACTTGAGCAACTTTTCATGTGTTTCTTGGCCATCTGTATGTCTTCTTTGAAGAAATGTATATTTAGGTCTTCCGCCATTTTTTTATTGGGTTGTTTGCTTTTTGATATTGAGCTACATGAGCTGTTTATATATTTTGGAGATAAATCCTTTGTCAGTTGCTTCATTTACAAATATTTTCTCCCATTCTGAGGGATGTCTGTTCCTCTTGTTTATGGTTTCCTTTGCTGTGCAAAAGCTTTGAAGTATAATTAGGTCCCATATGTTTATTTTTGTTATATTCATTTATCTAGAAGGTGGGTCAAAAAAGATCTTGTTGCAATTTATGTCAATGATGTTCTGCCTATGTTTTCCTCTAAGAGTTTTATTGTGTCTATCCTTACATTTAGGTTTTTAATCCATTTTGAGTTTATTTTTGTGTATGGTGTTAGGGAGTGTTCCAATTTCATTACTCTAAATGTAGCTGTCTAGTTTTCCCAGCACCACTTATTGAAGAGGCTGTATTTTCTCCATTGTATGTTTTTGCCTCTGTTGTCATAGATTAGGTGACCATAGGTGTATGGATTTATCTCTGGGCTTTGTATCCTGTTCCATTGATCTATATTTCTGTGTTTGTGCCACTACCATACTGTTTTGATTACTGTAGCTTTGTAGTATAGTCTGAAGTCAGAGAGCCTGATTCCTCAAGCTCGATTTTTCTTTCTCAAGATTACTTTGGCTATTCGGGTCTTTTGTGTTTCCATACAAATGGTCAAATATTTTGTTCTACTTCTGTAAAAAATGCCATTGGTAATTTTATAGGGATTACACAGGGGAAAGAAAAGTAAGAAATACAAACACATGGAGGCTAAACAACACGCTACTAAAGAACCAATAGATCACTGAAGAAATCAAAGAGGAAATCAAAAAATACCTTGAGACAAATGACAATGAAAACATGACAACCCAAAACCTATGGGATGCAGCAAAAGCAGTTCTAAGAGGGGAGTTTATAGCAATCCATCCTACATCAAGAAACAAGAAAAATCTCAAATAAACAATCTAATATTACACTAAAGCAACTAGAGAAAGAAGCACTAACAAAATCCAAAGTTAGTAGAAGGAAAGAAATCATAAAGATAAGAGCAGAAATAAATCAAATAGAAATGAAGAAAACAATTGCAAAGGTCAATAAAATTAAAAGCTGGATCTTTGAGAAGATAAACAAAATTGATAAACCTTTAGCCAGATGTATTAAGAAAAAAAGAGAGAGGGCTCAAATCAATAAAATTAGGAATGGAAACGGAGAACTTACAACTGACACCACAGAAATACAAAAGATTATAAGAGCAACTATATGCCAATAAAAATGGACAACCTGGAAGAAATGGAAAAATTCTTAGAAAGGTATAACTTTCCAAGACTGAACCAGGAAGAAATAGAAAATATGAACAGAACAATCAAAAGTACTGAAATTGAAACTGTGATTTAAAATCTTTCAATAAAGATTTTGGTTCTGGAACCATATGGCTTCAGAAGTGAATTCTATCAAACATTTGGAGAAGAGCTAACACTTATCCTTCTCAAACTCTTCCAAAAATTTGCAAAGAGTGGAACACTCCTAAGCTCATTCTACAAGAGTACCATCACCCTGATACCAAAACCAGACAAAGATACTACAAAAAAAGAAAACTACAGGTTAATATCACTGATGAACATAGATGCAAAAATCCTCAACAAAATACTAGCAAACAGAATACAACAGCACATTAAAAGGATTATAACCGTGATCAACTGGGATTTATCCCAAAGATGCAAGGATTCTTCAATATACACAAATCAATCAATGTGATACACCATAGTAACAAATTGAAGAATAAAAACCATATGATCATCTCAATAGATGCAGAAAAATATTTTGACAAAATTCAACACCCATTTATGATAAAAACTCTCTAGAAAGTGGGCATAGAGCCAACCTACTTCAACATAATAAAGTCCATATATGACAAACCTACAGCAAACTTATTCTCAGTGGTGAAAAACTGAAAGCATTTCCTCTAAGATCAGGAACAAGTCAAGGGTGTCCACTCTCGCCAATATTATTCAACATAGTTTGGAAGTCCTAGCCACAGCAATCAGAGGAGAAAAATAAAATAAAATAATACAAACTGTAAAAGAAGAAGTAAAATTGTCACTGTTTGAAGATGGCATGATACTATATGTAGAAAATTCTAAAGATGCCACTAGAAAACTACTAGTTAATCAACGAATTTAGTAAAGTTGCAGGATGCAAAATTAATACACATAAATCTATTGCATTTCTATACACTAACAACAAAAGATAAGAAATAGAAATTAAGGAGACAATCTCATTTACCATTGCAACAAAAAGAATAAAATACCTAGAATAAACCTACGTAAGGAGGTAAAAGACCTGTAAGCAGAAAACTATAAGATACAGTTAAAAGAAATCAAAGTTGACACAAATAGATGGAGAGACATACCATGTTCTTAGATTGGAAGAATCAGTGTTGTGAAAATGATTATACTACCCAAAGCAATCTACAGATTCATTGCCTTTGTTTTTTGTTTTGTTTTGTTTTGTTTCTTTTTTTTAATAAACTTATTTATTTATTTTTGGCTGTGTTGGGTCTTCGTTTCTGCGTGAAGGCTTTCTCCAGTTGTGGCGAGAGCAGGACCAGTCTTCATCGTGGTGCATGGGCCTCTCACTGTCACAGCCTCTCCCATTGCAGAGCACAGGCTCCAGACGCGCAGGCTCAGTAGTTTTGGCTCACAGGCCTAGCCGCTCCGTGGCATGTGGGATCTTCCCAGAACAGGGCTAGAACCCAGTCCCCTGCATTGACAGGCAGATTCTTAACCACTGTGCCACCAGGGAAGCCCCATTGCCTTTGTTTTTGAAAGATAAATCCATTAGGTGTAGAATTCTAGGTTGGCAGGTATTTTTTGCTGTTATTGTCATTTTCTTCTTGTTTTAGTACTTTAAAGACATTGCTCCACTGTCACCTAGCTTGCATTGTTTCCAGCAAGGAATTTTTTTTGCCATCTTTATTGTTCTTCTGTACATGTTTTCTTTATCCTCTAGAGGCTTTTCAGATGTTCTCTTTAGGTCATCTTAAAGCACCGAGTTGATCTCCCTGTGCTATGCTGCTGCTTCCCACTAGCTAATTATTTTGCATTTGGTAGTGTATGTATCTCGATGCTACTATCACTTCATTTGGGATAGGGAAGGTGGGAGGAAGGTGTAAGAGGGAGAGAATATGGGGATATATGTATGCATATGGCTGATTCACTTTGCTGTACACCAGAAACTAACACAGTATTGTGAAGCAATTATACTCCAATAAATATCTATTCTAAAAATTTATTTTTAAAAAAGGTTTTTATTTACCATTGGTTTAAAGTAATTTCATTATGCTGTACCTTGGTGTTTCTTCCTTCCATCGTATTTTGCTCTTATTTATTTCTTTATTTATTTGTGCTTGTTGTTTGTTGAGCTTCTTAGATCTGTGAGTTTACAGTTTTTAACACTTTTGGAAAATGTCTAGCAATTATCTACCGAAATATTTTCTATCCTACTTCCTTTGGAAACTCCAAATAAATATATATTAGGCTACTTGATGTTGTCACACAGTTTAACAGTGCTTTGTGTATTTTTTTAAGGCATGTTTTTCTTTCATTTTGAGTAGTTTTTCTTACTATGTTTTCAGGTTCACTAATTCTTTACTCTACCATGTCTAATCTACTGTTAATTCCATGCATCTTTTTCTTCATCTCAAAACTTAAAAGCCAAACCTGAATTATACTGATAGGTGGGACAAGAGCAACATTTATTCCCACTATTGTGGCAGAACTCGTTGCCAGTTGATGCTCTGTGGACTATGGAATTTTCACTCTGGGTAATAGAAACATGAACCTTGTGTGAGTCCCTGGGATTGCTCCTTCTAATCATTTTCCCAGTGTCTGTAAATTCCCTACACTTCTGTGCAAATCTTTACTTGGCTTAACACTATGCACATGTGCAGATTTCTGGGGCTCTCTCTCTGGCACTCTGCCATGTGAAATCCAGCTGCTTCAGCCTCTCCAGACTTCCAGGTCCTTCTCTTCAACTTAGGGAGACTGTCTCCTCCTGGGTTCTCCTCCACCTTCATACTCTGCTGCACAATGGCCTGGAAACTCTCCTAGCAGTAAATTGGGACAATCACTGGGCTCATTTCATTTGTTTCCAACCTCTCCAAGATTATTGTCTTTTGTTGCCCGATGTCCAAAATCTTGACAATATTATTTCATATTTTGTCAGGTTCTTATTTGTTTCAGGCAGGAAGATAAATGTTCCTGCAACTCCATTCTAGCTGGAAATTATCATATAATATGACTTTCAATTAATTAATTTATTTATTTATACATGAAGAAGGATTTTGTTTTTTTAATTTGGTTGTGCAGGGTCTTAGTTGCAGCAGGTAGGCTTCTTAGTTGTGGCATGCATGTGAGATCTAGTTCCCTGACCAGGGATTAAACCCGGGCCCCCTGCATTGGGAGTGCAGAGTCCTAACCACTGTGCCACCAGGCCAGGAAGGTCCCCATGTAATATGACTTTAAAATTGTCCATCATTATGATCACCCTCCTCATGATTTGCTACAACTTGCCGATTTTCCTTTTAGTATGTGATACCAAAATTTAACAGTGTTTAGCTGTGTTCTGGCTTGAAAAGTGTAAACAATACCATACAATTAAACTCTTTTTCCAAACCTACTCTGTTAAGTGATATATTCTCCATCCTTTATTATGTAGGAGACTTTTTATAAAAATCTAAGCATCAAGTTTTATATTAAACCTTACCTGATATATTGAATCTGGTCAATTAATTTGTTGTGATAAAATCTTTCTGAATCTGATCTAGTCATTATTAATACTGATAATTATGTACTTCACTTAAACGTATGAGCTATTCCTCCAAACATTGTTACCTGTATTATTAGTCAGCTCAGGCTGCCATAATAAAATACCAGATACTGGATAACTTAAACCACAGGAATTTATTTCTCACAGTTGTGGAGACTGTGAAGTATAAGATCAAGGAGTTGGCCAATTTGGTTCCTGATGAGGGCCCTCTTCCTGGCTTGCAAAGAGCCATATTCTCACTTTGTCTTCATACAGCAGAGAGAAAGCAGAAGTACCTCATGACATGACCTGAAACTAATTATCTCCTAAAGGCCTCATCTCCAAATACCATCATATTGGGGGTTAGGACTTTAACATATGAATTTTGGGAGACATAACACAGTCCACAGCATTACCCAAAAATTGATGAAGCATGTCATATAAGTCCTTATTCAAATCAATAAATAAGAAAACCGAGATACATCTACTAGACTCTGTCCTTCAGACTGAAATTTATTTAGTAGGAATTGAGAACAGTCAGTCAAATAGAATGTTTTTTTCATCTTGTCCACAAAGGTATCTTAAGAATTCATATCAAACTTATTACTGAAATCAAATATGTCTTCAGTAGTCATGTAATTTTTCAGTTTAGTACTTCTATTAAAAGAGATAATAGAGTTTGTCTAATAACTTCATTAGACTTTCCCCCTGGGTACAGAGTCTCATCTACAAGGTATCGTAATAACAGAGAAAAAAAATCGACTCTGGGATTGCTGTGTTACCCAGAAGAAAAGTGTCTAAAATACTCCATACAGCCTATATTTCCACAAAGGGATCATCAAAAAAGCAAGTTTCCCCAACACTTTCAAACAGTGTTTGATTTATGCAATTACTTTTAGTGGAAATTCAATACTAGCACAGATCTTGTAGTGTTACCTCATTAGGTCTTAAGTCTTAAAGTTGAAATAGTACCTAGAGGTGACTCCTAATGAAAAGGATTCAAGCAGTGTGAAAACATTTTTATAGCATTCCTGAGAAATTGTCACTCAGCTTTTTATGCATGAAATAGGGAGCTAGTCTAAGATTCAGGACTGATAATTACTCTTAGGGTCTCACTTGCAACAAGAAGTATTTTTATCAAAAGATAATTATTGTGTATATGAAATATGAGTAAACTTACAAAACTGAAAAATAACCAAATGCATATATATATATATATATATATATATATATATATACCAAATATTAAAACCCAAGTTTCTACTTATTCCATTGCTTTTACTTTCCGTGGTCAGCTTCCATGGTTTTGCCTACTTTGTGCCAAGGAGCAATAAGGCAAAAAGTAGAACACCTGCACTTTGATAAGAATTCAGAAGCCATTTATTTTTTCCAATAGTTTTAATTTTTCTGATTATTACATAATCAAATTACTATTATAAAATAGAAAGTTTTATAAAGTATAGAAATGGTGGTGTTAAACAAAAAGATATGTTCCATGATCACACTGTTGATTAAATTTTTGATATAGTTTGTTCCATTTTTTTTCTATGAAATATTTTTCTTTACATAGTTGAGACAATACGGTACACATAACTTTTTTTTATTTCACTGAATATTATAAGCCTTTGCTATATCATGAAAAACTCTTAGAGAACACCATTTTTTTCATGAGTGCACAATATTCCCTCATAAAGATGTACCAAAGTTTACATAGCCATCTTCCTAGGAATAGATACTTTGGTTCTTCCAGTTTTATGGAGTTTTTTTTTTTTTTTCAAATAACACTAGGATACACATCTTACTAATCATGTCATTTTTTTTGGTGGATATTGTTCTCATGCTCCAATGAGGCTTTTTGGGCTAACATCTTATGCCAGTAAGATGTATAAGAAATTCATCCTTTGGGTGGTCTTATTGGGACATTCTTCAACATGTTACATGTTGATTTCCACAATACTTAAGGATGTCTAGTTTTCTGGATCAACTGACTTCCCAATGGGAATTTAGAGCACTTATGCTTAGAATTTCCTGGGACCTTGAAGCCATGAAACATATTTTTCTTTTGAGCTAGTTTTTTCTTGCTGGTTTACATTCCATACTTAATGACATAATTCAAATATGGGTTTCTACCACTAATGTCTTATTACCAAAACGTACATAATAATATTCAGAAATTCTCAGTGCTTAAGCTTATTTGTCCCCATAGGAAGTCAAATTGGGTGGCTAAGTATAACTCAGACAGTGGAATCAAATTAAGAGAAAGAAATATTTATCATTTATTGGAAGATGTAGACAAATACTCAAATAATTTTAGCTTATTGAAAATTCAAATCTTTGAGGTGCTTTTTAGGACTTCCATAAAGCATTTCTTTCACTTCAAGAAGTAGCATGTAGGGCTTCCCTGGTGGCGCAGTGGTTGAGAGTCCGCCTGCCGATGCAGGGCACATGGGTTCGTGCCCCGGTCCGGGAAGATCCCACATGCCGTGGAGCGGCTGTGCCCGTGAGCCATGGCCGCTGAGCCTGCGCGTCCGGAGCCTGGGCTCCGCAACGGGAGAGACCACAACAGTGAGAGGCCCGCGTACCGCAAAAAAAAAAAAAAAAAAAAAAAAAAAAAAAATGAAGTAGCATGTAGGGAATAGTACCAGAGTTCTCATTCTCCCAATTAACTAGTGGCATAACTGAAATTTACATGAGAAGTTGCAAGACCTATATTGCACATAGATTACAATGATATTTTGTACCATATTCACTATATATTTGGCAGTAAAAAAAAAAAAAAAGAAAGAAAATATACTAGAGGAGATAAACCAAGCCCGGGGAACATTACTTTTTATTCACATCAAAAGGAGAACAAGAATAAAGAAATAGTTGAAGTGTTGTACTATGAAACTGGATAAGCAACCAGCACATTGGTGAACAAAACTAAAATTCCATGCCAACTTTTCAAGGTCTTTGAGGGGAGGACTTAGATAAGTAGAGTACCAAGGACAATGTCTGGCATATGGGAAAAACACTGATAAATGTTAGTTGTTAGCGCCTATAAATTTCTTTCATTAGTTGCTAAGACGATTTGAATAATGTATTTCAATAGTTTTGAACTGACTTTTTAATATGCCTTAATGCATTGAAAGCATAAAGTAAGAAAACCATGTATGTCTTACTTCCTATCATTATTCAGTTAGAATGGAATATTTTCTTCTTCTGGGATGAACAATCTTATCCAGTTTATATTTTTTGCAAACCAGCCTACTTAGATTCCAAATAGAATAACAAAACAAATCTATTTCTATCTGCCTTGCTTGAAATCAAAATTCTGAATTGGACTATGACATTATTTATCCTCCCCCCAAAAATGGTCACATATCCCTGTTTAGTTTGAAGATCTGCATGTCAACTCCATTCTTCCTTTTCAGACTCTAACCTTCGTCATGTCCTCAAGGTGATCCTGAAATGCCTAAATTCTTGACTTTATCTTCTTGTATTTACACGTTCTACATTCTGAAAATGATTAACAAAAAAGCCATCCATATCCTGGGTCAAACAGATGAATTAGTTCTTCAACTGAATTACTGAAATGAGTTCAGAAGAATTCTGAAGCAGTGCATCCACCATGCTCAGCAAGAAAATTTGCATAAATCTCTTAGTGATATATGCCATGGTTATTGGTGGGAGTGTAAACTTAACATTATTGCTCTAGCAGTTATTAATCTAAATTAATTCTTTATGAGAGCCAGGAGAAATATTTTCATCTATAAACTGCTTTTAACAAATTGACTGGGGGTCTCAACTCAATCTATAAAAACAAGGTTTTACTGTACCTAGAAACTTAAAACTCGTGTGAAGTAAGAAGTGATGAATATGCTTCGTAGCACAAGTATTTATGCCTGTCAATTCTTTCAGCTGTCTATAGAGAAGGGATTACTTTTGGTGGACAGCCTATTAACCTGTACTTAAAAGAAAAACTCCACTTAATTAAATTTATACTCCAAAAGTCTCCAATCCAATGAACAGTCTTATTATTTGAAGCCAGTTTTAATTGGTTGCTTTAAAAATTACACTGGATGATCAGAATGTTTTCTGATACATCTCCATGGATTATTCATTCCCAAGGAAGTCCCAAGGATGAGGAAGAATTATACTTCAGGAGACTTAACATAATTAGGATTGTAAAACCAAGAACAATAGATTTTAAAATTCAAGGTCTAAACTTCACTTCTGGAATTGATTTCTGAGATTAGGAATAAGGTAGATTGTATGTATTATCTTTCTCACATTCTAATCAGCATCTTAAGCAGATAATGCCCAAAACAGTGAATGTAGTGAAAGTACCTATATCACATTCAGCAATAAAGCAATTTCTGAATCTGATGACCCATTTCATGTATAGGAGAAAAGAATTACTTTCATATCTAACCTCCATTCTCATGGACTAGAAGATCACTGTCAAATATTGACCAGCTGAAAGCAGAGAGATTATCAACTTATTCACAAGTCCAGAAAAGAAGAACCCCACCACAGAATATGCCTTTTACTTCTGGCAGTCCCAGGATAATCATCAGTTAAGGGGATGAAGGCAAGAAAGATGAAATACAATTCTTTTACTGTCAATCTTAAATCCTTTTGAAGAATCCTTTTCCTTTTGATGGTAATAATCAGATTGAAAATCAAAAGAAATAGAGAGATGCAAGAATGTAGCAGATGTAGAAGCCACGTAATACAGCAGAAAAATTGGAGGCCAAAAAATGTCAAAGAAGAATGTGTTTATGTGACTGAGTATATTATATGGTGATGTCATTACTACAATGGAGATACAATTCTCATTCTACAATGAGAATCTGAGACTCTATCACAAGAAGAAGGTGATGATTCATCCATGAGAAAAAATACAGAGAGACTAAAATAAAGAATTAGAGATGGAACACCATCAAATAGAGAGGAAAAAAAAGAAAGATGAGGGCTTAGAAAAGTATGGAATTTAGCAATTAGAAAGCTGTTGAATGAGTTTGGGGAGAAAAGTTTTATTACCAGTTGCAGTTGTTTGAAGAGTAAATGGGTGATAAGAAAATAGGGTCTGCTCTTTGAAGAAGTATAACCAAATAGGGTAGAGAAGAAGCTTGAGGTTTTTTTGAGGTACAAATCTCTAATCACTTTTATAGATGGGAAAAAGACATGATAGTGAGAAAAACAGTGAAAATGAGACAGGGATTATGATAACAAATGGAGCAAGTCTGAAGAGAAGCAGGAAGCAAAAGGATAAAGGATACAGATCATAGGATCATCCTCTAAAAGGACAAATATATATTCCTCAGAAATGGAGGGGGAAATAGTGAAGGGAGAGAGTCCAAGATAGAAAGGGAGAAAATTGAGTGAGTTTTGTTAAACTGCCCCAAGTTAACTGAAATAATAGATAAGGTAATGTTGACAGATTTAGCAAATTAAAATACAGGAGACCTTAAATTTGCATTTCAGATAAATAAGAAATTATTTTTAATATAGATATGCCCCATGCAATATTGGGGACATATTTATACAAAAAAATGTATATATTTATTGTGTACCAGAAACACAGATTTTTGTATGGGACATACTTATGCTAAGAAATCATTTATCTGAAACACAAATTTAAATGGGAATCCTGTGTTTTACCTAGCAATCCTAAATTAAGGTTTCCTCCTGTGAATAAAAATATTAGTAGGTATACCAAATAGACCCAGAGTTTTTTCACAGATATGAGTTTCCAAGAACACCTTTTAAAAAGTACTTTGTGATGACCTAGATGAGTGGGATGGGTGGCGTGGGGGTAGGAGGGAGGTCCAAGTGGGAGGGGATATATGTATACCTATAGCTGATTCACTTCATTGTACAACAGAAACAACATTGTAAAGCAACTATATGCCAATAAAAAAAAGTAATGGAAAGGAAACTGTATTATGTTTATGTTAAACTCACCCTACTGTTTTTCCATAGGCCCTCTTATTTTGATATAGACAACTTGATTGGAAATACATACCATCACAGAGCTCAGGTTGTAACCTATCACTAAGCTTGCTGTGTGACTAAAGGGGCCAGAGAAGCTGTCATACAATGTTTGAATTTCAGTTCTGCCACTTCTTAGATTTGTAATCTCCTACAAGTTTGATTGAGAGAAGGATTAAATTAAAGTACAAAGGTCATCACAGAGTTGACAAATTTTAGACATTGGTCTTGTGGTGTATGGTACTAGGAGTAGCAGCAGCAGTAGTAGTACTTAGTAGTTTGTTTTATTATAAGCGTGTGTATATTTTATATAATAGATAGTACTGTCAGAACTATTTGTAATAATGCTGATGATCAGTATTAGTCCAATTTCAGGCTAATATAAACAATAGTGCTTCCTGTATAACTTGTATAGCTAATGGAGCTTCCTGCACTAACTTGGTGAAGCAACAGTGTCACCTAGTGGTTGTCAACAACGAACGATTACAAACACCTGGATAAAGGTTGCTAGGGCAAAATCTGCACAGAACTTAACGAATTTATGTCAGTGATGACTTTGATGGTAATTGATATTTTTCATAATATATTACATCAAAGTCGTCTCACTTTGCATTAAAATGATGCACACACTACCTACAGAAGAGTATTGGCTATCTGCTGCTTTTACCTACCTTCACCTAACAGTCTAACATACTTTGTTAAAGAAACAAATTCCTGCTGCCCAGGATGTTTTAATTATAAAATTACTCCTAGTTTTTGAACTTCTCACAGCATCTCCTAACTCTACTATTCCCTGAAAACCTCAGCAGAAGGGGAGGAGATGGTGGGGAGAACTGGAAATATGAAGCTTGAGGCCTACTTAAGTACCAGCTTCAAATTTATTTTCCATCTATTCAGGTTAGAGGTTTCTCTTTTCTTTTGCATGCAGTCAAGAGGATCTATGATTTTCTTTGGGAAAAGAAAAGATGTTGCTTTTCTAAAACTCAAATTAAGATATAAATATTCAATCACAAATTTTGTTTCTATATTAGCTGGGGACCAGTGTCTACTTCAGTTATATTTTATAGCTTCTGTCCTGAGGGCCTCTCAAGGAGATAAGAGATTTATAGCTCTTAGGGTTATGTATGTAAGTAAAATTTTTAAGAAGTAATGAATAATGCAGCTTGTGATCACTTCCAAAAATGTCAAGAGAATTAAGAATCCAAAGTAGCCTTTGGGGGAGATTTTACTCTGACCCTACTTAATCTACTTCTTATATGAGACTATTATAGAAGTTCCAAACTAGAATCCCATGGACTAGTGGTCAACAGATGGTTAAACTAAGTAAACATTGCATTAAAACTGGTAATATATCAACCCAGATATGACTCAAGAGTTATTAATCAATGACTACTAGAAATATTTCCTGAGTTTGTGAGAAATACACACACACACACACACACACACACACACACACACACACACATTTCAAACATCCGTTAGGAATCATTCCTTTTAAAGAACCAAACTTTCTTAGATATACATTTTAAATCCCCAAAGATTCTTAATTATCAAAATATTTCTGTGGCTCCCAGACTTTTCACAGTTCTTTCTTCCCCAGACTCCATCCAAAAGCTTTCATAAATATTTCATGACTGACATTGTTTCACAATGTTCCTGGACTGGTGGGAATTATGACTTTCTCTTTTTCTCCTGATAAGAATGAGTAAAAATATTCACATGGATAATTTATTAGAAAGAACATGCCACAGTCCCTAAAACCAGTCCTAAACATGAGCAAAAATCCTGTAAGATTTCTTTCCATCTCCTCTAGTTGTTCCTTCTCCTCTTGATGGTTATTTTTAGGACTTAGGGGGACTGAGCTATCAATACCAGAAGTAGATAGCTTAGATACAATTCTATCATGCAGAAGTCCTAGGTATAGCAACAAGGCCAGAGCACTTCATCCCATAAAAACCTCCAACTCCAGCATACCTGGGAAACCACTTCACTAATTCATGTCACGTCTATTTGCAGGACATCAATGACTGCTACTAGAAGAAAAGCTAAATTTGAAGTAACAGGAGATATCACAGAATCCCCTTGAACTAATTTATGAGTTAGTCAAGGAAAAGAATGACATGCTCTCCTTGAATGTATGTACTGCTTATCTGAATATATCTGAGAAAACCAACTAGCAACACGATGACTGTTTGTCCATAACATGTGTATTTATTGAATAAGACTGTTTTCAATCATGGTCATTTACCATCTGAAAAAAATACAAGGTCTCATTCAGGTTTAGCTGTCTTATTTAAGAGCACCAAACACTTAAAAATTAACTTCTGAATTCCTTCATTAGAATTGAGAATGCGCCAGGTATTTTATGCAAATGAAAAGAAGGCAAAGATATGTGCCCTTCACTGCTAAGTCTCTCTGCAACATTTTCATAAATAATAGAGGAGCCACCCAATTTTAATAGATTAAAGAACTATGACATATACGTGTGTGTATACATACATATATAACTGCTTTAGTAATGACTTAATGATAAGCAACTATTCTACATAATCTATTACTTAATGATAAGCAACTATTCTACATAATCTATTACTTAAGGAATCTATAAGAATTTCCTAATACACAAACCAACTAATGAAGATTTGGGGAGCCACTATGAAAAAATAACAGGTTTAAAACTTTCAGCAAGAATTTTTAAATAAATTTATTATAAGGCCAACAGAGTTTATTAAAACCGATTAATTTATAAGCTAGTGACCTCCAAAATATATTCTTGACCAACATTCCACACCTATAAGGATGGTGGTCACACTGTGAAGAGAAAAAAACAAAAACAAAAAACAGGTACTCTGAAAATTTCAGAGAACTGAGAATTACAGCCATACCTCTTTTTATTGTGTTTCACTTTATCGCACTTCACAGGTATTGCATTTTTCACAAATCTATCAGCACCATTTTTTCTAATAGCATTTGCTCACTTCATGTCTCGGTGTCACAATTTGGTAATTCTTGCAATACTTCAAACTTTTTCATTATTATTATATTTGTCATGGTGATCAGTGATCTTTGATGTTACTGTAAGACTCACTGAAAGTTCAGGTGTTGGTTAGCATTTTTTAGCAATAAAGTATTTTTTAGTTAAGGCATGTACTTTTTTTTAGACATAATGCTATTGCACACTTAATAGACTATAGTCTGGTGTAAGCATAAATTGTGTTTGTTTTTTTATTGAGGTATAGCTGATGTACAATATACAAATTTCAGGTGTACAACTTAGTGATTCACAAGTTTGAAAGGTTATATTCTACTTATAGTTACTATAAAATATTGGCTATATTTCTTGTATTGTATTATATATCCTTTTAAATTATTTATCTTATATGTACATAGCAGTTTGTACCTCTTAATCCTCTACCCCTATTTTGCCCCTCCCCTATTCCCTCTCCCCACGGGTAACCACTAGTTTGTTCTCTATAACTGTCACTCTGTTTCTGTTTTGTTATATTCACTCACTTGCTTTATTTTTTAGATTCCACATATAAGTGATATACATTATTTGTCTTTCTCTGTCTGATTTATTTCACTAAGTTTAATACCCTTCATGTCCATCCATGTTGTTGCAAAGGGCAAAATTTTGTTCTTTTTTATGGCTGATTAGTATTCCATTGTATGTACATACTACATCTTCCTTATCCATTCATCTGTTGATGGACACTTAGGATGTTTCCATATCTTGGCAATTGTAAATAATGTTGCTATGGACATTGGGGTACATGTATCTTTTCAAATTAGTGTTTTTGTGGGTTTTTTTTTTTTTATAAATACCCAAGTGTAGAATTGCTAGGTCATATGATAGTTTAATTTTTTAGTTTTTTGAGAAACCTACATACTGTTTTCCATAATGGACACACCAAGTTACATTACCAACAACAGCATATGAGAATTCCCTTTTCTCCACATCCTTGCCAAAATTTCTTTGTGGTCTTTTTGATGATAGCCATTCTGACAGGTGTGAGGTCACCTGTGGTTTTAATTTTCATTTCTCTGATGATTAGTCATTTTGAGTATCCTTTCATGTGCCTGTTGGCCATCTGTATGTCTTCTTTGGAAAAATGTCTATTCAGGTCTTCTGCCCATTTTTTAATCAAGTTGTTTGTTTTTGATGTTGAGTTGTACAAGCTGTTTATATATTTTGGTTAACTCCTTATTAGTCATATCATTTGCAAATATTTTCTCCCATTCAACAGTTGTCTTTTTGTTTTGTCAATGGTTTCCTTTGCTGTGCAGAAGCTTATATGATTAGGTCCCATGTGTTTATTTTTGCTTTTATTTCCTTTGCTTTAGGAGACAGATGCAAAAAAATATTGCTATAATTTACATCAGAGAACCAAAAATTTTTGGTTCTCTGACATAAATTGTCTAGAACCAAAAATATCTCCAAGGTATGCCTATATGTATACCAGTTGAAGAGAAATTAAACTAAGTTAAATATGAAAATGAATTTCAGATTCACAGCAAAATTAAATCCATTCTTTTCATTGTCCCAGTCTTCTATATCTGCCATCTAATCTATTTGGAATAAGCAGATGTTTCTGAAAACTCAGATTTAGAATATCATCCTTAAGGGTGTTGGAGAAGAAAAGAGATAAAGGACAGAGTAAAGGAGGGTCACAGGGCTAAAAGGCAATAACTGCACTTAAGTGTTTAAAGAACAGCATTTGTGTAGCAGCAAGGAAATTAAAGAGATATGTTGTAGAAATTCTGGTTTTCTGGAAGACTCTATGGGCAAGTTACAGGCATAGTTGAAATAAAACACATTGAACTAAGCTAAGAGTTTAGGCTTTTCCACTGACACACTGTATGATTTTGAACAAGTTACTTTACCTTTTCAGGCTTCAGAAACATATTTGTTTGAAAAGCAAGATGTCAGGTTATATGCCCCTCTCCCATGTTTTCTGAGGGGAAAGCTGCCTACTGTTTTTCCACACTGTCTCTTCAGTGATCAACTTCTTTATTCCTTTTTCTCTTCACATTTCCTCTTCTTTCCTTCTGGGGCTCACTCTGCTTTACGGTGCTTCACAGTCCTCTTAATGAAAGGGTCAATCTGATGAGTCTTAACTAGACTAAAATAAATTATTCTTTGTTTCAGATTTGCTTCTTCATCAGGCTCTCAAAAGCATACTAAAAAAGCAAAATTTAAATACAATCAGTCATGAAAGCATCTTGCAAATCCAGGGTATTCTCCAGCAACTTGGGAATATTCCCAATATACTTCAGCTCTCCCAATGAGCACTGAGCAGCATTCTTGGCTAGAGTTTTCACACCTTAATTTGTCAGTAATCACCAGGTTTAGAAATACATAGCCCTTCTTGGAACCACAGGACCAAAAATAATTTCAGGAGATCACCTCGTTCAATCATCTGTATTGTCTAAACGTTTTTCCCACTAGACAAATCAACATTTTGTATACATTGAAGCTACACAGAGTTGTATCATAAGCCTGCTAGGCATAAGCTGTGCCTGATATTTTATATAATACTTAGAGTCCTGTGAGTGTTAATTCAACAAGCACTAGCACCACAAAATAAACAAATTTAGCATGCCTGGCAACATCTTCACTACTTTCCCCCCTCCTTGTCACCTACTCAAGCATTCTGGCACTATGGTTTCCCCATGCCAAACCACTGTGATTTCCTTAGATGCTTCTGAAATTCAGCAAGACATGCTCAACTAGAACTGATCATGGGACATACACCCTGGAAAATATATCAGTACTAAGCAAATAGGAATCCCCTTAGCATTGTAAGAAAAATAGTACAGTGGAAAAATATTTTTCTAACAAATAATTCCTTTCATGAAATGAGAAGTTTGGAATTAGTGGTAAGATAACTGGTATCTGTTACATGAAAGATTCTCTCACTTTCTCTAAATACCTCTCTAAAAATATAATGTATCAGAATTCTAGTTCATAACACAGATCCTCATATGAACAAAAATACAAATAACATATTACGAACAGATTCACTTGGTTAGATAACCTCTGAAAGTGCTTAAATTGAAAGAATTTAATTCCATGAATATTTCTATCAGGTAGGTACTCACATATACTTTTAAAATACATCCAGGACAGTTAAGATGGTGGAGGAGTAGGAGGATGTGGAATTCATCTCTTTCCATGGATGCATCAGGAATACACCTATAGATGCAACAATACCCACAGAACACTGGCTGAACACTAGCAGAAGACCTTGGACACGGGAAAGGACTATAAATATCCCTGCATAACTGGGCAGGACAAGAAAAAGAAAGGAGAAGGAGGAGGAGAGGAATCGGGATGGGACCTGCACCCTGGCACAGGGGAACTGAAGCAGAGGAGAGATTCCCGAATTTGAGGAAACCTCTTTCTGATAGGGAAATCGATTGAGAGAGAAGGGAGGCATTTGAAGCTGCTGGAAGAGGGTGAAGCAGCCAATCTGTGGCAGACATGACAGAGTGAGAACTACACAGATGGTCTGTACCACAGCCCTATGTACCCTGGACTGGGATGTGTGTTCACAGGTGTGCAAGGGGGCTGGGAGCTGGAGAGTTGGGATTGGAGAAAGGCCCACGGTGAGAACTGCTGTTGGCTGTGGGGAGACAGACTGAGGGGATGGGAGGGAGGAAATCCATAGCAAGGAATGCCTATGGAGGCAGACTGGACTGCCATGGAAGCAGGCGCTACTGCCGAGTCCCACGCAGGGAGAGGAACCACTATTGTAGCCTCTCTCTCCCCACATGCCAGAGCCTGCATGGACAATAAAAGCAGCCCTCTCAGGGCTGGCCCTCACACGCCGGCTTCAGGGCAATAAAAACAGCCCCCTCAGGGCTGGTCCTCATGCATTTATGCCAGGAGCTAGAAAAGACCCTCACTAGGGCCATATCTCTTGTGCCTGTGGCCACCAGCTTCCCTGAATATTTGGTGCATCCCAGGGCTTCTGTGATCCAAGCAGTCATACCACCTCTGCACCCTGTTGTCACTGGGGTAGACCCAAGATCTCCAAGGCAGCCTCAGGACCAGACTCCTCTGGGTGGACCACACACTGCGGCGGGGATAAAACCAAAGCTGAACCCCAGGGATGGGGCGACTAAAGAAGGGGATCAAAAATCTTTCCATGAGCTTCACAAGCTGCAGATTAAATCCCCACAATCAACTAGGTAGACCCTGTGTCTACGTAATATCTGAGTAGACAGTGAGTGTTCCCACAAAAGAAAACAGTCTAGCTCTGGCAGCTGAGGACTTTGGAGGCAAGTACACGCAGGAACTGGGCCGGATCAGAGTCTGAATGGTCCCCACAGGGCCCACAGCAGGTCCAGAGACGAGCCTGGAGGCAGAGGAGGGCCTCTTGGGGAGGCAGAAGTGGGCTGTGGCTCACAGTGTATGCAAGGACACTTAACAGCTGAGACTCAGGGAAACATAATTATTACTATTCTTTTTAATATGTGTTGACTCATTCTGCTGTTGGTTATGGCTTTTTTTGTTTGTTGTTTTACTTTTTTTATTTAGTCTTTTGGGATCTTTGTGTTTTGTAACATCGTTTTTATTTTTTTAATACATATTTCTATTTTTACTTTGCTTTTCTGTTCTGTGTTCTTTTCCCTTATTTTTTTCTTCTTCTTTTTCTTTAACTTATTTTTTATACTTCCATTTCTACTTTGCTTTTGTGTTGTTCTGCGTTTCTTCCCTTTTTTAAAATTTTAATCATTTTTATCAGTTTCTTCAGTTTCTGTGTTTTATTCTTCAGTGGGCACACTGCTTTGGTTCTGTTCTTAGGTTTTGTGTTTTTGATATTTTTTATTGCAATTGTTTGATTTCACTCTTGGGTTCTTCTGCTTGTCTGGTTGTTCTCTTGCTTTTTGTTTTATTTGGTCCTGTTTTTGTTTCTTTTGTATGTGTGTGTGTTTCCTTGTTTCTGTTTTTGTTTATTTGATTTTGTTTTTACCATTTGTCTGGGGATTGGTTTGTCATTTTTTTTTCTTTAATATTATACTTTTTAAATTTCTATTTCTACATTGCTTTTCTGTTGTTCGGTCTTCTTTCCCCTTTTTCTTTTTCTTTCTTTTCTTTAATCATTTTTCTCAGTTTGTTTTGTTTCTTTGCTTCATTCTTTAGTTGGCACTCTGCTTTGGTTTTGTTTTGTGGTTTTGTGTTTTCGTTAGTTTTCTTTTTAATTGTTTGATTTCATTCTTGGGTTCTTTTGTTTGTCTGTTGTTCTCTTGCTTTTTGTTTTATTTGATTCTCTTTTATTTCTTTTTTGTGTGTGCGTGTTTCCTCGTTTCTGTTTTTGTTTGTTCGATTTTACTTTTTACCATTTTTCTGGAGTTCTGTTAGTCTTTAAAAAAAAATTTTTTTAATCCCCTTTATTGCCAGGACAAGCAAAATGTGAGGTCTCGGTTCCCCAACCAGAAGTCGGGCCCGAGGCTCTGGGGTGGGAGAACCAAGTCCAGGACATTGGACCAGCCCCAGGGAAAGAGCTCACATGGAGGCCACTATCTGACCCCAAGACCCAGCTCCACTGAACTGCCTGCAGCTCCCAGTGCTGGGCGCCTCACACCAAACAGCAAACAGGACAGGAACACAAACCCACCCATCAGCACACAGACGACCTAAAGTCACACTAAGCTCACAGACATCCCAAAACACAACCTGACAGGGCCCTGCTTATCAGAGGTAAAAGACTCAGTTCTACCCACCAGAATACAGGCACCAGTCCCTCCCATCGGGTAGCTTACACAAGCCACTGGACCAACCTCACCACCAGGGGCAGAGAACAGAAGCAAGAGGAATTACAACCCTGCAGCCTAGGGAAAGGAGACCTCAAATACTATAAATTAGACAAAATGAGAAGAGAGAGAAATATCTTGCAGGCAAAGAAGCAAGATAAAAACCCATAACACCAAATAAATGAAGAGGAAGTAGGCAAACTACCTGAAAAAGAATTCAGAGTAATGATAGTAAACATGATCTAATCTTGAAAATAGAATAGAGAAAATACAAGAAACATTTAAGAAGGACGTAAAGAAACTAAAGAGCAAACAAACAGTAATGAACAACACAATAACTTAAATTAAAAATAGTCTAGAAGGAATCAATAGCAGAATAACTGAGGAAAAAGACCGGATAAGTGAACTGGAAGACAGTATGGTGGAAATAACTGCCGCAGAGCGGAATAAAGAACAAAGAATGAAAAGAATGCAGCACAGACTCAGAAACCTCTGGGACATTAAGCACACCAGCATTCAAATTATAGGTGTCCCAGAAGAAGAAGATAAAAAGAAAGGGTCTGAGAAAATATTTGAAGAGATTATAGTCAAAAACTTCCCCAACATGGGAAAGGAAATAGTCAAGTCCAGAAAGTGCAGAGTCCCGTAAAGGATAAACCCAAGAGAAACATGCAGAGACACCCATTAATCAAACTAACAAACATTAAACACAGAAAAAATATTAAAAGGAGTAAGGGAAAAGCAACAAATAACATATAAGGGAATCCCTCTAAGGTTAACAGCTGATCTTTCAGCAGAAACTCTGTAGGCCAGAAGAGGGTGACAGGATATATTTAAAGTGATGAAAGGGAAAAACCTATAACCAAGATTACCCAGCAAGAATCTCATTCATATTTGATGAAAAAATCAAAAGCTTTATAGACAAGCAAAAGTTAAGAGAATTCAACACCACCAAACCAGCATTACAACAAATGCTACAGGAACTTCTCTAGGAAGGAAACACAAGAGAAGGAAAACACCTACAAAAACAAACCCAAGACAATTAAGAAAATGATAATACAAAAATACATATCAATAATGACCTTAAATGTAAAAGGACTAAATGCTCCAACCAAAAGATACAGACTGGCTGAATGGACAAAAAAAGATCCATATACATGCTGTCTACAAGAGACCCACATTGGACCTAGGGACATATACAGCCTGAAAGTGAGGGGATGGAAAAAGATATTCCAGGCAAATAGAAATCAAAAGAAAGCTGGAGCAGTAATTCTCATATCAGACAAAATACACTTTAAAATAAAGACTATTACAAGAGACAAGGAAGGACACTACCTAATGATCAAGGGATCAATCCAAGAAGAAGACATAACAATTGTAAATATTTATGCACCCAACATAGGAGAACCTCAATACATAAGGCAAATGATGACAGCCATAAAAAGGGAAATTGACTCTAACACAATAATAGTAGGGGACTTTAACACCCCTCTTACCCCAATGGACAGATCATCCAAAATGAAAATAACTAAGTAAACACAAGCTTTAAATGACACATTAGACCATATGGACTTAACAGATATTTATAGGACATACATCCAAAAACAATAGAATATACATTCTTCTCAAGTGCACATGAACATTCTCCAGGATAGATTACATCTTGGGTCACAAATCAACCCTCGTTAAATTTTTAAAAATTGAAATCATATCAAACATCTTTTCTGACCACAATGCTATGAGCCTAGATATCAGTTACAGGAAAAAAGAAACTGTAAAAAGTACAAACACACAAAGGCCAAACAATACTAAAATAACCAAGAGATCAATGAAGAAATCAAAGAAGAAATCAAAAAATACCAAGAAACAAATGATAATGAAAATGTAATGACACAAAACCTATGGGATGCAGCAAAAGCTAAGAGGGAAGTTTATAGCAATACAATACTACCTCAAGAAAAAAGAAAAATCTCAAATAAACAATCTAACCTTACACCTAAAGCAATTAGAGAAACAAGAACAAAAAAACCTTGAAGTTAGCAGAAGGAAAGAAATCATAAATATCAGATCAGAAATGAATGAAAAAGAAATGGATAAGATCAGAAATAAATGAAGGAAACAATAGCAAAGATCAATAAAACTAAAAGCTGGTTCTTTGAGAAGATAAACAAAATTGATAAACCATTAGCCAGACTCATCAGGAAAAAAAGGGAAAAGACTCAAATCAACAGAATTAGAAATGAAAAAGGAGAAGTAAAAACTGACACCACAGAAATACAAAGGATCATGAGAGACTACTACAAGGAACTATATGCCAATAAAATGGACAACCTGGAAGAAATGGACAAATTCTTAGAAAAGTACAACCTTCCAAGACTGAACCAGGAGAATTAGAAAATATGAACAGGGCAATCACAAGCACTGAAACTGAAACTGTGATTTAAAATCTTCCAACAAAGAAAAGCCCAGGACGAGATGGCTTCACATGTGAATTACATCAAACATTTAAAGAAGAGCTAACACCTATCCTCTCAATATCTTCCAAAACATAGCAGAGGGAGGAACACTCCAAATGCATTCTGAGGCCACCATCGCCCTGATAACAAAACCAGATACAGATGTCACAAAAAAAAGAAAACTACAGACCAATATCACTGATGAACATAGATGCAAAAATCCCCAACAAAATACTAGCAAACAGAATCCAGCAGCACATTAAAACTATCATACACCATGATCAAGTGAGGATTATTCCAGGAATGCATGGATTCTTCAATACATGCAAATCAATCAATGTGATACACCAAATTAACAAATTGAAGGATAAAACCATATGATAATTTCAATAGATGCAGAAAAAGCTTTCAACAAAATTCAACACCAATTTATGATAAAAACTCTCCAGAAAGTGGGCAAAGAGGGAATGTACTTCAACATAATAAAGGCCATATATGAAAAACCCACAGCAAATATCATTCTCAATGGTGAAAAACTAAAAGCATTTCCTCTAAGATCAGGAACAAGTCAAGGGTGCCCACTCTTGCCACTTTATTGAACAGAGTTTTGGAAGTCCTGGCCACAGCAATCAGAGAAGAAAAAGAAATAAAAGGAATCCAAACTGGAAAAGAAGTAAAGCTGTATTGTTTGCAAATGACATGACACTATACATAGAAAATCCAAAAGATGCCACCAGAAAACTACTAGAGCTAATCAATGAATTTGATAAGGTAGCAGGATACAAAATTACTGCACAGAAATCTCATGCATTCCTATACACTAACAATGAAAAATCAGAAAGAAATTAAGGAAACACTCCCATTTACCATTGCAACAAAAAGAATGAAATACCTAGGAATAAAGTTACATAAGGAGGAAAAGAACTGTATGCAGAAAACTGTAAGACACTGATGAAAGAAATCAAAGGCAATACAAACAGATGGAGAGATATACCATATTCTTGGATTGGAAGAATCAATATTGTGAAAATGACTATACTACCCAAAGCAATCTACAGATTCAATGCAAGCCCTATAAAATTACCAATGGCACTTTTCACAGAACTAGAACAAAAAATTTCGCAATTTGTATGGAAACACAAAAGACCCCAAATAGCCAAAGCAATCCTGAGAAAAAAAACAGAGCTGGAGGAATCAGGCTCCCTGACTTCAGACTATACTACAAATTACAGTAATCAAGACAGTATGGTGCTGGCACAAAAACAGACATATATATCAATGGAAAAGGATGGAACTCCCAGAGATGAACCCACACACATATGGTCACCTTATCTTTGATAAAGGAGACAAGAATATAGAACGGAAAAAAGATAGCCTCTTCAATAAGTGGTGCTGGGAAAACTGGACAGCTATATGTAAAAGAATGAAATTAGAACACTTCCTAACACCATACACAAAAATAAACTCAAAATGGATTAAAGACCTAAATCTAAGGCCAGACCTTATAAAATATAAAACTTTTAGAGGAAAACATAGGCAGAACACTCTATGACATAAATCACAGCAAGATCCTTTCTGACCCACTTCCTAGAGTAATGGAAATTTTAAAAAATGTAAACAAATGGGACTTAATGAAACTTAAAATCTTTTGTGCAGCTTAGGAAACCATAAACAAGATGAAAAGACAACCCTCAGAATGAGAGAAAATATTTGCAAAGGAATCAATGGACAAATGATTAATTGTTCAAATATACAAACAGCTCATGCAGCTCAATATCAAAAAAAACAAATAACCCAATCCAAAAATTGGCAGAAGACCTAAATAGACATTTCTCTAAAGAAGATACAGATTGCCAGCAAACACATGAAAAGATGCTTGGCATCACTAATCATTAGAGAAACACAAATCAAAACCACAATGAGGTATCACCTCACACCAGTCAGAATGGCCATCATCAAAAAATGATGAGGGTGTGGAGAAAATCGAACCCTCTTGCATTGTTGGTGGGAATGTAAATTGATACAGCCACTATGGAGAACAGTATGGAAGTTCCTTAAAAATCTAAAATTAGAACTATCATATGACCCAGCAATCCCACTACTGAGCATATACCCTGAGATACCATAATTCAAAAAATATACATGTACCACAATGTTCATTGTAGCACTATTTACAATAGCCAGGACATGGAAGCACCTAAATGTCCATCGACAGATGAATGGATAAAGAAGATGTGGCACATTTATACAACAGAATATTACTCAGCCATAAAAAGGAATGAAATTGAGTTATTTGTAGTGAGGTGGATGGGTCTAGAGACTGGCATACAGAGTGAAGTGTCAGAAAGAGAAAAACAAATACCGTATGCTAACACATATATATGTAATCTAAAAAAATGGTACTGTTGAACCTAGTGGCAAGGCATGAATAAAGACACAGAATCTAAAATCCTGCTTTCTGAAGCAGCTTTGCTCTTTTAGCTTTTGTAGCTCACTGATCCACCACCAACCCCCATGTTTACTTATAGTGTTGCCATCTTCACTCACTCCAATGCTGTACCTAGAAACCGGGCACATGTCCTGGACTCCCTTCCACCATAGGGGACTTCTCTGGACCCTCAGGACACCCACTGAGTGGGATGAGAATTATTTAAAAGTCTCCTCGTTAATCCTGGTGTGCCAGGTCTGGTCTAGGTCTCAAGGGCCCTCTTGAACTCCAATAGCTTCAATAACCTTCATGAGATATGGAGCCCTGTGGCCTACAGAAGGCTCCCAAAGTTCCAGCAGCAAGTGTGCAGAAAATCTGTACAAGGACTTTCTCTGTGCCAAGAAGCAAAACAATTCTTTAGCAAGTGCAGGAGACTTCCAGCCATTTATTATCTCACAGCTGCAGTCTAGAAAATAACCTACACAACAAGGATCATGCAAAGAGCTATTTTATGAAAAAATGCCAATGAAGGTTCCAAGTGTTTATTTTAGAGATTTTAGAAGACTTATTCAGCAAAAAAATTAAATCTACCTTCATTTAAAACTTTCTCAGTAATCTCCATTAACAAATATGATAGTATAAAAGAAAACAATGTTTTTCAACATAAATTTCAAAAAGAGCAAATATCCTTAATGGCTTATTGCTTTGATTATAGAAAAACAATTATCAGTGCTTTAGCTAGATCTATTGATTTTTTTTTAATTAATTAATTAATTAATTTAATTTTGGCTGCGTTGGGTCTTCATTGCTGCATGGGCTTTCTCTAGTTGTGGTGAGCGGGCGCCACTCTTCATTTTGGTGCACATGCTTCTCATTGCAGTGGCGTCTCTTGCTGTGGAGCATGGGCTCTAGGCTCCCCAGCTCTAGATTGCAGGCTCAGTAGTTGTGGCGCAGAGGCTTAGTTGCTCCATGGCATGTGGGATCTTCCTGGACCAGGGATCAAATCCATGTGCCCTGCACTGGCAGGTGGATTCTTAACCACTGTGCCACCAGGGAAGTCCCAAGATCTACTGATTCTTTACCCACTGGATTCAACTAACATCATTCTGAAAACTTGTTAGAGCTCTTCAGTAATTACATAGAGAAAATCTATCTTGGATTATGTAAACAAAGGAAACACAGAAATGTTAATAATCAGAAATTATTCTTGAATTATTACTAATCCTAATTTTTTTTCTCTTTGAAACTACTTCCTCACAACACAGATAATAACAATGTATAACAGTAAAAGAGACTTGAGTTTCTCTTTTTTACTTTTTTTTTTAACAACTGATTATCAATTTATTTAAAATGTTGATTTAAGCATCTGCAGTGGTGACTTCAACCTCGACTCCTGGCTCAATACTGATGGACGTGATCTGCTTGAAGATCTCAGAAGGACTGTGCAGGTCAATGAGTCACTCGTGGATCCTCAACTGCAAACGATCTCAAGTCTTAGAACCTTCACCACAAGGAGTTTTCCTTGTAGTTATTCTCAGAGTCTTGGTAGGCATCCGAACGATTCTTCTTAGCGTCTCTGATCAGTTCAGCACATACCTTCTCCAAAGACTTCAACGTTGCGGTTAGTGAGGGTGATTCTAATCCAGTGAATCGCCACCTCTGGCTACACGGCAGTCCGGTATCTGTAAAGCCATGGCTGTGGCATGGCTTCCTGACCAACTTGTTCCTCAGCGAGGGCAAACAGCGGTGAGTCAGGAGCATGAGTGGGTGGCCTGAGGCTCTGCTGCAGCAACGACCGCATCTTCCTCCAAGAGCTCTCCTGTGTCTTTATGAGGCAAATGTGAGTGAACCAAAAAACTTCCAGAGAAGAGAAAAAATGAAAAATATTAAATCCAAAAAATTCATGAAAAGTTAATGCTCCAATTTCTTCAATTTTACTTGAATAAATAAAGCTTGGTTGTAATTGTTAGAAAATAAAAATACTTTGCAGTGTTTCAGATTCCAACATTTTGGAAGGATTATAGATTGGCAAGAAGAGACCACAAACTCACATGCATACAGACACCCACATTTATGCAGAGTAAGATTAATTTCTGATTTAATTAAATAATGATTCAGAACACAGGGTTGTCCCACAGGGCAGAAGCAGATGCATCCTCCCCAGTCTAGTTCTCATGGTGACACTTGATGCATGACCATGCATCCAGCAACACTAAATCTCTTGATCTCAGAGTCATGCTTTCTCTTTAGCACACATTCAGTTATTTGATGCTTTCCAGCATCATCCTGAACTTTATGCCTTTCAAACGCTCAATTGATTCCTATTCATTATACCCACAGGACTCATTCCCTCACTTGTTTCTGATTATTTATCAAATATTACTTTATCGGACACAGACTACCCTGTATAAAAAGTATTCTCATAATTTCTCTATCTCTCGAATCTTATTTTACTTCTCTTCAAAGTACATATCACCATATTATTTTCCTGGTTTTATGGTTTGCCTCCCCCACCCCATCAGAACATAAGCTTTCTGAAATCAGAGACCCTGTCAGTTTTGTTCATTGCTATGTCTTTAGAACAGAAAACAGTGCCTGGTAGACAGTAACCCCTCAATAAATATTTGCCTAATACATGAATAAATAATTTGTGAAGAAGAGAATCAACTCTATTTTGGATATATTGAAATTGAAGAGCTTGGAAACATGGGTTAAAAATGAAGAAAGATTTAGCAGCTACCCACCTAGGTGTGATAAATGAAGCTAAATGAAACTGATAAGAGTAGGTGAGTTCCTTCAGGTAAAGAAAAAGTACTAAGAGAGAATAAAATGGGACTAAGTAGAGAAATCTCATAGAACCCTTGTTTTTGAATGAAGGTATAGAAGAGAATTCAGTTAAAAGTATGGGGAAAAGGCCAGCAGAGAAATAAAGAACGATCCTAAGGCATACAGTTCCAAGAGGCAGAAGATGGTCAATCAAGCCCAAACCTACAGAGAAGAACAGCCAGATAAGGAGCAGCTGGATTGGTAGGAAGTCACTGATGACCTCTGAAAGACCAGTTTTGGAATAGGGCAGAAACTAAGTCTCAGTGCCTTGAGATATGAAGAGGATGGGGTGAAAATGTGGAGGCAGAGAGTCAAGAGTCTCTTCATCTCCCCTGAGCTTCAAGAGTACCTGATATATTTGTTGAATAAATGAGTACATAGATAAATGAATACAGTTTTCTCCCCAGAATGAAGACAGCACATAAATTGCCGCTGAAGTCATGAGATTAAAATGGTAAACAAAACACTCTTTTCAACAACATAGGTTGTATAAAAATATTTCCCTAATCAAAATCAATTTTCTCAGTAGTTTTCCCTCAATAAACATACAGTTTATTCCTGTAACTCATTTTTAAGTGAGCTCCTATGACTTTCATTTGTACCTTGTTTTTTATTTTTGTTTAAAATGTATTCTTGGTTAATGGAGCCTTTAGAAATTTACCTCGCGGTCCCGACTCTGTCTCAGTGGGGACTGACCCTTGCTTTCTTTGGAATTGATAGCCTCTCAGCTGTGCTCTATTGATTTAGCTTCCCAGGTATGCCAGAGGCCACCCTGATGCATGAAGGAGTATGTCCTGAAGTGAACTAATAAAGGGCCTAGTTAGGAAGGTAACATGGTAATAAAATACATGTAAGAAGAGAAATCACTCAGCTTTCCACAAGAAGAACCACCAAATAGGTACATGAAGAAACATATTTCTAGTGGGGTTTAAACATAAATTATAATTAAATTTCTTGCTTTTCTGAACCCACAGCAAACTTATCTTAATCTGTCCCTGGGGTTCTCAAATAAGAGTGTGCATCAAAATCACCTGGAGGAGCTGTTCAACCACAGACTGTTGGGCCATACTCCCCCAGTTTCTGATTCAGTGGTCTGGGGTGGGGACAAATAATCTGCACTTCTAACAAGTTCTCAAGTGATGTGGATGATGCTGGACAGAACCACACTTCCAAAAACTACTGGTCTATGCAAACTGTATATATATTTTCATAAGAATTTTTCCCCTACTTTCCTGTTGTCCTTCAGAGAAAAAGAGTCTAATTCTCACCCCAGCACTACTTCCCTGGTTTCTGTCAGTTTCTCTTGTGGAAAAAAAATTTTAAAGCTTTAAAAGCAAGAACAAAGTGATGTTAGGAGTAACCAAGCCTGGGTTTTCAGCTTCTACTCATTTTTAAGTGGAATGAAGGTTTTATCTTAGTCAATAAGACGTTAGTGTCCCTTAGGAAAAAGAAGTGGTGGTATGACACTCCTGATTTCATATTACACTACAAAGCAAAAATAATTAAAACCTCATGGTATTGACAGAAAAACATACACACAGATCAGTGGAACAGAATTGAGAGTTCAGAAATAAACTCACACATAAATGGACAGTTAATTTACAACAAAGGAGCAAAGAACATACAATGGAGAAAGGATAGTTTTTCAATAAATGGTGTTGGGAAAATTGGACAGCCATATACAAAAAATGAAACTAGACCACTATCTTACATCATACACAAAAATAAACATCAAGACTTGAATGTGAAACCTGAAACCATGAAACTCCTAGAAGAACACATAGGCAGCACACTCTTTGACACTGGTCTTAGCAACATCTTTCTGGATATGTCTCATCAGGCAAAGGAAAAAAAAGCAAAAATAAAAAGGACTACATCACACTCAAAACTTTTGCACAGCAAAGGAAACCATCAACACAATGAAAAGACAACCTCCAAATGGGAGAAGATATTTGCAAATCATATATCAAATAAGGCGTTAATATCCAAAATATATAAAGAACTCATAAAACAACAAAAACCCTGATTTAAAAATGGACAGAGGATCTGAATAGACATTTGTCCAAAGAAGACGTACAGATGACCAACAGGCACATGAAAAGATGTTCAATGTCACTAATTATTAGGGAAATGAAAATCAAAACCACAATGAGATACCACCTCCCACCCATTAGAATGGATATTATCAAAAAGGCAAGAAACAAGTGTTGGCAAGGGTGTGGACAAAAGGGAACCTCCATGCACCGTTGGTGGGAATGTAAATTGGTGCATCTGCTATGGAAAACAGTATGGAGGTTCCTCAACAAATTAAAAATATGTATGTGTCACACCCAATCTTCCAATTTATCCCTCCCCATGCCTCTTACTCCCCAGTAACCATAAGTTTATTTTCTACATCTGTAACTCTACTTTGGTTTTGTAGATAAGTTCATTTGTAGCCTTTTTTGAGATTCCACATATAAGTAATATCATATGATATTCGTCTTTCGCTGTCTGACTTACTTCACTCAGTATGAGAATCTCTAGGTCCATACATGTTGCTGCAAATGGCATATATATACAGTAGATAACTAATAAGGACCTGCTGTATAGCACAGGGAACTCTACTCAGTACTCTGTAATGGCTTATGGGGAAAAGAATCTAAAAAAGAGTGGATATATGTCTATGTATAACAGATTCACTTTTCTGTATACCTGAAAATAACAGAACATTGTAAATCAATTATACCACAATAAATTTTTTTTAAAAAATTACAAATAGAACTATTACATGATCCAGCTCTTCTACTTCTGGGTATTCATCTGAAGAATATAAAAACACTGGTTTGAAAAGATATATACCCCCTATGCTCACTGCAGAATTATTTACAATAACATATATATATATATATATATATATATATATATATATATACTACTCAGTCATAAAATATAAGATGCAATCTTTCCATTTGCTACAACAATGATAGACCTTGAGCATATTATGCTAAGTGAAATAAGTCAGAGAAAGACAAATACCATATGATTTCACTCACATGTGGAATATAAAACAAGCAATAATAAAATAAAACAAGCAAAACAAAAACAAACACACAGATACAGAGAACATATTAGTGATTACCAGAAGGGAAGTGGGGTGGAAGAGGGTGAAATGGGTAAAGCGGGTTAACTGTATGGCAATGGATGGAAACTAAACTTTTGGTGGTGAGCACACAGCAGTGTATACAGAAGCTGAAATATAATGTTGTATACATGAAACTTAATGTTACAAACTGTTACCTTAATAAAAGAAAGAAAAAAAAGATGTTAGTGACACTTAGAAAATAAGAACTCAAATGAAATCATACAAATATAGTTGAACTATCTAGCACTAAAAAGTGATTCCTTTTCATTTGCAAAACATGCATAAAATAAACACTTGTCCCCATCAAAGTCCTTAATACTATTTAGAAATGGAGGGTGGTATTCATAAAATGACAGAAGAAAATAATACTCATTTTCCACATTGATCTTTATTTTTCCTTTTTTATTTTGTTTTTAAGTCAAAGAAGAAACAGCACACTTAGAGTCTAAACAATCTAAAGGTAGACTGTAATGCTTAAATTGGGACCTTCACAATTAAATTATTTTTCTTCCTTTACTCAAGGTACTGACAAAGAGAAGAGCATGGTATCCTAAGTAGGGCATAATCTGACTGTGCAGAGCTGATGCGGCAAGTCATGTGAGGCTCTAAATGAGCTTCTTACCTGCTCTACACTTGAGCAATTCCAAAGACATTAGGGTCACGTTGATTAAAACATTTGTAAGAACAAATTAATATTTGAAGTGGTACCAGCTGTAGATTTCTGCTTATTTTCCAGTTCTAAAAAGTAAAGATTAAAAATAAAATTAAGGCAGTACTCAATAAATATTTTTGAATAAAATAAATATTAACTATCTCAGAGATTTCAGAACATTGGTTTCTAAAGAACACACTAAAGTATTTATGCTTGATTTGCTCTTTTCCCACACACAAATAAACTTAACTAGCTAAGAAGGGCATACACAACACTAAACAAAATTCAATGATAAAAGATTATCTATGCTTTCATCCAAAGATATTATTACATTGCCTAGCTGTAAAGTGTTTGGGATGAAGGTGAAAAAATATACAGAATCCACACAAACCTGATTCTGATCTACAGGGATGTTAAGTTGATCAATCAGCAGAGACTAATTGAACACTCAGTAGACATCTCAGTTTTACCTGTCTAGCATCCATTTCTCATGGAAATTAATCTTGCTAATACTCTGTTCATTGTCTGCAATGTTCATTAAGATCTTCACTGGCTGGGTTTCAGGCAAGTTGACCAATATATGACTTAAGTTTTTGTACTTAAAATATCTCTGATCTTAACTTCTCAATGTACAAAAAAAAGACAGTCAAAAACCCTGTCAGCCAACTTAGTATACATGTCCTGACCACTATTTTGAAATAATGGCAACCTCAAAGCTTACTATTTATATGTTTTATAAACAACTTTTGAAGTTGTTTATAAACAACATAGCTCCCAGAGAGAGAATCCAAAACAGAGTCACAGTTTAATTTGTTGATAATGCTACTTAGTTTTATCATAACCCACTGGGCTATCATCATCACAATCCACAGTGAGAGATTTCATTATTGTTCTGTTCACTCTTCCATAAAAGAACTTTGAGGGCCTATTCAAAGGTTCAAGCACCTAAGCATAGTTATTAATCCATCCTTGAGAGAGTAATAACCTTTCAGCTCTGGTGATAAATCAATGGGGAGCCAAAGTCATACATCATATCACATTTACGCCCACCTCCAAAAGTGACTAGGAAGGGCTCAGAGAATACACGGCACTATTCTAACAAGTATTTTGGATGAAGGTGAAAAAATGGAATCTCTACAAATCTGACTTCTTTCCTAGAAGTTTATGTGATCAACCAGGAAACATTTACTGAAATTCCCAATGGGCATCTTGTTTTTGCCTGTCAGCATCCATTTCCCATCTGTCAGCACAAAAGCCCACCTTTTCCTTTAAGGAACTACCCATTCTCCAATTTCAGTGCAAATGTCATGAAAGAGAGAGGGCAACTGATCCCACCCCCCATCTCAAGACATAACCATGTAACTCAGGCCGAGCACATGACCCCAAACCAATAATCATCAGCCCCAAAGCTTTCCCTGAATCTACTGAGAGAAGGAAGCTCTTCCTCTACTACTAGAAGGCATACTTTAGGGAGCTCTCACCTGAGAGCAAAGCCAAGACAAAGGAAAGCAGGAGGACAAATTCTTGATGAAAAATTTGGATACCTGATCCAGCATGACTAAATATTTAGCCAGACCCATCCCTGGACCTTCTTCATTACTTGAATTAGTCTTCCATTTCTTTAACTTGCAACCAAGAGTTCTGAAAAATTACAAGCAACCAAAAACCTGCACCCTGTTAGACAAAGTGGCAAAGATACAAAGATATATAACAAACAATTCCTGCCTCTTAGAATCTTTCAGCATCTAGTTGGAAAGATAAGACATAAACACAAAAAATAACTAGAGGGCTTCCTTGGTAGCACAGTGGTTGAGAGTCTGCCTGCCGATGCAGGGGACACGGGTTCGTGCCCCAGTCCAGGAAGATCCCACATGCCACGGAGTGGCTGTTCCCGTGAGCCATGGCCGCTGGGCCTGCACGTCCGGAGCCTGTGCTCCTCAACAGGAGAGGCCACAACAGTGAGAGGCCCACATACCACAAAAAACAAACAAACAAAACAAACAAAAAAATAACTAGAAACATAAGGCTCAATACAATGATAGGTTCTATATGAGTACAGAGAAAGGAGACACCACCACAAGCTGCATATTAAGCAAGACTTTACAGTATAACAAAATGGTGAACTAGATGTTGAGGGATGTCCAGGATGTGGCTACCTGGAAAAGGTACGAAAGGACATTTAGAAAAGGTGAACTATGAGAGCAGTAATTCAAGAATGTGCTTTGGTAACTGGGGAAAAAATACAGTATAAACAATAAATGGATCATAAAATGTTGAGTCATGGGATATCAACAATAAACATATTAGTCCAGGGACAAAAAGAATTCATAAGTAGTTGTTCAATGATAGACACATTATGTATAATATTTCAGATCTACTTTATATGAGATCATATTGATTAATTAGATTATAATGGCTTAATGTTAAAATTGTGCTTGAAGAACTAGTGACAAAAGCCAAAACCTAAATGTGGCCTTTTCCTTTTCTGTATACATAGTAGATAACCCTCTCATCCAACAAGCTATTCTTGTCCACTACTGTAACCCATCTCATCTAGAACTAAAGGGCTATTAAAATAAACCATGCTACATGAACTTCACTCAACTTCTGTTTAAGAAACTAGGACAGAGGAGGTAAAAGACAAACATATACCAAGGAATTAAACGTGGCCATACAGCTATCAGATTTGCTTTGTCCAGTTTCTCCATGAGGTGAAAAGTTTATAATAGAAATTACTAAAGGCATTTTCTATTTCCACTGTGGTTTTAGCTATTTTCCCTTGGGTCATTAAGAAATTGTATGGGCAGTTTCCTTTGGCTCTTGTTGCAAGCAGAAACACAAAATGTCTGTGTCCCTCATTCTCCTACTTGAGGGTATTATTGTTTAGTTAATTAGAATACAATGTTTTATTAAACTTTTTTTAAATTTGTGGTACCAATCTGTATTTATAGTTGTCACATTCATGGTAATCTTTGTATAGGTTCAAACATTTTGACTGCTTCAAGCAGTCATTCACCAGTTACATTAATATTTTTTGAAACATCTTTATTGGAGTATAATTGCTTTACAACGTTGTGTTTCTGCTGTACAACAAATGAATCAGCTACATGTATACATATATCCCCATATCTCCTCCCTCTTGCATCTCCCTCCCACCTTCCCTATCCCACCCCTCTAGGTGGTCACAAAGTACCGAGCTGAATTCCCTGTGCTATGTGGTTGCTTCCCACCAGCTATCTATTTTACATTTGGTAGTGTATATATGTCAATGCTACTCTCTCACTTCGTCCCAGCTTACCCTTCCCCTTCTCTGTGTCCTCAAGTCCATTCTCTACAACTGTGTCTTTATTCTTGTCCTGTCACTAGTTCTTCAGAACCATTTTTTTTTAAGATTCCATATATATGTGTTAGCATACGGTACTTGTTTTTCTCTTTCTGACTTACTTCACTCTGTAGGACAGACTCTAGGTCCATCCACCTCACTACAAATAACTCAATTTCGTTTCTTTTTATGGCTGAGTATTACTCCATTGTATATATGTGCTCAATTTCTTTATCCATTCATCTGTCGATAGACACTTAGGTTGCTTCCATATCCTGGCGATTGTAAATAGTGCTGCAATGAACATTGTGGTACATGACTCTTTGAATTATGGTTTTCTCAGGGTATATGTCAAGTAGTGGGAGTGCTGGGTCATATAGTAGTTCTATTTTTAGTTTTTTAAGGAACCTTCATACTGTTTGCCTCAGTGGCTTTATCAATTTACATTCTCACCAACAGTGCAAGAGGGTTCCCTTTTCTCCACACCCTCTACAGCATTTATTGTTTGTAGAGTTTTTTCATGATGGCCATTCTGACAGGTGTGAGATGATACCTCACTGTACTTTTGATTTGCATTTCTCTAATGATTAGTGATGCTGAGCATCCTTTCATGTGTTTGTTGGCAATCTGTATATCTTCTTTGGAGAAATGTCTATTTAGGTCTTCTGCCCATTTTTGGATTGGGTTGTTTGTTTTTCTGATATTGAGCTACATGGGCTGCTTGTAAATTTTAGAGATCAATCCTTTGTCAGTTGCTTCATTTGCAAATATTTTCTCCCATTCTGAGGGTTGTCTTTTCGTCTTGTTTAAGGTTTCCTTTGCTGTGCAAAAGCTTTTAAGTTTCATTAGGTCCCATTTATTTATTTTTGTTTTTATTTCCATTTCTCTACGAGGTGGGTCAAAAAGGTTCCTGCTGTGATTTATGTCATAGAGTGTTCTTCCTATGTTTTCCTCTATGAGTTTTGTAGTGTCTGGCCTTACATTTAGGTCTTTAATCCATTTTGAGTTTATTTTTGTGTATGGTGTTAGGGAATGTTCTAATTTCATTCTTTCACATGTAGCAGTCCAGTTTTCCCAGCATCACTTATTGAAGAGGCTGTCTTCTCTCCATTGAATATTCTTGTTTCCTTTATCAAAGATAAGGTGACCATATGTGTGTGGGTTATCTCTGGGCTTTCTATCCTGTTCCATTGATCTATATTTCTGTTTTTGTGCCAATACCATACTGTCTTGATTACTGTAGCTTTGCAGTATAGTCTTAAGTCCATGAGCCTGTTCCTCCAGCTTTGTTTTTCTTTCTCAAGATTGCTTTGGCTATTCAGGGTCATTTTTTTTTTTAAGAAGATGTTGGGAATAGGAATATATTTATTTATTTATTTATGCTGTGCTGGGTCTTCATTTCTGTGCGAGGGCTTTCTCTAGTTGTGGCAAGAGGGGGCCACTCTTCATCATGGTGCACGGGCCTCTCACTATTGCGGCCTTTCTTGTTGCAGAGCACAGGCTCCAGACGCACAGGCTCAGTAGTTGTATCTCACGGGCCTAGTTGCTGTGTGGCATGTGGGATCCTCCCAGACCAGGGCTCAAACCTGTGTCCCCTGCATTAGCAGGCAGATTCTCAACCACTGTGCCACCAGGGAAGTCCTCAGGGTCTTTTGTGTTTCCATAAAAATTGTGAAATTTTTTGATCTAGTTCTATGAGAAATGCCATTGGTAGTTTGATAGGGATTGCACTAAATCTGTAGAATGCTTTGGGTAGTGTAGTCATTTTCACAATGTCGATTCTTCCAATCCAAGAACATGGTATATCTCTCCATCTGTTTGTGTAATCTTTAATTTCTTTCATCAGTGTCTTATAGTTTTCTGCACACAGGTCTTTTGCCTCCTTAGGTAGGTTTATTCCCAGATATTTTATTCTTTTTGTTGCAATGGTAAATGGGAGTGTTTCCTTAATTTCTCTTTCATATTTTTCGTCATTAGTGCATAGGAATGCATGAGATTTCTCTGCAGTGATTTTGTATTCTGCTTCTTTATCAAATTCATTGATCAGTCCTAGTAGTTTATGGTAGCATCTTTAGGAATCTCTGCATATAGTATCATGTCATCTGCAAACAGTGACAGTTTTACTTCTTTTTTTCTGATTTGGATTCCTTTTATTTCTTTTTCTTCTCTTATTGCCATAACTAAAACTTCCAAAGCTATGTTGAATAATAGTGGTGAGAGTGGGCAACCTTGTCTTGCTCCTGATCTTAGAGGAGATGGTTACCGTTTTTCACCATGGAGAATGATGTTGGCTGGGAACATATTTTACCAAAGGCCATTATCAGCTTTGTATTGAATAGGAAACTTTGCATGTGATTATTCTCTAACTTAATAATTACTATTTCTGATATAATATCTCTCATGGCTAGTAATTGTTTCCTGGAAATTTTACTGAGAAAAATGGACTCATCATAATTCCTTGGTAACATAGTTTTCCATCTAGAGTCATCGAACTCAATAATGTTATATGAGAAAAGAACGTCTCTAATACCTTGTCTCTTGATACCCATTTAAGTTTCTATTTTCATTTGTGGCATCATCTCCAGTATGACATATATTTCTACCAGTATAAAATATGTCCATTTGAAATAAGCTTTTACAAAGGAATTACAACACACATTCTTATAGTAGACATGTCTTCACAAACCTCAATTAACAAAACCTCACAACTCTGTCAAAGATAATTACTGCTTTGGTCATTGTTTACAGTTATAAACTGAAACACTAAAAGATCCTTTCTGTCAAGCGAAAGTCAGAGAAGAGGCAAAGGAGTTGGTCTATGATTAGACATACTTTTATATCTTTTTACCCAAAGCTTTAAAATGTGAAATGCTATATAAAGTCTAATTTTCATTCTTTACTCTTTACAGTGAAATGCATTATTTCCTGAAACAAATAAACATATGATTATAATCTTCTTGCTATTTTATGGAAAAGTAGTCTTGTGCTTTA
Source organism: Stenella coeruleoalba (assembly GCF_951394435.1). Lineage (NCBI taxonomy): Eukaryota > Metazoa > Chordata > Mammalia > Artiodactyla > Delphinidae > Stenella > Stenella coeruleoalba. Next base: position 44,270,726 of record NC_137163.1, read on the forward strand.
AGTTTGAATATGCATGTTTACTAAGTTTTATATTTGTTGAATGGTGGAATTGAGAGATGTTTTTAAAATATGCCTAAGTGATAATCACTACCATATTTTAAACTTTGAGAAATCAAAAATTAACTACATATATATTTATATCATACAGTATATCATTTATATCATACAGTATAAAGTAAATCTTTGGATAAAGTTTCAATATTACATGAAGCACAAGGACTAGGAAAGAAGAGATAGATGGTTTCCTATTTTCTCAATAAAAGTTATAATGGTAGTCAGGATAAAGGCTCCCCAAAGATGTCTAGGTCCTGTGACTACATATGTTACCTTACATGGATAAAGTTAGTCACACTTTGCAGGTGTGATTGACATAACTTAAGTATCTTGAGAGCAGGGGGTTATCCTGAATTATCCAGCTGGACCCAATTTCATCACAAGGATCATTAAAAATGGAAGAGGGAGGCAGAAGAGAAGGTCCAAGGGATGGGGTCTGAGAAGAACTAGATCTGCCAATGTTGGCTTTGATAATGCAGGAAGGAGACCATGAGCCATAATGTGGGTAGCCTCTAAAAGCTGGAAAGAGTAAGAAAATGGATTCTCCCCTGGAGTCTCCAGAAAAGAATGCAGCCCTTTGATTTTAGCTTTGATTTTAGCTCAGTAAGACTCATATTGGACTTCTGACCTACTAAACTATAAGATAATAAATTTTGTTTTTAAGACTCCAAGATTATAGAAATTTGTTACAGCAGCAATAGAAAACTAATACTAGCATCATGTTCCAAATTAATACTAGCATCATGTTCCAAATTAACAGGACCAAGAAAGGCATGACTATGAGAGCCCCTCTTCCCATTATGGAATCAAGGCACTCTGGAGCTAGAAGAGACTTTGGTCTAATCACTTCATTGTCCAGATGAGGAAACTGGTCCAGATATAATGACAAGTAAGGTGACTTACCTTAGACCTCATAGTTCGAGGCAGAAACATGACTAGAATATAATTTCACTAAATTCTAGATTATTTTTAGTCATAGTATGCTTCCCAGCTTCTTTCACCAATGTAGTGTTTTGATTATAGTTTAATAATAATTTGCAGAACTGTTTGCAAGAATGAACAGTTATTGGAAAGTGCACATATTTTCAAATAAAGCATAGAAGAAGCATATTGCTTTGCTGTTCTGGTCTATCTCCAACTGATGGCTAAACATATTCACTTGAATTATCCACCCATCAATTGAAACTCAACAAGTCTAAAATGAAACTTGAGTTCCTGCCTCCCAAATCAGCTCCATGTGGAATCTTCTGGTTTTCTCCCTCACACCCTCTGAGGTTTCCCACATTCAATCAATCGCCAAGTTCTGCCATCCTTCCTCCCTCATGGTGCTTCCTTTCCTTGCATTTCTACTGCTACCCCTTATACCCCACTAGGCAAGCACTCTAACAGGTCTCTGTTCCTCAGTTTCTCTTCTCTTCAAACTACAATTAACCCAGCACAGTACGGCCAAATGATTCCTTCTAAAGTACATCTTTTTTTTTGTATCATTGACTTGTCCCCACACATTCAGGAGGACTCCGTTTCCAAACAGGATCAAGTTCAAACTCTTTATTCTATCCTTTGACAGGTTCATAGAATTTGACCCTAATTTTTTTTTTGTCTTTCTCCCACTCCCAGGCAAAAACAAACTTAATTGATTTACTTCCTTATGAACATGACTCATTCTCCAAATTGTTCTCTTCTCCTAAAATATTTTCTCAGCTTCCTTCTCCATGTATCTGAATTCTATCTATGTCAAGGCCCTGCACAAATTCCAGCACCTGCCTGGGCACTTCCTAGGCCTGACAACCTACAGCGATCTCACCTCACACTTTGAAGCCCTAAAGCAATTGGTCTCATTTTACATTTTGTTTTTATAACTAGTGTCTTTTACATCTTTACAGAGTTTAAACTCTTGGATTTTAGCCATGGGGACAAACTAGGTTCCCTATTTATTTGCATTGTACTTAGCACCCAGAGTTCCCTGCTTTAAACAGGTTCTCAAATATTTATGGAATGACTGAAAGTAATTTAAAAATACAAGATGAACATTCAGAATGACAATTCCTCTATTCCATCAGTGATAAGCGCCAGCAATGAGCACTCCTCTAAAGTTAACTGTTGCATTTAGGAAGTGTAGCCATACATTCAGGATTGCCTAGGACAGTCCTGGCTTCCTGATGATTTTCCAATTATTAATAATGTTGCCCACCTTCACTCTCAAACACCTCTTGACTTAGATGATACATTATATATGGTAATTCCACCCTTAGGGTAGTTTGGACTGTAGTAAGGGCAGAAACCAGAAAGAAAATCCTGCTCATGTTCCAGCCACCCATCCAGCTATGCAGCATTCACTCTACTACAAAGTGATCCTGCTCTTCATCGCCATCTTGGCATAATCAGTGTCCTCTGAATTTCACGTGGGAGGTTCAAACATTTTGGTTATGCACAGCTTCAGATAAATGCGCTGCAGTGAATACATCTTAAGATTCTTTAGCAGAAAAAAAAATCATATATACTGAATACAACTGTTAACTCTACCTAGCAGTTTAAGAACAAAAGGGAGAGTTCCCTAAAGGGAAAGGGGAATTCAGTGAATTCCCATAGAAGTAGAAGCAATCAAGAGACAGTGTGCGAGATCATTTATACTCTAATTGTTTTGCTGTTTTCTGAATAAAATGATAAGAATCATTCATGTCATCTCAATTTTTCTGAACAATAAATACACATTATTTTCAAGATTGTTTAGAATTAGAAATGTGATGCCTTCTGATCCTCTAGGTGTTCAATTTACATTAAATTAACTAACCATTGCATGTTTTAAGACCTACATTTATTTTCACAGTTGACTGGTTGAAATGATCAGTTTCATAAATGAATGTCAGTGGTATATAAACAGTAATAACTTTTTATTGCAAAGTAAGATTTTGCTCTGTAAGTAGTGAGTAAAATTATTAAATGTAATCTTATGTTTCATTACTGACAGCTTGTCATAAAAAAGGAATTAAGGCTGCAATTTTTCATTTATTTTCATAAAGTAGATCAGCTTTTTCACTCATTTATAGTGAAACCTACTCAGCCTAATCTCTTTTGAATGAAGTTTTAATTACATTACATCATTCAATACAGGGCTGAGAGTTCATGTTCCATACTGTTCCCTCCCTAAACAACTTTAAAGGAATCTAGGGAAATGTTACATTCAACTAGAGTAACTACGTGAAATGAAAATATCAAATTCATATATTGGGCACTGGATCACTCAAGTATTTGGAAAGAATTTTATGAGACTATTTAGTAACCTCTAAGTCACTGGTTCAATTATGACCCAAGTTGGTAGTAACTAAAAAGGATTAATTTTTGTTGCTGTTTTGAAGCATTATATCATTAGTAGTTAATACTTAAATATCAATTATATTGAAATTATTCACAATTCTGTAATTGCTAAGGACTAACTGAATGGCAAGGGCTATAACATTTGAAAAAGACAAAAGCATCTGAATGAATTATGGTAAAAGTTAATATTTGAGATTGTGTAAAATGTTTCATCAACTATTTCCAATCCTCTTCTCACTAATTCATAAGATAAGCATGGCATAATTTCACATTCACCTGAATAGAAGCAATTACAATTGGATATTTTGTTGTGTCTAGCCTTTTATATCGAGAACAAAGTCCCATTTGTCATCGTGTCTCCCTTCTTCAACTGTGCCCTCAGATAACAAACCCATCAGAGACAGAACATTCTGTAAAGCACAACAGGGTAACTAGATGTTGGCCTTATCAAATTGGGTTCTTCCTTCATGCTAAACTCTAAAGCTTAGCATCCTGAAAAGATAATAAAAAGCTGAATTTTTTTTAACAGAAAGGGAGGCTTCTAGACAAACTAGTCTTTGTATACTCTCCCTTTACTTAAATAGAAAAATAGCATAAAATCCTAAATGTATGTAAAAGCAACTTTTTAATAACATGGTTAATCTGATTATCATCTCTATGTATTTTCTGTATGTTCTCACTCTAGAAACAGGGAACTAAACAACTCCATTAAAATAATGTTTCACAGAAACAGACTCACAGACATGGAGAACAGACTTGTTGTTGCCAAGGGGGGTGGGGGCGAAGGATAGACTGGCAGTTTGGGATTAGCAGATGCAAACTATTATATATAGAATGGATAAACAACAAGATCCTACTGTATAGCATAGGGCACTATATTAAATATCCTCTGATAAACCATAATGGAAAAGAATATGAAAAATAAAAAAGAAATATACACATATATATATATATATATGTATATAACTGACTCACTTCACTGTACAGAAGAAATTAACACAGTATTGCAAATCAACTATACTTCAATAAAATAAGTTAATTAATTAAAAATAATTAAAAATAATATTTTGATTGCCAAGCATCTAGTAATATATATTCCAACCTAAATTTTTATCCAATTGTTAGCCATTTTTAAATATTCTTACATTTATTTAGCATAATTTATAAATTCATACTATACACTTATTCTAATTGTAATTCCATTGTCATGGAATTACATGACACATTTTTTCACTACATATACTTACTGTTACTTGTTTAACTTTTTCGATTATTTTAAAGGTTAGAATCAGTGATTGTTTCACAGCAATTTTCCTTTAGAAAATTTTCTTCTCCCCAATTTTCCAACACTTCCATGTACTCTGCCTGTCAACTTATCTAGGAATATAACTTTATATTTTGAACTATTTTCTCTTTCTACACTGAAGATATTATGCTATCTTTTTTCTGGAATCTGCTTTCAGTTCATTGTCATTTCTTTGTAGGTGATCTATTTTCTTAAAATTTTACCTTTTGCTCTAAATAGCTTCCCTTTGGTAGTGTACATTTTTACCAAAATGTGTCTAGGTATGGATTTATTCTTATTCTACCTGGCACTCAGTGTGCTTTTTCAATGTGAGGGATCAAGTCTTTCTTCAATATTTTAATATTTTATTCCATTAATAAGAATTCACACCCAGGTCTCTGTTTCTTTCTTTTTTTAATTGAAGTGTAGTTGATTTACAATGTTGTGTTAGTTTCAGGTATACAGCAAAGTGATTCAGTTATACAAACATAAATGTCCATCTTTTCAGATTCTTTTCCCTTATAGGTTATTACAAAATATTGAGTAAAGGTCCCTGTGCTATATAGTAGGTCCTTGTTGGTTATCTATTTTATATAGAGTAGTGTGCATATGTTAATCCCGAACTCCTGATTTATCACTCCCTTCACCGCCTATCCCCTTTGGAAATGATAAGTTTGTTTTCTGTGTCTGTGGGTCTGTTTCTGTTTTGTATATAAGTTCATTTGTATAATTGTCTTTTAGATCCCACATATAAGCAATATCACATGATATTTGTCTTTCTCTGGCTTACTTCACTTAGTATGATAATCTCTAGGTCCATCCATGTTGCTGCAAATGGCATTATTTCATTCTTTATTATGGCTGAGTAATATTCCATTGTATGAACATACCACATCTTCTTTATCCATTCATCTGTCGATGGATATTTAGGTTGCTTCCATGTCTTGGCTATTGTTAATAGTGCTGCAATCGATGCAAAAATACTCAGCAAAATACCAGCAAACCGAATCCAACAATACATTAAAATGATCCTACACCATGATCAAATGGGATTTAGCCCCAGGATGCAAGGATTTTTCAACATCTGCAAATCAGTCAGTGTGATATATCACATTAACAAATTGAAGAATAAAAAATATTTGATCATCTCAATAGATGCCAAAAAAGCTTTTGATAGAATTCAACATCCATTTATGATAAAAAAATACTCTCAAGAAAGTGAGCATAGAGAGAACATAATAAAGTCCATATATGACAAACCCACAGCTAGCATCATACTCAACAGTGAAAAGCTGAAAGCATGTCATCTAAGATCAAGAACAAGACAAGGATGTCCACTCTCACCACTTTTATTCGACATAGTTTTGGAAGATCTAGCCATGGCAATCAGAGAAGAAAAAGAAATAAAAGGAATCCAAATTGGCAAACAAAAAGTAAAACCATCACTATTTGCAGATGACATGGTACTATACACAGAAAATCCTAAAGATGCTACCAGAAAACTACTAGAGCTCATTAATGAATTCGGTAAAGTTGCAGGATACAAAATTAATACACAGAAATCTCCTGAATTCCTATACACTAACAACAAAAGATCAGAAATAAAATTCAAGGAAAAAATCCCATTTACCATCATATCAAATAGAATAAAATACCTAGGCATAAACCTACCTAAGGAAACAAAAGATCTGAACTCCAGAAACTATAACACACTGATGAAAGAAATCGAAGATGACACAAACAGATGGAAAGATATACCATGTTCTTGGACAGGAAGAATCAATATTGTCAAAATGACCATTGTATCCAAGGCAATGTACAGATTCAATGCAATCCCGATCAAATCGCCAATGGCATTTTTTATGGAACTAGAACAAAATTTTTTTTTAATTTGTATGGAAACATAAAAGACCCTGAATAGCCAAAGCAATCTTGAGAAAGAAAAATGGAACTGGAGGATTCAGGTTTCCTGACTTCAGACTATACTACAAAGCTACAGTAATCAAAACAGTATGGTACTGGCACAAAAACAGAAATATAGATCAATGGAACAGGACAGAAAGCCCAGAGATAAACCCACACACCTATGGTTAATTAATCTATGACAAAGGAGGTAAGAATAGACAATGGAGAAAAGACAGCCTCTTCAATAAGTGGTTCTAGGAAAACTGGACAGCTACATGTAAAAGAATGAAATTAGAACATTCCCTAATACCACACACAAAAATAAACTCAAGGGCTTCCCTGGCGGCGCAGTGGTTGAGAGTCCGCCTGCCGATGCAGGGGACACGGGTTCGTGCTCCGGTCTGGGAAGATCCCACATGCCACGGAGTGGCTTGGCCCGTGAGCCATGGCCGCTGAGCCTGCATGTCTGGAGCCTGTGCTCCGCAACAGGAGAGGCCACAACAGTGAGAGGGCCACGTACTGCAAAAAAAAAAAAAAAAAAAAAAACCTCAAAATGTATTAAAGACCTAAATGTAAGATCAGATGATATAAAACTCCTAGATGAAAACACAGGAAAAACACTCTTTGACATAAATCACAGCAATATCATTTTGGATACTTCTCCTAGAGTAACTGAAATAAAAACAAAAAATGGGATCTAATTAAACTTAAAAGCTTTTGCACAACAAAGGAAACCATAAACAAAATGAAAAGACAACCTACAGAATCTTTTGGGATTTTTTAACCATTATGTTTTTATCTCATGCTATATTCTTATGCCACTGTGTTGCAGTTTTTATAATGCACTCAGACATATTTAATTGATTAAAATGTATTCTTACTTTTAATTTTTAAAATGAAATTATGTAGATACAAAATCTCTTTATTCTCCTATTCTTTCTTCCATCCTTATTGTTTCTTCAGTGATGACTAATGTTAAGCTGTGCACACACTTGTGTGTGTGTGTGTGTGTGAGTGTGTGTGGGTGAAATCCTGAAGGAAAATTCTTCCATTTATGTGGTCTGAATACCAGTCAGTCTATGTTCCACTCCACAAGTCAAGAGAAGAAAAGCCTCATATCTCTTTCACATGATAGTCTTTTAAACATAAGAAGGCAGCTGTTTGAATAATTGTATTGATATCACCATCAATCAATGAATTTATTTACACTTTCTCTTATGGTTCAAAATAAAAACGTGCATGCAATCTACAGTGCAGCAAAAGTGACCTGAAGGTGGTATCAGGAGGTGTAAACTAAAGTTCTAATTCTGTTATTTCATAGATATTAAATTTGTGAAGAAACTATTTAACTAACTTAGTTGCCTCACCTGCGAACGGAGACAATGAAAAATAAGTCACAAAGTTAATAAAGAGGACCGGGACTCACATTACTCAAATGTCACCTTCTCAGGGAAGTTTCCCTTAAGCCTTCTGCTATAGGCTGAAGGTTTGTGTCCCCCACAAAATTCCTATATTGATATCGTCATGACTAATGTATTAGGAGGTGGGGCCTTTGGATCCAGCAGAAGAAAAATTAAAAATAATCTTATTTCTTGCACATCTGTCTTTGATAGCTTTAAAATTTGTGGGCACTCTACCTGGTTTTGCCCCTCCCCCACTGATTGCATTTTCTTATTCTCCTTTGCTGACTCCTGCTTCTGCCCACCCTTTAAATACTGTTGTTTTCAAGGGTTCTGTCCTTCTGGCCTTCTCACTTCACTGTGTAAATTTCCTCAGGCATGGCTTCAAGTGTCACACTTACATAAACAATCTTTTAATCCAAATCACCAGCTCCAACCATTCTTTGTCAAAAAACAAACAAAGCCTCATCTTGCTACTCCACTGCTTCGACAACTATAAGTAGCTGAATTGTATCCTCCCCAAAATTCATATGTTGTAGTCCTAACCCCCAGTACTTCGAAATGTGACTGCGCTTGGAGATCGTCTTTAAAATGGCAATTAAGTTAAGATGATGTCATTAGGGTGGGCCCTAATTCAATATGACTGCTGTACTTACAAGAAGAGGAAACTTGGACACACATTTGTAGAGAAGGGAGATAATATGAAGACAGAGGGAGAAGACAGCCATCAACAAGCCAAGGAGAGAGACCACAGAAGAAACCAAGCCTTCTGGCACATTGGTCTTGAACTTCTAGCTTTCAGAATTGTAAGAAAATAAATTTCTATTGTTTAAGCTACTCAGTCTATGGTACTTTGTTATGAGAACTGTAACAAACTAATATAGTAGCTTTTGAAATTAAGTTCAAACTTTACATACAAGAGCCATCCTGATTTCATACCTTTCTCTAACCTCATCTCCCATACTTCACACTCAGTGAGTTCCCTGTATTCACTGTACAATTTATTTGTACAATATTACCTTTGAACAGGCAGTTCCTGCACCTAAAATGCCTGTCCACTGGTTCTTTATCTATTCTTATGCCTCCCTGTCATTCAAAGCACATTTACAAGCAATGCCTATTAAAATAATTTTAATGTGTATTAGGTATTCTCCAAGTACCAAGCACAATCACTGTGCTAGGACTCAGGGATACACCAGAGAATGTTCCCATTTAATTGAGATTCCTTCTTCTCATGCACCCTGTGCACACCTCTATCACGATACCTATCACAAGAATATAATCATTCTATCTTGTCTAAAGGTATTGATTTTTAAGAATACCCTTATTAAGTAGCTACTATGTACTACCTTTATTAAGCACCTGCTGTACTAAGCACTGTCTACCTCATGTCTCACTCATAACAGCTCCGTGAGAGAGGTACTATTTTTATACCAATTTTAGAGATGAAAACTTAGCTTCAAAGAGGAAATTAAGGTGACACAGGTGGTAAATGGTAGGGCTGGTCATCAAGCCCAATTTGTCAGATTTCAATTACCTTACTATATCACTTCTCCTAGGAATATGTAAGTTCCTGGAGGGCCAGAGCTATTATAACATTGCAATTACCCTACTTGAAATGAGACTAGCAGCTCATCAGATGATTTTGACTTGGAATCTATCAGAGCAAGAACATCTTTCCCAAGAAAGATATTCATTGGGAAAAAATGAACATGGCAAGTTGTTGAAGGTGTTCATGTCATAGCCAGTGAAAAGTAGAGTGTTTTGGAAACTTTTGCCAAATAATATGACATGTTATACTCATTAGTGTAATAATTTACTCCAGAATATAGATTGGAATATAACAATCTATTCCAGAAGGTGATGTGAATAATTCACAGATAGGTTACATAAGCAATCAAGATTACAGATGTATTCCCATCTTGAGAACCAACATACATTTCAATTTTCATTTTCCACTGATGGTCTCTCTTATCTCGGTGTTTAATGTCCAACTGGTTTAACTTTTAAATTTCTCCTCAACCATTATCTCACTTTGACATTATCCCTCATTGGCAACAGCTCTGCCAGATTTTTCTCTACAATACATTTGATGTAACATATTAATAACCTAATAGAACACAGGAGCTGGTATTAAAATCCAGTTCTTGGGCTTCCCTGGTAGTGCAGTGGATAAGAATCTGCCTGCCAATGCAGGGGACATGGGTTTCATCCCTGGTCTGGAAAGATCCAACATGTCACAGAGCAACTAGGCCCATGTGCCACAACTACTGAGCCTGTGCTCTAGAGCCCATGAGCCACAACTACTGAGCCTGCACATCACAACTACTGAAGCCTCTGTGCCAGCCCACACTCTGCAACAAGAGAAGCCACCACAATTAGAATACTGTGCACTGCAATGAAGACTAGCCCCCACTCGTCACAACTAGTAAAAGCCCATGTGCATCAATGAAAACCCAACACAGCCAAAAATAAATAAATAAAAGAAAAAGTTAAAAAACAATTTTTTAAAATCCAGTTCTTGTGATTCATCAGTCATTCTTAGAAATAAAATATGTACCAAGCACTCTGCTAAGCTCTCTCTATATAATGGATGCCCATTCTAACCACTCCTATTCAACATACTACTTGAAATCCTAACCAGAACAGTCAGGCTAAAAAATAAAATAAAAGGCACCCAAACAGAAAAGAAAGAAGTAAAACTATCTTTGTTTGCAGATGATATGATCTTATATATACAAAGTCCTAAAGACTCCTCCAAAAAACTGTTAGAACTAATCAACAAATTCAGTAAAGTTGCAGAATACAAAATCAACATACAGAAAGTAGTTGCATTTCCATACACTAACAACAAAATATATGAAAAATAAATAAAGAAAACAATCCCATTCACAATAGCATCAAAAACAATAAAGTTCTTGGAATAAATCTGAGGAGTAAAAAAATCTGTACATGGAAAACTACAAGACTTTGGAGAAAGAAATTGAAGATGACACAAACAAATGGAAAGATATCCCATGTTCATGGATCAGAAGAATTAATATTGTCAAAATGTCCATATTATCAAAAGCTGTCTATAGATTCAATGCAATCTGTATCAAAATTCCAATGACATTTTTCAAAATTTCCAATGATATTTTCAAACATAGCAAATATAATCCTAAAATTTATATGGAGCCACAAAAGACCCCAAATAGCCAAAGCAATCCTGAGAAAGAAGAACAAAGCTGGACATATCATACTTCCTGGCTTCAAACTATACTACAAAGCTACAGTAATCAAAACAGCACAGTACTGGCATAAAAATAGACACATAGACCCATGGAAAAAAAATGAGAGTCCAGAAATAAACCCCTGCATATAAGGTCAACTAATATTTGACAAGGAAGCCAAGAATACACAATGAAGAAAGGATACTCTCTTCAATAAATGGGTTGGGAAAATTGGATAACTACATGCAGAAGAATGAAATCAGAGCCCTATCTTACACCATTCACAAAAAAAGAATTTGAAATGAATTATAGGCTCAAATTTAAGGACTGAAACCATAAAAGTTCTAGATGAAAACATAGGGGAAAAAACTCCTTGACATTGGTCTCAGCAGTGATTTCCTGGATATGACAGCAAAAGTACGAGCAAAGAAGCAAACATAAATAAGTAGGATTAAGCCAAACTACAAAGTTTCTGCACAGCAAAAGAAACTCAACAAAATTAAAAGGTAACCAATGGAATGGGAGAAAGTATTTGCAAATTATATACTTAACAAGGTGTTAATATCAAAATATAATAAGAACTCACACAACTCAATAGCAACAAATCTAACAACCCAATTTAAAAATAGGCAGAGGAACTGAATAGACATTTCTCCATAGAAGACATACAAATGGACAACAGGTATGTGAAAAAGTATGCAATATCACTAATCATCAGGGAAACGCAAATCCAAACCGTGATGAGGTATCACTTCACGCCAGCTAGAATGGCTATCATCAAAAAGACAGGAGATAACAAGTGTTAACAAGGATGGAGAAAAGGGAACCCTAGTGCACTGTTGGTGGAAATGCAAATTTGTACAGCTACTATGGAAAACAGTATGCAGGTCCCACAAAAAATTAAAAATAGAACTACCATATGATCCAGCAATCCCACTTCTTATTATATATCCAAAGAAACTGAAATTGGGATTTAGTAGACATATCTTCACTCTCATGTTCACTGCAGTATTACTCACAATAGCCAAGATATAGAAACAACCTAAGTGTCTGTTAACAGATGAATGGATAAAGAATATGTGGTATATATATATATATATATATATATATATATATATATATATATATATAACAATTGAATATTATTCAGCCAAGGAACATAAGGAAATCTTGCCATTTATGCCAACTTGGATGGACATTGAGGGAATTATACTAAGTGAAATAAATCAGACAGAGAAAGATAAACACTGCACAATAACACATATGTGGAATCTAAAAAAGACAAACTTAGAGAAATAGTAAAGTGGTAGTTACCAGGGGTTGGGGGCTGGGGGAAATGGAGATACTGGTCAAACTGTAAAAACTTCCAGTTATAAGATAACAAGTTAGAGGATCTAATGTACAGCATGGTGATTATGGCTAATAATACTGTATCACATATTTGAACATTGCTAAGAAAGTAGATCTTAAATGTCCTCACCACAAAAAAGAAATGATATCTATGTGACAGGATGGAGATAGTAGCTGATTCTACGGTGGTAATCGTTTTGCATTTATAAATGTATCAAATCAACACATTGTACACCTTAAACTTACACAATATTATCTGTCAATTATATCTCAATAAAGCTGGGAAAAAACCCATTATATCATCATAGAGGTCAATTCTTAGATACAAATGAAGTTAGTACTGGTCGACTTAGATAAGGACAAAGAATAAGAGGAGGTCTTATGCTCATATTCACACAAAAAACACCATTTACCTTTGATGGAGGAAAAAACTCAACACATTCCAGCCATGTGGTTAAAAAGGACTTTCCACATATTGCACATTTTCTTCCCTGCGAGATTATGTTCCTGACCTGTGGGTACCATTCTATGGCTTGCATTAGGAAAGGATCCTTTTCTGCTAGCTGATTCATTATAAATCTTGATGTTATTTCCTAGATTAAAAAAGAATATGGTTCCTCAGATTATTCTCAAAATAACTGGTTTATATTACATTGATTCCCATTTCACTAATTTATATTTTTGGCTTATTCCTCAGTTTCTGTTAAATTAGTTTTCAGTAGTATATATAATGAATTATATTGTCAATGACTGGCATTGTAAGTTTAGTGTTCAACATTATATGAAAAGGAAGTTACTTCCATTGTAATATCTCTATGTCTCTGACATACAGGAATTCAAGTTACAATAAATTTACATTATTAGATAAAGTTTAGGTTCAAATTTTGTACCTCTCATTATAATAGGCAAGGACAATACAAATATTCAGACTGGACCCAAAAACTGAGTCTGTCATATTTACTAAGTTCTAAACCCTTACTACTTAAACTGTAGATCATGGATCAGTAGAATCTGAATCACCTAGAAACTTATTAGAAATTCAGACTTTGCTGCACTTTCAGACCTACTGAACCAGAATCTGCAGTTTAGCAAGGTTCCCCGGGTATTCTGTATGTATTCTGTATGTATGTTAAAGTTTGAGAAGCACTGGACTAAGTTATCTACTGCATTGTCTGAATTGAGACAGACTGGTAAAGAGTACAGATTTCTATTACCCAAATCTCTGAATTCGGTATGTATTAAACCTACCCACATAAATATTTCCAGATACTTCACTTTAGATAATAATAATATTATAATATTAAATAATAAAAGGGGTGGTGAGGATGGTCACGATGACCATTAACATCATCAGCTTAAAGTAAAAATATATATATATATATATATATAATACATAACTATATCTTCACTGACCAAGCAAACAAAATAAACATTTGATTTACTCCATTAAATGCCCCTCATTGTTTGTGCCAATAGCATGAAGTTCTGTGTAAATGTTACAAAAACACTGCATGAATTTTAATAGTGTATAAGACTTTTTTCCTGGCCAAAGTGAAAGATTTCCCAGTGGTATTAAGGTAGTCCACATCAGGTTCTGATAGGAATCTTTGGAAATACATACCTACATACATACATATTGGGTTGGCCAGACCACTCATTTGTTTTTTTCTGTAAGATGGCTCTAGTAGTGCTTAGTTGTCTTTAACTTCATTCAAAACAGTTTTGTTAGATTGTATTGTGACAGCTGTCATATCAGCGTGCATTTAAAATAAAACTTACCAAAATTGGTGAGTTTTTGTGTAGCCATTTTAATACTGAAGATGGAAGAAAAAAAGCAACATTTTCAGCATCTAATGCTTTATTATTTCAAGAAAGGTAAAAATGCAACTGAAATGCAAAAAAAGATTTGTGCAGTGTATGGTGAAGGTGCTGTGATTGATCGAACATGTCAAAAGTGGTTTGCGAAGTTTCGTGCTGGAGATTTCTCGCTGGACGATGTTCCACGGTCAGGTAGACCAACTGAAGTTGATAGCGATCAAATCGAGACATTAATTGAGAACAATCAACGTTAAACCACATGGGAGATAGCTGACATACTCAAAATATCCAAATCAAGCATTGAAAATCATTTGCACCAGCTTGGTGTTGTTAATCGCTTTGATGTTTGGGTTCCACATCAGCTAAGTGAAAAAAACCTTCTTGACCATATTTCCGCATGTGATTCTCTACTTAAATGTAGCAAAACATTCCATTTTTAAAACAAATTTTGACAGGCAGTGAAAAATGGATACTGTACAATAATGTGGAATGGAAGAGATCACGGGGCAAGTGAAATGAACCACCACCAACCACACCAAAAACCAGTCTTCATCCAAAGAAGGTGATGTTTTGTATATGGTGGGATTGGAAGGGAGCTTCAAGAAAACCAAAGTATTAATACTAACAAGTACTCCTCCCAATTAGACGAACTGAAAGCTGCACTCAATGAAAAGGTCTGGAATTAGTCAACAGAAAACACATAATCTTCCATCAGGATAATGCAAGACTGCATGTTTCTTTGAAGACCAGGAAAAGACTGTTACAGCTTGGCTGGGAAGTTCTGATTCATCTGCTATAGTCACCAGACATTACACCTTCAGATTTCCATTTATTTCAGTCTTTACAAAATAGTCTTAATGGAAAAAATTTTAATTCCCTGGAAGACTGTAAAAGGCACCTGGAACAGTTCTTTGCTCAAAAAGATAAAAAGTTTTGGGAAGATGGAATTATGAAGTTGCCTAAAAAATGGCAGAAAGTAGTGGAACAAAACGGCGAATACATTGTTCAATAAAATTCTTGGGTAAAATGAAAAATGTGTCTTTAATTTTTACTTGAAAACCAAAGGAACTTTTTGGCCAACACAATACATACAGACATAATTTTTCACTCATCTATCCCAATTAAAATCTTTTAAATAATAACAAAATCCTATAAATTCCTGTGTCTCTTTCCCTTATTTCTCTATCCATTCCACTTAACAAACATCTGGGAAAGATGCCATTATACAAAAACAGCCCTGAGCATTGGTTCCTAACTGCCTGATCCTTCAACAGCATAACCTCCTACACACTTCAGCTTATTCTCAGGGATGGTTACATAATGAGGTCATCCTTTCTGAAAGAATTACCCTTTCACACTAATATTACAGGACTCCTAAATTAGATGTTTGTTATCACTCCTCTCTCTACTTACACAAAGCATAGGTTGTGATTCTGAATGAAACACTGATTTTAGAGGTAAGTTTTATCTACCAGAATTCAACGGTTAGTCTCACTATAAAGCCTCAGAAAACTAATAGACAAGAATTCAAACCCCAAAATAGCAGGTGGTAGAATTTGCTGAAGTACATGGAATGAATAAATAGGTCACAATTCATACAGTTCACTTTTTCCATTTATGATTTCTGGAACCAAACATGTTTGTCGCACTCAGTATGTCTCTTGACAACTCTTACATTACCCATTATTTATATCCTTCTCCTACTTGCTGCCAATGTGTTGCTGTGGAAGAATGACATATATCACTGAAATATAAAGTTATTACTTGAAAATACAAGTGTATATAAAATAAGATAGTTTTGGCATGAGCAATAGTAAATTTCAGGAAAACTCGTAAAGATACATGCAATGCAGTTTTTGAGGATACACAACTTAATGATGGCCTAATCTCGGCATTATTTAAAAGTCAAGAAATCTTCTATGATAAATAAATTGTTCCTTTTAAATAGTTTATATGCTATTCTGTTAGAGTATTTGTTAGATAACTATATGTAGGTCAGAGATTATTTCTATGTTTAAACCATCATAGATTAAAATTAGTTTCGGGTGTTTCTTTTATTTTTCCTTACATATGATGATTTCATTTGAATTATAAAATTATCCATATACAAATTATATTTATATAAATATAAAAAATTATAAAATGTAAAAACAAATGTGAATCCGTAGAAGGAATATTGAACTTTGGAACTATTATATGATCAATTGTTACTGTATGATAGGCACTAAAATGTAGCATGAAGAGCAAAGATACTGAGTCAGAGTCAGATAGATAAATAGGTACAAATCCTGGCTCTGTGACCTATTAGTGTGACCCTATTTGGACAAGTCCTTAACTTCTCTGATCTTGGATACCTCACCTGTAAAATAGGGATTTTTTTTTCCAATACTATCACATAGAGTTCAGAGAATTAAATTACATAACACAGGTAAAACTCAGTCCGGCATCTGCTGATGCAGTATATTCTAGCTAATATTTTGTTATAATGTAGTTATCAATATTAAATTTTAGTTCACAAATCTCTGAGGTGAGGAAAAGTCTTTAAAAATCCTTAACTAATGCAGAGCCTGAAACAATCCCTATAGTTTTTTGACAGCCCAAGTAATTTAATCAGTAACGTTAACCAAATATCCAGTAGAAATGGCTTTTACTTTAAGTACAAATATAAAATGTATAATAAATTTATCGCCTTTCTAAGAAAAATTCTTAGAGATACTTTCAAAAATACCCAAGTCATTTATACACTGTAAGTAAAAATCATTACTTCTACTAAATAAACAAAACAAAAACCCAAAACTGTTGTGTTCCTGGGTTCTTAGTTTTGAAATGAGAAGGAAGAAATATTACTCTCTCACCCTGCTCCTGGGTCCCAGGCACAAGGTAACATTCTTGCTCTCAAGTGCTCCCTGTAAGACACCTGCCACATTGGGTTAACCGCTCATCCAGTCCCCTCCACAAACCAGAACCTCTTCCAACCAGAGACTACCCCTGTTTCCCTTTCCCTCAGTTTCTGGCAGCCCCTTTCTGAGGCAATACTGCAGCATGGAGTCTGGAGCACAACTGCTTAGAATGGCATCAGCATTCCAAAACTTACTAGCTCTGTGAACTTGGACAAGTTATTTAACCTCTCCAAGTCTCAGTTTATCTATAAAAGGGGACAATAACAGTACCTACCTTTCAAGCGTTAATGGAGGACTAAATTAGTTCATTCCTGTTACTTGCTTAGAACAATGCCTTGCCCATGGTAAGCATAATAAATGTTAGCTGTCTATTATTATTGTTATTATTTTACTACTACTATTCTGAAATACTTGATTCAAGGAGATAATTAGGTTACAAGTAATTAAACAAATTAAATACTTCAGTTTTTTAAATTATTTACAATTAAAAGTCAAGTAAGTTTTTTTTGACTTGAGAGTGGGAAATAATACTGTTTGTGGAAATATAGATTGATTATCTGGAAAAGAATTTGGAAAGAGCTAATCAGACTTTAAAAGATGAAAGTTCTTTGGCCCAGGAATTTCACTCACAGGGATAATATAGACATAAGAAGAGGACAGTCATCGTAGCCTTGTTTATAAAGACCCAAAAGTTATAAAATTATTAATAATCTAAACAGCCAACAGTAGGAAAGTAGTTTAAAATATTATGGTGTAATCATATACCAGAATATTATTATGTATTCATCAAAAAAGATGTCATAAGTATATTTCTTATTGATTGGAAAGATATTCACAATATTTTGAGTAAAAAAAGCGAGTCTCTAAATAGTATGTGGAGTTTGAAATCATCTTTGATAACAGAAATTTCAGGATTTATGGAAAGTTCTAGCAGAATAAGTGTCAGAGAGAACAGTGATTGTAACTCTGCATATTGGATTTCTGAGTATTTTTTTTATCAATTTCTATTGCCTTTTTTCTAATTTCTCTAAATAAGTTTGTATTACTTTTATAATAAATTTTTAAATAAGTATGGCATTATAACTAATATTTTCTTCCTCACTCATCTGTATTTTCTACTTTTCTGTATTAAACATATATTACTTGTGCAATAAGGGGGAAATGTTATTTTTTTAAACTAAATTGTCAAACAAGGTTGGTTGTTTCCTGTAACCAGGAAACTTGAATCCTATGCAATTCTTGAAAGTTTTAAGACAATTCTGCATGTTCAGCTACAGACCTAAAAGGACCTGAGGAGTCCAAATTCACGATGGAGACTCATACTCAAATGTGGAAAGATCTGAAATCTTTAACTCATCTATCACTAAAATACTCACAAAGAAAGTCTCGTAATGTATTTCCCTATTCCTTCCTTTAATATCATCAACTTGTTGACTAAAGGGAACACAGTTTCTGGATCATATTCATTTATCCACTAGGAGTGGGGACAAGTGAAAAGGGGATGGAAGAGACAAAACACCCCAGTAAGAACTAATCAAATATATCCTTAGATAATACTGAAAAAATACTTGGAGGTTAAAGTGAAAACAAATTCCTTTGTTTTCAACAAAATGTTTTCATCCAATAAAATGTTTAAATGTCTCTGAATTTGGTCACTCTGGAAATCAGATAGGATTACAATGGATTCTGCAAGCAAGTCAAAAAGATTATGACTAGGGTCCACAATGCCAATGGATTATGGTTGTATGGATCGTTCGCTGGCTTGGCAAGAATGCTTTAGAAGAAAACTCTTTAAAACTTAAATCATGGCTTTAGTTTGAAGACCTGTGTGAATGCTATAAGGCTTCACCTGTAGACTCCAGATGTCCTCGTGTTTTACAGCATTAACTGGCTGCTTCAGGAACAGTGGGTTTCCCTCACAGTAGAACTCCCTCAGCTTCAGGTATTGAAACTTTCAAAACAAAATAAAAACTTCACTACACAACAAAATAAACTTCATTTCTGAGCCTACATCGTCAATAAAATTAGACTAAAATTACTTTATTTATGACATATTCCACATTAGTATTTTAACAGCAGGGTGTACTCTAGTTATAAGAAGCATAAGAATCTTTATGTTGGCATGGATGGCAATGACCTTAGAGGTCACTGGTGACATCCCCCATACTAGACAGCTGAGAAAAGTTGTTCAGGATCGGAGAATTGTTAGTAATAGAAGAGAGGTTAATTAATAAGATGCTGGGAACAGTTTGCAAATAATACGTTTTTTAGGAACCAAGTATGATGAAAAATAACACTCTAATATACACCAAAAATTTAGGTCTCAAATACTGTCTTATGATCCATTCATTTATGATCAGTGAGGAAGGTAAGGGAAACAGAGGAACATCAAAAAATTATCATTATATTGAAGTACAGTTGATTTCTCTGTTGTGTACAATGAAAAGAAAAAAGAAAAATATATAATTCACAAGGATATTGAATCTTCTATGAAGAAAACCTAAATTCAGCTGGATTCTACCCCTTGAGTAGAAAAAAAGTAATTCTCTTATGTTCATATTATATCTTTTTGAATTATGGTTTTCTCAGGGTATATGCCCAGCAGTGGGATTGCTGAGAAAACCATAATTCAAAAAGACATACGTACCTCAATGTTCATTGCAACACTATTTACAATAGCCAGGACATGGAAACAACTTAAATGTCCATAGACAGATGAATGGATAAAGAAGGTGTGGTACATATATAGAATGGAATATTACTGAGCCATAAAATGGAATGAAATTGGGTCATTTGTAGAGATGTGGATGGACCTAGAGACTGTCATACAGAGTCAAGTAAGTCAGAAAAAGAAAAACAAATATTGTATATTAATGCATGTATGTGGAATCTAGAAAAATGGTACAGATGAACCTATCTTCTGGGTAGGAATAGAGATGCAGATGTAGAGAACGGACATGTGGATATGGGGGAGGGAAGAGGAGGGTGGGACAAACTGGGAGATTAGGATTGACATATATACACTACCATGTGTAAAATAGATAGCTAGTGAGAACCTACTGTATAGCACGGGGAGCTCAGCTCGGTGCTCTGTGATGACCTAGATGAGTGGGATTGGGCAGGGGGAGTGGAAGGTCCAAGAGGGAGGGGATATATGTATACATATAGCTGATTCACTTCGTTGTACAGAAGAAACTAACACAACGTTGTAAAGCAACTATATGTCAAAAAAAAAAAAAAAGAACAGGATAAAAAAAAAAAACTGTGCCAGCAGAAAAAAAAAAAAATTACACCTTGACTCCCTTGAGTTCACATGACTTTGAGCTCATGTGGTTTTCAAAGTTAAACTCATTTAGGGAGTTACTTTTCTGAGACTTAGTTTCAGCTGTGAAATGGGGACAATAAGACCTATCTTCAGTGGTGTGCAGATAAAACAGTTCTCTGGAAAGAAAAAAAAAAAAAGTCCTGATTTGTGGCATGCTTTGATTCTATGGTGTAAATACTCCTACCATAGCTGATTCCAGTCACTGAACACAGAGTTGGGAAGAGATGTTGAAAATTGGTTCTTGTGAGCCAGGATGAGGTAGCGGCATTACACCACTGCACCTCACAGTTATGGAAGAGTTAGAGATTTCCTTGATTTCAGCCCATGGTTTGAAACACAGCACTCAACAAATTAAAAATAATTGATTTAAAACATCTTTCCAGGGCATCATGTCATCAGGTCTAAATGTCTCACGAAATTTCTACAACATAGACAAGGTTTAAAAATAAAATAAAGAGTTTAAGGCTACATTGGAATCACCTACAGACATTCTGACTTTCTTAATTCAGTTTCCTATGTTATCCACCAACAAGGAGCAACCTAGAGAGTTGAACTTAATGGTAGCCACAAGTCAGTGCTGGGTGTGCTGAAATGAAAAGAGCACTTCTTCTGCTTAATGGAAACATCATTTTTTCCTTCTGGCTCTAAAGAATAACATTCTATAATTTATACCTTAACTCACATTCCTTTTATAAAAATATGATACAAACTTGACTAACTTGGTATCTGCAAAAGCATTAACATATGTGAAACTCATTTCAAAGTTGACCACAGTTCAAAGGGCATACATTTTTCTTTAGGGGTCATGTTTCTCTTCCTTCAAATCCTATCACTATTCTTCCATCAAACATGGTAGTGAGTTACCCAGCTTGCTAACTTACTACACATAATATACCAGAAAGAAATTATCTTAATGAAAAGAAATTAATAAAGAAATTCATTAGCATGTGTTTTGCAGCAGGTAAGTTTCAATAACCTGAAGTCACACAATCTCTCAAAGTCCACTCTGAATATTCCCCAGAGCAACATTTTTTAATACCTTCTCTATATGCACTACTAGGTTTCCTGCCAGCCTAGCTTCTTAATAGAACAATATTCTTTGCTAGTCTCATCACTCCAGTAGCATAATCTCTTCTGCTAATAAAACGTTGTTACGGGGCTTCCCTGGTGGCACAGTGGTTGAGAGTCCGCCTGCTCATGCAGGCGACACGGGTTCGTGCCCTGGTCTGGGAAGATCCCACATGCCGCGGAGCAGCTGGGCCCGTGAGCCATGGCAGCTGAGCCTGCGCGTCCGGAGCCTGTGCTCCGCAACGGGAGAGGCCACAACAGTAAGAGGCCCGCGTACCGCAAATAAAAAAAAAAAATGTTGTTACAGCTTTTCAGAGTCTCTTTGCACAGGCTTACTCAAACTACCAGTGTTATGGGTTTAATATCAACAGGAACAATTTTGTCCCTCCCGCCCTCTCAGGGGTCTATGGATATTTTTCATTGTTACAACTGGGGGAGGGGGCAGTATTACTGGCATCTACTTAGTAAATACCAGGGATGCTGCTAACCATCCTAAAATGCACAGGATAGCTCCCACAGCAAAGAATTATCAGTCCCAAAAGAGGGTTGAAGTTGGGAAAACTCTGGTTTAGAGGTATAAGGTCATAAACATTCACTGACCATTTATCTGGAAAGGGGACTTGCAGCTGAAGAGAAATGACGGTTCAAATGAGGGTTTTTATTTTTTTTAACGTGAAGACTTGATCATGTAGAAGGTAAGTACCAACATAGAGAAATTAATTTAGAGGAGAAAGGAATAATTGAAAGAGTAACGATCAGGTGAAGAACACAGAAAGACTTTTGAAAATTAACATCTTTGAATTATCCTCTCCTCCGCAGCCAGAAGATGCAGGCATGAATGAGTTTGAAGGTGTGGAATTGGATGTGAAGGAATCAGACATGATCCCTTCAATTTTGTCTTTGAAATAGAGAATAAGACCATTTGCTAATTGAGTTGTGAAGCAAGGTGTCGATATGGAAGGAGGCATGAAGAAGGTGGTGAAAGTATCGAATAGGTTTTGGAAAATGAACCTGGCATGCAACAAGCAAAAATATTATACAGGGGTGCTGAGGGAACACACATTTGTGGCAATCCCTGTCCATAGATTGTGTGCTCTCCTTTAACACCCAGCAGTCTAGATACAACATTAAGAATCTGCAGAAGTATATGTCAGAAAGCAAGGGCATGAGCTCATACATATTAAAAAGTAACTGAATTGGACTGGGTCCTTTATGGTTTAGACCAGATAGAAAAAGAAATAGTACGAAGTTTCGATGGACTATGAATAAAAGAAGATGTAGAGCGACATGAAGTCTGTGATCTAAAAGGAAAGATATGGCTATAAAGCAATAAGAGAGCTGGAACATAGGAGGAACCAGGGGTCAAACTGCCATGCTGGACTTTAATTCTTCATATTTAGAGCATCTGAAGATGATGTTGTGATCTAGACATGACTGTGATGGTGGTTTGCTGAACTGAAGACCTGAAAAGCTCATTAAAATCAAGGAACTTTGAGCCTAAGTTGTTTATATTGACCACCTTTACAAAACAACTTCTTGAGTAATGTTCTCAAATATTTGGCTGCCTACTGCACAACTCCAGATGGGAGTCCCACAATCACCATAAATTCTAACATTCAAAAGTTGAACACTAATTTCCCCCAGTTTTCCTTGCTCCTTTCCCCACATCAAATCTCCTGCCATGTCCTGTCAATTCTACCTTCTTAAAACTTATAGAATTTATCCTTTCTTTCCATCCTCCTATCCACCCACCTCCTCGCCACATCTGCACAATCTCTTCTGTTACTCCCTGACCCAGCCACTAACCCCTCTGGCTTGATTGAGGCCCTCATCTTACAGGAATTATTGCAATAGTACTTATATTGGTCTCAGTGCAAACTTTTGCTGCCAAAGTGGTCTTTTAAAATGAGAAGCTGGTCAAAATACAACCTTGCTTAAAACTTTTCAAGGCTCCCTTTAGTCCATAGGATAAATTCAAAAGCCCTAGTATATCATACTTGGTTCTTCTTGGCCTGTTTTTCCAACCATATATCCTAGTAAGCTCTACTTTCACCCTTATACACCAGCCATCCTGTAGTACTTAGGGGTCTCATAAGAGGCCTGTGTCTTAACTTACAATTATTACTCATGCTGTGCCCATTACTCAGTCCACTCCTGGATCATCTCTTCACGACTAAAATATCACCCCTGTAAGCTTCTGCAACTTCTATCAAATGTTTCTATATCTCCTTAGGCCTAATTAATCATACCACCTGTAAATACTATGAGACAATCATTGTTGAAAAGTTTGTCTTCATCTCTCAGGTTTAGTCTCTTTAAGAGCTATATCTTAAGTGACTATTTAATGCTAGCTCTAAATTCAGTACCTAGTACATAGCTGAGGCCCAATAAATAATCAATCACACACAACTCTCCCTGGGCACTCAAGATTTGCAAAGACCTTCTTCTCCAGACTTGGTCAATTGTTATAAGTGTTCCTGCAAAGCCCCAGGACTCAGGAACAATATATAAGTTCAGCAAGCCCTTCTATTGCTTCAGGCC
The DNA here is from genome assembly GCF_951394435.1 of Stenella coeruleoalba. NCBI lineage: Eukaryota > Metazoa > Chordata > Mammalia > Artiodactyla > Delphinidae > Stenella > Stenella coeruleoalba. The sequence continues at coordinate 44,294,899 of NC_137163.1, forward strand.
AGCCTTAAGTAATGAGGGAGATCAGAAGGGGGCTAATTTAGGAAGAAATTTGTTAATGTAAACAAGGAGAAGGGAGGCTGAGATTTCACATGAGCTCAAAAACAGAACTGATAAATAGGTGATGGCAAATAACCATGGACCCTTCAGACCATCTCAAAGCTCACAGGGTTACACTTTAGCAAGAATTGGAATTTATAAATATGCTAACAGTTGACTTGTGAGGAGAGTAAGGTTTTAAGTGTTGGGACTATGTCATCCAAAAACATATAATTAGCAATTCTAAAAAAAGGACATGAATAAGATCTGTGACCAATGAGAAATTCAAGAAAATGTATGATACACTTGATATCTAATCAGAACTGTGGAGTGATTCAGCTGATGATATCATTTGAACATAAGGAAGCCAAAAATTCTGTTGTGGGAACTCCTCTCTCACACACTGTGCATGAGTGGGAGGGAAAATAGGCAGAAAGTGACCTAAAATAAGAATCCTTCAGTATCTGCTGGATAGTTGACCCAAGAGAAGACCCCCGGGGAGTTGAAGAGAAGCTGCCAAGAGAAATCTGGAGGGAAGGAGATAACTTGAACCCCCAGGATCTAAACATACACACACACACACACACACACACACACACACACACACACACACCCCTTCCTCATTCTGGTGGCTAGGGAGAAGCAGCTGAAGGCCCTTAAGCTCATGCTTCTCCCTGCCTTCAATATCCTGGGCCTTATAGCTGATGGGACAGTAGCTCCAGCATCCTCTTCAGCCTCTTGATTTAAACATCGTAAAAAGGAAAATTGATCTGGGAGGACTTATTTGTTATTGCCTCACAATCCTCATCCATACCTGCTTAAGACCCCACTTCTATCCTTGAACCACCTGAGAACCGGTAACTGAAGAGGCCTCTGCTTCCACTCTGCCCTGTATGTTCCACCTCCAACAGTGTGATCTTACAATGTAAATCAGATCACAGTAGTACCTAGCTCAAAACCATCCAGCACTACCTTGCTCAAAACCATCTCATTTCTCATTCAGAATGAAATGCAAAGCCCCGAAGCTGGCCTACAGGACTCTGTTATGATTGGACCCTGTACAATCTCTTTGACCTTATATCCTACCATTCTGCCTATCCCTCTTCCTTCCCCTCCCCTTCCCCCTCCTCCCTCCTCCCTCCTCCTCTCCCTCCCTCTCTCTCTCCCTCTCTCTTTATTTCTCTCTCCCCTCTGGCAACATTGGCTTTCTTTCCAAGCGTTTTTTGCCTTGGGACCTTTGCACTTCCCTCTTCTTGGAACACTTTTGTCTCAGATTTGTCCATACCATTAACACTCAGAATAAAATGAAATCATATGTTTAGCAGTTTGAGAGGGGAAATATTTATGACCCAAGGATTTGATAACCAGACAAGTTTTCATTAATGTGCAGAGGCAATGGAAAGACATTCTCACATGCATGAGCTATGTACCTTAACCAAAGAAAATTACTCAAGACACAGTAACTGAAAGAGAGTAACAAAAACCAAGAATTTGGGTAATACATTCATTTTGCCTGTCAAAATGCAAAGAATAAAAAGTCGAACGCACACTGCCCCAATACAAACAAGATTGGGGCAATCTGTTTTTTGCAAAAAAAGAAAATTTGCAGTGTCATTAAAAAGTGTGAAAATTGTTTTTACTCTTTGTTAATTCTACTGATAGGAATTCATCCAAAAAAATATTTGAAATGGGAGCAAATATGTATACACGATATGTGTTTCTCAGAATTATTTAAAATTTTAAAATCCTTTCCTATATTAAAAAAATGTATGATAAGTTATATTACACATGTAATATTCAGGTATTCTGCCTTTTCATTCTCTATGTCTAGCAAAACCTAAGCCTGGGTCATCCATGCCATCAGCTTTCCCTGTCTCTGTACACAAGCAAATAAGTGCTGTTTGCAGTTACACCTTAGGGCAGCCTAGAATCACAATAAATTCATCTTCATCAACTTCCAATATGCCCTCAGTGATTGCTGGAAATTCTCCTCTAGTCAACACAACTCCATGTTTTCTTTGTTGGCTCATCTTTCTTTGCCCAACCATGAAATAGTTCTCCCCTGAGCCTAGCACATTCTCTTTTCACTTTATTTTTTTTCCCTTGGCAATCTTAACCATTTCCATGACTCAATGAAATCTCTATGCCAATGACTCTGGTTCCACACCCTACAGCCAACTGTTTACTCAAAATCTTCACTTGGATGTCTTAAATATATGTTAAATTCACTGTGTCCAAGATTGAACTCATGATCTGCCCTCCTAGAGTTGGTCTTTTTCCAGTGTTTTCTATCTTAGACTATAGAAAGTTCACAAGCCCATCACTGTTTCTAAATTTACCTCGTAAATGTCTCTTGAATCTGTTCAGGTCCTTCCATTCCTAATCATATACTCTTTGTGGAATTTGAACCAAGAAACATGGAAATTTGCCATTTAGCTCTGGAAACTGGAACAGAACAACTATTATGGCAAGGAGCTGGAGAGTCCACAGTGGGCTATGTATAGATTGATGTTAAAGGGGAACAGAAACAAGGTATAAGTAGAGCAAGCATTTGGAATATGGCTACATTATTCCAACAGTATAATAAGTGTGATGAACTAACAGTTCATGCTGCTAAGAATCCCAGAAGATTGTTGACCTGAGAACCACACACTTGCTTCAGTATCTCTGAGCTCTGCCCAGCTTTACCATATTCCCTGCTTGAATCCCCATGAGATCCTCCTTACTCTTCCTTCTGAAACTTTAATTAAACTCCATTTAAAATGCAGCCAAAGAACCAAAAGAAAACATGCACATTAATTTCAACATCATAGAATTCTCTTGCTCTACCATCAGCAGATAGACAATTCTAATGTCTCTGAATTGCTCAAAGTAACCTTCTTATGTGCTTTTCTGTGAATCCTCCTTTGCAAAACACAAAAATCTACCTCTTCCTTCTCTAAATCTAGATAAGACTTCCAAACTTTAGTCACTCACTCTTTAGAAGCAATCTTCTTTTCAGGTTTTGAAAGCAAAATATATAATTAGTACCTCTCCACTGGATAGGGGAGCCATATATCTAGAGATGCTTTTTCACCCATATTTCTAAACCTCACAGACCTGGTTACAGAGAAAAAGCAGAAAGTAGTAGTAAGCAAACTATAAAAGGCAGTAACAAAGAAATCAAAGTTCCCAACCCCTGCCCTGGGATAGTCTATGATTTAAACTGAAAAATTCCACTTTAAAATTTAGTCAGACCAGGCAACAATTCAGACCACTGAACTAGAAGAAAGATATTCAGAGTTTGTGAAAGCTGTTTATGGTCTGAAAACCAATTGTGAGATCTTTGATCTTCTATTTTTTTATTCTGACAGGAAATTAAAGTTTGAGTGACCAGATTCATAATGGGAACCTCAGAAAGAACGTCAGTTTGTAGCTTCTCCCTTGGTTTCCAAATGAGCCCCAATGCTGTTTTAAATAAAGCCTCTCAAAGGCATAACACCTTTAATTCCTCCTGATATATCTTTGTTCTTCTTCATTCATATTAAATATCACTGTTTCAAGGGATTCTTGACTGTTTTTATTTACCTTCTCTTAAGTGACTGCTGTTTTAACCAAACATTCTTTTCTTTTAAGCTTTTCATATAACTTCATCTATACTTAATAGTAGAATAGAGAAAACACTGGGCTCCAATGCTGGGGACTGGTTTCAAATCCATTTCATCCACACAACCCCTCCATACAAGTCATTCAAATATCTGAGCCTGTTCTCCATGTATAAATAGATATGATAATATCCATCTCACTGGATTTTAAAGATCAAATAAGGAATGTATTAAGTACTTGGTAAACTATGAGACATCCTAGAAAAATGAGGTACTATGCCAGCATGTAGTCCATTGTCTAAAGTAGGCAAGTCATATTTATTACTTTTCTCTCAACAGAAGAGTCTTGTTAGGGTCAGCCAATATTTTGTCTTCCATTTTTCTCATTACTTTGCTTCATTTAAGCTCTACCAGACAAGGATAAAGGCAATTTCATATGCTGCAAATCTGATTAGCAAACTGATACGTGTACTTCTAGTTTCAAGATGGCAAAACTAAGCACATTTAACACTCTTCCTCTTCCAAGCCAAATCCTAGAAATGATAAGAAGATAACTTTCAAGAAAATAAATAACCACTTAAAAACAGGATGATAAATTCTCACAGGAAGAGAAACTATGTGTAGACAGTATCAAGTGAAGGAGGAAGCATCAACCCAGGATGAACATGGAAGCCAAAGGAAGAATTCCTACAAAGAAATGGAATTGAGGTAACTCAATACACAGAGGTAGTAGAGGCCTCCAGAGAAGTATGGGATAGTAGAACAACAAACAGCAATATTACTGTACTCTTTCAGAAGCAGGAAGACACTGTGAACTCACCTACCCCCTCTCATCCTCATGGCCACACTCTACCTCCCACTCCTATAGCTCCTTTCCCTGAATCCCACACACCTATAGCCTGGTGAGAACAGTGCTTTGAATAGAGAAAGGTGGAGGAGCTTCAAGACGGCAGAGGAGTAAGACATGGAGATCACTTTCCTCCCCACAAATACATCAAAAATACATCTACATGTGTAACAACTCCTTCAGAACACCTACTGAATGCTGGCAGAAACCTCAGACTTCCAAAAAGGCAAGAAATTCTCCACATAACTGGGTAGGGCAAAAGAAGAAAAAGAGACAAAGGACCTGCACCTCTGGGAGGGAGCTGTGAGGGAGGAAAAGTTTCCACATGCTAGGAAGTCCCCTCACTGGAGGAGATGGGAGGGAGGGGAGCCCTAGAGGTGAGGGCAGCAACAGGGGTGTGGAGGGAAAGTGGAGAGAATCCTGCACAGAGGATCAGTGCCAACCAGGTCTCACCAGAGTGAGACGCTTATTGGTTCACCTGCCGGGGCGGGTGGGGGATGGGTGCTGAAGCTCTGGCTTTGGAGGTCAGACCTCAGGGAGAGGACTCGGGTTGGTGGCATGAAGACAGCCTGAGGGGTCTAGTGCACCACAGCTAGCTGGGAGGGAGTCCGGGAAAAAAACCAGGCCTGCCGGAGAGTCAGGAATCTATCGTTGTGGTCTGCATGAGAAGAGGGGTGGGCCCGCCATAGGAGCTTCCTGCTCCGTGTGCTCACAGACAGCTGGGCACCACCTACGTGACCTCCAGAGGTGGGCACAAACCATGGCTGTTATCTCTGACATGAGAGGGGGGCAATGGCTGCCACCGCTGCCACCAAGTGTCCTGTGTGTAAGCACAAGTCACTGCCCACACCTTCCCGGAAGCCTGTGCAGCCCACCACTGCTGAGGGTCCCAAAATCCGGGGCTAACTTCCCTGGGAGAACGCAAGGCACACCTCAGGCTGTAGCAACTTCACACCAGCCTCTGTCGCCACAGACACTCCCTGCATATCCCAATTGTGACTGCCGTATCCCTCCCTCCCCTCCCCTGGCCTGAGAGAGCAAGTGAGCCCTAATCAGCCACTGCTTACACAGCCTCTTGCCTGGGCAGGGAACAGACACCTGAGGGTGGCCAACAGACAGAGGCAGGGCGAAAACCAAAGCTGAACTCCAGGGGCTGTGGGACCAAAGGGAAATCTCTCCATGCAGCCACAGGAGCAGCAGATTAAACCCCTGCAACTGGCTTGGTAAAGCCTGCATCTGTGAAATATATGAATAGACAATGAGTGTTCCCACAATCGAGGCTGTGGACTTTGGGAGCAACTGTGGACTTTGGAAGCAATTACATGGGGGAGGTAAGGCCAGATCAGAGTCTGAGCTGGTCCCACAGTGCCCACAGCAGGGCCAGAGACCTACTTAGAAGTATTGGAGGATTTCCTGGGTAGGCAGGGAATAACAGTGGCTCACTGTGGGGGCAAGGACACTGACAACCAAGGCCACAGGAAAATATAACTACTATTACTATTATATATACTTTCTCTTTTTTTTCATTTTGTTCTATTATTGTTCTTTTTTTTATTATTCTTTTAATTTTTCAATTTACTTTTTCTTTTCTCTTTTATGCTTTTTTTAATTTTTTTTTATTTTTTGCAGTACGTGGGCCTCTCACTGTTGTGGCCTCTCCCGTTGCAGAGCACAGGCTCCAGACGTGCAGGCTCAGTGGCCATGGCTCATGGGCCCAGCTGTTCCGAGGCATGTGGGATCCTCCCAGACCGGGGCATGAACCCGTGTCCACTGCATCGGCAGGCAGACTCTCAACCACTGTGCCACCAGGGACGCCCCCCTCTTTTATGTTTTTATTTTTTAATATGTTTTTTATCTTATTGTTTTCCTATTCTACTGTACTTTTTCATTATATTGTGTTTTTTCCTTGTTTTTCTTTTTTCCTTTGTTTTGCTTTGTTTTTGTCTTATTTTTAACTAAATTTTACATTTTTCTATTTTTACTTTACTTCTTTGTTGTTTTCTATTTATCTTTTTATTTTCCTCTTTCTTCTGTTTTTACTTTTTTTTTTATCATTTTTGTGTTTCTTTTATGCTTCCTTTCCTTTTTTTAGTTTGCTCTGCATTTGATTTGTTTTAGATTTTTTGTTTTTGTTAGTTTAGTTTTTAGTGTTTGTTTTCATTATTGGCTTTGTTTATTGGTTTGGTTGCTTTCTTCTTTTTTGTTTTCTCTTTTTCTTTTTCTTTATTTCTTTTTCTCAGTGTGGGTGTGTGTTTCTTTACATGTTTTTGTCTGTTCAGTTTAGCTTTTACCACTTGTCTTGGGGTTTTGTTTGTCTGTTAATTTTCTTTTCTTTTTTTTCTCTCCTTTTCTTTTCCCTTTTCTTCCATGCCATGCAGCTTGTGGGGTTTGGTGCTCTGGGCCAGGGATAGGGCCTGAGCCTCCAAGGTGGGAGAGCCGAGTCCAGTACATTGGACCACCAGAGAACTCCCAGCCCCATGGAATATTAATCGTTGAGAACTCTCCCAGAGGTCTCCATCACAACACTAAGACCCGGCTCCATGCAATGGCCAGCAAGTTCCAGAGCTGGACGTCACATGCCAAACAACTAGCAAGACAAGAACACAACCCCACCCATTAGCAGACATGCTGCCTAAAGTCATACTAAGCTCACAGACACCCCAAAACACACTACCAGATGCGGCCCTGCCCATCAGAGGGACAAAATCCAGCTTCACCCACCAGAACACAGGCACCAGTCCCTCCCACCAGGAAGACTACACAAGCCACTGAATGAAACTCACCCACTGGGAGCAGACACCAGAAGTAAGAAGAACTAGGAACCTGCAGCATGTGGAAAGGAAACCCCAAAAACAGTAAGTTAAAATGAGAAGACAGAGAAATATGCAGCAGATGAAGGAGCAAGGTAAAAACCCACAAGACCAAACAAATGAAGAGGAAAAAGGCAGTCTACCTGAAAAGAATTCAAAGTAATGACAGTAAAGATGATCCAAAAATCTTAGAAATAGAATGGAGAAAATGCAAGAAACATTTAACAAGCACCTAGAAGAACTAAAGGGCAAAATACAGTAATTAACAACACAATAACTGAAATTAAAAGTACTCTAGAAGAAATCAATAGCAGAATAACTGAGTCAGAAGAACAGATAAGTGAGCTGGAAGATAGATTGGTGGAAACATAAAAAGAATAAAGAAAAAAGAATGAAAGGAATGGAGGGCTCTCTCACAGACCTCTGGAACATTAAGCTCACTAACATTTGAATTATAGGGGTCACAGAAGAAGAAGAGAAAGAGAAAGGGTATGATAAAATATCTGAAGAAATTATAGTCAAAACTTCCCCTAACATGGGAAAGGAAATAGTCAGTCAAGTCCAGGAAGTGCAGAGAGTCCCACACAGGATAGGAGAAACACGTCGAGACACATATTAATCAAACTATCAAAAACTAAATACAAAGAAAAAATATTAAAAGCAGCAAGGGAAAAGCAACAAATAGCATACAAGGGAATCCCCATAAGGTTATCAGCTGATTTTTCAGCAGAAACTCTGCAGAGCAGAAGGGAATGGCAGGACATATTTAAAGTGATGAAAGGGAAAAAAACTACAACGAATATTACATAGCCCAGCAAGTATCTCATTCAGATTCAATGGAGAAATCAAAAGCTTTACAGATAACCAAAAGCTAAGAGAATTCAGCACCACCAAACCAGATCTACAACAAATGCTAAAGAAACTATTCTAAGTGGGAAACACAAGAGAAGAAAAGGACCTACAAAAACAAACTCAAAACAGTTAAGAAAATGGTAATAGAAACATACATATCGATAATTACCTTAAATGTGAATGGATTAAAAGCTCCAACCAAAAGTCAACTGGCTGAATGGATACAAAAACAAGACCCATATATACACTGTCTACAAGAGATGCACTTCAGACCTAGGGACCATACAGACTGAAAGTGAGGGGATGGAAAAAGATATTACATGCAAACGGAAATCAAAAGAAAGCTGGAGTAGCAGAGCTCATATCAGATTAAATAGACTTTAAAATAAAGAGTGTGACAAGAGACAAGGAAGAACACTACATAATGATCAAGGGATTAATCCAAGAAGAAGATGTAACAATTATAAATATATATGCACCCAACATAGGAGCACCTCAATACATAAGGCAAATGCTAACAGTTAGGAAAGGGGAAATCGACAGTAACACAGTAATAGTGGGGGCCTTTTTTTAGGGTGCATTTGATCTTCATTGCTGCATGCGGGCTTTCTCTAGTTGTGATGAGCAGGGGCTACTCTACATTGCAGTGCAAAAGCTTCTCATTGTGGTGGTTTCTCTTGTTGCAGAGCATGGCTCTAGGCACATGGGCTCAGTAGTTGTGGCTCATGGGCTCTACAGTGCAGGATCAGTAGTTATGGCGCACAGGCTTAGTTGCTCCTTTGCATGTGGAATCTTCCTGGACAAGGGCTCGAACTTGTGTCCCCTGCATTGGCAGGTGGATTCTTAACCAGTGCACCACCAGGGAAGTCCAAAGTTTTTATTTATTTATTTACTGGCACCAGGTCTAAGTTGTGGCTTGGAGGCTCCTTAGTTGTGGCATGTGAACTCTTCATTGCAGCATGCATGTGGGACCTAGTTCCCTCACCAGGGATTGAACCCCAGCTCCCTGAATTGGGACTGTGGAATCTTAACCACTGTACCACCCCATTTACACCAATGGACAGATCATCCAGAAAGAAAATTAATAAGGAAACACAAGCTTTAAATGATACAATAGACCAGATTGATTTAATCAATATTTATAGGACATTCCATCCAAAAAAAGCACATTGCACTCTCTTCTCAACTGCACATGGAACATTCTCCAGGATAGATCACACATTGGGTCTCATATCAAGCCTCAGTAAATTTAAGAAAATTGAAGTCATATCAAGTATCTTTTCTGACCACAGTGCTATGAGATTACAAATCAATTACAGGAAAAAAAAACTGTAAAAAACAAAAACACATGGAGGCTAAACAATATGCTAGTAAATAACCAAGAGATCAATGAAGAAATCAAAGAGGAAATCAAAAAATACCTAGAGACAAATGACAAAAACACAACAACCCAAAACCTATGGGACACAGCAAAAGTAGTTCTAAGAGGGAAGTTTAGAGCAGTACAATTCTACCTCAAGAAACAAGAAAAATCTCAAATAAACAACCTAACCTTACACCTAAAGGAACTAGAGAAAAAAGAACAAACAAAACCCCAAGTTAGTAGAAGGAAAGAAATCATAAAGATCAGATCAGAAATAAATGAAATACACACAAAGAAAACAATAGCAAAGATCAATAAAACTAAAAGCTGGTTCTTCGAGAAGGTAAAAAAAAAATTGATAAACCTTTAGCCAGATTCATCTAGAAAAAGAGGGAGAGCACTCAAATCAATAAAATTAGAAATGAAAATGTTACAACACACACTACAGAAATAGGAAGCATCATGAGAGTACTAAAAGCAACTGTATGCCAATAAAATGGACAACCTGGAAGACATGGACAAATTCTCAGAAAGGTATAATCTTCCAAAACTGAACCAGCGAGAAATAGAAAATATGAAAAAAAAAAATCACAAGTACTAAAATTGAAACTGTGATTAAAAATCTTCCAACAAATAAATGTCCAGGACCAGATGGCTTCACACGCGAATTCTATCAAACATTTAGAGAAGAGCTAACACCCATCCTCCTCAAACTCTTCGAAAAATTTGCAGAGGAAGGAAGACTCCCAAACTCATTTTACGAGGTCACCATTTCCCTGATATCAAAACCAAACAAAGATATCACACAAAAAAGAAAATTATAGACCAATATCACTGAACATTGATGCAAAAATCTTCAACAAAATACTCCCAAACAGAATCCAACAGCACATTAAAAGGATCATACACCATGATCAGGTGGGGTTTATCCCAGGAATGCAAGGATTCCTCAGTATATGCAAATCAATCAATGTGATACACCATATTAACAAATTGTAGGAGAAAAATCATATGATCATCTCAATAGATGCAGAAAAAGCTTTTGACAAAATTCAACACTGATTTATGTTAAAAACACTCCACAAAGTAGGCATAGAGGGAACTTACCTCAACATAATAAACACCATATATGACAAACCCACAGCCAACATTGTCCTCAATGGTGAAAAACTGTAACCATATCCACTAAGATCAGGAACAAGACAAGGTTGCCCACTCTCACCACTATTATTCAACATAGTTTCGGAAGTTTTAGCCACAGCAATCAGAGTAGAAAAAGAAATAAGAGGAATCCAAATGGGAAAACAGAAGTAAAACTATCACTGTTTGCAGATGACATGACACTATACATAGAGAATCCTAAAGATGCTACCAGAAAACTACTAGGACTATTCAAGGAGTCTGGTAAAGTAGCAGGACATAAAATTAATGCACAGAAATCTCTTGCATGCCTATACACTAATGATGAAAAATCTGAAAGAGAAAGTAAGGAAACACTCCCATTTACTATTGCAACAAAAAGAATAAAATACCTAGGAAGAAACCTACCAAACGAGATAAAAGACCTGTATGCAGAAAACTATAAGACACTGATGAAAGAAATTAAAGATGATACAAACAGATGGAGAGATATACCATGTTCTTGGACTGGAAGAATCAACATTGTGAAAAATGACTATACTACCCAAAACAATCTACAGATTCAATGCAATCCCTATCAAACTACCAATGGCATTTTTCACAGAGGTAGAAAAAATATTTCATAATTTGTATGGACACACAAAAGACCCTGAATAGCCAAAGCAATCTTGAGAAAGAAAAACGGAGCTGGAGGAATCAGGCTCCCAGACTTCAGACTATACTACAAAGCCACAGTAATCAAGACAGTATGGTACTGGCACAGAAACAGAAATATAGATCAATGGAACAGGATAGAAAGCCCAGAGATAAACCCACACACATATGGCAGAGATAAACCCATGCACATATGGTCACCTTACCTTTGACAAAGGAGGCAAGAATATACAGTGCAAAAAAGAGAGCCTCTTAAATAAGTGGTGTTGGGAAAACTGGACAGCTACATGTTAAATAATGAAATTAGAACACTCCCTAACACCATACACAAAAATAAACTCATAATGGATTAAAGACCTAAATATAAGGCCAGACACCATCAAACTCTTAGAGGAAAACATAGGCAGAACACTCTTTGACATAAACACAGCAAGATCCTTTTTGACCCACCTCCTAGAGAAATGGAAATAAAAACAAAAATAAACAAATGGACCTAATGAAACTTAAAAGCTTTTGCACAGCAAAGGAAACTGTAAACAAGATGAAAAGACAACCCTCAGAATGGGAGAAAATATTTGCAAATGAAGCAACTGACAAAGGATTGATCTCCAAAATATACAAGCAGCTCACACAGCTCAATATCAAAAAATACAAACAACCCAATCCAAAAATGGGCAAAGACTTAAATCGACATTTCTCCAAAGAATACCTACAGATTGCCAACAAACACATGAAAGGATGTTCAACATCATTAATCATTAGAGAAATGCAAATCAAAACTACAATGAGGTATCACTTCCCACTGGTCAGAATGGCCATCATAAAAATATCTACAAACAATAAATGCTCTAGAGGATGTGGAGAAAAGGGAACCCTCTTGCACTGTTGGTGGGAATGTAAATTGATACAGCCACTATGGAGAACAGTATGGAGGTTCCTTCAAAAACTAAAAATAGAACTACCATATGATCCAGCAATCCCACTACTGGGCATATACCCTGAGAAAACCATAATTCAAAAAGAGTCATGTACCACAATGTTCATCGCAGCTGTATTTACAATAGCCAGTTCATGGAAGCAACCTAAGTGTCCACTGACGGTTGAATGGATAAAGAAGATGTAGCACATATATACAATGGAATATTACTCAGCCATAAAAAGAAACAAAATTGAGCTATTTGTAGTTAGGTGGATGGAGTTAGAGAATGTCATACAGAGTGAAGTAAGTCAGAAAGAGAAAAACAAATTCTGTATGCTAACACATATATATGGAATCTAAAAAAAAAAAATGGTTCTGATGAACCTAGGGGAAGGACAGGAATAAAGTCGCAGACCTAGAGAATGGACTTGAGGACATGGGGAGGGGGACTGGTAGGCTGGGACGAAGTGAGAGAGTAGCATTGACATATATACACTACCAAACGTAAAATAGATAGCTAGTGGGAAGTCACTGCATAGCACAGGGAGATCAGCTCAGTGCTCTGTGTCCCGCTAGAGAGGTGGAATAGGGAGGGTGGGTGGGAGACACAAGAGGGAGGGGATAAGAGGATATATGTATACGTATAGCTGATTCACTCTGTTATACAGCAGAAACTACCACACCATTGTAAAGTAATTATACTCCAATAGAGATGTTAAAAAAAAAACACACACATGCACCCCAGTGTTCATTGCAGCACTGTTTACAATAGCCAGGTCAGGGAAGCAACCTAAATGTCCATCGACAGATGAATGGATAAAGTAGATGTGGTACACATATACAGTGGAATATTACTCAGCCATAGAAAGGAATGAAATTGGGTCATTTTAGAGATGTGGATGGACCTAGAGACCATCATACAGAGGGAAGTAAGTCAGAAAGAGAAAAACAAATATTGTATATTAACGCATATATGTGGAATCTAGAAAAATGGTACAGATGAACTGGTTTGCAAGGCAGAAATAGAGACACAGATGTAGAGAACAAACTTATGCACCCCAAGGGGGGAAAAGGGGGTTGGGGTGAATGGCGAGATTGGGACTATCATATATACACTAATATGTATAAAATTGATAACTAATGAGAGCCTGCTGTGTAGCACAGGGTACTCTGCTTCACTTTGCTGTACAGTAGAAACTAACACAAGATTGTAAAACAATTATACCCCAATTAAAAAAAAAGAGGGACTTCCCTGTTGGCTTAGTGGTTGGGAATCTGCCTGCCAATGCAGGGCACACGGTTCGAGCCCTGGTCTGGGAAGATCCCACATGCCGTGGACCAATTAAGCCCGTGCGCCACAACTACTGAGCCTGCGCTCTAAAGCCTGCGAGTCACAACTACTGAGCCCACGTGCCACAACTACTGAAGCCCGTGTGCCTAGAGCCCGTGCTCTGCAGCAAGAGAAGCCACCGCAATGAGAAGTCCGCACGCGGCAGTGAAGAGTAGCTCCCGCTCGCCACAAATAGAGAGAAAGCCCGCGTGCATCAACGAATATCCAACGCAGCCAAATAAATAAATTTATTATAGAAAGACTAGAGGAAAGGTGAGATTGGGCCCTGCGGGGCTAGCAACACCAGGGAAGACTGAGGACCTTTCAGAATGCAGTATACCTGCTGGAATATCCAACCATTTTTGCACTCTCAATACACTGACCAATGCAAGCTCCTGTAAGAACTTTTTCTTCTCCCATAACTTGAACTGAAAAGACAGCTGGCAGTCTTTCAGGTAATCTCGAGTGTCTCAAATTAAATAAGCTGAAAATTGAAAAATGAAATTACCTGATAATCAGTGTGCCAATATCATTAGAGATAACAGATGCAAGAATTTATACCAGGAAATAAAACTAATAGGACAGGACTGTAAAATAGTATAATTAATATCTTCAAACTAGATATGTGAAACGTTGCTTGCTCAAAGGAAGAATAAGAACCAATTTTAAAACTTGGAAATGCTGAATTATATAAGCTTTCTGAATCAAAATTTGGCAATATTTATCAAGTCAGTAAAAGCATGCACAAGTTTTGATCCAGCGACAACACTTCAAGAAATCTTTCCTAAGGAAGTAATCAATGCCCTGTACAAAGGTTAGCTACAATGGCATTCATTGAAGCTTTTTTTTTTTTTTTTTAACATCTTTATTGGGGTATAATTGCTTTACATTGGTGTGTTAGTTTCTGCTTTATAACAAAGTGAATCAGTCATACATAAACATATGTTCCCATATGTCTTCCCTGTTGTGTCTCCCTCCCTCCCACCCTCCCCATCCCACCCCTCCAGGCTGTCACAAAGCACCGAGCCAATATCCCTGTGCCATGCGGCTGCTTCCCACTAGCTATCTACCTTACTGCGTTTGTTACTGTGTATATGCTTTTTTTTATTGTGGCAAGAAGTTTGAAATAGCCTACCTGTCAAAAAATAGAGGACTGCTTAAATATATACAATATCAATGCTATGCAGCCATTAGAAATAATGATATAGGAAAATACTTTAAACCATGGGGAAATGTTTACAATAAAAACTGAAAAGGCATGTTATGAAACACCTACGTGAATAATACACTAATACAATAATATTAATAATACTAACACATTAACATGTGTGAATACTCCATTTTGGGGAAAAAAACTATATGTGCATGTGTACACATGCATTCACAGACTTTAAAAAAAAAACCTGGAAGAACAGGAAGAAATAAACCACAGTGAAAAGAAATTTTTAAATGTTTTTCCAGGAATGATATAACTTACATTATCCTAATTCTGATTACCAATCTGCAAACCTTCAGAAGATAAATTTGGGAATGGCAGCAACAGACACAGACTCATCCTATACTGGGTTAAAAGACTGGAAATACAACTACCCCGAAGTGAATAAAATTTTCCCAGGGCTAAAACTATTTCAAGGATTTCAAGAAAGCTATCTCAACATCTGTGGTGATTCTAAGATTTTCTCAGAAGTTTGAAAACTCTCCCACGTATCTTGCCCATGAAGTATAAAAGTAGGAATGTAAGAAATACTTTGTCAAGTCCTGTGCTGGTTCAGCTCATACATTTCAACAGTAAGGGTCGGAGCTGACAGCACCCCCCAAGGAGGTGAAAATTGGTTTGGGGGGAGGAGATAAAAATATTACATATTACAATGGGTTGTGGCCCTCAAAGCTCAATACTGCCTGACAGTATAAACACATATACAGTATATATCTGGTACTAAAATTTAATGGGGTTGGGGAAGGGCTATTAGGGGGAAAAATGTCTAAAATGCTCCTGGAGGTGAGGAGGACAATGAAAAAAAGGCTGAGAAACACTGGTTCAGCTTTAGAACATAAAACTCAAATTCTTTTTTTTTTCTTATAACCTCTCTCTTGGTTAGAACTTAGAATAAAAGTATTCACTACTTTTATTTTTTAATTATACATGTGCACACACATACATGTACACATGTTTCTTTGTGTTAGAAAGCTCTATCATTTGCTCTTCAATAGCTCGCTTCTATATTGAACTTTCTAGACCAAAAAGAATATTTTATAAAGTGCTAGATTTTTTTCTAAGCATTGTATTGCTTTTTGTTTGCAAATATGTGTTTAAAGCTTTGAAGAAGTGTACACTTATAGCTATTAACATTACCCCAAGATCTTAAAGTTTTTTAAAGTTGACTCTGGAATCATTCACATTATTATGACTCCTGTAATAAAGCACAAATTAGGGGTTAAAAATATTTAACCATTTTTTATCACTTATTGAGTCCTTTATAATATGAAGAATATGAATTAATTAAGATATATTAATAAATTATAATATTGAGTATGCATTATAATATTATCTTCATGTTTGTCACTTTATAGTCTCATAATAGCTGATAATTCTCAATCAAGTCCAAGCAACTTAGAGAAGGAAAGATCTAAGTTGGCGAGAGGTAAGAGAGATTAGTGCGAACCAGATAAGTCTGTCCAATTTTACTGGGAAAATAAAAGTTTTCCTAGAAGTCTCACCCAAAAGATTTCTACTTATTTTTCTCTGGCCAGACCTATGACACATGGCCACTCCCCCTGTAAGTAGTTCAAGAGAAGAAGGTTGGAGATGGGGGCTTCAACCAGCTACCCAAAAGCACTTAAGTCTCTTTGATTACATATCAGCCCCTCAAAGTGCCTTTCTTGACAGTACCACTTAGAGTAGCAGACCCCTCCTTTATGTCCTGATTTGTTCTTGCACTGTTGTAAGCACTCAGAATAAAGAGGTGCACAAAACACACAAAATGTCCTCTCCTGGGCTTACAGTGCCCTATGTGTTTTCTTTATAAACTACCTAAAATTATAATATTTTTGTTTACTTGCTTATTATCTGTCTTCCCTCCTAGAATGTAAGCTCTAATAGGGTAAGGAGTTTGTTTTATTCAACTCTGTCTTCAGATTGTCTAGAGCAGTTCCTGGCATACAAAAACATGCAAATGCATACTGAATAAATGAAATACTGAAAGAGGAAATTAGGCTTGGGGAATTTAAGGGTTTCTACCCAAGATTAGACAGCTAATAAGTGGCAAAGCTAATATTTTAAGAAACTCTGACACAAAAGACATTATCTTTTAAAATTCATACCAGATCCTCCTTAACTCAATCAGCAGTGCCAAGGCTACTACTATTGATGTGCTGACTGGTATTGGCTCAGGAGAGCTAATTATGAGCATCAATTTGCAACCTAGCTTTAAGTGATATCATGTTGGTAACTTGAAACAGTCTATGTTGGAAATATTTACTCCCAGCAACTGGCAGATTCCACAAATCAGGGCTCCCTTCCCTGACCAGAGAGCTGGTTACTAAACATTTGCCAGCAAACCACTGGATATTTCCTTCCCACCCCGCTTCCTTGTCTCTATTAATGCTAAAAGCACATACGTGAGCTATCCAGATTTCTCTCCCTATGAGCAGTCTTTATTTGGCTGCTTCTGTGGAACTCACTGAGTTTTCAGCATGATGCCCTTCTTTTGCTTTCCCAAATTTCCAAATCTCTAAATCTTTGAACAAGAATCACAGCTCAACCAGGGTGGAGCAAATAAAAACTAAAAATTGTGACTATTCAACAAGCAAAGCGGGCGAGGTCACTGGGATATAGGTGGGGAAAGAGAGCAACAGAATTTATAACCATCTCTGTGTCTATGAAAATGGGCCGGAGCAGAACCTTTGAAAGACAGCTCATGGTTGGCAGTCCTGGGCTTACTCCAAGGAGGAGTTAGGGCTGGACTGACTCTATTTGTTATTCCCCAAAAGACATTCAATGGAACTTGTATTCTAAAACAGTGAATACCTGAATAAAAATTATATGGGAGTGCTGTAAAAGAATTTCATTAAGTGGCTGCTTCCACTCTAATATTAAACACTAGATATATGTTTGTTTTATTTTATCTTATTCTTGCTTTACAGAGTATGTCTTTGATCCAGGAACATAGATTATAATTCATCTTCCTGCCATACAGTTTTTTTTAAACTTCTAATATTAAATTAGATTTTCAACAATATTCATCCGGTGTTCAATTTTTTCCCAACCCTTTTTCCCATTCATTCGTTCACAGTCTGGGTCAGATTGACCCAGGTATATGTAAGGAATATGTAAGGAACCCTAACCCTAGGAGAAAAAGTAGGGGAGGAAGCAATAATTACACTTTCTAGCACAACTTATCTTAAGACCTCAACATCATGGTGGCAGTCTCATATCACTGTAATAGTGTATATGGGGTGGGAGAACATTCTTGTGCTTTGATGGTGATAGGCAAAGATAGGAATTAGGACTAAAATAACACATAAAGCACTAGTTATGTTTCTGGTGATTTATATTTGCTAGCACAGTCATTTATCATAGCAGCCAGTATCATCTGTATTAATATCCCATTTTTTTTGGATAAGGGAACTAAAGTTCAGGGCTTTAGAAAACTTGCCTATAGTCACACAACTAGGAAGTTCCAAAACTGGAATTCACATACAGCCCATGAAAGTTCATGTGTCTTCTACTACACAATGCTGCCTCCAGTGAAGACAGCACACTAGCTGCTCTTCATTCTGTTATGACCTAAAAAAGAAGTCACTACCAAAACCTTGACTCACCACATTTCCCTTGGAAAGCTAACTTGTAAATCCACCAAGAAAAACCTATCTTCTTCTATGGCCAACTCAGGTATCTCTTGCAGTGGCCTGTTATCTGTGGGAATCATAGGAAATCAAACATAAGTGTCAGAGCCAGAATTCAAAGCCAGGCTTGTCTGGTTCCAGATTCTGTCTGTCTGCTGTTTTTACCCATCATGCTTTTCCACTAATGTAAAAAAGAAAGATCAAAATATATCCAATAGGGTTTCCCTGGTGGCGCAGTGGTTGAGAGTCCGCCTGCCGATACAGGGGACACGGGTTCGTGCCCCGGTCCGGGAAGATCCCACATGCCGCGGAGCGGCTGGGCCCGTGAGCCATGGCCTCTGAGCCTGCGCATCCGGAGCCTGTGCTCCGCAACGGGAGAGGCCACAACAGTGAGAGGCCCGCATACCACAAAAAAAAAAAAATATATATATATATATATATATGTATATATCCAATATTACATGGAAATGGAATACTTATTAACTGCATGTGTTTATTAGAGTTGTGCATGTGACTTGATGCAGCTGTAATTCTTGGGACAGAGATACACATGGAAGAAAGTCTCAAGAACAGATAACCACTCAAACACTTGGAAGAATCTAGCCACCAAGCGATTTTAAGAGATTAGCACCAACACCCTACTTAAAACATAAGAAAGGGAAAGTAAGCAAAACTTTTATATTTTGAAACAAAAAACTACAATATCAAAAGCCTCACAGTCTTCCCACAGTGACACATTCAACTTTCCTCAGTGTCACCTACTGTCTTCACACCTTTGAGTCAGTTCCGTGACTTCCACTGCACAGCTTAATTGTCTAAGTCTTCTACTACCACAGTGTCTTCTGTTTGTAATTATTTCCTTGACTTATAGCTCTGCTTTCTTGTTAAGTGTATCCTCCTAGAAAGACACACCTGCAATCTCTTTGAAGTTCCCCTTTATGCCAGGAATGCCAGCAACAGACTCTCAGATATGGTGTCTGAAAATACTGTCCAGCTCCAATATCCTTTCTTCCTCTCAACAGTTAAATTTAGAGGTTCTTTTTGCAGGGGGGACTCCGGATGCTACCAACTGTTCCTCCTAATTACCAGGCACAAAAAGTCTGTTTCAGCAAGAGCTTTCAGAGTCAACTGCTAATCTCAACTCCTCACCTCAAATGAACCTATGTTTTTAGTTCTCCTAAAGAACACATTTCCAGGAGTCTTGACTTCAGTTTTCTAAAGTAAGCTAGAGACTATAGGAGTATAGGGGGCTAGGCAGCAGGGGAAAGAGGGTTCAGAGATCAGTCCTTTCTCTGGCTAGTTCAGCTCAGCCATGCCTTCCAAAATAATTAAAAGAACATACAATCTTAACAAACAGGAACAATATACGATAATCTGGCATGGTATGTTTCTAAAAGTACTACTAGTAATTAAGTATATTTTGGCTTTGAAGCAATCTAGGTTTTAATTTCAGTTCTGCTATATAATGTTGGGAAAAGTACATTAATCTTTTCCAAAGCTCAATTTTCTCATCTGTAAAATGTCAATAGTAATAGTACTTAGTTTATAGAACTATAATGAGGATTAAATAAGATGATGGTCCTAAAGTAATTAGCACAAAACCAACCACATACTTTTCAAAGAATATTATTTATTATTGTTTGTTTTTATACAGTAACTTTTACATATCTCCCTTGGCATATTACTGTTTCTAGCAAGCATCTGTGACCTAGGTAGATGAAACTCTCACTAACAATCCCGAGTATATCCCTCCTGTGATGGCCTTTGCCTATCCCTGATGGTTTTTCCCTAATTATCCATGGAATTTTCTTGCCAGAATTTCCTAAAGGAAAACTGCACTAGTTCTAACAAAAGAATGAACTATGTGCCTTCTGGGCCTAGTTCTCTGACACTTCTGGGTAGTTGTCTTCCTGATAGAGAAGTGACTTTTTCCCTTTTTTATGTTCTAGGACCTTCTGTCTTTACTGTCACTAATCACTATACCTGTTTCACCATTATGCCTTCTCTGCACACTACAGTGTGTTTTTCTGCTTAATGGCACTTAGAGGGAAAAGCAAGAGAAAGCTAAATTTTTGGAGTAGCAGGCAGTTTTCCATAAATTTATTTGATCCTCACTTCACAAAAATCCTGGGAATAATGAGAAAATTGATGCTCCTCCCTCCTACCCTGATTGCTGATTACAAATAAAATGTTCTGAAATGCCATGCAATTTTATACAGAGAGCTTTGAAATTCTTTTTTTCTTAAACATCTTCATTGGAGTATAATTGCTTTACAATGGTGTGTTAGTTTCTGCTTTAAAACAAAGTGAATTAGCTATACATATGCATACATATATCCCCATATCTCCTTCCTCTTGCGTCTCCCTCCCACCTTCCCTATCCCACCCCTCTAGGTGGTCACAAAGCACCGAGCTGATCTCCCTGTGCTATGTGGCTGCTTCCCACTAGCTATTTTACATTTGGTTGTATATATAAGTCCATGCCACTCTCTCACTTCGTCCCAGCTTACCCTTCCCCCTCCACATGTCCTCAAGTCCATTCTCTACGTCTGTGTCTTTATTCCTGTCCTGCCCCTAGGTTCTTAGGGATACCTTCTCAGTCAGAACTTGAGTTTTTATTTTTGTTTGTCTTTTAATATATTCTCAATTATCTTCCAAGAACTTTAGATGGTTTATTATATAAAGAAGACCTATACATTAATGTCAATAAAATTAGAGTTCAAAAATATAGGAAAAGATGATTCTAAAACTGTAATCTCTAAATTTTGTTCTGAACTTCTTGGCATCCAAGTCAAAAAGATTATTAAAGGGCTTCTATAATTTTTAGTATCTTTTAAAATTAAAAAGGAAATAGAACTTTAATAGAAATGTAATGCAGCTATTAAACAGAGATTTACCTTAAGTAAGTCTGGAAGACAGGAACACAGAGTCCTCTGGAGGATAAATGGAGCAGGAAAGCAGTATCTGACCAAGCAAATAAAGTAGAAGTTTAGGGACAAAATGCAGATAAGTGTTCTCACACCAAACAGAAGATTTATTGAGACCTTCTCAATGCTTGTGACTTATGGGCATTATAAGAAGAGTAGGAAAATCAAACAATGGCTAAGATCATGCCATTCAGTCACTTACTCATTCAACAAATATATATTGCATGCTTACTATTTGCCAAGCACTATTCTAGGCAATAAGGATATAACAATGAATAAACAGGAAAGTGTCCTGTTCTCATGGGAACTACATTCCATTGGGAATAAAAGAATGGAGCATGAAGACAAACAATAAACATGTAAACAAATAAATAAATAAACATATTTATAACAATAGTAAGTGCCATAAAGAAAATTCATAAACTGTTTTAACAGAATGATGAGATAGATGGCTACTTTGTTGGGTGGTCAGGGAAGATTTTTCCGAAGAGTTAATATTTGACCTGAGACCTGTTGTGATACAAAAGAGCCAGCAATAGGAAAATCAGAGAGAAGATTATTATTTCTCAGAGAGGCAGGAGAGAAGGAGACAATAATGCCACCAGATCTAGACCTAGTACCTATGCGTCCAGAGCCAGACCTAGTACCTATGCCACCAGAACCAGACCTAGTACCTATGCGTCACCAAGAGAATGGTTTGAGCCAGAGTAAGAGTGTTTTGCAACTTCAAATTTTGATACCTGTAGAACAGTCCTAGAAATGAGCAGAGGTTAGTGCTCATTAAAGAAAAGGAAATGTATAGGTTATTGAGGAAGGTAAGTAAGTTTTTCAGAATGAAGTTACTCAAGTTTTCTCAGTATCTTAATGAAATCTATCAAAAATGCCCAATTCTCAGTAACGGAAAACAAGGTAACTCAGACAAAACCTCCCAGTACATTTTACATAAGTAAAAATATATTAAAAATCTTCTTAAGGGCATCAAAGAGCTAATAAGACCATCAGGAATAACCAAGACAAAATCTAGGAACTGACAGATATCTAGAGAAATGAGTCCTACATTTAAAACCACTTTACCACACTGAGACCAGAAATGGATTTTCACATAAGAATAAAAGTAAATCAGCCCCCCACAGATAGAAGTCCAGCTTTGAATTTTCTAGGTGACTCTTAAGCATTGAAACTAGACTAAAGTAGTACCAAATTATTGTCTCCATCTTACTAAAGAGGTATCATATTGCTTCCACACGGCAAAAGCAAATGAAAATTTCTCTAGGAAGTTACATCTGAGGTCTCAAGTTATTTTCAAAAATAATGTTTCAAATACAATGTCCAGGACGCAATCAAATCTAAACAAGCATATGAGAAGAAAATATGGTGCACTGTGTTGAATACTGTCTCTCTGGAGAACTCTGATATGGATAAATGAAACTTCACAAATAACAGAGAAGAGAAATCAACCCAAAAATACTCTCTGATATTGGATCTACCAGACTCAGATATTAAAACAAATGAAGCAACTGACAAAGGATTAATCTCCAAAATTTACAAGCAGCTCATGCAGCTTAATAACAAAAAAACAAACAACCCAATCCAAAAATGGGCAGAAGACCTAAATAGACATTTCTCCAAAGAAGATATACAGAGTGCCAACAAACACATGAAAGAATGCTCAACATCACTAATCATTAGAGAAATGCAAATCAAAACGACAATGAGATATCATCTCACACCAGTCAGAATGGCCATCATCAAAAAATCTAGAAACAACAAATGCTGGAGAGGGTGTGGAGAAAAGGGAACCCTCTTACACTGTTGGTGGGAATGTAAATTGATACAGCCACTGTGGAGAACAGTATGGAGGTTCCTTAAAAAGCTACAAATAGAACTACCATATGACCCAGTAATCCCACTACTGGGCATATACCCTGAGAAAACCATAATTCAAAAAGAGTCATGTACCAAAATGTTCATTGCAGCTCTATTTACAATAGCCCAGAGATGGAAACAACCTAAGTGTCCATCATCGGATGAATGGATAAAGAAGATGTGGCACATATATACAATGGAATATTACTCAGCCATAAAAAGAGATGAAATTGAGCTATTTGTAATGAGGTGGATAGACCTAGAGTCTCTCATACAGAGTGAAGTAAGTCAGAAAGAGAGAGACAAATACCGT
The DNA here is from genome assembly GCF_951394435.1 of Stenella coeruleoalba. Taxonomy (NCBI): domain Eukaryota; kingdom Metazoa; phylum Chordata; class Mammalia; order Artiodactyla; family Delphinidae; genus Stenella; species Stenella coeruleoalba. The sequence goes on from NC_137163.1 coordinate 44,318,385, forward strand.
ATGCTAACACATATATATGGAATTTAAGGAAAAAAAAATGTCATGAAAAACCTAGGGGTGAAACAGGAATAAAGACACAGACTTACTAGAGAATGGACTTGAGGCTATGGGGAGGGGGAAGGGTAAACGGTGACAAAGCGATAAAGAGGCATGGACATATATACACTACTAAACGTAAGGTAGATAGCTAGTGGGAAGCAGCCGCATAGCACAGGGAGATCAGCTCGGTGCTTTGTGACCGCCTGGAGGGGTGGGATAGGGAGGGTGGGAGGGAGGGAGACGCAAGCGGGAAGAGAAAAAAAAAAAAAAAAAAACAACTACACTTAACATGTTCCAGGAAATAAAAGCCAGGCTTAACAATTTCAGTAGATAACTGAAAAATATAAAAAGTAACATAGTAGGGATTTCCCTGGTGGTCCAGTGGTAAAGAATCTGCCTTACAATGCAGGGGATGCGGGTTCAATCACTGGGCGGGGAACTAAGATCCCACATACCACGGGGCAACTAAGTTCACGTGCCACAACTACTGAGCTCACATGCCTCAACTAGAGAGCCTGTGTGCCACAAGCTACAGAGCCCACGCACTCTGGAACCTGCTCATCACAACTGGAGAGAGAAAACCCTCACGCCACAACTAGAGGGAAGCCCACACGCCACAACGAAAGATTCTGCATGCCTCAACAAAGATCCCGCATGCTGCAACTAAGACCCGATGCAGCCAAAAATAAATTAAATAAATAATTAATAAATAAATCTTAAAAAAAAAGTAATGTAGTAGATTTGAAAAAGAACCAACCAGAAATTGTAACACTGAATAAAACTGAAATCAATAAAATTTAAATAGCACATTAGACACAGGTGAAGAGTAAATTATTAAACTGTGAAATATATCAGGAGGAACTATCTAGAATGAAGCACAGAGAGACAAAATGATCAAAAACAGAGAAGGGAAAGATAAGACAAAAAAAGATAAAGTGAGAAGTAATAACATATAGGGAATTAGAATTACCAAAGAAGGAGAGAGGAAGGCAGAGCAATACTGGAAAAGACAATGACTAAGGCTTTTTCAAAAATAATGAAATATATCAATCTACATATTTAAGAAATCAAATAAATTCCAGGCAGGATAAGTAAAATGAAATTTACACCTACACACATCATAATTGAAGTGCAGAATATAAAGATAATGAGAAAAATTGTAAAGCTGCCAGGAAAAGAAAAACAGATTAAGGAGGAAAAACAGTAGTGTTTGCAGCAGACCTATCAACATCAAAGATGGAAGCTAGAAGATAGTGAAATGAAATTTTGGAATTAGTGAAATATAATATTGTCAATTCAGAATTGTATACCATGTAAGAATTATTCTTCAAGAATAGGCTAAAATAAAAATAGTTTAACCCAAACCAAAACTGGAATAATAAACCATCAGTAGACTCATTCTAAAGGAAAGGCTAAAAAATGTAATTTGAGCTGAAGGTAAATATAGGATCCCTAAAGGAAGATTGGAGATACAGGAAAAAATGAATAACAACAAAAATGTTAAACCTGCAGATAAATCTAACTGAATATTATTTGTGTAAAATAATAACAAAATCTTTGGAAATACAAAAAGAATTATAATACACACCAAATATCAAAGAATGGAGGTGAGTAAATAGATTAAAACTGTCATAAAGTTCTTGCATTGTCTAAAATGAAGAGTATAAGTATCAATTAATAATTAACTTTCATAAAGCAAGTAATTTTTTTTTAAATTTTAAGGTAGTCAATTAAAAAAATAGTTTGTACAAAATTCCCTTAGACATATTTTAAAATGGATTTGTAACAATATCCAATCATTTCAAAAGGAAAGAAGAAAAATTAGAAAAAGGAATACAGAACAAGTGGAACAAATTAAATATATATAGGAATAAATTGATTTAGTCCCAAATAAATCAGCAATTACATTAAACTCATATGAACTAAATGCTGCAATTTAAATACAAATATTATCATGCTGGATTTTAAAAAATGAAGAGTCATATACTATTTATAGGGAATATATCTAAAACCTAAGGATATAAAAAGGTTGAAAGTAAGGAATTAAAATAGATGTATCCTGCAAATATGAATCAAAATAGAGCTGATATAGCAAATTAATATAAGAAAACTAAACTTTAAAGCAAAAAGCATTAGCCATATTCAGAATATATGGGCATGGGCCAAGGCATCAAAATTTTAATAAGCACCACTGATTCTTATGTACTCTAAAATCTATTTGATAATGATATATTTTATAAGAATTATAGCCTGGAAAACCATAGAAGAATAAATAGTAAATCCCTAAAACCAGGGTTTCATAGAGCTTACATTTACATTGTTGATGGGGGTATGCGGAGGAGGGGTCAACAGAAAGGACTCAACATCTAAATGAAAACCAATGCCTAAATAGGCTTCATAAGAGCTGCATTACTGGATTTCAATCAAAGCCTTTCTTTACAATTTTTCTCATTTTTTATTAGGTTTACTCCTTGAAAAATATTGGCACTCATTTTGAAGTCATTTAAACTCCACTTTTATCACAAAGCATAAAAGATAGCAGCTCTGACTCTCTTTATGAGCAAATAACCTTAACCTCCCTTTCTCCCAACAAGTGAAGTGGGTGTAGCTTAAATTTTGGAATCCCCATTTTGAAGATAAGCAGCGTCACTTTTACTTCTTGAACCATTTTCTTTATATACTTGACTAGAAGAAAAAAATTTCCAAGAATAACTAAATGATAGCTAAACACTGTTCACCAACCACCATAAATGTGGAATAGGGTCCTTTGAAGCACTTACAGGCATCCAGGACCAGCCTGTCTTTAATTCCATAGCACATATAGAAGTTGAAAGGCAGAACCCAGATTATTTAATTTAGCTAAACAGGGAAAAACATTTATACCCCCTAACTTAGATTTGTTTTAAGCCCTCAATTTTTGAATCAGAGTTTTAACAAAACCCTCATGGCATCCAGGGTAATATTTTATGGATTTTCTCTATGTTTTTCATTTCGAAACATCTATCTCATGAAATTTTAAAATTAGAATGGCAAAAGAAGCAATCACATATAATCCAACACCCTTCTCCTTGCCCACCGCACCCCCCCCCCCATATAAGAAAGCAGAAAACATGATCTCATTCTCGTAAAAGTAGTGACAGGCGAAGCATGTATTCAAGTTTTGGAACTCACTAATTCTATATTAGCTAAGCTTACATCACTTACATAAAACGATAGAGTCCACAAGCAGTTTTCATTAGTCAAGCATTGACTTGTGTCCCATTTTTTAAAGGTAATTGAATGTTGTTTTAAATGTGTATCTCCTAATAAACTGAGTCACTGAAGGCAGCACTGACAAGGAAAAATATACTATTTTCAAATTAAAGTCAAATTTTAGAGAGGATGTAATAAGCTTCAAGGATAAGGTATAGTCTTCCTTAATATTCAACTGAGACAGAAAATAAACTATAGACATGGAACAAGAAAAAAGTTGATCTCTAATGTTGCTATTCAAAAGAGGCAGAAAAGCAAAGGGGATGGAGGTAGACAACTGGAATATCTCATGGCTATTTGAGCAGAGTGAATACTTCAAACCAAATCACTAGAATGTGGAGATATTTGGAGACGTTCTTGTCCACAGCTTTATGAATGTTTCCCTGAATATCACTTTTTTTTTTTTTTTTTTTGCGGTACACGGGCCTCTCACTGTTGTGGTCTCTCCCATTGCGGGGCACAGGCTCCAGACGCGCAGGCTCAGCGGCCATGGCTCACGGGCTCAGCCGCTCCGCGGCATGTGGGATCTTCCCAGACCAGGGCACGAACCCATGTCCCCTGCATCGGCAGGCGGACTCTCAACCACTGCACCACCAGGGAAGCCCTCCTGAATATCACTTTTATACTTGCAAAAGAGTTTCAAAAGTCTTGATAGAAATTTTGGTACAAGTCAAACATCACAATTTCATTTTCCCAAGTGCCTTTCCCACAACTGTCTTGGGCTTTTGACCACTCAAGGACATTTTTGGTTATAGACATGTTGAAACTGTATATAACAATTCTCAAAGTGTCCAGTCTATTTCACAAAAATATTTATCTTAATCCAAAGCTAAATGACCTCCCTGTGTGTATGTGAACATATTTTTGTGTAACTGCTCATACTTGGAAATAATTCTACTGAAGCCAGTTGAGATCATTTGGAAACGATGAGAATCATACAAAAATAAAATGGCTTTCATCACTTGACTTTGGATTAAGCACAAAAAAGTAAAGAAGCAAAAGGCACTAGAACATTTGTGAAATATTTAGGCTTTAGAAATTAGACAAATATGAAGCCAAGAGCAACACTAAACCAGGTTCTATAGGGTGCAGTGGTTAAGAATCCACCTGCCAACCTGCAGGGGATGCAGGTTCGAGCCCTGGTCAGGGAACTAAGATCCCACAAGTCATGGAGCAACTGAGCCCATGTGCCACGACTACTGAGCCTAAGCTCTAAAGCCTGTGAGCCACAACTACAGAGCCCAAGTGCCACAACTACTGAGGCCTGTGTGCCTAGAGCCCATGCTCCACAACAAGAGAAGTCACCACAATGAGAAACCCATGCACTGCAATGTAGAGTAGCCCCCGCTAACCACAACTAGAGAAAGCCCACACGCAACAACGAAGATCCAGTGCAGCAAAAAAAACAAATAAATTTATTTTAAAAAAAAAGTCTACAAATAACAAATGCTGGAGAGGGTGTGGAGAAAAGGGAACCCTCCTACACTGTTGGTGGGAACACAAGTTGTTACAGCCACTATGGAAAACAGGGGAGGTTCCTCAGAAAAGTAAAAATAGAATTACCATGTGATCCAGCAATCCCACTCCTGGGGCATACACCCTGACAAAACTATAATTCAAAAACATGCATGCAGGCTTCCCTGGTGGCGCAGTGGTTGAGAGTCCGCCTGCCGATGCAGGGGACACGGGTTCGTGCCCCGGCCCCAGAAGATCTCACATGCCGCGGAGCGGCTAGGCTCGTAAGCCATGGCCACTGAGCCTGAGCGTCCAGAGCCTGTGCTCCGCAATGGGAGAGGCCACAACAGTGAGAGGCCCGCATACTGCAAAAAAGACAAAAAACAAAAAACAAAAAAACATGCATGCACCCCTATGTCCATAGCAGTACTATTCATACAATAGCCAAAACATGGAAGCAACCTAAATGTCCATTGACAGATGAATGGATAAAGAAGATGTGGTACAAATATACAATGGAATATGGCTCAACCATAAAAAAGAATGAAATAATGCCATTTGCAGCAACATGGATACAACTAGAGATTATCATACTAAGTGAAGTAAGTCAGAAAGAGAAAGACAAATACCATATGATATCACTTATATGTGGAATCTAAAATATGGCACAAATGAACCTATCTACAAAACAGAAACAGACATAAAGAACAGACTTGTGGTTGCCAAGGGGAAGGGGGGTAAGGGAGGGAAGGACTAGGAGTGTGGGATTAGCGGATGTAAACTATTATATATTGGATGGATAAACAACAAAGTCCTACTGTATAGCACAGGGAACTATATTCAATATCCTGTGATAAACCATAACGGAAAAGAATATATAAAAAAAGGAAAGTCTATGTGTATAACTGAGTCACTTTGCTACACAGCAGAGGTTGGCACAACTTTGTAAATCAGCTATACTTCAATAAAAAAAATCAATCAGCATTGCTTATGAACAGAGAAACCATTTTGTTTATTTTTTTTACTTTTAATTTTTATTTTCATTTTGAAACAACATTAGAATAACAGAACATTGCAAAAGAAGTACCAAGAAGTCCCATAAACCATTCACTAAAATTCCACAAATGTCACTATCTTACATAGCACTGTACATGGCCCAAGCCAGGGAATTATCAGATACAATACTATAGGTTGTACTAATACACAGGCCTTATGCAAATTTCACCAATATTCCCACTAATTTCCTTTTCCTAGTCCAAGGTTGAGTCTGGGGATCACACAATGCATGTAGTTGTCATGTCTCCATAGTCTCTCCAACCTGTGACCATTCCTCAGTCTTCCCTTCTCTTTTATGATCTCCACATAATTGATCACATATGATCTTCAATAATAATTGTCTATTTTTTAACGTCTTTATTGGAGTATAATTGCTTTACAATGGTATGTTAGTTTCTGCTTTATAACAAAGTGAATCAGCTATACATACACATATATCCCCATATCTCCTCCCTCTTGCATCTCCCTCCCATCCTCCCTATCCCACCCCTCTAGGTGGTCACAAAGCATGGAGCTGATCTCCCTGTGTTATGTGGCTGCTTCCCACTAGCTATCTATTTTACATCTGGTAGGGTATGTATGTCCATGCCACTCTCTCACTTCATCCCATCTTACCCTTCCCCCTTACCATGTCCTCAAGTCCATTCTCTATGTCAGAGAAACCATTTTAAATTAAAAGTATTCAAGGAAGGAAAGGACATAGAGATAAGTAGTAGGTGACAAGTTGTGTAAAGGGTCTAAGAAAAGGAGAATTCAGTTAACAAGGGGTCCTGTTTTCAGCGGGATCTCGTTTGACAATCAGAAACCAAGTCAGCCAGGAGGAAGGGGGAAAGGATGAGACAGAAATAAACAGAGAATCAAAGGTTAAGATCCAGGGAAAGAGGGACCTCTTTCAGAGAGATAGTTTATTAGTACTACTTTGTTGATTAAAGTAGGCCAGAAGAATGTATTGGACTGTAGAGGAAAATAACCCAAAATAGTGTGCTGCTAACAGAGACTGCACTCCCCCCCTCCCCCTATACCCTTGCATACAGAACAGTTTTTACCCTGCAAATTGCAAGTTAGAACCTTGCAGGTGCTCTCGTGGCTTTGAAAGACATCCCTGCATTTGGGATGGATTCAGCAGCAGGTAGCTCTGACCAAACTTTAAAATTAAAAGAAAATAACATTTAATATCTATCATGGGCCAAGCATTAGTAAAGGATTTATATATGTTATCTCATTTAATCATTTGTTTGTTCTATATTTGCTAAGCACCAACTGTTGTGTCATATACTTTCCCAGCAATGTTATGATACAATTGTTTATTACTATCCTCAAGTTACAGAGTGAAAAGGGGGGGGGGGGCAAAGAGTAATTGAGTTATGTGCTCAGGGTCACACAACTGGTAAATTGATAATCTAGGCATATTTAATTTTTGTTTGGGAACAGTATATTCAAATCTTCTCTTCATCCAAACGATTTGTGCTTCTAGGAAAGTTGCTTACATTTTTTTTTCTCTCCTGTGTTTCTCAAACTGTAAAAGGGAAAGTGCTCACACTATTCTCAAATTTGATTTATGATAACTCTGGTGTTTCCTGAAGGAAAAAAAGGAGCACTGATGAAATGGGCTAAGTACTATAACCATTATCCCCCTTAAATAATCCCAACATAATTTTTCTCATAAAAACACTATGTTCCCACACAACTTTAGGATATACAAATACTTTAGATTTTTAACTCTGACACAGAATCTGTTTATGGAGAGCACAGATTCAAATGAATATTGTTAATATGAATTTGAAATTGAAAGAGCAGCAACTTTAGAAAATGTAGCATTGGCTGTGATTTATATCTTTTAAGAACATTTCTTCAATGTCTATTCACCACAAAGTGCTTCTCACAAGTTGTCATATTTATACATGTCCTTGTAAATGTTTTAGCTAAACCTGAGTTTCACTTCTAGATCCAATGTAAATAGGAAACTTTATGAAGACAAAACTCAGAAACAACTAAAAGTTACATGGTAAAGATTTGGCCTTGCCAAACTTTCTCCAAAATAAAACTTAGTGTTTAAAGTCACATGCTAGAAACCTCTCCAATTTTTAGATTGATGAATACATATTTAAGAGGTTATGTAATGGCATATATGCACCAACTACATCCAGAGTGGCTGAAGAGGATTCAGCTTCCAACTTTATAGGCATTCCTTGTGCTCACATACCAAAATCCTAGTTTCTATGTAAAGTACTTTCCAGAGTACACAAGAATTCTATAGTTCCTTGAGTATCATTTTAGTCAAGGACACAGGGAAATCTTCAGAACCCAAATACTCACTGAGATGAAAGAAATGTCTTATTTATTTGTGTAACATAACAGGGATTGCCCCTGCCTGTCACTCCTGAGACAAAAAATAGATTCCTCAGCATTTATTTTCTCTCAGAGGCAGGCTTCTAATATGGGCTTGCAGCAAAAATCTTGAGTGCAAGTCCAAGCACTACCACAGCTCTATACGTCAGACCAGTGGCTCTCCAAGTGTGGTCCACAGGCTTAAAGCAATAGGATCACCTAAGAAATTAATGGAAATGAAAATTCCTGGACTCTCCAAACTACTGAATCAGAAACTCTAGGGGTAGGGCCCAGAAGTCTCGGTTTTAACAAGCACTCCAGAGATTTTTTTTTGGGGGGGTATAGTTGTTTTACAATGTTGTGTTAGTTCCTACTGCACAGCGAAGTGAAGTAGAATTCCCTGTGCTATACAGCAGGTTTTCATTAGCTATCTATTTTATACATATTAGTGCACATATGTTAGTCCCAATCTCCCAGTTCATCCCACCCTCCCCCTTCCCCCCTTGGTGTCCATACATTTGTTCTCTACATCTGTGTCTCTATTTCTGCCTTGCAAACCAGTTCATCTGTACCATTTTTCTAGATCCCACATATTTGCGTTAATATACGATATTTGTTTTTCTCTTTTTGACTTACTTCACTCTGTATGACAGACTCTAGGTCCATCCACATCACTACACATAACTCAATTTCATTTCTTTTTATGGCTGAGTAATATTCCATTGTATGTATGTGCCACATCTTCTTTATCCATTCATCTGTCGATGGGCACTTAGCCTGCTTCCATGTCCTAGCTATTGTAAATAGTGCTGCAATGAACACTATGATACATGACTCTTTTTGAATTATGGTTTTCTCAGGATATATACCCAGTAGTGGGATTGCTGGGTCATATGGTAGTTCTATTTTTTAGTTTTTTAAGGAACCTCCATACTGTTCTCCATAGTGGCTGTATCAATTGACATTCCCACCAACCGTGCAAGAGGGTTCCCTTTTCTCTACACCCTCTACAGCATTTATTGTTTGTAGATTTTTTTCATGATGGCCATTCGGACCAGTGGGAAGTGATATCTCATTGTAGTTTTGATTTGCATTTCTCTAATGATTAGTGATGTTGAGCATCCTTTCATGTGTTTGATGGCAATCTGTATATCTTCTTTGGAGAAATGTCAATTTAGGTCTTCTGCCCATTTTTGGATTGGGTTGTTTGTTTTTTTGATATTAAGGTGCATGTGCTGCTTGTATATTATGGAGATTAATCCTTTGTCAGTTGCTTCATTTGCAAATATTTTCTCCCATTCGAGGGTTGCCTTTTTCTCTTCTCTATGGCATCCTTTACTGTGCAAAAGCTTTGAAGATTCATTAAGTCTCATTTGTTTATTTTTGTTTTTATTTCCATTTCTCTAGGAGGTGGGTCAAAAAGGATCTTGCTGTGATTTATGTTATACAGTTTTCTGCCTATATTTTTCTCTAAGAGTTTTATGGTGTCTGGCCTTACATTTAGGTCTTTAATCCATTTTGAGTTTATTTTTTGTGTATGGTGTTAGGAAGTGTTCTAATTTCATTCTTTTACATGTAGTTGTCCAGTTTTCCCAGAACCACTTATTGAAAAGGCTATCTTTTCTCTATTGTATATTCTTGTCTCCTTTATCAAAGATAAGGTGACCATATGTGTGTGGGTTTATCTCTGGGCTTTCTATCCTGTTCCATTGATCTATATTTCTGTTTTTGTGCCAGCACTATACTGTCTTGATTACTGTAGCTTTGTAGTATAGTCTGAAGTCCGGGAGCCTTATTCTTCCAGCTCTGTTTTTCTTTCTCAAGATTGCTTTGGCTATTCAGGGTCTTTTGTGTTTCCATACAAATTGTGAAACTTTTTGTTCTAGTTCTGTGAAAAATGTCATTGGTAGTTTGAGAGGGATTGCATTGAATCTGTAGATTGCTTTGGGTATTATAGTCACTTTCATAATTTTGATTCTTCCAATCCAAGAACATGGTATATCTCTCCATCTGTTTGTATCACCTTTGATTTCTTTCATCAGTGTCTTATAGTTTTCTGCATACAGGTCTTTTGTCTCCTTAGGTCAGTTTATTCCTCGTTATTTTATTCTTTTTGTTGCAATGGTACAAGTGAGTGCTTCCTTAATTTCTCTTTCAGATTTTTCATCATTAGTGTATAGGAATGCAAGAGATTTCTTTGCATTAGTTTTGTATCCTACTACCTTACCAAATTCATTGATTAGCTTTGGTAGTTTTTTTGCTAGCATCTTTAGGATTCTCTCTATATAGTATCATGTCATCTGCAAACAGTGACAGTTTTACTTCTCTTTTCCGATTTGGATTCCTTTAATTTCTTTTTCATCTCTGGTTGCTGTGGCTAAAACTTCCGAAACTATGTTGAATAATAGTGGTGAGAGTGGGCAACCTTATCTTGTTCCTGATCTTAGTGGAAATGGTTTCAGTTTTTCACCATTGAGAATGATGTTGGCTGTGGGTTTGTCATATATGGCCTTTATAATGTTGAAGTAAGTTCCCTCTATGCCTACTTTCTGGAGATTTTTTTTATCATAAATTGGTGTTGAATTTTGTCAAAAGCTTTTTCTGCATCTACTGAAATTATCATATGGTTTTTATCCTTCAATTTTTTAATATAGTTTATCACACTGATTGATTTGCATATATTGAAGAATCCTTGCATTCCTGGGATAAACCCCACTTGATCATGGTGTATGATAGTTTTAATGTGCTGCTGGATTCTGTTTGCTAGTATTTTGTTGAGGATTTTTGCATCTATATTCATCAGTGATATGGGCCTGTAGTGTTCTTTTTTTGTGACATCTTTGGTTTTGGTATCAGGGTGATGGTGGCCTCATAGAATGAGTTTGGATGTGTTCCTCCCTCTGCTATATTTTGGAAGAGTTTGAGAAGAATAGGTGTTAACTCTTCTCTAAATGTTTGATAGAATTCACCTGTGAAGCCATCTGGTCCTGGGCTTTTGTTTGCTGAAAGATTTTTAATCACAGTTTCAATATCAGTGCTTGTGATTGGTCTGTTTATATTTTCTATTCCTTCCTGATTCAGTCTTGGGAGGTTGTGCTTTTCTAAGAATTTGTCCATTTGTTCCAGGTTGTCCATTTTATTGGCATAGAGTTGCTTGCAGTAATCTCTCATGATCCTTTGTATTTCTACCGTGTCAGTTGTTACTTCTCCTTTTGTGTTTCTAATCCTATTGATTTTAGTCTTCTCTCTTTATTTCTTGATGAGGCTAGCTAATGGTTTATCAATTTTGTTTGTCTTCTCAAAGAACCAGCTTTTAGTTTTATTGATTGTTGCTATCACTTCCTTCATTTCTTTTTCATTTATATCTGATCTGATCATAATGATTTCTTTCCTTCTCTTAACTTTGGGGGGTTTTTGTTCTTCTTTCTCTAACTGCTATAGGTGTGAGGTTAGGTTGTTTATCTCAGATGTTTCATGTTTCTTGAAGTAGGATTGTATTGTTATAAAATTCTCCCTTAGAACTGCTTTTGCTCCATCCCATGGGTTTTGGGTTGTTGTATTTTCATTGTCATTTGTTTTTAGGTATTTTTTGATTTCTTCTTTGATTTCTTCAGTGAGCTCTTGCTTATTTAGTAATGTATTGTTTAGACCACATGTGCTTGTATTTTTTACAGTTTTTTCCTGTAATTGATATGTAGTCTCATAGCCTTGTGGTCAGAAAAGATAGTTGATAATGATTTCAACTTTCTTAAATTTACCAATGCTTGATTTGTGACCCAAGATATGATCTATCCTGGAGAATGTTCCATGAGCAATTGAGAAGAAAGTGTATTCTGTTGTTTTTGTATGGAATGTCCTATAAATATCGAGTAAGTGCATCTTGTTTAATGTGTCATTTAAAGCTTGTGCTTTCTTATTTATTTTCATTTTGGATGATCTGTCCACTGGTGAAAGTGGGGTGTTAAACTCCCCTACTATGATTGTGTTGCTGTTGATTTCCCATTTTATGGCTGTTAGTATTTGCCTTATATATTGAGATGCTCCTATATTGGGTGCATAAATATTTACAATTGTTATATCTTCTTCTTGGATTGATTCCTTGATCATTATGTAGTGTCCTTCTTTGTCTCTTGTAATAGTCTTTATTTTAAAGTCTGTTTTGTCTGTTATAATATTTTGTTCTATACTTCACATCAAAAATAAACATTATATACCACCTGATGATGACCATTAAAACTTTTTCTCACTTTTGTCAGGTCAACTTTTTTTCAAATGACTGCAGTTTGAGAAATAACCAGTCTCCTGAGGGAAACAGGAGCCAGAGAAAAATCTTTCTTAAAGATAAATATATATATATATAAAATTGCTTCAAGGTAACTAAAAAACTCAGTGACTTACTTTTCTCCCTGTTGAAATGGCTGAATCATAACTACTTCAGACTGAGTTTTCTATTCTTTCTTTTAGAATCTAGAAAGAGGTTGGTAACCCTTTCCTCCTAGAAATCCCTCTATAATATCTTAATCCAAAGCCCTTCTGCAGCAAATCACAGTGTGGGTTTTTTTTTCTCCATCATTAAAAGTTAAAAAAAAAAGTTATTAAGGCAGCTGGTTGCTGTCTCCCTTCATATAATGAACTCAACAATGAAATTAACACTTACCTACCTCCCTTCTCTTTCCAAGATAATTAATGCCACGTTCTTTAATTTTTCTACTTTTAAATTTCTGTCTTTATATTTTTCTTATGATCTCTCTAAGGCCCACTTCAAACATGAAATCCAAAGTTCTTACAGGACAACATTCATATTTGTTTACTTGTCTCCCCAGAAATTCCTGAGGATAGAAATTCTTCAAATCTTCATGACCAAATCACAGAAGAGAGTTTAGCTTGGTTGAACTGAATTGTCATATAAGCCTCACTTAGGAGAGTTATATCTCTCACACATACAGGTGCTAGATAGAATACTAAAACTCATTGTTTTACCCAGATATAATGAGTTGTTCTACCCAAATATAATGAGACATACCCCCAAAATGTATGTCCACCTAGAACTTCAGAATGTGACCTTATTTAGAAAGAGGTTTTACAGATGTAATTTGTTAAAATGAGAGTATACTAGATTAGGGTGGGCCCTAATCCTAGGGCTGGTGTTCTTATAAGAAAACAAAGACATGTTATTTTAATGCCCAGTTTGTGGTACTTCATCACAGCAGAACTAGGAAACTCGTAAACCAAGCATCACTATTTCCCCCATCTGAGCAACTGGCAATGTTTCCTTATGGTTCACTATCCATCACAGGCCATGTCTCAAAATTGTTACTCCCCCCAAAAGAGATACAAATAAAAGACATTTTGTTTCAGATCATCCTTTTCCTCAAAGGCTTGTTCGTTCAAAATCCACATCCAATTCCATCAATATAATAAAAAATGTAAGAAAAAGTGAACATATGATTAGAAAAGGTAAAAGGGCACCCAGTCATTAAAAGTCACATATTTTAAGAACTTTCATTTAAGGAAAGTGCTCAATATATAATGTTAAAAGAAAAAACAAGATACATATTTCTTATGAAATATGCTTTCAATTTTTTAAGTGCACATATAAAAATAAGATACTTGAGGGAAAAAAACCAGCAATAAATACTCTTTGGGAGACAAACCTAAAGCTACCTTATATTTGGCTCTTTCTATCCTTGTTTATTTTCTGGATTTTCTACAATGAATTAATTACTTCTATGATCAGAAAAATGTTATTTACACAGGTTATTTGAAGACAAGAGAACTAAATGGGAGAAAAAAAAATTTATTTAAAAAAAAATCTTAACAATCCCTATTCATCCAAGAAGCACAGGACACTTTGCAAACTATTAAAATGAATAAGTTTGACATGTCTTAGATAGGAATTGGATATCAAATAATTTTATCTGAGGCACTGAAAATTTCCTCAAATTGTGCAATGGCATATCAAATCAAGAAATCAGCCCCAGAGTTTTGTTTTCTCTCTATTGATCTTTCTACTACCAATGACACCTTTTACATACTTGGATGGTACTTCTTTAAAAAGAAAATTCAGGGACTTCCTTGGTGGTCCAGTGGTTCAGAATCTGCCATCCAATACAGGGGACACGGGTTCAGTTCCTGGTCGGGGAACTAAGACTGAGTGCCACAACTACTGAGTCTGCATGCCACAGCTAGAGAGCCCACGTGCTGCTACTACAGGGCCCATGTGCTCTGGTGCCTGCACACTACAACTAGAGAGCCTGCACACTATAACTAGAGAGAAGCCCACATTCCACAACTGGAGAGAAGCCCACGCACCACAACTAGAGAGGAGCCTGTGTGCTGCAATGAAAGATCCCATGTGTCACAACGAAAGATCCCGTGTGCCACAACTAAGACCCAACACAGCCATAAATAAATAAATAAATAAGAAAATTTATACTGGGAAATTAAGTATCATGAAACCAATCCAGACATACCATAACGTGAAAAACGTATTATTCATTATTAACCACCTTCTTCAGTGCCCACATCCACACACTTTCTTTTTTCCATATATCTAATTCCAAAAATGGCACATCTAATCTCATTCAAATACCTATGCCCAACTGAAAATGTATCATCCTCTTCTCAAAGAAAGACACCAAAATCATGTCCAGTTTCTGAATTGTGCTCTGAGTTTAAGATCTCCATGGGCTGTGAATTCCTCTTGGTGGGTTTCAAATGTGGCTCCTCATGGTCCAGCAAATGGTAAATGGTCCAGCTAAATGATGAATGTGATCATCCCAACAAGCTCACAATACACAGGAAAGGATAAACAATATCATTATCACCAAAAGAGCTTCCATGTGAAAGATAGAGAAGGAGAAGGGCCATGGAGAGGTGAAGTGACTTCCTGCTCTGTATTAGAATGAAGTCCTTAGGGGACAGCCTGATTTTGAGGACCTTCCTGCCACACCTCAAGGAAGCAGGAGGAAGACTCCCTTTCTGGAACTACATTGCTTTGGCACCTCTCTGCCTGTTGGCATATTTTGAAAGGATGGTGATTACCTTTGCTTAGGAGCATTTATGGTTCTCTTTTCAGATGCTGGCACTTTCTGGCAATAAACTCCCTTAAAATTCTTTAAAATATATATATATGCTTTAACAGACTTTTCTAAAGAACACACATGTAGACATCCTGGAATGGATACTTTTATTATTATTCTGTATTTCTTTGTTGTTTGAAACTTTAAGAAGAATGTATAATTTGTACAACTTTCAAAAAAAGTTTTAAGTTTAAATCAAGAAGAGAAAAAAAGAGATAAGGAAAGAAATTAAAGTCTCAATGTACTAGATCTGACTACATGGTAATAAAAGGACCAATGCATTTCTAATACAGCTAACTCACTATCTGATCATGATGGCATTTTTCTTAATAATCTAGAAATTCTTTTTATTCAACACATATGAACAAATAATTATAACAGTCCCATTGTCTTACTGCAGATCTCCATCTAATGTATACTCTTATACAAAAATCCTGGTGAAAATTCAGTTTCAAATATTTAAAAGCCATATGAATAAAAACTAAATTTCTGTGAAACAACTGCATTTTCCAAATAGCACACCAAGTTTCAGGTCATAAAATAGCAACAGACTTAAATAAAGCCCTATTTAAAAAAAGAAAAAGAAAAAGAAAAAACAATAACTGTAAACAATAAGCCACTTAAAGAAACTTCTACAGAGCACATTTTCAAATCTCTGGGTTAATACTACACTTCAGGGCAATAGGTATATGGAATTGCCTTTTGCTTTTCTCTCTGTTTTTATGTATGTTTGAAAAATTTTATAATAAAAATAAGTTTTTAGAACATGCACCTCACAAGGTTAATTCTTCCTATTAATGCTAGTAGACAGTGGATGATCACTATAATTATACATATTAGTAGTATTTCACTATTGGTATATATTGTACATACAACATATAATCATTAGAGCTTCCATTCCTTGAATGCCGACTGTGTACAAAATGCTTTAAATCATTATGTAACTTAACAACCTTCCTAAGGTTAGTGGTATTAATATACCCATTTGACAAATAAAACAGCAACTCAGAGAAGTTAAGCCACTTGTTAGAGATTACAAAGTTAGTAAATAGAAAATTAGAACTTTAAACTCATGTGTATATGACCCCAAAGTCCATGTTCTTCATTTCTATACTATGTTGCTTCCTGAAAAGGATGGTCTAATTGTTTTTAAAGTGCACTACCATTATTTTGAAACTTACTCTCTTTCACTGATAATCATGGCATAACCTAGAGTCAGTCATTTATCCTCTGTGTTCATCATTTCCCCATTAGTTGTCCCATCTAATAAAATGTGGAAATTTTATTAACTTGAACCAGTTGGACCAAAGCTCAGATGAATTCACAGAATATCTTACTTCAGAGTTTTCAGAAAATTCTGAAATAGATGTTACAAAGGTGATACTAATTCAGATTCTGCCAAAATTACTCTAAATTAATGGGATCTAAATAATGGTGTTTTATCAAAATTGTAAGTACAGAATCACTGTAGAAGAAACTGTGAATTCACGATACTACGAAGGCAAATACTGAATGTAGTTTAAGAACATTATTTTTATTTATTTGTTTAACATTTATTCAATTGAAATTTAAGACACTGCAGGTATAAAGGTTAAAAAGAGTACTCCTTTCCTCTGTAAGATTACAGTCTAATGGGAAGACAGACTTAAAAAGAATTACTCTACTTTGTGGTATGTACAAATTATAATGGTACCAGAGAAGAATTAGTATCAGAAGGCTGCTTTGGCAATCAGAGAAGGCATCATAGGGCAGAAAAAGAGAACTAAGACATGAATAATATCTTGTAGCAGGATGAAAAAAATCTTGCATCATTTACCAGGTCAACATTAACAACATCCAGTGCTTATTAAACATTCAAAACTGTACTTTTGGAAAACAGTTTGGCAATTCCTTAAAAAAAACTAAAACATGGAATTACCATATGACTCAGCAATTCCACTGCTGGGTATATACCCAAAAGAAGTGAAAGTAGGGACTTGAACAGATATTTGTACCCCATGTTCACAGCAGCATTATTCTCAATAGCCAAAAGGAAGAAGCAACGCAATTGTCCATGGGCAGATGAATGAATATACAAAATGTGGCATATACATACAATGGAATATTATTCAGCCATAAAAAGAGGGAAATCTGACACAGGCTATAACATATACAGATTTTGAAGGCATTATACTATGTGAAATATGCCAGTCACAAAAGGACAAATATTGTATGATCCTATTCATATGAGATTCCTAGAGTGCTCAAATTCTTAGAGACAAGAAGTAGAATGGTGGTTGCCAGGTGTTAGAAGGAGGGAGGCATGGGAAGTTATAGTGTTTAATAGGTCCAGTTTCAGTTGAAAAGATAGAAAACTTCTGGAGACAGGTGGTGATGATGGTTATGCAACAACATGAATATACATAGTGCCACAGATCTGTACACTTAAAAATGGTTAAAATGGTAAACTTTATGTTATGTATAATTTACCACAAAAAAAACTCTACATTTTTTCTAAAACACAGAAATTACACTCATTTTTCCTATTTGAGTCATCTTCAGTGTAAAATATTGCTCAGTGGGTAAAAAGGACTGAAATCTCAATTTTGTGTTGATCAATCAGAAAAAGTAATTAATGGACTGACAACTATTTATTGAATACCTTGTGGATTGATGGGCTTCTAATTATTACCTTGCAGTGGAAACATGCTCATGCCAACATGAAAAACTGCCTTTTCTTTCCCAGAAGTTAAAAGTTGCTAAGACCAACTGCTTCTCAGTTATTTGAAATAAAGCAAAGTCAAAATTCATCTCCAAATGAAAAAAAGTGCATTTTTCACTGTTTATGGCTTAAAAACAACTAATAGTGGTGTCTCTTTTGGATTAATTGCAAGGGATAAAAATACGCTCTGGAACGTAATATTTTCAAAAAGTCTGAGGTGACCAAAAACAGTATATGATTAAAAAAAACACTTAACCATAGCTAGTATATTAAAATATTTATGATAACAATCAGAGTTCACTCAGTTCAAACAAGTTCAGCAGGCACAAAGGAAGAACACAAGCAGAACACAAAGGAAGGAATGGGAAAGAACAGGTCTTGAAATTCCAGAACAAAGCAAATCTTTGAGTTATCTGTATAATTCAAGGTTCCAATTAATATAGGTTTTACTGGCTGCCTATTTTTCCTATTCCCAATAGCATAAACAAAATTATTTTTCAATTATATTTCAAGTTGACTCTACTTACTCCTGGTGGAAATATCTGAATAACATTTCCAGCTATGTCTAGGATTCTTAGGTTGAAAAGATCACAAAGTTCCTGTGTCAGGAAACAAAAGAGGGAGAGAGCTTTTTAAAAGTCTAATATGTAGAATCACAAACATTTCTTGTAAGTTTAAACTTGATGAAGTTGACCACCTTTCCTAATTACCTGGTCAATTCTTCAGTATATCTCCCCAGGGAGATCACTAGGTCTGGATCACCAGATTCTTTCAATTCTCCATTTCCTCTGACCACTCCAGGGCAACATACATGGTGACCAAGAACTAGACTATTTGTAGTAAATATCTGTAGGTTCAAATTCACCTCCAACACTTACTATATATCTATAGGCAAATTTCTTAATCTTTGTACTTTAGTTTCTCCATTTGTAACATGGAAATGTTAATGGAAGCCACTATCTTCAATATGGATGCTGAATGCATTAAATAAATTACTAATCAAAAGTGCTTACTAAAGGGCTTAATACAAAGTGAGCACTTAGTAGACATTTCTATCATTAAAACAGAAAGAACCTTTGGGAGACAGAACACAGACGTAATCTTAGAGAGCTATATCTATCAACAATTCCACTGGTATTTATTTCACATCTACCTTTTGTGTGGCATTGTGCTAACACAACCTTTTCCTTATAAGGGAAATCTGTTAGTCTAGCCACATGCCCGATGTGACTGGATGGGCATATACCTTCATATGCATGTGTGCAGACATACACATAATTTATAATGTACCAGAAAATGATTCATAATATGTTTAGTAACAAAACAAATGAGTATTTTCTGTAATGTCTTATCATTTATAATTCAGACCAAAAAGAACAATGATAGACTGAAACGTATTAAATGTACAAGGACATAAATGATTATAGGCATTCTTTACATGATAATTCAGGACAGGACTTACTAGCATTCAAATTTTTTAAAGTCTAAATGCCTTGGGTTTATAAAATTGTGGTAAGACTATTGATTTGAAATACAGACTTTTAAGTTAGACAGACATGGATCTGAGCTCTTTTTCTGACTTTTGCAAACTATGTTCAAGTCACATAACCTCTTTGATCTTTATTCTAAAATGGGCATAATAAGAGATACATTATAAAGTTGCTATGAACACTAAGTAATGTAATGCTTCATGATGATCCTATTGCTGCTGTTATTGCTTTTCCCTCAAATGAGGGAGACATGCTTTTAATAGGTTTAATCTGTAATTCCAAGACATTTTCTTACTTGTTTATAGTAAGTCAAATTTTTAAGGAATATAAAAATAAAAATTTTGAAATATACTTATTTATAGCCTATACCTTGGTATATTTTTACATATCACATTACAGGGTGCACAGAACTTTTAAAGGGAATATATTCTTTTTTAAAAAAATTATTCATTTATTATTTATTTGGCTGCATCGGGTCTTAGTTGCAGCGCACGCTCTTCATTGCAGCACACGGGC
This sequence comes from Stenella coeruleoalba, assembly GCF_951394435.1. Lineage (NCBI taxonomy): Eukaryota > Metazoa > Chordata > Mammalia > Artiodactyla > Delphinidae > Stenella > Stenella coeruleoalba. Next base: position 44,338,304 of record NC_137163.1, read on the forward strand.
TTCTCTCTAGTTGTGGCGCACAGTCTCCAGAGCACACGGGCTCAGTAGTTGCAGTAGGCGGGCTCTCTAGTTGTGACGCGTGGGCTCAGTAGTTGCAGCACACAGGCTTAATTGCCCCACAACATGTGGGATCTTAGTTCCCCGACCAGGGATCAAACCCGCATCCCCTGCATTGTAAGGTGAATTCTTAACCACTGGACCACCAGAGAAGTCCCAAGGGAATATCTTCTTGAGAGAAAAGTGAAACAGTAGGAATTAATCTGCTTTTTTTATTCCTCAAGTTACTGTATGACATGCATTTCCTCCTATCAAATTAATTCTAATTTGCATAAGTAAGGAAGGTAAACCCATTGACAGGTTCTTAACAGGAACCGGTACTCTTAAACTGGGAAATTTGAGGAGAGTTTAATAAAGCCACTATTTATAAAAGTTTGACAGGGTTCAGGGAAATCAACGAGGTTCCCTAAACCAAGAAAGGTAGTTCCCTAAAACCACAAGGTTCCCAAAAGCTAGCAACAGCAGGGAGTTCTTTAATACCACAAGCCTAAAGAGTCAAGGGAATGTAATAATGTCCATTGAGATTCACCTGACATTTGCTATGACCCTCCAGAAAAGCATGCAGGCAACTCACAGCACCCTATTAGAGAGAACACCAGGGGAAAACTATATGGTACTCAATATCCCCCTGCCCTTTCACCTCCTGCTACTGCCCCTCATTGGCCATATCCTAGAGGAAGCCTGAGGACAAAGGAGCTCATTGATGCCCATACGGGTCAGTCTCCCAGGCACAGAGCAGGTTGGAAAAGGATGGAGAGTGGATGTAAAGAAAAAATGGAAGATATCTAGCACATACTTGAAAACCTAAAAGTACTAATATTTTGTGCTGTATATAGAGTTGCCAGATAAAATACAGGACACTCACTTAAATTTAAATTTCAGACAAAAAAATAAGATTTTTAACACATATAAGTATGTCCCATGCAATATTTGGAACATACTTATACTAAAAGAAATTCTTCATCGGTAATCTGAAATTCAGATTTAAGCATTCTGTATTTTTATTTACTAAATCTGGCATCCCTAGCTTTGTGAAAAAATCCAAGTTATAACCTTCCTTTGTCATAGGGATTTGGGAACTGATTATACCTAATCAGAGGGAAAGCAAATGACCTCTTGTACTCAGATGCCCAAATCTATTCTACAACTGCTCCTTATCATGGTGTAATGAGTTCTTCACCAACAAAAGAAAATTTGGTTCCATCTTTTGCTTACCTCTGGCAAAGATTCAATGTTGTTCCTGACCAGAAGAAGCTTCTGGAGCTTCTTCAAGAAATTAATCTCTTTGGGTATACAAATGAGCTGATTGTAGTTAAGTTGAAGTTCAGAAAGATTCTTAAGGAAACAAAGTTCTCTAGGAATGCTGGCTAGCTGGTTATGATTTATACTCAGATATGTAAGGCTTTTTAATCTAAAAAATAAACAAAGTGTATGAATGAAATTCACAAGAATAAGAAAGTCCATTGTACAGACCCCACTTATCAGAGCCATGTATCAATTCATATTTTTTGTAGCTCACCTGAGCTTTTCTTCAGTCAAGTGTTCACAACTACTATGAATCATTTGAGCATAAAAAAACTTTGTTGTAATTTAACTTTTAAAGATTTTTATAATCAGATGGTTTATGTTAAAAGTTAAAATTTTATCTAATCAAAACTTATATTTAAGAAAAAAAATTCTATCTTTATTCTTTGTACATATACAGTAGCTATACTGAAGAGGAAGCCAGAGGACAAAGGAGAACATATACACACACATGGATATAGACAGGTATAGATTTAGATATAGATTATACATCCTGTACCACTGAGTTGCTGCGGAAGATGCAAAGACAGATCAGCCACAAATTCTGCCTTTATGTATATCATTGTCTAGAAGGAGATATTAGATAGAGCCATAAAATGAGGATAGAAAATGCCAACAAACAAGGAGAAAAGGGTTAAGATTTGAGTCTGTAATTGCAGATATAGTACCTGAGGTCCCTCAGAAGCATTTCGGAAGAAACAACATTTTGAACTTGGCCTTGAATAATAGAACCTGTAAAATTAGGGCAACAGGAAGGCATAACAAACTGAGAAAATATTAGTGTTTTGAATAAAGAAGCAGGAACAAATTAGCACTATTGAGCACCAACTATGTACTTGTGCATTAAATTTAATCTACAGCACAACCCTAAGGCTTGAGTTATCACCCTTAATCCAGAAATGAGGAAAATAAAGGATCAGAGGCAGTGAATAACTTGCCCAACTTAAACATCAGAAAACCATGTCAAGATTCAAATGCAGATGTGTCTTCTTGCAAAGCTAAGAATGAAGATTTATAATGCTCTTAAGCTGTTGAAGTTAAATTAGTAACATAATGAGGTGACATTTCTAGACAGTTTAAAATGGGGGACTGTTGCTTACAACAATAGTCAGTGCTAGTAAAAGAGATTTGGGGGAAGATTCTATGAATTCTATCGTGGAAGCGATGTGAATACATGAGACTGACAGAAAGAATAACAACTACAAAAGAGCAGAAGGAGATAGAGAGGAAGCAGATGGAAAGATTCTTGAGAAATATGAACATCTGACAAACAAATGAAAACCAAAGGCACCCAGAGAAGGCATGAGCAGAAAAGTAGATGAACCTGGTTAACAAGGAATTTCTAAAGGTATGAGAGGAGAGTATTTCAAAATTAAAAAGATAGTCAAAATGTTAAAGAGAGGTACTGCAAAAAAAAACAAACAAACAAACCTACTAGAACTAAAAGAAGGGTCACAGACTACAAAGTCACTATTAAAAAAATCTACTTTATGTCTATATTGTAGCCACAAACAACTGAAAATAAAAGTTTTCAAAATTCTATTTACAATAACATAAAAAAGCACTTAAAATAGTTAAGGATACATTTAACAAAAGACAATATTGTACTTTGTTCTCCAAACAGAGCTAAGCTTACTAAATTGTGAAATCATAACATGTTATAGCTCCAAGAATTTCAAAGTTCATTTCCTCACAATTCTTCCTTTAGAGATGAGAAAACCAAGGTCCAAGACAGTTAAATTACTTGGCCAAGGTCATGAGGCTAGTTGCACAAAGTTATGACCTGAACCTAGTTCACCAGATCTTCCAAGGTGTCCTTTTTTCATTACATGACCAACACATAAATCAGTTGATAAGCTGAATGAGTGAAAAAGTAAGCAGACAACTATTGGCATTTTCATTACCATAAATATTCCTCTTCTTCATAAATTAGATAGCTTCAAATTTTTTTCTAGTTGCTCTGATTTAAAACATTACTTTTTCTGTAAAAATCTATCTGGAGAAAAATACATTAGCTAGAGGTATAGACAAGTAAATTGGAATAGACTTTAGGTGTTGCAGAAAGCCCTTTGTTGAGAACTATTAATAGTTTTGTATCCTTTAAAAATCTGGATGTTCTTATGTTGTAATACATCTGTTTCTGTTTGACAGGCAATAAAGAGAGTCTCCAAAGTAAACCTGAGTAGGGTTCTGTCTCCATCTGTCAGAAGAAAAGCCCAAGAGGGTGTTTTGCCTGCAGAAGGACAAGGCCCTCAGCTGGCTCCAGAAAGTCACTGTAACAGCAGCCCATCTGTGCAAATGTGCAGGATAAGGAAAAATAGCATTTTGTTTTTGTTAATGATAATAAAATGTGTTTTTTTATGAAAATGACATGTTGGTTTTAAAGTCTTTGCTTTCGTATTACCTTTTCCATCAAGCTGAAAATGTTTTACAGTAAAGTTTAATGTCCCCAATTCTGTAACAGAGCAAGCTCCAAGAACCCCCCAGTTAGGAAATCAATAACACAATCAACTTTAGAACTTTGTTTCAAACCCTCACTTTTATACTTAGACTACCAAGTCATGCTGTTTCTCATTTCTCTGAAGTGTTTAAAGAATCGTCTGCTTAAAATCAGTAGCTTGCCTCAGTCCTTCAGGTGCCTCTTTCCTATGTATAAATCCCACAAGGACTAGAGGCTAAGCATACCATGTTAAAATGACCAGGATGGGGAGAAATGGCAGTTTGGGGGTGGGGGCATGGTGGGGAGTAGTGGTAACCAGCTCTCACTAGAAACAAAATTACCTGCTGATTTCTTGAGGAATCCATGTAAGCTGATTGTTGTTCAGATTAAGCAGGATCAAATTTTGTAAGCCATCTGTTAGAAAACAATTTTAGTCACTTTAGATATCCATTAGAAAATAATTTTTAGTCACTTTTCTGTACACCTTTGTTTTCCTTCTGGTTTCTTGCCTTGGCCAAGGCTCTTTGGGTTGCTGGTAACTGATACCCTCTCAGATTAGCTTAATCAAAAAGGCATAATTTATCCCAGTTAGAAAGCTAAGTCTTGGCACCTGAGGATAGAGGGCCAAACTCACCACAAACTGGAACCAGAAACTATTATAAAAGGCACTGGAACCCAGGGTTTTAGTTTTGTTTTTGAAACTCAGAACCGTAGTCCCACAAATGTTTGTGAAATGCATGAATGACGACCAAAGGGTCTTCCTGACAAGCCGAACTCATCCACCAAACAGGAAAACCGCATGGGAAACCAGCCCAATGCACCACGGCCCACAACTCCCTGGCGAAGAGGGTGAAGTGGACGTAGAGTGTGTTCAACTCTATTCCAGAGCCAGAGTCTCCTTGAAGTGGAAGAAGTAGATGGGCGCTGGTGCGTGAAACAGCTACTTGCTGATCTTCACCGGAGACTGGAAGGAGCTGGGGAATTCTCTTGCTGTATTTAGTGGGGAGCAGGTCCTCTTGGGTCACCAGCTTCTGCAGGGAGCTCAAGACAAAGTCGACGTACTAGGGGACTATGCACTTGAGTTTCATTTTTTGTGGAAAAATATTTCTGCAAGATACATGAGCTAATATTTTAAAGTACTTTAAAGAGATAGTACCAGAATCTACCTGTGCTCTTTCCTATATACCTCTAACCGAGGGCCCATGAAATAATACCCTTACTAAATGCTGCTCAATGATAACAATGATAATATATAGCACCCATGCCTCAAAAGTTCACAGAACTTTATAAATTCTATTATATAGTTCTAATTTTACTATTGGGGACACAAAGTAGTAAAATGCCTTACATGAGTTAATGAACCTATAAAAATTATCTGGATCTCTGTCATGTGTTCTGTCCTTAAGCATACTCTACCCATATTAAATAGGAAAAATGTCATATTAAATGGAGAAATTATTAGTTTAAGGGAAACACAAAGAAAAAAATAAAAAATGCCATTTATTGAATCTCATATCTTTTCTTTAAAATTCTCCCCAAGTTGATTTATGCTTAACATCCTGAGCAAAGATTGTGACTTAGTGTTTGAGACAGTGTAAAAAGTGTAAAGAACAAGGAGAGCTGTGCAGAGCTTTTCTTGATTTGATTTTCAACTAGTTTTCTCTCTGGGCCAGAGAAAGGGTGCCCAGATTTGAGAGTCTAAATGTACACTGATTCTGAAAAGGGGAAAATTTACTAACACTAATGCTTATTTATTTTCTTAGATCTATATGTAAAGAAATATATAATATGGTAGTCGGGAAAAAAGTTGTTCCCCAAATTCCCTAATTTCAAGTGTAAATATCTCCAACCAAAAAAGATTAAAACATGAAATTCCTTTTTCCCTTTACTTTCAAATTGTTCAATATAAGGAAATTAAGTTTGACACTATAATTATGCTCGTCTTTGACTCACCACATACTCCAGATGCAAATCTATGAATCTTATTTCCAAATAAATGGAGCTTCTTCAAGGATGTAAGGTATTTCATCTCTTCTGGAACTTCTTCCAAAAGGTTGTTTCCCAGATTTAGTGCTGTCAACTGCAAACATATAGAGATTTAATGAACTCGTACATTATCCACTTTACCTGAGAAAAAAGAAATAATTAAGCCCCTTCGTTGAGATACATACAACCTAAAAAAATCAAATAATCTTAATTATTTCACATGTACCTAAGATTATCTATATAAATAAAGGTCATTTGAGTTCATGTTCAAACAGTTTATGTTAATTTAAGCACAATTTAATTCTCAATTAAAGTACTTAACTTCATTAAAATTGTATTACAAACCATTTCACGGGTTCTCAAAAACACAATTAATGATCCATTCATAAGTCACTTGAGCAACTCAGGAGTATCCTAACATTAAAAATTCAGCAAAGGGGCTAATTTCCTGAAATCAGAAATTAGCTGAAGATCTGAGGTCCTTCTGTCATACTAATCCCAAATGAGCTTTTTCACTTAGGCCAATAAGATTTCTATAATACATGGATGGGGTGGGGTGGGAGGGTGGCCTTTAACATCACTCTGTGATCACAAAGTTCATAAGAGAAACTATTGACATGATATGGTAGGGTAGGGAAGATCTGCCCTATGTACCTACTAACATCAGATTGGTCAGACATAGGAAGGATACATGAAAGGAGTTAGAAAGATCCTCTAGATCCTCTAATCCAGGGGTTCCCAACACACTCCTATTTTAAGGAGGAAGATTCGAGTCAAATCCCAAAGGAAGGTTAAGTAAAATAAAAGCATACAAGTAACCACTGGACTTAGCAACATGAAAGTTATTGGTGACCTTGATAACAGGGGTGAAGTGCTGAGGAGGAAACTGAAGTATGCTGTGGAGAAAATGTGAGAAAGTGAAGACAATGACTAAAATACAATTCTTAAAGAACTTTCGTTATGAAGGGACACTAGAAAATTAGGAGGGAGCTGGAGGGTTTGTATTTTGTTTAAAATAAAATATAGTACAGCTTATTTATATGCTGATGAAAATAATCTTATAGATAGTGAGAAACTAATGATATAAGGACAGGGATAATTGCAGAATCAAAATCCTTTAGTAGACGAGCAAGGATAGGATCCAAAATACAAATGGGTGATAGCCTTGGATAAGAGCAGGGACTTCCCCCTGAATTTGTTCGATTCTTCCTTAACCATTTCCCTCGGGACATAATTTCCAGACCCTTTACCATCCTGGTTACACTCTAATTTTTCTAAGTACTCCTTTCTAGAAACATGGTACCTAGAGTGAGACAGGAAATGTGATCTCATAGCATAGATCTGTTGGGACCATGGAATCTGCCTCAGGCAGATGACTACACTTCTGTTGCAGCCTAACATGGCTACAACATGCACTCTTTCAGAAATGGGGCACATGGTTGGTGCATAATTAATTTTGTCTGTGGCCAAGAAAAAACTACTCTCAAGGAGATAACTCGCATCCTGAACTTGTGCAATTGAATGCTTTTCTTAACTTAAATGTAGGAATTTACAGTTATCCCTGTAAAAATGTCATCTTGTTGGTTTTGGCTCAAGAGACATAAGTGGATGTGATGCTGTCACTCTAAATTCAGAATCTGAACTAGACAATGTCAGTGGACAAATGAGATCTGTTTTTCCCCTCCCCACTTTGGTTAATGCACTCATCTTTCTCATAATCATATAGTAGCCAAACTTTGGAATCACCTAGAACTTCTCTCTCGCCACCTAAATTCAATCAGTAACCAAGTCCTATTCTCAAAATGCCTCTTAGATGCAACTTTTTCAACTCTCATTGCAATTACCCTAACACTAATCCTCATTACTGCCTGCCTATGGCATTACCTAACTTAAGAATGTAAAGAACGGGCTATTTTATCATTTAAACTCCTTTTACCTGTCCTACTGGATTATATATAAAGAGTTGCCCAAATAATCAGTCCATGAGGAATTTCCCTACTTAGTATGTCCTAAATGTTTCTTGTCTCCCTGTGGCCTTTTCCACATCTTTGTATGCTTGTCCCAAATAGTGTCTGTGTATCCCAACTCGTCCTAAATTTGATTTGATTTATTTAATTGCATTGGCCTACTCATACCTCTAAGTTATAACCTGTCTGTAGCCTGCCTTGAAATGGACGTGTGTGTTTCCTCTTACATTTTGGATATGAGGTAAGCATGTCAGTGTCCATTGATGCCTTTGGGTTATAGACTCTAGATTTAATGTGTAGCAATCTTTGGATAAAGAGAGAAGAGGATAAGAAGTTTGAGAAGAAAAAGTACTGATTAACTTATTAATACTAATGACTAACATTTAAATAGAATTTAATATATGCCAAATACTGTGCCATGCAACCTTGTACATTGCCTCAGGTGGACTTCAAGTTACCCTTAATTTACAGAAGAGGGATCTGAGGTACAGGCTGTGATTTATGGTGAAATAACATAGCTTCACTCAATGGCCTATACTCTTAATTTCTACATTACACTATTTACTTTAAACTGTTTTTAAAAAGAATTTATTTTTGCTCAGAATGATCATATATATGGACATAATATATACATTCATTCATACATACATACACCCATTACACACACACAATAGAATTGTATGCAATATATGGATTTCTCATTTTAAATATTCTTGTTCTGTGGGTTACACCATTTAGTCAGTATTTTGCAGTAGGCAAAAGCACAGGCTTTGGAGACCATCTGCTATGCAATATACTCACTATGGGATCCCAAGAAAGTCATTCAAATTCCTGTCTCCCTTTCTTTTCTTTAAAATGGAGATACTAGCATCAACTTCTCAGGGCTGCCTTAAGGATTAGAGACAATATAATGAAGTACCTGGCAAATAGTGGATATTATGAAACACTAACTATAATCTTTTAGACTCAGGAGAAGACCATGGAACAAGATGTTAGACATACATGATGCTAGGAATGCTTCATATAGTATATATGTTGACACTTTGACTCAGTCTTCAATTTTTAAACCTGTTTTCTTAATGATTTCTAACTCCTTTTTTCAAAGATTTCTAAATTCACAGCCACTTATGAATGATATTTTCAGGAAAGAGAAAATTATCTCTGTTATTCTGTTGGCCACAGGAATAATGACTTTCTGTTAATCAGTTAATTTTGCTGGAATTTTTTTTTATTATTTCTACAGTGATAATGTGGTCAGGATTCTCTTTCCATTAAACTATCACTATACCTTGGTTCTCCAAATATTATAATGGATTTCTGTGTTTAATGCTCCCCCTTGGAATATATCACCTTCTCCAGGAAGCCATCTTCCTTTTGTAGTTGCATAACACTGTGTACTTTCTATGGCCAATTATTATCTTCTGCTGTGTATTACAGTGACTCATGTATATATCTTACCTTTACTATAAAGTTGGAAATTTTGCAATGATAGGGTATCTGTAATTCATCCAGCATTCAAAAAACAGTGTCTGGAATACAATAGCTGTTCAATAAATGTTAGTTGAATGCTGTCTGCTTAGATCATTTCTTTAATAAGCTAATGGTTCAAACTGTGAAGATACTCATTATGGCTCCACACCATTTGTCTTTTTTCAAAATCAAGTATCTATTGAGCTCAGTCAGTGCCAATCTACCCAGCTGGATTCACTTCCTTCTAATGGGCTGCATGCCTTCTTTATTCTAACCATCTGCTCATTCTCAATAACCCCTATAATCAATTCAATGTGATACCTATCATATGTATGCCTAGAAATTGGACCAGGTAACCTAACATTTAATTATGCTGTGCTTGTAGCTATTAATTATCACTAGAAAACTCTATGCTATTTATTATATCTTTCAATTACTTTTTTGACTTTTAAAATGATTTCCATGACTAACTTGGATAAATTTTTTTTTTTATGTAAAAAAATACCAGCTCAAATGTCCATTTTTATCGGGAAGTCTTTCTAAACTAAACTATGGCTTGGTGATACCATTTTGGAACAAACTGTTAAATCATTCACCTGTAACATGTACAAATATGTTTGAGCTGGTATTTGAAATATTAATCCTTAAATTCCTTAAAAGACAGGGAATATTTCCATTCACTGTACCTAAATAGTACATAACATAGTGTCACATGCTGTAAGCTACTTAATAAAATAATTGAATCAAATTAATAAAAGAAAAATAAGACATTTACATTTTTTAATTAGTTATGTATATGGGCAAGGTATGTGGGACAGGGCAGCATTAAGGCTCATTCTACTAATTCTTTTTTTTTTAATGGACAATTTTTTAAAAATTTTTATTGGAGTTTAGTTGATTTACAGTGTTGTGTTAGTTGCATGTGTACAGCAAAGTGAATGTTATACATATACATACATACACTCTTCTTTAGATTCTTTTCCCATATAGGCCATTACAGAGTATTGAGTAGAGTTCCCTGTGCTATACAGCAGGTCCTTATTAGTTATCTATTTTATATATAGTAGCGTGTATATGTCAATCCTAATCTCCCAATTTATCCCTCCCCCCCTCCACCCTAGCAATCATAGTTTGTTTTCTACATGCTTATTCTCGGGTAATTTCAAAACTATTATTATTTAATTTTTCAGGAACTTTGTGTGTGTGTGTGCAGTACGCGGGCCTCTCACTGTTGTGGCCCCTCCCGTTGTGGAGCACAGGCTCCGGACGCGCAGGCTCAGCGGCCATGGCTCACGGGCCTAGCCGCTCCGCAGCATGTGGGATCTTCCCGGACCGGGGCACGAACCCGTGTCCCCTGCATCGGCAGGGGGACTCTCAACCACTGCACCACCAAGGAAGACCCTCTGCCCATTTTTTGATAGGGTTATTTGTTTCTTTAATATTGAGCTGCATGAGCTGTTTATATATTTTGGAGATTAATCTTTTGTCCATTGATTCGTTTGCAAATATTTTCTCCCATTCTGAGGGTAAAAAATCACCAATTTTGATAAGTTTTTTTTTTTTAATGCACGCTGATATTACAGCTGTCACAATACAGTCTAACAAAGTTGTCTTGAATGAAGTTAAAGACAACTAAGTGCTACTAGAGTCATCTTACAGAAACAAAAATGAAAGAGCTGTTTGGCCAACCCAATACATCAAGTCAGATTTCTCAAAACAATTATAGTTTCATTGGAAATAGTTTCAAGGTCCATCTAATCTCTAGAGAATCCCTGTGACCCCTAAGACCTGTTCCCTTAGAACCCAAAATTAATCCCAGTGTCATGAAATTGGCACGTCCTACTCAACAGTATTACAAGGAATCTCTGGCATTCACAGCAGAAGCATTAACAAGGCATTACCTTTTAGCATCCTGTCAGAAGCTTCTAAAGGAAAGACTAAAGAAGCAAGGATAAGAGTTTCAAATCTTGGAAAAGGGGAATTGCAACACAAAACTCATTCAAGTAAAATGTAAAACTTTCAAGTGTTTGGAAAAACTAAGCATTTGGATGTTTGAGTTGGGGTAGAGGCTAAAATTTTCTGAGTAACCAACATGGTTAAGACACTATACATGAGATAAATCAAGGGAGGCACAGAGAGATTATGTGCTCAGTTGGCAAGTCAGAGAAGAGGGTTGGGGCTCTTCTAGACATCTGACAGCTAGAGGAAGAAGCAGAAGTTCCAGTAGGGGTTCAAGAGGCTTAATGCAGGCTTGGGCATAAAAGCAGAGGCAAAGGAGGAATGAAAGTAGTGTAGAGAGAAGGAATTCACTAGGTGTCTGTGTGCCAGGACAGGATACAATAAACAAGTATAAGAAGGCCCTGTTTTTATAGCAAAGCCAGGCTTAGAAAACAGGAGGCGTTACCTACTTGATGGAGGAAGAGCGCATTTCCAGTGGATGGGACAGGGAAAGGACAGGCTTGATGCTGACAAACAGTACAAACAATGTCAGATCCTTTCTCTCTGCCAGACTTAGTGAGACCCAGAATGCCCAAGGAGGAAGAGATTGGGAAAGTTGTTGCATATGCTTTTCCTCTTGTGTTCCTCTGCATAACTCCCATCCTTCAGATCTTATCTCAATTGCACTTCTCAGGTCTACCTTCCCTGATTTCTCTGACTACAACTCCTCATAACACAATATAATTCTTCTTCATGACACTTTTCACAATTATAATTTTACATGTATTTGTATATTTGATTACCTTTTTCCACTAAACCTGAGAGTTGGGACACATGATGTTTTCATTCCTTTTTGTATTATCAGCATCTAGCAGAGTGCTAGTCTACTACTAGCAGGTACAATAACTATTTGTTAAACATAGAAAAGAAGGAAGGCATGAAGGGAGGGAGGGAAGGAGGAAGGGAGGGGCGTGATTGGGTTAGGGGGTCATCCAAAAGGACAGTAAAAGTATGAAAAGGAGAGACTAGGGATGCAATAACAATTTACAGACTACCCAACTCTGCTTAGAGTTGCCTTTATTTACTGTCAATTGTTTATGGTCAAATAAAAAGCTATGGCAGACCACATCTTTGTCCTGGGCAGCTACACGTGTGAACCACTTAAGGTGAACATTGCTGTACTACCATTGGACTTTATGATGCATGTCAACAATGCTGTACACAATTAGAGATAATGGCTATTTGTTTCTTTGGAGATTTTAAACCTATCATGATAGCTCTGTGTTTGACTAAGTTGGACTTTGAAAATGGCTTACATCCCATTTCACTCAAACTGACATTCGATGGTTTACTAAGTGCCAGGCACTAGGAACAAGACAAAGGTCTCCACCCTCAAGAGTTATAATAAAGTGCATCTTTGAAAATTGTTGATATACCAGCACTTCATTAGTCCTAGGCCAAATGCATTCACCATAAATTATAGGACATTAATCCATTTTTATCATGTCATTAGAAGTGAGTGAAAATTTCCAGTTTCATTAGTCAAATTAGCAAAGAAAAAAAGAATAGAATCTGTATTCTCTAAAGAATCTCCTTCCATTTTATCATTGTTGCTAGTTAGACCACCATAGCAACTCTAATTTATTTCAAAGTTTCATGTTGCTAGTTAGACCACAATAGCAACTCTAATTTATTTCAAAGTTTCAGTGTCAGGCATTGAGCTTACATATATTAACATTTAATTTAATTCCCAAATGAAGACAAAGACCTTACTTTTTTTTCACATCTGTGTCCTCAGGACCACCATAAACACAAGAAGATGAATGGTAAATATTTGTCAAAAGAATGGATATCTAAACAAATGAAGAGTGGGAACAATTCATGTATTGTTCAAACCTGCCACCTTTAGGCAATCCAATTTTTGTTTTTAGGAACTATAAATTGAACAACACACCCTGGTGAATTTCACACAAAGTGTATAGAATAATAAGACAATACAGCTGAAAACAACCTCAAAAGAGACCTCAGGGCTTCCCTGGTGGTGCAGTGGTTAAGAGTCCGCCTGCCGATGCAGGGGACACGGGTTCGTGCCCCAGTCCGGGAAGATCCCACATGCCGCGGAGCGGCTAGGCCCGTGAGCCACCGCCGCTGAGCCTGCGCGTCCGGAGCCTGTGCTCCGCAACGAGAGGGGCCACAACAGTGAGAGGCCCACGTACCGCAAAAAAAAAAAAAAAAAAAAAAAAAAAGAGAGAGACCTCATTTTATACATGTATTCACCGGTTGACCTTGGCAAATGACTTAACCTTTCTGAATCATAAATTTTATTAACCATATGAGAGTGATAATTATAACTTCCTTGAAAATGAACAAAGAGTTTCCTAGCATTGTGCCTGGCTCTCAGTGTATGGTGGATGCCGTTATTCCATTTGATACCATTTTGTGAGTGCAAAAATTTTCTAAGTATTACTTTTGTTTTAGGAAGTTAAATATCAAGACTATTTTAATGCTGTGCATTCTGTGGCAAATATAACCCAAAAAATCAGTATATTGGGGCAAACTGGACTTCCTATAATGATAAAAGAAAGACTAACCCAAAAGTCAAGCAGAGTATAGACCCAAAAGAAAAAAAAAAAAAGATAGGGGGAGTTTCAATCATTATTGAAAGCACAACCTGTAGCACCACAAGAAAGAATTCAAACTAACTTTTAAAAAACACATTCGGGGATTTTATAGAAAATTGTTAGAGTAAGAATCATGATCATCTTTGAACTATGACATAAGTATCATCAAGATATGAAGACCACAAGGATACTTGGCAGCATTTCAGCTGAATGCCGCAATGCACCCTGCCTGCTTTATCTGCTATATTTTTCTCCTTAGCACTAATACTACCTCCCACCTGTTTTGCATGTTTCTTTCTTGCATCTCTTCTGACTAGAACATAGCTCCATGAAGGCAGGTATTTTCATCTGGTTTTTTTTTAATTGCCAAATTACCTGAGACATAGATGGTGCTCAGTGTGGCTTTGAATAAATGAAGGCAGAAATTGAGACCCAGTGAGATTAAATATCTTATGTTTAGTTGGTGAGTGGCTGAAAAGGTTGAAGTATCAGGACTTGCAGACACTCTTCCAGGGCTCTTTGCAGCTCTCTAAGCTCTCTCTTTTCTGAGAGTTTTGTCTTCCCTTTCTATTAGCAGCTGGGAGAATGAGCAGTATTTCTGAACTGTGTAAATAATCTCTATCCATCTTTTGAGGGTTTCTAGCACATTTTATTCAAGCTGCTTCTAGAACTCCCATTATAAAGGGAAAACAGATTTTCTTCAAAACTCCACAACATTGGAAACTCTACATGAAAAAAATAGCTAGTTCATAGCAGTGAAACAATAATGCCATTAGCCTGAGTCTGACTTGTAAAGCACTTTAAAGATAGACCACAAGAAGCCTAGTTTCTAATCAGTTGAATTCTTCTTTAAAAGTAAAATGTGACTTCTTCTTTCAAAGTAAGGGCTGAGCTGAGCCAACACCCTGTTTAAGGAAATTGAATTGGGAAGTCAAAATTTAGGATCTCTCCTAAATAGTCAAAGGATGAGGAGGAGAGTAATGCGGGAGCCACAAGAAGACAAAGTGATAATGATCAGACTCTTCGGCTTTTTTTCCTGAGGGAGTATAATTTACAATCTGTAACTTTTTTACTAAACAACTATTAAACAGGAGAGAAGGATGCACATGTTTTCAGATATGCAAGAGTTCAAAAAATTTAATTACCACATACCTAGACTAGGGTGCTATCTGGAGAGTTATTTCTACAAAATAAGTGAGTAAACCAAAAAAGAGGGAAAACATGGTTCTAGGTAACAATGGGTCCAAGTCAGGAGCCGCAAAGGGATATCCGGGCTGACAGTATTCAGCAAACCTAGATAGTAAGCAGCTTAAATTGGGGCAGGAGGACAGAGGCTCCTGGAAGGAAGTTACTCAAGGAAAAAGCACATTTGATAGGGTATGTAATATGATCACATTTAAAATAAAATGAGGCCATGATAAAGGCAAAGGCACAAGAATAAGTGAAAGACAATTAGAAACCCCAAGGAAACAAAAATGGTATATGAGGAAGAAAATATAATCATAGTATATTAATTGGTTCCATATAAATGAGATTTACTTATTAACAGTATATGTTTTAGAATTTTAGAATTCTCCATGAGACAAAGATTTAATCATGGTGATAACTGAATAGATTATAAATACTATACATCTCATAAAAGTAAGAAGTTTATAATTTGTGAAGAGGAGGAGGGAAGGAGAGCTGAAACTGGATTACAGATGCCAACATTGCCATCTTACCAAGTGGGGAATAAAAAGAGATTGTAGTTGATGAAGAAAGAAACAAAGGTTGGGAGATTGGGATTGACACATACACACTACTATATGTAAAACAGATAACTAATAAAAACCTACAGTATAGCACAGGGAACTCTACTTGATACTCTGTAATTACCTAGATGGGAAAAGAATATAAAATAGAGTGGGTATATGTATATGTATAATTGATTAACTTTGCTGTCAGCAGAAAATAATACAACATTGCAAATCAACTATACTCCAGTAAAAATTAACTTAAAAAAAGAAACAAAGGTGTAATAATATTAAATATAAAAGATAACTATGGAGAAACTAAACATATTAATATAAATATATTTGGAAGATGAAGGAGTGTGATATCTAAAATGGACAAATCAAGAAAACAAAAAAATTAAAAGTGGTTATAAATAGAGGTCAAAATTGTGGGTGAGAGGGAGTGGAACAGAAGAGAGTTACTTTTTATTATAAACCTTTTATATTATTTGATTTTCTTAAAACAATGCACTGTTACTTTAATGGAAAAAAATTCAAGCAGAGGTGGAGAATTGGCTCTTGGTTCAGTCAAATTTTAAATTCCTTTGCAAAGAAACTCCTCTGTCTCATTAGAAAAGTCCATATCCCAAGGATATCCACTCTCACCACTATTATTCAACATAGTTTTGGAAGTCCTAGCCATGGAAATCAGAAAAGAAATAGAAATAAAAGGAATACAAATTGGAAAAGAAGAAGTAAAACTGTCACTGTTTGCAGATGACATGATACTATACACAGCGAATCCTAAAGATGTCATCAGAAAACTACTAGAGTTAATCAATGAATTTGGTAAAGTTTCAGGATACAAAATTAATGCACAGAAATCTCTGGCATTCCTATACACTGAAAAAGAAAGATCAGAAAAAGAAATTAAGGAAAAAATCCCATTCACCACTGCAGCAAAAAGAATAAAATACCTAGGAATAAACCTACCTAAGGAGGTAAAAAATCTGTACTCAGAAAACTATAAGACACTGATGAAAGAAATCAAAGATGACACAAACAGATGGAGAGATATACCATGTTCTTAGATTGGAAGAATCAATATTGTGAAAATGACTATTCTACCCAAAGCAATCTACAGTTTCAGTGCAATCCCTATCAAATTACCAATGGCATTTTTTACAGAACTAGAACAAAAAATCTTAAAATTTGTATGGAGACACAAAAGACTCCAAATAGCTAAAGCAATCTTGAGGGAACAAAATGGAGCTGGAAGAATCAGGCTCCCTGACTTCAGACTATACTGCAAAGCTACAGTAATCAAGACAATATGGTACCAGTACACAAACAGAAATATAGATCAATGGAACAGGATAGAAAGTCCAGAGATAAACCCATGCACCTATGGTCAACTAATCTATGACAAAGCAGGCAAGCATATACAATGGAGAAAGGACAGTCTCTTCAATAAGTGGTTCTGGGAAAACTGGACAGCTACATGTGAAAGAATGAAATTAGAACACTCCCTAACACCATACACAAAAATAAACTCAAAATGAATTAAAGACCTAAATGTAAGACCGGACACTATAAAATTCTTAGAAGAAAACATAGGAAGAACAGTCTTTGACATAAATCATGCAAGATCTTTTTTGACCCACCTCCTAGGGTAATGGAAATAAAAACAAAAATAAACAAATGGGGCTTAATAAAACTTAAAAGCTTTTGCACAGCAAAGAAAACCATAAGCAAGATGAAAATACAACCTTCAGAATGGGAGAAAATATTTGCAAATGAATCAACAAAGGATTAATCTCCAAAATATATAAACAGCTCATGCTGCTCAATATTAAAAAAACAAACAACCCAATCAAAAAATGGGCAGAAGACCTAAATAGACATTTCTCCAAAGAAGACATATAGATGGCCAAGAGGCATATGAAAAGCTGCTCAACATCACTAATATTTAGAGAAATGCAAATCAAAACTACAATGAGGTACCACCTCGCACAGGTCAGAATGGCCATCACCAAAAAATCTAGAAACAATAATTGCTGGAGATGGTGTGGAGAAAAGGGAACCCTCTTGCACTGTTAGTGGGAATGTAAACCAATACAGCCACTGTGTAGAACAATATGGAAGTTCCTTTAAAAACTAAAAATAGAACTACCATATGACCCAGCAATCCCACCCCTGAGCATATACCCTGAGAAAAACATAATTCAAAAAGACACATGCACCCCAATATTCATTGCGGCACTATTTACAGTAGCCAGGTCATGGAAGCAACCTAAATGCCCATCAACAGATGAATGGATAAAGATGTGGTACATATATGCAATGGAATATTACTCAGCCATTAAAAAGAAATGAAATTGGGTCATTTGTAGAGACGTGGATGGATGTATAGACTGTCATACAGAGTGAAGTAAGTCAGAAAGAGAAAAACAAATATCATATATTAATGCGTATATGTGGAATCTAGAAAAATGGTACAGATGACCGGGTTTGCAAGGCAGAAATAGAGACACAGATGTAGAGAACAAACTTATGGACACCAAAGGGGGAAAGCAGTGTGGGGGGGTGGGAGATTGGGATTGACATATATACACTAATATGTATAAAATAGATAACTAATAAGAATCTGCTGTATAAAAATAAATAAATAAAATTCAGGGGAAAAAAAGTCCAAATCTGTTCTACAAATGCACTTTTGGAAGTTATTATTAAAGGGGGAGTTTTTGAGTATTACCATATTTCTTGGAAAGATATGGCCACAGACTACAAACTCAAATAATTTTGGAAACCTAAGAGGAAATGAGGTAGGTGAAGGTAAGAAACTAGAGTTTTGTTTTGTTTTGTTTTTGTAACTCTGAACTCAAAAGTAATGAACTATAATGAACTACAATGACTTGGCTGGTTATAAGGTTGTTTCAGTGCTGATGACAGTTTAGAAGTGAAGAAAAAGAAAACTGCAAAGTTAATATCCCTTGCCTTCTCCCAACCTCAAGATTTTAGCAGCTGGAGTTTCACATTGTTCAGCAGAAATGTTTAACACAAGCATCTGGGATTCATCCTGTTGCTCTTTAAGGATATTCTTTATTTAAAATACTAACCTTCTTTTAAAGACTACTTCAGAAAAAATGAATGTTCCCTCCTTCCCATTTCCTGCCCACACTCCATTTCAATGTTCAGCCTGCTCCAGGAAATTGAAAAGAACTCCTTTCTTACATCAGAAATATCTCTTCATTCCATATGCAAAAGCTTCAGGATGGTCCCCAGGGTGAACAGCATCTCCAGGATCCTCAAACCCACTTCCAGATGGAACCCCCAAGGTAGACAAGTAGATCCAGGCTCCCCACCCCTTTCCAGATGGCAGCCTCCAGAAAGATGAGTATAGCAGAGACCTAACCCTCTGATTCCAAATGTGGGTCATAGAACACATGGATAAGTTGAAACATCTTCTCTCCCTACCATATGTAATTCACTAAGGGAGAAAGCCTTCTGATCCCTTTCCAGCAACCATCCACATTAGTCTCCAGGGAGCTAAGTCTCCAGAGACTGAAGGCTTCTTGTTTTCTCAACTCTTTTCTCTCCTCCTATTTTCCATCCTCAATTGAAAAAGATAATGCTGTTCCTCACCTGGGTCAAGGTGCTTATCTCTGGGCACACTTTGGGGATTCGGTTATTCTGAAGGTGTAGAGTCTTCAAGCCAGGCAGTTTTTCTAACACTGAGGGCATCTTTGTCATGTTCTTTCCATTTAAGGTAACAATTTTAGTGCTTTTACCACCCTTCAGTGCTCTTATTAACAACTTTTCAGCCATGGGCTTGGAAGAGAAATAGCTTCCTTATTACACATCTTTAGAACCTCTAATTGTAGAATTGGTGTGTCATGGAAACAAAAACATTCTGAGATCTACCATGTTGAAGGTGGGAGGCATTAGATAGTTTCCTGTGTAAAAGGTACGGAGGGAAAATAACTGATTCTGGGTTTGGGGCAGGAAATGTACAAGATGAGCCTAGAATATCTTGTGCCAGAGACAAAAGTTACCAAGGACTAATGAGATCACATCAAAGGACACAGAAGCCACTTCTAAGGGCTCCCACTAGTCTAAAATGGGAATATTTGAGTATCAGAAAGAATGATGAGTGGACCGAAACATCAAAATAATTAAAATCTAAGAACTCATAATGGTATTATAAAAATAAAAGAAACCCATTGACTACCTTGGGACTTGCTAGGGAACCAACTCATAAGACTGAAAAATGATAAAGGAAAAAAAATGAAGCATTTATTCTGCTTTTCCAGTACAAACTGCATTTTGGTGTAACCTAATAAAGTTCTTACTCATAGAAAAATAGAAGCCAATAAATGAGGAAGAAAAAAAATGATTTAGAAAAAAATCACCATTTTGGTAAATCTAATGAAATAATGGATATACGTAAAGATCATAATTGGGTGCTAAAAGCATTAGGCGAAAGGTTGATGAGGAAATTTGCAAGTAAGAAATCAGGCTAATAACTTAACCTACTAATCAATTTTAGCACCACTAAAATTGAGACAATCATATATTGTTTTTAAGTCTCATGATGTCATACAGTAAAAATTACACAGTGCCACCTATAAAATATTCTTGCCTAAAAACTGAATCTGAGTTTAATCATGCTTCTATATCAAAATACCATTTACAGAAAATATGAGGACTAGAAAACAAGCTAAATTAATCTCAGACAAGCAGTCAGCCAAATCTAGAACACGGGAAATTCTGCAAGGCAAATGACACAATGTTTAACCAACAAATCAATGTCATTAATAAAAAGAAGGGGAAACTGTTATGAAATGAGACTTAAGAAAAGTAACAGCCAAATGCAATTTGTGAATCTTGTTTGGATCCTTATTTGAATAAAAATATTTCTAAGTCGACTGAGGAAATTTGATCATGGACTGGGTATCAGGTGATAGGAACTGCTACTTCTGTTATGTGTAATAATTACATGGTGGTAGTATTTTTTTTAATGTACCTAACATTTAGAAATGCATCTGAATTTTCAAGTGAAAAGCCATGATGTCTTGAATTTTTTTTTGAAATAAGCAGGGCAGAAACGTGGGTGGAAGAAACAGATCAAATAAGATTGACCAAACATTGGTAATTATTGATGCTCAGTAATGGGTACATAGGGGTTGATTATACTATTCTTATTATATTTTGTATAATATTGGAAAATTTCCAAGTGAAAGATTCGGACAAAGACAAAAGAGTTAAGGGAGAGGAGATGAAGCCAATGATATTTGATTAGAACCCCATTTGGGCCAGTTATGAGGCTTGGAGGCATTTGGGCTACATATGTATATCACATTTAGACTGCTGATTTTCAAAAACATGAATACTGTAAAATGTATTCCACATTGAAAGTAGTCAGAACACAATTCCATCTTCCATTGTAATTCACAAATCCCTTTATTCATTCATTCAACAAACATTTAGGAGTAGCTACTATGTGCGACACTGTTCCAGACACTGGGGATAGAGGAGTGAATTAAAATGACAAAAACCCCTCTCTCAATGAAATTACATTCTAGATAGGGGAGAAAAGAAAGCAAGATAAATAAGTAAACTTAGTACATTAGATGGCGTTGGGTGCTTAGGAAAAAATAATAAAAACAGGTAAAAAAAAACTAGGAAGTGTGGGAGTGAGGAGTTTGCAAGTTTAGGATGACCTGAGAAGGCTTTACTGCGAGGGTACTATTAGAGACAGGAGCTTTTCCAATAAGAGGGCAAAGCAAGTGCCAAAGTCCTAAAGAAGAATCATTAAATTTATAACAGGCTATTATAATGAACATCAATATTATAACAGTAAAAAAAGAGGTGCTGATTAATAGATTTCCAATTGCTAAAATGATAAAATCATTTTTCAGATACTTAATCACTGCTCTTTTTATCTCTTCCAAACCTATCTTCCAATGTCTTTGTTTTGATATTCTTTTAGTTTCCTAAGAACAATCATGCTATTACTATCTAAACAAAGTGATCATAAAGCTTTGGTTCTTTTTTTTTTTAAAAATGTCTCATGGACACTCATCTCCTCTAAAGTAACACTGTATGGCCTGTACCGCAGCTGACACTATCTAAACACTGGTGATTTCTTCATGCTTTAAATGGGTAAAGAGGCCACCACAATCGAATACTGCTTTTTTATTAATTTGCTTAACACAGAAAATCTGGTAAACATTCTTAATTCCTCCTCCTGTCTTACTTCCAATATGCAGTCAATCCTATTAATACTGCCTGTTCCAGTTATTTATTGCTAAATAACAAACTGCTGTGACACTTAATGGCTTAAAACATTTATTTTAATGTTCAATGGGGACAGCTTGTCAATGTTCCTCTTGGTGACAGCTGGGGTCTGGGGCAGAAATTAAAGGCTCATTCACCCATATCTGGTGGTAGGTGCTGGTTGTTGGCTGGAACTTTAGGGCAGTTAGCCAGAACACCTACTGTAGCCTCTCCTATGTGGCCTAAGCTTCCTCCCAACACAGTGGCTTGGTTCTAATGGAGAGCATCCCAAGAGAGAAAATGGAGCAGAAGTTATATTGCCCTAGCTTCAGAAGTCATGCAGCATCACTTCTGCCACATTCTACTCATTAGAAACAAGTCACTGAGGCCAGCCCATATTCAAAGGAAGAAGAATTAGACCCAGACTCTTGATGGTAAGTAGACATGTCTTAAAACCCAAAACAGTCTATCCCCGGCCATGAGTTACATACATTCCTCCGACACACAAAATAGAGTTGCCTTCTACCAAGAGCCCACCTCCCCAAAAGTTTCAGTTATTTAGAGCATCAAATCCCAAAATCTTGTCATCTAAATCAGGTACAAAGTGAATGTGGCTTCTCAGGGGCAGTTCCTTAAGTCCAGCTCAAGTACAGTTCATCTTGATCTGAAGACCTATGAGCTAAAGAGCCAAGATATCTGTCCCCACATAACCAGAATTTAACAACTGGTGAAACATGGAACAGGACATAGACAGTTCCACTCAAAAAAGGAGAAAATTAGAGGCACAAAGCAGCCACTGGATCATAGCAATTCTGGAACCCAGCTAGATATATGTTGCCAGTTCCTTGATTAGGGCTCTTGAATTGTTTTTCTCTTTCCATAAAACACAGCCCATGTTTGCTGAATTTCCTCAGACTGCTTCCTGTCCATAGAGGGGTCCAAAGGCCTCTCCTCATTTTCTTATTTTTTTGTAACAACTTTGAATTATAATTCACATATCATACAATTCAGCCATTTAAATGTATAATTCACTGGTTTAAGTATATTCAACAAGTTGTTCAACCATCACCACAATCAGTTTTACAATATTCTTATTACTCCAAAAAGAAACCCTGGATCCTTTAGCAATCACTTCCCCATTCTTCCCGTCCACCTAGCCCTAGTAACCACTACTCTCCTTTCTGTCTCTATAGATTTGCCTGTTCTGGGCATTTTATATAGATGAATCATATAATATGTCTTTTATTCAACATAATGTTGTCAAGGCTCATCCATGTTATAGCATGTACCAGTACTTCAGTCCTTTTTATTGACTAAAAATATTCAATCATATGGCTATACTATATTTATCCACTTATCAGTTGACTTACATTTAGATTGTTTCTACTTTTTGGCTATCACAAATAATGCTATGAACATTTGTGTACAATTCTCTTGGGCATATATATAGGAGAGGTCATATGGTACCCTTTGAGGAACTGTCAGACTGTTTCCCAAAGTGGCTGCATCAGTTTATATTGCTACCAGCAATGTATGAGGGTTCATCTTTTCACTTTATACTGTCACTTTTGACCCAAACTGATACAATCCCTTTAAAAACTTTGTATATTTGCCTTGAAACAGTTCATAATTCACTCCATCAGACAAAAGCAACACCCCAAAATCTCTTTGCAATAGCCCTTCTCTATTTTGGGTTCCCATGTGAAACTACTGTTGGACAATAGCCTTAAGAATTTTAGAAGCTCTCTCACCTGTTGTTTAGAAAATGTCTTTAATCTTCCTGAGGTCTTAACAAAGCGTTTTACAGTCATGCCTTTGGCTTCATCTTTGGAGTTCATTTTCGTGACAGTTCCCTATCTGGAATTCATTCCTTAATTTTAGCATCATTTACTGTCTGGAGAGGCTAGGAATGAGAAAGTTTTGTTTTGTTTTTCAAACCCCAAAATTCGTGGCTCATTTATATTTAATAATTTGTCATCTTGCTTGTCTTTTCTGTCATTTACTATAGGCAGCTAGAAGAATCCAGATAGTTCCTTAGGTAGATCATCCAGTTGATGAGATATACTTCTTATTTTCCATGTTAATGCTGCTGGCATCACTGCTAAACTTTCTTCTACTATGTAAGAGAAGTCACCTTTCTTCCAGGTTCCAATAACATTTTCCTCATATTCCTTTAAACCCTCACCAACAGCCTCCTGGACTGACAACAGGCCCCTGCTAACAATCTCTTCAAGGCCTTTCTTACTTACACCTGAGGCCCAGTCCCAAAGCCCATTACGTGGTTTAGATAATTTGTTATAGCAGCAAATTCTGTTATCAGGGTTCAATCAGAGAAAAAGACCAACTAGGAATCATATAGACTTTGACCTTAGGTAATTATAGAAGCTGGTTAAACCATCTGTGTAGGTCTGTTGCTTTTGTGTCTGGTGCTATGCCTGCCCCAGAACTGAGATGCTTAAGGAAATATCCAACAGAAGTGGGAGAAGCTACAGGCTCAACTGTTAGTTCACACTAGTGAAGTGAGCCAGTAGACTAGAAACAGGATGCGTGATATTAACACTAGATGCCTCCAGTTTTTCCAGTTAACATTGTAAGCTTTCCAGTTAACATTGTAAGTTTTCCAGTTAACATTGTAAGTACGTAAGTTTAAGGTGTACAATATAATGCTTTGGTATATGTATATGTTGCAAATATTACAATAATCACATATTTATCAAGTGCCCATTACATGCCTAGGCAGCATTACAGCACTGTGGCATGGGGGACATAGTAAGGAACAAGATAGGTCATTTCTTTCATGAAGCCAACATTTCAATATAATAAATGCTAATTTAAATAAATACACAAAGTGGCAAAGAATCTGATTTGTTGGTTCAAGGAAGATTTCCTGCTGTTGACTGCTGAGTCCAGTCATAATGTGTTTAAAAGGACTAACTAGTTGATGAAATAAATGTGAGGGGGGAAAGAATTTAAACAAAAGGAGCATGAAAAAATGTTCATGGCATGAAATACACAGGGCCATGGGGAATATAAATAATTCTAGTGCATAAGTCTAAAGAAAGGAGTGATGGAAGTTGATGCTAGAGAGGTATGTAGGACCAGTCGTGAAGGACCTCCTTTAAATGCCACAATAAGGAATGTGGACTTCATCCCATAGGAATGGGGAGCCACTGGAAAGTTTAGGTAGGGAAAACAGTAGCCAGATTTGCATTTCTGGCAGTTCACAGCAGCATGAAGGGAGAGTTTATGAGAGTTAAGACTGGAGGAGGGACAGCAATTATGAGGCTTCTGTACTATTCTAGGTGAAAGAGAAAAAGGGATAGAGAGGAAATGATAAAGCATAATGTGGGTAAGATTGTGACTAGAACCTGATCTCATAGGTACATTAGATGGGGTGAACCATAATTTAGGATGTGAGTGGGGAAATAAGAGTTGGGCAGGGTCAGGCTGTGGCACAGGTCCAGCTTTATGAAGACATAGGAAAAGTAAAAAAGATGGGGTTTACCATTTCAACGTTTTGAGTTTTGACCTGCATCTTAAACGCATTCCCTATGGAAGCCCAGCTGAAAGGGTTGCTAATTTCTTTGCTGTATGTGTTAGCTTTGTGGAATGTCAGCATCCAGAGCTTTCCTAGCAACCAGAAATCAATCTATTTGGCAGGATAATCTGATGAAAAATCACCAGGTTTTGAGACAGCATCATCCTGTGAATTCAGCACAGGACAAGGAACCTTAAATTGAATGTTAATCTAAACGGCGCAATTGACTTATTATGGAAACTTAAATAAGTCAGTCAAACTAAGCTATATCTGTCTTTTCATCAGTAAAACAACAAGAAAGAATACCAAACTATTCCACCGAGATGTGTGAGAAATATCTAACTAATGACTGTAAACTACTGTGGAAGGATAAAGTGCTATAAGAATGCTAAACTATACAGCATTCTAGAATCTCAAGGACCTTAAAGTTAAAAAATTCACTAATTTTATTAACACAGAGAGGGCTTGTTCCATTTATTTATACTCTATAATACAGAGAACCTGGGTAATTCCTACTCTTATAGGGGTCCCTATGACAAATTAAAAAGGCTTTGAATGCTACAAAAATGCATGGAAAACTGGAGTTCATAAATACAGGTTATGGCAGAAACCAATACACTTATTTGATTTGTTTTGGCAAGCTTATTTTGTGATGAAAATGTGGTCTGAGACTTGGGGCACAGGTAGAAGTTTCCAAACATAAGCAGATGCTTCATGCACTAGAAATCTACTGTAGAAATTCTCTCTTCTGTAATAAACAAGGGTATTGTATTTCTCTTGGTTTTCTGTTTAAATATGGAAATGGAAGTTTTGATTTAAAGGGTTTTGGATTCTCAAAGGCCTGCCTTCTATGGTCAGCCTTGCCATTTACTAGCAGTATGGTTTAGCAAGTTATCCATTCTTAACCTCTTCAAGTCTCATCCCCATTATCTATGAAAACAGGGTATTGGGCAAACCAACCCCTGCTGGACCTTAGCTCCACTATCCTCTTCCTTATCCACCACTACTTCAACCTAACACACAGCAGGGAGACAAGTCCTTGGTGCAAGAGGCATATGTTAGCACCTTCTATCAGTCCCAAGAGTAGTACTTGCACACTTTAGATTTAACAAAAGGTGAAGATCTTGATTTAAATGTCTATGTGAAGCTGTACAAAAGAAAACATAACTACCTTTACTGAGAATTTACTGTGTCAGGCAGTGTACTAAGTTCTTTATATAAGTGGACTTATTTAATCCTTACAGAAGGCAGGGGTTGGTATTTTAAGCAAAATCAGGAGAAAGATTATAAGTCATTCCTGTTCAGAAAAATAATAAATTCAGCAGGCTTGTACAAAGGCAGTAATTTGTTTCAGTAAGGTATACTAGTCATCCTGATTACAATGAAATAAGACAACTGTAATCTTCTTCCTGGTCAGTATATTAACCAAGGTTTTCTTTTTGGTCTGTATACTTATTTTAGAGGACCATTATATTTTTTAGATTCGTTAAAATCAAATTGTCATAATTGACACATGAAGGTAAATTAACTGTAACACACTATCAGAAGTTAAGAAAAAAGAAAGCTCTCTTGGGTTCCATTCTTCCTTTCTTGGGTTCCATTCTTCCTTTCAACTAACTAGAAGACTTAAGAATTCATCCAAGGGTAATATAAATTAGAAAGCAGCCCTTCTGTGAGCAAGCAGAATTCTAAGTCACTATCTTGTCCTATTCCTAACAGCCCATTAGCCTAATGAAACTCCTCAGAGTCATATCCTATCCTCTCAGCTGATCTTACAACAATCAACAAACATTAAGCACTTAATATATAGGCCAAGCAATGTGCTACATATTTTAATAGTAATCAGCAAGTCCTTGTTTCTAAGCACTTAAAGACTAAGGGGAAATAATAACAACAATAATAATAATAAACAACTAAATGTAAATAACTAATTATAAGTGTATAGTTACTAGAAAGCATCCTGCATCAAGTGGGGTACCTAACCTAGCCCAGGTAGGAGAACTCTGGGGAGCTTACCTAGGTCGGTGCTATTTAAGCTGAGACCGGGACAGTAAGCTAGGTGAAGCAGGTTGCACCCAACTCCGAATGTCAGTTCAAAGGTCTTACAGGAGGGAACAAGATGGGGTAAAGAACAAGAACTGATGTTTCTAAAACTTACTTTAAGAAATGAATTAGAAACCCTGTGAGTTCTACTTTTTCCATAAGATAGAGAAAGATATATTTCAAACAAGACTTAGAAGAATCAACGTATGTAAAAACACACGGACATGAAGAAACATCCCTCTCTCATTTGTTCAGTAAAAGTAAAAACAGTATGAAATTACAAACTAAATTTTCAGAAAAAAACTGTCTTTCAGCTAGTTCATGACCATCTATACCAAGACAATGTATTAACAAATATGTGGCAGCACTAATTTGCACAGATTTCCTTCTTACTGCTTCATATTCTTACACACAGATGTTTATTCATTTTTCTTTTCTTCTTTAACACCCAATAGTTTTAGATATTTTTCTAATTAATTTGCCTTTCATAATTTTAAAATAATAAAATAATATAAATGTTATAAATATTAGAATCTGTGACTATTATTTTCAATTATATATGAGGACAAAATAAAAGCTGAATAAAATTCTAAAACAAAAGTTTTCTCTACTTCTAAAATTATAAAAGAATAACAATTTGAACAAATGTTGATTTAATTCACTCATCTTTTATTTTAGCAAACATCAGATAATATGAACAAAATTTTATTGCTCACTATAGTTACACACATTCTCTTTTGCTTTATATAAGTTAAAAAACATATTTAAGTGGATAAAATTCTTGGCTAAAGACATATTCCAGAACGCTAACATATACTTTTCTGAGTTAGGACAAAAGAAAGCTTATCAAACTTCCCTAAGAGACCAGCATCATACAGCAAATTAAATTAGTATATGCTGCTATTAAGTTAACATCTGCCATTTTTTAAAGACTTTAATTTTAGTGTTTAGGTTACAGCTAAAATAATTTTTATCTCAAGTTTTAAGAAAGAAGAGAAGCTGACCATACAAACCCTGTTCATTACCATATTGGCCATTTAAAAAATAATAAAAATTAAAAAATATATCTACAATCAAGACAATTCTACTCATCCTGCTAGAAAAAAAATAGCTACCAATAAGTTATTTTAGAATACTTTAAATATAGATGGAATTTATAATAACTAGATATCTTTGTATCTTGTTTTATTACTTCTTAATGCTTCTCTTTTAAAGTAACAGATTACTTCAAAATAAAGCCAAGCTGCTTAGTATTTTACAATATCATTATTTTATAAATTTCAGACCCCCAAAAAAATTCAGATCAAGGATTACAAAGCAAGCAGCCTTCAGAATATATTTTGTTTGGCAAGCAGAATGGTTTTAATCTTTGGCAGTTGAATACCTTCATGTAGTACTTATTTGCTCTAGATGACCAGAACAGCTCCTGCCAGGTTCCCACACAGTCACCTGCTGGGCATGTGATACTGATACCCTGTTTTTAATATTATAAAACCCAATATTTACTTATAAAAATTAGTCGCATTCATGGAGAAAAAATTCAAATTTTATAAACTTGATGCAAAATCTTACTAGTTATTTTCTTATTTGAGAAAAACAGATCAAACCAGAAAGGTTTCATTTTTATAATACCCCCTTACATAACAAATTATCAGACACATTTGTACATATGGGTACTATCTTCTTAGAATACTGTTACAAGTAACCTAAAATCTGAGCTAGACAAATCATTCAACTGAAAAGTATTGTACTGATTTTATTATACAGTCTTGGCTCAACAGTGGCTTTCAGCCACATAAAAAATGCCCAAATACTTGAGACAAATATTTGAGGAAAGGTGACATTAATAAGGCTAACAAAATAAGTTAACGAAGGCATTCTGTAATCCTAGAGAATGAAGCAAAGGGAGAGATCTTGTAAGACAAATTGTAAAAGAGGAAGAATTTGAAGTAAATTTGGCCTTGGACCCTTTTATATTGCTACTCCTTCAATTTTCACAAGTTAAAGAATAAGGGAAACTAAAAACTATTTCTTAGTGTAAAAGACTGCAAGGCAAGCAAAGTAGCTGAGTAGTGATGGAGAAAATACAACAAAGATATAAAAGTTTATAGTTAAGAAGATAATCAAGAAATGATGGTACAACCATTCTGAAGTTAAGAAACAGAAAGGAATAACAAATGAGTTAGAAAAGCAATAATCTGCTGAGTCTTTTTAAGTTATATACAAATAAAAGACATCTGTACTTCTTTAGAGGTTTAAATCTGATTGGAAACATATTTACCTATGAATTTGTCTCATTTCTTAAAATATAACAACTGATTCCCATCTGAATAAATATTTTTTAATTCTTTATTAAAGCAAGCTTCTTAGCTGCACTTTGATGGGGCTATATAAAAAGCGTCAGAGCATTAATCCCATCAACACCAAAGTTACTGCAATCACGTTCATTTATAAGCACTCATTAAATTTGCTATCACCATCACCACATTATTGCAATGTCAAAGAGACTGAGTCATTTCACTTCTTCAAGAAAAATTACACTGACACGGTTACTGAAAGCTTTCAGTAATAGGGAGAAAAAAATTTTTTAACTATTTCAACACAGAACAGAATGTTCAGGATCCTATATTTAATAAAAATATCAGCAAACAGGGTACCATCTTGGTCTATAAATTATGTTCTCCACAAGGGACTTACAACTGTTTTTTAAAACACCACTAAGGGGACATTGGTGAAAGTTTATCTTTGACACATTTTTAAAAAACCTGTTAGTAGCTTTGCCATAAAACTGGTTTAAGGTAGTTGTTTTTTTTCCAGAAACATTTAGAACAATCCAACACTTGGTATTAATACTCAGATCAGCACGCTGTACTAAAACATAACAGCAACATTTTATAGACTAGCTGCAATTTTCACTAGCTGTGTTCACCAACCGTTTAACAGAATTGTAGTGTTCTCCTAAGCCATATGCATGTCTCATATAACTGAAATAAAAAAAGGAGAAATAAGTAATTTAGATAAAAGTAATTCAATTCACTGTATATAAATGTTTATTATGTATATAAAACCAAGTAATTTGAATTAATCACTTCACAGGGTATCATTCAATAGACTTCATTACTTAAAAGTTCAACACTATTTGAAAAGCATCAGCAGTCAGTAAGATCTGGTTCAATAACTCTGTCTGCTGAGTTTGTCAGGTAAAACACAATCATTGGAGTGAAAAAGGAAAAACTGAGATGCTGAGTGCTCAACAAGCTTAAATTATTACCTAAACCCAAGCCATTAATGACTACCTTAGTAGGCTTAGCTTATGAACACTAAAGCCAATGGCAAACTCTCCATGCTGTTTCAGAGAACTCTCAATTATGTAACATGTTTTTACAATATGAAGAAAAAAATCTCTAAGGAATAAACCATCGGGCAACATGAATGTATTTCAGCTTTTACACCTGTTGAAACTTTTAGCATTACTGTCAAACCAGAACAACATGAGAGCTAATCCTAAAATTTTGTAACCTTTAGAAATGACTTTATTCTTAACTCATATACAAGATTAAATCATTAGAGGTTTAAACAATTATCTAAATCACATGTTTTGACAATGCTTTCTAATTCTGTAATTGCCTTTTACATAAAATAAGCATAATTAATGCTGCTGAAGATGGACTTGTTTCGATTAATCAACATATATAACCTAAAATTTTTTCATAATCCTTTTTGTCTTAATCATGAAAAATATTAATAATAGGAATTTCTAGGTACTTACACAAGTATTAATGGGTTTTTTGGATATTCTTCACCAACTACAAGAGGAGGAGAATCTGCCTGTATTATCTCTATTGGTGTTCGTAAAATGTGAGACAGGGCTCTTAGCTATAAAAGAGAAAATGTAAAACCAAAAAACAAACAAACAATATATATATTAGTAAGGGAAATAAAGAGGTAAATCTTATTCAAATCATAAACTACTGAATTTATGCATGAATAGGGCAACCAGTCAGAGCAGGGATCTACTCTTTTTCCTTAATGTACACCAAGAGCCCAGCACATAGTGGGCACTTAACACGTATTTGTTAAAAATCAAATAAATATAATGTTTACTAAATCAAATGCATAAGTTTCAAGCCCTGGATGTACAACAGCTTTTTGGAAATATCTATGCCATAGTTAATGAAGCATGGGGATGAGTAAATTGAATTCATTATACTAGTCTCTCTACTTTTGAATATGCCTTGAAAATTTCCATAATAAAAGATTTTTAAAAATACTGTTACTCAGGCACCAGATCAAATCAATTACAATTGAGAGGGGGTAGGGGAAGGACAGAGGAAGCAGGAAAGAATAGGAGGTTTATTTTTTTAAAAGCTTTTCAGATGACTCTATTGTACTAATGCTGAGAACAACTGCTCTATGATTTTCAAGGCATGAGTAGAATGAGCTTAGGAACTGCACTATCCTTTCATGGAATTTCCAACTGATTAACATATAATTTTAAGTTCATGACACATGATATAAAATTAGAGCTTAAAGTTGGATGAATAATAGTTAATAATGAATATTGGTAGTAACGTTTTTTTAGACTTACTTTGACCAAGCATTCTAAGTGCTTTATGTGTATTAATTCATTCAGTCTTCACAATAACCTTACGGGATAGTTACTACTGTTATACATTTTAAAGACTATAATTACAGGTAGAGAAAGGTTAAGAGAAGTCAAGCACAAGGAAACAAAATGACTTGCAACTGAACTGAGAAGTCTGACTCTAGAGCTCAAGTTCATAGACAAATTAATCATTTAACAGTTTTCAGTCATAATGCACTGATCTGTTTATCTGCCCCATTATAACAGAACATGGACCTTTTAGGAAATTTTAAACGAAGGTAAGAAATTAATTCAAGAATATGGAAAAGGTTCTGTGCTACACAGTAGCAAATTTAATCCCATGTTCTATCTCGTAAAATATTCCTTTGAGGTACTTTTTTCTTATACCTCAAATAACATTTTTTAAAAGGCAGCATGGAATGGAGGGTGCAAAACAAGCTCTGGAAATCTTAATATCCCATCTAAGTCTTCAGAAATCATACAAAGAATTTCTCTTTAATAATTTAAATTTACCCCATTGTGAAAACAGAAACTCATTTCAAATGAATTCACAAACAATTTATGAGAAAATGTCCTTCAAAAGATGTTTTAAAAGGTTTTTCTCAATTTAAAAAGAGTCACTTAGGTCTCTAGAACTCAAATTAATTTGAGATTCTTATTAAAAAGTTCAAGCATCTTTAATTACTCCTAATGTAGTCACAAAGCTAACCTTCCCGAGTTTCAGAGACCCAGGAGAGGCATACAAAACAAGTGGACACAGTTCCCTCTGGTGGCTCAGAAGAGGTACAAATATAGCACTGCTAAGAAAAAGACTTTGAAGAAGCAATTATGTCATATCTCCAAACAACATAGTTCTTGAAGTGAAATAGTCAGAGCCACAAACTATTTAAGATGACTAATCATAATTACACAATAATATTAATTATACTGCTAGATTCATCTATCTGGCACTTTAGCTTACAAACTTCTATGCATATACTCTTTGCCTTATTTAATATCCACAAATGGCCTACCATATACACATAGGGGTTTTATTATCCCCATTCAATAAGGAAAATGGAGCTCAGGAGGTTGGCTGACTCCCCCAAAGTCACAAAACTGAGAAGCACAAGGAAAAACCACGACCTAGGGCTTCGCTGGTGGCGCAGTGGTTAAGAGTCTGCCTGCCGAAGCAGGGGACACGGGTTCGTGCCCCAGTCCGGGAAGATCCCACATGCCGCGGAGTGGATAGGCCCGTGAGCCATGGCCGCTGAGCCTGCGCGTCCGGAGCCTGTGCTCCGCAACGGGAGAGGCCACAACAGTGAGAGGCCCGCGTACCACAGAAAAAAAAAAACAAAAACCCACAACCTAGCCCCAAGTCTTTCCCCCTTACTCCCTGACTTCTAATACCCCAGGCTATCTCATCACCACTTGGACCACTTAGGTGTTTTATTTTGCTTTAATGAAACAAAGTTAACAGTAAGATAAATAATTAGAGCTTAAAAAAAATCGTGATTAAC
This sequence comes from Stenella coeruleoalba, assembly GCF_951394435.1. Lineage (NCBI taxonomy): Eukaryota > Metazoa > Chordata > Mammalia > Artiodactyla > Delphinidae > Stenella > Stenella coeruleoalba. Next base: position 44,371,765 of record NC_137163.1, read on the forward strand.
TCCCTACAAGTGACTAAATATATTGTTTTCTTACAAGTGAATTTTAATGCATCAAATACTGCTTTCAAGTCAGTCAGTATCGACTAGGAACTCAAGACACAATTGTAATTGATGTATTGTGGGAGGATTTGACGTGTATTCTCACATTAAAATATTGTTTTCTATTTCTGATGTAAGAGATGTTACTTTTCCAATAGTGATTTTCATCAGTTGAGCCACTTGGGTAAATTTTACTGTACTTGAGTAAAATCTTCACTTTCATATGTCCATAAATTCAAATATATGGCCAGTAGCAATATCACAAATGGAAATACGCAGATGCAACACTAGCCTCACCAACACAATGATCAAACACTGGGCTATTTAAAATGAAATAGTGCTTCAGTTCCCAAAGGTACATACTTAAATTAAAGGCCTAAGAATATTAACTCCCTTTTTCAATGCTTCAGTAGAGAAACAGCAAATATATAAAGAAAAGGAACCTTGAAAGGGAAATTTGGATCATCTGAGAAATATGTCTGAAAACTACAGAAGGGATTTTTTAAAATAATTTAACAATGCCACTATGAATAATAACAAACTTACCTCAAGCTGACCTCCCCATGAAGCGGTGTTTATGATATCATCACAGTATTTTCCAAACTCTTCTGTAGAAAATAGATCAGAATATAGCACTTAATAATTTTTAGAACTCATGTTAGTCCCTTTTATACCTCCCACAATTTCTGATGAAACTGCCCAAGTTATGAACTTCCTCCTTCTCTACCTATATTCTCCAGAATTTAATCCATTTCCCAATCCAAATTTAATTCACTCAAACTTTCCATCGAAGAGCAAAGCAATTCATCTCTGCTTCTCTCCCTCAGCCTAAGGCCCAGCGACCTCAACTACATTATAAGCCTGCCTCTCTCTTGACCCAAGCAATGACCCCAAGATTGCCACCATATTCACATTTTAAAGTCCAAATCTGCATCTGAAGGAATATGTTGAAAGACTAAAAAATGCATCCTTTATAATATCAGGTTCACTATAAGACACTGTAAGAAATGTGAGAAGAGAATCAGAGTAAAAGTAAAATGAGTTGAAACTCCTTTCCCAGTGATAGCATCAAATAGTGCCTTCACATATTTTGGAAACGTCTACCTTATTTGTTATCAGTATCAGTTCTAGCCAAAGAAGGGTCTTCCTAGATCAGTCCTGAGAGGACATAAAAGACCTAACTGCAGAGTTTAATGGCATATCTTGAGCATACACACTTTTATACAGAAAGTTAACATGGGAAACTAACACCTCTAACTTCCTGTTTAGAGAAAGGGGAAAGAATTATGGGCATCTAGGAGAAAATATGTCCCGTGTATCTGTCTCATTCACTGTCTCATATCCAGTGCTCAGAACAGTGCCTAGAGTAGTTCTTGCCACACTGTGGCCTTCAATAAATATTGTCTAAAGTCTAAAGGAATGAAGGTAATTAAGTCTTTTGTCTTTTTCTCTGATTCACCATGCTGAGTTGCCACCTCCTCTCCACTGCCCTACAACTAGCAGTTGGGGACTCCATTAAACAAGTCACCCTTAACCATCCCCTCCCTCTTCAATACATCCTGGCCATATGACTTGCTCCCAGTAGATACTGACACACCTGCTGTCTTATCTCAAGGACTAACTTTCTCCCTTACTCCCCTTTCTCTTTAAGAAACTTTTTCAGATTTTCACTTGCTCTCTCCTTTATTTGCTCGTTGTACATTTTTTTACCTTCCCAACTATCAAAGGTATTATAGAGAATAATAAGGCAGGTTATTAACTCATCTGTTTTTGGTTTTGCAAAGTCAAATTTTGCCTGAATATTATAGCTTATTGAGAATAAAATTAAATCTCCCAAACTACAGGATAAAAGGAGGAATTAGTTTTCCTAATCATTCTATACTGGTGGTCTTCAGGCCCTATACTTCCAGAGACTAGTCAAAGCTTAACTTTGTGAAATAGAACTTATTAACACACTTTTAAAAATAGTAATAATGAATCCTATTCCTATCTTAGATAAAAGATTAATATATTTTAACTACAAAATAGTTAAGTACTTAAAAGATCTTAATAAACCAAAATGTGCTAGTATCTATTAAAGTTATAGAAAATAATTTTGCCTAAATGTTGAGATTTTTTTCCCCCATAAGGACCATTCAGGTTATTTTTATTATCAGTTCCAGGAAGCACTTTATTTAACAACCACCACAACCACAACAAGACATAGTAAAGAAAAATAAATTACCTGAAGTATACATATCTCCTGTATTAGGATTTGTTAAAAATGGCAGAAAGTCTTCCACGTGGCTTTGCATATAGTCAGCAGTCTGACATCTTAAGGCAGCCACAGTCAGACTGCAGTCCTGTTCTTTCAGTTGATCTTCAATGGCTCTATACATACAGTGGCCATCAGATGGAATCTGTTTAATTTCCAACTGTCTAGCTGCCAATATTTGAGCAAGTTTTTCACTTTCTACATGTCTAGCTCCAGTTAAGTTTTCAATTTCAGCTTCAGCTATCCTTTCTTCCCGCTCCTTTTCCAGTGCAGCTTTTTTGTCCTATGAAGAGGACAGTGTAGGAAAGTTAATTCCTAATAATTAGGACTAATTTACATTTATTATGGGGATGAAATATAAAATTCTCAGAAACATTTTTCTCCCATCTCCCACAGGCATTATCATATTGATGATCTCATCACTTGTAGAATTTTCTATATTGTGAACTCCTTTAAAGGCAAATGTTATTTCTCATCTGTGTGTACAGCACCTAGCTCTGTACTAGGACAAAAGAAAGCCCTCAAATTTTTCTTTGAAGTCTATTTAAAAACTACATGCCGGACTTCCCTGGTGGCGCAGTGGTTGAGAATCTGCCTGCTAATGCAGGGGACACGGGTTCGAGCCGTGGTCTGGGAGGATCCCACATGCCGCAGAGCAACTAGGCCCGTGAGCCACAACTACTGAGCCTGTGCTACGCAACAAGAGAGGCCGCGATAGTGAGAGGCCCGCGCACCGTGATGAAGAGCGGCCCCCGCTTGCCACAACTAGAGATAGCCCTCGCACAGAAACGAAGACCCAACACAGCAAAAATAAATAAATTAATTAATAAACTCCTACCCCCAACATCTTCTTTAAAAAAAAAAACTACATGCCAAGTATCTAAAAACTTTACTTACCGATTTCAAAGTACTATCTTAGGACTGAGTTGTCCTAGGCCTTAAAGCAACATCATTGTCATACTTAAGTCCAAGCTAATCCAAACTTTTTAACTTATCACTCCACCAGTGAGGTCTTAATGTGCTAAATCACCAGCTCACCAGCGAGGCATTAAATGGCTAAGGTCTTTAGAAGGGTACAGGAGCTCTATATATCCAGCTTTAAAAAAAAAAAAAAATGTGTACATACAAACACACACACATTTAACTAAAGTAACAGATAAAAATATTCTTCTCTATAAAAAAGTTAGAATATTATAGATAATCTAAAGTTCCCCTGCCAATCCCAGTGCCTGCTCTAGAGGTCTGATGTGTATCCTTCTAGATTTTTTTTCTATGTATTTTAATAAATACAGATGTACTCATAGAAAATGTACAGAAAACAGTATTTTAACAAAAGTCCTATCATACATTACACTCTGCAGCTTGCTTTCCTTATTCAAATGTTATAATGGGATGGGGAGAGGGTAATGAGAGATTTGTGACATGAAGGGTAGATAAGAAGTAGAGTGGGAAGGTTGGGAAAAAAGAGAAAAAACTCCTGACACTTGGAATAGCAAGGATCAAAAGACAGAAAGCACTATATGTTTCATAGCTGAACACGGTTCATATAGCTAGAGTACCAGATAAAAGTGTCAAAAGATGAGGTTGGGGGGCCAAAACGATGGTATACAGTTAATATATATTAAGTCTATGCATACATAGTTTAAGAAACAACACTAGAAGGAGATACACAAAATATTTACAGTGCTTTTCTCTGGATGGCAGGATTACAAAATAAGTTTATTTTGCTTTGTGTGTGTGCCTGCATGTGTGTGTGTGTGAACATCTTTCTAACTCTCTATGGTATGTTTTACTTGTATACTGGGAGCAAGTGCTTTTCAATTTAAGAGAATAAAAATTGTTAAACTACATTCTATCAATATAAATCTTGATATTGGTAGCAAACTACAGTGAAGCATTTAGATAAGCCAAGAAAAAGAAGGAAAAGGTAAAGATTTTTATTTCCCCAATCTAACCTTTCCTTACGACAGAAGATGTGAATGGAAAGGCAAATTTCAATTTCACTTAATGCCACCTGCTTCTACTACATGCCTGTTATGTGCTGTGCCAGATAAACCTAAAGTGATTTCTAAGTTACCTGAATCAAAAGCAGTATTATCTTCTTAATAAAACATAAACCTATTTGCTTTTTCTTCCCAACTCCAACCATGCCAGAAATACCATGAAACAATTTATTTCACTGCATACCTACAACTGTGGATCACAGTGGCATAAAATCTTAAAACACAAGATGGCACTATTACTTTTTAAAAGACTATAAAAAACATTTTCAGAGGGGAGAGGAAGGATAAGCACCTTGAATATCATCTAATCCAAAACCCCTCATTTTCCTCTTCTGAGGAAACAGCACGTAGAAAGATTTCCAAAGGCCATACAGCTGGTTAGAAGCAGAGCAGGGACCAAGGACAACACAGAGAGCTCCTTCTATCCAGGCACCTGAATCAGAATAAAAGTTGGAGTAGATGGGAGCTGGAGTTAATGACGTCAGGTACTAGTTACTGGAAGAGTGGAACTTTATACTATCTGTAAAACCTTAATTTAAGCCTCTAAAATACTAATCCAATCATTTCATTTTTTCCCTCATGCTCTGCTTCAATATTACAAAGCAATTGTATTTCCTTTTCAGGGCACTAGGTGGGAAACACATTGCATTGTTTTCCCAACCATGCAGAGTTTTCCAGTGGCATGAGGCACTTTCCTTTCTACAACCCTAGTCCTGGAGGTAGAATGGCACCAATAAATTCTAGTGAAAATGTATGTATGATGAAAATAGCACATAAATCATAAATATATTGTCAGTAAAACTAGAGCCATGTGGTAATAGTATAGTAATAGAGCAAAAACAACTCTGAAGAGAAATCTTAAGAGCCGGGTACTAGTGCAGGGGTTATATTAAACTTTCAGCATGCCACTGAGACAACCTGGGCCTCAGCTTTCTCATTTATAAAATAAATTGAACTAGATCTCATTCCAGCTCTCAAATTTCTTATTTTTGGAACCCAGTTCTTCTAAGTTCTACTTTGGGCTCTTTCCACCATACCAATAAGTTTTCACTGAAGTTCTTTGAAGTAAATAAAATACTCCCTATGCTTTTCTAGATTGAAAATATGGGATTTGCTCTACAATATTCCAATAATAAACCTTCATAACGTTTTGTCATGTTTTTCTACCAGAGAGTTGTATCTCTCCCATAGATGACATCATTAGTTAGCTGACTTTTTATTCCTTGGTGCCTCTGGGGGAGAATAAAAGTGGTTTGGCATAAGTCTAATACCCAATTATCTACCCTGTCTTCAGGTTCCATTTTCTTAAATACTATAAACTTTCAGTGTTTTCTGTCCCCAAATCCTATTAATATAACAAAGCAATAAGAAACTTTGGCCATTACTTATAGGGTGTTTTCTCTGCCAAGTGTTGACTCAGCAGAGAAGTGTTGCCAAGCAGCTGACTATAAAAGATACTACATTTTTTGAGAGTATAGCTGGAAAAGGTACGCATTTCAGCTATGCAATATTTTAGGAGAAAAGTAACAAAATGTTTGAGAAACGTAAGGGAATTAGTTTGTTTTGTTGCCTAAGGGACCAGGTAGGGTGAACAAGTGTTGATAAAGACAGGAAAGAGTTGTGTCATGTTTGCCAGAATTAAATAGTTGCTACTCTAAGATATAGCAATTACTAGGTAGAGGCAACTCCAACAAATATTTTGTTATGTTTCTGCCAAGCAAAACTTCTGCCCTTCACTTTTGATCTACAGAAAATAGATGACAATAATAAGGCTATAACAGAATACATATCATAAGTATAGAGGTGGTGAACTAAATAACCTCCAAAATACCATGAAACCTAAATTTCATCAGTCTATGAAATTCACAGTTATAATAATTACTCAAGAACAAAATTTTACAATAGTATGAGAAATGTATGACAATGTGCAACTTAAGCAACTTTCAAGCAAACAAACAAAAAAACTTGTCTTAGGTTGAATTTCTTAAGAGGTGTACCATGCAGTATTTAACACAGTGAACAATACTATCACTTGTTGACCCAAATGATAGTAAAAATGTTGTTTTAGGGCTTTGGAAACAGTAAATTATTTAATATTCACAATAACTCTATGAAGTAGGTATTATTTTCCCCCATTCTATACATGTGAAACTGAGGCTTAAAAAGGTTAAGAATCTTACCCAAAGCCACCACAATGGGATTAAAACCTCCATCTGACTGACACCAAATTCCATGCTCTATTAAATTATGTACTAAATTATAAGACGCAAAGCTCGTGTAAACATTTAAATCCTAGAAAACATCAAGTGTTAAAACAATATTTGGGAAAGAAAGATTGGATTTAAACCCCTTGTTCTTTTTCAAAAGCCCTTACCTATCTAATCTCACGCCCATAATTTTGATATCATAAACTTATTACGTCCAATAAATCAGTTTCCTTACAGATCTTTAGTGAGGCAAAATTTCATTCCCATATTTTTTTTTGTGCATGCTGTTTCACTGACTTTAAATATCCTAACTAAATAACTATATTTCCTTAAATACCAACTACGTAACACTTAGTACAATGAAATTTTCCTTCTCTGAATTTTCATCACAACTAACCAATACATATATAACTACATAATTCTGATATTTTTATATCTTGCTTAACTTCTAGATTCAAATTCTTATTTTACCACTTAATACCATAGTTTTTAACCAAAGCTATACATCAGTATCACCTGGGCTCACACTCTTCAAATTCTGAATTAAGTCTGGAATAACATATTTGTAAAAAATATCCTTTGCGGGCTTCCCTGGTGGCGCAGTGGTTGAGAGTCTGCCTGCCGATGCAGGGGACACGGGTTCGTGCCCCGGTCCGTGAAGACCCCACATGCCGCGGAGCGGCTGGGCCTGTGAGCCATGGCCGCTGAGCCTGCGCGTCCAGAGCCTGTGCTCCGCAACGGGAGACGCCACAACAGTGAGAGGCCCGCGAACCGCAAAAAAAAAAAAAAATTTATCCTTTGCACATCCCCTTTCCTAGCCCCACTCTCCTATGAGAACTGCAAACTGGACATGTTATTTTATACTGTTTCAGGGCTATTTTCTTCTCTATAAAATGGGGATAAGAAATCCTACTTCACAGGATTACTGTCGGGACTAAATGAGATTTCATATAATCTAAAGCCTAATAAATATTAGTTCAGGTCCTCTGGCAAGGAAATCCATTTTTTTTCTATTCACTTCCAATACAACACCTAAGATAGTATTACACACACAGCACTAACAAATACTAGGTGACTTTCATACCCGTCTCTTTTGTGCTTTTGATATCCGAAACGGCTGATTCTCAAGAACCAAGTTTGAAATATTGACAGCAACAGAATCTATCTGAGGGAAACAAAAAACATTAACAAGTTAATGAAAAATACCTTTAAGTTATTATTCAAAGTATTAGATTATTAAATTATTATCAAAAGTCACAAATATGTGTCATCCCACAATTCAAATTTGAATAACAGCACTAGATACAGCACAATACTAAATGAGACATGGTTCTGTCTACTTTCTCTGTATTTAAGGGAGAATTGTCAGATTCCGAAGAACTTTCCTTAGAGCTCTTCAGAGACAATGCTCATTCCTGCATGGTTTCCTTCCTTCTTAGAATGCCTACTCCATTCATCTAAATACTTCCTATAAGGGCCACAACTCATTCAGCATTCCACCCTTCCCTTCTCTAAATGTTATAGAATATGTAAGGTTCTGTCATTACTACTTTCATAACCTCAAATGTGGTGGCAAAGGCCTTTCTCTACCTTAATTAGCCAGAACCTGATGAGCACTGCTTCTTGACCCTGGTAGGAAGTTGAGATTTTTCTATCCTTTCCCATCTACAAACTGAAAAACTTTTAGGTAGAAAATTTAATCTATAATTATTGTTAGGATATTACAACTAATCTTAATCACCAAATGGCTGTTATGTGTTTGCTAAAGAATAAACTGCTAGACTTACAACTATCAGGATTAGTAGCTAGTATTTTATTACCACAAGTATAAGTTAAGCTAGTTTTTAGTATGACACATACATGAAACATATCAAGGCCTCTAATACCAGAGTCAGCAGTCCCTAAGGCTATGGACCAAATGATTAAAATATCAAAATCAGATTAAGACTTCAAAGAGCAGTTATCAACTTTAGTGAAATTAGGATTCTTATATTTTTCAGAGGAATGTGCTAATTTTACAAACTGCCATACTGACAACAGGCAAGATACAAAAAAGCATCTGGAAAAAAAAGGAGAAAGCAGTGACAAAAGAATTCAGGTGACATTTAGAAAGAAAACAGGCTTCAGTTTAAGAAAAAAAAGATAAAGTAAAGTGAGAGTTTGTATTTTAACAGTTGGACAATATGTAGCTTAACAATTAAACATTTTTGTCCTTGGAAACCTAGGAAAGAAATCTCAAAATTGAAAGGCCTGAGAGAGCAAACAAAATTATCTCACTAATAGAAAAGATAGGGAGACAATTAGGAATACCATGATTGTAACAACACAAACACGTAGAGCATCATGCCTTGTTACTTGGAAATAAAAGGCACGGAAAGCCACGCTCTTGACAAAAAAGTTAAAGAAAATAAAACTATGTTTAATACAATAACTGTAAATCAGTACAGACAAGCTGTTTTCCCTGTCAACAGCAGACCAAAAATGAACCAAATAAAATAAAATTTATCTATGGTAGACAAAACTTTGCATAGATATAAGAACTTTCTAACTATCAATAATGAGAATGAGGTTATGGAGTCTGTGATCTTTGGTATCTAAAACCCATGTAATAAGCTACCACTCTAGATAAAATTATAACAGAATTCAGTATTCACATTCTGGAGTAAGACAGCTCTCATTTTGAATTCAGGCTTTGGTACTCAATGGCGGTTATAAATTTATAACAAAGTTTTAAATCTCTCTGAGCCTGTTTCCCATTTGAAAAATGGGATTATCTACACTTACTTCAGAGGTAATACTTTATAGTGTGTTATTATGAGAATTATGAGAAAATTAATGTAATATATTAAACAAAGTGTGTGGCATACAACACATTGTGTATGGCTACGATGATGAAATAAATATTAGCTAAAATGATGACAGTTAACATGCTACAATTTACCCAAGAAACATCAGTAAATTTCATCTTTTACAACTTGTTCATAAAGCACTTTTAACTTAAAAAATGATTTCACATTTGTTATCCCATTTCTTAAAAAAAATCTTGTGCTTAAACAGCAGTACTATTGGTATCATATGATATGTGAAGAACTTATGCTCAAGAAGATTAAGTAAATTTGCCCAGGTTACAATCCTATTTAATGGCAATTCTGAGACTAGGAGACTGGTCTTCCAACTTTCATTTGGTAAAGCTTCTTTTAGTCCATTTTATCAATCTGTTCATCTTTGGGGCAATAGTTTTCTTTGCTGGCCTTCCTTAAAAAACACACTACCATGTAAACCTGGTTGGAAAAATATCAATGAAAGGTGATGGCATGAGCGTGACTAAGTGACTTCTTTCCCTCCGATTTTATGATTTTATATAATAAACAGTGTAGTAGAAGTGGCAGTTGCTTTCAAAGGTAGACAAAGAGAAACATTACTTCACCTACTTTACTCTCCTTAGAAGTCTGCTTCAATTGCTCCAGCTCCTCTTTATGTTTCTGTTCCATTTCTGCTTCTAACTTAGCAACATCTTCAGTAAGTTGCTTCCTCCTCTTTTTGTCATTCTTGGGGACAGCATTCTTCATACCCTGAATTTTGGCTGAAAAGCCACCAAAACCATTAAGTCATAAACCCTGGGATTAAGAATAAATATGAAATAGTAACAATAAGGGGATGGTAAACGGTGAAGAGTTTAGAAAAAGTAATTATGAAAGCAAGAAGAGTAATTACACAACAGATAGTTACAGAGAAGGGTCCAGATGAAGCTAAGACACCCCCTCAAAAAAAAAAAAGAAAAATTTTATTAACATAACCGTGAGTTTGTTTGGTGTGGGAGGTGGAAAAACTTAAAAAAAAAAAAGTAGATTTTTAAATCTTTCAAGTACCCCTTCCGAGTCCTCAAAATTTAGGTGAGATATTTCAAAACGCACCGAGTAGGGCAAGTGTCGGCAAGTAGGGTAGGAACAGGAAGAAGGGGAGACAGGAAAGGGGGTCTGGGTCCAAGACGGTGGCTTCCCGGTGTTTTCAGAAACCCACACCCGGGCGGCGGCGCGGGGTAGGGGGAACGCGACGGACCGGAGAAGAGGAAGCTTCTGAAGGTCTGGGGGATTAAGGGACCTTGGAAAGGCGGGAAGGAAGAGACCACTGGCTACTTTGGAAAAGCGTTGGAGGATCCAGATCAGAAACCCCTCAAGATTTCCCAGAAGCGACCCGCCACGCACCCTTCCCTGGGTCCTGGCGACTTCTAGGTTCCCATTCCCCCGTCACCTTGCAAATCCTTCTTCTCTTTGCGATGCCTTCTCACCAGCTGCTCCTCCTCATCAAGCTCCTCAGTCAAGACTGCCTCCATGACGACCAGGTAACCCAGCACAGTAGTTGAAAGGAACCAGCACAACCGGCAAGGAGCACCTTCCACCCTTCAACCCTCACCCCGTGCGCCATTGGCCGCAGCTAGGATCCAGCCCCGCCTTCAAGGCGGTACCGGATCCAAGCTGAGTCATCGGAGAGAGGAGGAAGAAGAACCGGATGCTGCGCGTGCGCACTCCCGTGACCCGCGCTGATGCGGCAGGGCCGGGCAGGTTGGGGCGGGGCGGGGCGGGGCGGGGCGGGGCGGGGGTGGAGCGCGATGGCGTGCTGGGGTTTGTCTTAGCAGGCTGAAGTTTGCAGCCTTGCAATTGATCCGCGCTACAGCCCCTTCAGCAATAAAGCTACACCAGTCTATTGGCCCTGACGTGAGGCGGGCAGAGATGACGTACGAGCACTGTTTTGGACGTTTGTTTTGTTTTGTTCGGTACTTCGGAACATCTACTTTAATGGGACCACTTTTGGTCCCATTGCTAAGAAGTACTATTCAAAAGGTAAGAAGGAAAAATAAAACATTTCAATAAAACCGTGAATAATTATCGGTGAGAATCTTTGTGCTGATTCAATCAAACAGTCGGGAATTAAGTTCTGTTTATTATTTTCAAGGTCGTAATACCGCATTTCGGAAGAAAGACAACTAAGTAATTGAGAAAATGACGCCTCTTGAATATAGCGGTGGAAATAGATGAGGTAGTAAGGATTGAGTATCATATCACACAGGAGCCTAAAGACCTATGCTCAATGATAAAGAGGCTATTGCCAGAGAGATTGAAAAGTATCAGGAAGCTCATAGAGATAACAGAAATGTGCAAGCCTCATAGGGCACAAAATGGAATTACTGAAGTTAACGCAAAACAAGAGAAATTTTCATGCAGAAAAAAAGAGAAAAGAAATCAAGTAAAGAGAAGAAGAGAGACCTAGAGCACCTGCCCAGGAGATAAAATCTACGTCGAATAGGAATATCTGAAACAGAGGACAAAGCAAATGAAGCTGAAACTATAAGGAACTAACTGAAGAAAAATGTCCAGAGTTGAAGAAGGAGCTAGATCTGCAAATTGAAAAAGTTCACAGGGTACCATTAAAATTTAATGAAAAGAAAGCAACACCCAGACATATCCTGGTAATATTTTTTAATTGGAAGGATAAATAAAATATTCTACAAGCATCCCAGACAGAGAAGGCAAGTTACTTATAAAGGCGCAAAGTTAGGCTGACCTCAGATTTTTCTCTTGCAACTCTAAATGCCAGAAAACAGTAGAACAATATCTACAGTTTTAAGGGAAAATAATTTTAAACCAATTATATACCCTGCCAAATTATATCTGTACCAAGGCAACTGGAAGACATTCACAGATACGCAGGGGTTGAGAAAGTATATCTTTCAAGTACCATCCTTGAAAAATTTGCTGAATTATGTACTGCAGCCAACAAAGAACATGAATTAAAATAACATAAAAGGAGGCAATTGTATGAAAAAATTAGTGGTAAGCATTAGTTAAACAGCATTAAGGTTACATTGTTAGGTAGAGTTATAAAACTAAATGCTAAAATTTGTAAGTTGGGTCTAAAATTTCAGTTTATAAACTGTGAAAAGGCATGCTAAACGTTCAATATATAGAGCAAATAAATACTGTTTTATTTTTAGCATGCATTGTAGATAAAGATATTCATGTTCTTAAGCTAAACATAAGTAAAATAAAAGGACTTTGTCACTGTGCACAGAACCTGTAGAATAAAGGCATACCAAATGTTAATCCGGCAAAATGGGAAAACCAGTCAGTATAGTTTTGTTTTCCCTAGTTTTAATTATAGAAGGGGGAAAAGTAGCAAATTTGTGTGTAATGCTAATACTGGTAGTGTACAAAGAAAATTTTTTTAATTACTCATTGGAGAGATCGTGAATTAAAACCTTGTTTGATGTGCATCTTGCCCTCAGAAAATCAATACCTACTGCTTCATGTAGTAGTAGATCATTGTAAGTGAATTTGACAATGAGATGTGTTACAAATAAAAATAGAGCACATATTCCAATTGTTTGGATTGTAGAGGAAGTGGTGAAAAACAACAAGGAAGCATTAAAATTGGCATAAGATAGATTGACACAGGTACTGATGAGTCATCACATTCGTAAACAGGTTAAATAGTCCTATTTAAAGAGATTAAAATTGGGTCAAAAATCAATCTATAACCCTGGATACTCACATTTGTATAAAGCAAAGGATAAAAGAGTTTAAAGATAATGGAAATGATAAGTCATAGAAATGGAGGTAGGGAGCAATATTTTTATTAGAACTCAAGCTATAACATATTTATAAAACATACAGTACAGGTGGTAACATTTAAGAGGCTTTATGTGGCAAATAACATGGCATTCATATGTAAAATAAATGTTCAATACCTTCATGTGAGTGATAGTTTTACTGATGTATATATGTTTTAAAAAATTGTACATTTTAAATTAGTACATTTTAGGTACTTAAAATTAATAAAGTAATCCTTTAATTAAAGAAAATACACATGGCAAAAATTGTTGGACTATGACTTCAGTACTTACAATCTACAATCTTTAATAAGTCAAGTAAATGAAAAGTTGAGATAGTTAAGGAGTAGTTAAGTAATTCAGAGGTGTGTGTATTTGCATTCTTTTCAGATTTTCCTGAAACATTTCTAAGTGACATATTAAGGTGCAGGGAAAACTTTAATATATTTCTAGAAAGCACAATGATCACATTGCAAAAAAGCCTAGGAACTAAATCCAAATGCTGAAAAATCACATATTTGGAATTTTTTTTAATGTTATGAATTACCTTTGGGTCAAAGAGGAGATTATAATAAATGTGATAATTTAGGATCTGCAACAATAAGGACATTATGAGTTATATGTTATGTGATGGATGTACAAAAGTCAAGGAACTAGGAATGAAAACACTAGATGAAGAATGGAATATGCACATAAGAAAGACATAGTTACTGGACTTTCTAAATTTTGCTACCTTCCAATTCTAAGTAGTGGATTTACTTCAATATAAGCTATTCTAAGTGCCATGGTTAACTTCTTAGTGACAGATTTTTCCCAACTGAATTTTACCATAATGGATTCTAAGGAGCTAACAGTTGACTCTCAAAGAGAGAGAAGCCAAATTCTCTTCTCTCACCACCACCTACTGCCCTCCTCCCCATCACTGTTTTTGTTCTTCCTTTCTCAGACTTCCATGTAATACTTCTTGTTCCACAATCTTTTTATTGAAAAGTATGGTCCTCAGAAAAGCAGCATAAGCATTGCCTGGGAGCTTGTTAGAAATGTGGTATGTCAGGATAATAGCAACACAAGATTATATTATAAAATGTATTATTAAGCATCTATAAGCCTTCTCAGTTCACACAGTGCATTGTATATTATGAATGTTTAATAAACGTTAAGTAGTATTAGAATCTAGAAACAGTTTTGCTTAAGCAGTGTTATTGTATGAGAGATTTTGTGCTTGAATTGTAAGCTATTGTGGCATCCCTATTTGAATCAAAGATTTGGTTGCATTTTCCAAATATTTCAGGTGAGAACTGGTACTTCTATTTTTCCTTGTAAGGATGGGACACAAAGAAAACTTCAGATTGAACAATCCAAATTTTAAAATGTTGAGGGAGTACAATTTAAAATGGTAAATGAAGAATGAGCCTTTCTCTAGTGAATAAAATAAACATGGAGTCAATTTAAATTAGATATTTCAAGGTTTCTGGTTAAAATCAAAGATCCATTTACAGCAGCTATATATAGTTGATAATGGGTGGATAAACAGGAGCATTGGCAATACTTGGAACAGTAGCTCTAGTAAGTTATAGACAGGACTTTTTCTATTCTTGAATGATCTACTCCCCTGAAGGTGATGACACCCTTGTATTAGCAAGGGTGGGCAAGACCAGCGATGCTCAAATTTAAATATGCAAACCATTTGCCTGGGAAGATCATATTAAGTCGCAGGTATTGATTCACCAAGTTTAGGGTAAAGTTGATATTCTGTATTTCTTGCAAGTCCCTGTGGGCTGTTGATGCTGCCACTTTGGGTACCTACCATACTTTCAAGTAGAACAATAATAAAACCTATGTTGTATCTACTGTCCATGAAAGTGAGGCTCAAAAAAAAGTAATTGGCTTAAGACCACACAGTAAGTATCAGAACCAAATATGATTTCAAGACTAATTCATGTCATCTGTACAACCCTGCCCTCATCCATACTACAGCACCTACTTAGAAGATTGTTGTGAGGATAAACTTTATATAATAAGGAAGAAAGCTCATTACTTCAGGTAAGTTACATATTGCAGAAAACAATGGCTCATGCAGGGGAAAATGAGTTTTGTTTGTAACATGTTGAGCATGATTTGTGACAGGGACATTTGTGGATAAGTCAGACAGGTATTTAGAGATTCAGGTCCAGAGCCAGCAGAGATGTCATGGTTGGAAATTTTGGTTTTAGTTTTCTGACTTGTAGGTGGTATTTGAGGCCATGAGAAATCACCCTGGAAAGAATGATAGGAAATAGAAGAGAAAAGGAAAGGAGGTTAAACCTTAAGGGCCACACCTATATTTGATGGGTAGGTATTACAGAGGAATGGAATATTTCGATTTATAGTTCCAACTGAATTAAGCATCAAAAATAAGGCACTTCCGAGAAGAAGTGTCTGGAAAGAGAGAGAAATCTAATGAAACATGAATGGTTGAAGAAAGTGTGTGCATGTCATCTGCCCCAGGATTGGAATGTGTGTGATTCACCCACCGTATGACTTGGGGACAGATAATCAAGCCTCTGTGAACCTCAGCTCCTTCACAAAGTGGGATGGGCAAGTGGCCTCCCACCCAGGAGTTTGTGAGAATCCCTTTTCTTTGTGTTCCTCTGTTTCTCTATCCCTCTCTCTCCCCCTTTCTTCCGTCCGTTGAGTATCTATTACATGCCAGATACCTGGAAGAGCCCTGGGAATGCAGCTTAAACGGGGCTGGGTAAGGATGAGCCCCAGTGCTGGGGCCCAGGTGACTCAGCCTTGGCTGGCCAGTCAGAGAGCACTTAGTTCCAGGTGTGAATGGGCCAGTGGTCCTCCAGGGAGCCCGGGGCACCACAGGATGTTGACAGCAGGCATCCCTGTGTCAGAGGGATGCCTTTCCTTCTGTATTTCTCTTTGACTCTCTCTCTACCTCTCTGTATCTCTTGATCTGTCTTGCCATCTCCCTGTTCTCTTGGTTTTTATTTCTTTCTGTGTCCTTACCTGTCATCTTCTCTCCTGGATTAACTCTCTCTCTTTTTAAAAATAAGTCTGGCTTCCTCATTCTTTCTCTGTTGACTCTATCTTCTGTATGTTCTCTCTTCCTGCTTGATATCTTCCTGTCTGTATTTCTGCTTCTTTGACTCTATTTAGGCCTAGCTTCTCAGTCTATTTCTCTCTCTCTCTCTCCCCTTCTCCCTCTCCCTCTGTCTGTTTCTGTCACAGTCTCTCTCTCTGGCTCCCTCTCCTTTCCAATCTCCTGTCCAGACACCCAGAAACAGGACTTGTCCAAGGGATGGGAACCAGCCAGAGACCCAGCTGCCTTCTCCCCTGTGACTGGACCTACCAGTAACCAGTTGCAGGAGCTTTACAGCAGGGCTCACTCACCCTTCAATGAGGTCATTGATTTGAACTTGAGTTGTATGCCTATCTTCTGGAGTATTTCTCTCAGTAGCTCTGTCTAATCAGGTTTGGGTGTTAATTAAATAACTGATATTTGCATGTTTGGTGGCAACTTGATGTCATATTAAATTTTAATTTGGTCTAAAAAAAAAAGCACTACAGTCAAACCTATACTTTGAGTTGAATAATGAGCAGGAGGGTCTTTTATCTTTGTACTAAATTTTTTAACTTATAATTTGCAAACTATAAAAAAATCTGTAATAGCACACATTATTCCATTATAGATTCTAATTTTTTAGTTCACTGCTACATATCTACATCTAGTTGATTTTTGTTACTGGTGGTAGTTATGTTCTTTAAAGTTTCTCAAACACTGAATTAGTGAATACTATATCATTGTCCCTAGGAGAAATATAGCATTAGGTTTCTGCAAACCTCTGGTCACATTATTGTCACCAACAGATGAATACATAACCTTAGGGTGTCACCTTATTTTAAGATACCTTATTTAATATCTGTTGTTCATTCACTAACATTGAACTCATGGCCAACAGAACTATAACTCATAGCCTGAATGAATCTTATCTAACACATATTTTCTCTGTAAGGTACTTAGGAACAGTACACAGCACTATACTTAGGGACCATTTTAAAGAGTAAAATCACCCATAAAAAGCACAAAATTGCAAAAAACACACTAAATATATCCTGAAAAGGACACTAGTTTACAGTATGAGAACTGAGACAAGATAGGGTGTCACCGTGTTCCACTTCATCAGGGATTATACATGTCAGATGACAAATTTTTTTTTGCTGCTCTGCACATGCACATACCCATGAACGGGCCATTAGTTTTGATTTGGGGGTTACTAATCTTAGTAAACAAATTCACAAATACAGATTCTGTGAAAAATAAGTATGGACTAATTCATTCAATGTGTTTTGTTCAGAATTTTTCCAACTTGAGTTTGGGAAGCCATGTTTCCACTAATGAAGCTTAAGAATTCTGGCTTTTTTTTGAGAGCGTACAGCACTCCCATAGAATTAAGGATTGCTACAAAGGTTCTGAAGGACTTATACATGGTTACCATGAACTGCTCAGAAGACTCTGCTGTGTTCCTTTCTGTTGGCACTGAGCCAGAAAGTCTAGATTGCCAGTAACCATTATTTTGTTGTCCTCTCTGGGACAAAAGGAGAAGAATATTCCTAATGTGAAACAGGACAAATTGAAATCTAGAATACCTGTCCCAAATGTTAATTTCAGAGAACTCTCAACAAGACTAAAGGATGGTACAAATCTATATGCCAAAAAAGATACAGGAAAATTGAGGGTTTCCATTTTCTGTTTGGTTGACAAGACTGCATATTTGAGAGATATCATGTAACCATTTATGAAACAAGATTAATATTCAACAGTCACAAGTTACCTCAGCAGGGTTACACACACAGCAGAAGGAAATCAGGCCTCAGTTTTGATTAACTGGAAATTTTGAGCCTCTCATCCTAAAGGCTATCATAATGATAAAAAAAGAAATATGTTTCTTAGTCTATGTGGGCTGCCATAACAAAATACCATTGATTGGGTAGCTTAAATAGCATACATTTATTTCTCACTGTTCTGGAGGCTGAGAAGTCCAAGGTCAAGATGCCAACAGACTCTGTTTCCGATGAGGGCTCTCTCCCTGGCTTGTAGACAGCTGCCTTATCATTGTTTCCTCATATGTTTGGGGGTTGGAGGGCAGGGAGGGCAAGGTGTGGGAATGGGAGAGAGAGTGCTCTCTGGCATCTTCTTAGGAGGATGCTAATTCTATTGAATTAGGGTTCCACCCTTATGACCTCATTTAACCTTAATTACATCCTTATGCAGCCATACTGGTGTTAGAGCTTCAATATATGAATTTTGGGGGAGACATAATTCAACCTACAGCAATATGGGAAGGCAATAATATATTTTGAGACATGAAGCCTAAAACAACTGCTAGTTTACCAACACTGAGCTCTTAGGCAGCACCTTTTTACTCAGCTATTATATGCTAAATATTTTATAATAATAAAATGTTGAATGAAAATCAACTTGGAAGTGTGAGTTTAAGAGCTTTTTGGCTTCTGAAAAAAAATTATTTTAACTGGACTTCTACATTGTTTTCTTTTAAAGAAGAGCTGAAATATTCAATTTATTTCCATAATATACCTTCTACGATTGCTAAAATGGACACAGTGCTTTATGATTAAAAAATCCTTATATATTATTACTATTTTAAAACCTCAATTCATTAAGATAAGAAAAAACTACTACCATCATCAACTCTATGTTAGAGATAAAGAAAATAAAGTCCAAGAGGTTCAAAATGGAGCAACTAATATAACAGTGATGAAATGATCAATAAATTCATTCAATGTGATTAACCTTTTACATTTTTTGAAGGCAGCTTAATAATTCATACCAAAACCAACAATTTAATTTCTATAAATTTATCCTGGAAAACAATAAAAGAATATACAAAATTTGGAAAAATTGGAAACAATGTTTATGTCCAGTTATAAGGACTTAGTTAAATACATTAATGTATAACCATTAAAAAGAGTAAGATCTATACTGATTGATAATGGAAAGGGCCTCATGACATGTAGGAAGGAAAAAAGCCAGTTAACAGCAAATATAATAATACTTTTTTTACAAGTTTTTTTGTGCTCATATATCTTTGTCTCTCCATCTATCTAGAAAATGTAGAAAAATATTTGGATATTGTAATGTTAACAGTACTTACATCTGAGTGGTAGCTTTTTGAATAATTATTTTCTTCTTTATCTTTCATTAGCATGTTCTTGTTAACAGAAAAATAAAGCTATTTTACTCTTTTTAATTAAAACATTTCTGCAGAAATTTTGAACAAAGTATAGATGATGATAAGTGTTATCCATTATCCCACCATGCAGAGATGTCCTGAGAACAGGATATTTCTTTCTGGAAATTAAATTACTTTTCATATTTAGAATAATACTACATATAAATTTCTGCTTTTTGTTCACTTGCAATTATAGTAATTTCTCTAAGTCATTTACTCTTCAAAAGCATTTTTAACTGCTGCATATTTTCCCATCACATAAAACAGCTGGCAAAATCACCACTTTTCAGCCTATAACTTGCTTAATTTCTCAGTAATATTGGACACTATTGACTATCCCTTCTGTCCACATTTCTACTCAAATGTGAGTGAAGCCTTCCTTGTCCCTGCATATAAAAAGAAAACAATGTGCTCTCCCCACCCAGCTTTCCTATTTCCCTCTTTAACCTGCTTAATGTCTCTCCATAACAGTTATCACCATCTGATATATATATTCCTCTTGAGTGTTGTCTCTCTCCTCCCTTAGCTTCCATGACACACCCTCTCCTGCTTTTTCTCCTTTGATTTTGGCTGTTCCTCTATCACTCACTGAAATTTGCTGGATCCCTAAGCGCTCTGTCCCAGAAACATTTATCACTCTATACACTTTCTGCCAATTTCAATTCCCATGGTTTAATTACTACATCTATGTGCCAATTGGACCTTTCTTCCAAGTGCCAGGGTCATACGTACATATACAGCCCCCTGGGTGACTTCACTTGGATTGCCTCTCAGGTACTTTGGACTTAACATGATTAAACTCATCTAAATTTGTTCTCCAGATTTTTTGTTTGTTTTGGGTTTTGTTCTTTTTTTGAAAAAATTTACACATTTACAGAATTTTTTTTAAAAAAATCAGTAAACGGCATCACTCCACATCCTAGAAGACCCCACCTGTTTTTGTTCCTGCATTTATGTCTGATCTCATTTACTCCCAACCCCAGACTTCAGCAATTTTGGTCTTTTTTTCTGTTTCTTCTTGCCACAGGCGTTTTTCCCTAAGTGCTTTTTCAACTTGGGAAAAATACTCACCAAATTTTGTAAAACTGGCCTTTTATCATCATTCAGGTAAAAATTCATATGTTTCACTTTATCAAAGTTGCCTCAACTACACAACAGCCTACATGGCACCCCTGCCATCAAGTATATAGCACCTCTCTCAAGGCACTGCCAATCACTTTACCTGCTATATCACTGTCATAGCCCTAATTACTCTCTAATAGCATCTTCTTTTAACCTTTTATCTTTTTAAAGTTTTATCTATTGAAGTATAATTGACATACAATAAATTACAACCAATCAACCAATAAATGGCACCACTGTTGAGAGGACAGTTGCTTACATCAAAAACCTGGGGATCATTCTCGACTACTTTTTTTCCCGTACCCTTTACTTGCAACAAATCATTAAGTCCTACCTTTTAAATATATCTCATATCAATCCACTTACCTCCAGTTCCACTGGCACCACTCTAGGTCCAAGCCTGAATCATTATTCACCTGTATTACAAAAACATGCCTCTCTCAAACTTATTCTTTATAACACAATAAGAGTTATCTTTAAAAATTCAAGCCAAATTTAAGATTCAACTCTTAACTACTTTTCCAGTAAGTGTATACTTCTTAATATGCTTCTCAAGGCCATCTCCAGTTTCATCCCATGCCACACTCTGTTATAATCTGTTTAAGCCATCTGGACTTTGGTATCTTGAAGTCCCATACTTTTTTTTACGAGGAATGGGATACCTTTGGAAACAGTGATTTCTCACCACTGCAAATATTGATCTGTCATCACTCCCCGACCACACTATCTAAAGTAATTCACAATTCTTATCCATTCATTCTCTATTGGAAGTACCCTATTTTTCTCCTTTGTAATACTTTTACTTGTCTTCTCTGTTTCCTGCACTTGAATATACTTCCATGAAGCAAGTACTAACTAGATCTGTCTTCTTCACATTTGTGTCCTCAATACCAAACATGGTGCTTAGCATATAGAATTCCTTCAGTAAACATTTAAATAAATCAAGCATGGACAGGATAATAATTTAGCAATAGTAAAGGCAGATAAAAGAGCATTTAAGGTTCATTTCATCTTTGAACTATACAGTTATGGAAATATTTTCTTACATTTTATCTTCAATATTTCTCAGTGGTAATTATAAGATGAAAGATCAGATCTTGTCCCTGTGATGAGGTTTTACCCAATGGCAAATAACAGAATACCAGTAAATGAAAATAAACACCTTACAGAACTTTCTCTTTTGCCCTTTTAACTTTCTAGTATGTCTCTTAATTTATATTGTTTCACTTTCTTCAAATATTTTCAGTTGCAATGTTTTAAAATCTCTCAGTTTTGTTTTCTCACCCATTTCCAAATCCTTTTTGCTAAGTTATTTTTCTGCTTTTTTCATGAATCTTTTTTGGCCTGTTATAAAAAATTATGTGACATTGAGCAAGAATCGTAACATGGTGGAACCTGGTGTGGTGGATACGGCAAACTTGTACTTAGCATCCATTCCATCTTCTCCCTAGATGTGAAAGAAGTTTTCAAAGACTTGAATGTTAAATACTATACTTCTCATATAGGCTTCTGGATGCAAATTTCCATCTATTAGAGACACTTGCCCAAGGCTAAATTAGGTGTGCTCTTTTTTCTGTTATTTCAGCTGTCATTACTAATTAGGACATTTATGGAAAAGTTGGGTGGAACTGCAACAGTGTTGCAGTGTCCAGTGCTTTAGCCTCATCTCTGGGTATCTTTAGGGTCTCTGATCAAAGCCACAGCTGTATGTTCTTAAATTGAACATATCTTGTGGCAGCCTCTGTATTAGCCTCTTTACACCTCAGTTTCCTATTTTAAACTGAGGGGGTAGAAAGATGAAAAGTCATCTGTTTTGAATTATTTTTGACTATAAACCTATTTTTTCAAATGAAATCTTATACAGAGGTCCAATATATAAAACAGATTAAAATGGAGCCAATGAAACTAAAAAGAATGAATAGTGTGGACTCCTACCTACTCTTCAGTAAACTTCAGGCACCTTAGGAACCTATAGAAGTTTAGTTTGAATATCACTGGGTAAATCTAAGGCAGAAGTTTTTAATCATCTGTACTTTGGAATCAAATGAACAGCTTTGCTTTGATTAGTTTTATTTCTAATACTGATGTCCTGGTCTCTCTCCCAAAAAGTCAGCTATTGAGAACAGGCAGGTATATTCTTTTAAGAAACTCTCCAGTGACTAATGGGATTGGAAATAATGTCTCTGGATAGAGTTTTCCTGATTCTGAGTGCTTGTCTTTTCACTGATTTTCATTAAGGCAAGTCTCTCATCTCAATCTGGGTACTTATTTGTTTCCTCCACCTACAACATCTCCAAAAGTCCTTGGATTTCCCCAAATTCTTATATTCCATTATACCTCTATTCTTTATTACCTAACTTATCCCAAACCAGCATCATCTTCCAAAACAAAACACTGTTTCTTAGGCTTTATTACGAGCTTGTTGTTCTTCATACAAATACATAGAATAATTATTAGAAGATGAGCCTTCGAGTCATTGTTGAATTATTTTATATCTCTTCCCCATATTAACTCTAAAGCTTATTAACTCTTTGGACAAGTTAGGGAAAAGTGATAGTATTACTACATAGAATTATCATAATAATTTGGTAGGGTGAGGCCTACAAATTGTTTGCATGGTGACGAGCACATGGAAAGTGCTCAGGTTGTTAACAATGGTTCCCATACTAAATGCTCCAATCAAAAGATGAAGGGTGAGACAAAGGGTGTCTGATTGGAATAACAAAAACAAGACCCGGGCTTCCTTGGTGGCACAGTGGTTGAGAGTCCGCCTGCTGATGCAGGGGACACAGGTTCATGCCCCGGTCCACAAAGATCCCACATGTCACGGAGCAGCTGGGCCCGTGAGCCATGGCCACCGAGCCTGCGCGTCCGGAGCCTGTGCTCCACAATGGGAGAGGCCACAACAGTGAGAGGCCTGCATACCGCAAAAACAAAAAACAAGACCCTTCTCCATGCTGCATAAGAGAGACTCACTTCAGAGCTAAAGACACACACACACCAAAAGTGTAGAGATAGAAAAGATATTTTATCCAAACAGAAATAACAAGAAAGCAGGGGTAACAATACTGATATCAGACAAAATAGACTTTAAAACAAAGGCTGTAACAAAAGACAAAGAAGGGCATTATATTACTATAAAGGAATCAATACCAGAAGAGGATATTACACTCATTAATATGTATGTACCCAATACAGGAGCACCTAAATATATAAAGCAAATACTAATAGACATAAAGGGAAAAATTGAAAATAATACAAAAATAAAAGGGGACTTTTATTTTTTGCAGTATGTGGGCCCCTCACCGTTGCAGCACCTCCCACCGCGGAGCACAGGCTCCAGACGTGCAGGCCCAGTGGCCATGGCTCACGGGCCCAGCCGCTCTGCGGCATGTGGGATCCTCCCAGACCAGGGCACAAACCCGCATCCCCTGCATCAGCAGGCGGACCCCCAACCACTGTGCCACCAGGGAAGCCCAAAAGGGGACTTTAACACCCCATTTACATTAATAGACAGAACATCCAGACAGGAAATCAATAAGGCACAAGTGGCCTTAAATAACACAAGAGAACAGATGGACTTAATAGATAGCTACAGGACATTCAATCCAAAAACAGCAGAATACATTCTTTTCAAGGGCACATGGAACACTCTCGAGGATAGATCACATCATGGGCCACAAAACATGTCTCAGTAAATTTAAGAGGATTAAAATTATATCAAGCATTTTTCCAACCAGAACTGTATGAAACTAGAAATGAATTACAGAATGAAAAATGGGAAAAGTATAAACGTGGAAACTAAACAGCATGCTATCAAAAAACCAATGGATCAATGAAGAAATAAAAGACAAAATCAGAAAATATGTCAAAACTAACTCCAAAATCTATGACATTCACAAAAAAAAACAGTTCTAAGAGGGAAGTTTGTAGTAATACAGGCCTTCATCAAGAAATAAGGAAATCTCAAAAAAGAAAAAAAGAAAGAAAGAAATAAGAAATCACAAACAAGCTAACCTACCACCTAAAGAAATTAGAAAAATAACAAACAAGCTCAAAGTAAGAAGAAGAAAGGAAATAATGAAGACCAGAGAGTAAATAAATGAACTAGAGTCCAAAAAGGCAATAGAATAGATCAAAGAAAACAAGAGCTGGTTTTTTGAAAGGATAAAAAAAATTAATAAATCTTTAGGCAGGCTCATTAAGAAGAAAAGAGAGGACCCAAATAAACAAAATAAAGAATGAAAGAGGAGAAATAACAACCAATACCACAGAGATACAAAAAACATGAGAATAATATGAACAGTTATATACCAACAAATTAGGCAACCTAAAAGAAATGAGCAAATTTCTAGAAACATACAACATACTAAGACTGAATCAAGAAGCAACAGACAATCTTAACAGATCAATTACTAGAATTGAAACTGAATTTTTAATTAAAAAATTCCCACCAAACACTCTTCCACTATTGGTGGGAATGTAAATTGATACATCCACTATGGAGAACAGTATGGATGTTTCTTCAAAAGCTAAAAATAGGACTATGACCCAGCAACCCCACTACTGGGCATATACCCTAAGAAAACCATAATTCAAAAAGAGTCATGCACCACAATGTTCATTGCAGCACTATTTACAATAGCCAGGACATGGAGGCAACCTAAGTGTCCGTCAACAGATGAATGGATAAAGAAGATGTGGCACATATATACAATGGAATATTACTCAGCCATAAAAAGAAACGAAATTGAGTTATCTGTAGTGAGGTGGATGGACCTAGAGTCTGTCATACAGAGTGAAGTAAGTCAGAAAGAGAAAAACAAATACCATATGCTAACACATATATATGGAACCTAAAAAAAATAGTTCTGATGAACCTAGGGGCAGGACAGGAATAAAGATGCAGACGTAGAGAATGGACTTGAAGACACGGGAATAGGGAAGTGTAAGCTGGGACGAAGTGAGAGAGTAACATTGACATATATACACATATATACCAAATGTAAAATAGATAGCTAGTGGGAAGCAGCCGCATAGCACAGAGATCTGCTCAGTGCTTTGTGACCACCTAGAGGGGTGGGGTAGGGAGAGTGGGAGGGAGATGCAAGAGGGAGGGGTTATGGGGATATATGTATACATATAGCTGATTCACTTTGTTTTACAGCAGAAAGCAACACAACATTGTAAAGCAATTATACTCCAATAAAGATGTAAAAAAAAAAAAAAATTCCCACCAAAAGAAGTCCAGGACTGGATGGATTCACAGGAAATTCTGCCAAACATATAAAGAAGAGCAAATACATATCCTTCTCAAACTATTCAAAAAATTGAAGAGGACAGAACACTCCTAAATTCATTCTATCATTCCCCATTACTCTAATACCAAAACAAAGACACTTAAAGAAACAATTACAGGTCAATAACTTTTACTGAAACATCTTCAACAAAATGTTAGCAAACCAAATCCAACAATATATAAAACGTACACCATGATCAAGTTGGACTTATTCCAGGGATGCAACAATGTTTTAATATTCACAAATCAATCAATGTGATACACCACATTAACAAAAGGAAGGATAAACATCACATGATTATTTCAATATATGCAGAAAAAGCATTTGAAAAAATTCCACATCAATTCATGATAAAAACTCTCATTGAAGTGGGTGTAGAGGGAACATATCTCAACATAATAAAGGCCATTAATGACAAACACACAGCTAACATCATACTCAGTGGTGAAAAGCTGAAAGCATTTCCACTAAATTCAGGAAGAAGAAAAGAATGCCCACTTTTGCCACTTCTATTCAATATAGTACTGAAAGTCATAACCATAGCAATCACACAAGAAAAAGAAAT
The DNA here is from genome assembly GCF_951394435.1 of Stenella coeruleoalba. Classification (NCBI taxonomy): domain Eukaryota; kingdom Metazoa; phylum Chordata; class Mammalia; order Artiodactyla; family Delphinidae; genus Stenella; species Stenella coeruleoalba. Next base: position 44,398,104 of record NC_137163.1, read on the forward strand.
AAAAGGCATGCAGATTGGAAGGGAAGAAGTAAAACTCTCTCTATCTGCAGATGACATGATACTGCTAAAGTATGCACCAGAAAAACGATTAGAACTAGTAAATGAATTCAGCAGTATTGCAAGATATAAGATTAATAAACAGAAATCTGTTGCTTTTCTATACACTAATAATGAACTAACAGAAAGAGAAAGTAAAAAAGAAATCCTGTTTAAAACCACATCAAAGAATAAAATGTCTATGAATAAACTTAACTAAGGAAGTGAAAGACCTATACTTTGAAAACTATAAAACATTGATGAAAGAAATTGAAGATAATACAAAGAAATGGAAAGCCAACCTATGCTCTTGAATTGAAAGAATTAATATTGTTAAAATTGCCATACTACCCAAAAAAAGTTACACATTTAGTGCCATCCCTGTAAAAATACCCATAACATTTTTCACAAACTTGAACAAATAATCCTAAAATTCATATGGAACCACAAAGACCCCAAATTGCCAAAGAAATCTTGAAAAAAAAAAAAGAACAAAGCTGGAGGTATCACCCTCCTAGAATTCAGACTACACTACAAAGCTACAGTTCTAAAAACATCATGGTACTGGTACACATAGCTCAATGGAAGACAATATAGAACCAGAAATGAACCCTCACACCTACAGTCAATTAATCTACAACAGAGGAGGCAACAATATACAATGGAGAAAAGACAGTCACTTCAATTAGTGGTGCTAGGAAAACAGGACAGCTACTTGTAAAAGAATGATATTAGAATATTCTTCATACTGTATACAAAAATAGAGTGGATTAAAGACATAAGTGTGAGACCTTAAACCATAAATCTCCTAGAAGAGGACACAGGCAGAACATTCTTTGACATACACTGTAACAATACCTTTTGATCTGTCTCCTAAGGCAAAATAAATAAAAGCAAAAATGAACAAATGGGACCTAATTAAACTCAAAAGTTTTTGCACAGCAACAAAAACCATCAACAAAATGAAAAGACAACCTATGGAATGGGAGAAAATATTTACAAATGATATAACCAACAAGGTCATATAAAGATAAATATACAAACAGCTCATATAACTCAATATCAAAAATAAACAACTCCAATCAAAAAAAGGGCAGAAGATCTAAAGAGATACTTTAAAAAAAAAAACCTGTCCATGGCTATCAGACACATGAAAAGATGCTCAGCATTGCTAATTATATAGTGAATAGTGAATCAAAATGACAATGAGATACCACCTCACATCTAGCAGAATGGCTATCATCAAAAAGTCTAAAAATAACAAATGTTGGCAAGGATATGGAGAAAAGGGAATCCTTGTACACCACTCGAGGAAATGTAAATTGGTGAAGCCACTGTTGAAAACAATACGGAGATTCCTCAAAAAACTAAAAATTGAAATACCATATGATCCAGCAATGCCAATCCTAGGTATATATCCAGAAAAAATGAAACCACTACTTCAAAAAGACAGGTACACCCTAAAGCTCATAGCACAATTTACAATAATCAAGATATGGAAACAAGCCAAATATCCATCAACAGGTGAATAAATAAGATGTGGTATGGAATATTACTCAGCCATAAAATAGAATGAAATACTGCCATTTGCAGCAGCATGGATAGACCTAGAAAATATTGTGCTAAGTGAAAAAGAGTCAGACAGAGAATAACAAATACCTTATGATTTCACTTGTATGTGGAATCTAAAAAATAAAACAAATATACATAACAAAACAGAAAGATATACAAAACAAACTTGTGGTTACCACTGGGATTAGGAAAGGGGAGAAAGACAGGGGTATGGGATTGAGATACAAACTACTATATATAAAATAAATAAGCAACAAAGATATGTAAGACAGACTTCCGGGAAGATGGCGGAAGAGTAAGACGCGGAGATCACCTTCCTCCCCACAGATACACCAGAAATGCATCTACGCGTGGAACAACTCCTACAGAGCACCTGCTGAACGCTGGCAGAAGACCTCAGACCTCCCAAAAGGCAAGGAACCCCCCACGTACCAGGTTAGGGCAAAAGAAAAAAATAAACAGAGACAAAAGGATAGGGACGGGTCCTGCACCAGCGGGAGAGAGCTGTGAAGGAGGAAAAGTGTCTACACACTAGGAAGCCCCTTCGCGGGTGGAGACTTCGGGTGGCGGAGTGGGGGAGCTTGGGAGCCGCGGAGGAGAACACAGCAACAGGGGTGCGGAGGGCAAAGCAGAGAGATTCCAGCGCAGAGGATCGGGCCGACCAGCACTCACCAGCCGAGAGGCTTGTCTGCTCGCCCGCCGGGGCGGGCGGGGCTGGGAGCTGAGGCTCCGGCTTCTGTCGGAGCGCTGGGAGAGGACTGAGGCTGGCGGCCTGAACACAGCCTGCAGGGCGTTAGTGCACCGCGGCTAGCCGAGAGGGAGTCCGGGCAAAAGTCTGGACCTGCCGAAGAGGCAAGAGACTTTTTCTTCCCTCTTTGTTTCCTGGTGCACGAGGAGAGGGGATTAAGAGCGTTGCTTGGAAGAGCTCCAGAGACGGGCGCGAGCCGCGGCTGGAGGTGCGGAGCCCAGGGACGGGCATGAGACACTAGGGCCGCTGCTGCCGCCGCCTGGAGGCCTGTGTGCGAACACAGGTCACTGTCCACACCCCCTTCCGGGGAGCCTGTGCAGCCCGCCACTGCCAGGGTCCCGCGATCCAGGGACGGCTCCCCCGGGAGAGCGCACGGTGCGCCTCAGGCTAGCAACGTCACGCCGGCCTCTGCCGCTGCAGGCCCGCCGCAGGGCCGCCCCACACTCCGTGACCCTCCCTACCCCCCGGCCTGAGTGAGCCAGAGCCTCCGAATCAGCGGCTCCTTTAACCCCGTCCTGTCTGAGCAAAGAACAGACGCCCTCCGGCGACCTTTACGCACAGGTGGGGCCAAATCCAAAGCTGAGCCCCTGGGAGCTGTGAGAACAAAGAAGAGAAAGGGAAATCTCTCCCAGCAGCCTCAGAAGCAGCGGATTAAAGCTCCACAATCAACTTGATGTACCCTGCATCTGTGGAATACATGAATAGACAACGAATCAGCCCAAATTAAGGAGCCCTGTGGATGAAAGGCTCTTGGTGCTGCAGCCAGGAGTCAGTGCTGTGCCTCTGAGGTGGGAGAGCCAACTTCAGGACACTGGTCCACAAGAGGCCTCCCAGCTGCACATAATATCAAACAGCAAAAATCTCCCATAGATCTCCATCTCAACGCCAGCACCCAGCTTCACTCAACGACCAGCAAGCTACGGTGCTGGACATCCTATGCCAAGCAACTAGCAAGACAGGAACACAACCCCACCCAGAGAGGCTGCCCAAAATCATAATAAGTCTACAGACACCCCAAAACACACCACCAGACGTGGACCTGCCCACCAGAAAGACAAGATCCAGCCTCATCCACCAGAACACAGGCACTAGTACCCTCCACCAGGAAGCCTACACAACCCACTGAGCCACTGGGGACGGACACAAAAAACAACAGGAACTACGAACCTTCAGCCTGCAAAAAGGAGACCCCAAACACAGTAAGATAAGCAAAATGAAAAGACAGAAAAACACACAGCAGATGAAGGAGCAAGATAAAAACCAACCAGACCTAACAAATTAAGAGGAAATAGGCAGTCTACCTGAAAAAGAATTCAGAATAATGATAGTAAAAATGATCCAAAATCTTGGAAATAGAATATACAAAATGCAAGAATCAGTTAACAAGGACCTAGAAGAACTAAAGATGAAACAAACAATGATGAACAACACAATAAATGAAATGAAAAATACTCTAGATGGGATCAATAGCAGAATAACTGAGGCAGAAGAACGGATAAGTGACCTGAAAGATAAAATAGTGGAAATAACTACTGCAGAGCAGAATAAAGAAAAAAGAATGAAAAGAACTGAGGACAGTCTCAGAGACCTCTGGAACAATATTAAATGCACCAACATTCGAATTATAGGGGTTCCAGAAGAAGAAGAGAAAAAGAAAGGGACTGAGAAAATATTTGAAGGGATTATAGTTGAAAACTTCCCTAATATGGGAAAGGAAATAGTTAATCAAGTCCAGGAAGCACAGAGAGTCCCATACAGGATAAATCCAAGGAGAAATACGCCAAGACACATATTAATCAAACTGTCAAAAATTAAATACAAAGAAAACATATTAAAAGCAGCAAGGGAAAAACAACAAATAACACACAAGGGAATCCACATAAGGTTAACAGCTGATCTTTCAGCAGAAACTCTGCAAGCCAGAAGGGAGTGGCAGGACATATTGAAAGGGTTGAAGGAGAAAAACCTGCAACCAAGATTACTCTACCCAGCAAGGATCTCATTCAGATTTGATGGAGAAATTAAAACCTTTACAGACAAGCAAAAGCTAAGAGAGTTCAGCACCACCAAACCAGCTCTACAACAACTGCTAACGGAAATTCTCTAGGCAAGAAACACAAAAGAAGGAAAAGACCTACAATAACGAACCCAAAACAATTAAGAAAATGGGAATTGGAACACACATATCAATAATTACCTTAAATGTAAATGGACTAAATGCTCCCACCAAAAGACACAGATTGGCTGAATGGATACAAAAACAAGACCCATATATTTGCTGTCTACAAGAGACCCACTTCAGACCTAGAGACACATACAGACTGAAAGTAAGGGAATGGAAAAAGGTATTTCGTGTAAATGGAAACCAAAAGAAAGCTGGAATAGCAATTCTCATAGTAGACAAAATAGACTTTAAAACAAAGACTATTAGAAGAGACAAAGAAGGACACTACATAATGATCAAGGGATCGATCCAAGAAGAAGATATAATAATTGTAAATATTTATGCACCCAACATAGGAGCACATCAATACATAAGGCAAATACTGACAGCCATAAAAGGGGAAATTGACAGTAACACATTCATAGTAGGGGACTTTAACACCCCACTTTCACCAATGGACAGATCATCCAGAATGAAAATAAATAAGGAAACACAAGCTTTAAATGATACATTAAACGAGATGGAGTTAATTGATATTTATAGGACATTCCATCCAAAAACAACAGAATACACATTTTTCTCAAGTGCTCATGGAACATTCTCCAGGATAGATCATATCTTGGGTTACAAATCAAGCCTTGGTAAATTTAAGAAAATTGAAATTGTATCAAGTATCTTTTCTGACCACAACGCCATGAGACTAGATATCAATTACAGGAAAAATCTGTAAAAAATACAAACACATGGAAGCTAAACAATACACTACTTAATAACGAAGTGATCACTGAAGAAATCAAAGAGGAAATCAAAAAATACCTAGAAACAAATGACAATGGAGACACAACGACTCAAAATCTATGGGATGCAGCAAAAGCAGTTCTAATAGGGAAGTTTATAGCAATACAATCCTACCTTAAGAAACAGGAAACATCTCGAATAAACAACGTAACCTTGCACCTAAAGCAATTAGAGAAAGAAGAACAAAAAAACCCCAAAGTTAACAGAAGGAAAGAAATCATAAAAATCAGATCAGAAATAAATGAAAAAGAAATGAAGGAAACGATAGCAAAGATTAATAAAACTAAAAGCTGGTTCTTTGAAAGGATAAACAAAATTCATAAACCATTAGCCAGACTCATCAAGAAAAAAAGGGAGAAGGCTCAAATCGATAGAATTAGAAATGAAAAAGGAGAAGTAACAACTGACACTGCAGAAATACAAAAGATCATGAGAGATTACTACAAGCAACTCTATGCCAATAAAATGGACAACCTGGAAGAAATGGACAAATTCTGAGAAAGGCACAACCTGCCGAGACTGAATCAGGAAGAAATAGAAAATATAAACAGACCAATCACAAGCACTGAAATTGAAACTGTGATTAAAAATCTTCCAACAAACAAAAGCCCAGGACCAGATGGCTTCACAGGCGAATTCTATCAAACATTTAGAGAAGAGCTATCACCTATCTTTCTCAAACTCTTCCAAAATATAGCAGAGGGAGGAACACTCCCCAACTCATTCTACAAGGCCACCATCACCCTGATACCAAAACCAGACAAGGATGTCACAAAGAAAGAAAACTACAGGCCAATATCATTGATGAACATAGATGCAAAAATCCTCAACAAAATACTAGCAAACAGAATCCAACAGCACATTAAACGGATCATACACCATGATCAAGTGGGGTTTATTCCAGGAATGCAAGGATTCTTCAATATACGCAAATCAATCAATGTGATACACCATATTAACAAATTGAAGAAGAAAAACCATATGATCATCTCAATAGATGCAGAGAAAGCTTTTGACAAAATTCAACACCCATTTATGATAAAAACCCTGCAGAAAGTAGGCATAGAGGGAACTTTCCTCAACATAATAAAGGCCATATATGACAAACCCACAGCCAACATCGTCCTCAATGGTGAAAAACTGAAAGCATTTCCACCAAGATCAGGAACAAGACAAGGTTGCCCACTCTCACCACTCTTATTCAACATAGTTTTGGAAGTTTTAGCCACAGCAATCAGAGAAGAAAAGGAAATAAAAGGAATCCAAATTGGAAAAGAAGAAGTAAAGCTGTCACTCTTTGCAGATGACATGATACTATACATAGAGAATCCTAAAGATGCTACCAGAAAACTACTAGAGCTAATCAATGAATTTGGTAAAGTAGCAGGATACAAAATTAATGCACAGAAATCTCTGGCATTCCTATACGCTAATGATGAAAAATCTGAAAGTGAAATCAAGAAAACACTCCCATTTACCATTGCAACAAAAAGAATAAAATATCTAGGAATAAACCTACCTAAGGAGAAAAAAGACCTGTATTCAGAAAATTATAAGACACTGATGAAAGAAATTAAAGATGATACAAATAGATGGAGAGATATACCATGTTCTTGGATTGGAAGAATCAACATTGTGAAAATGACTCTACTACCCAAAGCAATCTACAGATTCAATGCAATCCCTATGAAACTACCACTGGCATTTTTCACAGAACTACAACAAAAAATTTCACAATTTGTATGGAAACACAAAAGACCCCGAATAGCAAAAGCAATCTTGAGAACGAAAAATCGAGCTGGAGGAATCAGGCTTCCTGACTTCAGACTATACTACAAAGCTACAGTAATCAAGACAGTATGGTACTGGCACAAAAACAGAAATATAGATCAATGGAACAGGATAGAAAGCCCAGAGATAAACCCACGCACATATGGTCACCTTATCTTTGACAAAGGAGGCAGGAATGTACAGTGGAGAAAGGACAGCCTCTTCAATAAGTGGTGCTGGGAAAACTGGACAGGTACATGTAAAAGTATGAGATTAGATCACTCCCTAACACCATACACAAAAATAAGCTCAAAATGGATTAAAGACCTAAATGTAAGGCCAGAAACTATCAAACTCTTAGAGGAAAACATAAGCAGGACACTCTATGACATAAATCACAGTAAAGTCCTTTTTGACCCACCTCCTAGAGAAATGGAAATAAAAACAAAAGTAAACAAATGGGACCTAATGAAACTTAAAAGCTTTTGCGCAGCAAAGGAAACCATAAAGAAGACCAAAAGACAACCCTCAGATTGGGAGAAAATATTTGCAAATGAAGCAACTGACAAAGGATTAATCTCCAAAATTTATAAGCAGCTCATGCAGCTTAATAACAAAAAAATAAACAACCCAATCCAAAAATGGGCAGAAGACCTAAATAGACATTTCTCCAAAGAAGATATACAGACTGCCAACAAACACATGAAAGAATGCTCAACATCACTAATCATTAGAGAAATGCAAATCAAAACTACCATGAGATATCATCTCACACTAGTCAGAATGGCCATCATAAAAAATCTAGAAACAATAAATGCTGGAGGGGGTGTGGAGAAAAGGGAACCCTCTTACACTGTTGGTGGGAATGTAAATTGATACAGCCACTGTGGAGAACAGTATGGAGGTTCCTTAAAAAACTACAAATAGAACTACCATATGACCCAGCAATCCCACTACTGGGCATATACCCTGAGAAAACCATAATTCAAAAAGAGTCATGTACCAAAATGTTCATTGCAGCTCTATTTACAATAGCCCAGAGATGGAAACAACCTAAGTGTCCATCATCGGATGAATGGATAAAGAAGATGTAGCACATATATACAATGGAATATTACTCAGTCATAAAAAGAAACGAAATTGAGCTATTTGTAATGAGGTGGATAGACCTAGAGTCTCTCATACAGAGTGAAGTAAGTCAGAAAGAGAGAGACAAATACCGTATGCTAACACATATATATGGAATTTAAGGGAAAAAAATGTCATGAAAAACCTAGGGGTGAAACAGGAATAAAGACACAGACTTACTAGAGAATGGACTTGAGGCTATGGGGAGGGGGAAGGGTAAACGGTGACAAAGCGAGAGAGAGGCATGGACATATATACACTACCAAACGTAAGGTAGATAGCTAGTGGGAAGCAGCCGCATAGCACAGGGAGATCAGCTCGGTGCTTTGTGACCACCTGGAGGGGTGGGATAGGGAGGGTGGGAGGGAGGGAGCCGCAAGCGGGAAGAGATATGGGAACATATATGTGTGTATATATATATATATATATATATATATATATATATATATAACTGATTCATTTTGTTGTGAAGCTGAAACTAACATACCATTGTAAAGCAATTATACTCCAATAAAGATGTTAAAATGAAAAAAAAAAGATATATAAGACAGTACCCGGAATTATAGCCATTATCTTGTAATAACTTTTAATAGATTATAATCTGTAAAAATAATGAATCACTATGATGTACAACTGAAACTAATATTATAAATCAACTATAAATCAATTAAAAAAACTATTACAGTTACCAAATATGTCAGTAAACGTATTCAGGTTTCTCTCTTCATATAATTTAATAACTGATTTTTTTGAATTTTATTTATTTATTTTTATACAGCAGGCTCTTATTAGTTATCTATTTTATACATATAATGGATATATGTCAATCCCAATCTCCCAATTCATCCCACCACAATAACTCCGAATTTTGAACCATATAACAAAGTGTGGATGATTTCTTCATTTAGCCTAGTCAACAGAATTTATTAAGTACCTGTTATGTAATGTGAAAGGAACTCAATAGTCATTCTCTCCTTAAATATCCCAAGTATATGTGATCAAAGGTTCTATCAGCTGAAACTGAGAAATACCCATTAGGATGGAGGAAGCATACATTTTGAGGGATGCATCTAGTGTAATAGAATATGTGTTTCACCTACACAGTATTTCCACATATTTATTTTTTAGGCAACCAATAAGAATGTTTTTATTATTTTTATGTTTTATTTTTTTGAAATATAGTTGACATCCACATATTTTTAATTAAAGTATAATTGACTTACAATATTATATTAGTTTCAGGTGTACAACATAGGGATTTGGTAGTTTCATATGAGAAGGGCAATAAGAACATATGTATCAATAATTACCTTAAATGTAAATGCATTAAATGCTCTGACCAAAAGACACAGACTGGTTGAATGGATACAAAAACAAGACCCATAAATATGCTATCTACAAGAGACCCACTTCAGACCTAGGGACACATACAGTCTGAAAGTGAGGGGATGGAAAAAGGTATTCCATACAAATGGAAATCAAGAGAAAGCTGGAGTAGTAATACTCATATCAGCAAAAACAGGCTTTAAAATAAAGAGTGGTACGAGAGACAAGGAAGGACACTACCTAATGATCAAGGGATCAATCCAAGAAGACATAGCAATTGTAAATATATATGCGGCCAACATAGGAGCACCTCATGATATGAGGCAACTGCTGATGACCATAAAAGGGGAAATTGATGGTAACACAATAGTGGGGGACTTTAACACCCCACTTACATCAATGGACAGATCATCAGGACAGAAAATTAATAAGGAAACACAAGCCTTAAATGACATTTTAGACCAAACAGACTTAATTTATATTTATAGGTCATTACATCTGAAAGCAGCAGAACACACTTTCTTCTCAAGTGCACACAGAACATTCTCCATGGTAGATCATATCATGTATCACAAATCAAACCTCAGTAAATTTAAGAAAATTGAAATTATACCAAGCATTTTTTCCAACCACAGTGCTATGATATTACAAATCAATTACAGGAAAAAAAGTGTAAAAGACACAAACACATGGAGGCTAAACAATATGTTATTAAATGACAAATGGATAACTGAACAAATCAAAGAGCAAATCAAAAAATGCCTAGAGACAAATGACAATGAAAACACAGAGATCCAGAACCTATGAAATGCAGCAAAAGGAGTTCTAAGAGGGAAGTTTATAGCAATACAATCTCACCTCAAGAAACAAGAAAAATCACAAATAAACAAACTGACCTTACACCTAAAACAACTAGAGAAAGAAAAAGAGAAAAAACTTTGTAGAAGGAAAGAAATCATAAAACTTAGAGCAGAAATAATTGAAATAGAGATGAAGAAAACAATAGCAAAGATCAATGAAACTAAAAGCTGGTTCTTTGAGAAGATTACCTAAATTGTTGAAACTTTAGCCAGACTCATCAAGAAGAAAAGGAAAGGGTCCAAATCAATAAAATTAGAAATGAAAAAGAAGTTGCAACAGGCACCACCGAAATACAAAGGATCATAAGAGACTAGTACAAGCAACTATACTTGAATAAAATCAATAACCTGGAAGAAACGGACAAAGTCTTAGAAAGGTACAACATTCCAAGACTGAAGCAGGCAGAAATAGAAAATATGAACAAACAAATCACAAGTACTGAAATTGAAACTGTGATTAAAAATCTTCCAGCAAACAAAAGTCCAGGAGCATATGGCTTCACAGGCGAATTCTATCAAACATTTAGAGAAGAGTTAATCCTTATCCTTCTGAAACTCTTCCAAAACATTGCAGAGGAAGGAACACACCAAAGCTTATTCTACGAGGCCACCATCACCCTGATACCAAAATCAGACAAAGATATCACAAAAAAAGAAAACTACAGCCCAATATCACTGATGAACATAGATGCAAAAATCGTAAACAAAATACTAGGAAGCAAAATCCACCAACACATTAAAAGGATCAAATATCATGATCAAGTGGGATTTATCCCAGGCATGCAAGGATGTTTCAATATCCGCAAATCAATCTCTGTGATACACCACATCAAGAAATTGAAGAATAAAAACTATATAATCATTGCAATAGATGCAGAAAAAGTTTTTGACAAAATTCAACACCCAGTTATGATTAAAAACTCTTCAGAAACTGGGTATAGAGGGAACTTCCCTCAAACATAATAAAGACCATATACGACAAACCCACAGCAAACATCATTCTCAGTGGTGAAAAACAGAAAGCATTCCTTTTTGTGAGTGTGTATGTGTATGCTTCTCTGGGTGAATTTGTCTGTATAGTTTTGCATTTACCATTTGTCCTAGGGTTCTGTCTGTCCTTTTTGTTTGTTTTGTTTTTTTCATATAGTTTTTAGCACTTGTTATCAGTGGTGGATGTGCTTTTTGGTTTGGATGCTATCTTCTTTCTTCATTTTTTTATTACTTTTTATTTTTTTTATTTATAATAATTTTTTATTTTAATAACTTTTCTTTCTTTCTCTTTCTTTCTTTCTCTTTCTTTCTTTCTTTCTTTCTCTTTCTTTCTTTCTTTCTTTTTTTCTTTCTTCCTTCCTTTTCTTTTCCCTTTTCTACAGAGCTGTGTGGCTGACAGTGTCTTCATGCTCTGGCCAGGTGTCAGGCCTGTGGCTCTGAGGTGAGAGAGCCAAGTTCAGGACATTGGTCTACCAGATACCTCCCGGCTGCACATAATATCAAACAGGAAATGCTCTCCCAGAGATCTCCATCTCAATGCTAAGAGCCATCTCGACTCAAGAACCAGCAAGCTACTGTGATGGACACCCTATGCCAAACAACTAGCAAGACAGGAACACGACCTCACCCATTAACAGAGAGGCTGCCTAGAATCATGATAAGCTAACAGACACCCCAAAACACACTACTGGATGCAATCCTGCACACCAGAAAGACAAGATCCAGCATCATCCACAAGAACACAGGCATTAGTCCCTTCGACCAGGAAGCCTACACAACCCACTGAACCAACCTTACCCACTGGGGGCAGACACCAAAATCAACGGGAACTACAAACCTGCAGCCTGCAGAAAGGAGACCCCAAACACAGTAAATTAAGCAAAATGAGAAGACAGAGAAACATACAGCAGATGAAGGAGCCAGGTAAAAACACACCACACCAAACAAGTGAAGAGGAAATAGGCAGTCTCCCTGAAAAAGAATTCAGAGTAATGATACTAAAGATGATTGAAAGTCTTGGAAATAGAATGGAGAAAATACAAGAAACGTTTAACAAGAACTAAGGAACAAACAATGATGAGCAACACAATAAATGAAATTTAAAAATTCTCTAGAAAGAATCAATAGCAGAATAACTGGGTCATAAGAAAGGATTAGTGACCTAGAAGATAAAATAGTGGAAATAACTACCACAGAGCAGAAAAAGCAAACTAGAGTGAAAAGAACTGAGGACAGTCTCAGAGACCCCTGGGGCAAAATTAAATGCACCAACATTTGAATTATAGGGGTCCAGGAAGAAGAAGTGAAAAAGAAAGGGACTGAGAAAATATTTAAAGAGATTATAGTTGAAAACTTCCCCAATATGGGAAAATAAATAGTCAATCAAGTGCAGGAAGGACAGAGTGTCCCATACAGGATAAATCCAAGGAGAAACACACCAAGACACATATTAATGAAACTATAAAAAATTAAATACAAAGAAAAAATATAAAAGCAGCAAGGGAAAAACAACAAACAACATACAAGGGAATGCCCATAAGGTTAACAGCTGAACTTTCAGCAGAAACTCTGCAAGCCAGAAGGGACTGGCAGGACATATTTAAAATGATGAAAGGGAAAAACCTACAACCAGGATTACTCTACGCAACAAGGGTCTCATTCAGATTCGACAGAGAAATTAAAACCTTTACAGATAAGCAAAACCTAAGAGAACTCAGAACCAGCAAACCAGCATTACAACAAATGCTAAAGGAACTTCTCTAGGCAGGAAACAGAAAAGAAGGGAAAGACCTACAATAACAAACCCAGAACAATTAAGAAAATGGTAATAGGAACATACATATCGATAATTACCTTTAATGTAAATAGATTAAATGCTCCAACCAAAAGACATAGACTGGACGAATGGATACAAACACAAGACCCTTAGATATGCTGTCTACAACAGACCCACTTCAGAAGTAGGGACACATATGACTAAAAGTGAGGGGATGGAAAAAGATATTCCATGCAGATGGAAATCAAAAGAAAGCTGGAGAAGCATTTCTCATATCAGACAAAATAGATGTTAAAATAAAGACTGTTACAATAGACAAAGAAGGACACTATATAATGATCAAGGGATCAATCAAAGAAGAAGATATAACAATTGTAAATATTTATGCACCCAATAAAGGAGCACCTCAATACATAAAGCAAATGCTAACAGCCATAAAACAGGAAATTGACAGTAGCACAATCATAGAAGGGGACTTTAACACCCCACTTTCACCATTGGATAGATGACCCAAAATGAAAATAAATAAGGAAACACAAGCTTTAAATGATACATTAAACAAGATGGACTTAATTGATATTTATAGGACATTCCAACCAAAAACAACAGAATACACTTTCTTCTCAAGCACTCATGGAACATTCTCCAGGATAGATATCTTGGGTCACAAATCAAGCCTTGGTAAACTTAAGAAAATTGAAATCGTATCAAGTATCTTCTCAGACCACAATGCTATGAGGCTAGATATCAATTACAGGGAAAATATCTGTAAAAAATACAAACACATAGAGGTCAAACAATACACTACTAAATAACCAAGAGATCACTGAAGAAAGCAAAGAGGAAATCAAAAAATACCTGGAAACAAATGACAATGAAAACACAATGACCCAAAACCTATAGGATGCAGCAAAAACAGTTCTAAGAGGGAAGTTTATAGAAACACATTCATACCTCAAGAAATAAGAAACATCTCAAATAAACAAGCTATCCCTATACCTAAAGAAGTTAGAGAAAGAACAACAACAAAAAAAAAAAAAAACAATTAGCAGAAGGAAAGAAATCAAAAAGATTAGATCCAAAATAAATGAAAAAGAAATGAAGGAAGTGATAGCAAAGATCAATACCATTAAAAGCTGTTCTTTGAGAAGATAAACAAAATTGATAAACCATTAGCCAGACTCATCAAGAAAAAAAAGGGAGGAGACTCAAATCAATAGAATTAGAAATGAAAAAGGAGAAATAACAGCTGACATAGCAGAAATACAATACAAAATATCACTGATGAACATAGATGCAAAATCCTCAACAAAATACTAGCAAACAGAATCCAACAGCACATTAAACGGATCATACACCATGATCAAGTGGGGTTTATCCCACAAATGCAAGGATTCTTCAATATATGCAAATCAATCAATGTGATAAACCATATTAACCAGTTGAAGGATAAAAACTATATGATCATCTCAGTAGATGCAGAAAAAGCTTTTGACAAAATTCAACGCCCTTTTATGATAAAAACCCTCCAGAATGTATGCATAGGGGGAACCTATCTCAACATAACAAAGGCCACATATGACAAATCCACAGCCAACATTGTTCTCAATGGTGAAAAAATGAAACCATTTCCCCTAAGATCAGGAACAAGACAAATTTGCCCACTCTCACCACTATTATTCAACATAGTTTTGGAAGTTGCAGCTATGGCAATCAGAGGAGAAAGAGAAATAAAATAATGCAAATTGGCAGAGAAGAAGTAAAACTGTCACTTTTTGCAGATGACATGATACTATTCATAGAGAATCCTCAAGATGCTACCAGAAATCAAGGAATTTGGTAAAGTAGCAGGATATAAAATTAATGCACAGAAATCTCTTGGATTCCTATACACTAACAACAAAAAATCAGGAAAGGAATAAGGAAACACTGCCATTTACCATTGCAATATAAAGAATAAAATACCTACGAATAAACCTACCTAAGTAGACAAAAGACCTGTATGCAGAAAAGTATAAAACATGATGAAAGAAATTAAAGATGATACAAACATTTGGAGAGATATACCATGTTCTTGGATTGGAGGAATCAACATTGTGAAAATGACTATACTACTGAAAGCAATATACAGATTCAATGCAATCCCTATCAAACTATCACTGGCATTTTTCACAGAACTAGAACAAAAATTTCACAATTTGTATGGAAACACAAAAGACCCCAAATAGTCAAAGCAATCTTGAGAAAGAAAACTGAGCTGGAAGAGTCAAGCTCTGTGGCTTCAGAATATACTACAAAGCTACATTAATCAAGATAGTATGGTACTGGCACAAAAACAGAAATATAGATTAATGGAACAGGATAGATAGCCCAGAGATAAACCCACACACATATGGTCACCTTATTTTTGATAAAAGAGGCAAGAATATACAATGGAGAAAAGACATCCTCTTCAACAAGTGGTGCTATGAAAACTGGACATCTACATGTAAAAGAATGAAATTAGAACACTTCCTAACACCATACTCAAAAATAAACTCAAAATGGATTAAAGACCTCAGTGTAAGGCCAGACACTATAACACTCTTATAGTACAACATCGGCAGAACACTCTATGACGTAAATCACAGCAAGATACTTTATGACCCACCTCCTAGAGAAATGGAAATAAAAATAAACAAATGGGACCTAATGAAACTTAAAAGCTTGTACAGCAAAGAAAACCATAAATAAGATGAAAAGACAGCCCACAGAATGGGAGAAAATATTTGCAAATGAAGCAACTGACAAAGGTTTAATCTCCAAAATATACAAGCAGCTCATGCAGCTCAATATTTAAAAAGAACAAAAAACCCAATCCTTAATGGGCAAAAGACCCAAATAGAAGACATACAGATTGCCAACAAACACATGAAAGGATGCTCAACATCACTAATCATTAGAGAAATGCAAATCAAAACTACAATGAGGTATCACCCCACACTGGTCAGAATGGCCATCATCAAAATATCTACAAACAATAAATGTGGTAAGGATGTGGAGAAAAGGGAACCCTCTTGCATTGTTGGTGGGAATGTAACTTGATACGGCCACTATGGAGAACAGTATGGAGGTTTATTAAAAAACTAAAAATAGAACTACCATATGACCCAGCAATCCCACTACTGGGCATATACTCAGAAAACCATAATTCAAAAATTGACATGTACCACAGTGCTCGTTGCAGCACTATTTACAATAGCCAGGACATGGAAGCAACCTAAGTGTCCATTGACAAACACTATGGGTAAAGAATCTAAAAAAGAGTGGATATATGTAAATGTATAATCAATTCACTTTGCTGTACATCTGAAACCAACACAACATTGTAAATCAATGATACTCCAATAAAAAATTTAAAATAAAATTATGGTATTATTTTTTAGCTGTATTAAAATTTTTGCTCTAACAATTTGTCCAGTTAATTCTACTCTATTTACATATTTCCTCAGACAATTCCACTCTGTTATCATTGTATAATAGTGAAATTTTTCAATATTGAAGTCATTTAAAAATATATGAAACTGTTACCATATAGTATTTATTTTTAATAACATTCATGATTTTTATCAGCTTTTTTGAGGTATAACTGACAAAATTGTATATATTTAAAGTACAAAACATGAGGAGTGGATATATATGTATATATTGTTAAATGATTGCCACAATCATGGTAATTAACACATCTGTCACCTCACATACTTATGTGTGTGTGTGTTGAAAAATTTTGAGATCAACTCTTAGCCAATTTCAAGCATACAATACAGTATTACTAACTATGGTCACCATGCTGTGTATTTGATCCCCACAACTTATTCATCTTATAATTGAAGGCTTGTACCCACCATTCTACTCTCTATTTCTAAGAATTCTTTTTATATATTCTATATTTCACATGTAAATACAATCATTCAGTAATTTTTTTGTGTGTCTGGCTTATTTCCTTAGTATAATGTCCTCCATGGTCATTTTGTCACAAATGACAGGATGTCCTTCTTTCTCATGGCTGAATAATATTCCATTTGTGTGTGTGTGTGTGTGTGTGTGTGTGTGTGTGTGTGTGTGTATGTTATCTTCTTTATCCTGGACAATTAGGTTGTTTCCATATCTTGGCTTTTCTGAACAATGCTGCAGTGGACTTGGGAGTGCAGATATTTCTTTGAGACACTGATTTTTTTCCTACAGATATATATTCAAAAGTGGGATTGCTGGATCATCTGGTAGCTCTATTTTAAATTTTTTTAGGAACCTCCATCATGTTTTCCGTAGTGGCACTACCAACTAACTCCCCAATAATGAACAAGGGTTTCCTTTTCTCTACATCATCAAGAGCACTTGTTATTCCTTTTCTTTTCTTTTTTAAATAAAAGCCATCCTAACAGTGTGAGATGATATATCTTATTGTTGTTTTGACTTTCCTTTCCTTGATAATTAGTGATGTTGAACATCTTTTTGTGTACCTGTTGGCCATTGTATGTCTTCTATTGAGACATATCAAAAAGTGTATTAAACTTTTTTAATATTAATTAAAAATTTAAAAATATATTTATAAATTAAAATGCATATGAGACAGGCTGGGATCTGGGACCTGGGACCATTTGCTGCAATGCTTGCAACTGGACAAATGTCTCCTCAAGCAACAAAATACCAAGAAAGTATATGGGACTGAAAATAGCTGCAGATATGTGCCGTTGGGGTGAATTATGGACAGCAATATACAAAAAAACCAGAAATCCAACTGCCACTTCTGAAGAGACAGGAGCAAAATCAGGGTGTTGGGAGCAAAAGCAGGGTACTGCGCATGAACCCTGCACACAGCATCATCAATGGGATGGGCAAACCAGATAAGCCACCCCTATGGCCTGACCCCTGGACCTGCCCCTACCCTCTCCCCATATAAGGAACCAGCTCCCCCACACGCACCTTGGGGAGTGAGCAAGGGAATGTGTTACTTGTTTTCATCCCCTCCTGCTGCAGCAGGAACCCCAGTAAATCTTTGCCTGAATTTCTTGTCTGGTTTCTTATTAATTTCTATTGATTAAAGAAGGCCAAGAACCCTGGTCAACAACAGACTTTGTGGCCTCAACATGGGGCATTTGTCTCCTTCCTTGGAGAGGATCTGGGTACCTCTGGGACCACTGAATGAGGCTTCCCTGTGGGTGACAAACGGCCACCTGAACCTCTTGTTTCATCATCACCACGTTTGGTAAGTCTGCCTTCCTGGTGCCTGAGGGCCTCGGTATCCTCTCTCAAGCAAAGATTTCCCCCTCCCATTTGTCCCTTTCCTTCTGCTACTATCTGTTTCCTTCTCCTTCCTCTGTCCTCTCCTACTTCCCTGTCCTATTCTTCCGAGAGAGTGGATGTCAGGCAGCTACACCATCTCTCCACTCAGCTTGTGAGAACTGCTCCCTCTGGCTGGCAATGGCTCACCTTGATGAGTGACAAGCAGAGGTGGGAAAGGCTTGCCTCACACCATGCAGATCTTGGTCCAGTGGCCTGTCCCTGATGGGAGATTTATGAGAGTGATACATGCTTATCCTCATATTGTGTAGTGACTGGAAGTCTGATAGTCCCAGTATTCTCACCTTTATTTTTCTCCTGTCTCTTTCTTTTTTTCAGTCTTTTTTTGTCCCTCCTCCCTTTACCTCTCCCTTGATCTTTATGCTTGTACTCCCATCCATCCCCTTTATCCTGAAAACTTCTTGTTTGTGTCTTTAAGTTTCTGTCATTGGTACATGTTGAGTAAAATGATCTTTGTCTTATGTAGTTTTGTCTGTCCAACTGCTCCTTCAAGTCTCTGTCAAAATTGTGGACATGGTGAAACATTTAAGCATTAAGTGTTAAAATAAAAACACAGTCCACATTGCCTGAAACTCCAGCCTTGGGCTACTTAGTGGAATTTCAAAGAGAAAAAAAAAAAAAGAGAGAGAGAGAGGGAGGAACTTGTGTTTCTCTCCACTGCCTTTGCAATGTAACTATCCTGCCTGGGCTCTCAGGAAATATTTGATCCATCTGTAGTCCCCCAGACAAAGGGGGAAAAAAGAGGCCTTATTAAACTCATGCAGGAAAACTATGAGATCTTTATTTCTGCCTGTCTTTATGTAAAAATTAGCTTAAAAATGAGCTGCATTTAACTGTCTTAGAGGAAATTGGTCACTTATATACATTCTCAGAAATATAAAAGAAACTCACCAGAATACATTTCAGGTTCATGTGATCTGGGAAATACTCAATATTGAATTTATATCTGGTATTAAATCTAGCTTAAACTTGTGGGTTAATTAATACAGACCTGTCTTTAGAGTCATCAACATCAAATATAATACTTTTATTGTACCAAGGGTTACTGAAAGTCAATAAGTGCACATTGTTTCTGTTATGAAGTTTGTCAACAAGGAAAATAACCATATATGATTAAACTTTTAAGTAAATGTAACCAAGATAAGAGCTTTTTGGTAAACTCTAGAGGAATAATGCTGTTATGGAAATGTCCATCTAAAATAGCTTATTCAGATTTTGGTAACTTGAAGCTGTATTAAGTTAAATGATACAAGTTTGTTGAATAGCTAGGTCATTCCCAAATAAGATACTGAGATATCAATTACTAACCAGAAAAACTAAAGAGATATAGAACTATTAATGTATATGTTTGGTGACACCCTGAGATGTTTTCTACCAATAAGACAGTTCATGGTTGCTTAAGGAAATTAGGATGTGTGTTTTCAGTAAAGAAGACATAAAGAATGGAATTGCATTTATTAAGGGAAAAGAAAGTAGTTTTCTCATAGAGCTGATTGTTTCTGGATGGAAAAAATAAGGGACAAACTAATATGGATACAGAAAGTAATGGAAGGTTTGTGCATGGTTGGGATTGGTTAGGTTTAGATTGAATTTAATTCAGTAAAATTAATTCTGTTGTTAAAAGTAAGCAGGTTCAAGACTAAATTTGGCTCTCTCTTTTAAGAGAACAAAGTTTCCTTGAAATGCTGCTTTTGATAGCAGAATGTGTGAATTTCCTTCCTTTAAGGGACCTATTTTGGCAGTCCTGCCTCTGGGGCAAGTCTGAGACAGTTCAGGCTGTACTGAGGCTTTGCTTTTGCTAAGACTGGTATCATACAGGTGACCCATTCGACTTGCCTTTTCTACTTGAATTCTTGATAACTTTAAAGAGCCAGGCTTCTGGGAAGATGACAGAAGAGTACGATGCGGAGATCACCTTCCTCCCCACAGATACACCAGAAATACATCTACATTTGGAACAACTCCTACAGAACACCTACTGAACGCTGGCAGAAGACCTCAGACCTCCCAAAAGGCAATAAACCCCCCATGTACCTGGGTAGGGCAAAAGAAAAAAGAATAAAGAGAGACAAAAGGATAGGGACAGGACCTGCACCAGTGGGAGGGAGCTGTGAAGGAGGAAAGGTTTCCACACACTAGAAGCCCCTTCAAGGGCGGAGACTGCAGGTGGCAGAGGGGGGGAACTTTGGAGCCGCAGAGGAGAGTGCAGCCACAGGGGTGCGGAGGGCAAAGTGGAGAGATTCCTGCACAGAGGATCGGTGCCGACCGGCACTCACCAGCCCGAGAGGCTTGTCTGCTCACCCGCCCGGGGCGGGCAGGGTTGGGAGCTGAGGCTCAGGCTTTGGAGGTTGGATCCCAGGGACAGTACTGGGGTTTGTGATGTGAACACAGCCTGAAGGGGGTTAGTGTGCCACGGCTAGCCAGGAGGGAGTCCAGGGAAAAGTCTGGACCTGCTGAAGAGGCAAGAGACTATTCTTCCCTCTTTGTTTCCTGGTGCACGCAGAGAGGGGATTAAGAGCACTCTTTAAAGGAGCTCCAGAGATGGGCGCGAGCCGCGGCTAAAAGCATGGACCCCAGAGACGGGCATGAGATGCTAAGGCTGCTGCTGGCACCACCAAGAACCCTGTGTGCGAGCACAGGTTTCTATCCACACCCCCCTTCCGGGGAGGCTGTGCAGCCCGCCACTGCCAGGGTCCCGGGATCCAGGGACAACTACCCCGGGAGAACGCACTGCGCACCTCAGGCTGGTGCAACATCACGCTGGCCTCTGCCACCACAGGTTCATACTGCACTCCATACCCCTCCCTACCCCGGGCCTGAGTGAGCCAGAGCCCCCAAATCAGCGGCTCTTTTAACGCCGTCCTGTCTGAGTGAAGAACAGATGCCCTCCGGCGACCTACACGCGGAGGCGGGGCCAAATCCAAAGCTGAGCCCCTGGGAGCTGTGAGAACAAAGAAGAGAAAGGGAAATTTCTCCCAGCAGCCTCAGGAGCAGCAGATTAAAGCTCCACAATCAACTTGATGTACCCTGCATCTGTGGAATACATGAATAGACAATGAACCATCCCAAATTAAGGAGCAGTGTGGACAAAAGGCTCTTGGTGCTGCAGCCAGGAGTCAGTGCTGTGCCTCTGATGTGGGAGAGCCAGATTCAGGACACTGGTCCACAAGAGAACTCCCAGCTCCACGTAATATCAAACGGCAAAAATCTCCCATAGATCTCCATCTCAACACCAGCACCCAGCTTCACTCAACGACCAGCAAGCTATAGTGCTGAACATCCTATGCCAAACAACTAGCAAGACAGGAACACAACCCCACCCATTAGCAGAGAGGCTGCCTAAAATCATAATAAGTCCACAGACACCCCAAAACACACCAACAGACTTGGATCTGCCCACCAGAAAGACAAGATCCAGCCTCATCCACCAGAAAACAGGCACTAGTCCCATCCCCCAGGAAGCCTACACAACCCACTGAACCAACCTTGGCCACTGGGGACACACACCAAAAACAACAGGAACTACGAACCAGCAGCCTACAAAAAGGAGACACCAAGCACAGTAAGATAAGCAAAATGAGAAGACAGAAAAACACACAACAAATGAAGGAGCAAGATAAAAACCCACCAGATTTAACAAATTAAGAGGAAATAGGCAGTCTACCTGAAAAAGAATTCAGAATAATGATCGTAAAGATGATCCAAAATCTTGGAAATAGAATAGATAAAATGCAAGAAACATTTAACAAGGACCTAGAAGAACCAAAGATGAAACAAACAATGATGAACAACACAATAAATGAAATGAAAAATACTCTAGATGGTATCAATAGCAGAATAACTGAGGCAGAAGAACGGATAAGTGACCTGAAAGATAAAATAGTGGAAATAATTACTGCAGAGCAGAATAAAGAAAAAAGAATGAAAAGAACTGAGGACAGTCTCAGACACCTCTGGGACAACAATAAACTCACCAACATTCGAAGTATAGGGGTACCAGAAGAAGAATAGAAAAAGAAAGGGACTGAGAAGATATTTGAAAAGATTATAGTTGAAAATTTCCCTAATATGGGAGAGGAAATAGTTAATAAAGTCCAGGAAGCACA
The DNA here is from genome assembly GCF_951394435.1 of Stenella coeruleoalba. Lineage (NCBI taxonomy): Eukaryota > Metazoa > Chordata > Mammalia > Artiodactyla > Delphinidae > Stenella > Stenella coeruleoalba. The sequence continues at coordinate 44,420,719 of NC_137163.1, forward strand.
GAGTCCTATACAGGATAAATCCAAGGAGAAATACGTCAAGACACATATTAATCAAACTGTCAAAATTTAAATACAAAGAAAACATATTAAAAGCAGCAAGGGAAAAACAACCAATAACCCACAAGGGAATCCCCATAAGGTTAACAGCTGATCTTTCAGCAGAAACTCTGCAAGCCAGAAGGGACTGGCAGGACATATTTAAAGTGATGAAAGGGAAAAACCTGCAGCCAAGATTACTCTACCCAGCAAGGATCTCATTCAGATTTGATGGAGAAATTAAAACCATTACAGACAAGCAAAAGCTGAGAGAGTTCAGCACAACAAACCAGCTTGACAACAAATGCTAAAGGATCTTCTCTAGGCAAGAAACACAAGAGAAGGAAAAGACCTACAATAACAAACCCAAAACAATTAAGAAAATGGGGATAGGAACATACATATCAATAATTACCTTAAATGTAAATGGACTAAATGCTCCCACCAAAAGACACAGATTGGCTGAATGGATACAAAAACAAGACCCATATATTTGCTGTCTACAAGAGACCCACTTCAGACCTAGAGACACATACAGACTGAAAGTAATGGGAAGGAAATAGATATTTCATGCAAATGGAAACCAAAAGAAAACTGGAGTAGCAATTCTCATATCAGACAAAATAGACTTTAAAATAAAGACTATTACAAGAGACAAAGGACACTACATAATGATCAAGGGATCAATCCAAGAAGAAGATAAAACAATTGTAAATATTTATGCACCCAACATAGGAGAACCTCAATACATAAGGCAAATGCTAACAGCCATAAAAGGGGAAATTGACAGTAACACAATATAGTAGGGGACTTTAACACCTCAGTCAGCATTGGACAGATCATCAAAAATCAAAATAGGGCTTCCCTGGTGGCGAAGTGGTTGAGAGTCCGCCTGCTGATGAAGGGGACACGGGTTCGTGCCCCAGTCCAGGAAGATCCCACATGCTGCGGAGCGGCTAGGCCCGTGAGCCATGGCCACTGAGCCTGTGCATCTGAAGCCTGTGCTCCACAATGGGAGAGGCCACAATAGTGAGAGGCCCACATACTGCAAAAAAAAAAAAAACCCCAAAACAGAAAAATCAAAATAAATAAGGAAACACAAGCTTTAAATGACACATTAAACAAGATGGACTTAATTGATACTTTCTAGGACATTCCATCAAAAAACAACAAAATACACTTTCTTCTCAAGTGCTCATGGAACATTCTCCAGGATAGATCATGTCTTAGGTCACAAATCAAGCCTTGGTTAAATTAAGAAAATTGAAATCGTATCAAGTATCTTTTCTGACCACAACACAATGAGACTAGATATCAATTACAGGAAAAAAACTGTAAAACATACAAACACATGGAGGTGCAATGATATCCTACTGAATAACCAAGAGAACACTGAAGAAATCAAACAGGAAATCAAAAAATACCTAGAAGCAAATGACATTGGAAACACTATGACCCAAAACCTATGGGATGCAGCAAAAGCAGCTGTAAGAGGGAAGTTTATGGCAATGCAAGCGTACCTCAAGAAACAAGAAACATCTGAAATGAACAACCTAACCCCACACATATAGCAATTAGAGAAAGAACAACAAAAAACCCCCAAAGTTAGCAGAAGGAAAGAAATAATTATGATTAAAATTGTGATTAAAAATCTTCCAACAAAAAAAAACCCAGGACCAGATGGCTTCACAGATGAATTCTACCAACATTTAGAGAAGAGCTAACACCTATCCTTCTCAAACTCTTCCAAAATATAGCAGAGTGAGGAACGCTCCCAAACTCTTTCTATGAGGCCACCATCACCCTGATATCAAGACCAGAAAAAGATTTCACAAAAAAAGAAAACTACAGGCCAATATCACCGATAAACATAGAGGCAAAGATCCTCAACAAAATACTAGAAAACAGAATTCAGCAGCCTATAAAAAGGATCATACACCTTGATCAAGTGGGGTTTATCTCAGGAATGCAAGGATTCTTCAGTATATGCAAATAAATCAATGTGACATACCATATTAACTAACTGAAGGATAAAAACTAGATGCAGAAAAAAAACAGATGCAGAAAAAAAAATAGATGCAGAAAAAGCTTTCAACAAAATTCAACACCATTTTATGATTAAAACTCACCAGAAAGTATGCATAGAGGGAACTTACCTCAACATAATAAAGGTCATATATGACAAACCCACAGCCAACATCATTCTCAATGGTGAAAAACTGAAACCATTTACTATAAAATCAAGAACCAGACAAGAATGCCCACTCTCACCACTATTATTCAACATAGTTTTGGAAGTGTTAGCCACAGCAATCAGAGAAGAAAAAGTAATAAAAGGAATCCAAATTGGAAGAGAAGAAGTAAAGCTGTCACTTTTTGTAGATGACATGATGCTATACATACAGAATGCTAAAGATACTACCAGAAAACTACTAGAGCTAATCAATGAATTTGGTAAAGTAGCAGGATACAAAATTAATGCACAGAAATCTCTTGCATTTCCATACACTAATGATGGAAAATCTGAAAGAGAAATTAAGGAACACTCTCATTTACCACTACAACAAAAAGAATTAAATTCCTAGGAATAACTAAGGAGACACAAGACCTGTATGCAGAAAACTATAAGACACTGATGAAAGAAATTAAAGATGATACAAACAGATGGAGAGATATACCATGTTCTTGGATTGGAATAATTAATCAACATTGTGAAAATGACTCTACTACCCAAGGCAATCTACAGATTCAATGCAATCCCTATCAAACTACTACGGGCATTTTTCAAAGAACTAGAACAAAAAAATTCACAACTTGTATGGAAACACAAAAGACCTCAAATAGCCAAAGCAATATTGAGAAAGAAAAACAGAGCTGGAGGAATAAGGCTCCCTGACTTCGGACTATACTACAAAGCTACAGTAATCAAGACAGTATGGTACTGGCACAAAGACAGAAATATAGATCAATGGAACAGGATAGAAAGCCCAGAGATAAACCCTCGGTCATATGGTCACCTTATCTTTGATAATGAAGGCAAGAATATACAGTGGAGAAAAGATAGCCTCTTCAATAAGCGGTGCTGGGAGAACTGAACAGCTACATGTAAAAGAATGGAATTAGAACACTTCCTAACATCATACACAAAAATAAACTCAAAATGGATTAAAGACCTAAATGTAAGGCCAAACCCTATATATCTCTTAAAGGAAAACTTAGGAAGAGCACTCTTGATATAAATCACAGCATCCTTTTGGACCCACCCCGTATAGAAATGGAAATAAAAACAAAAAGAGAAAATGGGACCTAATGAAACTTAAAAGCTTTTGCACAGCAAAGGTAACCATAAACAAGACGAAAAGACCACCCTCAGAATGGGAGAAAATATTTGCAAAGGAAGAAACTGACAGAAGATTAATCTCTGAAATATACAAGCAGCTCATGCAGCTCAATATCAAAAAAACAAACAACTCAATCCAAAATGGGCAAAAGGCCTAAATAAACATTGCTGCAAAGAAGATATACAGATTGTCATCAAACACATGAAAGGATGCTCAACATCACTAATCATTAGAGAAATACAAATCAAAACTACAATGAGGTATCACCTCAAACTGGTCAGAGTGGCCATCATCAAAAACCTACAAACAATAAATGCTGGAGAGCGTGTGGAAAAAAGGGAACCCTCTTGCACTGTTGATGGGAATGTAAATTGATACAGCCACTATGGAGAACAGTATGGAGTTTCCTTCAAAAACTAAAAATAGAACTACCATACAACCCAGCATCCCACTACTGGGCATATACTCTGGGAAAGCCATAATTCAAAAAGAATCATGTACCACTATGTTCATTGCAGCTCTATTTACAATAGTCTGGACATGGAAACAGGCTAAGTGGCCACTGACAGATGAATGGATAAAGGAGTTGTGGCACATATATACAATGGAATATTACTCAGCCATATAAAGAAACGAAATTGAGTTATTTGCAGTGAGGTGGATGGACTGAGTCTGTCATACAGAGTGAAGTAAGTCAGAAAGAGAAAAACAAATACCATATGCTAACAAATATATATGGAATCTTGGGCTTCCCTGGTGGCGCAGTGGTTGAGAATCTGCCTGCCAATGCAGCGGACACGGGTTGGAGCTCTGGTCTTAGAAGATCCCACATGCCGCAGAGCAACTAGGCCCATGAGCCATAACTACTGAGCCTGCGCGTCTGAAGCCTGTGCTCCACATCAAGAGAGGCCGCGATAGTGAGAGGCCCGTGCACCGCGATGAATGTGGCCCCCACTTGCCGCAACTAGAGAAAGCCCTCGCACAGAAACGAATACCCAACACAGACAAAAATTAATTAATTAATTTTAAAAAAAGAAGTAAACTGCTCATTAAAATATATATATATATATATATATATATAATATTTTAAAAATGGTTCTAATGAACCTAGTTGCAGGAGAGGATTAAAGACACATGTGTAGATAATGGACCTGAGGACGTGGGGACGGGGAAGTGTAAGCTGGGACAAAGAGAGAGAGTAGCATGGACATATATACACTACCAAATGTAAAATAGATAGCTAGTGGGAAGCACTAGCTTCATCATACAGTGATATCAGCTCGGTGCTTTGTGACCACATAGAGGGGTGGGATAGGGAGTGTGGAAGGGAGACGCAAGAGGGAGGGGAAATGGGGATATATGTATACATATAGCTGATTCACTTTGTTAAACAGCAGAAACTAACACAACATTTTAAAGCATTTATACTCCAAGAAGGTGTTAAAAAGAATGATCTGTTTCCTATTTGCCCTTTGAAACCTTTTATTGTCACTTTGGTTAAAGGAATAAGTATTTTTCCACAGCAAACTATGATCCTATCTGACCAGATGTTTTAAAATTTTTTGAAATTTTTGACAGACTTCCCAAATATCAAACTCTAATTAATGTTCTTTTTACCTCCAGCTAACTTTGGGGTGCTTCAAATTACCCCTGTAGCATCCCAAAGAGAAATCTTAAACTAATTGGGATCATTTGGTATGTTAAGTTACATGGGAAACATTGTCCAAATTCGCTGTTGCCTGTGTCAGATGGAATCATCAGGCTCTCTTCAATTTTATCGTAGCCACCTAATGTGGATAAGGGTAAGGATTTGGGGTTCTTCTGCTGTCTAGTCTCTCACTCATCTCACCCAATGTCCAAAAATATACTATGAGAATTTCTCCATTTCCTGGCCCTCAAGTCTTGAACCCTATGCTTCCTTCTATAATTCCCAACTCCAATTCTTCTAGGAGTTCCTTTTTGCACCTCTGGGACACCCTTCACCTCAGGCGTTGGCAGCCCATACACTACTACCGACAACCTATTGGGCTGGCTGCTTCCAAGCAGCCCACATCCTAGGCTTTATAGATGGTCAATCTCAAGGAATACACGACAGCATAGGGAAACTTATTATAGGACATAAACTTTATAGACAACAGATTACCCTCAAGGAGAGTCCTGGCAATGCACTGGCAATGGTTCAAACGTTCTCCCCTATACCCCAGACTTGCATAAGGGACTGGGTCAACCAAGGCCATCTGGTTAGGCAATGGGAGAATAGAGGACACTCAAAACCCCATTAGGTTTGAAGGGAATTCAGAGGACACTTCAACCCCTTCAGGTTAAAGCCCCCTAAATGTTTCCAGGACACTGGATTCCATTTCTAGGAGAGCTCTCTTGTTTTCAGTTGCAGGTTTCTCAACATGGGAGGATCCCCTTTTAAGCCAGAAGAAACACTCTGGAGTGTATCCTTAAAAATTGGAAATTTTAAAAAATAGATGGGCTGAAAAACGAAAATCTTAAATTTTACTGAAACACTGCTTGGCCTTTACATAAGTTGAGGGGATGGAAAACATCCCCTTGGTTTGGCCTGAAAATGGATCCTTAAATTGTAATATCATCCTGCAATTGGATCTTTACTGTAGCAAGATGAGAAAATGGACTGAGGTTCCCTATGTTCAAGCCTTCATGGTCCTTTACCAAAATCCTGCGCTATGCAGCTTTTGTAATCAAAAGCCTAGGGAATCCGAAAATAATCCCTTCTAAACTTTCCAACTCTCAGGGGGGAAACCATGCCTCCCCTGCCTCTCTGGAGCCACCTAGTTTTCCAGATTCCTCTAACTGATCCCAAACTCCACCTCCCTATGTCCCTTTATATCCTCCATTGCCCCAGGAGAGAGAGACTAGTCCCTCCGGGGTAACTTGTAGTGGAACTTCTTATCACCCAGGATCAGGGAAAATATGCCCTCTTAGGGAAGTAGCAAATGGTGAAGGGGCAATCAGAGTACATGTGCCCTTCTCTTTAACCAATTTAGCCCAATGCAAGGACACTGGGTTGATTTTCTCAAGTTTGGTGAAGGATTTCAGGCTCTAGCTCTGTCCTTTGATTTAACTTGGAAGGATGTCCAAATAGTCCTATTTACCTGCTCTAGTCGTGAGGAAAAACAGAGAATTTGAGCAGCAGCCCGGGGGCACAGCAAGCAGCTTGCCAGGGACCAACACCAACATTTTGTTATGGGTGGAAACGCAGTCCCAAATCAGGAACCCTACTGGGGTTATAATTACCTGGAGGAAAGAGAAGCCAAGAACCACATAATCCAATATGTATTAGAAGGGATGAGAAAGTGTATCAAAAAGCCAGTTAACTATGAAAAGGTTAAAGGAGTGACCCAGAAGATAAAGAAAATCTAGCCCTCTTTTATAGATGGCTGTGGAGGCTTTTAGAAAATTTACTAACATTAATACCTCCACCCCTGAGGGTCATTCACTGCTGGGACAACATTTTATCAGCCAGTCTGCCCTTGATATTAGGTGGAAACTGGAAACTCCAAAAGTTACAATTAGGCCCTCAAACCCCTATGCCCCAACTCCTAGAGGTGGCCTTTTGGGTATTTAATAATAGAGATCAAAGAATCCAATGTGAAAACAGGCAGGCCAGGGCTCATGCTAAACTGATAGCCATTGCTGTCAGCCATACCTGGCAACCTCAGGACAACCCAAGGGGGCTAAGAAGTTTTAACCATCTGTCTAGAGATGAAACCAGTAAGGGGGAATGCTTCAAATGCAAGCCAACCAGCCACTGGGCTCGTTAATGCCAGAAAGAGCCCCCCTGGTCCAGCTCAACCACACCCCCTTGTGGTCAATCCTTATATTAGTCCAGGTTCCTGGAGATGCCAAATGGTTTACTGTGCTTGACCTCAAGGATGCCTTCTTTTGCATCCCAGTACATCCCTCATCTCAATACCTGTTTGCCTTCAAGTGGACTAACCTCCACTTGGGCCAAATGCAGCAATATACCTGGAAAGTGTTGCCTCAGGGGTTTCGGGACAGCCCACACTTTTTCGCCCAGGCCCTAGGAAAAGAACTAAGGGAAATACACCTAAAAGAAGGGGCTATTCTACATTATGTAGATGATGTATCAATATGTAGCCCCACTATGGAGGACTCAGATCAAAATACCATTAAAGTCCTTAATTTCCTTGGGGCCCAGGGCTACAGTGTCTCCCAAACAGATCTCAAAACAACAAGTTAAATATCTGGGATATATTATAAACCCTGGAAGTAGACATTTATCTCCAGATAAAAAACAAGCTATATTGGGCCTAAGCACCCTAAAGACAAAGAAACATCTCTGTACCTTCTTAGGCATGGCAGGATTTTGCAGAATTTGGATTCCAGGATTTGAACTAATGGTTAAATCCCTATATGAAGCCACTAAAGGCCCAGATGCAGAACAATTACTTTAGACTGGGGGACAAGAAAAGGCATTTAATACTATCAAACAGACCTTCACCAGAGCTCCTGCTCTGGGTCTCCCCAATTTAAAAAAGCCATTCATCTTATATGTAGTTGAAAAGCAGGGGACAGCTCTGGGGGTCCTTATACAGAAGCTAGGAGAAGTTCTTCTGCCTATAGGCTATTTTTCCAAACAACTAGATTCTGTGGCCTGAGGTTGGCCTGGCTGCCTCCCAGTGGTAGCTACCACCACTTTATTAGTAGAAGAAACTAACAAGCTTATCCTTGGATAGTCACTGGAATTCCAGACCCCTCATCAAGTACAAGGGATTCTGGAGATTAAAGGCTACCACTGACTAACTGGAGGCTGTCTTACTAAATACCAGGCTTTTCTCCTTGACTCCTCAGAGGCAACCCTGAAAACTTGCCACACCCTTAACCTGGCTACACTGATGCCCACTGAAAGCCCAAACTAACACATTCCTGCCATGAAACCCTTGACCAGGTTTATGCCTGTAGGCCTGATCTAACAGACCAGGCCATAGAAAACCCTGAAGAGGAATGGTTTACTGACGGCAGTAGTTTACAACTAACCACCAATTCTCGCTATTCAATATGGGTGGGGAAATTGAAAACTGGTTATCTAGTTTGTTCTCTTGCACCCCACAAGGAATAAAAAGCTTTCTGGCAGGAGGTTTTGCCCTTCATTTCTTATAACCCTTCTCTTTTCAGTTATACTGATTTTATGCTATATTTTGTCTAGTACTCCATTGTCTTCCCCACTGTTGTAAATCTGTGACTAAGACTTTTCGATCCAAGAAGGAGACCTGGGACAAACAGGTCCAGACCTTTCATTTTAAAAATAGAGAAACATGTTAAACTTTAACCCTGAGATTAACAAAAATACACACTCAAGCAGAATGGCTTCACAGTTTTGACAAGGGTGATATTGCCTCTACTGTATGGTCAACAATTAAGGAAGCTCTCCCAAGGTTAACCTGGTTCCTTCCCTTTCTAGGTCTTTTAATGGCTATTGTTGTTCTCCATTTTGGCCCTTGTTTGTTTAACCTTTTGGTTAAGTTTGTGTCTTCCAGGCTCTATCAGTTTCAAGTAAGGCTCATCATGGCCCAAGGAAATCATCCCATTCCAGTGGAAGATGGCTCAGGTCCCTATAGGTCCTTGGAACAGTCAGCAAGGGACTTCTACACCACTAGGGTAGGCTGAGGTCTGTGGACCCCGTCCAACAGGAAGAAGTTTCAGAAGCGACCTTCTGCCCCTTACCCCTAAAGAATAAGGGGTGTAGAATCTCTCAGTGGGGAATGAGACAGGCTAGGATCTGGAATTTGGGACCCTTTGCTGCAGTGCTTGTAACTGGACAAATGTCTCCTCAAGCAACAAAATACCAAGAAAGTATACGGGACTGAAAATAGCTGCGGGCATGTGCAGTTGGGGTGAATTATGGACAACAAGATAAAAAAAGACCAAAAACCCAATTGCCACTTCTGAATAGCCGGGAGCAAAATCAGGGTACTGCACATGCACCCTGCACACAGCACCATCAAGGGGTGGGTAAACTAGCTAAGCCACCCCTCCAGGCCAAACCCTGGACCCGCCCCTACCCTCACTCCATATAAGGAACCAGTTTGCCTGCACTTTGGTGAGTGAGCAAGGGAACCTGTAACTTGTTTTCACTCCCTCCTGCTACAGCAGGAGCCCCAATAAAGCCTTGCCTGAATTTCTTGTCTGTCCTCTTATCAATTTCTATTGATTAAGGAAGGTCAAGAACCTTGGTCGGTAACAAGTATATTAAAAAGTTCCTCTAATCAACTCCAGTTCCCAGATGGGACTACTGTTATTAAAGCCACTTACTGTTAATAACATTTTAGGAATAGTACCAACTTGATTCTTACCAGCTGTACTAGTTTCCTCAGACTGCTATAAAAACATACCAAAAACAGGTGGCTTGAAACAACAGGAATGTATTTTTCTATAGTTCTGAAGGCCAGAAGTCTGAAATCTAGGTGTCAGCCAGGGCTATTCTCCCACTGAAGGCACTAGGACTCTTAGTTTTATCATTTTCTTTCTACTGCTTACTTGAGATTTTATTTGCTCTTTTGTTTCTAGTTTCTTAAGGTGGAAGCTGAGACTATTGGTATAAGAACTCCTTTTCTAATATAGGGATTTTATGTGATAGTTTTTTCTCTGAGGATTGCTCTAGAGTATCCCACAAATTTTACATTGTGTTTTTGGGTTTTTTTCGATTCAAACTACTTTCTAATTTCTTGTTTGAGTTCTTTCATTCATGAGTCATTTAGAATTTGACTTTTTAAAAACTTTTTATGGAACTTCCCTGGTGGCACAGTAGTTAAGAATCCACCTGCCAATGCAGGGGACATGAGTTCGATCCCTGGGCCGGGAAGATACCACATGCCATGGAGCAACTAAGTCCGTGTGCCACAAATACTGAGCCTGCACTCTAGAGCCCACGAGTCACAACTTCTGAGCCCACGTGCCACAACTACTGAAGCCCGCGACCTTAGAGCCCTTGCTCCACAACAAAGAGAAGCCACAGCAATGAGAAGCCTGTGCACTGCAATGAAGAGTAGCCCCCACTCGCCGCAGCTAGAGAAAGCCCACACACAGCAACGAAGACCCAACGCAGCCAAAAAATAAAGTCATTTATAAAAATAAAAAATAAAACCTTTTATTTTGATTTAATTTTAGACTCACTTAGAAGTTGCAAAAATAGTATAGAGAGTTCCTGTGTACCCTTCAGCCAGCTTCATAGAATTTTATCAAAACCAGGCAAGTGCTGTTGTTACAACACCATTAACCATAGACCTTATTTGGATTTTACCAGTTTTACAAGTACTCTCTTTGTGTCTATAAAATTTACTACATGTACAGATTTATTTGACCACCACCAAAATCAGGGCACAGAACTGCTCCATCATATCAAAGAAACTCCTTGTGCTGCCCCTTCATAGTCACACCCTCACCCTAACTCCTTCCAAACTTCTTTTGTTCTTGAACATGTTATATTTCTTCATCTATGCATTTGTTCTGGCTCTTTTAAATGTTTTTTAAATGCTCTCGATTAGCCTTCTGATTTCTGATGCTGATACAGTAGCCCTTCCTGGAATATAGCTTTAGTTATAGTGTAATATAGTTTTTATAATTTTGTTAGTAAGGGTTTAGGGTCTTAGGTACTGCTTTGTGAGATTAATATTTGTATACTTTTTGCTTTGCTGTTAATGTAAAAGTATGTCTTTTGATTATATTTCTATCTTGTTATTGCTTGTTCACAAAAAATTACCGGTCTTTCTAACTCCTTTCTCTCTTTTTTGGCTCATATTTCCTCAACTCTTGTTTCTTTATTTCTCATTCTTCTCCCATACCCTTGTCAGAGGGAAAAATGTCTTTCCTTTACTCATGAAGAGCAGTTTTCTGGTTTCTCCTGATACCTTCCACCTCCTGTATCAAGTCCTATAATGTCTCACCCAGCATTAGGAGGCTCTTGAAAGTAAATTCCCAAGGACTGATTTCTATCTGACAGAAATTCTTCCTATATTCCTAAAAATGTTTAATAAGATAGTTTTACCTGGAAACTAAATCAGAAAATTTATAATTATTAGAGCAGAGACTCTAATAATTAAAGAAATATATGAAACATCATTAACACTACCAGCTTAAAATGCTGTTGTTAGGCAGTAGTAGCTGAAATTTTAAAGTTTACTATAGAAACTATTATAGTAGTGCATGAAATTCTTAGAACAGAATGATTATCTTCCAATTTTAAACTTAAAATTCAGAGGTGAAATTCTGTATTATTTAAAAAATAAAATTGTAATGCACACTTCTAAAATATAAAAAATCTGTAATTAACTCAGGGGGTGGAAACATTTATTTTATTAGATATAATCAATTTAGAAGAGCTCTTTTCAAAAGTTATGTTTTTAGTGAAGATAAGAATCCTTATTATGTTAATCCTCCATATGGAGAGACTGAAATAAATGATTCAGATAACAGGTAAAAAAAAAAACCTTTGGGAGAAGACAACAAAGAAAAGAAATGCAGCTAAGAGAAATGATCAGATGCAAATAACCTTGGATTTGGGGGTGAGAGAGGAGTGGTAGTGTAGAATTGAGGTAGATGGTCAAAGTGAACAGTCTAGTTTTCAGATTCAGGAGCAGATCATATTAATAGGACTGAAAAAGATAAACTTTGGCAGACTATGGCTAAAAATAGATTAAAGGTTTGTAGTAGTTACTTCCATCTGTATACGGCTTCATATGTCTCAACATATGCAACCTCTGTATAAAGGAGGCAGTTATGTTTAAAAACAAAGGATTTGGAATCAGATTACTTAGGTAGAGATTCCAGTTCTAACACTTAAGGCTAGTAATATCATGAGTGAGCAATCCAACCTCTTAAGAGTTTCAGTGTCTACCTCTGTAAAATGTGTATAATAGTAGTACCTGCTTCAAGGGTTGTTCTGAGGATAAATTGGGATAATTCAACATAAAGAAATAGCCCTCATTTAAGAATGCTAACTACTGTCATTATCAAATATATCCCACTTTAATGTTAGAAACTTTTTCACTTGAAGTAGAAATAAATTATCCCTGACTTTCCCAATTGGCTTATTTTTGTATCTCTGCCATTACTGACCAGGGCAAGAAATAGATTAAAAAACCCGCATCAACGAGGGCTGTGGTTAGGATACCATCTGGCATCTGCTTATGAACTCTGAGCTTATAAAACTGTGTCCTCCAAGCTGCAGGCTTCCCCTATATTTGCCAGTATATTATATTTGTCAGTATGACAGAGTGTCTGCCCCTACTTGCCCCCAGCTCTTGATTAGCCTTCTGATTTCTGATGCTGATACAGTAGCCCTTCCTTGAATTTAAGCCTGCTTTACTAGTACTCAACAACCTACAGAGCCAATGCTAGCCCTTTCTCCGTAGGAACTGAACATGTGCCTCTGATTAGTTTCTAACCCTTCGTCAGCTAGATCACTGCTCTCCTAATATAGAATTTCAGTTCTTCCTAGATTCTCTTGCTGCTATACCTTAACAGATAGGTCAGAAGCCCCTTGGTACTGATTTGATTTGGAACAAGCTTCAGTTTTCCCTGACCATTTGGACAGTGTTAACTTATATTGCAGGAGCCTACCCTATGCTCATATCAATTCGCCTATTTATTCTTACTTCTGACACCCCACCTTTACCTTTCAAAATAATTAGTATTTCCCAGGATGCATCAATGCCAAGCTAGTCTGAATTGTGGTATAGAAAACATGGAGATGTTTCATAAAGTAAGAAATTGGGATTTGGATGTCACATGGCTCGATGGTATTAACTGTCCTACTTATTAATTTCACAGGTTTACTGTAAAATGAAAGTCTATACACAAAGCATATTTTAAAATCTAAATTATAACATTATAATGATAATGGACAGAAGTTCCTTTTTTGTTTCCAGCTCTCCCTTCCTCTGCCTTTCTTGTCATGCCTTTGTTTCCCTGATATGGCTACCTCATTACATTTCTTATCCTTTTTTCCTCTTTCTTTCTTACCTTCCACTTCCTTCACCCCTCATGTCCTTTATACTTTTTTATTTTCATCCAATAGGCTGCTCCTATTTCTTGTGGGGAGCAGGGAGATGTTAGTGCCTCTCTCAGATGGGCTTTTACACTATCTCCTATTGTACCTGATGATGAATTTCTGTGCCATTCCAGGAGAACTTGCACATGATGAGATGGAACAAGTCAAGGCTTGGGACATAGTGGGTATATTCATACAATGGAAATAAATGCAAATCTAAAAAGAGTGAAACTTATTTTTATATGTTGATATAGAAAAATCTCCAAAGTAGATTATCAAGGTAAAAACAAAATACAGAAAAATGTATATAGAATTATTCAATTTATGTTTTAAAAAAAGGGATATACATGCCTCATGTATTACCTTTGTTGTAGGGAAGGCTAAAAAAATTGACACCATTTATAGTCTTTTAAAAGAGTCAAGGTTATTTGACTCAGCAATTCCAATTTTATTACTAAAATTTTATACTGAAGAAATAAATTTCATATAATTATTACAATATACTTGTTATAATATTTTAATAGCAAAAAATGGAAATAATTCCAACATTAGGTAAATAAATCAAGGAATAGCCTTAAATTTTTGAACTCTATTTAATGACATAGGAAATGTAATAACAAATGTTTAAACAAAAAGTCAAGTTACAAAACAAATTTTACAGAAGGATCTTAATTTTGCTCATGTGTAAGACACATTTGCATAGACAAATAATGAAGGAAATACATGAAAGTGTTTGGAGTGGATATCACTGAGTAATGAGATTAAGGTGGTTTATGTTGTCTTCTCTGTCCTTTCTCCATTATCTAAATGTTAAAATATGAAAAAACATTCTTCTATAATAATAAATTAGAAAACATTATTAAAATAAAAAAAAAACATTTTTCCAAAAATTCAGGAGTTCAATTGAGCTTAGTTCCTTAGAAGTTTCACTTTTCTTATTTTTTAACACATGGCTGGTTTCCATATCTTAAAGTAAATATATCTTCTCTTTTTAAAATTTTTATTTTATCTTGGAGCAATAGTTGATTAACAATGTTGTGTTAGTTTCAGGTGTACAGCAAAGTGATTCAGTTATACATATACATGTATCTATTCTTTTTCAAATTCTTTTCCCATTTAGGTTATTACAGAATACTGAGAAGAGTTTCCTGCTGCTATACAGTAGGGCTTTGTTATTTATCTATTTTAAATATAGCAGTGTGTGCATGTCAATCCCCAACTCTCAATCTATCCCTCCCCCAACCTGCTCCTCCCCTCTGGTAACCATAAGTTTGCTCTCTGTTAGTCTTTTTTTTGTTTTGTAAATAAGTTCATTTGTATCATTTTTTTAGATTCCACAGATAAGTGATGTCATATGATATTTGTCTTTGTCTGTCTGACTGACTTCACTTAGTATGATAATCTCCAGGTCCATCCATGTTGTTGCAGATGACATTATTTCATTCTTTTTAATGGCTGAGTAATAGTCCACTGTGTAGATATATATACCACATCTTCTTTATCCATTCCTCTGTTGATGGACAATTAGGTTGCCTCCATGTATTGGCTATTGTAAATAGTACTGAAATGAACATTGGGGTGCATGTAGATTTTTGAATAAATATTTCCTCTGCATATATGCTCAGGAGTGGGATCACAGGATCATATGTTAGCTCTAATTTTAGTTTTAAAGGAAACTCCATACTGTTCTCCAGAGTGTTTACACCAGTTTACATTCCCACCAACAGTGTAGGAGGGTTGCCTTTTATCCACACCCTCTCACGTATTTATTGTTTGTAGATTTTTTGTTGATGGCCATTCTGACCAATGTGAGATGATACCTCATTGTAGTTTTGATTTGCATTTCTCTAATAACTAGTGATGTTGAGCATCTTTTCATGTGCTTTTTAGCCATCTGTATGTCTTCTTTGAAGAAATGTCAATTTATGTCTTTTGCTCATTTTTTGATTGGGTTGGTTGTTTTTAGATATTGAGCTGCATGAGCTGTTTGTATATTTTGGAGATTAATCCCTTGTCAGTTGTTTCATTTACGAATATTTTCTCTCATTCTGAGAGTTGTCTTTTCCTTTTGTTTATGGTTTCCTTTGCTGTGCAAAAGTTTCCTCTATGCCCACTTTCTGGAGAGTTTTTTTTTTTTTTTATCATAAACAGGTGTTGAATTTTACTAAAAGATTTTTCTGCATCTATCAAGATGTTCATATGGTTTTAATTCTTCAATTTCTCAATGTGGTGTATCACAGTGATTGATTTGTGGATATTGAAACATCCTTGCAACACTGGGATAAATCCCACTTGATCTTGGGTTATGATCCTTTTAATACATTGTTGGATTTGGATTGCTAGTATTTTGCTGAGGATTTTTGTGTCTTTGTTCATCAGTGATATTGGCAGGTAATTTTCTTTTTTTGTGGTATCTTTGTCTGGTTTTGGTATCAGGGTGATGATGGCATCATAGAATGAGTTTGGGAGTATTCCTTCCTCTGCAACTTTTTGGAAGAGTTTCAGAAAGTTAGGTGTTAACTCTTCTCTAAATGTTTGATAGAATTCACCTGTGAAGCCATCTGGTCCTGAACTTTTGTTTGTTGGGGGTTTTTAAATCACAGTTTCGATTTCAGTACTTGTGATTGGTCTGTTCATATTTTCTATTTCTTCTTGTTTCAGTCTTGGGAGATTGTACCTATCTAAGAATTTGTCCATTTCTTCCAGTTTGTCCACTTTATTGGTATATAGTTGCTTGTAGTAGTTTCTAATGATGCTTTTTTTCTGTGGTGGCTGTTGTACCTTCTCTTTTTTCATTTCCAATTTTATTGATCTGTTCTCTCTCCCGTTTTTTCTTGATAAGTCCGGCTAAAGGTTTATCAATTTTGTTTATCTTTTCAAAGAACCAGCTTTTAGTTTCATTGATCTTTGCTACTGTTTTCTTTGTTTCTATTTCCTTTATTTCTGCTCTGACCTTTATGATTTCTTTCCTTCTACTAACTTTAGGTTTGCCTGTTCTTCTTTCTCTAGTTGATTTAGGTGTAAGGTTAGGTTGTTTATATGAGATTTTTCTTGTTTCCTGAGGTAAGATTGTATTGCTATAAACTACCCTCTTAGAACTGTTTTTGCCATGTTGCATAGGTTTTGGATCATCCAGCTTTCATTTTCATGTGTCTCCAGATATTTTTTTATTTCCTCTTTGATTTCTTCAGTTATCCATTCATTGTTTATTAGCATATTGTTTAGCCTCCACGTATTTGTGTTTTTTATAGTTTTTTTCTTGTAGTTGATTTTTAATCTCATAGCATTGTGGTTGGAAATCATGCTTGATATGATGTCAATTTTTAAAAAATTTACCAAGGCTCACTTTGTGGCCCATCATGTGATCAATCCTGGAGAATGTTCCATGTGCACTTGAGAAGAATGTGTATTCTGCTGCTCTTGGATGGAATGCTCTATAAATATTAAGTCCATCTGGTCTAATGTGTCATTTAAGGCCTGTGTTTCTTTATTGATCTTCTGTCTGGATGATCTGTCCATTGATGAAAGTGGGGTGTTAAAGTCCCACACTATTACTGTGTAACTGTCAATTTTTCCATTTATGGCTCTTAGTATTTGCCTTATATATTGGGGTGCTCCTATGCGGGGTGCATACATATTTACAATTGTTATATCTTCTTCTTGGATTGATCCCTTGACCATTATGTAGTATCTTTCTTTGTCTCTTGTAATAGTCTTTATTTTAAAGTCTATTTGTCTGATATGAGTATTGCTATCCATCTTTCTTTTGACTTCCATTTGCATGGAGTATCTTTTTCCATCCCCTCACTTTCAGTCTGTATGTGTCCCTAGATCTTAAGTGGGTCTCTTGTAGACTATGTCTTTGGTTGGAGCATTTAATTCATTTACATTTAAGGTAATTATTAATATGTATGTTCATAATGCCATGTTGTTAATTGTTTTGAATTTGTTTTTGTAGGTCTTTATTCTTCCCTTTCTCTTTTGTTCTCTTCTCTTGTGATTTGATGACTAACTTTTGTGTTGTGTTTGGATTCCTTTTTCTTTTTTGTGTGTGTAGCTACTGTAGATTTTTGGGTTGCAGTTACCATGAGGTTTTGATATAGTAGTCTATATATAAAGAAGATTGTTTTAGGTTGCAGGTCTTCTAATTTCAAATGCACTTCCAATATCCTGCATTAGTGCTCTCCTCTTCTCACAATTGCTTGTTTTGATATAATATTTGTGTTCAGTTGATTTTCTACATTTATTTTATTTTTTATTATTTATTTATTATAGAACATTCTTTTTATTTTTTTAACATCTTTATTGGAGTATAATTGCTTTACTACATTTGCTTTATATTTGCCTTTACTGGTGAGCTTTTCCATTCATAATTTTCTTGTTTCTAGTAGCAAACTTTTCTTTTCCACTTAGAGAAGTTCCTTTAGCATTTGTTGTAGAGCTGGTTGGGAGATGCTGAATTCTCTTAGCTTTCCCTGTCTGTAAAGCTTTTGATTTCTCTGTTGAATCTGAATGACAGTCTTGCTGGGTTGGTTGCAGGTTCTTCCCTTTCATCACTTTATATCATGGCACTCCCTTCTGGCCTGCAGAGTTTCTGCTGAGAAATTGGCTGATAACCTTATGGGAGTTCCCTTGTATGTTATTTGTTGCTTTTCCCTTGTTGCTTTTAATATTTTTTCTTTGTCTTTAATTTTTGTTAATTTGATTGCTATGTATCTCAGCGTGTTCCTCCTTGGGTTTATTCTGCCTGGGACTCTTTGTGCTTTCTGGACTTGGGTGACTGTTTCCTTCCCCACGTTAGGGAATTTTTCAGCTATTATATTTTCCAGTGTTTTCTCAGGTCCTTTCTCTCTTTCTTCTCCTTCTGGGACCCCTATAATGTGAATGTTGGTGCATTTAATGTTGTACCAGAGGTCTCTTAGACTGCCTTAATTTCTTTTCATTCTTTTTTCTTTATTCTATTCCATGGCAATTATTTCCACCATTCTGCCTTCCAGCTCACTTATCTGTTCTTCTACCTCAGATCTGTTTCTGTTCTGCAGACTGCTGGATTGTAGTTCTTCTTGCTTCTGCTCTCTGCCCTTTGGTGGATGAGGCTAAGAGACTTGTGCAGGCTTCCTGGTGGGAGTGTCTGGCTCCTGCTCACTGGTGTGTGGAGCCGGGTCTTGTCCCACTGGTGGGCAGGGCTGTGCTCAGGAAGACTTTAAGCAGCCTGTATGCTGATGGTTGAGGCAGTGTTCCTGCCCTGTTGGTGGTTTGGCCGGAGGCATGCCAGCACTGGAGCCTACAGGCTGTTGGGTGGCACTAGGTCTTGGGAAGGAAATGGCTGCCTCCAGGAGGGCTGATGTCAATGAATACTCACCAGAGCTGCTGCTACCAGTGTCTTTGTCCCCACAGTGAGCCACAGCCACTCCTTGCCTCTGCAGAAGGCCCTCCAATACTAGCAAGTAGGTCTGGCCCAGTCGCTTATGAAATCATTGCTTTTCCCCCTGGGTCCTTGTGCACATAGGACCTTGTGAGAGCCCTCCAAGTTTCTGTTTCCCTCAGTCCTATGGTACTTCTGTGATCAAACCCCACTGGCCTTCAAAACCAGATTCTCTGGGGGCTCCTCCTCCCATGGCCAGAGCCCCAGGTTGGGAAGCCTGACATGGGGCTCAGGATTTGCACTCCTGTGGGATAACTTCTGTGGTATAATTATTTTCCAGATTTTGGGTTGCCCACCTGGCAGGAATGGGATTTGATTTTATCATGATTGCATCCCTCCTACCATCTCATTGTGGCTTTTCTTTTGTAATTGAGTGTTAGGGTATCTTTTTTGGAAGGTCCCAGCATTTTTTTTTTTTTTCTGTCAATAGTTGTTCAGAAGTTAGGTTGTTTTTAATTCTTTTTTTTTTTTTTTGACTGTGTTGGGTCTTCGTTACTGCACATGGGCTTTCTTTAGTTTCAGAGAGCACGGGCTACTCTTCGTTTCAGTGTGCGGGCTTATTGTGGTGGCTGCTCTTGTTGCAGAGCATGGGCTCTAGGTGCACAGGCTTCAGTAGTTGTGGCATGCAGGCTCAGTAGTTGCGGCATGCAGGCACTAGAGCACAGACTCAGTAATTGTGACGCATGGGTTTAGTTGCTCCGTGGCATGTGGGATCTTCCCAGAACAGGGATGGAACCCATGTGCCCTGCATTAGCAGGCAGATTCTTAACCACTGCGCAAGCTGAGAAATCTCAGCAGTTAGTTTTGATTTTGGTGTTTTTGTAAGAAGGGGTGAACTCGTTTCTGTCTAGTCCATCGTCTTGCCAGCCAGTATATATTTTCTTAAATTAACTCTATCTATCTAGCTATTTCACTATCTATCGTCTATCTGACCACTTGTCTGTCTCTCTATCTTCCATTTATATGTGTCTACCTATCTGTTCTTCTGTCATCTGTATTTACTCTCCTGAGTTTTCTAAAGAAGTTTGTTGTATGTTTTCTCTTGCTTAGTTAATAACTCTTATGGTAATAAGTGGCTGCTGCTAGGCTTGTTGAGTAGACTTGGTATGTTCTTCATAGAGACATAACTTTTCCAATTACAAGAGTATCGTTACACTAATTCCTTACCTCTCCAAGAATAAACTTGTTTAGAGTATGTTTTGTTTAAAAGTAGGCCCATTCTTAAATGTTTTTGAGTAATGATGCATTAAAAGGCACATTTATCTTACAGATTACACAGCAAATTTGTAAAAGACGAGCATGCAACTACCTGCTCTATGAAGTTCTTTTCTGTATATGTAGTTCATATTTGTTCAAATTAAACATGGAAGTTAAATTCAGTCAAATAAATCCTTCTAGTTATCCAGATTGATGTAAGTAAAAACCATTTGGATAAGAAGATACCTGTTGGTCAAAAGAGCAATCATATCTTTTTGAAAGAGATAAGGTTAGTAATCAAATTATGGGTATCAACAACAATAATTTTACTGCAGTCTGTGCTTACAATTCATTTTTCTTCCCTAAATATTCCTTCATTCCACTACTGGCTATATAATACATATGGGTCCATTCTCTTCATTGTTCTTTTCCGTATTAGTAATAGGAATTTTAGCTGAGAATGAGTACATTATTTTCTAAGGTATGATTGCTTAAGAATTAGATGTTCCCTTAACTGTGTTTCCATGATGTTTTTTTCATGTATCCATCAGTGCAGAAATATTTAATTTTTAAAGTATATGTCACACTAGACTGTAAACTTCTCATAATTAGAACTCATGCTTTATCTATTTTCATGTACCCACACTAATGATAGTGCTTGGTACTAAGTAAGCAATCAATAAGTGATTTTTATAAATGTAGAAAAGGGTAGATGATAACAATAGCTTCTAGGAGAAAACAAACAAACTACATGGTTGAATTTGAAACTCTCTCTAATATTATTTTTAATGAAAGAATTTCTAATATTTCTAATATTTTAAAATTTTATATTGTTGTACTGATCCTGCAAATATAATATTGATTTATGTTTCTGATCCTCTGGTTCATTTGAAATAGGAGAAAACAAAATGGAGGAAATATTATTTAGAGTTTATATGCTTTCTTTTAATCAATGTTTCCTAAATGGAAATTTATATTATTATCTTCAAGAGAGACTTTAAAACTTTAAGAAACCAAAAGCAAATCATATGTAAGTACAGATATTTCTTGTATCAGCCCAACCAAAAGTTACCTATTTATCTCTAATTATAACTCTGAATTGAAGTTAATGTTGTTTCTATCAAGGGGTTATTTCTTGTGCAATATTCTGACTTTTGTTTTTATATATTTTAGGTTCTGCTAGATTTTTTTAACTTATGTTAACCAACTCATAGTAATTAGGGAAAAAAATGAAGAAGTAAAGAAGAAAGATTTTTGTCTGAAAAAATTTCTACACTGAGTGGTCCATGACTAGACACCATTTCAGAGTCAGGAAGAGATCATGCAGAAGGCTTTGCATTGTGTTGAAATTCTCCTGTGAGATGTAGAATAATGGATGTCTGCCCATATAATAAACCCCGGAAC
Organism: Stenella coeruleoalba; assembly: GCF_951394435.1. NCBI lineage: Eukaryota > Metazoa > Chordata > Mammalia > Artiodactyla > Delphinidae > Stenella > Stenella coeruleoalba. The sequence goes on from NC_137163.1 coordinate 44,442,161, forward strand.
ATATGACTATGTTACCTTACATGGCAATTGGGACTTTACAGATATGATCAAATTAAGAATACTGAGATGGAAAGGTTATCCTTTATTAGCCAAGTGAATAATCACAAGGGTCCTTGTAAGTGAAAGAAGGCAGGAGAGTCAGGGACAGATTTGAAGATGATGGCTTTGAAGATGGAAGAAAGGAACACAAGCGAGGAATACTGGTGGTCTCTTAAAGCTGAAAAAGGTAAGAAACTGGATTCTCCCCTGGAGGCTTCACAAAGAAATGCAGTATTGCTGACAGCTTTATTTTAGCCTAGTGAAAGCCATTTTATACTTCATGCAGGCAGCTTTTGTGATGAGTTTAACTAGCTTGACCTGTTAGTGTTGACTAGAGTGAACAGGACGATCGGTGAGAATATGTGACAAGTGAGGTCAATGACAAACTGACCAGCCAGACAAGGCAGGATCCCTCTGAAAGACTGAGTGACCTGAAGCATACCCTTAAGAGTTAGATAACCAAAAGGGAGAATAGTCTTGAGAGTGAATGAAGCATGAGAGGGACAAAGCAAGAAATGGCACATTGTTCTCTCATGCATCCTATATTCTGGGTGTAACCAAATTGAGAAAGAATGAGGATAGGAGTTCTACCAGCAAAAGAAGACAGTTTAATATTTCATGGGCTCTAAATTACAGAGAATATAAAGAAAGATCAGATACAGAGACAGCTTATAGTGGAAAATTAGACAACCATTAAACGTATTTTCAACACAGACAAAATCAAAAGACAAACAATAAGCTAGGAAAAATATATACTGTATTTACTACGTGTCTAACTTTTAAAAGCTGTCCAGGACTCAAGGATGGGTATGTTATTCAGGCTGTTGCAATAGGAAGAATAACCAAAGGAAGTGTTTCCTGGAAAATGGGAAACAAGGGGGGTTTTATATGGCAAAGAAACAAAAGTAGCAGAGCTCCAGTTGCAATTCTGGTGACCATTCAGGCAAGTGTGGTAGTCTTTCAGAAAATACGTGCGTGTGTGCATGCATGCACGTGTGTGCATGTGTGTGCATGCATGAGAGCATTTGGCCATTTTCAGTCCATTGTGTCCTGTTCTTGGAATTGTCAACTCAAAGAAAGAATTTAGAGGAATGGATTAGTCTCTCAGTATGAGGGAGCATGGATGTCAGTATACATTCAGAGAAGAAAATTTTACAGTTCTTCACACAGACAAAAGATAAATATATTTACTATATGAAGATAAATTCTTTATAACTCTTTAATATATATGTCTTTATTAATTAGGAAAAACACCTCCTGCTGTAATAAATAAACTCTGAAATTTCAGTGGCTTAACACAATGAAGTATAGTTCTTGCTCATAAAACACTGCAAAACTGGTGTTCTTTCTGGGCAATTCTTCTATATGCAATGATGTAGTATCTCAAGATCCTTCCTTCCTTGTGCCATTTTCAACATGTAACTCCCCCAGTCTCCTTGGGAGTCATCTCCTACATTCTATCTTAGAGGGGAAAAGAGCATGGAGGATGATGTAAGGGAGGTTTTTATGGCCTGGTCTAAAAGTAGTCTATAACACTTCTACCAACCTTCCATTGGCCAAAATTTGGACATATGAAGACCCTAAATGCAAAGATGGCTGGGAAGTATAGTTTAGCTGAATTCCCAGGAGGAAAAGGGAATAGGTTTTATCAATCAATAAATAAAATGTATATTAAATTTATAAATAAAACTATAAATGATAACAAAAAGATGAACTCCCCAGTGGAAAAATGTCCAATACCAATGATCAAAAATAATATTCAGAATCATCAAGAATAAAGTAAATTACAAAAATAACATATTTCCTATTAAACTATCCACAGTAAAAATAATGTTATTTTCGTTGGCTGCTGAAAAATGTACAGTGTGAGACACCACAAGTGAGGGTAAAAAATTGTTCTCAGGTTCTAAAGAGCAACTGACAATATATATCCAAAGATTTTAAAATGTGCATAGTCTTTGAGGACTTCCCTGGTGGTCCAGTGGCTAAGACTCCATGCTTCCAATGCAGGGGGCCCAGGTTCAATCCCTGGTCAGGGAACTAGATCCCACATGCTGCAACTAAGAGTTTGCATGTCACAACTAAAGATTCCACATGCCCCAATGAAGATCTTGCATGCGGCAATGAAGATCCTGTGTGCCTCAACGAAGACTTGGCACAGCCAAATAAACAAATATTTTAAAAATAAAATAAAATGTGCATATCCTTTGATCCAGCCTACCACTTCAAAACCTTTTTCAGGAATAAATAATCAGAAAAGTGTTCTAAGATAGATTGATGTCATCCTTAACTTCTGTTTTTCATAAACTATGTGAAATCCATAAGGAAATCATGTTAGATTTGCTTTCATAAGATATCCAGAATCTGATCCCTTTTTTTCCACCTCCACTGCTTCTGTCTTTCTTACCTAGAGTCCAATTTTAACATAGTAGCCCTTGTGATCCTTATAAAGTCTATGTTGGGACTTCCCTGGTGGTGCAGTGTTTACAACTCTGCGCTCCCAATACAGAGGGCCTGGGTTTGATCCCTGGTTGGGGAACTAGATCCCACATGCATGCCGCAACTAAGAGTTCGCATACCACAGCTGAGGAGCCCACATGTCACAACTAAGGAGCCGTCGAGCCACAACTAAGGAGCCTGTCTACCGCAACTAAGACCTGACACAATCAAATAAAAATAAATAAATATTAAAAAAAATAAAGTCTATGTCATATTGTTAGCACAAGTTCGTGTGCCCAGTGCGCAGTGAGGCCAAACAAACCAAAATGTTGGAGTTTGGAGCAGAGAAAGGTTTATTGCAGGGCCCTGTAAGGAGACAGGTGACTCCTGCCCTGAAAAAGCCTGAGCTCCCCCAAAATTTTGGAAAAGCATTTTTAAAAGCCAGGTGAGGGTGGTGGTTGCAGGGTATGTGATCAGCTTGTGCACAGTCTCTGACTGGCTGATGGTGAGGGAACAGGGTGGTGTCACAGGGGTTAACATTATCAATCTTTTGGCTCCAAGAGGCCTGGAGCTATGTGCTCACAGTCATCAAGTAGTTAATATCTTCCATTTGGTGGGGGGTTTTCACATCTATAAAACAACTCAGGAAATGAGCATCAAATACTGTTATCTAGGTACTTCAGAGAGGAGCTAAAGCAGAGGATATGGGGGAAGGTCTGTCTTGGGAAGGGCTTATAGGGTCCTGCTCCTTTACAATATCATCACTCCTCTGCTCAAAAGCCAACAAGAGTTCCAAAGTTTTCTCAACTCAGAAGATATACCAAACTGGCCTCATATGATCTGCCCCATCTGGGGTACATGCCAAACTTCTCTGATCTCATCTTTTACTCCCCCACCCCCTACCCCAACCCCCCAGCTCAGTTTGCTCAGGCTTCCTTGCTGTTCCTGCATATACCAAGCATGCTCCCTTCTCAGGGCCTTGCTGTTCATACCTGTTTAAATGTCAATGAAGCCTATCCTAGCTCCTCCATGTAAAAAAGCAATGTGCTTCCTCCACCCATCTTTGCCATTTTCCCTTACCCTGCTTTATTTCTTTTACAACATTTATCACCATCTGATATATTATATATCCTTGTTAAACTGTTACCTATATTTTTCATTATAATGAGGTCAGGGATATTGTAACTCCTTAAACAGTGCCTGGCACATAGAAGGTACCTAATAAACATTTGCTGAATGAATGAATAGAAAAATACTGCAACAAGTCTGAAAAATTAAAAAATAGAGGACTGGTTAAATAAACTGGGATGTTGCACTTAAGTATCAGGCAGATAGACCATTCAAAGGGCTAGAAGTAGAAATGAAAAAAGCCTAGAAGTGTGGAAATGAAAACTAGAATGTGGTTCTGTATCTCACAGGAAGAAATGCTGGGAATACCAACTTCTAAAGAGGTAATAGGTATTTTTCTTACCCAACTGTTTTCTGAAACCATAGGAAAAGTAGGTTTCTTATCATAAAATGTGTTTTTACATTAATCAACTGCTTCTATGGTCTCAAATAGGTTTATCCGTGAAATGTGTGTATGTGTACCTCCAAGGGCTAAAAGGATTTTTAAAAAGCAATCTTATTCTATGTAGATTTTATTAGCTCAAGCTGCCATAACAAAATGCCACAGATGGTTTAAACAGCAGAAGTTTATTTCCTCACAATTCTGAAGGCTGGAAGTCTAAGATCAAGGGCTCAGTTTCTGGTGAGAACTTTTTCCTGGCTTGCAGATGGCTGTCTTCTCATTGTATCCTCACATGGTCTTTCCTCAGTGCAAATTCATGGAGAGAAAGAGAGAGACAGAGAGAGAAAGAGAAAGAAAGAAAGAGGGAGCAAGCTAGCTCTCTGGTGGCTCTTCTTATAAGGACATGAATGTCATTGGATTAGGGTCCCACCATTAGGACTTCATTTAACCTCAATTACCTCTTTTTTTAAAAAAGTATTTATTTATTTGGCTGCACCAGGTCTTAGCTGTGGTACACGGGATCTTCCTTGCTGTGTGAGGGATCTTCGTTGCAGCAACTTTTAGTTGCAGCATGTGGGATCTAGTTCCCTGACCAGGGATTGAACCTGGGCCCCCTGCACTGGGTATGCAGAGTCTTAGCCACTGGACTAACAAAGAAGTCCTAACCCCAATTACCTCTTAAATGCCCTGTCATCTTTGTAGCCTCAGCATTTAGTACCAAACTCTTATATTTATTTATCAAAAATATTTGAATCAAGGAAAAGCTTGAATTTGAGGCAACAATCATATATATTTCTACATTTATCCATATCTATCTATCGATCTAATCATCTATCTCTACAAGTTATTAAACAAACAGAACTTACCAAGGTATAGATAAGAAACAATTATAGTTTCCTACAAATACTGCCCCTAATAGGGCCATTTTAAATTCTCACTTGTCTCCTGTAACATATCTTATCACATCATCATATCTTGGGTAGGTTCTATAACTTCCTTGTCAATTTCAGTCATTAAAAATCCATCCAGTCTAAAACTCCAATTTCATATCCAAATCAAAGATTTCCTCTTTTCTGTCATCTGCTAGTATTGTGGCTTGAAGGACCTGAAATGGGGAGGGGGTATGGTCTTCCTTTTGCCTCTTTCCCATTTTCCACCTTGGGGGAAAGAATGTAGTTTACCTCTGGGCTTCAGGTCCTTCCACCCTTTTCTAGTTTCTACCTCCTCCAAGAAGTGGACACAGGGAGGAGTTGGAGGGAGTCAATGGGCTGTTGTAGTCCTCCTTGTGTTCTTTGATAGTAACTCTTGGGCCAACACTGGCTGGCCATTGACCATACTCTCTCCACAGCAGGCACTCAAATACTGGATTTCTAGAGGAGGCACAAATGTGAGTTCTTTAGGGCCTTCCCAATCTATGGTGTCCTGCTTAACTTCTTCCAGTCCTCCTCAGCTCTTGTACTCAGTGGAATACCCCATGGGCTCTGGCTGCTGGAGTTTTTTCACCCAGCAGTTAGCCTCTTTTGTTGCTGCCATCATGATGGCACAAGCCCAGCTAATTTTTGTGGTGCTACTTTGGCCTACAAGAAACTCACATTCTCATCAAAGCAGGAGTGATAGCTGAGCTACACCACAGGCCTTTCTGTTTGCCCTGCCATAATTCACCAATTCTTTTTTTCCTGTTCACACAGACTTTGGGAAGAGCAGGTAATCTGTGTCCTAATTTGAAAATGAGGTGTTAGTTTTCTTTTTATGCAGATACATCCAAACTTTGCAAATTATTATTAGAGCACTTCTCACTTGACTTTTCAGAAAAGGGCAGGGAGAAGCCACAGAAGAACTCCCTAAGCCAACAATTCATGACTTCAATAATTTCCATTTTCCTCCTTCTCATTCTCCTGTTTATACGGATTGGGGTATTGGGTTATTGAAGGGCCAGTTCTGCTGATTTAGTATGTGGAGATACTTACTGCTTTTTTTTGGCCTCAGTTTTGGACCCTAACTATCAGTTTTGGATCAACAAGAAAAGTTCCACACAACTTCAAGTCAAATTTTGTCTATGGAACTTTGCATTTCACTCTGTTCTGTTGTGGTGTGCTTATAGAGCTTGGACCTTATTTTACTCTTATTAGCATCCTGTGAGATGTAGGATAGCTATCTCCCATTTTGCTGATGAAACTGAGACAATAAGAGACAATCTAGGACTAATTAATTGAAAAAAACAACTCTTCTATGACTATAGTCAAGATTTCAACCCTCCTCTATTGTTTTTGCAAAATGTTGCACTCTTTCAACTTCAGAACATGGCCTTATTTTCTCAGAGTTATAATTCTGTTTGCTGGAGAAGTAAACAAAATCCCTCAGAGCTGAAGGTAAACATATTTACCCTAGTCTTAGCAGAGTGTGTACCCATCCTTCAAGTTTTCCTCACTTAAGAACCAGTTTCCTGCTTTTTCAGGGTATGCATATAATGAAGGGGCATTCATATTTCATCCTTCGTGTGAAATCTAAATCTCTATTTCCTCAAAGTCCTTTTTACTGGGCATTTCCAAAAACCTTAGGAACATTCATGCATATTTTTTTATTCTTTTGGCCACGCCACGTGGCATGTGGGATATTAGTTCCCTGACCAAGGATTGAACATGTGTCCCCTGCATTGGCAGTGCTGAGTCTTAATCACTGGACTGCCAGAGAAGTCCCCATTCATGCATAAATACAACTCCCTCAGGCCTGCTGAGATACCCTAGAGTTCTTGAATTAAGCATACAGACTACACACCTGAGATGTACTATATAATAACTGTAAGGCGAATGTAGATGAATTAATGAGTTAAAAATACAAACATGCTCTGGCCCATTGTGCTTCTAGCCTAGTTCAGTGATGCCTGTCCCCTGGTTTTCCTTCCAATAGAGCTAAAAGAGGAGAGTGATAAAAAAGCTTATGTTTATGGCAAGTCTATATGCCAGTCACTGATAGTTACATTCCATATATTTTCTCATTAAATTATAATAAATACTCCATAAGGTAGGTATTATTACTCTGTTTTACAGACTAGTTAGACAACTGAGGTTTTGAAAGGTTAAACTAACTTAAATAAGATCATTACTCAGAGGTAGTGAATTCAAGTATAATTTTATTTGATTTCCAAGCCTGGGCTCTCCTGGCACAGAGTAGAGAAACAGAGGTCAGGGTGAGAGAGTAGAGGTGGTACCCTGGCATGTGCTAAGGAAAGCAGTTATAACCCTTACGAGTACATATTTAATATGAACATACTTTACATAGAGGTTCATAAAATATTCATAGATATTCATAAAATCTATGATAGATATTCATTAAATATCATAGATATCTTGCATAGATATTCATAAAATAGCCTTCTCAGATGGACTTTAGAATTTCAAATTAAACTTCCCCAAAGCATCATGTCCCTTGAAGAACTCTCCTTTGTTTTTATGCCTTTTTTACACAAAATATCGTTTGTGGTTGTGATTGATCAATTTAAAATGACCTCCAATGAATCACGTCTCCCTGCATCCATGCTCCTCTGCATGTGAAACTGCCACATCTTCCATCAAGAGACTGAATTTATCCCTCTGCCTGTTTGAATGTGACCTGGCCTTGTGATTTGCTCTGACAAATAGAATGTGGTAGAAGTAAACTTGTACACGTTCCAAAACCTTGGGCGTATTGTTACTGAGTCCAAGCTCATTCTGCTCACTGCATGACAGGGCAATAAATCAGGAGATGAGGTGTTGAGGCAAGGAATAATAACTTTATTCGGAAAGCCAGCATACCGAGAAGATGGCAGACTAGTGTCTCAAAAGAATCATTTTATTGCTGTCTGGATACCAGTTTCTTTTATAGAACAGAGACAGGGAGGATGTAAGGGAATAAAGTAAAAAGGCCATAAGTCTTGCAAATATCTCCTGGAATGGCCAGCCTCAGGAAGGGGATGTGTTAATTTCTTCTTTCTCCTAGCCATTCACAGGTGGACAGGGTCAGGATGTTTCCCTGAACAAAGGCACTTTGGTTTAACATTCAGGCAGAGGGGCAGGGTTCCCGGAGGCAGGCCGTTATGTATAGACAGTATCCTCTTAGTGAACAAAAGCAACTGGAAGAAGAGGTTAAGGAAGAAGAAACAGATCCAATATGTAGTCAGATTTTGTTCTTCCCTGTAACATTATAAGGCCTTGGAAGCATCTACCTTTGCCCTCTAAGTGTACTATTCTGAGACTGACATGTAAAGAGGAAGCCCAGGGTAAAAGTACATTTGGAGACAGGGGTTCAGCCAATGCAGCTTTCTCAGCTGAGCTCAGGCCCCAGCTGATCCACCAGATGGACGCATCTTTCTGAAAAATAATACATTGTTGTTTTAATCCACTAAGTTGTAAGATGATGGATTCTTAAAAAGCAATAACAAAGCAGAAAGTGGTACTGGAAGTACAAAGCAATAGGTAAATCCAACAGAAGTTGGTACTGAAAGTACAAAGCAATAGATAAATATAATAGAAATTAGTATTGCTCTAAAATAAACCCAAGTATATGGCACTGTCTTCAGGACTAGGCAGCCTGAGAATGCTGAAAGGAGTAGAGGGGATACTGTTAGTAGAAGCTAAAAAGCAGAGAGGAAATTGCTACGGGAGAGCAGAGAACAGAAGTCTACCAATTAATTATTGCTTATGGTAACTTGGAAGGTAGAAAATGCACCTAATGAACTTACTGATCTCACTAATTTCCATGTAGGGTATAGAAAATAACAATTAGCTTCTTTTAGCTTTGTCTGATGAGAGGTGGTATTTTATATTGCTGCCATAAAAAATTATCACAAACTTAGCAGTTTAAACAACATAAGTTTATTATTTTATAGTTCTGTCAAAATTTAGAGATAGTAAAAATTAAGACTAGGTCAGTAAAATAGTATTAAGTAAGAGTTTATGGTGTACAGAAGGATACTTTGCAAACTGGGAGTCTTCAAGTCCAACACTGAGATGAAACTCAGAGGCATGATGTCACAGGATGGCTTTGTAAAGTAGAAGTAAGAAAGGTGTTTAACCTTTACAATGATCGGGTATTACAATGGGGGTTTCCAGATGGTAGGGGATTCATTAACAGTGATTAACTTATACCATTTCAGGAAGATGATTATCAGAGGCACTTAGAAGAAAAAAACTATGTTGATTTTTACTTATGTTCATGAAATAAGCTAGATTTATTTTCTTTATGTAACTTAAATGATTTTTGTCTGCTTGTAGGATTTTCAAGCCTAGTCTCTATTTTATTTTCATTTTTTATTTTTATTTTTATTTTTGCAGTACTAGGGCCTCTCACTGTTGCAGCCTCTCCCGTTGCGGAGCACAGGCTCCAGACACGCAGGCTCAGTGGACATGGCTCACGGGCCTAGCCGCTCCACGGCATGTGGGATCTTCCCGGACGGGGGCACGAACACGTGTCCCCTGCATCGGCAGGCAGGCTCTCAACCACTGCGCCACCAGGGAAGCCCTCTATTTTATTTTATTTTAACATTTCCATAGGTCAGAAGTCCAATAATTCTCACTGGACCAGAATCAAGAGATCAGCAAGGCTGTGTTCTGCCTATAAGCTCTAGGGGAAGATCTATTTGTTGACTTGAAAATAAAACACACAACATAAAGGGTTGTGAGTTTAAGTTTTATTCAGGGTCTTACTGAGGAGTATAGCCTGGGAGACAGCTCTGAGGAAGTGCTCCAAAGAGACAGGGGAGGAGACAGAATATATGATTTTTTTGGCCAGAAAATACATGTTAGGCACGCATATATCTTGGTAAAAGATGGCTGCTAATCACAAAGAACACAGCCTCGAGTTAATGATTTTAATGCTTTTCTATGTATAGAAGATGCAAGAATTTGGGGTCATTGAAATTCTTCCTGAGACATGAATCTATCTAGGGGCCTGTTTATTGAAAGCACAGAGTGCCTTATCCTGTTTTTCATCTTGAATTCCTCTCAGGGGAGACTGCAGTGGGTTTCAACTTAACTCTTATATAGCTGGGTGATGAGCGATGCTCTATGTTCTTCTTTGCTCACAATTTCTTTGCTCATTAAAGTTGTTTATAGAATCCAGTTCTTTGTGTTTGTGGGGCTGAAATCCTCATTTCCTTGCTGCTGTCAGCTGAGAGTCACCCCTAGCTCTAAAGGCCACCCACACTCTTTGGTTCCCTTCCTCCACCTTCAAAGTCAACAATGGTAGGTTGTGTCCTCCTCACACTTCTAATCTCTCCTCCTTCTTCTTCTGTGAATATCACTAGTTACAGCCAAGAAGGTTCTCAGCTTTTAAAGACTCATTGGCCCACCTGGATTACCCAGGATAACCTCCCCATCATAAGATCTGCAACCCTTAATCACATCTGCTAAATCCCTTTTGCTATGTAAGGTTTCCTAGGTTCTAGGGACTAGGTGTAGACATCTTTTGGGGGTCATTATTTTCCCTACCACAGAGATGAACTAAAAAAGAACTTTCAGTTTACAACAGAATTTAGAGGAAATATAGAGGACTCAGAACAGTCCAGCAAAAGATTTTTAACATAAGAAATGGCCTCAGGATAAAATTTTAATCCAAGGGGATGGCTATAAAACTCCTTGTTAAGACCTCTGAAAGATTCAATCAGTGATTTGAAGACTTCCTTAGGTAAGACAAAGGGGTTTCTACAAATCTGAAGGGTCTCAAATGTGGCCCAATGTAGAGAGATGCCTATCTCAAAAAGAATTATGTCTGTGGCTTTGGGGGCAGGAAGTAAACCCCAGTCAGATTTATAAGAAGCCTGCAAAGTTTTTAAGGGAATTGTATTAACTTGGATTAAAAGGAACAGAGACAGTTCAAAATTTTAAAAAGGCCTCTGGGCCTCCAACTTTGTTTGGGCCGGAGGCAGACTGGGAAAGCTACTCAACTACAAACAGGAGTCGTACTTTATGGAAAAGAAAGGACTCAGTGGCAGGGCAGAGAGCCAAGGACAGCAATAGATGAGGAAACCCAGTAACACTAAGAGCAGAACTATGCCCTAATAAAGAAGCGTTCCCTGGCTCTAGTGTCAAGGGAGCTAGTGACATATGCTCAACTGGATTTCAGAATTCTGTGGTTCAGTGTACACAATGTTACACTATGTTCTTTCCATTCTAAATGCACATCAGCTCCCTCCCCTCACTTTATGAAATTGGAGTGTTTACTGCTGTTATGCTGCTCGTGTTTCACTGTTAAATGTTGGAGGATGGGGCAGGGGGAGATGAGGAAGGCACATAATTTGTCTTTTTAGTTCACAGTTCTCTGAATCAACAGGTGCTGTACCCAAGGAGCTGAGCCTGTGGAATCATACCCAAGGAACTTTGTCTGCACCTGTACTTGATTTAGGTGACAAGATATACAAACATGACTTTGGTGATTAAATGAGACCTTGGGGTCTTAGGAATGGGCAAATGTAGTTTGCCCATGAGAGGGACATGAACCATTGTGGCCAGAGGATAGACTATGGTAGCTTGCTATGTAATGGCCTGCAATGAATCATGCCTTCCTGTGTTCCACAGCCCTTTGCACTGTGACATTGTCACTCCATCCATGAAGATATGGAATCTATTCCTCCACTGGCCTTGTGACTACCTTTGACCATGAAAAGAGGTCTCTGGGCCTCCAGCTTTCTTTGGGCAGGAGGCAGGCTGAAGGAGGTGGAAGAATGTGGTGAAAGTAACATTATTTGAGGTCCAGAGCCTAGATCTTAAGAGGCGCCAGAGCTTCCACAATCGCCCTCTTAGAACACTGCTCTGAGACTACTAAGCATGTGAAGAAGCCTTGTTTGAATGACTATATGGAGAGAGACTCGTGGCCATCCAAGCTGTCTCATCAGCTGAGCCCAGCCCCCAGCCAACCTGCTAGCTGAATGCAGCTGCCTAAGTAAGGCTAGGTAAGAGCAACAGAATGTCTACTCAGTCAACCAACAGAATCATGAAAAATAACAAATCACATTATTTTAAGCCACTGGGTTTTGATATAATTTGTTACTTAGTAGTAGATAACTGGAACTGTAGTTTAAGCAGCTTAAGTAAGTAGTAAGATATATCTCTTACTAGCTCATACATTATCTGTTTAATCATACAATTATTCCAAAAGTGAAAATGAATAGTGATGGCAAAGTATCATAATCATAAAAGGCCTTAGATTGATCAGTATTATTTAAAATTTACTGAGTAACCATAAACTATAGAATTATCTTTAAACTAGAATGAAGTGATACTCATCTAATAAGTTTTTTACTTTTTGTGAAATTTGGCATTGTTGCAAATATAATCTCAATATACCCATTAACTGTATCACCCTCAATTGAATTCTGAAATTAATAGAGAAGTCATATAAAGAAGTAAAGAATGAAAAAAAAAAACCTTTATACTGATCATTATTACCTGGGCAATAAAGAAAGTCTAGCTGTAAAGATAAAATGGAACAATAAAATAGTCAGGTGGCAAAACTCTCATCTTCATCAAAAAGTCAAGAAATGCTCTTAACTTTCTTCCCGTTAACAATTGTTTTAGTAAGATTCTGGGACTGTGTAGGATTTGTTCATATACTCATTTGTTATTTATTTGGCAAACATTTATCAAGTGCTTATTAATGTGTCATGCATTGTGTTAGATACTGGAGATATAATAGTGAATGAGATAGATTTGGTTTCTGACCTCACAAAGTCAGTTGGGGATAAAAGGTGGGTGGGTAATGGAAATGTAAATACACTGCTACAATAAAGTGTGATAGGTGACAGGATAGGACAATAAAATCGCCCTTTGTCCTTCCGTATCCCTGGGGGATTGGTTCCAGACCACCATCTCCCCGCCACCCCCAAAGGATACCAAAATCTTTGGATACCCTTCCATAAAATAGCGTAGTATTACACAGTACAGCATATGACCTATGCATATCTTCCTGTATACTTTAAATCATCTCTAGATTACTTATAATACTTAATACAATGTAAATGATATGTAAATAGTTGCCTGAGCATGGCAAATTTACGTTTTGCTTTTTGCAACTTTCTGAAATTGTTTTTTGCAAAAAATTTTCACCTGTGGTTGAATCTGTGGATGCGGAAACCCATGTATATGGAGGGCTGACTGTATAGAAATAGGATTTTGTTGATTCTTTTTAAAAGTTTCTTTATCTCAATAGCTTCTAGGCTGCAACTGTAAAAACACTGTTGTTTCTTTTGTAAATTGTTCACTTTTGCAGGGAGTGCTACATCTTTACCCCTCACATTCCAAGTTCCTAGAGACCTATAAATGCCCTTGGATTATATCCTATGGGAATCCTATTTATTTATTTATTTTTGTCTGCACTAGGTCTTTGTTGCAGGGCAAGGGCTCTTTGTTGTGGTGTGCCAGCTTCTCTAGTTGCAGAGTGCGGCGGGGTGGGGGTGCGGGTGGTCTAGAACGCACGCATGCTCAGTAGTTGCAGTGTGTGGCCTTAGTTGCCAAACGTGAGGTGTTAGTTCCCCGACCAGGGATCAAACCTGGGCCCCCTGCATGGGAGTGCGGAGTCTTAACCACTGGACCACCAGGGAAGTCCCTGGGAATCCTTATATTGTGTTGTCTCCTGATGCTACTGATCCACAAAGGATGCTGCATAATAGAAAACATTATTCTTTGATTTTCCCTTAGGATTTCCAGCTGGTGCCTAAATGGAATTTTCAGAATAAAGAGTATCTTCAGAGGGCACGTAATATAAGAGGTAGTTTCAAATGTCTACAGTTTGCTTTTACTCATGCCCCTTTAAATCTCCAGCCCCTTTAAAGACTACCAGCCTCATTTTTGGTTTGTTTTTGGCTGTGCTATATAACAGACATCTTGAAGACCAGGACCATCCCCCATTCATATGTGTAGACCAGTAATCACATGATAATATGTGATGAATGACTCAAAGAACTATTGCAGAAAAATGATCGGTTTGAGACCATGACTATTTTCCCATTGCATTTTTTTATCTGGGCATGTTCAAAACTTTGATTTTAAAACCACTCTAGCAAGCCACCAAAAAAAGAAAAGAAAAAAATAAACACAAAAAGCAAGATGAGAACTGTACTTAGCTTGTTTTTAATACTGTTTTACATGTGAATGATTATTTTAAGACATTACTAAAGAAAATAGTTATTTGTCTTACATTATTCATAAACTTTATTATCATATATGTGTCAGGGACAATACAGTACAAAAACAAAACTAAAATGACAACCTATTTTGTTAAATTAAACTTGTAAAAACCAACACACTATGCATAGTTTCAATAAGATACAGTTACTAGAGTGCCAAACAGATATGTAAAAATTAACAAGGAAAAGCAGGAAATGGCACTGCTCATACAAAAATTTACGTCCTCTTAGACAACAGATGTTGAAAAATGATTTCCTAACAAAAGCAGCAGCCCTCGAGAAGGAATTGATAACCCTAGGAATAAGTTTTCTTTATATAATTGCTGCGAAGTTTGACAGCAAAGAACTCCTCTTCCTCCCTTGAGGAGTTAAACTTGGATTTGTGATTGCTGTAGTTTTCCTGTAATCAAGCCACAGGCCTTTTGCCCCCTTTCAGGCTGCCCTTCACTCTTCTTTTTCCTTATAGTTAAGGAAATGTGAAGTACAAAGAAGAAAGAGTTGTAACCCCTCCCTCCCACTTACCTCCTCTCTGCGTTCGGTTACTTGGCACCTTCCCCTCCCAGCGTTTCCCAGTCAGCCCTACTAAGTTCCCAGGGCTCCTGCTCCTCCCATTCTCCCCTCCCCCAGCTCTCCCGGGCCCTTTCTTTTTTTTTTTTTTTTCTTCATCCGCTCCCCTCCCCTAGGCGTGCTTCCCAGCGCGCTTCTCTTCCCCGCCTCTCGATCCCGCATCCCCCCTCCCTGCCCGCCTCCTACCTTGTGACACATCCCGGGTCCTCCCGGAGGCGGCTGCAGCGGCAGTAGCACTAACAGCGCCTCCAACCGGAGCCGCAACCCCAGACTCAGCCTCCACCCCGGCCCCGGCGCCACTGCTGCAGTCATGGCTGCTGATGGGGTGGACGAACGCTCGCCTCTGCTCTCCGCATCCCATTCTGGAAATGTCACTCCCACGGCCCCACCATACTTACAAGAAAGCAGCCCCAGAGGTAAGGCCAGCATAGATCTTTCTACTTTGTAAGAAAAAGCCTAGGATGTAAAGACCAGGGAGTTCTGAGGCGGAGGCCAGCCTCTCACTTGGGCTGGGAGAGAGGGATGCTGACTGTGCCTTCTGAAGCAGAGCCTGCCTGCCTGAGAGCTTCACCGCAGGGCTTTCTCGTGGTGTAGTGTGGGGTGTGTGAGTGTGTGCGTGTGTGTGTATTTCGCCCCTTCTTACCCACGGGTATGGGATGTGTGTGTGTGTGTGTGTGTGTGTGTGTGTGTACCGTGTCTTATCCACTGCTGTTGGTGTGTGTGTGTGTGTGTGTGTGTGTGTGTGTGTATTTCACCACTTCTGACCCAGGGGTACAGGATGTGACATGAATTTCCCAGGTTGGGCTTTGCTGTTTTAGAGCAGCTCCTAAGTGCAGCTGGATGGTTGTGCAAATCTTTCACAGTCATTCACAAATTCTTCCACGTTGCTGAGAAACCAGGAGTACTGCTCACCTTGGCATCTGCCCTTGAAAGGGCTTAGCTTGAAAAATATGCATTTTCTACCATTCACCCACCAGTAGTCTGTTCAATCAGGGAATTGCCTTAGCAAAAGGAGAAGAGTTAATCAATATTCCTAACATGTCTGAAATCTCTGCCCTTCCTTATTGCTTCTACTTGTAAGGAGTATGTGTTAGTTTTAGTGGTAAAATGAGGAATAGAAGAGAAGATGGAATATTTTTGATGCATATCAAAAATGCAGTGAGATTGAGTGCATTGAGTGAGATTGAAATTGACTTTTAAAAGTAACCCAAGTTAATAAAATAAATATTTCTATTTATTTCTCTTCGTAAAATGGAATCAAGAAAGATTTGATGGCAATGGGGTCTGAAGAAAGAAGGGGGAAATCTATTTACCAAACTATTCAATTTATTCCAAGATCTATCCTTGTTCTAAGCCTTTTAGTTGATTCCTATAGTAGAAATAAGGCGGAGTCAGTAGTTATAGAAAATGGAAGGCAAGACTTTAAAAAACCACTTAGAGCAGTGAAAAGGTTGGTCAAATATGGTACTTGCAAATGTAGGTTAAATGCATCTCTCCTTTTTGGCTGAATGTGAGACATTTAAAAACCCAAGGAGGCAAACATTAATGCCTTTGAAAATGTGGGTGGATCCTGTTTCCTGTAGCACAACTTTTTCTACGTTCAAGTCTGGAATTGGAGCAGCTGTAGAGCAGGTCGAACTTGTCAAGTATTTAAAATTTCCATTTAATACTTTATAACTTGAAAAGCAACAATCTAGATCTTAATCCACACTTAACAAGAAGCAGGACAAAGGAAAAGGATGTTTAGCTGTGAATAATTTAGTGTGATTAATGAGTTGAGAAATAAGGTGCAAAATGGTACAGATACTCACCCATAGAAAACCCACAAGTCATGTTTGTTGGTCAGCATTAAACACGTGTCAGAGGACACCTCTTGGGGGAATTTCCTTAAAAGGCAAATTTGATGTTAATGTGTTTACTGTTATCTAAACTGTATGGTCTACAACAGGTTTAAACACTTATTTAATGACTGTTTCAATTTCATCAATTCACCCTTTTAAGACAAAATATTTGATGATTTATTGAGAGACAGAATTTAGATTTAAGAAACTGTCCCATAACAGATTTTCATGCTCTCTATCTTGCATCTGTGTTTTTTATTTTTAGTCAGAGAGTGGCTAAATTATCCCACAAAAATGGTCATACTCACGGACCTGCTTGTAGACTTCTTTATCATTTGCCAAATAGTTGTTATTCTGATAAGACTTCTCAAAGCACAAAATATGGTACAAGTTTCAGCTCAGCCACTAAGAAGAAGAAGTTTCATTCCAGAAAACTTTTACCAAAGAAATTCAATGTGTTATAAAACAAAATTCAACTGTGTACATTTTAAAGATCTTATTGGCTTTATTTCGTGATTCATGAATCAGGCAGAATCCCGCCTAGCAGATAAAAAGGAGCTCTAAGGAACTGTACAAAATTAAAGACTCATATAGGCAGAAGGGAGTGGGACAGGGAAGTTATACTAGCAAAATGTGGATTGGTTGTGGCAAGGTCACTTTTCTTTAGGGGATGGCAGGGGCCTATTAGGCAGATGACCTCACTAGTGCTGATCAGGAGATTCCTGATTGATTGGGTTAAGAGTCCATTTCTGAGAGAGGCATAAGTGACTCCATTTTGGGTCTGTTGTCTTGTTTGTAACAATGTTTTAGCAAAAAGCTCTTTCTGCCTATTGTAGAACAATTTTTTTTTTCTTAACTGTGAATGAGACAGGTTAGATAATTAGAAACACTAATTTCATGGCATATGGCATATGAAGCAAGAAGCATAAATGAGAAGTAAAAGGCATTTTTGGCAAAATATCTTTTCTTAATAAATAGCAAATAAGAATCTTGATAAATATTTTGAGTAAATACACAAGATCTGATTCTAGAAGAACAGTGCTAATTACTCATTCAGTAATTCATCAGGTGGGACAACGTGCCGGAGACTGCTCTAGGTAAACAAGAGTAACCAAATCCATGCCCTCATGGAACATGAGGAAAAAGAATAAGTTGAATCATTTCAGAATGTAAGAAACAGTCTGTCACTAGACCAAATATTTTCAGTAGCTGACAACAGTAGAGTTGAAGCTTGGGATTCAAAAGACCAGAAATAGAATGTACTTTTTGGGAAAGAACTTTGGTTTATGATAATTACAATCTATAATTACCCAGACATTAAAAAAAATTCATAGAAGTGGTTAATAGCCATAACTAGGGACTTTCTCCAATTCAACTCTTCGCTATTTGTGTAACCTTCTAAGAACAGGAATGTGAGATCCCACCCCAAGATGAAATATTCCACTTCAAATTGAAAGTTGATGGAGTGTTTATTTATAGACAAGTTATCGATAATGTAGTGAGGGAGCAGTTAGTATTTTGCATCTGGTTTCATTTGTGTAACAAATCCTCCTGGGTTTCTAAGTGGAATGCTTCTAGTGGTCTTTGCTGTCAGTACTGGATTCCTGCATAGAGTAGGAGGACATCACCTCTCCTGTGATCACAGTGCCCCATTTGGTATATTTGTCAGTTTTTGTTAAATCATAGAAATTAAAATCAAAGAGAGTTTTAGGCTCATTTGAAAGGAGGTTGGAAAAAATACCACAAAACCTACAATTTGGCTATATTTGTTTGGTTTCTTTATACATCTGCTAATTTTATAGGAAGGATGTGGCAAATGAATATGACCTCTAAATTTATGAGACGTCATCTGTGAAAAATGGTTTATATTTGAGTTGTCTGATTATGTATTGAATATGGGAATGTGATTATCTACTTCACTATAATTCTATAGGGAAAAGAGTACTTTGTTATACAGAGATAGTTTCACTTGCTTACTTTGTTTCTGTTATTTATTCAGCAAATAAATATTGGAGTACTAGCCAAGCTCTGTGGTAAGAAGGGAAAGACAGACATGGCTCCTCTTCCAGTCTAGTGGGGGATATTGAGACATAAATTACATAATCATTCAAACAAATGCAAAAGTGCAGTGGGGATGAGGACAGTGCTAAAAATATATCCAGCGCCGTGAGAGTATATAATGAAAAGATTTAACCTGGTCAGGAAAGGCTTTCCTGAGACTTGATTTAGCTCTGAATGCTTAGCAGTAGTTAGCTTGGCAAGGAGGGGATTAGAACACTCTAAGCAAAAAGAAAAAAAGTATGTGCAAAAGCCTTTAGCAGGATAGAGTATAGTAAGTACTAGGAACTGAAAGAAAGCCAGTGTGGTCAAAGTAGAAACAGCAATAGGGAAGGTGCTGCAAAATGGGAGTGGAGAGGTTGGTGTGGTTCATATTCTCCAGAGACTCTCCTTAGAACTATGCTTTTTGATATTCAAGTCCTTAGATAGTTTTTCTCTTGAATCTGGGCTGACATTGTGATTGATTTTGGCCTACAGAATAAGATAATAGAGAGCTGAATGACTTCGGAGACTAGGTCACAAGAGGTCTTGCAGCTTTTGCCTTGGTCTCTTATAAAGTACACTCTGAGGAAAGTAACTTATATAAGAATTTGAACATCCTGAGACTGCCATGCTTTGAGGAACCGTTAACTAGCCACCTGCAGAGGCTATATGGAGAGAGGGTTGCCTGACCAGCCCTCAAACATGTGAGTGAAGAAGCCATCTTGGATGCCCATTTGAGCCTTCAGATGACTCCAAGCCAAGCCAAATTCTTACTGCACCTGCATGGCAAATTCTAGGTGATTAACATCCCAACTGAGTCTGAACAAGCTACAGAATCATGAAAGCCAATATTAAATTGTTGTTTTAAGCCCTAAGTTTTTGGGTGATTTGTTCTGCAGCAACAGATGACCAGAACAATAAGTATTAATCAGTGCATGCAGGGATGATGGGTCATGTTGAAGAATTTTGCCTTAAGCAAAGGGATGATCTGGTTAGATCTTTTATTATTTTTTAATTACTCTATCTATTGATTAGAGAATGAATTAGAGAAGGGCCAGAGTAGATGAGGATAGATGACTTTGAGTGGCTACTATAATGATTTGGACAAATCTGATAAACTGTGATGATAACTTGGACCCAGGTGGTGGTAGAAGTGGAGAGATATGTAGATGTTAAGAATTACTGAAGAGGGGTTGATGATAGATTGAATGTAGGAATGAGAGGGAGGTGGAAAGGATATTTCCTAGAATTCTGGCTTCTACAACTTGGTGTGATTGCCTTCACTGAGGCAAAACACCAGAAGAAGACTAGGTTTTGAAGAATACAGATCATGAGCTTAGTTTTAGACATGATACATTTAAGGTGCTTTCAAATATCCAAGAAGCGATGTCAGATAAGCAATTGGATTTACGGGTGTAGGGCTAAGAAATGAGATCTGGGCTGAAAATATAAACCTGTGTTATTTACATATTGGTGATAGCCAAATACATGGATCTTGATTTAGAGTTTCCCAAAGCCCCATCAGTGTTCCACGGAATGTGACGAGATAGAACATACATGTGTTAAGATTATTCTCAGTCCTTGGAGTAGCAGAAGCCTTTAGTCCAGTGGCCTCCAGCTCTGAGTAGCTATACAAATATTGTTGTTTTCTCTGTGTACCAAAATGTGAAAAAGTTTGGGAAGCTTTATATGAGACCACTCTGGGAGAAAGAATAACATAAAAGAAGAGAGAGCCTAGGACAAAGCTTTGAGAAACTCCCAAATTTAATGAGCAGTCAGATTAAGAAGAGCCTGCCAAAAGGCTGATAAGTGTCTTCCAGTGAGGTAGGATGAAAGCCAGGGGACTGTAATATCACAGAATCAAGGGGAAGAAAACACTTCGAGAAAGGGGTGGTCAAACATGTCAAAAGCTACAAGAAAGAGCAAATAGATAAGGTCTAAAAAAATGTCATTTGAACTTAGTGCCATGGAGGTTATTAGTGACCTTAGTGAGAGTTTGTTTAGAAGCGGCAAGGGGGGTGGGGGTGGGGGTAGTAGTGTGATGAATTGGGAGATTGGGATTGACATATATACCCTAATATGTATAAAATGGATAACTAATAAGAACCTGCTGTGTAAAAAATAAATAAAATAAAATTCAAAAAAAAGATGTTTATATTCAAATCCTTTTTAAAGAATTGAAGAACTGTTCATTTCCATCTAATGTAATACTCTAATGCGCATTTATTTTAATTGTAAAATTACCTCAAAGCAACTTAACTTCAATGAAGAGGTTAATATTCCTTTATTCTGAAACACACTTAGATTTCCTATGAAACATAATTGCAGTTTAGAAGGCATTGCCATTTCCTTTTCACCTTGTTTCACTTTAAAAAGTGTGTAAATTCGAAGTTGCTTGAGGAAATGTTTTCAGTGACTAGAAAATAAATTGACTCCTGGTTTGAGAGATGTTATTTAATATGAACTTTTGTACTTCTTAGAAATTGTACAATAAATAAAGTATATTTTTACTGATCCTCTACCTGAAGAAATCGAAAGTTAAAAATGGTGCCTTACTTTAAAGTGAGGCAAAGTTTTATTTCACTTGGAACTATGTTCTACACTAGACTAGAGTTTTACTAGGCACTAGAGTGTCCTGGTTCAAGCTGTTATAACAGAATACCATGGACTGGGTGGCTTAAACAGCAAACATTTATTTCTCACAGTTCTGGAGTCTGGGACGTCCAGGATGGAGGTGCCAGCAGATTTGGTGTCTAGTGAGAACGCGTGGGTTGCAGACCCACAACCTCTCCTTGTATCCTAATGTGGCAGAGGAGGGCAAGAGGGCTCTTATGGGTTCTTTTCATAAGAGCACTAGTCTCATTCATGAGGTCTCCACTTTCATGACCTAATTACCTCCCAAAGATCCCGCCTCCTAATGGGGGGTTAGGATTCAACATATGAATTTTGAGGGGACACAACATTCAGTCCATTGCACTGAGTTAGAGTCCTTGAATCTATTTGGGCGGTCTTTTTTTTTTTTTTTTTTTTTTTTTTTTTTTTTTGCGGTGCGCGGACCTCTCACTGTTGTGGTCTCTCCCGTTGCGGAGCACAGACTCCGGACGCGCAGGCTCAGCGGCCATGGCTCACGGGCCCAGCCACTCCACGGCATGTGGGATCTTCCCGGACCGGGGCACGAACCCGTGTCCCCTGCATCGGCAGGCGGACTCTCAACCACTGCGCCACCAGGGAAGCCCTGGGCAGTCTTTTAAATTTTGGAACCTCCTTGCATCCTTGCAGAGTTTAAGATTGGCTGTGGACCGGCAGGAAGAGATGATGCAGACCCAGGGACCCACACTATATGCACAACCAACTGTAAGATTAAATTAAATTCTCATTTTATCAATATTTGCCAAGGTTTCTGAAACCCACTAGAAACCAGTTTGTCACAATGAGTGGAAATAGATGCAGCATATTTGCGAGCTACTACCGGAAGCTCCGTGAAGGTCCCAATATGGGTGTGGACCTGCTGTGATACTGAGAAAGTAGGGAAGCTTGATACTGTGCTGTGTGCTAAAGCTGATGCTCCATTTAAGGGAGTTTTTTTTTTTTTTTCAAAATGGTACTTTTTTGTTTGTTTTTTACTGAAGTACAAATGATTTACAATGTTGTTTCAGGTGTACAGCCAAGTGATTCAGTTATACTATATATATATAGTCTTTTTAAGATTCTTTTCCATTATAGTTTATTACAAGATATTGAATATAGTTCCCTGTGCTGTACAGTAGATACTTGTTGTACAAAATTGTTCTTGAATCAAAATCTCCTTCAGTGAGACCACATCCTTATGAAGGGAAAATAGAGCCCAAACGTTGCTGAAGTATATCTGCTTCCAGTTTTCCAATATTATGGCAAGCCCATTTCCTATTATAATCCTTTTCTGTTATTCAGCAGGCATCAAGCTCTATGATTCTTTTATTCTATTTTATAATGCCCACATTTTTCCTGGCTCTACCAAACATCTTTAAAACATTAATCAAGAAATGTTTCATTCAGTCAGTTATCATTTCAAATATTTGAGCACCTGTTACACTGTTCCAGATGCTAGGGAGCTTACATTTCAGTGAGAGATACACTTGGTAAGGATTATAACTCCAGAGAGTGAAGAGAATAAAGCAGGGCATGAGGATAGAGTAAATGGTGGTGTGGGGAGTATTTCAGGTAGTGTGTTCAGGAAAGATATCTCAAAGATGACAATTGCTCAGAGACGTGAAAAATGAGTTGGAATCAGCTGTTGGAAGATTTAGGGGAGGCGTGTGTCAGGCAGCTGGAACAACAGGCACAAAACATGCTGTTATAAAACAAGGAGGACAGTTGTTTAGAGTGTGGTGACTTAGGGGAGTGTGGTAGAAGAAGTTAGAGGACTAGACTAGGAAGTCCAGGAGAGCTTTGTCAACTGAAAAAATGCACAATGTGAGAGTTATGAGTTAAGTTTTATTTGGGGCAAAATGAGAAATATAGGCTGGGAGACAGCCCCTCAGATACCTCTGAGGAACTGTTCCAAAGAGGTAAGGTGGGAGGTCAGTATATATGTGATTTTAGTGAAAGGGGTACATGCAATCAAGCACACATTTTGGCAGAAGGTTGCTGCTAGTCATGAGGAGCAGATGTCTCCTTTAATGATTTTAGTGCTTTTCTAGATATGAGAAGATGCAAAAAATTGGGCTCATAATATCTTCTCCTGGAAAATACCTAACTCTCTGAAGGCCTGTTCTGCCAGTTTTTCCCGAGGAACATAGTGCCTCATTCCTGATCTCTGCCGTGAACTCCTTTCAGGGTGTGTTGAAGGTCAGCAACTGCAGTGGCTAGTACTTCATCCTTGTAGAGGCAGATGGTGGGTGACAAGTTTTATGGCAGCTTTGTAAGCCACCATCAGAAATGGGATTGTGTGCGGAGGATAATGGGAGGCCATGAAGGGCTTGGAGCAGACGAGAGACACGAGATATTAAATGTTTTACATTTAAGTAGATCATCCTGGTTGGTGTTTGGAGAATGAATTATTGGGTGAAAAATGATAAGAGGCTAATAAGACATGAAACTAATCAGGAGGCTGTTACAGTGGAATAGGCAAGAGGTAATGTTGTTCTGAGCCAGGGTATAGGTGATGGAAGCAGTGAAATGTGGTTAGATTCAGGACATATTTTATGCATAGAGCAGAAGGACTTGCTGATGGATTGAATCAGTGGAAAGAAAGGAATCACAAATCTCAAAAATGACCTAAACAGCTAGGTAAAAAATTGCACTTTTTTCTAAAATGGGCAAACAGAAGGAGTTGGGTGTGTGTTGCGGGGGTGGTGAGGAGAAGGACAGTGGAAATAAATATTTTGTTTCAGACAAGTGGAGTTTGAAATACCTTTAGTCATCATTCAATTGGAAATGTCCAGTATGCAATTGGATGTGCAAGTCTGGAGTCTGGGGAGAGATCAGGCCTGAGGAGTACATTTCATTCAACAATTATTTATTATATGTATGGTAATACTTCACTGTAGTGGGCGATGATGCTTTCGGCTTCTCATTTATTTCCAAGGATTCTTCAAACTCTTTTCAGGAATGTCAAACTTCTAGGACAGAGCATTCTGTAAAAATCTTGCAAGATTTGCCAGATGCATACAGATGTTAGCTAGATAGCTCAGACGTTAGAGAGGAGAGTTAGCAGGACGGATGTTCATAACTATATTTGAAGGCAGTAAGCTACTGTCTGCGAAGTGATCAATGGAAATGCTAATCCTTCCACTTTGGGGAAAAGCAGACAACCCTGAGTACAGCTTTACACTCAGCTGTTATGAGTTCCATTTTTATAAGGATGAAGAGATATTGCATAACCTGAGAATGACAACCCTTTAATGGTTCTTAAAAGGGAACACATTCTGCCTGCTATTCTTTCAAGAGAACTTCCATACTTTTTTTTGGTGGATTGAGTAGGGAGTGCATCAGAGTTTGTTTTGCTTTGGCACTTTTCTAGATTTTTTTTCCTTTCCCTGGTTGCTGTTATAAAGTGAACTTCTTTTTCTTTGTAAGAATAAAAATAAATATGTGAAAAAGAAGTGAAAAGTGTATCTCCTCTTCCTGGTCTTCATGTGTTTCTCAAGCATTATATAACTAAATCCCTGTATAGTCTCAGAAATGATCTGCCACCAGGTGTAGTTTGGCCTGGGGGACCTGACACTTGAATTCTTTCTGCCAGTTACTAGCTGTTGACCTCAGAGTAGTTACTTTACATCTCTGGGCCTCAGTTTTCCACCTGAGAAGGAATGGTGTAGTGTGTTCCCTTTCGCTTTTATATTCCATAACACAGTTGTTCTTGGTAAGGAATCTGGATACACCTAAGAGAATATATCTGTGACTTTAAAATATAGATGATGATTATCTTTTTTTACCTCATTCTTTTACTTCCAATGTCCCTTTTGTACTTAAATTTCTATTTCTTCCAATACTCTTTTGAAAATTGCAAAGACAGTATTATTGAACATTAAGGAGTGTTACATGGCTCTTTTAAGCATCAGAAGACCAACTAGCGTGCAATAATATTTTCTTCCATAGGAAGTATTTGTATGTGCCACATGACCAGTCAGGGCATTCTATTCAAAGCATGTATTTCTAAAGGCAATGGCAAAATATTTTTTCCTCCTATGCTTTGTCAAGTTGAGATAGTTAAGCTTCACAGATCCATAATATGGATTTAAAACCAGTATACAGGGCTTCCGTGGTGGCGCAGTGGTTGAGAGTCCGCCTGCCGATACAGGGGACGCGGGTTCGTGCCCCGGTCCAGGAAGATCCGACATGCCGCGGAGCGGCTGGGCCCGTGAGCCATGGCCGCTGAGCCTGTGCGTCCGGAGCCTGTGCTCCGCAACGGGAGAGGCCACAACAGTGAGAGGCCCGCGTACAGCAAAAAAAAAAAACAACAAAACACAGTATACAAGAAAGCCTCTAATAGTTCATCATTTGAACATGTGAAGTTTTAAAGTTTCAGAGATTAAAGTGCTAAGATTCACCATCCAGAGGAACAGCAATACATAGAAAGGATAGTGAGCAGATTTAAAGTAGAAGACTTTCACAGACGCCTGAGTTATTAATCTTAGACCATAGGAATTTCCCAAATAAACATTGATTTCTACTGAGCTGTATGGATTCTGCCAATTAATACAAAGTTATTTATAAGAAAACCATTTTCCAAGTTTACAGAATTCAGGGATCCTGTTTCTCTGTATAGAATGCTTTGCCTTGCTCAACAAAAGTAGTATTTATATTTACTGCCAGTCCCTAATGAGGACATAGGTTATTATTAAAACTATCAGACATGCCTGAACACAAGATGACCTAAGTGAAAGCCATATGGCCTTTTATGACCTAGTCTCAGAAGCCGCATAGCACAGGGAGATCAGCTCGGTGCTTTGTGACCGCCTGGAGGGGTGGGATAGGGAGGGTGGGAGGGAGGGAGACGCAAGCGGGAGGAGATATGGGAATATATGTATATATATAACTGATTCATTTTGTTGTGAAGCTGAAACTAACATACCATTGTGGAGCAATTATACTCCAATAAAGATGTTAAAAAAAAAAAAAAAGTCAAATATGGTGTCACTTCTGCCATGCTCTATTGGTCCAAACACCTGCACGTAAGGTGAAGGAACATAGACTTCAATTCTAATGGGATGAGTATCAAAGAATTTGCATTTTAAAATTTAATATTTTAAAATCACCAAAATAAGCTGTGATATACCCACAAACTGGAACACTGTGCAGCTGGAAAAGAAATGAGGAAACTCTACGTACCATTGTGGAAAGGTTGCCAAGATATAAAATAAAGTGAAAAAAGCAAGATGAAGAATGAGGAAGGCATATTCCCTTTTTTTTTTTTTTGCTGTACGCGGACCTCTCACTGTTGCGGCCTCTCCCGTTGCAGAGCACAGGCTCCGGACGCGCAGGCTCAGCGGCCATGGCTCACGGGCCCAGCCACTCCGCGGCATGTGGGATCTTCCCGGACCGGGGCACGAACCCATGTCTGCTGCATCGGCAGGCGGACTCTCAACCACTGCGCCACCAGGGAAGCCCCATATTCCCTTTTTTTGTATGAAAGATGGAGAAAAAAAGAATATGTGTATTACATATTACAGGTATATATTACCTGTACCAGGCTAAAGAAACACTGAAAGGATTAAAAAAATAGTAATTTAAGTGGAAATCTCTGAAGTGGGGCATGGTAGATTGGCACAGAAATTGGAGTAACAATTCTAAGCATATATTTTTTACATTAATATTGATTTTTGAGCCATAGAAATATGTTACTAATAAAAATTTAATGTATCAGAAAGCACTTTGGCCACATTATGTTATTGATCCTTGTAGAGTTTATCCTTGACTAGGACCCTGAACAATGTAACAAATGCTATTTTTTAGACCATGTCCCCACATCTCTCTACAGGTCCTTGCAGTGGAACCTTATATTTCATTGTGTTTGATTTGGTCCATTACTCCCACTTGTCAAGATCTTAATAGGAAGAATCCTGTTTTGATATGGGAAATGTATCACTATGTGTATCTGCTTTTTCCTAAGACCATGCTCATTGCCTCATACCAGTATCATTTATTAGGCACTTCTGGTCTTCTCTAGATGAGGATTTACTTTTTGCTTCCTATGGGTAGATAAGTAGGAAAGGGATTTTAGAAACTGAAACATTCAAATTCTACCCATTCGTCAAAGTCCTTTCTTTCCATGTAATCCTTTCTAATCTCTGTTACTGGACGATATATGTTCCCGAAGCAATATCTCTCAACATTTCTACTATATATTTTAATACTTCTTTGTGGACATGACCTTATCAAGGGAGACAAGGAGGGAGACAGGATTCTTGTATCTTTTATCTGTGAGTCCTACATAGTCTCTTGCACTTGATCTTATATTTCTAGGTACTCAACAAGGATCAGTCGTATGAATGAATGAGTGAGAAAATAAAGAAAGATGCCATCATGGTGATTTTGAAGTCACTTAGAGAGTGAAGGTTTTACAGGTTTACAGAAGAACATGAGAACAAAAGATGGAAGTGATCCAGCAGAGCATGTAGCTGAATCCATTTGTTTCATTAGAAATGCCCACATAGCAAAGGAAGGATCTCCATCACTATACTTCCTGCTGGCTACAATGAGGAACTCTCCTCTTAATGGATTAACTTCTGGATTTTTTTTATTAATCACTATATTTTAAAATAAAATTTAATTGACCCATGTGGTAGAAATATCTAAGCACTAGAATTGAAGGGATTTATTCACTAAATATACTTAAAAAATAAATACTGTTTCTAAGAGGTTCAGTTCACTCCATATATTGTATCTATCTGATTTTGCTTAGATTTATGATGAATATGTCCCAAATTCTAAAATTACTAAACTGGTGACTTTTATCTATAATCTATTAATCGCTAGGTCATTTTTTAAAAAAATGAGTGAAATATTTCAAGATAGAAAAATACTGAGTATAATATAATCATTCATATATCATCATCTAATTCTATCAGACCTTAACATTATGCCATACTGTTTCATATATTGAAGCAAATAAAACATTGCAAATCCAGTTGAACTTTTTCCCTTCCCCATATACTGAGGTAATTTCCCCCCTCATATTTTCTCATCTAAAATGTCTTAAAACAAATTTTGGGTTCAGTTATATTTAAATATATTTTATAACTGTGATTCATGAATACTTGTAAGCTGCAAGTTATCATTTAGTGTGTATAGTAGGTATATGCAAAGGAGTGTCTTGCATTCTCTTAGAAAAAGCAAGTCTGTAAGAGTGAAAATGAGCTGTCTAGGAAGAGTGACAGAGTAGGAATCTGTTACCTCCTCTGGCTATGGCAAGAGTTTCTAAATTTCTAGGCAGGTACATTTTTTGCCTTGGAAACAATTTGTTTTTCTGTACTAAAAATTAGTATCTCTATATTTTTCTTGAAACACATGCTTTCTTGGAAGCAATATTGTAAATAAAAAATTAAGAATGGAGCCATGCATATACAAACAATATGATTTCACATAAATCGTGTCAGAAAAAATTGTATTTTTTTCAATAAAAATAAACACAGTAGTTGATAAAATGAGAGAATATGTAACTTATTAACTGCCAATACTGGAAGGAAGTACTAGTACCACAAATGAAATGCACTAGAATGAGGTAAAAATATTGCCTAATGAGAAATAGAAAAGACAGAGCAGAAGTTTTTGTTATCTGGGAATTTGTCATTGGCAGGTCACTGGGCATTTCTTGCCAGTATCTCCAGTTATATGGCAGCATTTTGATACAACCCAAATGCCTAAGACCACTAAGGGAGGGAAAAATAGCAGATAAACTACCCATAGTGGAATTCAGTACTCATCATCACCAGCTGTATAAGAATACCCAGTTTGTTGTTGCCTTGGGGTCTACCATGGACCCACATAAGCTCCTACAAGCAATACTAGAGGCACTAGGATGTAGATTGGTATTGGTGCCAAGCTGATTACACGACCAAACTTAATAAGGTATAGCTGTTTTTCTAGAGCTGCAGTTTGGAGAAAGGAGTTAATGGTTAAAATATATAGAAAGATTGCAGTACTTGAATGCTAAATTGTGCTAGAGTGACTTTTCTCTTCCCTCCCCTACACCTCGCTCCTGACACACTGCGCCTTAGCCAGATTTATACGCCCTCTTCTATACTCCCAAAGTCCCGTGCATGTATATCCTTGTTAGAACACTTACCACACCAAGTTGTACTTGTAGTTTTACTGTCTTTCTACATGTTAAGAATGTGAGCTCTTTGAGCCCTGGGGTATGCCTTCTTCTCCATAGTATCCCTGACATACATCTAGTACAGTACCTGGTACAGAACAGATGCTAAGTACTTGTGACTGAGTGCTAACTAACTCTTGGAAATCCACCATAGAGGGCCTGGCTGGCTGCTGCTTTTTGCCTAACTATAGCTGAAGACCTCTTGACTTCCTCTGGCATCAGAGCTCATAGAGGGGGCTTATATCACATCCCCTCAGTTACAAAACTAGAATTGCCCTGGAGCAGCAGTCAGACTTAGAAAATGAGTGAGTTAAATGAAGATGTGACAGTTATTACCACTCCTACATCTTTCATAGTAGCACTGCCTATGTGGAGCTGCTCTTGGTAGAAGATCCAGGGACCCTCTGTGTGACCCTTCCTACCTTAATCTGTGGGCCAGAGAAACAATTTAGGTATTTGCTGGTTGACAAGAATGTCTGTTCCAATAATATATTCAGAAACTGGGAAAATAACTTCAGCGTGGGTACCCAGATTTACTGGACCACTATGGGTGGATCTGGGGCAAGACTCCATCTGTAACCTGATGACCATCTATATAACCTCTCTGACAGGTCGCCCACATTGGAGTTTTGAGTCTTGAGGAATTAGCACCATTTACGAGCCAGTTTCTAGTGATAACTGAAATATCTGGGTATTTTCTTTTTCCCCAGTGAATAGTCACTCTAGTAAATGATCTCAGGTCTTTGGGGAGACTTGGAGATTTATAATGTATACTTATAGTAGTGTTGCTGGATCATTTGTCAGAGGCATCAACAAACCCTCAATGAAGATGCTCTGGGTCTGTGAATTAGCTTTGTTGGAAACTGGTTGAAAAACTAGGACTCATCACTGTGGCTACTCAAGTCATGTTGCTGGTTTTAAGACCTAGATTTTTCTATCATATATAACCAAGTAACATTTGTGTAGGTTACCCATCCATTTCATTCTTAGGCTTATTTCAATGAGCCACTGCCAAAGGTCCTTATGGATCAAAATTTTCTAATATCCACTATTTCCCATTACATTAAATGTACCCACTTTGTCTTTGACTTTTAAGTGCTGCCATTTGGCCTCTGTTACTCTGGGATTCCATGATCTCTATTGGAGTCATCCTGCACTGTAATGCCTGGCCTATGTAGGAGAGCCACCACAGCAGAATGCTTGTGTTCCCCTAAATAACGTATAAATCAATGCCTTAGTTAAAGGCATATCTTCTGGGTCCTCTCAGGGGATGTAGTGGGGTGTGGGATGCAGATTTCATATGATAAACTCACTCTAACATTCCTGACTCCTTAAACCTTTGATTGCTTCTTCTGCATCATGCTAGGGATGTTTTGACATTTCAACCTCATTGAATGTAAGGCCAAGTCTCATCAAACCAACAAGTAAACTGATAGAGCCACTTCCAGATTTAAAACAAACATTGAAACCAGAACATTTGTCAAGTACACCAGGATTATTAAATTTGGCTCAACTCAGTGTTATATTCCATCCTCTTTGCTTTAACCCCCATAAGATTCATTCCCACACATATTCTCCAGGTTTCTGACAATATATATTATCAAAACATTGCAATTCTCTTGATGTATTAGTTGCTTCTTTCTGAGTCACACTTTGTACTTGTCCTCCTAAGGCTTGTTGAGATTTCATCCTAGTTTATGGGTCTTGAGGCAATAAGGGGTTTGATGATGGGTCTTAAGGAAAATGGTCATTTCCTTGTAAGACAACTACTTCAGGTGAGGTTATTACAGTTTTCCATTAAAAGGAGGCTCATATTCTCAGATAGAAGAAGAAATGTTGTGCTCCACTCACAGGGGAGGCTCAGAGTGACTCAGGAGTGTAAGATTCTCAGCTCTGTTTGGGTACAACTAGATGGCCCCATTCCAAGTTTCAGAGTTCCACTTCTTTGCAATCAGTGTCCTAAGTTTCACATGGCAGACTTGGTAAGGCTGTGGGTTTCCCTGACCTTATAATTTAGCTATCTATACAAATAAATTTTGTATTTGATTTTCAGCAATATAAGCCCTGTGACAATTATAAATAAGCAATATTTTTAGGGCTGCAATAGAAGTTCTCTGACCATGACTTGTGCTGAGAGTTTAAAGACCTGAGATTCTCATTTTACCCCATATCACAATCCACACAGTAATTATTACTGCCATAATGGTCAAGTAAAGGCGCCTCAAATATCACAATCATCTATAGGAGATAATCTGATTCACCAGGATGCCACTGCATGCCATCAATCACTACCATACTATGTCTCACTGGTAAAGGAGCTCAGCACTGCATTCAAGCCCAAGGCATGACCAACCCATTTCTCCAATCCCATTTTTGAGGGTCTGTTTCCTGGGATTACACCTGGTATGAGTTTTATAACAGTTAGGACCTGAAGATAGAAACCAAACAATATAATATAACAGAAAGAATTAATTTGGTATAAAGTTGTTAAGTAGGTAACTAAAAGGTAAAGATATTACTCTAACATCAAATAGGTATTAAATGCAGGAAGCAGCTATTACCTCTAGGGTGGTGAGAACAAAGGGAAGAGATTGGAATTATTAAAATTTAGTAATTTAGAGGAACATAACTGAAACATGACTTCTCAGAGGCACCAGCCCACTGGTGGTGATGTCTCTGAGCCCTTGAGAAAGATTTTGTACACCTGGAGAAAGGGCTACAAGTCCCTTCTTCCTCCTTCAACCTTGCAGGTTCTGTTTATCACCTCCTATTAACAAAACATAACCTGCAGCCAGCTGACAAAGAAAAAATGTGGTTTGGAGAGTTTTAGCACCAGCATGACAAAGCATAGAAGGGTGGATTTGGAGCTGAGAGTCAGTAGCCTAATAGCTGGCACATTTACCTTCCAAACTGACTTTAGCCAGATGGATCCTTATGAGGGTATAATGGTTCTAGAAGAATCCAAGAGTCTCCTGGAATAGTTTTATTTCTTTGGTTTCAGGGAGGGGAGGAACAGAAGGTGGTCTCCCCTTTCTCTGTGTTGAACTGGACTGGAGAGATTTTACACAGGAAGTAGATATCCCATAGCAGCGAAGTGCAACCTGTCCCTAACCATACTCTCCACAAAAATCCTATGGAGGAGAAAAAGCCAGAGCTTTCCTCACAGGCTGGTCCTTTATACTTTTCTTGCTCATCCTATAATCATAGTGTTCTAAATGATCTCTCTTTTTAATCTGATGTCATTTTTCAACTTTGGTACATCTTTGTCAAGGGCCAGGACTGCATATAAGACTGTATTAGTGAAGTAAGTGAATTAAACTGGAAAATATTGTCACTGCAGAGATTTATAAAGGAATAACTGAGATAACAAAGATCAGAGCTATCCAGCAAAACATTTGCAACCTTTAAAATGCTATATCTGGGTATATCTGGTAAAAAATGAAGTATGGATTATTACACCAGCATGAATTAGCAGGAAAGAGGAGCTTTTGGGCATAAAATAGATAAATTAAGTTGATGTTTATGATGGGAAAGTGTAATTTGATCACTTGTGGGTTTATAGAATAATAATGGTTCCTTTTGAGTGTTTTAAGGAAGACCATTATGTATGCCTTGTGATCTATGTTATTTTGTCTTGTCTCTTTTACGAATCTCAGTTTTACTGTGAATTTTTTTTTCCTTTTTTTGCGGTACTCGGGCCTCTCACTGTTGTGGCCTCTCCCGTTGCGGAGCACAGGCTCCGGACGCGCAGGCTCAGCGGCCATTGTTCATGAGCCCAGCCGCTCCGCGGCATGTGGGATCTACCCGGACCGGGGCACGAACCCGTGTCCCATGCATCGGCAGGCGGACTCTCAACCACTGCGCCACCAGGGAAGCCCTGTGAACTTTTTATCATGAACTAATTCTTTCTTCATATTATGTTCTAATTTTCATTTTCCCTGACTCTTCTTTCTCCTCCTCCTAATCCCCTTTAACTCAGATCTGATTCTTGTCTAAGTATTTGTGCAGAATCCCCATTAGTCCTTACATCTTTTCCCTATATTAAATCATTATTCATTAAGAGAGGCAGCTGTCATTATGGAGTGACCTCTGGGAGAAGAGTCAGCTCTTGGCTTTGCTGAAGTGCTATATAAAAGTCTACTAAGAAGTCAGAATCCCTGGTCTTCAGTTTACTCTTCCATAAAATGAAGAAATTAGACTAAATACTAGACTAAGATTGCTTGAATTTCTAACACTGTATAATTCTGGAACTTTGAGGGGGTTTTTCAGGTTTGAGGACTACTGGTCTAACAAATACTGCTCACTTGGAGAAAAAAGATTTTTCACTTAGGCAAACCCCATAGAGAAAATTATCATTGTTTAAATAACAAGTAAGACTCTTCCAAAATGAAGAACTTTTGTGACTCTTAATATCCAATGATCCCAAGTTCTGAGATTACAGTGGACTTTTTATCCAGGGCAGAAATTTAAAATAGGTATAATAGTGGTGATCTGTTGACTGTTTTAAAGTGAAAAGAGACAAAATGAACAATCTAAGTTGTTAATCATTGCAGGTTTACTGACAGTGAAATAAATTTCTGTAATTACAAGTCCTTTACAAGAGGAGATGGAGTTGTAGGTCAAGGTTTCCTTGGGATAAAAGTACAAGAAATATCTCTAAATCAGTTTAGTGCTAAAGTAATTAATGGACAGAAAATTGAAATTATATGCCTGAAAGCACTGTTTAGTGGAGCAGTTAGGCTGCAACATCTGTTATTCTATTGATCTCTTGGATTGATTGTACTTATCTGGTGGGCCAGGCCAGTGTCCCCTGTCCACTTCCCTCTCTCAGTGCATGATTTGGAGAGGGTATTCTATATATAGAAGAGAGCCTTTTTTTCAGTCATGCTGTACTCCCCTGCTAGGACCCTAGCTCCTCTCCAAGGAGAGTAGTGGTAATATACTTAGTATCATTTTCCCAGGAGAAATAGATGAGCCTGATAAATTTCAGTGATTCAGTTATTCATTCATTTATTCATCCATCATCCATTCAATAAATATTTAGTGAGCACCTATCATAGACCAAGCACTTATAACAAGTGCTGTATCAGTCCTGAACAAGCCAAACATGACCTTGGCCTCATGGAGCTTATAGTCTTTCCCATTTTAGACTTCTAATCCTCACTCATTCTTTCCCCCTCCTTCCACTTCCCAAGCCTCCAGAAGATTCTGGCATATTTTTGTCATTGAAAGCTTTTCTTTTTTTACAGGTTAAAAATTATATAGTACAAATCTTAGAGGAAAAGTTCACAGGGTCTTGTTGGTTCTGATACACTTCAAATGTATCAGAACCAAAAAAGATAAACCGTTGAAATCTTTAGGAGATTCCACTGAACAAAACTTTTGCCTGTTGGAGTGCGTGGGTTTTACCATCCTTATATGTAGCTGCAATGTGTGGCCTCTTCCCCTCACCCTCAATACCCTTGTTTTCTTTGTGAAATTATCTTGCCTTTAAATTTCTTTTCTATCACACTATGTAAGGTGGAAACCTGGAATTAATGGGAGACCTACTTTATGTTACTTTATAACTCAAGGAAAAGGCAAAAGAAGAAACTTTTATTAATAATGCTATTGCTAATAATTATTTTTAAAAAATTATTATTACACACCAGGCAGTGTGTCTTGAATTTCTAGTGAGGTGTGTATGCTTTTTCCCAGAACAATACCTTCTTTACCAAGATCTGATAAAATAATCTGCAAGTTGCACAGGCTCAAATGTATTTTGACACATTGATCCTTTAACCTGTTTTTTCTTCTTGATTAATACATTACAGGTCATTCTGCATCAACCTTAAATTCTTTCAAGGATTTAAAACTATTTTTTTGTTTGTTTTTTGAATTTTATTTATTATTTTTTATACAGCACGTTCTTATTACTTATCTGTTTTATACATATTAGTGTACATATGTCAATCCCAGTCTCCCAATTCATCCCACCCCCACCACCCTTGGTGTCCATACATTTGTTCTCTACATCTGTGTCTCTATTTCTGCCTTGCAAACTGGTTCACCTGTACCATTTTTCTAGATTCCACATATATGCGTTAATATACGGTATTTGTTTTTCTCTTTCTGACTTACTTCACTCTGTATGACAGGCTCTATGGCCGTTCCATGTCTCTATAAATGACTCAATTTCGTTCCTTTTTATGGCTGAGTAATATTCCATCATATATATGTATCACATCTTCTTTATCCATTCATCTGTTGATGGGCATTTAGGTTGCTTCCATGACCTGGCTATTGTAAATAGTGCTGCAATGAGCATTGGGGTGCATGTGTCTTTTTGAATTATGGTTTTCTCTGGGTATATGCCCAGTAGTGGGATTGCTGGGTCATATGGTAATTCTATTTTTAGTTTTTTAAGGAACCTCCATACTGTTCTCTATAGTGGCTGTATCAATTTACATTCCCACCAACAGTGCAAGAGGGTTCCCTTTTCTCCACACCCTCTCCAGCATTTATTGTTTGTAGATTTTCTGATGATGCCCATTCTAACTGGTGTGAGGTGATACCTCATTGTAGTTTTGATTTGCATTTCTCTAATAATTAGTGATGTTGAGCAGCTTTTCGTGTACCTAATTTATAGTTTTATAAATTATAAAACTATTTTTATAATTTAGACATCTATAGCTTCTTTATAAATTCAGTGTTTGACAGTGTTCTGGTATAAGACTTCCAGGGATGTGTGCATATTGTCATTTCAATGTGACCTCTTTCAGAGCCTTGGCTGCTGCAGAAATTTGGTTTATTATGAATATTTGAATGGATAACACTTGTTGTT
Organism: Stenella coeruleoalba; assembly: GCF_951394435.1. Taxonomy (NCBI): domain Eukaryota; kingdom Metazoa; phylum Chordata; class Mammalia; order Artiodactyla; family Delphinidae; genus Stenella; species Stenella coeruleoalba. The sequence continues at coordinate 44,478,374 of NC_137163.1, forward strand.
AATTCTTTGCAAGTCTAAAAAATCTACCTGATATACCCTAAGGATGCCAGGTGGTAATATGCGGATTTTAAACATACCATAATGTGCTGTGCTCTAACTCATTTCAGACTATCATAGAGTTCAGAATCTAATCCAGTGGATAGAAAAATCTCTATTTCAAAAATAGCTCTTTTCATGATTAGTTATTGTTATTGTATTTTATAGTGTCACAGTAGCCCCTTGAACTATCAGTTCTCTTTAGTGGGGATTCAATCATGTGTTGAGGCGTAGCCTTTTCTAGATGGGCTATGACAAAATCTTACCTTGAAAGGGGCTCCTATTCCTATAATTAAGATAGCTACAAAATTAGGCTAGGCAGTCCCCTTTAGAAATCCCATTCTGGAATAGTATATCTAGATTCTTTTTCTCTAACTTTTGTAACAAATATATACTTCTGGTATATGAACACAATTCTGAAACTGAGCTTCTACCCTCTACCCAATCAGTCGACTTAAGGACTCTCAAAAAGCAGTGTGTGTGTGTGTGTGTGTGTGTGTGTGTGTGTGTGTGTGTGTATCTTTGTATTTTCAGAATTTTCAAACATACACAAAAGTAGTAAGAGCAAAATGACCTTCTGTGTCTTTATATTCATAAATATACTCTTGTTGCATCTATTAACCCATCTTTTTCTTGGAGTATTTAAATTAAATCCCAGACAATATATTTTTTACCCATAAATACTTTGATACATTTTCTAGATTTTTAATGTTAGGTGAAAGTTTGAGACAAAAATTGTTAAATTTACTTCATTCTTGTTTTTTCTCTGAAATTAGCATAATTCCATTCTAATTAGAACATGTTCCATGTTGATATGTTTAGTTTTCCTGGGTTCGTTTTTGTCTCTCCTTGACTGCCACCAAAACCCTATTTTGTTCTTGTCATACTCAGCAGTTATTATACTGCTTCTAGTATAAACAGAGCACGACAACTACACAATTTATGTATATGTATATATGTAAGTGATTTTAAAGTTTTGTCTTCATTGACTATTTCTATTTCTTGGGAGTCAGATCATTAGTGTAAGATTTTTACTTTTAGGCATAAATTATCACCTTCCTATTACAAACTCTATGAATTTGCACATAGAAATGGAGTGAATATTTCGAGTATAGGTTAATAAAAGGTGTAAACCTAGGCAGGTGTGATTTGGATTTTAGGAGCTAAGAATTATTCTATTTCACAATATAGTCCTATATGTGTTTCTGCTCTGAAACTATATTATGTTGGCCAGCTTTAAAAACATAAAGAACAGGAGAATTTTGATAGTTTTCCTTCTTTACTTCTATTGCTTATTTGCTCAAACCAGCCGTAATATCTCTGAGACTCTGATTCAGTGGCTAATATCTTTTTAGCGGAACTCCCACCTCCGTATACAGCCATTGCCAGTCCAGATGCCAGTGGTATTCCAGTAATAAACTGCCGCGTGTGCCAATCTCTCATCAATTTGGATGGCAAGCTTCACCAGCATGTGGTTAAGTGCACGGTTTGCAATGAAGCTACGGTAAGTGGAGATTTTCATTAATAAAAGCAGAAATTATTATCTGACATCTCCCTAAAAAAGTACTCCAATAATGTTACTTACAAGTAGATGTGGGCTGGATACCGAAACGGCCATTTTTTTATCCTTTCTTCCCTCTGGCTATTTCTCTTTTATCATACAAGGATGCCTCCAGGTGTTTAAAGCTAACTCCATTATGAAAATTTCATGAGGAATTTAAATGTAATGCCATTTGGCTCTTTTCTTTCTAAAATGAGACTGACCATGGACAGTCATTTACAATTATCTTCAGTGTCTATCCACATCTCAACGAAATCCATTCTGATTATCACTAAAATGAAATATACTGAACTTCACTACAAATGTGGACTTTGTACTTATTATGTGGAAAATTATTTAAACTTGTTTTACGTCTGTAGGATGTTGATATAATTTTTCTGGGCTTTCGTGATTGTGCATTTATTATTGGCATTTGTGTCGAAGTGTTTATTAACAGCTTGGTATCTTATTCCATTTATTTGATATTAATTCAGTGAAATATTCAAAAAAACTTGAAAGACATTTTTTTACTGAACTTTGGGAAGAGCAACTAAATTTTAAGTAAGATTTTTACAGTTTTAAGTAATAAACTGGTATAAAGAGTATACTGGTTAAATTAAATATATTTCTACTTTCATGGTTAGGCTTTATTTTTAAAATTTCAATCTGTCTCAAAATTTGAAATTAAATATTAATTTAATTTTTGGTATTTGTAGTTTTTCCTCTTTAGAAAAAGCCTAAAAAAAAGTCAGCCAATGATTATTGTATCTCTAAGAACCCTGAAAGATGAATACTGGGGGCTTTATAATATGTTTTATGGAAAAGTCATAAGCTAAAACCTTAAGTCATGAAGCAATATATATCATTGTAAATACTTTTTCTATAAGGGACATCTTTTAGAGAACTTTATTGTGTAAATAGATGATACCTACAAAACTAGCTATTTTCTTTTTCAGTTGAACACTTAAATAGTAAATTTAATTAATATCAACTTCCTTAGTGCTCCTTTTAGAGTTGGCAAGCAAATAAGAATTGTTAGACACAAATAACAATTTAAAAAAATAAAAGTGTCTTAAAGGCTTCCTTGGATTTGGCACTAGTGTTGAATTTTTTCACCTCTTACTTTACCCATACAAACTTTGTTCTTTAATGAGAAGAAAGAAAGGAGATTTAAAGCTTTATATTTACATGTGGAAGTAAACAGAACAGAGTAGGTCAATTATGAAAGAATCTCAAAGTCACTATGGATTTAACCAGCAGCCTCAAGCTGGTTACTTAGAAGTGATGAGTTCATATAGGGTCAATAAAATTTGGCTACAAATAAGCTAGCTACTTTTGGACATAAAGAAAATTGTGCTGAAATTTTTATATCATTACTATCCCTGTTAAGTAAAGAAATGTAAATAATTGTGAATATTCTAGAGAATATGAATAGTATTTAATCAGATTGCCTTGTATGGAATTAGTAACATTACAAGGGAAGAAAAAAATTGAAAAAAAAAAGCCTTTGAGGAATGCTGTAACATATGACCTGCTAATGTTTACAGTGTAATGTGATCTTAAATTTATGAATGAAGAGGTTAGGCAACTGGCAGCTTCTCTGGAGAAATTCTATGTTGAAAAGAACAGATATAATAGACAGATATAGTGGACCAGGGCCCAAGAGAACAGTTCTCTTATGTTCACTATCACTGTTTCCTACTCAATTTAACCGGTTATTCATTCTCCTCATGTCACCTAAAACAGGATGTCAGTGTATCTATTCTCTTGGGTAGCCACTTTTAACAGGAACTGGACATTCCTGTGGAGATTGAAAGAAATAAAACATAACAAAACAAAAAAATCAAGGTTAATAAAAGTCCTTTTTACTTCAGTAGATAGAATTAAGAAGGGAAGTAAGGTGTGTGTTGTGTGTTGTGTGTGTGTGTGTGTGTGTGTGTCTGTGTGTGTGTGTCTGTATATGAGAGAGAGGAAGAATATGGACAAACTTTAGCAACACTTGGAGGACACAGAATTTAAGGTTAAAAGGAGAAGCAATATCTATGACTAGTTAATGGAAAATTTGAGAAGTCCTGGAGAAAGAGTGGAGCTAGTTGGCTGCATACTTGATTGAGTCTGAGATTTGGAGACTAATAGACTGGGGTTTGAATCTGCCACTTAGTAGCTATATATCCTTGGGGACTTCTCTAAACTGTGGTTCTTCATGCAAAGAGGTGTAATAGTAATAATACCTACCTCTTAGGGTTGCTGTTGGGATTACAGAGGTAAAGTGCCCAGCACAGTTCCTGGAACATGTAAGCTTATTTTGCCAAGTAAGACTATTAAAACTTATGCATATGAACAATGTCATCTCCCCTGCTGCCCCCCCACCCCAGCTCCACCGTTTTACTGTAGACCAGACATGACATGGTGTGGACTGGCATTGAGGACCAGTGCTTGAAATCTTCTATTTCAATCATCTTGTTTTACAAATGAGAGAACTGAGGTCTAGAAGTATGGTGGGAATAAAATACAGGCTACCTCAGAGACATTACAAGTTCAGTTCCAGACTACTTCAATAAAGCAAATATTGCAATAAAGCAAGTCACACAAATTTTTTGGTTTCCAGTGCAATAAAAGTTATGTTTACACTATTCTGTTAGTGTGCAATAGCATTATGTCTAAAAAAAGGATATATCTTAATTAAAAAATACTTTATTGCTAAAAAATGCTAACCATCATCTGAGCCTTCAGCAAGTCATAATCCTTTTGCTGGTGAAGCATCTTGACTCCCTTTTGATGGCTGCTGACTGATCATGGAGGTGGTTGCTGAAGGTTAGGGTGTCTGTGGTAATTACTGAAAATAAGACAACAGTGAAGTTCGCTGCATCAGTCAATTCTTCCTTTCATGAACCATTTCTCTGTAACACACAATGCAGTTTGGTAGCATTTTACCCACAGTAGAACTTCTTGCAAAATTGGAGTCGATCCTTTCAAACCCTGTGGCTGCTTTATCAACTAAATTTATGTAATATTCTAAATACTTTGTTGTCGTTTTAACAATCTTCACAGCATCTTCACCAGGAATAGATTACATGTCAAGAAACCAACTTTCTTTGCTTATCCATAAAAAGCAACTCCTTATCCATTAAAGTTTTATCATAAGATTGCAGCAATTCAGTCACATCTTCAGGTTCCACTTATAATTCTAGTTCTCCTGCTATTTCCACCACTTCTGCATTTTCTTCCTCCGCTGAAATTGAACACCTCAAAGTCATCCATGAGGGTTAGAATCAACTTCTTCAAACTCCTGTTAATTTTGGTATTTTGACTTCTTCCCATGAATCATGGGAAGGCATGTTCTTAATGCCTCTAGAATGGTGAATCCTTTCCAGAAGGTTTTCAGTTTACTTCGCACAGATCTATCAGAGGGATCACTATCTATGGCAGCCTTATGAAATCTATTTCGTAAAAAATGAAACCTGAAAGTCAAAATTACTCCTTGATCCATGGGCTGCAGAATGAGTGTTGTGTTAGCAGGCGTGAAAACATTAATTTCATTGTATATCTCCATAAGAGCTCTTGGGTCACCAGATGCATTATCAATGAGCAGTAATATTTTGAAAGGAATTTTTTTTTCTCAGTGGTAGGTCTCAACAGTGGCCTTAAAATGCTCAATAAACCATATTGTAAACAGATGTGCTGTCATCCAGACTTTGTTTCTCTATTTATAGTGTAGTGGCAGAGTAGTTTAGCATAATTCTTTAAGGGCCCTAGGATTTTCAGAATGGTAAATGAGCATTAGCTTCAACTTAAAGTCACCAGCTGCATCAGCCTGACAAGAGAGTCAGCCTGTCCTTTGAAGCTTTGAAGCCAGACATTGACTTCTCCTCTTTAATTATGAAGGTCCTAGATGGCATTTTCTTCCACTAAAAGGCTTTTCATCTACATTGAAAATATTTAGTGTAGCCACTTTTCTTAATTAGCTTAGCTAGATTTTCTGAATAACTTGCTGCAGCTTCAACATCCGAACTTGCATTTTTTTTTTATTGAAGTATAGTTGATTTACAATGTTGTGTTAGTTTCAGGTGTACAGCAAAGTGATTCATATGTATACACACACACACACACACACGCATATATATATATTCCTTTTCAGATTCATTTACCTTATAGGTTATTACAAAATATTGAATATAGTTCCCTGTGCTATATAGTTGGTCCTTGTTGGTTATCTATTTTATGATTAGTATGTATGTGTATGTTAATCCCAAACTCCTAATTTATCCCTCATCCCCGCTTCTACTTTGGAAACCATAAGTTTGTTTTCTATGTCTGTGGGTCTAATTATATTTTGCATATAAGTTCTTTTTTTTTAGATTCCACATATAAGCAATATTATATGCTATGGGTCTGTGTCTGACTTATTCACTTTAGTATGATAATCTCTAGGGCCATCCATGTTGCTGCAACCGGCATTATTTCATTCTTTTTAATGGCTGAGTAACATTCCATTCCAATATACCACATCTTCTTTATCCATTCATGTGTCATCTGATGGACAATTAGATTACTTCCATGTCTTGGCTGTTGTAAATAGTGCTGAAATGAACATTGGGGTGCATGTATCTTTCCAAATTATGGTTTTCTCTGGATATATGCCCAGGGGTGGGATTGCAGGATCATGTGGTAGCTCTACTTTTAGTTTTAAGGGAATCTCCATACTGTTCTCCATAGTGGGTGCACCAATTTACATTCCCATTAACAGTGTAGGAGGGTTTTTTCTCTACACCCTCTCCAGGATTTGTTATTTGTAGTCTTTTTTTTTTTTTTTTTTTTTTTTTTGCGGTACGCAGGCCTCTCACTGTTGTGGCCTCTCCCGTTGCGGAGCAACAGGCTCCGGACGCGCAGGCTCAGCAGCCATGGCTCATGGGCACAGCCACTCCACGGCATGTGGGATCTTCCTGGACTGGGGCACGAACTCGTGTCCCCTGCATCGGCAGGTGGACTCTCAACCACTGCACCATCAGGGAAGCCCTATTTGTAGTCTTTTTGATGATGGCCATTCTGACATGTGTGGGGTGATATCTCATTGTAATTTTGACTTGCATTTCTCTAATAATTAGTGATGTTGAGCATCTTTTCATGTGCCTCTTGGCCATCTGTATGTCTTTTGTGGAGAAATGTCTATTTAGGTCTTCTGCCCATTTCTTGATTGGGTTGTTTGTTTTTTGATATTGAGCTGCATGAGTTGTTTGTAAATTTTGGAGACAAATCCCTTGTCTGTTGCATCATTTGCAAATATTTTCTCCCATTCTGTGGGTTGTCTTTTAATTTTGTCTATGATTTCCTTTGCTGTGCAAAAGCTTTTAAGTTTAATTAGGTCCCATTTGTTTATTTTTGTTTTTATTTCCATTATTCTAAGAGTCGGCTCAGAAAAGATATTGCTGCAATTTATGTCAGAGTGTTCTGCCTATGTTTTCCTCTAAGAGTTTTATAGTATCTGTTGTTACATTGAGGTCTTTAATCCATTTTGAGTTTATTTTTCTGTATGGTGTTAAAGAATGTCCTAATTTCATTTTTTTTTACATGTAGCCGTCCAGTTTTCCAAGCACCATTTATTGAAGAGAAGTCTTTCCTCTGTTGTATAGTCTTGCCTCCTTTGTTATAGATTAATTGACCATAGGTGCATGGGTTTATTTCTGGGCTTTCTATCCTGTTCCATTGATCTAAATTTCTGTTTCTGTGCCAGTACCATACTGTCTTGATTACCATAGCTTTGTAGTATACTCTGAATTCAGGAAGCCTGATTCCTCCAGCTCTATTTTTCTTTCTCAGGATTTGTTTGACTATGTGGGGTCTTTTATGTTTCCATACAAATTTAAAAATTTTTTGTTCTAGTTTTGTGAAAAATGCCAGTGGTAGTTTGATGGGGATTGCATTGAATCTGTAGATTGCCTTGGGTAGTATAGTCATTTTGAAAATATAAATTCTTCTAATCCAAGAACATGGTATATCTTTCCATCTGTTTGTGTCATCTTTGATTTCTTTCTTTAGTATCTTAGAGTTTTCAGAGTACAGGTCTTTTGCCTCCTTAGATAGGTTTAGGCCTAGGTATTTTATTCCTTTTGATGCAATGGTAAATGGGATTGTTTCCTTAATTTCTCTTTCTGATTTTTCATTGTTAGTGTATAAAAATTCAACAGATTTCTGTGTTTTAATTCTGTATCCTGCAACTTCACCGAATTCATTAACGAGCTCTGATAGTTTTCTGGTAGCATATCTAGGATTTTCTTTGTATAGTATCATGTCATCTGCAGTAACAGTTTTACTTCTTCCTTTCCAGCTTGGATTCCTTTTCTTTCTTTTTCTTCTCTGATTGCCACAGCTAGGACTTCCAAAACTATATTGAAAAAAAAAACTGATGAGAGTGGACATCCTTGTCTTGTTCCTGATCTTAGAGGAAATGCTTTCAGCTTTCACCATTGAATATGATGTTAGCTGTAGGTTTGTCATATATGGCCTTTATTATGTTGAGGTATGTTTCCTCTATGCCCACTTTCTGGAGAGTTTTTATCATAACTGGGTGTTGAATTTTGTCTAAAGCTTTTTCTGCATCTATTGAGATGATCATATGGTTTTTAATCTTCAATTTGTTCATGTGGTATATCACAGTGATTGATTTGTGGGTATTCAAAATCCCTGCATCCCTGGGATAAATCCGACTTGATCATGGGGTGTGATCCTTTTAATGTATTGTTGGATTCATTTTGCTAATATTTTGTTAAGAATTTTTGTGTCTAAGTTCATCAGTGATATTGGCAGGTAATTTTCTTTTTTTGTGGTATCTTTGTCTGGTTTTGGTATCAGGGTGATGGTGGCCTCATAGAATGTTTGGAAGTGTTCTTTCCTCTGCAGTTTTTTGGAACAGTTTCAGAAGGATAGTGTTAACTTTTCTGTAAATGTTTTATATAATTTGCCTGTGAAGCCATCTGGTCCTGGACTTTTGTCTGTTGGGAGTTTTTAAATCACAGATTCAATTTCAGTAGTTGTAATTGGTCTGTTTATATTTTCTATTTCTTCCAGGTTCAGTCTTGGAAGATTGCACCTTTCTAAGAATGTGTCTATTTCTTCTAAGTTTCCATTTTCTTGGCATATAATTGCTTGTACTAGTCTCTTATGGTCCTTTGTATTTCTGTGGTGTCCATTGTAACTTCTGTTTTTCATTTCTAATTTTATTGATTTGGCCTCTCTCCCCTCTTTTTTCTTGATGAGTCTGGCTAAAGGTTTATCAATTTTATTTATCTTTTCAAAGAATCAGATTTTAGTTTCATTGATCTTTTCTATTGTTTTCTTCATCTCTATTCATTTACTTCTGCTCTGATCTCTTTGATTTCTTTCCTGTACTAACTATGGGTTTTGTTTGTTCTTTCTCTAGTTGCTTTAAGTGTAAGGTTAGGTTGTTTGTTTGAGATTTTTCCTGAGATAACCTTATATCTCTATAAACTTCCCTCTTAGAACTGCTTTTGCTGCATCCCATATATTTTAGATCATTGCATCTTCGTTTTCATTTATCTCTAGATATTTTTTGATTTCTTCTTTTTTTCTTGGTTGTTTAGTAGCCTATTGTTTAGCCTCCATGTATTTGTGGTTTCTACAGTATTTTTCTTGTAGTTGATTTCTAATCTCATAGTGTTGTGGTTGGAAAAGAGGCTTGATATGATTTCAGTTTTCTTAACTTTACCAAGTCTTACTTTGTGGCCCAGCATTTGACCTATCCTGGGGAATGTTCCATGTGCACTTGAAAAGAATGTATTCTGCTGTTTTGGGATGGAATGCTCTATAGATATCAATTAAGTGCATCTGATCTACTGTGTCATTTAAGGCCTGTGTTTCCTTATTGACTTTCTTTCTGGATGATCCATTGAGGAAACTGGGATGTTAAAGTCTCCCACTATTATTGTGTTACTGTCAATTTCTCCTTTTATGGCTGTTAGCATATGCCTTATATATTGAGGTGCTCCTGTGTTAGGTGAATATATATTTTAAATGGTTATATCTTCTTCTTACAATGATCTCTTGATCATTATGTAGTGTCCTTCTTTGTCTCTTGTAGCAGTATTTATTTTAAAGTCTAACTTTGTCTGATGTGAGTATTGCTACTCCATCTTTCTTTTGATTTCCATTTGCATGGAATACCTTTTGCCATCTCCTCACTTTCAGTCTGTATTTGTCCCTAGATCTGAAGTGGGTCTCTGTTGTATCTTGTTTTTTATCCATTCAGGCAGTGTATGTCTTTTGGTTGGAGCATTTAATCTGTTTACATTTGAGGTAATTATCAATACATATGTTCTTATTGCCATTTTGTTCATTGTTCTGGTTTTGTTTTTGTTAAGTCTTTTTTCTTCCTTTCCTCTTTTGTTCTCTTCTCTTGTGATTTGATGACTAACTTTAGTGTTTGTTGGATTTCTTTTTCTTTTTGGTGTGTATATCTATTATAGATGTTTGATTTGTGGTTACTATGAGGTTTTGACATAGCAGTCTCTCTATATATACATGATTGTTTTAAGTTGCTGGTCTCTTAATTTTAAATGCATTACAAATATCCTGCATTTGTACTCTCCTCTTATGATTACTTGTCTTGATATCATATTTGTGTGTGGATAATTTTCTACCTTTACTTTATGTTTGCCTTTACCAGTGAGCTTTCCCATTTCATAATTTTCTTGTTTGTAGTTGTGGGCTTTTCTTTTCTGCTTAGGGAAGTTCCTTTAACTTTTGTTGTAAAATTGTTTTCGGTGGTGCTGAATTCTTTTTACTTGCTTGTCTGTAAAGCTTTTGATTTCTCTGTCAAATCTGAATGAGACCCTTGCTGGGTAGAGTGTTCTTGGTTGTAGGTTTTTCCCCTCTCATCACTTAAATATATCATGCCACTCCCTTCTGGCCTATAGTGTTTTCACTGAAAAATCAGCTGATAGTCTTTTGGGGATTCCCTTGTATGTTATTTATTGCTTTTCCCTTGTTGCTTTTAATATTTTCTCTTAATCTGTAACTTTTATCAGTTCAGTTATTATGTGTCTTGGCATGTTCCTCCTTGGGTTAATCCTGTATGGGACTCTCTGTGGTTTTATGGACTTGGGTTCCTGTTTCCTTTCCAATGTTAGGGAAGTTTTCAGCTATTAACTCGTCAAATATTTTCTCAGGCCCATTGTCTCTGTCTTCTCCTTCTGGGACCTCAATATTGCAAGTGTTGGTACATTTGATGTTGTCCCAGAGATCTCTTAAACTGTCTTTGTTTCTTTTCATTCTCTTTTCTTTATTCTGTTCCACAGCAGTGATTTCCAACATTCTGTCTTCCAGCTCACTTGTCTGTTCTTCTGCCTCATTTATTCTGCTATTGATTCTAGTGTGTTTTTCATTTTTGTTTTCTTCAACTCTGTTTGGTTGTTCTTTATATTTTCTAACTCTTTGTTAAAAAGTTATTGTAAGTTCTTGCTTGAGCATCCATTCTTTTCCTGAGTTCTTGGATCATCTTTACTATCATTCCTCTGAACTCTTTCTTGGGTAGTTTGCCTATCTCTACTTCACTTAGTTGTTCTTCTGGGGTTTTATCTTTTTCCTTCGTCTGGAACATATTCCTCTGTCTTCTCATTTTGTCTAAAATTCTATTTGTATTTTTATGTATATAGAAGGTTAGTTATGTTTCTCAACCTTGGAGAAGTGGCCATCTGTAGGGGATTTCCTGTGTGTCCCAGTAGTACAGTCCCCTCTCATCACCGAGGGCCAGGGACCAGCTGGTCCCAGGGTAGATTCTGACCTGTGTTTGTAGACTCAGTTCCACTGGCTGCTGGACTGTGGTTTCTTGCTTCTGGTGTCTGCCTCCTTGTGGGTGAGGCTGGTCTAAAGGTTTATGCAGGCTTCCTGGTGGGTGGAGCCAGTGCCTACCCACTGGTGGGTGGAGCTGGGTCTTGGCTTTCTGATGGGCAGGGCTGTATCAAGGGGTGTGTCTAGAGGCAGCTGTGTGCTCAGGAACCCTTTAGGCAGCCTGTCTGTTGATGGATGAAGCTGTGTTCCCACCCTGTTGGTTGTTTGGCCTGAGACATCCCAGCACTGGCGCCTACAGCCTGTTGGGTGGGACCAGGTCTCGATGCCAAAATGTTGGCCTCTAGGAGAGCTCACACCAATGAATGTCCCCTGGTAACACTGTCACCAGTGTTGCTGTCCCCAGAGTGAGCCACAGCCACCCTCCCGCCTCCCCAGAATACCCTTCAAGACCAGCAGGTGGGTCTGCCCCAGGCTCCTATGAAGTCATTGCTTTTACCCTGGCTACCAGTGCTCACAGGACCTTGTGTGCACGCTCTAAGAGTGGAGTCTCTGTTTCTGAGTCTCCAAAGTCTCTGCAGGAGTTCTATGGAGCTTCTGCAATCAGGCCTTTCTGGCCTTCAAAGCCAAATGGTCTGAGGGCTCCTCCTGCAATGCCAGACCCCGAGGCTGCAGAGCCTGATGTGGGGCTCAGAACTCTCACTCCTATGGGAGAACTTCTGCGATATAATTGTTCTCCAGTTTGTGGGCCACGCACCTGGGGGGGTATGGAATTCGATTATATCAGGAGTGCACCCCTTCTACTGTCTTATTGTGGTTCTTCTTATGTCTTTGGTTGTAAAATATCTTTTTTAGTAGGTTCCACTCTTCTTAATCGATGGTTGTTCAGCAGTTAGTCGTGAGAAGAAGTAAGCTGAAGGCCCTTCTACTCTGCCATCTTGGACAGGAATTGAAAAATTCTGCAGTTTTGCATGACACATACTGTTGGTTATGCAGTTAAGCACACAAGCCCTGGAGTCAGACTGCTGGGGTTCAGATTCAGCTTCTTTCCTTTAACCTCTATGTGATTGACAGCTAATTTCTCTATCTTCATGGAATTTATACCTCTTCTTTCACCCTTAGTCTAGCTTCAGGGACCTTGTGCAGAGGACTTGCACCTAATGAGTTGGATTAATTTGGATTAGAGTTTCCAGGTCAGAGCTGATCCTGATATCTGGAATTTGTGAGCTGGGCCATTGGCAGTTCACCTTGCAATTTTATTTTTTGGAGATGGCTCCTTTCTTTAAACTTCATAAACTAACCTTTGCTAGCTTGGAACTTTTCTTCTACAGTTTTATCACCTCTTAGCCTTCATAGAATTGAATAGAGTTAGGGTCTTGCTCTGGATTAGGCTTTGGCTTAAGGGAATGTTGTATCTGGTTTGATCATCTATCCAGACTACTAAAACTTACTCCATATCTGCAATAAGACCGTTTTGCTTTCTTATCATTTGTATGTTCACTGGAGTAGCGCTTTTAGTTTCCTTTGGGAACTTTTCCTTTGCATTTACAACTTGGCTGTTTTGTGCAAGAGGCTTAGCTTTTGGCCTGTCTCAGCTTTGGACATGCCTTCCTCACTAAGTTTAATCATTTCCACCTTTTGATTTAAAGTGAGAGATGTGTGAATCTTCCTTTCACTTCAATGCTTAGAGGCCATTGTAGGGTTATTAACTGGCCTAATTTCAATATTGTTGTGTCTCAGGGAATAGGGAGGCCCAAGGAGAGGGAGAGAGAAGGGGTCACTAGGTGGAGCAGTTGGAACACATACAACATTCATCGATTAAGTTTGCTGTCTTATATGGGCAAAATTTGTGGCACTCCAAAATAATCACAGTACTAACATCAAAGATCACTGATCACAGATCAACATAACAAATATTATAATAATGAAAAACATTCCAGAATTGTGAGAATTACTAAAATTGTGACACAGAGACACAAGGTGAGCAAATGCTATTTGAAAAATGATGTTGATAGACTTCCTTAATGCAAGATTGCCACAAACCTTCAATTTGTAAAATAGCACAGTATCTGCAAAGCACAATAAAGCACAGCACAGTAAAGTGAGGTATGTCTGTATAAAAATAAATCTTGTCATTTGCCCAACACACATTTACTTAATGGTAAAATATGTATACAGAGAAATTAAGACAAATTCTGCTTCTTGATACTTTAGATTATATAGGAACACATTCTGGATGTTTGTGAATTTTAGATTGTCATATTCTATCTATAATATAGTTTAATAAATTGCAGATGGCTTATTGCTAACTTATATATATTTCTACCAAGGTTATTTACTTAAAATTCTTAAATCTTAAAAAAAATATGTTGCAGACTTACAGAAAGTTAGAAAAATAGTAGTACATAGTATAGAGAATTCCCATGTGGGCCGCTCACCCACATTCCACAAACATTGACACTTTTCCAAAGTAGCTTTCTCTCTCTAAATAAATAAATATTTTTTTCAAAACCTTTTAAGGTAATTGTGGACATGGTGCTCTTCTACCCCTAAACATTTTAGTGTAAATTTACTAAAATTTAGTGTAAATTTTCCTAAAAAAAAAGGACATTCACTTATACAATCACAGTACAGTTATCAAATTCAGGAAATTAACATTGATACAATACTGTTATTTAATCTTTTGACTTAATTCGTGTTTGCCCAATTGTTCCATTAAAAAAAAAATCTGGTCCAGGAGTCAATTTAGAATTACATGTTGCATTTGATTATCATGTTTCTTTAATCTCCCTTAATCTGAAATTTAGTCTTTGTCTTCTATTGCCTTGACAGTTTTGAAGAGCACAGTTAAGATATTTTGTAGAATGTTCCTCATTTGGGTTTGTCTGATGTTATCTTGTGATTAAATTCAGGTTATACATTTTGGCAAGCATGCCACAGGAGTGGTGTTCCATTCCTCTCAGTGCATCAGCGCTTATTTGCTTTAACAAGCTTAAGTCCTAGTAATGAGAGGAGTGTTTTCTTTGGTGTTATTTATTCTAACTTTTAAATTTACTGTAAAGTTAAAGGAAAAAGGAAATGCTAGCATTAGGAGCTATAATAAGTGTTTTTTAAGCTAAAAGATGCCATAAAATTAATCACTTGTATTCTAGTGAGTAAAGTTTAAGAAAAATTCAAATTTGTGATATACTCCTCTTTCCGTATTATTCTCTTTGAGCTTGCTTTTCTCAGACATGTGCAAGAATCCTCAGTGAATGTTTGCCCCTGGCCAGGCAGATAAATGACCTTGTCCTGTGAACTTTAAATGGAAAACAACTCCAGGCCAATACAAACTAATTTTGAAATATGCCCTTCTAATTAAATCTCTACAGTTCCCCAAATTTTATAGAGTGTTTACCAACATTTGGGCTATTTAAAATCACCTATGATTCATCATTAATTATTAGAGAAATGCAAATCTAAACTACAATGAGGTATCACCTCACACTGGTCAGGATGGCCATCATTAAAAAGTCTACAAATAATAAATGCTAGAGAGAGTGTGGAGGAAAAGGAACCCTCCTACACTGTTGGTGGGAATGTAAATTGGTGCAGCCACTATGGAAAACAGTATGGAGGTTCCCCAAAAAACTAAAAACAGAGTTGCTATATGATCCAGCAATCCTACTCTTGGGCATATACCCAGACAAGACTTTAGTTCGAAAAGGTACATGCACCTCTATGTTCATAGCAGCACTATTTACAATAGCCAAGACATGGAAACAACCTAAGTGTCCATTGACAGATGAAAGGATAAAGAAGATGTGTTATTTTATATATATATATATATATATATATATATATATATATATATGTATGTATATACAATGGAATATTGCTCAGCTATTGAAAAGAATGAAATAATGCCATTTGTAGCAATATGGATGCAACTAGAGATTATCATACTAAGTGAAGTAAGTCAGAAAGAGAAAGACAAATACCATATGACATCATTTATATATGGAATCTAAAATATGATACTATCTATGAAACAGAAACAGACTCACAGACATAGAGAACAGACTTGTGGCTGCCAAGGGGCAGAGGGATTGGGGAGGGAAGGATTGGGAGGTTGGGACTAGCAGATGCAAACTATTATATATAGGATGGATAAAAAACAAGGTCCTATTTTATAGCACAGGGAACTATATTGAATATCCTGTGATAAACCATAATGGAAAAGAATATGAAAAAGAATATGTATATGTATAACCAAGTCATTTTGCTGTACAGCAGAAATTAACACGGCATTGTAAATCAACTATACTTCAATAAAATTTAAAAAATCACTTACGATGCACTTTTCCTCAATGTGTACTTTGGTAGCACTATGGGGAGCCTTAGATTTTAAGAATAATTTCCATTTTATATACAAACAAGTTTTGGCAATTTGTACTTTGGTTAATTTGCTGTGTTTATATTTTCTTCTCTTATTATATAGCCAATCAAAAACCCCCCAACAGGGAAGAAGTATGTTAGATGCCCTTGTAATTGTCTCCTCATTTGTAAGGACACATCACGGCGAATAGGATGTCCAAGACCCAACTGGTAAGACATGAAGATTCATTCATTCATTCATTTGTTCATTCAACAAGTACTTATTAAAGATTCATTATGTGGCAGGTTTGTTCTAAACAGTCTTTCTCCTCAAAGTAATTATATGACCTACAGCATTTTTTTCTTTGTTAAAGGAATAATACTGCTTAGTTTGAAATTAATGGTTACAGTTATTTGCTTTTTTTTTTATTTGCTGTTATTTTTATTTCCAGCTTATAGGTGACAAATCTGAAGCTCTGAGAGAGAAAATAAATAGTTCAAATCAGTGCTTGTCACAGTTTTTAAACTTTTGGCTGTGATGCCAAGTGTAAAATACATTTTATTTTACAACCCAAAATTCACATGTGTTCATCTCCATACATACATACACACACTCATATATTTGAAACAAAAGTTTCACAAAGAAAATTTACTTTTGCTATGTGCAGTGCACACAGATTTTTTCATATTTTACTTACTCTGTTTCTGTCCATTTATCTTTTTTCTTTCTTTCTTTTTTTTTTTTAAACATCTTTATTGGAGTATAATTGCTTTACAATGGTGTGTTAGTTTCTGCTTTATAACAAAGTGAATCAGCTATACATATACATATATCCCCATATCTCTTCCCTCTTGCGTCTGCCTCCCTCCCACCCTCCCTATCCCACCCCTCTAGGTGGTCACAAAGCACCGAGCTGATCTCCCTGTGCTATGCGGCTGCTTGCCACTTGCTATCTATTTTACATCTGGTAGTGTATATAGGTCCATGCCACTCTCTCACTTTGTCCCAGCTTACCCTTCACCCTCCAGGTGTCCTCAAGTCCATTCTCTAGTAGGTCTGTGTCTATTCCCATCTTGCCCCTAGGTTCTTCATGACTATATATATATATATATATATATTTTTTAGATTCCATATATATGTGTTAGCATACAGTATTTGTTTTTCTCTTTCTGACTTACTTCACTCTGTATGACAGACTCTAGGTCCATCCACCTCACTACAAATAACTCAATTTTGTTTCTTTTTATGGCTAATATTCCATTGTATATATGTGCCACATCTTCTTTACCCATTCATCTGTTGATGGACACTTAGGTTGCTTCCATGTCCTGGCTATTGAAAATACAGCTGCAATGTATATTGTGGTACATGTCTCTTTTTGAATTATGGTTTACTCAGGATATATGTCCAGTAGGGGGACTGCTGGGTCATATGGTAGTTCTATTTGTAGTTTTTTAAGGAACCTCCATACTGTTCTCCATAGTGACTGTATCAATTTACATTCCCACCAACAGTGCAAGAGGGTTCCCTTTTCTCCACACCCACTCCAGCATTTATTCTTTGGAGATTTTTTTGATGATGGCCATTCTGACTGGTGTGAGATGATATCTGATTGTAGTTTTCATTTGTATTTCTCTAATGATTAATGATGTTGAGCATTCTTTCACGTGTTTGTTGGCAATCTGTATGTCTTCTTTGGAGAAATGTCTGCTTAGGTCTTCTGCCCAGTTTTGGATTGGGTTGTTTGTTTTTTTGATATTGAGCTGCATGAGCTGCTCTAAAATTTTGGAGATTAATCCTTGTCAGTTGCTTCATTTGCAAATATTTTCTCCCATTCTGAGGGCTGTCTTGTTTATTGTTTCCTGTGCTGTGCAAAAGCTTTTAAGTTTCATTAGGTCCCATTTGTTTATTTTTGTTTTTATTTCCATTTCTCTAGGAGGTGGATCAAAAAGGATCTTGCTGTGATTTATGTCATAGAGTGTTCTGCCTATGTTTTCCTCTAAGAGTTTCATAGTTTCTGGGCTTACATGTAGGTCTTTAATCCATTTTGAGTTTATTTTTGTGTATGGTGTTAGGGAGTGTTCTAATTTCATTCTTTTACATGTAGCTGTCCAATATTCCCAACACCACTTATTGAATAGGCTGTCTTTTCTCCGTTGTATATTCTTGCCTCCTTTATCAAAGATAAGGTGACCATATGTGCATGGGTTTATCTCTGGGCTTTCTATCCTGTTCCATTGATCTATATTTCTGTTTTTGTGCCAGTACCATACTGTCTTGATTACTGTAGCTTTGTAGTATAGTCTGAAGTCAGGGAGCCTGATTCCTCCAGCTCCGTTTTTTTTTCTCAAGATTGCTTTGGCTATTCGGGGTCTTTTGTGTTTCCATACAAATTGTGAATTTTTTTCTTCCAGTTCTGTGCAAAATGCCAGTGGTTGTTTGATAGGGATTGCATTGAATCTGTAGATTGCTTTGGGTAGTATAGTCATTTTCACAATGTTAATTATTCCAATCCAAGAACATGATACATCTCTCCGTCTATTTGTATCATCTTTAATTTCTTTCATCAGTGTCATATAATTTTCTTCATACAGGCCTTTTGTCTCCTTAGGTAGGTTTATTCCAAGGTATTTTATTCTTTTTGTTGCAGTGGTAAATGGGAGTGTTTTCTTAATTTCACTTTCAGATTTTTCATCATTAGAGTATAGGAATGCAAGAAATTTCTGTGCATTAATTTTGTATCCTGCTACTTTACCAAATTCATTGATTAGCTGTAGTAGTTTTCTGGTAGCATCTTTAGGATTCTCTATGTATAGTATCATGTCATCTGCAAACAGTGACAGCTTTATTTCTTCTTTTCCGATTTGGATTCCTTTTATTATTTTTTTCTTCTCTGATTGCTGTGGCTAAAACTTCCAAAACTAAGTTGAATAATAAAGGTGAGAGTGGGCAACCTTGTCTTGTTCCTGACCTTATGGAAATGGTTTCAGTGTTTCGCCATTGAGGACGATGTTGGCTGTCGGTTTGTCATATATGGCCTTTATTATGTTGAGGTAAGTTCCCTCTATGCCTACTTTCTGGGTGGTTTTCATCATAAATGGGTGTTGAATTTTGTCAAAAGCTTTCTCTGTATCTATTGAAATGATCATATGGTTTTTACCCTTCAATTTGTTAATATGGTGTATCACATTGATTGATTTGCATATTTTGAAGAATCCTTGAATTCCTGGCATAAACCCTACTTAATATGGTGCATGATCCTTTTAATGTGTTGCTGGATTCTGTTTGTTAGTATTTTGTTGAGGATTTTTGCATCTATGTTCATCAGTGATATTGGCCTGTAGTTTCCTTTCTTTGTGACATCTTTGTCTGGTTTCGGTGTCAGGGTGATGGTGGCCTCGTAGAATGAGTTTGGGAGTGTTCCTCCCTCTGATATATTTTGGAAGAGTTTGAGAAAGGCAGGTGTTAACTGTTCTCTAAATCTTTGATAGAATTCACCTGTGAAGTCATCTGGTCCTGGGCTTTTGTTTATTGGAAGATTTTTAATCACAGTTTTAATTCAGTGCTTGTGATTGGTCTGTTCATATTTTCTATTTCTTCCTGGTTCAGCCTCAGAAGGTTGTGCATTTCTAAGAATTTGTCCATTTCTTCCAGGTTGTCCATTTTATTGGCATATAGTTGCTTGTAGTAATCTCTCATGATCCTTTGTACTTCTACTGTGTCAGTTGTTACTTCTCCTTTTTGATTTCTAGTTCTGTTGGTTTGAGTATTCTCCTTTTTTTTCTTGATGAGTCTGGCTAATGGTTTATCAATTTTGCTTATCTTGTCAAAGAACCAGCTTTTAGTTTTATTGATCTTTGCTATCATTTCCTTCATTTCTTTTTCATTTATTTCTGATCTGATCTTTATGACTTCTTTCCTTCTGCTAACTTTTGGGTGTTTTTGTTCATCTTTCTCTAATTGTTCTAGGCGTAAGGTTAGTTTGTTTATTTGAGATGTTTCTTGTTTCTTAAGGTAGGATTGCATTGCTATAAACTTCCCTCTTAGAACTGCTTTTGCTCCATCCCATAGGTTTTGGCTTGTCATGTTTTCATTGTCATTTCTTTCTAGCTATTTTTGATTTCCTATTTGTTTCCTTCAGTGATCTCTTGGTTATGAAGTAGTGTATTGTTTAGCCTCCATGTGTTTGTATTTTTTACAGATTTTTTCCTGTAATTGATACCTAGTCTCATAGTGTTGTTTTCAGAAAAGAAACTTGATACGATTTCAATTTTCTTAAATTTACCAAGGCTTGATTTGTTACCCAAGATATGATCTGTCCTGGAGAATGTTCCATGAGCACTTGAGAAGAAAGTGTACTCTGTTGTTTTTGGAGGGAATGTCCTAAAAGTATCAATTAAGTCCATCTTGTTTAATGTGTCATTTAAAGTTTGTGTTTCCTTATTTATTTTGATTTTGGATGATCTGTCAAATGGTGAAAGTGGGGTGTTAAAGTCCTCTACTATATTGTGTTACTGTCGATTTCCCCTTCTTTGGCTGTTAACCTTTGCCTTATGTATTGAGGTGCTCCTATGTTGGTATATAAATATTTACAATTGTTATATCTTATGCTTGGATTGATCCATTGATCATTATTTAGTGTTCTTCTTTGTCTCTTGTAATAGTCTTTATTTTAAAGTGTATTTTGTCTGATATGAGAATTGCTACTGCAGCTTTGTTTTTTTTGTTTTTGTTTTTTTGCGGTACACGGGCCTCTCACTGTTGTGGCCTCTCCCGTTGGGTAGCACAGGGTCCAGATGCGCAGGCTCAGCGGCCATGGCTCACAGGCCCAGCGTCTCCGCGGCATGTGGGATCTTCCTGGACCGGGGCACAAACCCGTGTCCCCTGCATCGGCAGGCGGACTCTCAACCACTGTGCCACCAGGGAAGCCCTCCAGCTTTGTTTTGATTTCCATTTGCATGGAATATCTTTTTCCATCCCCTCGTTTTCAGTCTGTATGTGTCCTTAAGTCTGAATTGGGTCTCTTTTAGACAGCATATATATGGGTCTTGTTTCTTTATCTATTCATCCAGTCTATGTCTCTTGGTGGGAACATTTAATACATTTACATTTAAGGTAATTATCGATATGTATGTTCCTATTACCATTTTCTTAATTGTTTTGAGTTTATTATTGTAGGTCTTTTCCTTCTCTTGTGTTTCCTGCCTAGAGCAGTTCCTTTAGCATTTGTTGTAAAGCTGGTTTGGTGGTGCTGAATTCTCTTAGCTTTTGCTTGTCTGTAAAGCTTTTAATTTCTCTGTCAAATCTGAATGAGATCCTTGCTGTGTACAGTAATCATAGTTGTACATTTTTCCCTTTCATCACTTTAAATATGTCCTGCCACTCCCTTCTGGCTTGCAGAGTTTCTGCTGAAAGATCAGCTGTTAACCTTATGGGGATTCCCTTGTATGTTATATGTTGTTTTTCCTTTGCTGCTTTTAATCTTTTTTCTTGTATTTAATTTTTGATTGTTTGACTAATATGTGTCTTGGCATCTTTCTCCTTGGATTTATCCTGTATGGGACTCTCTGTGCTTCATTAACTATTTTCTTTCCCATATTAGGGAAGTTTTCAACTATAATCTCTTCCATTATTTTCTCAGTCCCTTTCTTTTTCTCTTCTTCTTCTGGAACCCCTACAATTCGAATGTTGGTGCATTTAATGTTGTCCCCTAGGTCTCTGAAACTGTCCTCAATTATTTTCCTTGTTTTTTCTTTATTCTGCTCTTCATTAGTTATTTCCCCTATTTTATCTTCCAGGTTACTTATCCATTCTTCTGCCTCAATTATTCTGCTATTGATCCCTTCTAGAGAATTTTAAATTTCATTTATTGTGTTGTTCATCATTGTTTTTTTGGTCTTGAGTTTTTCTAGGTCCTTGGTAAATGTTTCTTGTATTTTCTCCATTCTATTTCCAGGATTTTGGATCATCTTTAGTATCATTATTCTGAATTCTTTTTCAGGTAAACTGCCTACTTCCTCTTCATTTGTTAGGTCTGCTGGGTTTGTACCTTGTTCCTTCATCTGCTCTGTGTTTCTCTGTCTTCTCATTTTGCTTAACTTACTGTGTTTGGGGTCTCCTTTTTGCAGGCTGCAGGTTCATAGTTCCCGTTGCTTTTGGTGTCGGCCTCCAGTGGGTAAGGTTGGTTCAGTGGGTTGTGTAGGCTTCCTGGTGGAGGTGACTGGTGCCTGTGTTCTGGTGGATGATGCTGTATCCTGTCTTTCTGATGGGCAGGTACACGTCTGGTGGTGTGTTTTGGGGTGTCTGTTACCTTATTATGATTTTAGGCAGCCTCTCTGCTAATGGGTGGGTTGTGTTCCTGTCTTACTAGTTGTTTGGCATAGGGTGTCCAGCACTGTAGCTTGCTGGTCGTTGAGTGGAGCTGGGTCTTGGCATTGAGATGGAGATCTCTGGGAGATTTTCCCCATTTGATATTACTTGGAGTTGTGTGGCCTCTGGTGGAACCATGTCCTGAACTTGGCTCTCCCACCTCAGAGGCACAGCCCTGATGCCTGGCTGGAGCACCAAGAGCCTATTATCCACACAGCTGAGAATAAAATGCAGAAAGAAAGAAAGAAAGAAAGAGAGAGAGAGGGTGGGTGGGAGGGAGGGAGGGAGGGAGGAGGAAGAAAGAATAAAAGAGGTCAAATAAAATGAAATAAAATAAAGTTAAAAAACATTAAAAAGTAATAAAAAATAAAGAAAGAAGGAAGAGAGCAACCCAACCCAAAAACAAATCCACCAATGATAATAAGCACTAAAAACTATACTAAAAAAAGAAAAGAAAAAAAAAAGAAAAATGGACAGACAGAATCCTAGGACTTATGGTAAAAGCAGAGCTATACAGACAAAATCACACACAGAAGCATACACATACACACTCACAAGAAGTGAAAAACGGAAAAAAAAATATATTGTTTCTCCCAATGTCCACCTCCTCAATTTGTTGTGATTCATTGTCTATTCAGGTATTCTACAGATGCAGGGTACATCAAGTTGACTGTCGAGATTTAATCTGATGCTCCTGAGGCTGCTGGGAGAGATTTCCCTTTCTCTTCTTTGTTCGCACAGCTTCTGGTGTTCAGCTTTGGATTTGGCCCCGCTTCTGAGTGTAGGTCACCTGAGGGCATCTATTCTTCGCTCAGACAGGATGGGGTTAAAGGAGCCGCTGATTCGGGGGCTCTGGCTCACTCATGCTGAGTGAGGGAGGGAGGGAGTGGTACAGAATGTGGGGTGAGCCTGTGGCAGCAGAGGCCAGCATGACGTTGCAATAGCCTGAGGCATGCCGTATGTTCTCCGAGGGAAGTTGTCCCTGAATCACAGGACCCTGGCAGTGGCGGGCTGCACAGGCTCATGGAAGGGGAGGTGTGGAGAGTGACCTGTGCTCGCACACAGGCTTCTTGGTGGCAGCAGCAGCAGCAGCCTTAGCATGTCATGCCCGTCTCTGGGGTCTGCACTGATAGCCGTGGCTCGTGCCCATCTCTGGAGCTCCTTTAAGCATTGCTCTTAATCCCCTCTCCTCACGCACCGCAAAACAAAAGGGCAAGAAAAAGTCTCTTGCTTCTTTGGTAGCTCCAGACCTTTTCCCAGAATCCCTCCTGGCTAGCTGTGGCGCACTAGCCCCCTTCAGGCTGTGTTTTACGCAGCCAACCCCTGTCATCTCCCTGGGATCCGACGAAAGCTGGAGCCTCAGCTCCCAGCCCCCACCTGCCCCGGCGGGTGAGCAGACAAGCGTCTCAGGCTGGTGAGTGCTGGTCGGCACTGGTCTTCTGTGTGGGAAACTCTCCGCTTTGCCCTCTACACCCCTGTTGCTGCGCTCTCCTCCGTGGTTCTGAAGCTTCCCCCCTCCACCACCCGCAGTCTCCGCCCCCGAAGAGTCTTCCTAGTGTGTGGAAACCTTTCCTCCTTCACAGCTCCCTCCCACTGGTGCAGGTCCTGTCCCTATTCTTTTGTCTCTGCTTTTTCTTTTTTCTTTTGCCCTACCCAGGTACGTGGGGAGTTTCTTGCGTTTTCGGAGGTCTGAGGTCTTCTGCCAGCATTCAGTAGGTGTTCTGTAGGGGTTGTTCCACATGTAGATGTATTTCTGATGTATTTGTGGGGAGGAAGGTGATCTCTATGTCTTACTCTTCCGCCATCTTGAATCTCCTCTGGTTACAGTTATTTGTAAACTAATGTTCTTGAATAAGCAATGGAAGTTTTCTTGATGTTACATAACTACTTAATAGATTGTAATAAATCAGTGACTCATATTTTATTAAAAATAACCAACTAGTTTATCTTTGACATATTTCATCTTAAGTTGGAAGTGTTTTAGTAATCATTGTATACTTTAAATTGTGTTATTACACTAGTCTTTGCTGAGTATAAGCTATGCAATAAATTCTGTAGTCATGTGCCTCTGCCAAATGGTGTATGGAAGTGCACAGATAGAAGTATATCAAAACCTTAACTGTGTTTTGTTTCTGTGTTTTCTGTCTTTTTGACCATTATGTGAATCATTTGCAACCCCATCTGATGGTAACCTGGGAAATGGAAAGGAAAGGAGCCTACCATTGTCCTTTCTGTCCAACTCCAATTAAACAGACATTAAGGAGTACCAGCCTATCCAGAGAAATTTGGTTGTGACTCAGCACTTTGGTACCTTCATGGCACACATATATCTGTTAATGTACAATTTTTTAACTTACTTAGTCTTTTACTCAAGTTGTCTTCCTAGATAGGGTAAGATAAGGTAAGTAATGATAAGATTTGAATTTATAAAAACTTGGAAGCAGTAGTTAAATGGTTCCCAAGGTGATTTGATTAGGTCCAATTCCAACTAATTTTTTTGCTTTTGAAATATTGACTATTGCTGTTTTCTGTGATTTTGGCTCTAAAGGCTGACATTTAATTCACTTAATTTATAAAACAAGTATAACCTATTTTCAATGCTATATTCCACGTTTTTGGCCCCATAGTGTAGGTTTCGCTCTCAGTCCATTTGTGGGATAATGAAGTTGTTTCCTCTCTGTTTCCACAGTAGACGCATAATTAACCTTGGCCCAGTAATGCTTATTTCTGAAGAACAGCCAGCTCAACCTGCATTGCCAGTCCAACCAGAAGGTACAAGAGTTGTGTGTGGGCACTGTGGAAATACGTTCTTGGTACGTAACAAGACATTTGTGACAGGGACATCAATCTGTAAATGTAGGTCTTGATCACACAGATTTGACCACTGCTCATAGTCTTATAGTTTGTCCAAGTGCAAATTGATCAAAAGATTAAAATAGAGCCTTTGTTAGAAAGACAGTTAATTAGAGCCGCGACTAGGATGTACTGCATTGTTTGTGAATTACATATAAGGTGCATCCCCTGACTGATTGATTTGCAAAAAGGGCCTCTCTGGGTAGGCTAATAACAAACAAAAACCCTGTGCTCCAGGCAGAGCAACTTGGGTATCCTGGCTTAGTGAGTAACTGAATCTACCTCCTACCCTCGTCTCCTCAGCAGAGCGCAAAATGCACACTCTCATGCAGTGGCCTTGTTTCATGGTTCTGGATTCAAGAAATATTCTCATTATAATTTATCAAAATTTTTCTGATTTTTGTATATGAAACTTGGAGTAACGGGAATTACTGTGGTATCTGTAATTAGATAAGTTATTGGATAAAAAATAAAGTATAAGTAGTTTGACATGAACAAAAGTTATAGGAGTTCTTGTTTTACTACTTTTAACTTTAACCCTAAGCTTGATTTTTAAATGTTAATTTCATAATGACTTACCCCATCAGGAAGAATAAGAACAGGTTTTCTTTTGTTATTTAGCCTCCAAAGGAGACAAAAGATTTTGTCTTAGAACCTAAGTACTAAAGGAACCTAAGTACTAAAGGAACCTTCCAGAGTGTAGGCATGGGGAGAGCTGAGGTTGCAGTGGTTTATAAACAAGACCTGCTGTCACTAAGGGATGAATGAGCTTAAGAAAGTGTAGACTGTTTGCTCTTTTTCCCTTCTAATTTTTATTTTTGATAAAGTAATTCATGTATAATAACTTCACATGTCAAATAGGACTGTAAAGCTTAAAGGGAAAATGGTGGTCATCTCTTTACCTAACACAACCCCAATTTTCATCCCCCAAATACTTTTGACTCTTTCAGCTGCTATTCTGGTATGTACTTCCATGTGTTTAAATTGTTTGCTTATTTTTTTCTTTTTGATTAAGCAGTTTTAGATATTACCTATTACTTTGTAAAACGCAGGTTGAAGATTTAGCACTCTTACCACCCTGCCTCCTCTCATAGTCCTTTCTCCACTTTCATACTCCCAGTAGAGTTATAATATTTTATTTGATTAATACTTAGTCTTTACATTTTTTATGATTAGGTAAATTGTGTTCACAGCTGAGCCAAGTAATATATTACATTTCTCTCCTGTATGGCTCTTAAATATTTCTTGGATTTGTTAATAATTGTCCCTCCCTCTTTTAGATTTGTTTTAATTTTTTATGTACAAATCACTAGTTCTTCTCATATTCTTTCATAGAACAACAAAATTCCTGTCAATATAGTCAAATGGGTCAGGGAATCTATTATTTAGACTTCCTCCTACACAGCTGTCATCCTGTGACTTCCCTTCATCTTAGCTTAGGAATTCCTATTACCTCTTTCCTGTGTTGGATCCTCTGCCATCCTTACAGTTCTTGGTTTATTGCTTTATTTTGTTGGAGCATATCCTCTCTTAGCTTTCTGAGAAAAGATGCAGAGAAATAAATTTGAACCTTTTACTTCTTAAACAGTTTTTAATCTAACCCTATTTTCACGTTATAATTTGTCCAGATGTAGAATTATAGGTTGCCAATTCTTTCCTCAGAAATTTGAGGGCTTTGCTCCACTGTTGATGGGAAGATCAACTGCTGTTGTGGCTCCTGACCCTTACCATGTGACCTATTTTTCTCTCTTTATTTTCTCTTATTTTCCTCTTTCATTTCTCCAAGGTTCTGAAATAGTATTAGAATGTGCCTTAGGGAGAATCTTTTTGACCTCATTGTCTGGCTACTCAGTGAATCCTTTTATAGTCCACTCCATTTTCTTTCTTCCATCTTTCTACAACCCCTGAGATTAGATCACCTGAATTGACATACACACTCTCTCTCTCATTTTTTTTTAACATACTTTTCAGTTTTGGCTTTTTCTTTTACTTACAGGGAAATTTCCTCAACTATATCTTCTAAACTTAATTAAAATTTTAAATTTCAGATGATCTAAATTAATTTTTAATTTCTAAGAGTTCTCCTGTGTTCTCTGATTAATTTTTCTTTTTTCTAAATCACATTCTCTTCTTTATGGCATCTTTCTGAAGCTATTAGTTATGTTTTCTGAGGTATTCTTCTTCTTTATGCCTTGTCTCTATTTTCTCTCCATTGTTTCTATTTGTTTTTATTTTCTGATAGAGGTTTTAATGAGGAGCTCATTTATATATGAGAGCAAGTTACTGATTGGAATCTCTAAGTATGCAGCAGGGGCTAAACTTTTTCTCCTTCCTTCCTTCCTTTCTTCCCTCCCTCCCTCCCTTTTTCCTTTCTTCTTCTCTCTCCTCCTCCTCCTCATCTTTCTTCTTCCTCTTCTCCTTTTTCTCTTTTCTTGAAGAACTGCCAACTATTAGTATCAATGTCTTTTTTTTCTTTTAGGGCAAGTTTCTCTGGGGAATAATCCTCTAACTTCTTGTAAGAGGTGTATCTGGGAGACAGCATTCTAGGAGCTAAGAAAGGATAATAGGGATGAAGGTCTCATCTACTGTTCAGACTGTAGACTTATTTAACTCCTTTGTTTTTAGAATGGTGTCTTATTCTTGCCTTCTGCTGTGCCTGGTGTTCCTAAGTTCACAGTCCTTCTAGTTCAGTTTCTTTGAGAGAATAAATCACTCTTCTCTTGAATGTGTTGGGGAGGGAGGGATTTTTGGTTTTGTGATATGGAGGAAAGAGTCTAGAACTGATACTCCTGTTTTTATCACTACCCCTAACTCCTATCTTTGAAAGCACCTTGGAGTCCCAAGGTCTGAACTATTTTGTAGTTCTTCAGTTGAATCAGCCTGCTTTTCATTGGATATCTCTCTTTAGGCAATCAGGTTTCAGCATCCCTTTCAGTTTGTTACCAAGTCTCCATCAGCTTTCCACTGTCTGAAAATTCAAGGTCATTTCTCTTCGGATTCTACTTGTCCTTATGGTATTATACATTTGTAAATACAATTTACTGTCATTTTAGTCAGGTTTGGGAAAGGAAATAGAAATGCATGCATTTGTCCAACTTATTACATTTAACCAGAATTTCTATGATTTTTCTGATCTACTAGGATAAGATAAATCTTCTTCCTTGCATTTATATTTTATTGATTAAGTCAGTGACCAAGTACATCAATTAGGGGATATATTTGGTGGGGATAGTGAAAAGATTTTTTGTTTAAAAATTTCTTTTTAAAAAATCACTATTGAGAATTAGGTTTGGATTTGGGTCCCGGCCATACTAAAGCCTGACTATGTGATGCTGGGCAAGTTATGTAACTTTGCTAAATTCTGATTTCCTCATCTGAAAATGGGGAGAATAATAGCATATTCACAAGATTGCTGAGAGCAGTAGCAAAGACATTTGTCCAAAGTTTGTGACAGTGGAAGCTAGCCTTGTGGCTGACAGGGTCTTGGTGCACCGACTGGGTGTCAGGCTTGTGTCTCTGAGGTGGGAGAGCCAAGTTCAGGACATTGGTCCAACAGAGACCTTCCAGTTCCATGTAATATCAAACGGCGAGAGCTCTCCCAGAGATCTCCATCTCAACACTAAGACCCAGCTGCACTCAACAACCAGCAAGCTACAGTGCTGGACATCCTATGCCAAACAACTAGCAAGACAGGAACACAACCCCACCCATTAGCAGAGAGGCTGCCTAAAATCATAATAAGGTCACAGACACCCCAAAACACACCACTGGATGCGGTCCTGCCACCAGAAAGACAAGATCCAGCCTCATCCACCAGAACACAGGCACCAGTCCCCTCCACCAGGAAGCCTACACAACCCACTGAACTGGAGGCCGACACCAAAAGCACTGGAGGCCGACACCAAAAGCAACGGGAACTACGAACCTGCAGCCTGCAAAAAGGAGACCCCAAACACAGTAAGTTAAGCAAAATGAGAAGTCAGAGAAGCATACAGCAGATGAAGGAGCAAGGTAAAAACCCACCAGACCAAACAAATGAAGAGGAAATAGATAGTCTACCTGAAAAAGAATTAAGAGTAAGGATAGGAAAGATGATCAAAAATGTTCGAAATAGAATGGAGAAAATACAAGAAACTGAGGCAGAAGAATGGATAAGTGACCTGGAAGATAAAATAGTGGAAATAACTACTGCAGAGCAGAATAAAGAAAAAAAGAATGAAAAGAATTGAGGACAGTCTCAGAGACCTCTGGGACATTAAATGCACCAACATTTGAATTATAGGGGTCCCAGAAGAAAAAGAGAAAAAGAACGGGACTGAGAAAATATTGGAAGAGACTATAGTTGAAAACTTCCCTAGTATGGGAAATGAAATAGTCAATCAAGTCCAGGGAGTGCAGAGAGTGCCATACAGGATAAATCCAAGGAGAAACACGCCAAGACAAATATTAATCAAGCTATCAAAAATTAAATACAAAGAAAAAAATATTAAAAGCAGCAAGAGAAAAACAACAAATGACATGCAAGGGAATCCCATAAGGTTAACAGCTGATCTTTCAGCAGAAACTCTGCAAGCCACAAGGTTCTGGCAGGACATATTTAAAGTGATGAAAGGAGAATAAAATACCTAGGAATAAACCTACCTAAGGAGACAAAAGACCTGTATGCAGAAAACTATAATACACTGATGAAAGAAATTGAAGATGATACAAACAGATGGAGAGATATACCATATTCTTAGATTGGAAGAATCAACATTGTGAAAATGACTCTACCACCCAAAGCAATATACAGATTCAATGCA
This sequence comes from Stenella coeruleoalba, assembly GCF_951394435.1. Taxonomy (NCBI): domain Eukaryota; kingdom Metazoa; phylum Chordata; class Mammalia; order Artiodactyla; family Delphinidae; genus Stenella; species Stenella coeruleoalba. The sequence goes on from NC_137163.1 coordinate 44,508,132, forward strand.
ATCCCTATCAAACTACCACTGTCATTTTTCACAGAACTAGAACAAAAAATTTCACAATTTGTATGGAAACACAAAAGACCCCGAACAGCCAAAGCAAACTTGAGAAAAAAATGGAGCTGGAGGAATCAGGGTCCTGGACTTCAGACTATACTGAAGCTACAGTAATCAAGACAGTATGGTACTGGCACAAAAACAGAAATATAGATCAATGGAACAGGATAGAAAGCCCAGAGATAAACCCACACACATATGGTTACCTTATCTTTGATAAGGAGACAAGAATATATGATGGAGAAAAGATGGCCTCTTCAATAAGCGGGGCTGGAAAAACTGGACAGGTACATGTAAGAGAATGAAATTAGAACACTCCTAAACAACATTCACAAAAATAAACTCATAATGAATTTAAGACCTAAATGTAAGGCCAGACACTATAAAACGCTTACAGGAAAACACAGGCAGAACACTCTATCACATAAATCACAGCAAGGTCTATTTTTTTGGGGGTACGTGGGCCTCTCACTGTTGTGGCCTCTCCCGTTGCGGAACACAGGCTCCGGACACGCAGGCTCAGCGGCCATGGCTCACGGGCCCAGCCGCTCCCCGGCATGTGGGATCTTCCCAGACCGGGGCATGCACCTGTGTCCCCTGCGTCAGCAGGCAGACTCTCAACCACTGTGCCACCAGGGAAGCCTGCAAGTTCCTTTTTGACCTACCTCTTAGAGAAATGGAAATAAAAACAAAAATAAACAAATGGGACCTAATAAAACTTAAATGCTTTTGCACAGCAAAGGAAAACATAAACAAGATGAAAAGACAACCCTCAGAATGGGAAAAATATTTACAAATGAAGCAATTGACAAAGGATTAATCTCCAAAATTTACAAGCAGCTCATGCAGCTCAATATCAAAAAAACAAACAACCCAATCCAAAAATGGGCAGAAGACCTAAACAGACATTTCTCCAAAGAAGACATACAGATGGCCAACAAACACATGACAGGATGCTCAATGTCAGTAATCATTAGAGAAATGCAAATCAAAACTACAGTGAGGTATCACCTAACACCAGTCAGAATGGCCATCATCAAAAAACCTACAAACAGGGGCTTCCCTGGTGGTGCAGTGGTTGAGAGTCTGCCTGCCGATGCAGGGGACATGGGTTCATGCCCTGGTCCGGGAAGATCCCACGTGCCGCGGAGCGGCTAGGCCCGTGATCCATGGCCACTGAGCCTGGGCGTCCGGAGCCTGTGCTCCGCAACGGGAGAGGCCACAACAGTGAGAGGCCTGCGTCCCGCAAAAAAACAAACAAACAAACAAAAAAACCTACAAACAATAAATGCTGGAGAGGGTGTGGAGAAAAGGGAACCCTCTTGCACTATTGGTGGGAATGTAAATTGATACAGCCACTATGGAGAACAGTATAGAGGTTCCTTAAAAAACAAAAAATAGAACTACCATATGACCCAGAAATTCCACTACTGGGCATATACCCTGAGAATACCATAATTCAAAAAGAGTCATGTACCACAATGTTCATTGCAGCACTATTTACAATAGCCAGGACATGGAAGCAACCTAAGTGTCCATCGACAGATGAATGGATAAAGAAGATGTAGCACATATATACAGAGGAATATTACTCAACCATAAAAAGAAACGAAATTGAGTTATTTGTAGTGAGGTGGATGGACCTAGAGTCTGTCATAGAGTGAAGTAAGTCAGAAAGAGAAAAACTAATACCATATGCTAACACATATATATATAGACTCTAAAAAAAAATTGATTGTGAAGAACCTAGAGACAGGACAGGAAGAAAGACGCAGACATAGAGAGTGGACTTGAGGACACAGGGAGTGGGAAGGGTAAGCTGGGACAAAGAGAGTGGCATGGACATATATACACTACCAAATATAAAATAGATAGCTAGTGGGAAGCAGCCACATAGGACAGGGAGATTAGCTCAGTGCTTTGTGACCAACTAGAGGGGTGGGATAGGGAGGGTGGGAGGGAGACACAAGATGGAGGAGGTATGGGGATATATGTATATGTATAGTTAATCCACTTTGTTATAAGGCAGAAACTTACATACCATTGTAAAGAAATTTTACTCAAATAAAGATGTTTAAAAATAAATAAATAAATAAAAGGAAAACATTTAGATGTTAAAAAAAGAAAAAGAAATCACCATTGATTTACTATAGGATTACTCCTTCTGTAAGTATTGATATATATGAATTAATTGACTAATTTAAATATAAATAAAATATATTTACTATCTTTTTCTTTATTATATGCAAGCATATTTCATTTGAAATATCATTTAACACTCTTCATAATAGATTTTTTCAGCTTACTTCAGTGAGTTCCCTTCCACAATTACCTTGCATTTGCATTTTTGCCCAGTTATGTTTTATATTCCAAATCCTTGGCATGGATAGTCCTTATAAGATACATTGTAAGTGAGCCGATTTCATTTTTTCAAACATATATATTAAGTGTGTACCAGATACTGGGCTACATGCTGGGGAAACAGGAAGTCCCTGCCCTTATGGGATTGTTCCAGTCTAATAGGAGAAAGACAATTAAAACAAGAATTATATGAAATCTAGTTAGGCTAAAGCAGAGAAATATGGAGTGTTCTTAGTGTACATGTGGAAGCATCTAGACTAGAGGAAGTGAAATTATCCTAAGAGTAATGGAAAGCTAAAGCAGGGCTTTATAATTAATTTTGTGTGTATTGATGCTATGACTATAATAGATTGCATATGGGCAAGCCTGAAGAAACACAAGACCAGATATTTAGGTTTTATTATTCAGAAAAGTGATGATGATGGTCATGAATACCATAAAGAATTTGAGAAAGAATTGGCTATACTGATATTAGTATAGATGAGGGAATGAGGAAAAAAGTAAAATTAAAGACAACTCTTACAAAGGTTTATATTTAAGTTTTTGAAATCATCTGGAAGTGAATTCTAGAGAATGATCCAAGTTGAGAGGTTAGATAGATGTGTGTGACATGGCTTTTATTAAAATATATGCATTTAGATATTTTCTCCACAGAAGAAAATTACTAAAGTAATTTGCAAGTCAGAAATGAACTTCTAAAAGTAAGCTCCTTCTTACTTAATATTCAGTGCAGGCACCTGAATCATATTAGCACAGTAATTATGATTTTAAAACTTAAAGTCTTTGGCAGGAAAGGGTGTTTTGGATTAACATGTGGTATTTAAAGATTATTTCAAAATTCCCAGAAAACAAAGTTTTTGGTGACTAGAACAGAGTACATACCTTTAGGGTGGCTATTACCTTGGAGAGTTTCAGACTAATGAGAGATACTGAGTGTTACAAAAAATAAACAGACCTGGGGCTTCCCTGGTGGCGCGGTGGTTGAGCGTCCGCCTGTCGATGCAGGGGACATGGGTTCGTGCCCCGGTCCGGGAAGATCCCACATTCCGCGGAGCGGCTGGGCCCATGAGCCATGGCCGCTGAGCCTGCGCATCCGGAACCTGTGCTCCACAACGGGAGAGGCCACAACAGTGAGAGGCCTGCGTACAACAAAAAAAATAAAAAATAAACAGACCTGGAAACTCTTAATTTTGACCTGAGAACTTCACCTTATCCTTGTTATTATGCTGATCCAAGTAATCTTATATCCTTTGTAGTATTCTTTGCCCTTCAAGTTTTTAACTAATAGGATAATTCATCTATTTATTCCATACTTTGTTTCAGCCTTGGCTTACAAGGCCCAAAAGCAATTGAGAAAAATTACAAAGTCCAATAGCATTGAAAAATAAAATATGAAATGGTCAGGGAGAATGAAAAATAGGACAGAAATATGATGAAGTCATGCATAAGTGTATAAGTATGCATAATATTTATTCCTGTGCAGTTGTTAAAATTTTACTGAATGTTAGCTATGAGCCTTCTATGGTTAATGAAAAGAGGAAAACATAATCTATTACAACAGGGGTCCCCGACTCCCGGGTCATGGACTGATAGTCGTCTGTGGCCTGTTAGGAACTGGGCCGTACAGCAGGAGGTGAGCAGCAGGCCAGCGAGAGAAGCTTCATCTGTATTTACAGCTGCTCTCCATTGCTTGCATTACTGCCTGAGCTCTGCGTCCTGTCAGATCAGCAGCAGCATTAGATTCTCACAGGAGTGCAAACCCTACTATGAACTGCGCACACGAGGGATCTGGGTTGCGAGTTCCTTATGAGAATCTAATGCCTAATGATCTGAGGTGGAGCTAAGGCAGCAATGCTAGCGCGGGGGAGTGGCTGCAAATACAGATTATCATTAGCAGAGAAGTTTGATGGCACAAAGACCATAATAAATCAATTGCTTGCAGACTCATATCAAAACCCTATCAGTGAGTGGCAAGTGACAATTAAGCTGCATCTGGTGGCAGGCATTATAGTGGCAAGTGAGTTGGTGTACTTTAGTTGTACAGCTGCATCTAATGGCAGGCTTTAAGTCAGAATCTTACACTTATTTTAGTCCGTGCATGGCCCGCCCATTATTTTGTCTACCACTTCCATCTGCGCCTCTTTCTCACGCTGCACACTTGTCTCAGTCACAGTTTTGGTAAGCCCACAAGCTAACCCTAGCCAAAATGAGTAAAAAACAAACGTTGCTGGAGAGCTTCTTTGAAAAGGGGGAGAGACCCAATGATTAGACAGCAGAAGACTCCAATACTGCCAACGAAAAGAAAGCTGCATTTAAAAGAAAATACCAAGAGTCCTACTTAAATTATAGGTTCATTGCCACAGGTGATTCACATTCTGCAAGTCTGCTTTGTATAATATGTGGCGACAAGCGAAGCCATGAAACCTTCAAAGCTGCTTCACCACAGGGAGACCAAGCACCCTGCATTAAAAGACAAGTCTTTGGAGTTTTTCAAAAGAAAAAAATGTGAACATGAAGAACAGAAGCAATTATTGAAGGCCACCACTTCATCAAATGTGTCTGCATTGAGAGCATCATTCTTAGTGGCTAACCGCATTGCTAAAGCTAAGAAGCCCTTTACTATTGGTGAAGAGTTGATCCTGCCTACTGATAAGGACGTTTGTCGTGAACTTTTAGGAGAGGCTGCAATTCAGAGGGTGATGCGTGTTCCTCTTTCAGCTAATACCATAACTAGATGAATTAGCAGAGGATATTGAGGCACAATTGTCAGAGAGAATTAATGAGTCACCGTGGTATGCAATCCAGGTTGACGAGTCTACCGATGTTGACAGCAAGGCAACAATGATCGCTTTTGTGTGATATATTTTTCAGGAGGATGTGCATGAGTGTATGTTATGTGCAATTTTGTTGCCAGTCAACACCACAGCCGTAGAACTATTCAAGTTTTTGAATGATTATATATCAGGAAAACTGAATTGGTCATTTTGTGTCTGGATATGCAGACGGAGCAGCTGCAGTGACTGGACGGCTTTCTGGTTTCACTACTCTGGTCAAGGAGGTCGCTTCTGAATGTGAGTCTACACACTGTGTCATCCATAGAGAAATGCTGGCTAGCTGAAAAATATCACCTGAATTTAACAACGTTTTGCAGGATGTGATTAAAATTATCAACCACATTAAAGTACATGCTCTTAACTCACATCTGTTTGCGTGGCTCTGTGAGGAGATGGATACAGAGCACACAGGTCTTCTCTTATACAGAGAAGTGAGATGGCTTTCTAAACGTAGATCACTGACCAGAGTTTCTGAGTTACAAGAGCCGCTCCAGAGATTTCTTTTAGAAAAAGCCACCACTGGCTGCACATTTCAGTGACACAGAATGGGTTGCAAAACTTGCTTACTTGTGTGACATATTCAACCTGGTCAACGAACTCAATCTGTCACTTCAGGGGAGAATGACAACTGTGTTCAATTTGGCAGATAAAGTGGCTACATTCAAAGCCAAACTGGAATTATGGGGGCGACGAGTGAACATTGGGGTTTTTGACATGTTTCAAACATTAGCAGAAATTTTGAAAGAGACTGAGCCAGGGCCTTCTTTTTCCCAGCTGGTGCATGATCACCTATCTCAAAATGATCAAAAGAGTTTGAGCATTACTTGCCAACCAGAAAAGACCCCTGAATTGGGAAGGAATGGATCTGTGACCCATTTGTGAATAAGCCAGATGAATCAATTTTGTCCGTGCTAGAAGAGGATCAACTGCTTCAGACTGAAGATGACGGTGGCCTTAAAAGTATGTTTGAGACAATTTCAAATCTCCATACGTTCTGGATTAAAGTCAAGGCAGAATATCCTGAGATTGCCACAAAAGCACTGAAAAGCCTGCTTCCATTTCCAACATCCTGTCTTTGTGAAGCAGGGTTTTCTGCAGTGACAGCAACCAAAACGAGATTACAGAGTAGACTGGACAGAAGCAACACACTTCCGGTGTCACTGTCTCCCATCACCCCCTGATGGGACCATCTATTTGCAGGAAAACAAGCTCAGGGCTTCCACTGATTCTGCATTATGGTGAGTTGTATAATTATTTCATTATATATTACAATGTAATGATAATAGAAACAAAATGCACAATAAATATAATGTGCTTGAATCATACCGAAACCATCCCTTCCCCCCCTCCCCCCGGTCCATGGAAAAATTGTCTTCCACGAAACCGGTCCCTGGTGCCAGAAAGGTTGGGGACTGCTGTATTATAAGATATTTGTGAAGTTTTCATAAAAGTTCCCATAGGAGCTTTTACTGGAATACTGAGACCTAAGAGAGAATTATTCCCATGGATTAAGATAAAACAACACTATAATGGACTGTGTCCTCAACAATATTCTTCATTTATAATAACATAATACAATGTAATATAATTATCACTGTTCTAATGCTAAAATTAAATTTACTAGGAATTCACTTCACAGTATTCATTTAACAGCCTGGCTGGAACCATGGATAATGTTGAGAAAAGCTAGATTTGTGTTTTCCAAAGTGTATTCATTAGAACACTCATTTTATAGGATAATAATAAGTGTTATGCCAGTAAAGAGTTCCAGGATCATTGGGAATTGCTAGGATAAAAAAATTAAGCAGAGGGCTTCCCTGGTGGCACAGTGGTTGAGAGTCCGCCTGCGGATACAGGGGACATGGGTTCGTGCCCCGGTCCGGGAGGATCCCACATGCCGTGGAGCGGCTGGGCCCGTGAGCCATGGCCGCTGAGCCTGCGAGTCCGGAGCCTGTGCTCCGCAACGGGAGAGGCCACAACAGTGAGAGGCCCGCGTATCGCCAAAAAAAAAAAAAAAAAATCAAGCAGAATTTTTATAGTTATATTCTTTAGCACTTTTATTATGTAATATGTTAAAATAATAATAATTAAACAATGTTAAATAATAATTAACTTAATTATTATAATTAAATTAATTAAACTTAATTTCTTATGTTAAATAAATAATGTTAAAGTCCAAGAAGTTGTTTTATCTAGTATGTGCAAGCAATTTTGAGGGGATTGCCTAGCCAGACCAATGTTTTAGGAGACATTGCTTAGAAAATAATTTTCCAGGGGCTTCCCTGGTGGTGCAGTGGTTGAGAGTCCGCCTGCCGATGCAGGGGACATGGGTTCGTGCCCCGGTCCGGGAAGATCCCACATGCCGCAGAGCGGCTAGGCCCGTGAGCCATGGCCGCTGAGCCTGCGCGTCCGGAGCCTGTGCTCCACAATGGGAGAGGCCACAACAGTGAGAGGCCCGCGTACCGTAATAATGCAAGCTAGTCCTCCATGAATGTAAAGAAGTTTCTTAAGACAACTGAACAGCAGAGAGTTTAATATTGCATCTATGTGGGGCAGGTATTCACTGTTGCTGTTGAAAGGCAGGTCCACATTCTGTGTAGAGTTGACATTTTCCAATAAAATCTACAATATGTGCCTGAATCATAGATGGTGGCTCAAACTTTGCCCTGAAGTGGGCCAGTGTAGTACCTTCAGACAGGTTCAGATTTTCTTCACTAGTTCATAGGGTTCTATGGTTTGGTGGCTTAGCAGAGAGTGGCAGCAGTTTTAACTTGAACATACTTTAAAATAATCACACCAGTTGCCTATTGTATCCATTAAAAAATAAAACCTAGTAGGGTACTAGTTTTAGCAGTATACCTTTCTTACGTGCCTTCTAAAATCGATTTAAAAATATATCTTGGGGAAACTAAGTTTATCTGTTATACAGAATGGTTAGAAATAAGCCAAATATTGGAAGACCTCTACTAAAAATAATTGGGTTTTAGAGAAGTTGCTTTTAATCGTTCTGATAGAAAATATCTATCTATTTTTCACAATAACCAAAATATGGAAACAGCGCAAATGTCCACAATGGATAAATGGATAAAAAAGATGTGGTACATATATACACAATGGAATATTATTCAGCCATGGGAAAGGAGGATCTCCTGCCATTTGTGACAACATAGAGGGACCTTGAGCACATTTTGCTAAGCGAGATGAGTCAGTCAGAGAAAGACGAGTACTGTATGATACCCCTTATATTTAGAATAGAAAAAAAATCAAACCTGTGAAAAACAGGAAAATGGTGGCTACCAGAGAATGGGAGGTGGAGGATAAGATTGATAGTACAAACTTGTAACAATAAATAAGTCACAGGGATCTAATACACAGAATAATGAATAGAGACAATAATATTGTACTATAATTATGTAATTGATAAATATCACTATAGCGGCAACCACGTTACAAGATATATATATATCAAAGTAGTAGACTATATACATTAAATTTGTACAGTGTTACATATCAAATTTATCCAATTAAAAAACAGGAAAATTAGATTTTTTTTCTATTGTCACTTCAAGGTTTGGCAGTAAAATTTTAAGAGTGCAGAGGCTGCATTTTAGACAAGAGAATAGTAGTAAATCCTTTCAAAAGCACAGGTATTTGCATTCATTCAAATAGATTATGACAAACATTTCTAATAATAAATATTTTTCTATTTTTAGTTTGCTGCATTTAAATGAGTACTTACAGATAACAACAAAACCAGATGTGTTAGGTTACTGGCTGTATAACTTACTAATCATACAACAGAGTCTTAGTTGTTTGTTAGTAATAATTGAATTTATCATATATAATCTGTGCTAAAATGATAAAATTGGACTAAATAATCTCCCATAGGTTGGTCATCTAAAATTCTAGATTTTCTGTGCCAGTGTGTTAGCCTTCAAGCTTGGATTTTGAGTTACTCTTCTCTTAAGGGTTTCATAATTGCTTCCTCAGCCACTTTGCTTCTCTTAACAATGAAAAACTTAAGTTTGTTATTTAGAAATAAAATTTGAAATGACATTACAAGTTCAACAACTATCCTAAAACTAATTTCAAAAACATGAAAAAGTACTTAGTAAGATTTCTGTATTCTTCACTTCTTACTGTTCTGTGCCAATTTCTGTAGAAATCTATGTAAATCTGTTTAGCATATTAATTTAAGCATTTTTACTATTAAGAATAAATTAACTTGTTATAAAATAAATGATAAAAGAAAGAGTTAAGGCTTCCTGAAAAACAATGTAGCCTTCATTTGACATTCTAGATATTGAAAAATAATCATTGTGAAAAGAGTGAACATTCATGTAAAGTTTCATTTCTAGTTTATTTACCTTGGGACTCTATATTCCTACTGTGACTGAGAGAGATTATTTCAAGGTTAAGTAACTTTCAGGAGGTTTGAAATAAAAATGAAGAAAAAGAAGTCCAAACAAACTCAGATTTATTTTTGTTCTTTTTTAAAAGCTAATCATTAAAAAATTAAAAAGAAAAAATAGTCAAGTAACAGACACTTTCTGAAAGTTTTCCTCTATTATGTGGAAAACATTTGAATATGCATAACTTATTGAAACCCTACTATACCTAGAACTTGAGAGTTATGAAGAAAACTGAGTGACCTGGAATCCTAAGCAAAAATTAATTTTAGTGAAAGAAAAGTTATGTTGATGATAAAACTGCTAATGTACTAAACGGAATTATACAAAAGAAATATACACTTTATAAGAAGATATATAGAAAAGCAAATGATGGAAGGTGAGGAAAGTATTTTGAAATATATTTTTTGTAGTAAAGAGTTACTTTATTTTTTTTTAATTTTTAAGTTTTACTTTAAATGTATATTGTACCTCCTTTCAAAGACTTTACTACCAGTAAACTGTTTCAAGCATCTGAATAACAATACTGTGAGGAAGGTAACCCATTTTATTACCTACATTACAGGGAAGAAAATTGAAAGAAAGTTGTCTGTAGAAGAAATGTATTTTGTTACATAGAATAAGCTACTATAGAACAGAAAGCAGCTTCCTGACATTAGTTCTACCTGTATCTAATTTGTTTAGTTTATTTACTTTGTGCATTTTCTACATAAATAGAATAGTTGCATTTTAGTCTGAATACTCATGTATTTAAAAAGCTAATCATCAATATTTAGAGGAAAAACAACATTGAAGGTACATGAAATACGTTTTTATTTTCTGGCAGTGGACTGAAACATAAAGGTGAATGAAATGACCCGAATTTCAACATTACATCCAGCTTTCATTGTAAAGCAAACCTAGATTGCATCAGAACCTTGAAAAAATCATGGGAACTGTTTCAGAGGGGAATTCCAACCTTTATTTTAAGGGAGGGGGAGATGTGTTGGAGGGGAAAAGCTCATATAACTATGAAAAGGTTGATGGCTTCTGCTGTGATCCCTGAGGACATTTGAACTAAAAGAAACATCTTATCAGATTGGACAGTTTTCAGTTTTTGTTTTCAACCTCTCTTCTTATTTGTTTTACAGTGGATGGAACTGAGGTTCAACACTCTGGCAAAATGCCCACACTGCAAAAAAATGTAAGTTCTGTACCACTGGAAATAATGTTGGGAAATATTTGAGAAAAATTTAAAGAGTTCAGAATTCTCACTTAAGTAAATTTTGACTTTAAGACATACTATGGGATGAATGTATGGTTAACATGTTTATGCTTTTCAAGACTAAAAAAAAGACGTCTTTGGACTGATTAATATGTTCCATTTTGAAATTGAAATGATTGGGATTATCTATTCTCTAAAGGTAAATCAATTTACCTTTAGAGAAAGTGAAAATTACTAAAATTATCAGTAACCTGGTAATGATTTTCAAATGTGCTAAGTGGTTATAATCTGTTGCAAATAATCTAAAATTTATATTTTTAAAATGGACTGTATAAAAAAAATGGACTGTAATCTTGGAGAAAACCAAATTTTGGGGGGGTTTATAATTAGGAAGCTGGATGGCAAAGTTTTTATAATTATTTATCTCTCTTCAGTCAATTTCTCTGTATTCCTAAATGGTGTACCTAAGGAAAATAACAAAAGGCAATATAAAAATGGGAGAAACTAGAAGACATTTTGATTAAAGACATTTTATGCCATCTATGTTGGGAGACCCCAAGTCACCCTAAGATTTTTTGACTTTCTAGGAGAACTAATAGGACTTAGTATACAGTTATACTCACAGCTTTATGGTGAAAGTATGCAAAACAAAATCAGCAAAAGAAAAAGGCATATGGGGCAAAATCTGGAGGAAACCAGGAGCAAGCTTCTAAGAGTCCTCTCCCAGTGGAGTCATAACAGGACTTCATTCCTCCAGCAATGAATTGTTACAACATATGTGAAATGTTTTTGACCAGAGAAGCTTATTAGGTCTAATTGGAGCTGGTCACATAGGCACCTGCTGCATAGCGCATGCCACAATTCCATATTCCCAGAAGGAAAGCAGGTATTTGGCATAAGCCATATTGGTTGTACAAGTAATTTAGGTATAGCAACCCACTCTTATCAGTAAGGGAATAGTTAGAACTTTTTTGAAATCTAAGTTCCCAGGTGTCAGCCAAGGGCTTACCTTACAAGCCAACTTGTCTAAGGATAGCAGTGTTAGGCCTGCTATACTCTTTTCTGCACAGCATCTATTTTTTTTTTTCTTGCGGTACACGGGCCTCTCACTGTTGTGGCCTCTCCTGTTGGGGAGCATAGGCTCTGGACGCGCAGGCTCAGTGGCCATGGCTCACAGGCCCAGCCGCTCTGCGGCATGTGAGATCTTCCCGGACCGGGGCACGAACCCATGTCCCCTGCATCGGCAGGCGGACTCTCAACCACTGTGCCACCAGGGAAGCCCCCACAGCATCTATTTTGATAATGAAATTTTAATTCAAAAATTACTGTTTTCCACTTACATGTGTGGAAAGTAAGCAAAGGAAATTAGACTGGAATGTTTTGATAATTAATATTTAAAATAAAAAATATCAGCTCATAGTTACATTTTTGTGATCCTTAGAATAATATAAATACTATATCTATTTTGAGAGTAAAATAATCCTAAGAGTGGTTTATAAGAGGAAAGAATTAAAAAGTGTCTGAGAAGTAGAATATATATAACAAAATATCTCCATTTATTTGTGCTAGATCTGATTCCAGCTAAATATAATCCTGTGGGAATAACTTCTTTACAGCACATTTCTAGCTTCAAAGGAACAGATATTTCCTTTTTTATTTATTTGTGAAATTAATCATATGAATGCTTAACTTAGCTGAATCCAGGACAAGTCTGTACATGGAGAAGCAAAGTGGATAACCCAAAATAAGTGCACAGAAAAATATATACTTCAGGGACATACCAAATACACGTGTGTGTGAATAATCCATATTTCTGTATGTTATCTGTATTTTCACAAATGAAGACAATTAAATTGCATATATCTTTATGAAGAACATTAAATTAGATTTTAAAAATCTTTTAGAAAATAAAAAACTTCTAATGATTAGCAGATTGTGTGCTAAGCACAGTGATTGTTGCTTTGCGTACACATATATATTAGCTGTAATCTTTACAAAAATCCTGGCTAGCAAGAATTATTATCCTCATTTTATAGATAAGGAACTGTTAGAAAGGGTAAGGATTTTGCTCAAGTGATTTGCTTGGTTGATTAATTATTTTAGAACAATGGCAATATTTTGCTAATAATAAAGAAGTATTGAATGTCTAGATATTCTACCATTGGTTAAGGTATCACAAGACTGTATTAATGTGGAGAAGAATTTATCAATTACTTAAGGAACAACTTGCTTTGAAATTCACATGAAATAAATCAGCTTAAATATCATTCTTAGAGGAATGTGTGTAGAATTGGAATCACATGCTGAGCTTGGGAGGACTTAGGGCATGCATTACTTATTTGAGCAAAAATGCTGTTATTACATGAACACTCAGGGGTCATATCTAGATTTCTTTTCTTTTTGAATGTTTTTCTTAAAAAACTGATGAGTCATCTGTTGAAGTAAGATTCTGAGATTTTTATTTCTTTAAACTCAAATAGCAAATGTCCTGAAATTATTTTTAAGTTATAAAAGTTACTAAATCATTGCTATGAAACTAGCGTGTTATTTTTATATCTCACAAAACAAGTGGGGAATACCTTCCCCCAGGGCTCCAGAGACCAAGAAGCATTTTTTATCTCACTGTATTTTTACTCATGCAATCACTGAGGCTATTGTAGCTGAAGGTGAGGTTTCTCTTTCAATTGGGCAGCTTGTAGCTACTGCTGGGCAGGAGATGTAGTCCTAGCATTCTGAAATGACAACTTGGACGATATTTCCATGAAGATGTTTTAATGGATTTAAGATTAGTAGACATGATGATTTAATCCATGATAATTATCAATGAATATCATTTCTCCTACATCACTGAGGTACTTTGGGGATCTCTTCCAGTCATTTTAATCAATAGCAGACTCATTCTCAGAAGTTATCCTCTTATTTTTCTGTTTAGTGCTTTCTTTTATAATTATTCATTAATTCAACGTCCTGTGCTAGGTACTAGGTGCTCAAAATAAAGATATAACCTTGTTTTCAAGGGACTTAGTCTTGTGGGTATATGGAAGAGAATAGACCATTACAATAAAGTTTTAAGCGCTTTGGAAGGGTATACCCAGCATGCTCTGCTCTGAAGGGCCCCTAATCCAGACTGGAGGGAAAGAGAATGTGAAAGAAGGCTTCCAGGAAGGAGGGATGTTAAAGATGACTTGGAGTGATATGAAAAAAAGGGCCAATGGTTCCTTGTAGAAGGAGCAACCTGTGCAAAGGTTTAGAGGTACAGAGGAGTCAAAGTATAGGTGTGCTATGAAGGAAATGGAATAGATAGGGTTTAATGTGAAGGGACAAAAGAGAGATTGGGGTCAAGAATGACCTTGTATCTGAGAGGCTGTAGAACCATTCACTAAGATAGGGAATGAAAGATCTAGAAGAACTGTGTCCAGCAGAGAGATGATAAGCTCATTTTGAATGTAGGTATAGAGAGACTCCTAGGTTTTCTAGATCATCATCCCTTGAAATTCAAATCCATCTACCTGCTTTTCAAACCACCAATCTTGCATCAATATGGCCATGGCTTCTTCCTTCCTTTACCAAGACAACTGAGAGCTGAAAAAATTCTATGTTGATTAGCTCTTTACAAATCTAGAGCTTTACATTTCAGCTAAACCCTTGCTTGATATTCCCTATTTAAGTGTCCTTGATTAACTCTCTCCCCCATTCCTCAAAGTGGTTATCTCCAGATATTTTCTGTTCCTCTTAAACCCCCATCCCTCATACCCTCTTCTCTATCTCAGCAAATGAGTTGCCTTCTTCCTGTCTCTCTCAGATGTTTAAGGCTATCTGTGAACTCCCTCATCTTCACACTTCCTACCTCTAAACATTTTTTATATCTATGCTCACTTTATTTCTTCTTAGAGGGATGCATGTCTCTTCCTTTCAAGGCATATCTCTTTAGTTCATCATGGTGCCACATTTCTCCAGGAGTAAAGTAGAATTAGCATCAGTCCCCACTAGGCCACTGAAATTTGCTCTGACAAAATTCATGTCCCAATTGCAAATTTTATTTTTTAAATTTATTTTTAATTGAAGTTTAGTCGAATTACAATGTTGTTATTACTGCTGTACAGCAAAGTGATTCAGTTATACATATATATATACATTCTTTTTCATATTCTTTTTCATTATGGTTTATCCCAAGATATTGAATATAGTTCTCTGTGCTATACAGTAGGACCTTATTGTTTATCCTTTCTATATATATCAGTTTGCATCTGCTAATCCAAACTCCCAATCCAACCCTCTCCCCACTTGGCAACCACCAGTCTATTCCCTATGTCCCTGATTCTGTTTCTGTTTCATAGATAGGTTCATTTGTGTCATATTTTAGATTCCACATATAAGTGATATCATATGGTATTTGTCTTTCTCTTTCTTATATACTTCACTTAGTATGATAATCCCTAGTTGCATCCATGTTACTGCAGATGGCATTATTTCATTCTTTTCTATGGCTGAGCAGTATTCCATTGTGTATATTTACCACATCTTTTTTTAAAAAAAAATATTTATTTATTAGGCTGCGTCAGGTCTTAGTTGTGGTGCGCAGGCTCTAGAGTGCTTTGCAGCATGTGGGATCTTAGTACCCCGACCAGGGATTGAACCTGTGTCCCCTTCATTGGAAGGTGGATTCTCAACCACTGGACCACCAGGGAAGTCCCTGTACCACATCTTCTTTATCGATTCATCTGTCAATGTACATTTAGGTTGTTTCCATGTCTTGGCTATTGTGAATAGTGCTGCTATGAACATAGACGTGCATATATCTTTTTGACATAGAGTTTTTCAGGATATATGCCAGGAGTGGGATTGCTGGATCATATGGTAGTTCTATTTTTAGTTTTCTGAGGAGACTCCATAATGTTTTCCAAAGTGGCTGCACCAAATTACATTCCCACCAACAGTGTAGGAGGGTTCCCTTTTCTCCACATCCTCTCCAGCATTTGTTACCTGTAGACTTTTTAATGATGGCCATTCTGACTGATGTGACGTGGTACCTCATTGTAGTTTTGATTTGCATTTCTCTAATAATGTTGAGCATCTTTTCATGTGCGTATTCGCCATCTGTATG
Organism: Stenella coeruleoalba; assembly: GCF_951394435.1. NCBI lineage: Eukaryota > Metazoa > Chordata > Mammalia > Artiodactyla > Delphinidae > Stenella > Stenella coeruleoalba. The sequence goes on from NC_137163.1 coordinate 44,524,095, forward strand.
TCTTCTGTGGAGAAAGGTCTCTTTAGATCTTCTCCCCATTTTTCAATTGGGTTTGCTTTTTTGTTGTTGAGTTGTATGAGCTGTTTGTATATTTTGGAAATTAAGCTCCTGTCAGTCGCATCGTTTGCAAATATTTTCTCCCATTCTGTAAGTTGTCTCTTTGTTTTGTTTATGGTTTACTTTGTTGTGCAAAAGCTTGTTAGTTTGATTACATCTCATTTGTTTATTTTTGTTTTTATTTCTATTGCCTTGGGAGATTGACCTAAGAAAACATTTGTACCATTTACGTCAGAGAATGTTTTGCCTATACTTTCTTCTAGGAGTTTTATGGTGTCACGTCTTATGTTTAAGAATTTAAGCCATTTTGAGTTTATTTTTGTGTATGGTGTAAGGGCATGTTCTAACTTCATTGATTTACATGCAGCCATCCAACTTTCCCAACACCCCTTGCTGAAGAGACTTTTTCCTATTGTATATTCTTGACTCCTTAGTTGGAGATTAATTGCCTGTAGGTGTGTGGGTTTATTTCTGGGCTGTCTATTCTGTTCCATTGTTCCATATGTCTGTTTTTGTGCCAATATCATGCTGTTTTGATTACTGTAGCTTTGTAGTATTGCTTAAAGTCTGGGATGGTTGTGCTTTGAGCTTTGTTCATTTTCTTCAGGATTGCTTTGGCAGTTCTGGGTCTTTTATGGTTCCATATGAATTTTAGGATTATTTGTTCTAGTTCTGTGAAAAAGGTCATGGGTAATTTGATAGGGATCACATTAAATGTGTTGATTGCTTTCCATTTCTTTGAATCACCTTCAGTTTCCTTTATTAATGTTTTATACTTCTCAGCATATAAGTCCTTCACATCCTTGGTGAGGTTTATTCCTAAGTATTTATATTTTGGGTTGTGATTTTAAAAGGTATTGTATTTTTTACATTCCCTTTCTGATATTTCATTGTTGGCCTAAAGAAATGCAACTAATTTCTGTATGTTAATCTTATATTCTGATATCTCTCTGAATTCGTTTATCAGTTCTAGTAGTTTTTGTGTGGAGTCTTTAGCGTTTTGTATACATAGAATCATATCATCTGCATATAATGACATTTTACCTCTTCTCTTCCAATTTGGATATGTTTTATTTCTTTTTCTTGTCTGATTGCTGTTGCTAGGACTTCTAATACTATGTTGAAGAGAAGTGGTGAGAGTGGCATCCTTGTCTTGTTCCAGATTTTAGCAAGAAGACTTTCAACTTTTCACCATTTCATTTTATGTTGGCTGTGGGTTTGTCATGAATAGCTTTTACTATTTTGAGATAGTTACCTCTGTACCCACTTTGGTAAGAATGTTTATCATGAATGGATGTTGAACTTTGTCAAATGCTTTTTCTGTATTTATTGATATGATCATGTGGTTTTTGTCCTTTCTTTTGTTTATGTGGTATATTACATTGATTTGTGTATGTTGAACCATCCTTGTGAACTTGGGATGAATCCCACTTGGTCGTGGTTTATCATCTTTTTATGTGTGGCTGGATTTGGTTTGCTAATATTTTGTTGAGAATTTTTGCATCTATATCCATCAAAGATATTGGCCTGTAATTTTCTTTTTTCATGATGTCTTTGTCTTGTTTTGGTATCAGGGTGATTGTGGCTTCATAGAATGTCCTTCAGAGTGTTCCTTCCTCTTTAGCTTTTCGGAAGAGTTTGAGAAGGATCGGTATAAGTTCTTCTTTGTATGTTTGATAGAATTCACCTGTGAAGCCATCTGGTTCTGGACTTTTGTTTGTAGGGAGTTTTTAAATTCCAGATTCTATTTTAGTTCTAGTGACTGGTCTGTTCAAATCATCTATTTCTTCTTTCAGTTTTGGTGGGCTGTATGTTTCTAGAAGAATGTTCTTTTCTTCTAGGTCTTCGAATTTGTTGACATATAATTGTTCATAGTATTCCCTTATGGTTTTTTGTATTTCTGTGGTATCAGTTTTTATGTCTCCTTTTTCATTTCTTATTTTGTTTATTTGTATTCTCTCTCTTTTCTTCTTGGTGAGCCTGGCCAGAGGTTTGTCAGTCTTGTTTATCCTTTCAAAGAATCAGCTCCTGGTTTTATTAATTTTTCTGTTTTTTAAATCTCTGTTTTGTTTATTTCCTCTCTGATCTTTATTATTTCCTTTCTTCTGCTGACTCTAGATTTTATTTGTTCTTTTTCTAATTCTTTTAAGTGGTATGTTAGGTTGTTTATTTGAGATTTTTCTTGTTTTCTGAGGAAGGCCTGTATCTCTATGAACTTCCCTCTGATAACTGCTTTTGCTATATCTGATAGGTTTTGTATGGTTGTGTTTTCATCATCATTTGTCTCAAGGTATTTTTTTTATTTTTTACTTATTTTTAAATTATTTTTTTATTGGAGTATAGTTACTTTACAATGTTGTATTAGTTTCTACTGTATAGCAAAGTGAATCAGCTATACATATATCCCCCATTTTTTGGATTTCCTTCCCCTTTAGGTCACCACAGAGCATTGAGTAGAGTTCCCTGAGCTATACAGTAGGTTCTCATTAGTTATCTATTTTATACATAGTATCAATACTGTATATATGTCAATCCCAATCTCCCAATTCCCCCAACCTCCTCTTTCCCCCTTGGTATCCATACATTTGTTCTCTATGTCCGTGTCTCTATTTCTGCTTTGCAAATAAGATCATCTATACCATTTTTCTAGATTCCACATATGTGCATTAATATACAATATTTGTTTTTCTCCTTCTGACTTACTCTACTCTAGGTCCATCCATATCTCTACCAATTATCCAGTTTTGTTCCTTTTCATGGCTGAGCAATATTCCATTGTATATATGTACCACATCTTCTTTATCCATTCCTCTGTTGATGGTCATTTAGGTTGCTTCCATGTCCTGGCTATTATAAATAGTGTTGCAATGATCATTGGGGTTCATGTGTCTGTTTGAATTATGGTTTTCTTTGGGAATATGTCCAGTAGTGAGATTGCTGGGTCATATGGTAGTACTATATAGGTATTTTGTTTAAATTTCATCTTTGATGTCATCATTGACCCATTTGTTTTTTAGTAGCATGTTGTTTAGTCTCCATGTAATCATTTTGTTCTCATTTCTTTTTCTGTGGTTAATTTCTAGTTTCATGCCTTTGTAGTCAGAAAAGATGCTTGAGATAATTTCTATACTCTTAAATTTGTTGAGGCTTGTTTTGGCCCTAATATGCGATCAATCCTTGAGAATGTTACATGTGCACTTGTTTTTTTTGGATGTCATGTCCTGAAAATATCAATTAAGTCTAACTGTACTATTGTATCATCTATTTTCTCTGTTGCCTTATTGATTCTCTGTCTGGAAGATCTGTCCATTGATGTGACTGGGGTGTTAAAGTCTCCTGCTATTATTGTATTCCTGTCAATTTCTCCCTTTATGTCTGTTAGTATTTGTTTTATGTATTTGGGTGATCCTGTATTAGGTACATATATGTTGATGAGTGTAAAATCCTCTCCTTGTAGTGGTCCTTTTATCATTATATATGTCCTTCTTTATGTTTCTTTATGGCTTTGTTTTAAATTCTATTTAGTGTAAGTATTGTGACCCCCACTTTCTTGTCATTTCGGTTTGCATGAAATATCTTTTTCCATCCCCTCGCTTTCAATCTATTGTGTCCTTTGCCCTAAAGTGAGTCTCTTGTAGGCAGCATATCATAGGCTTTTGTTTTTTTTTAATCCAATCTGCCACTCTGTGTCGTTTGATTGCAGCATTGAGTGCATTGATTTTTAAGGTACTTCTTGATAGATATGTATTTATTGCCATTTTAAACCTTGTTTTCCCATTGATTTCATATTTCTTCTTTATTCCTTTCTTTTTCTTTTTGTTTTTACTTTTGTAGCTTGATGATTTTCTTTTGTATTATGCTTATGTTCTCTTCTTTTTGTTTTTTGTAAATCTATGGTATGTTTTTGATTTGTGGTTACCCTGTTTATCAACTATGTTAACCCCTTCTTATATCTACTTGCCTTAGACTGGTAGTCATATTGGCTCAAACACATTCTAGGGAAAAAAAATATACATTTTCTTACTATCCTCCCCCACATTTTATGATTTTGATGTCCTCTTTTACATCTTCATGTTCATCCTTTTGCTGTTCATTGTGGTTATCATAACTTTCACATAATTTTTTTTTTAATCTGTGTACTGGCTTATTTAAGTGATTTATTTTCCAATTGTGATTTTTCTCTTTTCTATAGATTCTTACTTCTTTTCTATTTAGAGAAGAGCTTTCAATATTTCCTTTAGGATAGGTTTAGTATTGCTGTATTCTTTTAGTTTTTGCTTGCCCGAGAAATTCTTTGTCTCACCTTCTATTCTAAATGATAATCTCGCTGGGTAGAGATTATTTGCTGATTTTTCCCTTTCAGGACTTTGAGTATATCTTGACACTTGCTTTTGGCCTTCATCGCTTCTGTAGAGGAATCAGCCTTTTGGGGGTTCCCTTTTAATTAACTCTTTGCTTTTCTCTTGCTGCCTTTAGAATCCTCTCTTTATCTTTAACTTTTGCCATTTTGGTATGTCTTGGTGTAGGTCTGTTTGGGTTTATCTTGTTTGGGACCCTCTCTGCTTCCTGTACCTGGATATCTGTTTCCTTCTTTAAGTTTGGGAAGTTTTCAGCCATAATTTCTTCAAATACATTTTTGATCCCCTTTTCTCTTTCTTCCCCTTCTGGAATCCTTATTATGCATAGGTTGGCATGCTTTATATTATTCCATAGGTCTCTTACATCGCTTTCAGTTTTTTTTCATTTAACTTTCTGTCTTCTGTCCTGATTGCATGATTTCCATTATTTTATCTTCCGGGTCACTTATTTGTTCTGCATTATTGTGTTATGTATTGCCTTTAGCTCAGCTTTCGTCTCTGCAAATGAGTTTTCTAATTTTTCTTGGTTCCTCTTTATAGTTTCTAGTTCCTTTTTACAATACTCTGCATTTCTGTCAATAGCCTTTCTTAATTCCTTCAGTATTTTCATTATCCCCTCTTTGAAATTTGTATCTATTAGACTGAAAAGGTCTGCTTCGTTGTTTGTTCTTTCAGGGGAATACTCTTGGTCTTTTAACTGTGAGTGGTTCCTCTGCTTTTTCATTTTACTTATATTTCTCTTACTCTGTGAATTTAGGAGAAACAATTATCTACTGTGGTCTTGGAGGGCTATTTATATATAGGGCTGTCCCTGTGTAGCTTGCGTGGGTTTAGTATGTTTGGTGCAAGGCTGTTTTTAATATGGATGCCTGTTACTTCTTTCTTCGGTGTGCGCTCATTGTTATTTCCTTGATAGGGGGTGCTGGTTGAGGTTGCTGGTTTCTGGTCTTGGGGTTTTTGGCAGCAGCGGGTGGCTCAGGCACACCCCCTGGGGCATGCGATGGGAATGGAGGCAGCTTACAGCCACTCCTGGAGTTCGGATGGGTGGTAGTGGGAGCCCGCAACTACTCTTGGGGTACAGGAGGAAGTCGGTAGGGGGGCCATGACCACTCCTGGAGTCCGGGAGGGCATCAGCAGGGGCCCATGACCATTCCTGCGGTCCAGAAGGGAGTCAGCAGGGGGTGGCAAACACTCCTGGGGTCCGGGAGGGTGTCCGCAGTGGCCCGGTGACCACTCCTGGTGTCTGGGTGGGCTGCAGTGGAGGCTCGGGACCACCCCTGGAGCCTGTGCAGGCAGTATCCTGCCTCTGCAAGCACATGCACAGGGAAAAAAGCTACAATTCAGGTCCCGCCCCTCCCTAGAGCAGCCCCCAAACAATGGCGACTGGCCTCTAAGGTGGCCCAGGCTTCCTTGGTGTACACCCCCAGCATGGCCACTCTGGATTCCAGCCCCCCGAATCTGTTTCTACACAGCCAACCCCAGTCTTCTCCCTGGTTCTGATCTCTAAAGCCCGAATTCCAGCACACAGTCCCTGCCAGAACCAAAGATGGGCGTCTCAGGCTGGGCTGCTGCAAACTGGCTACTAGTGTTCTCCTCAGAGGCTCTGAAGCTCCCCTTACGTCTGTCCGGGGAGCTGCTGAAAGGGCTTCCCAGGGTGCAGGAATCTTTCCTCTTTCACAGCTCCCTCCCAGGGGCACAGGTCTGGTCCCGACTCCTTTTTCATTTTCATTTTTCTTTTTCTTTTTTTTTCCTGTTTTCTTTTTTCCCACCTGGTTACATGGAGATTTTCTTTGCCCTTTCAGCAGTTTGAGGTTTTCTGCCAGCATTCAGTAGATAGTCTGTGAGAATCGTTCCATGTATAGATGTACTTTTGTTGTATTTGTGAAAGAGGGTGAGCTTCACGTCTGAGTACTTTGCCATCTTGATTGCTTTCCCCACTTGCAAAGTTTAATATATCTGTTCAATCTTCATTTCCTTGTTTTCTGTTTAATATTTGGTTCTGTTGATTACCCTGCTTTTTTTCCTTAAAATTTGTTCTTCTTTTGGTTTCAGACATCACTTTCTCCTGGTTTTCTCCCACTTCTCAGAACATTCATTTGCTATCTCCTTTCCTGGCTCCACTTCCTCTTCCAACTCATTAAATATTGCTATTCTCCAGGATTGGAACCTAATCACAATATATCTGTGCTTTCTCATATGTTTTTATATCATTTATATGCCACTAAATCATAACCAATATATCATTAAATCACCCCAGATCTCTCTTCAGACCTTCAGATGTAAATATACAATCTGTATTCACCATTTGCCTGTAGTTATTTCAACCTGGTGTCCCATAGGCATCTCAAACAGAATGTATCCAACTTGCCCACCTCACTCTGCAAACTAATCGTCCTTGTGTGTTGATGAATAACTTACATTAATGAATGTTTTGCTATCTGCTCAGCTGACCAAGCCAGAAATCTGAGTGTATCTTTATTCACAATATCCAAATGGAAACAGGTCCTGTCAATTCTGTCTCTTGACATTTCAATTCTGTTACCTTACTCTTACTATTTCTATTATATATAGTTCAAGCATTCAGGATCTCTCACCAGGACTACTGCAATAGCTTTCTAATTTATCTCTTGGTCTTCAGCCTTATAGTTCTCTTCCAGTTTATTAGAGTAAAGGTCTCCAAGTGAAAATATGATTTCAAACTCTCCAGCTTGAAACCTTTTTGTAGCTCCCAAATTCATGGCCATAGCATACATCTGTGCAGGTTGTATATTGCACAACCCAAGGAGGTGCCGTTGCCATTGTTATTTTAGGTTTTTCTATTAGTGCCATATGAAGTATGCTAAGGAAAGATATTTTATACTTATTGACATAAATGCACCATATAGATTATTACAGGCCCATTGCCTAAAATCCAAACTCAAACTCTAAACTTCTTATCAAGATTTATACAACCCTCCAAGTTTAGATATTTGCCTAACTTCTCTAGTGGTATCTTTATTATGTTTTCTTCTACCTCTACACACACCACCAGCCTCAACAAATTCTTCTACTTCCATAAATATACAATAGAGTTTCTTGCTTTTGTCCCTTAATCTCCTGCTAGGCCTGGAGTGACCTGGCTCGTCCCTTTCTCATTCCTGTTTACTTGGAAAATAACTACTTAACCTCACAAATTAGCTGAAAATCCCTTTAATTTTACTCACTTACAGAAACCTTCTCTGGAAGAAAGGTTATTTTGCTGCTTGTTCCTTGAACAAAAGTATTATTTTTTCTAGCTACTGTTAGCAGCTAAGATGACTTACTCTCCCACCTATTCACATCTTACCCTGCCCTTAAGTTTCACCTAATAAAGCCTTCCCTGGCTACCTCATCTTAAAATAGTGCTTAAATAACACTGCTTGGCTCCATCTTTATTTTCCAGGTGTCCTTCACAATGCTAGTGTTTCACAGGGGAGTGTTATGAAGGGGAAGGTAAATAATTTGAAGGGTGAATAATCAGATGTTTGAGAAACCTTGCATGATCTTTTCCTCTTGGATATTCAGTGTCCACATTTTTGTATATTAGAGGCTCTTGACTTTCACATCCAGTAATATGAAAGACTAGTTAACCATTACAAATATCCTTTTAAATGCATTGTTCAGCTCATATGAAAGTTAAGTAAATCCCCAGGGAACAAAAATGGAGAGCAAATGACTACCAGGGCTGTCCTAAGGGTATTTATCAATACTAGGGACCCAGATACTTGGGTTTCAGTGTTCAAATGAAGAATGAGAGAGAAGGCCTTGGTCTTGCAGAAGGTGGAGAGTTGGAATACCATCCATCCCCACCCCCAATAAAGGACTATTCTTCATGAATAGAGTAGGTCAAGGAAAATGCCCACCAGAAAAGGAAGAATACAAATGGAAATTTTTATAAGAACAGTGAATTTCAGGTTTATATTTTACCTGGTTTATATGGTCTAAGAAAACCCAGTCCCAGAAATCATTTTAAAGTAGTTTAAGATTGGTATCATTCTAGGGAGCCTGGGAAAAGCAAATGAAAATTCTCTGTGGATGAAGACATTCCTAAACCATGCCTGCTAGGGTTTCTTATATTAAGGTCTGTCAAAATAAGTTCTTAACAAAAATACCAACATGAGGAAACAAGATACAATAAGCAGAATTGGCATTGATAACAAACAGCATAATTAGGCTTCTAGGAACTTCAGATATTATAATGTTAGCTATAGAATATGTTATAACCATGTCTAAAATGGTTTTTTTAATAGAAATAAGAGAAGACAGATAAGAGTCTATAAGAAACGAACTGGGCACATACAAAAATCTGTACATAAATGTTCATAGCAACTTTATTCTTAATAGCCTGAAACTGGAAACAACCTAGATGTCCTTCTATGGTTGAATTGTTAAACAAACTGTGATTTTTCCAGACCTTGACATACTATTCAACAGTCAAAGGAATGAACAACAGTTCATCCATGCAACCATTTGGGTGAATCTTTGGGAATTTATGCTGAGTGAAAACCAGTCACACAAGGTGGCTTACAGCATGATTCCTTTTATATAACAGTTTTGAAATGACAAAATTTTAGGAATGGAGAACAGGTGTGTGATGGTGTGGTGAGTACAGGGGGTGGGTAGGCAAGAGGGAGGTGAGTGTGGTTATAAAAGGATCCTTGCAGTGATGGAACTCTTCTGTATCTTAACTGTGGTGGTGGGTACATGAACCTCCACATGGGATAAATTGTACAGAATTAAATATACACATACACACAAATGAATATAAGTAAAACAGGAAATATGAATATCAGTGGATTTTATTAATGTCAGTACGCTGGTTATAATATTGTACTGTAGTTTGCAAGATGTTACCACTGGGGGAAATTGGGTAGAGGATGAATGAGAGCGCTCTGTATTATTTCTTATAACTGCTTTTGAGTCTACAATTATTTAAAAATAAAAAATTAATTAACCCAAACAATAAGCAGGCAGGTTTTGAAAGATACAGTAAAACTTCTGGAAATTAAAAATTACAGAAATGAAAGTACAGTGGAACAAGCTAAACAGCAGATCAGATTAAGTTGACAACTAAAGTTATGGATTGGAAGATAGAGTAAAGTAAATTACCTAGACTCCATCAGAGAGACAAAGATGAAAATAATATTGAAATAAATATATATAAGAGCATCTGATATATTTCTGATCTAGAAGGAAAAACTAGAGAATGGGATAGAGGCATTTTGAAGAGATAATCCCTAAGGATTTTCAGATCTATGAAAGATATGAACCTGTAGATTCAAAAGGAACAATGAAATCCAAGCAGAATAAACAAATATGTTATAGTGAGTTTGCAGACAACCTAAAATAAATAGAACATATTAAAAGCAGAGACAGAAAAGTCAGATTTTTAGTATGAAAAAGATAGCAGCAAACATCTCAACTACAACAATGGAAGCCAAAAAGTTTAAAAATACTTCAAAGTTCTAAGAGAAATTAACTGTCAAAGTGTCTAAACCATCACAGACTAATGAAGGTAAAATAAAGATATTTGCAGATGCAGAACCAACTAACCAGCAGTAACAACCAAAACAGAGTGGTTACCATTCTGATACCCTCACTAAAAAATTGATAAAAGATGAATTTAGGGAAAATATCCCTGAAGAAATTTCTGCTCTGTAAGAATAAAGAAAGTATAAACCAAGAAATTCTAAACATTCATCAGGAACACTAACTATATAAAATACCAAAAACATAACAGTAATAGTATTAATGCTAACAAATTTGGAGAAACAAAAATAGAATTGAATTGAAATATTGGAACTTCCCTAGTGGCGCAGTGGTTAAGAATCCACCTGCCAATGCAGGGGACATGGGTTCAAGCCCTGGTCCAGGAAGATCCCACATGCGGAGCAACTAAACCCACGAGTCACAACTGCTGAGCTTACGTGCCACAACTGCCGAAGCCTGCATGTGTCCCCTAGAGCCTATGCTCCACAACAAGGGAAGCCACCGCAATGAGAAGTCCATGCACTGCAACAAAGAGTAGCCCCTGCTTGCCTCAACTAGAGAAAGCCTGCATGCAGCAACAAAGACCCAAACACAGCCAAAATTAAATAAATAAATAAATAAACAGATAGATAGATAGATAGATAGATAAAAGAATTGAACTGAAATATTGAAGAACAAGAACATGTAAGATGGGAGTGGAATGCTAAATGAATAAAAATAAATTGTAAAACTTTCTAAATAGTAGGTAGAAAATGAAATAAAAGAATCATAGTCAATCCAAAAGAAGTCCAGAAAAGGGGGTAGAAAAGCAGATAGAGAAACAATAGAAAGCCAAAATACGGTAGAAGGGATAATCAAAATATATTAGTTGTCAGAATATATATAATTAGACTAAACTTGTCAATAAAACTTGCAAGAAATTATCAGACTAGATTTAAGTACATCTGTATGCAATTTGAAGAAGAAACACATGAAATATGAGAACATAGAATGAAAGTAAAAGGTGAAACCATGAAACACTAACCAGAATGAAAGATATACCAGGCAAACACTAACCAACAATAAAATAGCAATAGTAATATTAGTTAAAATAGCAAAGACTGCTGTTCTCTTTTTCCTTGCAGTAGAACTGTCAGTCTTAATGGCCACCCAGCTGGAGACTGCATTTCCTAACCTCTCTTGCAGATAATTGTGACCATGTGTTTATGTTAGGGCCAATGGAATATGAACAAAGTGATGAATACATCTTCCTGATACTCTCCTTAAAGACAAAAGCTGCTTGGCCTCCTTTTCTCTCCCTTCCTCCAATTGCTTGGAAAAGGCAACTGCAGCAGAAGACTTGTTACCATATTGAGTCAATGGCAATCATAGAACAGATGTAAAAAGAATTATTATCATTATGGTCACTTCATCAGAAATATAAATTTTGAACTTGAGTGCAACAAATAATCTAACTTTGAAATATGTAAAATAAAAATAGATAATTATAAGGAATCTGCTCTTATAGATCGACATAAATACTACTGACTGAAAAAAAATACACAATGTGAGAGCTGTGAGTTTTTATTGGGGGCATAATGAGGATTATAGCCCAGGAGACTGCATTTCAGATAGCCCTGAGAAACTGCTCCAAAGAGGGAGGGGGGAAGGTCAGTATAATGCAATTTTGGCAAAGGGGGAGTACATGCAGGCAAGCACATATTTTTTGCAGGAGGTTGCTGCTAGTCTCATGAAGATTACCACTAGTCACAAGGAGCAGACATCACCATGAAGGATTTTAGTACTTTTCTAGATACAAGGAGATACAAGAATTGGGCTCATAAAATCTCCTGAAAATATCTAACTATCTGAAGACCTGTTCCGCCAGTTTTTCCCAGAGCACAAAGTGCCTCATTCCTGAACTCCACCCTGAACTCCTTTTCAGGGGATGTTGAAGGTCAGCAGCTGCAGTGACTCATGATTTAATCCTTGTAGAGGTAGAAGGCAAGTGCCAATTTGTAGCTGGCAATACAAAAAGCAAAATTGTAATACTTTTAGAAGAAAAGATAAAAAAAATATTTTTATGACAGAAGTAGGAAAGAATTTCCTAGACAAGGCATAAAAAGTATGAACCTTAAAGGAAAAGATTGATAGCTTTGACTATATTAGAAGTACTTTGTGTTACATTAGTATCATTAGTAAATACTCATGATCAAAATATGTTATTAAAGTTGAATTTATAAAAACAGACTATAAGAAAATATGTTCAGTATATATAGCTGCATGGAATAGTATGCAGATTATATAAATGTCATCTATGAATCAGTAAGTTAAAGACAGCCCAAGACAGAGACAATAGGTATGAACAAGCGATTAGTAGAAAAATAAAACCAGTAGTCAACCTGCATTTGAAAAGATGTCCAACCTCACTGCAAATTATGGATATACATAATAAAATCACAACGAAATACCATTCACACTCGTGAAATTGTCAAGCATGAGAACAATACCAGGTGTTGAAGGGTTAATGAGGATGTAGGTGGAGCAGTGGAAGCTCTCAAATAGTGTTGGTGGGGATAGAAATTTGGCATTTGTTAAAATTAAAAACATGTCTACAGTACTACCCAGCAATTCTATTCCTAGGTATATGTTTGAGAAATTCCTGCATATGTACATAAGGAAACATGTAAAAGCAAATTCAAAGTAGCCTTGTTATAATAGTAAAAACATTTAAAACAAAACAAAACAAAACCCTGACTGTCCATCAACAGGGAGAATGAGTAAGCTGTGTTATTCCATATAATGGAAGATAGGTGTGCAAATGAATGAAGTAAGTGTTTCCACATATGACTGTAGAAGAGTCTCATGTAGAGTACTGAGGAAAAAAAGCAAGTCACAGAAGCATACAGTTTAACACATGTACGTATAAAGTTTTAACACTTGCAAAACAATACTATATATTGCATACAGATACCATATTTGTATTAAATGTATGAGATTTTATTGTGCATGTGATAGGTGTTTTTGTCATTGCCTTCTCCCTATGATAAGATGGCACTTGGGTTGTAGACTAGCAGTAGGTTATTTCTTTCCTGGGAAGATTTTCCAGAGGTAGTGACTATTTAAGTTGAGTGATGAAAAATGAGCATGGGTTTTCTAAGTAGAATTCATGCACTGAAATTAATATACTAAAGTGTGTTCCTTTGGCTCACAGAAAAGCTACTCTGGTATTCACTTAGACCCTTTTGAATTATTGAGTATATTCTAGCAAATTTGTTGCCTTCTAATCCATGGTAGATTAGACTGCCAGAGGCAGATACATAGGTAAATGAGAAATGGTGGCCAGCTGTGAGATATAAGGCAGGAAAAATCACCAAATGCAGACATAGTTATTAAAACTAAAAGCAGTCTAAGGCTAAATGTAACATAAAGGCAATGAATCACAGATGCCCTAATAACTCCAGATAGCAGGTTGTACACTACTGCAATTAATGATGACCCCCCAGGTCATCCACATGTTTCTATTTTTCTTCAACTATTCAGGAATTTTTATGATACATATTTGCAATAATATTCATCAATTTTAAAAAAGATTTGGGAATTGAAGCTATTTTTCTGTTATGCAAAATTAACCTTTTGGAATAGCACACTTCTAAATTATGCCTAGTAAGTGATGCATTTCTGTGTTTCATTTATTCAGTAGACATTCTACGAGTAATTTACCATGTGGTAGGCATAATGTGGACACTGGCCATACACAAACAAATCAGATAATTATATCATCCACTAACACAATGTGTGATATATGATATGTGTTAATATATGTTTATTTAGGAAGAGAAGAAAGTACCAATTGGCTTTTTGATCTTTGCTATACTTTTATCATTTTGAAAATTAAAAAAATTAGAAGTAGAGAGAACTGAAAACTATTGGATTTGGAATTTCAATTGAGATATATATTTTATGAATTTCCCATAGGCTTCTTGCAGTATGTATTAAAAGATTTTTAGAAGTTTAATCTCTTTAATTTTGTAATTCTGATTCTAAAAATTTATCGTAAGAAAACAATGAAAAATAATCACAATGGGAAGAATTAATATTGTTAAAATGGCCATACTACCCAAAGCAATCTACAGATTTAATGTGATCCCTATCAAATTACCCATGACCTTTTTCACAGAGCTAGAACAAATAATCCTAAAATTCGTATGGAACCATAAAAGACCCAGAATTGCCAAAGCAATCCTGAAGAAAAAGAACAAATCTGGAGGCATAACCATCTCAGACTTCAGGCAATACTACAAAGCTACAGTAATCAAAACAGTATGATATTGGCACAAAAACAGACATATGGATCAATGGAACAGAATAGAGAGCCCAGAAATAAACCCACACACCTATGGTCAATTAATCTTTGACAAAGGAGGTAAGAATATATAATAGGTAAAAAGACAGTCTCTTTAGCAAGGGGTGTTGGGAAATTTGGACAGCTGCATATAAATCAGTGAAGTTAGAACACACTCTCACATGATACACAAAAATAAACTCAAAATGGCTTAAAGACTTAAACATAAGATATGACACTGTAAAACTCCTAGAATAGAACAGGGGCAAAACATTCTCTGACATAAATTGTACCAATATTTTCTTAGGTCAGTCTCCCAAGGCAATAGAAATAAAAGCAAAAACAAACAAATGGGACTAATCAAACCTACAAGCTTTTGTACAGCAAAGGAAACCATAAAGGAAGTGAAAAGAAAACTTACAGACTGGGAGAAAATATTTGCAAATGATGTGACTGATAAGGGCTTAATTTCCAAAATATACAAACAGCTCATACAACTCAACAACAAAAACACAAACAACTCAAATTGAAAAATGGGCAGAAGACCTAAATAGACATTTTTCCAAAGAAGACATACAGATAGCCAACAGGCATATGAAAAGATGCTCAATGTCACTAATTATTAGAGAAACGCAAATCAAAACTACAATGAGGTACCACCTCATGCCTGTCAGAATGGCCATCATTAAAAAGTCTACAACTAGGGGCTTCCCTGGTGGCACAGTGGTTGAGAGTCCGCCTGCCGATGCAGGGTACACGGGTTTGTGCCACACACCGTGGAGCGGCTGGGCCCGTGAGCCATGGCTGCTGGGCCTGCGTGTCCAGAGCCTGTGCTCCACAACAGGAAAGGCCACAACAGTGAGAGGCCTGCGTACCACAAAAAAAAAAAAAAAAAAGGCTACAAATAAATGCTGGAGAGGGTGTGGAGAAAAGGGAACCCTCCTACACTGTTGGTGGGAATGTAAGTTGGTGCAGCCATTGTGGAAAACAGTATGGAGGTTCTCAAAAACCTAAAAATAGAGTTGCCATATGATCCCACAATTCCACTCCTGGGCATATGTACAGACAAAACTATAATTCAAAAAGATACATGCACTCCTATGCTCATAGCACTATTCACAATAGCCAAGACATGGAAACAACCTAAATGTCTATTGACAGATGAATGGATAAAGAAGATGTGGTACATATATACAATGGAATACTACTCAGCCATAAAAAAGAATGAAATAATGCCATTTGCAGCAACATGGTGATTGCAGCAACTAGTGATTATCATACTAAGTGTAGTAAGTCAGAAAGAGAAAGACAAATACCATGTGATATTACTTATGTGTGGAATCTAAAATATGACACAAATGAACCCATCTATGAAACAGAAACACACTTGTGATTGCCAAGGTAGTTGGTGGGGGAGGGGGATAGATTGGGAGTTTGGGGTTAGCAGAAGCAAACTGTTACATATAGAATGGATAAACAACAAGGTCCTACTGTGTAGCACAGGGAACTATATTCAATATCCTGTGTTAAACCATAATGGAAAAGAATATAAAAAAGAATATATATATATGTATAACTGAATCACTTTGCTGTACAGCAGAAATTAACACAACATTGTAAATCAACTATACTTTCATTAAAAAAAATAAGCACAGTGCTTTTAGATGTTGCTTACCTGGCATTATTTCCAAGAAGAAAAAAGTGTCCAATACTAGGGAATTGGTTAAGTTATGTTATATTCATCTATCAGAATTCCAGTTTGAGGATACTTAATGATGTAAGAAAATGTTTATGCTAAATTGATAAGTTGTAAAAAATGGCTGGAGAAAAATAGCGGTATTTATGGTAGTGGAATTACAGGTAATTTTCCTTTCTATTCTTTATTCTTATTTTCCAAATTTTCTACACTAAACATATAACAATGGTTATAAATGTAAAAAAAAATCAATTTCTATTTGTAAGACAGCACTGATTTTCCATTCTGGAATAGATTGTTTTGGAAATAAATTTTTATCTTGGATGATCATTATTGACCATAGTGAGTTTTTGTGGACTTTGTCAATGATCAACACCTGAATTTTGTTTAAAGCCACAATAATTCACACACAAATTCACCAGGTATGATTTAGATCACTCATTAAAAAAATTATGTACGTTCTTGTCTCTCAAGTTGAATAAATAAATAGAAGTATATGTATTACTAAAGCCATAGATAAGTATTCACAAAGATGAAATGGAGAATCTTCATGTAAATACTTAATATTCTGTTTTGTTCTCATGAATTTGCAGTTCCTCTGTGGGTAGTGCACTTCCTCGAAGACGCTGCTGTGCATATATTACCATTGGAATGATATGTATTTTCATTGGAGTTGGATTAACTGTGAGTATTACTCTACTCGCTGTTAGAATTCTTTCCTCTTAACTTTATCAGTAGTAAATGGTGAGGTCTGGAACAGCCTTCATTGATCGCTGAAGAACCTGCCTCCCTCGCATATCAGGCCCAGAAGCTTCTGAAAAACTATGAGCAATCTGAAGCCAATCCATGGGCCTGGAGCTTGCCCATCCAGGTGAAATCATGTCTTGGGATCCCTCTGAAGGTCCTTGACATTGGGAATTTTACCCTCCATTTAACAAAAGCCCATTTGTTTTTACTTAGTGCCAGAACCAATTTTGTCATGGCCAAAGCTGAAGCAATGCTCATTCAGCTATGAAGGTCTGAAAAACCATTCTTCTTTTTATTCAAGTGAAACAGAGATTTATTATCAATATGGGGATGACATTGGGGTTATATAGATTAAATTCCTTTTATAAATAAGATATTTTAATGGAATTTTTGTTTACTTTATAAAGTTTATAGTTAATGTAGCTAGCAATGTCATTTTATTAAATTTTACTCTGTTAGTGGTAGCCAACAAATGCAGCAACTCATATTTTGTTGGGGTTTTGTCATCTTAGGAATATACTTCATAAAAATTGCATGTAAGCCAACACAAGTTCTCAGTTTCTAACCTTTTATTTTTATATTGCTTTTTATTTTAGGTTGGCACCCAAGGTTTTGCAAGGCGATTTCATGCAACCTATGTTTCTTGGGCAGTTGCTTATTTCTTAGGTTTGATCTGCCTTATCCGAGCTTGTTATTGGGGAGCTATAAGAGTGAGTTATCCAGAACACAGTTTTGCATAAGCTTGTTTATGATTTGGTAATGCAGGTGAGAGTATCTAGCAGTTCTGGATAAACTACTCTGGCATCTTTAAATCATTTACCTAATGGATTTCATTCTGGTTTATGTATGAAGTTTTAAGACTTTGGGAGTCTTTTATGAACAAATGCTCATTGTACTACATTATATGCAGATAGGTTGTTTTGCTGCTAAGTTTTCAAGCTCCAAATAATAAATCTTGGTCTTCATGTTCTTTTACATCTCTTAAATATATTTTTGATTTGTTCCCAAATTTTACATATAACATCAACCTTTCATTATTTTTAAATCAGTTATTCCATTACTTTCTGATCTGTATTTCTAAGAAGTGTTTATAAATGTTGGTATAATAGCTTCACATTTATACTTATATTTTAATTAAACAGTAACACAATTGCTTGCTTTAAAATCTAAGCAATACACATTTTGCTTGAACTGCTTACTGTAACTTTAACTAAGATCATAGTGACCTTATTCAGGAAAAAAAAATTTAGTGTACCTTCAAAGACTTGACATTCTTGTCAGATAAAGACCATTTCTAGATACTGTATGCTTGTTTTATGTTGTTTGTAGAAAGATATAATATTTTGGTAGTAATTTAAAATACAAGAATAAAAATATTTATTTGTCCACAGCTGGAGATATGTTGGGTAAATGTTTTTTTCTCAAAGATCACAGGATCTTTGTCTTTGTCATAGGATCTTTTTGTCTTTTATTTTTGTCATTTTTTAATTTACTAATTATGAAAGTTCTGGCCTAGATTTTTGAAATTTAATGTTAATCATCTCTATGTATTCCTTTATGGAGACTGAAGTATTTCACATATTTCACAATATTTAACCATTTACAAAGATGTATCTATATTAGGTTGTCCTCCTTTTCATTAGATCATGGTAAATTTTTCTTATTGGGATAATTATGGAATACTTATATGTGAAGGGACCCTGTAACATTTTACACTGGCTAAAATATTGAGATGAGATGCAGTTACTTTTACCATTCTTCTCAAATATAGCTGGTTAAATAATTACCAAATTTATTCAAAATACAGATCAAAGACAAAAAGCAACATAGTTTTCTAAGAATTCACTAGGATTTAAGGAATCAGCTCTTGCACTGCCCATCTTTGCAGTTTTGAAAAAGAAATTGCTTAACTGAGAGGTAATATTCTAAAGCTTTTGAAGTAGTAGAATTAGATAATGAGATGCTCTGAGTAAATTAATTGGCTATTCCATGGATAAGAATAATATTTTTAATTATTTATGTTCCTAATTAGTATAAAAATGTACTCATCAGAGAGTTTGGAACAAACTACATGTAAATTTCAAAGAGTAAATGATAAATGTATAAATGCAGTTGCTCAGGATTATATGTACCTTTAAAAATATACTAATAAAGATTATTGTTCAAAAATTACCTTGTTCTATTCCATTTTTAAAAAATAAGAGGTTTTTCTAAAATTGCCTTGAGATCTTACTCTAAAGTTTTCATGTTCAAGAATGCATATAATGTTCCTTTATGTAATATTCGCTTATGTTTTTTCCAGTATTTTCATGCTTTTATTTTAAAAATAAAGATTTTTTTATCCATTTGTAATATACTTGATTTATGAAATGAAAATCTAATTTGTTTATTTTCTTAATGGTTGATTAGTTGTAGCAGCATTGTATATTGAGTAATACATTCTTTCCCCAGTAACTTGAAATCCCACATTAAATTATATGCTACATGATTATATTCCTTTTGGAATATAACTCCATGATAGCAGGAACCTTGGTCTTATTTGCTGCTTTATTTCCAGCATTTAGAAGAATGCCTAGTGTGTATGTGTTCAATAGATACTTGTTGCATGAATGAATAAATGATTGAATGAATTGGTATGTTAAATTCTTAAATGTGCTTGGGTTTGGAATTTACGTTTGTTTCAGAATGTATAGGTAAATGTTTATATAATCTTATGCTAATGAAAAACTTTCTAAGTAGAAGCCCAAAGCAGATATTAATAAGAAAGAAATTCAACATCCATTTATGAGAAAAACTCTCAACAAAGTGGGTATAGAGGGAACATACCTCAACATAATAAAAGCCATATATGACAAACCTACAGCAACATCATACACAACAGCAAAAATCTGAAAGCATTTCCTCAAAGATCAGGAAAAGGACAAGGATGTCCACTCTCACACTTCTTTTCAACATAGTATTGGAAGTCCTAGCTACAGCAATCAGACAAGAAAAGGAAATAAAAGGAATCCAAATTGGAAAGGAAGAAGTAAAACTGTCACTGTTTGCCAGTGACATGATACTATATATATAGAAAATCTTAAAGACACCACCAATAAACTACTAGAATAAATGAATTCAGTAAGTTGCAGGATACAAAATTAATATAAGGAAATCTGTTGAATTTTATACACTAAAAACAAACTATCAGAAAGAAAACAGTCCATTTACAATTGCATCAAAAAGAATAAAATACCTAGGACTAAATCTAACCAATCTTTTACAGAAGGTAAAAGACCTATACTCATTAAACTGACATTAATGAAAGAAATTGAAGACAACAAAACAAATGAAAAGATATACCATGCTCATGTATTGGAAGAATTAATACTATTAAAATTACCACAGATTCATTGTAATCCCTATCACAATACCAGTGACATTTTTCACAGAACTAGAACAAATTATTCTAAAATTTGTATGGAAACACAAAAGACCCCAAATAGCCAAAAGAATCCTGCAGAAGAAGAACAAAACTGGAGATATCATGCTCCCTGGCTTCAAACTATACTACAAAGTTGCAGTAATCAAAACAGTATGGTGCTGGCACAAAAAGAGACACACATTATCAATGGAATCAAAAATCAAGAGCCAAAAAAAAAAAGAACCAAGAGCCAGAAATAAACCCACATGTATGGTCAATTAATCTACAACAAGGAAGGCAAGAATGTACAATGGGGAAAGACAGCCTCTTCAATAAATGGTGAACAGCTAGATGCAAAAGAATCAAACTGGACTACTTTCTCACAGCACATACAAAAATAAACTCAAAATCGATTAAAGACTTAAATGTAAGACCCCAAACCATAAAACTCCTGGAAGAAAACATAGGCAGAATGCTCTTTGACATCAGTCTTAGCAATGTTTTTATGGATATGTCTCCTTAGGCAAGGGAAACAAAATCAAAAATGAACAAATGGGACTACATCAAACTAAAAAGCTTTTTCATGGCAAAGGAAACTAACAACAGAACAAAAGGCAACCTACTGAATGGGAGAAGATATTTGCAAACAATATATCTAATAATAGGTTAATATCCAAAATATACAAAAAAAAAAAACTCATAGTACTCAACACCAAAAAAAAAAAAAAAACAAAACAAAAATTGGGCAGAGGACCTGAATAGACATTTTTCCAAAGAAGACATATGGATGGTCAACAGACATATGAAGAGATGCTCAACATCACTAATATCAGGGAAAACTACAGGATATCACCTCACATCTGTCAAAATGTTTATTATAAAAAAAACAACAAATAGCAAGTGTTGGTGAGCATGTGGAGCAAAGAGAACCCTTGAGCACTACTGGTATGAAAGCAAATTGGTACAGATACCATGGAACACATTATGGAGGTTTCTCAAAAAAACTAAAAATAGAACTACCATAGGTTGCTGCAATTTTACTTCTGGGTATTTTTGTGGAGGAAACAAAAACATTAATTCAAAAGGTATAGGCAACCCTATTTTCAGTCCAGCATTATTTATGATAGCCAGGACATGGATGCAACCTAAGTGTCTATCAACAGATGAATGGATAAAGAAGATGTGGCATATATATTCAATGGTATATTACTTAGCCATAAAAAGGATGAAATGTTGCCATTTGTGACAACATGGATAGATCTAGAGAGTATTATGCTAAGTGAAATAAGGCAGACAGAGAAAGACAAATGCCATGTCATTTCACTTATATGTGAAATCTAAAAAACAAAACAAACATAACAAAGCAGAAACAGAGGCACAGATACAGAGAACAAAAAGGTAGGTTTGTGGGGGGATGGGTGAAATAGATGAGGGAGATTAAGAGGTACAAACTTCCCATTAGAAAATTAATAAGTCACAGGGATGTAATGTATAACATAGGGAATATAGTAAATAATGTTTAATAACAATATAGTGATAGGTGGTAACTAGATTTATCATGATGATCATTTTGTGATGTATTAAAATATCGAATCATGTTGTACACCTGAAATGCCATATTGTAAGTCAGTTATACTTCAATTAAAAAAATACATTAATAGGAAAGGATTAATAGATTGTATGATTAAAAGAAAAAAAATCATAAGTAAAGCCAAAAGACAAACTGGTGAAGATCTTTTCAAAATAGTATAAAGAATTACTTTTTTTAATACGGGAAGAGACTAAAGGCATGAAAAAGCAATTCACAAAAGAAATACAATAATTAATAAACACCATCTTTTTAAAAAATTTGCTAATGATGAAAGACTATACGTTAAAAACTAAGAATTTCACCTACCATATTAACAAAAGTTAAAAAGCAGTAATATTCCTGCAATTTTGAAGATATGGGAAGGTACTCACACACACATACGAACACACACACACATTCTTTGACCTAGTTATTCTGTCTCTAAGAATTTATCCTAAAGGTGTTATGGATAAGATAACAAATATATATGTACAACAATGTTTATCACATTTTTATTTATAATGGGGGTTAAAAAGAAAAAAAATGTCTAAAAATTCAATAATGTGGACTAGGTGAAATAAATTATGGTACACCTATACTGTAAAACAACAGGCAGTCATTAAAAATATGATGAAATTTTTCATCTGTTCAGTTGGAATGGTTTACAAAATATTGTGGGACAAAATCAGATCACAAATCAATATGTAGAGTATAATTCACTTTAAAAAAATGATTTTACATGTTATGTGTTGAAAAAACTAAGGAAAATTAAGCACTAAACATTAAGAATAGTTATCTATGAGTGATAGAAGATAAATGATTTTTACTTTATTTCTGTGCTAGATTAACTAATAGTTGGAAAGTGTTAAGTTTCCTTTTGATAAACAGATAAGAATGCTAAGAGATGATCACATCAGTATTTGTTACATTGTCATTTGATTCTTGAGTTTTAAATTTATTAAAATCCAAACCAATGAGTTTCATCCATAAAACCTTAAGTTTTAAAGTTAACATATTATATATTTAAGCTTAGTCTTATATGAATTACCATAAATTTTTAATTAACTACATCCAAACTCATGACAGTTTATACTTAGCCTTCCAGTGACTAGTACAGAAGTAGAACACAGAAAGTGCTGGGAAAACATTATTGGAAAGAATATAACATAGCCACTCATCAGAAAAGGAAGGATTTATTTGTCCCCTGTGGTCCAAGGTAGGAAAAAAAAAAAAAAGGCTTAGTTCTTAGAAAAGAGAAAAATAGAACCATGATCAGGTATTCTTGAGCAAGTCATTTGTGAGTATACATATGTCATTTTGGCAGAAAAGAAAGAATCCTAATAATGATAGGTGGCAAGTATGGTGCTAGCCTTACAATATGTGCTATTTAATATTCACAGAAATCCTAAGAAAAGGATTCTTGTTTCTGCTTTGCCAGAGGAAATTGAGGTGCCACTCCCACAGACCTGAAAAAGATTTTGCGTAGAACAGGCATCTGCATTCAAAACAAGCACTAATGATTCTGATGTTGTTTTTTCCTGAGTCATACTCTGAGAAACACTGTACTAAACCATGCTGAAAATATACACATGTTCACATGCACTTTCTCTGGCATTCACATTTTCTAATATAGAAAAAGCTTTGATTGTATTTGAGTAATAACACCATTTCTTTTGTTTAGTTTTTGTTTATTTTTGATCTAGCTATACTTGTGTGTAACTCATCTCTGGGAAGAAAATAAAATATTTGCCCTAAGTATTCATTTCACAAAGAATAGAATACTCTAGTTTAAAAAACATTTTTTGATTTTATTATATCATTATTAATTTTATAGCATTTTATCTTAAATATTATTACATGTATTTATTTTCTTTTTTATAATTAACAAAATCATAGGAAATAAGTAGGAATATTACATATTAAATATAAGGAAATTGACATACAATGAATTTTAATTAATATAACTTCTCTTTCTTGTAATAGCAATATTTATTAAAATGATTGTTAAATAGCACAAAATGCTAAAAAAGTTTGTAAAGGCTTTTAATTTTTAAATTTATTTTACATGTTCGGTTACAAATTTAAATAAATACTAAGGTTCTTTATGTTTGATAAATGCGCATGTGTTTGACCTTAGGTGGAATACCATTGAAAAACAAAAATGAGAAGCCCATATTCTTTTGGGACTGCCTCCCAAATAAGTTTTTAGGTAAGGCTAAATATCTGAGTACAGTTTGTAATTTAACAGGTGAGAGTCTTTGATCCTCCACAGAGATAGTCTTCAGTTTTGTAAATGTAACTAAAACTCATTTAAGGTAACTTGCTAAAAAGGAAGTGATCACACACATTGCTCTGAAGTTTTTAAGTGTCTTATGTGTATGTGTAATGTTTGGATATAGAACTACTGTAAGTTCCCAGTGTTTAAATAAAATTTTCTGAAAAACCTTGCCACAGTGTCTGATACTCTATGCCAAATATACCATTGGCTTAAGATATTTGATATTTAAATAATCTTGGAGAAAATGCATTACATTTTCATTAGTCATTAAGCCTTTAGCAAGAATAAGCTTAGGAGATTTGTAGAGAATTCCTTAGATTATGTAACGCCTTATTTTTTCCTGGCCTCTTCCTACACACCTGCTGTATGACTCCTTCCTTTAAAAGTTCCTCTCTGCCTACCATCTGCCATCCCCAGGTCTTCTTTTACTCCCCCATAATTAATGCAGACTTCAGTATCTGGTTTTCATTCTTATCACATGCCATTGATTTAAATGTCAATGTGAATGGCCTCTCTAATACTCTGGTCTGGACTCATTTCTTTGATTCCCTCAAGTCCAGTGACCTTTATCTCCATTACACGTCTGCTATTCACCACTGTAGCTGCACTCTGGGCGCCCATAGTTAGAACCACTCCATCTCCAAACTCATACTCAGATATCCACTCTCTGAACATATGCTTCCTCTATCCAAAATTCTGACCCTTTTTGTACTACCATTCCTGAATATCACCTTCAACACTTCTAATTTCTTGATTATTCCAATCTATCATCTTCTATATTTACCAATGAATCCCATAACCACAAATGCCACTACATATTTTTGATCTTTACCTTCAATTGCACCTCAACATTGTTTACCTGTCTTCAGCGCTCTCTGTAAATTTCCCACAGATACCATATGAAAACTTTAGTCCTAAAGCCCCTTACCACACTTTTCACAGAGACTCCCTTCCTCTTACAGTGGTTGTTTTCTTATTTCACCTATTCTTACCTTTGTTTCATTCCTCCACCTACACTCTAGATTCATTCCATTCCCTCATTCCTCCTCAGGGAACTCACAATATCTTTTCATTGTTTCTGAGATCCACCTGGCTGCCTAAATCGATAACTGGCATCACCATTTTTATTTCTCATCTCACACCCTCTACAATCCATCAGTTCTCCCTATTCTCTGAAGTATGTGCACGTCTCTTCATGGTTCCTCCCTATCTTAATTGTGGCTCTCATCAACATTTCCTGTAAAAGGCTATGAACAGGTCCCTCTGCTTCTATTTTTGCCTTGTCTGCTGCCTGTACCTCTCCTCAATCCATTTTCCACATTAGTCACCTAAGTGATTATTTTTTAGATACACATAAGATCTTATCATACCCTACCTACAGTCCTTCAGCATCTCTCCACATGCTTATAAGGGAGATAAAAGGCTCTTCATTCTTCTTTAGCCTAATATTGAACCACTACCCAAGCAGTGTCTCATATTTTGTGTTTCTGCAGTATTGAATTACTGATAGTTTTTGGTATTGACTTCTGTTTTATTTCTATATGCCTTTGGACATGTCCTTCTGCCTGCAAGGAATATCCCTGTCTAACTTGGTAAACTCCTTTCTATCCTTGAAAATCCTCCTTAGGCATTACCTCCCCTGCAAACTCTTCCATGATCCTTCCTCTCCTCCTTTCCACCCAGACAGAATTCTTTCCTTGTACTACTTCTATTCCATGTAAATACTTCTGCCACATATACTACCCTCTATTGTACTTACAGGTTTATAGGTACTCTTAGACTATTGTTCTCTTCTTACTAGTTGTGCCTCAGTCATGCAAGTCGTATCTCAGTTTGGTTTTTATATCCTCAGTGCCTGGCACATAATAGGCATAGACTTTCAAAAATTTTTTTTTTTTTTTTCTGAACTAAGCTGAGTGGAGCCAAATCGCTATTATAGCTTTTCATGCATTGTTTCAATGATTATCTGTATTTGGGGGTGTGTATATGTGTATCTTCCATAAAATGCTTTGTAGATGTTTGTGGAATAATAAGAGGAAGAATACTGACAGGAGGTTGGTAAGGAGATCATTTGGTAAATACTAGGTAATGCTACCTCTTCAGCTTTTCCCAACTCCCAGGCTTTCAGTAGAACTACACAGGCACACCATGAATGCCTTTATCTTAACAATTAGCTATTGAATTGGAATTGTCTCTGTAACTGCACCCTAACTAGACAGTATCTACCATGAGAACCAGAAACCAGTTTGTGTGCGTGTTACTTGTGCTCATACAAGGTTACTTGTGACCATACAAGGTTTTATTAACTAAATGTAAGGTATTGTGAAGGTAAAGTTAAATAAGCTAAGAAAATACAATTGTAAATAAAACCTCTACTTACAAGTAGTAAGACACATTTAACTCTTAATTATTATCCTTCTAATTGGGAACTGGGATTCCTATTTCCACTTTTGTATTTTCCTTGATACAGTCTCCAAACCTTTTTTTTTTGAACCAAAGTAAATATTTATTTACAATGAGAAAAACAATGCAATGACAACAAATTAAAAATTTTAAAAAGCTGACGAATACCACAAACATCAAAAAATCCAAAAAAATATTTTAAATTAACTGCCTGTATTTTTAGTTTTTTGATTGCCTCTTCATTTGAAAACAATTTTATAGTGCATTTTCTTTGTGAGAGTAAATAATTTGGTATTTTCTCCAGGATAGGCAATCAAAATTTATTTTTATTATTGAAAGTTTAGAAAAGTTAATTTCAGTAACAACTTGTAGTGTCAATTTTTAGTGTTGTTAAATTTGGGGAAACTTGTCATGAGTTTCTTATGTAAGCTCAATGATTTCAGGGCATTTCAAGTTTCCTTGGGCAGTGTAATTAGTATTTAAATTGCTCACTAACCTGTTGTTAAGCTCTTTTTGTAGATGTATATTATAAGTTCTGGATTATCCTTGTAGATGCCAATATTTCTTACCAAATCAACAAGAGATTTTTTAAAATTTCAATGTGTTTATATAATTTATTCTTCTTCATCAATTATCCAAAAAAATTAGGAGTCTGCTTATTAACTATATTTAAAATGTATTTATACCTTGAAGTAGATTACTGATTTTGGTTTTATTTGAAAAAAAATTTTTTCTTCCATCTCACTTTTTTATCATAATTTCTATTGATTTCATTTAGTAATATGTAAAAACTAATTTTATTGTATGATGTATATATAATTGTATATGTTACATTGTTAAACATATTCCTCAAGAAGAAAACTTCTGTTTTGACTAGATTAATGAGAACTGAATCCTACACCTACAATTTTTTACATCTGGGGGTTGAAAGGATTTACTGACTTCATTATCCACAGACTTCTGGTGCTTCATGCCATAGGACATGTTCTTATCATGACACCTCCTCTGACCTGCACTTTAGTCTCTGAAGCCAGGTGAGCTGTCTCAGTGGAAGGTAGGAATGTTGCTGGAAGCCTTTTCTACACCTAAATAGCAATAACTTGACTATGCATGGAAGTGATTGTGAAACTCCACACCTTTTAAAATGGTAAATCCTACTATATTACTGTCCCACTTAAACACTTCAATGCTTCCCATTGCTCTTAAAATAAAATTCAGTCTCCTTACTGGAGCCTACAAAACACTGTAGGATTTCAGCTTTTCCTGTCTCTCCAAACTCATCTTCAGCATTCTCTTCTTGCTTTCTATTCAACCATACTGGTCTTAATCAGTTTCTGAAATATGCTAAACTTTTTCTCACCCCAGGACATTAATACCTACAGTTCCCTTTCCCTAAATACCTTTTTCCTATTCTATATCAGCATTCAGCCCTAGCTTAGATGATCCCTTTTCAAAGAGGCATTTCATCTTCAGTTATCCCATTCCAGTCAAGCTTTCTTTGCCTTTACACAGCCTCCTTTGCAGTACTTGCCTTTTGAGTCCTCTTTCTAAATACTTTTTTCTGGAATGGGTTTTCTTAATCAGCATCCCTTTCCTAATGTTCCAATTTATCTATAACGTGTATGTATATGTTATATATGTATGGGTACATATTTTTTTGTGTGTGTACATAAAAAAGCTGTTTGAAAACCTCAACTTAAATATTCTTTTATAATCTCATATTTACAAGTCCCAGTTTGAACTCATCATTTCCCTCCTTAAACCTGTTCTGCCTCTTGTGTTCCCTATCTTATGTCATCACCACCTATTCACTTGTTCACCCAATTCAGAAACCCCGAGTCACCCTAGATTCTCTTCTTATTCACTCCTTCCACCCAGTCTGTCACAAAACTATTGATTTCACTTCAGCAGCATCTCTCAGATCTATCCCTTCTTCTTTGGTACTTATCTCAGACATCATTATTTTTTATTGGAGTTATTGCAGACACCCCCAGGGAAGCCTTCTGTGGCCTGTTTAATATTGCTATATCTTACACCCCACACACACAATCTGCCCTCCATAGTGCTGTGAGAACGACCCTTCCAATATTCAAAAAGATAAGTTATGAAAGATTCAAACTTTTGATTCATGTCCACTTCTTCACTTTCCTTTCCACACAGTTTCCCCTACTCCAACTACTGTACGCCAGACAAGTTTTCTTTTCCCTTTGCACCGTCTCTTCTTCCTTGCCTTCTTCCTCCAGCCAGCTGGAAGAAACCAAGCATAAGCTGTTCCGAAAACGGCTCTAACATTCCAAGCCTAAGGGTCAGTTTAGGCATTCCTTACACTATGCTCCCAACTTAAATCTACTCCCCTATCGCAATACTTAGCACAGCCCACAGAATTTGTTCACCAGCCCAGGGGCCCACCGGATTGTGAGCCCTGTAATTACACCCGTGTTCACCCGTGTTCCGCCTCCACGTCCCCCTAGTATAGTGGTAGTACCAAGTGGGGACTCTCAAAAATAACAGTGAAAAATTGAGTAAAAGAATAAAAGTGAAAATTAAAAATAAAGGATTCGGATTCAGATGGAGTCGCCTCAACGAATTTTGTTCCTTTCAGGACGGCAGTCTGTGTGCGATATGTATTCCTGTCAGAAGTTAACCATTTCCCTTATTCCATAACAGCCCGAATCCTAGCACCACTTAGACTCAGGCCAGGGACAGCTGCCAGCGCCTGCGGGATCCGCCGGCAGCTCCGACGCGGGAGGGGCTCAGTCGTCAGCTCACCGGAGGCCTCGCTCATAGAGGCTGCATAGCTCACAGACGCTGCCTGGAGTCCGCCGCCCGGCATCGCGCAGACGTCTCGTCTCGCGCCTCCCCGTGTCGGGCAAGCAGGACCGCCGGCTGGGGTCCCAAAGGCACCTCGGCGAAGCCTCCGCACCACGCGCGGCTCCCGAGAGGCTGCGCCCGCCCCTCGCGCCCTGCACATCCCGAGAAACGCACGCCGCCAGTTTAACGGTTCTGCTCCCGCCGGGCTGCGCCGCGCTCTGGGCCCCAGGCGCCCGAGGCCCCGCCCCGCGCCCGCCCAACGCCCCTGGGAGCCGCTGTCTGCCCCGCCCTCGTCGCCGCCACCCTGGGCCTGGAGCGGACTCGCGGCTGCAGCTGTTCACGGACGGGCAGCCGGGCGCTCGGCCGCCGCGTCTAGGGCTGAGCGCCGCGACGCGGCTGCTTGTCCCGAAATCCTCCCGGATCTTTAGGCGGTAGGTGGCCGGGGATGACGAGCCATACGGGGACAGAAGTCAGGTCCCGGGGTGTGAGGAGGCCAGTGGACGCCGTCTCCGAGGGAGGAAACGGGGGAAGTTGAGGTGAGGGAGAGAACCTCTGGGGTCAGTCGGCGCAAATCAGGCAGGGCCTCCACAGGGTCCCCAAGGTGGTTCTTAGAGTGTGAAGGGAGCGAGCAGGTCGGAAGGAAAGGGGTGGGGGCCGGTGTGGAAAACCGGGCGAGGGGCCAGTGGCCAAGGGAATTACACTGCTGAAGGGATATTGATAAAACAAAAACAAAACAAACACATGAAAAGCCCCGAAAAGGAAGTGCACATCGCCCGCTGTCCCAGGACCTGGTCCTAGGTAGTGGGATGGTTTGAAGACTGTTTCCCATGCCCTAGAATCATCCTTACTAATTTTGGGCAACAGTTTGTTTTTGTTTTTGAGATTACTGTAGTTGTTTTTATTAATAATAAATTAAATTCAATAAGAAAAGAAAACCCAGTAAGAATAAAGAAGCAAAAGACATGTGTGGTCACTTCACAGAAGGAAAGCAAATGGTTAATGAACGTATTTGAAGATGTTCTATGCAACTTGTATGTAAAGGTATTCTGTTTTACAAAAGTTGACATATAACATTATAATAGTTTCAGGTGTACAACATATTTGTATCAAAATTTTATAATTGCTGATATTTTAGCAAAACTAAAAAAAAAAAAAACCTGAAAAAGGACAGTTACATCAGTTATGACAACCACCAACACCCATTACCTGGACAGTTTTATCCCACCTCAATGTTAAATTGTGCTTGTATTGAAAGATGCTTCACAGAGAAAACAAAAATTTTGGGTCAGAAAGCATGAAATGGAAAAATATAAGGGGACACTCTAGGCTTATAACTTTTTGATATTTTAGTTTTAATTTTTCCTGCATATGGCAACACGATTTGTGGAGTATAAAGTGTCTTTCATCATGTAAGTCATAATTAGTTTATCCTATACTCCTCTATATTTCCTTTATGTTATTTTTCATCTATCAGGTTATCAGTTTCTGCTGTTTACTTACAAGCAGCATTTGGCTTTAAGGAATCCTAACTTTGTAAAAGAGATATTTTGAAGTTGAAAATTAAGATTAAATCCTATCTGGTATAATCCTATATGGGAAATATACATGAGGTAAATGAAAGCATGGTCTTTTCACTTCTTCTCTCAGCTTATTTCTTTAATTTTATATGCTTTTATTTCTTAATTGCAGCAGAACCATCAGCAGTTTCTAAAGAAATTTAGAATTTAAGTTGTAAATTTTAAGTATAATATTCAGCTTTTAAGTATAATACATATTATGTTTCATATATCTAATCCATTCTGTGGATTAGAATGGCAGTGTACCATGTCTGCAGAGTGAGGAAAGCATAGTAATCCCACAATTTATTTAGTAGTTGAAGAAAAATTGAAAATTGAGGAAATGAAAATTATTAGCACACACCACTTTATTCAGCAAGGTTTTATACATAAATGTTCCTTCTCATAATTAATTTTTTTTCCATACAAATAGTGTCCACATGGAATAGTGGAGAGTGAGGTGTCTTTACTTACCAAACACACAAGTTTAGAGACAAGGGCGTGAACTTTATAGTCGGAACCTCATTTCTACCAATTACTAACCGTGTGAACTTGAGCACATCTCTTATTTTTCTTAGCCTCAGGTTTCTCATCTGTAAAGTAGCTAATAATGATTTTCTACAACAGTTAATGTATGGCTCAAAATTAAATGAGATAGTATATGTAAAGCATTTAACATGTAGTAGGATCTCAAAAAATGGAGTTTTAATTAAAAAAGAATAGGATATATTGGGTAAAGAAAATTTGCCCCAATTGATCAGTATATATACTTATCTCATGGTACTATATTTTAGAAAATTTTAGGTTAATTTGTAATTTCAGAATTGGTGGGCCCTTATATTTAGTTTGATATATTTTTTTAAACAAACAACCTAAGATATAGTTAGTATTCTAGATGAAGAATAGCACTTACACAGGTTTCCTGACTTGCAAACCAGTGTTCCGTTCATACCACTTGGCATTTTAAGATGATTTGTGTAAACTTGAAAAACAACTTTAGTTAGTAACCATTTCTCAGCATGTGTTAATATAATGAATTTTTGAGACATTGGATCAAAATGTCCTTTAAAAATATTTATACCACAAAACTATATATTTACATTTCAAAGACAACTTTATGACAGGCCCACTACTTGCTACCCAATGTTGTAGGTAGGGTTATGTTTTTTTTGCAACTGTTCTTTGTAACACTTGATATCATAAATGCCTAACCTAGGTAGCTTCAAAGGAAAGGAGTTCTACATTCAATGAGTGAGCAGACATTAGAGTTTAAGATTGAAGTTATTTTATATGCTGACTGTGTCGTTCAGCTGTCTTTATTTGTAACCCAGAGAATTAGGCTTTGGTTTGTGGAGCCCTGTCCTTCATAGATTCTGATCCTAGATCAGTTTTACAATAATTGCTTATTATTGTATAAGGTAAATACTTTTCCATTAATAACACTGTTTAAGACATGATGCTGTTATATAGTATGCATCCCAAACTTATTCCCTATAATGTCACTGTCTCTATGCAGACATAGTTTACTTTAATAATTTCCTTAACTGATGTGGATTTATGTATCTGGGGACTTTGCTGTAGTTTTCATACTACAAATTGAAAGGGTAGGTGGTACTGAAAAATCTTTTCGTTTGTTTGCTTGTTTATTTACATGTGTTGTAAAATCATATAAGAGTTCTGTAACTCTCCAACTCTTGAAAACTGTGGATTTGCATTGAATACTGGGGATTTGCATTGCTCAGCAACTGGAAAGACTTTACAACCTCTACCAATTCGATTTCAGCTGAGCAATGAAAAATAAAAAAGTGTGTGCCAAAGTACTCTATTGTATTCTTTTCATATGGGAAACAGGATGGAAAATTACTACTACTAGTATTAGTGTCCTAATTAAAATGGCTAGGATAAACATTAAATAATGCAATATTAGACTGTTCTTTGGTCCATATTAAAATATTCCCTTCCACATAGAAAATATTCAATAAATATTTGAAGTGGGTTTTTTTGCTACATATGCTTATAACTTTTTTTTTTCCTATTATATCAAAGTAGTGCATTAGTTTTGTTTAGAAGGTTGTTAATCACTGTGCTGAAATACCAGTTAACATACACATTACAAATCTAGATGGGTGTTAACTTAGAGTACTGGCTTGCATCTCTCCGAATTTCAAGAAAAAGTAACTATTTTGTGCTTAGTTATCATTGCTAACTTTGAGAGATTGTTTATAAATTTATGATTTTAACACTTGAATTATGTCCAAAGGCATTTTTTTAAGATGAAAGCATTTCTTTGGAGCATAAAGAAAGTGATTAACCCTATTTTATACTTAGGGAAACAGTCACTTAGACCAACCTCTGCTTAAAATCATGGGTTACAATCAATTTCTGGATGAGCAAGTGCAAAATCAGGTGGAGTTTTACTTTTGACTTTGTCTTGATAGGTATCAAAATTTGGAAAGCTTTTGGTCCATTCAGGCATCAGAAGATTTTCATTAAATAGGAGGTATTTAAATTTATAGATTTATTTAGTAAAACTAATTATGTTGCAGCTACTAAGATACAAAGATAAATAAAGCCTAGTTTTTTTGGCTTAAACTAACTCACAGTCTAACCAATTAGGCATATAATAGATTTTTTGTATGATACATTTTAGAAAAATTAATAGGCAAAATATTGGGTTGGTCAAAAATTCATTCAGCTTTTTCATAAGAAGTCATGGAAAAACCCGAATGAACTTTTTGGCCAACCCAATACAATATGGACCACTGGAGGAAGAAAGAAAAATCATTATTGTTGCTACCACTATTGTTATTTTACTATCAACTATTTGTTAGGAACTAGAGAACTTCATGTGAACCAGTTTATTTAATGTTAGCGTTGAGACATGAGGATACTTTCCACGGAAGTAGAGGGAACTTGACCTTGGCTTTGAAGGATGAATAGCAATTTGGGAGAAGAGCAGCAGGGAGTGTGAGGGAACTCCAAACAGAGCACCTGAATATATATGATGAAACAAAATAACATTTATGAATTCAACAACTTATTGAACGTGTACTGTGTATTAGACACTGTGCTAGCCATTAGAGATATACCTGAGTGATAGAGCTATAATTTTATAGTCAGATAATAGGTATTTGAAACTAATGCAACACACTGGAAGAGGATACAGGGGTGATTTATGAGCACATAAGAAGGGTACTTAATGAAACTTGGACAGTTCTGCCTGTGTGGGAGGTGGAAAGAGAATATGGGGCTAGCTTGATCATAGCATCTTGTCCAAAAGCATGGGGATGAGCATACCCATCACTTTTTAGACTCATGACCTTGGGCAAGTTACCTGATTTCCCTAAGCCTTCTCTGTAAAATGAGGATAAAAAAAATGATAAAATTAACATTTATTTAACTTTTACTATGTACCAGGCATTGTGCTAATGCTTTATACAGATTTTCTTTTTTAGTCTTCACATCAAACTTAGGAGATAGGGGTTATTGTTTTCCATAATTACATAACTAAGTGGTGGAGCTATGATAAGAACCTAGGTAGACTGACCCAAGACCTGAGCTCTAGCTGTTAATAGTGCCTAATTTATAAAGTTGTTCTGAATATTAAATAATATGACATAGGTAAGTGGTTTACTGTGTATGACACATGGATGTTGGGTCCTGTTTCTGTTAATAATTCAGGAGGTGATGGGGTACTGAAGTTTTTTAAGCAGGTATGTGTGTAAGGAGATCATAGTTTGGAGACTATATTCACCCATTTGTTCAGCAGATGCTTGTTTTACACCTACTTTGGATCCAGTCCAAGTACTGAGTTAGTTGTAGGGGACACAGGAGGAATGAAAATATTGTTCCTCACTTTAAGAAGACTCTGTTCCTCACTTTTGCCTAGTATGGAAGACAAATCAGCCATTATAGTGTGGTATATAGTATAGTACAGTACAGTGTTCTCTAAGTGGCATGATAAGGGCATATTCACTGTGTCCCAGGTACATAGGTACATAGGGAGAGGGAGTATTTAAATCAGTCTAGGTGTTCAGGGAGATGAATTAAGAACTACTGTGGGACTAAAAGAGTAGTGGTGGGAGTAAAGAAAATATATTTTAGAGATATTTTGGAAGTAGAATGGATAGGAATTAGAGACTGATTATGGTGTGGGGGCTCTAATATAGACAAATTTAAGGAGTCTTTAACTGAGGGTGATATGAGGGAGTTGGTGATGACTTAAGGAATACAGGAGGAGGGACATCTCTGGAGTCAAAGTAATGAATTTGATTTTTTTTTTATAGTAATAGCATGTATTTAGCACTTGCCTTGTGCCAAGTAGTCTTTTTTTTCTTCTTAACATCTTTATTGGAGTATAATTGTTTTACATTGTTGTGTTAATTTCTGCTGTATAACAAAGTGAATCAGCTATACGTATACATATATCCCCGTATCCTCTCCCTCTTGCATCTCCCACCCACCCTCCCTATCCCACCCCTCTAGGGGGACACAAAGCACTAAGCTGATCTCCCTGTGCTATGCGGCTGCTTCCCACTAGCTATCTATTTTACATTTGGTAGTGTATATATGTGAATGCCACTCTCTCACTTTGTCCCAGCTTACCCTTCCCCCTCCCCGTGTCTTCAAGTCCGTTCTCTACATCTGCATCTTTATTCCTGTCCTGTCCCTAGGTTCTTCAGAACCTTTTTTTTAGATTCCATATATATGTGTTAGCATATGGTATTTTTCTCTTTCTGACTTACTTCACTCTGTATGACAGACTCTAGGTCTGTCCACCTCACCACAAATAACTCAATTTCATTTCTTTTTATGGCTGAGTAATATTCCATTGTATATATGTACCACATCTTCTTTATCTATTCATCTGTCGATGGGCGCTCAGGTTGCTTCCACGTCCTGGCTATTGTAAATAGTACTGCAATTTTGGATATGTTAAACTTGAGGTACCTATAGTAAAATATAAATGGAAATATCTTTTGGCAATTAGAAAGATAAAACTGGAATTTAAAAGAGAGGTAGATGCTGGATGTGTAAATTAGGGCATATTTATCATGCAGATAGGTATTTGCAATCATAAGAATAGATGAGAGTAGCTAAGAGGACCAAAGCCAAATTTGGACGAATCCCTAAGTTTATTTGGAGAAAAGTAGGAATCAGCTAAGGAAGTTAGAAGAGGCAGTCAAAGAAATAGGAAACAAAACTTAAAGAAAAGAGTCAGGAGAGTTAAGGGAGGAAAATGTTTTAAAGAGGGAATATTCAGTTGTGACAGATGCTGTAAAGGGGTCTATGGTTTGTTGCATGTTATTTTAAATGCTTTGTTTTGTGTTTTCCACCTTAACTTATAAAATAGTTCTCTTCAAATGAATGTCATGGTTATTTGTATATATGTTAAAGCAACTTGATTATCTTGTCTAGAAGATAAAATGTATTTTTCCCACCTAAAGTATGGAACCTCAAGGTCTTTGAGACAATGGAAACCAAAAAATTGATTGGTAAACCACTTCAACCAGCAAGACCTGTTCGTCATCTGACTTCTCCTCCTGGTGAGTAATCTAGGGTACACATTTTAAAAAATTAATTGGTTAATGGCTAATTAGTATTTGAAAGGCCAAATAATATATAAATAATATGTATATACAATATATAAGTAAATAAATATATAAATGGTGGATGTTTAAAAAATAATGAAAACCAATGATCTCCACTGTTTGAAGAATTTAGAAGTATTACGAAAGAGAAGGATTCTTTTTTTATTGAAATATAGTTGATTTACAATATTGTGTTAGTTTCAGGTATACAGTAATGATTCAGTTATATACATATATATATATATATCTTCAGATTATTTCCATTATAGGTTATTATAAGATTGAATATAGTTAATTGTGCTATACAGCAAATCTTTGTTGCTTATCTATTTTGTGTATAGTAGTTTGTATCTGTTAATCCCGTACTCCTAATTTATCCCTCTGCTCTTCCCTTTCCCATTTGGTAATCATAAGTTTATTTTCTATGTCTGTGAGTCTGTTTTATAATAGATTCATTTGTATTATTTTTTAGATTCCACATGTAAATGGTATCATATATTTATCTTTGTCTGATTTACTTCACTAAGTATAATATTTTCTAGGTCCATTCATGTTGCTGCAAATGGCACTATTTCATGCTTTTTTATGGCTAATATTCCATTGTGTATATATCACATCTTCTGTTGATGGGAACTTGGGTTGTTTCCATATCTTGGCTATTGTAAATAGTGCTGCTATGAACATTGGGATGCATGTATCTTTTTGAATTAGAAATTTTGTCTTTTCTGGATATATACCCAGGAGTGGGATTGCTAGATCATATGTTAACTCTATTTTTAGTTTTTAAGGAACCTCCATACTGTTTTCCATAATGGCTGCACCCATTTACATTCCCACCAACAGTGTAGGAGGGTTCCCTTTTCTCCACACCCTCTCCAGCAATTATTATTTGTAGGCTTTCTTTTTTTTTTTTGTGGTATGCGGGCCTCTCACTGCTGTGGCCTCTCCCATTGTGGAGTACAGGCTCCGGACGCGTAGACTCAGCGGCCATGGCTCATGGGCCCAGCCGTTCTGCAGCAAGTGGGATCCTCCCGGACCAGGGCACGAACCCGTGTCCCCTGCATCGGCAGGCGGACTCTCAACCACTGCGCCACCAAGGAAGCCCTATTTGTAGACTTTTTGATGATGGCCATTCTGACCTGTGTGAGATGATACCTCATTGTGGTTTGGACTTACATTAAGAAAATTCTTAATGGTCTACCAGACCAGCAAAGGTGGGAAGAACCTGTGTATTTTTTTTGCCTGAGAGCAACTTGTGTATCTTTTTTTTTTCATGTCTCATTTTCATGGTTAACAACTGGCTTCTGCTCAGAATGATACTCTCAATACAAATTGTGTCCTGTGATTATGATCACTGCAGAGCAGTCATCTGGAGAGAGCATTAGACTTTAAAAAATATACCTAATTGAAAAAAATTAGTACCAAGCAACACTTACAGATTAAGGCTGTGCTTGAGCTGGAACATAAAATCTAATTTTTCAGGAAATCTAAATTTTCTAAAATATTTTCTTTTGCCCATAAAACTAAACTTTTGGACAAATTCTTGAAATACTTGGTATTTAATTTCTAAATTTTTTATTATTATTTTCATTACTAGTATATATATTTATATTTTATGTATATTTGTCTATACATGTATACATAAAATATAAAAGTTATTTAAATTCTGTTTAGTCCATGTGTTCAACTGAATAACTGGCTACTTAGAAAAGGGAAAATATAGCCCTTTTACTGGGTACAAAGATGAATCAGAAAATATAGAAATGACACAGCTCCTCAGTCCTCCATTTTTTCTCCTATCTTTGGTTCCTACAAAGAAGATTGTCTCTACTTTGGTAATGTTTCCTTTGAAGATGGCTGTGACTTAGGACAGACAAAATGAAATTAAGGGATCTTCTGGACCATAGTTTAGCAATGCTGAAGCTGTATCCTTCTGGTGCACTGAAGAAGCAGTTGTGTAGGGCGAAGTCTCAGATTTTTTCCTAAAGTGAGGGAAATAAAACCATTGGCAGCCGCTTCTTTCTGTGACTAGCCTTTTTACAGTACTCGTCCCTCCCTCATTTGTACAGGTTCAGTTTTCCACTGATCCTTTCCCTTGAAGGCTATTTCAGGGGTAGGTAGGAGTGGGCTGGTAGCCCTGATCTCTCATTTAATTATATCCTCTTAAGATCTGGACAGGAGTAGGGGTTTATTAAGCAGAAAAGTTAAGTAAATCAGAAATTAATTTTAGCCTTTCTCAGCATACTTCTGTACTCTCTGGACAACTCACATCCTCAAAGAAATCTACTTTTTCTTCAAGACCCAGATTGAATTATTTCTTTTCGTGAAGCCTTAGTTGATACCCCCAAAGCCCACTCTACTCTCCCCTGGTATCTTCTCTGTACCTGTCACATAACTTATTTTTATTATAGTCATTATTTATGAGCTTCTTTTTTAAAAATAAGCTATGAACTCTTTTATCTCTGAGCTTTTTTCATGCTTATAAACCCACCTCCTAACATGGTGGCTGACATTTCATTGTGTTGAGTAAATGAACTATCAGAAAACATTTCAAAACAGTGCCTAGAATATCCTAGGTACTTAAGGTTTTTAGGTGGTGGTATACCATTTATTGAAGTAATAGATATTTAAAACGTTTTTTTTTTTTCTCTCCTAACAGGAACAGTATTCCCTTTCAACTTCCAAAACGAATATCCATGCAACACCCAGTACTTACAAAGTGGAGTTAGCAGAGTAAGTCTTAGAAGTTATGATAAAATAAAGCATTACAACTGGAAAGTAACATTTGTTAGATGGCTGTTGTGTGCCAGGTACTATACTAAGTGCTTTATATACTTTTTAAAAGTTATGATCTATTTCAAGCATATATTAAAGAGAATAAACACTTATTAATACCCATTGCTCACCGTTTTCAAATCTAAATATTTTATTTTATTTGTTTTAGAAAATGTTAAAGCAAAAAACCTTACAGGTAAAATTTTAAAAACCTATATATCCCTGCACCGTCCCATTTCCTTCCCATACTTCCCCAAGATAACTGTCCTCAATTTATTATTGTTTTCGTGAATGTATTAGTACTTTTGCTATAACAAATAGAATTGTTTTAACTGTTCTACAATTTTATATAAATAATATTTTACCTACACATATTCTGCTATGTTTTTTCACATTTAGGTTTATATTTAAAATTTTCTCATTTAATTTTTTGACTAAATAAAATAGTCACAAATTTAAAAATTCAAAATATACAAAATGACATTTAGTGAAGTTTCCCTCCAATCTCTATCCCCCGGTCACCTATTTCCTCTGATCAGAAGTAACCATTGTACCCCTTTCTTATCTAGAAACTTTCAGAAATACATTATGCATAGACAAGCATAAATATATTTACAAATGGAATACTAGGCAACTGTTAAAATGAGTAAAGCAGTTCAATATGTGCTGATACAGAATAATCTCTTTATATATATATATTAAGCTACCACATTTCTTGTTCCATTTTCTGTCATGGGCATGACACTTGTTTCTGTTTTATAATAGAAATAGAAATATTTTATAATAAATGCTACAATAAACACCCATCTATATGTTATGTTTAATACATGTTTGAGAGGTTCTCAGTAGTATAAACCTGGAGTAGAATTGCTATATACTGTCAAATTTCTCTCCAAAGTGATTTGTACAAGCAATGCATGAAGTACTCTGATTTTTCTGCATCCTTACCCTGTTATTGTCAGACTTTCACTCTTTTTTTTTTTTTTGCGGTACGCGGGCCTCTCACTGTTGTGGCCTCTCCCGTTGCGGAGCACAGGCTCCGGACGTGCAGGCTCAGCGGCCATGGCTCACGGGCCCAGCCGCTCCGCGGCATGTGGGATCTTCCCGGACCAGGGCACGAACCCGTGTCCCCTGCATCGGCAGGCGGACTCTCAACCACTGCGCCACCAGGGAAGCCCGTGACTTTCACTCTTTTTTCATGTTTAATGGGTGAGAAATGTATCTTGTCGGTTTTAATTTTTAATTCTTTATTACTTTGAGTGCAGCATCTTTTCTTATGTTTAATTTGGCCATTTGGTTTTTCTCTTTTGTGAATTATCAGTTCATATCATTTGCCCATTTCTCTTTGTCTATGAGAGAATTTTTTGTGTGTGTGTGTGTTTTTTTCAAACTTTAAAATTTTAATGTAGTCATATTTTAAATTTTTTATGATTTCATTCTTTGTGTCATTGTTTATGAAGTTTTCTCATCCCTAAGATCAAAGGATATTTTTCCTACATATTCTTCAA
Source organism: Stenella coeruleoalba (assembly GCF_951394435.1). Lineage (NCBI taxonomy): Eukaryota > Metazoa > Chordata > Mammalia > Artiodactyla > Delphinidae > Stenella > Stenella coeruleoalba. The sequence goes on from NC_137163.1 coordinate 44,564,680, forward strand.
AAAGATTTAAAGTTTTGCTTTAATATTTAAGTGTATAGTCTACCTGAAGTTAATTTTTGTATGATATAGATAGAAATCTATTTTTTTCATATAGAAGACCAGTTGTAAAGCACAATTCATTGAATGACCTATTCTTTCCATTCAGATTTATGCCATCTTTACTGTATAAGTTTTCAGATAAATAGGGCCTGTTTCTGGACTCTTAATTCTTTTCCATTGATCTATTTGTGTATCTCTGTGTCAGTACCATGATATCTTAATTACACTTGCTTTATATTAATTTTTTAAGCCATTGTAATGTTTTGTTTTATCTGTTCCAGTAGTTAGCATTTCCCTAATTAATACAATAATAATATTCATACCTCTCTTTGGAACCCTTGACCTTCTTTTAGAAACTTTATAAGTAAAAAGGAGTATATTAATATTGTAAATTTTATAGAGAAAAATCAGTTAATTAGATATACTTCTAAGTTTAAAATTTTGTCTGCTGCTTCAGTTATAATGCAAAAGTGACCAGACTCTATGTCAGAGATATATCACATAATTTATAATGAAGGACACTTTTTACTAACTCTCTGTATTTTTTTAAACCAACTTTATTAAGGTATAATTTACATACAGAAAAATGAACCCATTTGTTCAAAGAGTTTTGATAAATATATACCTCATGTAACTAACCCCACAATGAAGCTATAGAGCTGTAGTTTCATCTTCCCCCAAAATACTCTTTTATTCCTTTATAGTCATTCACCATCCCCACTTCCACTAATCCTGGTGCTCCCTCCTCCAGGCATCTGCTGATCTGCTTTCTTTAACTATACATTAGTTTTGGCTGCTCTAAAATTTCATATAAATGAAATCACACAGTCTATATTCTTTGGTGTTAAATTTTTTTTTGCGGTACGCGGGCCTCTCATTGTTGTGGCCTCTCCCGTTGCGGAGCACAGGCTCTGGACGCGCAGGCTCAGCGGCCATGGCTCACAGGCTTAGCCGCTCTGCGGCATGTGGGATCTTCCCAGACCGGGGCACAAACCCATGTCCCCTGCATTGGCAGGCACTCTCAACCACTGCACCACCAGGGAAGCCCTGGTGTTAGATTTTTTTTGCTCAGCATAATGTTTTTGAGATTCTTCCATGTCCTTGTAGATAGCAGTAGTTGGTTTGTTTTTAATTTGGAATAGTATTCTGCTGTGTGAATATAGGACAATTTATTTATTCCTCAGTTGATGGACATTGGATTGTATCTAGTTTTGGGATATTATGAATAATGCTGCTGTGGATAATTGTGTTCACATCTTTGTGCGGACATGCACACAATACCCAGGAGTGGAATTGACGGATCATATGTTAAGTTGGTTTAGAAACTGCCAAAATGTTTTCCAAAGTGGTTGTACCTTCTTACATTCCCACTAGTAGTGTGTGAGGTACCAGTTGCTTCACATCCTTGTCAACACTTGGTATAGTCAGTCTTCATTTTTAGCCATTTTAGTGTGTGAGTAGTTGTATCTCATCGTATTTTATATTTGCATTTTCCTAATAATTAATGAGATTGAGCATTTTATCATGAGTTTATTTATCATCTGTAGTTTTCTTTTTTCTTTTTGGTGTCTGTTCAGATCCTTTGCATGTTTCTAATATTTGAGTTGTCTTTTTATTCTTTTATTTTAAAAAATTATTTTAAAAGATAATATACAAAAGCAAATCACTATATCCTATATGTGTGAATTTATTTCTAAACTCTATTATGTTCTACTGATTTATATGTCTGTTTTTTTCTATTGAGATATAATTGACATATAATGTGTAAGTTTAAGGTATAGAATGTGATGATTTAATACATGTGTATGTTGTAAAATGTTTACCACAATGGGTTCAGTTAACATATCCTTCATTTCACATAATCACTATTTTGTTGTTGTTGTTTTGTTGTAGTGAGAACATTAAGATATACCCTCTTAGCAGCTTTCAATATACAATATAGTATTGTCAACTATAGTTATCATGCTATATACTAGATTCCCTATATGTCTATCTCTTGGTCGCCATCACACTTTACAGACTGCTGTAGCTTTCTGATAAGTCTTGAAATCAACTAATGAAAGTTCATTAACTTTATTCTTTTTCAAATTTGTTATTCTGGGTCCTCTGCATTTCCATATAAGTTTTAAATGAGGCTGTCAATTTCTACAAAAGAGCCTATTGGAATTTTGATTGAGTTTAAAAATTAATTTGAAAAGAATTAACATCTTAATTTTGAGTTTTTGATCCATAAACATGACATTTCTCTCTGTGCTTTGTTTTTTTCAGCATAGGGGTCTTGAGCATCTTTTGTCAAATTTATAAGCATTTTGTATTTTTTGATACTATTGTTAAGTGGTATTTTTTGTAAATTTCAAATTCCACATCTTGGATACTAGGATATAGAAATACTATTGATTTTTGTATATTGACCTTGCTAAACTCACTTAGATCTCATAGCCTTTTTGTAGTGTATTCCCTCCCATTCTTGCTCTATTGTCATAATTTTACTTTAGCTTGTGCTATAAATACACAGCACATTGCTACTATTTTTGCTTTTGTATATTATATTTTAAAATAATTTTTTAAAATAAAAGAATTAATTTTATTTTACCTTCATTTATTCCATTTCCAGCACTCTTAATTTCTTTGTGTAAATCCATGTTTATTACTGGTATTATCTTTCTTCTGCCTGAACAACTTCTTTTAATCTGTTTTTTTAAATTATTACCTCATAAATAAGCACTTGAAAACTTTGGCTTAACAACAACTTATTATCTTTCATGGGTCTGTGGGCTGACTGGTCTTAGGTGACCATTTCTCAAAGATGTGGTTGCAATCAGATAACATCTAGGTCTGGAGTGCTTTAAAGTCTTGACTGGACTGGATGGCCAGATGGCTCACTCACATGGCAGGTAGTTAATGCTGGCTGTTGGTTTAGAGTTTAGCTGCCCCTGTAGACTGGAAGGGGCACCTACAAATGACCTCACCAAATGGCTTGGGCTCTTTACAGCACCACATCTGGATTTCAAGACTAAGGCCTGGAAACCAGCAGAGGCCTGTCATATTAGATTGGTCTGAGCAATCATAGAGCTTGCTCAGATTCAAGGGGAGGAGATAAAAGAATGTCAAGAATTTGTGGCCATCTTTGATCTGTTTAAGAATAATATGAATTTCCCTTCATCTGTATTACCAATTCATGGCCTTCACCCATTCTTTTTATTTATTTATTTATTTATATTTTTTAATTAAAAAAAAGTTTTATTGGGGTATAGTTGTTTTACAACGTTGTGTTAGTTTCTGCTTTATAGCGAGTGAAGTGGAGTTCCCTGTGCTATACATCAGGTTCTCATTAGTTATCTATTTTATATGTATTAGTATATATATATATGTCAATCCCAATCTCCCAATTCATCCCACTTCCTCCTTCCCCCTTGGTGTCCATACATTTGTTCTCTACAACTGTGTCTCTGTTTCTGCCTTAGAAACAGGTTCATCTGTACCATTTTTCTAGATTTTCTCTTTCTGACTTACTTCACTCTGTATGGCAGTCTCTAGGTCTGTCCATGTCTCTACAAATGACCCAATTTCGTTCCTTTTTTATGGCTGAGTAATATTCCATTGCATATATGTGCCAGTCTCAGAGACCTCTGGGACAATATTAAATGCACCATTCTTTTTTATAGGCTTTTTTCCCCATTGTTTCCTAGGAGCTCCTTTATACTACAGAAATTAGTTCTTTATGAGTTACAGTATTTTTCCGGTTTACATTTTGCCTTTTGAGAGTGTTTATAAATCTTACTCTTTAAATTTTCATCCTAGGAATGGATGTTGATATGAATTTGTCTCTTCCTGTTCTCCTTCCTTATCTCAGTGGTGTACATTTGTTTAAGATAAGTGACAGGGTCTGGGAACATTTTTGCTATAAAAATGAAAAGGCTAAATAGAATATCTAGGTGTGCAGATTGGGTATTTTACCACAAATTGCAAAGAACCTTGACTTGAAAAAAAAATGGTGTTTATTTTGCTTTACTCAAGCCTAGTCAACATTTTTCGTTTCCTAAACTAGCCATATTATCCCATGTTTTGCAGCTCAAAGGCTGCTTTTCTTCCATAAACATTCATTTTTCACCGGTCAGCCAGCCTAACTCCTATTAATCCTGTAAGTGTTGTTTAAGCATCACTTCCTATGTAAAGTGTTTCCTGAAATTTCTAAGTCAAATTTGATACCCCTTCCTTCCATTGCACCTTCTGCATATCATTATTATAGAACTTCTCAAGTTTTATTGTCATTTAGTGTTTTATTTTTCTACCTTTTAGTTTGTGATCCCTCCAGAACATATACTGGAATGTCATGTTCATCTTTTTTTTTTTTTTTTTTTTGCGGTACGTGGGCCTCTTACTGTTGTGGCCTCTCCTGTTGCGGAGCACAGGCTCCAGATGCGCAGGCTCAGTGGCCATGGCTCACAGGCCTAGCCACTCTGTGGCACGTGGGATCTTCCCAGACCGGGCACGAGCCCCTGTCCCCTGCATCAGCAGGCGGACTCTCAACCACTGCGCCACCAGGGAAGCCCTATGTTCATCTTTGTATTCCCAATACAAAGCACAGTGCCAGTCATGTAGTAGGCACTCTGTGTTTGTTAAATGAGTGGGTTTAATAGGGCCACTGCTATCCATTTGGTGCCTTTACAAGAATTAGAAGAAGAACAAAAAATTTTATAAAAATACAGATTTTGTTAGAATAAGATACCTTGCTGCCACCTGCTAGGATATCTGCCACATCTGTGCTGTGAATGGTACCCCTTTAGATCCACATTCTTCATGACTATATGCAGTAGCCCTGAGTTTCAAAAGCTAGCTTGACTACCTCTTATCTATGTACTTTTGGATTTGTTACTAAACACTTTTTGTCTTGATTTCCCTTGCCTGTAACATGGTGATCATAACACTTTCTTTATTTCCTTGTAAGATTATGACAGTTAAATGAGATAAGACATAGCTAATCACCTTATAAAATTTTAGTAGGTGTACTTTCTTACATGCTATGAAAGATTTGAAATAATCTACATTTTCAGTTGTTAATATGTGCAGGCATGACAAAGTAAATTTACTTTTTTTCAGCTTTATTGAGATATGATTGACAAATGCAAATTTAATCTATTTAGCTTGAACAACATGATTTTTTTTAAAGTTATGCAACCTGATGATGTAATATACATACATATTGTGATATGATTACCACAATCAAATTAATTAACACACACAATTTATATGGAAACACAAAAGACCCCAAATAGCCAAAGCAATCTTGAGAAAGAAAAATGGAGGTGGAGGAATCAGGTGTCCTGACTTCTGACTATACTACAAAGCTACAGGAATCAAAACAGTATGCTACTGGCACAAAAACAGAAATATAGATCAATGGAACAGGATAGAAAGTCCAGAGATAAATCCACGCATCTATGGTCACCTAATCTATGACAAAGGAGGCAAGCCTATACAATGGAGAAAAGACAGTCTCTTCAATAAGTGTTGCTGGGAAAACTGGACAGCAACATGTAAAAGAGTGAAATTGGAACACTCCCTAACACCATACACAAAAATAAACTAAAAATGGATTAAAAACACAGTGTTAGATAAAATTTTAAAATCTTAGATAAAAAGTGTATTTTCTTCTTTCAATAGTGTAAGACGAGTGGAATGCAAGCCTTTTCTCAAGGTCTTAATGAACAACAACATCAGTCTCCAGTTAAAAAAGGTAAATTTTTATCATAATTCTCAACTTTCATAAGAGAGTTTTAGCACTCATGTAAAGTTAATATTTGCTTAGCTGCAAACCTTAGGTACATAAGAAATTTTATTATATTCTTTTGGTTGATTTCTGTCTATATTTGGTTATAGGTTTGACTGCTCTAAAGGGGAGACCACAATAACAGTGACTGAAACAAGATAGAAGTTTATTTCTGTATCTTCTGTATCATGTAAAATTTTGAGCTGGTGTACTCATTCTGGTTTGTGAAGTTGCTACCAGCCCCTGTATTATACTGTCCTATGGCTTTACCATCCTCAATACATGGCTTCTATCTTATTGCACAAGATGAATGCCTCTGCTCCAGCCACATGTCCCCTCTCTAGCCATCAGGAAGGAAGGAGGAAGAAAGTTCTAAAAAGTATCACCCAGAAGTTGCATATATAACTTCTATTTAATTTCTCATTGGCCAGAACTTAGTCATGCTGTACAAAGCAGACTGGAAAATATAATCTTTAGTTTTCCAGCCAGCTAATTCTATTGCTGAAGCAGAAAGGAAGAATTGCTCTTGCGAAGAACAAGTAGTCTTTCCCACACCAGCTACTTTTTAATAAAGTAAAGATTATTTATTAATTTAGTTTCCAAATTTTTGTCAACCAATCTGTGTATGTAATTTAAAAGTTACAAGTTATAAAAAATACTCTATTAGCATTTTCTTCTAGTATTTAACTCCATATTCTAAAGAAAATATTTAAATTGTTTCCATATTTCTCATTTTTTATATTATATTTTGAAAGCGTCTTTTGGAAAATGAGAATTTATGTCTTTCACATCAGTCCCCTCACTTCTTCAACCCTTCTATCTACCCCCTCCCCATCACATAGTTATTTAAATTTCATTTAGAGCATCATCACTCTTTATATTATATGACTATATAAATACAGTTGCTTGGCTGAGAGGTGCATACCTCCGTTTCATACAATCCGTCTTTTTTCCTGGAGTTAACGTTTGTCTTGTTTTTCTATGCAACTGTTGTTAACTTTGTGCATCAGTTGCTCCAACAACTCTGCCACACTTATATATATTTTCCTTATGGTCATATATATCAGTTGGCAGTTTTTCCCCTGAAGGAGACTTTCCTTTTAGAATCTTCCATTATCCTGTTCCAGTATGGATTAATTACTCTTCAGTACTGCTGTGAAGCTGTTTTCCTGGAATGGACTTCTACTGTTATCTGGGGATATTCCCCTTGCAATTCTCAGGTTTCTTTTTTCTTCTTTTTGATTGAAGTAAAACTCATCATTTAAACCATTATAAATGTACAATATCATGCAACCATCACCACTATCTAATTCCAGAACATTTTTATTACCCCCCAAGCAACCTCATACCCATTAAGCAGTACTCCCTCATACAGTCCTCTCCCCAGCCACCAGCAAACACTAATCTGCTTTTTGTCTTTGTGGATTTACTTATTCTGGACATCTCATTTAATATAATTATAAAATATATTACCTTTTGTTTGTGGCTTCTTTTATTTGCCATAAGGTATTCAAAGTTCATCCCTGTGTAGCATGTACCAGTACTTCATTCCTTTTTATGGATGAATAATATTCCATTGTATGGATAAGCCACATTTTATTTATTTCTCAGTTAATGGACATTCAGTTGTTTTTACTCTTTGGCTGTTATGAATAATATTGCTGTGAATATTTGTGTACAGATTTCTGTTTGAACACCTGGTTTCATTTCTCTTGGATATATGCCTGTGAGTAGATTTGACAGGTCGTATGGTAGTTCTGTGTTTAACATTTTGAGGAACTGCCGAACTGTTTTCCACAGTGGCTGTACCCCTTTACATTCCCAATAGCAATGTGTGAGGGTTCCAATTCCTTGACATCCTTGTTAGGATCTTTTTTTTTATCATAACCAATCTAGTGGGTGTGAAGTGGTATCTCATTGTGATTTTGATATTTATTTCTCTAATGACTAATGATTTTGAGTGTCTTTTCATGTGTTATTGGCCATTTGTATTTCTCCTTGGAGAAAGGTCTATTCATGTCCTTTGACCATATTTTAATTAGGTTGTTTTCTTTTTGTTGTTGAGTTTTAAGAGTTCTAGATACTAGACCCTCATCTGTTCTCTCCCTCTCTCTCCCACTTCCCTTCTGCCTTCCTCCCCTTCTCTCTCTCCCTATGTATGTGTGTGTGTGTCAATGTGTGTGTGTAATAAATATATACATATATTTATTAGGTATTAGATATGTGTATATAAGACCCTTATCAGATATGTAATAATAGACACTAGACTCTTATCAGATATATAATTGTCAAGGACTTTTTCCTTTGTCTTTTCATTCTCTTGATAGTATACTTATATGTACACATTTTTTTAAATTTGTTGAAGTCCAATTTATCGTTTTTTCTTCTGTTGCCCTTGCCTTTGATGTCATTTCTGAGAAATTGCCAAATCTCAGGTCATAAAGGTTTATCCCTATGAGTTTTACAGTTTTAACTCTTACATTTAGCTCTTACATTTAGGTCCATTTTGAATTAATTTTTGTATATGGTGTGAGTTATAAGCCAACATTCACTTTTTAAAATTGAGGTATAGTTGATGTACAATATTATGTAAGTTTCAGGTATGCAGAATACTGAATCAATTTTAAAGGTTATATTTCATTTATAGTTATTATAAAATGTTGGCTATGTTCCCTGTGTTATACTATATATCCTTGTAACTTACTTATTTTATACATGGTAGTTTGTACCTCTTAATTCCCTGCCCCCATATTGCCCCTCCCCCTTCCCTCTCCCTACTGGTAACCACTGGTTTGTTCTCTATATCTGTGAGTCTGTTTCTTTGTGTTATATTTAATAGTTACTTTCATTTTTCAGATTCCACATATAAGTGATATCATACAGTATTTGTCTTTCTCTGACTTATTTCACTTAGCATAATACCCTCCAAGTCCATCCATGTTGTTACAAATGGCAAACTTCCATTCTTTTTTGTGGCTGAGTGATATTCCATAGTATATGTATACCACATTTTCTAATTCCATTCATTTGTTGATGGACACTGGGTTGCTTCCATATCTTGGCAATTGTAAGTAATGCTGCTGTGAACATTGGGATGCATGTATGTTTTCATTTTTTTCAGATAAATACCCAGGAATAGAATTGCTGAGTCATATGGTAGTTCTATTTTTAGTTTTTTGAAAAATCTCCATTCTGTTTTCCACAGTGGCTGCACTAATTTATATTCCCAACAAAAGTGAACCAGGGTTCCCTTTTCTTCACATCTTCACCAACATTTGTTATTTGTGTTCTTTTTCATGATAGACATTCTGACAAGTGTGAGGTGCTATCTTGTTATGATTTTAATTTGCATTTCTCTGATGATTAACGATGTTGAACATCTTTTCATGTACCAGTTGGCCATCTCTATGTCTCCTTTGGATAAATGTCTATTCAGGTGTTCTTCCCATTTTTTAATTGGGTTGTTTGTTTTCTTGATGTTGAGTTGTATGAGCTGTTTATGTATTTTAGATATTAACCCCTTATTGGTCATATCATTTGCAAATATTTTCTCCCATCAGTAGGTTATCATTTTGTTTTGTCAGTGGTTTCCTTTGCTGTGCAGAAGCTTTTAAGTTTAATAGGGCCTATTTGTTTATTTTTGCTTTTATTTCCTTTGCTTTAGGAGACAGATTCAAAAACATATTGCTACAATTTATGTCAAAGAGTGTTTCACCCATGTTTTCTTCTAGGAATCTTATGGTTTCCAGTGTTACATTTAGGTCTTTAAACCATCTTGAGTTAATTTTTGTATATGGTGTTAGAAAGTGTTCTAGTTTCATTCTTTTACATGTAGCTATCCAGTTTTCCCAGCACCACTTATTGAAGATACTTTCTTTTCTCCATTGTATATTGTTGCCTACTTTGTGGTAGATTAAATGACCATAAATTCATGGGTTCATTTCTTGGTCCCTCTGTTCTATTTCATTGATCTATGTGTATGTTTTGTATCCTACTGTTATTTTTTTTAAATTGAAGTACAGTTGATTTACCATGTTGTGTTAGTTTCTGATGTACAGCAAAGTGATTCAGTTATACATACACACACACATATATATATATTCTTTTTCATATTCTTTCCATTATGGCTTATTACAGGATATTGAATATAGTTCCCTGTACTATACAGTAAGACCTTTTTGTTTATCCATACTGTTTTGATTACTGTAGCTTTGTATATAGTCTGAAGTCAGGGAGCATGATACCTCCAGTTCTGTTCCTCTTTCTCAAGATTGTTTTGGCTATTTGGGGTCTTTTGTGTTTCCATACAAATCTTAAAATTATTTGTTCTAGTTCTGTGAAAAATGCCATTGATATTTTCATAGGGATTGCATTGAATCTGTAGATTGCCTTGGGCAGAATGCTCATTTGAATAATATTAATTCTTCCAGTCCATGAACAAGGTATATCTTTCCAAATATTAGTGTCATCTTCAGTTACTTTCATCAAAATATTAGCAAACTGAATCCAACAATACATCAAAAGAATCATACACCATGATCAAGTGGGATTTATTCCAGGATGCAAGGATTTTTCAATATCTGCAAATCAATCACTGTGACACACCACATTAACAAATTGCAGAATAAAAATTATATGATCATCTCATTAGACACAGAAAAAGCTTTTGACAAAATTCAACATCCATTTATTATAAAAACTCTGTAGAAAGTGGGCATAGAGGGATCATACCTCAACATAATAAAGGCTGTATATGACAAGCCCACAGCTAACATCATACTCAATTTTGAAAAGCTGAAATCATTTCCTTTAAGATAGGAAAAAGACAAGGATGCCTACTCTCACCAGTTTTATTCAACATAGTATTGGAAGTCATAGCCACAGCAGTCAGACAAGAAAAAGAAATAGAAGGAATCCAAATTGGAAAATAAGAAGTAAAACTGTCACTGTTTGAAGATGACCTGATACTATTCATAGAAAATCCTAAAAATGCCACCAGAAAACTTCTAGAGCTCATCAATGAATTTGATAAAGTTGCAGGATACAAAATTAATATACAGAAGTCTGTTGCATTTCTATACACTAACAACAAATGCTCAGAAAGAGAAATTGAGGAAACAGTCCCATTTACAATTGCGTCAACAAGAATAAATACCTAGGAATAAACCTGCCTAAGGAGATAAAAGACCTGTACTTGGGGGCTTCCCTGGTGGTGCAGTGGTTGAGAGTCCGCCTGCTGATGCAGGGGACACGAGTTCGTGCCCTGGTCTGGGAAGATCCCACATGCCATGGAGTGGCTAGGCCCGTGAGCCATGGCTGCTGAGCCTGAGCGCCCAGAGACTGTGCTCCGCAATGGGAGAGGCCACAACAGTGAGAGGCCCGCGTACCGCAAAAAAAAAAAAAAAAACACCTGTACTTGAAAACTGTAAGACACCAACTTTATATTTTTGCATTAGGTATGCAGTTTTCTCATCACCATTTCTTAAAAAGACAGTTTTTTTCTTCATTGAATAATCTTGGCACCTTTGTAGAAAACCTTTGACCATAGGTTTATGTGTTTATTTCTGGACTCTCAGTTCTGTTCCCTTGATCTGTAAGTCTACCCTTATTGCAGTACCACACTGTTTTGTTTACTATAGTTTTATATTAAGTTTTGAAATTGGGAAGTATGAGTCTTCCAACTTTGTTCTTTTGCCAGGTTGTTTGGTTATTTGAGATCCCTTGCAATTCTATGTGAGTTTTAGAATCTGTGCTTCCATTTCTGCAAAAAAAAAAAAAGAAAAAGACAAGACTGTTGGAATTTTGATATGGATGGCATTGCATTTGTAGGTCACTTTGGGGGATTATTGCCATCTTAACAATATTGAATCTTCCAATCTGTGAACATGGGATATATTTCCATTTATTTAGGTATTCTTTAATTTCTTCCAGCAGTTTCTTACAGTTTTCAGTGTACAAGCCTTATACCTCTTTGGTTAAATGTATTCCTACATATTATTTTTGATGCTAAAAAACTGGTTTTCTTAATTTCCTTTTTGTGTTATTTACTAATTGTGTATAAAATACCGCTGATTTTGTGTGGGGACATTTCTATGAGCTTAAAGAAATAAAGGATCATAAGAGAAAATTATGAATAATTAATTGTATGCCAATTAGGTAATTTAGATGCAATAGAAAAATTACTAGAAACACAGAAATTACCAAAACTTACTCAAGAAGAAATAGAATATCTGAGTAAACCTATAAAACATCAGGAGATTGAATTTGTAATACAAAATCTCCCAACAGAGAAGAGTCTAAGATTTGTTGGCCTTACTGGTGAATTCTACCAAACATTTAAAGCAGAATTAATACTAGTCCTTCCCAAGTTCTTCCAAAAAATTGAAGAGGAAGGGACACTTCTCAACTCTTCTATGAGACCAATATTACTCTGATATAAAAGCCAGACAAAGATATCACATGAAAAGAAAACTACAGACCAATATCTCTTAAAATACGGGTGCAAAAATTCTCAGTAAAATACTTGAAAACCATATTTAGCAGCACAATAAAAGATTATGCACTATGGCTAAGTGGGATTAATCCCAAGAATACAAAGGTGGTTCAACAGTTTAAAATTAATCAGTATAATACACCACATTAACAGAAGGCAGGGGCAAAGAGGATACATCACTATCTCATTTGATGCAGAAAAAGCATTTGGCAAAACCCAATACCCTTTCTTGGTAAAATCTCAGAAGCAAGGAATAGAAGGGAACTTCCTCAACATGACAAAAGGTAAAAACCCACAGCTAACATTGGAAATATGGAAATATGGAAAACCCACAGCTAACATTGTACTCACTGGTGAAAGACTGAAAGCTTTCCCCTCTAAGATAAGAACAAGTCAAGGATGCCCACTCTCACCACTTTTACTTAACATTATGGAAGCTGTCACTTGAGCAATTGGTCAAGAAAAAGAAAAAAGACATTCAAATAGGAAAGGACAAAGTATTCTCCAGTCACACATGACATGGTCTTATGTGTAGAAATCCTAAAGAATCCACATAAAAAATTTAGACCTAATGAATTCAGCAAAGTTACAGGATACAAAGTCATTTATGATTTTAGTAATTTGAGTCTTTTTTTCTTAGTCTTCATCAATTTTAAACTTTTCAAATAACCAACTTTTTGTTTTGTTGATTTTCTCTGTTGCTATTTTATCTCTATTTCATTTATCTCCACTCTAATCTTTATTTCCTTCATCCTTGTAGCTTTTGATTTAGTTTGCTCTTATTTTTACTAGTTCTTTAATGTTTAATGTTAGATATTGATTTGAGCAATTTTTTTAGTATAGGCATTTATAGCTGTATGTTTTGCTCTGAGTGCTGCTTTTGCTGCATCCCATAGGTTTTGGTATGTTGTCTCCTTGTTTTCACGTCTCAACGTGTTTTCTCAGTCTTCTGTTATTTTTCTCTTTGACCCATTGGTTGTTTAAGAATATGTTTTTAATTTACACATATTTGTAAATTTTCCAGTTTTACTTCTGTTATTGATTTGTAGTTTCATTCCATTGTGGTCAGAGAGAATACTTTGCATATCAGTGTTTTAAAACTTTTTGAGACTTCTGTGGTCTAACGTATAGTTTGTCCTGGATGTTTTATGTGTACTTAAGAAGAATGTATATTCTGCTGTCATTGACTGAAGTGTTCTGTATAGTCTGTTAGGTCTATTTGGCTTATAGTGTTGTTCATGTCTTCTCTTTCCTTTTTGATCTTCTGTCTAGTTTTTCATTCATTATTGAAAGTGGGGTTTTGAAGGCTCCAATTGTTATTGTTAAACTGTGTGTTTCTTCTTTCAATTCTGTCAGTTTTTCCTTCTGTTGTTAGGTACATATATGTTTATAATTGTTTTCTTTTTAATGAATTCACCCCTTTATCGTTACATAATATCCTTTTTTTTCCCTTTTAACAATTTTTGTCTTAAAGTTCGTTTTCATCTAATGTTAGTATACCCTCTCCAGCTTTCTTTTGGTTATTGTCTGCATCAAATATCTTTTTCATTCTTTCACTTTCAGCTTATTTTGTGATTGGATCTAAAGTGAATATCTTTAGACAACATATAATTGGATCATATTTTTAATCCATTCTGCCAATCTCTGCTTTTTAATTGTTTGTGACATTTAATGTAATAACTAATAAGGAAGAACAGCTCTACCCATTTTGCTATTTGTCTTCTATAAGTCTTTTATCTTTTTTTATTCTTCAATTCCTCCATTAATGCCTTCTTTTATGTTTAATAGATTCTTCCTAGTGTATCATTTTTATTCCCTTTTTATTTCCCTTGTCATATATATTTTAGTTATTTTCCTAGTGGTTGCACTGGGGAATAACTGAATTTACAACAATCTAGTTGGAATTAATATCAATTTAGTTTCAAAATTATATAAAACTTTACTCTTATATAGCTATATCCCACCTTTATGTTGTTATTGTCTTTATACATTGCATAATCTATCAACCTAGATTTGCATTTTTATGTATTTGTTTTTTAAATCATACAGGACAAAAGAGGACTCACATCCAAAAATTCATTGATACTGACATTTATATTTACCTATGTAGTTATGTTTACTGGTGTTCTTTATTTCTTCGTGTGAATTCTAATTACTGTGTACTGTCCTTTTATTTCAGCCTGAGGATTTCCTTTAGCATTTCTTGTAAGGCAGGTTTACAAGCAATGAACTCTCTCGGTTTTTGTTTATCTACAAATGTCTCGATTTCTTTTCATTTGAAGGTAGTATTCCAGATATAGATTTCTTGGTTGACGTGTTTTTTGCTTTTAGTAACTTTGTCATCCCACTGCTTTCTGGCTTCCATGATTTCTGATGAGAAATCAGCCTTTTCTCCAATTGAGAATCCCTTGTAAGTGATAAATTGCTGCTTTTCTTCAAGATTTTCTCTTCGTCTTTTAACAGTTTGCTTATAATGCATCTGAGTGTGAATCTCTTTGAGTGTATTTTGCTTGTAATTTGTTGAGCTTCTTGGATGTGTCAGTGTGTGTATTTCATCAAATTTGGGAAATTTTCTGCTATTTTTTCTTCAAACATTCTTTCTGCCCTTTCTCTCTCCCCTATCCTTCTGGGTCTTCCATTATGCATTTGTTGGTATTCTTGTGTAGTCCCACAGGTACCTTAGGCACTGTTCATTTTTCTTCATTGTTTTTTCTTTCCAGTCATCAGATTGGATAATGTCATTGACTTATCTTTAAGTTTGCTGCTTCTTTCTTCTGCCTGGTCATATCTACTGTTGAACCTTTCTAGTGAATTCTTCACTTCAGTTATTGTAATTTTCTTCTCCAGAATTTCTATTTGATTCCTTTTTATAATTTCCATTTCTTTATTGATATTTTAATGATATTGATATTTTGGCAAGACACTTTTCTCATGGTTTCCTTTAGCTCTTTGGGCATATTTAAATTAGTTTATTTGAAGTCTTTCTCTAGTAAGTCCAATATCTCTGCTTCCTCAGGGAAGGTTTCTATTAATTTCTTTTTTCCTGTGTGTGGGCCATACTTTATTATTTCCATGCCCTGTATTTTTTGTTGTTGTTGAAACCGGGTATTTTGAGTATTATAATGTGCTAACTGTGGAAATCAGATTTTCCCCCCTTCCCAGGGTCTGTTGTTCTTGCTTGTTGTAATTGTTGTTTTTTTTGCTTAATGAGTTTTCTGAACTAATAGTATAAAGTCTTTATTTGTCATGTGTGGCCATTCAAGTGTCTTTTTGATATCTTCATGGTCAGCTAATGATTTGGCACAGATTTCCTTTAATACCTAGAACCAAAAAAAGAAAAAAAGCCCTTTCCCAGTCTTTGCATATGACCTCTGTGTGTGTGTTGAGGTGTGCCTTCAGTACTCAGTCTGGAAGTTTACAGCTCTGCCTTTGCCTTCACTTATTGCTTGTGAGGAACCTGAAGGTCAGCCAGTGGTGAGAGCTTGGGAACTCCTCAAGCCTTTCTGTGAGCATGAGCCTAGCCTTTAGCATGCATGTAGCCTTCTAAATTCCTTGGAACATCTGAGAGTCTTTCAGTACCTTTATTCCCCAACACATCTCTTTCCCTAGCCTTTCCTCCTGAGCTTTTTGTTTTGCCTATTGTTTGCTCCAGTTGTTATCCCTTCCTAGGTGGAAGTGGCTAATACATTTCCATATAAAAGTTTTGACAAATAGATTCAGATAGTAGCCTCAGACCTGGGAGAGTTCTTAGGTGAAATATAGGCAAGTCCTTTGAGATGATTCTTCGGGGAGCCACCAGAGAGGTCAAAAAAAATGCCACCACTATTCTTTGAGACTGGTCTGTATTTCTCTCTCTAGTAGTGGGAACCTAAATCAGGAATGAGACCTGTTATTTTCAAGGCCACAGCCAAAGTGGGTTGGTGGAGATGTTCCCAGGCAAGTTAAAATGCCACAAAACTCTTTACCAAATTTAGCTGATTTTTTCTTCACTAAGCATTCCCCTGTTTTTTGCAAGGTTTTGATTAAATTCCAGAATTTAGGAAAAAGTTGATTCTGGAAGTTTTTGACACTTTATTTGTTGCTTTTGTGGAGGGAAGGACTTTTAGAGTTCCCTACTTGGCAATTTTCGCTGACATCACTCTCTTCTTAATTCCTTTGCTTTCTTCTTTCTTCATTTTGCTCAAGTGCATTCTCCAGGAGCTTCATTGTAAAGGACATTGGGTTGGTGAATTCTTTTAATCTGTGTATTTACTTACACACTTGATTGGTAGTTTGGTTGGATAGAAAATGCTGAGTTGAGGATGAACCTTAAAAACATTATGCTAAATGAAGAAGCCAGACACAAAAGATCTGATATCATATGATTCCACTGATATAAAATGTCTCGAAAAGGCAAATCTATAGAAACAGAGTAATGATTGCCTAGATTGGATTGGGAATGGAGAGTGACAACAAATGAGAGTGAGGTATCTGATGATAGTTGCTGTAAAAGTTCTATATTTCTCATTTGTGGCCACTCAGGTCTCTTTTGCGATATCTTCATGGTCAGCTAATGATTTGGCAGAGATTTCCTTCACTGCCTAGATCGAAAAAACAAAAATAGATTGGGGCAGTGGTTGCGCAACTCTGTAAATATACTAAAAATCATTCAATTGTACACTCAAAATGAGTGAATATTATACTATGTAAATTATACCTCAATAAAGCTATGGAGGAAGAGGAAGAGGATGAAAATAAGAATTAGTAGAGCTCTGCTTGGTAGTGCTGTCAAAACCTGCTGAGTGAAACACAGTGAGTGAATCTTCAACCTCAGGAGCCTGTGCTTTGGGAACTCACAAGAACAAGCTGGGTTTCCCTTGTGTTGATTAAATATAGAATTTGATTTTTTAAATTTCCAGGTTGAAAATTATTTTCATTCTAAAATTTTAAGGCATTTTGCTTTATTTTCTAGCAGTCTATGTTAATTGGCTCTTAATTCTATGAAGTCCAGTGCCATTCTGATCCCCAGTTCTCCAAGGCCCTTAGTAAATGGCTTTGTCTTTTATTTCTGTTTTTTTGTTTTGTTTTGTTTTGCCATTGTTGCTCTGGAAGTATTTTGGATTGTGTGTTTACCTTAGGTTTTCTGAAATTTCCTATTGTTTTGTCTCTTTTTGTAGTCTTTTTTTTTTAACTCAAAGTTTTCTCCTGAGCAATTGGTGAACTTCTTCGATCTCAAGACTTAGGTTCTTCTGATGTGGAAATTTGTGGATATTTCTTTGATAATGTTTCTCATGTCCATTTTCTTTGTGTTCTCTTCCTAAAACTATTATATTAGTAATATATTAGTAACATTAGCCTACTTGACTCTGATTGTTTCTCTAATTTTCATATATTTTATTTCTTATTTTTCATCTTCTCATCTTTCAGGTTTACTTCCTAATAGCCTTCCTCAATTTCTTTATTTGGCAGCATAGTCCAGAGAACAACTTGGAATTGAGTATTAGCCATTAGTTCTTTTAAAAGCCACAAGTCATTTCCATCACTGGAAAATTCTTTCACTTCTTCCACATTGTGCAGCAGCAATCTCTCCTTTCCTCCCAGCAGTTTCACTCCTAGTTTTCCACCAAAGGGAAATGAAAAAATAGGTCCACACAAGAACTTATAGTATATCCAATTCATCCAAGTTGTCAAATGTTGGCTTAAAGTTGTTCATAGTATTCTCTTATTTTCTATTTAATGTCTATAGGACTGTGGTGATAACCCCTTTCTTATCTTTGATATTGATCATTTGTGTTCTTTTTCTTTATCAGTTAGTCTAGCTTGAGATTTGTCAATTTTGTTTCTCTTTTCAAAGAACCAACTTTTGGCATTTTAATTTTATATATTTTTTCTATTTTGGTGATTTTTCCTTTTTATGAATTCCTTTCTTCTATTTTGGGTTTAGTTTGCTCTCCTTTTTATAGCATTTTTAGGTGGATTGTTAGGTCATATGTTGTAGATATTCTC
The DNA here is from genome assembly GCF_951394435.1 of Stenella coeruleoalba. Lineage (NCBI taxonomy): Eukaryota > Metazoa > Chordata > Mammalia > Artiodactyla > Delphinidae > Stenella > Stenella coeruleoalba. Next base: position 44,582,967 of record NC_137163.1, read on the forward strand.
TTATAAGAATGTATAAGAACAAGTGATGGTAGTCAGAAAGAGAAAGACATATACCATATGATATCACTTATACGTAGAATCTAAACTGTGGCACAAATGAACATATCTACAAAACAGAAACAGACTCACAGACATAGAGAACAGACTTGTGGTTGCCAAGGGGAAGGGACATGGGGGAGGGAAGGACTGGGAGTTTGGGATTAGCAGATATAAACTATTATATATAGGATGGATAAACAACAAGGTCCTACTGCATAGCACAGGAAACTATATTCAATATCCTATGATAAACCATAATGGAAAAGAATATAAAAAAAGAATGTCTATATGTGTATAACTGAGTCACTTTGCTGTACAGCAGAGATTGGCACAACATTGTAAATCAACTGTACTTAAATTTTAAAAAAAAATTACAAACCTAAAAAAACGGAATGTTTAAGAACAAAGCTGAAGGAATAACCCTCCTGTGAGATTTCAGGCAATACTAAAAAGCTACAGTAATCAAAGCAGCATGGCATTGGCACAAAAACAGACATATAGATCAATGGAACAGAATAGAGAGGCCAAAAATAAATCCACACACCTAAGGTTAATTAATACATGACAGAGGAGACAAGAAATAAACCCACACACCTACAGTTAATTAATACATGACAAAGGAGACAAGAATATACAATGAAGAAAAGACAGTCTCTTCAACAAGTGGTGTTGGGAAAGCTGGGCAGTTACATGTAAGTCAGTGAAATTAGAATACTCCTTCACAGCATTTACAAAAATGGTTCAAAGACCTAAATATAAGACATGACACCATAAAAATCCTAGAAGAGAACATAAGCAAAACATTCTCGGACACAAATCATAGCAGTATTTTCTTAGATCAGTCTCTCAAGGCAAAAGAAATAAAAACAAAAGTAAACAAATGGAACCTAGTCAACCTTAAAAGCTTTTCACAGCAAAGGAAACCATAAACAAAGCAAAAAGACATCCTATGGACTGGGAGAAGATATTTGCAAATGATGCTACAGACAAGGGCTTAATTTCCAAAGTATACAAACAGCTCATACAACTCAATATCAAACAAACAAACAACTCAATCAAAAAATGGGCAGAAGACCTAAACAGACATTTCTCCAAAGAAGACATAACAGATGGCCAGCAGGCACATGAAAAGATGCTCAACATCGCTAATTATTAGAGAAATGAAGATCAAAACCACAATGAGATATCACCTCACACTGGTCAGAATGGCCATCATCAAAAAGTCTACAAATAATAAGCACTGTAAAGGGTGTGGAGAAAAGGGAACTCTCTTACACTGTTGGTGGGAATACAAATTGGTACAGGCACTGTGGAAAATAGTATTGAGGTTCCTTAAAAAACTAAAAATAAAGTTATCATATGACCCAGCAGTCCCACTCCTGGGTATGTATCTGGAAAAGATGAAAACTCTAATTCAAAAAGATACATGTGCACCCCAATGTTCATAGCACTATTTACAATAGCCAAGACATGCAAATAACCCAAGTGCCCATCAACAGTCAGTTGCCTTAAGAAGATATGGTATATATACACAATGGAATATTAGCCGTAAAAAAGCATGAAATATTTCCATTTGCAGCAACATGAATGGACCTCGATAATATCATAGTAAGTGAAGTAAGTCAGACAGAGAAAGACAAATATTATATGTATCACTTATATATGTAGTTTAAAAAATAATACAAATGAATCTATGTACAAAACATAAATAGACTCACAGACATGGAAAACAAACTGGTGGTTACCAAAGGGGAAAGGAAGGGGAGGAGGGATAAATTAGGAGTATGGGATTAACAGATACAAACTACTATACATAAAATAGATAAGCAACAAAGATTTATTCTACAGCACAGGGAACTATATTAAGTATCTTATAATAACCTATAATGAAAAATAATGGGAAAAAATATATATTTTGTATATTTATATACTTATGTTTTTATATTATACACAATATTATATATATATATAATCACCTGAAAGTAACACAATACTGTAAATCAACTATACTTCAATTAAAATAAAGAATTTATGTTTTCCTTGGAGCACTACTTTAGTTGCACTGCAGCAATTTTTACATTTTTTTTTTTTTTTTTTTTTTTGCTGTACGTGGGCCTCTCACTGTTGTGGCCTCACCCATTGTGGAGCACAGGCTCCGGATGCACAGTCTCAGCAGCCATGGCTCACGGGCCCAGCCGCTCCGCGGCATGTGGGATCTTCCCGGACCGGGGCACGAACCCATGTTCCCTGCATCGGCAGGTGGACTCTCAACCACTGCGCCACCAGGGAAGCCCTACATTATATTTTAATTGTCATTAAGTTTAAACTATTTTTAACTTCCTTATTATCTTTGACTTGTGAATTATTATAAAGTATGTTATTTAATTTCTAAGATATTTGAGATTTTTCTGGATATCTTAATAGATTTCTTAATTTACTTTGTTGTCAGAGAATATAGTCTATATGATTTCAAGCTTCTTAAATTTATTTTTTTATTTTTAGCATTTTTTTAAAGTTGACATATATATTAGTTACAGGTGTACAACATAATGATTTGACATTTGTATATATTGTGAAATGTTCACTTCAGTAAGTCTAGTTAACATCTGTCACCATACATAGTTACAAAATTTTCTTTCTCTTGTGATGAGAACTTTTAAGATTTACTCTCTTAGTGACTTTCAAATATGCAATACAGTAATATTAACTATAGTCACCATGCTGTATACATTACATCCCTGGGACTTATTTTATAACTGGAAATGTGTACCTTTTGACCCCCTTCACCTACTTCACCTACCCCTTAGCCCCACCTGTGGCAACCACCAATCTGTTTTCTGCATCTGTAAGTTTGTGGGGTGTTTTGTTTTGTTTTTAAGATTCCACATATAAGTGAGGTCATACGGTATTTGTCTTTCTCTGTCTGATTTATCGTAATGCCCTCAAGGTCCATCCATGTGTTGCAAGTGGCAAGATTTCCTTTTTTTTATGCCTGAATAATATTCCAGTGTGTGTGTGTGTGTGTGTGTGTGTGTGTGTGTGTGTGTGTATGTATATATATATATATATATATATATATATACCACATTTGCTTTATCCGTTCATCCATCAGTGAACACTTAGATTGTTTTCATGTCTTGGCTATTGTAGATGTCCTGCAATCAACATGGGGGTGCATATATGTTTTTGAATTAGTATTTTTGTTTTCTTTAGAAATGCCCAGAAGTGAAATTGTTGGATCATGTGGTAGTTCTGTTTTTGATTTTGAGGAACCTTCATACTGTTTTCCTTAATGGTTGCACAAATTTACATTTCCACCAACAGTGCACATGTTCCCTTTACTTCACATCCTCGCCAACACTTGTTATTTCTTGTTTTTTTGATGACAGCCTTCCTAACATGTGATAGCTCATTGTGGTTTTGATTTGCATTTCCCTGATGATTAGTGATATTGAGCATCCTTTCTTGTATATGTTGGCCATCTGTATGTCTTCTTTGGAAAAATGTCTGTGCAAATCCTCTGCCCATTTTTAAATCAGGTTGTTTGGGGTTTTTTGCTATTGAATTCTATGAGTTCTTTATATATTTTGGATATTAGCCCCTTATCAGATATATGATTTGCAAATATTTTCTCCTATTCAGTAGGCTGCCTTTTCATTTTGTTGATGTTTTCCTTTACTATACAGAAGATTTTTAGTTTGATGTAGTTCCACTGATTTATTTTTACTTTTTGTTGCTTTTGCTTTTGGTGTCAAATCCAAAAAATCATTGCCAAGACCAGTGTTATGGAGCTTACTGCTTATATTTTCTTCCAGGAGTTTTATGGTTTGAGGTCGTACATTCAGGCATTTAATCTATTTTGAGTTAATTTTTGTGTATAGTGTAAAGTAAAGGGTCCAGTTTCGTTCTTTTGCATGTAGCTGTTTAGTTTTCCCAATACCATTTATTGAAAAGACTGTCCATTTCCCATTGTATAGTTTTGGTTCCTTTGTTGTATATTAATTGACCATATATTAGTGGGTTTATTTCTGGGCTCACTATTCTGTTCCGTTTATCTATACATCTGTTTTTAGGCCAATACCGTACTGTTTTGATTACTATAGCTTTGTAATATAGTTTGAAATCAGGGAGTGTGTTACCTCCATCTTTGTTGTCCTTTCTCAAGATTGCTTTGGCTATTTGGGTTCTTTTGTGATTCCATACAAATTTTAGGAATTTTAGGAATTTTTGTTCAATTTCTGTGAAAAATGCCATTGGAATTTTGATAGGGATTGCATTGAATCTGTAGATTGCTTTGGGTAATATGGACATTTTAATGATATTAATTCTTGTGATCCATGAGCACAGAATATCTTTCCATTTATTTGTGTCATCTTCATTTTCTTTAATTAATGTCTTAAAGCATACAGGTCTTTCCCTCCTTGATTAAATTTATCCCTAGGTTTTTTTATTCTTTGTTGCAATTGCAATTGGGATTGTTTTCTTAGTTTCTTTTTCTGATAGTTTATTTGTGTATAGAAACACAACAAATTTTTGAATATTGATTTTGTGTCCTGCAACTTTACTCAATTCACTTATTAGTTCTAACAGTTTTTGGTAGAGACTTCAGCGTTTTCTTTATGTCACTTGCAGATAGTGACAGTTTTACTTCTTCCTTTCCAATTTGAATACCTTTTTCTTTTTTTGGCTAAATTGCTCTGGCTAGGAGTTCTAATACTATATTGAATAAAAGAGGTAAGAGTGGCCATCCTTGTCTTGTTCCTACTCTTAGAAGTAAAGCTTTCAGCTTTTCACCATTGAGTATGTTAGCTGTGGGCTTGTCATATATGGCCTTTATTAGGTTGAGGTATATTCCCTTTATATCTGCTTTGTTGAGAGTATTAAGCATAAACGGATGTTGAATTTTGTCCAATGCTTTTTCTGTATTTATTGAGATATCATATGATTTTTGTCCTTCATTTTGTGATGTGGTATATCACATTGATTGATTTGTGGATATTGAATCATCCTTACATCCCTGGAATAAATCCCACTTGATCATGCTGTATGATCCTTTTAATGTATTGTTGAATTTGGTTTGCTAATATTTTGTTGAGGATTTTTGCATCTATGTTCATCAGGAATATTGGCCTGTAATTTTCTTTTCTCATGGCATCGTTTTCTGGTTTTTGCATCAGGGTGATGCTGGCCTCATAAATTGAATTTGGGAGTGTTTCTTGGAAGAGTTTGAGGATTGGTATTGATTTTCCTTTGAATGGTTGGTAGAATTCACCAGTGAAGCCATATGGTCCTGGACTTCTGTTTGTCGGGAGGTTTTTGATTCTGATTCAATTTCATATTTTCTATTTCTTCATGATTCAGTCTTGGTAGGTTGTATGTTTCTAGGAATTTATCAGTTTCTTAGAGGTTGTCAAATTTGTTGCGTATAACTGTTCATAATATAATCTTATCCTTTGTATCTCTGTGGTATCAATTGTAATGTCTCCCCTTTCATTTCTGATTTTATTTATTTGAGTCCTCTTTTTTCCAAGCCTCTTAAATTTATTGAAACTTATTTTATAGCCAACATATAGTCTGTCTTGGTTACTGTACCATATCTCTGTGAATATAATTTGTATTTTGCAGTTGTTGATGTAACTTTTATAATTGTCAGTTAAATCAAGGTGGTCCATAGTATTGTTAAGATCTGTGTCTTTTCTGGGTTTTCTTTTGTCTAGTTATATCAGTTGCTGAGGGAAGGGTTTTTACATTACCTAATATTTTTGTGGAATTGTGTGTTGTCCCCTTTATTTCTGTCAATTTTTGCTTCATGCATTTTGAAACTCTGTCCTTAGGCACAACACATTGATAATTGTTATCTCTTTATCTAATGTTAAGAGCCACTCTAGCCTTCCTGTTCTTAGTCTTTGTGTGGTATATCTTTTTATATCCATTTACTTTCAACCTATCTGTGTCTTTATGTTTAATATGTATTTCTTGCAGGCAGCATGTAACAGTGTCTCTTTTTATTTGTTGTGTCAATTTATGGCCTTTAATTGCAGTGTTTATCTTAGGAGTGAGTATACTATGGCCCTCAGGCCAAATGCCCAATTTGGAAATTAAATTTTATTGGAATACAGCCACATGCTTTATTTAGTTATTATCTGTGTTTACTTTTCTGCTACAAGACAGAGTTGAGTAGTTGTGACAGAGATTATATGTCCCAAACTCCTCAAGTATTTACTTTCTGGTCATTTACAGAAAAATTTTGCTGACCCTGGTTTAGACCATTAAGATTTAATGTGATATGGTTGAATTTAGGCATATAATTTTATTATTTGTTTTCTGTTTGTCCTCATTTTTGTTTGTTTTTGTTTCCCCCTGTTCTTTGGATTTTGTTAAGTTTAATTTTTGGCATTTAATTATATCTATTGTATTTTTAGCTGTATTTCTTTGTGTTTTTAAGTGGTTGATCTAGGGTTATAATATCTAACTTTCTCAGTGTACTTGTTAATATTGTACTTCATGCAAAACAGTGATGGCAAAACTTTGCAACCATATGTAGTTTCCTTTCCTTTATTCCCCTGCATTGATCTTTTTGCTATAGCTGTATGCATTATATCTCCATACCTTGGAAATCTCACCAGGCAGTGTCAGAAGTTTTGCTTTTCAACAATCATACATATTTTCATAAAACTTAGATAAGGGGGGAAAAAGGAGTCTGTTATATTTATTCAGCTATTTGCCATCTCTCTTTTGTTCTCCTTTAAATCTTAAGATGAAAGACTCTGTCTGGTATCATTTCCCTTCAACCTGGAGGACTTTAGTGTTTCTTATAGATCAGGTCGGCTGATGACAAATTCTTTTAGTTTTCTTTCATCTGAAAATGTTTTTTACTTCATATGCATTCCTGAAGGATTTTTTTCACTGGCTATGTATAAGGGAAAAACTACACTCCTCCTGTGTTTTCCTCTACTCTCAATACTCTATTATACTCACAACACTTCTGACACTAGATGTGAGGTTTTTCCACATATCAAGCAATTCATTGCAAAACCAGCTTGGTGTCCTATAATTCAAGTTAATTCTGATATAAACTGGAATTAATGTAGATGCCACAGGGTAATGGCCTGGTCACATAAGACTACCCTCCACTTCCGATGACAGTTACAAGTAAAGGTTCCCAAGACCCCCTTCTTGGATTCTGTCATTTTCTAGGACAGCTTACAGAACTTAGGGAAACCACTTTCTTACATTTACCAGTTTATTGCATAATTAAGGGTATGATAAAGAATATAGATGAATAGTCAAATGAAGATATACATAGGGCAGGGTTTTGTAGGGTCGCAAGTGCAAGAGCTTCTGTGGAGTTGAGTTACACCACTCTCTGGTACATGGATGTATTCACCCTCCCAGAATCTCTCCAAACCCTTTACTTTTTTGATTTTTATGGAGTCTTCAACACGTAGGCACCATCGATCCTTAACTCAATTTCCAGCCCCTCTCCCCTTCTCAGAGGATGTAGGGGTGGGGCTGAAAGTTCCAAGCTTCTAATCATGGCTTGGTCTTTCTGGTGATCAGCCCCCATCCAGGAGCCCACCAAGAGTCACCTCATTAGAACAGAAGACCAAATCACCCAGAAAATTTTAAGAGATTTAGCAGCTCTGTGTCAGGAACTAGTGTCAAGGAACAAATATTAGAACAAAAGACGCCCCTAGTGCTCTTATCACTTAGGAAATTACAAGGGAAAGGATGTTTGTGCCAGGAACAGGGACAGAAACCCATATATATATTTTTTCTATTATTTCACAATATGGGAACCTAGGTTGTCAGTCCTTTTCTGTTGGAAATTTAAAGATTATAGCTCCACTATTTCTGGCCCAGCAAATGGTCTCATATAGACCAAGATGGTGATAGTCTCTGATGAGAAATCTGCAAATATTTGAATCATTGCTCCCCTTGAAGATAGGGACCCTATTTTGGACCTTTTTCACCATTATCTACAATAAATGTTTCTTGAATTTATTGGATTGTATTAAATTTTTAGTAAGTTAATATAAAGACTAGACAGGCTTATTAGGGTTCCATTTCCATAGGCTTATTAGGATCTGAATTGCCCAATAGGTGTTATACCTGTTATATTTTATAAAAGAAGATTTCTTTACTAGATATGAATAAACCAGATAAAAGAAGCAATGCATTACCAAGTTTCTGAAATGTTTCCTTGGTTAATTGGCTTTGTTTCTATGTAAAAGGAAAATTGGAGGCAGTAGATGTTTGTCCGAGCTTTTTCCCCACTTCTCTTTTACATAAAAACTACTTACCATTTTATAAAATAATGGACAGTTAAGGAACATCCAGAAAGAAATGAGCCAAAAAGTGTTCTGGGAGAGTTCTGTGCTTTATAACATTACATTTGATGTTTTGATATCTACAGAGAGAATCAAATACAGCAGAGATTTTCTGTTGAAGCTCTCAAGTGTTTCCATCTGCAGAAAAAAACCAGACTTTCTGCCTGATCATCCCATTGTACTTCAAAAACCAGTAAGTAGTTTTCTAATTTTGTATTGTTTTAATCCTAAATATTTATCTTTTAAAGATTTTTGTATTGTTTTAATTCTAAAATATGTGTCTTTTAAACCTTTTTAATGTTCTCATTGTGAAATATAATTCAGAAAAGTACATAAATCTAAATGTATAGTATAACCAATTACTGCAAGTAATTACCACTCTGTCAAAAATAGAATGGAATTGTCATATTTTAGGAAATATTTTTGTTTTTCAATTAAGTTTTATAACTCACCTGAAATTGATTTTACTATATGGTGTGAGGTAGGGGTGAAGTTTTATTTTTTTCTGCATGGATATCCAGTCACCCGAGCAATATTTAGCAAAAGGATAGTCCTCTGCCACCTTTGTGGCAATATATTTACATGTGGTCTGTTTCTGGGCGCTCTGTTCTGTTCAGTTACTCCTTTTATACAGTAAAACAACACAACTATTCTTCGACACATCTTTGCTGTTTCTTAGCCCTTTATATTTCTGTGTCACCTCATCAAATTCTATCAAAGTAAATACACACAGTAAATACATACATGTATCTTTCAGGATATTGATTGGAAAGGACATGGGTTTCATGTCAGGCTTGGGTTCAAGTTGTAGCTCCACCTGTGTACTGGTATATTGTTCAAACTTAGGCAAGTCACTTAACGTTCTTGAGCCTCAGTTTTGCAATTGTGATAAGGGGATGATTTCTAATTGTTAGAATTAAATGAAATGTATGAAATTGCTTTTAGCATGGTACTTATCTCTCATTATGTACTCAGTAGGTGTTGATTTTCATCTTTTATGGTCTTTACTTCCATTTTGACTGGAATTTGAATTTCTTTTATTTATAGTTTTCATAAACACCATTTTATACAGGTAAAGGTGTATAAAAGGTATACAGGCATACCTCAGAGATGTTGCAAATTTGGTTCCAAACAAATATTGCAATAAAGGGAGTCACACAAATGTTTTGGTTTCCCAGTGCATATAAAAGTTATGTTTACACTATACTGCTCTTAGTTGTGCAATAGCATTATGTCTGGAAAAAAAAAAACTATTTACGTATCTTAATTAAAAAACAATTTAGTTATTTATTGCTAAAAAATGCTAACCAACATCTGAGCCTTCAGCAAGTTGTAATCTTTTCACTATGTAACATTGAAGATAACTGTTCACAGATCACTATAACAAATATAATGATAATAATGAAAATGTTTGAAATATTGGGAGAATTACCAAAATATAACACAGAGACTCAAAGTGAGCAGATGGTGTGGAAAAATGGTACCCACAGGCTTGTTTGATGCAAGGTTGCCACAACCCTTCAATTTGTAAAAAACACAGTATCTACAAAGAGCAGTAAAGTGAGGAATGCCTGTAGTATTCTACTGAGATGAGTTCAGAATATAGGTATGCTAAGAATGGGTCAAATGTGAGATATAAAATACCTCCTGTGTTCTCCATTTGGGGGATTTCTTACCCTTTGGAATCCATAGCTTTTTTTTCATAATTACAATTTTTTGTATTTTAGTTTATTCATAGTGTATCAATGGCTCTTAATTTAAACTCACTACCTTGCAGACATCCAGCCAATTCTTTTTAAAATTAAAGCATAAATTTAGAAGTTTTTTTCATAATACCTTGCTCACAGGAATATTTAATGAGGTAAAGCATCCTTGATGTTATTTGAATTTTTCTACCTGTTCAGAGATCTTAAGGGCATATAATCCTTGGTCTATAAGAATAAATCTAAACTTCAGTGCTATATAAAATATAGTCGCTTTCTCATTTGAAGGCTTTCCACTTCTAACAACATTTTATTTTGTCAATAGAAGTTTGACCTACGCATTATTTTGAGTTTACTTTTGTTTTATGCATTAATAATATTTTCTAAAAATTAGGTACCACAAAAACAGAACAACGGGTTTTGAATACAATCTAATATATTTAAATATAATATATGTATTATATAAGTTTTACTAAACACAGAAGAACTACTTTATTTGACAAATTCCAGTTACTTAATAGTTTCTATAGTAACATGCATTTAGATCTGCAAACAATAGGTCACAACATTTGGTTTGATAAACTAATTAGTAAAAGGTACATTCATTCAATCTAATTGATAAGTTAACTTTTTCTTCTCTATTACAGGAAAACAACCAAAGCTTTAAGTAGCATTTTGAGAATGTATGTATTTCAAGATAAAGAATTACTAATTTTATATTTTGGACACCTGCAAATGAAGTGGATCTAGTAACAATAACTGTAACAGACTGTAACAATTCAATTTATTTTTAATTTTGATGGTTGGATATTTGGTTTCTCCTAAAATGAGAAAGAGATACTTTAAACAATAAAGAATTTTCTAATCAGTTTCAGCTTTGCAGGCAGTTTCTTGCATAAATTGGGAAGTAACACTGGAAAGTAGGAATTTGGTTAGTGAAATGGGAAGACTGTATTTATAATTTGCATGCTACTTGCAATTTTTGTTTTTCATCACTTGTAATAATGGAATGAAAATGTAAGCTGTAAGGATTCTCAGATATAAAGTATATGCTATGATGTATATATGATACATAATTTCTTGTTGCTTTTAAAGTTGCTTTTGTTTTGTTTCCCACTGATTTCATACCAGCACTTGAAAGGATCATTACAATCTCTCTAGAGGTTTAGAATGATTCAGGATGTTCAATGAATAGTTCTCAGTGATAGGAGGGATAATATTTTAAGAAGTATTTCTTTTCAAATATATGATTGTTCTGTAGGTTTGTGATAATAACAACATTGTCTAATATTCTTTTATTTCCAAAAGAGGAATAATTGAGGCATTTGCAAATAATTGAGGTGCATTAAGTTTCAGTGCTGTAATTTCTTATAACAAGTGTATGGATGAAGAATTTGGAGGTTTAAACTTTTAGCTCCTAGAAATTCTATACACTAAATCTCCTGCAATTTGTCACTCTTGTTAAAAAGAAAAGTTTGTTCCAGCACAGTGTCACAAAGAATTGCTCATATAAAGGTAAGTGTAAACTCTCCCTAGTTCTATCCTCAGATTCTTTCAGATCCCTGGGTCTATTGGCAAGGCATTCAAGGACATCATTTGGCAGAAAGTTTATCTTAAACTGAATTCTGAACTCCTAAAACAAGTACCTTTTTCTTCACTGGTCTTTAGACTTGTTACCCAGATTCAAACTTTAGTCCATGGCAGATTTCCCAACTTGGTCTTTAGTATACTACTTTTAATTGCTTTGTTCACCAGAAAAAGATTGCTTTTCAAGTAGGAAAAAAAAAAGAACCTTCACTAGCCATAAATTTATTGGTTACTTAAAAATGAGTTTACACCTACGGCCCAGTTTTTTACACTCATTTTTGCCCTACTATTTCCCTTTATATTATAGCTTCTAGTATTTATATGTGTATGATTACACACACATACACAAAAATACATGTAATTTATATAAGAGCTGGGGTCATCTCAATAAAAAAATAATTTAAAAAGAGCTGGGGTCAGAATTACCATATAATTAAATTGGTTTGCTTTATTATTTGCCTATTATCCAAGTCTGTTGACTTTAGTTAAAAAAAATATGATCGAACCTATTCCAATTTGGAATCCAAAGAGCCCTTCCATTTAGCACTGTTACTGAGGGCAGACCCCATTTAAAGTCATACTACCATCCTAACTTTGGAAAGTGCCTAGTATCCAAAAGACTTGATGTACTTTCTGAATCTGATACAGAAATGGACTGGCCAGAACAATATATTGATTAGCTATAATTTCTATTTTTGAAATCATTTATAACCAGCGTTTTCAAGAAGAGTTTGTATAGTAGAAGTCCCCGAGGTTTCAAAGTCTTTTGATCCTTTCTTACTGTATATAATCAGAGTGAGACTGCAAAGACTGTTTTATTATCTATTTGCCTTTGTACATATGTATAGCTTATTTGAATAATCATTGTACATCTCCATTCATGTTGTTCTTTGCTTTGTATATAAATTAAAAGAGTTGAGCCAGGTGTTGTTTCATAGTGTTTATCATCTTTAGAAATGACCACACACACACAGACACACACACAAACATATACACACACGTGTGTGTGTCAATATTTACTACCTATTTCTAGTAGAAGCTATTAAAAATTCTTTAATTTTATTTAGACTAAATGAGGACTGAGAGTACACAAAGGTGTTGGTAAAAGTTAGTTTGAGAAAATATGTTAGGTTAACTTTTATATTTAAAAAACAAAATTTTAGTTCAACCTTCCTTTTTGTCTGAGTTAAAAAAAAAAAGAAAAGGAAAAATTCACCTTATGTTTGTTTCCTGGAAGACCTGTGTTTTCAGAGGAATTTGGCCTAGAGAATAAACAAATTTCTATATGCATTGCATTTTCATTAGCAGCATTTATCAGAATAAAAGAGATTTTATTAAAAATATTTAATTTATGAGCTTGTACAGCAGAATATATAAGGTACATAGTTTTAGTTTTTCTAGTGAAACTGGGATTGTAGTCATTCTAGTGTTGAAACTGAAAAATAGATGTTTTTTGTCCAGTACATATTTTATTATTTCCCTAAAGTTTATACTTGTTTTATAATTCTTTGTTCACTTAGGTTAAAATTTTGGTTTTAAAATATTTTGAAATCATTATTTAAATGCAAATGTCTATTTTTCATAAGTAAAGTTAGACCTCTGGATCATGTGCCAAAAATTTTGAACCACATTTTCTTAACAAATGATATAATGGTGTTACATTACTAAATGGTACCCTGTCACAGAATTGCTCACTTATGAAAAACCAGTTTATAACTTGACAGATGGATAGAGATTCTATTGGTTATAATGAAGATTGGTTTATGCTCATGTATTAATGTTTTTTTAAGCTTAAACAACAGGGATGCACTGCATCCCTGCTCTCTCTCTCTGCATATAAGGATACCAGTCATATTGGATCATGTATTAGCTTTTTAAGTAACATAAAGTGAATAGTTATAGGATCCTGAGTTGGGAATGGAGTAGGTATTACTGAAGAATACATTTCACTCATGGTAAAGCAGATACTTAAAAAATCACAAAACACTGATTTAACCTTTATAGTTTATGACAGATCTACAGAAGCTGTTCTATGAAGTAATAGTCTAAAAGCTCTCACTTTAAATGTTTTTTTCTCTATCATAACAATTTTGTTACTTTATATGTATACTTTTCATATATTATGATTTTGAGACTAAAGGGTTTTAGGTTTATTGTATGTAGCAATACAGCAGCAAATATTGAGGATAATAGTGAACTTTGAAAGTTGAGCTAAAATTTACATGAAAGATAAAATGATAGAAGACATTTAAGAAGAGTGCACATCTTAGGGTAAATATATTTAAACAAAAGTAGAGAGTAGATTAATAAGTACAGAGAATTTTCTAATTCACATTTCAGATAAGAACAGTTGTTTTTTACTTGGAACCATAAAGAAAATGTTAAGGAACAGCTAGTTGTTCAGGATCCACCATGAAGCTGAAAAGAGAAAAAGAGTTTTTTTAAATAATGAAAATAACTGCTAGGGCTAAGTTAGTTCAAGGTGCAAGTCATTCTTAAAGAGACTATTTTCCCTCATCTTTAGTCTGTATAATTACTTATCTTTCAAGTTACTGTTTCCTGACTTGATTGAACTTTCCTGTGCACTTGTTAGTTGTACCATAGCTTTTGGCACTTGGTTGCAGTTTAACTAAAAAGTTTTTGTTATATATGAATAGAGATTGTCTTGGCAATGAGATTATAAACACCCTGAAGATAAAATCATGTTGTTGTTGTTTTAATCTTCCCAGTTCAGAAAGTTTGGGTATAAGTAAGTGGATGTGTTTTAAATAATATTTTTTTAGTATATCTGTATTGTAAAATTAGGAATATTTTCCCCAGTAAATGTAAGTATCCCAAAGACAAACCTATGTCAAAGAAGTAAGATTGGTGGAATGAGGTGAGAAACAGACAAATGTGAAGGATTAAAATTTGTTTTCAAAGCTGTTTAAATAATACACTGACTGGCAATAGGATCTTACTTTCTTATGTATCCTTTTTTCCCATAACCATAAGGCTTTCTCCGTTGCCAAGGGATATTCTGCTCCACAGACCAATTCTCATACTCTTTTTATCTGGGTGTTTTATGATAGCTTATCAGCATAGGCTCCATATTCCAGTATGCCTCATTTAAGTGATTTTTATATTTGAGAGTTCATAGGAATATATTTTGGTTTATATTTTTGTATCTAGTGAAGACTGGTTTATTTGCTTTATTTATTTAAATAAATTGTTTTATTTATTTTTATTTTTGGTTGAGTTGGGTCTTTGTTGCTGCTCACGGGCTTTCTCTAGTTGCGGCAAGCGGAGTCTACTCTTCATTGCGGTGCTTGGGCTTCCCACTGAGGTGACTTCTCTAATTGCGGATGGAGCATGGGCACTAGGCGTATGGGCTTCTGTAGGTGTGGCACGCGGCTCAGTAGTTGTGGCTCACAGGCTCTAGAGCGCAGGCTCAGTAGTTGTGGTGCACGGGCTTAGCTGTTCTGTGGCATGTGGGCTCTTCCCGGACCAGGGCTTGAACCCATGTCCCCTGCATTGGCAGGCAGATTCTTAACCACTGTGCTACCAGGGAAGTCCCTGCTTTATTTCTTAAGATGTATCTTAAGTAAACCACTTAGAAATCTTAATTAAAAAGCAGTATTGGGTTTCCCTGGTGGTGCAGTGGTTGAGAGTCCGCCTGCCGATGCAGGGGACACAGGTTCGTGCCCCGGTCCGGGAAGATCCCACATGCCACGGAGCGGCTGGGCCTGTGAGCCATGGCTGCTGAGCCTGTGCTCCGCAACGGGAGAGGCCACAGCAGTGAGAGGCCCGTGTACCACAAAAAAAAAAAAAAAAAAAAAAAAGTCTTATTAGAAATTGTTATTTGTGAATTAGTAATACAAACCCACTCATTGTGTGTTTCTAACTGTAATAACTTTCAGATTTTTATTTTAGGTCAAAATATATGCAGCATTTCAAAACTACATAAACAAAATGCACAAAACTAGTTGTTACAAATATAAGTCATATGGACATTAAAATCATAAATAATATTTATAAGCTAATTTCAGCTTTTTGTCCAGGGAGATATATCTGCTGTTTGTTCCCAAGGGAAGTCAGCTGTTAACAGTGATAGAACTTTCAGTTTAGAATAGAGTAGGATGACCCAATAGATGTTAAAAATCTTGTTTGAAGTAGGTTTTTAAAATTGTGTTAGAATCAAGCCTAACTTTTTTTTCTATCAAATTCCAGTGGTTGTAGAAATTAGATGTGATGTGAAAATCACACACACATGAAAAATAGGGTAGCAATTAAAAGGCATTAAATTGTATTCACTCTGAATTCTGAGAACAGGAATTGATCCAGTTTTATCTGTACTCAGTTTTTCTCTCTAAATTAGGAAATGCTCTGAGAGAGAAAGAGTAATAGAATGCATGTACCAATGATACTAATAGTGCATAAACCTGCCCTTAAGATCTAGAGTAAATATAAAAAATCAGGCTGAGACTGTCAGAGTCAGCCAACTTGAAAGCATTCACATCTGATCTCCCCATCTCCTCACCTAGCTTCAATTCCAGAATTGACTTCTTCATTTTCCATTTATTGCCAATCCATCAAAATCTACCCTAATTTTAAAATTCCTACCATTTTATTAAAACTTCTCTTGTCAAATCCAATTTTCAGTGCCATTCTCTTCAGTCATGCTCTCCTACATAGGCCCCCTGAGGAGCACTGTACTTTGCATGTTACTCCTCTTTTGGTTTCCTTGATACTCTGTAACTGTGACTCTCCTATCTCTGGTTCCCCTCAGTCTCCTTAATGAAAGGAGGCTTTTCTCTCCCAACCTTTTAAATAAAGGCAGTTCCTCAGGCTTCTGTTAGATATTTTCTTCTTACCTACACACTTTCTCACCAACGCCCGGCTTCAACCATCATCTTGCTATGGTTAACTCCTGAAAATTCTGTCTGCAAGGGAACTCTATGGATATCGTCTTGGTTCAGATGCTTTTTTTTCCTGGCCTAGATTATTGCCCTGCCTGACCAATTTCTCTCCTCTCATGACATTCACCTTTCTCCCTCCTGCCACAGTTACTACTGATTAGAGCATTCACTAGCCCTCTCAAAAACCTTTAATGGCTCCATAATACTGTAAGAAGAAAGTTAAAATTCCTTATTATATTTTCAACTCCCATTTCCTACTCTCTCCTCTCTTTGCACATGTACCATATACAAGCCTTATGCTTTAATCATATCTTTGCACCAATTAACACAGCACATTTAACATTTCTTACATTTGTTCATGTCTACAATTTACCTCTAAGTACCCTTCTTCTCCATCTTTATTTGTCCAAATCTAATTTTTTAAAGTCCAGCTCAAGGATCATCTCCTCATTAAAAACTGTTAAAGAGGCAATCCACTCCTCTAAATTCACATAGCACATTATGACTCTAATAGGTAACTATTATGTATGTCCTGAGCTTGTTATTTTTCTGCAAACATTTGTCTTTCCTACTGGACAGAAAGCATTTTATAGGTAGGGACTGTATTTTTACTTTGTACCCTCTATAGCTCCCAACACAATGCTTGTTCATAACTGGAGCTCAATCAGTGCTAGTAAACAGGCTAGGAACCCCAGTATCCCCAGTGCTTAGCACTTATTAACATTCAGTAAAAGTATGTTTAATTGGTAATTGAATGGATGGGTAGATGAACAAATAATTTTTGTTCTCAATTATCTTAAATAAGGTTTGGCTAGGCCAGACTTCTCAGGCAAGTTCATTTCAAATTTCTCTTTCCCTTCTCCTTTTTCTCCAATTACAAAAAATATTTTAACAATTATTATAATAAAGATATTTCTAACATAATTCTAATCTCCAATCTATGGTCACCTATTTCAAATTTATTCAATACACTATAATATAGTAAAGAATTTGAATAATTTTTTGAAATGTCATGATTTGTACTTCAAATTGTTAAAAGGTGACCAGCAAATGACTAATATTAGGTTTAATACAGCCAGGAATACAAATAGGGTCAACTAAGGACTAAAGGCAATAGAAAAAATATATAGATCTCTTATTTCCTACCCCCACTCTCCAATTTTAAGATAGATAAAAAAATAGAGTACAGTTGATGAAGGGGAAAGGGCTAGAACATACTGTCTTTTAAACAGAGAAAGGCAATACAAAAGCACATAGAAGAATTGTGAACCCAGGATAATTACCAGGAACTAGCATAGTAGATGTGAGTTCTGGAGTTTCCAAGAAATCCACATTACTTCTTTGGAAGGTCTTGCTATAATTCATCTGACGGTGGCTGTATAAATAATTATAGGTTATGGCTGTGCAATTTATTACAATCTTCCTGAGTAGAATGTAGCACAGTTCAAATTCACTCAAGGTGGCAAGGTTTCGGATGATTTAGATTAAGTGCCTGAATACGGACTTCTTTTCTTGGTTATTTACCCTTAAAAAAAGACTAAGGAGTAATTTAACAAGTATCACCAGAATTTTTTTTTAAAACAGGAGAGCACTAATTCTCTAGAGAAGATAAAACAAAAGGAGATAACTGTAATTGCAGCAAGAAGTTTAAACAGAAGGAAGACTATCTTGGGCATCAGGATGTTTAAAAAATAGGATAGCTAAGAAGAAGGACTATAGATTTTCCATCTCTAGAGGATAAAAAGAAAGAAAAATCATCTAAAAGTATAGGCCTGGAACTACAGAGTTGAATAAGTTGCCTTTAAAGCTCCCTTTTGTGCCTGAAATTCTGTTGATGTCATTATGCATTATAGCACAGTGTTTAAAATAGCCACAAAAATAAAAATTTTAGGTGAAATATGTATCAAATAAATTTCCAGGTATTTGTTTCATTACCATCATTTAACACCCCAAAATATGGACTTATTGGAGAGCTATATTCTCTGTGCCACTTAAAGCCAACTAGAACTATTTATATAATCTCAGAATAGCAAAATTTCCTTCATCTCATTTTTCTAATTATATATTTGTTACTTATTAATAATTATTTTAATTTCAAAGAACTTGATTTATCTTTTAACTTTATCGAGGAATAGTTAACAAATATAATTATATACAAAACTGAATGATTACAAGAGAAGTTGACTTGCTTTTAATCTTTTCCAAACAATGTCTTGAATTTCCCTTTTATTTGCAGTAAGTAAAGACATTTCAAAAAGCTGTTAAGCTATGATGATCTTAACCATTATATATAGCTATATTGCAAAATAAGAACCACAGAGCTTAAGAAAAATTAGGAAGTAAAATTATTTTCATCTTTTTCTGCATCCTTTGTCTCCCACCCCTGCACACCTTAGACACCCATGACCCACATCTAAATCTGTTTACCTGAAAGCATCAGTAAAATGGTAATTCTTAAAGTGTGATCATAATCAAAAGTTTTTGTGCTTCAAAAGGAAAGTGATTTCAAATCCATAAAAAGAGTGAGATTTAGGAAAATGAGCAAATAAGACAGGTTTTAAGGTGAGGTAAAGGGAATGGAGTTTTTTCTACAGGTTCTAAAATTATATCATGTATATTGCCACCTCCCTGGCAAAAAAATAAAAAAAATAAGGCCTGCTCATAACTTACCTATTCCACACACTACTGTTCTCCCAGAACTCGTAAATCGTGTAGTGAGATTCATTTGAAAGCTTCTGTATAGAAATACTGAAATGGAAAAGGAAAGGTGTAATTAGCCACAGGAAATTAAATACAAGAAATAAACTAATATTTCTAATCACCTCTAATCTTATCCATTTGTATAAGAAACACCTATGGTTCCTGCATGAAAATTGAAGTTTTGTCAATAATTGATTAACATGTCTGTTTGTTTAATATACGTTTTTAGTTTTCTGGTTTGGCATCATGAATACTGTCTCAGTATATTTCAGAAATCACAAATATAACTTTGTAAAATTTCCTTCATATATCTATTCAAAAAGATTTTGTGAGTTCTGTTTTGCCAGGGTTCAGAAGAATGTGAGTGCATGCCACCTTCCTTGCCCTCAGCTGTTGCTCTTTGGATCAGTCCAATCAGCCTCCAAAGCTCTTGCCCTTACCTCTATCTCTGGATTGACAGTTTTTGTTTGGGGTCCTGCTGTAAGCTAAGTCACCTGGACCACACTGCTACACAACTAACTCCAACTTTGCCAGTGCCCAGTGTTGGTCCTCCTCCTTTCTCTTTTACACACTCACACCTCTCAACTTTCTCGCTGTCCAGATCAAGTTTGAGTCCATATTCTGGCCATAATTGTAGTTTTTTTGTAATTGCTTTTCCAATTTAGGGAAGACAAATTTGTTCCTTCCAGCCTTCTGGACTAGCCTGAGAGTGGCTAATAGCCTATATAATATGTTTTGGAGTAGTGAAGAGAGAGGAGGTGGGTGAAAAGACAAGTTGAGGTGAAGACTGGATTTAATCCGGTAGCAATGAGGAGACACAAAAGGGTTTAAAGCAGGGAGAGTCTCATTGTTGAAGCTGGGTTTTAAAAGATCCTTCTGATGGCCGTGTGAGGTAGCCTATGGAGAACAGTTCAAAGCAGGAAGAAAAGTTAGAGAGGTAGTGAAACTAGCTTAGGTGAGAGATGATGAAGATCCAAATTAAGGTAGAAAGAAAGGGAGAGGGGATAGATTCATAAATTTAAGGGAGAGTAGGATACAAATATAAAGATTCCTTTAAAAAATTAATTCCACAAGTCCAGCTTGTTCAGCCTAACGTTTCACAGTATATTCAGATTATAAATCAAAATCAGAGGTTAGAAAAACAATAAGGATTTAAAAAAACAAATCAGATGGGGTGCTTTTTTTTTTTTTTTTTTTTTTTTTTTGTGGTACGCGGGCCTCTCACTGTTTTGGCCTCTCCCATTGCGGAGCACAGACTCCGGACGCTCACGCTCAGCGGCCATGGCTCACGGGCCCAGCCACTCTGCAGCATGTGGGATCTTCCCGGACCGGGGCACGAACCCGTGTGCCCTGCATTGGCAGGCGGACTCTCAACCACTGCATCACCAGGGAAGCCCGGTGTGGTGCTTTTTTAAATGGAAGTATAGTTGATTTACATTATATTTCAGGTATACAGCATAATGATTCAGTAGTTTTGCAGATTATACTCCATTAAATGTTATTACAAGTTAATGGTTATAATTCCCTGTGGTATACAATACATCCTTGTTGCTTATCTATTTTATACATAGTAGTTTGTATAAACTACTCTTTTTTAAATTTTTTAAAATAATTTTTATTGGCGTATAGTTGATTTACAATGTTGTGTTAGTTTTGGGTTTACAGCAAAGTGAATCAGTTATACATAGACATATATCCACTCTTATGATTCTTTTCCCATATAGGTCATTTCAGAGTATTGAGTAGACTTCCCTGTGCTACACAGTAGATCCTTATTATCTATTTTATATATAGTAGTGTGTATATCTCAATCCCAATAAATTGAGAGATTGGGAAAAATTGGGAGAATAGAATATTGATTTAAGAGCAAACATACGGTAAAATAGCCAAGCTCAGTGTAAATTTAGGATTTACCTAAGTGTGGCCAGCAGATGGTGGTAACTACACCGAAATTGTAATACTTATTTGGCTTGTAGTTTGGTGTTTTTCACAGAGCTATTGATCAAGCTTGCTTCAGTTAAGATATGATGTAGCAAGTATTGTTCTTAGTTCAATTTCAGATTTTCTCGGGAAAGGTTTATAACATAATCAAAGGAATTGAACAGAAAGTGAAACTGGAGATTTTCTAACCCCAGGAGTTTATAGATGGGCTTTTGGGGGGGTTCCTTGAAATCCCAGAAATGAGCTGAAAATTACTGTGCATATCTACTTTTTCCTGGGAAGAGAATCCATAGTTCTCATCATAGTCTAAAAGGATCTGTAATCCCCAAATGTAATCTGACAATGTAATGGTCAAATTTCAATCCATGGCTATGAACTGCCTCCTACAAACTAATTCATTTGTATTACTTATTACATATAAAAATCACTTATCCTGCTATCTGAACCTGCCATTTTCCAGACTAGCCACAAGAAATTCACGAAATTTTAGCCTGATGCTCAAGTTTTGAAGGACTGAAGAAGATAACACAGTGTGATAAGGTAGTGGTTTGAAGTATAGCCATACAGGCTTACCTTCATCCACCATGTATTAGAGCTTTGTCACCTTGGGCCCATTACTTAACCTGTTTCCTCACCTGTTAAATGGTGGTAATAATAGTACTGAGTACTAAATAAAGCATTATATGTAGAATGTTTTGCCCAGTAATTGGTATATTGTATGTGTGTATATGTGTGTGTGTGTGTGTGTGTTAGCTGTTAGCTCAATAGTGAAAAACAAAGTAGCACTTTACTTAGGTGAGTGAAAGCTAAGCCTTAATGGTATCAAAGTTGAGAAACATGACAGAATTAAAAGGAACAGAAAAGAAACTGAGGGAAAAAGACAAATCTTTGAAAACAATGAGGAGCAGCAAGCCAATAATAATGATGATAACAATTATTACATTATTATACATACTAATAACAATGGCGATGGTTGCTAACATGTATTGCTCTGTTCCAGGCCCTGGTTTAAGCATTTCCCATGGATTAAGTCATTTTACCTTCACAGTCACTCTGGGAATCATATGGTAGATACTGTCTGTTGCCTCCCCAACTGTTATTCCCCTCTGTCTAACCGAACCCTGCCATTGTTCATTTTGCAATATATCCAATGTACCAATCAGTGCTGGGCTGAGACAGTCATCACAATCTCCTTTCTGCTAAATATTTGTTTTCTAACCTCCGCTGTAACCAGGAATAGCCATGTGACTTGAGTTGGGCCGATGAGATGCCAAGGGAAGTATGCTGAGAAGCAAGGACTTCTGGGAAACTTTCTGTCCTTAGGTTCAGACATGAGAGGATGGCTTGTTGGTGTTGCTCCTTTCTCCTTCTTCCTGACTGTAGGCCATCTGGTCAAGAGCCAGATGGAAGAGTTGAAAGACCAGTTCAGATTGTGTCTCAAAGGACTATGGGTGAAAATGCTAATCAAAATTGTTCTACAGACTGGGTGCTTTCAATTAAGGGCAAAACTGACCAATACACAGCAATGACATTTAAGGACATTGATATTTGAGACTGTACAATAACAATACATATGCAGTGATGACACTGAGACAGCAAGAAAAGGTTAATGATAAAATTTTTAGAAACTTCAGTCAGCAATATTTCTGTTAAAAGGGCTTAGGGCTTGAATGATTAGCTTTCAATTATTTGCAAACTTAAAATTACATGATGTAACTCTGAGCTTTTGCTTTGTGACTGTACTAACTTAAACACCCTCAGTCTTCCTCCTCAATGTATTCATACTTCCTGTGGCACTTAAAAACTCACTGGCTAAAGCAAGAGTTCTTTGGCTAAGCTGTCTCTGGATAAGGTCACTTAGAGCTTCAGCCCTGAGCTCCAGGACACTTTGAACATTCCAGGAACTGGAAAATGTCAGTGAAATGGGGAAAAATGATGTAGCTCAGGAACGGTTGGGGTTAAACATCTTACCTAAGGTAGCTTGGCTCATCAGGAACAGGACACACTTCATCTTGGCTTCCTCTGTTCCCCAGGTGGCCTACCTTAACTCACAGAGCCTAATCACTGGAGTAAGGGGCACACAGGAGGGATAGTTCCTACAATTCTCCACCACACTATGGCCACCCATTTATTTTGTCTATATAAAAATGCTGATAAATTAATGGTTCAATGTGCCACAGGGTACCATGAGTTCTTAAGGATGTTTCTTTGGCCATAGTACAACTCCCAGGGTTGATTCTTACAATGCAGTTCCACATTCATCTTCCCTACATCCTTGACATGGAGTTCAGAATACATACAAATTCTAGAATTTGGTAGCTGAGAGTGACTTCACAAATCATTTTATTCTACTTAACAGCTGTGAAATTAAGGCCAAGAACATGGCTTTAATTGTTCATGAATGAGTATCCTATTTTCCCAACTGGTTTCCTAGATCCTTGGAAGCAGAAACTATTCTCAACTTTCCGAAGTCATGCATGGTTTTGAGAATACACTGTGTGCATCATATATATTCAGTTGGTACCTCCCCGTGCCAAACACAGGGATTAAATAAGCCTTCATGATTACAAAATATGCAAAAAGAGTAATCAAAAAATGTGTGTGTGTGTGTGTGTGTGTGTGTGTTATACATGGGTCACACAATTGCTCTGCTTGGGTTTTTCAGTAATTTTTTTTTTAACATCTTCGTTGGAGTAAAATTGCTTTACAATGTTGTGTTAGTTGCTGCTATATAACAAAGTGAATCAGCTATATGTATACATAATACCCCCATATCCCCTCCCTCTTGCATCTCCCTCCCACCCTCCCTATCCCATCCCTCTGGTGGTCACAAGCACCGAGCTGATCTCCCTGTGCTATGAGGCTGCATCCCACTAGCTATCTATTTTACATTTGGTAGTGTATATATGTCAATGCTACTCTCTCACTTCATCCCAACTTCCCCTTCCCCTTCCCTGTGTCAAGTCTATTCTCTACGTCTGCATCTTTATTCCTGTCCTGCCCCTACGTTCTTCAGAACCTTTTTTTTTTTTTTTTAGATTCCATATATATGTGTTAGCGTACGGTATTTGTTTTCTCTTTCCCAAACCCACAAAGTTAATACAACCCATGTTTAATTCCAGAGCCAGACTTCTTAGCTGCAGAAGTATTCTGCCAGAGTGTGAATAAAATATAACTAGTAATTACTGGGAGGAACACCAAAGAGACATAAAGTATGTGTTTCTATGTGCACATACATGCATGCATACATGTGCTAAAAAGCTTTCCCAATGTTCTAAGAGTATTGTGAAATACAATTTAAACAAGCTCCTAAGGTAGGGGTGGATTTGGTTGTGGCAGTTTTCCAGGAGCAGGTGAGTTTGATCTTTGGCATAAGGTAGAGCATGGTCTGGCAGAGACCTGAAGCTGGGTGCACACTTCTGGGAAGGAGAGTGGCCAGATCGAAGGCACAGCGGTAAGACAATAGATTATGCTGGAAAGGCAATATGCAGCTGGGCACTGTTGAGGCATAGTGTTCAGGTGAGGGAGAACAAATGGTAGCAGTGCTATGCATCTCTGGGGTCTGTTGGTAGTATAATTGTAGGGTCAGGATAAACTTCTGGCATTTGATAAGCTACTCATTAGATAGTTATTGCAGGTTTCTGAATAAGAGAATTCTATGATAATTGTTTCCGGGAAATTATAATTGTAGTAGTTGTTTCTCAGACTACATGGAGTAGAGAAACTGAAGATGAGGTATAGGTAGTATATTTTAGTAGCCTGAGATAACAGAAGCCTGAGCTGGAGTGGCCATGGAAATAACTTTTTTTTTTTTTTTAAATGACAAAGTCCTGCCATCAAGACTTCAGAGATGGTGCAATTTCATAATGAATGGCTGAAATGGTGGTTATTAGGCCATAGGGCGCACTCTCAAGGTAGCAATCAGAGCTAGATGCACTAGAGTTGAGGCCTCATATACCAGAGATGATTTAAATCAGAGTGTGAGTCTGCCTGGATGCAAAAGGAGGAATTTCAATCTATTTGACTTCCCTTGGTGCTCCTAATGCTCAAATCCACACAGAGTCCAATGATAAAAGAGAAAACAGCCTGTTTAACTCTGCAAAATGTATCACCCCGAGGGCTAGAATGACCAGCATAACTTTAGATGAAGATTCTCAAATACCAGTCCTCCAGACCCCACCTTCATCTAAGACACATGCACAGGAGCACTTACCGCAAGCAACCACTTTGGGAGGAAGCGCTCTCCACATAGTGTTTCAGAGCGAGTTGGAATTCTTCCAAGTCCTCTTCTCTCACAGACATCTGACGCTGCACAAGCATGATGTGCTGCAGAGGAAGGGGCAAGTGTTACTTTGTTGACTATCATGGAGCCTCCCTAAGCCAACCCCCTACTGCTCATCCCATCCCTCCTCACAAAACAAACAATTTTTCATCTAAAAATGACTAAAAAGCCCATGACTAGTCCAAGTAATAACACTGTATAAAAGCTGTAGTATAGGCAGGATATTTTCTTGCCTCTAGTAACAGGCACTAAAAAAGGTGTCCTTCATGATGACATATTTCCCTTTTAAAAGCAGTGGTTCTCCATCAGAATCACTGGGGAGGTTTTAAAATTACATTTATATCAGAATCTCTGGAGTGAGGTTCACGCACTGGTATTCATAAAAACCCCTCCAAATGACTTTAATGTGCAGCCAGGGTTGGAATCACTGACCTAAAGTCACTTACCAAATTTTAAAGAGAAGTTTTATTGTACACAGTGCACAGCTCCAGCGTCTCCTTGGCTATTTTGTGATATTAGACATATTATGAATTTCATTACAAACAACCAAATTTCAAAAAATATGTGTTCACTGACGCATTTCCAAAGCTACATAAACCATCACAGGGTTCTCAAACAATTAACCACCTATAATAGGCCCCACTCAAATCTCATGGCATTAGATGAAGCCTGTGTTTAATGGATCATGCTGGGTTGGATGACAACTGATTCTTGTAACAAATCCTATTACCCTTATAGCACCTGTAGTTTGAATACTTTCCTAAAGCTATGCCTATGGGCTTCTCATGGTATTTTGATCTCAAGATTAGTCCTTTCCTCATCAATTGTTGGTAGTGAATCATAAAAGTGCAAAAAAAACAAGGATTGGAGGTGAATTATAAAAGTGCAAAGCAACAACAATAATGTGAGAAAGATTTAGAATATGAGGAAGCTAACTTGCATGATCTTACCCAGCTATGTAGAAGTAGAGCTAGAATTAAGCCCCTGGTTTGCTATCTCCAATTCCAATGAGCTTCTCTCTTAATGTTAACAGCTACCATTGGATGAACACTAATTATATTGTAGGTATTATGTTAGGCACGTTTTATATTGAACAAATGTTCCTACTTTGTGTTCCTACAGGGAATTAGTAAATGCTGGATTCTAGTATACAGTGATGGATTAAGATAGAATTCTTGTCTTCATAGGTTTTAGCAAAGAAATAAACAAGTCTTGAACACTGTGTCTAAGAAGTAATTTTAGGTATGGCCCATGAAACTTATTGTATGTAAATTGATCAGAATTCTACTAAAATTTTGACCAACTGTATTGCCAAATAAATTTTGATCCTTGTGTTAAAATCCTTTGACTATTTAAGGCTTAAAATAATATTTGGGCCCCCAAACTCATATGAGCAGGAAGCACGCTGTGAATACTGCATAACCCCCAAGAAAGGTAATGTTCCACAATGGGCTGACTCAGGTGTGGTCATGGATGGTAATGGACCAAGAAGAAACTCTTAAAGAAGAACAGAAAACAGGGTTCCTCTCAGAATGGAGATCTGGTGTCTAATAGTGGAACTTCCTTCATTAAAATACCTTCCCAGCATGAACTCATCGTTGCAACTAACCTGTGAATGTTGTGTATTTCCTATTCATCTGTTTTCTGAGCGGCAGTTTTATGGCATTTATCCTGGCCTAGTTTTATCATTGTATGTTTTATCTGTGTGTGTGCAGGGGTTGGGCATTTCAGACCTTAAAGGGCTACATCCTGACCTTACAGATAAGACTAAACATCATCCAGGGATCCTGGATTTGAGCTAGAAGCAGTAACTGGAGGAGACTTTGGGCGGTCTCCCTTGTGAAGGTAATGTGTTCTATAAATGTGAAAAGAAAGATGCAAATGAACATCTGATGACCAGAAGGTAGACTATGGCACAGACTCCAAACTGTTCATCAAAATCCATTTCTTTCTTCTTTCTAGATATAGAGTTAGACTTACAAATTCCATTATCCCTTGCAGTTAGGTGTAGCCAACTGATGAGTTCTCACCAACAGAATATGAGCAGGAGTGCTGTGTACTACTTTTGAGCCAAGACTTTCAGGAAAGATGTGAGCCTCCTCCACCTTCTCTTTTTCTTTTCTGCTAGTAAGATGAAGACCTGCCTTAGGACTGGCAGGCCCATAGGTGAGAGAAGTCTGTGTCCCTGAATCATTGTGTGGACTATTTACTAGGAAAACTTTTATTGCATTGGAATCATCCTACATCTTGGGTCTATTTGTTTTCATAACCTAGTCACCTAAATGAGTTCAGTAATTTTAATTGAGCTTTATCTTATTTCCCTTCAGGATCAGGAATCAAAGTCAATAACTATCTCCTAAGGTTGTATAATGAACAATCAGCCTCCTATCTGACTCTCCCAGGGCCTAGGTTTTTTTTTTGTTTGTTTGTTTTTGTTTTCTGTAACATCTTTATTGGAGTATAATTGCTTTACAGTGGTGTGTTAGTTTCTGCTTTATAACAAAGTGAATCAGTTATACATATGTTCCCATATCTCTTCCCTCTTACGTCTCCCTCCCTCCCACCCTCCCTATCCCACCCCTCTAGGTGGTCACAAAGCACCGAGCTGATCTCCATGTGCTATGTGGCTGCTTCCCACTAGCTATCTATTTTACGTTTGGTAGCGTATATATGTCCATGCCACTCTCTCACTTCGTGCTAAAGATAATCTCTACCAAAATAATTATGGATACATCCTTTTGACAAAAATCTACAGGTCAGGTATTTGATGAACAGTGACTCACATGATTCTTATGGGCTTTCCTGATGAAATATTATAAATATATCCACCTATTCCATCACAATTCTTTTAGTCTGAAGGCAATTGTTATGTGATCTAGTGAGGCAGGTTGTAAATATGACCAGAGTCCTTCACTGCTCCCTGAACCCATGCCCTTTGAAATGTGACTTTTTACTTCTCCATCTAGACATGGATTCTATTTCCCCTTTTCTTGGATCTGGGCTGGACTTCTAACTTGCTTTGGCCAACAGAACATGGCAGAAGTGACGCTGTGGTGGTTTCAAATTTAGGCCCCAAGAGACCTTGTGAGTTTCCACTCTTGCTTGGATCCCTGACATTGCCATGTAAATGAGCCCTGCTAGAGCAGGGGTCAGCAAACTTTTTTTTTTTTTTTTTTTTTTTTTTTGCGGTACGTGGGCCTCTCACTGTTGTGGCCTCTCCCGTTGCGGAGCACAGGCTCCGGATGCGCAGGCTCAGCGGCTCCGCGGCATGTGGGATCCTTCCGGAACGGGGCACGAACCCGTGTCCCCTGCATCGGCAGGCGGACTCTCAACCACTGTGCCACCAGGGAAGCCCCAAGCAAACATTTTATGTAAAGGGCCAGATAGTAAAGGTTTTAGCCTTTGAAGGCCATATGGTTCCTGTCACAACTACTCAACTCCCCTGTTTTATTGTGAAAGCAAACATAGGCAATAAATAAACAAATGGGTATGGCTCTATTCCAGTGAAACCTTATATATAAAGACAGGCAGTGAGCTGTAGTTTTGCCAACCCCTATGCTGGAGGATTAAAACCACATAGAACAAAGTTGAGTCAGTGGATTCATCCTAGCTGAGGACCTAGACATATGAGAAAGCCCAGCTAAGATCAGTAAAGCTGGCATGCAGCTGATTACAGACGCCAAAAGGGAGCCAGCTGAGACCACCAAGATGATCTCGCCCTAAATTGCCTACATGCAGAACTGTGGTTTAAGCCATTCACTTTTGGGTGGTTTGCTATATAGCAATAGCTAAATGGTTCATTTACTTATATACATGGATGTGAATATGATTTGGAAAAATTAAATTTACTTTGCAATCCAAACAAGGCACTTCTTTCCCCACTTTTCCTCAGATATGTACACAAAGAAATAAACTTATAAAGGGGCCCAGATAATCTGCCTGCATTTTATGACTACTGTGACAAGTGGAGCTTTTTGAATCTTGGGTAATTTAAGGTAGACTTTCTGAGGTCCAAAGAAAATCCTTATATTTTTCTATGCTGGCTAGGTTAAGATGTGGTATATGGAGTATGGGAGAAGTAGGGAAGGGGTCCTAATATCTTCATGATATTTCTATATGTCTCTTGTTTAAAATATACAGCCTTTAATCCTTACTGAAATCTGAGATCCTATAATGTAAATGGCCAGCCCAGAACTTTCTTTCACGGTAGAAAATAGTGCTACATTTTTGTTTCTCTGCTTTAGAAGGGGTTAGTGTTGCTTTTATGACTTACCTTAGAGGGATTTTGTTACAATGGATTAGGGTGGAATATTAGGGATTTCTTGGGCTGAGAAGTGCTAATTATGAAAGGTTAATCCAGGTTTACTGAATAGTATTTGCCAGTGACGTTACATTACAGTTGAGTGTACCTCTGATTTCTTGGATCTTTTTATTCCAAGAAATATCAGCTTTTTAAATAACTGGAGACAAAGAAATGTTTTAAACACAACCAATTTGTTTTATGTTATTCTGTCTCTATTTAGTACATTTACAACTGTGTTCCAAGCATTCTTCAGAAACATCAGAGCCTTCCTTGTGTGTTCTTGTTGGAGTCTCTTAACAGCTACTGCAAAGCAAGACTATGTTTTGAAAGTCTCAGACATATTAGTTGGCAATAGTCCACAAAACACATTAAAGTGCATGGCAGAATTAATTTACTCACAAAATATTATTCATAGGTTTAATGAGGATACAGAAGGAAAAAAAAGATATTAGATTTGTAAACTCCTATTGTATGAAAAGGGATTCTAGTGTATATATACAAAAATAATGTGCTCAAGAAAAGTTAACAGTTTTTGAAAAGCATCAGAAAGTGATAAAACTTTGTTTAAAATTATATTGACTTTTTTGTTAACATCTTTACTGGAGTATAATTGCTTCACAATGTTGTGTTAGTTTCTGCTGTATAAAAGAGCGAATCAGCTATACATAACCTTATATCCCCATAACACTTCCCTCTTGCGTCTCACTCCCATAATCCCTATCCCACCTCTCTAGGTGGTCACAAAGCAATGTGCTGATCTCCCTATGCAATGCAGCTGCTTCCCTCTAGCTATCTATTTTACATTTGGTAGTGTATATATGTCAATGCTA
Organism: Stenella coeruleoalba; assembly: GCF_951394435.1. Lineage (NCBI taxonomy): Eukaryota > Metazoa > Chordata > Mammalia > Artiodactyla > Delphinidae > Stenella > Stenella coeruleoalba. The sequence continues at coordinate 44,613,580 of NC_137163.1, forward strand.
CTCTCTCACTTCGTTCCAGCTTCCCATTCCCCTTCACCATGTCCTCAAGTCTGCCCTCTATGTCTACATCTTTATTCAAGTCCTGCCCCTGGGTTCATCAGAACTTTTTTTTTTTTTCAGATTCCATATATATGTGTTAGCATATTTTTTTTCTCTTTCTGACTTACTTCACTCTGTATGACAGACTCTAGGTCCGTCCACCTCAGTACTAATAACTCAATTTCGTTTCTTTTTATGGCTGAGTAATATGCCATTGTATATATGTGCCACATCTGTCAATGAACACTTAGGTTGCTTCCATGTCCTGGTTATTGCAAATAGTCCTGCAGTGAACATTCTGATACATGACTCTCTTTGAATTATGGTTTTCTCAGGGTATATGCCCAGTAGTGGGATTGCTGGGTCATATGGTAGTTCTACTTTTAGTTTTTGAAGGAACCTCCATACTGTATTCCATAGTGGCTGTATCAATTTACATTAGCCCACCAACAGTGAGAGAGGGTTCCCTTTTCTCCACACCCTCTGCAGGATTTATTGTTTGTAGATGTTTTATGATGGCCATTCTGACCAGTGTTGGGTGGTACTTCACTGTGGTGTTTTTTTTTTTTTTTTTTTGCAGTACGTGGACCTCTCACTGTTATGGCCTCTCCCGTTGCGGTGCACAGGCTCCGGACGCGCAGGCTTAGCGGCCATGGCTCACGGGCCTAGCCACTCCACGGTATGTGGGATCTTCCCAGACCGGGGCATGAACCCGTGTCCCCTGCTTCGGCAGGCGAACTCAACCACTGCACCACCAGGGAAGCCCCCTCACTGTAGTTTTGATTTGGATTCCCTAATGATTAGTGATGTTGAGCATCCTTTCATTTGTTTGTTGGCAATCAGTATGTCTTCTTTGGAGAAATGTCTATTTAGGTCTTCTGCCCATTTTTGAATTGGATTATTTGTTTTTTTGATACTGAGCTGCAGGAACTGATTGTATATTTGGAGATTAATCCTTTGTCAGTTTTTTCATTTGCAAATATCTTCTCCCATTCTGAGGGCTGTCTTTTCATCTTGTTTATGGTTTCCTTTGCTGGGCTTTTAAGTTTCATTAGGTCCCATTTGTTTATTTTTGTCCATTTCTCTAGGAGGTGGGTCAAAAAGGATGTTGCTGTGATTTATGTCACAGAGTGTTCTGCTGATGTTCTCCTCTAAGAGTTTTATAGTGTCTGGTCTTACATTTAGGTCTTTAATCCATTTTGAGTTTATTTTTGTGTCTGGTGTTAGGAAGTGTTCTAATTGTATTCTTTAACATGTAGCTCTCCAGTTTTCCCAGCGCTTATTGAAGAGGCTATCTTTCTCCATTGTATATTCTTGCCTCCTTTATCAAAGATAAGGCGACCATATGTGCATGAGTTTATCTTTGGGCTTTCTATCATGTTCCATTGATCTATATTTCTGTTTTTGTGCCACTACCATACTGTCTTGATTACTGGAGCTTTGCAGTATAGTCTGAAGTCAGGGAGCCTGATTCCTCCAGCTCTGTTTCTTTTTCTCAAGATTGCTTTGGGTACTTGGGGTCTTTTGTGTTTCCATACAAATTGTGAAATTTTTTTTTCTAGTTCTTTGAAAAATGCCATTGGCATTTTGATAGGGATTGCACTGAATCTGTAGACTGCTTTGGGTAGTATAGTCACTTTCACAATGTTGATTCTTCCAATCCAAGAACATGGTATATCTCTCCATCTGTTTGTATCATCTTTAATTTCTTTCATCAGTGTCTATAAACTGTAAGTTTTCTGCATACAGGTCTTCTGCCTCCTCAGGTAGGTTTATTCCTAGGTATTTTGTTCTTTTTGTTGCAATGGTAAATGGGAGTCTTTCCTTAATTTCTCTTTCAGATTTTTCATCATTAGTGTATAGGAAAGCAAGAGATTTCTGTGCATTAATTTTGTATCCTGCTACTTTACCAAATTCATTGTTTAGCTCTAGTAGCTTTCTGCTAGCATCTTTGGGATTCTCTATGTATAGTATCATGTCATCTGCAGTAACAGTTTTACTTCTTCTTTTCCAATTTGGATTCCTTTTATTTCTTTTTGTCTCTGATTGCTGTGACTAAAACTTCCAAAACTATGTTGCATAATAGCTATGAGAGTGGGCTACCTTGGCTTGTTCCTGATCTTAGTGGAAATGGTTTCAGTTTTTCACCATTGAGAATGATGTTGGCTGTGGGTTTGTCATATATGGCCTTCATTATGTTGAGGTAAGTTCCCTCTATGCCCACTTTATGGAGGGTTTTTATCATAAATCAGTGTTGAATTTTGTTGATAGTTTTTCTGCATTTATTGAGATTATCATATTGTTTTTATTCTTAAATTTGTTAATATGGTGTATCACATTGATAGATTTGTGTATATTGAAGAATCCCTGCATTCCTGGGATAAACCCCACTTGATCAGGGTGTATGATCTTTTAGTGTGCTGTTGGATTCTGTTTACTAGTATTTTGTTGAGGATTTTTGCATCTATGTTCATCAGTGATATTGACCTGTAGTTTGTTTTGTATGATATCTTTGTCTGGTTTTGGTATCAGGGTGATGGTGGCCTCATAGAATGAGTTTGGGAGTGTTCCTCCCTTTGCTATATTTTGGAAGAGTTTGTGAAGGATCAGTGTTAGCTCTTCTCTAAATGTTTGATAGAATTCACCTGTGAAGCCATCTGGTCCTGGGCTTTTGTTTGTTGGAAGATTTTTTAATCACAGTTTCAATTTCAGTGCTTGTGATTGGTCTGTTTATATTTTCTAATTCTTCCTGGTTCAGTCACGGAAGGTTGTGCTTTTCTAAGAATTTGTCTATTTCTTCCAGGTTGTCCATTTTATTGCCATATAGTCGCCTGTAGTAATCTCTCATGATCCTTTGTATTTCTGCAGTGTCAGTTGTTACTTCTCCTTTTTCATTTCTAATTCTGTTAATTTTATTCTTCTCTCTTTTTTTTCTTAATGAGCCTGGCTAATGGTTTATCAATTTAGTTTTTCTTCTCAAAGAACCAGATTTTAGTTTTATTGATCTTTGCTATTGTTTTCTTCATTTCTTTTTCATTTATTTCTGATCTGATTTTATGATTACTTTCCTTCTGATAACTTTGGGGTTTTTTTTTGTGTGTGTGTGTGCTTCTTTCTCTAATTGCTTTAGGTGTAAGGTTATGTTTTTTATTTGAGATTTTTCTTGTTTCTTGAGGTAGGATTGTATTGCTATAAACTTCCCTCTTGTTGCATCCGATAGGTTTTGGGTCATTGTGTTTCCATTGTGATTTGTTTCTAGATGTTTTTTGATTTCCTTTCTGATTTCTTCAGAGATTTCTTGGTTATTTAGTAGCATATTGTTTAACCTCCATGTTTTCATACTTTTTACAGTTTTTTTTCCCTATAATTGATATCTAGTCTCATAGCGTTGTGGTCAAAAAAGGTACTTGATACGATTTCAGTTTTCTTAAATTTACCAAGGCTTGATTTGTGACCCAAGATATGATCTGTCCTAAAGAATGATCCATGAGCTACTGAGAAAAAAGTGTATTATGTTGTTTTTGGATGGAATGTCCTATAAATATCAATTAACTCCATCGTTTTTAATGTTTCATTTAAAGCTTGTGTTTCCTTATTTATTTTCATTTTGGATGGTCTTTGCATTGGTGAAAGTGGGGTGTTAAAGTCTCCTACTATGATTGTGTTACTGTCGATTTCCCCTTTTATGGCTGTTAGCATTAGCCTTATGTATTGAGGCGCTCCTATGTTGGGTGCATAAATATTTACAATTATTGTATCTTCTGCTTGGAATGATCCCTTGATATTATGAAGTGTCCTTTGTCTCCTGTAATGGTCTTTATTTTAAAGTCTATTTTGTCTGATATGAGAATTGCTACTCCAGATTTCTTTTGATTTCCATTGCATGGAATACCTTTTTCCATCTCCTCACTTTCAGTTTGTATGAACCACTAGGTTTGAAGTGGGTCTCTTGTAGACAGCATATATATAGGTCTTGTTTTTGTATCCATTCAGCCAGTCTATGTCTTTCGGCTGGAGCATTTGATCCATTTACATTTAAGGTAATTATCTATATGTATGTTCCTATTACCAATTTCTTAATTGTTTTGGGTTTGTTTCTGTAGGTCTTTTCCTTCTCTTGTGTTTCCTGTCTAGAGAAGTTCCTTTAGCATTTGTTGAAAAGCTGGTTTGGTGGTGCTGAATTCTCTTAACTTTTGCTTGTCTGTAAAGGTTTTAATTTCTCTCTTGAATGTGAATGACATCCTTGCTGGTACAGTAATCTTGGTTGTAGATTTTTCCCTTTCATCATTTTAAATATGTCCTTCCACCCTCTTCTGGCTTGCAGAGTTTTTGCTGAAAGATCAGCCGTTAACCTTATGGGGATTCCCTTGTATGTTATTTGTTGCTTTTCCCTTGCTGCTTTTACATTTTTTCTTTGAATTTAATTTTTGATAGTTTAATTAAGATGTGTCTTGGCATGTTTCTCCATGAATTTATCCCATAGGGGACTCTCTGCATTTCCTGGAATTGATTGACTATTTCATCTCCCATGTTAGGGAAGTTGTTAACTATAATTTATTCAAATATTTTCTCAGTCCCTTTCTTTTTCTCTTCTTCTCTGGGAACCCTATAATTTGAATATTGGTGCATTTAATGTTGTCCCAGACGTCTCTGAGACTGTCCACAATTCTTTTCATTCTTTTTCCTATATTCTGCTCTGCAGTATTTATTTCCACTATTTTATCCTCCAGGTCATTATCTGTTCTTCTGCCTATTTATTCTGCTATTAATTCCTTCTAGAGAATTTTAAATTTCATTTACTTTGTTGTTCATCATTGTTTGTTTGCTCTTTAGTTCTTCTAGGCCTTGTTAAAAGTTTCTTGTATTTTCTCCATTCTATTTCCAAGATTTTGGATCTTCTTCTCTATACTTACTCTGAATTCTTTTTCAGGAAGACTGACTATTTCCTCCTCATTTATTTGGTCTGGTGGGTTTTTACCTTGCTTCTTCATCTGATGCATATTTCTCTGTCTTTCCATTTTGTTTAACTTACTGTGTTTGGGGGTCTCCTTTTCAAAGCCTGCAGGTTTGTAGTTCCAGCTGTTTTTGGTGTCTGACCCAGTGGGAAAGGTTGATTCAGTGGTTTGTGTAGAGTTCCTGGTGGAGGGCACTGGTGCCTGTGTTCTGGTGGGTGGGGCTGGATCTTGTCTTTCTGGTGGAAGGACCATGTCTGCTGTTGTGTTTTGGGTGTCTGTGAACTTAGTATGATTTTAGGATACCTCTCTGTGAATGGGTGGGGTTGTTTTCCTATCTTGCTAGTTGTTTGGCATTAGGAGTCCAGTACTGGGGCTTGCTGGTGGTTGGGTGGAGCTGGGGCTTAGTGTTGAGATGGAGATCTCTGGGAGAGCTCTCACTGATTGATATCACATGGGGCCAGGAGGTCTCTGGTGGTCCCATGTCCTGAACTCAACTCTCCCCGCTCAGAAACTCAGGCCTGACATCAGGCCAGATCATCAGGACACTGTTAGCCACACAGCTCAGAAGAAAACGCAGGAAAAATAGAGAGAGAAAAAAATTAAGATAACAAAATAAATAAGGTTATTAAAATAACAAAATTTAAAAGTAGTAATAATAGAGAGAGCTTCAAGATGGCGGAAGAGTAAGACACAGAGATCACCTTCCTCCCCACAGATACATCAGAAATACATCTACATGTGGAACAACTCCTACAGAACACCTACTGAACGCTGGCAGAAAACCTCAGACCTCCTAAAAGCCAAGAAACTGCCCACGTACCTGGGTAGGGCAAAAGAAAAAAAAAAGACAACAGAAGAAGGAGGGGACCTGCACCAGTGGGAGGGAGCTGTGAAGGAGGAAAGTTTTCCACCCACTAGGAAGCCCTTTCATGGGTGGAGACTGTGGGTGGCAGAGGGGGGAACTTCAGAGCCATGGTGGAAAGTGCAGCAACAGGGGTGTGGAGGGCAGAGTGGAGAGATTCCCACTCAGAGGATCGGTGCAGACCTGCACTCACCAGCATGAGAGGCTTGTCTGCTCACCCACCGGGACAGTTGGGGACTGGGAGCTGAGGCTTGGGATTCGGTCGGATCCCAGGGAGAGGCCTGGGGTTGGCTGGGTGAACACAGCCTGAAGGGTGCTAGTGCGCCACAGCTAGCTGGGAGGGAGTCTGGGAAAAAGTCTAGAGGTACCGAAGAAGCAAGAGACGTTTTCTTGCCTCTTTATTTCCTGGTGCACGAGGAAAGGGGATTAAGAGAGATGCTTAAATGAGCTCCAGAGACGGGCACAAGCCGCGGCTATCACCACGGACACCAGAGATGGGCATGAGATGCTAAGCCTGCTGCTGCAGCCACCAAGAAGCCTGTGTGGAAGCACAGGTCACTATCCACACCTCCCCTCCTGGGAGCCTGTGCAGCCTGCCACTGCCAGGGTCCCATGATCCAGGGACAACTTCCCTGGTAGTATGCATGGTGCGCCTCAGGCTGGTGCAATGTCATGCTGGTTTCTGCCACTGCAGCTTGCCCTGCATCCATACCCCTCCCTCCCCCCCGGCCTGAGCAGGCCAGAGGCCCCGAATCAGCTGCTACTTTAACCCTGTACTGTCTGAGTGAAGAACAGACGCCCTCAGGTGACCTACATGCAGAGGCGGGTCCAAATCCAAAGCTGAACCCCAGGAGCTGTGCAAACACAGAAAAGAAAGGGAAATCTCTCCCAGCAGCCTCAGGAGCAGTGGATTAAATCTCCACAAGGAACTGGATGTACCCTGCATCTGTGGAATACCTGAATAGACAATGAATCATCCCAAATTGAGGAGGTGGACCTTGGGAGCAATGATATATATATATTTTTCCCTTTTTCTCTTTTTGTGAGTGTGTATGTGTATGCTTCTGTGTGTGATTTTGTCTGTATAGCTTTGTTTTTACCATTTGTCCTAGGGTTCTGTCTGTCCCTTTTTTTTTTAATTAAATTTTTTTTTGTCTTAATAATTATTTTTTATTTTAATAGTTTTATATTATTTTATTTTTTATCTTGTTCTTTCTTCTTCCTTCCTTCCTTCCTTCCTTCCTTCCTTTCTTTCTTTTCCTTCCTTCCTTCCGTCCTTCCTTCCTTTCTTCCTTTCTTCCTTTCTTTCTTTCTTTCTTTCTTTCTTTCTTTCTTTCTTTCTTTCTTTCTTTCTCTCTCTCTCTCTCTTTCTTTCTTTCTTTCTTTCTTTCCTCACTTTTATTCTGAGCCATGTGGAGAAAAGGCTCGTGGTGCTCCAGCCAGGCATCAGGGCTATGCCACTGAGGTGGGAGAGCCAAGTTCAGGACACTGCTCCACAAGAGACCTCCCAGCTCCACGTAATATCAAACAGTGAAAATCTCCCAGAAGAGATCTCCATCTCAGTGCCAAGACCCAGCTCCACTCAATGACCAGCAAGCTACAGTGCTGGACAACATAGACCAAACAACTAGCAAGACAGGAACAAAACCACATCCATTTGCACAGAGGCTGCCTAAAATCATAATAAGGCCACAGACACCCCAAAACACACCACCAGGTATGAACCTGCCCACCAGAAAGACAAGATCCAGCCTCATCCGCCAGAACACAGGCACTAGTCCCCTCCACCAGGAAGCCTACACAACCCACTGAAACAACCTTAGCCACTGGGGACAGACAACAAAAACAATGGGAACTATGAACCTGCAACCTGCAAAAAGGAGACCCCAAACACAGTAAGTTAAGCAAAATTAGAAGACAGAGAAACACACAGCACATGAAGGAGTAAGGCAACAACCCATCAGACCTAACAAATGAAGAGGAAATAGGCAGTCTACCTGAAAAAGAATTCAGAATAATGATAGTAAATAAGATCCAAAATCTTGGAAATAGAATGGAGAAAATACAAGAAACATTTACCAAGGACCTAGAAGAACTAAAGACCAAAAAAAAAAAAAAAAAAAAACAATGATGAACAACACAATAAATGAAATTAAAAATTCTCTAGAAGGGATCAATAGCAGAATAACTGTGGCAGAAGAACGGATAAGTGACATGGAAGAAAAAATAGTGGAAATAACTACTGCAAAGCAGAATAAAGAAAAAAACAAGGAAAAGAATTGAGGACAGTCTCGGAGACCTGTGGGACAACATTAAATGCCCCAACATTCGAATTATTGGGGTCCCAGAAGAAGAAGAGAAAAAGAAAGGGACTGAGAAAATATTTGAAAAGATTATAGTTGAAAACTACCCTAATATGGGAAAAGAAATAGTTAACCAAGTCCAGGAAGCACAGAGAGTCCCATACAGGATAAATCCAAGGAGAAACATGCCAAGACACATATTAATCAAACTATCAAAAGTTAAATAAAAAGGAAAAATATTAAAAGCAGCAATGGAAAAAACAACAAATAACACATAAGGGAATCCCCATAAGGTTAACAGCTGATCTTTCAGAAGAAACTCTGCAAGCCAGAAGGGAGTGACAGGATATATTTAAAGTGGAAAGAGAAAAATCTACAACCAAGATTACTGTACCAGCAAGGATCTCATTCAGATTTGATGAAGAACTTAAAACCTTTACAGACAGGGGCTTCCGTGGTGGTGCAGTGGTTGAGAGTCTGCCTGCCGATACAGGGGACACGGGTTCGTGTCCCGGTCTGGGAGGGTCCCACATGCCGCGGAGTGGCTGGGCCCGTGGGCCATGGCTGCTGGGCCTGCATTACCAGAGCCTGTGCTCTGCAGTGGGAGAGGCCACAGAAGTGAGAGGCTCGCATACCACAAAAAGAAAAACAAAACAAAACAAAAAACCTTTACAGACAAGCAAAAGCTAAGAGAATTCAGTGCCACCAAATCAGCTTTAGAACAAATGCTAAAGGAACTTCTCTACACAGGAAACACAAGAAAAGGAAAAGACCTACAATAATAAACCCAAAACAATTAAGAAAATGGTAATAGGAACATACATATCGATAATTTTCTTAAATTTAAATGGATTAAATGCTCCAACCAAAAGACATAGATAGGCTGAATGGACACTAAAACAAGACCCATATATATGCTGTCAACAGGAGACCCACTTCAGACCTAGGGACACAAACAGACTGAAAGTGAGGGCATGGAAAAAGATATTCCGTACAAATGGAAATCAAAAGAAAACTGGAGTAGCAATGCTCATATCAGACAAAATACACATTAAAACAAAGACTATTACAAGAGACAAAGAAGGACACTACATAATGATCAAGGGAACAATCCAAGAAGAAGATATAACAATTGTAACTAGTTATGCAGCCAACATAGGAGCACCTCAATACATAAGGCAAATACTAACAGCCATAAAAAGGGAAATTGACAGCAACACAATCATAGTAGGGGACTTTAACACCCCACTTTCACCAATGGGCATATCATCCAAAATGAAAATAAGTAAGGAAACACAAGCTTTAAATGACACATTAAACAAAATGGACCTAATTGATATTTATAGGACATTCCATCCAAAAAAAAACCCAGAATACACATTCTTCTCAAGTGCTCATGGAACATACTCCAGGATAGATCATATCTTGGGTCACAAATCAAGCACTGGTAAATTTAAGAAAATTGAAATCATATCAAGTATCTTTTCTGACCACAATGCTATGAGACTAGATATCAACTACAGGAAAAAAACTGTAAGAAATACAAACACATGGAGGCTGAATAACACACTACTTAATAACCAAGAGATCACTGAAGAAATCAAAGGGGAAATCAAAAAGTACCTAGAAACAAATGACAATGAAAACATAATGACCCAAAACCTATGGGATGCAGCAAAAGCAGTTCTAAGAGGGAAGTTTATAGCAATACAATCCTACCTTAAGAAACAGGAAACATCTCAAATAAACAACCTAACCTTGCACCTAAAGCAATTAGAGAAAGAAGAACAAAAAAAACCCAAAGTTAAGAGAAAGAAATAAATCATAAAGACCAGATAAGAAATAAATGAAAAATAAATGAAGGAAATGATAGCAAAGATCAATAAAACTAAAAGCTGGTTCTTTGAGAACATAAACAAAATTGATAAACCATTAGCCAGACTTATCAAGAAAAAAAGGGAGAAGACTCAAATCAATAGAATTAAAAATGAAAAAGGAGAAGTAACAACTGACACTGCAGAAATACAAAGGATGATGAGAGATTACTACAAGCAACTGTATGCCAATAAAATCGACAACCTGGAATAAATGGACAAATTCTTAGAAATGCACAACCAGTCGAGACTGAACCAGGAAGAACTAGAAAATATGAACAGACCAGTCACAAGCAGTGAAATTGAAACTGTGATTAATAATCCTCCAAGCAACAAAAGCCCAGGACCAGATGGCTTCACAGGCAAATTCTATCAAACATTTACAGAAGAGCTAACATCTATCCTTTTCAAAATCTTGCAAAATATTGCAGAGGGAGGAACACTCCCAAATTCATTCTACGAGGCCACCATCACCCTGATACCAAAACTAGACAAAGATGTCACAAGGAAAGAAAACTACATGTCAATATCACTGATGAACCTAGATGCAAAAATCCTCAACAAAATACTAGCAAACAGAATCCAACAGCACATTAAAAGGAACATACACTATGATCAAGTGTGATTTATCCCAGGAATGCAAGGATTCTTCAATATATGCAAATCAATCAATGTGGTACACCATATTAACAAATTGAAGGGGAAAAAACGTATGATCATTTCAATACATGCAGAGAAAGCATTCGACAAAATTCAACACCGATTTATGATAAAAACCCTGCAGAAAGTAGGCATAGAGGGAACTTTCCTCAACATAATAAAGGCCATACATGACAAACCCACAGCCAACATCGTCCTCAATGGTGAAAAATTGAAACCATTTCCACTAAGATCAGGAACAAGACAAGGTTGCCCACTCTCACCACTTTTATTCAACATAGTTTTGGAAGTTTTAGCCACATCAATTAGAGAAGAATAAGAAATAAAAGGAATCCAAATTGGAAACGAAGAGTTAAAGCTGTCACTGTTTGCAGATGATAGTATACACTGAGAATCCTAAACATGCTGCCAGAAAACTATTAGAGCTAATCAATGAATTTGTAAAGTAGCAGGATACAAAATTAATGCACAGAAATCTCTTGAATTGCTATACGCTAATGAAGAAAAATCGAATGTGAAGTTAAGAAAACACTCCCATTTACCATTGCAACAAAAAGAATAATATATCTAGGAATAAACCTACCTAAGGAGACAAAAGACCTGTATGCAGAAAATTATAAGACACTGATGAAAGAAATTAAAGATGATACAAATAGATGGAGAGATATACCATGTTCTTGGATTGGAAATATCAACATTGTGAAAATGACTCTACTACCCAAAGCAATCTACAGTTTCATTGCAATCCCTATCAAAATACTACTGGCATTTTTCACAGAACTGGAAGAAAAAATTTCTCAATTTGTATGGAAACACAAAAGACCCCGAATAGCTAAAGCAATCTTGAGAAAGAAAAACGGAGCTTGAGGAATCAGGCTCTCTGATGTCAGAGTATACTACAAAGCTACAGTAATCAAGACAGTATGGTACTGGCACAAAAACAGAAATATAGATTAATGGAACAGGATCGATAGCCCAGAGATAAACACACACACAAAATTCACCTTATCTTTGACAAAGGAGGCAAGAATATACAATGGAGAAAAGACAGCCTCTTCAATAAGTGTTGCTGGGAAAACTGGACAGGTACATGTAAAAGAATGAAGTTAGAACAGTCCCTAATACCATACACAAAAATAAACTCAAAATGGATTAAAGATCTAAATGTAAGGCCAGATACCATCAAACTCTTAGAGGAAAACACAGGCAGAATACTCTATGACATAAATCACAGCAAGATTCCTTTTGACCCACCTCCTAGAGAAATGGAAATTAAAACAAAAATAAACAAATGGGACCCAATGAACTTAAAAGCTTTTGCACAGCAAAGGAAACCATAAACAAGACAAAAAGACAGCACTCAGAATCAGAGAAAATATTTGCAAGACATGGGAGCAACCGAAGTGTCCATCAATAGATGAAGGGATAAAGAAGACATGACACATATATACAGTGGAATATTGCTCAGCCATAAAAAGGAACAAAACTGAGTCCTTTGCAGTGAGATGGATGGACCTTGAGACTGTCATACAGAGTGAAGTAAGAGAGAAATAAATGCCATATGCTAACACATATATATGGAACTTAAAAAGAAAAAAAAAAGGTGATGAAGAACCTTGGGGCAAGATGGGAATAAAGATGCAGACCTACTAGAGAATGGACTTGAGGATACGGGGAGGCAGAAGGGTAAGCTGGGACAAAGTGGGAGAGTGGCATGGACATATATACACTACCAGACGTAAAATAGATAGCTAGTGGGAAGCAGCCACATAGCACATGGAGATCAGCTCGGCACTTCGTGACCACCTAGAGGTGTGGGAGAGGGAGGGTGGGAGGGAGGGAGATGCAAGAGGGAAGAGATATGGGGACATATGTATATGTATAACTGATTCACTTTGTTATAAAGCAGAAACTAACACACCATTGTAAAGCAATTATACTCCAATAAAAATGTAAAAAAAAAAGTAATAATAATAAAAAAGGAGGGCAATCAAACAAATAAAGAAATCCACCAATGATAACAAGTGCTAAAAACTATGCTAAGATAAACATAAAAATCAGAAACACATCTTTCATAGACAGCAAACTCCAAGTCCACAGTTGTTCCCAAAGTCCATGGCCTCAATTTTGGAATGATTCATTGTCTATTCATGTATTCCACAGATGCAGGGTACATCAAGTTGTTTGTGGGGATTTAATCTGCGGCTCCTGAGGCTTCATGGAGAAATTTCCCTTTCTCTTCTTTGTTCGCACAGCTCCTGGGGTTCAGCTTTGGTTTTGGCCCCACCTTTGCATGTAGGTTGCCCTCAGACATCTCTTCCCACCCAGACAGGATGGGGTTAAAGCAGCAGCTGATTAGGGGGCTGTGGCTCACTCAGGCCGGCGGGGGAGGGAAGTGTACTGTAGTTATAATTGGAATGTGGGGTGAGCCTGTGGCGGCAGAGGCCAGTGTGACGTTGCAACAACTTGAGGCATGCTGTGTGTTCTCCCGGGGATGTTGTCCCTGGATCATGGGACACTGACAGTGGTGGGCTGCACAGGCTTCCGGGGTGGGGGGTGGATATGGATAGTGACCTGTGCTTGCATACAGGATTCTTGGTGGCTGCAGCCACAGCCTTAGCGTTTCATGCTCATCTCTGGTGTCCGAGCTGATAGCCACGGCTCACGCCCATCTCTGAAGTTTGTTTAGGCGGTGATCTGCCTTCTGTGGGCAGACAGGGAAGGAATCCCCTCTCCTTGCACACCCGGAAACAATGGTCTTTTTCATCTTAGGCAGATCCAGACATTTTTCTGGACTCCCGGCTAGCTGTGGCTCACTAGCTCCCTTCAGGCTGTGTTCATGCAGCCAACCCCAGTCCTCTTCCTGGGATCTGACCTCTGAAACCTGAGCCTCAGCTCCCAGCCCCCACCCGCTCTATAGGTGAGCAGACAAGTGTCTCAGGCTGGTGAGTGCTGGTCGTCACCGATCTTCTGTGAGGGAATCTCTGTACTTTGCCCTCTGCACCCCTGTTGCTGCACTTTCCTCTGTGGCTCTGAAGCTTACCTCCTATCCACCCCTGTCCCCACCAGTGAAGGGGCTTCCTAGTATGTGGAAACTTTTCCTCCTTCACAGCTCCCTCCAACTGGTGCAGGTCCCATCCCTATTCTTTTGTCTCTGTTTTTTCTTTTTTCTTTTGCCCTACCCAGGTATGTGGGGATATTCTTGCCCTTTTGGAAGTCTGAGGTCTTCTTACTCCTCCGCCATCTTGAAGGTCCTCCCCATATTGACTTTTTAAAAACTCCTTTTGAAAGTAGAAAATATCTGAAAATGATCATTTTTTCCCCCAATAGTCATTTGAGACTATTTGAGTCATTTGAGACCACACAAAGCACACAATTGCACCAGGCAGAAAGTATTCAGGTGGATCAATACACCTGGCCAGATCCAGGATGTATGGTCTGGTTGATGCAATTCCCTTCAAAAATCATACTAACCTTTCAGTGATTCATACTCACTTCTTAGTACTTGATAGCTAGAAGACAATAAATTATCCCTAAATTTTCAGTGAGTCATAAAACCAAGGTCTTGGACTTTAGATCTGCATTTATCCCTGATGTGCATTTATTTCCTATTTTATTAAGAAATAATAAAATAGTGAATTCCTAAGGTTGCTGTTTTTATGACATGCTTGATATAAATCATCTGGAATATTTTAATATTCCCATGTAGCACCTATTCTTTTAGTGAAAGGTTAGAACAATTCAGTGTTGTAAGAGATATATGGATATCATTTTTAGAAACTCCTACTTATCCTTTTTGATTTCATCTTAAATGTTATGTCATTCTGGAAGCATTTCCTGGCCCCTAAATTAGGTCATGTTCCCTAGCTATGAAAATCTATACCTTCCTATAATAATACTCATCACATCCTATTGTAGATCCTAGTTATATTTGCCTATATTTCCTTCTAGTCTGTCTTCTTGTCTGTAATATTCACCACTTTATCTACAAACACTCCCTCAGGGCCCAGCACATAGTTAGTGATCAAGTTAAAAATAAAAGGTGCTTTTGCTTTTAACCATTGACTATTCTTAAAATTCCTTTAGTAAATTTTATTTATATACTATCCATTCCAGAAAAGGATTTGAGGTGGTTCTGAGCACTGTTAGGTGCTCTTTTATCTACCTCCATCATCTTGCCCTCTTTTCTTTTTTCTTTCTCCTTTTAGACCAGGAGGTGTAAATTGGCTTCACTTTTACTAGCTCTGTGGCCTTGAACAAGTTACTTAATCTTTCTCAAGTCTTCTGATATGCAAAATTGGAATAAAGGTACTTATATCACAGAGTTTTGAGGAAGGTTAAATTGAATGAAATAGTGTATGTAAAGATATTGCCCATGATAGATATTCAATAAATGTTACTTCTCTTACTCCAGGCTGAGAAAAGAAATGGACTTAAACAGAGATTATATGCTACATTCATCATTATGTAATGGCTCACGTACCAGAAAACTAGTATGGCAGATACTAGGGTTCAGGACTTTTGCTGTGTGCTTAAATAAGTCTACCAGATAATACTTTCTGCTCTAGTGGTAGGAAATCTCATGAAAAAAAGTCATCCATTAGCTCATAACCTCACTAGCAAAAGCAACTCTACTTCCCAAAGTGCACCAAACACTAGAGTTGGAGTATTACAGTGTGGTGAGTACTGTAGGTCTGGCATAGAACTTCTGGACTTCAGCTGTGGTATTTAAACCTTTTTACAACTTAATTTTTTCATCTGTAAAATGGAGCTAATAACAGCACCACCTCATATGGCTATTGTGAAGACTGAGTTACGTATGTGTGGGTTTAACACAACACTTGCACATAGCAAAGGCTCAATAAAGATTAACTTTTAAAAATAAAGTATATAATAAAAATTTATTTTTTGCATTCTGATGTAGGATTTATTTTTCAAAGTTCTCATGCATTCACTAATGGAAAAGGAAAAATACCTCTCCAGTCAATGAATTCTAGAATTGGTTTTTGGTCACCAGGAAAAATCACTGATCAAAAAGTAACATACAATTATGTGTGCTAGCTGTGAAATAACGGTGAAAAATTGTTTTTGTCATTATGAATATAGAGGTTTTATAGGAATTGATAGTGATACATATACTACCACTAGTAAAAAATACAACTTTTGATGACAAATATGAAAAAACAAACCAGCTCAGACTATTACTATGTGTATATTCCCAAAGAGCATAATTTTTTACTTTTACATATGGTTAAAAATAGTTAAAGAATATTCTTTCCTGCTTTTAAATGATATTGACTATCGAACTACTTTGCCCAGTTCTTTTTCTCTAAAGTACTTCCATGCACTATTGAATTGGCAATACTGCATGGGTTGATAGATCTCTTAAAATAGATCTCTCTTTTCTGTCGGGGACCAGAGAATGGAAGAGTCTGTCACTTTTCATAAATAATCCTTAGAAATTTTTCTCCTTCACAGCTAGTGAGAGAGAATACTTATATTAAGAAATTATTTAAGAATAGACAATAATCTCTCCTAACATTAGAAAAATTATGTTCATGTTTCTTGACTGGAGTGTAGTTTTCTCTACATGCAAACCTAAGAGACAACACAGATGCAAGACCTCAAGGTCATAATCCTGTGCTTATGGGACTGCACAGAAGACCTGCATAATATCTGTGCTCAACAGCCCTCTGCCCTCACCTTCGTGCCAAAACCTATCACTTTAAAATTCTGGGTGCCTGATAAATTAACACAGACCACATCCCTGTCTTTGGAGTAATAAGAGCACTGAACATGTAGTATAGCTAGGAATTGTGTCTACATCTATAGGATTCTAATCACAACAGCCATTATTAAACTTTTCTGAGAAAAAGCTCCCTCTATGAAAATTTCCTTTGTGCTGTGAGTTTGGACAGATGAACAGGAGCTGACATGCAGGTGAGTCTCACCTTCTATCACACAAGCAGTGCCTATAGAATAAGTACATGATACAGAGATGGAAGGTATTTCATATCCTTGTTTCATGTAAATGTGACTGATCCTACAAGATCTATACAATATATAATATATTTAAGGTATTAAGAAAAAAGTGATTTTCTGTAGATACCCAAGATTTTAAAATCCAAATTTCCGCTAAATGTAAATGCAAACATCCAATTTCCCAAAGCATTATGTGCTATAAATATTTGCCTCAAAACAAAATAAAATAATAAAGCATGGTATGTGCTGCTTTTCAGTTAGTTAATTTATACATTAATTTCCTTTTTGGTGCATATAATGAACCTATTAGGATCACTGTCCATTTTCTTTCAGTCTCCATCAATTGCCACCCTTCTGGATGGGTATATTTTCCCCACAAGCATAAACGTTCACTTTTCTCTAAACATCAATTTTTTTCTTTGGAAAATGATTTCTGAGCATCTTGTCCCTGGGCTATATGCTGAAAATACAATAATTAATAGGACCAAGTTTCAGCTCAGGTGTACCCTTCAGCCTAGTTGATGATACAATTTGAATGTTGCCCTTCTCTGCCAGTCATATTCATTCAATTATTCAATAACTCATTGATTTATACATGCATAAAAATTTCACTTTTCACATATTACATAACAGGTTCTTTCAGAAAACCCCTGTGAAGTAGGCATTAGTTTTCCACAAATCACAATTTAGAAAATCCTACTTAGCTACACATAATGAAATATGCCCATGTATTGTTTTTTTTTAATTTTCACTGAGATAGTAACTAATTTTGAAGAAATTAAATTATGTTTTCAAAGTACATATTTCTAAAATTTTGACCTAGGGAAAGTACTTACAGGTTTAGTATTCCCTTCAATAACTTCTTCTAGAGGTTCAAGTTTAAGATCCTTTGGTTAGAGTAAGAAATGGGTAGAAAACAAGAAATTAGTTAATTAAACAAAACATCATATATTTGAATGGTAGCACTTTTGGGCTAACATTAAACCGAAGGAACTTCATGATCTGAATGGAGATGAAATAATTCTGATTTTTTAAAGTGGGCTCTTCCAATAAAGATTCTTTTACCCATTATATCAATTGTAAGGAGCTATCTCAGATGTGTTCAATTTTTTATTAATTTGAGTGTACATCACTGATGCCATTAAAAGAGAACAAAGTGGAGAGAAGATTCATTAAAGCAGAGAGGGAAAGGATAGAAACAGTAAAAAGGAAAAGTTAGGATGACTAGGCTGATTTCTTTTCCTGTGGTTATATGGCAATATACTTGAGATATCATGATAGACATTTACACTCTAGTGCTAATTTTGCTTTGCTAAGAAGTGAAATAAAAAGCAAATGAAACCACTATTGATATTTGTTAAAAATGAAGGGTTACCAAAAAGACCTCAGAGTTTTCTGCAGTGATCAATGTATAATGCTAATGGCTCCACTGAAACCAAGACTGTAATATCTGAGGACTTCATTCTAAGAATATATATCCTAGAGAGTGACATCACCAAAATGGTGACATAAGTTGTTCCTGGCTTTGCTCCCCCTCACAAGAACAACAACTAACAACTATTGAGAACAAGACACCTCTGAGGGAATCCTAGAAAAAGGCTGAAGCAACCTCCTGTACCACAGAGACCAAGACAGACTTCATTAGAAGGTAAGAGAGGTGGCTATACATTGACAGCATTGCCCCATCACCAGGCCAGCACAGCACCACCTGGACAGATCTTCCCTGAGCCTCTGGTTCCCTCAGTGGGAAAAGAGATCCCAGGAGAGACAACTAGCCCGATCCAGTATTTTGGGTCATTTTGTGAAAGCCCCTACTCTGATCTTGTACCACAAAGATGGGAAATCTGCAGGGCTCAACCACAGGAAATCTGACTGTGACAGAGAAGAGGGGGAGGGGCTCGCAACAACCAGCACATAGATCTTGGCAGACCAAGCTCATACTGCAGTGCCCAAGTAGTAATCCCAGCCAGCAGCTTTGCTCATCTGCAGAACCAAGCTGGGAACTTGGGGGAGAGCAGATCTGCCTGATTCGGATCTTCAAAGGAGTTTTGTTGGCCCTAGAGCCCAGTTTGCCCACGCCCAAGCAAGGAGCTGAATCATATTCCCACCCACTATGGTGAGTGTCTTCCAGGCCGATCTTACCAGAGGAGCTGGCAATAACTTCTGGAAGTAGTGTGGCCCAGTGGTGCTCAAGCCAAGAGGTGGGTGAGCAAAGCTGATTACCCACGAAGCAAAACCAGTAGCAGGTGTGGAATGTTCCCGTGCTATGCACAAACAGATGGATTAATTCATAGCCAAAACTGAGGGTAGGTCCTGGCATCTCCTTATCTGGGACCTTATTTGGGAAACTGAGAATAGCCTGGAGCTAAACCTCCCCCTCTTGCCTAGGCAGGGGAGGTGAGACACAGCCCCACCTGCTATGGAGAATGTCTTCTGACCCCATCTCACCAGAAGGGCTGGTGACAACTCCTGGAAGTTGTGCATCCCAGTGGCACTTGAGCTGAGAAGCAGGCAAAGCCAATAGTTTGCAGAGCAAAGCCAGCAGCCATGTTCAGTCAGGGAACTTGGGGTGTGGGTCGGCTTGAGTTAAAACAACAAAGAGCTTCACCAGCTTTAGAGCTGCTTGTCCTGCTACATGCAGGCAATTATTCTAATTCATAGCCCTGTTCATTGGTACAGTCTCCAATGTGTCCAAGCAAGGAACCTAACTAGAGCACACAGGAAGCTACACAGCTCATTCAACACCCCTACATGCAGTGGTACTTGAACAGAGAGCACAGACCATGGCTTCCCCCATCTGCAGAGCAAAACCAGTGGCCTCACCTGACCAGGGAAGTCAGTGCACACTATGGACTGGCTTGGGTCCCCAAACAATGAGCTGTATAGGCCCTGGGTCCTGTACTGCTGCCATGCCAGGGCACAGAAGTCCCATTTACTACTGTATATAGTAACCAGTCCCAACCATCTAGTAAGTCTGACCAGAGAATCCAGGCAACCATGGAGCCCATCCTACAGCCTCACTTGTGTAGGGAACCAAGCCAGTAGTACTATCCAACAGTTCTCAGCCAATGGCACAACCCCTATCCCTATCCTCAGAGCTGAAACAATTGCCCTGCCCCCAATAAAGCATAATAGCAGGCCCCACCTGCTCAAAAACATTACCAGCAGACATACCCCAAAACCCAAACTGAGCTACTGAAGAACTGTCTCTGCCAAAGCCAACCTGTAGAGTCTGGAAGGGGAGCCTAATTACTCAAATGCACAAATATCAATGTAAGGAATCAAAGATTATGAAAAGTCAGGTAAATATGACATCACCAAAGGAAATTAATAAAACTTCAATAACTGGCCTTAAAATGAACACCTGTGAAATGCCAGAGAAAGAATTCAATAAGATCCTCTTAAGGAAATTCCTCTTAAGGAACTGCAAGAAAAAACAGACAGCTACACAAAATCAGAAAAACAAAGCACGAATATAATGAGAAGTTTGACAAGGAAATAGCAGCCATCAAAAACAAACCAAAATAAACAAAACTCCTAGAGATGAAAAATACAATAACTGAACTGAAAAATTCAATAGAGAATTTCAAAAGTAGACTCAACCATGCAGAAGAATCAGTGACCTGGAGGATACAACACTGGAAGTTACCCAGGAAGAGGAGCAAAAATAAAAAAGAATGAAAAAGAGTAAAGGAAACCTATGGGAATTTGGGAGACACTGAAAGGGAAAAAGTATTCACATCATGGGAATTCCAGAAGAAGAGAAAGAGAAAGAGACAGAATGCCTATTTAAAGGAATAATGTCTGAAAACTTTCCAAATTTTGGGAGAGATATGAACATCCAGATCCATGAGGCCCAAAGGACCTCAAATAGATTGAATCTAAATAGGGCTACTCTGAGACACATTAATTAAATTGTCAAAAGTCAAAGACAAAAGAACTGTAAGGGCAGCAAGAGAAAAGAGAGAAGCCACATACAAGGGAACCCCCATAAGATTATCAGCAGAACTTTTCTGACCAGGAGAGAATGGGATGACATACTAGAAATATTGAAAAAAAATAACTGTCGACTAAGAATTCTATACTTGGTGAAGTTTTCTTTCAGAAACAAAGGAAGGATAAAGACTTCACTGAACAATCAAAAGCTGAGGGAGTTTACCACCAGACCTGCCTTATAAGAAATGCTAAAGGCAGTTCTTTGAGTGGAAGTGAAAGAATGTTAATAACATCATAAAAAGGTAGTGTAAATCTCACTGGTAATAAGTATATAGTCATTATTTCTCCAATATGGTAATAGTGATGCATAATTCACTTAACTTTTGTTTAAAACTTGTAAAAGAGCATAGCAAAAATAACCATAACTGTAGTAATCTGTTGTCAGTTACATAATATGAAAACATATACATTATAACAGCAATAACCTAAAAAGTGAGGTGGAGGTAAAAGTGTAAAGTTTACAAATTCTATTGAAGTTAAGTTGTTATCAGTTTAAAATAGGGTGTTATATTTTATGTAAGCCTCACGGTAACCACAAGTGAAAATCTTGTATAAATTACACAAAAGAACATGATAAAGAAGTCAAAGCATACTGATACCAAAAGACATCAAACACACACACAAAAAGACAACAGCATGAGAAACAAGGCACAGTAATCTACAAAACAACCAGAAAACAATTAACAAAATGGCAATAGTAAGTCCTTACCTATCAATAACTACTTTAAACATAAGTGAATTAAATTCTCCAATGAAAAGAGATAGAATGGACCACGCTGAGCCTAAACCCTACCCCCCAAAACCCCAAGACCTTTTCAGCTGTGTGGATTCTGAGACTAGCCTCCACTCCCACCTAAACCCCACCCTGCCTAAGCCCCACCCCTGCCTAAGCCCCACCCCCCTTGGTGGTGGTGTTTCATTTATATTTTTATTTTCTCTAATATATTTTTCTATTTTTATTTTATTTTTTATTCTTTGTTATTGTTCTGCTCCTTTTTTTTTTCTTTTTTTGCTGCACTGCTTGTCTTACAGGATCTTGGTTCACAGGCCAGGGTTCAGGCCTGAGCTCCTGTGGTAGGACCACAGAGTCCAAACCGCTGAACTGAAAGAGAACCTCAGACCCCAGGGAATATTAATCTGAGTGAAGTCTCTTGGAGATCCTCATCTCGGCACCAAGACCTGGCTCTACGCAACTGCCTGCAAACTCCAGTGTGGAAAGCACCAGGGAAAGCAACCTGTACGACAGGAACATAGCCCCACCCATCAAAAAAAATGAGATGACAAAAGTTATGTTACAGATGAAGGAGCAAGGGAAAAACCTAGAAGACGAGTGAACAGGATATAGACAACCTACCTGAAAAAGAATTCACAGTAACGACAGTAAAGATGATCTAAAATCTCAGAAATATAATGGAGGCATGGATCAAGAAAATACAAGAAATGTTGAACAAAGACAGAGAAGAACTAAAAAGCAAGCAAGCAGTGATGAACAACATAATAACTGAAATGAAAAATACACTAGAAGGGGGCTCCCCTGGTGGCGCAGTGGTTGAGAGTCGCCTGCCGATGCAGGGGACACGGGTTCGTGCCCTGGTTCGGGAAGATCCCACATGCCGCGAAGCAGCTGGGCCCATGAGCCATGGCCGCTGAGCCTGCGCATCCGGAGCCTGTGCTCCGCAATGGAAGAGGCCACAACAGTGAGAGGTCCACGTACCGGTAAAAAAAAAAAAAAAAATACACTAGAAGGAATCGATAGCAGAATAATTGAGGCAAAAGAATGAATAAGTGAGATGGAAGACAGAATGGTGGAAATAACTGCCAAGGAGCAGAATAAAGAAAAAAGAATGAAGAGAATTGACGACAGTCTCAGAGACTTCTGGGACAACATTAAATGCACCAACATTCGAATTATAGGAGTCCTTAAAGAAGAAGAGAAAGAGAAAGGATATGAGAAAATATTTGAAGAGATTATAAGTAAAAAACTTCCCTAACATGGAAAGGAAATAGCCACCCAAGTGCAGGAAGTGCAGAGAGTCCCAAACAGTATAAACCTTAAGAGAAACATACCAAGACACATATTAATTAAACTAACAAAAATTCAATGCAAAGAAAAAAATATTGAAAGCAGCAAGGGAAATGCAACAAATAATATACAAGGGAATCCCCATAAGGTTATCAGCAGATTTTTCAGGAGAAACGCTGCAGGCCAGAAGGGAGTGGCAGGATATATTTGAAGTTATGAAAGGGAAAAACGTACAACAAAAATTACTCTACCCAGTATGGATCTTATTCAGATTCGAAGGAGAAATCAAAAGCTTTACAAACAAGCAAAAGCTAAGAGAATTTAACACAACCAAACCAGCGTTACAACAAATGCTAAAGGAACTTCTCCAGTAGGAAACACAAGAGAAGGAAAAGACATACAAAAACATATCCAAACAATTAAGAAATTGGTAATAGGAGCATACATATCGATAATTACCTTAAATGTAAATGGATTAAATGCTCCAACCTAAAGACACAGACTAGCTGCATGGATACAAAAACAAGACCCGTGCTGTCTACAAGAGACCCACTTTAGACCTAGGGACACATACATACTGAAAGTGAAGGGATAGAAAAAGATATTCCATGCAAATGGAAATCAAAAGAAGGCTGGAGTAGCAATACTCATGTCAGATAAAATAGATTTTAAAACAAAAACTGTTACTAGAGATAAGGAAGGATACTAGATAATGATCAAGGGATCAATCCAAGAAGAAGATATAAAAATTATAAACATTTATGCACCTAACATAGGAGCACCTCAATATATAAGGCAAAGGCTAACAGCCATAAAAGGGGAAATCAACAGTAACACAATAATAGTGGGGGACTTTAACACCCCACTTACACCAATGGACAGATCTTCCAGACAGAAAATAAGTAAGGAAACACAGAGTTTAAATGACACAGTAGACCAGATAGATTTAATTGATATTTATAGGACATTCCACCTGAAAGTGGCAGAATACACTTTCTTCTCAAGTGCACACTATTCTCCAGGATATATCACATATCAAGCCTTGGAAATTTTAAGAAAATTGAAATCATATCAAGCATCTTTTTCGACAACAATGCTATGAGATTAGAAATCAATTACAGGAAAAAACAACAACAACAACTAAAAAACAAACACACAGAGGCTAAACATTGTGCTGCTAAATAACCAAGAAATCACTGAAGAAATCAAAGAGGAAATTAAAAAATAAACAGAAACAAATGACAATGAAAACACAATGACCCAAAAGCTATGGAATTCAGCAAAAGCAGTTCTAAGAGGGAAGTTTATAGCAATACAGTCCTACCTCAAGAAACAAGAAAAATCTCAAATAAACAATCTAACCTTACACCTAAAGCCACTAAAGAAAGAAGAACAAACAAAACTCAATGTTAGTAGACAGAAAAAAATCATAAAGATCACAGCAGGAATAAATGAAATAAAAATGAAGAAAACAATAGCAAAGATCAATAAAACTAAAAGTTACTTCTTTGAGAAAACGAAATTGATAAACCTATAGCCAGACTCAAAGGGACAAAAAGGGAGAGGACTCAAATCAATAAAATTAGAAATGAAAAAGGAGAAATTACAACAGACACTGCAGAAATACAAAGGATCATAAGAGATTAAAACAAGCAACTCTATGCCAATAAAATGGACAACCTGGAAGAAATGGACAAATTCTTGGAAAGGTACAACTTTCCAAGCCTGAACAAGGAAGAATTAGAAAATATAAACAAACGAATCACAAGTAATGAAGCTGAAACTATACTTAAAAACTTTTCAACAAACAAAAGTCCAGGACCAGATGGCTACATAGGCGAATTCTATCAAACATTGAGAGAAGAGTGATCAACTATCATTCCTAAACTATTCCAAAATAATTGCAGAGGGAGGAGCATGCCCAAACTTGTTCTACGAGGCCACCATCACCCTGATACCAAAACCAGACAAAGAGATCACACACAAAAAATTTACAGACCAATATCACTGATGAACATAGACACAAAAATCCTGAACAAGATACAAGCAAACAGAATCCAACAACATTTTAAAGGATCATACACCATGATCAAGTGGGATTTATCCCAGGAATGCAAGGATTCTTCAATGTATGCAAATCAGTGTGATACACCATATTAACAAATTAAAGAATGAAAACCATATGATCATTTCAATAGATGTAGAAAAAGCTTTTGAAAATATTCAATACTCATTTATGATAAAAACTCTCCAGGGGCTTCCCTGGTGGTGCAGTGGTTGAGAGTCCGCCTGCCGATGCAGGGTAC
The DNA here is from genome assembly GCF_951394435.1 of Stenella coeruleoalba. Classification (NCBI taxonomy): domain Eukaryota; kingdom Metazoa; phylum Chordata; class Mammalia; order Artiodactyla; family Delphinidae; genus Stenella; species Stenella coeruleoalba. The sequence goes on from NC_137163.1 coordinate 44,638,580, forward strand.
ACGGGTTCGTGCCCCCGCCCGGGAGGATCCCGTGTGCCGTGGAGCGGCTGGGCCCGTGGGCCATGGCCTCTGGGCCTGCGTGTCGGGAGCCTGTGCTCCGCAACGGGAGAGGCCACAGCAGGGAGAGGCCCGTGTACCTCAAAAAAAAAACCAACAACAACAACAAAAAAAAACAAACTCTCCAGAAAGTGGGCATAGAGGGAACCTACCTCAACATAATAAAGGCCATAAATGACAAACCAACAGCCAACATTGTTCTCAATGGTGAAAAACTGAAATCATTTCCTCTAAGATCAGGAACAAAACAAGGATGTCCACTCTCACCACTCTTATTCAACATAGTTTTGGAAGTCCTAGCATGGCAATCAGAGAAGAAAAAGAAATAAAAGTAATATGAATTGGAAAAGAAGAAGTAAAACTGTCACTGTTTGCAGATAACATGATACTCTACATAGAAAATTTTAAAGATGCCACAAGAAAACTATTAGACTTAATCAATGAATTTGGTAAAGTGCAGGATACAAAATTGATGCACAGAAATCTCTTGCATTCCCATACACTAACAATGAAAAATCAGAAACAGAAATTAAGGAAACACTCCCACTTACCATCGCAACAAAAAGGATAAAATATCTAGGAATAAAGCTACCCGAGGAGGCAAAAAACTTGTTGTCAGAAAACTATGAAACGCTGTTGCAAGAAATCAAAAAGGACACAAACAGATGGAGAAATATACCATGTTCTTGGATTGGAAGGATCAATATTGTGCAAGTAACTGTACTACCCAAAGCAATGTACAGATTCAATGCAATCCCTATCAAATTGCCAATGGCATTTTTCACAGAATAGAACATAAAATTTTACAACCTGTATGGAAACACAAAAGACCCTGAATAGCCAAACCAATCTTGAGAACAAAAAACGGAGCTGGAGGAATCAGCTCCCTGACTTCAGACTATACTACAAAGCTACAGTAATCAAGACAGTATGGTGCTGACACAGACATTCAAATATAGATGAATTCAAATATAGATAAATTTCTACAGGATAGAAAGCCCAGAGATAAATCAATGCACCTATGGTCACCTAATCTGTGACAAAGGAAGCAAGAATATACAATGGAGAAAAGAAAGTCTCTTCAAGAAGTGGGGGGTGGGAAAACTGGACAGCTACATGTAAAAGAATGAAGTTAGAACAGTCCCTTACACCATACACAAAAATAAACTCAAAATGGATTAAAGACCTAAATATAAGACCAGACACTATAAAACTCTTAGAGGAAAACATAGGAAAAACACTCTCTGACTTAAACCACAGCAAGATCTTTTTTGACCCACCTCCTAGAGTAATGAAAATAAAAACAAAAATAAACAAATGGGACCTAACTGAACTTAAAAACTTTTGCACAGCAAAGACAATAAACAAGACAAAAAGACAACCCTCAGAATGGGAGAAAATATTTGCAAATGAAACAACAGACAAAGGATTAATCTCCAAAATATACAAACAGTTCATGGAGCTTGATATAAAAAAACCAAACAACCCAATCAAAAAATGGGCAGAAGACCTAAATAGACATTTAGCCAAAGAAGACATACAGTTGGCCAAGAGGCACGTGAAAAGATGCTCAACCTCACTAATTATTAGAGAACTGCAAATCAGTATTATAATGAGGTATCACCTCTCACTGGTTAGAATGGCCATCATCAATAAATCTACAAACAATAAAAGTTGGAGATGGTGTGGAGAAAAGGGAACCCTCTTGCACTGTTGGTGGGAATGTAAATGGATACAGCCACTTTGGAGAACAGATGAATTGATAAAGAAGATGTGGTACATATATAAAATGGCATATTACTCAGCCATAAAAAGGAATGAAATTGGGTCATTTGTAGAGATATGGATGGACCTAGAGTCTGTCATAAAGGGTGAAGTAAGTCAGAAAGGGAAAAACAAATATTGTATATTAATGCATATATGTGGAATCTAGAAAAATGGTACAGATAAACTGGTTTGCAAGGCAGAAATAGAGACACAGATGTAGAGCACAAATGTATGGACACCAAGGGGGGAAAGGGGAAGGTGGGATGAGTTAGGAGATTAGAATTGACAAATATACTCTACCATGTGTAAAATAGATAGCTAGTGGGAACCTGCTTTATAGCACAGGGAGCTCAGGTTTTTGCTCTATGATGACCTAGATGAGTGGGATGGGGTGGTGAGAGGCAGGTCCATGGGGGAGGGGGTACGTGTATACATATAGCTGATTCACTTCATTGTACAGCAGAAACTAACACAACATTGTAAAGCGATTATAATCTGATAAAAAAGAAAAGACATTGAATGGCTGAATGGATTTAAAAAAACCCAAGATCTAATAATATGCTGCCTACAGGAGTCTTACTTTAGCCTTAAAAGCACATATAGACTGAGAGTTAAGGGATGGAAAGAGACATTTCAAGCAAATAATAACAACAGAAAGCAGAGGTAGCTATACTTAGACAAAATTGACTTTAAACGAAAAATGGTGAATAAAGACAAAGGGTGTCATTATATGATGATAAAAAGATCAATATATCAAGAAGATGTAAGAACTGTAAATATTTATGCACCCAACATTGGAGTACCTAAATATATAAAGCCAACTGACAGAGCTAAAAGGAGAAATAGACAGTAATACAATACTAGCTGGGGGCTTTATTACCCTACTTTTATTTTAATTATCTATTTATTTTATTGGAGTATAATTGCTTTACAATGTTGTATTAGTTTCTGCTGTACAATGAGGTGAATCAACTATATATATTCATACATGCCTTCTCTCTTGGACCTCCCTCCCACTCCTCCACTCCCAGTCCCACCTATCTAGGGCACCACAGAGCAAAGAGCTGAGCTCCCTGTGCTATACAGCTGGTTCCCACTAGCTATCTATTTTACACATGGTAGTGTATATATGTCAATCCTAATCTCCTAATTCATCCCACTCTCCCCTTCCCCCACCCCATGCCCACACATCCGTTCTCTATGTCTGTGTCTCTATTTCTGCCCTGCACATAGGTTCATCTGTATCATTTTTCTAGATTCCACATATATGCGTTTATATACAGTGTTTGTTTTTCTCTTTCTGACTTGTTTCACTCTGTATGACAGACTCTAGTTCCATCCACATCTCTACAAATGACCCAATTTTGTTCCTTTTTTATGGCTGAGTAATATTCCATTGTATATATGTACCACATCTTCTTTATCCATTCATCTGTCGATGGACATTTCATGCAGACAGAGAATCAGTAAGAAAACAACAGATTCAAACAACATTAAAGACTAAATGATCCTAATATTCATATATAGATCATTCTATCTCTCAATAGCAGAATATATATTTTTCTCAGGTGTACAACAAAATTCTAGAATGGACCATATGTTAAGCCACAAATCAAGTCTTAGCAATTAAAGAAGATTAAAATGATATCAAGTGGGCTTCCCTGGTGGCGCAGTAGTTGAGAGTCCGCTTGCCGATGCAGGGAACATGGGTTCGTGCCCCGGTCCGGGAAGATCCCACATGCCGCAGAGCAGCTGGGCCCATGAACCATGGCCACTGAGCCTGCGCGTCCGGAGCCTGTGCTCCGCAATGGGAGAGGCCACAACAGTGAGAGGCCTGCATACCACAAAAAAAAAAAAAAAAAAAAAAAAACATACCAAGTATCTTTTGTGACCACAATGGCATGAAAGTAGGAATCAATAAGAAGAAAACTGAAAAATTCATGAAAACAAGGAAATTAAACAACATTGTCTTAAACAACCAATGGATCAAAGAAGAAGTTAAAGAGGAAATAAAATTTTTGAGACAATAAAGTGAAAATGCAACACACCAGAACCTGTGGGATGCAGCAAAAGCAGTTCTAAGAGGGAGGTTCATAGCAATAAACACCTACTTAAGAAGTAAGAAAGATCCCAAATAAACAACCTAACTCTACAGCTTCAAAAACTAGAAAAAGAAGATCAGAGCACAAAGTTAACAGAAGAAAGAAAATAATAAAGATTAGAACAGAAATAAATGAAATAGAGAACAGAAAAACAATTGGAAAGATTATCCAAACTAAGAGTTAGTTCTTTGAAAAGATAAGAAAAATTGACAAACCCTTAGCTAGACTAACCAAGGGAAAAAGAGAAAGGAAACAAATCAACAAAATTATAATTGAAAAAGCAGACATTATAACTGATACCACAGAATTCAAAGGATCATAACAGCCAACTATATGCTAACAAACTGGGCAACCTAGAATAAATGGAAAAATTCTTAGAAACATATCATTTACCAAGACTGAATTAGGAAGAAATATAAAATCTGAATAGACCATTTACTAGTAAAGGGATTGAATCAGTAATCAAAAACCTCCCAACAAACAAAAGTCCAGGACCAGATGGCTTCACTCGTGAATTTTACCAAACATTTAAAGAAGAATTAACACCAATGCTTCTCAAATTTTTCCAGAAATAGAAGAGGAGAGAGTACTCCCAAATTTATTTTATGAGGCCAGCATTATCGTGAGACTAAAACCAAAAAAGGACACTAGTAGAAATGACAGCTATAGGTCAGTACCCCTGATAATTATAGATGCAAAAATTTCAAGAAAATACTAGCAAACCAAATTCAGCAGCACATTAAAAGAATCATTTATCATGATCAAGTGGGATTTATCCCTGGGATGCAAGGATGGTTCAACATATGCAAATAAATCAGTGTGATACATCATCTTAACAGAAAGAAAAAAGTCATATAATCATCTCAATAGACACGGAAAAATCATTTGATAAAATGTAACATAAATTCATAATAAAAGCCCTTAACAAAAAGTCATAAAAGGAACATATCTCAACATAATAAAAGTCATATATGACAAGCCCACAGCTTCCTCAACATCATACTAATGGTGAAAGGGTGAAACTTTTCCTCTAAGAATCAGGAATAAGACAAGGGTGTCAATTCTCACCACTCCTATTCAAAATAGTACTAGAAATCCTACCTAGAGAAATCAGGCAAGAAAGAGAAATAAAAGTAAGTGAAGAAGTAAAACCATCTCTATTTGCAGATGGCTTGGTTTTATAAACAAAAATCTTAAAGATGTAACAAAAAAAACTGTCAGATCTAATCAAGGAATTCAATAAAGTTTCAAGATATGAAATTAACATACAAAAATCAGTAGCATTTCTATATGCCTACAGTGAATTTTCTGAAAAAAAATAAAGAAATCAATCCTATTTACAACAGCATAAAAAAATACTTAGGAATACATTTAACTAAGCAAGTGAAATTTCTCTACTGTGAAGACTGAAAGACATTGATGAAAGAAATCAAAGAACATACAAAAATACAAATAAATAGAAGGGTATTCTGTATTCCTGAATTGGAAGAATTAATATTGTTAAAATGTCAATACTACCAAAAGCCATCTATAGATTCAATAAAATCCCTATCCATATTCCAATGGCATCTTTTACAGAGGTAGAAAAAACACTCTTAAAAGTTATATGAACCACAAAAAACGCTGAATAGCCAAAGAAATGCTGAGAAAGAAGAAAAGAGCAGGAGAGATCATACTTCCTGATTTCAAGCAATACTATAAAGCTAAAGCCATCAAACAGTATGCTACTAGCATAATAACACACAAAAGACTGACGGAATAGAATTGAGAGCCCAGAAATAAGACCAAGCATATACAATCCACTAATATTTAATAGGGAAGAAAACTCAGTGGAGAAAAGAAAGTCTTTTTAATAAATGATTCTGGGATAGTTGGATATTCACATGTAAAAGAATGAAATTGGACCCATATCTTACACCACTCACAAAATTAACTCAAAATGGACTAAGGATTTAAATGTAAGACCTGAAACCATGAAACTCCTAGAAGAAAACATAGTAATAAAGCTCCCTGACATGATTCTTGGTAATGATTTTTGGATATGTCACCTGAAGCACAAACAAATAAATAAAAAATAAACAAGTGGGATTACATCAAACTAAAAAGCTTCTGCACAGTAAACAACAACAACAGGAAAATAAATCAATAAAGTGAAAAGACAAACTTTGGAATGGGAACAAAATATTTGAAAACCATATATCTGATAAGGGTTAACGTTCAAAATACACAAAGAACTCATATAATTCAATAGCAAAAAAAAAAAAAAAAAAAGTGGGCAAAGGACCTGAATAGACATTTCTCCAAAGAAGATATATGAAACGTCAACATGTACATGAAAAGATGATCAACATCACTACTCATTAAGGAAAAGCAAAGTAAAACCACACTGAGATATCACTCATGTCTATTCGAATGACCATCATAAAAAAAAACAAGAGATAACATGATGGCAAGAATGTGGAAAAAGGGAATGCTTGTGCATTATTGGTAGATTGTAAATTGGTGCATCCACTATGGAAAGCAGTATGGCTTTCTCACGTTCCTCAAAAAATTAAATACTGAACTACCATATGATCTAGCAATTCCATTTCTGAAGTATATTCAAAGGTAATGAAAACACTACGTTGAAAAGATATCTGCACCCCTATGTTCATACCAGCATTATTTATAGAGGCCAAGACATGGAAACAACCTAATTGTCCATCGATGGGTGAATGGATAAAGAACATGTGATATATATATATATATATATATATATATATAATGGAATATTATTCAGCCACAAAAAACAAGGAAATCCTACCATTTGTGACCACAGGGATGAGCCTTGAAGATATTTTGCTAAGAGAAATAAGACAGAGAAAGACAAATACTGTACTGTATGATTTAATTTATATGTGGAATCTAAAAAAAATAAAAACAAAAACCCCAAACTCATAGAAAAAGAGATCAGATTTTTGGTTACCAGAGGTAGAGAGTGGGAGGAGGGGAATAGGATGAAGATAGTCAAAAGGTACAAACTTCTTCCAGCTATAAGATAAATAAGTATTAACGATGTAATGTTACAACATGATGACTATAGTTAACACTGCTGTATGGCATGTAAGAAAGTTAAAAGAGTAAATCCTAAGAAGATAAACATTTTTCCCTTCTTTTTTTCTTCCTTTCCTTTTTATTGTACCTGTATGAGAAGATGGATGTTAATGAACGTATTGTGGTAATTATTTCACCTTATATGTAAATAAAGCCATCATGCTGTATGCTTTAAATTTAAATAGTGATGTATGTCAATTATTTCTCAAAACTGGAAAACAAGTGAGGATTATGCACAATAATTCCTTCAAATAGATAAGAAATAAATAGAAAGTTATAGAAATCCAGACTGCCTGAAATAGTATAAGCCTGTTAATAACAGAGCTACATAGCTCTAGCTATGCAGTTCTCTTGTGGGTGAACTTTATGCAAGTTATTTAACTTCTCTGCAATTCACTTTTACTATTTCCACTGCCTTATATTCTCTATCCCTAGGTTTTCCTCTAGTTGGCTCTTCCTTATTTTTCTAACTTCAACTCAAATATCACATCCTTAAAGTGACCTTCTCAGATTACTCACTTTAAGTATCCAACCCTCCATCTTCATCACATTGTCCTACATTTTCTTCATAGTACTTTACACTATCCGAAATTACTTCATTTCATGAATTTGTTTACTTGGGGTTTGTCTGTCTCTCCAGAGACCAAGGACCTTACCTGTTTTGATCACTGCTGTATTCTCACTGACAGAATAGTACCTTGCATAAAGTGGGTACTCAAAAAATGTTAGTTGAATAAACAAGTGGCTGAATGAATGCCCATTTAAATCCTAGCTCTTCTGTGAAGACAAACATATAATGCATATAGATGTGAATTGAATCTTTAAAAGTACTCTGCATATAGAAACTGTAACAATAGTGATCTCTTTGACTGCTGTTTCCCTAATAACAACTCAGGCACACTTTTCAGTTCTACTTTCTTTAATCTAAGGTAAAAAACTTAAAACAAGTTGTATGAGTGTGACATCCTTAATTATATCCCTTTAAATATGGATATCCTGTGATCTGATGGTACACTTAAGACTTCATGAAGATTAAAGGGACTTTGTTGTTGTTTTGTTTAAGCATTGAACACTGGTTTCTGCAGAGTTCAAGCAAAACATGAGATATAATCTCAATGTATCCCATAAATACTCAGAGAGGCTGAAGTGGAAAAAAGGAATGTCTGAAGAGACTTGTAGAAATTTCAAAGGTTATTTTTCCCCCACATAAATGGTATTGGGCTTGGTTTACAGTGCAGGAAAGATTTATCATAGATACTTAGTGGTGAGAAAAGACAGTATGGCTTCCACTGTAAGTACATTCCCTTTTAATGTGGAGATCAAACCTAGTGCTAACAACTGAGAAGACAAGACAGCCATCAGTAAAATATAATATGCACTTAGCTTCTGTTTGTCAATTGGAAGTTTTTCCTCTAAAAACCTAATTCAGCATAGTACAGAACAAGTTGTAGAAAAAAACCCAACTTGCACTGCTTCTCCTTTCATTAAGACAGATCATGCTGAGCCCCACACAGCTGGAGCCCCATGTTTAAGACCATCACATTGTACTTTCAGCAAACCTCTCAGCCACTGTTCTCATAATGAAATGCTTTCATAGGAATGAAGGGAGAAAAAAGCCTAGAAAAGAAGGAGACATGACAATACTTTGATTTTAAGTTGGAAAAAAAGCCATGACCTGTGTTTGAGCTACCCCTTTAAAAAGAATGACATACATTTATGACACCAGAAGAAAGAGCTTTGCCAAGGACTTCCAAACCATTTTAAAAAGAGGTATTTGTATTCTTTAAATGAATCCAAACTTATTTAACAACTGAATCTTTATGTTTTAACAAGGTTTGGTTTTTAAATAGGGTCCTGCATTTCCAAGACTTCCACCATTGGAAAACTAATTTGTATGGCCACTATTTTTATTATCAAGCATTTTAATCTCAATTCACACATCAATTAATGAAATTAGAAAGGAGGAAAGTTGACTTGCAGCAAACTCTTAGTTTACGTTATTTGTCCCCATAAGTGGTCAATTTAAATTTAGTGAACAGTGATGTGGTGGCAGAGGGACTGGAACTCTCCAAAGTTGTTTCCTCTAGACGTGGTTCTTCTTTGTACAGAATCTCCATTTCAGAGACCTTACCCATCCTTAGGACATGAGGTTTCACCTCTGGGAGATGGCTCTCAAGATCTCAATCTGTTGTCCTGGCTTCTTAAATACTAATCTAACTGGATATTTCTACTTAGATGTCCTATTATATCTTGAAATTTAATAAACCAGTTCACCTCCTCACTTTACCTCACCAATTATCTCTCACTGTCTCTCCCTTGTCTGTTAGTGGTATAATTGTCTCAGACACTTGGGCTCAAATCCTCAGACTCCTATTTGAAACTACCCTTTTACACATCATACCCATTCAACGGTCCTGTTAATTTCACCTCAAGTCTTTCAAATCTGCCATTTTCTTTTTAGTCACTTAGTCCAGGCCCATCTTTTACTATACTTGATCCCAGTGGGCTCAGGTATACAGCCTGCCCTTTAATGTCACTGTTATAGCTGGCTTTGGTAGCTCTGACTTTGAATCTTCTTGTTTGAATCCATTTCATATTCTTGCTGTCCAATTTTCTATCTAAAGGATCTTTTTTATTATGTCACTTATCTGTTGAAAAATAATAAATGCCTCCTGTTGTCTCCAAGATCAAGTCCAAATTCCTTAGTCTGTTATTTAAGGCCATCCATAATTCAGCCCCACCCTTTCATATAATCTTATTTGTCACTATGTCCCTAAATGGAAGACTCTAACCAGGTTGGTCTACTTAACCTTTGCTCATGCCATCACCTTACCTGAATGCCCTCTCCAACTGCTCTCTGTTTACTAAAAATTTATTTTCCCATAGCAAATACTTATTAGTTTGTTAGCTGACTAACATTTATTCTGATTTTAGTGACAATACAATTTCCTTCAGTGAATGATCTCATCTCATTTTAATACTTGACTGTTAACCAAGGTTTTCTCTCCTTCCTTATCTAAGAGACCTGCATGCAACCGTAACAAGACAAACCAGACTCTCCCTCCTGGAAAGTGGAATCTTGAGCAGAATGTCCATAGACTGGAAATTGTTGAAACTCATTTATTACAGTGGAGACAACCTGAGAGACTGGTGAGTATTTCTTGCTTACCTACATCTCTAGACTTATCTTGTCTACTGACTTCCTAAGTCTAGATCTCTAGACTGTCTGTTGATTTGTGAACACTCCCATTTCCTTCTAGAGATTTCTTTTTTATTAAAGAGGTAATTTCTGTTACTTGCACTCAAAATTCCTAATTGTCATCATTTCTAAAGGCCCCTTAAGCCCTTCCTGACACAAGTGGTCCTTCCCAGCTTGCAGTGATCATTCCTTCAGGTTAGCAACTGTAAATTTTAGTATATGCTCCATTCCTTTGGCATGTCTCAGTCAGTCACTAAGTATTTACTGAGCATTAACAATGAGCTTGGTTTTGTGCAACTGCATACTTTTAAAAATCTGTTAACTCATTTTATGAATATAGAATATTTTTACGGGTAGACTCTGGGTCCTTCAAAGTCAGAAACTCTCTCTCAAGCATAAAGGTTCCTTCTTTCATGCTTGGCATGCACAGAAAACACATATTCTTACTGATTAACAAAAGCAGCTTCTTCCATTAAATCTGCTTAAGAGGAATATAACTATAATATCAGGACTACTTGGTGTTAATTGAATTAGTCAATAAAAATACAATAACTGGAAACATAAAATATAGTTCTGAAGAACTCTTCATCATATCTTAACTTGCTTGCTAACTTGGTAGTTTTCATGCTAAAAATCATCAGTTAAGATGCTAATTTCTAGAAGTTGAGTGTACAATATCATCTTTTAGTGTACCACACAGCCATTTCCCTGAATCACTTTGAAACATTCCCAAGACATCAACCAGGTCATTCCCAAGAGCTGCCATTTGCATCATTCAAGCACACTGTTACCTTACATGATTGATAACCTAAAAGTCAGACCATGCAGTAGATTTATTTAACTTTAAACCCTATATACTATTTTAACTATAATTAGGGATTGGCATTGGGGGAATGAGAATTAACATTATATTTGCTTTAACAAAAATCCCAAATAACTATCAAGCAGTATAACGGAGATCCTGGTTGCTATTCTATCCAGGCAGACATGAATATTGGGGGAATAAGGAATAATGAGTCATAATCTACTGAAAACTAAGAGGGAGAAGAAAGAAAAGGAAGTACTCACCTTCTTTTCCAGTCTATCAATTAATTTCTGGAGTCTGTTTATCTGGGTCATCCACTGGTTATCTTCTTCTAATAAGCCTTGAGGGGAAAACCATGAGGGCAATATATTAAACTCTAGACAGAGCAGGAATGCTTTGGTGTCTCAGAGCTTTTCTTTTACCCTGAAGGAAGAACACAGTGTCACTGGCTAATCACCACATTTAAATATATATATATATTTATATTTATCTATATAGATAGATTCACATGAGTTCTTTCTAAGTTATTGATTTCCATAGATCCATGTATCCCAGTGGGTTCATTTTTATGTCTATTTTTTTTATGTTGTTGCCTACACTGGCCTTTGATATTCAAAAGAACAGATCCTGCTGAGCCATTTTTACCACCACATAATGTAGCTGATTTTTCTTTTAGAAAAAGGAAAGCACCAAGAAACAATTCTAAACTTACTTCTGGGGCAGTGGCAGGAGCCAGGGAAATCATAGCCATGAACACAGCAAGGGATAAATTATTAATCAAAAAGAAGTAGAAGAGCAAGGTAGCTGGTATCTCCTTCCCTAGGGACTAACCTGAGTGGACACTATGTTCATGGCATAGGAGTGAAGAGTACAAACTCTGGAGCCCGCTGATTTTGGTCAAATTACTTAACATCTCTGGTCTCACTTTTCTTATTTTTAAATGGGCATAATAATATCACAAGCCTCACTGTGAGGATTGTGTATATATACACATATGCATACATACATATGTGTATATATAACACACAAACATACATGTACTATGTATGTAGTATTTTTATTTTTTTATTTTTATTTTTATTTATTTATTTATTTTGCGGTATGCGGGCCTCTCACTGCTGTGGCCTCCCCGTTGCGGAGCACAGGCTCCGGACGCGCAGGCTCAGCGACCATGGCTCATAGGCCCAGCCGCTCCGCGGCATGTGGGATCTTCCCAGACCGGGGCACGAACCCGGGTCCCCTGCATCGGCAGGCGGACTCTCAACCACTTCCACCAGGGAAGCCCCCTAGTATTTTTAATATGTCTGTGTATACACACACACATCTCTATCTAACAGCAGGATAAACATTATGTAAGTTCTGCTGCTATTATTGTTGCTGTTATATATGTTATTATGCAAAGGCAAGAAGGAGTAAGTTGTGGTGTGAGCCCCTGCACAAACATCCTGGTATCCTTGTGTATCCTTATGGCAGCTTGCTCAAAATATTTTCACAGAAATTTGCTGAAGTAATAGTTTTTAATATTTCCTGATAGAAGAATGTGATTGAATTTAAGACTATAAAGCCTTGTTTTAGCTTTGAATGTTAGGAAGATAAGACCTAAATTATAAGGGGGTAGTACTTTACATTAGAATTCACTTCTCCACCTGCCGTCTTCAGTGAAGCTCCTCTCAAAGCCCACCAAATAAATTATGATGCAAAAAGAAGCAGTAGCATTGCCACAAAGAAGTGGCTACTAAAAATGAGTGCTTTTACAATAAAATATTATAAATATGTAAACAAAGTTTATGTTTATATTTTAATTTGCAAAGTAGTTAACATCTTTCCATTCTAGGTTGCTCCTAAAAGAATTTAAGGCAGCTATCACAACAAAGTCCCATAAAAGGATATTTTGGGCTTAATACTGTTTTCTAAATGAAAAATGGAAAGAACAATCTATGGTTTAATTTTCTTTAAACATCTTTATTGGAGTATAATTGCTTTTAAATGGTGTGTTAGTTTCTGCTGTATAACAAAGTGAATCAGCTATACATAAACATATATCCCATGTTTAATTTTTTATATTCCACATACAAGTGATAATATTTAGTATTTGTCTTTCTCTTTCTGACTTATTTCACTCCAGGTCCATCCATGTTGTTGCAAATGGCAATATTTCATTCTTTTTAATGGCTGAGTCATACTCCATTGTATACATACATATGTGTGTGTATGTGTATATATATATATATATATATATATATATATATATATATATATATATCTCACATCTTCTTTATCCATTCATCTGTTGATGGACACTTAGTTTGCTTCCATATCTTGGCTATTGTAAATAATGCTTCTATGAATGCTTCTAATAATGCTTCCATGAATGCTTCTATGAATATTGAATTATGGTTTTCTCAGGGTATATGCCCAGTAGTGGGATTGCTGGGTCGTATGGTAGTTCTATTTTTAGTTTGTTAAAGAACCTCCATACTGTTTTCCATAGTGGCTTTATCAATTTACATTCCCACCAACAGTACAAGAAGGTTCCCTCTTCTCCACACCCTCTCCAGCATTGATTGTTTGTAGATTTTTGATGATGGACATTCTGACTGGTGTGAGGTGATACCCCATTGTGGTTTTTATTTGCATTTATCCAATGATTAGTGATGCTGAGCATCCTTTCATGTGTTTGTTGGCAATCTGTATATCTTTTTTGGAGAAATGTCTATCCATCTGTTTGTCTCATCTTCAATTACTTTCGTCAGTTTTTGAAGTACAGGTCTTGTACCTCCTTAGTTAGATTTATTCCTAGGCATTTTACTCTTTTTGATGGAACCATAAAGGGAATTGTTTTCATAATTTCTATTCTGATACTATGTTTTTAGTGTATAGCAATGCAACAGATTTCTGTATATTCGTTTTGTAACCTGAAACCTTACCAAATTCATTGTTGAGTTCTGGTAGCTTTTTGGTGGTGTCTTTAGGATTTCTTATGTATAGTGTCATATCATCTTCAAATATTGACAGTTTTACTTCTTCCTTTTCAGTATGCATTCCTTTTATTTCTTTTTTTAGTCTGATTTCTGTGACTAGGACTTCCAATACTACGTTAAAGAGAAGTCGTGAGAGTGGGCATCCTTGTCTTGCTCCTCATCTTAGAGGAAATGCTTTCAGCTTCTCCCCATTGAGTATGATGTAGGTTGTAATATATGGCCTTTGTTTTGAGTATGATGTGGGTTGTCATATACGGCCTTTGTTTTGTTGAGAAATGTTCCCTCTATACCCACTTTCTGGAGAGTTTTTATCATAAATGGATGTTGAATTTTGTCAAAAACTTTTCTGCAGTTATTGAGATGATTATATGAATTTTATTCTTTAGTTTCTTAATATAATGTATGACATAGATTGTTTTGCAGATATTGAAGCATGCTTGCATCCTTGGGATAAATATATTACTTGATCATGGCTCATGATTCCTTTCATGTATTGCTCAATTTGTTTGCTAACATTTTATTGAGTATTTTTACATTTATGTTCATATTGGCCTGAAGGTTTCTTTTTGTGTGTGATATCTTTTCAGGTTTTGGTATCAGGGTGATGCTGGCCTAACAGAATGAGTTTGAAAGTGCCCCTTCCTCTGCAATTTTTTGGAATATCTTGAGAAGAATAGGTGGTAACTCTTTTCTAAATATTTGGTAGAATTCATCTGTGAGGATAACTGCTCCTGGACTTTTGTTTCTTGGGGGCAGTTTTATTACTGTCTCAATTTCATTCCTGGTATTTGGTCTGTTCATATTTTCTGTTTCTTCTGAATATGTTCATTTCTTCTACATTGTCCATTTTATTGGCATATAATTGTTCATGGTAACCTCTTATGATCCTTTGTATTTCTCTGGTGTTGGTTATAACTTCTGTTTTATTTCTGATTTTAATGATTTGGGTCCTCTCTCTTTTCCTTGATGAGTCTTGGTAAAGGTTTATCAATTTTGTTTATCTTTTCAAAGAACCTGCTCTTGCTTTCATTGGTCTTTTGTTTTTGGTGGTTTTTTTTTTTTTTTTTTTTACTGTTTTTAAGTCTCAGTTTTATTTATTTCCTCTCTGATCTTTATGATTTCTTTCCTTCTAATAAATTCAGGTTTTGTCTTTTCTTCCTTTCCTAGTCCTTTAGGTGTAAGGTAAGGTTATTTATGTGAGATTTTTCTTGTTCCCTCAGGTAAGCTTGTATTGCTATAAACTTCCTCTTAGAACTGCTGCTGCTGCATCCCATAGATTTTTGATCATTGTGTTTCCATTTTAATTTGTCTCCATTTATTTTTTGATTTCTTCTTTGATTTTTCCAGCAACCCATTGTTTTTTTATAGGCATATTCTTTAGCCTCTATGTGTTTGTGTTTATTTGCACTTTTTTTTCTTGATTTCTAGTCTCATAGCATTGTGGTTGAAAAGTTGCTTAATATTATTTCAGTCTTCCTAAATTTACTGAGACTTATTTTCTGGCCTAGCATGTGATCTATCCTGGAGAATGTTCCATGTGCCCTTGAAAAGAATGTGTAATCTGCTGCTTTTGGATGGAATGTCCCATATATACATCTGTTAAATCCATCTTGTCTAAGGTGTTGTTTAAGGTCAGTGTTTCCTTATTGATTTTCTGTTTGGATAATCTGTCCATTGATGTAAATAGGGTGTTTAAGTCATCCCTTAGTATTATTGTGTTATCATCAATTTCTCCCTTTATGTCTGTTAATATTTGCTTTACATATTTAGGTGTCCTACGTTGGGTTTATATATATTTACTTTTGTTATATCTTCTTCTGGGATTGATCCCTTGATCATTATGTAATGTCCTTTTTCTCTTTTTACAGTCTTTGTTTTGAAGCATACTTTGTCTAATATAAGTATTGCTACCCTAGGTTTTTTTGCATTTTCTTTTGCATGGAATATCTTTTTTCCATCCCCTCATTTTCAGTCTGTCTGTGTCTTTAGATCTAAAGTGAGTCTCTTATAGGCAGCATACCTATGGATCTTGTTTTGGTTTCCAAGCAGCCATTCTATGCCTTTTGATTGGAGCACTTAGTTATTGACATTTAAAGAGATTATCAATCGGTGTGTACTTATTGCCATTTTGTCAATTGTTTTGGGATTTTTTTTTTTTTTTTATTATTTTTAAAAAATTTTGTTTATTGTTTTTTTTTTTTTTTTTTTTAACATCTTTATTGGGGTATAATTACTTTACAATGGTGTGTTAGTTTCTGCTTTATAACAAAGTGAATCAGTTATACATATACATATGTTCCCATATCTCTTCCCTCTTGCATCTCCCTCCCTCCCACCCTCCCTATCCCACCCCTCCAGGCTGTCACAGAGCACCGAGCCAATATCCCTGTGCCATGCGGCTGCTTCCCACTAGCTATCTACCTTACTACGTTTGTTAGTGTGTATATGTTTTGGGATTTTTAAAGTTCTTTTTTGTTCCTTACTTCTTTTTTTTGCTCCCTTCCCTTATGATTTGATGACTTCCCTTGTGATTTGATCTTTAATGTTATGTTTGTATTCCTTTCTCTTTTTTTGTGTGTACATCTATTATAGATTTTTGGCTTGTGGTTACCATGAGTTTTATATATATATATATATATATATATATATATATATATACACTGATATATTGATATATATATATATATATATATATAGGTGACTTTAAATAGTCATGGATATATATATATATATATATATATATATATATATATATATATATATATCCGTGACTTTAAATAGTCATATATATATATATATATATATATATATATCCGTGACTATTAAAAGTTGTTAATCTTTTAAGTTCAAACCCATTTTAACAACTCTGCATTTTTACTCCCATGCCCGCATTTAATGTTTTTGACATCATATTTTACATTTTTGTATTTTATATCCCCTAACTATTGTGGATATAGATGATTTTACTACTTTTATCCATTAACCTTCCTACTAGCTTTATATGTGGTTGATTTATTATCTTACTACATATTTCCCTTTACTAATGAGATTTCTCCTTTCATAATTTTCATATTTCTAGTTGTGGCTTTTTCTTTTCTGCTTAGAAAAGTCCCTTTAACATTTCTTGTGAAGCTGGCTTGGTGGTGATGCTGTCTTTTAGCTTTTTCTTGTTGTAAAACTTTTGATCTCTTCTTCAAATCTGAATGAAAGCTTTGCTGTATAGAATATTCTTGTTTACAGGTTTTCCCCTTTCATCACTTTAAATGTATCATGTCACTTTTCCTGGCCAGAAGAGTTTCTGCTGATAAGTAAGCTGATAGCCTATGGGAGTTCCCTTATATGTAATTTGTTGCTTTTCCCTTACTGCTTTTAATATTGTCTCTTCATCTTTAATTTTTGCCATTTTATTATAATGCTTCTCAGTGTGTCACTTTGGGTTGAACCTGTTTGGAACTTTCAGTCATTCCTGGACCTGAATTACTGTTTCCTTTCCCAAATTAGGGAAGGTGTCAGTACTGTGTTCAACTATGTTCTCTGCCTCTTTCTCTTTCTCTCTCTCTGTTGTCTTCTGGGACCCCTATAATGCAAATATTAGTACACTTGATGTAGTCCCAGTGGTCTCATAAATAGTTCTATTTCTTTTCTCTTTCTCTCTCTCTATTGTCTTCTGGGACCCCTATAATTCAAATATTAGTACACTTGATGTAGTCCCAGTGGTCTCATAAATAGCTCTATTTCTTTTTTTTCCTTTCTTCCATTCAGCTTGAGTGATTTCACTACTCTGTCTTCCAGCTTGCTGATTTGTTCCTCTGTAGTATCCAATTTATTGTTGATTCCTTCTAGTGCATTTTTAATTCCTTCTAGTGCATTTTTAATTTCAGTTTTGTATACTTCATCTCTGTTTGGTTCTTCTTTACATTTTCTATCTCTATGTAAAAACTTCTGACATTTCTATCTCTTCGTAAAAACTTCTGACTTCTGACATTTCCCTCTGTTTTGTTTATCCAAACTCTTCTCTCAGGTTCTTTGAACATCTCTATGATAATTAACTTGAACTCTTTATCAGATACATCACTAACCTCCACTTCACTTAGTTCTTCTTCTGGAGTTTTATCTTGGTCCTTCATTTGGGACTAATTCCTCTATCACCTCATTTTGCCCAATTTGCTGTTTTTATTTCTAAGTATTTGGGAGGTTTGTTACATTTCTTGACTTTGAAGAGGTGTCCTTTTGTAGGAGATGTCCTATGTGTACCTGTGGTGCACTCCTCTATGGTCACCAGAGCTACATGCTTTAGGAGTGCCCCCTTTTTGTGTTGTGCGGGTCCTTCCATTTTGGCTGACTGACTACTGTGGCTGATCTAGTTGGTGTGGCTAGCCCCTGTCTGGTTGATTGCCAGGCCTTGCCTTGGGCAGAGGATGCCAACTACTTGTGGGCAAGGGCTGGTCATGACATGGCTGACCACAGTGTCCTGGGATTCCTGGGGCTAGTGCTGGACCAGTGGCAGGTGGATCTTGGTGCTGGGGTGGGTGGCTGTAGGGCCACAGGTGCCAGATCTAGTCTTGCCCTACTCGTGTATGAGTCAAGTTCCAGACATGGCTTGCTGCAGGGTCCAGGATGTCCCAAAGCTGGTGTCAGCCTGCTCGTGAGTGGGGCTGGATCCCAGGGCAGCTGGCTGAGGGGTTCAAGGTGTCTCAGAGCTGGTGTCTCAGAGCTGAGGCCTAAAGGGTTGGAGTCAGCTTACTAGTGGGCTGCAATGAGGCCTTGAGCATACCAATCCTAATTCCAGCTCACTGGTGGGCAGACTCGGGTTCCAGGGTCTCTGAATTCTGGGTCCTGAGGGTACCAGAGTTGATGTGTAGGCTTGTTGGTGGGCGGGTCTAAGTCCCAGGGGATCCTGGGGCTGGTGCCTGCTCAATGGTGGGTGAGGCTAGTCCTAGGGCTAGTGCCAGCCCATTGGTCAGTAGAACTATGTCTCAGGGTCTCTGGCTGCAGACCCCTGGTGGGGGGGTTTTCCCAGATTTGGTGTCAACCCACTGTGGATGAGGTTGGGTCCCAATGGCAGACTGTGGGGCCCAGGGATTTCTTGAGGCTAGTGCCAGTGCTTTGGTGGGTGAGGCCAGGTCCTGAGCCCTCTGGTGAGTAGGATTGGGTCCTGGAGCCACTGTAGACTCAGGGATTCTTAAGTCAACCAGCTTGCTGGTGGGTGAGCCTGTGTCCCCACCTGACTAGCTGCTTGTCTTGAGGCGTCTTAATTCTAGTGCTCACAAGCTGGTGGGCAGGGACAGGTCTCAGCACTAATTAGCTAGAAGAAGGATTCCAAAGTGGTGCCTGCCATCATTAGTGTCCTTGTGGTAGAATGAGCTCCCCAAAATAGCTGCCACCAGTGTCTGTGTCCCCAGGATGAGTTACAGTTGCTTCCTGCCTCTCCAGGAAGCTCTCCAAGATCAGCAGGTAGGTCTGACTCATTCTCTTTTCAAGTCACTACTTCTTATCTGTATCCCAGAGCATGTGAGAATTTTTGTGCACATTTTAAGAGTGGAGTCTCTATATCCTACAGCCTTCTGGCTCTCCCCAAGGTGAACCCTCCTGGCCTTCAAAGTCAAATGTCTGGGGGTTTGATTTCCTGGTGCAGAACCCCAAGCTGTAGACCCTGATGTGGGGTTTGAACCCCTTGCTCACTTGTGGAGAAGCTCTGTGATTGTAGTTATCATTTCATTTGTGGGTCACCCTCTTAGGTATATGGATCTTGACCATACCACTTCTCTGCCCCTCCTACCCATCTTGTTGTGATTCCTTTTAATGTATCTAGTTGTGGAATATCTTTTCTGCTAGTCTTCTTGTCTTTCTCATCAATAGTTGCTCTGTAAATAGTTGTAATTCTGATGTGACCATGGGAGAAGGTGAGCTCAGTGTCTTCCTATTCCACCATCGTGGCCACTCCTACAGTGGTTCTAAATGAGCTTCATGATTTTTCCTGTACTTTTGATACTGACCAGGAGAAGATATTGCCCCAAGTAGTCCCTGATCCTAAGAAGCTACATGAGGAGTAGAGCTGAATCCAACCTACAAGCTGGAGCCACATCCAGCTGAGATCACTCAAATCACAGTCAAACATAGACCCATGAGAGAAAAGAACCAAATATTTCCAGTTGTAATCACTGAGATTTTGAGGTTGTTTCACTGTAAAAAATGACTAATGATCCATTACCCCTAGACAAATAGCTTTACTTTCTGGGGAGATGGAGATACTAACATCTATCTTATAAGGTGTTAGGATAAAATAAGACAGTGTTCAAGAAAGCACTTTGAAATCTTTCAAGTACAATCTGTGTAAATACAGACTATATCTATACATTGATTTTCTGAAATGGTAGATATTTAAATATTCATTTATGTTAAAATGACATGTTCAAGTGATATGTGCAGGTACATACAGATACATATATACATACATATGCATATATATTCATACTTTATAAAAATTACCCTACTTAACAACATAAATTTTCATATTTCAAAGTATTTTAAAGTAATTAATATAAATTACATGGTTAAAATATGATGACCTAATGAATATTATTGAGGTCTCAATCATATACTACATTATGCACTTCAAAAGCCACTATAATTTTAGTCCTGTTATGAAAGGAAACAATAACCTTTTTCTAAAATGAATTTAGAGTATGCTTAACCAGGCTTGGGGATCTGGGATTAGGGTGCAGACTAAAGGGCACCTCCTTTGCTTGGAGATGATGATGATTTCTATAGGTCTTAAGTCTTTCACATATTAGGTGATTGAGTCACTTTCTTCCCTACCCAACATGTCTCTGTGTACTGCCCAAGTACAACTGCTAGGATTCTGACAGAACTGATGATTAGGATCACCACCCTAGTTCTTAATATCTTAGACCTTTACCACTTTGGTTTCAGACAAGCTTGTTCGGTGTAAGAAAAGCATTCCATTATTATTGTTTTAGCTGCCTTTTGGTCCTTTTTAAATAAGTCAATATGAAGATACAATTGAGTCAACTTCAAGAAAAATGACAAAGTTTCATTACCTGCACCATAGACATTAAACTGAGGGCTGTTGGGGGAGAAGATTTTGTGTCTCTGGACTCGACGACTTGATCGTTTTCCAGGCCATTGAATCGACAGGACTTCTGGTTTGGTTGGCCCTTGTCTTGAACAACAAAGACAATATTTAACCTCAGTGTCAGGGCTTCAGTCTTTTACCTCAAGGAACACATCTTCAAAGATCAGACACAAATATTTTCTAGTGTAGTGAAATGAAAATTTATG
Organism: Stenella coeruleoalba; assembly: GCF_951394435.1. Classification (NCBI taxonomy): domain Eukaryota; kingdom Metazoa; phylum Chordata; class Mammalia; order Artiodactyla; family Delphinidae; genus Stenella; species Stenella coeruleoalba. The sequence continues at coordinate 44,659,886 of NC_137163.1, forward strand.
AGAACTATGGTTTGGCAACATGGTCTAGAGATACCTGGTAATGTGGCATTATAAGTGAAACTAAGGAAAAGAGGGGGGAACATGGCAGAGTAGAAGGACCTTGAGCTCACCTCCTCTCACTAAACTCAATATTTTGTAATAACCTATAAAGGAAAAGAATCTGAGAAAGAAAAAAATATATATATATATAACCGAATCATTTTGCTGTACACCTGAAACCAACACAACATTGTAAATCAACTATACTTCAATAAATTATTTTTAAAGTTATTAAGCAGAAAAAAAAAGAAAATACATTGGGCTTTTTTTATTCTTGTAATTTAAAAGTTTGAGTAAAAAATCATACCTTGATTTGTAATTTAAGAAAAACTAGTTTCTTTTATTGCCCAAATTATCAATGGAAAGAATGCTTATTTGTACACTTCCATAGTATTTTGTTTAGTTTGAGAACACCTATGGAGTTTGTTTTTCCTTTTATTCAGTTTTTAACTTAACTGTTTAAATCAAAGCTAAATATCCATATAGTTAAAAAGTCAAATAATTCTATAAACTTTTTTCTACAAACAGGTTCTCCCCTTCACCATATTGTGCCCTCATTCTCCTTATACAAAGGCAACACTTTTCAACAAGTGTTTATTTGTGTTTATCTATATATAACAATACTATCTCTTGGGGAGGTGTGACCAAGATGGTAAAGTAGGGAGACTCTGAGCTCACCTCCTCCCATGGGCACAACAAACTTACAACAATTTACAGAGCCACTATTGACAGCAACAATCTGAAGACTAAAAGAAAAGATTTTCCACCACTAAAGGAACCACGATGAGATGAGTGGGACAAATGGAGATGCAGTATAGTCAAGATCCACACCCCTAGGTAGGCAACCCACAAAGAGAAAGAAAACCACAATTGCAGAGGTTCTTGCCAAGAAGAAAGGGGTCCAACTACCACATTGAGCTCCCAAGCCTGGGGTTCTTTACTGGAAAGATGAGCCCCCAGAACATCTGGCTTTGAAAACCAGTGGTGCTTGCATACAGGAGACCTGGAGGGCTGTAGGCAACAGAGACTCCATTCTTAAAGGGTACAAACAAAATCTCACACAATCTGAGATCCACAGTGAAAGAGTAATTTAAAAGAATCCTGGGTCATACCCAAACTCTCCAGCTGATCTTGGAGAGCTTCCCAGAGAGGCAGGAGGTAACTGCAACTCTCCCTAGGGACACAGAGAGTGGTAGCAACCTTTTTTAGGAACCTGCTCTACCACAAGGACACTGGTGCTGGCAAGCACCATTTTGGAATCCTCCCTCTCGCATATTAGTGCTGGGGGTTTACCTGTACTTTAGCAAATTGGCATACATCCTGGGAACCACAAACCCAGCAGCCAGCCACAAGAGACCCAGCTCTTCCCACCATCTGCCCCAGGACCTGGTCTGTCCCAGTCCCAGGTACCTTGGACCACACAGCTATCTGCCCTGAAACCCAATGCTGCCCAACAGTGGACTGGCACCAGCCCTGGGACTCCCCAGACCATGCAGCTAGCCACACTGGGACCTGGCCCTGCCCATCAGCTACTACAAAGCTGGGCCTAGTAGCCAACTGGGCCAGAGAAAAGCCCCACCTGCCAGTACACCCATAGTAATTGGTCCCACTATAACAGAAGGGCCCATGCAGCCCACATAGTGGGTATGCCTAGAGTATATAGCTCTGGTGAACAGAGGCAAGTGTTTTGCCAGGCCCAATATGATGTCTTCTATAGAACTCCACTTCCTCAAGATCAGGAAACATAACTGACCTACCTAATACATAGAAATAAAACAAAGAATTTGGCAAAATGAGGTGACAGAGGAATATATTCCAAACGAAGGAACAAGATAAGACACCAGAAGAAGAACTAAGCAAAGTGGAGATAAGCAAACTACCCAATAAAGAGTTCAAGCTAATAATCATAAAGAGGCTCAACAAACTCAGGAGAAGAATGGATGCACACAGTGAGGAATTTCAGTTAGATAAAAAAACTCAACACAGCTGAAGAATACAATAACTTAAATAGAAATACACGGAGGGAATCAAGAGTAGAGTAGATGATACAGGAGGAAATGGATAAGTGCCTGGAAGACAGAGTAGTGGAAATCACCAAGGCTGAACAGAAAAAAGGAAAAATAATTTTAGAAAATGAAAATAGTTTAAGAGACCTCTGGGACACCATCAAGGTAACTAACATTACCATTACAGAGGGCCCAGAAGGAAAAGAGAAACAGAGGAAGAAAACTTACTTGAAGAAATAAAGGCTAAAAACTTCCAAAATCTGAGAAAAAACAACAGACATCCAAGTCTAGTAAGAATAGAGGATCCCAAACAAAATGAGCTCAAAGAGATCCACACCAAGACAAACTGTAATTTAAATGGCAAAAGATTATAGATAAAAAGAGAATCTTAAAAGCAGCCAGAGAAAAGCAACTAGTTATGCACAAGGGAACTCCCATAAGACTATCAGCTGACTTTTCAGCAGAAACTTTTCAGGCCACAAGCAAGTGGTAAGATACATTTAAAGTGATGAAAGAAAAAACTTACAATCAAGAAGACTCTACCCGGCAATGCTATTATTCATATTTGAAGGAGAGATAAAGAGTTTTACAGACAAGCAAAACCTAAGAGTTCAGCGTCACTAATCTAGCTTTACAACAAATGTTAAAGGGACTTTTCTAAGTGAAAAAGGAAAGACCACAACTAGAAATATGAAAATTATGAAAAGAAAATCTCATTGGTAAAGGAAAATATGCAGTAAAGGTGGTAGATCAACCACTTATACAGCTAGTAATAAGGTTATAGGACAAAAGTAGTAAAATCATTTATAACCACAATAAGTAGTTAAGAGATTTACAAAAGAAAAGGATATAAAATATGAAGTCAAAAACATTAAATGTGGCAGGGGGAGTAAAAATGCGTTGTTGTTAGAATGTGTTTCAACTTAAGAGATCAGCACGTTTAAATAATCACAGATATATATAGGTTATTATATATAAATGCCATGGGAACTGTAAACCAAAAATCTATAAAGAGATATACACACACAAATAAGAAAGGAATCCAAACATAGCATTAAAATATTCATCAAATCAAAAGGGAAAATAGCGAAAGAGCTAAGTTACTAAAAAGAACTATACAAAACCCCCAAACAATTGACAAAATGGCAATAAGTACATATCTATCAATAATTACTTTAAATGTAAATGAACTAAATCCTCTAATGAAAACACAGAGAGTGGCCTAATAGATTAAAAAAAAAAAAAACAAGACCTGTATATGCTGTCTACAAGAGACACACTTCATATCTAAAGATACAGCTGCTGAAAGTGAAGGGATGGAAAAAGTATTCCATGCAAATGGAAATGAAAAGATAGTTGGGTTAGCAGTACTTACATCAGACAAAATAGACTTTAAACAAAGATTGTAAAAAAGAGACAAAGAAGAACATTACATAATGATAAAAATCAATTAAATAAAAAGATATAGCAAATGTAAATGTATACACACCCAACATAGGAGCAATTAAATACATACAGCAAATATTAACAAACATAAAGGGAGAAATTGACAGTAATACAATAATACTAGGGAACTTGTAAGAGCTGGTTCTTTGAAAAGATAAACAAAATTGATAAACCTTAATCCAGACTCATCAAGAAAAAAAGGAGGGCCCAAATCAATAAAACCAATAAAATCAGAAGAAAAAAAAAAGGGGGGAAGATACAACTAACATCACTGAAATACAAAGGACCATTAAGAGATTACTAGAACAAATACTTGCCAACAAATTGGGAAACCTAAAAGAAATGGACAAATTCCTAGAAACATACAATCTCCCAAGTATGAATCAGGAAAAAATAGAAAATATAAACAGACAAATTACCAGTAATAAAATTAAATCAGCAATCAAAAAAACTAAAAACCTCCCAAATAACAAAAGTCTAGGACCACATGGCTTCACAGGTGAATTCTAGCAAACACTTAAAGAAGAATCAACACCAATCCTTCTCAAACTATTCTAAAGATTGCAGAGGAAGTTAAGCTTCTGAACTCATTCTATGAAGCCAGCATCACCATGATACCAAAACCAGCCAAAGATACCTTGAAAAAAGAAAATCACAGGCCAATATCACTGATGAACATAGATGCAAAAATCCTTCACAATGTATTAGCAAACTAAATTCAACAAAAAACTCATACACCATGATCAAGTGGTATTTACCCCAGGTATGTAAGGATGATTCAATATCAAAACAATCTATGTGATACACTACATTAAGAAATTGAAGAATAAAATTCATATAATCATCTCATAGATGCAGAAAAGTCTTTTAACAAAATTCAACAACGATTTATGATAAAAACTCTCCAGAAAGTGGATATAAAGGGAATATTCCTCAACAAAGTAAGGCCATATATGACAACCCACAGCTAACATCATACTTAATGGTGAAAAGCTGAGAGTATTTCCTCTAAGATCAAGAGCAAGATAAGGATGCCCACTCACAACTTCTATTCAATATAGTATTGGAAATCGTAGCCAAAGCAATCAGACAAAAAGGGAATCCAAATTGTAAAGAAAAAAGGAAAACTTTCACTGAAGATGACATGATACTATATATAGAAAATCCTAAAGATGCCACCAGAAAACCTACTAGAACTAATAAATGAACTTAGTAAATTTGCAGGATAAAAAAAATACTATACAGAAATCTATACACTAACAATGTTTCTATATACTAACAACAAACTATCAGAAAGTGAAATTTAGAAAACAAGCCCATTTATTACAATTGTATCAAAAAGATTAAAATTTCTAGGAATATATCTAACCAAAGAGGTAAAAGTACTACAGTCAGAAAAATGTACGATATTGATGAACTGAAGATAACACAAATGAAAAGATATACTGTGCTCAATGATTGGAAGAATTAATATTGTTACAATGACCATACTACCCAAGGAAATATAAAGACTCAGTGCAATCTCTATCAAAATAAAAATGGTATTTTTCTCAGAGCTAAAATAAATAATTCTAAAATTTGTATTTAAACACAAAAGACCCTGAATAACCTAAACGATCTTGAGAAAGAAGAACAAAGTTGGAGGTGTCATGCTCTCTGAATTCAAAATGTACTACAAAGCTATGGTAATCAAAACAATATTGTACTGGCACAAAAACAGACAGCTAGATCATGGAGCAGAATAGAGAGGTAGAAATAAACTCACCCTTACATGATTAATTAACCTAGGATAAAGGAGACAAGAATATACAATGGCAGAAAAGACAGCTTCTTCAATAAATGTTGGGAAAACAGCTACATGCAAAAGAATCAAACTGGACTACTTTATAACACCATATACCAAAAAGAAAAATAAAGAAAAATCAAAATTGTTTAAGGACTTAAATGCAAGACCCAAAACTATAAAACTCCTAGAAGAAAACATAGGCAGTAAGTTCTTTGACATCATTCTTAGCAATATTTTTCATACCTGTATCCTCAGCAAGAGAAACAAAATGAAAAATAAATGAATGGGACTGCATCAAACTAAATAACTTGTGCAGTGAAGGGAACTATCAACAAAATGAAAATGCAGCCTACTGAATGGGAGAAGATATTTGAAAATGATATAACTAATAAGGGGTTAATATCCAAAATACACAACTAACTCGTACAACTCCTCAGCATCAGAAAAACAAACAAGTCAATAAAAATGCGTGGAGGACCTGAACAGACATTTTTTGAAAGAAGACATAGCAATGGCCAGCAGACATATGAAAAGATGCTCAACATCACTAATCATCAGGGAAATGAAAATCAAAATCACAATGAGATATCACCTCCCACCCTTCAAAATGGCTGTTATCAAAAGGGCAACAATAAACAACTGTTAGTAATGTTGTAGAGAAAAGGGGGGCCTCGTGCACTGCTGGTGGGAATGCAAATTGGTACAGACACTATGGAACATATTATAGATGCTCCTCAAAAAATTAAAAATAGAACTACATATGATCTATCAATTCCACATCTGAATGTTTTTCCAAAGGAAAAAAAACTATAATTTGAAAAGTTGAAAAGAGGTACTTCCCTGGTGGCACAGTGGTTAAGAATCTGCCTGCCAATGCAGGGGACGTGGGTTTGAGCCCTGGTCCGGGAAGATCCCACAAGCCATGGAGCAATTAAGCCCATGAACCACAACTACTGAGCCTGCTCTCCAGAGCCTGTGAGCCATAACTACTGAGCCCATGAGCCACAACTACTGAAACCTGCATGCCTGGATCCCATACTCCACAACAAGAGAAGCCCCTGCAATGAGAAGCCCATGCACAACAATGAAGAGTAGCCCCCGCTCACCTCAATGAAGACACAACACAGCCAAAAATAAAATATAAATAAATTAATTAACTTTAAAAAATGTTGACAAGATATACACACCCCTGTGTTCATTGCAGTATTTTTTTTTTACAATAGCCATGATATGGAAGCAACCTAAGTGTCCATCAGTAGATGAATGGATATGTGTGTGTGTGTGTGTCTGTGTGTGTCTATTTACATATATGACATATGTATATATATACATACATATGTATATATATTTGTGTTTATATATATATATTCACACACACACACACACAATGGAATATTCCTCAGTCATCAAAAAAGAATTATGCTAAGTGAAGTATGTCAGAGAAAGATAGACCATATGATTTCACTTATATATGCAATCTCAAAAACAAAATGAACAATCATAACAAAATAGAATCAGACTCTGTTACTGGGAACAAACTGGTGGTTGCCAGAGGGGAGGGGAGATGGGAAGAGTGAAATAGGTGAGGGAGATTAAGAAGTACTAATTTCCAGTTACAAAATAAATGAGTCACAGGGATGAAATGTACAGCATGGGGAATATATTCAATAATATTGTAATAACAATATGGTGACAGATGGTAACTAGACTTATTGTGGTGAACTTTTTGCTATCTCTTTCTTTTTCAGTTTTAGGCTTTAGGTATCAAATTCCCTATATGAAAAGCTCAGGCCAAAGATATATACATGGAAATGTAAGGAACTTCCAGGAAGGCTGTTTAAAAGGAAGAATTGAGCTGAGAGGCTGCCTATTCTTTCCTTATACTTCTTTCCTGGTTGGAATATGAACATGGTATCTGGAATTCCAACAACCAGCTTTGGCATGAGGTAAACTTGCAAATGTAAGTCATGTACGAAGATGTGAAAAAGAGAGGAAATCTATGATAAATCTGTAGAGCTGCCATACTTGCCTTAGACTGCCCACCACCAGGCTCTTTAGCAGGAAATAATAAGCTCTTATGTGATTAAGCCACTTTTCGCCCTCTGTTATATGCAACCCCCCACACCCAAAATAAGATTCCTTTAGCCTCTCTCCTATTTTGGATTCTCCCTCCCCACCCCACCTCTGCCTTTATCTTTCTTTTTTTTTTAAACTGGATTTCATTTTTCTCTTAGTTTATTCCTTTGTTTTGGAGAGAAAATGCCTCCAATTGCTTCAGAAGAAATGGAATACCATGAGAGGCAAAATTCTTGAGACACTGCATGTATAAAAATACTTTAATTTTTCCTCCAGCATTATTAGTGGTTTTATGGAGTAAAGAATTTTAGGTTGCAAATCTTTTCCATTCAAATTTTGAAGTTGCTTGATTGAATTTTAGCTTCCAGTCTCATTATTGAAAAATATAGTGTTTTCTTTATCATTTGGGTTTTTCTCTCTGGGAGTTTTTAGACACTTCTCTTCATCTCCAGTACTCTGAAATTTCATAATGGCATGACTTGGCGTGTGACTTTTATTATTCGTTATAATGGCTCTTAGTCTGTTCTATCAACCTGGAAACTCATGTCCTTGTTCTGAAAATTATTTCTTTGATAATGTCTCTCCTGTGTTCTATTTCTAGAAAATGTCATCACACTTTTATCTCCAAATATTCCTCATAGGTTTTCATTTCTACAATCAGAATTTCCAAGAACTGTTTTCTGTGCTTTCAATATTCTTTTTTTAAAATAACATCCTGCCCTTAATTCATAAATGCAATATCTTCTCTGATTTTTGAGGGTATTGATGATTTACTTTCTGAAGTTTTCTGCTCCCTGGATATTTCTGTTTCAAGTTTTGTTTCTTGTGTTTGACTTGTTCTCTTGGTTGTCCCTGCTTATCTCAGAGGAAGGAACCACAGGAATGATTGGAATCTATATGTGTATGTTGGGGACTGCCAACTTGCAGCCTCCATTGTAGGGTGGCCTGGCTTGGCCTGTTCATTGGAGGACACTGACTCCCAGTACTTTTAAGTATTTTCTCTAAGACTGATGAGATCGCTAAAAGAAGGAGGTCCCAACTGGAGGGAATAAGCCCAACTGCCAGTCCTCTGGGAACACAGGATTCTGAGGGGGTTTCAAATCTCACTGTTCAGTATGGAGACTTCAGTTAATGCCTCATTTTTTAGAACTGTGCTCTGACACCCAGTTGTGCCAGTGTAAATCTGTTCACCTACTCCAAAGAGTATACCTCTAGGCTTCCTCAAGGGCTGGGGAGAGGCAGTCAATATAAAGCTTTGGGTGGAGCTTTCAACAATATGTCAACCTCACTTTCATCCCCACTATCAGTTGCACATGGTGAAGCTAATTCTTTTTTTTTTTTTTTTTTTTTTTTTTTTCGGTACGTGGGCCTCTCACTGTTGTGGCCTCTCCCGCTGCGGAGCACAGGCTCCGGACGCGCAGGCCCAGCAGCCATGGCTCATGGGCCCAGCCGCTCCGCGGCATGTGGGATCTTCCCGGACCGGGGCACGAACCCATGTCCCCTGCATCGGCAGGCGGACTCCCAACCACTGTGCCACCAGGGAAGCCCTGAAGCTAATTCTTGAGGCTTTCTGAGGTTTTGTGATACCAGTTGGATTGCATCTTGGCTTCTTACACCAGCTGCTTATGTTTCAGCTTTCTCAGATCTTCTAAATCAGTTACCGCTAGATTCACCTTCTTTTCATGTTCCAAGCTTCTATATCATTTTTCTTCTATCCTTCTTATCTTTGTGGGTTTATGACTCCTTTTTATCCAGACACTCTTAATGCCATTTTTGAAGGGTTTAGGGAGGGAGCAAAACTAATATTCTATGTTTACTCTCCAATCTAACTACCCTTCCCTCTAGATTTTCCTATGGCATATTAAAAAAAAATCAACTTTCTAGTAACTTCTCCTCTCTCCCAAATCTTTACTACATAGGAGGAAGTGATTTAGAGCATTCCTTCTTTATGTTCAAGATAAGGGAATTTAAGTTGTCTGAACTTTATAATCACCTATATGTGAAATTAAAGCCTTCCCTTACTTCTTTAATAAACAACCATGAAAAGGAGAAAAATAACTTCCAAGCCAGAAGGAATTAGTTGTTTTTCTGAATAAAGAAGAACTTTGGAAAATAGAACAAACTTGCAGATTTCATTATAAAAAAGAAATTCACATATAATTAAACTGTGTTCCTAGAAACCTAGTTTGTTTGAGGAAGAATGGTTTATATAAGAAGACAAGGGTCCTCTAGAGGAAAACTTTAGTATAAACTAATGATAATTCTTGTCGTCTATTGGGTACTTTCAAACGACATGGGATTAAAGTGGCTTCCATTTAGCCAGCTGGCCAGGACAGATATAAAGAGTGTTGTAGAACGCCATCTGAAAAATCTCACTTCTGTGGCATTCCAGCTGTATGCATCTCTTCTTTCTGAATTGCCATTTTCACATGAATACACACAGACATATTGCTCAAGACAGCATGTCTAACTCATTACTGCAGGATGAATGATACTGTGTGATTCCTCCTTGGAGTTGATAGCTAGAATAGATGACTTCTCAATTTTTTCTATATTTCAGCAAGTCATTGTATCCTTAGGTTTCACAAGTGTTAAGCCCCGAGGTAATATTGATGCTGAGAGGTAGCAAATTATTACAAATGTGGAATTTTTAAAGATATCTGTGGGTTGCAACTTTTGACTGCACAGAGCCTCATGGAATCTTCCTTTATGGTATAAAAACACTAATGAATTTTTGGATATACTTATTTGACCTCTCCTCTCTGAGCTTCTTCTCTTCTCCCCCAAATCTTTACTACATACTACTATGAGACTATTTCCCTTAAACTCCATTTTTACTATATTTCTCCTTTCTTTACAACCACCAATGATAATCTCTGATCATATGAAGTCTAAACGCATCTGTTTAGCTTTGAAGACCTATCCTGACCCTAGATTCCAGGTAAGTTGGTCTTTCCACTGTCCCAGGTCCATATCCACTGCTCTTCTATATGGCTCACTTTACCTGGAATCCCCTTTGATTTATTCAGTTTTATATATTTAACATGTAGCTGTGCCAGGTATAGGGAAACAAGAAAAAGTCCCTGCCATCTAGAAACTCAAAGTCTAATGGGGGAGATAATTAAGGAACTGAGATCGTAAGTAGATATAAGTGGAGGGTACTAACGGGAGTAGTGGAGTGGGAGGTAGGTATAAAATTCTGTTTTGTGAGCAGTGAAAGCTTCCTAGAGAAAGTTCTGTCCAAACAGAGACCAAACAAAGTAGGAGGATGAGTTAGCCAGATGAGAGAAGATGGGTAATATAGCGTAGATGAGGACAACCCTCCCTTCAGGGAGATATCATTCTGCCATTAAATCTACCCAAAAGATCCAATTCAGGTCTTATCTCCCTATGAGGCTCCTTCACTTGTTTCTTATTTGATATCATAGGAAAAAGGGCAGCCATCTTTCTTCTCTTTGTCTTTTTTCCAATGATGAGGCCCCTGGGGCTCTCTTCACTTTGGTTTCTGGTGGCTAGCTGATAGGAAGATGGAGCCTTGGGAACAGAGATAGAGTCCCTGTATGCTTGGGCCTAATTCGCATGCTTCAGTCAGAGTAATCAGAGACTTCACATTGGATATTATGGACACAAACATGCTTCAGTCAGAGTAACCAGAGACTTCACATTGGATATTATGGACACAAACATGCTTCAGTCAGAGTAACCAGAGACTTCACGTTGGATATTATGGACACAAACCCATAGTGGAACTTTGTTTTCTATTTGCTTGTTTGTGTATTTTTTTCTAGAAACCTCCCTGGGAAGAGTATCGTGGATTTGTGGTGAGATTTGGGCATCTCTGGGTGCCTTAGCCAAATTCTATTCAATAGCACTCTCCCAAACTGATATTAGATCTGTAATATTTTCCATTCTTCTAAGCTGTTTTTGAGCTAGAAACCTAGAAATAAAAGATTCATTAATTCTCTAGTGTCTTCTAATTTCCTTAAACTCTTATGCTCCTTCTCATTAAACACAGCTGCAGTGCAGCTGTTGGCAGCAGTCGCAGGAGTTCAAGGCTAGCCTGTGGCCTAACACAAGGAATAGTTGTTCATTATGCATTCACTCTATGGTGGTGAATGTAGAATGCAAATTTGTACAAGGTGACTATAGAAAATAAAAACCAAAGTGCAGGTGAAGAAAGGGAACAGAATCCTTTTTCAAGCCTCTTCTCAGGTGGCAAAAGATTGAGTCTAAAAATGGACAATCCATTTTACCTCAAGAAAACCTGAACAAAAGACAACAAATCAGGCCTCATTTTCTCATCAGGAACATGAAATCAATTTCATTGTGCTTCAAGATATTCAGTTATCCTCTGTTCAAACCTGAGGAGATGGGTTGTTGCTTCTCTAAAGCTAATTGTTACACTTTGTCATTTGATATGGAATCACCCAATACAGTGAAGAAAATACTAAGTTTATAAGTGAAATGCCATGCAGATCCATTGGAGAGTGCATATCAATGTTCATCAGCTGCACAAGCTCATTAGATCTGAGATTACAGGCTTTTTTGTTAGAATTTGGTGGTGCTCACTCATTTTGACATTATAAACATAAAATTGAAAATTCCACTGTTTTTCTGATACGTCCTAATAATTATGTACCCATTAATTTGTCTTAAAAAATTGGCCTACTGAGCAGTCTCTTATCAGCCTGTTCAAAAAACTTACTGTGTGGTTCTCTATAACTTAAAATGCAGAACTTTTGCATTGCACATGCAAAAGTTTGTTGCATAAGCAAGAGTTTTGCCAAGCTCTTCTCTGGCTTGCAAGGTAAAAATTATAACTCAAGAAATTACCAACTGTTGTTTGGAATTATTCTGATGTCTGCTTTACACATTTCTAATTCAAGTTTATCTTTAGCATTAGTACCATTATTTATACAACTACTATATTATCACTACTTATCTTCTCAATTAGTGGCATTGAATTTTGAAAGTTTCTCCCATCATTCACTTTTCTTTATTTCCTTAAATAATTAGGCTTATTGAATTCTCAAGTCTCCTGCTATATCTAGATTCACTGAGCCTATAAGATTTTTCTCCATCATTTCCGTAATTTTCAAGTATACTCATTAAGAAGATTAGCTCAAATGTCATCAGGAAACTCCATGAAACTGTCTTTCATGTCTATCTATACTAAATCTTTTACTCTTCTGAAATCTCTTGGCAATATATTTCCCCTTCTCTGTGGTATTTATCACTTGTAGCTTGCATTATAGTTTTAGTGTTCATATTTTATTTATGTAATAGACTTTAGCCTCCTTAAGAATTGGGACTTTGTAAAATGTATCTTTACATTATCACAGCAAATTGTAAAGTCTTCTCCATCTATTAAATTCTCAATTAAAATTTGTTGAATAAATGATGGATAGTAAAAGAAAAAGGAGAATGGTCTTTTCTAGAGGAAAATATAAGGCTAGTATCCATTGGAGGTCCCTGCCATTCCATTTAAATCTATTCATTCTCATTTTTAGTTTTTACTAGTTTAAGTATGATGCCCTTCAACTGGTCTTTCATAAACATGGAGTCACTAAAGACACATCATATGAAAGCATTTAACTTGCCTTTCTTGACGAGTTTGCTCCTCAGTAATTTCCATGGCACATTCCAGAGAGTTCTGGAGAGACTGCAGTTGATTCAAGGTCTCTTTCAATAAAAATCGAGTTACAAATTGTTTCAAATTGGAAGCCTCTTGGTAATCCTAAGGATGACAAAACAAATGCAATTAGAAATATGGTAGGAAAAAATAACCAGGAGTGTTTTTTTCCCCATGTACCCATCAATCTCAGATTAATCCTTGAGAAAAATAGACAAAGAGGAGAGAAAACATGTTGGGTCCTGGAGGTTGGGGCAGAATTCTATCTACCCACCAGAAGTTGAATAAGAAAGCTGCAGAAATGACTTGAATATCTCATATCCCATTGCACCTGCTTCAAGATTAGAAAAAATGACAAAAACCAGTCAAATTATGGAATAGACATATGTAGAAAAGGAAGAAAATTACCTGGAGAAAAGTTTGGATCGTGACTAATTCTGGGTGTTTTTTTTTCTCTTACCAACTAAATGTACTCAAATGTTGACAGTTGGCTTAATTCTCTCTTGATGTATTTATTATGCTTGATCTGTATTACACTGAAGCCAAAGGAACTTGTGTGTTGTTATTTCAAAATTCAGAAAATGTTAGGCTTGGAATACTTAAACACTTTACTAAATCTGCTTACGTCCCTCCTTCAGGAAATTTACCCGAAGCTCAGCTGCATCTAACTTCTAGTACAACACCTCAGCCACAAAAGCACCTTCACTCAAACAACCCCAAGTCTACACAGAGATCATCAGAAACATAATCACTATACCTGCCAAACTTAGTCTAGGTATACAGGTGGATTGTGGATGGTGCTACTTGTTGCTATTGTCTTCTTCTTTTTTATTTTATAAATTTATTTATTTAATTTATTTATTTTTGGCTGCGTTGGGTCTTTTTTGCTGCACACGGGCCTTCTCTAGTTGTGGCGAGCGGGGTCTACTCTTCGTTGTGGTGCGTGAGCTTCTCATTGTGGTGACTTCTCTTATTGTGGAGCGTGGGCTTCAGTAGTTGTGGCACATGGGCTCAGCAGTTGTGGCTTGCAGGCTCTAGAGCGCAGGCTCAGTAGTTGTGGCGCATGGTCTTAATTGTTCCGCGGCATGTGGGATCTTCCCAGACCAGGGCTCGAACCCATGTCCCCTGCATTGGCAGGCAGATTCTTAACCACTAAGCCACCAGAGAAGCCCGCTCTTGCCTTCTAAAGTCGTAGAGAGAACCAAGGCAGAAAATAAAATCAGGTTGGCATGGAATGAAACGGTGACAGAACCACTTTTTCAGGTCATGGGACCAGCCAGCTAAACCTGATTTCCTAGAGTCTCAGGTGGGAACAATAGACAAAAGTTCAGCCAAGGAAAGGATTTATTTGGCTCCATTCCTAAACAACATGATTATCTCATGATTGAAAATACAAAACTGAAAGGAATGATGGTGACAAGATAATGCTAGGAAATACAGCATGCTGGGGAATCTTGGGGCATGGTTGCAAATCCAAGCAAACAAGATTTAATTAATCTCTCTGGGTCTCAGCTTTCTCACTTACAAATCAGACTAAGCACTCTGGCATACATTCCAACTCAAAAACATTCTGTACTTCTATCAATTCTAAATTAGGAAATATTGAGCTTCTGGACTCCTGATACAAGTTACTTTGTTATTTTTCTTCTGTTAACGGAACAACCTAATGTTGTAGAAAACTTCATTTCTTTCCTAATGTGAAATCATAGAAGGTTTCGATCATCAATCCCTTTTCTAAGTTCATTTTTTTTGCAGCTGAACAGCACAGGAGATTTTCTTATCACCATATCTTATTTAAAAATTAAAAATTTTAATGTCTTTAAACTCCACCTAACAAACTAACCATAAAATGAAACATCACATGCTATAATAGCCATTAGGATTTTTGGTGAGTTAATTCAAGATAAAAAATATACAAAATATTTAATTTGATCAAATAGCTTGCCACTCAGCAGCAATAAAAGTTTCAAAAATTATTTCTCAATGTGTTTTTTTAAAATTGAGTAAAGCTTTCCTTTGAGATGAAAAGGAAACATGATGACAGGAAAAATTGTGTTTGATCCATTCCCTGCAGTTATTCCATTTTGCTAAAGCATATTTTTAAAATAAAATGTATTAAGACGATGAGAAGATGTAATTGTGTAGTCAGAGATCATACCAATTGTATTTGCACCTCAGTATACACTGCACTAATCTAAAGCAAATGATATTGTACTTATTTGAGGAGAGCAGGTAAAAGTGAAGGAACTATGCATTTATTGAGCTATGCAGCACTACATTGGCCTTATTCTTTTCTCATTTAAGTGTTAAATATTTGTCATGTCAGAACTATCTATAGAAAGGAGATTTTGTTTTTTGGGTTATCCAATTTAAACACTCTGGTCACTGAGATTAGACTTTAGCTTCAGAGACACAAAGGTCTACTCTTCTGTATGCCCCATGGTGCCCAGAGCAAATACTCATCCAACACTTGAATGTTTGCAGATAAGCTAACTGAGAATTGTTTGTGTTTGCTATTTTGGTCTTACATATAAAGACTGTGGTGATGTTAGAGTTTTGAGGACAGCTAAAATCAGTCAACTGGCTACTCTGTCATTTTCTATCATAGCAAATTAAGAAATTGTTATGCTGAGACTTGCATCTTACCTTGAGAATTTGTTATCCTCATTAGTAACTCTCCAGATAACATTAAGAGATGGCACAACCCAAATGGTACATTTGACAGAAATGTTGATGCCTTGACATTGAGAGGAGTGGTGGGTGGGTTTAAGGCTTTGGGGGATTAGGTTTTTGAGTCAACTATGAAGATTTGCTGTTATGTGCTGCCCTTGATGATAAGGAGAAAAAAGAGCTTGTTTTCTAATATTTATCATTCCAAACTCAGCTCATGGTATCATCTGTGTATTGCCTTTCCTCCCCTTGAACCACTATTTCTTTTCACAGGATTAGGCACACATCCTTTCACTCTGTATGCTCTTGTAACAATGTTTCCTTACCTAGGGTATAATTTTATCATTTTATATTGTAATATGTTGTTTACTAACATGTCTTGATCATCTCTGCCTCCAGAATACCCAGAACAAAGCCTGGCTCACAGCAGCTGATCCTTAAATGCTTAAAGACTACGTGAGGTACAGGGAATCACATGGAGATTCAGGCACCAGAGGGAGTGTCAGTTCTGGAAATTCCTCTTGCCTCTCCCCAATTACCAGATGCCTTCCCCTACATCTAGCCCTTGCTGGTGGTAGATGCTGCTGTGCAGCTTGTCCAGTCATGTGGGCTCTAGAATAAAGAGAAATACAGCTTTATTTTTAACAGATTGTCCTCATTTCATTTTCTAGACCATTTGTTCATCTTCTTCCCTTCCCTTAATCTGGATCCCAAGGTTTAGGACTGTAGACCCAGGTGGCTTAGATCCAATCTTCCTTTCCTTCCCTCAGATATGCAGCAGATGTTCCTTTGGAAGGCAGTGGCAAAAGAAGCAGATGGAAAATTAAATAGATAACAAGCTGGGAAATGTCAAAGCCTTGCCCTTTTTATTCTCAACAAATGTGTTGGCTGAGAAGGTACAGAAAGGGATCTTTGCATACTGAACTCCCGGAAGACTGATATATTGGCTTAAGGCACATATTCCTTTGGGCAAAACCTGGAATCTGAGAGATAGGTAGAAAGAACTAATAAAGCAGTAAAAAAAATATACAAATGGTACCTGATATTCAAATTCTGCCTCTTTTTCCAAACACAGGTTATTCTTTCATGTCTATTAAAAAGGATATGGGCAAATGAAGGTTTAGAGCATGTTTCTCAGATTCCAATAATGTTCGTTGAATTCACTGATAATTGTTCAAGTGATAATCAAGTGGAAATTGTCAATAAAGTAGCATTAATATTTCCATTTGTGCCTTTGGAAAGTCAGAACGTAAATATTTCAATCCACGTATTTACTTTGTGTGGAGCTGGAACAAGGCTAGGAGTCATTCAAGTAAAATCCTTAGCATTAGAAGCATGGTACTTTGAAAATCAGGTTTCTTAGAGGACTGACTGTGCATTTTTACTGTCAGGTCATCATCAGAAAGCAAGCTCTTTCCCATCTGGGTGATGGAAGAGTGGAAATCTTAGCTATTAACCCACTATGAATCACTTCAGTTAATTATGAAAATGAGTGCATAGTCTTCCCTGTTTGTATTTGTCCTACTTGAAAATTAATCAAGTCAGTGACAACCCATCTCAGTGTCTTCTTGTTTATGAAATCAGACACAATCACACTTAGCAGGGGGTACTACTTCTGACTGCCTTTTAATCTAAGCTCCTGCTGCTCTACCTGTTGTGTGAGACATCTGTGCCAGCTTCTATAACAGGAAAAAATTTACTTTTACAAAAATAGTGCTGTTTTTTTCTCCTTTCCTACTTTCCCCCAAACTGTTACTTTGTAAATACTAACTGGCTTATCTATTAATATACTAATACTAACTATTATCTATGTCCTATTTCTTTAAACATTCTTAGGCTTTCATTTTATTATTTTTATTAAAAAAATTATTGCGGTATAGTTGATTTAAAATGTTGTGTTAGTTTCAGGTGTGCAGCAAAGTGAATCATATATATACATATATATATATATATATATATATACCCTTTTTTTTAGATTCTTTTCCCATATAGGCCATTACAGAGTACTGAGTAGAGTTCCCTGTGCTATACAGTAGGTCCTTATTTGTTACCTATTTTATATTAGTGTGTATATGTCATCCCCCATCTTCCAATTTATCCCTCCCCGGCTTACCCCCTGGTAACCATAAGGTTGTTTTCTACATATGTAACTCTATTTCTGTTTTGTAGTTAAGTTCATTTGTCCCCTTTTTTTTTTAGATTCCACATATAAGTGATATTATATGATATCTGTCTTTCTCTGTCTGACTTACTTCACTCAGTATGACAATGTCTAGGTCCATCCATGTTGCTGCAAATGGCATTATTTCCTTCTTTATGGCTGAATAATATTCCATTGTATATATGTACCACATCTTCTTTATCCATTCCTCTGTTAATGGACATTTAGGTTGCTTCCATATCCTAGTTATTGTCAATAACTGCAATGAACATTGGGGTGCATGTATCTTTTTGAATTATAGTTTTCTCTGGATATACGCCCAGGAGTGGGATTGCTGGATCACATGGTAGTTCTATTTTTAGTTTTTTAAGGAACTTCCATACTATTCTCCATAATGGCTCTATCAATTTACATTTCCACCAACAGCGCAAGAAGGTTCCCCTTTCTCCACACCCTCTCCAGCATTTATTGTTTGTAGATTTTTTGATGATGGCCATTGACTGGTGTGAGGTGATACCTCATTGTAGTTTTGATTTGCATTTCTCTAATAATTAGTGTGTTGAACATCTTTTCATGTGCTTTTAAGCCATCTGTATATCTTCTTTGGAGAAATATCTATTTAGATCTTCCACTCATTTTTTGATTGGGTTATTTGTTTTTTTGATGTTGAGCTGCATGAACTGTTTAAATATTTTGGAGATTAATCCCTTGTTGGTTGCTTCACTTGCAAATATTTTCTCCCATTCTGAGAGTTGTCTTTTTGTTTTGTTTATGGTGTCCTTTGCTGTGCGAAAGTTTTCAAGTTTCACTAGGTCCCATTTGTTTATTTTTGTTTTTATTTTCATTACTCTAGGAGGTAGGACCTACCTCAACATAATAAAGGCCATATATGACAAAGCCACAGCAAACATCATTCTCAATGGTGAAAAACTGAAAGCATTTCCTCTAAGATCAGGAACAAGACAAGTATGTCCACTCTCACTGCTATGATTCAACATAGTTTTGGAAGTCTTAGCCACGGCAGTCAGAGAAGAAAAAGAAATAGAAGGAATCCAAATTGGAAAAGAAGAAGTAAAACTGTCACTGTTTCCAATTACATGATACTATACACAGAAAATCCTAAAGATGTTATCCGAAAACTACTAGAGCTCATAAATGAATTCAGTAAAGTTGCAGGATACAAAATTAATAGACAGAAATCTCTTGCATTCCTATACACTAACAACAAAAGATCAGAAAGAGGAATCCCATTTAACATCCCATCAAAAAGAATAAAATACCTAGGAATAAACCTACCTAAGGAGGCAAAAGACCTGTACTCAGAAAACTATAAAACACTGATGAAAGATATCAAAGATGACACAAACAGATGGAGAGATATACCCTGTTCTTGGATTGGAAGAATCAATATTGTGAAAATGACTATACTACCCAAAGCAATCTACAGATTCAATGCAATCCCTATCAAATTACCAATGGCATTTTTCTCAGAATTAGAATAAAACATTTTACAGTTTGTATGGAAGCACAAAAGACGATGAATAGTCAAAGCAATCTTGAGAAAGAAAAATGGAGCTGGAGGAATCAGGCTCCCTGATTTCATACTGTACTACAAACCTACAGTCATCAAAACATTATGGTACTGACACACAAAAAAGAAATATAGATCAATGGAACAGGATAGAAAGTCCAGAGATAAACCCACACACCTATGGTCACCTAATCTGTGACAAAATAGGCAAGACTCTACAATGGAGAAAAGATAGCCTCTTCAAGAAATGGTGCTGGGAAAACTGGACAGCTACATGTAAAAGAATGAAATTTGAACACTCCCTAACATCATACACAAAAATAAACTTGAAATGGATTGAAGACCTAAATGTAAGATTGGACACTATTAAACTCTTAGAGCAAAACATGGGCAGAACACCCTTAGACATAAATCGCAGTACTCTTTCATTTTAAATGATACACTTTTTAAACTAGGAGAACACCATATCAAGTTTAATTCTTATAAAACTGAGAAAAAAATCTGGTCCTTAATTACGTGCCTTAAAAATGAACTGAGGTTAATTCCAGATAGGTCTTTGGAAAGCTTAGAAGACAGAGCAAGAGATTAAAATATTTTCAAACTGCAGATCCCCATGTATTAAGAGAATTATAGTTTTGCAGTTTAGTGAAAGAGGAAACAAGGCTCTAATTTTGTAATAAAATGTTATTAAATAACCAAGAAATTTTTAAAAATCTAAATCCTATCATAACTAGATATTTTCTAGTTTGAAATCAGAAAATACTGTAGAGATGTTATATTATTTAAGACTTTTAAATTGACAAACTCCATTATAAAGGGCTCATCCTGGAGTTGTCAAGGATTTTTTTCATGTAGGTTTCTTTCCTCTGGCTCCTTCTATTGCTCTGTCTCACACCAGCAGCCCCTAACAAGAACATATGGCCCCTTGAATGTCTTTGCTCAGAGAACAATGCCAAAGTAACCTCAAAGTAACCCTCTTCAAACAAGTAGAATTTCAGGAAAATATGCATGGGTATGAAAATGGGAACATATATAGAGTTAACCAAACTTGGAGATTAATAACAGATGAAGACACAGATCACATTCATGTGCATCTGACAACATAGTGTGGTAGTTAAGAAACTGGGTCTGGGGACTTCCTTGGTGGCCCAGTGGTAAAGAATCCACCTTACAATGCAGGGGACGCAGGTTCGATCCCTGGTTGGGGAACTCAACACCCACATGCCGTGGGGCAACTAAGCCTGCATGCCACAACTACTGATCTTGCGCACCTCAACTAGTGAGGCTGCATGCTACAAACTACAGAGCCCACGCACCCTGGAGCCTGTGTGCCACAACTAGAGAAGAGAAAATCCTCACGGCATAACTAGAGAGAAGCCCATGAGCCACAATGAAGAGCCCGTGTGACACAACCAGGACCTGATGCAGCCAAAAATAAATTAAATAAATAAATAATAATAAAAAGAAACTGGGTCTGGAGATATTTACACTGAAGTTCTAATATGTGCTTGTACCACTTAACAGCATTGTGAACTTGGGAAAAATTAAAATTAAAAAAAAATTAAAAACTTCTAAGTTCCTATTTTCCTAACTGTAAGATAAGAACAGTATCAATCTCATAGCTTGCTGTGAGAAGTAAATGAAAAATACATGGCATGTAAAGTGCACTGTATGATGTCTAGCTTGTAGTTTTCGATAAATGAATATTCACTATTGTTATAAATCCATTGGTGGAAGGATATTACAAAGTGTAATGAACAGATCATTGGCCTAAAACTCACAAGGCCTGGGTTTAAATGGTGTGATAATAGTTCAGTTCACAATTATTGCTAGGATAAATATATGGTTCGTTTGGTATGTAACAGGCTTTCTACAAATATTAATTTTTCTGAGTTTTTTCTACATATAGTTAGTATTGCACATCTGTTACCTTGATTTTTCAGAAATGTATAATTTTTACATTCATATTTGTTACCCCATTGAAGCTGTGGCCCATGAAATTTGGTCTTTGAGGAGTTACAATGTAGAGTTACAAATATATAGTTCAACTGCAAAATTAATTTAAAAGTGTTTCTGTCTTTGACTTGTTTCTCATCAAGGATAGCATATGAGATCCAATTTATAAATCTAAACAACACTTCTTGCACTATCTCTTTTATCTACTCTGAATTCTGTCAACCATATCCACTTCCAGACCATTTCATTTTCCAGAATCTGTTCAAAATTCTTTCTCAGTCTCTAATGTGATTTTACTCCCTCTTTTTCTTTTCTCTCCCAGATCTTTTTATGTATATTGGCTAAGATTTCTTCCCTTCTCCTCAAGTCATTATGAGTGTGGTTCTATTCATCCGGGCCCATTTCTTTATTCTGCTTCATAGGAACATAGAAACCAGAAAAATAATAGCAGGAGGATATGGGGAAGATGTCCATGTTGGTGGCATTGTTTTTGAAACTCCAGGAATTCTCACATAAAAAACAATAGTGCAAATAGATAACAACAACAACAAAACTCCATAGCCAACAAATAACAACAAAACTAGAGTTTAAGGTATCATCATGAACCACAAGTTACAAGTGGTTAAGGACAAAATCACTGATAGCCAGAAGGTCTGCATTGCATGGTATTACTGGCTGGATGTATAGGAAGAAACAAAGGGAAGCAATGGGATATGTGACACACCTGAAAACAAGAGAACTTCAAAATAGCCAACAAATGTTCACAAGAAAGGATAATTGGCTAGCTTGAGAACAGCTAAACCTGGGAGGATTTTTATCCCAAAGTAGGTGAGCATAAAAATCTTAGTAAAATCTAGAGAGGTTGGAAGCATGAGCCCCTGTGAACTCTTGAAATTAAGTAGCTAAGATGGTATGCTAGGAGGCTGCCACACTGAAGATAAACTGCAGGGAGTCAAATCAAAACTGAGCAGGACAGGTTCACAGAGATCAAGAAGAGAAGATTCAAATAAAAGTCAGGGAGAGGTACAGAGCCAGAAATCTCAGAAGAAAAGACACTATAGTTTTCAATACTACAAGATAACCAAGAGGGAGGTCTGTGAATTCAGAAAAACTATTCTGAATACAACCTTCTTTGAAAAATCCAGGAAAATTAGTATTTTTTTAAAGTAGGCAATAGAAAATTATTAAGGTCAAATTCTATATAATTTTATTATAAAAAAGGGATATGAGCAAAATCACATTCCTGCAGACAGTGAACGCACACCAGAAAGACAAGCCCACCAAAAAGATCAAAAGTATAACCAACTATTTTAAAATGAGACAAAAGACATTAATGAAAAATTGAAGAAAAAAGAAAATAAGGAAAAGAAACAAAAAGGATTTGAGATGAAGTAACGAATATTGTAGATATGCAAAGAAGATCCAAAATACTTAGAGTTCCTAAAGAATAAGTGTAGAAATCAACAAAGAAACAGAACAAATACTAGAATCTAACATTCAAGAATGTTTTTCTGAAATAAAAAGATTTGAAATTAGGTATAAAGCCATACTACATGTGTAAGAATACCAACTCAGAACAAACACATCAAGACATATTTTAGTGAAATTACTGGACTTTAAACGCAAAGAAAAAAGTCTTTGTGTACTTACACATAAAGAGAAAATGAGTCTCAGAGTTAAAAAAACCTAGATTATGTTGAGGCTTTACAAAAGCAATGCCTTTTTACCAGAAGAAAGTATAGAAACATATTTCAGGTATACAATAAGAAAATGAAGCCAACGATTTTACATCAGGAAAATTGACTTCTAAGTGTAAGGTGCACAGAAAAATTGTCAATATGTAAAAACTTAGATTAAATTGTTCACATGATCTCTTCCTGAGGAATCAACTAGAGAATGAGCTTCATACAGCCTAAATTACTAGAGTGTTCAACATAAAGACCAATGATGTAGGCCAGGTACTGGCAAACTATTTTGGAGAGGACTACACAGTAAATATTTTAGACTTTATGAACCAAGAGGCCACAAATCCTGCCAATATAGCATGAAATCAGCCATAGATAATTATTAAATGAATGAGTCTGGCTGTGTTTGTAGACCATATTAAACATGTGCTTGGCAGATTTTGGCAGATGGCTGAAGTTTTCTGACCCCTAATTTGGGCACTGAACATCAAAAGAGACAATCAGATAGTATGTGCTTCCTGATGAGATAACACACTATCAGGTAAAGTCTTGTCAAATGAGACTTTGGATTCAGCTGACAATTTGAAGTAAAAACAGAGTTCAAAAGAACATGATGAATTGTACCATCAGAAGTCAACAGCAGTCTAGATGGTGAGCATCTCTCTAAAGGATTTCAAGGTAACCTGCAAATTAAAAGAGTTTAACAGACATAAAAATGGGCACAAATAAACTATAGCTTTTAGGGATGAACATTTGTATGATGAAACCATAATAAAATGCAAGGAAATGATTACTAGAGAGATCAATTTGGTCATTATTTACAGGGGAGGGAGGGGATTATAATTGGGACAAGGCACATGGAAGGTCTAGGGTGGTTGGTAAGTTTGTAATTTTGATCTGAGTGGTAGGGTATAATTATTAAGTTCCACATTTGATTTCTGTGGCTTTTCTCTTTCTCATTTTTATTTTACAACAAAAGGGTTAAGATATGTGTACGAACCAGTCTGGTGGAGGTACACTATTCTCATGTTTGAGAGGTTATGGGAATAGACAGATATGGGCTGTAAAATACAGGACTGTTTGGCAAGCAGTAGAAATACATACAAATTAGTAACTTTTACCACTTCTCATATACTGTCTTCTTAACTGCTGGTCTGCATTTTTCTGGAGTGTAACACAGAAACAAATGTCATTTTTTTTTTCAGTATAAAGAGCCCAGAGCTATATTTCTGCATAAATTGAGCTCAATATATTTGTTGATATTGATAATAAAATATAACCAAAATTTCTTCTCCCAAAATAGGGTGCTTTCCACATTACTGCTCACACACTTTCTTTTGAATGTCATTTTTAAGCACATGAAATACCTCAAGGGTAACATCCACTTGTAATTTTTCTCCTCCTAAACACCATGTATATGAGGTATCTAAAATATGCAAATTAAAATAATGAAAGAGTGGAATGGTGGTTGTAAGGAGCTGGAGCGGGGGAGATGAAAATGGGGAGTTACTAGTCAACAGGCCTAAGTTTCAGTTAAGCAAGATGATTAAATTCTAGAGATCTGCTGTACAACATTGTACCTATAGCCAATGGTAATGTACTGTACACTTAAAAATTTAAGAGGATAGATCCCATGTTACTACCATAATAAAATAAATAAATAGATAAATAAGTGGATACATTTTTTAAAAGTCTGAGAAACACTAAAAAGAAGAAACATTTCCAAACCTCTATTTTCAAATTGATTTTTATCACACACAGAGCATCTTCTTTTTAAAAAAAGTAAAGCTTTACTTTCAAGCTCCTTGATTAATCTTTACTTTGGGGAAAAAAAGAATAAAATTTGTAGATTAGTAACTCTATTATTTACTGAATATCCCTTTGTAAATACAACTGTGTAAGGTGCATTTAAAAAGGAAATAAAACAGCCTGATTTTGCAGTTGTTATAGATTAAAATGCATTCATTTCACGAACACTTATCTTACATTAACACACAGAAAACACTGATAAAGTACAGATGAGGTTTTAGCCAAACACTAACTACGCATAGGGTTTACTAATTAGGACACATTTCCATTCCCCTACAAAATGAATATTAACTACTAAAAGTCTCACTTGGCATGAGAGAGAGATATTTAATTATTAACAAGAACATGGTATCTATAGTCTGTTGATCTGAGAAACAAACTTCAGTATCAGAAAGTCACTGAATTTCATAGGCAAGCAGCTAATCAAAGACAACATATTATAGAGCTAAAAGGGAGCACTGAATACAAATTTCTCATTTCCAAAATGAGGTATAGATTAAGGATACTTGTTCAAGTTCACACAGCCCTCCTAGAGTAGACTAGAATACAGTTGTCTTTTTCCTGCTGCTTCATATCAAAAAGTGTTTAAAACACAAAATTCCTCTTGATCATTTCTGGGTCTGTGGAGAGAAACAGCAATTTCCAGCCTCTTGAGGCTGTGAAGGGCAGAGGCTCTTGACTCTAAAACTGCCCTTAAGGGCACTTCTGGAAGGAAAGCTTTTCAGAGCGAAGAACGAGCAATTAAAATGGAGGGGAAATGTCATCTAAATTGCAGCTAAACTTCTATTTAAGCTGATAGTAGCAAAAAGGCAGCATAAATTTCTGAAAATCAGTTTTTCTTGATCACAGACACAAATCATGTCATCTTCAGAAGGTTTTTCTCAGAAACATTTAAGGCCTTCACGTAAAGATTCATCAAAGTCCATGCTGAACTGAGTATCTCCAGGCTGCCAGTTATTTCAATTATAATTTCATATTCTTCTTTCATATTTGAGATAGATTTTCTGTGTTCTGTATTGAATCAAACACTCAAAAACCTTAATATTAGATGCTAATTTAGATTTTAGAAGAAATGAAAAAGTTATAACCTTATTATCCATCAATCTATTTTTCATCACTGAAATAAAAACATTTAAATATTTAGAATGATTAAAGTATGTTGCTGAAAAAAAAACAAGAAACTGATAGAGCAAAATTAATTCATTTTTTATGTAAACAACAAAAAGCAAATTTCGATTAGGCATTTTGAGCTCCAGACTTGGGGTACTATGGAAAATGAAAAGACTATAAGACAGTGATGAAACTCATAAGAATCTTGATGGTTTCTTACAAAAGGATACATTTTAATCAGAAGCTTAGAGTTTGCTCCTTTGCTATGACAACAGATGTAGAGTCCTGTAGTTGGAAGGTTAATAATCTTCATTATGCTCAGAAGTGGCCCCATGTTAACAGTTTAGTGATTGGACTGCAAGGAACTGATTTGAGTATTTCTACCAAATTCTGAATAATATTTTTTGATCCTCATGGAGGACATGATTCCATGTTGACAGGCTTGGCCATGAACTCACAGTGTGACTTTGGGTAAGTCCATTAACTCTCATGTGCTTGTTTCCTCAAATCTATGAAATGGGAGCACTGGGCTCAGCTTCCACCCCAGAACAGGCTAAGTCTGTGTTCACTGGTTCGTCTAATGCTGGTTGGAAAGAAAAGAACCTATTTTTCCTCTTCTTTGCATAGCTGAAGCAATTCTCTTGTACCCACTCTACCCTTCTCTTCTTGCTCTATGGTCTCAAAAAAGGTCAATGCAGGGAGATACAGATTACAGAATTATGATCATTCTGTTGCGTGCATCTTGATATTTCACATGATCCTTGAATCTTACCACTTCGGTAAATAAGAACTAAAGTCAGCTGCTTTGCTGATGAGCAACTTTTTATTTTCTTAATGAAACGAAGAAAATAACTCTAATAATGAAAATGTGCAAACAGTAGAATCCCAGAGAAAATCACAGGGAAGGTTTTATTCCTTTTAATTAGAGAGGATACCTTTATAGTACCCAGTTAAATACTAATGTCGTCTTCAAAGCTTCACATCAGGTAGTCAGTGTTTGCGTAGCAACACTGATTATTCTTACTAGTGTATTTGACTCTAGGGAGGAATGTTAGGTTTCCTTCTCCCATACTGTCAACACTGGGTCTCAGAATATTTCCAGAATATTCTAAGAACTATAATGTTCATCCTCATTATAAAACTGTATCAAGAATAAGGACCTACCTGAGTTACATATTTCCTATGACAAAGAAAAAAAGCATTGTAAACCTTTCTGGATCAAACCAGGGTATAATAAATATACACAAAAATCAAATGTACTATATAGTATTATATACACCAAGGATGATATATGAGCATCAGTAGATATAGACCTAGGCAATTTGCTTTTGATGCAGTCACTATCCCTTTCTGCACATCTCTCTCTGTCTCAGAGTTTCTCCAGCTCAGAAACTTTGGATCCCATCCTTTTACTCTTAGCAAGCTTCCCACTATCCTTTGCTAAGTTATTAGATAACAAAGATATTAGGTCTTTCCCTTCCCATGGACATTTGCTTTTGAGACTTAAGAGAAATGGATTGCTAAAGGTGAATTTTTAAGAATTTGTGAATCTTTGCCCATGATCCTGAAATCATATTCTGGTATATAGTAGGTACTATGGCAGCCATAGAGGTGCTACCAGAGAAAACCTGTCAAAAGAACATACTTATTTGACAGCCTTCAGCTACTATACCTTAGGGAGCCTCTGAAATGTTAATGCTGAAGCCACATTCTCTCCAGGCTATTCCTAACTAATGATTGAACATAGTGAAGGTTAGAGAGCTGGGCCATTTCTGCCTGATGTGGAACTCCTTTTGGGGCAGGCTTTGCTCTGGGGCTCCCCATTGGCCTGGTCAGGACTTAGAGGTATTTCATGCTCAACTTTCATGTCTTTTTCCAGATGTCAGATCAGCATCATAGTGCAAAGCTTCTTCCCACTATTCCTGCTTCCTCTCCCCTTTACCCTTCAGAGGCATTTCTCCCAACAAATTTCTTGCACTCCTAGATCCATCTTGGCATCTGCTTTCCAGAGGATTTGAGCAGACACAGCACTCCATAAATATTGGTTGGGTCAGATAAAGGAATCTCAGGATGAAATACATGAACTATTAGAAGAGGTGAAGTGAGCTGTGAGGAAACAAGATTGAGTACCTACCATTTGCCAGGTGCTTAGCTGTAAGAGAAACTCATGCAGTTGGACTAAAAGATTAGTTGAAATAATGTGTGCTCAGTAGCTGATATGTATTAAATGCTCAATAAATAGCAGATATCCTTATTATAAAGAGTTACATTAGATTCTGTATGAAAAGGTCAGGTGGGTATGAGATATCAAGAGTCATGAAAGAGGCAAAGAATCAGGCAAGAAAAGAGGTCAGGGATCTGAAGGGAGTATAGTCCAAGCAGTAATCTGGGTTCAGTCATCTTGGCATGGCTGAGAAGAACTCCTTAGGAGCTGCAGTTACTAATGAAGTTTTAGACCTTCTGGGAATATTCACCCTTGGTGGACCCAAATATTATTTTTTTTTCATTTTTCAGGGTTCTGTGATTATGCAGGTCCCTAATTGTTAATATAGTGTCTGATTTCAGTGAATGAGGAACTATTGGTATCAATTTATAAGTGGTCCTACAAGGCTATATTTTTAAATTCGGATTTGGGGCCCTGAGTGGTGGTGGGTGGAAGAGGGGAAGAGAGAGCATACAGGGCCTTGGTGTGAGATCTTGACTTCCTTTCTATCTGAACTTATTCTCATTGAGAGCTCTAAGGCTTAGCAGTTAGCTTTTTCATCTGCTTAAAATGCAGCTCCATAGTTAGGTGTGTGATTATGGGCTTTTCTTAATTGTAGTTTGATTAAAGAGACTTTCCAGATGTAAGACACAATTTTGAGGTCACATTCTTTACCTCCTAAGAAGATACAGGTTATAAGTAGAAAAGTTCCTCCAGAATACTACAGAGGATAAAAAACTTGTAAAGAAGCAATAATTAATCTCATCTTGTAGCAATATAAAAGGAATTATTCTTTAGACCAATTGATTATGCTCAAAGCCATCTAAGTGATCTGTCATCAGTGACTTTCAGAAGGTAGCTCCTGATTCCTCTTAGTAAATTAAGCCTACAAGTGAAAGCATTCTTAATTCATTACATGCCAGTACACCTGCCACAAACATAATTAGTCCAGTCTCATAAGGGTGTCATTTTTGAAAGGTTAATAGATCCATCCATGCTTACCCCATCGCCCCAGGGGTCAGTTTTCAATTTGCCTATTCATGATGTGTTATGCTGCTCTTGAAATGCAATGAGTTTCTCAAAGAATTGGTAGTTTGTTTCTAATGTAAGATAGTATTGCATTTCAGCATTGCTGAAATATACAGTCTGGTGGTCTGAAAGACTAATTAGGAAATCTATTACCATACCATATACAATGATATAGCCATCTCAACTCGATCTTTTACTGAAACTATCAGGGCCAAATGTGTTTCAAAATTCAGAAATTTTCAGAATCTAGAAAGGTAATAGTATATACCATGTATCATATAATATCCTTATCAGGGTCTGGGGCAGCACCCAGCACCCAATGACTATATTGATATTTTTGCAGCACAATACTGAATATTAAAATAGGTTTTGCTACCAAGTGAATTTAGGTGCTAAACTTATCAAACAGCATCAACAACAAACAACAAGAAAAAGAAAGCCAAAGCATTCAGTTTGCAGAACTTTATGGATTTCGGAATTGCAAATAGGAGTGGTAGTGACTTTGCATCCTAACTCCTCCTCAAACAATCTCCATGAAGATTTTGGGAACAGAAGAGAAAGAGTTGCCAAGAATTTAGCTTGAAATTGAAGTAGGGGACATTTATTGCTACTTTCTACCTGTTAATTCTTTAAGACTCATTTTCAAAATTTCTCTTAGGCTACATAAAATATGGACTCTCTACATAATGGTTTGTCTAAAATGAGTAACTTGGACGAATTATTCTTTTACCGATAATCAGCTCATTGAGCTTTACTTGTGACTCTGATATGCATGAGAAAATATAAAAGGGAGTGGAGAGTAAGAATTAAAGGAAGAAAACAGCTCCTTCCAGTTACTGCCCTTTTCCTATGGCCACAGGTCCATCCTCACAGTAGTCTCATCTTTGCAAAGAGGCTGAAGAGTTGACTATTTTGCATTAATACTTTGCGGCACAGGGAAGGGGGATTACAAAATTTCCTACTGTTTCTCTTTATTAGATCAACAATCACTTTTTCTATCAGCCGAAAAAATCTGGTAACACAATGATCAAGATAGTAGAATAGTTATTAATAAAAGTGTTCTTGTTATCATCACTCTTGGGTAACTTTTGTTTCCTATTACAATCTTCTTGGTGCTTAAGACCTGGTTACACCTTGAATGTAGTAGGTGCTCCTAGTGTGCTTATTAAATTGGATTGAGAAAGCATCCTTATGCCCTTCGCACCACACCCTTTGTTTGTTTGTTTGCTTATTGCTTTTCAAAAGAAGTCTGTGTTTCCTATTGTTGAAGCTACTTTTCCTGTTTTCTCTCTAGGATTCAGAGGCATTGGATTCTGCTCCTGAAGATATTTATATCCTTTGTACTTCCAAGGGGGTTGTAGGAGTATATAATCTATCACTGCAAATGATCTGTTTTGATCACATAAAGGAAGAGATGGCTGACTAAGAGTTGTGCTTCCTTTTCAGTTATTCTCCTATATTGTTATGAATTAATTTCTGTTGGATTTTGATAATTCTGTTATTGACAGACATTTGTACCTGCACATACTCATGTGTGTCTCTACCCATAAGTAGCAGTTTGGCCTGGCACTCAGGGATATACATGCACTTCTATGCATTCACCAGACTGAAATTCTCCCAGAAACAAGCTCATTTTACTTCATCATTATTAAAAATATTTATGTGGGAAAAAAGTGTTTAGAACTGTTAAGAAACATATAACTAAATATGTTATCAATGTACTTTATAGGAAATTTATGCTATATGTCTCTTTTTCCTCCTTGCTTTTTATCAGCATGAAAATGAGGCTTCTGTTTCTAAGAAACTCTAAAAATATTACTCACCTGCACCTACCCTGTTCTGCCACATTATAATCTTGGTTATAGCTCTCAAATATCAGAACAGAAGATCATGAACTGAAGATGTGTCATAGAAAAAACTGTTTTAAAGGCAAGTTCAACATAATGGACTAAGGAAAAAAATCCAACCACGAGAAAACTTGATGTTGACTTAATTAAAAAAAAAAAGGCATCCTTTACAAAATACAAACTGTATGAGCACTAAAATTAAAACTGCTAATCCTTTTCTTTTTTTCAGTCCTCTCCAGCTGGCTACAAAATGTCTCTGGCCCCTTGCCAGGGAGCCCTGAATGTCTCTGGCACCAATGGAACACAGGCAGGCTAGAGACAGGCAGTTCTCACTTCACATTTTGGTAAATTCAGAAACAGTATGTTGCTGCCCTGGGCAGCTAAACATTCCAAATTTTAGAAACAATTTTTGGTGGAAATTTTGTGAATCTGCTCCCTCCTCACGTTTTCCCTGGTTCCTTGGAATGAACAGTCACTTTGCCGCTCAGCTTGACAAGAACTGTATTGCAGTCACTGATCCCCTCTTCCCTTCCACCTGATACAAGATCAGCAGTGACCTGCAGCACAGCCTTTCCTGTGATCTAATATATTTCAAAAAATGTTACTGAGTGGCTTAACTAGCCCTAGCACTGTAAGATGCTTCAAGATAGTAAATGGCTGAGTATGGTTGGGACAGAAATCACATAGGACCGGCTAAAGGTGGGACTGGAAAGATGAACAGCAGTGCCAGATGGACAAGAGGGCCAAGTCTTGTGTGCCCTGGGCAAAGAGTCTGGATTTTTTCCTGAGAGCAGTGGAGAGCCATTGCAAAGTTTTAGGCAAATGAGGGAAAGTCTTATTTTTTAGAAAGATTTCTCATCCTGCAGGATGGAGCATGACCTAAAGACAACATTGGGAACAGAATAATGAATTTGGTGTCTGTGGCAAATAATTCCAGTTAGAATCATGGCAACTCTGCCGAGCATGGTCCAGAGAGTGCGTTGAGAGAGGAGGATGTGAACAATATTAAAGAGATTAAATCATTGGGACTAGGTGATTGATTCTACCACAGGGGATAAAAGAAAGAGTGGAAGGTGACAAAGAACTGAAGGGGACACAAATTTGAAATTAACCCTTTCATTTGAGTGTTAGTCATATGGGTGATTTTTTTCATTTAAATTATATTTTTATTGCTATAATGTCATTTTAAATATTGTATATATTACAAAGTAAATTTGATAGGTGTGATATTTAGTGATATAATGTTTTTCTTAAGATAGAAGTCATGATGCTAACACATGTTTACTACAATAAGATTGTTATTATTGCCCATATTTGACTGAATCATAAGGCAAGTCAAAATGCATTTCTCTGCTTTAATAGAGATAATACCTGTGAGTTACTCCCTCACCTACCCACATTTCATGTAATTGAGATACTGATTTTCAGAGTAATACAGAAAAATGATATGACCATGTGAGGAAGAAAGAATGATCACTTACATATTTTGATATTCCTGAGAAAAGAAAGAAAAATCCTCACATAAATATTTTCTGAACATTTTGCATAACTTTGCTGTTGTAAGCCAAAAATTCTTGGTCTTTATCCACTACTTTTGGAGCACACAAAAATATATCCAAATAGGAAAACAGTGCTGGCAACCTTGTCTTAATTCATTTTGACTGTTAACAATGAAAAAAATAATCAGATCGAGAATAACACTTTTTAAAAATAGTTATTTTAAAAAATAGTTGCATTATATTTTTTCCGCGTGGATATGTAATTCTTGTTGAAAAATTTGTAGAATTCATAAAAATCACCTAAATTCACAGACACATAAATATGCACAAAATTGCAGAATGGACAGTAACTTTTCTTTAAAAGAATAAAAATCAGTACTATGACTGGAGTAAATATTATCCTGAATTTAGAGGTTACAGCTGGGAAACCAAATAAATATATATGAGAGAAGTAAGAGCTCTCTTAATTGACCTCCACTGTACTGAATATTCCCTCAGTTAAATTTTCAATATCCCTCCACTGCTTAACAATTAAACTAAATTTCCAACCAGTTTGCCTTTCAGCCTGAACACCCACTAGCAACCAAAATAGCCTTATGCTTCAAGCATGCATGATTCCCTGTATTTCCATGAAAATACACTGTTTCTCACACATGTGCTTATGTTATTTGTTTTCCTGAAAGTGAATTCCATTCCCACTATTACTCCAGCAATCTCTACCCATAGACAGAGATTTCTGTTCTTTGAAGTTCAGCTGAAATGTCATTTACTCCTTGGTAACTTTCCAGATTAGCTGGACAAAGAGATGCATTCCTATTTTCTATTCTTACCACATGGTTTGAACCATTCCACATGGTTTGAACCATTCTTATCAAATCTGTTCAGTTTTGCATTACGACAGTCCTGCATTACCCATTCTACTCTATGGTAAGCCTCTTGAGGACATTGTGTGGTAAAACTTAGATTCCTTTCTACTTCCTAGCACAGCATTTCTGCTGAATGAGTGACTGAATGGAGTCATTCCTAAAAGTCATGGATTTTCAGTTATTAAAAAAAAACTGAAACACTCTTTGAAAGCTGGTACTTATGAAGTACTTCCTTAAAAGCTTATTTTAGACTAGTCATCTTTAATATTAATTCAAACACATAAACATGTATTTCCTCTCTTGTTATGCATGTTTTGGCTCTTTTGATACCTATTTCATCATACATACATTTGTATATGTGGCTTGAGGCACAGTTCTAAAAACATAATTGATTCTCACTATCTTTCAGCATTATTAATACTCAACTAAGATGAGGAATGGACATGTATGTTGGTTTTAAAAAATCTATTTGGTTTCTTTTAATGGAGGCAAATATTAATAGAGAAAAAAAACAGGTAAAGATTCCCTTTCACCACTCCATCTCAACAAACACAGTTAAAAGTTAACTATTACAGTGGTTTTAAAGATATGTACACACACTCTATGATACATTTCCCTTGAATAAGTGGAATTTAATTCTCCTCCCCTTGAGGAGGGTTAGATTTAATGACTTGCTCCTAATGAACAGAATGTGGTAGAAGTGATAGGATGTTACTGCCAAGGTTATATTATAATCATAGTCTCTCTCTCATCTTAATCTCTCTCTGTATGTCTTTTTGCCTGTCTTTGTCTTTTCCTCTTTTTGGGTCTTGCTCTGGAGAAAGCCAGCTGCCGTGTCATATGAGCTGAACTAAGGAGAGGCTCACATGATGAGGAACTAAAGCTACATGACTGACTCTCTATTCCCTCTGAATATGCCAACAGATGTTCAGAAGCAGTTCCTCAAGCTCCTGCAGATGACTGCAGTCTCTTACTCAAATCTTGACTATAAGCTCTGAGTCAGAATCACCCAGTTAAGCAACTCCTGAATTCCTGACCCTCAAAAACTGCATGAGATAACTGGTAATTTAGGGAAAAAATTTGTTACACAGCAGTAGATAACTGTTATAACTAACAAGTCCTAAAATATTTTTTCTTTTCTCTCTAACCAATCATGGTTTTTTGTCATCTTTTCAAGAAATTGACTAGAAACCATGGTAGATTCAAGCCAAAAAAGCTATGAAGAAATTCATAGGGCATCAGTTTTGAGATTACTGTCTACATCTTAGCTGTATGACCTAACACTTTTTTCCTCAGTTTCTTTATTCACTACAGGAACAAAGCAGAACCTACCTAATAAAATATTAGAATTAAATAAGATACTAAACTAAAAGTGTTGGCAAAGTCTTTGGTAAGTTGTAATTGCTCAATAAATGTTAGCTTTATTATTATTATTCTGGTTTAAAAAGAAAAGCTAAGAGATTGCCTGAATAGACATTCAATCTCACAGAGTAAAACACACAGCTAGTATTCAGACACATATGTGTAAAATTAATGAAAACAAACTCCTTCCCATACTGTCAGAAGTCAAGCCACTTACAGGGCTAGTGAATGTCTTGAAAAGTGAATATGATCTATAACAGAAATTAAAACTGAATACTGTCCATGTTCAAAGAAACTCTAAGAGTGTGTCACTTTTGAACCACACCAGAGATCTCAGACCATGCTACAGCCCTATAGGGCCATTAGAGCTACAGGCCATGTGCTAGTACACAACTGTCAGATCACTAAATAAATCATTCCAAAGGGGACATCATACAACACTATGTGGTCATGAGCCTTGTAGCTACACAGGAAGCACAGGTATAATGTACTACATATTTATTTTGTTTTTGAATATACTATTCAAATAAGGGCTTTGGAAAAAGTAAATATTCTTCAAATAATATTTAGCATTTTTTGTATGCAATAGCAAACAAGAAAGGGAAAGAACAACTTCAACATGATAATAACTGATGCCTGTTGGATCTGAGAAATACAGCACAGACCAAGTTTTAATCTTTCCCTCTGCACTTTTACACTTTAGGCAAAATAAATGAGTCATATCAAATTTTACTCTCATGACAGAAGGAATCACATGCTGAGCTGTGTATCCTTTAAAAATGTTTGTATTAATTTCTCTTTACCTTATCTAGCTTTGAACATTACAAAGATCAGTTCCTCAGAAATAGGGTTATTACTTCATGAAGGCAACTGTAGTTCAGAGATATATCCTTAAGCAAACCTCCTTTTCTGTTTAAATAAAGTAGTATACTTTGTACTCATTACTTCGTTAAGCTGAAAATTAACTCCCAACTTCTATTAAGAACATAAGTGTTCCAGTCAGCGATTTAATAAAGCTAAATTTTAAAAGATTCCCATGAAGGAAATAAACAGCTCCAAAACTATAAGAAGTACATGACACAAAATACAATAATTTCTCACCATATCTTTTTTCTGGTTTGGTGAAGGAAAGGGAGTAGAGTTGAAAGGATTGGTAGGATTGTCTAAAAATAAAAAATGATCATGAAAAAGAAGGGATTATTTATAAGGATCCCTATGGCGTTGGGTTACACCAGAGATTTACCTGGAGCCTCTAACTGTCACAGTTCTAGGAATTTGTTAAGTTGTTTTTTTCAAGTCCTCTCAACTCAAGATTATATGCAAGATCACTGCTTGCTGCTTACACACTCATTCAGGAAACAGTAAATAAGGTAAAATGTAACAAACTGCAGTCAACATAACCAGACTCTATCCACTGATAAACCATAGCCTCTTGTGGACATGAATGAAGGCCTTTGGCAGAACCAGGCTCCAAAACTGCCTACTTAAAAGGTCAAAGACCTGCAGGCTCTTCTAGCTTCTTTCTCTATTAAAGTCCTGCCCATTCTCACCTTCTTGCTTAAGTCTCACCTCCACCCACTGAAGTTTTATCTGACTATTGTTTTTGAACATCAAGTTCATTCATAGCCTATATTAATGCATTATCAGTTAATTAAATATGTTATTTGTTCACGGCTTTATTATTTGTTTTTCCTCTTCCAATAAAAATATAAAGAATCTATTTATGCTTTCTACAAGTTTGTATTTGTAGTATTTTGTGAAACCATTTTAAAGCTTTATTTTATAATCGGGGAAATTATCTTGTTCCACTAAGATATAAGATTTTACATGTAGAGTCACAACTTATTATGGCCTTGTGGCACTGAAGAAGATTTTGAAACTTTACATAATAACAATAGGCATAAAGTGAAGCTTTAAAGTTCAGATTAGAAAAATGGGATACAGTGAGCCAGAAAGCTCAAGACAATGTAGCGACTGGTTAGATTTCTCTGGAAGACAGATGAGATAGGTTGGTCCTTTCACTAAATGGCAATGGATCTCAGTGTTCAAGCCTGTAATACCAGTTAATGAAGATAAATAGACTGTCACAGATGGAGCAGCTACTCAAGATAGTAGCTAACCTAGTTACCAAATTTATATACAAAAAAATCAATCATTTTCCAATATACCACCAATATAAAGGTAGGAATATGGAGAGGCAGACCATTTATAAAAGCGACAAAAATATAGAATATCTATAAGTTGACTGAACAAGACAAGTTTTGAAACTATATGAAGTATCAAAAAATTTAATGAGACCTAAAAGGAAGCTTGGATAAATGAAGAAATATATATGTACCTGCACAGGAAGGCATAAGATGACAATCTCTCAAAATCACTTTACAAAAGGAATGCAAATCCAATAAAAATTCTCATGGAATTTTTCCTTAGAATTGGAAAAAACAATATAAAACTTATATAATGGCAAAACAAACCAAAAAAAGACAATTCTTTGGTGAAGAAGAACAACCAGGGTAGACTCGTACTTTCACATTTCCAAATATACCCAAGTATTCAAGCAAGAATTCAATGTGTTAATAAAATTAGAATATACAGTTTTATCAGTGGAACAGGACATTTAGCTTGGACATAGACTCAAGTATAAATATGTATACAGCAAATGGTAAATGTGGTATTTTAAGTGAGTAGACAAAGAATGAAAAGCGTTGAAATAGTTAGGTGGCTATTTGGAAAAAAATCAGTTGGACTTCTACTTGGATGCTATTGGATCCTTTATAAATCTACCCAGAGCTCAGAGGGCCACCAATATTTTTGCTTATTGGTCTCAGGTATATTAGCTTTTCTTTTGGATATATTTATTCTCCAAGTAAAAAGCTAAATATGGCATGTAACTTCCCTTGTTTTCCAATTAAAGCTACATCTATTTCTCTGATGACATTAGACTATGTATTTTAAAATGTATGAACTTCCTTGTCTAGAATGTTGCATATGTACCATTCATCTTTTGATTTTAGCATTTAATTATTTTAGCATTTAATTATCATCTACTTCTGTCTATAATTTCTTACATACTTCTTTCATATATTACCCTAGGCTCTGGACACCTATTTGTTCACTTTCAAAATTGAAAGTAACTTTATCAGAGAAGCTGGAAGTCTCCAGCCTTTGCTGATCCACAGCCAAATTCTGAAGAGCTTAATCGTTTCAAAGAGCAAATTTATCTAACAACAGAAATTTTTTGTGCCATGATACAACTTAGAATTACATGTTTGTAATACGTTCAATATGGAGTCACATAAACCTCAAAAAATTTCAAATGAAAATCACTTGGCTTAAATCTCACTAAATTTATTTTATTAATAAATCAACTAAGCACTTTGTGACTCAGTTTCCACATTTTTGAAATAAGTCTATTTTCATTTGCCTAACATTCCTCACTAGGATATTACAAAAAATAAATGAAATAATGTGTATTAAAGGATGTTGAAAACTCTAAGGCACTATATAAATGTTAGCTGGAACTTATTGTTAATTCTCATTCCCTTTTTGGTCAAAGCTACTCTAGCCTTAAACTAATAGGAAAGAAGACACATTGGACTTTGGTAACTTGGCTTAGAGATGTAAGTCAGTGGTCAGGTAATTTGGCAGGGCTGCGGCAATAGAAAAAACTAATGATACGGTTGCCAAGTGGGTGCCAATCCAAGTTCTGAGCCTGCTCTGACTTCACTGTGAGCTTCTGTCCCTTACCTTCCTAACTACCACTTTGTTGATGTTCTTTGCTTGAACTAATCACCCACCCCATGGTCTGTACCCTACCCGTAATCTCACCTTTAAATTACCCCAAAAGTCATACTCACATGAGCTGGGTCAGGTGATCTCAGTTCTGCTCCCTCCTTCCCCAGACAGAGATGGCAAGTTCCTCTGCCCAGGATTCTCACTTTATAAGTCAGCAAATACTTCAGACTCCTTCAGGAGACCTGGGTCTCCTAGCAGACTCTGTCATCCATGACTTAATGAAGCAGGCTTTCCAAGGACCTGGGATTCCCCTTTTCAGGCTGGGCAAAAGTCTGGCCAAGTTTGAAAGAGATTCTAAGGCTTAGGCCTGACAGAGGGCTACTCTGCTATAGAGCCAAATTTGCAACCTCAAGACATTTCTCTCCTATTTTCCATGCCCCGAGTCTCTGTCTCCCATTCCCTAAACACATTACACGAAAGATCATTTTAAAGAGCAAATGGGATGTCAAATAAGCTTTTTGGAAAATGTTTTCCTATGGTTGCTCTGAAGTCTAAGAATATATTTTTCATTTTATTTTTAATGAATACTTAAAAGGATTGTAATGAAACTATAATGAAGAATGAAAGTGCCTGACTTCTATAAGCCTAAGAGGGTGTTTCTTCCATGAGCTTAAGAGGGTTTCACTATTCCATACATGGTAGTATTTTAGCACCTATACTTTGCCTGAAATAAGGGAAATTTATAAGGATAAATCCAATATAAAAATAGTAATTAATGATATTTTACCCAGATAGGAATTCTGAGACCTATTGCTATTTCTTCTTTTCTTTATAATAAGACTTCTCATAAATGAAATGATTATAATTTTTAACTAGTGAAAGAATTATGGAGCCCTGGGAGGCCCAGATGCTAAATATAAGGAAATAGGGATAGAGGAGAGATAGAAAGGTTGAAATGAAGACATCTACAGATGCCAGGGAGACAAACAACTTGGATCCCAAAGGCAGATATAAGAAGCAGGGGAGAGACAGATGCTCAGCAATGCTAGGACTCAAGTCTATTTTTTCTTAAAATCATTGATGTATTGGAGGATGTGCTTATTTGAAAAATAACTTTTAGGAGAAAACTAAATAGTATATATATGCATTTTTTATATAGATGTAGCTTCATTCAGCAACGTGACCATCACACCCTAAATAATTATTTTAAGAACACCATTCTTCATTTTAGCTTATGATAATCTCCTTTTAAGCCTTACTAATAAGTCTTAAGGATACCCCATTTAAATTTTAGCTTAAGCATCAGAATTCTACATGTGCTTTGAGATTACAAGCACATCACATACTGATGGTATAGGTTACTTATCACTCCATTATAGAAAGAAGAAAAACAAATTGACAAATCCAATTTGCATGTGTGTGTGTGTGTGTGTGTGTGTGTGTGTGTGTGTGTGTGTGTGTGTAATTCAAATTCAGGAAGTTCTGGTTTTAGCTACCTTCAAAGCTTTCAAGACCATTTGAAACTTGACCTGTGGTGCTTGTTCCAGAAAAATAAGCAAAGTAAAATAATCCAGGTAACTCTTTAAGGATCTATCAAAGGGCTGGGGTTAAAGGAGGAGGAGGAGGAAGGGAAAATAATGTTAACAGATTATATCTGTCCTGAGTTACCTCCTGGAATTTAAGTTAAGCAGCTGGAACCCATTTTGTCCATTCTCTCACACAGCAGACA
The DNA here is from genome assembly GCF_951394435.1 of Stenella coeruleoalba. Lineage (NCBI taxonomy): Eukaryota > Metazoa > Chordata > Mammalia > Artiodactyla > Delphinidae > Stenella > Stenella coeruleoalba. The sequence continues at coordinate 44,700,063 of NC_137163.1, forward strand.
AATGTATTGCCAGTGAAGATAGACCACAATTTTATTTCTCTTAAAAACCTAGAACAGTCAGCCCTTCCTACTGAGACAGGACTTTTCATCTGGGTAAAAATATATAAGAACTCTCAAAAGAGAAATACTGGATTTCTCAGTCAGAAGGGTTCTTTGTGCTAGACAGTATGGAGAAAATGTCAGTTTAACAGTGGTTTGAAAAATGTCAAAACTCCTGTGTTTCACTCATTTTGAGATATCATGCAAGTAACCTTTCTAATTTTATTTTTGACTATTTCTGATTTTCTTTCTTTCTTTTTTTAAATCAAATAGCTTATCCTTGATTAAGTAGAAATTTGAAAGCTTCCTAAATGAACTTAGGAACAACTTTTCTTTTAGGCACAAAATTATTTAGCCTTTGGAGCTGTATGAATATCTATTTCATCAATTATTTAGCCAATCAATAAATTTTTATTGAGTTCATTTTAATTGTCAGGTTCATTTCAATTGCTAGACTCTGGGTATTCAAAAAAGACCCTGCCTTTCTCCCTCCTTATAGACGGCAAATAAACAAAAAAATATATAGTTACTCATGCTGATAATTGCCAGCAAGGAACAAATGAGTTACTCTAAAAAGACAGCCTCTCTTAGACAAGATGATCAGAGAAGACCTTTATGAGAACATTGAATTTAAGATAAGATCTAAACAAAGAGAAGCCAGCCATATCAAGCAGAGGTTTTAAAAATTACCATTTCTGGAAAGACGGTCCCAAGGGATAAAATTTTATACAGTTTCCAAATGTTCCTGAAGAGGTCAAGAGAAAATGTATTTAGATTTCTTTTTCCTGTTTTCTTTTTCTGAAATTTGTTGTTTGGATATAGAGATCCTAGACTGATATTCCATTTTTTCATCTACTATTTTGCTTTACTTTTTGGCAGACTTTTTAAACTTTATTTTCCAAAATTCTGTTAAGTCTTTATTTCTGCTCTCTTGTTTAAATTTCCAAAAGCACTTTCTTATTTTCTGGTTGCCCACTGTTTGTCATACTATTCTTGCTTCATGGATGCTATATCTTCTCTTATTTCTTGGAAGAGGTTGAGGATATTACCTTGAAGTTTTCATCTTCCTGCATAGAATGCTGTCTTAGTCTCTCCCTCCCTCCTTCTTCTTTTTCAGTTTGTTTTGGTCTCTTTCTTTCCTGTAAGAAGCTTGATGGCACTTGGCTGACTGCATATTTAAGGATGGGGTACAAACAAGCTGATTACACAATGGGAGGAGAGATCAGGCCAAGCTCCATCACTGGAGGATTCATAGGTCTTTTCTCTTGTATTGGTTAAACTTCTCAGAGACAACCTCTTCCTTTCTGCCAGGAGGATATATGTCTGGTTGCCACACTCGGAGTTAAGTTATGGAAAAGAGCTGGATGTCTTTTCATGCAGTATATAAACTTTTATTTAATCCCTCAGCTATGACTGATGCCACCTCAGGGCTCTCTTTTACCTTTTCAGAGAGCAAGGGTATGTTTTCTACCTGGATTGATAAAGACAGTTGCTTAGCTGGGTAGAGAAGAACAGGGGATCGGGGGAATCTAACTGCTTCCTACTACTAGTACTTTCTAAGTACTTCCTACTACTATTAGATTTCTAATAGGTCACCTTGTTTTAGCCTTAGTATTCCCCTTGTTTCCCAGTGGCAACTACTGCCACCAATTCCTGAGCCTTTCTACAAATCAAGTTGGTGGTTTTCTCCTTTAGCTCAGTCCAGGCCAAGCAGTCAAATATCTCAGGTCTTCTATCAACTATTGGTTGTCCATTTGCTTTTCAGTTTCCAAATTTTGCTGCTATAAATTTCCCCATTAAAATATCTAATTTCAGTCTTTTTCATGGAGCTTCAAGAGCAAGCTGAACTACTTGTATGTATTAATCTGTGGTGTCTTTATCCAGAAATTCTGTATATTCTTTAATTTTTTAAATTTCTTGTTATGCACTCTATGTGCTAAAATGTCTTTTTTGACTTACTGATAGTGGAAATCTTAATTCTCATCTCTCTTGACCTCTTCATAGAAGTCAACACTATTGTCCACCTCCTACTTTATGAAACTCTCTTCTTCAACTCTGGACACTATACTCTCCTGTCTTTCTTCCCACCTTTCTTCCCATTCCATCTCAGACATGCTTGCTAGCTCTTTCCCCTCTATTCACCATCAGAGCTGAAGTTCCTTAAAGCTCAGTGTTAGGTTCCCTCCTCTCTTAACTTTATAGTCTCTCTTCAGATGACATATCACTCAAGTTCTTTGCCTAAGCACTAACAGTTCACATATTGTATACCTCCAGTCTAGACTTCATTTCTCAGGTCTAGACCTATGTATCCAATGGTTTATTTGACTTTCCTTAGATGTCTCAAATGTAGTTTAGACCCAATGTGTCTAAAAAATAACTTATGATCTTATCTCATTAAACTTGGCCCTCTTTTAGCATTCTCTGTCTAGATAGTGCCACTGTCCAGGAACACAAACTGAAAACTAAGATTCATTCTTGACAATTCCTTCCCTCCCAGTCCGCATATTCAATCCTTCTCCAAATTCTATTGACGGGATCTCAAATATATGTACAATTCACTTACGTTTCTCCATTTGCTCTGCCAGTACTGCCAAACTACCAACATCTCTCAGCTGGATTAGTGAACTAGCCTCCTACTCATCTTCTTAATTCTGTTCTTCCACATTCTCCACCCTAATCCCAAGCTAATTCTTACACAGTCTTTTCAAAAAGACTACATGAGTTTTCATACCTCTGCTTAAAATGGGTAATTTATTTGCACTAAGGATACAAGTCTAAATCTTTAGGTTTACCAGCGACATTGTGAAAGATGTGACCCCTCCCTACAACACCAGTTTTACCTCACACATTGCCACTCTTGGATTTTCTGTATTTTAGCCTTATTGGACATCTTCAATTCCTAGAATGCCCTGTGTCCCTCCTGAAAGAGGGCATTTGTACCTGTTGTTACTTGTATCTGGTTCTCCTTGGCCTAGCTATAACTATTTCTTTTAATTCAAATTGCTTAGATGTCATCTCCTGCAGCACGAATAAGGTGTTCTATCTTGTAATTCTCTCTGTTGTGCTATGTTGTAATCACTTGTTTACACACTCATCTCCCCATCAGAATAAGAGCCATTTGAACAGCTCTTTGTATCCTTAGCATTGAAGCACAGTATCTAGAATCTGGTAAGTTTTTTGTAATTGTATTGTGAATGAATAAAAAAGCTCATTTATATCAAAAAAATAAATTATCAGTGATTAAAACAAATCTGTACTTCCATGATACATTAGGAACTAGTTATGATTTTCAAGAGAAAGATACTTTGAAGAGATTTTATAGATAATAATCAAATTTCCTTACTTTTTTTGTTTTTCCCATTGCCTTCAGGATGGAAAGATTTAAATCTTCAAGTGCTGTTAGTACATTCTCATACTCGCCCAAATGCTGAGAAAAATATTCTGAAAAGTAAACATATTGAAATAAATACTTGTTTGCCTTTAGGTAATGATAAAACAAAATATCAACTGAAGATTTACACAATAAATGAGTAAAACAAATGGATAAAACTGACAAATTTTCAGATGAGACTAACTAAAGTGTCAATATACTTTCATTAAAAAAGAAAAAATCCTGGAGGGTTACCATTATTCTTTTTATCTTACAAAAAATAGGGAAAAAATGAAGCTGGATTTACATACACAACTGCTTCAATAAAAAGTTGTTCCCAAGAGACCTTCAAGATGGCAGAGGAGTAAGACGTGGAGACCACCTTCCTCCACACAAATACATCAAAAATACATGGACATGTGGAACAACTCCTACACAACACCTACTGAACGCTGGCAGAAGACTTCAGACTTCCCAAAACGCAAAAAACTCCCCATGTACCTGGGTAGGGCAAAAGAAAAAACAGAGACAAAAGAATAGGGATGGGACCTACACCTCTGGGAGGGAGCTGTGAAGGAGGAAAAGTTTCCACACACTAGGAAGCCCCTTCATGGGCAGAGTTGAGGGTGGGGGAGAAGCTTCGGAGCCACAGAGGAGAGCACAGCAATAGGGGTGCAGAGGGCAAAATGGAGAGATTCCCGCACAGAAGATCAGTGCCGACCAACACTCACCAGCCTGAGAAACTTGTCTGCTCACCCACCGGGGCGGGTGGGGTCTGGGAGCTGAGGCTCCAGCTTCGGAGGTCAGATCCCAGGGAGAGGACTGGGGTTGGCTGTGTGAACACAGCCTGAAGGGGGCTAGTGCACCACAGCTAGCTGGGACGGATTGCGGGAAGAAGTCTGAAACTGCCTAAGAGGAAGAGACCATTGTTTCAGGGTGCATGAGGAGAGGGGATTCAGAGCACTGACTAAATGAGTTCCAGGGACGGGTGCGAGCCGCGGCTATCAGTGCAGACCCCAGAGATGGATATGAAATGCTAAAGCTTCTGCTGCAGCCACCAAGAAGCCTGGGTGCAAGCACAGGTCACTATCCACACCTCCCCTCCCAGGAGCTTGTGCAGCCTGCCACTGCCAGGGTCCCATGATCCAGGGACAATTTCCTTGGGAGAACACATGGCATGCCTCAGGCTCTGGCAACATCACGCCAGCCTCTGAGACCGCAGGTTCGCCCCACATTCCATACCCCTCCTTCCCACCCCAGCCTGAGTGAGCCAGAGCCCCTTAATCAGCTGCTCCTTTAACCCCATCCTCTCTGAGTGAAGAACAGATGCCCTTAGGCGACCTCCACACAGAGACGGGGCCAAATCCAAAGCTGAACACTAGGTGCTGTTCGAACAAAGAAGAGAAAGGGAAATCTCTCCCAGCAGCCTCAGGAGCAGTGGATGAAATCTCCACAGTTAATGTGATGTACCCTGCATCTCTGGAATACCTGAATAGACAACGAGTCACCCCAAAATTGAGGCAGTGGACTTTGGGAGCAACTGTAGACTTGGGGTTTTCTTTCCATCTGTAAAGTTTTTCTGGTTTTAGGTTTATCTTTTTTGGTATCTAGACTTTATTATCATTGGTAGATTTGTTTGTTGATTAGGTTACACTCTTCCTTTTTTTTTAGATATATATACATATTTTTCCTCTTTCTCATTTTTTTTTTTATTTTTTGTGGTACATGGGCCTCTCACTGTTGTGGCCTCTCCCGTTGCGGAGCACAGGCTCCAGAGGCGCAGGCTCAGTGGCCATGGCTCACGGGCCCAGGCGCTCCGTGGCACGTGGGATCTTCCCGGACTGGGGCACAAACCCTTGGCCCTGCATTGGCAGGTGGACTCTCAACCACTGCGCCACCAGGGGAGCCTTCCTTTTTCTCTTTTTATGAGTGTATATGTGTTTGCTTCTTTGTGTGATTTTGCTTGTATAGCTTTGATTTTACCACTTGTCCCAGGGTTCTGTCTGTCCTTTTATTTTTATTTTTTTTTAGTATAGATTTTAGCACTTGTTATCATTGGTGAATTTGTGTTTTGGTTTGGTTTCTCTCTTCTTTCTTTGTTTCTTTCCTTTTTTTATTACTTTTTCATTTTCTCATTTTTAATATTTTTATATTTTTTATATTTTAATAACTTTCTTTCTTTCTTTCTTTCTCTCTTTCTTTCTTTCTGTCTCTCTTCTGAGCTGTGGGGCTGACAGGGTCTTGGTGCCCCGCCAGAGTGTCAGGCCTGTGCCCCTGAGGTGAGAGAGTTGAGTTCAGGATATTGGTCCACCAGAGACCTCCTGGCTCCACATAATATCAAACGGCAAAAGCTCTCCAAGATATCTCCATCTCAATGCTAAGACCCAGCTCCACCCAACAACCAGCAAGCTACAGTGCTGGGCACCTTATATCACACAACTAGCAAGACAGGAACACAAACTCAGCCATTAGCAAAGAGCTTGCCTAAAATTATAATAAGGTAACAGACAAACCAAAACACATCACCAGACGTGGTCCTGCCCACCAGAAAGACAAGATCCAGCCTCATCCACCAGAACAAAGGCACCAGTCCCGTCCACCAGGAAGCCTACAGAACCCAAAGAACAAATCTTAGAAACTGGCAGCAGACACAAAAACAATAGGAACTACAAACCTGCACCCTATGAAAAGGAGAACCAAACATAGTAGATTAAGCAAAATGAAAAGACAGAGAAACACACAGCAGTTGAGGAGCAAGGTAAAAACCCACCACACCAAACAAATGAAGAGGAAATAAGCAGTCTACCTGAAAAAGAATTCAGAGTAATGATAGTAAAGATGGTCCAAAATCTTGGAAGTAGAATGGAGAAAATATAAGAAACATTTAACAAGGACCTAGAAGAACTAAAGAGCAAACAAACAATGATGAAAAGCGCAATAAATGAAATTTAAAATTCTCTAAAAGAAATCAATAGCAGAATAACTGAGGCAGAAGAACGTATAAGTGAACTGGAAGATAAAATAGTGGAAATAAATACCTCATAACAGAATAAAGAAAAAAGAAAAGATGTGAGGACAGTCTCACAGAACTCTGGAACAATATTAAATGCAAAAACATTCAAATTATAGGGCTCCCAGAAGAAGAAGAGAGAAACTAAGGGACAGACAAGATATTTAAAGAGATTATAGTTGAAAATTTCCCTAATGTGGGAAAGGAAATAGTCAATCAAGTCCAGGAAGCGCAGAGAGTCCCACACAGGATAAATCCAAGGAGAAGCATGCTAACACATGTATTAATCAAACTAACAAAAATTAAATACAAAGAAAAAATATTTAAAAAGCAAGGGAAAAACAACAAATAACACACAAGGGAATCCCCATAAGGTAAACAGCTGATCTTTCAGTAGAAACTTTGCAAGCAAGAAGGTAGTGGCAACACATATTTAAAGTGATAAAAGGGAAAAACTAACAATCAAGATTACTCTACCCAGAAAGGATCTCATTCAGATTCGATGGAGAAATTAAAACCTTTACAGACAAGCAAAAGCTAAGAGAATTCAGCACCACAAAACCAGCTTTACAACAAATGCTAAAGGGACTTCTCAAGGCAGGAAACACAAGAGAAGGAAAAGACTGACAATAACAAACCCAAAGCGCTTAAGAAAATTGTAACAGGAACATACATATTGATAACTACCTTAAATGTAAATGGATTAAATGCTCCAACCGAAAGACATAGACTGGTTGAATGGATACAAAAACAAGACCCATATGTATGTTGTCTACAAGAAACCCATTTCAGATCTAGGGACACATACAGACTGAAAATGAGGAGATGGAAAAAGATATTCCATGCAAATGGAAATCAAAACAAAGCTGGAATAGCACGTCTCTTATCAGTCAAAATAGACTTTAAAATAAAGACCATTACAAGAGACAAAGAAGGACACTACATAATGATCAAGGGATCAATCCAAGAAGAAGAGATAACAATTGTAAATATTTATGCACCCAACATGGGTGCACCTTAATACATAAGGCAAATGCTAACAGCCATAAAAGGGGAAATTGACAGTAACACAATCATCTTACGGGACTTTAACACCCCACTTTCACCAATGGACAGATCATCCATACTGAAAATAAATAAGGAAACACAAGCTTTAAATGATACATTAAACAAGACGGACTTAATTAATATTTATAGGACATTCCATCCAAAAACAACAGAATACACTTTCTTCTCAACTGCTCATGGAACATTCTCCAGGAAAGATCATATCTTGGGTCAGAAATCAAGCCTTGGTAAATTTAAGAAATTTAAAATCATATCAAGTATCTTTTCCAAACATAACGCTATGAGACTAGATGCCAATTACAGAAAATAACCTGTAAAAAATACAAACACATGGAGGATAAAAAATGCACTACTAAATAACCAAGAGATCACTGAAGAAATCAAAGAGGAAATCAAAAAATAATTAGAAACAAATGACAATGAAAACACGATGACCGAAAACCTATGGGATGCAGCAAATCAGTTCTAAGAGGGAAGTTTATAGCTATACAATCCTACCACAAGAAACAAGAAACATCTCAAATAAAAAACATAAACTTGGACTTCCCTGGTGGTGCAGTGGTTGAGAGTCTGCCTGTCAATGCAGGGAACACGGGTCCGGGAAGATCCCACATGCTGTGGAGCGGCCGGGCCCGTGAGACATGGCCGCTGAGCCTGCATGTCCGGAGCCTGTGCTCCACAATGGGAGAGGCCACAACAGTGAGAGGCCTGCGTACTGTGAAAAAAAACAAAAAAAACAAAACAAAAAAAACCCATAACCTTACACCTATAACAATTAGAGAAAAAGAACAAAATTACCCTAAAATTAGCAGAAGGAAAGAAACCTTTATGATCAGATCAGAAATAAATGAAAAAAAAATGCCAGCAAAGATCGATAAAACTAAAAGCTGGTTCTTTGAGAAGATAAACAAAATTGATAAACCATTAGGCAGACTCATCAAGAAAAAAAGGGAGAAGACTCAAATCAACAAAATTAGAAATAAAAAAGAAGTAACAACTGACACTGCAGAAATACAAAGGATCATGAGAGATTACTACATGTGACTATATGGCAATAAAATGGACAACCTGGAAGAAATAGACAAATTCTTAGAAAAGCACAACCTTCCAAAACTGTACCAGGAAGAAATAGAAAATATAAACAGACCAATCACAAGCAGTGAAATTGAGACTGTGATTCAAAATCTTGTAAGAAACAAAAGCCCAGGACCAGATGGCTTCACAGGCAAATTCTATCAAACATTTAGAGAAGAGCTAACACCTATACTTCTTAAACTCTTCCAAAATATAGCAGAGGGAGGAACACTCCCAAACTCATTCTACAAGGCCACCACCACCCAGATACCAAAGCCAGACAAAGACGTCACAAAGAAAGAAAACTACATGCCAATATCACTGATGAACATAGATGCAAAAACCCTCAACAAAATACTAGCAAATAGAATCCAAGAGCACATTAAAAGGATCATACACCATGATCAAGTGGGATTTATCCCAAGAATGCAAGGATTCTTCAGGACACGCAAATTAATCAATGTGATACACCATACTAACAAAATGAAGTAGAAAAAGCATATGAGCATCTCAATAGATGCAGAGAAAGCTTTTGACAAAATTCAACACCCATTTATGATTAAAAAAACCCTGAAGAAAGTACGCATAGAGGGAACTTATGGCAACATAATAAAGACCATATATGACGAACCTACTGCCAACAATCTTCTCAATGGTGAGAAACTGAAACTATTTCCTCTAAGATCAGAAACAAAGAAGGTTGTCCAGACTCACCACTATTATTCAACATACTTTTGGAAGTTTTAGCCACAGTAATCAGAGAAGAAAAAGAAATAAAAGGAATCCAAATTGGAAAAGAATAAGTAAAGGGGTCACTGTTTGCAGATGACATGATAATATACATAGAGAATCCTAAATATGCTCCCGGAAAACTACTAGAGCTAATCAATGAACGTGGTAAAGTAGGAGGATACAAAATTAATGCACAGAAATCTCTTGCATTCCTATACACTAAAGATGAAAAATCTGAAAGAGAAATTAAGGAAACACTCCCATTTACCATTGCAACAAAAATAATATACCTAGGAATAAACCAACTTAAGGAGACAAAAGACCTGTGTTCAGAAAACTATAAGAAACTGATGAAAGAAATTAAAGATGATACAAACAGATGGAGAGATATACCATGTTCTTGGATTGGAAGAATCAACATTGTGAAAACGAGTATACTACCCAAAGCAATCTACAGATTCAATGCAATCCCTACCAAACTACCAATGGCATTTTTAACAGAACTAGAACAAAAAAATTCACAATTTGTATGGAAACACAAAAGACCCCGAATAGCCAAAGCAATCTTCAGAAAGGAGCTGGAGGAATCAGACCTCAGACCTCAGATTATACTACAAGGCTACAGTAATCAAGACAGTATGGTACTAGCACAAAAACAGAAATATAAATCAATGGAACAGGGTAGAAAGACCAGAGATTAACCCATGCACATATGGTCACCTTATATTTGATAAAGGAGGCAAAAATACACAATGGAGAAGAGATAGCCTCTTCAATAAGTGGTGCTGGAACACCTGACAGCTACATGTAAAAGAATGAAATTAGAACACTCCTTAACACCATACAGAAAAATAAACTCAAAATGGATTAAAGGCCTAAACGTAAGGCCAGACACTATAAAATTCTTAGAGGAAAAGTTAGGCAGAACACTCTTGCTGTGACATAAGTCACAGCAAGATCATTTTTGACCCACCTCCTAGAGAAATGGAAATAAAAAGTAAAATAAACAAATGGGACTTAATGAAACTTAGAAGCTTTTGCACAGCAAAGGAAACCATAACAAGATGAAAAGACAACCCTCAGAATGGGAAAAATATTTACAAATGAAGCAACTGACAAAGGATTAATCTCCAAAATTTATAAGCAACTCATGCAGCTCAATATCAAGAAACAAAAAACCCAATCCAAAAGTGGTCAGAAGACCTAAACAGATATTTCTCCAGAGAAGACATACAGATGGTAAACAAACAGATGAAAGGATGTTCACCATCACTAATCATTAGAGAAATGCAAATCAAAACTTCAATGAGGTATCACGTCACACCCGTCGGAATGGCCATCATCAAAAAATCTACAAACAAATAAATGCTGGAGAGGGTGTGGAGAAGAGGGAACACTCTTGCACTGTTTGTGGGAATGTAATTTGATACAGCCACTGTGGAGAACAGTATGGAGGTTCCTTCAAAAACTAAAAATAGAACTACCATACGACCCAGCAATCCCACTACTGGGCATATACCCTGAGAATACCATAATTGAAAAAGTTCACAATGTTCATTGCAGCACTATTTACAATAGCCAGGGTATGGAAGCAACCTAAGTGTCCATTGACAGATGAATGGATAAAGAAGATGTGGCACATATAGACAGTGGAATATTACTTAGCCATAAAAAGTAACGAAATTGAGTTATTTGAAGAGAGTTGGGTGCACCTAGAGTCTGTCATACAGAGTGAAGTAAGTCAGCAAGAGTAAAACAAGTACTGTATGCTAACACCTATGTATGGAATCTTAAAAAACAAACAAATATATTTCTGAAAAACCTAGGGGCAGGACAGGAATAAAGATGCAGACTTAGAGAATGGACTTGAGGACAAGGGGAGGGGGAAGGGTAAGCTGGGATGAAGTGAGAGAGTAGCATTGACATATATATACTACCAAATGTAAAATAGATAGCTAGTGGGAAGCAGCCGCATAGCACAGGGAGATCAGCATAGTGCTTTGTGACCACCTAGAGGGGTGGGATAGGGAGGATGGGAGGGAGATGCAAGAGGGAGGAGATATGGGGTTATGTGTATATGTAAAGTTGATTCACTTTGTTATAAAGCAGAAAGTAATACACCATTGTAAAGCAATTATACTCCAGTAAGGATGCTAGCAAAAAAAAAAAAATAGCTGTTCCCAAAAGCATATCATTATAAACTTCTCTAGGTCAGTAATTTTTGAGAAATTAAGTGAAATGTTATGGTTTCTTCTGGGAGACATTTTAGAAAGGTATGCTCTCTTCAAAGGTAAGAATTAAACACAAGGGCAGTCTCCTATGGAAACTTCCATGTAAATATTCCTGTCATTATCTAATTATTTTTAAATAATTTAGACAGAGGAAAAGGCATGGTTAACACATTTTTCAGTTGGTTAGAATAAATATTATATTGGATGTTACAATTAAAATTAAAGGTATGGAATATATATTGATCCCAAGGTAGTAAGTTGAAATATAATAGACATGAATGCAAAACCTTATATTTGCTTAGAGAAATCAATATTTTTCTGAAATGGTTATTGGTTAATGGCATGGTTGTTTTAAAAAAGAAGGAAAGCCAGCTTTCAAAATAAATATCTCAGGGAGGAGGATAAAGATGGCAGAATAAGTTGACATGGAGCTCACCTGCCCCCATAAACACACCAAAAATACACCTACATGTGGAAAAATTCTCATAAGAAAACTAATTGGAAACTGGTAGAAGAACTCTTATACAACAAAGGATTCAAGAAATAGTCCCCTGTAACTGGGTAGGATGGGAAAAATATTGTCCGGTTGGGACCTGTGCCCCTGGGAAGGATTTAAGAGGAAAAGAAAGACTGCATAGGCAGACTCTTGCCCTGGGGAGTCAGGGGATCAAGCCACAGACTAGGTGTCCCCATCCTGGGTCTGATGTGGAGGAGATAAGCACATCTTATCTTCCTTTGGCTGCTGGGAGAACCATTGGGACAGATAGAAAGGCTGGAGAAGCCTAGACTCCACTCACAAAGAGGATGTGTGTGTGCTGGCTTGCCAACAGACAGGGCAGAGAGAAGTCTGCCCTAGCAGCTGATGCCTCACCACACTCCCCAATCTGAGTTAGGCGAATATCCCAGCCCACTCACTCCATGCCACAGCCTTGGTACAGGCTCTGAGCTTGGTATAGGGCCTGGCTCCTAGGGCAGCCACGTCCTGAGAAAAGACCTGATCTAGCAACACAGATTGCCTGGGGGCCTGAGGTGTGGTCCAGGTGGGACAGCAGCAGCCAGCATTGCCACTTACCCAAAGAGTGCTCCAGAAGCAGTCCAGACCTCTACCAGCAGCTCAGCCACTTCAATTCCTCTAACCACAATGCCCCTATCCCAAGTCCTAGCCTAGTGAATTCTCCTGTCATATGCAATCTTAACCACAAACTTGCACTAGATCTGAGATAACCACAGCAGGGGAAAATATGTGACTTTAACATGTTGATGAGGGGAGCTGCAGATGCACACACAGGCAGCATACCAGACCACTATAAGTGCATGAGTCCCACTTACTTCAGCACTCCACTTCTTTGAGGCAAAGGTTTCAGTACAGGGAGAAGGAAAAACACACATTTAAAGGGAAGAGAGCCAGCTCCAGCCTGACCCTCAAGGCTTCTACTCCAGCAACTTGGGAGACAACCCCACCCCTGACAGGGCAGAGACAGCCACGGAGCCGAGAGGAAGTCCTGCCTCACACTCTGCACAGGTTTTAGGTACTCCAACACCAAACATACCCTCTCTAAAAGAGATAGCAGCCAGCACACCCTGAGGAAATATGTGGCTGGCATCCATATCAAAACCAGCCCTTACACAAAAGACAGTGGACACAAAGAGTCTACACAGGGATGCTCCCACATAAAAACACTCCTTCAACACCACAATTTTTAAACATGCTGTTTGAAAATAAATAAATTTAATTTAGTTTAAAAGAAAAAAAGAGTAAACTCAGACCATTTTAACAAGGAACTGTAAACTATAAAGAAGACCCAATCGAAAATACACAATTCAATTTCTGAGATAAAAAGACACTCTAGAAGTAATGAATAGCCAACTAAATGACACAGAAGAATACATAAGTGATCTGGAAGATGAAATAATGGAAATGATCCAGTCAAAAGACACAGAGTGGTTGATTGAATAAAAAACCAAGATCCTCCATTATGCTGCCAACAAAAGACTCACTTCAGGAAGAAAGATACACAGAGACTTGAAGTGAGAGGATGGAAAAAGATATGGAAATGACAAGAAAGTGGGGATAGCAATACTTATATCAGACAAAATAGACTTTAAAACAAAGGCTATAACAAAAGACAAAGAAGGGCATTATATAATGATAAATAAATCAGTGTGATAGACCACATTAACAAAAGGAAAAACAAAAACCACATGATCATCTCTATAGACACAGGAAAAGCATCTGACAAAATTCAACATCATTCATGATGATTCATGTACCTCATCAAAGTAGGTACAGAGGGAACATGTCTCAACATAATAAAGGCCATTTATGACAAACCCACAGCTAACATAATACTCAATGCTGAAAGCTTGAAAGCCTTCCCACTAAATTTAGGAAAAAGACAAAGATGCCCACTCACACTGCTTCTATTTAACATGGTATTGCAAGTCCTAGCTACAGCAATCAGACAGGAAAAAGAAATAAAAGGAATTCAGATTGGAAGGAAAGAGGTAAAACTGTCACTATTTGCAGATGACATTGTACTCTATCTAAAGAACCATAAAGTCTCCACACAAAAACTATTAGAACTAATAAATGAATTCAGCAAGGTAGCAGGATAAAAATTAATATACAGAAATCTATTCTGTTTCTATACACTAATAGTGAACTAACAGAAAGATAAAGTAAAAAAAAATGCCATTTATAATCACATCAAAAAAACACTAGGAATAAATTCAACCAAGGAGGTGAAATACCTATACTCTGAAAACTATAAAAAGTTGATGAAGGAAATTGAAGATAATTCAAAGAAATGGAAAGATATCCCATGCTCTTAGATTAGAAGAATTAATATTGTTAAAATGGCCATACGACCCAAAACAATCTACAGATTTAATGCAATCCCTATCAAAATAAACAGGACATTTTTCACAGAACTGCAACAAATAACCCTAAAATTTATATGAAACCACAAAACACCCAAAGACAAAGCAATCCTGAGAAAAAAGAACAAAGCTGAAGATATAACTGTCCCAGACTTCAGACTATACTACAAAGCTATAGTAATCAAAACTGTGTGGTATTTGTACAGAAACAGAGACATATATCAATGTAACAGAATAGAGAGTGCAGAAATAAACTCACATGTGGCCAACTAATCTATGAAAAAAGAGGCAAGAATATACAATGAAGGAAAAACAGTCTCTTCAATAAGTGGTCCTGGGAAAACTGGACAACTACATGTAAAACAATGAAATTAGTACATTTCTTCACACTACATACAAAAATAAACTCAAAATGGTTTAAAGACCTAAATGTAAGACATGAAACCATAAAATTCCTAGAAGAGAGTATAGGCAAAACATTCTTTGACATAAATCATAGCAATATTTTCCTGGTACAGTTTCCTAAGTCAAAAGAAATAAAAGCAAAAATAGACAAATGGGACTTAATTAAACTTAAAAGCTTTTTCATAGCAAAGAAAACCAGAACAAAACATAAAGACAACTTATGGAATGGGGGAAAATATTTTCAAATGATGCAACTGACAAGGAGTTCATATCCAAAATATATAAACAGCTCATGAAGCTCAATATCAAAAAAACAAACAATCCAATCAAAAAATGGGCAGAATATCTAAACAGACATTTCTCCAAAGAAGACACACAGATGGTTAAAAACATATAAAAAGATGCTCAACATCACTAATTATTAGAGAAATGCAAATCAAAACCCCAAGGAGGTATCACCTCACACCTGTCAGAATGGTTATCATCAATAAGTCTTCAAATAACAAATGTTAGAGAGGATGTGGAGAAAAGAGAACTATCATACACTGCACGTGGGAATGTAAATTGGTGTAGCCACTACAGAAAACAGTATGGAGGTTCCTTAAAAAACTAAAAATAGAACACCATATGATCCAGTAATTACACTCCTGGATATACATCCAGAAAAAACAAAAACACTAATTCAAAGAGATGCATGCATCCCAATATTCATGGCAGCACTGTCTCCAATAACTAATTCATGGAAGCAACCCAAATGCCCATTAACAGACAACTGGCTTAAGGAGATGTGTGTGTGTGTGTGTGTGTGTGTGTGTGTGTGTGTATATATATATATATATACACACACAGTACTACATTACTCAGCCATATAAAAGAATGAAATACTGACATTTGCAGCAATGTGGATGGACCTAGAGAACATTATGCTTAGTGAAATAAGTCAGTTAGAGAAAGAAAAATAGTATATGATATCACTTATGTATGAATCTAAAAATAATGCAAATGAATCTATATATAAAACAGAAACAGACTCACAGACATAGAAACCAAACTTGAGGTTACCAAAGGGGAGAGAGAAGCAGGGAGGGGCAAATTAGGGTTATGGGATTAACAGATACAAACTGTTCTATATAAAATAGATAAGCAACAAAGATATATAGCACAGGGAATTATACCCATTATCTTCTAATAACCTATAACGGAATATAATCTGCAAAAATACTGAATCTCTATGCTGTACACCTAAAACTAACACAATATTGTAAATCAACTATACTTCAATTAAAACATAAATAAAATAAATATTTCAATTCATATAGAAGATATTTGGCTCAATCAGTAAAGATCCCTGGAAAGAACATAAGTTGCCTTTCCAATTTGAAATCAAATCTATGCAGTCATGTGCTGATAAAGCACATGAGAAGACAATAATTAGAGGATTCAGAGGTGACTATGTAGCCTTCCTTCATTCTTTCCTTCCTTCCTTCCTTCCTTCCTTCCTTCCTTCCTTCCTTCCTTCCTTCCCTCCTTTCATTTGTTCTTCTCACCTATTCAAAGTAGTTAGGAAAAAAAAAATCACTCCCCAATTACAAAGGAAGTAACTGAGAAGAGAGAATTACAACACCCAAGCTCTGAACAAGCTCTGATCTAATTGTAATGTTTATTTTGAGGTGGTAGAGTGCAGTGTCATTCAAACTGTTTTAAAGTTACACACTGCAGGACATGTGCCAGGGCGAGTAGGGGTCCAATGAACTCAAAGAGGGAAGTTAGGTGGAAAAGTCAGGGACATTTAACATAGATGAAAGGAGATAATTCCCTCTTCACTTCATCATGATCAGGGTTCATTTACTCATTCCATGACTTAACACACACACTTAGTGCCTTCTATGTGTCAAATGCTATGCTAGGAACTTGGAATACAATGATAAAAAGACAGAGCCTCTATTTTAAGAAGACTACAATCAGGTAGGTAGGGGAAATAAACACTCCAACAAGCAACTGCCATACACATGATCATTGTTCAAGACAATGGTTCAAGAGCCAGGTACAGTGTGCAATTTAAATACAGAGCAAAGAATGCCCAAGTTCATGTGGAGTAAGTCAGAGAGAGCTTCACAGAGGACACATCAACAAGGCCTGAATTAACAAATAAATAGTAATCTGCTGGATAATCAGAGGGAGGGTAAACAAAGGCATGGAAGCAGATGATATCTTCTCATGTTTGTAGGAGTATGTGTTGTTCAGCATTGGTAGGATATAAGGGACAGGATTGGGAGATATTTAAGAAGAGACAGCAAGGAAGCGGGATGCTACAAATCAGTTATGAGAGAGGAAGCTGAATATTTGGAAATATTCCTTGCTAGGTGCTCTAAGTTTTATCCTGAAGTCTAGGTCAGTGTTTCTGACCATCTTCATCAGATCCTCCAGAGAATTCCCTAGAGCCTCACTGCTCAAAATTTGGCCTGTAGACCAGCAGCATCAGCAGCATCTGGGAACTTGTTAGAATGCCACCTCAGACATACTGAATCAGAATCTGCATTTTAATAAGCCCCCAGGTGAGTTATAGGCACATTGAAGTTTGAGAAGCACTGCCCTGATATACTTGTTAGAAATGAATATTATTGATAGTTCTCATCTATTAAATCAGAATCTTTCAGCTGAGGCCCAGGCCTCATCATTTTTCTTTCTTTTTTTTTTTTTTTTACAGGCTCACTAGGAGATTATATGGCATATTAGATTTGAGAACCACTATGTGCAATGGGGAGCCACAGAGCAATTTTGAAAAGGAGAATGACATCCTCAATTTTTTCTATTAAAAGTGTTATCTGAACACACTATGGAAGGTTTGGGGAATACTGGTGATACACCATCAGGAGAGACAAGAGTAGAATCAATTGCCAGGAGTAAGTTGGTCACAGAAAAAGGACCATAGGTCATATCAAAGCTTTGAGGTGGTAGTGGGTAGGAGCCTGAAATTTCAGCAGTATATCTTTATACCCCAAAATATGGCAAGCAGGGAGGGAAGGTCAGGGGTGGCTTTGGAAGTGGCTAAGCTTGAACTAATTAATGTTTTATTCCTATTACTATGACTCATGTTCCTTATTTGAATCATGTTACCAATGTGAGCTGGACAAATGTGTTTAGCATTAGACAGAGAAAAATTTAGAACAAATATTTACTCTTTCAAACTCTTGTCCTTTGTAACTGGGATAACCTCCAGGAGAAAAGACCTACTTTTATTGAAACCTATATGTGGGTTTGGAGAAGGTAATGTAGAGGACATGACCACTGGTTGAACTGCAAGTTACACCTGGGCAATTGGAGGCTCCTCATCCACTTTCCTGTCCTTGGAGTGTATGCTTTCCCCAACATTCCCACAGTGGGAGCCATTTTCAAGGACACTACCTTGAGAGAGCAATCTGGACGTTGTTGTATGTGACTCAATCCAGTTAAGACCTCTATATAAACTTAAGATTCTGGTGGGAGGGTGCAGAGATCTACTCGTTTTCTACCTGCCCAAGACAAGCCTTGTATGTAAACCTTGTATGGAAGGGTAAGTTCCCTTGTCTACTAAACCTGCCACCTACCAATGTGGAGTGGTCTGCCTCTTTCTTTGGTTTCCCTGTGCCCTCTGTGTACAAGGGCCAATTTGAAAACCAATGGGGTTTCATGGGCAAGAGCAAAAGAAAACTGTATAGCACATATGGAAATGTGTGAAAACCAATTCTCCTCAGTTTAAGAGAAGAGGCTCTGAAAAGTAAGAGTCTGGGTATTGAGTATAATTAAAAAATAGAGCAAGAGTTATAAACAGATGCATTTAATAAATTATCTGTCAGAAAGGAAATTATCTCCTCATGGATGTTCAATGTAACATCTTCTCTATTAAAATGCTGACAAGGGAATTCCCTGGTTGTCCAGTGGTTAGGACTGCACTTTCACTGCTGAGGGCACGGGTTCAATCCCTGGTCAGGGAACTAAAATCTCACAAGCTGCATGGCCAAAACAAGAAAAAGAAATGCTAACCAAAGGTTAGTTTCTCCCTTCCTCCTTCACTACTGTACTTAATTGGTGGTGTCACATCACCAGATTACAGAGTTTTCTATTCTGCATCTCAGTCCTCCAAGTTGTTGAGTTTTTGGATCTGACCCAAGAATTCCAAGTCAGAACCAGAGAACTAGCTTCCACAAAGATCACACTGGGAACTAATCTCACAAAGCATTTTCATGAGCTTAGATGAGGCCCACAGTGTGTACCTTGCTGTAACTTCCCAAGAATTGTATTAGATAGGAAAGAAAACAACTGAGATGACCAAGACAAAAAAAGAGAGTTAGAACACCCATGTTGTGAATAAAGGCATCAGTCAAAAATCTAAGAATGAGTTATTTTGAGAGGATACAGATCAGTGTCATTCAAACTGTTCTACAACTCCTTTAGGTGATTTTATAAATATGCCAAGTAGTCACAGCTCTGAAAGTCTGGAGTAGAGATTTGATTTTCTAGTACCCAGACTCAGCTGGCACAAGTCCCTCAGCACTGCCCAGGATCTGGCAATGCAAGGTGGTGCTCCTATACAGTCTGACTAGGGGGAATTTGAGCACAGCAACTTAAAGGAACCTTGCATATAAGGCTTATACAATTCTTATGGGAGATTCCTCAGTTTTATCAATCTTATTTACAGAATTTAGCTAACTTTTAAAGTAATTGGTAGGCAAAAACTAACTAGATGAAAACTTAGACTACTGAATATATTCAAACTTGCTCATAAAGCTTTCTATATGCTTTCAGATCAAGCACTCTAGCTATATGAACTTTCATTGCAATTATTCATCACCCATCCATAAGTATCTTAAAATATTCACGTACCAAGTTGAAGATTTGCAAAATAGTTCAATAAAAATGAGTAAGAGTAGAGAGGACTTTTTGGCTGAGAGAGAAGTGCAACTGCACTGGTTTATGAACAGAAGATATTCAAGATTTTAAAAGAACCACTCAAGAGGGTCTGAAACTACATTCTATGTGTCTTCTGAGAATAGCTCTGCAAGGTGAAAATAAAGTACCAAATCTCAGTTAAGGAATTCAGTGATAAGCAAGCCAGGGGTAGTGCCTGAGCTCCTTTGGTGGGAGCGCTGAGTCCAAGCTGCTGGACTAACAGAGAACCTCAGACCCCAGGGGATATTAACTGGAGAGAGGTCTCCTGGAGGTCCTCATCTCAGCACCAAGACCTGGCTCTAGTCAACTGCCTGCAAACTCCAGTGAGGAAGGCCTCAGTCCAAACAACCAGTAAGAAGAAACACAGCCCCACCCATCAAAAAAATGAGATGACAGGCCTTCCCTGGTGGCGCAATGGTTGAGAGTCCACCTGCAGATGCAGGGACACGGGTTTGTGCCCCGGTCCAGGAAGATCCCACATGCCGCAGAGCAGCTAGGCCTGTGAGCCATGGCCACTGAGCCTGCGTGTCCAGAGCCTGTGCTCTGCAACGGGAGAGGCTGCAACAGTGAGAGGCCCACGTACCTCAAAAAAAAAAAATGAGATGACAAAACAATATGTTACAGACGAAGGAGCAAGGTAAAAACATACAAGGCCAAATCAATGAAAAGAAAATAAGCAACCTACCTGAAAAAGAATTCACAGTAATGACAGTAAAGGTGATCCAAAATCTCAGAAATAGAATGGAGACACAGATAAAAAAATACAAGAAATGTTTCACAAAGAACTAGAAGAAATAAAGAACAAACAAATAGGGATGAGCAAAACAATAACTGAAATGAAAAATACACTAGAAGGAATCAATAGCAGAATAACTGAGGCAAAAGAACAAATAAGTTAGCTGAAAGATAGAATGGTGGAAATAACTGCTGAGGAATAGATTAAGAAAAAAGAATGAAAAGAATTGAAGACAGTCTCAGTGACTTCTGGGACAATATTAAATGCACAAACATTCGAATTACAGGGGTCCCAGAAGAAGAGAAAGAGAAAGGGTATGAGAAAATATTTGAAGAGATTATAGTCAAAAACTTACATAACATGGGAAAGGAAATAGCCACTCAAGTCAAGTAAGTGCAGAGAGTCTCAAACAGTATAAACCCTTGGAGAAACACACCAAGACACATATTAATCAAACTAACAAAAATTAAATTCAAAGAAAAAATATTAAAAGCAGCAAAGAAAAGCAAAAAATAACATACAAGGGAATCCCCATAAGGTTATCAGCAGATTTTTCAGCAGAATCTCAGCAGGCCAGAAGGAGTGGCAGGACACATTTAAAGTGTTGAAAGGGAAAAATCTGTAACCAAGATTACTCTACCCAGCAAGGATCTTATGGACATTCGAAGGAGCAATCAAAAACTTCACAGACAGGCAAAAGCTAAGAGAATCAGCACCACCATACCAGCTTTACGACAAATGCTAAAGGAAATGCTCTAAGCAGGAAACACAAGAGAAGAAAAAGACCCACAAAAACAAACCCAAAGAAATTAACAAAATGGTAAGAGGAACATACATATCAATAGTTACCTTGAATGTAAATGGATTAAATGCTCCAACCAAAAGACCCAGGCTGGCTGAATGGATACAAAAATAAGACTCAGGGCTTCCCTGGTGGCGCAGTGGTTGAGTCTGCCTGCCGATGCAGGGGACATGGGTTCGTGCCCTGGTCCGGGAAAATTCCATGTGCCGCGGAGCAGCTAGGCCTGTGAGCCATGGCCGCTGAGCCTGCGCGTCCGGAGCCTGTGCTCCACAACGGGAGAGGCCACAACAGTGAGAGGCCCACGTACCACAAAAAACAAAAACAAACACAAAACAAGATTCATATATATGCTGTCTACAAGAGACCCACTTTAGACCTAGGGACACATACAGACTGAAAGTGAGGAGACAGAAAAAGATATTCTATGCAAACGGAAATCAAAAGAGAGCTGGAGTAGCAATTTTCATGTCAGAGAAAATAGACTTTAAAATAAAGAATTTTACAAGTGACAAATAAGGACACTACATAATGATCAAGGGATCAGTCCAAGAAGAATATATAACAATTATAAATATGCACCCAACATAGCATCACCTAAATACATAATGCAAATGCTAACAGCCATAGAAGAGGAAATTAACAGTAACACAATAATAGTGGGGGACTTTAACACCCCACTTACACCAAAGGACAGATCATCCAGACAGAAAATAAATAGGGAAACACAGTTTTAAATGACACAATAGACCAGATAGATTTAATTGACATTTATAGACGTTTGACAAAAAAGCAGCAGAAGACATTTTCACCTCAGTGCAAACAGAATATTCTCCAGGATAGATCACATCTTGGGGAACAAATCAACCTTCATAAAACTTAAGAAAATTGAAATCATATCAAGGATCTTTTCTGACCACAACACTATGAGGTTAGAAATAAATTACAGGAAAAACCTGTAAAAATCATAAACACAAGGAGGCTAAACAGTACACTGCTAAATAACCAAGAGATCACTGAAGAAATCAAAGAGGAAACAAAAGAAAATACATAGAAACAAATGACAATGAAAAGATGATGACCCAAAACCTATCAGATGCAGCAAAAGAAGTTCTAAGAGGGAAGTTTATAGAGATTCAACCTCATCTTAAGAAACAAGAAAAATCTCAAATAAACAATCTAACCTTACAGCTAAAGCCACTAGAGAAAGAAGAACAAACAAAATTCAATGGTAGTAGAAGGAAAGAAATCATAAAGATTAGAGAAGAATAAATGAAATAGAAACAAAGAAAACAATAGTAAAGATCACTAAGAGTGAAAGTTGGTTCTTTGAGAAGATAAAAAATAAAATGATAAACCTTTAGCCAAACTCATCAAGAAAAAAAGGAAGAGGACTCACATCAATAAAATTAGAAATGAAAAAGGAGAAATTACAATGCGCACAGCAGAAATACAAAAGATCATAAGAGACTACTAAAAGCAACTATATCCCAATAAAATGCACAACATGGAAGAAATGGACAAATTCTTGGAAAGGTACAACTTTCCAAGCCTGAACAGGAAGAATGACAAAATATAAACAGGCCAATCACAAGTAATGAAATTGAAACTGTAATTAAAAATCTTCCAACAAACAAGAGTCCAGGATCAGATGGCTTCACAGGCAAATTTTACCAAACATTTAGAGAAGAGCTAACACCTTTCCTTCTCAAACTCTTCCAAACAATTGCAGAGGGAGGTGCACTTCTAAATTCCACAAGGCCACCATCACCCTGATACCAAAACCAGACAAAGATATCACAAAAAAAAGAAAATTACAGATCAATATCACTGATGAACATAGACACAAACATCCTGAACAAAATACTAGCAAACAGAATCCAACAACACATTAAAATGATTATACACCATGATCAAGTGGGATTTATCTCAGGAATGCAAGGATTCTTCAATATACGCAAATCAAACAATATGATACACCATATTAACAAATTAAAGAATGAAAACCATATGATCATGTCAATAGATGCAGAAAAAGCTTTTGACAAAATCCAACACCTATTTATGATAAAAACTCTCCAGAAACTGGGCATAGAGGGAACATACCTCAACATAGTAAAGGCCATATATGACAAACCCACAGCAAACATCATTCTCAATGCTGAAAAACTGAAATCTCTTCCTCTAAGATCAGGAAAAAGACCAGGATGTCCACTCTCGTCACTCTTATTCAACATAGTTTTGGAAGTCCTGTCCATGCAAATCAGAGAAGAAAAAGAAATAAAAGGAATACAAAATGGAAAAGAAGTAAAACTGTCACTGTTTGCAGGTGACGTGATACTATACATAGAAAATTCTAAAGATGCCACAAGAAAACAATGAGAACTAATTAATGAATTTGGTAAAGTTGCAGGATATGAAATTAATGTGCAGAAATCTCTCACATTCCTATACACTAACAACAAAAGATCAGAAGGAGAAATTAAGGAAATAATCCCATTTACTATTGCAACAAAAAGAAAAAAACAGCTAAGAATAAACCTACCTAAGGGGGCAAAAGATCTGTATGCAGAAAAGTATAAAACACTGGTGCAAGAAATCAAAGATGACACAAACAGATGGAGAAATATGCCATGTTCTTTGATTGGAAGAATCAATAATGTGAAAATGACTATACCACCCAAAGCAATCTACAGATTCACTGCAATACCTATCAAATTACAAATGGCATTCTTCACAGAATTAGAACAAAAAATTTTACAACTTGTATGGAAACACAAAAGACCTCGAATAGCCAAAGCAATCTTGAGAAAGAAAAATGCATCTGGAGGAATCAGACTTCATCACTTCAGACTATACTACAAACCTACAGCAATCAAGATAGTATGATACTGGCACAAAAACAGAAACACAGATTAATGGAACAGGATAGAAAGCCCAGAGATAAACCCATACACATGTGGTCACCTTATCTTTGACAAAGGAAGCAAGAATATACAATGGAGAAAAGACAGCCTCTTCAATAAGTGGTGCTGGGAAAACTGGACAGCTACATGTGAAAGAATGAAATTAGAACATTACTTAACACCATACACAAGAAACTCATAATGGATTAAAGAGCTAAATGTAGGACTGGACACTATAAAATGCTTAGAGGAAAACACAGGGAAAACACTCCCTGAGATAAACCACAGCAAGATCTTTTATGACCCATTTCCTATAGTAATGAAAGTAAAAACAAAAATAAACAAATGAGCCCTAATTAAAATTAAAAACTTTTGCACAGCAAAGGAAACTATAAACAAGACGAAAAGACAACTCTCAGAATGGGAAAAAAATATTTGCAAACGAAGCAATGGACAAAGGATTAATCTCCAAAATATACAAAGAGCTCATGCAGCTCAATATCAAAAAAACAAACAACCCTATCCAAAACTGGGCAGAAGACCTAAATAGACATTTCTCCAAAGAAGACATACAAATGGCCAAGAGGCACATGAAAAGATGCTCAACATCACTAATATTCAGAGAAATGCAAATCAAAACTACAATGAGGTATCACCTCACACAGGTCAGAATGGCCATCATCAATAAATCTACAAACAATAAATGCTGGAGATGGTGTAGAGAAAAGGGAACCCTCTTGCACTGTTAGTGGGAATGTAAATTGATACAGCCACTGTGGAGAACAGTATGGAAGTTCCTTTTAAAAACTAAAAATAGAACTAGCATATGACCCAGTATGAGCATATACCCTGAGAAAACCATAATTCAAAAGACACATGTACCCCAATGTTCATTGCAGCAATATTTACAATAGCCAGGACATGGAAGCAACCTAAATGTTCAACAACAAATGAATGGATAAAGAAGATGAGGTACATATATACAATGGAATATTACTCAGCCATAAAAAGGAATGAAATTGGGTCATTTGCAGAGATGTGGGTGGACTTAGAGTCTGTCATACAGAGTGAAGTAAGTCAGGAAGAGAAAAACATATATCGTATATTAATGCATATATGTGGAATCTAGAAAAATGGTACAGAAGAACCTATTTCCATGTCAGGAACAGAATTGCAGACATAGAGAATGGACATGTGGACACAGAGGGGGAAGGAGATGGTGGGATGAATTGGGAGATTAGGACTGACATATATACACTACCATATGTAAAATAGATAGCTAGTGGAAGCCTGCTGCATAGCACAGGAAGCTCAGCTCGGTGCTCTGTGATGATCTAGATGAGTGGGGTGGTGGGGTGGGAGGGAGGTCCAAGAGGGAGGGGATATATATATATATATATATATATATATATATATATATATATATATATATATATAGTTGATTCACTTCTTTGTACAGCAGAAACTAACACAACTTTGTAAAGCAATTATACACTAATAAAAAATTGGGTAAGAGTACAAAAACAGTTATAAGCTGTGTAAGATCAGGAAAGTAATAAATTTGCTCCCAATAGATTTTAGATCAGAGCTAAAGATGGCACAAATAGGAAACCAAAGACCCAATGCTAAAGTTCATACACAATTACCTAATTAAAGTCAAGTTATGTATTGACTGGTCGGAATAAGTTATGGCCTAAAGCTGCTATTTAGGAAAGTGAGTAATCTTGACTTGCCTATATACTGCTGCTGGGCGTGCACACTGGAAGAATCTTTGACCAAGTAACTACACTTTTGGGAATCTATCTTACAGAACTACTTGTATAAGAGTGCAAAGAGAATACAAACAAGGATATTTACTTCAGTGTTGTTTGTCCCAGTGGAAATTTGGAAACAACCTGAAAACGCAAAACAACTGAAAGGGATTTGGTTAAAAATTTTAAGGTAAATGGGACACTATGCATCCTTTGTAATAAAATGATATAGAACAGTGTGCACTTCTATTGATCATATAGTATACACATTGTTGGAAAAAAACATACTCATATATATCAATGTCATTACATGTGTAAAAATGTTTGGAAGGATACATTCCAAGAAGTTAGCAGTGGAGATCAGTATCAGGGGAAAGAGAAGTGAGTGAGAGCCTTTGACATTTTCTCTTATACACCTATATAATTCTGTGTTGCTAAATTAAAAAAAAAAAGTTAAATATTACTTTCATAAATAAAATAAGAAATATCTATATTTTATTTTAATAAAGTATTTATTAAAGTATTTTGAATTCTAGGTCCATAATTTAGTAAACTGATAAACTAAATAAAAGCAACAGAATGAAAGTTTTAGATACTTGGACCTGTTAATTGGCTTCTACTAAAGAGCACAAGAAATCCATTTTCCATGTCAATCGAACACTGCCCCTCCCACATAAAAGGGAGTATTTTTGCTGGGTGTGAGTCTACATATTTCATTTGCTAGCACTGAAAACTTTGGTTTTAATTAGAATCCATTTTGATTAGAATATGTTTACTTTATATTCACAAAATAATGAAAAATGAAACTTCACTCTGGAAATTAAAATGCATATTCTTGAACTGAGAGGGAGTATTACAACACAGAATTAGGAGTACAATCACTGGGTTTAAAGATATAGAGCAATTCTGTTGAATTAAAACCCCTTAACTAGTTCCCTAACTAAAATTATGCAGGAAAATCAGAGTCAAAGCTTTCAAAATAAATATAGAATAGGTCTTTAATCTAGTTCTATTATTAGAGAAGACAAATTTTTGAGAACGAAGAATAAATCTCAAAAGTATTTGCCTTTTCATATTTCTAGCCTATTACTTTTGTTTCCACCCACAAAAATGAAGAAAGTAAATGAAGAGGCCACTAAATCAGGAATTTGTTAAGACATCTCTCCCCACTGAATCATTTGTTTTGCAAGTGACATTCCAGAATGGTTTAGGCAAGGTATGGGACAAAGTTGTTTTTACATATCAAGGGATCAGCTTTGCAAAAAAGTAACCAAAGCCTCTGCACAATATATTTGAAGTGAATAATGAAGTTGTATTAAACAACACTTTAAAAATATATTCAAGCTGGTGGAATATATTCTTGTGAAACTTATTGTACTAATTATAATTCTCCTGCTATGAACAAATTAATAAGGGCCAACTCTTTCTTCAGTGAAATACATGCTTGAACAAAACTCATGGATAAACATAAATTCCTTGAGATCTCAACTATCTTTTACTTTATTCCAGAACTCCTAATCTATGACATTAATTTCAGGGTTTGTAGAAATATGTAAGACAGTGTTCTTTTTTATTCTAAAGCAAGTAATGGGTTTGATTGGCTTTAAATAAACTTACCACATAGTTCTTCTGTGTCAAGGTTGCTGAAAAGATGAAAAAAAGTATTATTATTTTGGTAATATTTAAGTTTTTAAATAGGTAAATAAAGTTATTCCCCAATCTGTATTGTTATATTAATAGATGATATGTAGTTATGGTATTTTCTCTTATAGATTCTACACTGTTGAAGTAGTCAACCAAATATTAGCAATGATTGTCAGATTTTGTCTTTAAACAGATTAAAATAAATAATTGTTATTTTTCTGGAAAAATATATTTTATTTATTTATTTTCCTAGATTTTCATTGAGATATAACTGACGTATAGTGCTGTATAAATTTAAGGTATACAGAATAATGATTTCACTTATATACATCAGGACATGATTATCATAATATGTTTGGTGAACATCCATCATCTCATACAGATACAAAATTAAAGAAACTAATTTTTTTTCCTTGTGATGAGAACTCAGAATTTACTCTCTTAAAAACTTTCATATATAATATACACAGTGTTAATTATATTTACCATGTAGTACATTATATCCCTAGTACTTATATACCTTGTAACTGAAAGTTTGTACTTTTTGACTGACTTCCTCCAATTCCCCCTTCCCCAACACCCTGCCTCTGTAACCACAAAACTGATCTCTCTTTCTATGAGTTTGTTTGTTTTGGGAGTATAATTGACCTACAACACTGTTAGTTCCTGTTACACAACATAGTGATTCAGTATTTCTATACATTTAGAATAATCACCACTATAAGTCCAGTTAAGTTCTGTCACCATACAAAGATATTATATAAGTAATGACTATATACCCCACGCTATACATTTCATACACATGACTCATTAATTTTGCAACCGTAAGTTTATACCTCCTAATCTCCCCCACCTATTTCTTTCCTCCCCCCACTCCCTCCCCCTGGCAACCACCAGTTTGTTCTCTGCATCTGTTTCTGTTTTATTATGTTTGTTAATTTGTTTTGTTTCTTACATTCCACATATAAGTGAAACCATACAATATTTGTCTTTCTCTGTCTGCTTCCTTCACTTAGGATAATACTCTCTAGGTCCATTCATGTTGTCTCAAGTGGCAAGACTTTATTCTTTTTTAATGGCTAATATTCATGTATATTTATGTATATATGTCACATCCTTTATCAATTCCTCTATCAATAGACACTCAGGTTGCTTCCATATCTTAACTATTGTAAATAATGCTGCAATGAACATAGGGCTGCATATATATTTTCTTTTTTCCAAAAATAATAACCAGCATTTATTGACTGTTTACTATGTTCCAGGTACTGCTATAAACATTTTATGTAAAAAATTATGTAACTTTTTATTATGGGAAATTTTAAACTTAAGAAATAAAGAAAAGGTCATTATGGATAAACAACAAGGTCCTCCTGTATAGTACAGGAAACTATATTCAATATCCTGTGATAAACCATAATGGATAAGAATCTGAAAAAGAATATATATATATATCTATAACTGAGTCACTTTGCTGTACAGCAGAAATTAACACAACATTGTAAATCAACCATACATCAATAATTTTTTTAAAAAATTAAAGATCATTAAAAAAGCTTTATGTATGTATTGTCCACTTTAAATCATTATCATCAACATTTTAACATTTTGCCATATATGTTTTATTAACCACCATCATTCTCCTCCCTCAATTTTTTTCTGGAGTATTTAAAGAAAATGACAGATGTCCTATAATTCACTCATAAATATCTTAAATACATTCTTAACTTTTAAAATATATTAGCTATTTTAGTCGTAAAAAGCAGATACTACTATTATTCCCATTTTACATATGTGTAAACTGAGGCAAATGTTATTGAGTGATTCAAACCCTGGAGTCTAATGGCCAGCCTCCAAGGTGGCCCCTGACCCCTGCCTCCTGGTATTCATATTTTGTGTAAGTGCCCTCACATGTTACACCAGGGTGGGTCTGAGAGACCATGCATATATCTTTTCTAATTGGTGTTTTTGTTTTCTTCAGGAGTGGAATTAGTTCTATTTTTAATTTTTTGAGGAATCTTCATACTGCATTCTACAGTGGCTACACCAGTTTACATTTCCACAAACAGTGCATGAAGGTTCCCTTTTCTCCACATCCTCACCAATACATGTTATTTATTGTATTTTTGATAATAACCATTCTGACAGGGGTGAGGTGATATCTCATTGTGGTTATGCTTTGCATTACCCTGATGATTTGATGTTGAATATTTTTCAAGTACATGTTGGTGATCTGTATGTCTTCTTTGGAAAAGTGTCTATTCAGATACTCTGCCCATTATTAATTGGGTTGTTTGCTCTTTTGATGTTGAGTTGTATGAATTCTTTGTTATTTTGGGTATTAAGCCCTTATCAGACATATCATTTGCAAATATCTTTTCCTATTCAGTACAATGCTTTTTAATTTTGTTGATAGTTTCCTTCACAGGACAAAAGCTTTTCAGTTTCATTTGTTTATTTTTGCTTTTATTTCCCTTGCCTGAGGAGAAAGATTGATAAAACTTACTAAGGTTTATGTCAAAGAGCCTACTGCCTGTGTTTTCTTCTAGGAGCTTTGTGGCTTCAGGTCACACATTTAACTCTTTAATCCATTTGAATTTATTTTTGTGCACAGAGTGAGAGAGTGTCCAGTTTGATTATTTTGCATGTAGCTGTCCAGTTTTCTGACCACCATTTATAGAAGAGGCTGTCTATTGCCCATTGTATATTCTTGCCTACTTTATCATAGATTATTTGACCAAATAAGTGTAGTTTCACTTCTGGGCTCTCTATTCTGTTCCATTGATCTATTTGTCTGTTTTTGTGCCAGTACCATATTGTTTTGATTACTGTAGCTTTGCAGTATAGTTTCAAATCAGGGCATGTGATACCTCCAGCTTTGTTCTTTCTCAAGATTATTTTGGCTATGCAGTGTCTTTTGCATTTCCTTGACATTTTAGAATTATTTGTTCTAGGTCAGTGAAAAATGCCATTGGTATTTTGATAGAGATTGCATTGAATTTGTAGATTGCCCTGATTTGTATGACAATTTTAACAATATTAATTCTTCCAACCCAGAAACATGGTATATCTTTCCAGCTGTTTGTGTCATCAGCAATTTATTTCATCAGTGTCTTATAGTTTTCCAAGTACAGGTCTTTTACCTCTTAGTTCAATTTATTTCAAGGTTTTTTATTCTTTTTGATATGATTTTGAATGGGATTATTTTCTTAATTTCTCTTTCTGATAGTTCATTGTTAGTGTATATAAATGCAACAGGTTTCTATGTATTAATTTTGTATCCTGCAACTTTACCAAATTCATCGATTAGTTCTAGTAGTTTTGGGGTAGTGTATTTAGGATTTTCTATGCACAGTATCATGTCATTTGCAAACAGTGACTTTTTACTTCTTCCATTTCAATTTTGATCTTTTTTAATTTCTTTCTCTTGTGTGATTGCTGTGGCTAGGTTTTCCAATATTATGTTGAATAAAAGTGGCAAGATTGGACATCCTTGTCTTGTTCTTGATCTTGTTCTTAGAGATTTTCACCATTGAGTATGATGTTACTTGTGGGCTTGTCATATATGGCCCTTTATTATGTTGTGGTATGTGTGTTCCATAACCACACTGTTGAGAGTTTTATCATAAATGAATGTGGAATTTTGTCAAAAGGTTTTTATGTACCTATTTAGATGATCATATGATTTTTATTCTTCAACCTGTTAATATGTTTTATCACATGGATTGATAATATCCATCCCTGGGATAAATCTCACTTGATCACGGTGCATGAATTTTTAGATGTATTGTTGAATTTGGTTTGCTAAAATTTTGTTGAGGATTTTTACATTTATGTTCTTCAGTGATATTGGCCTTTAATTTTATTTTTTTGTGATATCTTTTTGGGTTTTGGCATCAGGATGATGCTGGTCCTATAGAATAAGTTTGGAAATGTTTCTCCCTCTGCAATTGTTTGGAATTGTTTGCAATAGATAGGTGTTAACTCTTCTCTAAATGTTTGGTATAATTCATCTGTGAGGCCTGAACTTTTGTTTGTCAGGAGTATTTTTTATTACTGATTCAATTTCATTAAGAGTAGTTGGTCTGCTCATATTGTCTATTTCTTCCTCGTTCACTCTTGAGAGATTGTATATTTCTAGACATAAGCTTTCTTCAAAATTGTCCACTTTATTGGCAATTGTTCATAGTAATTAATATCTTATGATCCTTTGTAATAGCTGTGATGTTGGCTGTAACTTCTCTTCTTTCATTTCTGTTTTATTGATTTAGACCCTCTCTCTCTTTTTCTTGATGAGACTGTTAAAGTTTATCAATTTTGTTTTCCTTTCCAAAGAACAGCTCTTAGTTTCATTTATCTTTTTTTCTTTTTTAGTCTATTTAATTTCTTTCTGATCTGATATTTATGATATTTATGATTTGTTTCCTTCTACTAACTTTGGGTTTCTTTTATTCTTCTTTTTCTAGTTCCTTTAGGTGTCAAATTATGTTGCTTATTTAAGATTTTTCTTGTTCCTTCAGGCAGGCTTGTATCACTGTAAACTTCCCTCTTAGAACTCCTTTTGTTGCATCTCATAGATTTTGGATTATTATATTTTCATAGTCATTTGTCTCCAGGTATTTTTAAATTTCTTCTTTGATTTCTTCAGTGAACCTTTGGTTCTTTAGTGGCATTTTGTTTAGCTTCCACGTGTTTGTGTTTTTTGCAGTTTTTCTCTTTTAGTTGATTTCTAGTCTCAGAGTGTTATGGTCAGAAAATATGCTTGACATGATCTCAATTTTCTTAAATGTACTGAGACTTGTTTTGTGACTGAGCATGTGATCTATCCTGGAGAATGTTCCATGTGCACTTTAAAAGAAAGTGTGTTTTGCTGTTTGGAGATGAAATGGACATTTGTCCTAAAGTGTCATTTAAGGCCAATGTTTCCTTATTGATTTTCTGTCTGAATGATCTGTCCATTGATCTAAGTAGGGTGTCAAAGGCTCTTACTAACATTTTATTAGTGTCAGTTTCTCTTCTTATGCCTGTTGATATTTCCTATGTAATTAGGTGCTTCCATGTTGGGTGCATATATATTTATAATTGCTGTATCCTCTTCTTTGATTGTTCCCTTGATCAATATGTAATGTCCTTCCTTGTCTCTTGTTACAATCATTGTTTTAAAGTCTATTTTTTCTTACATAAATATTGCTACCCTGGCTTTCATTTCCTTTTGCATGGAATACATTTTCCCATCCCCTCACTTTCAGTCTTTGTGTGTCTTTAGATCTGATGTGAGTCTCTCATAGGCAGCATAGATATAGGTCTTGTTTTTGAATCCATTCAGCCTCTCTATGTCCTTTGATTGGAACATTTCATCCATTTACATTTATAATTATTGATAGGTATGTACCTATTGCTGTTTTGTTAATTTTTTTTGGTCTGTTTTTGCAGTTCTTTATTACTTTTTCTTTTGCACTCTTCCAAGGTGGTTTAATGACAATTGTTAGGGTTATGTTTGCATTCCTTTCTATTTTTTGTGTATCTATTATAGATTTTTGGTTTGTGATTATTGTAAGGTTTCTATGTAGCCATCTATGTATGTATGTATGTATCTATGATTCATTTAAGAAACTGATCTCTTAATTTCAAATACATTTTAACTACCATACATTTTTACTGCCCCCCACATCACATTTACTGTTTTTGACATCATATTTTACATATTTTTATCTTCTGTATCCCTTAGATAAGGGATTTATTGTGGACAGGCATGATTTTACTACTTATGTCTTTTAACCTTCCTCCTATCTTTATATCTGGTTGATTTACTACCTTTACTGTAATTTGCTTTTAACAATGAGATTTTTCCTTTTATACTTTTAATATTTCTAGTTTTGGCCATTGTGTTTCACTTAGAGAAGTTCCTTTAACATTTCTTGTAAAACTGGTTTGGTGGTGCTGAACTCTTTTTGCATTTGCTTGTCTGTAAAAATTTTCATCTCTCTTTCAAATCTGGAGTAAGCCTGGCCAGATAGAGTTTCTTGTAGGTCTTTCCCTTTCATCACTTAAAATATATCATGCCACTCCCTTCCAGCCTGCAGTGTTCCTCCTCAAAAGTGAACTGATTGATAGTTTTATGGGAGTTCCCTTGTATGTAACTTGTTGCTTTTTCCTTGCTGCTTTTAATAGTGTCTCTTTAATTTTTATATTTTAATTATGTGTCTTGGTGTGTGTCCTAATGCAACCAGCCTCCTGGTAGCTGGGGCTGTTTCTCCAACTGGATATTTTTGTTTCTTGAGATCTGCTAGTACTGGTTTCACAGACTTGTCAGTGGGTCAGGTCCCATTGCTAAAAAGCTAGACAGAGGATTCCAAGAGGGTACTTGCCAGCACTTTGTGGTAGAATGGGTTCCAAAAAATATCTGCGGCCAATGTCTAGGTCCCTAGCATGAGCTCCAATTGCCTCCTGGTCTCTAGTATTTCCACAATAAAAAACTATTAAAGTACTAAAGTGTTTGTCACCTCAAACATTACCTTATTTAGCTGTTTACATAAGGCATTTAAAGATTCAGTGCAAAGGAAACACTCCCATTTACCATTGTAACAAAAAGGATAAAATACCTAAAATGAACATATCTAAGGAGACAAAATACCTGTATGCAGAAAACTATAAGAAACTGATGAAAGAAATTAAAGATGATACAAACAGATGGAGAGATATATCATGTTCTTGGATTGGAAGAATCAATATTGTGAAAATGGCTATATTATCCAGAGCATTCTACAGATTCAATGCAATCCCTATCAAACTACCAATGGAAATTTTCACAGAACTAGAACAAAAAATTTCACAATTTGTATGAATACAAAAAAGACCCCATACAGCCAAAGCAATCTTGAGAAAGAAAAATGGAGCTGGAGGAATTAGGCTCCCTGACTTCTGACTATACTACAAAGCTACAGTAATCAAGATGGTATGGTACTGGCACAAAAACAGAAATATAGATCAATGGAACAGGATAGAAAGCTCAGAGATAAACCTACGCACATATGGTCAACTTATCTTTGACAAAGTAGGCAAGACTATACAATGGAGAAAAGACAGCCTCTTCAATAAGTGGTGCTGAGAAAACTGGACAAGAATGAAAGAATGAAATTAGAACATTCCTTAACACCATATACAAAAATAACTCAAAATGGATTAAAGAGCTAAATGTAAGGCCAGACATTATAAAACTCTTAGAGGAAAACATAAGCAGAACACTCTATGACATAAATCACAGCAAGATCCAAAATAAACAAATTGGACCTAATGAAACTTACAAGCTTTTGCACAGCAAAGGAAACCATAAACAAGATGAAAAGACAACCCTCAGAATGGGAAAAAAAATTTGCAAATGAAGCAAATGACAAAGGATTAATTTCCAAAATTTACAAGCAGCTCATGCAGCTTAATATCAAAAAAGCAAACAACCCAATCCAAAAATGGGTAGAAGACCTAAATAGACATTTCTCCAAAGAAGACATACAGATTGCCAACAAACACATGAAAGGATGCTCAACATCACTAATCATTAGAGAAATGCAAATCAAAACAGCGATGAGGTATTACCTCACACCAGTCAGAACGGCCACCAACAAAAAATCTCCCAAAAATAAATGCTGGAGAGGGTGTGGAGAAAAGAGAATCCTCTTGCACTGTTGGTGGGAATGTAAATTGATAGAGCCACTATGGAGAACAGTATGGCAGTTCCTTCAAAAACTAAAAATAGAACTACCATATGACCCAGCAACCCCACTACTGAGCATGTACCCTGAGAAAACCATAATTCAAAAAGAGTCATATACCAAAATGTTCATTGCAGCTCTATTTACAATAGCAAGGACGTGGAAGCAACCTAAAAGTCCATTGATAGATGAATGGATAAAGAAGATGTGGCACATATATACAAGGGAATTATTACTCAGCCATAAAAAGGAATGAAATTGAGTTATTTTTAATGAATTGGATGGACCTAGGGTCTGTCATACAGAGTGAAGTAGGTCAGAAAGAGAAAATCAAATACCGTATGCTAACACACATGTGTGGAATCAAAAAAAATGGTATTGATGAACCTAGTGGCAGGGCAGGAATAAAGACACAGACATAGAGAATGGTCTTGAGGAAACTGGGAGGGGAAAGGGTAAGCTGGGAAGCAGTGAGAGAGCGGCATTGACATATATATATATGTATATATGTATATATATTACCATATGTAAAATAGATAGCTAGTAGGAAGCAGCTGCATAGCACAGGGAGATCAGCGTTGTGCTTTTTGACCACCTAGAGAGGTGGGATTGAGAGGGTGGGAGGGAGATACAAGAGGGAGGGTATATGGGGATATATGTATAGGTGATTCACTTTTTTGTACAGCAGAAACTAATACAGCAAGGTAAAACAATTATACTGCAATAAAGATGTTAAAAAGGGCAAAAAAAGATACAATGCAATCCCTATCAAAATTCCAATAGCATTTTTCACAGGAATAGAGCAAACAATTTTAAAATTTGTATGGACCCACAAAAGACTCCGAATAGCCAAAATAATCTTGAGAAAGAATGAAGTTAGAGGTATCACACTTCCTGATTTCAAACTATATTACAAAGCTATAGTTATCAAAGCAGTATGGTATTGTCATAAAAACAGACATGTAGCTCAATGAAACAGAATAGAGAACCCAGAAATAAACCCATTCACATATGGTCAATTAAGTTGTGATAAAGGAGTTTAAGAATATACAAAGGGAAACAACAGTCTCTTCAATAAATGATGTTGGGAAGCTGGATGATGGCATGCTGAAGAACAAAACCAGACCACTATCTTAGACCATACACAAAAATCAACTCAAAATGTATTAAAGACTGGAATATAAGCCTGAAACCATAAAACTCCAGCAAGAAACCATATGGGGTAAACTCCTAAACACTGGTCTTGGCAATGATTTTTTTTTAATTTGACAAACTAAAAAATGCAAATGCAAAGACAACAAAAGAAAAAAAGAGGAAAAAAATGGAGCTACATTAAACTAAAAAGCTTCTGCACAGCAAAGGAAACTATGAACAAATGAAAAGTCAATCTACACAATGGGAGAAGATATTTGTAAATCATGTATCATGATACATTATATATAATCGTATATACATAAGGGGTTAATATCCAAAATATGTGAAGAATTTATACAAGTCAACAGCAAAGAAAAAAAAATCTGTTTAAAATGTCATCAAAGGACTTATACATTTTTCCGCAGAAGACACACATATGGCCAGCAGACACATGAAAGGTACTAAACCTCACTAATTAGGGAAATCAAGTCAAAATCACAATGAGATATCACCTCATACCATCAGCATGGCTGTCATCAAAAAAATAAGAAATAAGTGTTGATGAAGATATGGAGAGAAGGGAATCCTTGTGCACTGTTGGTAGGAATGTAAACTGGTACAACCGCTATGGAAAACAGAATGGAGGTTCCTCAAAAAATTAAAAATAGAACTGCTATATAATCTAGCAATTCTATTTCTGGGTATATATCCAAAGGAAATGAAATCACTATCTTGAAAAGATATCTGCACCTCCATGTTCAATTTAGCATTATTAACAATAGCCAAGATATTGAAACACCTTAAGTGCCTGTAGAAGGATGAATAAAGAAAGTGTGATGTGTGTGTATGTATATATACATATATATATGAATATTATTCAACTATAAAAAGAAGAAATCCTGCCATTTGCAAAAACATGGATGAACTTTGATGGCATTAAGCTAAGTGAAATAGGTCAGACAGAGAAAGACAAATATGTGCTTATATGTGGGATCTAAAAAAAACCAAACTCTTAGATACAGAGAGCAGATTGGTGGTTGCCAGAGTGAGCGGTGTGGGGTGGGGGAAATGGGTGAAGGGGGTCAAAAGGTAAAAACTTCCAGTTAAGATTTAAGTTAAGGGGATGTAACATATAGCACGGTGACTGTAGTTAACGATACTGTATTGTATATTTGAAATTATACCCAAGAAAAAAAGAATGTAATGATGCGAGGCGATAGACGTCAATTAAACTTATGGTAATTATTTTGCAATATATACACATATCAAACCAATATGTTATACATCTTGGACTAATACAATGTTGTGTGTCAATTATTTCTCTACAAAACTGGGGGAAAATGAACTATGGTGATTAAAACAAACAAACAAACAAATCTTCAGTGGAAGATCTACTGGGAAGTAGCCTAAGTAGAATGGCCAGGGGAGATTGTTATCTCAGAAGTCAAGGAGAAGAGAGTTCCAGGAGTTCACTATACTGAAGAAGAGCACAATAAGGTATGAAGAAGAACCACTGCAATTTACACTTACTGTTTTTGGCAACTTTTGAAACAATAGTTTCAGTCCTTTCCTGAAATTGGAGCGAGGGCAATGCAGGCATAGCATAACAATCACTCTCTGGAGAAATGTGGCATGAAAGGACAAATAATGTAGGGCTGTGGAGACTTAGGGAGATGGACTCAAATGAAGGGAGAAAGTTATATTTACAGACTGGAACCAAGACACTGAGTGGAAAGAGGAGGTAACAGATGGAGAGACGCCAAGCAGAGACAGGAAGGAGGGGTTTGAAGCACAGCTGTAACCTCGAAGCCGAGAAGGCATATTCCTTTCTCCTAGCCTAAAAAAACTTTTTTTAAAGGCAGAAATCTAATCAGTTCACAACCATGTCTATTTTCTAGTTTAGAGTTTTCTAAATCTGGCTAAGCATTTGGACCACATGAAGAATTTTTAAAATGCAGATTTCCAGGCCAAACCCTTAAAGTTCAAGGTGTGACTTAGGAATCTCTTTAAAGAAGTTGCCAAGGTGATTTTGGTAGTCAGTCCTTCCCTCTCAATACTCTACCTTTAACACTTTCTCTCAAATCAAATAAACTATTTCTTAGAAAACTTGCACACCCTTTTTTGTAAATATACAAAAAGCATTGTCCAATTCAAGACAATTTGGACATTCTTGAATTGTCCAAATTCAAGAAAGTTTGATATGACTAGCAATGTTTCAATCTTTTCAAAAAATGAAAAGAAAAATTCAGAGAAATAAAATGGTTACTTTGGAGAGTAGGAAAAATGATGGGTTTGCAGCATGTTTATACCTTCCTTTTTATGCAATGAAATGCATTGTTAAGCATAATTCTGAACCTAGCATGCCCCATAAAATCCTTGATCTTTCTATTAATATTTCTAAAATTCAATCTTGAGGGCTTATTTCAAATATCACTTTGCTTTGAGAATTCAGTCTCTGTCATCAGACAGGCAGTATAAGAAAGGCAAGAAGAAACATTCCAGAAAATTGTTCAATACAGTGGAGAAAGCTTTATTAGTGAAAAATGAATTCTTCCCTTTTTTCTTTTTCTTTTTTCTTAAAATCAATATTGTGTTTTCATCAAAATCCATTCAAGTGCTTGATATGGACATGAGGGGAAAATCAATTGTTTGGGAGTTTATATATATTTATGTTATTGGAAAGAGCAGAAATTACAAAAATTCAGCAAAATGTTAATTATAAGTGAAAAAAGAGGGAGGTTATTATGTGGAACCAAGACACATGGGATCTATTCCAACATTCTGAGGTACTATTAGCAATTATATGATGTTCTGAATTTTGTATGTG
Organism: Stenella coeruleoalba; assembly: GCF_951394435.1. Lineage (NCBI taxonomy): Eukaryota > Metazoa > Chordata > Mammalia > Artiodactyla > Delphinidae > Stenella > Stenella coeruleoalba. The sequence goes on from NC_137163.1 coordinate 44,739,307, forward strand.
AGTTAGGGGAGGGAAAATAAATACTTTGTAGAAACATTTTGGACTTTGCATACATTTTATATCACCTATATCCAATATAATCTCTTCCATTCCACTGATTAATTTAACCATTCAAAAATATGGCTGGGTAGTGATCCTATATTTAAAAAAATCAGACTCAAAGAAAATCCATACAAATTTAAACATAATCACATATAAAAGTCTGCATACATGTGCTGAGCAATATATTCCCTCAATGGCCTGCTTATCCCCCTTCAGGACCAGTACATGAACCTGTTTCACTGGTTTGCCTCATAAAATATCTCATTTTACTAAGATTTCTAAAACTCAGTTTTGCAAGCTTATTTCAAATATCCCTGTTGCCATTGAGAACTTTGTCTTTGTCATCATGCAGGCAGTGTCCTTGTTTGTTTAGGCAGGTAATAATTATACATACAAGACATAACATTCAAAAGGTAAAATGGCATCTCCAGTGAAACTCTGTCTTCCTCCTACCTCAACTCCTAGCCACACAGCTCACTTCTGGTAGGGCATATATTATTTCCAGTTTCACGTGTATCTTTCCAAGAATATTCCTATATTAACTAACAAACTCATGCATATATATTTTTCTTTTTTAATCAAAAAGTAGCATACTGTACAGTTTATTCTATATGTTGCTGATTTAATGACAATGTATCTTGGACACCTTTCTTATCCATACATATAGTGTTGTCTCATTATATATAGTGTTGTCTCACTATTTTATTATAGGGGTTTTCTACCAAATGAACGTACCGTAATTTATTTATAAAAGCCCTACTCAATGAGTATAACTGTTAAGACAGGCTACCTTCAAACTAACTGAAAGGTAATTTTACATATAAAGAAGTCCCACATCAGTGCGCTCATCTCTAACTACTCCTCCTAAGTCCAGGCAATTTCCTCTCCAATTCATTGCTATCAGATGACATCCCATTCTCAATATATAGTCTCATGTTTGAAACCTGGGTTTAAATCTGTACTGTGAGGCTGTATCTTGTAGCAGCAGAGAATCGGGAGACGTGAGTTTTTGCTTGGATCCACCGTTGACTAGATGTGCTACTGAGCTTAAATAAGTTGCTTAGATTTCTAAGCTAGAGTTCCCTCATGTATAAATTAGGGATAGAAATAATTATACCTTTCTCAATGGATTATTTGTGAAGATTGAATAACCTAATATATATAATGCCTTTAGCCCCTTGCCTGGCACATAACTAGTATCCCCCAAAGTGGTAGCTCTCATTCCAAGGGACACTTAGATAATTATGCTTTAGCATACCAAAGGGGTGAAGGATTCTTAGTCATTTACCATGTGCCAGCATTTCCTTTACCCTTAACCATATAGAACTGATTACCTATTATTAGGAGAGAATGACACCATTTTGAAGGACTAGGTCTTTCTATTTCCAGGTAATATTATGATATTATGACAAGGGAAAGAGGATAAATGCATGAGATACTCTTTAGACTTTATATCTTTCCCTATGTCAGGGAAATTTTCCATGCTTGTTTATTTGCCAGAAGCTCAAATGAAGAAGAGAAAGGTGAAACTGTATGTCATCATTGCCAGTCACATTGGGTTACCTTGAGGGAGAGAAGTTCCTGTTTTCAGAGCTTGACTGTGGGTGAAACTTTCCTTGACTGTGCTTCCTAAGATCAGAGAAGACATTGTGGGGAGTGTATTCAATTCTCCTTGGGCATAAAAACAGCTCCAACAGAGACTTCACCATCGTAGAAATCTGAAGAGCCAGTCAGGGTGATACCTGATTGTTAATCCTATCTTGAACAGAAAATAAAGGGATTTGTAGAAACCCCTTTGGACTGACTGATGGCATCTTCTTAGAATTCTGAAATTTTTACTCATAAATGGAAGCTATTAATTAGTTCGAGATCTATAAGGAAGAAAAAAAATCATCCTTGATGTCTAATTTAAAAATTCTCCCAAAGAGCCCAAAGCCTAACTTCTCTCATAATACTCTTCTACCAGCAGACATATTCCTACTTCCATAAGTTTCTCCTTCTCTTCCCTGGACCTGGAAAGACAACTTCCTTCCTCTCATATCATTATGTTAGGCCCTGCAATGCCCTACGTGTGTTCCATCTTCTTTACAATGCTGTTTTTGACCACTCCAGCCAATCTTTGACTTTCACTCTTCTGAACCGTCAACTGTCATTCTTAGCCTTTTGTGCATACTGACCCTATTGAGAATCTTTAAAACCAGGAACCATCTCCAACTACTTAGCCACCTAGAAATGGCATATAAATATACACAAAACTAGTTTGGTAGTTTGAGAACCCTCAAGACCTATCATTGAAATCCTAGGTTCTTAGCATTTTTCTCCAAATCAACCCACTTGGTACTGCCTTATACTGTTATTTAGCTGGTAAATGTAATGCATGTATTATCTCCCTTCTAGGTTAGTAAATTCTTGAGCACATGGGTAGTAAAATTCTTAACTTATTGGTATCATTCTCAGTGTTCTATAAATATCACAAATAGAGGTGCCTCCCAGAAGGGAGGGGCATATCAGGAACAGCAATGGGTCATTGTGCAGTGATTCTCACCCTTGGCTGCACATTAGTATCACCTAGAAAGCTTTAAAAATACTGATGCCACCGCTTCTTATTTATTTGGTCTTGGGTACAGCCTTGGCCTAGTAATTTTTTTAAAAGCTCCCAGGGTAATTCTAATAGGCAGACAAGGTTGAGATCCACCAGTAGGTGACTAATAGTAAACTCTCCTGAATCAGACTGATTAGGTTTGAATCGAACTCTTACACATTGTAGCTGCATGATCTTAGCCAAGTTACTGCTCTGAGGCTCAGTTTACTCAATTGTAAAGTGATGATAATGATAAATTTAGCCCTATAGGTTGTTCTGAGAATTAAAGGAGATAAATCTTGAAACATTTGACAGGGTCAGGCAAAGAGTAAGCACTCAATAGATATCAGCTGCTACTATTACTTTAAATAATAAACATACACACACAGATACTTTGGTATACACCTCACAACAAAGACCTAAGTGCCTTACCCTCTTAGAAACAACACAGGTGATTCCCATTTAATTATAAGTGCCATCCTTCTAGCCATTATTCCCAGGGAGCTGTTTCCATGTTTTTGTGCTACAGCTCAGCTATATCATAAGATCTGTTTCTAGGTGAGGCAGTAGAAACAGCAGAGAAAGCTCCAATGGAGATAATAAGTGAAAGAAGCTGGGACAGGTACAATATAGACTGTAATGGTCTATCTGAGTTAGCATCCTTGACTTGATGATACCACCAAATGAACTTCAGCAGGTGTATTCACAGAGCATATGCCTTCATAGCACTCTCTGAGATTCCTTCTTTAAGCATTTTGCTGTGGGAGTTTGGCTTCAGGGGAGATTAATTCCTTGGGAACATTTTTGTGCAAATAATAATCCATGTATAACTATGTTTTTCTCAGCTTCAAATGGTATTATATTTTAGGATAATTGCAAATTTGAACAGGCAAAGAAATAATATATTAAATACACAGATCATTAGAAAAAACTGTGATCTTTGTTTCAGTTGGGTTGAATGATACTAGTTTCCTAATAGCTTTCTTTATAGATGCAATTTAAAAAATAAAATCAGGGACTTCCCTGGTGGTGCAGTAGATAAGAATCTGCCTGCCAATGCAGGGAACACAGGTTCAATCCCTGGTCCAGGAAATCCCACATGCTGCGGAGCAACTAAGCCTGTGCACCACAACTACTGAGCCTGTGTGCCTAGAGCCTGTGCTCTGCAGCAAGAGAAGCCACCACAAGAAGCATGCGCACTGCAAAGAAGAGTAGCCCCTGCTCGCCACAACTAGAGAAAGCCTGTGCGCAGTGATGAAGACCCAACACCGCCAAAAATAAATAAAATTAAAACTTAAAAAAAATAAATAAATAATAAAACTAAGTATGGTTTTTAATCTTGTATCCCCTTCCCAAAAATCTTTAAAAAATACTCTAAGAAGTATCAGTGACTTGCTATGAATGAAAGAGCATGGCTTAGGAAAATTAGTCAATCATTCACAGCCTTAGTTTTTTCTGTTTAAAATGGTTAAGTGAGAGATGAGTGGGAAAGCATGTTATTATGAGAAAATTTAAATTTTGAAACTACAAAGTTCTGGTTTGATTCCCTGATCCATCCTTTACAAGCTATGTGACCCTTGAACTTTTGAAGGTCACATTGAACTTTTCAGGGCCTTGATAAGTGGTGGTAATTTAAAAGGAGGTAAAAGTATAAAACATTTAAAACAGTGCTTTGCAAAAAGTAGGAATTTGACAAATGTTAGCTTGTATTCTTCCTGACAAACATTCATTTAAGGTGTAATCAGATATTTCTCCACAATGCAAGTAAGGTATCCAGGAGAGACTTTAACGGATACATTTCTCTCAGAACACTCCTTCCCCAGCAATAAAACTATAAACAACAACAACAAAAGTATATTCATTCATTTTAACTAAATGTAATGAAGGAGACACTGGATCCTGTGTACTGGGGAAGGAAAGAAATAAACACAATTAAAAACTAAATAATAATTTAATGATTTCAATGGAAAAAAGAGACTTGAACTCCACTAATAAGATATAGACAAAGTAACAAAACCCAAGATCTCCTGTTTCCTAATCCAGTACTCTTTCCTCTGAGCTGTCCAATAAAGCATACATTGCGATTTTTATGGTGTTTCTGTATCATGTATTACATATTTATCAGCTCTTTGTATTTATGACAAATGATCTTTACCTGATTCATTTTTCCCTTCTCTCCAGGATTCACTATCTGCTCCAGACTGCCAGTTCCCCCAGCATCTTTGACATTATGCCAGATTTCTTCAAGCTTAAATCTTCTTCCTATTCTCCATTAATTTATAACATGCTTTGGGGAAATGTGCTGCTTTGTGCACAAAAACATATTTAAGTTATTGAAATGAATATCAAGGGGCATTGCTTATCCTATCCCTTTCTTACCTTACTTACCTTTCTTTTAAACCGTCTAGTTTCTCCCTTCCACATCTCCATTTCTATCTTCCTCTCTCTGTTCCTTTCTGACATCCATAAGAGAAAATTTAAATGGTTTGAAGTGAATTAGCAACTACTTTGTTTGACAGGTCACAATGCATTCCCTTTTTCCTTGCATAATTTTGGCATATTAAATCAATTCTAGACTATAGTTTATTCTAGTCCCTTCTCTTTCTGCTCTGGAGAGTTCAAACACAAAAGAAAATAATTTTATTACAAAGATGGAAATTATTACTACTTGCAATGATCAACTATGGCTGTTTTGTTAAAAGCTTTATTAAAAATGAATAATACAGGGAAATTTTAACTTGTTTTTTGAGTATTCTACCATAAAATAACAAATCTGGGTAATAATCTAAATTATTCTAAGGATAAGTGGCCAAAGGTAGAGGCTTAAGAAGACCTTGAGCTCACCTCCTCCATGTGCACACCAAAATTACAACTATTTGCAGAGCTACTATTGATGAGAAAGACTAAGACTAGAAAATATTTTCTATAACTAAAGATGTAAAGAAGGAACTACAAGAAGATGGGTATGAGGGGTGGAGACACAATATAGTCAAGACCCAATCCCTGAGTAGTGAACCACAAATGGGAGGATAATTACAATTGCAGAAGTTCTCCTCAAGGAACAAGGAGTCAGCATCACAAAGAGCTCCCCATACTGGGGACTTTGCACCAGAAAGATGAACCCCCAAGAACACCTGTCTTTGAATGCCAATGGGGCTTATTTTCAGGAGAGTCAGAAGGCTGTTTGAAATAGGAACCACACTATTAAAAGGGGCACACAAAAATCTCACATGCCCCGGGACCCGGGACAGAAGCAGTAATTTGAAAGAAGACTGGGACAAACCCCATGCTGCTCTTGGACAGCCTCTGGAGAGACAAGAGGAAACCGGAGCTCATCCTGGGTATATAGACACTGGCCAAAGTCATTTTGGGGAGCTCATTCTACAATGAGGACATTGGGGCTGGCAAGTGCCCTTTTGGAATCTTCCATCTAGCCTATTAGCACTGGGATCTGGCCCCACTGACCAGCCTGTGGGCACCAGTACTGGGATGCCTCAGGCCAAGCAGATAGCTAGATGGGGACACAGCCCCACCCAGAGCAGGTTAGCTGCCTTAAGATCCCCTGAGCCCACAGCCACCCTGGAGCCCAGTCCAACCCACCAGAGGGCCCAGAACATGGCCCCTCATACTAGTTCACTGGCACTATCCCCAGGGCACCTGGAACGACACAGCCAGCCACTGAGACCCCTCCTCACCCACCAGTGGGCTGGCACTATCTCCAGGATCAGCCTCACAAACCAGTGTGCAGGCACCAGCACCAGGACCATCTGGACCACAGCCAGGACAATCATCAGGCCAATACCAATTTTGGGATACCTTAGGCACCTCAGCCAGCTACCCATGATTCAGCCGCACACACCAGTGAGCCAACACCAGCTTTGGGAAACCCAGGACCCTGCAGCCAGCCTTGTATGAAACTGGTCCTGCCCACCAAAGGATCAACTCCAGCTACTAGACCCCCAGGGCCCTGTAGTCAACACCCCAGGACCTGGTCCACCAATCAGTGAGCTGGCAGTAGCCCCTGGACCCAAGGACCCCAACCCTGCCTACCAGCAGGCCAATACCTGCTCTAGGACAACTTGGACCACTCAGCCAGTCAACTAGAGATCCACCCTCACTCAACAGCAGGCAAAAAACAGCTATGAGACATCATGGACCCTGCAGCTAGCAGGAACCACCCCACCAGCCAGCAGGTCAACAGTACACATGGGACCCTCAACCCCACAAACACCCACCCCAGAACTCAGTTCCACCCACCAGTGAGTCAGAAGTAGCCCTACTTGAGAAAACATTTGCAAATGATATGACTAATAAACTATTAACGTCCAACATATATAAACAGCTCACACAACTCAACATCAAAAAAATAAACAACCCAATTAAAAAATGGGAGAAGAACTGAATAGACATTTTTCCAAAGACGAAATGTAGACATCCAACAGGCACATGAAAAGACACTCAGTGTAGCTAATTATCAGGTAAATGCAAATCAAAATAATCATGAGATATTACTTGACTCCTGTCAGAATGGTTTTCATCAAAAAGACCACAAATAACAACTGCTGGCAAGGATGTGGAGAAAACAGAACACTGTTGGTGGGAATATAATTGTTGCAGCCACGGTGGAAAACAGTATGGAAGTTTCTCAGAAAGTGAAAAATAGAACAACCATGTGGGAGACAACTTCAAGATGGCAGAGGATTAAGACGTGGAGATCACTTTCCTCCCCACAAATATATCAGAAACACATCTACATGTGGAACAACTCCTACAGAACACCTACTGAATGCTGGCAGAAGACCTCAGACTTCCCAAAAGGCAAGAAACTCCCCTCGTACCTGGGTAGGGCAAAAGAAAAAACAGAGACAAAAGAATAGGGACAGTACCTGCACCTCTGAGAGGGAACTATGAAGGAGGAAAAGTTTCCACACACTAGGAAGCCCCTTTACAGGCAGAGAGGGGAGTGGCAGGGGGGAAGCTTTGGAGGCAGAGAGGAGAGCGTAGCAATAGGGGTGCAGAGGGCAAAGCGGAGAGATTCCCACACAGAGGACTGGTGCCAACCAGCACTCACCAGCCCGAGAGGCTTGTCTGTCCACCAGCAGGGGTGGGTGAGGGCTGGGAGCTGAGGCTTGGGCTTTGGAGGTCAGATCCCAGGGAGAGGACTGGGGTTGGCTGTGTGAACACAGCCTGAAGGGGGCTAGTGAACCACAGCTAACCAGGAGGGAGTCTGGGAAAATGTCAGGAACGGCCTAAGAGGCAAGAGACCATCGTTTCGGGGTGCGCGAGGAGAGGGGATTCAGAGCACCACATAAAAGAGCTCCAGAGGTGGGCGCAAGCTGCGGCTATCAGTGCAGACACCAGAGATGGACACGAAATACGAAGGCTGCTGCTGAAGCCAACAACAAGCCTGTGTGCAAGCACAGGTCACTATCCACACCTCCCCTCCCAGGAGCCTGTGCAGCCCGCCACTACCAGGGTCTCATGATCCAGGGACAACTTCCCCAGGAGAACATACAGTGTGCCTCAGGCTGTTGTAACATCACGTTGGCCTCTGCCGCCGCAGGCTTACTCCACATTCCGTACCCTTCCCTCCGCCTGGCCTGACTGAGCCAGAGGCCCCTAATCAGCTGCTACTTTGACAGATGCCCTCAGGCGACTACACACGGAGGTGGAGCCAAATCCAAAGTTGAACCCCAGGAGCTGTGAGAACAAAGAAGAGAAAGGGAAATCATTCCCAGCAGCCTCAGGAGCAGCGGATTAAACCCCACAATCAACTTGATGTACCCTGCATCTCTGGAATACCTGAATAGAAAATGAATCATCCCAAAATTGTGGCAGTGGACTTTGGGAGCGAATGTAGACTTGAGATTTGCTTTCTGCATCTAATCTGTTCTTGGTTTCATGTTTACTTTAGTTTAGTATTTAGAGTTTATTATCATTGGTAGATTTGTTTACTGAATTGGTTGCTCTCTTCCTGTTTTTCCTATGTATACATACGTATATACTTTTTCCTTTTTCTCTTTCTGTGAGTGTGTATGTGTATGCTTCTTTGTGTGACTTTTGTCTTGCTTTTACCATTTGTCCTAGGGTTCTGCCTGTCCATTTTTTTAAATTACTTTTTAATTTTTTTTACTTTTTAAGACTATTTTTTTATTTTAATAACTTTACCTTATTTTATTTTTTAAGTTATTTCTTTTTTTCTCCCTTTTCTTCTGAGACGTGTGGCTGACACAGTCTTGGTACTCCAGCCAGGTGTCAGGCCTGTGCCTCTGAGGTGGGAAAGCAGAGTTCAGGACATTGGTCCACCAGAGACATCCTGGCTCCATGTAATATCAAATGGTGAAAGATCTCCAACTCAATGCTAAGCCCCAGCTCCACTCAATGACCAGCAAGCTACAGTGCTGGACAACATATGCCAAACAACTAGCAAGACAGGAACACAAAATTACCCATTAGCAGAGAAGCTGCCTAAAATCATAATAAGATCACAGACATGCCAAAACACACCACCGGATGTGGTCTTGTCCACCGGAAAGCCAAGATCCAGCCTCATCCACCAGAACACAGGCACCAATGCCCTCCACCAGGAAGCCTACACAGCCCACTGAACCAATAATAGCCACTGGGGGCAGAACAAACACAATGGGAACTACGAACCTGTGGCCTGCAAAAAGGAGAAAACAAACAGAGTAAGTTAAGCAAAATAAGAAGACAGAGAAACACACAGCAGATGAAGGAGCAAGGTTAAAAACCCACCATACCAAACAAATGAAGAGGAAATAGGCAGTCTACCTGAAAAAGAATTCAGAGAAATGATAGTACAGATAATCCAAAATATTGTAAGTAGAATGGAGAAAATATGAGAAACATTTAACAAGGAACTAGAAGAACTAAAGAGCAACCAAACAAGGATGAAAAACACAATAAATTAAATTAAAAATTCTCTAGAAGGAATCAATAGCAGAATAAATGAGGCAAAAGAACAGATAAGTGCCCTGGAAGATAAAATAATGGAAATAACTACTGCAGAGCATAATAAAGAATAAAGAATGAAAAGAATAGAGGACAGTCTCAGAGAACTCTTGGACAACATTAAAGGCACAAACATTCAAATTATAGGGTTCCAGAAGAAGAGGAGAAAAAGAAATCGACTGAGAAAATATTTGAAGAGATTATAGTTTAAAATTTCCCTAATATGGGAAAGGAAATAGTCAAGTCCAGGAAGCAGAGAGACTCCCATACAGGAGAAATCCAAGGAGAAATATGCCAAGACACATTAATCAAAATATCAAAAATTAAATACAAAGAAAAAATATTAAAGGCAGAAAGGGAAAAACAATGAATAACATACAAGGGAATCCCCATAAGGTTAGCAGCTGATCTTTCAGCAGAAACTCTGCAAGCCAGAAGGGAGTGGCAGGACATATTTAAAGTGATGAAAGGGAAAAAATGTACAACCAAGATTACTCTACCCTGCAAGGACCTCATTCAGATTTGACAGAGAAATTAAAACCTTCACAGAAAAGCAAAAGCTAAGAGAATTCAGCATCACCAAACAAGCTTCACAACAAATGCTAAAGGAACTTCTCTAGGCAGGAAACACAAGAGAAGGAAAAGACCTACAATAACAAACCCAAAGCAATTAAGAAAATGGAAAAAGGAACATACATATCAATAACTACCTTAAATGTAAATGGATTAAATGTTCCAACCGAAAGACATACAGTGGCTGAATGGATACAAAAACAAGTCCTGTATATGTGCTGTCTATAAGAGACCCACTTCAGACCTAGTGAAGCATACAGATTGAAAGTGAGGTGATGGAAAAACATATTCCATGTAAATGGAAATGAAAAGAAAGCTGGGATGGAAATAGATATTCCATGTAAATGGAAATGAAAAGAAAGCTGGAATAGCAATTCTCATATGAGTCAAAATAGACTTTAAAATAAAGACTATTACAAGAGACAAAGAGGGACATTACCTAATAATCAAGGGATTAATCCAAGAAGAATATATAACAATTGTAAATATTTATGCACCCAACATTGAAGCACCTCAATACATAAGGCAAATGCTAACAGCCATAAAAGGGGAAATCGACAGTAACACAATCATAGTAGGGGACTTTAACACCCCACTTTCACCAATGGATAGATCATCTAAACAGAAAATAAATAAGGAAACACAAGGTTTAAATGATACATTAAACAAGATGGACTTAATTGATATTTATAGGACATTCCATCCCAAAACAACAGAATACATTTTCTTCTCAAGTGCTCATGGAAAATTCTCCAGGATAGATCATATCTTGGGTCACAAATCAAGCCTTGGTAAATTTAAGAAAATTGAAATTGTATCATGTATGTTTTCCAACCACAACGCTATGAGAATAGATATCAATTACAGGAAATAATCTGTAAAAAATACAAACACATGGAAGCTAAACAATACACTATATAAGAACAAAGAGATCACTGAAGAAATCAAAGAGGAAATCAAAAAAAAAAACTAGAAAAAATGACAATGAAAACACACAAACTCAAAACTGATGGGATGCAGCAAAAGCAGTTCTAAGAGTGAAGTTTACAGCAATACAATCCTACCTCATGAAACATGAAACATCTCAAATAAAAAAACCCTAACCTTACACCTAAAGCAATTATAGAAAGAAGAAGAAGAACAACAACAACAAAAAAAACCCGCAAAAGTTAGCAGAAGGAAAGAAATCATATTGATCAGTTGAGAAATAAATGAAAAAGAAATGAAGGAAACAATAACAAAGATTAATAAAACTAAAAGCTGGTTCTTTGAGAAGATAAACAAAATTGATAAACCATTAGACAGACTCATCAAGAAAAAAAGGGAGACCACTCAAATCAATAGAATTAGAAATGAAAAAGGAGAAGAAACAACTGAAACTCCAGAAGTACAAAGGACCATGAGTGATTACTACAGCAACTATATGGCAATAAAATGGACAACCTGGGAAAAATGGACAAATGCTTAGAAAATCACAACCTTCCAAGCCTGAAGCAGGAAGAAACAGAAAATATAAACAGACCAATGACAAGCACTGAAGTTGAGACTGTGTTTAAAAATCTTCCAGCAAACAAAAGACCAGGACCAGGTGGCTTCACAGGAGAATTCTGTCAAACATTTAGAGAAGAGCTAACAACTATCCTTCTCAAACTCTTCCAAAATATAGCAGAGGGAGGAACACTCCCAAACTCATTCTACAAGGCCACAATTACCCTGACAACAAAACCAGACAAAGATGTCACAAAGAAAGAAAACTACAGGCCAATATCACTGATGAACATAGATGCCAAAATCCTAAACAAAATACTAGCAAACAGACTCCAATAGCCTATTAAAAGGATCATACAACCTTATCAAGCGTGTTTTAACCCAGGAATGCAAGGATTCTTCAATATAGGCAAATCAGTCAATGTGATACATCGTATTAACAAATTGAAGGAATAAAACCAAATGAGCATCTCAATAGTTGCAGAAAAAGCTTTCGACAAAATTCAACACCCATTTATTATAAAAACCCTCCAGAAAGTAGGCATAGAAGGAATTTACCTCAACATAATAAAGGCCATATATGACAAACCCACAGCCAACATCATTCTCAGTGGTGAAAAACTGAAACCATTTCCTCTAAGATCAGGAAGAGGACCTCCACTCTCACCACTGTTATTCAGCATAGTATGGGAAGTTTTAGCCACAGCAATCAGAGAAGAGAAAGAAATAAATGGAATCCAAATTGGAAAAGAAGTAAAGCTGTCACTATTTGCAGATGACACAATACTACAAATAGAGAATCCTAATGATGCAACTAGAAACTACTAGAGCTAATCAATGGATTTGGTAAAGTAGCAGGATACAAAATTAATGCACAGAAATCTCTTGTATTCATATGTACTAATGATGAAAAATCTGAAAGAGAAATTAAGGAAACAGCCCCTTTTATGATTGCAACAAAAAGAATAAAATACATAGGAATAAAGCTATCTAAGGATACAAAAGACCTGTATGCAAAAAACTATAAGACACTAATGAAAGTAATTAAAGTTGATACAAACAGATGGAGAGAAATACCATGTTCTTGGATTGGAACAATCAACATTGTGAAAATGAATATAATACCCAAAGCAATCTACAGATTTAGTGCTATCCCTATCAAACTACCAATGGCAATTTTCACAGAACTAGAGCAAAAAATTTCACAATTACAATGGAAACACAAAAGACCCCGAATAGGCAAAGCAATCATGAGAAAGAAAAATGGAGCAGGAGGAATCAGGCTCCCTGATGTCAGCCTATACTACAAATCTACTGTAATCAAGACAGTATGGTACTGGCACATAAACAGAAGTATAGATCAATGGAACAGGACAGAAAGCCCAGAGATAAACCCATGCACATATGGTCAACTTATGTTTGATAAAGGAGGCGAGAATATACAATGGAGAAAAGACAGCCTCTTCAATAAGTGGTGCTGGGAAAACTGGACAGCTACATATAAAAGAATGAAATTAGAACACTCCCTAACTCCATACACAAAAATAAACTCAAAATGGATTAAAGACCTAAATGTAAGGCCAGACACTATAAAACTCTTAGAGAAAAAGATAGGCAGAACACTCTATGACATAAATCACAGCAAGATCCTTTTTGACCCACCTCCTAGAGGAATGGAAATGGAAACAAAAATAAACAAATGGGACCTACTGAAACTTAAATGCTTTTTCACAGCAAAGGTATCCAAAAATAAGATGAAAAGACAACCCCCAGATTGGGAGAAAATATTTGCCAAGAAAGCAACTGACAGAGGATTAATCTCCAAAATTTAAAATCAGCTTATGCAGCTCAGAAAAAAGAAAATCCCACAACAACAACAATGTAATCTAACAATGGGCAGAAGACCTAAATAGACATTTCTCCAAAGAAGACATACAGATTGCCAACAAACACATGAAAGAATGCTCAAATAATCATTAGAGAAATGCAAATCAAAACTACAATGAGGTATCACCTCATCCCAGTCAGAATGGCCATCAATAAAATTCTACAAATAATCAGTGCTGGAGAGGGTGTGGAGAAAGGGGAACCCTCATGCATTGTTAGTGGTAATATAAATTGATACAGCCACTATGGTGAACAGTATGGAGGTTCCTTCAAAAACTAAAAGTAGATCTACCATATGACCCAGGAATCCCATTACTGGGCATATACCCTGAGAAAACCATCATTCAGAAAGAGTCATGTACCACAATGTTCATTGCAGCTCTGTTTACAATAGCCAGGACGAGTAAGCATCCTAAGTGTCCACTGACAGATGGATGGATAAAGAAGATGTGGCACATATATACAATGGAATATTACTCAGCCATAAGAAGAAATGATATTGAGTTATTTGTAGTGAGGTGGATGGGCCTAGAGTCTGTCAAACAGAGTGAAGTAAGTCAGAAAGTGAAGAATAAATATTGTATGCTAACACATATATATGGAATCCAAAAAAAAAAAGTTTCTGAAAAACCTAACGGCAGGACAGGAATAAAGATGTGGATGTAGATAATGGACTTGAGGGCACAGGGATGGGGAAGGGTAAGCTGGGACGAAGGGAGAGACTGGCATGGACATACATACATTGACAAATATAATATAGATAGCTAGTGGGAAACAGCCACATTGCACAGGGAGATCAGTTCGGTGCTTTTTGACCAGCTGAGAGGGTGGGATTGGGAGGATGGGAAGGAGTCGCAAGGGGGAGGAGATATGGGTATATACGTATATGTATAGCTGATTCACTTTGTTATAAAGCAGAAACTAACACACAATTGTAAAGTAATTGTATTCCAATAAAGATACTTAATGAAAAAAAGAGAGAATAACCATATGATGCAGCAATTCCACTCCTATTTATATATCTGAAAAAAACACTAATTCAGGAAGATACATGCAGCTCAATGTTCATAGCAGCATTACTTACAATTCATAAGATACAGAAGCAACCTAAGTGTCCATTAACAGATGAATGGGTAAATAAGGTGGGACAGGAGAGAGGGGGAATATGGTGGAAGAGTAAGACGCGGAGATCACCTTCCTCCCCACAGATACATCAGACATACATCTACATGTGGAACAACTCCTACAGAACACCTACTGAACGCTGGCAGAAGACCTCAGACCTCCAAAAAGGCAAGAAACTCCCCATTTACCCGGGTAGGGCAAAAGAATAAAGAGACAAAAGGATAGGGATGGGACCTGCACCAGTGGGAGGGAGCTGTAAAGCAGGAAAGGTTTCCACACACTAGGAAGCCGCTTCGTGGGTGGAGACTGCGGGTGGCGGAGGGCGGAAGCTTCGGAGCCGCGGAGGAGAGCACAGCAAGAGGGGTGCAGAGGGCAAAGCAGAGAGATTCCCGCACAGAGGATCGGTGTCAACCGGCACTCACCAGCCAAGAGGCTTGTCTGCTCACCTGCCGGGGCACGCGGGGCTGGGAGCTGAGGCTCGGGCTTCGGTCGGAGCGCAGGGAGAGGACTGGGGTTGGTGGCGTGAATACAGCCTGCAGGGGGTTAGTGCACCACAGCTAGACAGGAGGGAGTCCGGGGAAATGTCTGGACCTGCCGAAGAGGCAAGAGACTTTTTCTGGCCTCTTTGTTTTGTGGTGCGTAAGGAGAGGGGAATAAGAGCGCTGCTTAAAGGAGCTCCAGAGATGGGCGCAAGTCGTGGCTAAAAGCGCGGACCCCAGAGACGGGCATGAGATGCTAAGGCTGCTGCAGCCGCCACCAACAAGCCTGTGTGTGAGCACAGGTCACTATCCACACCGCCTCTCCCGGGAGCCTGTGCAGCCCACCACTGCCAGGGTCCCGGGATCCAGGGACAACTTCCCCAGGAGGATGCACGGTGTGCCTCAGGCTGGTGCAACGTCACGCCGGCCTCTGCCACCACAGGCTCACCACGCACTCCGTACCCCTCCCTCCCCCGGCCTGAGTGAGCCAGAGCCCCTGAACCAGCGGCTCCTTTAACCCCATCCTGTCTGAGCGAAAAACAAATGCCCTCAGGTAATCTACACGCAGAGGCGGGGCGAAATCCAAAGCTGAGAACCGGGAGCTGTACGAACAAGGAGAAAGGGAAATCTCTTCCAGCAGCCTCAGGAGCAGCGGATTAAATCTCCACAATCAACTTGAGGTACCTGCATCTGTGGAATAACTGAATAGACAACGAATTGTCCCAAATTGAGGAGGTGGACTTTGAGAGCAAGATTTATTATTTTTTCCCCTTTTCCTCTTTTTGTAAGTGTGTATGTGTATGTATGCTTCTGGGTGAGATTTTGTCTGTATAGCTTTGCTTTCACCATTTGTCCTAGGGTTCTATGTGTCCTCTTTCTTTCCTTCCTTCTAATTTTTCTCCGTTTTATTCTGAGCCCTGTGGATGAAAGGCTCTTGGTGCTGCAGCCAGGAGTCAGTGCTGTGCCTCTGAGGTGGGAGAGCCAACTTCAGGACACTGGTCCACGAGAGACCTCCCAGCTCCACGTAATATCAAGCAGAAAAAATCTCCCAGAGATCTCTATCTCAACACCAAGACCCAGCTTCACTCAACAACCAGCAAGCTACAGTGATGCACACCCTATGCCAAACAACTAGCAAGACAGGAACGCAACACCACCCATTAGCAGAGAGGCTGCCTAAAATCATAAGTCCACAGACACCCCAAAACACACGACCAGACGTGGAACTGCCCACCAGAAAGAGAAGATCAGGCTCATCCACTAGAATACAGGCACTAGTCTCCCCCACCAGGAAGCCTACACAACCCACTGAACCAACCTTAGCCACTGGGGACAGACACCAAAAACAATGGGAACTACGAACCTGCAGCCTGCAAAAAGGAGACCCCAAACACAGTAAGATAAGCAAAATGAGAAGACAGAAAAACATACAGCAGATGAAGGAGCAAGATAAAAACACACCAAGCCTAACAAATGAAGAGGAAATAGGCAGTCTACCTAAAAAAGAATTCAGAATAATGATAGTAAAGATGATCCAAAATCTTAGAAATAGAATAGAGAAAATGCAAGAAACATTTAACAAGGACCTAGAAGAACTAAAGATGAAACAAGCAATGATGAACAACACAAAAATGAAATTAAATATACTCTAGAAGGGATCAGTAGCAGCATAACTGAGGCAGAAGAACGGATAACTGACCTGGAAGATAAAATAGTGGAAATAACTACTGCAGAGCAGAATAAAGAAAAAAAGAATGAAAAGAACTGAGGACAGTCTCAGAGACCTCTGGGACAACATCAAATGCACCAACGTTCGAATTATAGTGGTTCGAGAAGAAGAGAAAAAGAAAGGGACTGAGAAAATATTTGAAGAGATTATAGTTGAAAACTTCCCTAATATGGGAAAGGAAATAGTTAAATCAAGTCCAGGAAGCACAGAGAGTCCCATACAGGATAAACCCAAGGAGAAACACGCCAAGACACATGTTAATCAAAATATCAAAAATTAAATACAAAGAAAAAATACTAAAAGCATCAAGGGAAAAACAACAAATAACACACAAGGGAATCCCCATAAGGTTAAAAGCTGATCTTTCAGCAGAAACTCTGCAAGCCAGAAGGGAGTGGCAGGAAATATTTAAAGTGATGAAGGAGAAAAACCTACAATCAAGATTACCCTACCCAGCAAGGATCTCATTCAGATTTGATGGAGAAATTAAAACCTTTATAGACAGCTGAGAGAGTTCAACACCACCAAACCAGCTTTACAACAAATGCTAAAGGATCTTCTCTAGGAAAAAACACAAGAGAAGGAAAGGACCTACAATAACAAATCCAAAACAATTGAGAAAATGGAAAAAGGAACATACATATCGATAACTACCATAAATGTAAATGGATTAAATGCTCCCACCAATTGACCCTGACTGGCTGAATGGATACAAAAATAAGACCCATATATATGCTGTCTAAAATAGACCCACATCAGACCTAGAGACACATAGAGACTGAAAATAAGGGGATGGAAAAAAATATTCCATGCAAATGGAAATCAAAACAAAGCTGGAATAGCACGTCTCTTATCAGTCAAAATAGACTTTAAATAAAGACTCTTAGAAGAGACAAATGAGGACACTACATAATGATCAAGGGATCCATCCAAGAAGAAGATACAACAATTGTAAATATTTATGTACCCAACATAGGAGAACCTCAATACATAAGGCAAATACTAACAGCCATAAAAGGGGAAATTGACAGTAACACATTCATAGTAGGGGACTTTAACACCCCACTTTCACCAATGGACAGATGAAAATAAATAAGGAAACACAAGGTTTAAATGATACATTAAACAAGATGGACTTAATTGATATTTATAGGACATTCCATCCAAAAACAACAGAATACACAATTTTCTCAAGTGCTCATGGAACATTCTCCAGGATAGATCATATCTTGGGTCACAAATCAAGCCTTGGTAAGTTTAAGAAAATTGAAATTGTATCAAGTATCTTTTCTGACCACAACGCCATGAGACTAGATATCAATTACAGGAAAAGTTCTGTAAAAAATACAAACACATGGAGGCTAAACAAAACACTGCTTAATAACGAAGTGATCACTGAAGAAATCAAAGAGGAAATCAAAAAAATACTTAGAAACAAATGACAATGGAGATACGACGACCCAAAACCTATGGGATGCAGCAAAAGCAGTTCTAAGAGAGAAGTTTATAGCAATACAATCCTACCTTAAGTAAGAGGAAACATCTCAAATAAACAACCTAACCTTGCACCTCAAGCAATTAGAGAAAGAAGAACAAAAAACCCCCAAATTTAGGAGAAGGAAAGAAATCATAAATATCAGATAGAAATAAATGAAAAAGAAATGAAGGAAATGATAGCAAAGATCAATAAAACTAAAAGCTGGTTCTTTGAGAAGATAAACAAAATTGATAAACCATCAGCCAGACTTATCAAGAAAAAAAAGGAGAAGATTCAAATCAATAGAATTAGAAATGAAAAAGGAGAAGTAACAACTGACACTGCAGAAATACAAAAGATCATGAGAGATTACTACAAGCAACTCTATGCCAATAAAATGGACAACCTGGAAGAAATGGACAAATTCTTAGAAATGCACAAGCTGCCAAGACTGAATCAGGAAGAACTAGAAAATATGAACAGACCATTCACAAGCACTGAAATTGAAACTGGGATAAAAAATCTTCCAACAAACAAAAGCCCAGGACCAGATGGCTTCACAGGCAAATTCTATCAAACATTCAGAGAAGAGCTAACACCTATCCTTCTCAAACTCTTCCAAAATATAGCGGAGGGAGGAACACTCCCAAACACATTCTACAAGGCCACCATCATCCTGATACCAAAACCAGACAAGGATGTCACAAAGAAAGAAAACTGCAGGCCAACACCACTGATGAACATAGATGCAAATATCCTCAACAAAATACTAGCAAACAGAATCCAACAGCACATTAAAAGGGTCACACACCATGATCAAGCGGGGTTTATTCCAGGAATGCAAGGATAATTCAATATATGCAAATCAATCAATGTGATACATCATATTAAAAAATTGAAGGAGAAACACCATATGGTCATCTCAATAGATGCAAAGAAAGCTTTCGACAAAATTCAACACCCATTTATGATAAAACCCTCCAGAAAGTAGGCATAGAGGGAATTTTCCTCAACATAATAAAGGCCATATATGACAAACCCACAGCCAGCATCATCCTCAATGGTGAAAAACTGAAAGCATTTCCACTCTCACCACTCTTATTCAACATAGTTTTGGAAGTTTTAGCCACAGCAATCAGAAAAGAAAAGGAAATAAAAGGAATCCAAATTGAAAAAGAAGAAGTAAAGCTTTCACTGTTTGCAGATGACATGATAATATACATAGAGAATCCTAAAGATGTTACCAGAAAACTACTATAGCTAATCAATGAATTTGGTAAAGTAGCAGGATACAAAATTAATGCACAGAAATCTCTGGCATTCCTATACACTAATGATGAAAAATTTGAAATTGAAATCAAGAAAACACTCCCGTTTACCATTGCAACTAAAAGAATAAAATATCTAGGAATAAACTGACCTAAGGAAACAAAAGACCTGTAAGTAGGAAATTATAAGACACTGATGAAAGAAATTAAAGATGGTACAAATAGGTGGAGAGATATACCATATTCTTGGATTGGAAGAATCAACATTGTGAAAAAGACTCTACTACCCAAAGCAATCTACAGATTCAGTGCAATCCCTATCAAACTACCACTGGCATTTTTCATACAACTAGAACAAAAAATTTTCACAATTTGTATGGAAACACAAAAGACCCTGAATAGCCATAGCAATCTTGAGAACGAAAAATGGAGCTGGAGGAATTAGGCTCCCTGACTTCAGACTATACTATAAAGCTACAGTAATCAAGACAGTATGATACTGGCACAAAAACAGAAATATAGATCAATGGAACAGGATAGAAAGCCCAAATATAAACCCATGCACATATGGTCACCTTATCTTTGATAAAGGAGGCAGGAATGTACAGTGGAGAAAGGACAGCCTCTTCAATAAGTGGTGCTGGGAAAACTGGACAGGTACATGTAAAAGTATGAGATTTGAACACTTCCTAAAACCATACACAAAAATAAGCTCAAAGTGGATTAAAGACCTAAATGTAAGGCCAGAAACTATCAAACTCTTAGAGGAAAACATAGGCAGAACACTCTATGACATAAATCACAGCAAGATCCTTTTTGACCCACCTCCTAGAGAAATGGAAATAAAAACAAAAATAAACAAATTGGACCTAATGAAACTTCAAAGATTTTGCACAACAAAGGAAACCATAAAGAAGACGAGAAGACAACCCTCAGAATGCGAGAAAATATTTGCAAATGAAGCAAGTGACAAAGGATTAATCTCCAAAATTTACAAGCAGCTCATGCAGCTCAATAACAAAAAAACAAACAACCCAATACAAAAATGGGCAGAAGACCCAAATAGACATTTTTCTAAAGAAGATATACAGCCTGCCAACAAACACATGAAAGAATGCTCAACATCATTAATCATTAGGGAAATGCAAATCAAAACTACAATGAGGTATCATCTCACACCGGTCAGAATGGCCATCATCAAAAAATCTAGAAACAATAAATGCTGGAGAGGGTGTGGAGAAAAAGGAACACTCTTGCACTGCTGGTGGGAATGTGAATTGGTACAGCCACTATGGAGAACAGTATGGATCTTCCTTAAAAAACTACAAATAGAACTACCATATGACTCAGCAATCCCACTACTGGGCATATACCCTGAGAAAACCATAATTCAAAAAGTGTCATGTACCAAAATTTTCATTGCAGCCCTATTTACAATAGCCAGGAGATGGAAACAACCTAAGTGTCCATCATTGGATGAGTGGATAAAGTAAATGTGGCACATAGATACAATGGAATATTATTCATCCATAAAAAGAAATGAAATGGTTATTTGTTAGTGAGGTGGGTGGACCTAGAGTCTGTCATACAGAGTGAAGTATGTCAGAAAGAGAAAAACAAATACTGTATGCTAACACATATATATGGAATCTAAGAAAAAAAAAAGACATGAAGAACCTAGGGATAAGACAGGAATACACAGACCTACTAGAGAATGGAGTTGAAGATATGGGGAGGGGGAATGGTAAGCTGTGACAAAGTGAGAGAGTGGCATGGACATATATATGCTACCAAACGTAAAATAGATAGGTAGTGGAAAGCAGCCACATAGCACAGGGAGATCAGCTCAGTGTTTTGTGACCACCTAGAGGGGTGGTATAGGGAGGATGAGAGGGAGGGAGATGCAAGAGGGATGAGATATGGGAAGATATGTATAACTGATTCACTTTGTTATAAAGCAGAAACTAACTCACCATTATAAAGCAATTATACTCCAATAGATGTAAATTTAAAAAATAAATAAATAAAAAATTAAAAAGATGGGGCATATATACACACACATACAAACACACACACACACACACACACACACACACAGTGGAATACTACTCAGCCATAAAAGAGAATGGAATTTTTCTGTTTGCAGTAACATGGATGGATTTGGTGGACATTATGCTGAGTGAAATACCTCAGACAGAGAGAGACAAATAGTTTATAATATCACTTATATGTGGAATCTAAAAAATACAACAAACCAGTGAATATAACAAAAAATTATCAGACCTACAAATATAGATAGCTAAATAGTGGTTACCAATATGAGGTGATTGGGGCAATATAGGAATGAGGAAGTGGGAGGTACAAATTACTGGGTATATGATAAGCCCAAGGACGTATTGTACAACCCAGGGAATATAGCCAATATTTTGTAATAACTGTAAATGGAAAGTAACCTTTGAAAATTTATATTAAAATAATACTAAATTAAAAATAAAATAAAAGTGATAATAAAAATAGAGCCACCTTGTGACCCACCAATGCCCACCATTGTCCTGTGCACAACACATGTCCTGAACCAACCAGACAAGGGACCAGCCACACCTACCAGAATGCTTGCAGTAGTCAGCCCACCACAACAGAAGTACCCATGCAGCCAACATAAGGGACACCCCTAGAGCATATAGCTCTGGTGATCAGAGGGGAGTGCACTACTGGGACACATAGAATGTCTCCTACAAAAGATAACTTCTTGAAGGTCAAGAAACATAAGCAACCTACCAGATACACAGAAATAAAAACAGCAACTTAGGCAAAATGAGGTGACAGAGGAACATATTCTAAATGAAAGAACAAATTAAAACTCCAGAAGATGAACTAAGTGAATGGAAATTTGCAGTCTACAGAGAAAGAGTTCAGGATAATGATGGCAAAAATGATCAAAAAACTGGGGAGAAGAAAGGATGCACAGAGTGCGAAGTTACAGGTTTTAAACAAAGAGTTGGAATATATAAGGAACACTCAAACAGAGATGAAGAATACAATAATTGAAATAAACATACACTAGAAGGAATCAACAGTAGTTTAGAAGTTGCAGAGGAATGGATCAGTGAGTTGAAACACAGAGTAATGGAAATTGCTAAAGGTGAACAGAAGAAAAAAAAAAAGGATAAAAAGAATGAGGACAGTATAAGACACCTCTAGGACAACATCAAATATACTAACATTCACATTTAGGTGTCCCAGAAGGAGAACAGAGAGAGAAAGGGGCAGGGAATATATTTGCAGACATAATAGCTGAAAACTTCCCTAACATGGAAAGGTAACAGACATCCAGGTCCAGGAAGCACAGAGTCCAAAACAGGATCAACCCATGAGGACTACACCAAGACACATTGTAATCAAAATGGCAAAAATTAAAGATAAAGAGACACTATTAAAAGCAGCAAGGAAAAAGTAATAAGTTACATACAAGGGAACTCCCACAAATCTATCAGCTCACTTTTGAGCAGAAACACTGCAGGCCAGAGGGAGTGACATGATATATTTTAAGTGATGAAAGGGAGAAAACCTAAAACAAGAATACTCTATCTGGCCAGGGTGTCAACCAGATTTGAAGGAGCGATGAAAAGTTTTACAGATAAAAAATTGCAAAAACAGTTCAGCACCACCAAACCAGTTTTACAAGAAATGTTAAAGGAACTTCTCTACGTGAAAAACAATAGCCACAACTAGAAATATGAAGTAGGAAAAGAAAATCTCATTGGTAAAGGCAAATATACAATAAAGTTAGTAAATCAACCAGATATAAAGCTAGTAGGAAGGTTAAAGAACAAAATTAGTATAATCGTCTATATCCACAGTAAGTAGTTAAGGAATACACAAGACAAAAAGATGTCAAATATGATGTCAAACAGTAAACCTGTCTGGGGGAGGGAGTAAAAATGAATGATTATTAAAATATATTTACAATTAAGAGATCAGTAACTTAAAATAATCATATATATAATATATATAATGCTTCTCATAAACCTCACAGTAACCATAAATCAAAAGTCTATAATAGATACAGACACAAGAAAAAGGAATTCAAAAATAACATTAAATATAGTCATCAATCACAAAGAGAGCAAAAGAAGAAGAGAACAATAAAGAACTAAATGGCAATAAGTACATACCTATCCAAAATTATTTTAAATGTAAATGGACTAAATCCTCCAATCAAAAGACACAGAGACACTGAATGGATACAAACCCAAGACCCATATATATGATCCTTACAATAGATTCACTTCAGATCTAAAGACACACACACTGAAAGTGAGGGGATGGAAAAAGGCATTCCATGAGAATGGAAATGAAAAGAAAGCCAGGGTAGCAATACTTATTTCAACAAAACAGACTTAAAACAAAGACTGTAACAAGAGATGAAGAAGGACATTACATCATGATCATATATATTTATAACATTTCATCCAAAAGCAGCAGAATACACATTCTTTTCAAGTGCACATGGAACATTCTCCAGGATCGATCACATGCTTGATCACAAAGCAAGTCTCAGTATATTTAAGAAAACTGAAATCACATCAAGCACCTTTTTGGACAATAATGCTCTGAGACTAGAAATCAACTACAAGAAAAAAACTACAAAAAAACATAAACACATGGATGCTAAACACTATGATGCTAAGCAACCAATGAACCACTGAAAAATCATAAAAGAAATTTTAAAAATTTAAAAATAGCTGTATACAACTAAATATGAAAACACACCAATCCAAAATCTACAGGATGCAGCAAAAGCAGTTCTAATAGGGATGATTATAGTGATACAACAAAAGAAAAATCTCAAATAAACAACCTAATCTTACACCTAAAGCAACTAGAGAAAGAAGAACAAAGGAAACCTAAAGTTAGAAGGAAATAAGTCATAAAGGTCAGGGCAGAAAAAAAAAAAAAAAACCTAGACACTAAAAGAAACAATAGAAAAGATGAGTGAACCTAGAGCAGGTTCTTTGAAAAGAGAAGCAAAATTGATGAACCTTTAGCCAGACTCATCAGGAAAAAAAGAGAGAGGGCCTAAATAAATAAAATCAGGAATGAAATAGAAGTCACAACCAACACCACAGAAATACAAAGAATCATAAGATATCAATACAAACAATTAAATGCCAATTAAATGGACACATTCCTAGAAATGTACAATTTCCCAAGAATGAACCAGGAAGAAATAGAAAATATGAACAGACTAATTACTCTTAATGAGGTTGAGGAGAACATCCCTGTGGTCCATTTGGTAAGACTCCATGTTCCCAATGCAGGCGGCCCAGGTTTGATCCCTGGTTGGAGAACTAGAGCCCGCATGCATGCTGCAACTAAGAGTTTGCATGCCACAACTAAGAGTCTGCATGTCACAACTAAGAAGCCCACATGCTGCAACTAAAAGATCCTGCATGCTGCAATGAAGATCCCACTTGCCTCACTTAAGACCCAGCACAGTCTAAATAAATAAATAAATAAATATTTTTTTAAAAAAAGAAATTGAATCAGTAATAAAACAATCCCCAAAACACAAAAGTTCAGAACCAGATGGCCTCACAGGAGAATTCTAGCCAATATTTTAGGGAAGAGTTAACACCTATCCTTCTCAAACAATTTTAAAAAATTGCAGAGGAAGGAACACTTCCAAACTCATTCTATGAGGCCAGCATCAGCCTGATACCAAACCAGGCCAAGATATCACAAAAAACATAAAATTACAGGCCCATATAACTGAAGAATCCTGAATTATAATCCTGAAGATGCAAAAATCCTCAACAAAACTTTAGCACACGGAATTCACAGAATTCAACGATACATAAAAAGATTACATACCATGACCAAGTGGGATTTATCCCAGGATGTAAGGAAGGTTCAATAACTACAAATTGATCAATGTCATATACCACATTAACAAATAGAAGAATGAAATATGATCATATTAATAGATTCATAAAAACTTTTTGACAAAATTCAACAGCCATTTATGATAAAAACTCTGAACAAAGTGGATATAGAGTGAACATACCTCAACATAATAAAGGGCCATACATGACAATCCCACCTACATCATACCCAATGGTGAAACGTTGAAAGTGTTTCCTCTAAGATCAGGAACAAATCAAGGATGCCCACTCTCACCATTTTAATTTAACATAGTATTGGAAGACCTAGCACAGCAATCACACAAGAAAAACAAATAAAAGGAATCCAAAATGGATAGAAAGAAGTAAAACTGTCATTGTTTGCAGATGACATGATTCTATACATAGAAAATCCTAAAAATGCCACTAAAATGTTACTAGAACTCATCAATGTATTCAGTAAAGTTGCAGGACACAAAATTAATATGCAGAAGTCTGTTGCATTTCTATACCCTAACAATGAACTATCAGAAAGAGAAATTAAGAAAACAATACCATTTACAGTCACATCAAAAAGAATAAAACAGCTAGGGATAAATCTAAGCAGGTAAAAGACGTGCACTTTCAAAACTAAAACACACTGATGAACGAAATTGACAATGATACAAACAGATGGAAAGATACAATGTGCTTGTTGACTGAAAGTATTAATATTGTTAAAGCAACCATATTACTCAAGGTAAACTACAGATTCAATGCAATCCCTATCAAATTACCAATGGCCTTTTCCACAGAACTAGAACAACTAATTCTAAATTTTGTATGGAAATACAAAAGACCCTGAATTGTCAAAACAATCTTGAAAAAGAAGAACAAATTCAGGTGTAGCATGTCCCCTGATTTCAAAGTATACTTCAAAGCTAAGTAATCAAAACATTATAATACTAGCACTAAAACGGACACAAAAATCAATGGAACAGAATTGAGAGCTCAGAACTGAACACACACTTACATGGGCAATTAATCTATAACAAAGTAGGCAAGAATACACAATGAGCAAAAGACAACCTCTTCAATAAATGGTGTTGAGAAAACTGGACAGCTATATGCAAAAGAATCAAAATGGACTACTCTCTCAGACCATGCACAAAAATAAATTCAAAATGGATTAAAGACTTAAATGTAATACCTGAAACCATAAAACTCCTAGAAGAAAACATAGATGGTATGGTCTTTGACATTCATCTTAGTAATTTTGGGGGGCTCTGTTTTCTCAGGCAAGGGAAACAAAAGCAAAAATAAACAAATGGGACAACTTCAAGCTAAAAATATTTTGCACAGTGAAGGAAACTATCAATTAAAAGAAAAGGCAGACTACTAAATGAGAGAAAATACATGCAAATGATATATCTGATAAGGGGTTAATATCCAAAATATACAAAGAAATCATGCAACTCAACATCAGAACAACCTGATTAAAAAGTGGGCAGAGGGGCTTCCCTGGTGGCACAGTGGTTGAGAGTCCGCCTGCCAATGCAGGGGACACGGGTTCGTGCCCCAGTCCTGGAGGATCCCACACGCCGCGGAGCGGCTGGGCCCGTGAGCCATGGCCACTGAGCCTGCGTGTCCGGAGCCTGTGCTCCGCAACGGGAGAGGCCAAAACAGTGAGAGGCCCACGTACCAAAAAAAAGTGGGCAGAGAATCTGAATAGAAAATTTCCAAAGAAAACATACAGAGGGCCAACAAGCACATAAAAAGATGTTCAACATTACTAATCATTAGGGAAATGCAAATGACAACCACAATGAGATATCACCTCACATCATTCAGAACAGCTATAATCAATAAGACAACAAATACAGGTATTTGCAAGAATGCGGAGAAAAGGGAATCCTTATATACTGTTTGTGGGAAAGTAATTTGGTCCAGCCACTATGGAAAACAATATGGATAATTCTCAAAAATTATAAATAGAACTATCATATGATTCAGTAATTCCACTCTTGAGTATATATATATGAAGAAAAAGAAAACACTAATTTGAAAAGATATATGCACCCCTATGTTCATTACAGTATTATTTCCAATAGCCCAGATATAGAGACAACCTAAGTGTTCAGCAGTAGCTGAATGGACAAAGAATATGTGAGATAGCACAGGGAGATCAGCTCAGTACTTTGTGACCACCTAGAGGGGTGGGATAGGGAGGATGGGAGAGAGATGCAAGAAGGAGGAGATATGGGGATATATGTATATGTATAG
The DNA here is from genome assembly GCF_951394435.1 of Stenella coeruleoalba. Lineage (NCBI taxonomy): Eukaryota > Metazoa > Chordata > Mammalia > Artiodactyla > Delphinidae > Stenella > Stenella coeruleoalba. The sequence goes on from NC_137163.1 coordinate 44,767,093, forward strand.
CTGATTCGCTTTGTTACAAAGCAGAAACTAACACACCACTGTAAAGCAATTATACTCCAATAAAGATGTTAAAAAAAAAAGAATATGTGAGATACACACACACACACACACACACACACACACACACACTGGAACATTTCTCAGACATGAAAAATGAAACTTTGCCATTTGCAACAACATGGGTGTACCTAGAGGGCATTATGCTAAGTAAAATAAGTCAGACAGAGAAAGACAAACACTATATAATTTCACTTATATGTAATATAAGCAAAGCAGAAACAGAATTATAGATGCAGAGAACAAACAGGTAGTTGCAGAGGGGAGTGGGAGGCAAGAGGAAAGAAATAGGTGAGGGAGATTAAAAGGTACAAACTTACAGTTACAAAATATTTAAATGTACAGTGTGTGGAATATAGTCAATAAACAATATCTTAGTATGGTGACAGATCTTTACTAGACTTATTGTGGTGATCATTTTGAAATATACCAAAATATCAAATCACTATATTGTGTAATAGAAAGTAACATAGTGTTGTAGGTCAACTATACTTCATAAACCAACCAACCAACAAACAAACTCATAGAACAAGATTAGATTTGTAGTTACCAGAGGTGGAGGGTGGGGTCTGGGGGAATTGGAGGAAGGCAGTCAAAATGTACACACTTTCAGTTATAAGATATAGAAGTACTAGGGATGTGATGTACAACTTGATAAATATAATTAACACTGCTGTATGTTACATATAAAAGTTGTTAAGAGTCAATTCTAAGAACTTTCATCACAGGAAAAATTGTTTTTTTCTATTTCTTTAATTTTGTATCTATATAAAATAATGGATATTCACTAACCTTATTATGATAATCACTTCATGATATATGTAAGTCAAATCTTTATGCTGAACACAAACTTATACTGTGCTGTATGCCAATTATGTCTATTATATTTCAATAAAGTTGGAAGAAAAAATAATTATAAATAAATTATTATATTATTTTAAACTATAGGTCAATTCTAGTCTGGACAGTTTGGGCTATGGTAAGCATTCACATAATTATAGAATAAATGAACAAGTAGAAAATAGCATAAACTGAAAAAAATACTTGATGTTTGATTGAAGCATTCTCATCATTGAAAGTACTTAAAACTAAATTTTCTGTCTTGAATCTTTTGCTCTAAAAGATGGAAGACCAGTCATAGCTAGTCTCTTACAATAAGAACACTCTGAAACATTCACTGAAGAAGTTTTTGGATTGGAGGCTTTGACAATTATCATAGTTCCATCTAAATAGAGATCAAGCAAAGTTCATAGAATAAATCTATTATGAAATAATTACTGCAGTTTCCATTCTGATGACACTAAAATGTCTGTTATTTTCTTTCTTTTTAAGGTATCAAAAGCAACTTTAAAGACACTGTAAAATAATTGCTCCTGCAATTTTGGTGTTAAACAAAAAGCTATTTTGTTGTAATAACAATCTTAGCAAAGCATTAGATATCAATGGCCAAAATATGATCGACAGCATGCATACCCAAGGGACACCTATTAAAATGCGAGCTGTAAAATTGGTGAAGTCATTCCAGTTCTAAAAGATTATCTTTTGTAAGTGACATTGAAATCAAACACCATCTTAGCTATATTGTGTTACATTAAATCTGGCAGGAAGGTAATTAGGTATCATTTTGTGGTAATTAAGGATATGTCATTTTTGTTCGCTTAGCCCAGCTTGATCTCTGCTTCACAGAACTTAGGATGTACCCAGTGGAACTTCTGGAAAACCTTGTGGTCTCCCAGCAGCTCAAAGGGAGTCACAAGCATTACTTTGCTGGCTTTCAAAAATCACTCAGGGAAAATCTACTAAAAAATTAGAACATAGATGTCACTCAAAGAAAAAAAAAAAACACCCAGCTGTTTGGAGCAAAAAACATTGCTTCATTTTAGAAGATTTTGTCTAAAAGTTTTACCAGACTAGTGTCCTTTGATTTTGCATAAAGACAAAATATGCAAATCTCAAGAAAATTTTAAAAAATCAAGTTAAGTGAAAGAAATTATACTTCAATTTTCTCAGTGACAAATATTAATGAGAAATTGCATAGTTTCCACTTAAATATATAGTGCCCTACCTTGTGGTTTAAAAACAAATTTTTTTAATTAATGGAATTCATTAATTGTTTATTGATGAAAAATACAAAAAAATTATAATCAACTGAAGATAAACCAGTGTATGTTTTCACAGAAACTTTATTTTTTTGGAAGACCGAAGATAAATACCTGTGAAAATGAAAATGTACTTATGAAGTAGCATATTGAAAAATTCTAATTAATAACAGTCAAAGTAAATATATAAATACTATAACTATGCAAGTTAGGTATTTTAAAAATATGAAAGAGTCTCACGATCCACTTCTACCTCCACAGTACCTACCATTATTTCTTCCTACTGACTAAGCTACTATTGTCTTGGAGAAGCAAGGACAAGGCAGACCATAAATAAGAGATGGTGTGAGAATTAATTTTATGTGTCAACTTGGCTGGGCCACAGTGCTCAGATATGTGATCAATCATTATTCTGGATATTTCTGTGAGACAGTTTTTGGATGAGATTAATATTTAAATCAATAATCTGTGAGTAAAACAGTTTACCTTCCATAATGTGGGTGGGCCTCATCCAATCAGCTAAAGGCCTGAATAGAAAAAAAAAAAAAGACTGACGTCTCCCAAACATGAGTGAATTCTCTAGCAGGTGGCCTTTTGAATTGAACTGCAACATCAGCTTTTCCTGGGTCTCCAGCCCACCCTGCAGATTTTGGACTCACTGGCATCCATAATTGCAAGAGCCAATTCCTCAAAAGAAATCTCTATATTAATATACATCCTATTGATTCTGCTTCTCTGGAGAACCTTGACTAATACAGGGGATCAGACTCTTGATTTTTGAAATTCAAAAGTCTAGTCCTAGGTAAGATGAAAGATTTGGAAGACTACAACTCATTAATAGCTAATCGTCCCCACCCCCTAACTGGATAAGATTTCCTAGAGTAGAAGAGGAAAAGAGACATAGGGAAAGTGATTCAAGGGTCATCTTCCCTGAGGTCATTTACCCTGTCTTCCCCTCAAGGCTACGTCTGTAAGGTGAAAAAGGTGGTCTGGTGGTAGAACCATAGAGAAGTTTGAGATCTAGCATCTCCAGATAGAAAGTCCGTGTTCTCCTTGATCGGCATGGTGGGAAGCATCAAGCCAACACATCTACGTGGTATGTTTGAGCAGAATCACCTGAAACAGTTTCACAGAATTACCTGCATAGAGACTGATTTTGGAATACTACAGAGACTCTCAGGATTTGAAAGCAGTAGAGACATGGCCCAGAGAGCTGGCAGATATGAAAAGGGTTGGGCGTGAGAAAAAGAGAGAATGAAAGGGACCTTCCTGAACTAATGAACAAAAATCAGGTGGAAAGGAAGATAATACTACAGATGCATCATGGAAAGGTGAACAGAGAGGTAGAGATGCCACTCTTCACTCGTGATTTTGTACTAGGTAAGGCCCCAGAATTATGCACAGCACCCAGAAATGGAAGAGAATTACCCTGTACTGACTGACAATAAATTTCCACCACCTGGCAGAATGGATGCTCAAAATAGAAATTAAGTCATAGGAAAAAAACCCTTAGATTTCCCATCCACCTGGGTTTCATGGTCTGCTAGGGTGGCAGTAGAGAATAGAGAAGAGGGAGGGATGGGTTCAGGAGACATTTGTCCTAGTCTAGGCTTAGTCAGTCATAATTATCTTCTTTGAACTCAGTTTCCTTGAATGTAAAATGAAAAAGTTAGACTAGAAGTTCCCTGCAGAAGCAAGTTTTTTTGTTTTCTTTTCCTTGACATACATGTCAGTGATCTAAAAATGTAAAAGGAAACATCCAGCTCAGAAGGAAGCACTTCTGTCCAAAAATATGCTAGATTTTACATTTGTATAGTTCCTGGCCCATAGTCAGTACTGATAAACATCTGTTTGAGTGAAATAAAACAATTTCCAGGGTTCAGTGCTGAAATTATCCTCAGGGTCTTGTCACTGTTCTGACTGGTGAGCATGTAAATAGTTCCCACTAACAATAGACAATGGGACCATTGAAAAATCATCAAATTCATTTTTTCTACTCTATGCTGAGAAAATGTTAAAGATTTTCTACTCAGCATCCTGCAAATCATAGCTGCTTCAGAAATAAATTATAAAAAAAAAAAAAAACGCAAGGAGGAAACAGTAAGATTTTTTCCTCCTTCTTTTAATAAGGGAAGTATTTACCTATATCTCTCTTGGATATGAAAGGGAAAAGAAGACCAGTAATTATCCACTCATTCAACCAAAGGAATGATTCTGGAAGGGGTACAAACCAGTAAAATGTACATGTTTCTGTCTATTCTCATCTGCCACATTCCAAGGCAACTTTTCTAGCACTTACAATCATGTACCATTTATACTGCCCCCAAAGTCATTAGCACCTTTAGCAAAACTCTTAAAGCACATACCATAAAAATCAGGTGTCAAGTTCTGAGATCCATCGAGCAAGACAACAAAGAAATCCTCTAGCCATCTAAGTGATAGCATCCTCTCAGCATTCTGTGGCTTTATAGAAAATTCCTACATTAGAAAAACCTCTGAGTGTGGTTTAAAAGCTCCAAACATGCACAATGCAGGGCTAGACAGCCTAGGACTTGTATGAAGAGCAAAGAGCTCTAGCAGACAAGTTGTTCCAGCCTACATCAAACAAACAGTCAACAGCAACCAAGAAGCCCCACAAACACAGCCAGGCCTTTGAGAGCCTGCTGATGTGTTTCCTCTGCATACAGCTTATACAATGTGAGGTGCAGCTTAAGCAATCTTCCCTCCTACCCAGTACTTGTATTTAAGGGATTAGAAACAATGGAAAAATTTAAAAAGTAGCATCGCATGTATTTGTCAGACATATAGATCTGTACTGGATATAACTTCAAGCTCAAGGACAAAATTTGACCTTTGAGGTCAGGGTGGATGGACCTTTTAGGAGGCTCCCTGTGGCCCACCTTGTGGAATTCCTTAGTATCTACCTTCTAGAGAATTGCATGGGGTCCTGACTGTTAAGTGCCCCAAATTACTTCTCAGGCCTGAGCTACCCAGACTGTTTTCCTTTAATTCTCAGAACTGCCGCAACCCCATTGTCCACCAAGAAGTTTCTTCTCTCTCAAGACCAAAACTCAGTCTGCTCAGTTCCCCCCTTTCCTTGCAATCTTTGAAAACAAGTCCCCAGACCATTTTCACGGCTGAGAAACTAAACACTAGGAAAAGAGAGATGGAGGCACAGTCCCAAACAGTTTTTAAATCCCTTTCTTAGATGATACCCAGAGGCTGAAGTGGCCTCCAGTATTCTATTATTACTAAGTCAATGCCTTTTTGACCCCCATATATCTCTATACTATGCTAATATCTTTTTTTCAAAAGATACTTTCCAAGCTACTATTGCATCCTGAAACCATGATTAGGAAAAAAGCAAATCCTGTCAACAAGAGTTCACATTACTAAGGCTCTTCAGAAAGAGAGATGTTAATCTCAAAAGGCTCTCTCCCAAAGATAGTTCATTTCTACACACATTTTCCAGTCAGCTATTTCAGCTACTTGGTTACTAAATTGATAGGTTCATCACCACCATTTTGGTAACACCTCCTGAAATATTAGATTTCTATTTATTGAGAGTGCCCCCACCACAGATATCAGCAATATCTCCCAAAGAAGAGTTAGGGCAGGGGCTTCCCTGGGGGCGCAGTGGTTGAGAGTCCGCCTGCCGATGTAGGGGACACGGGTTCGTGCCCCGGTCCGGGAAGATCCCACATGCCGCGGAGCGGCTGGGCCCGTGAGCCATGGCCATTGAGCCTGCGCGTCCGGAGCTCCGCAACGGGAGAGGCCACAACAGTGAGAGGCCCGCGTACCGAAAAAAAAAAAAAATTTAGGGCAGTGTTCAGAGAACTGAATGAAAGTGTAGCTTCACAGCTGCCATCATTTTTCTCCTGTCTAAAACCCAGGAAGCAGCAATGAGCAATGAATTGGTGCTTCATGTGGTTCTGCACTCACAAGTACTTCTGTACTCACAAGTACTACTAACCCAAGTCAAACAAACTTCACATATTTATGTAGAACCTTCCTTGGATGGCAGACTAAACTGTTTCTTAACATTTGTGTCATGAATTTTTTACAATTTACTGCCAGAAAATATTATTAGCCTCACTTAATATTCAAAGATAGTAAAACACTGAAAAGTTTGCTCGGCCAGGGATTTTGGAAACAAAATGAAGATTACCACTCTGCCAGACACCAAGGCAGTGTACATACAAAGACTGATTTAACAGGGGGCTGTATAGAGTGGTGGTTAAGAGCTACAGTGCCTAGCCTTACCCCTTGCTCTCTGTGTGACTTTGGGACACTTACTCAATCTCTCTGTGTTTCAGTTTTCTCATATGCAAACTGGGCTCAATCATAGGTTTGTTGTAAAGATTAAATAAGTTAACGAATGTAAAGTGCTTAAAACAGGATCTTGCACATGGTAAATTACCCATAAAGGTTAACCATGATTATTGCTCTGCAGCATCAGGGTAACTATCATCCAAAATCTTTCTGGATCAGGAAGATTTAAGCCAACTCAGAAAGACTAGAGTACAGACTCTCAAAATTATGGTTCATATAAACACTTTTCAAGTACAGCTGCAGCTGCCTCTTAATTGGTGTTTCTGTCTTCAGACTTGTCAGCTGTCATCAATCTCTTCATTTTGAGGGGATCCAATTTTCTATCATAAAACATAAACCTAATCCAGTCACTTGCATGTTTAAGACCTTTTGACAACTTCACACTGACCTGAGGGTGGAAATTCACAAGCCCCACTGGTTCACAAGGCCTTTCACAACTTGGCTCCTTGCTTGCCCCTCTAGCTCCTCTTACCATCACCCTCTTGAATTTGATATTATGGGCATGCTGAATGTGTTCAGTTGTTCCAACATGCCACACTCTCTCTTACCTAAAGACTTCCACATATGCTATTTTCTTTGGCTAGAAACTTCTATCATCTGCATCCCCATTCATGTCCATACCTCTTCTTGATAATGTCTCATGACTTAGAAGTCACTTCTTCCATGAGGTCTTGATTGACCTTTTAGACTAGGTCTGCCCTAACTCCCCAACCCCAAAACAGTTGTATTTCTCTGTCATAATTAATCAAGCTATTACTTTCCTATGTTGCTTCTAAACTACAAATCTCTTGTTCACCACTATATCCCCAGTACCTAGCACAATATCTGGCACTTAGTAAACACTCAGTTACTCTGTTGAAAGAATGCAATCTCAGTTTGCATGGGCAAGACAGAATCTTAGACATGGGTTGACTTCCGAGTTCAACTTAATAGCCTTCTCGCCCTAATCTCCAGGATCCTCCTTCCTAAAATTCCCAAGAACCTTCAGTGAGTTTTTGTGGTAGCCTCTTACAATATCTAAACTCTTTTTTTGCTGTATCAAGGTTGATATAAAATTATTTTCAAAAAACTGATGACATCTGATTTAGAAGTTAAGAGGGATGATGAATCTCATGTAGGGTTTCTTTGCTGTTTTGAGACTGGACATTGAATGTCTGATACAATGCATCAATCATCCCACTTTCCTTCCTACCAGAATAAAAATACTTCATATCTATAACATTTTATATTAAATTTTCAGGGATTAATGTTACCTGGATTAAGAAAGATTGTGCCAAAAACTTTAAGTAATAAATCAAGGACAGAAATTTGTTGTGTGGTCTATGACAGGGGGATTTCTGTTATGGGCTTTGAAATCCAATTATTTTCTTCACATTAAAGAAGAGTTCTAATCAAATACAATGAGAATAATTACTTTTAATACATTTATCAAAAGTAGAGGAAAAACACACCCTGATTTTTTCATTGGACTGGTCTCTCTGAATACACACTATTTTAAAGACATAATCCCGTTGAGTGTTCATCACCACCCAGGACATAAACACATTTAGCTTCATGGGCAACAAAGTTAAATATAAAATATAAACTATATTTGAAATATAAACTATAAAAAGCAGAAATCTGTGATTAAAAAAATTAATACAAGTAGAAGTGCCTGATGAACATAGATGTAAAAATCCTCAACAAAATATTAGCAAACAGAATCAAACAGCACATTAAAAGGATCATACACCATGATCAACTGGGGTTTATCCCAGGAATGCAAGGATTCTTCAATATATGCAAATCAAGAGATGTGATAAACCATATTAAAAATTGAAGGAGAAAAACAACATGATCATCTCAAAAATGCAGAAAAAGGTTCTGACAAAATTCAACAGCCATTTATGAAAAAAAACCCTCCAGAAAGTAGGCATAGAGGGAACTTACGTCAACATACTAAAGGTCATATATGACAAACCCACAGCCAATATCGTTCTCAATGGTGAAAAAATGAAACCATTTCCACTAAGATCAGGAAGAAGACAAGGTTGTCCACTCTCACCACGATTATTCAATGTAGTTTTGGACGATTTAGCCACAGTTATCAGAGAGGAAAAAGAAATAAAAGGAATCCAAATCAGAAAAGAAGAAGTAAAGCTGTCACTGTTTGCAGATTACATGATACTATATATAGAGATTCCTAAAGACTCTATCAGAAAACTACTAGAGCTAATAAATGAATCTGGTAAAGTAGCAGGATACAAAATTAATGCACAGAAATCTCTTGCATTCCTATACACTAATGATGAAAAATCTAAAAGAGAAATTAAGGAAACACTGCCACTTACCATTGCAACAAAAAGAATAAAATACCTAGGAATAAACCTACCTAAGGAGACAAAAGACCTGTATGTAGAAAAGTATAAGACACTGATGAAAGAAATTAAAGATGATACAAACAGATGGAGAGATATACCAGGCTTTTGGATTGGAAGAATCAACATTGTGAAAATGACTCTACTACCCAAAGCAATCTACAGATTCAATGCAATCCCTATCAAACTACCAGTGGCATTTTTCAAACAACTAAAACAAAAAATTTGACAATTTGTATGAAAACACAAAAGACCCTGAATAGCCAAAGCAATCTTAAGAAAGAAAAATGGAGCTGGAGGAATCAGGCTTCCAGACTTCAGCCTATTACTACAAAGCTACAGTAATCAAGACAGTATGGTAATGGCACAAGAACAGAAATAGAGATCAATGGAACAGGATGGATAGCCCAGAGACTATCCCACACACATATGGTCACCTTATCTTTGACAAAGGAGGCAAGAATGTACAATGGAGAAAAGATAGCCTCTTCAATAAGTGGTGCTGGGAAAACTGGACAGCTACATGTAAAAGAATGAAATTAGAACACTCCCTGACTCCACACACAAAAATAAACTCAAAATGGATTAAAGACCTAAATGTAAGGCCAGACACTATAAAACTCTTAGAGGAAAACATAGGAAGAACACTCTGTGATATAAATCACAGCAAGATATTTTTTGACCCACCTCCTGGAGAATAGAAACAAAAATAAACAAATGGGACCTAATGAAACTTAAAATCTTTTGCACAGCAAAGGAAGCTATAAACAAGACAAAAAGACAACCCTCAGAGTGGGAGAAAATATTTGTAAATGAAGCAACTGACAAAGGATGAATCTCCAAATGTTATAAGCAGCACATGCAACTCAATATCAAAAAAAAACAACCAACCGAATCCAAAAATGGGCAGAAGACCTAAATAGACATTTCTCTGAAGAAGATACACAGATTGCCAAGACATACATGAAAGAATACTCAACATCACTAATCATTAGAGAAATGCAAATCAAAACTACAATGGGGCTTCCCCTGTGGTGCAGTTGTTAAGAATTTGCCTGCCAATGCAGGGGACAAGGGTTCAAGCCCTGGTCCAGGAAGAGCCCACACGCCGCGGAGCAATGAAGCCCATGCACCACAACTACTGAGCCTGAGCTCTAGAGCCCGTGAGCCACAACTATGGGTGCCCATGTGCCTAGAGCCCGTGCTCCACAACAAGAGAAGCCACTGCAATGAGAAGCCCATGCCCTGTAATGAAGAGTAGCCCCCATTCGCCACAACCAGAGAAAGCACACACGCAGCAAGGAAGAGTCAATGCAGCCAAAAATAAACAAATAAAATAAATAAATAAATTTAAAAAATCATATTTAAAAATCCTATTAATGAGATTAAAAAAAAAAACTACAATGAAGTTTCACCTCACACCAGTCAGAACGGCCATCATCAAAACATCTACAAACAATCAATGCTCAGGAGGGTGTGGAGAAAAGGGAACCCTCTTGCACTGTTGGTGAGAATGTAAACTGATACAGCCACTATGGAGAACAGTATGGAGGTTCCTTCAAAAACTAAAAATAGAACTACTATATGACCCAGCAATCCCACTACTTGGCATATACCCTGAGAAAACCACAATTCAAAAAGAGTCATGTACCACAATGTTCATTGCAGCTCTATTTCCAATAGCTAGGACATGGAAGCAACCTAAGTGTCCATTGACAGAAGAATGGATAAAGAAGATGTGGTACATATATACAATGGAATATTACACAGCCATAAAAAGAAATGAAATTCAGTTATTTGTAGTGACGTGGGTGGACTCAGAGTCTGTCATACAGAGTGAAGTCAGAAAGAGAAAAACAAATACCACATCCTAACACATACATATGGAATCTAAAAAAAAAAAAAAAAAGTTCTGAAGAAACTAGGGGTAGGACAGGAATAAAGACACAGACGTAGAGAATGGACTTGAGGACACGGGGTGGGGGGGCAGGCGGTGCAGAATGGTAAGCTGTGATGAAGTGAGAGAGTGGCATGGACTTATATATACTACCAAATGTAAAACAGATAGCTACTGGGAAGCAGCCGCATAGCACAGGGAGATCAGCTCGGTGCTCTGTGACCACCAGAGGGGTAGGATAGGGAGGGTAGGAGGGAGATTCAAGAGGGAGGAGATAGGGAGATATATGTATATGTATAGCTAATTCACTTTGTTATACAACAGAAACTAACACACCATTGTAAAGTAATTATGCTCCAATAAAGATGTTTAAAAAAAATGTAGAATTGCCAGGAGATACTTAGAATAAATAGGAAAACAAATATTCAAACACTGGAGAGCTCTTACAATTCATTCTATGAGTCTCATATAGACACAATTTTACATCAAATTTGGGGATTGATCAGACCAAGACAGAAAGAAAGAGTGAGAGAGATTGAAAGAAACCAGGCAGAGACAGTGACTCAGAGACAGTAGATAAAATTCCATTATTTCTACTTATATTTTTGAAATAAAGGTTAAATGGTAACTCTCCCTATTTGATTCTTGATGAGTCCACAGGAAGAGCCTTGATAAGTTATTTTTCAAGTAATAGGATATCATTTCCGTTGTCTATATTATTTCCTTAAATGGTTGACCTTTGGCCAAAGTGAGACAGGTGACTCATTTCCACATAACCTAGGAGTCTCTGGTTTTTTGAAGCCATTTTTTAAAAGTTAGTCTCCTACTAATAACTTTCACACAAACTAATTTTTATTAAAGGACAGGTTTTTCAAACAGTAATGAACATGTTATATTGCATTTTATCACCAAGAAATAACTATTGTAGAGATCCTAGGTTAAGACAAGCATAGAAATAGAAATATTAATAGAATATTAATAAACATATTAAGTAGGAGCCACTGACTCCTTTTTTGCAAAAAATCAACCCCCCATAAGATATTTGGAAAACAATTTTCTATCAATCAATATGTCAGCTTCCCATAAATATAAAGTAATATTTATTCATTTATGTATAATACATGGCACATAGTACCCATTGTAGTTGGTTAATAAATATTTGTTGAATAAATAAATGAATAAGTAGATAAAAAATGACTAATTTCTTGGAAGCAATGATCTCAACTGGAATAAAATTGTCAAATTTGATAATCCGAGTTTTCACTTAGAAACTGTTCACAATTCAAAGAAAGAAAGAGAGAAAAGAGAAACTCTTTTGCCAGTCTCAAGTCTATATCTACTAATTTCTACCTGATGGCAGTGAGGATGGGATGATAGAGGAAAAGTTATTTGTGCAAATGATCACAATTCTAAGGCCCTCCATGAGTAGATTTCTAATTATTCTGAATCACTGTTTTTAATCTGAAGTTGATTAAAAATAGGTTCCCAGGGAAACTTAAAAATAAAATTAAACCGTTAAATCCATTAGTGAATGAAAAAGGACAATAATGTTCAGCTGATACCCATGCTCAGCTTTCTTCCTATTACAGTTTAACTGCTAAAAGCTATTGCTATTTAGTCTATTTTTTCTCCATGAGAAACCTTTTAAGATCATAAAAGAGAATATACTATTTTATGTAGTAGGAGATTCTTTTTAAGCATTGAAAACTTATTTTTACATGTAAATGTATTAAATATACTGGGACAAAAAGAAATTCTTAATTTGAACATATTCTGAATCTGTTAGAGTAAGGAAATAATTCACATTTACATCTTAACATTGCATTTCATGTTTTTTAATTCATAGGAGTAGATAACTATTTTAAAAAAGGAACAACTTTTGAAACTGTTTAACTGAGAGTCCAAAGCCAGATTTATCATTTATTCTGTCCCCAACGAGAAGAGTCAGTTCTCCTTTTTTATTCAACAGGATTTGTCAGCGGCATCACCTTTTCTGTGGTCAGTCGGCAGGTTCTAAAGTCTAAAAGTCACAAGCAATATACCTTTGCATGCCTTTCTTTTACCTAATCAATATATCCGACTTCTATAACAATCCATCAAGTAACCAAGTCGTTATTGAATGTATTCCAGTAATTGCTGCAGTAGTGAGAACAATGTCCTTGCCTCAGAGGAGTTTATAGTTTAGATTTGGAGACAAGATTAATATACTAGTGAAACAATTAGCAAAATATAAGAGATGGCATATAATTTAGTGGTACATTATGAAAGTATAAACCATACTTATAGAAATTTGGAGAAAAAAGATGAACAGGAAAGATGAAAAGGTTAGTGATTACATCATAATAATTATTATTTTATGGCAGGTCTTTATATACATTACTGCTAAACTTTGAAAGCTGGGTTTTTATATTGGCTCTATTTTACAGCCAATGAAATTAGGGTTCAATGAAGAACAATGACCACCCATAGTCCTCATAGCTAGATAGTCGAAGGATTTAACCTTGACCAGTTCCTGAGTTCTTTCCATATTGCAGCACTACTTTTCATGGAGTTCAGTGGACCTTGATGCCAGGAAAACTTTACTAGGCAGAGGGAAGGGGCAGGGCTAATCAAGCAAAATGCCTAGAATAAGGTATGGGGTAGGAGAAATCTCTCCCTTCTCATTGAACTTGTAATATGTGCTAGATGCTATGATAGGTCCTGGAATCAGTGGAAAGCAAAAGAGTCATGACCTCTGCCTTCATGAAGTTTAGGCCAGGCAACATGAGCATTAATCAAACACAAAACAAATATAAAATTGTAGCTGATTCAAGAGCTGCAGAGAAGAGATACATATTACAACGAGAAGGCAGAATGAGAAATTTAACCTAAAAAGGAAGGTCAGGGAATACTTTCATGAGACATATAGATGTATATACAATTACACAAGCATGGAAAAAAGATGCAGAAGATCACACTTTAGGTGCTGATGAAGATTGGTTATGAAGAGTGGGTTAGGGGTAGACAGTGGAAGAGAAGAAACTCAAAAGAAAGTAGTTCTCTGTGATTAAAACAGAATGCACTTGCATTCCTATGCACTAATGATGAAAAATCTGAAAGAGAAATTAAGGAAACACTCCCATTTACCATTGCAAAAAAAAAGAATAAAATACCTAGGAATAAACCTACCTGAGGAGACAAAAGACCCATATGCAGAAAAGTATAAGACACTGATGAAAGAAATTAAAGATGATACAAACAGATGGAGAGATATACCATGTTCTTGGATTGGAAGAATCAACATTGTGAAAATGACTACACTACCCAAAGCAATCTACAAATTGAATGCAATCCCTATCAAACTACCAATGGTATTTTTCACAGAACTAGAACAAAAAACTTCACAATTTGTATGGAAACACAAAAAACCCAAATAGCCAAAGCAATCGTGAAGTAAAACAGAGCTGGAGGAATCAGGTTCCCTGAATTCAGACTATACTACAAAGCTACAGTAATCAAGACAGTGTGGTACTGGCACAAAAACAGAAATATAGATCAAAGGAGCAGGATGGATAGCCCAGAGATAAACCCATGCACATATGGTCACCTTATCTTTGATAAGGGAGGCAAGAATACACAATGGCAAAAAGACAGCCTTTTCTTTTGGTTTTGGGAAAACTGGACAGGTATATGTAAAAGTATGAAATTAGAACACTCCCTAACACCATGCACAAAAATAAACTCAAAATGGATTAAAGACCTAAATGTAAGGCCAGACACTATCAAACTCTTAGAGGAAAACATAGGCAGAACACTCTATGACATAAATCACAGCAAGGTCCTTTTTTACCCACATCCTAGAGAAATGGAATTCGACCTAATGAAACTTACAAGCTTTTGCACAGCCAAAGGAAACTATAAACAAGACAAAAAGACAACCCTCAGAATGGGAGAAAATATTTGCAAATGAAGCAAATGGCAAAGGATTAATCTTCAAAACATACAAGCAACGCATGCAGCTCAATATCAAAAAAATAACCAACCCAATTCAAAAATGGACAGAATACCTACATAGACATTTCTCCAAAGAATACCTACAGATTGCCAACAAACACATAAAAGGATGCTCAACGTCACTAATCATTAGAGAAATGCAAATCAAAACTACAATGAGGTAACACCTTGCACCAGTCAGAATGGCCATCATCAAAAAATCTACAAGCAGTCAATGCTGGAGAGAGTGTGGAGAAAAGGGAACCCTCTTGCACTGTTCGTGGAAATGTAAACTGATACAACCACTAAGGAGAACAGTATGGAGGTTCCTTCAAAAACTAAAAGTAGATCTACCATACGACCCAGGAATCCCATTACTGGGCATATACCCTAAGAAAACCATAATTCAGAAAGAGTCATGTACCACAATGTTCATTGCAGCATTATTTACAATAGTCAGGACATGGAAGCAACCTAAGTGTCCATCAACAGATGAATGGATAAAGAAGATGTGGCATATATACAATGGAATATTACTCAGCCATAAAAAGAAACAAAATTGAGTTATGTGCAGTGAGGTGGGTGGACTTTGAGACTGTCATACAGAGTGAAGTAAGTCAGAAAAAGAAAAACAAATACCGTATGCTAACACATATATATGGAATCTAAAAAAAAAAAAAAAAAGGTTCTGAAGAACCTAGGGGAAGGACAGGAATAAAGGAATAAAGACGCAGATGTAGAGAACGGACTTGAGGACGTGGGGAGGGGGGAAGGGTAAGCTGGGATGAAGTGAGAGAGTGACATGGATATATATACACTACCAAATGTAAAGTAGATAGCTAGTGGGAAGCAGCTACATGACACAGGGAGATTCACTCGGTGCTTTGTGTCCACCTAGAGGAGTGGGATAGGGAGTGTGGGAAGGAGACTCAAGAGGGAAGAGAAATAGGGATAAATGTATATGTATAGTTGATTCACTTTGTTGTGCAGCAGAAACTAACACACCATTGTAAAGCAATTATTCTCCAGTAAAGATGTTAAAATAAAATAAAGTCATTTGTGGAAAACAAACAAACAAACTGAATGCACACATTGGAAGTAATGGTAACTAAATGCTATGGGTAGTTATCTCAAAGTGATGAAATTTCAGGTGTCCTTTTCTGCTCTTTCTTATGATTTCTATACTGTTTGAGTTCTTTTTTTATAGGAAGCATATGTTATTTATATAAATTTTATTGTGGAGGGAAAGTATTTTCCTAAAGAAATTGCTCTTTAAAAATATTCATTTAAGAAGTAAGCAATGGGACTTCCCTGGTGGCGCAGTGGTTGAGAGTCCGCCTGCCGATGCAGGGGACGCGGGTTCATGACCCGGTCCGGGAAGATCCCACATGCCGCGGAGCAGCTGGGCCCGTGAGCCATGGCCGCTAAGCTTGCGCATCCGGAGCCTGTGCTCCGCGACGGGAGAGGCCACAACAGCGAGAGGCCCGCATACGCGGAGAAGAAGTAAGCAATGACTTTGAGGTTATTTGTATTTATTTCAAGAATTTTATAATCTCAAAATGTCACAGAGAAAAACAATTGTAACTCTTCCATCAAACAGATCATTTTTGAGAATAGTATAGTTGTAAAAAAGAGAAAGAAGGTACTTAGGGAATGTGGTGACAATAAAGGGAATAGTTGGATTCATAGGATTAATAAACTGGAGGGGAATAAGGACAGAATTTATTGGTGCATTGGACATGGGAGATGAGAGATGGAGACTTGTCCAAGAAGTGAGCATCACATATTTTTTAAAGATTGGGGTTAACATTTTACTGATTTGATTTCACCCACTTGGTGGGTATTGGCAAGTAAGAAAGAACACTGCAGTTAGGTGAATAAATAATTCGCCTTGATTCCTCAGTAGACAATTTTTATTTTAAGCAGTAATAGATTTTGCTTCACCATTAGCAATTTTATCATGGCTGATGGGAAGACAGAGTACAGTTAAGATTGAAAGAGGGGACTTCCCTGGTGGTGCAATGGTTAAGAATCCACCTGCAAATTCAAGGGACATGGGTTCGAGCCCTGGTCCAGGAAGATCCCACATGCCGAGGAACAACTAAGCCCATGTGCTGCAACTACTAAGCCTGAGCTCCAGAGCCCATGAGCCACAACTACTGAGCCTGCATGCCACAACTACCGAAGCCCATGTGCCTAGAGCCTGTACTACACAACAATGAAGCCACTGCAATGAGAAGCCCACTCACCGCAACGAAGAGTAGCCCCTGCTCATTGCAAATAGAGAAAGCCCATGTGCAGCAACGAAGACCCAACACAGCCAAAAATAAATAAATTTATTAAAAAACAAAAGATAAAAAGAGAATTCAAGTTCTTTATTGGGAGGAAGAGGTGACAAGCAGAGAATAATTCTCTAGATAATATTAAAAATATAAAATATCTGAAAAAATTTGGAAGCAAAGGTCTTTAATAAAAATGACTAATTGAAACAGTAAAACTCTGTGAGTGCTCTGAAGAACAATGGAGAAAATGAGGTAAGTGCAGAGTGATGGGATGGAGAGTAGTAAGAGGAGTAAGTCCAAGAGGAGTAAGTCCAAAATTCCAAATGTAAAGGTAGGATGGAGGGAGGGAAATGTTCCAAGAAAGAAATAATGTCCACAGAGAAAAAGAATAACATTGCTACATTGTAACAACTCCTACACTGTAAAAATCCTACATTATGGATATAAAAAGAGGAGAGATAAAGGCAGCAATTAAAGCAATTACCTCTATGCTGCACATCCAAATATATTCTACTGCTGGAAAGAATCAAGCATCTTTTCATCAAGAATGAAATACCTGAAAGTGAGTTTAAAAGCTGGCCTTGGAATCTTTTGATTTCTGATATACAAAATAAATAGCTAAAAATCTGAAAATTTACTGAGGTGGCATGACAATGGAAAGAGCTTTGAGTTTTGTTTTCAGGTTGCCATGAAATAATCTCCAGGACTTACACTACTGTCTGTGTAACCTTGGTCAAATCACTTAAATTTCTGTATCAGATTCCTTAACTGTAGGCTGTGAATAATAATAATACTAATAATACCTTGTTATTTGTTTTTTTGTGAAGATTAAATAAGATGATGCAAGTAAGTGCCTGCCATATAGTCATTCAATAAATGTATTTCCTTATTTAATTAAAAATTAAACATTTCCTTTAGAAATTCCATATTTTTTAGAAATTATATACATATTGTCTTGATACAAAATTTGGCTTGTCTATCATCTTTGTCAGAGAAAATTAGAACCAATTATTTTTTCAGCAATTATAACTAAGGAGAAACCATTTCCTGTCACTTTAAAGAAAATCTCCTTAAAATTGTCTTCTTTATAAATCCCTCAAACTATGCTAATCTTCTTAATTATTATGTAGACTTTGTTGATTCCTCACTCTCCCTACAAGGAACAGTCCTCAGCCCCAGTCAGCACTGCAAATTGTGGAATGGTCTGATTTAGGAGGAAATTGTGGTGGTGCCAATGAAATGCCTTCACAGGAAAGAAAATAATTTTAAATGTAACTCTTAAGAAGTAGCTTGTTTTATTCTCTCCATATCTTCATGAAGTAGATATGCTCAAAGAAAATAAATGGATTTCAGAAATTATTGGAGTGAAAGGCACATTTAAAAATTGAGTGAATAATAAGGAAATTTGATGACTACAGGTTAGTTCCAATGACGAAATGGAATCAATAACTGGAGAACTGGTTATAGATTAGAGTGAGTCTTGGTAAGGTTGTAAGACTTCTATTTTCAGTCTCTAAGAATGTGGCAAAAAGTATACCTCTATAGGATGTAATCAAATAGTGCTTCTCTTAGTTATATACTCAGTTCTTTCTAATTTTTAAATTAAAAAAAATAAGGATAATGTGATATGTGACAACTGCCCAGAAAATCTGTTAGGTGATTATGGAGAAATACTAAGAGAAAAAAGACCAGGTGTTACTCACTAAGTCTGCCTAAGTTTTTTGCAGTATCTGCAAATACAGAGACTTGGTAGGACCATAAGGAAAAAGAAGGGGGATTATAGGCATGATTCTAGTGGAGTATGGGAAAACAGCAACATTGAGAATAGACACAATCAGATGGTCAAGAAGAGAGGCAGGTGTAGAGGGCTAGGGTCCTGCATAGCTCAATGGAACTAGGATGCCTATTAAAACAAAGATTTCTCCCTGGCTTCAATCTTTTCCCATATAAATAGCTTCAGATTTTCCAGATTGACTCCACACTTTGTAGGAGCTCTCTGGAGTTGAAACTCTACCAAGCTCCTTGTCCTCTAAAATATGAGATGGTAAGTGGAAGTCTTTGAGGCTAAGTAGGTGGTTATTTGATCTACAGGGGACTCAAGTTTTGCCTGCCCAGAATTTATTCCCCTTTATTTTGATAATAGCATCCTGGTTCCTTTTCACTTTATTTTTTCCTTGAAAACAGTGATTTTCCAGAGATGTGTATGAGCTCCAAGCCAGGCTAACATAATTCAAGACCAGAATTTTGCTGGTACTACTCTGAAAGAAAACCAGCCTCTTGGCGTTTGCCAAGGTGGTGGCAATATGAACCTTGAGCCTCTCGTAACCATCTTGACCTCTCAGCAAGAGAGTCTGCACAAGAGAATAGCCAACATAGAGAAAGAAGAGGTGAGAGATGATAGACAGATTCCTAGCACCACTGTTTGGGCACTTTACTCCAACACACATGAAGCCTACCTCTGGACTTTTCAGATACATGAACCAGATAATTATTTCTTTAAGTCAGCTTAATTTATGTTTCTGTCACTCACAACCAGTAAAGTCCTTCCTAGTACATCTTCTGCCCTGCTGTGAACTCTGCTAAGTAAGGCTTAGGAGAAGTTGAGGCAAATCTATAAAAAGAATGTTATTCTCTCCCTCCTTAGTTTCCTTGGCTCCTCTGGCGCCATGCCTCATTTGGCATATAAGCATGCTAAACTAACATCATTGACCACATGTGTCAGCTAACTTGTGCCTCTCTGTGGAAAACAGTATACATCTGTTGGGCTTTGTCTGCTTATGCCAAAGAGGCAACTTAATGCCTGGACAGAGGCCAGCCCACCATCTGGTTCTAACAGGTAAGTCTTGATCATAAAATGCTCCATCTGGACTCTTCGTTCTCTGTGAGTTTGCTCATGGGCAGTTTGGGCTTCATCTGAATATTTGGAGTACTCTTCTGCCAGTGTTCCTTTGCCCAATCTATACTGCTAAAACTCAACCCTGACACAGCCAGTGTGTCCACCACACTTTAGCCTGTATTCTTTGGACTTTGATTTTCACTGTGCTCTCTTGACATACAGCTACACCACCTTTTTCCATTTTCTGATTTCATGACTCTAAGTCATGCCATACTTCCTTAGCTTAGCACTTGGGACTGGGGTCTGCCCTATCCTCCAGGCACTTGGTGCTGCTCTCTTAGCGTTCAGTGCTAGTTGAAGATGTATAGGCTACGTTAATAGGGAGATCTCTCTTACCCACTATTGGAGCTATTGGAATTGGAATGACCTTTCTAGTCATAATGCAGTGCAGGCTTTGGTCTTCAGACCAACCTACTAAATACTTATTCCTTGGGTACTGATCCTGCCTTCTTTTCCTAATGCCCATAAAATGTGTCTACTTAAGGAGGGTAATGGGTAACTCAAGGGAGAAGGCGGTTTCATCAACCAACTAATCAAGCTTTAAAATTTAACTGTTATGCACAAGTATAAAATGAACGGATTTTCCTGTTTCAGAAGGAATAAAATTCTATCATCTAAAACAAACCCTTTGATATTATTACTCTCCAATTATTATGGGACTTTATCTCATTATTGGTGCATAAAAACTGTCTTCAAATATTAGAAAGACTTGTTATAAAATATTCATATTCTGCATGGCCCTAAGAAATTGAACAAATTAAGTGAAACTTTAGAGAGAAAAGTTTCATGTTAGGTTAAGAAAGAAAATTTTAAACTTTCAAGTCTAGCTCAAGATGAACTATGATTTTTTGTAGGTGGTAATTTTTTTGTTTGTTTGTTTGCTTTAATGTGCTTCAGTGATTTAACAAGTACTAGGTTGAAATACCAGTGCTCAGCATCCAAAAAAATTATTTTAGTCTGGAATAAGGAACACCTGATCTGAAGACATCAGTTGTCCATCTCTATCACAGGCTTCCACCTGCAGGCCCCAAGAAACTTTCCTGTGTGTTCACTGTCTGATATAACAGCAAAACTTCCATCTGGTCTACTGTTTGGTCTATCCTGACAATCTGGAACTCCAAATTGCTATACTGGAAGAATCATTTTTGCCTCCAGGGGATCATTCTCCCTGCCTGTGCTGTGAATCTCTTCTACAAGGAATTATGCTAATTTCTTAATGTATTCCTCTAACTGGCTGAAAAATGTGGACATGCTGGCTTTCTGATAAGTGAAAACACTTCTTTTGATGTTGAAGAATAATTGACTAGATTAGTTGCAGGTGTACAACATAGTGATTCAATATTGCTATACATTACTAAATGATCACAGTAAATCTAGTTACCATTTATCATCATACAATGTTATTACAATATTATTGACTGTATTCCTCATGCAGTACAATTCATCCCCATGACTCATAGCAATTCACAATTTTTAACAATATTTGCAGTTATTATAAAATATTAGCTATATTCCCTATGCTGTCATCATATCCTTGTAGCTTATTCATTTTATACATAATATTTTGTACCTCTAGTCCCCCAACCCTATATTGATGCTCTCCCCTCTCTATCCCCATTGGCAACCACTATTTTGTTCTCTACATCTGTAAGTCTGCTTCTTTTTTGTTATATTCACTAGTTTGTTGTAATTTTTAGATTCCACATGTAAGTGATATCACACATTATTCGCCTTCCTTATTTTACTTATTTCATCTAGCATTATATCCTCCAAAAGTCCATCCATATTGTTGCAAATGGCAAAATTTTATTCTCTTTATGGCTGAATAGTATTATATTGTATGTATGTACCACATCTTCCTTATTCATCCATCTTTTGATGGACTCTTAGGTTGCTTCCAAATCTTGGCTATTGTAAATAATGCTGCAGTGAACATGGGGGTGCATGTATCTTTTTGATTTTGTTTTCTTCAGAAAAATACTCAGAAGTGAAATAGCTAGATTGTATGGTAGCTCTATCATTAATTGTTTGAGGAAACTCTACACTATGTTTTCATAGTAACTGTACCAAATTGCATTCCCACCAAGAGTGCATAAGGTTTCCCTTTACTCCACATCCTGACCAACATTTGCTATTGGTTGTATTTTTGATAGTACCCATTTCAACAGGTGTGAGGTGATATCTCATTGTGGTTTTCATTTGCAGTTTGCTGATAATTAGTGACCTTGAGCATATTTTCATGTGTCTGATGGCCATCTTTATTTCTTCTTTGGAAAAATATCTATTCAAGTCCTCTGCCCTTTTTTACTTGGTTGTTTTTTTTTGAGGTTGAGTTGTATGAGTTCCTTGTATATTTTGGATACTGACTTCTTTTCCAATATATAGTTTGAAAATATCTTCTCACATTCAGTAGGCTACCTTTTCATTTTTCTGATATTTTCTTTCACTGTGTAAAAGCTTTTTAGTTTGATGTAGTCTTATTTATTTATTTTTGCTTTTGTTTCCCTTGCCTGAGGAGACAAATCCAAAAAAATATTGCTACGACTAATGTCAAATAGCATACTGCCTGTGTTATCTTCTAAAGGTTTTATGGTTTAAGGCCTTACATTTATGTTTTTAATCCATTTTGAGTATATTTTTTATATGGCATGAGAAAGTAGTCCAGTTTGATTATTTTGTAAGTAGCTGTCTGGTTCTCCCAATACCATTTATTGAAGAAGCTGTCTTTTCTCCATTGTATGTCCTTTCCTCCTTTGTTGTAGACTAATTGAACATATAAACATGGGTTTATTTCTGGGCTCTTAATTCTGTTCCACTGATCTATGTTTTCATGCCAGTACCATACTGTTTTGATTACTGTAGCTTTGAGGTATAGTTTGAAATGAGGGAGTGGGATACATCCAGTGTTGTTTTTCTTTCTCAAAATTGTTTAGATTATTCAGGGTCCTTTGTGTTTCCAGGCAAATTTTAGAATTATTTGTTCTAGTTCTGTGGAAATTACCATTGGTATTTTGATAGGGATTACACTAAAACTGTAGATTGCTTTGGGTGGCATGGACATTTTAACAATATTAATTCTTCCAATTCCTTAGCACAGTATATATTTCCCTTTGTATGTTGTTATCTTCAATTTCTTTCATCAATGTTTTATAGTTTTCCAAATGGGTCTTTTACCTCCTTGGTTAGATTTATACCTAGGAATTTTATTAGTTTTGATGCCACTGTAAATGAGATAGTTTTCTTAATTTCTCTTTCTGATAGTTTGTTCTTAGTGTACAGAAATGCAACAGATTTCTGTATGTTAATTTTTTATCCTACAACTTTACTGAATTCATTGAAAGTTCTAGTAGTTTTTTGGCAGTGTGTTTAGAATTTTCTATATATAGTATCTATACTATATAGGATTTTCTATATATAGTATCATGTCATCTGCAAACAATGACAGTTTTACTTATTCCTTCCAATCTGAATTCTTTTATTTCCTTTGCTAGTCTAATTGCCTTGGCTAGGACTTCCAGTACTATGTTGAATAGGAGTGGTAGATTGAGCATGCTTTTCTTGTTACTGATCTTTGTGGGAAAAGTTTCAACCTTTCACTGTTGAATATGATGTTAGCTGTGCATTAGTTATTTACGCCTTTATTATGTTGAGGTATATTACTTCTACACCCATTTTGTCGAGAGGTTTTAAATCATAAATTGGTGTTGAATTTTGTCAAAAGTTTTTCTCCATCTGTTTAGATGATCATATGATTTTTACTCTTCCATTTGTTAATGTGGTGTATCCTATTAATTGATTTGCTGATATTAAACCATCCTTGCATCTGGGGGATAAATCTGGGATGAATCCCACTTGATCATGTTGTTTGATCCTTTTAATGTATTGTTGAATTCAATGTGCTAAAATTTTTTTGAGGATTTTTGCACCTATGTTCACCAGAGATATGGGCCTATCATTTTCTTTTTCTGTGGGGTCTTTGTCTAGTTTTGGTATCAGGGTAATGCTGGCCTCTTGCAATGAGTTCACAAGCATTCCTTCCTCTTCAATTTTTTTTTGGGGGGGGGAGGAATAGTTTGAGAAGGATAGGCATTAACTCTTCTAAATATTTGAGAGAATTCACCTGTGAAGCCAACTAGTCCTGAACTTATGTTTGTTCTATTACTGATTATTTTTCATTACTGGTAATAGGTCTGTTAATATTTTCTATTTCTTCCTGATTCAGTCTTGGGATATTTATGTTTCTAGGAACTCATCCATTTCTTCTAGGTTGTCCATTTTATTGGTGTATAATTGTTCTTAGCAATCTCTTATGATCCTTTCTATTTCTATAACATGGGTTGTAACTTCTTTTTCATTTCTTATTTTATTGATTTTGGACCTCTCTCTTTTTTTAATTTCTTATTTTATTGATTTGGGACCTCTCCTTTTTTCTTGATGAGTCTGTCTAAAGTTTTATCAATTTTGTTTATCTTTTCAAAGAATCAGCTCTTAGTTTCATTGATTTTTTTTGTCTCTTTTTTAGTCTCTATTACATTTATTTCTCCTATGTTCATTATTATTGCTTTCTTCATACTAACATTAGATTTTTGTTGGCATTTCTTTTTCTAGTTCCTTTAGGTGTAAGATTAAGCTGTTTCTCTGGGATTTTTCTTCTTTCCTGAGGTAGGCTTGTATCTCTATAAACTTCCCTCTTACAACTGTTTTTGCTGTGTCCCACAGATTGTGGATTGTTGTGTTTCTATTTTCATTTGTGTGATTTCCTCTTTGATTTCTTCAGTGACTCATTAGTTATTTAGTATATATAACTGTATATATTTAGGTGCTCCCATGTTGGATTTAAATATATTTATAAATGTTATATCTCCTTATTGCATTTATCTCTTTATGATTATGTAATGTCCTAGTTTGTCTCTTGTTACAGTCTTTGTTTAAAAGTCTATTTTATCTGATATAAATATTGCTACCCTGGCTTTCTTTTCATTTCTGCTTGCATGGAATACCTTTTTGCATCCCCTCACTTTCAGTCTTTGTGTGTCTTTAGACCTGAAGTAAGTCTCTTGTAGGCAGCATACATATGGGTCTTATTTTTGTATCCATTCAGGCACTCTGTGTTGTTTGATTGGAGCATTTCATCCATTTACATTTAAAGTAGTTATTGATAAGTACATATAAATTGCCATTTTGTTAATTGTTTTCAGTTCATTTTTATAATTCTTTATTGTTCCTTCCTTTTTCTTTTGCACTCTTCCAATGTGACTTGATGCTATGTTTAGTGTTATTTTTGGAGTCCTTTCTCTATTTTGTGTGTATATCTATTATAGATTTGTGTTTGTGGTTACCATGTAGTTTATATATAACAATATATATATGTGTATATATATACACACACACACACACACACGATAATTATACTTTACTGATCTCTTAAGTTCAAATGCATTCTAACAGACCTGCACCCCCACCCAACATTTAATATTTTTTATTTCACATTTTGCATTTAAAAAAATATCCCTTAACTACTTATGGTGGATTAGATGATTTTACTACTTTTGTCTTTTAACCTGCCTACTAGTTTTGTGAGTGATTGATCTACCATCTTTGCTGTGTATTTTCCTTTACTAATGAGATCTTTACCTTCATAATTTTCATATTTCTGTTTGTGGTCTTTCTTTGCCACTTAGAGAACTCCCTTTAACATTTATTGTACAGACATTTTAGTAGTACCAAACTCTTTTAGATTTTGTTTGTCTTAAAACTATCTCTCCTTCAAATCTGAATGTTACCCTTGTTGGGTAAAATATTTTTCATTATATATTTTTTTCCTTTTATCACTTTAAATATAGTGACATAACCACTTTGAAAATATTTGGAAAGAAAGAAGGAAAACATTGAAAATATATCTTGTTGGTTAAATTTTCCTCTTTAACTTGCAAGTTAAATTTTCCTCTTTTGTCACATAAATAATATTTTTAAAATATTTTGCTTGATCATGAGAAGCAAATATTTTTTAGAAATGTAATCATAGCTGTGCCTATAGTGCAACATAATAAAGCACTTTAAATTTCAAAAATTAAGTAAATCATTTCTTGTAAAATGACTCAAAAAAATCCATCAGCTAAACCTACAAATTTTCAGAGCTCATATTTTATTTTGCTAGATTTTAAAATAAATCAAGTAGATCACTATATACTTTGATTGCTCAGAGAAAATTCTGTGTCCCGCATTACCTACATCTCTCAGGTAACACTGATTTGGAGTTCAGCACACACATCTGAATTGTCCAGATAATTGCTGCAATTTCCTATTTTACTACAGTAACATAAAAATGGACTTAGAACAATTTTTAAATGAAGCAAACTGAGATGAAATCTAAGAAACAAGGTAAAATCCTACTTTCTTATTAATGGCAGAATTAGAATTATTTATAACCTATGCTTTGTTTTAATTCTGCAAACTCTTTATGAGAACTTCCTACAGAAAATCTTTATTTTCCAGTTCAAAATTCAGTTTTTCACAGCATTTCAATTGTTAGAGGCTATCTCAGAACTGAACATAGGCATGTTACAGAATGTGTCCTCTACAGCTTTACTCCATCTCTGTTTCATTGGTATGTACTTGTTCATGCCCTCTCTACTTTATTTACAGAATGTAGTGATTTAAAAAAAGTTCCTTACTTGGTATTATGTGTATCAATGGTATGGAAGAGGTCACGTAACTCTTCTCCACTCAGAACACCATCTGCAAAATATGCTTTGAATTCTTCAAAGGACAATTTTCCATCATCTAAAATGGTAAGAACAAACAAAAGAGAAGCAAATCATTTCAATTTTGTATGTTATTATATCTTTTAATTTTTAACATTTTGATCAAATGCTTGAACAGGTTTGTTTGTGCATGTATACATGTATTCAAAAAGGAAGAACAATTTCAGGTGTTTAAAATAAAAATAATTACCCACCCAGACCGAAGAATGGCCACAGGTCCCCACCTCCTCCTTCCCAGACCCAAGGAGTGGTCATGGGTCTCTGCTATCTCCCTCTTGGAATCCAGGAGTAGTTGTGGGCTCCTGCCACCTCCCTCCCAGATACCAGGAGTCATTGCAAGCCAAGAGTGGTTGCAAGCCACCACTGCCACCCTTGCAGACCCCAGGAGTGGTTGAGAGCCCCCACTGCCACCTGCCCAAACTCCAGGAGTGGTTGTGAGCCACCTCTGCTCCCATCCTGTGTCCCAGGGCCATTCCTGAGCCATTGCCACCACTGAGAACTCCAGGACTGGGCACCAGTAGCCACATCTGCATACCACCTATCAAGGGGATAATGACCAGCACATGCTGAGGAAAGAGGTGCCAGGCATGCATACTAAAAAAAGCCCTCAGACCAAAAATACTAAATCCATACAAGCTACACAGGGATGCTCCCACGTATAAAGAGTCCTCCAAGACCAGAGTACATAATTGCTTCTCCTAAACTCACAGAGAGAAATAAAAGTAAAATGAAGCAGAGGAACCACTCCCAGTTAAAAGACCAAGAGCATTCCCCTGAAAGAACAAACAATGAAGCAGACCTATTCAATATGATAGACACTGATTTAAAACAGGAGATAATGAAAATACTGAAGGAATTAAGAAGGGGTATCAATGGAAATGCAGAGTACAGAAAAAAGAAACTAGAAAGATGAACCAAGAAATATTAGAAAACTCATTTGCCAAGATAAAAGCTGAGCTAAAGTCAATGAATAGCAAAATGAATAATGCAGAAGAACAAATAAGTGACCTGGAATAATGGAATAAGGAATAATGGAAATCGTCCAATCAAGACAGAAAGCCAAATTAAAAAAAAATAAGAAGAAAGCAATACAAGAGACCTATGGGATAATATAAACTATGCCAACCTATGCAAAATAGGGATTCCAGAAGGGAAAGAAAGCAAAAAGGGATCAAAAATGTGTTTGAAGAAATTATGGCTGAAAACTTCCCAAATGTAAAGAAGGAAACAGATATCCATGTACAGGAAGCACAGAGGGTCCCAAACAAGATAAACCCAAGCAGACCTACACTAAGACATACTATAATAAAAATGTCAAAAGCTAAAGACAAAGAGAAGATTCTAAAGGCAGTAAGAGAAAAGCAAAGAGTTAATTACAAGGGAACCCCACTAACACTATCAGCTGATTTCTCTACAGAAACGTTGTAGGCCAAAAGCAAGTGTCAAGATATATTTAAAGTCCTGGAAGGGAAAAATTTGCAAACTAGAATACTCTACACAGCAAGATTATCCTTTAGAAGAGGAGAGATAAAAAACTTCCCAGACAAGCAAAAATTAAAAGAATACAGCAATACTATACTTATCCTAAAGGAAATATTGAAAGTTCTTCTCTAAATAGAAAAGAAGTAAGAATCTATAAGAAAAAGAAAATTACAATTGGAAAATAATCACTTAAAGAAACCAGTATACAGATTAAAACATTTTAATGAAATGTTTTAATCAAAATTAATCAGAATGTTTTAAATTTTAATCAAAATATTTTAAAATATTTTCTGTGAAAGTGATGACAACCACAATGAATAGCAAAAAGAAGAACATGAAGATGTAAGAGAGGACATCAAAATCATAAAATGTGGGGGAGGAGAGTAAGAAAATGTGGATTTTTTTTTCCCCTAGAATGTGTTTGAGCCTATATGACTACCAGTCTAAGGCAACTGTATATAGGAAGGAGTTAACATACATGAAAAACAGTGTAACCACAAGTCAGAAACACACAATAGATTCACAAAAACCAAAAAGAGAACATAAGTATAATACAAAAGGAAAATCATCAAATGATGAAAGGAAAAACAAAAGGAAAAAGAAACGGACAAAGAAGAAATATAAAATCAATGGGAAAATAAGGTTTTAAATGGCAATAAATATATATCTATCAATAATTACCTTAAATGTTAATGGACTAAATGCTCCAGTCAAAAGACAGAGTGGCAGGTTGGATAAAAAAACAAGAGTGTACAGTATACCGCTTACAAGAGATGCACTTTAGGGCAAAGAACACACATAGATTGAAAGCCAGGGGATGGAAAAAGGTATTTCATGCAAATGGAAATGAAAAGAAAGTGGGGGTCCCAATACTCATATCAGACAAAATAGACTTTAAAACAAAGGCTATAAAGAAAGATAAAGAAGGACACTATATAATGATAAAAGGATCAATACAAAAGGATTTTACACTTATCAACATATATGTACCTAAAATAGGAGCACCCAAATACATAAAGCAAATACTAACAGACATAGAGGGAGAAATTGACAGGAATACAATAATAGTAGGAGACTTTAACACCCCACTCACATCAATGGACAAATCTTCCAGACAGAGAATCAATAAGGCAACAGAGATCCTAAGTGATGCAATAGGACAGTTAGACTTAATTGATATTTTCACAACATTACATCCAAAAAATCAGATTACACATTCTTTTCAAGTGCACATGGAACATTCTCTAGAATTAACCACATACTAGGGCACAAAACAAGCCTCTACAAATTTAAGACTATAGAAAATATCTCAAGCATCTTTTCTGACAACAACAACATGAAACTAGAAATTAACCACAGAAAAGGAAATGAGAAAAAAATGATTCCATGGAAACTAAACAACATGCTTCTAAAAAACCAATGGGTCAATGATGAAATCAAAGAGGAAATTAAAAAATACCTTGAGACAAATGGCAATGAAAACACAGCCATACAAAGTCTATGGGATACAGCAAAAGCAATTCTTAGAGGGAAGTTTATAGCAATACAGGCCTTCCTCCAAAAAGAAGAAAAATCTCAAATAAACAACTTAACCAACCACTTAAAAGAATTAGAAAAAGAAGAAAAACAAAACCTGAAGTCAGAAGAAGGAAGGAAATAATAAAAACTAGAGAGGAAATGAATAAAATAGAAATTTAAAAAATAGGACAAAATCAGTAAGACCAGGAGTTGATTCGTTGAAAGGATAAACAAGATTGACAAACTTCTGGCCAGGCTCACTAAGAAGAAAAGAGAGAAAACCCAAATAAACAAAATAAGAAATGAAAAAGGAGACATAACAATTGATACTACAGAATAACAAAAAACCATAAGGGAATACTATGAATTATATGTCAAAAATTTGGTGACCTAGAAGAAATGGGACAAGTTTCTAGAAACATACAGCCCTCCAAAATTGAATCAAGAAGAAATAAATAATTTGAACAGACTGATCACTAGAACTGAAATAGAGTCTGTAATTTAAAAACTCCCTACAAATAAAAGTCCAGGACCAGATGGCTTCACAGGTGAATTCTAGCAAACATACAAAGAAGAATTTATATCAATTCTTCTCAAATTCTTACAGAAAATTGAAGAGCAGGGAACACTCCCAAGGACATTTTAATGAAGCCACCATATCACTGATAATAAAACCAGACTAACACACCATCAGAAAAAAAAAATTACAGGCCAATATTTTTGATGAATATAGATGCGAAACTTCTCAACAAAATATTAACAAACCAAATCCAACAACACATGAAAATGATCATAACCGTGACCAAGTGGGATTCATCCCAAGTTTACAAGGATGGTTCAACACACACAAATCAATCAATGTGATACACCATATAAATGAAAGAAAAAACAAAAACCACATGATCATCTCAATAGATGCAGAAAAAGCATTTGACAAAATTCAACATCCATTCATGATAAAAATTCTTACCAAAGTGGATGGAGAGGGAACATATCTCAAAATAGTAAAAACTATTTATGACAAACCCACAGCCAATATAATAGTCAAAGGTGAAAAGCTGAAAGCCTTCCTGCTAAAATCTGGAGCAAGGCAACATTGCCCACTCTCACCTCTTCTATTCAACACAGTATTGGGAGTCCTAGCCACAGCAATCAGACAAGAAAAAGAAATAAAATGTATCCAAATTGGAAGGGAAGAGGTAAAATTGTAATTATATATAGATGATACACTGTATGATACCCTAAAGACTCCACACAAAAACTGCTAAAACTGATAAATGAATTCAGTAATGTAGCAAGATACAAGATTAACATACAGAAGTCAGTTGCATTTCTTTACAACAACAATGAAATATCAGAAAGAATGTAAAAAGAAAACAACAAACAAAAAATAATACTTTCTAAAATCACAACCCCCAAAATAAAATACTTAGGAATAAACCTCACCAAGAAGGTGAAAGACTCATAAGCTGAGAGCTATAAAACATTAATAAAGGAAATTGAAAATGATTCAAAGAAATGGAAAGATATCACATGCTCTTGGATTGGAAGAATTAATATTGTTAAAATGGCAATAGTACCCAAAGCAATCTACAGATTTAACACAATCTCTATCAAATTACCAATGGCACTTTTCACAGAACTAGGACAAATAACCCTAAAATTCATCTGGAACCATAAAAGACTCAGAACTGCCAAAGCAATCCTGAAAAAAGAACCAAGCAGGAGGCATAACCATCCCAGACTTCAGAGAATACTACATAGCTACAGTAATAAAACAGTGTGGTACTGGCACAAAAACAGAATATGGATCAATGGAAAAGAAGAAAGAGCCCAGAAGTAAACACACACACCGCAGTCAATTAATCTTCAACAAAGGAGGCAAGAAGGTACAATGGGAAAGGAGTCTTTTCAGCAAAGGGTGTTGGGAAAGTTGGACAGCTGCATGTAAATCAATGAAGTTAGAACACAACCTAATTCTATCAAACATTTAGAGAAGAGCTAACACCTATCCTTCTCAAACTCTTCCAAAATATAGCAGAGGGAGGAACACTCCCAAACTCATTCTACAAGGCCACAATTACCCTGACAACAAAACCAGACAAAGATGTCACAAAGAAAGAAAACTACAGGCCAATATCATTGATGAACATAGATGCAAAATCCTCAACAAAATACGAGCAAACAGAATCCAACAGCACAGTAAAAGGACCATACACCATGATCAAGTGGGGTTTATTCCAACAATGCAAGGATTCTTCAATATATGTAAATCAATCAATGTGATACACCATATTAAGAAATTGAAGGAGAAAAACCATATGATGATCTCAATAGATGCAGAGAAAGCTTTCGACAAAATTCAGCACCAATTTATCATAAAAACACTGCAGAAAGTAGGCATAGAGGGAACTTTCCTCAACATAATAAAGGCCATATATGACAAACCCACAGCCACATCGTCCTCAATGGTGAAAAACTGAAACCATTTCCACTAAGATCAGGAACAAGACAAGGTTGCCCACTCTCACCACTCTTATTCAACATAGTTTTAGAAGTTTTACCCACAGCAATCAGAGATGAAAAAGAAGTAAAAGGAATCCAAATCAGAAAATAAGAAATAAAGCTGTCACTGTTTGCAGATGACATGATACTCTACATAGAGAATCCTAAAGATGCTATCAGAAAACTACTAGAGCTAATCAATGAATTTAGTAAAGTAGCAGGATACAAAATTAATGCACAGAAATCTCTGGAATTCTTATACACTAGTGATGAAAAATCTGAAAGTGAAATTAAGAAAACACTTGCATTTACCATTGCAACAAAAAGAATAAAATATCTAGGAATAAACCTACCTAAGGAGACAAAAGACCTGTATGTAGAAAATTATAAGACACTGATGAAAGAAATTAAAGATGATACAAATAGGTGGAGAGATATACCATGGTCTTGGATTGGAAGAATTAACATTGTGAAAATGACTCTGCAACCCAAAGCAATCTACAGATTCAATGCAATCCCTATCAGACTACCACTGGCATTTTTCACAGAGCTAGAACAAAAATTTTCACAATTTGTATGGAAACAAAAAGGCCCCGAATAGCCAAAGCAATCTTGAGAATGAAAAACGGAGCTGGAGGAATCAGGCTCCCTGACTTCAGACTATACTACAAAGCTACACTAATCAAGACACTATGGTACTGGCACAAAACCAGAAATATAGATCAATGGAACAGAATAGAAAGCCCAGAGATTATCCCACGCACTTATGGTCACCTTATCTTTGATAAAGGGGCAAGAATATACAGTGGAGAAAAGACACCCTCTTCAATAAGTGGTTCTGGGAAAACTGGACAGGTACATGTAAAAGTATGAAATTAGAACACTCACTAACACTATACACAAAAATAAACTCAAAATGGATAAAAAATAAACTCAAAATGGATTAAAGACCTAAATGTAAGGCCAGACACTATCAAACTCTTAGAGGAAAACATATGCAGAACACTCTATGACATAAATCACAGCAAGATGCTTTTTGACCCACATCCTAGAGAAATGGAAATAAAAACAAAAATAAACAAATGGGACCTAATGAAACTAAAAAGCTTTTGCACAGCAAAGGAAACCATAAAGAAGGCCAAAAGACAACCCTCAGAATGTTAAAATATTTGCAAATGAAGCAACTGACAAATGATTAATCTCCAAAATTTACAAGGAGCTTATGCAGCTCAATAAGAGAAAAAGAAACAACTCAATCCAAAAATGGTCAGAAGACCTAAACAGACATTTCTCCCAAGAAGATATACAGATTGCCAACAAACACATGAAAGAATGCTCAACATCATTAATCATTAGAGAAATGCAAATCAAAACTACAATGAGATATCATCTCACACCAGTCAGAATGGCCATCATCAAAATATCTAGAAACAATAAATGCTGTAGAGGGTGTGGAGAAAAAGGAACACTCTTGCACTGTTGGTGGGAATGTAAATTGATACAGCTACTATGGAGATCAGTATGGAGTTTCCTTAAAAACTACAAATAGAACTACCATACAACCCAGCAATCCCACTACTGGGCATATACCTTGAGAAAATCATAATTCGAAAAGAGTCATGTACCAAAATGTTCATTGCAGCTCTATTTACAATAGCCAGGACATGGAAGCAGCCTAAGTGTCCATCAACCAATGAATGGATAAAGAAGATGTGGCACATATATACTATGGAATATTACTCAGCCATAATAAGAAACGAAATTGAGTTATTTGTAATGAGGTGGATGGACCTAGAGTCTGTCATACAGAGTGAAGTAAGTCAGAAAGAGAAAAACAAATACCGTATGCTAACATGTATATATGGTATCTAAGAAGAAGAAAAAAAAATGTCATGAAGAACCTAGGGGTAAGACAGGAATAAGGACATAGACCTACTAGAGCATGGATTTGAGGATATGGGAGAGGGGAAGGGTAAGCTGTGACAAAGTGAGAGAGTGGCATGGGCATATATGCACTATTAAACGTAAAATTGATAGCTAGTGGGAAGTAGCCACATATCACAGGGGGATCAGTAGATGATTTGTGACCATGTAGAGGGGTGGAATAGGGAGGGTGGGAGGGAGGGAGATGCAAGAGGGAAGAGATATGGGAACATATGTATATATATAACTGATTCACTTTGTTATAAAGCAGAAACTAACACACCATTGTAAAGCAATTATACTGCATTAAAGATGTTAAAAATAAATAAATAAATAAGTACGTAAGTAAGTAAGCAATGTGACTATACTTAACAGTATTGTATTGTACAATTGAAATTTGCTAAAAGGGCAGAGCTTGTGTTCTCACTACACATAAAAAAAGAAAATGGTAACTATGTGAGGTGATGCATATGTTAAGTAGTTTGATAGTGATTAATATTTTACAATGTATATGTATATCAAATCATCAAGTTGCATACTTTGTACAATTTTAAACTGTCAACTATACCTCAATAAAGCTGGGGGTGGTTGGGGGAGAGAATGAATATATATTGGAAGGAGAGGAGAAGCCAGAGAGAAACAGAGAGTCAATGTCATGAAAAACCTGAAAAATCATGGTAGAGTTTTGAATTTACCCAAAGAGGCACTGTCATATTGGAAAGCTTACTGTGGCTACAGTGAGTAAAATGGAGTGGAGAGGTAAGACACTAGAAGAGAATACCCATAAGAGGACATTGTAGTAATTCCTACAAGAATCAACTTGGCATAAACCTTGGTGGTGACAGTAAGAACAAGGAGAAGTAGACAGATTTACAATCTGTTTAGGAAAAAGAATCAACAGGAACTGATGATCAGTTAGAGGTGATGGGTGAGAGGGAACAATAAATCAAGAATTATACCCACTTCCCAGGACTGAGTAATCACATGGACAATATCACCATTGTAAAAGAGAACACAGGGCAAAAAGTGTGGGGTGAAGTAAACTGCTGTTTTGGACATGTTAAAATTAGATGTTTCTGTGGAATAAGTAGAGGCACCCAGTGAGCAGTAGGGTCATACAAGTCTAGAAAAGGAGAGGGTGGGGCAGGGAGGGAAGGAGTAAATGAAAGAAGGAGGGAGGGAGGAAGGGGGAGGGAAGAAAGGGGGGGAGGAAAAGAAGAAGGGGGAGAGAGAGAGAGGTAGAGAGAAAGAAAGAGAAAGGCCGACTGGAATGTATGCTTGGGAGCTATCAATGCATGGGAATTAAAGGTCCTAGAAGTAAGGGAATTCGTTCTCCCAAGAAGAATTCCTACAGTGAGGAAGAAAAAGCCCCAGAACAGACTTTGGAAATGCCAACTAAATTCTTTATGTTTCAGATTTTATAAATGTTTAACTGTTGCAAGGATTAACTGAGAGGCTATATACAAAACATTTAGCATGGTAACTAACACATAGTTCAACAATAGTGATCTGGGAAACAGGTTTACTAGTTCAGTCTTGGTAAGTGAAGATCATTTATGTGTTTTTAATTCTCATTTTCTTCTCTTCCTTGAAAAGTCCTTACACAGACAATCGATATTTAACATGTTTGTTTAAAAATAGAAATTTTTATTTATTTTCTTAGGTAATCAGGTTTTGAAAATCCTAAAATTGGTACTTCTGTGAAAAGAGATTCTTTAAACATTCATTTAATTTCTCCTTCAAGTTTCATGTCCACAAATATGCCAACAACTAGAGTTCTAATCTCAGTATTTCCCCTCCTTCTATTGCAAGCTAAATCTCGTCTTTGTATTTAAAATGACTATCCTCTCAAAACACTGGCTTTTCTTTCATGTATTAAAACATTTTTGAACACTCTAAATATTTTAGTTTGTCAAGATTAAAATACGAAAACATGATCATCTTCAATAATAACCATCCTGGTACAAAATGAACACCTGGAAAGCATTACTGGGTTTAATACACAAAGGACAGCATATACTTTGCATGTGGATGCAAATTTTAGAGGCAGAAATTAAAAATACCAACCTCAATTCTAAACTGAAGTTCTTAAATTGTAAATTCAGAAAAATTAATAATATATTACTATTTTGTTAAATTTAAAGATTAAATACTTTCTGTTAAATGTACATGTCACCTTGCACAAGTCATTTAGTATCATTATTCATTAACTTCCTCATCTCTGAATGAAAGCCCCTATTATTCCAACCTTCTACATATATATATATATATATATTTAATGATTTACTGCCATTATGTAAATAAAAATAAAATAGAAGCTCTTCCAATTTCAGCTCTGATATATAAAGACCTTAGACATCATCACTTCTGTCCTTAAAACAACAAAAAGCTGAACGCTGAACAAACTCAAAATCAATTACTTTTCTGGGACTCTTTGGAGAACTGAGGTCAAGGGCAAACCACTAGTCAAAATCTGGAGAAATAGGCAAAACCAGAGAATCACAGCCAAGATCTGTTTCCCCAGAGCAGAAGCTACGGGAACCATAAACTGATAGGAACAGTTAAATGGTAGTTTTGATGAAATGCTGGAGACCGAGTGTAAACTAGCATGAGAGGAGGAAACTCTTTGGGGCTTTAGTCTTTGGGGAGCTTCCATACTTTAATGGGTTTTACCTCCAGAAACCCTACCAGGCTCTTACTGAGGAGACAAGAAAGATCTGGAAGTGGAAGGGGAAGAGTAATTGTGAAATGTACATGAGTGTTTTCCATGACAATGGTCTACTCTCCAGGGGCAAAGATTTTACCAGAGACATATCCCACCTGGGGGAAGGGCATTTCCCCACTGCAGTCCCATCTAGCCTACCTGTCTCAACTAAGAGTAGGAGGAACTAAAAGACATTGGGAAGGTCACAGCCCAGGGACACAGACCCACTGAAAAACTTGTATTTAATCATAATAGTATAGAACACATCTGCTCCCCCATTCTTTACCATCACACCAACAGGGCTGCCAAATAATAATAGTACATGACAGCTGAAAGAACTGTCACACTTCCAGAGAAGGAGTGCTTAGGGAAGCCCAAAGTCAATAAAAAAGACAAGAGAAATTTAAAGCCTCTGGCAACTACTAGTAGAGAAAACATTAAATACAACCCAACTCCTAGTCAGATTAACATAAATTCTCACACTAGAAGCCTAAGTACTTATTCTATTACCTGATACATCACATCTGGCTTTCACAAAAAAATTACAAGGCATGATAAAATGCAAGAAAAGCACAGTCTAAAAAGACAAAAAAGCATAAGAACCAGACTCAGCTATGACACAGATATTGGAATTATCAAACAAGAAATTTAAAATAACTATGATTAATATGTTATGGGAATAATGGAAAATGTAGACAATAATGGAAAATGTAGGCAAATGTAGGCAGAAGAGATGGGTAATGTAAGCTGACAGATGGAACTCTAAAACAACTTGAAATAAAATGTTAGACATAAAAGACACTAACATAAATGAATGCCTTTGATGGGCTCATCAGTGGAGGATACAGCTTAAGGAAAGAAGCAGTAAGCTTGAGCTAGGTCAATAGAAACGTCTCAAGCTGAAATACATAGTTAAAAAAAAAAATACAACATCTAAGAACTCTGAGAAATTTCAGAAAATGTTACATACACATAATTAGAGTACCAGAAGAAGAAAGAGAGTATAGAGCAGAGGAAATATTTGAAATAATAATGACCAGGAACTTTTCAAAGTTAAGGTCAGAAACCAAAACACAGAACCAGGAAGCTCAGACAGCACCCAACAGGAAAAATTCTCCCCTCTACACCCACACCCAAAGCAACTCTGTATCTTTGAATATCATACCCAACTGCAGAATACCAAAGACAAAGAGGAAATTTAGAAAGAGGTAGAGGAAAAATATAATCTATATAGGACCAAGAATAAGAATTAACAATTACAGTGTACTTCTCATCGGAAACCAGGCAAGCAAGAAAAAGGTGGAGTGAAATACTTATTGTTGAAAGAAAGTACACCACAATCCAGAATTTCATATCCATGAAATAATTCTTCAAAATAAAGTAGAAATAAATACCGTTTCAGACAAACAAAAACGAAGGAATTCATTGCCAGAACTGCTCTGCAATAAATGTTAAAAGAAATTCTTTAGGTAGAAGGAAAGTGATATAGGTAGAGAAACACAGATCCACATAAGAAAAGATGAATGTCAGAGAAAGAATAAATAAAAGTAAAATAAAATATTTTACTTTTCTTACTCTGAATTAATTAACAGATAACAGTATAAAGTAATAATACAAACAACATATTGGTAATTATAGCATATGGATAAGTGAAATAAATTATGCCAATTTCATAAAGAACAGGAGACATTGGAAATATTCTGTTATAAGGTACCTACCTGTATTACCCATGAAGTGGTACCGTGCTATTTGAAGGTAGATTTCGATTAGGGAAAAATGAATATTGCAAGCTTACATTAGGGAAAAATGTATATAGTAACCACTACTTTTTTTTTTCAGTACGCGGGCCTGTCACTGTTGTGGCCACTCCTGTTGCAGAGCACAGGCTCTGGAAGCACAGGCCCAGCGGCCATGGCTCACGGGCCCAGCCGCTCCACAGCATATGGGATCCTCCCGGACCGGGGCATGAACCCACGTCCCCTGCATCAGCAGGCGGACTCTCAACCACTGTTCCACCAGGGAAGCCCAGTAACCACTATTTTAAAAAATATATATAATTAATTTACTAAGAGAGGCAGTAAACTAGAATTAGGTAAAATACTGTTTAAAACCAGATAAGGCAGAAAAAGCAGTGGGGGGGGGGGGGGGGGAGAACAAGTACAACTAATACAGATCAACTACTAACATGGTAGATATTAATCCAACAATATCAAAAATCACTCTGAATGTGAATGGTTTAAATACAGCAATTAAAAGACAGAGATTGTGAAAGTCAGTAAAAAAATAAAATAAAAGCCAACTATGTTGTCTACAAGAAATCCACTTTAAATATGAACACTCATACAGGTTAAAGCTAAAGGGATAGAAAAAGATACTTTTCCTATCTCTTTAAAAAAATACCATAATAATGCTGAGGAGCACATAAAAATTAAAAATAAAATAACTACCTACTGGGGCCATAATAGACCTCAATACCGGTTTTGCTCCGGTTTTGAATTTCCTGTTTAGCACAAAACTCTGGTTTGCACAATCAGCCGTTCTCGCTTCTGTAACTATGCTTGCTGGTTACCCCATAAATTTTAAACCAATCAGAATACAGGATTAATGTTCCCTAAATAAGATAGCCAATCTGTTTTGCCCACAACTGGAAAGTCCCGAACTTGTTTGTACCAATGTATAAAAAAGTTAAAACGGCCCCTTTGGGGGCTCTCGGAATGCCTTTGGAAACAAGGGCACAGGGGCCCAGGTTCGAACCTGCAATAAATGACCCTTGCTGTTTGGCTTTGACTCTCGACTCTGGTGGCTTTGTGAGGGATCTCGCGACCGTGGGCATTTCATTTGGGGGCTCGTCCGGGATATCCCCCAAGCCCACCAGACCTCAGGTCAACGGGTCATTACTGATAATCAATCGGTAAGTAAGCCGGCTCAGGGTACTTTCTGTTTTGGGAACTAGGACGGTCCTGGCGGACGCGCTATAGGACGCCTAGTCGGATGTGGTCGGAGACGTCCACCACAACCCATCTGGGGCTAAAAGCCCATCTGGAATACGCATGCGATATCGCTGCTAACCCTTTTCCCTTTCCCTAGCCCATCAGGTGCGCGCATGCGATATTGCTACTAAAATTTACCTTTCTTCCTTAACAGGTTTCATTATCTGAGCGGATCTTAATTTACTTTTGTTTTAAAATAACTTTCTCTGACTGATCTCTTCCAGGACCTAAACATGGGCCAAACACAGAGCACCCCTCTCTCCCTTCTTCTGGCTAATTTTCGGGATGTAAAGTCCCGAGGACACAACCTCAGTTTAGACATCCGGAGAAAAAAACTAATTACCTTCTGCCGCTCTGAATGGCCAACTTTCGGGGTTGGCTGGCCCACCGAGGGTACCTTTTGCCTTCCTATAATTCTGAAAGTTAAATCTAGAGTTTTCTTGTCGGGACAAGAAGGTCATCCGGACCAAATCCCTTATATTTTAGTATGGCAAGATTTAGTAGAAAATCCTCCTCCTTGGGTGACACCCTTTTTGTCCCCAGATTCATGTAGGATTCTTGCGGCTAAGCCAACCAAGCCACCCAAACCACAACCTCCCACTGCACCTATACTTTCTGATAGCCAAGACCTTCTTCTTTTGGACCCCCCCCCCATCAACCTCCTCCTCTAAACCCCCAACTGGCTCCAATCCCTGCCCCTGGCCCTGATCCTCTCCCCCCAATGGACCCTCCAGATATTCCCCCAGAAGGACCTCCAGAACCAAGTCCAGATAATCGAGAGGCAGAAGCATTGCTAGGTCCCTCACCCCCTGAGGGCGATGGGCCAGCTGGCCGAACCCGAGGACGCACCCAACGCGATCCAAGGTTCCACCCTCCAGATTCCACCATAGCCCTGCCCTTACGAGAAATAGGCCCCCCCGATGAAACAGGGAACCCTCGGCTCCAATATTGGCCATTCTCTACCAGTGACTTATATAATTGGAAAACCCAGAATGCCCGCTTTTCCGATAACCCTAAAGACTTGATAGCTCTTCTAGACAGCATTATGTTTACTCATCAGCCCACCTGGGATGACTGCCAGCAGCTCCTCCGGCTCCTATTCACCACCGAAGAACGAGAGCGAATCCAGCTGGAGGCGAAAAAACTGGTTCCTGGAGATGATGGTCAACCCACTGCTAACCCTGACCTCATCAATGCAGCCTTTCCCTTAACTCGCCCCCCGCAAGATGAATGGGACTATAACACCGGAGAAGGTAGGGGACGACTGCTCATTTATCGCCAGACTCTAATGGCGGGTCTCCGGGCTGCCGCGCGCAAGCCCACTAATTTGGCCAAGGTATATTCAATTATACAAGGTAAAACAGAAAGTCCCTCCTCTTATTTAGAAAGATTAATGGAAGCCTTTAGAC
This sequence comes from Stenella coeruleoalba, assembly GCF_951394435.1. NCBI lineage: Eukaryota > Metazoa > Chordata > Mammalia > Artiodactyla > Delphinidae > Stenella > Stenella coeruleoalba. The sequence goes on from NC_137163.1 coordinate 44,808,280, forward strand.
AGTATACCCCTATGGACCCAGAGGCCCCCGAAAATCAGGCTGCTGTTGTAATGTCTTTCGTTAAGCAGGCAGCCCCTGATATTAAAAAGAAACTCCAGAAATTAGAAGATCTGGAGGGCAAACAGATACAGGATCTACTCCGTATCGCCCAGCGCGTCTTTAATAACCGAGACGCCCCAGAGGATAAACAACTTAAAGCCACTGAAAAAATGACTAAGGTCCTGGCTGCCATTGTTCAGAAAGACCAAGAGGGCCCCCCAGCCACTCGACCTCCCAGGTGACCATTGGACAGAGATCAATGTGCCTATTGCAAAGAAAAAGGCCACTGGGCTCGAGAATGCCCCAAGAAAAGGCAGCCGCGCCCCAACCAGAGGCAATGGCAACCGAAGGCCACCCCAGTCCTATTTACACATGATGCAGAGTAGGGGGGATGGGGTTCGGACCCCCTCCCCGAACCCAGGGTAACCCTACAAGTGGAGGGGAAACCAGTCCAATTCCTGGTGGATACGGGGGCACAGCATTTGGTCTTGATTAAGCCCCACGGGAAAGTTTCTAACAAGTCCTCCTGGGTTCAAGGAGCTACTGGAGTTAAACATTACCCCTGGACTACTCAGAGAACTGTAGACTTGGGCACTGGAAGGGTGACCCATTCCTTTTTGGTCATTCCCGATAGTCCTTGCCCCTTACTGGGAAGAGATTTACTCACTAAAATGGGAGCACAAATTCATTCTCGACCAGAAGGGCCGATCGTAACAGACCCTCAGAACCAACCCATATCTGTGCTCACCCTAAACTTAGAAGATGAATACCGACTTCATCAGGAACCACCCTCCCAAAATCAAGACATAGAATCATGGCTTCAGCAGTTTCCCGAAGCATGGGCAGAAACAGGCGGGATGGGATTGGCAAAACATCGCCCAGCCCTATTCATAGAAATCAAACCAGGAGCGGACCCTGTGCGTGTTCGGCAGTATCCCATGCCCCTAGAAGCCAAAACTGGTATCACCCCCCACATTCGCCAACTTCTTGATCTGGGAATATTGCGCCCCTGCCAGTCAGCTTGGAATATGCCCTTGCTGCCAGTTCACAAACCTAACAGTAAAGACTATTGGCCAGTGCAGGACCTAAGAGAAGTTAACAGACGGGTCATAGATATTCACCCCACTGTGCCCAACCCATATACTCTCTTGAGTGCCCTTAGTCCTGAAAAACAGTGGTATACTGTGTTGGACCTCAAAGATGCCTTTTTCAGTTTAACTTTGGCGCCTAAAAGTCAAGAACTCTTTGCCTTCGAATGGTCGGATCCCGAGAGAGGCATAAACGGACAACTCACCTGGACCAGACTTCCCCAAGGATTCAAAAATTCGCCCACCTTATTTGATGAGGCCCTACACGAGGATCTCAGTGAGTACCGGAGACAAAACCCCAATGTAACCCTCCTACAGTATGTTGATGATCTCTTAATAGCTGCTGAGACCGCTGAAGCCTGCCTGCAGGGAACCAGAAACCTCCTACAGACTCTCGGCACCCTGGGATACCGGGCCTCTGCCAAGAAAGCGCAGATCTGCAGGCCTGAGGTAACTTACCTGGGGTACCTATTGAAAGGGGGGCAACGATGGCTCACAGATGCACGGAAGGAAACCGTCCTCCGCATCCCCAGACCCACCACGCCTCGACAGGTAAGGGAATTTTTGGGGTCAGCGGGGTTCTGCCGTTTATGGATACCCAAATTTGCTGAAATGGCCAAACCGCTATACTTGGCCACCAAAGAGCAGACGCCCTTTGAATGGACAGAGGAGGCTGAGCAATCATTTCAGCAGATCAAAACTGCCTTGCTATCCGCACCCGCCCTGGGTCTCCCTGATGTCTCCAAACCCTTCCACCTCTTTGTAGATGAAAGCAAAGGCATAGCTAAGGCCGTGTTGACCCAGCCCCTCGGTCCTTGGCCCAGACCTGTCGCTTACCTGTCAAAGAAATTGGACCCAGTGGCTGCCGGATGGCCTCCTTGCCTCCGGATGATCGCCGCCACGGCCCTAATGGTAAAGGATGCTGACAAACTAACTATGGGACAGGAGTTGCATGTCACCACCCCCCACGCCATCGACGGGGTTCTCAAACAACCTCCCAACCGATGGATGAGCAATGCTCGACTGGTCCACTACCAGGGTCTACTGTTAAATCCCCTCAGAATCAGCTACACTCCGCCGCGGGCATTAAACCCTGCCTCCTTATTACCTGACCCAGATTTGGACTCCCCACTCCATGATTGTGCAGAGGTACTGGCCCAGATCCATGCGGTTCGGGAAGACCTACGTGACCAGCCCCTACCGGATGCACAAGTCACATGGTTCACTGACGGCAGCAGCTTTGTTCAGCAAGGTCAGAGGTATGCGGGGGCAGCGGTAACATCAGAAACTGAGGTGATATGGGCAGAGACTCTCCCCCCAGGGACCTCAGCCCAAAAAGCTGAATTAATTGCCCTGACCCAAGCTCTCAAGATGAGCAAACGCCAAAAAGCCACCATATATACAGACAGCCGGTATGCTTTCGCTACCGCACATATACATGGGGCAATATACCGAGAGCGGGGACTACTCACAGCAGAGGGCAAAGACATCAAGAACAAAGAGGAAATCCTGGCCTTGCTAGCGGCCATATGGGAACCCAAAAAGCTAGCCATTGTACATTGCCCGGGGCATCAAAAACCCACAAATCCAGTCGCCCGAGGCAACAATTTGGCAGATCAGACGGCTCGGAAAGCGGCATTCACCCCAATACCATTGCTTCCTCTACAATTGCCGGATCCAGGGCCTCGAGAATTACCGCCCCAACCAGACTATTCGGAGGAAGATATTAGATGGATGAACAAGCTCCCTCTAACCCAGGTTAGAGACGGATGGTGGCGGGACTCTAAAAACAATATTCTCCTTCCTGAGAAACTAGGAACCCTAGTCCTTGAACGGATCCACCGCAGCACCCACTTAGGCGCCCGACGGCTACAGGATCTTATCAGGCAGACTGGACTTAAAATTAAAAATGTCTCTGAAAAGACTGAACGACTGGTTGCTGACTGTGCAGTCTGCCAACTCCATAATGCCAGCACCCACCCGTCAACCACTGGCATTCGGGAAAGAGGAAACCAGCCCGGAGCCTACTGGGAAGTGGACTTCACGGAGGTAAAGCCTGGCAAATATGGGTATAAATATTTACTGGTGTTTATAGATACCTTTTCAGGTTGGACTGAGGCATTCCTAACCAAGAATGAGACTGCACAAATAGTAGCTAAGAAACTACTAGAAGAGATCCTGCCCAGGTATGGTTTTCCAGTTATGATAGGGTCCGACAACGGGCCAGCCTTCGTTTCTAAGGTAAGTCAAGATCTGGCTTCCATACTTGGGGCTAATTGGAAATTACATTGTGCATACCGCCCCCAGAGTTCAGGACAGGTAGAAAGAATGAATAGAACTTTAAAGGAGACTTAAACTAAATTGACCACGGAGACTGGCGCTAACTGGGTAGTCCTACTCCCCTACGCTTTGTTTAGGGTGCGAAATTCCCCCTATAAGTTAGGATTTACTCCCTATGAAATAATGCATGGTAGGCCTCCTCCTATTATCCCTAACCTAAAGACTAACCTTATCCAATTGGACCTAGAAAATAATCTCCTGTCTTCCCTAAAAGAGCTATATGCAACAGGACCCCCGCCTACTCCACACCAGCTCCGGCCGGGTGACTGGGTTCTTGTCAAACGCCATCGACAAGAGACCCTAGAACCCAGGTGGAAAGGACCTTACCAGATCATTTTGACAACGCCGAGGGCCGTCAAGGTAGACAGCATAGCTGCCTGGATCCATTACACCCACGTCAAGCCGATAGACCCATGACTTATTTCACAGCCATATTACAGAATAATAAAAGCCCCACCATTAATGAGGGTAATAAATACCTTCAGGCTGGATGCACTGGCACCCCCGGGATCCCGGTATGCTGGAATACCAGGGCACCTACACACATGTCAGATGGAGGGGGGCCACAAGATATGATGCGCCAGGTAAAGACCCAAAGACAAATAGAAGAAATTTATCAACATCTCTATCCAGAACTTAATTATCATCCCCTAATTCGACCCAAGGTCGATCCCTCAGAATTAGACCCCCAGACTATGACCATATTAAAAGCTACATTTATACTTCTAAATATGACTAACCCCACTTTAGCACAAGATTGCTGGCTTTGTTTACCTCAAGGACCGCCCCGCCCGATAGCCATCCCCATTGGTAATGGTCCACACCTTGCCAAACAGTGCACCCCTACTTTATTGCCTGCACCATTTCTCACACAGTTTTCAGGGTTCTCTACTACTTTAAATGCTACCTGTTTTGTTAAAAATGATTCCCCATTAATGACAGTATTGACTTGGGAATACTGTCTTCTGTTAATTGTACATCATATATAACTGTAAATTCATCCCTTTGCAGTTCTAACACTACTGTTTTTGTTTGTGGAAACAATATAGCTTACACCTATTTGCCCCTAAACTGGACGGGGATTTGCACCCTGGCCACTATTTTACCCAATATAGATTTAATTTCGGGAGACACGCCATTACCTATTCCTAGTTTGGACCTTTGGGCTGGAAGATCTAAACGAGCCGTCCCTCTTATTCCCCTTATCGCGGGGCTAGGAATTACTTGAGCTGTAGCCGCTGGGGCGGCAGGCCTTGGACACTCCCTCTATTCTTATAATCAGTTATCTAGACAATTAATAGAAGATATTGAAACCCTCTCCGGGACTATCCAAGATTTACAAGACCAACTTGATTCATTGGCTGAAGTAGTCTTACAGAATAGACGGGGTTTAGATTTATTAACTGCCGAACAGGGAGGAATATGCCTTGCCTTAAAAGAAAAATGTTGTTTTTATGCAAACAAATCTGGCATTGTAAGAACCAAAATTCATCAGCTGCAAGAAGATTTAGCGCGCCGGAGAAAAGAATTATTAGACAATCCCCTCTGGACAGGACTTCATGGAATGCTCCCATATCTCCTTCCTGTTTTGTGTCCCTTATTATACATACTTATATTACTCACCATAGGCCCCTGTATAATCAGTAAAATCATGGATTTTGTACGTGAAAGGATAAATGCAGTTCAATTAATGGTATTAAGAACTCAATATCAACCCATAGAAATAGAGGAAACCGAGACATAAGGACCCAAGATTGGCTCCTTAAAGCACTTATTGAAAGGGGGGAATGAGGAGCACATAAAAATTAAAAATAAAATAACTACCTACTGGGGCCATAATAGACCTCAATACCGGTTTTGCTCCGGTTTTGAATTTCCTGTTTAGCACAAAACTCTGGTTTGCACAATCAGCCGTTCTCGCTTCTGTAACTATGCTTGCTGGTTACCCCATAAATTTTAAACCAATCAGAATACAGGATTAATGTTCCCTAAATAAGATAGCCAATCTGTTTTGCCCACAACTGGAAAGTCCCGAACTTGTTTGTACCAATGTATAAAAAAGTTAAAACGGCCCCTTTGGGGGCTCTCGGAATGCCTTTGGAAACAAGGGCACAGGGGCCCAGGTTCGAACCTGCAATAAATGACCCTTGCTGTTTGGCTTTGACTCTCGACTCTGGTGGCTTTGTGAGGGATCTCGCGACCGTGGGCATTTCAATGCTAATGAAAAGAAAGTTGAAGTAGATATATTAATTTCAGACAAAATAGCCTTCAAAACAAGCAAAATAATGAAGTATAAAGAGGCACATTACCCAATTATAAAGGCGTCAATACTTCTAAAAGACAATTCTAAGCGTGTTTGTATCTAACCATAAAACGTCAGAATACATGAAGCAAATACTGATAGAAATGAAAATAAAAACAGGAAATCCACTATTATAGCTGGAGACTTTAACATGCCTCTTTAAATAATTGATAGATCAAGCATGTAGAAAATCAGCAAGGATATAGTTGACCTGAACACCACTATCAATTACTTCATCTATATTTATTTATAGAATACTGCTTCCAACAACAGCAGTATATGTAATCTGCTCAAACACACATGGAACATTCACCAAGAGATGCCACATATCTTGTTAAGGTGTGGGCCATAAAATACACATTAACACATTTAAAGTATAGAAGTCATACAAAGTATGTTCTCAGACCACATTGGAAGTAAACTGAAGATCGATAATTAAAAGATAGCTGGAAATCCCCCAGTATTTGGAAATTAAATATCACCTTGCTAAATAATACATGAGTTAAGAAGTGTCAAGAAAAAGTGTTTAAATATTTTGAACTAAATGAATATGAAAATACAGCAAATCAAAATTTATAGGATGCAGTGAGAGCAGTGCTTAGAGAGAAATTTATACCATTAAATGCATATATTATAAAAGAAGAAAGACCTAAAATCAATATCTAAGCCTCCACCTTAGGAAACTAGAAAGAGAAGAGTAATTTGAGCCTAAAACAAACAGGAGAAAATAAATATAAGTTAAACAACAAAAATTAGAGCACAAATCAATGAAATTGAATCCAGGAAAACAATAGAGAAAATCAACAGAAGTAAAAAGTGATTCCTTGAAAAGATCAATAAAATAAAGCTCTAACCAAGCTAAGCAAGAAAACAAGAGAGAAGACACATGACCCACATCAAAAATGAAGAAGTTATCACTGTTATTCCTAGGAATAGTGAAAGGAAAATAATGAAGTACTATGAAAAATTCTATGCCCACAAATTTGATAACTTGCATACAATGGAACTATTAACTGAAAGACACAAACTGCCAAAACTCACCCAAGGAAAAACAGTTAATCACAAGAGGTCTATATCTACTAAAGCAATGGAATCAATAATTAATAGCCTCACAGAAAATAAAGCACCAGGCTCTGATGGATTCACTGGTAAATTCTATCAAACTTTTAAGCAACAAATGACACCAATTCTCTGCAATCTTATCCAGAAAATAGAAGCAGAAATAACATTACTAATCCATTCTATGAATCCAGAATTATCCTAACACCAAAACTAGACAAAGACATAAAAGAAAGGAAAACTCTCTACCAATATTGCTCAGGAACATGGATGCAAAAATTCTCAACAAAACATTAGCAAACCTATTCTAACAATGTTTTAAAAAATTATACATCAAAACCAAGTGGGATTTAGTTCAGTTGCGCAAGGTGGGGCCAATATTCAAAAATCAATCAATATAATCCACAATATCAACCTACTAAAGAAGAAAAAATCATTTGATCATATCAGTTGATGAAGAAAAAGCATCTGATGAAATCAAACACCTATTAATAATAAAAAAACTCTCAGCAACCTAGTAATAAAAAGGAATTTCCTCAACCTGATAATATCTACAAAAACCCTACAGCTAACAACATACTAAACAGTGGGGAAGTAGATGCTTCTTTTTTTTTAACATTATATTTTATTGACTTAAGAGACACTGAAAATATTTACATCATAAGTAAGACTACATTATAAAAACCTAGTGCCCGTGCCATCCTAGGAAATAATATGGAAGTGAATAAGATTTATTGTTGATTGAAGGTTTATAAAATTCAACACAAAGATCAAAGGGTTAATGTTCTGACACACTATGCATAGCTCCTTGGAAATCTTTGAGGATTTTTTTTTTTATTGAAGTATAGTTAACTTACAATATTGTGTAAGTTTCAAGTGTACAGCAAAATTGTTATATGTATATACTCTTTTTCAGATTCTTTTTCATCGTAGGTTACTACAAGATATTTAGTTCCCTGTGCTTTACACTAGGTCCCTGTTGTTTATGTATATTATATATAGTAGTGTGTGTATGTTAATCATAAACTCCTAATTTGTCTCCCCCACCACCCCCACTATCCTCTTTGTTAACCATCAGTTTGTCTTCTATGACTGTGAGTCTATTTCTGTTTTATAAGTAAATTCATTTGTATCTTTTTTACGTTCCACATATAAGTGATATCATATGATATTTGTCTTTGTCTGATTTACTTCACTTAATATGGTGATCTCTAGGTGCATTCATGTTGCTGCAAATGGCATTGTAACAGGGAAGAGTTAAATCAGACTCCACGCTGGATCTGTTTCTTTGACTTTAACCTCTGCTTTTTGTTGCTTTTGTCATTATAATCATATATAATGGCCTGCCACAGGGAACCCTGCTCCTCTGCTGTTCAGCTCACTGGGAGACAATCTGACCCTGCTCAACTGTGGATGGCTGAAAGAAAAAAGAAACTAACACATCCCCTCACCAAGGCTGGTCATTCCAGGACATGTTTTGCAAGACTGATGGCCTTTTTACTTTACTTCCTCACCTCCTCTCCCTCTCTATTCTGCCTTTTTACTTTACTTCCTCACTGGATCTCCCTCTCTGATTATATAAAAGAAAATGGCATCCAGACCCTGATAAGATGGTTTTTCAGAGACACTAGTCTGCCATCTTCTTGGTCTGCTGGCTTTCGAAATAAAGTCGTATTCCTGCCTCAACACCTTGACTCCAATTCATTGGCCTTTTGTGTGGCAAGCAGAGTGAGCTTGGACTCAGCAACAGCATTATTTCATTTTTTTTATAGCTGAGTAATATTCCATTGTATATATATACCACAACTTTTTATCCATTTCTCTGTTGATGGACATTTAGGCTGCTTCCATGTCTTCATTATTGTAAATAGTGCTGCTATGAACATTGGGGTGCATGTATCCTTTCTAATTAGAGCTTTCATCTTTTCCAGATACATGCCCAGGAGTGGGATTGCTAGGTCATATGATAACTCTATTTTTAGTTTTCTAAGAAACTTCCATACTGTTCTCCATAGTGGCTGCACCAATTTACATTCCCACCAACAGTGTAGGAGGGTTCCTTTTCTCCACACCCTCTCCCTCATTGATTATTTGTAGACTTTTTAATGATGGCCATTCAGACCAGGGTGAGGTGATACCTCATTGTAGTTTTGCTTTGCATTTCTCTAACAATTAGCAATAATGAGCATCTTTTTATGTGACTGTTGGCCATGTATATGTCTTCTTTGGAGAAATGTCTATTTAGGTCTTCTGCCCATTTTTTTGATTGCATTGTTTGGATTTTTCTTTTATTATTAAGTTGTATGAGCTATTTGTATGTTTTAGAAATTAAGCCCTTGTCTGTAGCACCATTTGCAAATATTTTCTCCCAGTCCATAGGTTGTCTTTTAATTCTGTTTATGGTTTCCTTTGCTGTGCAAAAGCTTTAAAGCTTAATTAGATACCATTTGTTTATTTTTGCTTTTATTTCCATTACTCTAAGAGAAACATCCAAAAAAATATTGCTGAAATTTATGTCAGAGTGTTCTGCCTATGTTTTCCTCTAGAACTCTTATAGTATCCAGTCTTACATTTAGGTTTTTAATCCATTTTGAGTTTATTTTTGTACATGTTGTTGGAGGATGTTCTCATTTCATTTTTCTACATGTACCTGTCCAGTTTTCCCAGCACCACTTAAGATCAGAAAAAAATCTTAGAGATGCCTTTCTCATCACTTCCATTTAACAATATACTGGAAGTCCTAGCTATTGATATGACAAGAAATAGGAATAAAAGGTATATAGACTGGGAAGGCAGAAACAAAACAGTTTTTCTTAACAGATGGCATAACTGTAGAAAATTCTAAAGAATTAAGCAAAAGAAAAACCCCAGACATACAAACAAAGAAAACCCTCTGGAACTGAAAAGTAGATATAGTAAAGTCACAGGGTACATGGTTAATATATGAAAGTCAATTGCTTTACTACATGTCAGCAACAAGTAATTGTAACTTGAAATTTAAAACACTACCATTTACAAAAGTACTACAAAAATGAGATACTTAGGTATAAATCTAACAAAATATATAAAGAATCTAAATGCAGAAAAATAGGTAACTCTGATAAAAGAAATTAAATAAGATCTAAGATTTATTTTGTATTTTTATTTATTTATTTAAACAACTTTATTGGACTATAATTGCTTTATAATGGTGGGTTAGTTTCTGCTGTATAACAAAGTGAATCAGCTATACATATACATATAACCCAATATCTCCTCCCTCTCCACCCTCTTGTGTCTCTCTTCCATCCTCCCTATCCCACCCCTCTAGGTGGTCACAAAGCACTGAGATGATCTCCCTGTGCTATGCAGCTGCTTCCCACTAGCTAGCTATTTCACATTTAGTACTGTATATATGTCCATGCCAGTCTCTCACTTCATCACAGCTTACCCTACACCCTCCCCGTGTCCTCAAGTCCATTCCCTATGTCTGTGTCTTTATTACTGTCTTGCCCCCAGGTTCTTCAGAACCATTTTTTTTTTTTTTGGATTCCATATGTATGTATTAGCATGTGGTATTTGTTTTTCTCTTTCTGACTTACTTCACTCTGTGTGACAGACTCTAGATCCATCCACCTCACTACAAATAACTCAATTTTGTTTCCTTATATAGCTGAGTAATATTCCATTGTGTACATGTGCCACATCTTCTTTATCCATTCATCAGTCAGTGGACACGTAGGTTGCTTCCATGTCCTGGCTATTGGAAGTAGAGCTGCAATGAACATTGTGGTACATGACTCTTTTTGAGTTACGGTTTTCTCAGGGTATATGCCCAGTAGTGGGGTTGCTGGGTGGTATGGTAGTTCTATCTGTAGTTTTTGAAGGAACCTCCTTACTGTTCTCCATAGTGGCTGTATCAATTTACATTCCCACCAACAGGGCACACCCTTTTCTCCACATCCACTCCCACATTTATTGTTTGTAGATTTTCTGATGATGGTCATTCTGACTGGGGTAGGTGATACCTCACTGTAGTTTTGATTTGCATTTCTCTAATGATTAGTGATGTTGAGCATCCTATCATGTGTTTGTTGGCAATCTGTGTATATGCTTTAGAGAAATGTCTATTTAGGTCTTCTGCCCATTTTTGGATGGGGTTGTTTGGTTGATATTGAGCTGTTTGTAGATTTTGGAGATTAATCCTCTGTCAGTTTCTTCAATTGCAAATATTTTCTCCCATTCTCATGGTTGTCTTTTCATCTTGCTCTTGTGCAAAAGCTTTTAACTTTCATTACACCTCATTTGTTTATTTTTATTTCCATTTCTCTAGGAGGTGGGTCAAAAAGGATCTTGCTGTGATTTATGTTATAGAGTTTTCTGCCTATGTTTTCCTGTAAGAGATTTCTAGTGTATGGCCTTACACATAGGTCTTTAATCCATTTTGAGTTTATTTTTGTGTATGGTGTTAGGGAGTGCTCTAATTTCATTCTTTTACATGTAGCCATCCAGTATTCCCAGCACCACTTATTGAAGAGGCTGTCTTTTCTCCATTGTATATTCTTGCCTCCTGTATCAAAGGTAAGGTGACCATATGTGCGTGGGTTTATCTCTGGGCTATCCATCCTGTTCCATTGATCTATATTTCTGTTTTTTTTGCCAGTACCATACTGTCTTGATTACCATAGCTTTGTACTATAGGCTGAAGTCTGGGAACCTGATTCCTCCAGCACCATATTTCTTTCTTAAGATTGCTTTGGCTATTTGAGGTCTTTTGTGTTTCCATACAAATTGTGAAATTTTTGTTCTAGTTCTTTGAAAAATGCCATTGGTAGTTTGATAGGGATTGTATTGAACCTGTAATTTGCTTTGGGTAATATAGTCATTTTCACAATGTTGATTCTTCCAATCCAAGACCATGGTATATCTCTCCATTTGTTTGTATCAACTTTAATTTTTTTCATCAGTGTCTTATAGTTTTCTGCATACAGGTCTTTTGTCTCCTTAGGTAGGTTTATTCTTAGGTATTTTATTCTTTTTGTTTCACTGGTAAATGGGAATGTTTCCTTTATTTCTCTTTCAGATTTTTCATCATTAGTGTATAGGAATGCCAGAGATTTCTGTGCATTAATTTTGTATCCTGCTACTTTACCAAATTCATTGATTAGCTCTAGTAGATTTCTGGTAGCATCCGTAGGATTCTCTATGTAGAGTATCATGTCATCTGCAAACAGTGACAGCTTTACTTCTTCTTCTTCTCTGATTTGGATTCCTCTTATTTCTTTTTCTATTCTGATTGCTGTGGCTAAAACTTCCAAAATAATGTTGAACAATAGTGGTGACTCTGGAAAACCTTGCCTTGTTCCTGATCTTAGAGGAAATGGTTTCAGTTTTTCACCATTGAGAATGATGTTGGCTGTGGGTTTGTCATATATGGCCTTTATTATGTTGAGGTAAGTTCCTTCTATTCCTTCTTTCTGGAGGGTTGTTATCATAAGTGGGTATTGAATTTTGTAAGAATCTTTTCCTGCATCTATTGACATGATCATATGGTTTTTCTCCTTCAATTTGTTAATACGTGCATCACATTGATTGATTTGAGTATACTGAAAAATCCTTGCATTCCTAGGATAAACCCTACTTGATCATGGTGTATGATCATTTTAATGTGCTGCTGGATCCTGTTTGCTAGTATTTTGTTCAGGATTTTTGCATGTATGGTCATCAATGATATTGGTCTGTAGCTTTTTTTCTTTGTAAAATCTTTATCTGGTTTTGGTATCAGGGTGAACATGGCCTCATAGAATGAGTTTGGGAGTGTTCCTCCCTCTTCTGTATTTTGGAAGAGTTTGAGAAGGATGGGTGTAAACTCTTCTCTAAATGTTTGATAGAATTCACCTGTGAAGCCACCTGGTCCTGGGTTTTGTTTGTTGGAAGATTTTTAATCACAGTCTCAATTATAATGCCTGTGATTTGTCGGTTTATATTTTCTATTTCTTCCTCATTCAGTCTCAGAAGCTTGTGCTTTTCTAAGAATTTGTTCATTTCTTCCAGGTTGTCCATTTTGTTGGCATATAGATGCTTGTAGTAATCTCTCATGATCCTTTGTACTTCTGCAGTGTCAGTTGTTAGTTCTCCTTTTTCATTTCTAATTCTATTGATTTGAGACTTCTCCCTTTTTTTGTTGATGAGTCTGACTAATGGTTTATCAATTTTGTTTATCTTAAAGAACCAGCTTTTAGTTTTATTGATCTTTGCTATTGTTTCCTTCATTTCTTTTTCATTTATTTCTGATTTGAGCTTTATGATTTCTTTCCTTCTGTTAAATTTGGAGGGTTTTTTGCTTATCTTTCTCTAATTGCTTTAGTTGTAAGTTTAGGTTGTTTATTTGTGAAGTTTCTTGTTTCCTGAAGTAGGATTGTATTGCTCTAAACTTTCCTCTTAGAACTGCTTTTGCTCCATCTCATAGATTTTGCGTCGTTGTGTTTTCATTGTCATTTGTTTCTAGGTATTTTTTGACTTCCTCTTTGATTTCTCCAGTGATCTCTTGGTTATTTAGTAGCATATTGGTTAGCCTCCATGTGTTTGTATTTTTTACAGATTTTTTCCTGTAATTGATATTTAGCCTCACAGCATTTTGGTTGGATATGATACTTGATACAAATTCAATTTTCTTATATTTACCATGACTTGATTTGTGAACCAAGATATGACGTATCCTGGAGAATGTTCTAAGAGCACTTGAGAAGAAAGTGTATTCTATTATTTTTGGATGGAATGTCCTATAAATATCAAGTAAGTGCAACTTACTTAATGTATCATTTTAAGGTTGTGTTTCCTTATTTATGTTCATTTTGGATGATCTGCCCATTGGTGAAAGTGGGGTGTTAAAGGCTCCTACTATGATTGTGTTACTGTCGATTTCCCCTTTTATGGCTGTTAGCTTTTGCCTATGTATTGAGGTGCTCCTGTATTGGGTGGATAAATATTTACAATTTTTATATCTTCTTATTTGATTGATCCCTTGATCAATCCTTCCTTGTCTCTTCTATTAGTCTTTATTTTAAAGTCTATTTTGTCTGATATGAGAATTGCTACTCCAGCTTTCTTTTGATTTCCATTTGCATAGAGTATCTTTTTCCATCCCCTCTCTTTCAGTCTGTATGTGTACCTAAGTCTGAAGTGGGTCTCCTGTCGGCAGCATATATATGGGTCTTGTTTTTGTATCCATCAGCCAATCTAAGACTTTTTTTTTTTTTTCACAGTACATGGGCCTATCATTGTTGTGGCCTCTCCCATTGTGGAGCACAGGCTCCAGACACGCAGGCTTAGCGGCCATGGCTCACGGTCTCAGCTGCTACATGGCATGTGGGATCTTCCCAGACCGGGGCTTGAAGTCATATCCCCTGCATTGGCAGGCGGACTCTCAACCACTGTGCCACCAAGGAAGCCCCAATCTATGTCTTTTGGTTGGAGCATTTAATCCATTTACATTTTAGGTAGTCATCAATATGTATGTTCCTATTACCATTTTCTGAATTGTTTTGGGTTTGTTATTGTAGGTCTTTTCCTTCTATTGTGTTTCCTGCCTAGCAAAGTTCCTTTAGCATTTGTTGTAAAGCTGGTTTGGTAGTTTTCATTTCTCTTAACTTTTGCTTGGCTGTAAAGATTTTAATTTCTTCATTAATACTGAATGAGACCCTTGCAGTGTAGAGTAATCTTGGTTGTAGGTTTTTCCCTTTCATCATTTTCAATACGTCCTGTGACTCCCTTTTGGCTTGCAGTGTTTCTGCTGAAAGATCAGCTGTTAACCTTATAGAGATTCCCTTGTATGTTATTTGTTTCTTTTTCCTTGCTGCTTTTAATATTTTTCCTTTGTACTTAATTTTTTTTTTTTTCAGTACGCGGGCCTCTCACTGTTGTGGCCTTGCCCGTTGCAGAGCACAGGCTCCAGACATGCAGGCTCAACAGCCATGGATCATGGGCCTAGCTGCTCCACGGCATGTGGGATCTTCCCGGACCTGGGCACGAACCTGTGTCCCCTGCATTGGCAGGCGGATTCTCAACCACTGCGCCACCAGGGAAGCCCTGTACTTAATTTTTGATGGTTTGATTAATATGTGTCTTGGAGCTTTTCTCCTTGGATTTATCCTCTATGGGGCTCTGTGCTTCCTGGACTTGAATGACTATTTCCTTTCTCATATTAGGAAAGTTTTCAACTATAATCTCTTCAAATATTTTCTCAGTCCCTTTCTTTTCTCTTCTTCTTCTGGGACCACTATAATTCGAATGTTGGTGTGTTTAATGTTGACCCAGAGGTCTCTGAGACTGTCCTCAATTCTTTTCATTCTTTTTTCTTTATTTGGTTCTGTGGTAGTTATTTCCACTATTTTATCTTCCAGGTCACTTTTCCATTCTTCTGCCACTGTTATTCTGCTATTGATTCCTTCTAGAGAATTTTTAATTTCATTTATTGTTTATCATTGTTTGTTTGTTCTTTATTTCTTCTATGTCCTTGTTAAACGTTTCTTGTATTTTCTCCATTCCTTTTCAAAGGTTTTGGATCATTACTCTGAATTCTTTTTCAAGTAGACTGCTTATTTCCTCTTCATTTTTTGGTCTGGTGGGTGTTTACTCTGCTTCTTCATCTGCTGCGTATTTCTCTGTCTTCTCATTTTGCTTAACTTACTGTGTTTGGGGTCTCCTTTGCTCAGGCTGCAGGTTAATACTTCCCATTGTTTTTGGTGTCTGCCCCAGTGGGTAACATTTGTTCCGTGGGTTCTGTAGGCTTCCTGTTGGAGAGGACTGGTGCCTGTGTTCTGGTGTATGAGGCTGAATCTTGGCTTTCTGATGGGCAGGACTGTGTACGGTGGTTTGTTTTGGGGTGTCTGTGACCTTACTATGATTTTAGGCACCCTGTTTGCTAATGGGTGGTGCTGTGTTCCTGTCTTTCTACTTGTTTGGCATAGGGTATCCAGCACTGTAGGATGTTGGTCTTTGAGTGGAGCTGGGTCTTAGCATTGAGATGGAGATCTCTGGGAGAGCTTTCACTGCTTGATATTACATGGATCTGAGAGGTCTCTGGTGGACCAATGTCATTAACTAGGCTCTCCCACCTCAGAGGCACAGACCTGACACCCAGATGGAGCACCAAGACCCTGTCAGCCACATTGCTCAGAAGAAAAATGGGAAAAAAAGAAAGAAAAAATAAATAAAATAAAGTTATTACAAAATAAATTTTTTAAATTATTTTTTAAAAAGTAATTTATAAAAGGAAAGAAATAAGAGAGCAACCAAACCAAAAGACAAATCCAACAATGGTAAGAAACACTAAACACTATACTAAAAAAGAAACAAACAAAAAATGGACAGGCAAAACCCTAGGGCAAATGGTAAAAGCAAAGCTATACAGACAATATCAAAGAAAGAAGCATACACATACACACTGATAAAAAGAGAAAAATGAATAAAAATATATACCTATTTATAAATAAAAGGAAGAGAGCAACCAAATCAACAAACAAATCTAACAATGATAATAAACTCTAAATTCCAAAATAAGATAAAACATAAAACCAGAAACAACTTAGATGCAAAAAGCAAACCCCAAGTCTACAGTTGCTCCCAAAGTCCACTGTCTCAATTTTGGGATGATTTGTTGTCTATTCAGGTATTCCAGACATGCAGTGTACATAAAGTTGATTGTGGAGATTTAATCCACTGCTCCTGAGGCTAATGGGAGAGATAACCCTTTCTCTTCTTTGCTTGCACAGCTCCTGGGGTTCAGCTTTTGATTTGGCCCCACCTCTTGTGTAGGTCACCTGAAGGCATCTATTCTTCTCTCAGACAGGACAGGGTTAAAGGAGCAGCTGATTACGGGGCCCTGGCTCACTCAGGCCGTGGTGGGAGGAGGGGTGCAGAATGGGGAGCAAGCCTGTGGCAGCAGAGGCCAACATGATGTTGCAACAGCCTGAAGCACACAGTGTGTTCTTACAGGGAAATTGTCCCTGGATTATGGGACCCTGACAGTGGTGGGCTGCACAGGCTCCCAGGAGTGGAAGTGTGCATAGTGACCTGTGCTTGCACACAAGCTTCTTGGTGGCTGCAGCAGCAGCCTTAGCATTTCAGGTCTGTCTCTTGTGTCTGCGCTAATAGCTGTGGCTCATGCCCATCTCTGGAGCTCATTTAGGCGGTGCTCTGAATCCCCTGTCCTCATGCCCCATGAAACAATTGTCTCTTGCCTCTTAGGCAGTTCCAGACTTTTCCCTGGACTCCCTCCCAGCTAGCTGTAGCACTCTAGCCCCCTTAAGGCTGTGTTTAGGCAGCCAACCTCAGTCCTCTCCCTGGGATCTGACTTCCGAAGCCAGAGCCTCAGCTCCTAGCCCCCACCCGCCCAGACAGGTGAGCAGACAACCCTCTCAGGCTGGTGAGTGTTGGTCAGCACCAGTCCTCTGTGCAGGAATATCTTCACTTTGCCTTATGCACCCCTATTGCTGCACTCTCCTCCATGGCTGTGAAGTTTCCCCACAACCATCCCCTGTCTCTGCCAGTGCAGAGATTTCTTAGAATGTGGAAACTTTTCCTCCTTCACAGCTTCCTCCCGGAGGTGCAGGTCTTATCCTTATTTTTTGTCTCTGTTTTTTCTTTTTCCTTTTGCCCTACCCAGTATGTGAGGAGTTTATTGCCTTTAGGGATGTCTGAGGTCTTCTGCCAGCTTTCAGTAGGTGTTCTGTAGGAGATTTTCCCACCTGTAGATGTATTTCTGATGTATTTGTCGGGAAGAAGGTGATCTCCACATCTTACTCCTCTGCTATCTTGAATTTTGGCTCTAAGATTTATTTATAAATGAAGTGAGATTCCATGTTCATGGATTGGAAGACTCAATATTAAGATGTCAGTTCATTCCATCTTTGTTTATTAATGCAATATCAATCAAAATCTAAGCAAGATACTTTGCAGTATCTTGCTTTTATATGAAAGACAAAAGACCTTGATAACAGAAACAATAATTTAGAGGATAAACAAAAGACATACACTACCGAATTTCAAGGCTTACTATAAATACAGTGATTAAGTCAGTATTGCATTAGCAAAAGAATACATGTATACATCAGTGAAACAGAATGAAGAACCCAGAAAGATACCCACACAAATAGAGTCAAGATCTTTGACAAAGGAGCAGAGGCAATTAAATGGAGAAAGACTAGTCATTTCAAAAATATGGCACAGGAATTATTGCCTGCCCATATGCAAAAATATAAACCTACATACAGACCTTGATCTTTTGAAATAATAAAAATTAACGCAAAATAGAATATAGACCTAAGTGTAAAATGCAAAGAAAGAGAAAATCTATGTTGCTTTCAGTTGGATAACAACTTTTTAGATATAACACCAAAATTATAATCCATGAAAGAAAAAAAATTGATAAGTGGACTTTATTAAAATTTTTAAAAATTTCTCTGTGGGAAAAAATTACCTTTAAAAGAATTCAAAAGAAGTCACACAGTGGAAGAAAATATTTGCAAAACATGTATATAATTAAGGAATTATAGCCCTAATATACAAAGAACTCCTAAAACTCAACAACAAGGAAAAAAATAGCCAATTAAGAAGAGGGAAAAAGTCTGAATAGACACTACTTTAAAGAAGATATACACTGATGGGCCAAGATCATGAAGTAGAAAAACCCTGAGCCCACCTCCTTTCACAGGCACACCAAAATTACAATTTACAGAACACCTATCAATGAAAAGACCAGAACCCACCAGAAAAGATCTACAACTAAAAATAATAAGAAGAAACCATCAGTCAGGTGGAAGGGGGAGAGTCACAGTATAGTCAAGACCCATACCCCCATTTGGGTGACCCACAAATGGAAGAATAATTCCAATTAGAGGGGTTCTGCCCACAGAGTGAGGGATCTGAGCTCCACATCATGATCCCCAGCATGGGGGTCCTGCACCAGGAAGACAAGCCTGCAGAATGTTTGGCTTTGAAAGCCAGAGGAGCTTAATTTCAGAAAAGCCAGAGAGCCATGGGAAATAGTCTCCATTCTTAAAGAGCACACAAAATCTCACATGCTGCAGGACCCATGGAAGAAGCAGTAATTTGAAAGGAGTCTGGGTCAGATGTACCTGCTGATCTTGGAAGTCTCCCAGAGAGGCAGGGGGCAATTAGAGCTCACCCTTGGGAACACAGACACTAGTGGCAGCCATTTGAGGGAGCTTGTTCTACCATGTGGACTCTGGTGCTGGCAAGTGTCATTTTGGAAGCCTCCTTCTAGTTTACTAGCCTCAGGTCCCAGCCCCACCCATGCCCACCAGCTTGTAGGTATGAGTACTGGGATACCTCAGGCCAAACAACTAACTGGACATGGACTCAGCCCTCACCCACCAGCAGACAGGTTACCTTAAGATGACCTGAGCCACCATCCACCCCTGGACACAGCCCTGCCCACTAGAGGGCCCAGGCCCAGACCCCACATATCAGTGTGCAGGAACTAGATGCAGGACCCTCAGGGCTCTGCAGCCAGAGACCCCAGGACTCAGATCCAACCACCAGCAGGCAGACCCCAGCCCCAGGAAAATCACAGCTTTACAGCCTGAAAATCCAGTCTAATCACCAGCAGGGCAGCACCAGCCCTGGGACTGGCTGGACACCAGCCCTGCCCACCAGCAGACCAACAGAAATTTTGAGAACCCCAGACCCTGCAGCCAGAAGTGACAAGCTCTTGTACCCCTCGGCCCTGCATCCAAATCCCAGGACACAGCTTTCCCTGCCAATTAGCCAGCTCTACCTCTGGAGTTCTGCAGCCAGCTGCCTTGTGACCCAGCACCCCCAAGCAGTGACTTGCAGCCTCCCCACAAGGCTGGGCCCAGCAAGCAACCAGACCAGGGGCCAGCCAAGCCTAAAAGAGTGTTCACAATAATCAGCCTGGACCCACAATAATCAGAAGGACACAAGCAGCTGAAATACGTGGAACCTCTACAACATAAATCTCTAGCAACCAGAGGGGAGTGCACTGCTGAGACACACAAGAGGTCTCCTACAAAAGGCCACTTCTCCAAGGTCAGGAAATGTAACCAACATACCAGATACACAAAAATAAAAATAGCAAGTTAGGCAAAATGAAGAGACAAAGGAATATGTTCCAAGTGAAGGAGCAAGATATAATCCAGAAGAACTAAATGAAGTGGAGAGAGCCAATCTATCCAAGAAAGAGTACAAGGTAATGATTGTAATGATGATCAAAGAACTTGAGAGAAGAATGGAAGAAGAGAATGAGAAGTTAGATGTTTTTAACAGAGAGTTATAAAATATAAAGAACAACCAAACAGATGAAGAATACAATAACTGAAATGAAAACTACACTAGAAGAAATCAACAGTAGATTAAATGATACAGAGGAATGAATCAGCAAGTTGGAAGACAGTAGTGGAAATCACTAAAGCTGAACAGAAAAAAATAATAAAAAGAAATGAGGACAGTTTAAGAGAAATCTGGGACAACATCAAATATACTAACATTCACTTTATAGAGGTCCCAGCAGAAGAAGGGAGAGAGGAAGAGGCAGAAAACATATTTGAAGAAATAATAGCTGGAAAATTCCCTAACCTGGGAAAGGAAACAGACATTAAATTCCAGATGGACTGAATATGTCTGTACTACATTCCATCCAAAAGCAGCAGAATACACATTCTTTTCAAGTGCACATGGAACATTCACCAAGATGCTGGGCCATAAAACAAGCTTCAGTAAATTTAAGAAAATTAAAATCATAACAAGTGAGAGGAGCTTCAAGACGGTGGAAGAGTAAGAAGCAGAGATCACCTTACTCCCCGCAAACATATCAGAAATACATCTACATGTGGAACAACTCCTACAGATCACCTACTGAATGCTGGCAGAAGACCTCAGACCTCCCAAAAGGCAAGAAACTCCCCACATACCTGGGGAGAGTAAAAGAAAAAACAGAGACAAAGAATAGGAATGGGACCTACACCAGTGGGAGGGAGCTGTGAAGGAGGAAAACTTTCCATACACTAGGAAGCCCCTTTGTGGGCAGAGACTGCTTTTGGCTGAGGTGGGGAGCTTAAGAGCCATGGAAGAGAGTGCAACAACAGGGGTGCGGAAGGCAAAGTGGGAAGATTCCCGCACAGAGGATCAGTGCTGACCAGCACTCACCAGCCAGAGAGGCTTGTCCGCTCACCCGCTGAGACAGGTGGGAGCTGGGAGCTGAGGCTCGGGCTTTGGGCAGATCCCAGGGAGAGGACTGGGGTTGACTGCGTGAACACAGCCTGAAGGGGGCTAGTGCTAAACAGCTAAATGGAGTAGCAATACTCATATCAGAAAAAATAAATTTTAAAGTAAAGACTATTACAAGAGACAAAGAAGGACATTACATAACGATCAAGGGATCAATCCAAGAAGAAGATATAACAACTGTAAATATTTATGCACCCAACATAGGAGCACGTCAATAGTTAAGGCAAATACTAACAGCCATAAAAGGGGAAATTGACAGTAACACAATCATAGTAGGGAACTTTAACAACACACTTTCACCAATGGACAGATCATCCAAAATGAAAATAAATAAGGACACACAAGCTCTAAATGATACATTAAACAAGATGGACTTAACTGATATTTATAGGACATTCCATCCAAAAGAACAGAGTACATATTCTTCTCAAGTGCTCATGAAACATTCTCCAGGATAGATTATAACTTGGGTCAAAAATCAAGCCTGGGTAAATTTAAGAAAATTGAAATCATATCAAGTATCTTTTCTGACCACAATGCTATGAGACTAGATATCAATAACAGGAAAAATCTGTAAGAAATACAAACACGTGGAGGCTAAACAACACACTACTTAATAACCAAGAGATCACTGAAGAAATCAAACAGGAAATCAAAAAATACCTAGAAACAAATGACAACTAAAACACAATGACCCAAAACCATCCCCTTTAGGATGCAGGAAACGCAGTACTAAAAGAGAAGTTTATAGCTATACAAGCCTACCTTAAGAAACACGAAACATCTCAAATGAACAACCTACCCGTACATCTAAGGCAATTAGAGAAAGAAGAACAAAAAAACCCAAAAGTTAGAAGAAGGAAAGAAATCATAAAGATCAGATCAGAAATAAATGAAAAAGAAATGAAGGAAATGATAGCAAAGATCAATAAAACTAAAAGCTGGTTCTTTGAGAAGATAAACAAAATTGATAAACCATTAGCCAAACTTATCAAGAAAAAAAGGGAGAAGGCTCAAATCACTAGAATTAGAAATGAAAAAGGAGAAGTAACAACTGACACTGCAGAAATACAAAGGATCATGAGAGATTACTACAAGCAACTATATGCCAATAAAATGGACAACCTGGAAGACATGGGCAAATTCTTAGAAATGCACAACCTTTTGAGACTGAACCAGGAAGAAATAGAAAATATGAACAGACCAATGACAAACACTGAAATTGAAACTGTGACTAAACATCTTCCAACAAAGAAAAGCCCAGGACAACTTGGCTTCACAGGCGAATTCTATCAAACATTTAGAGAAGAGCTAACACCTATGCTTCTCAAACTCTTCCAAAATATACCAGAGCGAGGAACACTCCCAAACAGATTCTACGAGGCCACTGTCACTCTGATACCAAAACCAGACAAAGATGTCACAAAGAGAAAGCTACAAACCAATAGCACTGATAAACATAGAGGCAAAAATCCTCAACAAAATACTAGTAAAAAGAATCCAACAACACCTTAAAAGGATCATATACCATGATCAAGTGGGGTTTATCTCAGGAATGCAAGGATTCTTCAATATATGCAAATCAATCAACCTGATACACCATATTAACAAATTGAAGAATAACCATATGATCATCTCAATAGATGCAGAGAAAGCTTTTGACAAAATTCAACACCCATTTATGATAAAAACCCTCCAGAAAGTAGGCACAGAGGGAACTTTCCTCAATATAATAAAGGCCATATATGACAAACCCACAGCAAACATCGTTCTCAATGGTGAAAACCTGAAATCATTTCCACTAAGATCAGGAACAAGACAAGGTTGTCCACTCTCACCACTATTATTCAACATAGTTTTGGAAGTTTTAGCCACAACAATCAGAGAAGAAAAAGAACTAAAAGTAATCCAAACTGGAAAAGAAAGCTGTGATTGTTTGCAGATGACATGATACTATATATAGAGATTCCTAAAGATGCTACCAGAAAACTACTAGAGCTAATCAAGGAATTTGGTAAAGTAGCAGGATACAAAATTAATGCACAGAAGTCTCTTGCATTCCTACATACTAAGGATGAAAAATGTGAAAGTGAAATTAAGAAAACACTCCTATTTACCATTGTAACAAAAAGAATAAAATATGTAGGAATAAACCAACTTAAGTAGACAAAAGACCTGTATGCAGAAAATTATAGGACACTGATGAAAGAAATTAAAGATGATACAAATAGATGGAGAGATATACCATGGTCTTGGATTGGAAGAATCAACAATGTGAAAATGACTCTACTACCCAAAGCAATCTACAGATTCAATACAATCCATATCAAACTACCACTGGCATTTTTCACAGAACTAGAACAAAGAATTTCACGATTTGTATGGCAACACAAAAGACCCCGAATAGCCAAAGCAATCCTGAGAAAGAAAAATGGAGCTGGAGGAATCAGGCTCCCTGACTTCAGACTATACTACAAAGCTACAGCAATCAAGACAGTATGGTACTGGCACAAAAACAGAAATGTAGATCAATGGAACAGGATAGAAAGCCCAGAGATAAACCCATGCACACATAGTCACCTTATCTTTGATAAAGGAGACAAGAATATACAGTGGAGAAAAGACAGCCTATTCAATAAGTGGTGTTAGGAAAACTGGACAGCTACAGGTAAAAGAATGAAATTAGAACATTCCTTAACACTATACACAAAAATAAACTCAAAATGTATTAAAGCCCTAAATGTAAGGCCAGACTCCATCAAACTCTTAGCAGAAATCATAGGCAGAACCCTCTGTGACATAAATCACAAGATCCTTTTTGATCCACCTCCTAAAGAAAGGAAATAAAAACAAAAATAAACAAATGGGACCTAATGAAACTTAAAAGTTTTTGCACAGCAAAGGAAACCATAAACAGGACAAAAAGACAACCCTTAGAATGGGAGAAAATATTTGCAAATGAAGCAGCTGACAAAGGATTAATCTTCAAAACATACAAGCAACTCATGCAGCTCAATATCAAAAATACAAAAAATGTAATCCAAAACTGGGCAGAAGACCTAAACAGACATTTTTCCAAAGAAGATATACAGATTGCCAAGAAATACATGAAAGAATGCTCAACATCATTAATCATTAGAGAAATGCAAATCCAAGCTACAATGAGATATCATCTCATACCAATCAGAATGGCCATCGTCAAAATATCTACAAACAAAAAATGCTGGAGAGGGTGTGGAGAAAAGAGAACTGCACTGTTGGTGGGAATGTAAATTGATACAGCCACTATGGAGAATAGTGTGGAGGTTCCTTAAAATCACTATAATAGAACTACCATATGACCCAGAAATCCCACTACTCTGCATACCCTGAGAAAACCATCATTCATAAAGTGTCATGTACCAAAATATTTATTGCAGCTCTGTTTACAATAGCCAGGACTTGGAAGCAACCTAAGTGCCCATGAACAGATGAATGGATAAAGAAGATGCAATATATACAATGGAATATTACTCAGCTATATAAAGGAATGAAACTGAGTTATTTTTAGTGAGGTGGCTGGACCTAGAGACTGTCATACAGAGTGAAGTAAGTCAGAAAGAGAAATACAAATACCGTTTGCTAACACATATATATGGAATCTAAAGAAAAAAAGAATAAAAAAGAAAATGGTGAGAAGAACCTGGGGCAAGATGGGAATAAAGATGGAAACCTACTAGAGAATGGACTTGAGGATATGGGGAGGGGGAAGGGTAAACTGGGAGAAAGTGAGAGAGTGGCATGGACATATATATGCTACCAAACGTAAAATAGATAGCTAGTGGTAAGTAGCTGTATAGCACAGGGAGGTCAGCTCGGTGCTTTGTGACCACCTAGAGTGGTGGGATAGGGAGTGTGGGAGGGAGAGAGATGCAAGAGGGAAGCAATATGGGGACATATGTCTATGTATAACTGATTCACTTTGGTATAAAGCAGAAACTGACACACCATTGTAAAACAATTATACTCTAATAAAGATGTAAAAAATATATCATATCAAGTATCTTTTCCAACAACAACACTATGAGACTGGAAACCAACTACAAGAAAAAAAAAACTAAAATAACAAAAACACATGGAGGTTAAGTAATATGCTACTAAACAACCAATGGGTCACTGAAGAAATCAGAAATAAAGTTTTAAAATACCTTGAGATAAAAGAAAATGAAAGCACAATAATCCAAAATCTAGGGCCTACAGCAAAAGCAGGTCCAAGAGGGAAGTTTATAGCAACACAAGCCTATGTCAGGAAACAAGAAAAAGCTCAAAAAAAACAACATAGCCTAACACCTAAAGAAACTAGAAAAAGGAGAGCAAAAAAAAATCCAAAGTTAGTAGAAGGAAAGAAGTCATAAATATCAGAGCAGAAATAAAAGAAATAGAGACTATAAAAACAATAGAAAAGATTAATGAGACTAAGAGCTGGTTCTTCAAAAAGAATTTAACAAAATTGAAAAATGTTTAGTGAGACTCATGAAGAAAAAAGGAGAGAGGGCCCAAATTAATAAACTCAGAAGTGGAAGAGGAGAAGTTACAACAGACACTGAAGAAATACAAAGGATCATAAGACATTACTATGAACACCTGCCAATAAAATCGAAAACCTTAAAGAGAGATTTCTAGAAATGTACAATGTCCTAAGATTGAACTAGGAAGAAACAGAAAATATGAACAGACCGATTATCACTAATGAAACTTAATCAGTAATTAAAGTCTACCAACAAATAACAGCCCAGGACCAGATGGCTTCACAGGATAATTCTATCAAACATTCTATCAAACATTGATAATTCTATCAAACATTGAAAGAAGAGTTAACACCTACACTTCTGAAACTCTTCCAGAAAATTGCAGAGGAAGGAATTCTCCCAAGCTCATTCAATGAGGTCACCATCACCCTGATACCAAAATGAGACAAAGATATCACACACACAAAACATTACAGGCCAATACCACTAATAAACAAAGAAGCAAAAATCCTCAATGAAATGTTAGGAAACCAACAGTACATTAAAAGAAGAATATATCAAAATTAAGTTGGGTTTATCCCATGGATACAAGGATGGTTCATTGTCCACAAATAAATCCATGTGATACACCACATTAACAAACTGAATAATAAAAGCCATATGATCATCTTGATAGATGCAGAAAAAGCTTTTGACAAAAGTCAACATCAATTTGTGATAAAAACTCCCAACAAAGGGGGTACAGAGGGAACAAACCTCATGATAATAAAGATTATATATGACAAGCCCACAACTAGCATTATACTTAATGGTGAAAAGCTGAAACCATTTCCTCTAAAATCAGGAACAAGACAAGGATGCCCATTCTCACCATTCAACATAGTTTTGGAAGTCCTAGCCACAGCAATCAGACAAGAAAAAGAAATAGAAGGAATTCAAATTGGAAATAAAGAATTAAAACATCCCTGCTTGCAGATGACATGACACTATACATAGAAGATCCTAAAGATGCTACCAAAAAACTACTAGATCTCATCAATAAATTTGGTAAACCTGCAGGATACAAAATTAATACACAAAATTCTGTTACATTTCTATATGCTAACAACAAACTATCAGAAACAGAAATTAATGAAACAATCTCATTTACAATTGCATCAAAAAGTATAAAATAGTTAATAATAAACATATCTAAGGAGGTAAAAGACCTGTACTCAGAAAACTATAAGACACTGATGAAAGAAATTGATGACCACACAAACAGATGGAAAGGTTTGTGGATTAAAATAATTAAAAATTTTTAAATGACCATACTACACAAGGCAATCTACAGACTCAATGCAATCCCCATCAAAATATCAGTGGCATTTTTCACAGAATTAGAAGAAATAATTTTTGGAATTATTTTATTTATGGAAACAGAGAAGGCTGAATAGCTGAAACTACCTTGAGAAAGCAGAACAGAGATGGAGGTACCATGCTCCCTGACTTCAGACTAAACTACAAAGCTACAGGTACAGTAATTAAAACAGCATAGTACTGGCACAAAAGCAGACACATAGATCAATGGAACAGAATAGAGAGCTCAGAAATAAATCCACGCATTTATGATCAATTAATCTACAACAAAACATGCAAGAATATATAATGGAGAAAAGACAGTCTCTTGAATAATACTCCTAGAAGAAAACATAGGTGGAACACTCTCTGACATATATCATAGCAATAATTTTTGGATCTGTCTCCTAAGCCAAAGGAAACAACAGCAAAAAATAAACAAATGGGACCTAATTAAACTTAAAAACTTTTGCACAGCAAAGGAAACCATTGAGAAAATGAAAGACAACCTACCTCCTGGTTATATATCCAAAGACAATGAAAACACTAATTCAGAAACATTTGTGCATCCCAATGTTAGAATTATTTATAATAGCCAATATATGGAAGCAACATAAGTGCCATCAAGACATGAATGGATAAAGATGTGCATATGTATGAGAAATACTGTATGATATCACTTATATGTGGAATCTAAAAGGTACAACAAACTAGTGAATATAAAAAAAAGATGATATACAGATGTTAAATAATCATTTGAAAATATTTTTAATAGCTTGTCATAGGGAGTTAATAATTTAAATTTTAATGAGATACCAGTACATACCCCTTGTAATAGTTAAAATTCACCCCTTCTCACCCAAAACAAAATTGACTACACCAATTCCTGGCTAGGATCTAGAGCAACAGGAAAATCATTCATTGCTGGTGGGAAAATAAAATGGTACAGCTGCTTTGGAAGACATTTTGGCATTTTCTTATACAGCAATCACGCTTACCCAAATGATTAAAAACTTATGACCATACAAAAACCATCATATGAGTGTTTAAACAACTTCATTCATAATCACCAAAAATGGAAGTAACCAAGATATCCTTAATTAGGCACATGGAAAAAGTAATTTGGGCACATCCACATAATGGAATATTATTCAGTGATTTTTAAAAATGAGCTATCAAGGAGATGGAAACTTTTACCATATCATAAAAAGAAAAGAAAAGCTAGTTTTAAAAAAGGGTGGGGGGGAGAAGTGTAGCTGTTTTACCACCACAGATTCTCTGACTTCATTTTCTCCCTCAACTCCCTGCAACTGAGCTCCTGAAAGCCCAGGGCTGTTCCAGCTCCTGAGGCTCTTCCAGTGGGGGCATGGGATCAGCTCACTCAACCTCTCTATTTTGTGAAAATTGGAATTAAACCTTGCTTCAGACAAGACCTTGGATGTGTCCTCCCTGAAACACACCCAAATAAAAATGGCTTATTAAATTTGAAAGAAGAGATTCTCAAGATGGTGGAGTAGGAAGATGTGGAGCTCATCTCTCCCACAAACGGCTCAAGAATACATCTACTAACGGAACAGTTCTTACAGAGCACTTGCTGAACAGTAGCAAAGGACTTCAGAAACCTAAAAGGACAAGAAAGATCCCCATATAGCCAGGTAGGATGAAAGAAGGAAGAAGGAAGAAGAAAGAGGAGAGGAAGTGGGATGAGACCCGTTGGTGGGGAGTTGAAGGTGAGGAGAGGTTCCTGCTCTGGGGAAGCCCCCTTACTGACAGGAAGATCAGCTGGGACAGAAGGGGAGCTTCAGGGGCTCAGAAGAGAGTGCAGCAACTTGTCAGTAGCAGGTAGGACAGACTGAGACCTACACAGATGGCCCATGCCCCAGTTCTGTATGCAGCAGCCTGAAACGGCTGTCTGCCAATGTGCATGGGGACTGGGTGCTGGAACATGGGGTTTGGAAAGCATACCCAGGGAGGGGACTGCTGTTGGCTGTGAGCAGACAGCCTGAGGGGGATGGGAGTGAAGAGCTCTGCAACTGGGAAAGCTCATGGCAGAAGCGCAGACCTCCATAGAAATGAAGCACCTCTGTTGAGTGGCACACAAAGGGTGGGGCCGCCATTGCAGCCTCTCTCCTCACACACTGGCTGCAGCCTCCTTGGGCACTAGAAAGAGCTCAGGCTGGAGCCAGCTCATGCAACACCACCAATGCCTCCTCTGCACCCATCCCTGCCTGGGCGACCTGCTTACCCCAATCCCCACTTTGGCTTCTTCCCTCCTAAAGGGCAAGCATGTCCAGATCACCACTCCCGTATGCTACTGTCTGGGCAGCCCATTCGCTCTGATCACCACCTTAGCCCCCTCCCACCTGATGAGATCATGTGTCCCAGCAACCTCTGGAGCAGACTCCGGTGAGAGGAACACATGCAGAAGTGAGGTTGAAACCACAGCTGAGCTCAGCTGAGCTGTGACTAAGGAAGAAAAGCTGAAATCTCTCCTCACAGCTGCATGAACTGTGGAGTTACACCTCTGCTGATGGCTTCCTAAATTCTTCAGTGCCTGAAGAACATCTGTACAGATAATAAGTGCTCTTGCAGTTGAGGTGCATCTGGCTTTAGCAGCTGTGGATTTGTGGGCATGTACACACGGAGGTTGGGCCATGCCAGAGTCTGGTGCATGACTACTGCTGTCTTGGGACCTGACCTCAGTGGATCTGCACTGGTGGCCTGGTGAAAACAATGCCTGAGAATTACCAGGGCCAACTGCTGGCATACTCATAGTTAAGGTGGGGCTAAGCACCAACAATAGTGTACTTTGTGAGCCTGCACAACAGGAGAAAGGGGGCGCAACAGAGCACAGTCACAGGTAAACAGCTCAAGAGGAGGAATACTCAGGGGCTTCTCTCCCAGTGAGATTGTTCCAATCCTGCCTACATTACATCACAGATCAGAAGCACAGCTAAGAAACATATCTGGGGGACTCTACTCCAAAAATGAAGGAGCAGACCCCACCCCTGACAGAGCAGTGACAACCACAGAGCAAAGGGGAGGCCTGGCTCACTATACAGGGCAGGTTTTGGTCAACAAAACACCAGTCAAATCCCCTATCAAGGTGATAATGGCACAAGCCTCTGGACCAACCTCACCAACTGTGGGCAGACACCAGAAGCCAGAGGAACTACAGTCCTACAGCCTGTGTAAAGGAGATGACAAAAACAGTAAGTTAAGGAAAATGAGAGGACAGAGAAATATGTTGTGAATGAAGGAGCAAGATAAAATCCTACAAGAACAACTAAATGTAGGAGATAAGCAGTCTACCTGAATAAGAATTCAGAGTAATGATAGTAAAGATGATCCAAGATCTCAGAAAAAGAATGGAGGTATGGATTGAGAAGATAGAAGGAATGTTTAACAAAGACATAGAAGAACTAAAGAACAAACAAACAGATCAACAATACAATAACTGAAATGAAAAATACACTAGAAGGAATCAATAACAGAATTACTGAGGCAGAAGAATGCATAAGTGACCTGGAAGACTGAATGGTGGAAATCACTATCATGGAACAGAATATAGAAAAAAGAAGGAAATGAGGATAGTCACAGAAACCTCTGGTACAACATTAAATGCACCAACATTTGAATTATAGGGGTCCCAGAAGAAGAAGAGAAAGAGAAAGGGCCTGAGAAAATATTTGAAGAGATTATAGTCAAAAAATTCCCTAACATGGGAAAGGAAATAGTCACCCAAATCCAGGAAGCACAGAGAGTCCCAGGCAGGATAAACCAAGGAGGAACATGCCAAGACATATATTAATCAAAATTACAAAAAATTAAATACTAAGAAAAAATATTAAAAGCAACAAGGGAAAAAAAAAAACATACAAGGGAATCCCTATAAGGTTATCAGCTGATTTTTCAGCAGAAACTCTGCAAGCCAGAAGGGAGTGACAGGATATATTTAAAGTGATGAAAGGGAAAAACCTGCAACTAAGAATACCCTACCCAGCAAGGCTGTCATTCGGATTTGATGGAAAATCAAAAGCTTTACAGATGAGCAAAAGCTAAGAGAATTCAGCATCACCAAACCAGATTTACAGCAAATGTTAAAGGAACTTCTCTAGGAAGAGGGAAAAAAAGGGGACACAACTAGAAACAAAATCACTAAAGGGAAAGCTCACTGGTAAAGGTAAAAAAGATCAATGAAACAGTAAAAGCAGGAAATCATCCATACACAAATATGATATCAAAACAAGCGACCATGAGAAGAGGAGAGTACAAATGCAGGAAATGGGGATTGCATTTGAAATTAAGAGACCAGCAACTTAAAACAACCTTGTATATATATGCTGCTTTATCAAAAGCTCATGGGAAATGCAAACAAATAAACTACAATAGATACACACTCAAAAAAAGAAAAAGCAACCTAAACACAACACTAAAGATGGTCATCAAACAGCAAGAGCAGAGAATAAAATAGGAAGGGCAGAAAAAATACCTACAAAAACAAACATAAAACAGTTAAGAAAATGGCAATAGGAACATACATATCAATAATTACTTTAAATGTAAATAGAATAAATGAGCCAATCAAAAGACATAGACGGGCAGAATGGATACAAAAACAAGGCCAGTATATATGCTGTTTACAAGAGACCCACTTCAGACCTAGTGACACATACAGACTGAAAGTGAGGGGATGGAAAAAGATATTCCATGAAAATGGAAAGCAGATGAAAGCTTGAGTAGCAATACTCACATCAGACAAAATAGACTTTAAATTAAAGACTGTTACAAGAGACAAGGAAGGACACTATATAATGATCAAGGAAGAAGAAGATATAACAATTGTAAATATATATGCACCACAATATATTAGGCAAATGTTAACAGTCATAAAAGGGAAAATTGACAGTAACACAATAATAATGGGGGACTTTAACACCCCACTTACACCAATGGACAGATCATCCAGACAGAAAATTAATAAGGAAACACAAAGCTTAATGACACATTAGACCAGATAGACTTAATTTATATTTATAGAGCATGGATCTGAAAGCAGCAGAATACACTTTCTTCTCAAGAGCACACAGAACATTCTCCAGGATAGATCACATCTTGGGTCACAAATCAAGCCTTGGTAAATTTAGAAAATTGAAATCTTATCAAGCATCTTTTCTGACCATAACACAATGAGATTAGAAATAAATTACAGGGGAGAAAAGGTAAAAAGCACAAACACGTGGAAGCTAAACAATACGTCACTAAATAATCAAGAGATCACTGAAGAACTCAAAGAGGAAATCAAAAAATTTCTAGAGAAAAATGACAATGAAAATACAATGATCCAACCCTTTGGGATGCAGCAAAAGCAGTTCTAAGAGGGAAGTTTATAGCAATACAATCTTACCTCAAGAAACAAGAAAAAATTCAAATAAACAACCTAACATTACACCTAAAGGAACTAACAAAAGTAGAACAAATAAAACCCAAAGTTATTAGAAGAAAGTAATAAATATCAGAGCAAAAATAAATGAAATAGAGATGAAGAAAACAATAGAAAAGATCAATGAAACTAAAGCTGGTTCTTTCAAAAGATAAACAAAATTGATAAATCTTTAGCCAGACTTATTAAGAAAAAAAGGGAGAGGGCTCAAATCAATAAAATTAGACATGAAAAAGAAGTTACACCTGAAACCACAGATATACAAAGGATCATAAAAATCTACTACAAGTAATGTTATGCCAATAAAATGGACAACCTGGAAGAAATGGACAAATTCTTAGAAAGGTACAACCTTCCAAAACTGAACCAGGAAAAAATAGAAAATGTGAACAAGGACTGAAATGGAAACTGTGATTAAAAATCTTCCAAAAAACAACAATCCAGGACCAGATGGCTTCACAGGAGAATTCTATCAAACATTAATAGAAGAGTTAAACCTACCCTTCTGAAACTCTTCCAAAAAATTGCAGAGGAAGGAATATGCCCAAGCTCATTCAACAAGGGCATCATTACCCTGATACCAAAACCAGACAAAGATATAACAATAAAGAAAACTACAGGCCAATATTACTAATGAACAGAGATGCAAATATCCTTAAGAAAATACTAGCAAACAGAATCCAACAACACATTAAAAGGATCATGCACCATGAACAACTGGGATTTATTCCAGGGATGCAAGGATTCTTCAATATATGTAAATCAATCAATATGATACACCATATTAACAAATTGAAGAATAAAAACTACATGATCATCTTCAATACATGCAGAAAAAGCTTTTGACAAAATTCAACACCCATTTGTCATAAAAAATCTCCTGAAAGTGGACATAGAGGGAACCTACCTCAAAATAATATAGACCATATACAACAAACCCACAGCAAACCTCATTTTCAATGGTGAAGAGCTGAAATCATTTCCTCCAAAATCAGGAGGAAGACAAAGATGTCCACTCTCACCACTTTTATTTAATGTAGTTTTGGAAGTCCTAGCCATGGCAATCAGAGAAGAAAAAGAAATAAAGGGAATCTAAATTGGAAAAGAAGTAAATCTGTCTCTCTTTGCAGATGACATGATACTATACATAGAAAATCCTAAAGATGCTACCGGAAAACTACTAGAGCTTATCAATGAATATGGTAAAATTGCAGGATAAAAAATTAATACACAGAAATCTCTTCCATTCCTATAAACTAACAACAAATGATCATAAAGAGAAATTATAAAAAACAATCCCATTTACCATTGCATCAAAAAGAATAAAATAGCTAGGAATAAACCTACCTAAGGAGGCAAATGACCTATACTGACTAAACTATAAGATACTGATGAAAGAAATCAAAGATGACACAAACAGATGGAGAGATATACCATGCTCTTGGATTGGAAGAATAAATATTGTGAAAATGACTATACTACCCAAAGCAATCTACAGGTTCAGTGCTATCCCTATGAAATTACCAATGGCATTTTTCACATAATTAGAAGAAAATATTTTCCAATTTGTACAGAAACACAAAAGACCACAAATAGCCAAATAAATCTTGAGAAAGAAAAATGGAGCTGGAGGAATCAGACTCCCTAACTTCAGACTATACTACAAACGTACAGTCATCAAAACTGTATAGTACTGGCACAAAAACAGAAATATAGATCAATGGAACAGGGTAGAAAGTCCGGAGATAAACCTATGCACCTATGGTCACCAAATCTATGACAAAGGAGGCAGCAATATACAATGGAGAAAAGACAGTCTCTTCAATAAATGGTGCTGGGAAAACTGGACAGCTACATGTAAAAGAATGAAATTAGAACACTCCTTAACACCATATATGAAAGTAAACTCAAAATGGATTAAAGACCTAAATGTAAGGTCAGTTACCATAAAACTCTTGGAGGAGAACATTGGCAGAACACTCTCTGACATAAGTTGCAGCAATATCTTTTTCATCTGTCTCCCAGAGTAATGAAAATAAAAACAGAAATAAACAAATGGGACCTAATGAAACTTAAAAGCTTTTGCACAGCAAAGGGAACCATAAACAAAACAAGAAGACAACCCTTGGAATAGGAGAATATATTTGCAAATTGAGCAACCAATGAGGGATTAATCTCCAAAATATACACACAGCTCATGAAGTTCAATATCAAAATAAATAAATAAATAACAACCCAATCAAAACATGAGCAGAAGATCTAAATAGACATTTCTCCAAAGAAGACATACAGATGGCCAAGAGTCACATGAAAAGATGCTCAATATCACTAATTATTAGAGAAATGCAAATCAAAACCAAAATGAGATCAGAATAGCCATCATCAAAAAATCTACAAACAATGAATGCATGAGAGGGTATGGAGAAAGGGAACCCTCCTGCACTGTTGGTGGGAATGTAAATTGGTCAGCCACTATGGAGTATGGAGTTTCCTTAAAAAACTAAAAATAGAGCTACCATATGATTCAGCAATGCCTCTCCTGGTCATATATCTGGAGAAATCCATAATTCAAAAAGATACATGCACTCCATTGTTTACTGCAGTACTATTTACAACAGCCAGGACACAGAAACAACCTAAACGTCTATCAACAAGGGAATGGATAGAGAAGATGTTGTACATATATATTGGGTTGGACAAAAAGGTCATTTGGTTTTAAGTAAAAATAAAAGACACATTTTTCATTTTCACAAAGAACTTTATTGAACAACGTGTTCATTAACTGAATGAACTCTTTGGCCTAACCAATACAATGGAATACTACTCAGCCATTAAAGAGAATGAAATAATGTCATTTGCAGCAACATGGATGGATGTAGAGATTGTTGTACTGAGTGAAGTAAGACAGACACAGAAAGACAAACATCATATAATATCTCTTCCATGTGGAATCTAGAAAAAGGGTACAAATGAATTTATCTACAAAACAGAAATAGAGTTACAGATGTAGAAAATAAACTTATGGTTACCATGGGATAAGTGGGGGGGGAGGATAAATTGAGAGACTGGGATGGACATATACACACTACTATATATAAAATAGATAACTAATAGGGACCTATTAGCACAGGGAATTCTACTCAATATTCTGTAATGGCCTATATGGGAAAAGAATCTAAAATAGAGTTGTTATATGTATATGTATAACTGATTCACTGCTGTACACCTGAAACTAACACAGCATTGTAAATTAACTGTACTTGAATAAAAATTAAAAAGGAAAAATGAGCTATCAAGCCATGGAAAGAAATGGCTGACTGTGTGCCCTAGAGCCTGCATGCCGCAACTACTGAGTCCACGTGCCACAACTACTGAAACCCGTGTGCTCTAGGGCCTGCATGCCGCAACTACTGAGGCTGCATGCTGCAACTACTGAAGCGCACGTGCCTAGAGCCTGTGCTCCACAATGAGAGAAGCCACCGCAATGAGAAGCCTGTGCACTGCAACGAAGAGTAGCTTCCACTTGCTGCAACTAGAGAAAGCCTGTGTGCAGCAACAAAGACCTAATGTAGCCAAAAAAAAAAAAAAAAAAAAGACTGAATCTTAAATGTGTATTGCTAACTGAAAAAAGCCAGTCTGAAAGGTTATGTAGTATGATTCCAATTTTATGACATTATGAAAAGACAAATTTGTAAAGACACTTAAAAGATCAGTCATTGCTGGGATTTCAGGGCAAGGAGGGAGGGTTGAAAAGGACAAAAACAGGGGATATTTTTAGGGTAGGAAAACTGTTTTGTGTGACATGGTATGATGAACACGTGGCATTATGCGTTTGTCGAAACTCATAGAAATTTACAGTGTAAAGAATGAATTTTAATGTATGCAAATTCTTAAACAATTATTTAAGTTCAGGACATCCCAGAATGGAATAAAGAATGTGACAAAACAATTTAGCTGTGTCAGAAATGTAAGAAACAACCTCACTGAAGGGAGTAAGGGAAAGGGAAAGATGTTCTGACCTGGGTAACTTTGGAAATGAGTAGAATCTATAAGCTAAAGGCAAAAGAAACTGTTCATACACACTATATTACAGCTGATAAAATCGTTTCCTGTGGGAGTACAAGTTAAACATTCTGATATTGTTATACATATATACTGGAGTTGAATAATCATGTAAATATATGGTTGAATAGGGGAGTCAGTGTTCTCACTGTTGGAGTGAGACGTTACTCATAAGCAAAAGGAGGAGGCTAGAATAATTCATGTGGTAATCATTTGGAGTCTGAGATATTGACATGAGCTCAGGTTTACCTTAATATAGATACATA
This sequence comes from Stenella coeruleoalba, assembly GCF_951394435.1. Lineage (NCBI taxonomy): Eukaryota > Metazoa > Chordata > Mammalia > Artiodactyla > Delphinidae > Stenella > Stenella coeruleoalba. The sequence goes on from NC_137163.1 coordinate 44,844,972, forward strand.
CGGGTATATGGGTCCAATGGAAATATTTACAGAAATGTACATATATATGGGTTAAGTATATACATATATTTCTTTGCTCCATCAGCTGAGAGAGCTTAGAAGCACCTCAGTAACAATGAGCACATCTATCACTCAGATCTTGGTTTCTAATGCCATTCTCCAATAAAAAAGATAAGAGCTCCTGGGAGAGTGGCTGATTCTAGGACTGGGGCAGGACTTACAAAAGATGAGTCTGGAGCTTCTTACAATTCCAGAAAGTAAGGAAGTGCTAAAAAAACACTCACAATTATGATGGTATGTCAAAGGCACATAGGAGTCAACTGAAATAGCTCCCAATGGCCAATATAGGAAATATTTGAACAACAAAATAATTTGAGTAGTATTGGATTACAATACAATGTTCATAATAAAAATCCATATGTCCATAATGTTATAAATAAATATTTAATCAATCAATAAATAGAAAAAATAGACAAAACCCCATGCAGAATTCTAAATAATTCATGAAGATGCTAAGTCTTCAAGGAGGTAGAGCACAACTATGCACTCCCTATATGTGGGCTGCCCAAAATTACTTCCTTTCAAAGAGTCAAGTCATGGAATGGGGAGGAAAGAGTAAACTCTACAGTGGAGAAAACTGACAAACACTACCTCACCTAAGTGATCATAAATCATGTTGATAGTATATACTTTTGATATGATGTAATGGCACTTTATCTCTGTGACCTTCCTCCCTACAACACATATCCCCAGTCTAATCATGAGAAAAACATGAGACAAACCCCAATCAAGAGACATTCTACAAAATGCCAGACTACTACTCCTTAAAATTGTCAATATCTCAAGAACAAGGAAAGTCTGAGAAACTGTTTCAACCAAGAGGAATCTAAGGAGATATGGCTACTAAATGTAATGTGGCAACCTGGATGGGATCCTGAAACAGAAAAAAGGACATTAGGTAAAAGCAAAGGGAATCTAATAAAGTATGGACTTTAGTTAATGTATCAATATTGGTACATTGATTGCAACAAAGGTACCACACTAACATAAAATGTTATAATAATAAGGGAAACTGGATGTCAGATATATAATAATTCTCTATGCTAGCTTCCCTGTTTCTCTATAAATATAAAACTATTCTAAAATAAAAAGTTTATTTAAATATATATATATGATAGAATATGTTATATAGAATTAAAATACTTTATTAAAAACTGACTTGCCATGTTATCAACATGATAAAATCAGTTATGTTTATTCATATTACATCTTGAAATCTAACACATTTAACTCAATAATCAACTCAACAGTTTAATTTTCCGAACTCTAGACATCCTACTGTGGCTGCCATGTTTTCTACAGACTATTTGGGGGAATAAATTGTGCTTTATGTATCAGAGTTATATGAGTAAAAAATGTTGACCTGTTATCTTGAAAAGAATTTTACTCTAAATTTTATTGACTATATTCACCACAATAATTTCCTGAAGTAGTTTCATATTCTAACTTTTCTTTTTAGGAGCATAAGAAAACAAATACAAGGTTAAACATGGTCCCTGAAAGCACATTCCTGTGACACATTTCTGGAAGCTGATCGTTAAAGCTGCCTTCAGTTTAAAATATACCAAGTACCCAGAAATTGGGTAAAAAATCAAATAATTGAGTCAAATGTCTGGCTTTTCACTGACTTGATACCAAATATTTAGATGGTTTATCAGGAAGGCTTATTTCTTTCATCAAAATAGTTTTGTCACTCAGAATTTTGCTCTGAATATGAAAAAACCTGTCTTCACCTTGATGAAATGAGTGTTTATTAGTTTTTCATGACTAGAAAGGACGTGCTTCTAACTTAGTAAAAAAAAATATGTTTAATGTCACTTCCATGGAGAGTTAACAATAATATTTTATGCGAGACTGGGAGAAAGGCAACAAGAAAACATACCCCCCTTTACTCAGTCTCTTCGTAGAATGACAGAGGAAACGTTTGTTGGAGGAAATTTTAGTCATTTATAGAGAATGTAGATTCAAAATTAGCAATGTAAAGAATACTCCATTTGTAGGCAAATTTTGCTACAAAATAAAAAATTAAATGTTTTAATACAGGTGTTAGATATAGAAAAAGGAATACAATACATAACTGAATTGCTTTCTTTTCCCCTCCTCCATACCTTCATTCCCAGTGGGTAATCACTGCTTTCCAAGTTAATTTAACTTCCAAAATAAGATTATCTGTTTTTTCTGCCTGATCAACATCTAATTTCCCTTAAAATACTTTGATTTTCACTTGAGATATCACCTTCCCTCTCTCTCACTCTAAGTATTTTATGTGGGGATTTATGCACCCCATCCTACTCTGGGGGTGTATGTAATCCAAGCCTGGAAAATCAGTTCATTCCATCTCTCAGTTATTGCTTCAAGGATAAGCATATGACTCTAGATGATCACTCGGAGAAAATCTTGAGATTTTTGCAAAAATCATTTTAAAAGAGATGCTCTCTCTCTATTCTGACTTGTTGAATTGGTAGGAGCCACTCCAGGAGCCATCTTGTCACTCCTAGTAAGAAAACCTACCTGAAAGTAAAACCAACCAGAGGAAAACCAAAAAGGAGATGGAGAAAGAGGGAGGGAGACAGGGAAAGAGTGATTCTTGAACACCCAGATATAGCTGGGCCTGAAGCTATACCATTTCCTGAGTATTTCAATTACAAGAGCCAGCAAACTCCCAACTTTACTTAAACTAATCTGAATTGGAGTTTTGTCACTTTAAAGTGAATTGGTCTTGAATGATAACCATCTTTCTTTTTTTATAGCTATCTCAATTTTCACTCACCTTCAGAGATTTAGTTGAGGACAATTATTCCATAAGATTACCTAGGCCATCCAAAGCCCAGAGACCTCTTTCTCTGAACTCTTATACATTGGTTATTTACCATTCAACATAGTGATACCTTTTGCATTGTTGATGACATTATCATTCAATTTTCTCTGTGTTTACCACTCGTTTATCAATAAGATGCTAAGCTCTCAGAGGACAACATGTCCTATATCTCTTCCCCACCTCAGGTTCCTAAGAGTTTAGAGGTGATCAATTAAGTGTTCTCCAGATCTATGTCCAAAATCTAAGGGTAGTTACTTTCATTACACAAACATATAATTTGTCCTAGTAACACAAAGCATTGTAAGGGCTCACAGTTTTCAGTCAGCCTTCCATAATTGATCCACAAGTGAAGAAATCATATCTTTAGAACCTGTACGAAATTAATAAAGGCAAAATGGAACTGGTATGTTTTGAATATTCATAATATACTAAACAAAGTCCTTGGGGCTTTATATATATTTACCTTGCTTAATCCTCACCTATCGTGTTAATTTAGTCTTATTATTCCTACTTTAAAAATGAGAAAATAAGCTCAGAGAGGTTAATTTGTCCAAGATCACATCCTAATCAATGTATACTAATTTTTTTTAATTTTAATTTTAATTTATTTATTTTTGGCTGTGTTGGGTCTTTGTTGCTGCACACAAGCTTTCTCTAGTTGCGGCGAATGGGGGCTACTCTTCATTGTAGTGCATGGGCTTCTCATTGCAGTGGCTTCTCTTGTTGTGGAGCACGGGCTCTAGGTGCGTAGGCTTCAGTAGTTCTGGCTCATAGGCTCTAGAGTGCAGGCTCAGTAGCTGTGGTGCATGGGTTTAGTTGCTCCGTGGCATGTGGATCTTCCCGGACCAGGGATCGAACCCATGTCCCCTGCATTGGCAGGCAGATTCTTATCCACTGCACCACAAAGGAAGCTGTTTTTTTAATTTTTATTTTTTAATCTCTCCACCTAACACAGTGTCTGGCATAAAAAAGGCACTTATAAAATACTAGGCAAATGAATAAATGAAATAATGAATGGTAGAGCTAAGATTAAAGATTGTCTTTTTTGGTTTCAAATCTCCATTATGCCGTGCTTCCTTCAAACTGGATCATAGCCAAAACATTTCCACATATTTTTGCCTTTTGTTTTTAAATTACATTGAATCACTTAGTGTTATTTATGTGGAAAGACTGATATTTCTAGATTTCAACAGCATAACCCTACTACAGAGATGAGACTCAATAAATGAAGCATCCTGGGCTAAGTACTAGGACTTTGGGGTTAGAGTGGAATCTAGACATAAATTCTATTTACTTACTCTAGGTCACTGAACAAGTTACTTATGTCTCAAATTATTCATTGATAAAATTGAGATAATGATATCATCTCTCTTGAAAGATTATTATGGAGATTAAATGAAAGTATGCCTAGTATAGCATCTGGTATATTGTAATCCTTTTCTAGGGTTATTTACTCTTATTACTATAATATTATTTTCTTTTGAAGTCTAAATCAATTTTCTCACAGCCATATAAGTCTTGGTAATGTACAAGCTATTATATTTTTAACAATTTAGGAGTGATTTAGAATATTAAGGGAAAAGACACAAATGTCACCAGAGCAACAGATATTCATAAGCAAGTTCTCATAACTAAAAGTGACCCCAATATTACAAAAAAAATAAGTTTTTAATACATAAAACACTCTCAACATAAAGAATTTAACAGTCTCATTACTCATGCAGTTACCCAAGCCAGAAACTAGAAATCTGACTCCCTCCTCCCCATTCAAATGCATGCCATTAAATACCTTCATCTTATTCATTAAATATTTCCAATTACTTTCCAAGTTTTTGCTAATTATACATCCAATAATATCAACTTTGGTTTTTACCTTTATCATGACTTTATTGAAGCTTTCAATAGCTCTAATATGGAGGGTTTTGCAGTAGTCCAGATGCAAGATTATGGAGGCTTTAATAGGGTGGAGATGTGGAAGTACTGAAAAGTGATTAGAGTTTGAAGATACTTTAACAGAGAAGACAAAAGGGATTAGATGTGGAGTTATCAGAGAAAGAGAATAACCATGGAAGCCTCTGAAACTATTTGGCTGGAGAAATTGCTGAATGGTGGTGCCGTTTCCTGTGATGGAGGATGCTGCTGAAGGAGTAAGTCAAGCAGTTGGGATTAAGAGTGTAATTTGAGATATGAGTATGGTAGGTATTCAATATATATTTTTACAAATTTTGAAATTGTGTTCAGTAACAAATTCCCAAGAATTTTTTCAAGTTGTGTGCCTTTGTACTTGCTTTTCCCTTTACCTGGAATTACCTGTCCCCCACCTAACCCACACTTACTCGAATGAATTACAACTCAACTGGAGGTTTCCACAACATCCCAGGTAGAATTAGACTTATCTTCCTCTATTTCCCCATAGGAATTTAGTAATGTTTACGAAATGCTAACCATGAATCAAGCATTAATCGCTAGTTATGTAAAGATGTATAGTCCCTGACCTCAAAGAGCTTACAATCTCATAGAAGGTAGGGGAGCATACCCACAAACTATTCAGTATAATGTGGTAAGTGGAGAGAGTGGTGTGTACTCAGGCAAAATATTTATTGGTTATGTATTTGTCACATGTAAGGTACTTTAATTGTGTGATTTAATTAATTATCACAACAACCCTATAAGCCAAGCATAAAGGTATAAATACCTACCCAAAGTTATAAAACTTGCATATGACAGAACTACTTTAAAAATCAATGCCTACTGCTTTGATATTTCTCTGCCAAACCAAATTCAGAAGAGGCTTCATAGGAGGGATAAATTTGGGTTGAAACAAGAGAGATGAAAGCCATTCCTAACAGAGGGCTGGGGGAGTTAGAAGCAGTATCCTTCAGAGGTAACAGGGTAAGAGGAAGCTGGACAGGTAATACTATGCTCAGGAGTCTGGATTTTATCCTGCAGGCAATAGGTAACAAATTAAGGATTTTGAACATATAAGTGATTGAATCAGATTTATACTACAGGAAGATTACTCCAATATAGAACCTAATATAAACTTACATCACAACATTTATTAGCGTATATTATTATTTTCTAATTCATGTTTATCTCCCCCTCTAGAATATGAACTTTAATTTAACTGAACTCCATTCCATTCCCTGTATTCTGCGTGTGTGTGTGTGTGTGTGTGTGTCTGTGTGTGTGTGTGTGTGTGTATAGTACTGACTTAATTAAGCCTTATTTATTTTCTATCTTTAGTCCCCAAAATAGGATCTGGCAAATAAGACCATTGCCTAGTAACGATTGAATGAATTAAGGAAAGGTAGAGGAAAAGAGGGAGAGCTGAGGCTAAAACTTAAGACCTTCTAACTCCAAATCTTACACTATCATTTCTATGCATAGTTCTCATTAGATTTAATAAAACATTTAAAAACACTGTTTAGGGGCTTCCCTGCTGGCTCAGTGGTTGAGAGTCCGCCTGCCGATGCAGGGGACACGGGTTCGTGCCCCGGTCCGGGAGGATCCCACATGCTGCGTGGAGCGGCTGGGTCCGTGAGCCATGGTCACTGAGCCTGTGCGTCCGGAGCCTCTGCTCTGCAGCGGGAGAGGCCACGACAGTGAGAGGCTCGTGTACCGCAAACAAACAAACAAACAAACAACAACAAAAAAATCCACTGTGTAAGTAATGATCAGTTGAGCTACTACGTGAAAAATAAAAATTTCTACTCTTAAAGAAATACACTGATCCACTGGTTATTTTGACACCATGAAGACATAGCCAACATAATCCGGCACTGCAATATTTTTAATGTCAAGGAGAGCCTTATATACTGAATGTATCACATATATTTGATTTTTTCTCACTTCTTTATTTTATTTAAAAACCATAAATAAAGATGAAATGAGTTTCTTCAGTTTGGAGTGTAGAGTATAGAACTCAAAGGCTGTCTTATGCATATAGGGCATCTCCAAGCACAGATAGAAATTATATTAAGACTATTGTATTGCAAACAATAGGAAAACCTGAATGAGCAGGACAAAGGTAGGAAAAGCACCAGGGCAGCTCGGGGGGCTTAGTAAGGTTATCAGGGACAGAACATCTGGGCACTGTTAGGTGAATAATTCAGCACCACTGGCAGGGTGGGAAGGACACTATGATTGACAGTCCCACCAAATAAGAATAAGCATTAAGATAAAAACTGGAAATAGATAACACTTATTAAGAATTTCTTAAGGGTCAAGCACCTTTCCAAGAAATTTGTGTGTTATCTCATTTAATCTTTCAACAAGCCTGTGAGAGAGGCACTGTCTTTATCTCCATTTTACAGATGAGAAAGTTAAATAACTTGCCCAGTTCACAGAGTAAGTGGAACAGGAATTTGAACCCAGGAAATGTGACTGCAAAGTCATAAGTTTAACTACAATGCTACAGGCCTCCTGGATATAGATGGTGTACAGGAAATGATTACATTTCAAAACAGAAAGGGAAAGGAATGTTGAGCTACCAATCCATAGATCTGGATTACAGAAAGTGCTTAAGGAAGAAGTCACATTTTAGGGTAGACATTGTGCTTTATATACTTCAAGATCTGTTATTGGAGCAGGGTCTGACTTCACAGCTTTTGGCTGCCCATGACAGTCATATGATGAGCTCAGTAATTTGAATCTAAATTTTCTACTTGTTTCTGTGACAACTGATAAGCCCAGCTACATGAAGATAAAAATTTTAACAGTTTTCTGCTTTTGGCAGAAAAGTAACACATTTATGAGTGTGAAACTGCTTTACATTTTAGAAAAAAACTATACTACAGAAATGGAAAATTTTTTCCCCCTACTTTGTAGAAAAAAATAATTATGAGTGTGAAACTGTTTTACATTTATATATATATACTATATACTAGTATATACTATATACTAGTATATACTATATACTAGTATATACTATATACTAATATATATATATACTATGAAAATAGAAAATTTGTTTTCTCTTACTTTGTAGACAAAATAAATAAATCAAGCTTCCAGGTTGGGGAACCAGAATGCTTCCACATGCCATTGTGCAGGTCCCTAAACTCCATAACCACAGAAGCTACTTTGTTCAGGACCTCACCCTACATATCTCTTCATCTGGCTTTGTTAATGAGCATCTAAAACTGGAGAATCACAGGTTTCAGCAGGGGAGTTTCAACAATATGGCAGAATAAAAGGACATTGAGCTCACCTCCTCTCACAGGCACACCAAAATCACAACTAACTGCTGAACAAAAGGACTGGAATATACCAAGAAACTATATTCTATATCCAAAGACTTAAAGACTAAACCATGATAAGGGAGGAAGAGCGAACTCATTATATAATCAAATCCCATAAGACCTGTGTGGGCGACACACAAACTAGAGAATAATTATACGGTGGAAGTTCTCCTACAGGAGTGAGAGCTCTGAGCCTCATGCCATGTTCCCCAGCCTAGGGTTCTGGCATCAGGATGATGAGTCCCCATAGCAGCTGGCTTTGAAAGCAAGTGGGGCTTGTTTGCAGGAGAGCCACAGGACTAGGGGAAACAGAAACTCCACTCTTGGAGGATGCACACAAGGTCTCGTGCACTTCAAAACCCATGGCAAAAGTAGTGACTTCATAGGGGTGTGGGCCAGACCTATCTGATGGTCTTGTAGGGTCACCTGGGGAGGCGAGGCACAGCTGTGGTTCTCTCTGGGGTCATAAAAGCTGGTGGTGGACATAGCAGCCACCTATGTGACCTCTGGCTGGAGGCAGACATTTTGGATCCTTGGCATGGAGACCTGGCCCAACCGAACAGCCTGTAAGCTCTACTGCCAGGATGCCTCAGGCCAAACAGCCAACAGGGCAGGAACACAACCCCACATATCATGAGACAGCCTAACTAAAACTTCCTGAGCCAACAGCCACCTCTATACATGTCCATTGCCACCACCCTACCCACAAGAGGGCCAAGATCCAGCTCCACCCACCAATGGACAGGCACCAGCCCCTTCAGCCAGGAAGCCTGCACAAGCCTCTAGACCATCCTCCCCCACCAAGGGGCAGAAACCAAAAAGAAGGAAACTACAATCCTGCAGCCTGTGGAACTGAGTCTGCAAATGCAGGTCAGAAACTACCCTGGGACCAGCTGGTCCCTGGCGCTTGGGTGAAGAGAGAGGAGTGTACTGCTGAAGCACATTGGACATCCCCTACAGAAGGCCACTTCTCCAAGGCTGAGAAATGTAACTAAGCTACTACATACATAAAAATAGAAATTTAGACAAATTGAGATGGAAAAGGAATATGTTTCAGATGAAGAAACAAGATAAAACCCCAGAAGAACAACTAAGTGAAGTAGAGATAGGAAATCTACTCAAGAAAGAGATCCAAGTAATGATTGTAAGGATGATCCAAGAACTCGGGAAAAGAATGGATGCACAGATCAGGAAGTTACAGGAAGTTCTCAGCAAAGAGATAGAAAATATAAGTAACAACCAAACAGAGTAAACGAATACAATAGCTGAAATGAAAAACACACTAGAATGAAACTATAGCAGAATAAATGAGGCAGAAGAATTAATCAGTGAGCTGGAATTCAGAGTGGTGGAAATCACTGCCATAGAATAGAATAAAGAAAAAAGAATGAAAAGAAATGAGGACAGTTTAAGAGACCTCTGGGACAATGTCAAACACACCAACATTCACATTATAGGGGTCCCAGAAGGAGAAGAGGGAGAGAAAGGACTTGAGAAAATATTTGAAGAGATAATAGCTGAAAATATCCCTAACATGAGAAGGGAAACAGTCACCTGAGTCCAGGAAGCACAGAGAGTCCCAAGGCAGGATAAACTCAAGGTGGAGCATGCAGAGATACATAGTAATAAAATTCTCAAAAATTAAAGACAAAGAGAAAATATTAAAAGCAACAAGGGAAAATCAACAAATAACATAGAAGGGAACCCCATAAGACTATCAGCTGATTTTTCAGCAGAAACTCTACAGGCCAAAAGGGAGTGGCACAATATATTTAAAATGTTGAAAGGGAAAAACCTAAAACCAAAAATACTCTACCCACAAGGCTCTTGTTCAGATTTGATGGAGAAATAAGAAGCTTTACAGACCAACAAAAACTAAAAGAATTCACACCACCAAACCAGAATTACACAAATGCTAAAGAAACTTCTATAAGCAGAAAAGAAAAGGTCACAACTAGATAAAGGAAAATTACAAAGTGGGAAAGCTCACTGGTAAAAAAAAACATACAGTAAAGGTAGGAAATCATCCACACAAAAATATTATATCAAAATCAGTAAATGTAAGAGGAGAGGAGTACACATGCAAGATATTTGAAATGCATTTGAAATTAAGAAATCAGCAACTTTATAAAATAATCATGTGTACATATAGACTGATCATTCAAAACCTCATGGTAACAACAAACGAAAAATCTATAATAGATATACACACAAAAAGAAAAAGAATCCAAACACAACACTAAAGATGGTAATAAAATCCCAAGAGAAGAGAACAAAAGATGAAAGGAAGAAAAAAGATCTACGAAAACAAATCCAAAACAATTAACAAAATGGCAACAACAACATATACATTGATAATTAAAAGTAATGGATTAAATGCTCCAACCAAAAGGCATAGACTGGCTGAATGAATACAAAACAAGACCCATATACATGTTGTCTACAAGGGACCCACTTCAGTTCTAGAGACAATTACAGAATGAAAGTGAGGGGGATGAATAGATATTCCATGCAAAGAGAAATCAAAAGAAAGCTGGAGTAGCAAAACTCATATCAATAAAATAGACTTTAAAATAAAGAATGCTACAAGAGACAAGGAAGGGCACTACATAATGATCAAGCCATCAATCCAAGAAGAAGATTAAAAAATTGTAAACATATATGCACCCAACACAGGAGGGTCTCAATGTGTAAGGCAAATGTTAACAGACATAAGGAGAAATTGACAGTAACACAATAAGCGTGGGGGACTTTAACACTCCACTTACATCGATAGACAGATCATCCAGACAGAAAATCAATAAGGAAACATAGGCCTTGAATGACACATTAAACCAGCTTGGCTTAATTGATATTTATAGAGCATTCCATTTAAAAGCAGCAGAATACACATTCTTTTCAAGTGCACATGGTATATTCTGCAGAATAGATCAAATGCTGAGCCACAAAGAAAATCTGAGTAATTTTAAGAAGATTGAAATAATATCAAGCATCTTTTCCATTGACAACACTCTGAAATGAGAAATCAACAACCAGGAAAAAAACCACATAAAACCCCACAAACACATGGAGGCTAAACAATATGCTACTAAACAACCAATGGGTCACTGAAGAATTCAAAGAGGAAATCAAAAAATACCTAGAGACAAAAGAAAATGAAAACACAACAATCCAAAACCTATGGGACCCAGCAAAAGCAATTCTAAGAGGAAAGTTTATAGCAATACAATGCTACCTCAAGAAACAAGAAAAATCTCAAATAAACAATCTAACCTTACACCTAAAGGAACTACAGAAAGAAGAACAAACAAAACCCAAAGTTAGTAGAAGGAAAGATATCATAAAGATCAGAGAAGAAATAAATAAATTAGAAACAATAGCAAAGATCAATAAAACTAAAAGCTGGTCCTTTAAGAAGATAAACAAAACAGATAAACCTTTAGTGAGACTCAGCAAGAAAAAGAGGGAGACTACTCAAATGAATAAAATTAGAAATGAAAAAGGAGAAGTTACAGTGGACACCACAGAAATACAAAGAATCGTAAGAGACTACTACAAGCAGCTCTATCCCAATAAAATGGACAACCTGGAAGAAATGGACAAATTCTTAGAAAGGTATAACCTCCCATGACTGAACCAGGATAAAATAGAAAATATGAACAGACCAATCACAAGTAATGAAACTGAAACTGTGATTAAAAATCTTACAACAAACAAAAGTCCAGGACGAGATGGCTTCACAGGTGAAATCTATCAAACATTTAGAGAAGAGCTAACATCTATCCTTCTCAAACTCTTCCAACAAATTTCAGAGGAAGGAACACTCCCAAACTCATTCTACGAGGCCACCATCACCCTCATACCAAACCCAGACAGATACTACAAAAAAAGAAAATTACAGACCAATATAACTGATGAATATACATACAAAAATCCTCAAGAAGATACTAGCAAACAGAATCCAACAACACATTAAAAGGATCATACACCATGATCAAGTGGGATTTATCCCAGGGATGCAAGGATTCTTCAATATACATAAATCAATCAATGTGACACCCCATATTAACAAATTGAAGGAGAAAAACCATATGATCATCTCAATAGATGCAGAAAAAGCTTCTGACAAAACTCAACATTGATTTATGATTAAAAACTTGCCAGAAAGTGGGCACAGAAGGAACCTACCTCAACACAATAAAAGCCATATATGACAAAACCCACAGCAAACATCATTCTCAATGGTGAAAAACTGAAAGCATTTCCTCTAAGATCAGGAACCAGACAAGGATGTACACTCTCACCACTATTATTCAACATAGTGTTGGAAGTCTTAGCCACAACAATCAGGGAAGAAAAATAAATAAAAGGAATAAAAGTTGGAAAAGAAGTAAAACTGTCACTGTTTGCAGATGACATGGTACTATACATAGGTAATCCTAAAGATGCCACCAGAAAACTACTAGAGCTAATCAGTGAATCTGGTAAATTTGCAGGATACAAAATTAATGCACAGAAATCTCTTACATTTCTGTACACTAACAACAAAAGATCAGAAAGAGAAAATAAGGAAACAATCCCATTCACCACTGCAAAAAATTAATAGAATAAAATAACTAGGAATAAACCTACATAAGGAGGTAAAAGACCTCTACTCAGAAAACTATAAGACACTGATGAAAGAAATCAAAGATGACACAAACAGATGGAGAGATATACCATGTTCTTGGATTGGAAGAATCAATATTGTGAAAGTGAGTATATTACCCAAAGCAATATACAGATTCAATGGAATCACTATCAAATTACCAATGGTTTACAGAACTAGAACAAAAATCTTAAAATTTGTATGGAGACACAAAATACACCAAATAGCCAAAGCAATCTTGAGGGAAAAAAACAGAGTTGGAGGAATCAGACTCCCTGACTTCAGACTATACTCAAAGCTACAGTAATCAAGACAATATGGTACTGGCACAAAAACAGAAATATAGATCAATGGAACAGGATAGAAATCCCAGAGATAAACCCATGCACCTATGGTCAACGAATCTGTGACAAAGGAGGCAACAATATACAATGGAGAAGACAGTCTCTTCAATAAGTGGGACTAGGAAAGCTGGACAGCTACAAGCAAAAGAATGAAACGAGAACACTCCCTAACACTACACACAAAATTAAACTCAAAATGGATTAAAGAGCTAAATGTAAGATGGGACACTATAAAACTTTTAAAGGAAAACATAGGAAGAACATTCTTTAACATAAATCACAGCAAGGTCTTTTTTGACGCACCTCCTAGAGTAATGGAAATAAAAGCAAAAATAAAAAAAAGGAACCTAATTAAACTTAAAAGCTTTTGCACAGCAAAGGAAACTATAAACAAGATGAAAAGGCAGCCCTCAGAATGGGAGAAAATATTTGCAAACAGATCAACAGACAAAGGATTAATCTCCAAAATATATAAAGAGCTCAAGCAGCTCAATATTTTAAAAAAATACAACCCAATCCAAAAAAGGGCAGAAGACCTAAATAGACATCTCTCCAAAGAAGACATACAGTTGGCCAAGAGGCACATGAAAAGCTGCTCAACATCACTAATTATTAGAGAAATGCAAGTCAAAACTACAATGAGATATCACCTCACACCAGTCAGAATGGCCATCACCAAAAAATCTACAAACAGTAAATGCTGGAGAGGGTGTGGAGAAAAGAGAACCCTCTTGCACTGTTGGTGGGAATGTAAATTGATACAGCCACTATGGAGAACAGTATGGAGGTTCCTTCAAAAACTAAAAATAGAACTACCATATGACCCAGCAATCCCACTACTGGGCATATACCCAGAGAAAACCATAATTCAAAAAGACTCATGTACCACAATGTTCATTGCAGCACTATTTACAATAGCCAGGACATAGAAGCAACCTTAGTGTCCATCAACAGATGAATGGATAAAGAAGATGTGGCACATATACACAATGGAATATAACTCAGCCACAAAAAGGAATGAAATTCGGCCATTTATAGAGACATTGGTGGACCTGGAGTCTGTCACACAGAGTGAAGTAAGTCAGAAAGAGAGGAACAAATATTGTATAGTAATGCATATATGTGCAATATAGAAAAATGGTTCAGATGAACCAGTTTGCAAGGCAGAAATAGACACACAGATGTAGAGAACAAATGTATGGACACCAGGGGGGTAAGTGAGGGTGGGGGTTGATGGTTGTGGTGGGGTGATTTGGGAGATTGGGATTGACATATATATACTAATATGTATTAAATAGATAACTATTAAGAACCTGCTGTATAAAAATTAAATAAATATAATAAAATTCAAAAAATAAAAAGAGACAGAAAAAGAGAAGACACAGGTATAAAGGGAAGGCAATGTGAAGACAAAGGTAAAGATTACAGTGATGTGGCCTCAGACCAAGTTTATGGTGGCCTCACAGCCACCATAAACTGGAAGAAGCAAGGAAGGATTCTCCCCTAGAGCCTCCGGAGTATGGCTATGCCGACAACATGACTTTGGACTTTGGTCATCCATAACTGTGAGAGAATAAATTTCTGTTGTTTTAAGCCACACCATTTGTGATAATTTTATTACAGCAGCCCTAGGAAACTAATATAGATAGGGATAACAATAATGTGTCTTATAAAAATGTGCTTTATGGATTTGTCGAGATTATAAAAAGAAAAAAATGCAGAGCAATCTTGACATATACAGGATACTCGATCATTTTAACTATTAAAATTATCCTTTAAATCAAAATTAAAAAAATAAAATAAAAATGATGGTTGAACCTGAACTTTGAAAGCATGGACATGTTGAAAGGAATAAAAAATGGCTGGTTCAACAGAGTGTCACAGCAAATTGAATTGGAAACTATGAGTTGGATAACTGGATTTTCTTCCAAAATTGTAACACTAGAATGAATCCAATACAATCATTTTACAGATGGGGAAACTGAGGCCCGGAAACCTTGTGAATTTTTGCAAGGAGGTAGGATCAGAGTAAAAATGCATGTCTTCTCACTCCCACATTCTTAACTTTGAAGTTGTCGTAGGACCAGAGCTGTAGGAAAAATGTGAAGGTCACTCAATGGAATTTCTTGCTGCTCTTGTTCAAAGGTGTCTCATTGTGGGCATATTCAATATTTACAGATGTTGCTGCTTGTGTAGTCTAAATTCATACCTTTGCAGAGATAGGGTCACTGTAACTTACAGTGTCTTTTCCTGTTATTGTAGGTTGTCTGTCTGGCTAAACCAAGCTATCTTCTTTGCCTTTCCATATTGGCCTTGATTTAGAATCAATGTCAGTATGATCAGATTGGGGAGAGAACTGTTACTAAACCTCCAGAAGTTATGGAAATGACATAATCACTTTTCTTCATAGGTGAGATATCCTGAGATTGCTATTTGAGAAAATAATGATACCTGTCATATATTTACTCTAAATAAATCTGGCTTTAATACCAAAACCCCTCAAAAAATGAGACCAATTATATGTACTGAAATTTAATCTGTGATTTAAAAACTCCCAACAAACAAAAGGCCAGGACCAGATGGTTTCACAGATGAATTCTATCAAACATTTAAAGAAGAGTTAACACCTATCCTTCAAAAACTATTCCAAAATATTGCAGAGGAATGAACACTTCCAAACTCATTCTATGAGGCCACCATCACACCGACAAAAAAACCAGACAACAATACCACAAAAATGAAAATTATAGGCCAATATCACTGATGAATATAGACACAAAAATCCTCAACAAAATACTAGCAAACCGAATCCAACAATACATTAAAAGGATCATATACCATGATCAAGTGGAATTTATCCCAGGGATGCAAGGATTTTTCAATATCTGCAAATCAATCAGTGTGATACACCACATTAACAAACTGAAGAATAAAAACCATATGATCATGTCAATAGATGCAAAAAAACCTTTTGATAAAGTTCGACATCCATTTATAATAAAAATTCTACAGACAATGTTCATAGGGGGAACATACCTCAACATATGACAAACCCACAGCTAACATCACACTCAATGGTGAAAAGCTGAAAGCATTTCCTCTAATATTGGAAACAAGACAAGGATGTCCTCTCTTACCACTTTAATTCAACATAGTTTTGGAAGTCCTAGCCATGGCAATCAAAGAAAAGAAATAAAAGGGATCCAAATTGGAAAAGAAGTAAAACTGTCACTGTTTGCAGATGACATGATACTATAAGTAAGTCTGCTACATACGAACCTTCAAGTTGTGAACTTCCAAAGATGCAAACATGCATTCCATCAATGTCAGGCCTGAGTGACATTGTAGCTTGCACTCCGTCTCCTATTGCTGACGATCCTTCAGCTCTACCATCTCCCACCTCCTCTCCCTCCTTCAGTCAGTAACTCTTCTTGCCTCTTCATTTGATGATGCCAGCCCCTGTATGCCAGCTGTTGTACTATACTACTGTACTTTTCAAGGTACTGTACTGTAAGAATAAAAATGTTTTCTGTATTTTTTGTGTTTGTTTGTTGTGTATTATTTGTGTTAAAAGTATTATAAACCTATTACAGTACAGTACTATATAGCTGATTGTATTAGTTGAGTACCTAGGCTAACTTCGTTGGAGTTATGAACAAATTGGACATACAAACACACTCTCGGAGTGGAACTCATTCTTATGTAGTGGACTTACTCTACATAGAAAATCCTAAAGATGTTACCAGAAAACTATGAGAGCTCATCAAACTCAGTAAGGTGGCAGGATACAAAACTAATAAAGAGAAATCTCTTGTATTTTTATACACTAACAATGAAAGATCAGAAAGAAATTAAGGAAACAATCCCATTTACCATTACATCAAAAAGAATAAAATACCTAAGAATAAACCTACCTAAGGTGACAAAAGATCAGTACTCTAAAAACTATAAGATGCTGATGAAAGAAATCAAAGAAGACATAAACAGCTGGAAAGATATACCATGTTCTTGGATTTAAAGAATCAATATTGTCAAAATGACTCCACTATCCAAGACAATCTACAGATCCAATGCTATCTAGAGATCCAATGCAATCCCTATCAAATTACCAATGGCATTGTTCACAGAACTAGAGCAAAAAAATTTTAATTTGTATGGAAACACAAAAGACTCCAAATAGCCAAAGCAATCTTGAGAAGGAAAAACGGAGCTGGAGGAATCAGGCTCCCTGACTTCAGATTATACTACAAACCTACAGTCATCAAAACAGTATGGTATTGGCACAAAAACAGAAATTAAGATTAATGGAGGTGGATAGAAAGCCCAGAAATAAACTCAGGCACCTATGGTCAATTAATCTATGACAAAGAAGGCAAGAGTATACAATGGGGCAAGGACAGTCTCTTCAGTAAGTGGTGCTGGGAAAACTGTACAGCTACATGTAAAAGAATGAAAGTAGAACATTCTCTAACAACATATGCAAAAATAAACTCAAAATGTATTAAAGACCTAAATGTAAGGCTGTTTACTATGAAACTCTTAGAGGAAAACATAGGCAGAACACTCTCTGACATAAATTGCAGCAATATCTTTATGGATCCACCTCCTAGAGTAATGGAAATAAAATCAAAAATTAAAAAGTGGGACCTATTAAACTTAAAAGTTTTTGCACAGCAAAGGAAACCATAAGCAAAACGAAAAGACAACACACAGAATGGGAGAAAATATTTGCAAATCATACAACCGACAAGGAATAAATCTCCAAAATATACAGACAACTCATGCAGCTCAATATCACAAAAACAAACAACCCAATCAAAAATGGGCAGAAGATCTAAATAGACATTTCTCCAAAGAAGACATACAGATGGCCAAAAGGCACATGAAAAGATGCTCAACATCACTAATTATTAGAGAAATGCAAATCAAAACTACAATGAGGTATCACCTCACACCGGTCAGAATGGCCATCATCAAAAAGTCTACAAACAGTAAATGCTGGAGAGTGTGTGGAGAAAAAGGAACCCTCCTACACTGTTGGTGGGAATGTAAACTGGTACAGCCACTATGGAGAACAGTATGGAAGTTCCTTAAAAAACTAAAAATAGAGCTACCATATGATCTTACAATCCCACTCCTGGGCATATATCCAGAGAAAACCATATTTTAAAAAGATACATGCACCCCAATGTTCATTTCAGCCCTATTTATGATAGTGGAGACATGGAAGCAAACTAAATGTCCATTGATAGATGAATGGATAAAGAAGATGTGGTGTATATATATATATATATATATATATATATATATATATATATATATACACATACACACACACACACACACAAAATGAAGTATTACTCAACCATAAAAAAGAATAAAATAATGCCATTTCAGCAAAATGGATAGACCTAGAAATTATCATGCAAAGTGAAGTAAGCTAAACAAAGACAAATATCATATGACATTGCTTATATATGGAATCTAAAAGAAAAAAAAGACACAGATGAACTTAATTCCAAAATAGAAAGAGACTCACAGACATAGAAAACAAATTTATGGTTACCAAAGGGGAAAGATGGGTGGGAGGAGGGATAAATTAGGAGGCTGGGATTAACCTTACTACTATGTATTAATATAACACTACTATGTATAAAACAGATAACCAACAAGGATCTACAATGTAGCACAGGGAACTATACACAGTATTATGTATAAACTATATGTGAAAAGAATCTGAAAAAGAATATATATAGGGCTTCCCTGGTGGCGCAGTGGTTGGGAGTCCGCCTGCCAATGCAGGGGACACAGGTTCGTGCCCCGGTTCAGGAGGATCCCACGTGCCGCCGAGCGGCTGGGCCTGTGAGCCATGGCCGCTGAGCCTGCATGTCCGGAGCCTGTGCTCCACAAGGGGAGGGGCCACAGCAGTGAGAGGCCCGCATACCGCAAAAAAAAAAAAAAAAGAATATATATATATATACATATATGTGTATAACTGAACGATACTGTCAATCAACTATACTTCAATAAATTTTTTTTTAATTTAAAACAAATCATTACAGTCAGGACTTTCACTCGTGCGCTCCCACATATTGAACTCCTTGATGAATCACTTCTCCCAGTAGGGTCATTGTTAGGGTATGAGGTGTTTGTTGTATGCTTGTTTGCTTGTTTGTTTAATGAATCACTCTTATTAGACTTTTCTTTGACTTTCAAGCTGGCAGATGTGAAGGAAGAGTTTGCAAGTTTGCCTATGCCTGAAAGCAAACATGAATCTAGAGCTCTCTGAGAACCCTCCTCTGTAATAAGCTATCTGATTCTCAGTTTCACTAATTTTCACCAAAATGTTTGAGAAATAGTGAGGCATTACGAAATGAAAATCAGCCTTATGCCAGTAATCCTAGTTTACAGCACCCAGTCCTTAATCTTGTCATCTTTATTTGTGTCTCATATCCCTTATTAGAAGATCAGAGGGACTGTGGCATCCAGTGGGGGGGCCAGTGAAACTTGACTAAGTAGCTCTTGTCAAAGGACAGCCTTGTTATTAATACACAGGAAACAGAATCTGGCCTCTCGATGGTACTCTGAAAGTTTCTGTCTTCAAAAAATATTCCTACTTACCAGAACCTTTGTTTCACCCCTCTACTTGAGGTCATATTCTTACATTTTAACTGAATAAACCAAACTTTGGGTAACCAAATTAAAAGACTCTTAGAAATTCTTATTTAATCTAATAACATTAGTTATATAATGATCCAATGAAAGCTTCAAAATATTTCTAAACACACATATACAACAACTGTTCTTAGACCAGGGGTTTTAATGCCAGCATTATTTTCTTGAAGTAGATTAGTCATTCAAAGAGTCATAATTCTTTCATATTACCAAGAAAATTAGTGCATTAAGTCAAGAAAACTAGTGCATTGGGAAATCAGAATATCATATTCAAGCTCTTTGCAAATTCAGGTTATAATTATATTTATATATTTGTAGACTGAAGTACATATATATGTGCCATATACAGTAAAGTGAAAAGATCACCAAATTTGGAGTCAGATAAACCTGAGTTCAAAATTCTGCTGTTAACATACAATATAACCCAGAAAATTATTTAAACTCTCTGAGCTTCACCTAAAAAAAGGAGAAATATTAAAAATAGCTAAAAATATTGTACAATTACTACTATATGCAAGATCAAGACTAAGAGTTTTAGAGGCATAAGAGAAATAATATTACCCCTCTTTCACAGATGAGGAAACTGAGGCAAGGGGAAGTTGAGTAACTTGCTCAAAGTCATAAAACTAAAACCTGTGTTCTTACCACCGATCTAAACTGGCTATTCTGTAGACTTTTCATAATAACTGAAGACAATATATACAAAGCATCTAGTGTAGGGTGTAGCCCATAATATATCCTCAATAAATTTTACAAATACTATTGATTAATAAACAACAGATAAACAATAACAGTGCTTAGTTTGATTAACTGATATATATGATTAAGTTTCTTCAGTTTTCAAGGTCAAATTGTTGGTAATGCACTTCTTACAAATAAAGTTACAAATATTTATTGAGCACCTATGTTGTGACAGGCATTTGGCTCACCACTGTGGGCCTAGTGCTATGTGTAATAGGCATGGTCTCTACCCTCACAGATTTACAATGTACAGGTTATTGGAGTGGTCTAAAGGCCACTGAGGAGAACTATAATGATCTCTTAAAGAGATCATTCATTACATTGGGATCAAAAGTGTCATTCATACAGCCTGCCTATTTGCTGACCAAGAAAGGCAGATCAAGGATGGCAGCAGATCTTAGCAAATGCACATCTACAAGAGGAATTAGATGATATTTTTCATTACAATGAGCCTTTTTATTTTGCCCTTTGAGAATGTTAAAAAAATTCTTTTTGTATATTTTACAAATGCCCATGTTATCATTTCCATTTTCATTCGACCTGCATAGAAGTAAGTTTTGCATTTCTGTGTTTAATTTTAGGCTCTTTAGATCAAAGCACTTGTGTCTCTGTTATACAATACTATTTTAAGGTCTATCTTTATGTCTAGGACCCTAGTCTATGATTTAAAAACAACAACCAACCCCCCGCCAAGATCTCTCTAATCATGTATTATTTTTTTCCAATTTCTCCAGAAGCTTCCCTTTCATGTGAGATAGATTCCAAAATTAAATCTGTACTGTGGCATGCTATCTATCATACTGCTTATAGTCCCTTATTCCCTGTGTTATTCCATCACCAATTATGCAGTCCATAAGGTATTCTATCATGTGAGAAGTACATGTAGCACCTGTTTATTTGCCAATACAGAATGTGATGAGCACATGGTACAGAAAGATTTTTTATGCTAATATCCTCTCATTTACATTAGATTATCCCTATCCTTTTCCTGTTTTTCAATTCTGCTTGTATGGTAAATAGTCTGCTTTTCCAACTAAACTCCACTGAAATAAAAATGACTAGAATGTCACCAAGTGTCTCCAAAGCACCACAACACAAAAACAACTCAGGCTTTCAGTAGTATACTGATCACATTAATCCTAATAATACCAGAAAAATGAGCAGGTATAAATTCTTACTATATGTTATGCACTGCCCTGGGAAATTTTCATATGTTATCTCATTTATTGTTTAAAACTCCATGACATAGGTAGATGTCATTATCTCTATTTTGTAGATGAGAAAGCTGAGGGTACAGAGTTTGTTACTTACCCAAAGTCACACAGCTACTAGGTGGCATAGCTGTGATTTAAACCCATACCTGCCTGACCCTGTCCTCCCCTCACTTTACACTGAGAATGAGGGAGAAGAGTAAGTGGGATGAAAGGCAGAGGGAAGAGTGGACAGCAGGAAGGGAGATGGATAATGGAGTAGAATGTACTTTATTATTAATTCATTAAACAAATATCCATTGAGCACCTAGTATTGCCTAGGCATAGTGTCTACTCATAAGACAAGTTCCTTACCATAGAAAGGCATGTTTGGTTTACAGAAGTAGAATCACCAACAAACAATTTTAGTCCTCACAAAGGGCAATAATCAATACATGCCAAAGTATGGAGAGAGAGGGTGGGGCTCTCTCTGGTGGAGTTGATGAGTGCTTCCCAGATAAAGTGCCTTTGACCAGGAATGTAAGAAATACCTCAGAGTTCTCAAGCTGACTAAGGGTTGAAAGGCCAGAGCAGGTGGAGATGAAAGCAGGGACAACACCACAGAAGTGTGGCACGTGGAGCCCCAAGTGCTTCAGAGGGCTGCAGAGGAGGATGCATGGTGAAGATTGTGGGAACAAGAGCAGAAGGACAGGTAGCTTTGACAACACATTGGGATTGGGCACTAGGAAAGGGAACAAGAAGGGTAGAGGTATCATATGGGGGGGATGAGACAGGTGAGGAAACATGGAACTGAATGGGACCACATGGGGTTGCCAGTGCCAATGACCACTCTACATGGCATAACATATGAAATTATGTTAAATTGTGTGCATAACCCATATCATGGGTTATGATAGTGGGCTGCCAAGGAGGTAAGTTTTGATGGAAAGAAAAGTGATAGGTACAAAGGTAATACTGACCCTCTATCAGAGCACTGGGGTCCAAGGAAAGGAAAGTGTAGCCTCGAGAGAATTAGGATCTTAGGTAGAGAGGGAGACAAGGTATTTCTGAGTTGAAAATGGCTGCCAAAGTAGAGGCAGGTAGCATGGAGACAAATGGACTACTCAGTTGTGCTTTCAGCATCACTGGAGCTAGATATCAAGCATAGGCCAATGAGTAGAATGAGGAGACAAGATGATAGCATCATTATGTCTGTCTTAAAAATTAATCAAGTGGTTCAAGTGAAAAAAAAAAACCCCTTTGACTGCAACATAGTTTGAGAAAACATTTAATTGGGTAGGCACAATTAAATATTATCAGGATTTGGGGCACTATTTTATTGCTCCTTAGATTTATATCTTTTCTGTTGTGTGGCAAGGTGTTGAGTGCCAGTCAAGCTTTCCTTGATCTGGCAGCTTAATGGGCAACTAGACTACAACACATGTCTGTCAGATCTAGATTCTGCCTGTAATTTCTCCCCATATATAAGAACTGGATTCAAGAAAAGGACTTTTTGAACCCTAAATTTGTCAAGAAACTCTTGTCAAGAGTATAGCTCTGTTATGTACTTATACTACAGCAGCAGAATAAATTCAATAATCTCTGATTTGGTATTCTGTGGAACAAAATTTATAGTGGAATGAAGGATTCAAAAGATATTGTTTATGACAGCTTATAATTGGACTTTGTGCAGGCGTCATTTCAACTTTAGTTCTTTTGACAAAACAATTTTTCCTTCTGGTTTCTGCTACTTGTCTGCCTCTATAGATTATCACTCACAGTGCATACAATTCGACTAGGAGAGCTATGCTCAAGAGCCATGGAGTAGAGATAAGTCTGTAATACATAGTTCCAGGTAACCATCTTAGAGTGTATTAGCCCCAAGTCCACTATAAAATTCAATGTTGAGAGCCTGGACTTTGGTGTCACACAGACTAAAGTTCAAGTCTCAGATCTATATTTGATAACTCTAAGAAACAATGAATGCAAAGCACTTACCCCAGTAGATACTCAACAAATAGAAGCTATTATTACTTTAAAATTAGTTTAAAGCACAACACAAAAGGGAAAGCTAGAGCCCAAGTATGATGGCTCCTCACTTCAAAGGCATAAATTCCATCTTCCTGTCAAATGCAGATACCTCTGTCAACTTCTGATGAACTCGCCTAAACTGGAGCCATGAACTCTTCTTAAACTCTTACTGGTACAAGAAACTGACATTTTATGTGTCAATTTCTTGTGTTCCCCTCTCTCTTCCATATTATTCTATATAAAGTGATCTAAACAGTAAGAGATTAATAAGTAAAAACTGTAGACTTTTGCTCTTACCATTTTTGTCTGCTCTCCTCAGTATCTGGAAAAGAAAAAGTAAACATTTTATCACCATTTTTGTAAGTATTGCAGGAAACATTATACTCCCACATAATTTACCATTATTAAATGAAAGAAATTCCAATTTAAAATAAAGTTTTCCTAGTTGAAATATTTCTTTACAATAGTAAAAAATTAAAAATATCCTAATGTCCATAAACAAGTGAATGGACAAACAAGTCATGGTGTATCCATACAATGAATACTCCTGAGCAATAAAAAGGAATGAGCTCTTGATGCATACAATAACTTGGATAGATCTCAAAGTAATTATGCTGAGTAAAAAACCTAGACACAAAAGAAGATATATTATTCCATTTATATAAAATTCTAGAAAATACAAATAGTAACAGAAAGCAGATTAAGGGTTGTGTAGGAATGCAAGGGCAGAGAGGGCTGGATTGCAAGAGGGCATGAGGAAACTTTTTAGGATGGTAGATATATTTATTTTCTTGATTGTGGTAAAAGTTTCACATATATATAAATATGTGAAAATGCATCAACCTTTCACTTTAAATATGTGCTATTTAATATAAGTCAATCATATAATAACACGGGGAATAAACAGGAACAAAAATAATAAATTGTGGATAAATAAGAGCTCTTGCGTCTATAGTATATCTTACTTTTATGAGTTAATTTATTATCTGAGACTATCTTAAATTGTCTTTGATAAATATGAACTGCTTGACCATCCAGTATCTTTAGTAAAGATTTCTAATTTTCTTCTGGGAAACCAATCTTTCCTCCAGTCTTGGACCATGTGTTCCAGGGTTGGGCAGAGTACTCAAGCCTAGTAAACAGAGTGTCATACTCCTCTGGCTACAGTGATTACTCAGGCATTAGCACAATAAAGCCAATGAAGCCATGGATTTCCTTGAGTTGTCAAGAGAGAAACACTTTATCTTCTGTTGACTTTGAACCTAGGAAAATATAGGTAAGGAGCTGCTTTGTTATAATTGTATATGTCACGGGTTGAACTGTATTGCCCCAAAACAAATGTTGAAGTCCTAATCCCTAGTAACTGTGAATGTGACCTTGTTTGGAAATACAGTCTTTGTTGTAATCAAACTAAGACCTTACTGGATTGGACCCTAAATCCAATGGTTGGTGACTTTATAAGGAGAGCAATTCAAAGATGCAGAGACACAAAGAAGAAGGCTATGTGATAACAGGGGCAGATATTGGAGTGATACAGCTGCAAGCCAAGGAATGCCAAGGGCTGATGGTCACCACTAGAAGCTAGGAGACAGGCATGGAACAGATTCTCCCCTAGAGCCTTCAAAGGGAGTATGGTCCTACCCACACCTTGATTTCACCCCTCTAACATCCAGAACTGAGAGAGTAAATTTTGTTGTTTAAACCACCATTTGTTTAGTACTTTATTATAAAAGCCCTAGGAAGTTAATATAATATACAACCTGGAAATAACTAACATTCAAGAAAGGAGTATCCAGAGGCTGAGAGAAACTGGATCTTGATGACACTCTCTGAGCCCCTGATCAAGCCACCCTGAAAAGATGATTTCTGCTTTTCATTACAAGAGTCAATAAATTGTTATTTTTTTAAATCTTAAAATAGTTTGGGTTATTTTTTTCTGTTAACAGCAATCAAATTAGCCCTAAATGATACTGTATACTGCTAGAAAAAAAATCTGGATAATATAATACACAGCTATGTTATACACAGTACCAAAGAAAATGTCCCTTTACCATATTGCAAAGACAATACTCACTGGGAGAAAATATTTGCAAATGATATGACTGATAAAAGATTTATACCAATATATATAAACAGCTCATACAACTCAACATCAAAAAAAAAAAATTAAAAATGGGCAGAAGAGCTGAATAGACATTATTCCAAAGAGGAAATGCAGATGGCCAACAGGCACATGAAAAAATACTCAACATTGTTAATCATCAAGGAAATGCAAATCAAAACTACAATGAGATATCACCGATCAGAATGGCTATTATGCAAAAGGACACAAATAAAAAATACTAGCAAGGATATGGAGAAAAGGGAACACTTGTATACTGTTGGTGGGAATATTAATTGGTGCAGCCACTGTGGAAAATAGTAATGGAGATTTCTCAAAAAACTAAAAGTAGAACTACCATATAACCCAGCAATTCCACTCCTGGGTATATATCTGAAAAAAACAAAAACACTAATTAAAAAAGATACATGCAGCTCAATGTTCATAGAAGCATTATTTACAATCCCCAAGATATGGAAGTGACCTAAGTGTCCACCAACCCCATGCACCAGCAGGCTAGCACCAACCCCAGGACACCCTGGGCCCTGGCCCTGCCCACCAGCAGGCTGACACAAAAAAGGAAGAAGTAAAATTGTCATTGTTCACAGATGACATGATATTATATATAGGAAATCCTAAGTATATCACAAAAAAACTACTAGAACTCATTATGGGTTTGGCAAAGTTCCAGGATACAAAATTAATATATAGAAATCTGTTGCATATCTATACACTAACAGTGAACTATCTAAAAGAGAAGGTAAGAAAACAGTCCCATTTACAATGACATCAAAAAGAATAAATTACCTAGGAATAAACCTAAGGAGGTAAGAAACCTGTACTCAGAAAACTATAAAACACTGATAAAAGAAATTGAGGACAACATAAACAAATGAAAAGATATACCATGTTTATGGATTAGAAAATTAATATTGTTAAAATGTTAACAATTAATATTAACAATATTAACAATTAATATTGTTAAAACCAAAGGTAATCTACAGATTCAGTGTAATCCCTATCAAAATACCAATGGCATTCACGGAACTAGAAACAATAATTCTAAAATTTGTATGGAAACATAAAAGACCACAAATAACCAAAACAATCTTGAGAAAGAACAAAGCTGGAGGTATCATGCTTCCTGATTTTAAACTATACTGCAAAGGCACAGTAATCAAAACAGTATTGTACTGGCACAAAAACAAACACATAGATCAATGGAAAGAATAGAGTCTAGAAATAAACCCACACTTATATGGCCAATTAATCTACCACAAAGGAGGCAAGAATATATATGAGGAAAAAGCCTATTCAATAAATGGTGTTGAAGGGAATTCCCTGGTGGTCTAGTGGTTAAAACTCAGTTCTTTCACTTCTGGGGCCCGGGTTTGATCCCTGGTCAGGGAAATAAGATCCCACAAGCTGCATGATGCGGCCAAAAAAAAAAAAAAATAGTGTTGAGAAAACTGAACAGCTACATACAAAAGAATCAAACTGGACTATTCTTTCATATCATGCACAAAAATAAATTCAAAATGAATTAAAGGCTTAAATGTAAGACTGAAACTATATAAATTCTAGAAGATAATATAGGCAGTACACACTTTAACATCACTATTAGTAATATTTTTTTGAATATGTCTACTCAGTAAAGGGAAACAAAAGCAAAAGTAAACAAATGGTACTACACACTTAAAAGCTTTTGCACTGTGAAGGAAACTATCGACAAAACAAAAGCTCCATCTACTGAATGGGAGAAGATATTTGCAAATGACATATCTGATAAGGGGTTAATATGCAAAATATACAAGGAAGTTGTACAACTCAACACCAAAAAACCAATTACCCAATTAAAAACTGGGCAGGAGATCTTAATAGACTTTTTTCCGAGGAAGACATATAGATGATCAACAGGCACATGGAAAGATGCTTAACATCACTCATCATCAGGGAAATGCAAATCAATACCACCATGAAATATCACCTCACACCTGTTAGGATGGCTATTATCAAAAAAGACAACAAATACAAGTATTGGAGAGGATGTGGAGAAAAGGGAACCCTCATGCACTATTGGTGACAATGTAAATTGGTGCAGCCACTATGGAAAACAGTATGAAGATTCCTCAAAAAATTAAAAATAGAACTATCGTATGATCCAGAAATTCTACTCCTGTGTATTTATCTGAAGAAAAAGAAAACACTAATTAGAAAAGATATATGCCCCCTTATGTTCATTGCAGCATTATTTACAATAGCCAACATGTGGAACCAACCTAAGTGGCCATTAATAGATGAATAGATAAAGAAGAAGTAGTATATATATGCAATATAAAAACATATGCCATAAAAAAAGAATGAAATCTTGCCATTTGTGACAAGTGGATGGACCTAGAGGGTATTATGCTAAGTGAAATATGTCAGGCAGAGAAAGATTAATGCTGTATGATATCACTTATATGTAGAATCTATAAAACAAAACGATCAATCATAACAAAAGAGAAACAGTTATAGATACAGAGAACAAAAAGGTGATTGACAGAGGAGAGAGGGGTGGGGGAAAGAAAAATAACTAAGGGAGTTTAAGAGGTACAAACGTTCAGTTGCAAAATAAATGAGTCACAGGTATGAAATCTACAATGTGGGGAAATAGTCAATAACTATGTAATATCTTTGTATGACAGATCTTAACTAGACTTATCATGGTGATCATTTTGAAATGTATGGAAATGTCAGTTCACTGTGTTGTTAAATAGGAACTAACATAGTGGTATAAGTCAACTATATTAAAAAACAGACAAACAAACAAATTCATAGAAAAAGAGGTCACATTTGTGGTCACCAGAGGCAGGGGTGGAGGAGAAGAAATTGGAAGAGGTGGTCAAAAGGTACAAATTTCCAGTTATAAGATACATAAGTACTAGGAATATGATGAACAACATGATAAATATAATCAACATGTTATATGTGAAAGTTGTTAAAAGAGTAAATCCTAAGAGTTTTCATCACAAGGAAAAATTTCTTTCTATTTTTAAAATTTTGTATCTATACGAGATGATGGATGTTCACTAAACTTATTGAGGTAATCATTTCATGATGTACGTAAGTGCACATTATGGATATATTAAGGTGTACATTATGCTGTACACCTTAAACTTATATAGTGCTGTAAGTCAATAATATCTCAATAAAACTGGAAGAAAAATAAATAAATAATAAATAAATTAATTAAATAAATTAAATACACTTTTTTCCAGAAAAATAAAAAAGTCTTAGGGAAGCACTTGTTATCCTTTGGGGACAGGCTGAAGATCAGCTCAGAATGAATGGAAGCCCCTCTTTCTCTCTCTGAATCAACTTCATGGCAGTTTAGCCATCAAACTTATAACTGAGATGATTTTCAGGGGTCCTGACTCTCTGGCCCTGAGGATTTCCTTCTCTGGTGTGCTGTGTGCCTCCTCCTTCTACCTGCTTAGTTCCTCAGAGGCTTTTTTGCCTTGAATGGCAAGACTTAAAAGGAATAATATCAGCCAGTTTAACCATTAGCACCAATAACATCATCTGATTGACCCAAACTAAGCAGAGATGAGTGCTCATTAGTATTGTTAATACCTCATTAAGAATGAGGTATTAACAACCTTATTGAGTGGAAGAAATTGGAATCCCACATGTGTATTGGTGGGAAGAAGATGGCCTGCCCAGAATGCCTGTATCCCCAATTGCAGTTGCATGGTGATTAGAAGAGAAGGCTGCTAGGTTCAACAAAGTTGAACCTTATCTATATTTTTGCCTTACACTAGGTTTAATTATTGATAGGGGTTTCTCTCCCAATTAAAAAATTCAAGCTAATCCATTCAAAATAAACTTGGGAGGGCTCCTTGCCTCCTCTCCCTTATATTCATCATTTCTGCTTCACCATCATGATACTAATAATTTGGTTTCCTCATATTTTCATTGCTCTACAAATAAATAAATGTATTTGGCCTCTGGCCCCCCCACCTTGATTTTAATAAGAAATGATAACTCAGAGAAGGTTAGAGGAAAGAGCACGAATCACTCTTCAATGCCCTTTGCCCATCTTTTATCATGCCAGAATTGTCCCCACTGAGCCAGAAACTACCTCAGGGGACAGCATGAATGTGACAACTGAGGCGCTGAGAGAGCTGGGTGCCCCGCAGGAAACTGAGGGATAGGAAAACCACAAAACCTAAAGGCAGAGAAAAGAGCTGAACAAAAGGGTGAGAAATATAGAGACCAGCAGGAAGGAGAGTAAAGCAAAATCGAGAAACAAATAAGAAATAAAACTGCTATAGAGATAGAAACCATAGCATGAAGGCAGAAAAATATCAGAGAAAGGGAAATAAAGAATGAACAAAACTGATCAACAGCAGAGAAATGGAGGAAGAGAATCAATACCGAAACCAGGGAGAGGACCAAAAGAAGAACAGCTAAATGCTTGAACTGATGAAGATAATGACAGTAATTACAACTTGGAGAGGTACAGAAGGCCAATAACAGAGCAGGAAAATGGAAAAATAGGATATGGCAGTGAAAAAAGGATCATTATGAAAGAGATCTTGGCCACCGCTGGTAAAAATGAAAAACAAATATGTTTTCAAAGTGTTTTCTAGGGGGCTGGAGGAGGAGGTGAGGCATTGCCACTTCTACCGATTCCCTTGGTCACCACAGAGAATCTGCGAGGTGGGTGCTGCAAACAGAGCACACTAGAGATGAGTTGGGACAACTCCCCCCACCCCTATGGAGACCGTTGTATTTACAAACCTAGTCCCTATTGGAATCCAGGCTGTTGAGAAATTTAACTTTGGGAATTTATTAAGGGTTGTTAAGCCCCAGGTTTTAGGTCTGGGACAGCCGTTTTTACAAGTTGAGTGGTGGTCATTTCTCCAGCATTTAACTGGGTGGTTTACCAGGGAGAGAGGGAAGCGAAGTAGAAGGTAGTTCTCTCCGGTGTTCTGGGGGCAAAACACTGGCTGATCAGCTCCTGGGCCGACACGCCTCCTCCCGAGTAAGAAAAAAGACGATGGCGGTGGGTGGGGGCGGGGAGGGGCACTGATCTAACACCTTCCCTCTGTACTTACTTCGAGGAAGATCGACATGCCCTTTGACAGCTGCAGCTCAGAGCTGAGCTCTTCCGAGGAGTTGTTGGAGGACGGCGACGTCTCCCGGGAATCCTCCATTCTTGGGAGCCCTGATGGCCGGGAGCGGGAGTGGAGCTCGGCGGCTGCACAGACTCAGGCAAAGGATGCCGCACTGCCGTCTCTGCCCCGCCTGCTGCTGGGCTCGGGATCCGGAGCTGGTGTTCGCTTCCCGGCGAGCCTCACTCCTGTCTCTCTCTGGCTCGCTCTCCCCCTCCTTACCTCTGTCCCCCAGCGCTCCCACGCGCTCTGACTCGCGCCTCCCCCACTTCCCTTGGCTGCAGCGACTGGATCAGTCTCATCCCTGCACGTAGCAAAGCGCTGCTCCACTTTGTGGGGGAGTGGACTATGACCGTCCCCCGCTTCCTGCGCCGCCCTTGGCCTTGGCTGAATGTAACACTGAGGTATCTGCCCACTCCATAACAGTCCCACATGCAGCGAGAAAGGAGGTAGCCCAGACAGAGAGGGGGAACAGATGGAAAGGTGTCTTGAGAAGCAAGAGCACAAAGTAAGGACGACCCTAAGCTCACCCCGGGTAGAAACCGTATGAGTTGAGAGATTCCAAGAGGTTTTGCCAACTTTGCTTTTGAACAAGTGCACCTGTCTTTCCTACCCTCCCTAAAGACCGGTAAATGGATACCACCAACCAAAGAGGGGCTGGATTAGTGTGAGGATAAAATCACACATTTTTGGAATCTTGGATGCCCAGGTTCAGAACCTGCCCTGGTTAATTTGTCATTTTGTGATCTAGCAAGTTACTAAATCATTTAGCCTCGGTTTTCCTCATCAGGAAAATGAATCACAATAGCAGTGCTTACCTCAAAGGGTTCTGTGGCTTAAATGTGGTAGTGCCATGGTCAAGGGTATGGACTCTGCATACAGTGAGCATCAAAAAAAAAAAAAAAAAGTTCTCTATGGGGAAAAGATTGTCAGGTAATGTTCAAGCAAGTTTTCCAAAGGTGAAGTCACAATAAAGGATGCAATACCTATCTATGCTTAAGAATGTAAACGAGGGCAATTATTCAACATTTGAGGTCTGCAAAAATGGTAATCTCACCTTCCATCAGGATAGATATCCACTGTGCTTCTAAAATGTGCACAGTACATACCAGTTGCTGTGTGGGTTACAAAGTTGAACTGTCTCAGAGCAAGATGAGTCAAAGAAAATAGCACTTTTTTTCAAACAAGACTCTGCCTGTGAGAATTGATGGGGTGGATCCAGATCTCCGTTTGGTGGCCTCCAAGAAAAGAGAACATGTTTTTTCTATAAGACAAGTTCACAAACTACCAGGACAAAATGTGAGTTCCTTAAGGCATATAAAAAAGTGCTACGGGTTTCTTAGGAGGAACAGTTTATAATTTAGCTTATGGGACCAAGAGAGGCCCGATAAAAGAGGTAGTATTTGAAATACTCCTGATCTTAAATCTTAAAAATTGGTAGATATTCTATAGTTGATAGAAATAGAAGGAAAGGTCATTCCAGGTAGAGGGAACAGCATGAGCAAAGGCATGACACCCAGGAAAGTACATGGAAATCTGTAATTAGTCTACTGGAATCTCTGAAAACATACAGAATCCCAGTCTACATCACAGGCTTCCTGAATCAGAATATCAAAGTATGAGACCCAAGAATCTAAGTCCTTCTTTCACCCATGATTCATACACTGGTGCTCTGTAGCAGGGGCAAGACTAGTGTGAGACCGATAAATGGCCTTGGGCACAAAATGTAAGGAGGTGTTACCCTGCACTTGCATGATCCTGAGAGTGACTGCCTTTGCACCCTAGGTATCTCATTCGCCTCACCCAAGTCCCAGCCCTGCTCTGTAGATCAGTATTTGCAAGAAATGGATCCAGCTCTTCTCAACTTTGGCTGTACATTGGAATTACCAGGGGGTGTATGGCAACTTTTGTTATGGCCACAATTTCATTGACACTCTTCCTGTAGAGACGTAAGTCCCCTCCCCTTGAATCTGAAGGATTGTGACTGCTTCAATGAATAAAATGCAGCAAAAGTGATTCTATGCTTTCTGAGTCTAGGTATATAGAAAGCATCACAATGCCACCTTTTTCAGTGGAATATTTGCTCCTGGAGTCCTGGGATTCCTATAGGAAATCCAACTACCTTGAGCCACCATGCTTTGAGGAAGCCCAAGCTGTATGGAGGAACAGAGTAGACACCCTGACTGACAGTACTATCTGAACTCAGCCTTTGAGTCATCTCAGCCTAAGTGGCAGAAAAGTGAATAAAGAAGCCTCTAGATGATTCCAGCACATAGCTGTTTGAGACACACCTAGCCATTTTTGTTGTCTCAGCCAGGATCTCAAATATCGTAGAGCAGAGACACACCATCAGTGCCATGCCTTATCTAAATTCTTAACCCTCAGAATTCAAGAGCATAATAAAATGGTTACTGTTTTATACAAATAAGTCTTGATATGGGTTTGTTTTGTGACAATAGATAACAAAAATAAGGAGCCTTAAAAAAAAAACAGAAAAAACAAATTGATGCCTGAGCTTCATCTCCAGGTTCATATTCAATTAGCACGCAGCTGCACCTGGGCATCAGTGTTTGAAAAAGAAAAGCTTCCCAGGTGATTATGATGTACAGCCAAGATTAAGAACCACTGAACTGATCTGCACTATACATACAGGACAGAATAAAATTTCAGAAGACAGGCTTGAAGACATTTGAAGTCCAGAACTCTACACTTAATTAGATAGAGACGTGAAAGACTTTAGACTAAGGGCAGATATTGATTAGAGCTGTACTTTAGAAATATTAATCTAACATCATTTTGTGATTTTAGCTTATTAACTGTAAATCTCATTATCTGAACTGCTCCTTTCTTTTGACAAATATTCATCAAAAGAAAATACAAAATCATTAAAAAACCGACTGACCAACTCATCAAAAGGATACTGGTCATTCACATCACTGAAGAAGAAAAACCAGAAGGAGAAGGAGGAGGGGAACTAATCATGAACATTGTTACCAAGTTTATAAAAATACAATATTATTTGTTCTTGCCGTTGGATGGAGTGTTGAATAGATTTTTCTGCAACAAGTGCAGTTTAGGTCTGATCCCTCTAACCCAAGCTGTGGGTCCCTCAGCCCTGCAAGTGATAATAAATAATAAATTCAGCCCTGCAAGTGATAATATTTTTATGCCAATCCCATGGTAATAACAGCAGGTGTTGAAGAAGAGTTTCTGTGATTATAAATGAAGAATAGGAGAATAATTTGTAGTCATCATTCAAAACCAGGGAGCTATTTGTAACATTTCAGAAAATATGTTCCTTTTACCTTTGCTGACATGAATGATATTTTCTGTTATTTCCTCTAACCATTTGTCAAGAGGAAGTATAAATTTTTAAACAACTAGTCAGTAATGATTTTTACTATTTCAACATGAACACCATATTGCTATACCTGAGTTCTCTATTTAATGGAAATGTAATGTTCATAGAAGGCTTCAGTAGAAATTAGATTTCCATTCACCGACAAATTCAATAGGCACTACAAAGTTGTAACCATACTTTTGGTTTTCTTTTTATACACACAGTGTGCATTTTTGAAAACTGTTTTCACACATTATTTTTGTGAAACACAGATGCTTCACTGTGTATAGTATCAGTCACAAACAAAAGACAACCAACTTGAGAGAGGAAATGCATCTTCTGACCAACTTCTTGTAGCAAAATCATGGTTGGGGGGTTGGCGGGGCAGAGTGGGTGGAGAGGAATGTCATTCTAAATTCCAGCTCTTGGGCTTCTAATAAGACTTTGACACAAAGGTATTTCTAGCATTTCAGGAGATGATAGCCATCCATGTGAGGATGTATTGTATTTCAATCTGTCTCTGCTTCATGGAGGAACTATTATCTAAACCATTTCAGACAGCCAGGAATCTATCTTATTTATATTTTAAAAATTTTACAGAAGGCCATCCTTTGGAACGATGACTCAGAAACCTTTCAGTCAGATTGGTGGACATTTTTGTTGCTTAGGCAGCCTAAGATCAAACCGTCGTCCTCATCTAGGCACCTGTTCCATGGTATGGATCCTGTTCAGGGGCAGGACTCACCTCTTCCAAGGAGGGAAGATGGTCCCTCTCCCTTTCCGCTGGCAGCTGGAGCAGAGTCTGAGATCTAGGATGTTTCACTTTGGACTTTAAATCTGTATCAAGGTACATGAAAGGAAACAGTATCAGTGAGCAAAAGCAGTGTAGTGTCAAATGGCCACAAAGCCAATGGAGCCCCCGAAGACAAGTTAACTGGTATAATAGGGGATCTTTGGCTGTGATTTCAGCAGTCTTGTCCTCCAAGCTTAATCTCCAGCCTTCCTATCAACTTTCTGAGTGACTTGGTATCCATCCAAAATACAGAATATTTATCTTTCTCTGTTTGGCTTATTTCACTCAGCATAATGCCCTCAAGGTCCATTTATATTGTCACAAGCAGCAGGATTTCCTTCTTTCTCATGGCTGAATAATATTAAATTATATATATAAACCACATCTTCTTTATTCATTCTTCCATCAGTGGACACTTAGGCTGTTTCCATATCTTGGCTATTGTGAATAATGCTGCAATGGGCATGTGGATGAAAGTATCTCTTCAAGATCCTGTTTTCATTTCTTTGGATATATACCCAGAAGTCGGATGGCTAGATCATATGGTAGTTCTATTTTTAATTTTTACAGGAACCTCCATTTTTTGTGGTAGCTACACCATGGAAAAGTTAGTTAGAAAACTCTGAAAAGTTAGTGAGAGTTAGTTTTTGATGCTTTAACTCTGATAAGTTCAATCTAAATTTTTCTTGTTAAAGAGAACGGTTTGGTAAGTCATTGGGGAAAAAATTTGTTAGAAAAATTAATTCTATTTGGATATCTGTTAAGTGTCTGCTTCATGCCACCAACTGACACGCATAGCTGAGGAAATGATGAAAAAGACTGGTCCTCGCTCTTGCAGAACATGTGTGACTTAAAGAGACACTATTTTAATAGATAACTTTAATACAGTGAGACAAGAGTATCACCAGAGGCTTGCAGTAAATGCTGAGAGAAGACAGAGGATGGCACAGCTCCCCATTAGCCCCTATTCTGCATGACCATTTATGTAACTGTAGATCACAAAATTAGGACTTGAGAGTAGTAAGTGCCATTGGGCCAAAAAATAGCCATTACCCTATGCTCCTGGGCTGTTGCCTTGGCATTCTCTGCCTAGAATACAGTTTTCCTTAACTGGCCTGTTCATTACTTAATGGGTTTTTCTTTTTTAACACCGTTATTGGAGTATAATTGGAGTATAACAATGTTGTGTTAGTTTCTGCTGTATAACAAAGTGAATCAGCTATATGTATACATATATCCCCATATTCCCTCCCTCTTGCATCCCCCTCCCACCCTCCCTCACCCACCCCTCTAGGTGGTCACAAAGAACCACGGAGTTGATCTCCCTGTGTGATTCAGCTGCTTCCCACTAGCTACCTATTTTACGTTTGGTAGTGTATATATGTCAATGCTACTCTCTCACTTTGTCCCAGCTTACCCTTCCCCCTCCCCGTGTCCTCAAGTCCATTCTCTACGACTGAATTTTTATTCCTGTCCTGCCCTTAGGTTCTTCGGAACCTTATTTTGTGTGTTAGCATATGGTGTTTTTTAACTCTTTCTGACTTACTTAACTCTGTATGACAGACTCTAGGTCCATCTACCTCACTAAAAATAGTTCAGTTTTGTTTCTTTTTATGGATGAGTAATATTCCACTGTATATATGTGCCACTTCTTCTTTATCCATTCATCTGTCAATGGACATTTAGGTTGTTACCATGTTCTGGGTATTGTAAATACTGCTGCAGTGAACATTGTGGTACATGTCTCTTTTGGAATTATGTTTTTCTCAGGGTATATGCCCAGTAGTGGGATTGCTGGGTCATATGGTAGTTCTAGTTTTAGTTTTTTAAGGAACTTCCATACTGTTCTCCATAGTGGATGTATCAATTTACATTCCCACTAACACTGGGTTTTAAGAAGACATCATTTCCTCTCCAGAAGAGTCTCCCTCTCCCAATGCCCCCAGCAATCCCCAGGGCTGGATTGGTTTTCCCTCCTCCTTTCCATAGCACTCTTATATATACTTTTCATGTCTCTTATATTTTTTAAAAAATATTTTTTTTTAGTATCCTCTCTACCTGCCTGTCTAAACTCTGAGATGCTAGAGAGTAAGAATTGCATTTTTCATTTATATCTTATATCTGGCAAATTGCTAAACAGATGGCAGGCACTCAATAAAAGTGAAATGAATGAACAAAAGAAAGAAAGATGAAATGATTCTTACACTGAATATAGGAATCAGATTAAAAGAATGAAGGATCTTAGTTGCTTCCTTGTCATAATATCCAATCACATGAGTTGATGATAAAAACATACAGAGGCAAAGCAGAAGGGCCTCAATATCTGAAGGAAACCTTGTAAGCATAAGCTGCTAAATCTGGGCAGGACTGGTGCTGGGTCATCAGTGGCCGACTAAGAGTGTGCTTAGGGAAACACAGCAGGGGCACCTTAACCCCCCAAAA
Source organism: Stenella coeruleoalba (assembly GCF_951394435.1). NCBI lineage: Eukaryota > Metazoa > Chordata > Mammalia > Artiodactyla > Delphinidae > Stenella > Stenella coeruleoalba. Next base: position 44,882,557 of record NC_137163.1, read on the forward strand.
AGAGAAAGGTTAAACGTTGATCAATTTATCTACCATTTCACAATCAGAAAATATAGGAAATTATAATTTTAATAAGCATCTATACATTTTAAAAATTCAGGCGTGTAGGGACGTGGGAAAGAGGACTTGACAACTCTGTGTAGATGCCCCAAAGGTTTTATCCAGGCCCTAGAAACAGGCTTCATCCCCTTGTGATTCAGACTCTACAAGTGTGGACATTTCGGGATCTCACAATGAATTCCTGGTGATGTGTCACTAAACCCATAGGAACCAGTATTAGGTAGTGCAGTAGGGGTGGGAATGGGGGATCCAAATCCAACTCTGGAGTCATGAGCAAGGCACTTAATCTGTCTGAATCTTAATGGCCATTTTGTAAGATTTTTGTGGGCTTAATGAGAATGGACATAAATCTGGCTGTGAGCACTTTGTGGGCACACCCTGAATTTTTTACTCATCACTGTGTTCCCGGCACTTAGCATTGTTCTTGAAGCAAAAGAGTGATCAGTCATACTGGTTGAGTAAGCCAGTAACCAGCAGACAGTAGGGTCTTCATTAAGTGTGCAACACTGTGAATTTTACTAACCTCAAAGAGGTGTAAAGAGAGAATGTGAACACTGTGAATGTACCCACTCTTCACCTTGTAAGCACTGTCCTAGTAATCATATGCCCACAATCATGTAGAGGATGAAAAGTGCTCGGTTTCACACTTTTTAGCATTTTCACCTCTTTGTTGCTCCCTTATATGATAGCAGCTTCCAAAATGCATTTGACGTTTCCCCTTAAAAATAGATTAGCCTCTAATTAAGGAAATATGTAAAAACAGACTGATTACTCAACAATTTCTTCAAAACAGAGCCCCACAAACTGAAATATGTTACCTAGTTTGTAGATGAGCCAAGGTTGTTTGAAACAATAACAATTGTTTGAAAGTGATTTTTAAATTATTAAACTACTTTTCACTGTGGAAAAGTTGGAAACCATATTCCAATCATACAGCTATTCTTCTTGTACATGTTTCAGAATCCACAACATACAACTCTTATAACTTTTTATGAAGAAAACTAGTCCTTTTGGACTGTAGTACATCCTTGAGGTAAGTAGATTCAATCCTATTAAATAACATATAAAATACACCATTTTATTTATATCAGGAAAATTTTTTAAAACAGTCTAATTTACGAAAGCAATTTACAAACTGAATTATACTTGGGAAAATTCTCAGAGCTTAACAACAGCAGTGACTTCCTCCTTCAAATTTCCTTCCCAGCTTCAAATTTGTCTGTTAGAAAAAATATGGAATGGGAAGGATTTGGCTTAAAGGAATGACACTTTAAAAATTGGCAATTTCAGTCACACTTCAAAAAGAAGAAAAAACAAAAACTGATATGTAATTGTAAAGTTCTGCCCTACTTACATTAATTGACAATTTCTAAGATATTGGGCCTTTAACATTCTTTTGAATGAACTACCCATCTTCCAATGGGAAAACTTGCTTTAGGTTTAAAATATTTTTCTAATTTTATTGGGTTCTCTTTCAGTTTTGCTAATAGAAGTCATCATAATAATGTGAGGTATTGAGACAGAGAGAGAGAGAGAGAGGTAGAGAAGGCTGGGTCATGCACAGGCTTTTCCACTTTTGACCTGTGTGACTTTAGGCAAATTATTTAGCCTATTTTCTTCATCTGAAGGTGGACTGATAATAGCACTTACCTCATGGAAAATTATGAGGACTAAATGAAATATCCCATACCTGGCTCAAAATAGTTGCTCAACAAAAGTTAATCATTGATTTAAGTAACAAGCAGTTACATAAATCTCTTCATGGCTCCTGTTAGTACAACCAAAAGAACAGGACACACTTTGATGGAAAATATTAATCTTTTTAAAGAAGAATGGGAATCATCTTTGCCTTCCCTAACCCCTCAGAAATCCAGGCATTCACCAGGGCTTATGAATTCTAACACATAAAGAGTTCTGGAATCTATAGCCCTACATTTGTATACATTTCTGTCCCAACTTGCCCCAGGGACATCCTCCCTCTGGAGCTAGAGCCTCTTTCTGGAACTCCATACCTCTCATATTTCCTTCACCTATTAATGCTTCAACCAATGTCAGAGCAATGATCCTGGATTATATGATCTTAATTTTTTCCCTGCTCACAAATATTCAGTGACCACCATTAACCTTAGGATTCAATATTTGTGGCCTTTGTGATATTCTCAAGATCCTGAAAAATCCAGTTTCATCTCTCCCTAGGAGCCCACCTTCTAGACACATGCACTTATACATGCATTTACAGACACACACATGCACATGTATTTGTGTGCACACACAAACACACAAGTTTGCTTCAGTTCCTCACTTCCATGCTTTTGCCTCCTCAACTCCTATTCATTCTTTAGGTTTCAGTTTAGAGCTCACTTCCCTTGGGAAGCTTTAGGCAGCCTTTCAATGACTCAATACTTTTCCAGTGCAGACACTCAAACCGTGCAACCTGTCTGTTGTTGTGTCTGTGGATTGTAAACTCAAAAAAGACAGAGGTCTGTTACCTTGCTTTATTTCCACTGTGTATTAAGCACCCAGCACTTCATAGTGCCTTAGCAAGTATTATTGAAAAAATCTATTACATGAAAAACTGCCATGTTCATTCATATATATATATATATATATATATACCTGATGAAAACACACAAACCTTGAAAAGAGAAAATGGTTATGAATACTAAATAAAATGGGATATTGGTGAAATAAATAAATTAAATTAATAAGTAAATTCAGCAAATCAGTACCTCATATAAAAAGGAATATTTAAATTAGATGAGTTATATATCAGTTTCTTTCATGGGAAAAATGCATGAGGACAACTGGTAAACAAGTAAAATGTTGCAGTTTACCATGGAACACTTTTCCCCAGGCTGAACTGCATATTAAAGTTATTGAACTTTTGAACTTATTGAACTTATTTTCTTTCAGAAACAGTATGACTTTAGTGTTAATTTTAGGAAAAGACAAAAAAGATTAAAGGTGAGAAAAGAGAATTCATTTCACAGTCCATCATTTTCAGCCTCAAAAAGAAATCAGCATTAATTTCATGAGGTGGGTAAACTAATTCAACTTCTGTGGAAGGTAGTTATGCAATTTGTATTAAAGTTAAAATGTTGATCCCTTTAGCCCAGTACTTTTACTTCTAGGCACTTCCCTCTAAGGAGCAGACAACATCATAAAGAATATGTCTTAGCACAGATTGTCTAATAATAGAGTCTGAGGCAAAGTTTACTTGGGAAAACTTTTTTGGCAGCTACAATACTCAGGCAGCAAAAGTGATGGAAAAGGGAAGCCAGGCAGGAAAGGAAGGAGAAAGAAAAAAAATTATACTTAGTGAGGTGGCCACAGTTTCACAAGAAAATACACCTAGTCACTGGCTCATGCCAGATTTCTCTTGTCTGGCTGTGTAGACCCACTGTACCTGGGAACTCTCCTGGGACAGAGGAAGGGGGGTGGCAAATTCATCTATCATCTCCTTTCCATCTTTTGTATGTCCCTCATCAGTTTGCCTCCCCACTTCACCCCCACCCTCTATATAAACTTCCCTCTAATAACTGCTTTTGCTGTATCGCATATATTTTGTATGGTTCTGTTTTCACTGTCATTTGTTTCAAGGTATTTTTAAATTTCCCCTTTGATTTCATCATTGACCCATTGGTTTTTTAGTAGCATGTCATTTTGTCTCCATGTAATAGTTTTTTCTTGTTTCTCTTTCTGTGGTTGATTTCTAGTTTCATGCTGTTGTGGTCAGAAAAGATGCTTGAGATAATTTCTATAGTCTTAAATTTGTTGAGGCTTCTCTTGTACCCTAGTATGTGGTCAATCCTACAGAATGTTCCATGTGTACTTAAAAAGAATGTGTATTCTTGGGGGTTTTTTTGGATGTAATGTTGTGAAAATATCAATTAAGTCTAACTGTTCTATTGTATCGTTTAGGATCTCTGTTGCCTTATTGATTTTCTGTCTAGAAAAGTCTGCCCATTGATGTGAGTGGGGTGTTGAAGTTTCCTACTATTACTGTATTCCTGTCAATTTCTCCCTCTATGTCTCTTAGTATTTGCTTTATGTATTTGGGTGCCCCTATATTAGGTGTATATATTTTGATGAGAATAAAATCCTCATCTTGTGTTGATCCTTTTATCATCATACAGTGTCCTTCTTATCTCTCTTTATTACCTTTGTTTTAAAGTCTATTTTGTCAGTATTGCGACCTCCACTTTTTTGTCATTTCCATGTGCATGAAACATCTTTTTCCATACCCTCACTTTCAATCTATGTGTGTTCTTTGCCCTAAAGTGGGTCTCTTGTAGGCATCATATTGTACATTCTTGTTTTTCATCCAGTCTGCCACTCTGTGTCTTTTTATTGGAGCATTTAGTCCATTAACATTTAAGTTAATTATTGACAGATATGTATTTATTGCCAGTTTAAACCTTGTTTACCCATTGATATTTCTTCTTTGTCCCTTTCTTTTTGTTTTTCCTTTTGTAGTTTGGTTATTTTCTTTTGTGTTATACTTATGTTCTCTTCTTTTTGGTTTTTGTGGATCTATTGTATGTTTTTAATTTGTGGTTACCTTGTTTTTCAAGCATATTAACCCCTTCCTATATCTACTTTCCTCAGACTGGTAGTCATATAGGCTTAACCACATTCTAGGAAAAAAATACACATTTTCTTACTCTACTCCCTGACACTTTATGATTTTGATGTCCTCTTTTACATCGGCATGTTCATCCTTTTGCTGTTCATTTTGGTAATCATCACTTTCACAGAAAACTTTTTTGGTTTCTTTAAAATCTGTGTACTAGCTTAAGTGATTTATTTCCCAATTGTGATTTTTCTTTTCTCTATAGATTCTTACTTCTTTTCTATTTAGAGAAGACCTTTCAATATTTACTTTAGGATAAGTTTAGTATTGCTGTATTCTTTTAGCTTTTGTTTCTCTGAGAAATTCTTTCTCTCTCCTATTCTAAATGATAATGTTGCTGGGTAGAGTGTCCTAGGTTGCAGATTTTTCCTTTTCAGGGCTTCGAATATATCTTCTCACTCCCTTGGGTCTGCAACGTTTCTGTAGAGAAATCAGCTGATAGCCTTATAGGGGTTCCTTGTAATGAACTCTTTGTTTTATCTTGCTGCCTTTAAAATCCTCTCTTTATCTTTAACTTTTACCATTTTTATTATAAGATGTCTTGGTGTAGGTCTGTTTGGATTTATCTTATTTGGGAACCTCTGTGCTTCCTGTACCTGGATATCTGTTTCCTTCTTTAGGTTTGAGAAGTTTTCAGCCATAATTTCTTGAAATACATTTTTGATCCCCTTTTCTCCTTCTTCCCTTCTGGAATCCCTATTATGTGTATATTGGCATGATTTATATTATCACATAAGTCTCTTATATTCTTTTCATTTGGCTTTTCATTTGGCTTCATATTTATATTATCACATAAGTCTCTTATATTCTTTTCATTTGGCTTTCCAACTTCTGTCCTGATTGGGTGATTTCCATTATTCTATCTTCCAGCTCACTTATTCATTATTCATTATGCTATTTATTGCCTTTGGCTCAGCTATCTTCTCAGCAAATGTGTTTTCTAATTTTTCTTGGTTCTTCTTTATATTTTCTAGTTTCTTTTTATAGTACTCTGCATTTCTGTTGAAAACCTTTCTTAATTCCTTCAGTATTCTCATTATCTCCTTTTAGAAATCAGTGCCTATTAGACTGAAGTTGTCTGTTTCATTGTTTTCTCAGGGGAATGCTCTTGGTCTTTTAACTGGGAGTGGGTCCTCTGCTTCATTTTACCTACATTTCTCATAGTCTGTGATTTAGAAGAAACAATTATTTACTGTGGTCTTTGAGGGCTATTTATATGTGGAAGCAGCCCTGTGTCACTTGTGTAGGTTTAAAATTTTTGGTGTGAGGGCTGTTTTGTATAGATTCCTGTTGCCTCTTTCCTCAGCATGTGCTGGTTGTTATCCCCTTGATAAGGGGTAGGCAGATGCACTGGTTGGTGCCTGGTCCTGGAGTTTTCAGTGACAGTGGTGGCTCACACACACCCCTGGAGCATGTGATGGGAGTGGAGGTGGCTTGCAACCACTCCTGGAGTCTGTGAGGGTAGCGTCAGTGGCTCACAAATGCTCCTGGGGCTTGTGTACGCGGTGTCCTGCTACATGAGAGCATGCACAGGGAAAGAGGATGCAATGGCAGATCCTGCTCCCTCACTCATGCAACCCCTCCAAACAATGGCACCTGGCCTCTAAGGCGGCTCAGGCTTCCCCCATATACACCCTCAGTTGAAGTCACACCAGACTCCAGCCCCTGCACATCCTGTTTCTGTGCAGCCAACCCCAGCCCTCTCTCTGGGTCTGATATCTGAAGCTTGAGCTTCAGGATCCAGCCCCCTGCACACACCAGTGGACATGCATGTCAGGCTGAGGAGTGCAGGATGGTGGCACTGACCATTTGTGCAGGTCTGTCTCTATTCTGGCTGCTGCAATACTGTTGCTGCATTCTCCTCCAAAGTTCTGAAGCTCCCCCTTTGTCCCACCTGACCTCCTCACTGGTGAGGGGACTTCCCAGGGTGTGGGAACATTTCTTCTTTCACAGCTCCCTCCCAGGGGTGCAGGTACGACCCTGATTCCTTTCTCACTTTGTTTTCTTCTTTTTTCTTTTGTCCTGCCTGTTTATGTGGAGATTTTCTTGGCTTTTCAGACGTCTGAGGTCTTCTGCCAGCATTCAGTAGATATTCTGTGAGAGTCGTTCCCCAGGTAGATGTATTTCTGATGCATTTGTGGGAGGAGGTGAGTTTCACGTCCTACTACTCCACCATGTAGATCATGTCCCCCTAAATGTTCATGAACAGAGGATTGGTCCAATCAATTTTGATATATTCAAAACTGCATCAAATCAGTTTTTAAAAGATATTTAATGTATGATATAATGTATGCAAGCATGTAAAGAGAGTGAGACTGTGGGTGTGCATGTGTCTGTGTAAACCCAGAGACATTGGGAAGAAAGGTTACCAAAATACAAAATATTATTGGCTATTTTATCTGGATAATAAGAGTTCAAGTGACAATATTTTCTTATATTTAAAAATCTATAATGACTGTATATTATTATAATCATGCTATGAAAAATATACAGCATGCATCTATATAGATCCAATTTATAGATCCAATAATCAGAAATATTGCAAAGTTATTTATAGTTTTTAGACAGTTCATATTAAGAGAAATGTTTAAATAATAATACCCTGGCATTCATGATAAATAAGAACAGAAGAATTTCTATTCTGAGTCTGCCATGCCCTGGTAGGTCTACTGTGACTCTAACTTCAAAAGGTTTGGTATGTATATCAATAACCAGTATCATCACTTATGATATTATTATCATATACGAATTCATTTAATGAAGATTCAACTCTGAAACCCAGTATTCTATTCATGTACTTCTATAGATGTGTCACCATACTATCTTTATAGCTATTGTTTCAACTGTGTCAAACTAGACAGTAGGTATTCCTCACACTAACCTTGTTCTTTCCCTTTTCCACACCTTTGCTCCAACATATCCAACTATCTGCTCTCCCCAATCCCATATCTCCACCTGGGGAACTTGAAGTCATCCTTCAAGTCTCAGTTCTTGTGTTACCTCTTCTTGGTAATGTCTTCTGATCAATGAACCCATTATATAACTTATTGTAATCATTTAAATTCTTCTTCAAATCTCAGTAGAATTCATAGTATTAAAAATTGCTAATAATCTCAAAGAAGAATTTAATTTGCTTACATAAAGCATGAACAAATAGATTTGCAGTTCCAAATATACAAATTTATCATTTCTTGTGACAGGAACAAATCCTGCTTGAAAATGATACTCAATTGCAAACAGAGACCATAATGCAAGTTAATTATATGGACCTCTTCTACCCTAGGAAAGACAGCAATTCTTCCTGAGGTAGCAGTAGGGATTTACTTTTGCTTCCCACAGTGTCTGAACTAGTACCATAATCAGAGTAATGGATTTTTCTTTATGGGATCATATATAACATTGTCTTGGGACAAGAGACTCACTTTATAGAAAAGTAGATATAGCGTTGGGTACATGATGATGAGATCCGCTGCTCCTACAACATACTATCTTACAAATACAAAGGATCTGTGATTTGGGGGCATTTTTCTTAAGGATGCAGTATATGCCCTCTATTAACATCAATTACATGGTATTGTGTCCCCAACAGATAGAACACATGGGTCTGCAAACTAAGGTGCAGAAGCAGAAATGGCCCCAATCACCATCACTTTCAGTGAACTTCTTGGGGAATTTGTGATTTTCTGATATACTGATTTTTTCACTCTCTGGTTTCTCCCATATAATTCACTTGCACAAATATCCACTATTAGACTCTGTTTCTAGGGAATCTCACCTAAGATAAGACAAAAGCCTAGCTTTCAAAAAGTGTTACTAGAATAAAAGATGATTGAATTTTCACTAAACCTCAGATTAATGGGCTAGAAATTCTTTCAGACTATAGTTCAGAGTGGTGTTAGAGACTTACACAGGGTTGAAAATAAAGGGGGACATGTGGCAGTGGGAAATGTTGCTAGTTATGATGAGTAGAGGAATGAAAACATTGGGAGTCTGTGCTACAAGTTTGAGGCAATCCATAATCTTTAGCCAATTCAGAAATAAACTCTACAGGTTGGGAAATGTGAACAGAAGGAAGGGGAAGACTATGCCATTTGGTGAACTGCCCTCATGATATCAGTTCTTTATCTGGGGCAAAGAAGTCAAGAGGGATTTGTTGTCTTTTCTAAAGAGAACACCCCACCCTTATAATCTCCACTGCATTCAGCCAGGCAGACAATGTCGTACCTCCTGGGGACATCAGCCACACAGTTATAGATTTCTAGTGATGACACTAAATAAACATTTGCTTAGTGAATGAATGAGTTCTAATATCCTCAGTGTCAGCTTGTATGTATCTGAAGTGCTTGAAGTCTGCTCTTCACTATACATAATATTCATAAAGTATTTTGAGTCCCATGACAGAGGTTCTTTGCAGACAGAGTACAATTATCTCTCTCTAAAAGATATGGTGAAGATGAATTACTTAATTTTATAAAATGCTTCAGGGATGAAAATTGCTTCATAAAAATTAATTATGACAATCACACCATGCGCATGCCATAAATTCACACCTCTAAAGTTGAATGGAATTTGTTTTTTATTGTTATAAGAAAGAGTTTTTGGACTTGATATACCATTTTTTTCTTATACTATGCAAAATTATTTTTTAGTTCAAAATGTAGATTTTGTGCCTCATACCACAGGGAGAGCTGAGTCTTGTTGTGCAGCCAGGGAATTAGCACTAACTACTTCTCATTTTGGGTTGATTCAAGACTTCAGACATACACAATTATCATTTAAAATACATAAAATTTAGCAGAGTTCATATTCTCCTTCTACTGTATACCATTTAGGAGACTTCGGGAAATTCAGTAAACCTCTCTGTGCCAAAGTTTTCTTATCTGTCAGATAATAGGTAGGACATATCCTATGGACTTAAAAGATACAGCTCTGTTATAGACTTAGCAATGCAGGTATAGACTTAAATAGTGCTCAGTAATTTCTGGTGTCACTACTAAGTTGAACAGTCACAACTATTGTGTGTAACCACAATATTTGATTTGTGTCTACCACTGTCCCCTTCAAATAAATTTATTCAGTAGAAGCATTATTTATTTTGTTGTTGTTTTTTGTTTGTTTGTTTTTGTTTTACTGTGTCACTAAATAAAACGCCTGGCAAGTTTTATAATTTTTCTGTTTATTCTTGGGTAACATATCACAACACAGCTTCAATTTGGCAATCTAGGTCATTTCTGGAATAATAAATTTGAAGGTAAATCTTTCCTCGCTAAAGCACAGCTGTGTCTGCACTACCTGCTTTTGGCACATGGACTCTGAAGTTCCAGTTATGAAACTAAGCAACCCAGGCTCCAGACCTGGTCCTTTAGGCCTGGAAATAGTCTCCCACTCATAGGAACCTGGTTCTGCAGACATGGAATAGACCTTCCCTCCCCTTCACCTCCAGGTATGAAACCTGGCCCCATGCATTGAATGTGACTCTCCAGTGTGGAAATGAACTCTCTAAGCATGGTGAGTTGCATGCAGTCATGGAACATCTTCCACACAGGGCTTCAACCCCTACAGGCATGAATTCTGTCCTTTCAGCATGAAATCCGGCCTTTCAGACATGGAAAGAAGCACTTCAGCTGCTACAGCCATGTAACCTGTACCATGGAACTATAGTACATTATGGAACTTGGCACACCAGGCATGGAACCTGTACTTCCAAACACATAACCCAAACTACCTGGCATGAAGCACAATTATCCAGTTGTAAAACTTGGCCATCAGGCATGAAACCTCACAGTCGAGCTGTAGAACCTTACGCTAAACATAGAATTGGACCCAATAAATAAAGACATTAGGACTTTCTGTGTACAACATGAGCCCAGAGAAATGGAATCTGACCAACCAATTATGGAATCTGATCTTTCAGACATTGATTTAAAACTTTTAGATGTTAATTCTGCTTTTCCAGGCATAAATCGTGGTTTTTAAAATGAGGCCCAGCCTAACAGGTATGAACTTAGATCTCCAGGACTGGAAACTAGCCCCCTAAGCATGAAACGTCTCTCTCCAGGTATAGAATATGGCCCTTTAATCATGGAACATAAACTATGGAATTTGACTTTGCAGACATGGAAACTAGTTTAAAATGTGACTCCTGACTCTCTAGGCATAGAATTTGATCCTCTAGGTGTGGAACCTTGACTTCTACATGTCGCTACTGGACATGTAGGTATGGAATAGATGTTGACTACTCAATACAATAATACTTGTCACCCTGTCATGGAACTTTGCAACACATGTATAATCTCAATTTCCAAATGTGGAATTTTGCACTACAAACATGAAAACTGATACTCATGCATGGAATCTCAATCTCAAAATATGAAACTTAGAGGGGAATATGGCGGAAGAGTAAGATGCAGAGATCACCTTCCTCCCCACAGATACATCAGAAATACATCTTCATGTGGAACAACTCCTACAGAACACCTACTGAACGCTGGCAGAAGACTTCGGACCTCCCAAAAGGCAAGAAACTCCCCACGTACCTGAGTAGGGGAAAAGAAAAAAGAATAAACAGAGACAAAAGGATAGGGACGGGACCTGAACCAGTGGGAGGGAGCCGTGAAGGAGGAAAGGTTTCCACACACTGGAAGCCCCTTCACAGGCGGAGACTGCGGGTGGTGGAGGGGGAAAGCTTCGGAACTGCGGAGAAGAGCATAGCAACGGGGGTGCGGAGGGCAAAGCGGAGAGATTCCCATACAGAGGATCGGTGACGACCAGCACTCACTAGCCCGAGAGGCTTGTCTGCTCACCCGCCGGGGCAGGCAGGGCTGGGAGCTGAGGCTCGGGCTTCGGTCGGAGTGCAGGGAGAGGACTGGCGGAGTGAACACAGCCTGAAGGGGTTAGTGCACCACGGCTAGCTGGGAGGGAGTCCGGGAAAAAGTATCTAACTGCCGAAGAGGCAAGAGACTTTTTCTTCCCTTTTTATTTCCTGGGGCGCAAGGAGAGGGGATTAAGAGTGCTGCTTAAAGGAGCTCCAGAGACGGGCGCGACCCGCAGCCTACAGTGCAGACCCCAGAGTCGGGCATGAGACTCAGGCTGCTACTGCCGCCACCAAGAAGCCTGTGTGCAAGCACAGGTCACAATCCACACCCCACTTCCGGGGAGCCTGTGCAGCCCACCACAGCCAGGGTCCCGGGATCCACGGACAACTTCCCCAGGAGAATGCACGGCGCACCTCAGGCTGGTGCAACGATGTCGTGCCGGTCTCTGCCGCTGCAGGCTTGCCCTGCACTCCGTACCTCTCCCTTCCCAAGGCCTGAGTGAGCTGGAGCCCCTGAATCAGCAGCTCCTTTAACCCTGTCCTGTCTGAGTGAAGAACAGATGCCCTCCGGCGACCTACATGCAGAGGCGGGGCCAAATCCAAAGTGGAACCCCGGGAGCTGTGCGAACAAAGAAGAGAAACGGAAATCTCTCCCAGCAGCCTCAGGAGCAGCGGATTAAATCTCGACAATCAACTTGATGTACCCTGCATCTGTGGAATACCTGGATAGACAAAAAATCATCCCAAATGGAGGAGGTGGATTTTGATAGCAAGATTTATTATTTTTTCCCCTTTTCCTCTTTTTGTGAGTGTGTATGTGTATGCTTCTGTGTGAGATTTTTGTCTGTATAGCTTTGCTTTCACTATTTGTCCTAGGGCTCTATCCGTCCATTTTTTTTTTTTTTTACTTAAAAAATTTTTTTTCTTAATAATTATTCTTTTATTATAATAACTTTATTTTATCTTACTTTATTTTATTTTCCTTAATCATCTTTCTTTCTTTCTTTCTACGTTTTCTCCCTTTTATTCTGAGCTGTGTGGATGAAAGTCTCTTGGTGCTGCAGCCAGGAGTCAGTGCTGTGCCTCTGAGGTGGGAGAGCCAACTTCAGGACACTGGTCCACAAGAGACCTCCCAGGTCCATGTAATATCAATTGGCGAAAATCTCCCATAGATATCCATCTCAACACCAGCACCCAGCTTCACTCAACGACCAGCAAGCTACAGTGCTGGACACCCTATGCCAAACAACTAGCAAGACAGGAACACAACCCCACCCATTAGCAGATAAGTCCACAGACACCCCAAAACACACCAGCAGACGTGGAGCTGCCCACCAGAAAAAAAAGATCCAGCCTCATCCACCAGAACACAAGCACTAGCCCCCTCCACCAGGAAACCTACACAACCCATGAACCAACTTTAGCCATGGGGGACAGACACCAAAAACAATGGGAACTACGAACCTGAAGCCTGCAAAAAGGAGACCCCAAACACAGTAAGATAAGCAAAATGAGAAGACAGAAAAACACACAGCAGATAAAGGAGCAAGATAAAAACCCACCAGACCTACCAAATGAAGAGGAAATAGGCAGTCTACCTGAAACAGAATTCAGAATAATGATAGTAAATGTGATCCAAAAACTTGGATATAGAGTAGAGAAACTGCAAGAAACATTTAACAAGGAACTAGAAGAACTAAAGATGAAACAAGCAACTATGAACAACACAATAAATGAAATTAAAAATACTATAGAAGGGATCAATAGCAGAATAACTGAAGCAGAAGAATGGATAAGTGACCTGGAAGATAAAATAGTGGAAAAAAACTACCGCAGAGCAGAATAAAGAAAAAAGAATGAAAAGAACTGAGGACAGTCTCAGAGACCTCAGGGACAACATTAAATGCACCAATATTCGAATTATAGGGGTTCCAGAAGAAGAAGAGAAAAAGAAAGGGACTGAGAAAATATTTGTAGAGATTATAGTTGAAAACTTGCCTAATATGGAAAAGGAAATAGTTAATCAAGTCCAGGAGGCACAGAGAGGGCCATACAGGATAAATCCAAGGAGAAACATGTCAAGACACATATTAATCAAACTGTCAAAATTTAAATACAAAGAAAACATATTAAAAGCAGCAAGGGAAAAACAACAAATAACACACAAGGGAATCCCCATAAGGTTAACAACTGATCTTTCAGCAGAAACTCTGCAAGCCAGAAGGGAGTAGCAGGACATATTTAAAGTGATGAAGGAGAAAAACCTACAATCAAGATTACTTTACCCAGCAAGGATCTCATTCAGATTTGATGGAGAAATTGAAACCTTTACAGACAAGCAAAAGCTGAGAGAGTTCAGCACCACCAAACCAGCTTTACAACAAACGCTAAAGGAGCTTCTCTAGGGAAGAAACACAAGAGAAGGAAAAGACCTACAATAACAAACCCAAAACAATTGAGAAAATGGGAATAGGAACATACATATCGATAATTACCTTAAATGTAAATGGCTTAAATGTTCCCACCAAAAGACACAGACTGGCTGAATGGATAAAAAAACAAGACCCATATATATGCTGTCTACAAGAGACCCACTTCAGACCTAGGGACACATACAGACTGAAAGTGAGGGAATGGAAAAAGTTATTCTATGCAACTGGAAAGCAAAACAAAGCCGGAGGAGCAATTCTCATATCAGACAAAATAGACTATAAAATAAAGACTATTAGAAAGAGACAAAGAAGGACACTACATAATGATCAAGGGATTGATCCAAGAAGTAGATATAACAATTGTAAATATTTATGCACCCAACATAGGAGAACCTCAATACATAAGACAAATGCTAACTGCCATAAAAGGGGAAATCAACAGTAACACATTTATAGTAGGGGACTTAAACATCCCACTTTCACCAATGGACAGATCATCAAAAATGAAAATAAATAAGGAAACACAAGCTTTAAATGATACATTAAATAAGATGGATTTAATTGATATTCATAGGACATTCCATCAAAAAACAACAGAATACACATTTTCTCAAATGCTCACGGAACATTCTCCAGGATAGATCATACCTTGGGTCACAAATCAAACCTTGGTAAATTTATGAAAATTGAAATTGTATCAAGTATGTTTTCTGACCACAACGCTATGAGACTAGGTATCAATTACAGGAAAAGACCTGTAAAAAATACGAACACATGGAAGCTAAACAATACACTACTTAATAACGAAGTGATAACTGAAGAAATCAAAGAGGAAATTTAAAAATACCTAGAAACAAATGACAATAGAGACAAAATGACCCAAAACCTATGAGATGTAGCAAAAGCAGTACTAAGAGGGAAGTTTATAGCGATACAATCCTACCTTAAGAAACAGGAAACATCTCTAATAAACAACCTAACCTTGCACTTAAAGCAATAAGAGAAAGAAGAACAAAGAAAACCCAAAGTTAGTAGAAGGAAAGAAATCATAAATATCAGCTCAGAAATAAATGAAAAATAAATGAAAGAAATGATAGCAAAGATCAATAAAACTAAAAGCTGGTTCTTTGGGAAGATAAACAAAATTGATAAACCATTAGCCAGACTCATCAAGAAAAAAAGGGAGAAGACTCAAGTCAATAGAATTAGAAATGAAAAAGGAGAAGTAACAACTGACACTGCAGAAATACAAAAGATCATGAGAGATTACTACAAGCAATTCTATGCCAATAAAATGGACAACCTGGAAGAAATGGACAAATTCTTAGAAATGCACAACGTGCCAAGACTGAATCAGGAAGAAATAGAAAATATGAACAGACCAATCACAAGAACTTAAATTGAAACTGTGATTCAAAATCTTCCAACAAACAAAAGCACAGGACCAGACGGCTTTACAGGCGAATTCTATCAAACATTTAGAGAAGAGCTAACAACTATCCTTCTCAAACTCTTCCAGAATATAGCAGAGGGAGGAACACTCCCAAATGTATTCTAGGAGGCCACCATCACCCTGATACCAAAACCAGACAAGGATGTCACAAAGAAAGAAAACTACAGGTCAATATCACTGATGAACATAGATGCAAAAATCCTCAACAAAACACCAGCAAACGGAATCCAACAGCACATAAAAAGGATCATACACCATGATCAAGTGGGGTTTATTCCAGGAATGCAAGGATTCTTCAATATATGCAAATCAATCAATGTGATTAAACATAGTAACAAATTGAAGGAGAAAAACCATATGGTCATCTCAATAAATTCAGAGAAAGCTTTCAACAAAATTCAACACCCATTTATGATAAAAACCCTGCATAAAGTAGGCATAGAGGGAACTTTCCTCAATAAAATAAAGACCATATATGACAAACCCACAGCCAACATTGTCCGCAGTGGTGAAAAACTGAGAGCATTTCCACTAAGATCAGAAAAAAGACAAGGTTGCCCAATCTCACCACTCTAATTCAACATAGTTTTGGAAGTTTTAGCCACAGCAATCAGAGAAGAAAAGGAAATAAAAGGAATACAACTCAGAAAAGAAGAAGTAAAGCTGTCACTGTGTGCAGATGATATATTATATAGAGAATCCTAAAGATGCTACCAGAAAACTACTAGAGCTAATCAATGAATTAGGTAAAGTAGCAGGATACAAAATTAATGCACAGAAATCTCTGGCATTCCTATACACTAATGATGAAAAATCTGAAAGTGAAATCAAGAAAACAGTCCCATTTACCATTGCAACAAAAAGAATAAAATATCTAGGAATACACCTACCTAAGGAGACAAAAGACCTGTATGCAGAAAATTATAAGACACTGATGAAAGAAATTAAAGATGATACAAAAAGATGGAGATATATACCATGTTCTTGGATTGGAAGAATCAACATTGTGAAAATGACTCTACTACCCAAAGTAATCTACAGATTCAATGCAATCCCTATCAAACTACCACTGGCATTTTTCACAGAACTAGAACTAAAAATTTCACAATTTGTGTGGAAACACAAAAGACCCCAAATAACCAAAGCAATCTTGAGAACGAAAAACGGAGCTGTAGGAATCAGGCTCCCTGACTTCAGACTATACTACAAAGCTACAGTAATCAAGACAGTATGGTACTGGCACAAAACCAGAAATGTAGATCAATGGAAGAGGATAGAAAGCCCAGAGATAAACCCATGCATGTATGGTCACCTTATCTTTGATTAAGGAGGCAGGATTGTACAGTGGAGGAAGGACAGCCTCTTCAATAATTGCTGCTGGGAAAACTCTACAGGTACATGTCAAAGTGTGAGATTACATCACTCCCTAACACCATACAGAAAAATAAGCTCAAAATGGATTAAAGGCCTAAATGTAAGGCCAGAAACTATCAAACTCTTAGAGGAAAACATAGGCAGAACACTCTATGACATAAATCACAGCAAGATCCTTTCTGACCCACCTCCTAGAGAAATGGAAATTAAAACAAAAATAAAGAAATGAGGCCTAATGAAACTTCAAAGCTTTTGCACAGCAAAGGAAACCATAAACAAGACCAAAAGACAACCCTCAGAATGGGAGAAAATATTTGCAAATGAAGAAACTGGAAAGGATTAATCTCCAAAATTTACAAGCAGCTCATGGAGCTCAATATCAAAAAAACAAACTACCCAATCCAAAAATGGGCAGAAGACCTAAATAGACATTTCTCCAAAGAAGACTTACAGACTACCAATAAACACATGAAAGAATGCTCAACATCATTAATCATTAGAGAAATGCAAATCAAAACTACAATGAGATATCATCTCACACCAGTCAGAATGGCCATCATCAAAAAACCTAGAAACAATAAATGCTGGAGAGGGTGTGGAGAAAAGGGAACACTCTTGCACTGCTGGTGGGAATGTGAATTGGTTCAGCCACTATGGGGAACAATATGGAGCTTCCTTAAAAAACTACAAATAGAACTACCATATGACCCAGCAATCCCACTACTGGGCATATATCCTAAGAAAACCAAAATTCAAAAAGAGTCATGTACCAAAATGTTCATTGCAGCTCTATTTCCAATAGCCCAGAGATGGAAACAACCTAAGTGCCCATCATCAGATGAATGGATAAAGAAGATGTGGCACATATATACAATGGAATATTACTCAGCCATAAAAAGAAATGAAATTGAGCTATTTGTAATGAGGTGGATAGACCTAGAGTCTGTCATACAGAGTGAAGTAAGTCAGAAAGAGAAAGACAAATACCATATGCTAACACATATATATGGAATTTAAGAAAAAAAAATGTCATGAAGAACCTAGGGGTAAGACAGGAATAAAGATGCAGACCTACTGGAGAACGGACTTGAGGATATGGGGAGGGGGAAGGGTGAGCTGTGACAGGGCGAGAGAGAGTCATGGAAAAATACACACTAACAAACGTAGTAAGGTAGATAGCTAGTGGGAAGCAGCCACATGGCACAGGGATATTGGCTCAGTGCTTTGTGACAGCCTGGAGGGCTGCGATAGGGAGGGTGGGAGGGAGGGAGACGCAAGAGGGAAGAGATATGGGAACATATGTATATGTATAACTGATTCAATTTGTTACGGGGCAGAAACTAACACACCATTGTAAAGCAATTATACCCCAATAAAGATTTTTAAAAAAATACAAAAAAAAAAAAAAAACTACAATGAGATATCATCTCACACCAGTCAGAATGGCCATCATCAAAAAATCTAGAAGCAATAAATGCTGGAGAGGGTATGGATAAAAGATAACACTGTTGCCCTGCTGGTGGGAATGTGAATTGGTACAGCCACTATGGAGAACAGTTTGGAGGCTTCTTAAAAAACTACAAATAGAACTACCATATGACACAGCAATCCCTCTACTGGGCATATACCCTGAGAAAACCATAGTTCAAAAATAGTCATGTACCAAAATGTTCATTGCAGCTCTATTTCCAATAGCCAGGAGATGGAAACAACCTATGTGTCCATCATTGGATGAATGGATAAAGAAGATGTGGCACATTTATACAATGGAATATTACTCAGCCATAAAAAGAAACAAAATTGAGCTATTTGTAATGAGGTGGATGGACCTAGAGTCTGTCATACAGAGTGAAGTAAGTCAGAAAATGAAAGACAAATACTGTATGCTAACACATATATATGGAATTTAAGAAAAAAAAATGTCATGAAGCACCTAGGGTTAAGACAGGAATAAATACACAGACCTACTAGAGAATGGACTTGAGGATATGGGGAGGGGGAAGGGTAAGCTGTGACAAAGTGAGAGAGTGGCATGGACATATATACACTACCAAATGTAAAATAGCTATTGGGAAGCAGCTGCATAACACAGGGAGATCAGCTCGGTGCTTTGTGACCACCAGAGGGGTGGTATAAGGAAGGTGGGAGGGAGGGAAACACAAGAGGGAAAAGATATGGGAACATATGTATATGTATAACTGACTCACGTTGTTATAAAGCAGAAACTAACACACCATTGTAAAGCAATTATACTCCAATAAAGTTGTAATATATATATATATATATATATGCAAGTTAGCTCTACAACATGGACCTGCCATTCCATATGTAGAAATGCAATCTCCCATTATGGTACCTGGCCTTAGAAACATGCCGTATGGCATTCCATGTGTGTAATCTGAATCTCCCTGGACTTACCATGGTGAATGTGGTATCCCAGACTTGGAATCTGGCATCTGAGTCACAGACGTTGTCCTAGCAAGACATGGTCCCATGTCTCGCTGGTGTGGAACTTCACTTTCCATGCATGCATGCTCAACAACCAAACATGAAAACTGATGCAACAAGCATAAAATCTAATCTGCTATGTATAGACTTGCGAATTCCATGTATAAAAACTAGGCTTTAAGTTTTGGAATTTGGCATTTCATGTATGGAATATCAATCTCAAAGCATGGAACTTGGCTCAAGTGTGGAGCATGCTACAGCTATATAGCATTATATTTTAGTCATACACATGGGCTTGCCAAAACTTGGAAACTGGTCTGTTAGTAATGGATCTAGAACTCCATGTATGTAATCTCAATGTCCTAGCAAGGGTCCTAGCCTTATAATCATGGATAATGGCACCACATGTGTGGATTCTCAATCTCCAAACTTGGACCCCTTCAGGGTGTGAATCTTGATATCCAATATATAGAAACCTGTATTTCTTTCATAGATTTTGGCTTACCACATATGGAATTTGACCTTCCTGGCAAGGAAACTAGAACTTCATGTATGAAATCTCAACATCCAGGGATGGAGCATGGCACTCTAAGTACAGAAACTGGCATTCCATCTATGGAATCTCAATTTCCAAGTGTGGAGCCTGGACCTACAAGCATGGAACTTGGCATGGATTCCAGGTGTGGACTATAAAAAAGAAATATGACTAGGCATGTCTAAAACCTCTCATTTCAGACATAGGAAATTGGCATTTGAGTCATAAGCTTTGGCTCTCCTAAAGTGGAAACTATTTTTTGAGGTACCAAACCTGCCACACCATGTGTTACTGACTGAATTTTATCCCCTGCAAATTCATATTTTGAAGTCCTAATTCCCAATGTGATTGGTTTTGGAGATAGGACTTTAAGGAGGTAATTAAGGTTAAACAAGGTCATAATGATGAGGTCCTAATCCTATAGGACTGATGTCCTTATAAGAAGAAGAGACTCCAGAGTTCATTCTCTTTCTCTGTGTGTACAGAGGAAAGATTATGTGAAGATACAGTGAGAAGGTGGCTATTTGCAAGCCAGGGAGAAAGCTCTCACCAGAATGTGAATTTTTGGCATGTTGATCTTAGACTTCTAGCCTCCAGAACTATGAGAAAATACTTTTCTGTTGTTTAAGCCACTCAGTCTATGGTATTTTATTATGGCAACCCAAACAGACGTACACCATAAGGAATTTAAATCTCCACACTATAAGCATAGAACTTGGCACACTACACTATTTATGTAATTTGAATCTCTGAGCATGAAACCTGACACTACAAAGGACCTGAGGAATCTCAGTCTCTGAGCATGGAACCTGGACTTATGAACATGGAAACTGGTACTCCAGCTTCTCAAAGTGGAATCTCAAATTCAGGGATCAAACATGGACCCCCAAGCATGGAACCTAGCATTCCATGTGTGGAATCTCAATCTCTGTGCATGAGACACAGCACAGCCTTGAATGTACTGAACCTTGTCCTGAAGATATGGAACCTGATGTGTAGGTCATAGAGACTGGCTCTACAATACGTGAAACTATGCATAATATTTGTAGTGTCGGGGAGGAAGAAATTATCCTCTATCCATTTAGATTCTTCTGGCTTGCCTAAGAATTAAATTGACATGACAGATTAACAGGAGCAAATCAAGCAAAAGTTTAATAGCATGTATACATCGGAGAGACCCAGGATAACTGAGTATCTTGCTAGAACGGCTGAAGCCCTCACCTTAAATACCATCCTTAACTAAAGACAAAAGAGGATGTTGAGGGTGGGGAGAGTCTGTTGCGGAGGCTACGAGGAAAAACACAGCAAACAAAGGTAAGGTTTTTATGCATATTTAAATCATTGTCTTCTCCACTGATAAGAGTTTCTAGAGATTTGCTCATCCTCTTCTTCCTGGTACAAGGAGGGAGACGTCCTTACAAATGAAGATTTCCATTATAAATGCAAATGTTTCTTACAAAAGTGTAAATCCTATTTGGTTTTCAGAGTTTTTCCCATGTCTGCTATTTCTTAGAAAATAAACAGCTTAAAAGAATATGCCAAAGAGACATATTTTAGGGTGACAAATTCTGCTCCTCTACACAGTACATATATAATATCTCAATTTCCAACATTTAGATTGGCTCTACAAGCTTAGCACCTCCCACCATATGTGGAATCTCAATCTTTACACATGGATTCTGGCCCAATGAGAATTAAACCTGTTATTCCATGTGTGAATTTTTAATCTCCAAGTGTGTAACCTAACCTTAAAATCATGCAACCTGGCTCTTCAAGTGTGGAATCTCAATCATTAAACATGACACCAGACCCTATAAGCATGGTACTGACAAACTATGTGAGGAATCTCAATCTCCAAGCAAGAACTAGGCTCCATATGTGTGCTGCCTGGAATTCCATGTCTGAAATCTCAAATTCTATGCATGGAAATTTGTCCAATTAGAATGGAAACTAGCATTTTATATAAGGAAACTATATCTACAAGAATTTCACCTGGTTGCAATAGTGTGGAGCCAGGTACTCAGTATATATAATCTCAGGCTAAAAGCATGGAACATACCTAATATGGGTGAAACCTGGCACTCTAGGTACTGGACATTGATGTGAGTTATAGCTGTTGGCTTTCTAAGACAAGGAACCTTCACTCCCAGGCATGGAACATTAAATACACATATGTATTCTCAATATCCAAACATGAATTTTGCCCTAAAAACAGGAAAAATAACATTTTGTATGTAGAATTTCAATCACCAAACATGGAATGTGACCTTACAAACATGGAAGCTGGAACCTCACATATGGACTATCAATCACTAGACATGGAATCTGGTCCCCAAAACAATGGAACCTGGCATTCCATGTGAGAAATTTCAATCTTCAAGCTAGAATCTGTCCCTAAAAGCATTCAACTTGGCATACCATGTTTGGAATCTTTACCTGCAAACATTTAACTTGCCTTCCTATGTTTGAAATCTGTCAGTCCAGACAAAGAACATAGGATTTTGCTATTAGAATTTGGCTTTCCAAGATATGCAAACTTGTCTCAAGCATGGAACTTGGTACTACCCAAATGGATTCTAAAGATGTAGGTCTTTAGATGGAATATAGACTTATTGATCTCAGGTGGTCTCATCCTGTATTAGCTTGAAGCAGGCTTTTGGTTCCCAGCCAGAGACTGAGGTCAGGCAACAGCACTGAGAGCACTGAATCCTAGCCACTAGACCACCAGGGACCAATGGCCAGTGACAAGGTCCTGGCCCATCAGCTGTGTAGAAATGAATTTCCATGTAGAGATAGAAAGTAGTGAAGCAAGTAAAGTGTTTATTAGAAGGAAAAAGAGTATGTGTGTATAGACGCACAGGTAGACTCAGAGAGAGAGTCACACCCTTACCATAATTTGAATCACCTTTATGGAGTATTTCTTCCCTTTGGCCAATCATCTTGCTTTACCTGGTTCTGAGTCTGTATTTGGTATATCTCAGGATCCTCCCCTGGGTCCATGTGCATCTCTTAGCCAAGATGGATTCTAGTGAAGACGCCTATGGGTAGTTAACATCACTTACTATGGGGTAGGGCACCCTCCTTTTTTGACCTCCAAGGAGCCTTTCTGTGCATGTGTAGTTGGGGAGGTCTCCTTGACTTCAAGAATGAAGTATATGTGGTCTTTTATCTCTTATCTGGGCAGGGCCCAGCTTTTATGGAGTTTCTGTCTACAGGGGAGAAACTGTTCAGCCAGGGGTCCATCTATCTCCTACCTCACTATGAGTATGGAATCTTTCTCACTAGGTGTGGAATATAAAATTCACATATGGAATGTGGACCAACAATGATGGTGCATGGCACGCCATGTATGTATTTTAAATCTCCAGATATAAAACTTGTCCAAAGAAGTGTAGATTATGGCATCTAGGCATAGAAAGTTGCTTGTCACTCATTGACATAAGATCTCAATCTCCAAGCATGGAGATTGGACACATCAAGTGTGGAATTTCCATGCTCTCTGTGATTCAAACAGGGAAACTGGATATTAATGTGTGGAATCTCAAACTACAAGCATATAACAAGACTTGATATGTGTGTAAACTGGAACTCCAGTCATCGGAACTGGTATTTAATCACAGACCTTGCCTCTACCAAAGATAGAACATAGATTTTCAGACATCATACCTGGCACACCACATATGGAATCTCAATCTCCGTGGAATCTGACCCTCCATTTGTGGAATTTCAATCTCTGTGCATGGAGCCTAGCTCTAAATACATAAGACCTGGAACACCACACTTGAAATATCCATCTTTAAGCATGAACCTGAACCTGAAAGCATGGAAACTGCATTCCACTTGTGGCATTTAATCTCCAAGCATGAAACCTGGAACTACAAGCAGAGAATCTGATTCTATATGTGTGAAATCTCAGTCTTCAAAAATGGAAACTGAACAGTCATGGACACTCATTCCCTATAAGGAAACACTAAATCCATCATGCAATATGTGCATGATGTTAGAATTTCAATCTCCCAATATGGAACTTGGCCTTATCATCCTTACAATGGAACTTTGTATTTTAATCAAAGACTCAGCTTGTCACGTCACAAAATCTGATTTCCTAAGTGACCTATCACACCATGTATGGAATCTCGATCTCCAGGCATAGAACCCAACTCTATGAGCAAGGAAGCTGACAATTCATATGTAGAACTTCAAATCCTAAGCACAGATATTTGTCATACAAACAAGGAACGTGGCATCCCATGCGTGGAAACTCTGTCTCTAAGCATAGAACCTAACCCTTTAAACATGGAATGTGACACTGCATATGTGAAATCTCAATCTCTAAGAATGGAACTCAGTCTTACAAGCATCAATTCTGATATTCCATGTTTGAAAGTCCAAGCATGGAACACTGCCTTAATGTGACAAACCTGGCACTTTATACATAGAATTTGATATCATATTGGCTCCCCAAGACATGGAAACTGAATTTCTGGGCAGCAAACTTGGTACTCCATCTTTGAAGTCTCCAGCTCCAAGCATTAAGCCTGGCCTTACAAGAATGGAACTTCATGATCCCTGTGTGGAATCTGATTTCCCACGCATGAAACATGGTCTTACAAGCATGGTACATGGCAATCCAGACTTTGTACCCAGGGTTTGAGACATAGTAGTTGACACTTCAAGGACCTAGTTCTCCCAGGCTTGGAACCTGCTGCCTCTGTGTGAAATCTAGACTTTCAGTCATTAATTTATTTCTAGGTGTAAATTCTGCATTTCCAGGCATAAAAGTTGGTTCTGCACATGAGACTCAGCCTTACAGTCTTGGAGTCTGAAGTTTCTGGGGGTGGAACTTACCCCTCAAAAGATGAATATTGGCCATTTAAGCTTTGATATAGCTATTTAAAATTGGATCCTGACCATCCAAAATGGAATTTGACTTTATAGGCATGAAAAGTTAATCCAAATGTGGACCCTGCCTTTCCAGACATGGAGTCATTCCCTCTAGGTCTAGAATTTGGGCTTCTATATGTGGATCAGGGCCCTCTAGCCATGGAACTAAGCCTTCCAGAAAAATCATGACTGTATGATATCTCCTTTTCCAGGCTTGCAACACAGCCTTCTGAGAGTGAAACTTAAGCCTAAAGGGATGGTCATATCTAATCCATCAACTGTGGAATCAGTTCGTATAGGTATGAAATACTGAATCTGGGTTTCTTAGTAAAAAAACAAGTCTTTTCAGTCTTGACACTTAATTTTAGATATGGAATCTGATTCTCCGTGGTTGTAACTGGATATCAAAGGGTAAAACCTGGATTTCTGAGTGTGAAAAGCGCTAAGCATTGAACTTAGCTCTATTTATAAAACTTGCCCCCACCCAAGGTGTGGCCAAGATGGCCAAGTAGGAAGACCCTGAACTCACTTCCACCCCTGCATGCCAAGATTACAACAATTTACAGAGCAGTTATCGATGAGAACCACCTGAACACAAGCAGAAAAGATTTTTCACAACTAAAGGTGTAAAGAAAGAACCACAACAAGATGGGCAATAGGGGTGGAGACACACTATAGTTAAGACCCACACTCTCAGGTAGACAACCCACAAATGGGAGGATAATCACAATTGCAGAGTTCTCTCCAAGGCAAGATGGGTCCAAGTGAGGTAGGAGGTAGATGGTCCCCTGGGCTGAGCAGCTGGAGTTTGTCAGGCAGAGTAAATTGGAAGTTTGTTTTCCCTAGACACTCCAAGGACAAAGTTAATTGTGGGAGCTGAGCTCTGCTAGAGTAAAGAGATAAGACTACCACATCTATCACTCCTCAGGTCAAGGAAACTTCCCTGACTGCACACTTGCAGAAAGGCTCCTGGGGGTCAAAATGGGAGGGGGTGTCATCCCATAATAGGTGTTGTCAAACCTCCTATTAACATCTGCTCTGGAATCTATCTTGGCAAAAAAAAAAAATGCACACACATACTGGAGAGAGCCCTAAGGCAGGTCAGATGTGGAAAAAAGAAGTGAAATAATTGGCCAGTGAAGAACAAAGACTCAGAAGAACTGCTCTTATATAAATGATTTAACTGCCTGTTTACTGAACTCCTCCTCATTAGGGAGGATGCCCACACCCTTTCTCTCTGGGTATTTCTGCCTTGTCTTTGTCTTAAATAAACTGTTTCTCTGTGTGCTATCCCACACATTGTGCTGTGTCTCTAATAATAAACTTTGCACCTGTTTTTGCAGTTTTTGCCTCCTTGAAACATTCTCATTACAAGGGGGCAAGAGCCAGAGCTACTTTGCTGCTAATCTCTAGCCCCTGGTGGACTGGAACCTAAGACTCCTGGTTTTCATCCAGGATACTTAGGTTCAATTCCTGGGCAGGGAAATACAATCTTGCTTCAAGCCACCACTCACTGCTGTCCAAGAACACAAGCACCACATTGCAATCTCCAGCCCAGGGGTTCTGAAACAGGAAGATGAACCCTTAGAAATTCTGGCTTCAAAGGTCAGTGCAGCTTGCATACAGGTGAGCTGGTGGGCTGTAGAAAATGGAGACTTCACGCTTAAAGGGCTTATGCAAAATCTCACATGCTCCAAGACCCAACACACTAGCTGTAATTTGAAAGGAGCCTAGGTTAGACCCCATTGTTGATCCTGGAGAGGCTCCCAGAGAAGCAGGAGGCAGCTTGGACTCCCCATGGGGATAAGGATGCTGAGAGCAGCAATCTGGGGGAGCTTATTTTACCACAAGGACACTGGTGCTGGCAAGAGCCATTTTGGAGTCCTCCCTAGAGCCTGTTAGTGTTGTGAGCTTACCCACCTATGAGCCGGTGAGAACCAGTCCTAGGACGCCTCCCCCAGGCTGAGCAGCCTGCCTCATGAAGACCAAGCCCTGCCACTAGTGGGCCAGTACCAGCACCAGAACTCCCAGGGCCCCACAGTCAGGTGCTCTGGGATGTGGCTTCACCCAAAAGCAGGACAGCACCAGCACCAGGACCTTCAGTTGTGCAGCCAGTCATCCAGGACTGGCATTGACCATCCTAGCAGCCTCCACACAAGACAGAGCATGGTAGCCAACACACCTGGGGCCAGTCCTACAAATGAGCATGTCCACAGGAGTTGATTCAATTACAACAGGAGGGCTCACACTGCCAACATAGGGGGCACCCCTAAAGCATATAGCTCTGGTGACCAGAGAGGAGTGTGCTGCTGGCCTCCATAGGACATCTCCTACTTAAGGCCACTTCTCCAAGATTAGGAAACATAACCAACCATAATACATAGAAATAAACATAGAGAATTAAACAAAATGAAGACACAGACTAACAAAGGAACAAGACAAAACCTCAGAAAAGAACTAAACAAAGTGGAGATAATCAATCTACCCAATAAATATTTCAAGGTACTAATCATAAAGATGCTCGAATAACTAAAGAGAAGATTGGATGAGCACAGTGAGAATTTTACCAAGAATTAGAAAATATAGAGAAGAACCAAACAGAGCTGAAGAATGTAATAACTGAAATAAAAAAAATCATCATAAGGAATCAACAGTAGATGATAGAGAGGAATAGATCAGCCATCCAGAACAGAGTAGTGAAAATCACTCAATCTGAACAGAAAAAAAAGATAAAAAGAAATAGCCCAGCTTAAGAGACCTTGGGAGCAACATCAAGTATACTAACATTCACATTCTAAGGGCCTTAGAAAGAGAGAGGGAAGGGAATTTATTTAAAGACACAAAGTACTCTGAGAAAACCATAATTCAAAAAGAGTCATGTACCAAAATGTTCATTGCAGCTCTATTTACAATAGCCAGGACATGGAAACAACTGAAGTGTCCATCATTGGATGAATGGATAAAGAAGATATGGCACATATATACCATGGAATATTACTCAGCGATAAAAGGAATGAAACTGAGTTATTTGTAGTGAGATGGATAGACCTAGAGACTGTCATACAGAGTGAAGTAAGTCAGAAAGAGAAAAACAAATACCATATGCTAACACATATATATGGAATTTAAAAAAAAAAAAAACAAAAAAATGGTCATGAAGAACCTGGGGCAAGATGGGAATAAAGATGCAGACCTACTAGAGAATGGACTTGAGGATATGGGGAGGGGGAAGGGTAAGCTGGGACAAAGTGAGAGAGTGGTATGGACATATATACACTACCAAACGTAAAATAGATAGCTAGTGGGAAGCAGTTGCATAGCACAGGGAGATCAGCTCAGTGCTTTGTGACCACCTAGTGGGGTGGGATAGGTAGGGTGGGAGGGAGGGAGAAGCAAGAGGGAAGAGATATGGGGACATATGTATATGTATAACTGATTCACTTTGTTATAAAGCAGAAACTAACACATCATTGTAGAGTAATTATACTCCAATAAAGATGTTAAAAAAGAAATAAAATAAAATAAAGACATAAAGGCCGAAAACTTCCCTAACCAGGGAAAGGAAACAGATATCTGGGTCTAGGAAGTACAGAGAATCCCTGACAAGATGAAACCAAAATATCCTCACTAACACATTAAAATTAAAATGTCAGATGGACCTAGAGATTATCATACTAAGTGAAGTAAGCCAGGTAGAGAAAGACAAATATCATATGATATCACTCATATGTGAAAGCTATTAAAAAATGATACAAATGAGCTTATATACAAAACAGAAAGAGACCCACAGACATAGAAAACTAACTTATGGTTACCAAAGGGGAAAGCAGGGGAGGGATAAATTGGGAGTTTGGGATTAACGTATACAGACTACTATATATAAAATTGATAACCAACAACGACCTACTGTATAGCACAGAGAAATATACTCAATATTTTGTAATAACTTATAAGGGAAAAGAATCTGAAAAAGAATATTTAATATATATATATACACACATATACATATACTCATCACTTTGTTGTACACTTGAAACTAACACAACATTGTAAATCAGCTATAACTTCAATAAAAAAATTAAAATGTCCACAGTTAAAAATAAAAAGAGAATCTTAAAAGCATCAAGAGAAAAGTAACCAATTATGGGGAACTCCCATAAACCTATCAGCTGACTTTCCAGCATAACCTTACAGGACAGAAGGGAGAAACATGATATATTCAAAGTGATGAAGAAAATAATCTACAATCAAGAATACTCCACACAGTAAGACTATCATTTGGATTTTAAGAACAGATAAAGAATTTTACAAACAAGTAAAAGCTGAAAGAGCTCATCCCCACTAAACTGGCTTTACAAGTAATGTGTTTTTTTTTTTAACATCTTTATTGGGATATAATTACTTTACAATGGTGTGTTAGTTTCTGCTTTATAACAAAGTGAATCAGTTATACATATACATATGTTCCCATATCTCTTCCCTCTTGTGTCTCCCTCCCTCCCACCCTCCCTACAAGTAATGTTAAAGGGACTTCTCTAAGTGTAAAAGAAAAGACCACATTAAAAATATGAAAATTACAAAGGGAAAAATCTCATTAGTAAAGCCAAGTATACAGTAAAAACAGTAAATCAACCACTCATAAGGGTAGTAGGAAGGTTAAAATAAAAAAATAGTAAAATAATTTACATTGACAATAAGCAGTTAAGGGACACACAAAAGAAAAATGTAAAATATGAAATAAAAAACATTAAACATAGGGTGAGAGAGTAAAAAGGCAAAGTTGTTAGAATGTGCTTCAACTTATGAGATCAACAACTTTAAATAATCACAGATATACACAGGTTGTTATATTTAAAAGTCATGGTAACTGCAAATCAAAAATCTGTCACAGATACACACACAAAACAGAGAAAGGAATCCAAACATAACTCTAAAGATAGCCATTAAGTCACAATGGAAGAAAGCAAAAGAAGAAAGGAACAAAAAAGAGCTATAGAAACAACCCCCAAACAATTAACAAAATGGCTATAAGTACATACCTATCAATATTTACTTTAAACGTAAATGGACTAAATGCTCCAATCAAAAGACAGAGAGTTGCTGAATGGATAAAAAACAATATATATGCTGCCTACAAGAGACTCACTTCAGATCTAAAGACACACACAGACTAAAAGTGGGGATGGAAAAATGTATTCCATGCAAATGGAAAGAATAAAAAGCTAGGGTAGCAATACTTATATCAGACAAAGAAGACTTTAAAATGAAGACTATAACAAGAGACAAAGAAAGATATTACATAATGATCAAGGGGTCAATCCAACAAGAATATAATAATTGTAAATATATATGCACCTAACAAAGGAGCACCTAAATACATAAAGCAAATATTAAGAGAGATAAATGAAAGAATAGACAGTAACACAATAATATTAGGAGACATTAACACCCCACTTACATCAAGGAACAGATCATCCAGATAGTAAATCCATAAGGAAATATTTGCTTTAAACAGCACATTATACAAGATGGATTTAACAGGTAATTATACAATATTCTATCCAAAAGCATCAGAATACATATTCTTTCAAGTGCACATAGAACATTCTCCAGGAGATATCACATGCTAGGCCACAAAACAAGTCTCAATAAATTTAAGAAGAATTTAATCATATCAATCATCTCTTCCAACCACAACTGTGTGAGACTAGAAATCAACTATGAGAAAAAACTACAAAAAACAAAAAACACATGGAGGTTAAGCAATATGCTACTAAAAAATGAATGAGTCACTGAAAAAATCAAAGAGGAAATCAAAAAATACCTGAAACAAATTGAAAATACAAACCCAGTTTTTCAAAATCAAGAGATACAGCAAAAACAGTTCTAAAAGAGAAGTTTATAATGATACAAGTTTACCTCAGGAAACAAGAAAAATTTTAAGTAAACAACCTAACCTTACACCTGAAGGAAACATAAATATAAGAACCAGCAAATCCCAAAGTTAGTAGAAGTACCAATAATAAATTTCAGGGCAGAAATAAATAAAATAAAGACTAAAACAAATAGAAAAGGTCAATGAGACTAACAGCTAGTTCTTTGAAAAGGTAAACAAAATTGATAAAACTTTAACCAGACTCATCAAGAGAAAATGGCCCATAATGATAAAATTAGAAATCAAAGAGAAATTACAACCCATATCACAGAAATGCCAAGGATCATAAGAGGGTACTAGAAACAATTATACACCAATAAAATGGACAACCTAGAAGAAATAAACAAGTTCCTAGAAATGTACAATCTCCCAAAACTAAATCAGGAAGAAAGAGAAAATATGAACAGACCAATTACCACTAATGAAATTGAATCAATAATTTAAAAAACTCCCAGTGAACCAAAGTTCAGGGCAGATAGCTTCACAGGTGATTTCTCTCAAATATTAAGAATTAACACTTATCTTTCTCAAACTATTCCAAAAAATTGAAGAGGAAAAATGTTTCTGAATTCATTCTATGAGGCCACCATCACCCTGATACAAAAACCAGACAAACACACCTCAAAAAAAGAAAATTACACATCAATATCACTTGTGAACATAGGTGCAAAAATCCTCAACAAAATATTAGTAAACTGAATTCAGAAATACAATGAAAGGATTGTACACCCTGATCAGGTGGAATTTAACCTAGAGATACAAGGATGGTTCAATATCTCACAAATCAATCCATGTTATACCCCACATTAACAAAGTGAAAAATAAAAATCATATGATCACCTTGATAGATGCAGAAAAAGCTTTTTCTGTTGTTGTTTTTGTTTTGTTGTTTTGTTTTGCTTTCTTAGGGGGGAAATGGGATAGGTTTTTTCTTTTTAATAACATCTTTTTTGGAGTAAAAATGCTTTACAATGTTGGGTTAGTTTCTGCTGTGTAACAAAGTGAATCAACTATATGTATACATATATCCCCATTTCCCCTCCCTCTTGCATCTCTCTCCCATCCTCCCTATCCCACCCCTCTAGGTGGTCACAAAGCACCAAGCTGATCTTGCTGTGCTGTGCAGCTGCTTCCCACTAGCTATCTATTTTGCATTTGGTAGTGTATATATGCCAATGCCACTCTCTCACTTTGTCCCAGCTTACATTTCCCCCTCCCTGTGTCCTCAAGTCCATTCTCTACATCTACATCTTTATTCCTGTACTGCTGCTAGGTTCTTCAGAACCTTTTTTTTTTTTTAGATTATATATATATATATATATATATATATATATATATATATATATATATATATATATACACATATTTGTTAGCATACAGTATTTGTTTTTTTCTTTCTGACTTAATTCACTCTGTATGACAGATTCTAGGTCCATCCACCTAACTACAGATAACTCAATTTCATTTCTTTTAATGGCTGTGTAATATTCCATTGTATACATGTGCCACATAAAATTCAACACTGATTTATGATAAAAACTCTAAACAGAGTGGGTATAGAGGGAACATACCTCATGACAATAAAGGCCATATATGACAAGCTCACAGCTAACCTCATATTCATTGGTGGAAAGCTGAAAGCATTTCCCCTAAGATCAGGAACAAAACAAGGATGGTCACTCTCACCATTTTTATTCAACATAGTGTTGGAAGTCCTACCCACAGCATTCAGACAAAAAAAGAAAGAAATAAAAGGAATTCAGGGGGAAGACTATCAAGATGGCAGAGGAATAAGACATGGAGATAACCTTCCTCCTCACATATATATCAGAAATATATCTACATGTGGAACAACTCCTACAGAACACCTACTGAATGCTGGCAGAAGACCTCAGACTTCCCAAAAGGTAAGGAACTCCTCATGTAACTGCACAGGGAAACAGTAAAAAGAAAAATCAGAGACAAAAGAATAGGGATGGAACCTGCACCTATGGGAGGGAGCTCTGAAGGAGGAAAAGTTTACACACACTAAGAAGCCCCTTCATGGGTGGAGACAGGGGTGTGGCAGTGGGGAAGCTTCAGAGCCACAGAAGAGAGCACAGCAACAGGGATGCAGAGGGCAAAGTGGAGAGATTCCCAAACAGAGGTTCGGTGCTGGTCAGCATGCACCAGCCTGAGAGGATTGTTGGCTCACCTGCCGGGCAGGGTGGGGGATGGGAGCTGAGGCTCCGGCTTTGGAGGTCAGATCCCAGGGAGAGGACTGGGGTTGGCTGTGTGAACACAGCCTGAAGGGGGCTAGTGCACCACAGCTAGCTGGGATGGAGTCTGGGAAAAGGTCTGAAACTGCCTAAGGCAAGAGACCATTGTTTTGGGGTGCACGAGGGGAGGGGATTCAGAGCACTGCCTAAACGAGCTCCAGAGAAGGGCACAAGCTGCTGTTATCAGTGCAGACACCAGAGATGAGCATGAAATGCTAAAGTTGCTGCTGCAGTCACCAAGACTTTGTGTGCAAGCACAGGTCACAATCCATACATCCCCTCGTGGGAAACTGTGCAGCCCACCACTGCCAGGGTCCCATTATCCAGGGACAATTTCCCTGGGAGAGCATACAGTGCACCTCAGGTTGTTGCAACATCATGCTGGCCTCTGCCACTGCAGGCTCACCCCGCATTCTGCACAACTCCCTCCCTCCAGCCTGAGTGAGTCAGAGCCCCCTAATCAGCTGCTACTTTAACCCCATCCTGTCTGAGAGAAGAACATACGCCCTCAAGTGACCTACGAGCATAGGTGGGGCCAAATCCAAAGCTGAACCCCAGGAACAGTGTGAACAAAGAAGAGAAAAGGAAATCTCTCCCAGCAGCCTCAGGAGCAGCAGCTTAAATCTCCACAATCAACTTGATGTACACTGCATCTGTGGAATACCTGAATAGATAATGAATCACCCCAAAATTGAGGCAGTGGATTTTGTGTGATTTTGCCTGTATAGATTTGCTTTCACCATTTGTTCTAGAGTTCTGTCTGTCTGGTTATTTTTGTTTGTTTTTTGTATAGTTTTTAACGCTTGCTATTATTGGTGGAGTTGTTGTTTGGTTTGGTTGCTCTCTTCTTTCTTTCTTTCTTTCTTTCTTTCTTTTTATTACTTTTAATTTTTTTTTTTTTTTTTGCAGTACATGGGCCTCTCACTGTTGTGACCTCTCCCATTGTGGAGCACAGGCTCTGAACGTGCACACTCAGCAGCCATCGCTCACGGGCTCAGCCGCTCTGTGGCATGTGGGATCTTCCCAGACCGGGGCACAAACCTGTGTCCCCTGCATCGGCAGGTGGACTCTCAACTACTGCACCACCAGGGAAGCCCAATTTTATTTGATTTTTAATATTTTTTTTACTTTTTTAATAACTTCATTTTAGTTTTTTCTTTCTTTCTTTTTTTTCTCCCTTTTCTTCTGAGCCATGTGGCTGAGAGGGTCTTGGTGCTCTGGTCAGTTGTCAGGGCTGTGCCTCAAGGTGGGAGAGCCAAGGTCAGACATTGGTTGACCAGAGACATCCCAGCTCAATGTAATATTAAATGGTGAAAGCTCTCCAAGAGGTCTCCATCTCAACGCTAAGACCCAGCTCCACTCAATGACTGGCAAATTACAGTGCTGGACACCCTATGCCAAACAACTAGGAAGAGAGGGAAACATCCCCACCCATTAGCAGAGAGGCTGCCTAAAATAATAATAAGATCACAGACATCCCAAAACAAACAACTGAACTTGGTTCTGCCCACCAGAAAGACAAGACCCAGACTCATCCACCAGAACACAGGCACCAGAACCCTCCACCAGGAAACCTACACAACGTACTGAACCAACCTTACCCACTGGGGGAAAACCAGAAACAACACGAACTATGAACCTGCAGCCTGTGTAAAGGAGACAACAAACACAGCAAGTAAGCAAAATGAGAAGACAGAGAAACACACAGCAGATGAAGGATTAAAGTAAAAACCCACCAGATCAAACAAATGAAGAGAAAATAGGCAGTCTAACTGAAAAAGAATTCAGAGTAATGATAGTAAAGATGATCTAAAATCTTTGAAAAAGAATGGAGAAATAACAAGAAATGTTTAACAAGGATCTAGAAGAAATAAAGAGCAACCAAACAAGGATGAAAAACACAATAAATTAAATTAAAAATTCTCTAGAAGGAATCAATAGCAGAATAACTGAGGCAGAAGAACAGATAAGTGACCTGGAAGATAAAGTAGTGGAAATAACTACTACAGAGTAGAATAAAGAAAAAAGAATGAAAAGCATTGAGGACAGTTTCACAGACTTATGGGACAACATTAAACACACTAGCATCCAAATAATAGGGGTCCCAGGAAAAGAGAAAAAGAAAGAGACTGAGAAAATATTTGAAGAGATTATAGTTTAAAAATTCCCTAATATGGGAAAGGAAATAGTCAATCAACTCCAGGAAGAGCAGAGAGTCCCATACAGGATAAATCCAAGGAGAAACAAGCCAAGACATATATTAATCAAACTATCAAAAATAAATATAAAGAAAAAATATTAAAAGCAGCAAGGGAAAAACAACAAATAACACACAAGGGAAACCCTAAGGTTAACAGCTGATCTTTCAGCAGACCCTCTGCAAGCCAGAAGGGAGTGGCAGGACATATTTAAAGTGATGAAAGGGAAAAACTTACAACCAAGATTAATCTACCCATCAAGGATCTATTCAGATTCAATGGAGAAATTAAAAACTTTACAGACAGGAAAAATCTAAGAGAATTCAGCACCACCAAACCAGTTTTACAACAAACGCTGAAGGAACTTCTCTAGTCAGGAAACACAAGAAGGAAAAGACCTAAAGTAACAAACCCAAAGCAATTATGAAAATGGTAATAGGAACATACATATCGATAACTAACTTAAATGTAAATGGATTAAATTCTTCAACCAAAAGACATAGACTGGCTGAATGGATACAAAAACAAAACCTATATATATGCTGTCTACAGCAGACCCACTTCAGATTTAAGGACACATACAGATTGACAGTAAAGGAATGAAAGAAGATATTCCATGCAAATTGAAATCAAAAGAAAGCTGGAGTAGTAATTCTCATATCAGACAAAATGAAGTTTAAAACAAGGACTATTATAAGAGACAAGAAGGACACTACATAAGGAAAAAGTGATCAATCCAAGAAGAAGATGTAACAATTGTAGATATATATGCACCCAACATAGGAGCACCTCAATACATAAGACAAATGCTGACAGCCGTAAGAGGGGAAATTGACAGTAACACAATCATAGTAGAAGACTTTAACACCACACTTTTGCCAAAGGACAGATCATCCAAAATGAAAATAAATAAGGAAACACAAGTTTTAAATGATACATTAAACAAGATGGACTTAATATTTATAGGACATTCCATCCAAAAATAACAGAATACACTTTCTTTTCAAGTGCTCATGGAATATTTTCCAGATAGATCATATCTTTGGTCACAAATCAAGCCTTGGTAAAATTAAGAAAATTGAAAATGTATCAAAAGTCTTTTGTGACCAAAATGCTTTGAGACTAGATATCAATTACAAGAAAAGTTCTGTAAAAAAATAGAAACACATGGAAGATAAACAATACACTACTTAATACCCAAGACATCACTGAAGAAATCAAAGAGGAAATCAAAAAATACCTAGAAACAAATGACAATGAAAACACGGTGACCCAAAACCTAAGGGATGCAGAAAAAGCAGTTCTAAGAGGGAAGTTTTAGCCATACAATCATACCTTAAGAAACAAGAAACATCTAAATAAACAACCTAACCTTACACCTAAAGAAATTAGAGAAAGAAGAACAAAAAAAAACCCAAAGTTAGCTTAAGGAAAGAAACATAAAAATCAGATCAGAAATAAATGAAAATGAAATGAAGAAAACAATAGCAAAGATCAATAAAACTAAAAGCTGGCTCTTTGAGACGATAAACAAAACTGATAAACCATTAGCCAGACTCATCAAGAAAAAAAGGGAGAAGACTCAAATCAATAGAATTAAAAATGAAAAAGGAGAAGTTACAATGGGCACCACAGAAATACAAAGCATCATAAGAGACTACTACAAGCAACTCTATGCCAGGAAAATGGACAACCTGGAAGAAAGGGATAAATTTGTAGAAAAGCACAACATTCTGAGACTGAACCAGGAAGAAATAGAAAATATAAACAGACCAAACACAAGCACTGAAATTGAAACTGTGATTAAAAATCTCCCAACAAACAAAAGTGCAAGACCAGATGGCTTCACAGGCGAATTCTATCAAACATTTAGAGAAAAACTAACACCTATCCTTCTCAAAGTCTGCCAAAATATAGCAGGGGGAGGAAAACTCCCAAACTCATTCCATGAGGCCAGCATCACCCTGATATCAAAACCAGACAAAGATGTCACAAAGAAAGGAAACTACAGGCCGTATATCATGATGAATATAGATACAAAATTCCTCAACCAAATACTAGCAAACAGAATCCAACAACACATTAAAGGGATCATACACCATGATCAAGTGGAGTTTATCCCAGGAATGCAAGGATT
The DNA here is from genome assembly GCF_951394435.1 of Stenella coeruleoalba. Classification (NCBI taxonomy): domain Eukaryota; kingdom Metazoa; phylum Chordata; class Mammalia; order Artiodactyla; family Delphinidae; genus Stenella; species Stenella coeruleoalba. The sequence goes on from NC_137163.1 coordinate 44,919,718, forward strand.
CTTCAATATAAGCAAATCAATCAATGTGATACACCATATTAACAAATTGAAGAATAAAAACCATATAATCATCTCAATAGATGCAGAGAAAGCTTTTGAAAAAATTCAACACCGATTTATGATGAAAATCCTCCAGAAAGTAGGCATAGAGGGAACTTACCTCCACATAATAAAGGTCATACATGACAAACCCATAGCCAACACCATCCTCAATGGTGAAAAATGAACCATTTCCTCTAAGATCAGGAAGAAGACAAGGTGCCCAGTCTCACCACTATTATTCAACATTGTTTTGGAAGTTTAAGCCACAGCAATCACATAAGAAAAAGAAATAATAGGAATCCAAACTGGAAAAGAAAAAGTGAAGCTGTCACTGTTTGCAGGTGGCATTATACTATACATAGAGAATCCTAAATATGCTACCAGAAAACTACTAGAGCTAAACAATGAATTTGATAAAGTAGCAGGGTACAAAATTAATGCACAGAAATTTCTTGCATTCCTATACACTAATGATGAAATATCTGGAAGAGAAATTAAGGAAACATTCTCATTTACTATTGCAACAAAAAGAATAAAATACCTAGGAATAAACCTACCTAAGGAGACAAAGACCTGTATGCAGAAAACTATAAGACACTGATGAAAGAAATTAAAGATGATACAAAAAGATGGAGAGATATACCATGTTCTTCAATTGGAAGAATCAACATTGTGAAAATGACTCTACTACCCAAAGCAATATAAAGATTCAATGCAATCCCTATCAAACTACCACTGGCATTTTTCACAGAACTAGAACTAAAAATTTCACAATTTGCATGAAAACACAAAAGACCCCATATAGCAAAAGCAATCTTGTAAAAGAAAGATGGAGCTGGAAGAATCATGTTCCCTGACTTCAGACTATACTACAAAGCTACAGTAATCAAGACAGTATGGTACTGGCACAAAAACAGAAATATAGATCAGTGGAACAGGATAGAAAGCCCAGAGATAAACCCACGCACATTGGTCACCTTATTTTTGATAAGGGAGGCAAGAATACACAATGGCAAAAAGACAGCCTTTTCTTTTGGTTTTGGGAAAACTGGACAGGTACATGTAAAAGAATGAAAGTAGAACAGTCCCTAACACCATACACAAAAATAAACTCAAAATGGATTAAAGACCTAAGTGTAAGGCCAGACACTATAGAAGTCTTAGAGGAAAACATAGGCAGAGCACTCTATAACACAAATCACAGCAAGATCCTTTTTGTCCCAATTCCTAGAGAAATGGAAATAAGAACAAAAATAAACAAACCAGACCTAATGAAACTCAAAAGCTTTTGCACAGCAAAGGAAACCATAAACAAGATGAAAAGACAACCCTCAGAATGGGAGAAAATATTTGCAAATGTAACAACTGACAAAGGATTAATCTCCAAAATTTATAAGCAGGTAATGCAGCTCAATATCAAAAAACAAACAACCCAATCAAAAAATTGGCAGAAGACATATATACACATTTCTCCAAAGAAGAAAAACAGATTGCCAACAAACACATGAAAGAATGCTCAACATCATTAATCATTAGAGAAATGCAAGTCAAAACTACAATGAGATATCATCTCACACCAGTCAGAATGGCCATCATCAAAAAATCTAGAAACAATAAATGCTGGAGAGGGTGTGGAGGAAATGGAACACTCTTGCACTGTTGGTGGGAATGTAAATTGATACAGCCACTATGGAGAACAATATGGAGGTTCCTTAAAAAACTAAAAGTAGAACTACCATACGACCCAGCAATCTCATTTCTGGGCATATACCCTGAGAAAACCATAATTCAAAAAGCATCATGTACCACAGTTTTCACTGCAGCTCTATTTACAATAGCCAGGACATGGAAGCAACCTAAGTGTCCATCGACAGATGAACAATAAAGAAGATGTGGCACATATATACAATGGAATATTAGTCATAAAAAGAAAAAAAGTTGAGTTATTTGTAGTGAGGTGGATGGACCTAGAGTCTGTCATATAGAGTGAAGTAAGTCAGAAAGAGAAAAACAAGTATCGTATGGTAACACATATATATGGAATCTAAAAAAAAAAAAAAAAAAACTCCTGAAGAACCTAGGGGCGGGACAAGAATAAAGACGCAGACCTACTAGAGAATGGACTTGAGGACACAGGGAGGGGGAAGGGTGAACTGGGACAAAGTGAGAGAGTGGCATGGACATATATACATTACCAAATATAAAATCGATAGCTAGTGGGAAGCAGCTGCATAGCACAGGGAGATCAGCTCAGTGCTTTGTGACCACCTAGATAGGTGTGATATGGAGGGTAGGAAGGAGGGAGATGCAAGAGGGAATAGATATGGGGTTATATGTATATTTATAGCTGATTCACTTTGCTATAAAGCAGAAACTAACACACCATTGTAAAGCAATTATGCTCTAATAACGATGTTAATAATAATAATAATAATAATGAAATAACTTTGTGACAGATGGTAACTAGATTTTGGTGATCTTTTTGTAATGTATAGAAATATAGAAACAGTAGTTCATGCACATGGAACTAACACAGTTTTGTAGGTCAATTATACTTTGACAAAAAATAATTAATTAGTTAATTAATAAACTTGTGTCCCTCCAAGCACGGAACATGACATTCTATATATGGCATCTCAGTCTCCAAATACAGAACTCTACACACATGGAACCTGGCCCTTGCGGTGTGGTGTCTCAAATTCCACCCATGTTAGGGGACCCTACATACATGAAATATGGCACTTTGTGTGTGGAAACTCAATCTCTAAACATGTAACATGACCTTAAAATTGTGGAACCTGACACGCCATATAAGATACCAAGCAGTTCAGTCTTAGTAGGCTCTACTAGATATGGATTCTGGCATTACAAACAAAGAACCTGGTTTTCTATGTCCAGAATCTCACTCTTCAAACATAGAAAATGTTCTTACAAATGTGGAAACTGTCAATCCAGGAGTAGTTCCTGAATTTTCATTACAGACGTTGTGCTATGTAAATTAGAGAAAGATGACCTCTTTGTATTGATGCCTAAGTTGTTTATTTCTTCACTGCAGAAATAAACTGTTAGCTCAAAACCCCACTAGCATCACACTTAAATTTGTACATATCCAGTTATTTTTAAAATAGCCCAAACAAGCCAAATTTTAGCCACTTAGACCATGCCTGCTTTGTATATCTTGTGAAATATTGGCTTGGCCAAAGAATTCGTTCGGGATTTTCCATAACATGTAACAAGAACTTTTTGACCAACACAATCCTTGGTATCTCCTGGCCAATGAAAAGATAGAAGCTTGTTGTTATAAGACTCCAAGCTGCTGCTGCCCTTTAGAGCTCTCTGACCCAGTGATTTCCCCATTCTACTGATTGACGTCACCTAGACACATAGGCTCCCACTTCTATCTCCCTCTACCCCAGAAGTTCTCTTGCCCTTTTCCCCTTCTGGGGCTAGCCCACTTACCATAAGCCTCTGACTGAACTTATGCTGTGAGGAACTTCCCCTCTTATGCAACCCTGTCCAAACACTGCACAATAAATCTTGTTGTGTGTCATTGCCTCTTGTGGTCATATCGTTTTCCTGATCAGCCCCAAATCCTTCAAACTAACCCCCTCCATGTCACTCTAAAACATGGAGCCTGGTCTCCTGGACCTGGAACCTGGTACTCCATGTATGGGATCTCAGTCACCAAGCATGGAACCTGGCCCTACAACTATGGAATCTGTCACTCCGTATGTGGAATATCTTCACCAAGAATGGAATCTGGCCTCCTTGACATAGAAATGGAAACTCCATATATGGAATACCAATCTCCTAGCATGGAACCTGGCTATACATGCACTCTGTGTGTGAAATGTGTACCTTCAGGATTGATTTAAGTCTTCTAGATGTGGATCTTGCTTTTCTAGGCATACAATCTGGTTCACCCTGGGACACCTGACCTTAAAGGCATAGAACTTGGACCTTTAGGCATTAAACCTAGCCCTCTAATCATGTACATTGACCCTCCACATGTGTAATGTGTTGGTGATAGCTGTTTATGGACTGTGAAATTTGAGTGGTTTTAATTTTAATTTTTGTGTATGTGTGTGTTATATTATTCTATAATCATTACATAATTTTAAAAGAAGGGGAATTTTTCACAGGGAAAAGAATGCTTTTTATCAGAAAAGAAGAGAATTATATAATTTACATACTGGTTTATAATGCAATCCTTTAAGAAGTCCATGGTCTGTTGTGTGTAATTTTCCATTGCTATAGCTCTTATGCCATCTTCTGGTATAAATATAATCCAACTATTTGGGAATGTCTAGCATCAGTGGTTAGTACCTTAATGTTATTTCAGATACTTCACTCAGCCTGCTTATGAGTCTAATATCTATATACATATCAAGTGTAAAATTTTAAGCCAACAACTTAAAAATCTATGATAAAATAAAGCAAGTTTAATGTAGCAGAAAGAGAACATTGAAAAATTTTGTCAAAATGTAACTTCAGAGACAGAGTGAAATAAATACATTCTTGAATAAATCTATGTAAACCTAAAATATAACATTAATGTAATCTTAAATATTAATTTAGATACACTATAGAATTATATTATGTATTTCTATTCAGCATAGGATTTGGAGTCAAAAAGCCTAGTTTTGAATGTCATCTCTGCCACTAATTTTTTAGGTAATCTTTATAAACTCACTTAACTTCTCATTTACCTAATTTCATCCCTGTTAAATAAGGAAAGACAATAATATCTACCTTTCCTTTTTTTAACATCTTTATTGGAGTATAATTGCTTTACAATGGTGTGTAAGTTTCTGCTTTATAACGAAGTGAATCAGCTATACATATACATATATCCCGATATTTCCTCCCTCTTGCATCTGCCTCCCACCCTCCCTATCCCACCCCTCTAGGTGGTCACAAAGCACGGAGTTGATCTCCCTGTGCTATGCGGCTGCTTCCCACTAGCTATTTTACATTTGGTAGTGTACATATGTCCATGCCACTCTCTCATTTCGTCCCAGCTTACTCTTCCCCCTCCTGGTGTCCTCAAATCCATTCTCTATGTCTGCATCTTTATTCCTGTCCTGCCCCTAGATTCTTCAGAACCTTTTTTTTTTTTTTTTTTGGATTCCATATATATGTTTTAGCATACGGTATTTGTTTTTCTCTTTCTGACCTAATTCACTCTGTATGACAGACTCTAGGTCCATACACCTCACTACAAATAACTCAATTTTGTTTCTTTTTATGGTTGAGTAATATTCCATTGTATATCTACCTTTCCCAACTGCCTCTAACCCTTCTTCCTTATTTTTGAACTTCTACATTCCTATAAATTAGTATGTATTGTTGTCTGCACACTAGGGACATAATAAAAGATCTAGTTCAGAGAAAGATAAAACCAATATATCCAGGATAGAAAAAATGTAGCTGTTTGGAGTTGTTTAATATTCTAGAGTTTATATTCTAGAGCTTAAAAAAAAAACTGTGCTGAGCATGTGCTAAGACAAGGGATGAGAGTTAGTAAAATGACACCCTCATAGCACATGTGAGGGATTTTCACAGACTCAGAGAGAATAAAACTCTGAGTACCAAAATTGATTGAAAGATGGATGTGGAGAACTCAGAAGATATAATGTTGAAGTTTAGGCTCACTAATCAGAATTAAAGATCATCTCATTTCCTGATGATGACTTTCAACCCAAAACCCTTTAAGTGCAAAAGCTGACAGCTCCCAGCATCTCTCTGTCTTGTCCAAAAAGAGAAGTCTAGAATATCTGCTAAGTAATTCTTACCTCCTACTCAATTTAGACCCCTGCTTTCTCCTATTGACTATAGAATGGTTTATCCCCTTGCTCACAGCATTTCCTGTTTCCTCAGATAGGATCACAGCTGTCATTCTACATTTATTTTGGAGTATGTGTCATAATTGATTAATATCTGTCCACTAGTCCAAATACCATCTTTATTTGTCAGCATAAGAAGAGGAACCCATGTTTTGGTTCATCATCATTAAAATCCGAGAACCTAGGACAGTGTTTGGAACATAGTAGATACTTAATGAATACTTTTAAGTCTATGACTGAATAAATACAAAGAATAAAGCAAAACAAAATGAAAGAAGATAAGGAGGAGAAAAGAGTTTCTGCATTTGGTTCATATTATGTCTTCATCATGGCCATGTTACTGCAAATACTTTGTCTCACTCTGCTTTTATGCCTGAAATAAGGGGATTTTTCTTTTAAAAAACAAGTAACTTTTTCCTAGTGGAAATTTAAAAGTATAAAAGTTACAAAAAATAGTATAATAATTACTACCCACTAGGGGTAAAATTATTCCTCATAATATTGGCTTACTTGCTCCCAGAATGTTCTGTGTATGTGCTTTTAAAAATAAGCATTACATGGGCACACTCTTCTTTTTCTCAAATACCTTAGAAATACACAGTTATTAAAGTAACATGTTCATCAGCTAAATTTAAGAAAGCAATTACTTGAGATCTGTTGTGTCCCTGGTAAGTAATGGACAACAATTTCACAACATCCACTTCTTCTTATACAATTATGGCTGTGGCATTCCAATAAATACAGTCATGATGGCAACACTCAGTTATCAAGAAACATTTATTCTGGAATCCATATTCTGTCTCCTATGGCAGGACGGTGTGTAAAAAATCTTATATGAGATAGTCAATAGAAATGTTCAACTACTAACCTTCAGCTTTTTGTCTAAAAACTGATTTGGAACAATTCACTTCCTTACTATATTGTATCAATCACTACACTTTTGCCCTATAAATTTTTATATAGAGAGGAAAGTAGTGACTTAGTCATCATTGTGTCAAAAAGTTGACATCAGCTCTACTAACTGATTGTTTGGCTAAAATAAGTATTTAATTCACACATATTAATTGGGATACTTTACTGAACTGATTGAGTGTTTGACCAATCGCCAAGACATTTCAAGACTCTCAACTCTAGCCTGAGGTGGTAGTATCCTGTGCCATTTCCATTATGTCTTTAAAAGCAAGTCAATATGATTCATCTGGGATTGATGCTGGTGGAGTAGAGGCTCTTTTCCACTTGATCAGACTGATATAGTCAGCAGCTAAATGAGATAAATCGGCTTCAGAAATAGAGTGACCCAAATGACCTTCAATTTCTTATGAATAAGTTTCTGATAAACTGTGGTAAACTTTATTTTTTAAGAAGTTTCCAAAATCTGGTGCTCTCATACAAATATTTCAATATAATTTTTACTTGTTACTAGTTGTATAATCTTATTTGGGTGTTTTGTCTTATATATTAGTGATAATTCATTTATATATTACATATAAGTATCCTTAGATTTATCATAATGAAAATAATCTACACAATTTTAGATTTAACTTTTAGAATTGTTTACATTTATGCCTTCATGGAAATTTTCTTTTCAAAAAGACATTTTTGAAAACAGAGTAGCTGATACTCTATTTCTATTTTATAACATATAAATATATCCCATTTTTCGATAGCAAGTATTTTTTATATTATTATTCTCTTTTTAAAGTATTATATTGTATAGATAAGAGGTGTTCCCCTTCATCCATTGCCAAATACCTTTCTAATAAGAACATTACACTGGTAGTTTACCAGAAAATATTCTTCTGTCTTTTAGCCAAAATATATGAGGGAAATTGGCTTAAAATAACATTATTTTGATTTGCCTCTCTATGTCAGAGAACATATAAAATTGCCTTTAAAGAAGTTATCTGTTGATACCAATGCAGTCTCATTCCTTTCATTCAAAGAAATAAAGTGTTTCTATTTTTAAAAACCATGTCACAAGACTGGTGAAGATTTAAAATAAGAAAACAAAATAAGGGACATTGTGCAGAGAGGGAAAATAGTGTTCTAGACATAAAGACAAAAGAGGATGAGTGAAGTTATTTGAGGTATTTTATTATCTTCCCTTAGGTCAGCTTGACCTAACTTCTCAAATTCTCAAAATTTCTTCTCCATATCTGTCTTCTAACCAATCACCATACCCGTGGTGGTTTATTTCTCTACTCTGACATTTTCCATGATACCAGAACAACTGAAAACTCCCTTGTCAGTGACAAAGGCTTACAAAAGCAGATACTTCATGAAGAAGCAGTAGAGGCTTCAAGCAACCTAGACATTAAGTGCCAGTGATGAGATGGTTTACAACAAGCCAAAGAACAGTTCATCAGGAGCAGAAGTGAAGGCTCCAGAGAGAATGTCTAAGACAAAGAGAGAGAAAAGAAAAAGAAATAGGAAAGAAAGAGGAAGAAACTCATTGATGACCAAAGGTTTGACTACTTTGAGAGGTAGAGAAACAAATTAGTAATAGATACATAGCAGTAAACAGCTGGGGAAAAAAAAGCTGATAATAATCTCCTGAGAAAACAAAAAGCAAGGTAAGAAAGGATAGGCAATCATAGTATACTATAGAGTTCAGTGGTGATATGGTAAATACCAAACTCTGATCTCACCAAAAATTATGATTGAGAAATTGGGAAAATAGGGATGAAGGAAGTGTGTGTCAAGCTAAATTATAATTATTCAAAATAGGAAGTCAGTAAGTAATATCTAAAATTTAGACAATCAAGAAGTATTAGTATAAGCTTTTTGTGAGAAAAGAAGGCAAATACTAGAAAAAAATAGCAAAGGAATTGAAGTGGCTGCCTCCTAAGAATAAGAACTGAGTGTCTGTAGGATGGGAAAGGAAATAGCTTTTTCAAAATTAAAAGAATCATAGAAACATTTTACCTTTTAAAGTATGCATATGTGTAACTTTTGAGAAAATAAAGCTAACAATTAAAATTAATTGGAAAAATAAGAAAAAACAACTTTTATTATATATGCTGCTAAGGTAGCATCTTATAGAAAGAGACAACAGTATGCTTTTCTCCTGCTTGCTGGCCCAATTTGGTAACTTGTTTAGTTTCAAAATAAAATATTTATGTTCAGTGATAATATCACATATTTAAATTATTTTTATGAAAGAAGATCAATAGGGTATTGTGTCCACATTTATATAGAGTGGATATTACACATATGCTTCTTCATCCACTGATTTTTCAAATTTAACAATGCAAAGATTTTTTTTTTAAGTAGACAGTGACTGACCCACTTGTCAGATTTAACTTGCAGACGTAATTTATATACATTGCTTAGTTTTCTAAAAAAACATTTAAATTAGTACCTGCATTTAAAATGTGGGAGAGTTACCATAAAAATTTTAACCATTGGCTTCTTTTAGAGAATTGTAAGATTTTACCACTTTGGATCCACATTCCCTCATGGCCACATTGGCAGAAGCTGAATGAAAAATTAGTTTAATTAAGATTCACCCATATTCAGTCATTAAAAAAATTAATAAAGAAGCTTGATGAAATAAATATACATAAACATATGTTTATAAACTTAAAAAATCCTCCAAAGATGCAGATTGCTGCATGTAGTAAAATACCATTGAGTAAAAAGGGAAAATATTTAAGTTTATATATTTACTTTCTAGTACATGTACAGAATAGCTGTGCAAGCATACATAAGCAATCAGTAACATCTGAGGACAAGATGAATGGACATCATTCCATTTTTTATAACTGTGGAATATATTGAATAATGTGAATATGTCTTCAAAAAATAAAATTCATTTAAAAATTTTAATATTCCTTAACTCTAGAAATATAAATATATGTATATATATTTTATGAATAAGAGTATGTAACTCTAGAAATATGGATTTATTTCTATATAGCATATATTCATATGAATAGATAAATATTTTTCCCCTTCTGATTGAATGTTTTATTTTAATTCCATCACTAGATCACTGGGGAATACATAAAAATTAATTCTGTCTGGCACTTAAACATAGAACCCTGAAAACCCCCAAACTCTTTCACTAACATTTCCCCTGGTCTCTTTTGGATGTTTATATGCACTGCTGAGATTCCTTCCATGCCTATAAAATTATATCACCCAAAGAAATGTTAGAGACACCAAATTATTGAATCAACATAGTATTAGTTAATGAGGAACTCTGTTCATAATTCAATGCATAATTTTTAGTATTCTCTCTACTTGAATGCTATGATTATTATACAAGATTCTCAATTATTTTTTCCACTTATATTTGCTATGTTGATAATCTTCCTCTGATTGAGAAGCTCAAAGACGTCACACAGAAAAATGATCCCAGTTTCCTTTTGCTGATTTTTAACTTTTTCTTAATCCTTTTAATTTTTTGCTTTCAATTCCAATTAAATGGAACACTCATACATCTCAAATGTAAGTGAATAGCTGCACTGCTGAATTCAGTCTTATTTTATACAGACAAACCCAGAAGTTGGACAGAGTGGGAGCCACGTAATCAAGTACCTTCCAGGTGCCAATGCCAAGTTGGCTGAACAATCTAGCAATCTGCTCAGTGAACTGGAGTATCATTATAAGAGATGCCAAGGCAAAGATCAAGGAAAGTACTGAACATGGAGACAGCCCATATGGGCAGAAGATTTGAAGGGCTCTATAGAGAGCAGATGATAAAGAAGAAATGAAGCTAGAGTTTAATCTTCACCTTGTTCTTCAATTTGTCTGTCACTTATAGCAAGGCCAAGGTCTCTATGTTTTATTTTTATTTATTTCATGTCACAGTTTACTTTCTATTTAAAAGACATCAAAGAATAAAGAAGCAAGGCAATATTTATCTGAATGGAGTCACAATTTTTAAAACTACTGAAATGACAGTAAAGATAATTATACTGTTTTTTAAATCTTTTAGGTCTGTAGCATATTTTTTCTTTTTGAAAACCACAATATTATAATAATAGGAGTTTTAACTAAGTAATTGTGGGGAATGACAGTAATATTTTAACACTTCATATGATCAGTGAGTATGAACAGCAACATATTCTGAGCAACTGAGCAAAATAAAGATGCCCAGTACAGTTAAATATGTTTATAGGGTCTTTTAAAGTCAAAATTGTATAAGAGATATATAAGCATATTGAAGCCATTAAAGTATGCTGAGTCACTAAACATGATTGAGACCGATATTTCTTTCCTACCTCTTACCTACTTAACTTTTCCAACTTTCTAAACTGCTATCCAATAAGCTAATGCTTTAGACTTGTACACTTTCTGTTCTAGAGGGAAGAGAGCATAGCACAAAGTTAATTAACAATGTGGATTCAGCACAAAGATCGCCCGGGTCTTAATATTAGCACCACCATTTAGTAGCTCTGTGACTTTAGGAAAGAAAGTCCTCTCAGGCAGCTGTCCCCAACCTTTTTGGCACTGGTTTTGTGGAAGACAACTTTTCCACGGATGGGGTGGGCGGGGGCGGAGGGGGTATGGTTCAGGCAGTAATGTGAACTATACAGAGCAGCAGATGAAGCTTTGCTCGCTCACCCGCTGCTCACCTCCTGCTGTGTGGCCCAGTTCCTAACAGGCTGTGGACCGATATATCAGTCCGCGGCCCAGGGGTTGGGGACGCGCGCTCTCAGGGAATGAGTTTCCTCATCTGTGAAGTGGGGATGATAATAGTAACTACTTAATAGGTTTAGTAGGAGGATTAAGTGTAATAACAACTAAAAGAACATGGTACGTTGTAAGCACTTAATAAATATTGGCCATTATTATTCCAGCTGGACCCAAAAGAATTATTTAATTTTCATACTGTATTTTAAAACAAAGATGTGCCCAACTTCCCACATCTTGGAGGGAAGAAAAGAGGAGATTAATCTGTAAAAAAGTGAATCTGCTACTTTATACTCATCCAAATGGGAGAACTGTTAGTTCCCATGGACAGCTTCCGTGGCCGGTGAAATTCTAGTGTCAGAGTTTCTATGGCAAAGACCCTCTCTACAGAAGTGATGTTGATTTTGCTTCTTTCACATATGTTGCATCTGTGCATCCCAGGGAATTTTGGTTATACTGATTTTGAAAAACATGAAGAGTTCAGAGTTATAATAGTTGTTAGCAAACAAGAAAAGTTATGATTTTGTAGATTTTCCAGTATTACTCATTGTTAGATAGGGACCATATGCTCTTGTAACTTTCTACCTGCTAAACAGAAGCAAAACTAACTTGGATATTATTTTTAAATAATTTTTATGCTCCAGTATCTCTCTCCTTTTATTCTAGAATTCCTATTATCTGACATATCTCTGAGGCAGTGTTCAAATTTTTTTCTCTTTGTTCTTCTGATTGGATAAATTTATAGTAGTTTATTAACTCTTTCTTCTGTAATCTGCTATTAAGTCCAACCAGTAATTTTTTTCACATTATACAGTGTGTTATTGGTTCTAGAATTTACCTTTGTTATTTTTAATATATTCTATTTCTCTGCTTAAACTTAAAATGTGTTTATTATAAGTATATTCTCCTTAATGTCTTTGAGCATACCTGCTTTAAAATCTTTGCAGATTTTATTATCTGGGTATACTTATCTCCAAATTTACTGATTATATTTTCTCTTGAGTATGGATCGCATATTCTCATTTATATGACTAATAATTTTAGATTGTATTGTGGATATTTTGATTTGAAAAGACTCTGAATTTTTGTTTTATCCCTCTGAATAGTATTCATTTTGTTGTTGTTGTTTCAACAAGCCGTTAACATGGCTGAACTAAATCTCCAAACTCTGTAATTCCCGCATGGGTAACAATTGAAGTTGCAGGAGTCAGCCATAATTTGGGTAGACTTTACATACAGAACTTAGAGCCTCTCCCCTGTGTGTCTCTCTCTCTGTTTCAGAAATCCTTCCTCATTTTCCAGTTGCTATGGTCACAGAAAATTCTGACTTCTATGTCCCTCAGCTAGAAAGACTGCAAGTTTTTCATCCAAATTTTAGCCACCTTGCTTGGAGTTGAATGGAGTGTGCCCTCAGGCAAAAATAAATATACAAAAATTTTAAATAAAACAAATAAAAATGAAAAATTCATGCAATGCTATTTTGTTCCCCTTCTTCAAGTTCCCCTTTTTTCAACTTTTTGTTATATATTAGACTATAATTGACTAACAATATTGTGAAAGTTTCAGGTGTAAAGAAAAGTGATTCAGTTATACATATACAAGTATCTATTTTTTTTCAAATCATATTTCCATTTAGGCTGTTACATAATACTGAGAAGAGTTTCCTGGGTTATACAGTAGGTCCTTGCTGATTATACATTTTATTTACTTTTTATTTATTTAATTTTCCTGTCAAGAGTTACTTTTATTTATTTTTTATACATCTTTATTGGAGTATAATTGTTTTACAATGTTGTGTTAGTTTCTGTTGTACAACAAAGTGAATCAGCCATATGCATACATATATCCCCATGTCCCCTCCCTCTTGAACCTCCCTCCCACCCTCCCTATCCCACCCCTCTAGGTCACTGCAAAGCACCAAGCTTATCTCCCTGTGCTATGCTGCTGCTTCCCGCTAGCTGTCTATTTTACATTTGGTGGTGTATATATGTCAATGCTACTCTCACTTTGCCCCAGCTTCCCCCTCCCCCTCCGTGTCCTCAAGTCCATTCTCTATGTCTATGTCTTTATTCCTTCCCTGCCACTAGGTTCATTAGCACCATTTGTTTTTAGATTCCATATATATGTGTTAGCATATGGTATTTGTTTTACTCTTTCTGACTTACTTCACTCTGATTGACAGACTCTAGGTCCATCCACCTCACTACAAATAACTCAATTTCATTTCTTTTTATGACTAATATTCCATTGCATATATGTGCCACATCTTCTTTATCCATTCATCTGTTGATGGACAGGCTGCTTCCATAGCTATTGTAAATAGTGCTAACCTCTTAGAGGAAAACATAGGAAAAACATTCTTTGACATAAACCACAGCAAGATCTTTTTTGACCCACTCCCTAGAGTCATGAAAATAAAAACAAAAATAAACAAATGGAACCTAATTAAACTTAAATGCGTTTGCACAGAAAAGGAAACCATAAACAAAACAAAAAGACAACCCTAAGAATGGGAGGAAATATTTGCAAATGAAACAATGGACAAAGGATTAATCTCCAAAATATACAAACAGCTCATGGAGTTCAATATCAAAAAACTAAACCCAATTAAAAAATGAAGAGACTTTTCACCAAAGAAGATATACAGATGGCCAAGAGGCACATGAAAAGGTGCTCAACATCACTAATTTTAAGAGAAATGCAAATCAAAACTACAATGAGGTATCACCTCACATTGGTCAGAATTGTCATTATCAAAAAATCTAGAAATGATAAATGCTGGAGAGGGTGTGGTGAAAAGGGAACCCTCCTGCACTGTTGGTGGGAATGTAAATTGATACAACAACTATGGACAACATAGTTGGGCATATACCCTGAGAAAACCATAATTCAAAATGAGACGTAGTTATCCCTTTTATATATAGCAGTGTGTACATGTCAATCCCACACTCCTTAACTATCACTTCTCCCTACTCTTCCCCCCTGGTAACCATAAGTTCATTCTCTACATCTGTGAGCCTGTTTCTGTTTTGTAAAACAAGTTCATTTGTAACATTTATTTGTAGATCCCGCATATAAGCAATATATGATATTTCTCTTTCTCTGTCTGACTTATTTCATTCAGTATGACAATCTCTAGGTCCATCCATGTTGCTGCAAATGGCATTATTTCATTCTTTTTAATGGTTGAGTAATATTCCATTGTATATATGTACCACATCTTCTTTATCCATTCCTCTTTCAGACATTTAGGTTGCTTACATGTCTTGGCTATTGTAAACAGTGCTGCAGTGAACATTGGGGTGTATGTATCTTTTCAGACCATATTTTTCTCTGGATGTATGCCCAGGAATGGTATTGCAAGATTGTATGGTAGCTTTATTTTTAGTTTTTTTAAGGAACTTCCATACTGTTCTCCACAGTAGCTGTACCAATTTACATTCCCATCAAAAGTGCATGAGGGTTCCCTCCTCTCCACACCCACTCCAGCAATTGCTATTTGTGGAGTTTTTTAATGATAGCCATTTTGACTGGTGTGAGGTGATATCTCATTGTAGTTTTGAATTACATTTCTCTGATATTTAGCAGTGTTGAACATCTTTATATGTGCTTCTTGACTGTCTGTATGGCTTGTTTGGAGAAATGTCTATTTAGGTCTTCTGTCCATTTTTTGATTGGGTTGTTTGTTTTGATGATATTAAGCTGCATGAGCTGTTTGTAAATATTGGAGACTAATCCCTTGTCAGTCACATCATTTGCAAATATATTCTCCCATTCTGTGGGTTGTCTTTTTTTTTGTTGTTTATGGTTTCCTTTGTTGTGCAAAAGCTTTTAAGTTTAATTAGGTCTCATTTGTTTATTTTTGTTTTTATTTCCATTACTCTGGGAGATGGATGAAAAAGATATTGCTGTGACTTATGTTAGAGAGTGTCCTGCCTATGTTCTCCTCTAAGAGTTTTATTTTTTCCAGTCTCACATTTAGGTCTTTAATCCCTTTTCAGTTTATTTTTGTGTATGGTGTTAAAGAATGGCCTAATTTCATTTTTTTAATGTAGCTGTCCAGTTTTCCCAGCACCATTTATTGAACAGACTGTCTTTCCTCCATTGTGTAGTCTTGCTTCCTTTGTAGTAGATTAATAGACCATGTGTGTGTGGGTTTATTTTGGGGCTCTCTATCCTGTTCTATTGATCTATATTTCTGTTTTTGTGCCAGTACTATACAGTTTTGATGACTGTAGCTTTGTACTATAGTCTGAAGTCAGGGAGCATGATACCTCCAGCTCCATTTTTCTTCCTCAAGATTGTTTTGGCTATTGGTCATCTTTTGTGTTTTCATACAAATTTTAAAACGTTTTGTTCTAATTATGTGAAAAATGCCATTGGTAATTTGAAAGGCATTACATTGAATCTGTAGACTGCCTTGGGTAGTATAGTCCTCTTGACAATATTGATTTCCAATCCAAGAACATGGTATATCTTTCCATCTGTTTGTGTAGTCTTTGATTTCTTTCACCAGCATATCATATTTTTCAGAGTACAGGTCTTTTGTCTCCTTAGGTAGGTTTATTCCTAGGTATTTTATTCATTTTGATGTGATGGTATTAATAAATGGAATTGCTTCTTGAATTCTCTTTCTGATCTTTGTTGTTAGTGTGTAGAAATGCAACAGATTTGTTTATTAATTTTGTAACCTGCAACTTAAATTCATTGATGAGCACTAGTAATTTTCTGGTAACACCTTTAGGATTTTCTATGTATATTATAATGTCATTTACAAACAGTGACAATTTAACTTCTTTTTCCAATTTGGATTATTTTTATTTCTTTTTCTTCTCTGATCATCATAGCTAGGACTTCCAAAACGATGTTGAATAAGACTGGCAAGAGTGGAAATCCTTGCCTTATTCATGAACATAGAGGAAATACTTTTAGTTTTTCACCATTGAGTATGATGTTAGTGGTAGGTTTGTCATATATGGCCTTTATTATGTTGAGGTAATTTCCCTCTATGCCTACTTTCTGGAGAGTTTTTTCATAAATTGGTGTCGAATTTTTCAAAATATTTTCTGCTTCTATTGAGATGATCATATGGTTTTTATTCTTCAATTTGTTGATGTGCTGTATCACAGTGATTGATTTATGGATATTGAAAAATCTTTGCATCACTGGGATAAATCCCACTTGATCATGGTGTATAATCCTTTTAATATGCTGTTGGATTTTGTTTCCTAGCATTTTGTTGACTATTTTTGCATTTATGTTCATCAGTGATATTGGTCTGTAATTTTCCATTTTTTTGTGATATTTTTGTCTGATTTTGGTATCAGGGTGATGATGACCTCATAGAATAAGTTTGGGAGTTTTCCTTCCTCTGAAATTTTTTAGAACAGTTTCAGAAGGATAGATGTTGGCTATTCTAAAGCCATCAGGTCCTGGACTTTTGTTTGTTGGGAATTTTTAAATCACAGTTTCAATTTCTTGTGATTGTTCTGTTCATATTTTCTATTTCTTCCTTGTCCAGTATGGGAATGTTGTACATTTCTAAGAATTTGTTCATTTCTTGCAGGTTATCCATTTTATTGGCATACAGTTGTTTGTAGTAGTCTCTTATGATCCTTTGTATTTCTGTGGTGTCCATTGTAACTTCTCCATTTTCATTAATAATTTTATTAATTTAAATCCTCTCCCTTTTTTCTTGATGAGTCTGGCTAAAGGTTTATCAATTTTGTTTATCTTGTCAAAGAACGAGCTCTTAGTTTCATTGATCTTTGCTATTGTTTTCTTTGTCTCTATTTCATTTATTTCTGCTCTGATCTTTATGATTTCTTTCCTTCTACTAATTTTAGGTTTTGTTTCTTCTTCTTTCTCTAGTTGCTTTAGGTGTAAAGTTAGGTTGTTTCTTTGAGATATTTCTTGCTTTCCGTATTGCTATAAACTTCCCTTTTAGAACTTCTTTTGCAGCATCCCATAGGTTTTGGGTTATCATGTTTTCATTGTCATTTGCTTCTAGGTATTTTTTGATTTCCTCTTTGATTTCTTCAGTGATCCATTGGTTGTTTGGAAGTATACTGTTTGATCTCCATGTGTTTGTGTTTTTTACAGTTTTTTGTTCCTTTTTTCTTTTGGCTGCATTGGGTCTTCATTGCTGCATGTGGTCTTTCTCTAGTTGCGATGAGTGAAGGCTACTCTTTGTTGTAGTGTGCGGGTTTCTCATTGTGGTGGCTTCTCTTGTTACAGAGCACAGGCTCTAGGCACATGGGCTTCAGTATTTGTGGCATACAGGTTCAGTAGTTGTGACACATGGTCTCAGTAGTTGTGGCTCATGGGCTCTAGAGCACAGACTAAGTAGTTGTGACACATGAGCTTAGTTGCTCCATGGCATGTGGGATCTTCCTGGACCATGGCTTGAACCCACGTCCCTTGCATTGACAGGCAGATTCTTAACCACTGTGCCACCAGGGAAGACCTTTACAGTTTTTTTTTCTTGTAGTATATTTCTGATCTCATAGTATTATGCTCAGAAAAGATGCTTGATATGATTTCAATTTTCTTAAATTTACAGAGGCTCAATCTGTGGCCCAGCATGTGGTCAATCCTGGAGAATGTTCTGTGTGCACTTGAGAATAATGTGTATTCTGCTGCTTTTGGATAGAATGTTCTATAAATATCAATTAAGTCCATCTGGTAATTTAAGGCCTATGTTTCCTTACTGATTTTCTGTCAGGATAATTTCTCCACTAATGAAAGTAACACTATTATTGTATTACTGTAGATTTCTCCCTTTATGGCTGTTAGTATTTGCCTTATATATTGAGTTTCTCCTATGTTGGGTGCATATATATTTACAATTGTTATATCTTCTTCTTGGGTTGACCCCTTGATAATTATGTAGTGTCCTTCTTTGTCTCTTATAACAGTCTCGATTTTAAACTCTATTTCATCTGATATGAGTATTGCTACTCCAGCTTTCTTTTGATTTCCATTTGCATGGAATACCTCTTCTATCCCTTCACTTCCAGTCTGTATGTTTCCTTATGTCTGAAGTGGGTCTCTTGTAGACAGCATATGTACTGGTTTTGTTTTTGTATCTATTCAGCCAGTCTATGTCTTTTGGTTGGGGCATTTAGTCCACTTACGTTAAAAGTAATTCTTAATATGTATGTTCCTATTGCCACTTTCTTACTTGTTTTGGGTTTGTTTTTGTAGGTATTTTTTCTTCCCTTCCTCTCTTTTTCTCTTCTCTTGTGGTTTGATGGCTATCTTTAGTGTTGTGTTTGGGTTGCTTTTTCTTTTGTGTGTGTGTCTACCATAGTTTTTGGATTTGCTATACCAATGAGGTTTTGATACAGCATTCTATATATGTACAATGTTGTTTTAAGTTGCTTGTCTCTTTCCTGCCCAGAGAGGTTCTTTTAGCATTTGTTGCAAAGCCAGTCTAGTGGTGCTGAATTCTCTTAGCTTTTGCTTGTCTGTAAGCTTTTGATTTCTCTGTAAAATCCGAATGAGAGCCTTGCTGGGTAGAGTATTCTTGGTTATAGGTTCTTCCCTTTCCTCACTTTAAATATATCATGCTGTTCCCTACTGGCCTTCAGAGTTTCTGCTGAGAAATCTGCTGATAACATTTTGGGAGTTCCTTTGTCTTTCATTGTCGCTTTTCCCTTGTTGCTTTTAATAATTTTTCTTAGTATTTAATCTTTGTCAATTTGATTACTGTGTGTCTTGGCATGTTCCTCCTTGGATTTATCCTGCCTGGGGCTCTCTGTGCTTTCTGGACTTGGGTGACTATTTCCTTTCTCATGTTAGGGAAGTTTTCAGCTATTATCTCTTCGCATATTTTCTTTGAAGAGTAGTCCTTAAAAGAGGTCTCTTTTCCATCTAGGGTCCCTATAATGTGAATCTTAGTGCATTTAATGTTGTCCCAGAGGTCTCTTAGACTGTCTTATTTCTTTTCATTCTTTTTTCCTTATTCTGTTCTGTGGCAGTGATTTCCACCTTTCTGTCTTCCAGGTCACTTATCCATTCTTCTGCCTCAGTTATTCTGCTATTGATTCCTTCTAGTGTATTTTTCATTTCAGTTATTGTACCGTTCATCTCTGTTTGTTTGCTCTTTAGTTCTTCTAAGTCTTTGTTAAATATTTCTTGTATCTTCTCGATCTTTTCTTCCATTCTTTTTCTGATATTCTGGATCATCTTCATTATCATTATTCTGAATTCTTTTTCTGGAAGGTTGCCTATCTACATTTCAGTTAGTTGTTTTTCTGGGGTTTTATCTTGTTCCTTCATCGGGGACATAATCCTCTGCCTTTTCATTTCATCTAACTTTCTGTGATTGTCGTTTTCATTCCACAGGCTTCAGGATAGTAGTTCTTCTTGCTTCTGCTGTCTTCCCTCTAGTGGATGAAGCTATTTAAGATGTTTATGCAAGCTTCCTGATGGGAGGGTCTGGTGGTGGGTTGGGATGGGTCTTGTCCCTCTTGTGGGCAAGGATGTGCTCAATAAAACTTTAATCCACTTGTCTGCTAATGGGTGGGGCTGTGTTCCCTCCCTGTTGGTTGTTTGGCATGAGGCATCCCAGCACTGGAGCCTACAGGCTAATGGTGTGGTTAATGGCAGCCTCTGGGAGGGCTCAAGCCAATGAGTACTTCCCAGAACTTCTGTTGCCAGTGTCTTCATCCACACAGTGATCCACAGCCACCAGCCACCTCTGCAGGAGACCCTCCAATGCCAGCAGGCAGGTCTGGCCCATTCTCCTATGGTGATACTGCTTTTTTCCCATGCATCCTGGTGCACACAAGACCCTTTGTGTGCCCTCTGGAGTGGAGTTCCTGTTTCCTTCAGTCCTGTGGAAGTCCTGTAGTCAAATCTCACTGGCCTTCAAAGCCAGACTCTCTGGGGACTCCTCCTCCCATTTCTGGACCCCCAGGCTAGGAAGCCTGATGTGGGGCTCAGAACTTTCACTCCAGTGAGATAACTTCTGTGGTACAATTGTTCTGCCATCTGTGGTTCACCCACCCAGCAGGTATGGGACTTAATTCTATCACAAATGCACCCTTCATACCATCTTGCCATGGCTTCTCCTTTGTCCTTAGATGTAAGGTATCTTTTTTGGTAGGTTCCAGTGTTCCTTTGTTGACAGCTGTTCAGCAGTTAGCTCCAAATGTAGTTTCATCTCCCATTTCTGCCTGCTTTTATTTGCCCTTCAATACTTAAGGTAGTGTCTTTTTTCTTTTTAACATATTTTGCCAAGAGTGTAGAGCTGTTAACAGGAAAAGATGATATAATAGATTCTAGTTCTCCATTACCAAAATCCAAAAATCTACTTTCACTTTTGTCATTATCTTTCTTAATAATTTTCACATAGATTGATGTTATCATTCTGGTAAATTTATCCTACTTTGTATGTATCTTCCTCAAGGTTTGTCTCTATATTTAAAAGTATGAGATCAAAGTACTTAGGAAAAAGTATCATATAGGAGATTTCCCTTATTAAAAAATTATGGCTGTGGTTTACATCCTAGAACTGTCACTTGCAAGTCTTTTATCTTGTCCAGGACAAAGTTTTACATATTATATAATTGTAAAGATTCTTCCAACATTAATCTTCCATTATTTTTATTTTAATTAACCATAATGGCAAAGGATAATACCATATTGTACAAATGTAAAATCTTGCTGTCTAGGTAGTTTTGATGATACATTTCAGGGATGAGCAAACTTTTTCATAAAAGGTCTTAGAGTAAAAATATTTAGGCTGTGTAAGCCATAAAGTATTGGTATTAATTATTCAACTCCACAACCCTTGTAGTGTATATGCAATCATAGACAATTCATAAAAATATGAACATAACTGTATTCCAATAAAACTTTGTTTACAAAAATGGGCAGTGTGCTAGATTTGGTCTTTGGCCATACTTTGCTGACCCCTGATTGTTTAGTCATTATGCTGTCATATTTATTTTTTTGCATATTTCTATGAACAGTTGGATTTATTTAAGATGTAAAGAGATTAGATATTTTCTATGTCTCATAAATAAAATCTTCCTACCTTCAAGCATATTAAAACCTACATAACAATCATGAAGATTTTTATGGAGCTTTCACATATATGACTTTAAAATTGCTTAGATATTTTAAAATAAAAAGAAAGTTAGGAGGAATTTCAAGATGGCTAAAGAGTAAGATGTAGAGATCACCTTCCTCTCCACAGATACATCAAAAATACATCTACCTGTGGACAAAACTCCTACAAAACACCAACTGAATACTGGCAGAAGACCTAAGACCTCCCAAAAGTCAAGAAACTCCCTATGTACCTGGGTAGAGCAAAACAAAAAAGAAAAGAGACAAAAGAATAGGGACAGGATCTGCACCTCTGGGAGGGAGCTGTGAAGGAGGAAAAGTTTCCACACACTTGGAAGCCCCTTCACTGATGGATATGGGGGGTGGGCTGGGGGGAATCTTTGGAGCCATGGAAGAGAGTACAGCAACAGAGGTGCAGAGGGCAAAGCGGAGAGATTCCCACACAGGAGATCGGTGTCAACCAGCACCCACCAGCCTTAGAGGCTCGTCTGCTTACCTACTGAGTTGAGTGGAGGCTGGGAGATGAGGTTCGGGCTTTGGAGGTGAGATCCCAGGGAGAGGATTGGGGTTGGCTGCATGAACACAGCCTGAAGGGAGCTAGTGCTCCACAGCTAAATGGGACGAAGTACAGGAACTGTACTAAGAGTCTGAAACTAAGAACTGTACTAAGTCTGGAACTGCCTAAGAGTCAAGAGAAAATTGCTACAAGGTGTGTGAGGAGAGGAAATTCATAACACTGCCTAAACATGCTTCAGAGACAGGTGGGCACAGTATTTAACAGCATGGACACCAGAGACAGCATGAAATGTTAAGGCTGCTGTTGCAGCCACCATGAAGCTTGTATGCAAGCACAGGTCACTATTCACACACTCCTGGGAGCCTGTGCATTCTGCCCCTGCCAGGGAC
This sequence comes from Stenella coeruleoalba, assembly GCF_951394435.1. NCBI lineage: Eukaryota > Metazoa > Chordata > Mammalia > Artiodactyla > Delphinidae > Stenella > Stenella coeruleoalba. The sequence goes on from NC_137163.1 coordinate 44,942,232, forward strand.
CTCTGATCCAGGGACAACTTTCCTGGGAGAATACATGGCATGTCTCAGGCTGTTTCAATATCATGCTGGTCTGTGCCACTGCAGGTTCACCCCACATTCAATACACCTCTCTCCCTTCTGCCTGAGTGAGTGAGAGCCCCCTAATCAGCCGCTTCTTTAACCCCCTCCTGTCTGGGTGAAGAACAGTTGTCAGGGGGCAACCTATATGCAGAGGTGGGGTCAAATTCAAAGCTGAACATCAAGAGCTGTGCAAACAAAGAAGAGAAAGGAAAAGTTCTCTGTGAAGCCTCAGGAGCAGTGGATTGAATCTTGACAATCAACTTGATAACATTTCATCTATGAATACCTGACTAGAAAATGAATCATCCCAAAATTGAGGTGGTAGAAGTTGGGAGCAAATGTAGACTTGGGGTTTGTTATATGTGACTGACTAGTTTCTGATTTCTATGTTTATCTTAGCATAGTTTTTAGTGCTTTTATCATTGGTGGATTTGTTTATTGGTTTGGTTGCTCTCTTCTTTTTTTATTACTCCTTAAATTTCTTAAATAATTTTTTATTTTAATAACTCTATTTTATTTAATTTCTTTTTTTTTCTTCCTTTTTTCTGAGCCCTGTGCCTGACAGGGTTTTGGTGCTCTGGCCAGGTGTCAGGCCTGTGCTTCTGAAGTCAGAGAGCTCAGTTCAGGATATTGGTCCACCAGAGACCTCCTGGCTCCACATAATATCAAACAGCAAAAGCTCTCCATGGAGAGAGATCCCAGAGATCTCCATCTCAATGTTATGACTCAGCTCCACTCAATGACCAGCAAACTCTGGTGCTGGACACCCCATGCCAAACAACTAGCAAGACAGGAACACATCACCACCCATTAGCAGAGAGGCTGCCTAAAATCATAATAAGTTCACAGACACCCCAAAACACACCACTGGACATGGTCCTGACCACCAGAAAGACAAGATCCAGGCTCATCCAGCAAAACAGAGGGACCAGTCCCCTCCACCAGGAAGCCTACACAACCCACAACAAACCTTACCCACTAGGGGCAGACACCAAAAACAGAGGCAACTATCAACCTGAAGCCTGAGAAAAATAGATCCCAAACACAGTAAGTTAAGCAAAATGAGAAGACCAAGAAATACACAGAAGATGAAATAGAAAAGTAAAAACCCACCAGACCAAACAAATGAAGATGAAATAGGCAGTGTAACTGGAAAAGAATTCAGAGTAATGATAGTAAAGATGATCCAAAGTTGTGGAAAAAGAATGGAGAATATACAAGAAACATATAACAAGGATCTAGAAGAACTAAAGAGCAAACAAACAATAATGAACAAAATAATAAATGAAATTAAATATTCTCTAGAAGGAATCAATTGCAGAATAATGGAGGCAGAAGAACAGATAAGTGACCTGGAAGATAAAAAAGGGGAAATAACTACCGCAGAGCAGAATAAAGAAAGAAAGAATGAGAAGAATTGAGGGCAGACTCTGAGACATCTGGGACAACATTAAATGCACCAACATTCGAATTTTAAGGTTCCAGAAGAAGAATAGAAAAAGTAAAGGACTAAAAAAATATTTGAAGAGATTATAGTTGAACACTTCCCTAATATGGGAAAGGAAATAGTCAATCAACTCCAGAATGCAGAGAGTCCCATACAGGATAAATCCAAGGAGAAACACAACAAGACACATATTAATCAAACTATCAAAAAATAAATACAGAAAAAAACTATAAAGAGCAGCAAAGGAAAAGCAACAAATAACATAAAAGGGAATCTACAGAAGGTTAACAGCTGATCTTTCAGCAGAAACTCTGCAAGCCAGAAGGGAGTGGCAGGCCATGTTTAAAGTAATGAAATGGAAAAACCTACAATGAAGATTACTCTACCCAGCAAGGATCTCATTCAGTTTTGATGGAGAAATTAAAAGATTACAGACAAGCAAAACCTAAGAGAATTCAGCACCACCAAACCGGCTTTATAACAAATGCTAAAGGAACTTTTCTGGGGAGGAAACACAAGAGAAGGAAAAGACCTGCAATAACAAACCCAAAACAACAAAGAAAATGGTAATAGGAACATACATATTGATAATTACCTTAAATGTAAATGGATTAAATGCCCCAACCAAAAGACATAGACTGGCTGAATGGATACAAAAACAAGATCCGTATAAATTCTGTCTACAAGAGACCCGCTTCAGACCTAGGGACACATACAGACTGAAAGTGAGGGGATGGAAAAAGATATTCCATGCATATGGAAATCATAAGAAAGCTAGAGTAGCAGTACTCATATCAGACAAAATAGACATAGATTTTAAAATAAAGATGATTACAAGAGACAAAGAAGGACACTACATAATGATCAAGGGATCAATCCAAGAAGAAGATATAACAATTGTAAATATTTATGCACCAAACATAGGAGCACCTCATAAGGTAAATGCTAATAGCCATAAAAGTGGAAATCCACAGTAACACAATAAAAGTAAGAGACTTTAACATCCCACTTTCACGAAAGGACAGATTATCTAAAATGAAAATAAAAAAGGAAATTCAAGCTTTAAATGACACATTAGACAAGATGGACTTAATTGATATTTTTAGGACATTCCATTCAAAAACAACAGAATATACTTTCTTCTCAAGTACTCATGGGGCATTCTCCGGCCTTAGATCATATCTTGGGTCACAAAGCATTGGTAAATTTAAGACAATTGAAGTCATATCAAGTATCTTTTCTGACCACAATGCTATGAGACTAGATATCAGTTACAAGTGAAAAAACTGTAAAAAATACAAACACATGGAGGCTAAACAATATGCTACTAAATAACCAAGAGAACTCTGAAGAAATCAAAGAGGAAATCAAAAAATACCCAAAAACAGATGACAGTGAAAGCACAATGACCCAAATCCTATGGGATACAGCTAAAGCAGTTCTAAGAGAGTTTATAGGAATACAATCGTACCTCAAGAAAAATGAAAAATCTCAAATAAAGAACCTAACCTTACACTTAAACCAATTAGAAAAAGAAGAAGAAAAAAGTAACAAAGTTAGCAGAAGAAAAGAAATCATAAAAATCAGATCAGAAATACATGGATAAGAAATGAGGGAAACAATAGCAGGGATCAATAAAAATAAAAGCTGATTCTTTGAGAGTATAAACAAAATTGATAAACCATTAATCAGACTCATTAAGAAAAAAGGAGAGAATACTCAAATCAACAGAATTAGAAATGAAAAGAAGTAAAAACTGACAATACAGAAATATAAAGGATCATGAGAGATTACTACAAGCAACTATATGCCAATAAAATGGACAACCTGGAAGTAATAGAAATATTCTTAGAAAGCACAACCTTCCGAGACTGAACCAGGAAGAAAGAGAAAACATAAACAGACCAATCACAAGCACTGAAATCAAGGCTGTGATTTAAAATCTTCTAACAAACAAAAGCCCAGGACCAAGTGAATTCACAAGTGAATTTTATTGAACGTTTAGAGAAGAGCTAACACCTGTGCTTCTCAAAAGCTTCCAAATATAACAGAGGGAGGAACACCTCCAAACTCATTCTAAAGACCACCACCACCCTGATACAAAAAAACAGACACAGATGTCACAAAAAAAATCTGAAGGCCAATATCATTGATGAACATAGATGCAAAAATCATCAACAAAATACTAGCAAACAGACCCAAAAAGTACACATAGTGGGAACTTACCTCAACATAATAAAGGCCATATATGACAAATGCACAGTCAACATCTTTCTCAGTGGTGAAAAACTGCAACCATTTCCTCTAAGATCAGGAAGAAGATTAGGTTGTCCACTCTCACCACTATTATTCAACATAGCTTTGGAAGTTTTAGCCACAGCAATCAGAGTAGAAAAAGAAATAAGGGGAATCCAAATTGGAAAATAAGAACTAAAACTGTCATGGTTTGCGGATGACATAATACTACACATAGAGAATCCTAAAGATGCCAGCAGAAAACTACAGGAACTAATCAACAAATTTGGTAAAGTAGCAGGAACCAAAATCTTTTGCATTCCTATACACTAATGATGAAAAATCTGAAATAGAAATTAAGGAAACACTCCCATTTACCATTGTAGCAAAAATAATAAAATACCTAGGAATAAACTTACCTAAGGAGACAAAAGACCTGTATGCTGAAAACTATAAGACACTGATGAAAGAAATTATAGATGATACCAACAGATGGAGAGATATACCATGGTCTTGGATTGGAAGACTCAACGTTGTGAAAATGACTATACTACCCAAAGCAATCTACAGATTCAATGCAATCCCTACCAAACTACCAATGGCATTTTTCGCAGAACAGGAACAAAAAATTTTACAATTTGTATGGAAACACAAAAGATCCCTAAGAGCCAAAATAATCTTGAGAAAGAAAAACGGAGCTTGAGGAATCAGGCTCCTTGACTTCAGACTATACTACAAAATTATAGCAATCAAGACAGTATGGTACTGGCACAAAAACTGAAATATAGATCAATGGAACAGGATAGAAAGGCCAGAGATAAACCCACACTTATAGTCACTTTATCTTTGATAAAGGAAGCAAGAATATACAATGGAGGACAGAGAGCCTCTTCAATAAGTGGTGCTGGGAAAACTATGCAGCTATATGTAAAAGAATGAAATTAGAACACTGTCTAACACCATACACAAAAACAAATGCAAAATGGATTTGAGACCTAAATATAAGACTGGACACCATGAAGCTCTTAGAGGAAAACATAGGCAGAACACTCTATGACATAAATCATGGCAAGATCTTTTTTGACCCACCTCCTAGAGAAATGGAAATAAAGCAAAAATAAACAAATGGGACCTAATGAAACTTAAAAGCTTTTGCACAGCAAAGGAAACCATAAACAAGATGAAAAGAAAATACTCAGAATGGGAGAAAATATTTGCAATGAAGAAATTGACAAAGGATTAATATCCAAAATATACAAGCAGCTTATGCAGCTCAATATCAAAACAACAAACACCTCAATCCAAATATGGGCAGAAGGTCTAAATTGACATTTCTCCAAAGAAGATATACAGATTACCAGCAAACACATGAAGGGATGCTCAACATTATTAATTATTAGACAAATGCAAGTCAAAACTACAATGAGCTGTCACCTCACACCAGTCAGAATAACCATCATCTAAAAGTCTACAAACAATAAATGTTGGAGAGGGTGTGGAGAAAAGAGAACCCTCTTGCACTGTTGGTTGGAATGAAAATTGATAAAGCCACTATGGAGAACAGTAGGGAGGCTCCTTAAAAAAACTAAAAATAGAATTACCATATGACCCAGCAATCTCACTACTGGGCATACACCCTGAGAAAACCATAATTCATAAAGAGTCATGTACTACAATGTTCATTGCAGCACTATTAATAATAGCCAGGACATGGAAACAACCTAAGTGTCCATCAACAGATGAATGGATAAAGAAGATGTGGCACATATGGAATATTATATGGCTAATGGAATATCAGCTATATAATATTCCCATGTAATATTAACCATAAAAAGAAATGAAATTGAATTATTTGTAGTGAGGTGGACAAACCTAGAGTCTGTCCTACAGAGTGAAGTAAGTCAGAAAGAGAGAAACAAATAACATATGATAACACATATATATGGATTCCAAAAAAAAAATAATGTCTGAAGAACCTAGGGGCAGGACAGGAATAAAGATGCAGATATAGAGAATGGACTTGAGGGCACGGGGAGGGGGAAGGGTAAGCTGGGACGAAGTGAGAGAGTGGCATTGGCATATATGCACTACCAAATGCAAAACAGAAAGCTAGTGGGAAGCAACTGCATAGCACAGGATGATCGGCTCAGTGCTTTGTGACCACCTAGACGGGTGAGATAGAGAATATTTGAGCGAGATACAAGAGGGAGGGGATATGGTGATATACGTATATATAGACCTGATTCATTTTGTTATACAGGAGAAACTAACACAATGTTTTAAAGCAATTATACTCCAATAAAGATGTTAAAAAAAGTTAAATTAATTTATTTTTGTTTGACATCAAGGTAGATCAATTATTTGGATAAAAGTAATTGCTAGAAAAAGGTTACTTTGTATGGATTGTAGGATTCATAATCAAGGTAGACACTGAAGTAATTACTTACAATCATCACAAAACACAATGTAACTCTGATGCATGGAGAGTTTTATTTAAAATGGGATCCTGATTAAAATTCTAATGCAGCTCCCCTTTTACAAACTTTTCAAGAATAAACATAAAGGAATTGTGAATACCTTTTTACTTTATTTCATTTTTGTGTTTTTTTCCTCCAGATTTATTGAGAAATTATAGACATATAACATATATAAGTTTAAGTTGTACAACATGATGATTTGATGAAAGTATATATTGTGAAGTTATTACAACAGTGAGTACTAGCCCCTCACATAATTACCATCTTTTTGTGGCTGTAACAAGCAAGAACTATTCAACTTTCAAGTAGATAATACAGTAATGTAAGTTGTTGTCACCATGCTCTATGTTAGATATGCACAATCTATTCATCTTACAGCTGGCAGTTTATACCTTTGGTCAACATCTCCCCACTTTCCCCACCCCTCAGCCTCTGGCAATCTCTATTCTACTCTCTATATTTATGAGTTTAGCTTTTGTAGTTTCCAGATACAAGTGAAATTATGTAGTATTTGTCTTTCTCTGTCTGACTTATTTCACTTAGCATAATGCCCTCAAGGTCCATACACGTTGTTGTAAAATGCAGGATTTCCTTCTTTTTTATGGCAGAAGAATATTCCATCCACATATAAATACACGTACACCACATTTTCTTTATCCATTCATCCATCTATGGAAACAGGTTGTTTCCATGTCTTGGATATTGTAAATATTGCTGCAATGAGCATGGGTGTACAGATATCTATTTGAAAGTGATTCCATTTCCTTCAGATAAATACCCAGAAGTGAAATTGCAGGGTCACATGGTAGTTCTATTTTTAATTTTTGAGGAACTTACATACTATTTTACATTCCCACCAACAGTGTACAAGGATTCTCTTTCCTCCACGACCTCACCAACCCTTGTCTTTTTGATAATGACCATTCTAACAGATTTGAGGTGATATCTCATTGTGATTTCAATTTGCTTGCCCCTGATGATTAGTAATGTTGAGCACTTTTTCATATGCCTAAAGAACATTTGCATACCTTCTTTGGAAAAATGTCTATTCAGGTCCTTTGCCCATTTTTAAATCAGATAATGATGATGATGATGATGATGATGATGATGACTTTGCTATGTTATATGAGTTTCTTTTATATTTTGGACAATAACTTCATATCAATTTTTTGCAAATATTTTGTCCCACTTTGTGGATTGCCTCTTCATTTTGTTGATCTTTTCTTTTGCTGTCTACAATTTTTTTATTTTGCTGTAGTCTCACTTGTTTATTTTGCTTTTGATACTTGTGCTTTTGGTGTCATATTCAAAATATCGTTGCCAAGAACAATGTCAAGGAACTTTTTATTTATGTTTTCTTGTAGTAGTTTTCAGTTGGAGTCTCACATTTAAGTGTTCAATCCGTTTTGAGTAAATTTTTGTGAGTGGTATAAGATAGGGGTCCAATTTCACTCCCTAAGATATAAGCATCCAGTTTTTCCAACACTATTTATTGAAGAGTCTATCTTTCCCCCATTGAATATTCTTGGCTCCCTTTTCAAAAAATTAGTTGACTGTATATGTGTGGGTATGTTTCTGAGATTTTGATGATGTTCCATTGGTCTATGTGTCTGTTTTTATGTCAATACCATAATTTTTTATTGCTATAGTTTTGTAACAAAGTTTAAAATCAGTAATTGTGATGCCTCCAGCTTTGTTCCTATTTCTCAGGATTGCTTTGGCTAACCAGAGTCTTTTGTGGTTCCATACCAATTTTAGGATTGTTTTGCTATTTATGTGAAAAGTGCCATAGGAATTTTGATAGAGATGCATTGAATCTATAGATGATTTGGGGTTGTGTAAACATTTTAACAATATTAATTCTTCTAATCCATGAAGGTGGAATACCTTTCCATTTATTTGTGTCTTCTCAATTTCTTTCATCAATGTATTGTAATTTTCAGTGTACAGATATTTCACCTCCTTGATTAAATTCATTAATAAGTATTTTATTATTTTAATACTATTATAAATGGGATTGTTTTCTTTATTTCTTTTTCAGATAATTTGCTATTAGTGTATGGAAATGCAACATACAGAAGTATGTTAATTTCATATCCTGCAACTTTACCAAATTTGTTATTTAGTTTTAACAGTTTTTTTTTTTTTTTGGTAGAGTCTTTAGAATTTTCTGTATATGAGATAATTTCATTTACAAACAGAGAAAATTTTACTATTTCCTTTCCAATTTAGATGACTTTTATTTCTTTTTCTTGCCTAATTGCTCTGGTTAGGACTTTCAGTACTATGCTGAATAGGAACTGTGAGAGTAGACATATTTGTCTTGTTCCTGATTGTAGTGGGTAAGCTTTCAACCTTTCATCATTGACCATAATATTAGCTGTAGGTCTGTCATATATAGCCTTTATTTGTTGAAGTACATTCCTTCTATACTCAAATTGTTCAGTCTTTATCATAAATAAATGTCAAATTTTGTCAAATTCTTCTTCTGTATCTGAGATGATCATATGATTTTTACCTTTCATTCTATTGATATGATATTTCACACTTATTGATTTGCATTTGTTGATCCATCCTTACACCCCAGGGATAAATCTCACTTGATCTTTATGTATGATGATTCTTTTAATGTGCTGTTGAGTTTGGTTTGTTAGTATTTTAGTTAGTTAGTTAGTTTAGTTAGTTAGTTCTCAATTTGTTAGTTGAGAATTTTTACGTCTATACAGATCAAGGATATTGACCTCTAGTTTTCTTGTATTGTGGGTGTCCTTATTTGGCTTTGGTATCAAGGTAATGCTGGCCTCATAAAGTGGATTTAAGAGTGTTCCCTCTTCTTCAATTTTCTGGAAGAGTTTGAGAAGGATTAGTGTTAATTCTTTAAATGTTTGGTAGAATTCACCAGTAAAACCATCTTGTCCTGGGCTTTTCTCTTTTGGGAGGTTTTTGATTACTGATTTAGTCTCATACTCATTTATCTCTTTAAATTGTTTATTTCTTCATGATTCAGTCTTTGTAGGTTATATGTTTCTAGGAATTTATCCATTTTTTTTCTAGGTTGTCCATTTTCTGGCATATAATTGTTCATACCAATCTCTTATGATCCTTTGTAGTTTTATGGTGTCAATTTTAACATCTCCTCCTAAATTTCTGATTTTATTTACTTGAGTCCTCTCTTTTTTTTCTTAGTGAGTTGAGCTAAATGCCTGTCTATTGTGCATATCTTTTTAAAACACCAGCTCTTAGCTTTATTGATTTTTTTCTATTATTTTTCTGGTCTTTATTTTGTTTATTTCTGCTATGATCTTTGTTATTTCCTTTCTTATACTAACTTTGGGCTTAGTTTATTCTGCTTTTTCTAGTTCTTGAGGGGTGAAGTTCGATTGTTTGTGATCTTTCTTTTTTCTTAATGTAGGTGTTTATCCTATAAACTTTCATTTTAGAGCTACCTTTGATGCATCTTATAAATTTTGGATTTTTAGTTTCCATTTTTGCTTTTTTAAAGATAATTTTGAATTTTTCTTTTACCTAATTGTTTAGGAATATGTTGTTTAATTCCACACATCTGTGAATTTTTCAGTTTTCCTGCTATTACTGATTTCTACGTTCATACCAGTGTTGTTCAAAAAGTTACTTGGTATAATTTCAACCCTCTTACATTTGTTAAGTTTTGTTTTGTGACCCATCATATAATTTATCCTGAGGAACATTCTGTGTGTTAATGAGAAGAATGTGTATTCTGCTGCTGTTGGGTGTAATGTTCTGTATATTTCAGTTGGGTTCATTTGGTCTAAGGTACAGTTCAAATCCAATGTTTCTTACTGATTTTTTTGTATAGAAATTATCTCCCTTATTGAAAGTGAGGTACTGAAGTCCCCTACTTTTATGTGTTTTTTCATGTTCTCCCTTGATCTGTTAGTATTAGTTTAATATATTTAAGTGCTCCAATGTTGGATGTACATATATTTACAATTGTTATAATTTCTTGATGAATTGACCTTAATGACCTTGTCTCTTGTTACAGTTTTGACTTAAAATCTGTTTTGTCTGATATTAATGTAGTCATCCCTGCTGTCTTTTGGTTTCCATTTGCATAAAATATCTTTTGCATACCTTCAATATGTGTCTTTAAAGCTGATGTCTCTTATAGGCAGCATATAGTTGGGTCTTGTTTTTTATCCATTCATCTACTCTGTGTCTTTTCTTTTTTTTTTTTTTTTTTGGCAGTACGAGGGCCTCTCATTGTTGTGGCCTCTCCTGTTGCAGAGCACAGGCTCTGGACACGCAGGCTCAGCGGCCATGGCTCACGGGCCCAGCCACTCTGTGGCATGTGGGATCTTCCCGGACTGGGGCATGAACCTGTGTCCCATGCATCAGCAGGCAGACTTTCAACCACCTTGCCACCAGCGAAGCCCTACTCTGTGTCTTTTGATTGGAGAAATTAATCTATTTATATTTAAAGTAATTGATAGGTAAAGACTTACTAATGCCATTTATCATATTAATTGTTTTCTGGCTATTTTAGAGCTTCCCTGTTCCTACCTTTCTCTTTTGCTGACTTTTTTTGTAAATTGATTATTTTCTGTAGTGGTATGCTTTGATTCTCTTTTATCTTTTTTGTATCTACTGTAGGTTTTTCTCTGTAGTCACCATGATGCTTACATAAAATATCTTATAGCATATCAATATATAATAATAACATATATAACTTAACTTCAATCACATACAAATCTACCCTTTTACTGTCTCCTCCACATTTTAAGTTTTTAATATTAAAATTTACCTTTTTATAATGTGTATTCATTAACAAATTATTGTAGCTATGGGTTTTTTTTAAATAATTCTGTCCTTTAAACCTTTATACTAGAGTTAAGTGATTAACACACCATCATATTACAGTTTGATGTAGAATATTCTTAATTTGACTTTATTTACCTTTACTGGTATAGTTTATATTTTCATATCTTTTCATGTTATTAATCAGGGTCCCTTCCTTTCAGCTTGAAGAACTCCTTTCAGCATTTCTTGTAAGGCAGATCTAGTTGTGATAAACTCCCTCAGCTTTTTTTTTGTTTTTTTTTTTTTGTTTTTTGAGAAAGTATTTTCTCTTTCATTTCTTAAAAACAACTTTGCCAAGTAAAGCATTCTTGGTTGGCAGGATTTTTTCTTGTTGCACTTTGAATATATCATCCCACTCCGTCCTGGCCTGTAAGGTTTCTGTTGAGAAATCTGCTAAAAGCCTCATGAGGTTTCCCTTCTATGTGAGAAATTTTTCCTCTTGCTGCTTTTTAAATTTTCTCTTTTTTATTTTAGACAGTTTTATTATAATGTGTCTTAGAGAAGATTGTTTTGGGTTGAAGTTTTGGGGTGACGTTTTGAATTAGGATGTCAAAAATCTCTTTAAGTTAAGTAAGCTTTCTGCTCCTTTCTATCTCTATTTACTTTCTGAGACTTCAATAATACATATATTATTTCTTTTAATGATATCCCATAATTTATGCAGCGTTTCTTCATTCTTTTTTCTTTTTACTCCTCTACCTGGATGATTTCACATGATCTATCCCCTAGTTCATTAATTCTTTCTTCTGCTTTATCAAGTCTGATGTTGAAGCTCCTTTTTGTATTCTTTAATGCAGTCATTTTATTCAACTCCAGGATCAGTTTAGGTTTCAAATATTGTTTTTATTTCTTGTTGAACATCTCGTTTTATTCATGTATTGTTTTCCTAATTTCATTTAATTGTCTATATATGTTTTCTTGTAGTTCCTATCTTTAAGAGAATTATTTTGAATTCTTTGTCAGACAATTCATAGATCTCCATTTCTTTAGGGTCAGTCACTGGAGTTTTGTTAGTTTCCTTTGGTGGTGTTATGTTTCCTCGATTACTGATGATTTGTGTGGCCTTGAGTTGGTGTCAGTGCATTTGAGGAAATACACATCTTTTCCAATTTCTACAGATTGGCTTTGACAGGCAAAACCCTTCACCAGTGAACCCATCCAGAGATTCTGAGTGGGTCATCTGGTGGTGTCCACAGGTAAGCTTGCAGCTGGAGTCCTTAGGTTGGCACATCTAGTGCCTGAGTTTGCAGATGGGCTGGTCTGGTACCTGTGTCCACTGAGGTGGGCTGGGGAGCCTGGGTTCACTGGGGTGGTCCTGGCACTTGAGTCTGTGGTGGTAAGCCTGGGCCTTAGGTCTTCATGTACATACCTGTATCCTGGGCCCACAGGGTTTAACAAGGCAGCAGGGACCATTGGGGGAGTCTGGCTTCTGGATTGCAGGGACTCTTCCTGTACTGGGATGAGCTGTGAGTCTGATTTTGCAAGAGCTGGACTGGAGGCAGGGGTCATGGGAGCTGGCCTTGAACTACAATAATCTTGAAGCCTGGGACTGTGGGAGTCAGTTTTAACCTGAGGTCTCAGAGGGGCCAGTCTGGAGGTGGGGTCTGGAGAGGTTGGTGTAGGGCCGGAGCAGGCTGGGAACCTCAGTCCTTGGAAGTCAGTCTCAAACTTAGGACTGCAGGGGCTGGCCTGTTGCTGGGGGAGTCCAGAATCCTGGGTCTGTGGGAATTGGTCTGGAGTCTAGATCAATGGTGGGGGGAAAGCCTGGTGCTAGGGGGTTGTGAGTCTTTGTCCATGGAAACAAGCCTTGTGGTGAGGTGGGTGAAAGCCTAGGTTCTTGTTATTTGGCCTGGTGCTGGGCTCAACCAGGAGCCAGGATTCATGGATGCCTGCCTGGAGCCCGAATTCATGAAGGCTGATTCGGAGCTAGTGCTGGGATATGCCAAGAGCCTGGGTTCATGGGAGCCTGCTGCAGCCTGCTGCCATGGAATCTGCTTGGGGCTGTAGGAGTCACCTGGGCCACTGGATGCATCAAGTGACCCAAAGGCCTGGATTTTTGGGGTCCTACAGGGAGCCACCTAGAGAATCAGTCAGCCTATGCTGGGACAGGCTGGCTCTGCAGCACACAGTGAAGTCAGGAGCTCAGTTCACTCTTCTTTTCCAATGGGGAGGGTGTCTCTCTCTGAATTGAGCTCCCTGGGCTTGGGGAGGGATAATGTGAATCTATTTTTTCTTCTCTTCTCAATTCACATTCTTTTAAATTTCTGTGCTTCACCCAGGTGCTATAATCCCTGACTTGGAATCCTTGGCTCTTGTTAAAGTATTTTGTGTTGCACAAATTGATATTTCTAGGAGGGGAAAAGTACTGGAAATTCCTATGCTACCATTTTGCTGATGTCACTCTCCAACTTTTTAATTTTATATTATACCTATATAAATTATCTATTATGAAAGAGTCTAAGTGCGCAAAACAAAATTGCTGTGCCATAGGAAAAAATGCAGAGGAGAAATCTAACTCTATAAAGAAATCAACATTTCACTGTAAAGAATTTTTCCCCCTGAAACTTATAATAAGTAACTTGGCAGATATGAGGTAAGGAAGTTCTTGACAAGGCACCAGAATAATAAACTCCTGCCAATACTTTTAAAATTTTGAGAGGCATACAAATTACCTGGAGATCTTGTTGAAATGCAAATCCTAATTCAGTCAATATGGAAGGAGAGTGGAAAATTCTCAGAAAATAATGATACTGTTACTCTGTGAACCACTCTTTGAGGAGCAAGGCTCTATACCACCTGGATTCAGGTAACTTTATTTTCACAGTACCTAAATACATTCTTTACTGAGATATCAGAGGGGAAAAGTGTCAAGAATCAAATGGCAGACTGTATGGCTAAATAGATTTAGTTAACTATTTTAGATGTTTTAGCTAACTAGCAAGATAGCCAAGTAATGTATCCCAACGATTGAATGACTTTAGTTTATCCTCATGATTTTCTTTTGCATTGTCCTCTCTGTACAGAGCTTTTTGAACATTTTCGTTTGTTTGTTTTTAAGTTTCATGTGTTTCTTTCTGGGAACCATAAACTATGGGTTCATTACGCAGTGACTAATTGTTGTAAGACAAAGTTTTTCTACCCTTAACTGTGAATTACTCATAACAATTGCTGCTTTATATTTCTTGCTCATTCTCACTGTATACACAGATTCTGAATAACATCATGTTATTATCAGATGGTTTTAGCAGATGTTAGCAGTTAACATCACTTTTTACCTAAACAAGAATTGACTTCCCTCTCTACATGTTAGAAGGGAGGGATAATATAGTTGCTCTATGATTTTGGATAGGAAAGTCTATCTTCTAAGCTGCCATTTGGAAAATCATTGCCCTTCAGAACCTAAATATACCCTTCCCACTCTGGCTATCCTCATTTCTATTTTAAAATATTCCAGTGAAATCATACTGCCTCTTAGTATAGCAGCTGTTTGTGGAGAACTGGCAAAGTAAAGCACTTATCTCATCTTGGTCCTCCATATGAGGTATGAATTATTCTCTGGTTTCAGTCACTATTGATTATATATTTTTGTACCATCTTTCTTGTTTATATTCATAATTAATTTAACATATAAGACAATATCAGAAAACTTGGCAGGAAGAGGTGGCATATTTCCTCTGCATTCACACAACATACTGTAGTTTACATTGTAAACCCCACTTACTGCTTTGTGTTGAAGTTTTCTGCTAGTTACAGTTGACCCTTGAGCAATGACCCCTGAACATTAGGGACACCAACCTCCACATGCAGTCAAAAATCTGCATATAGGGCTTCCCTGGTGGCGCAGTGTTTGAGAGTCTGCCTGCCGATGCAGGGGACACGGGTTCATGCCCCGGTCCGGGAAGATCCCACATGCCGTGGAGCGGCTGGGCCCGTGAGCCATGGCCACTGGGCCTGCGCGTCCAGAGCCTGTGCTCTGCAGTGGGAGAGGCCACAGCAGTGAGAGGCCCATGTACCGCAGGAAAAAAAAAATCTGCATATAACTTTTGACTCCCCCAAAACGTTACTATTAACAGCCTACTATTGACTAGAAGCCTTACTGATAACATGAACTGCCAATTAACCTATTTTATATGTAATATGTATTGCATACTGTATTCTTACAATAAAGTAAGCAAGGGAAAAGGAAACATTATTAAGAAAATCATAAGGAAGAGAAAATGCATTTACAGTACTGCATTGTACTTATTGATACCATAAATTTATGTCATCTGTTTACTAGATGAATTCTCTGTTTGTTAGTACTACATGAATTTTGTCTTATATGATACAAAACACTGTAGATGTTATATGTATTACTAACTATGTAATACTATATGTATTACTAGACATCAACAATGAAAAGATAATGTGAAAAATTCATATTTATTCACAGGTATAATGATTCATGCATTGATAAAGGAGCAGCAATATGATTATTTTATGGTAGCCTGATAATCAATAAAACTGCTTCATGGTAACCTAGCATATACACTAATGAATGAATCATTATAACATTTTTATGGTATACAGTATTATAGTCATATTCATAATACAATATTACAAATGTTACATTAAGATAAACCCACTTACCTGTGAAGATATGCTGATACGCAGTTTATCTAATTATGAGAGAGAGAGGTATAATGTACAATATTGTAATTCCTTGAAAGCAAATTATAAAACAGCAAGAAAACCAGCACTTTCTAATTATGTATTAACTATTATTTACCTTATGCCTATGTAAGAATAAACTATTCACTCAATAAAAGCCTTGCCACAATGAATACTAAGGTGATGATGATGATGACAAAAAGGTCTCATACAGATCCTGCCTTACAGTTATTAGATTTTCACATGAAGACACAACAAATAAGTTTATCAATTGTATGGCATTATGATTATTTACTATCCATTTGGTGGAAGTGGATCATTTTAAAGGACTTCATTCTCACCATCTTCACATTGAGCAGGCTAAGGAAGAGGAGGAAACAGAGGGTGGCAGAGGTGGAGGACATGGAAGAGGAGCCAGGAGAGACAGGCATACTCTGTGCAACGTTGTGGAAATACATCAAAATTTCTGTCTGACTTTTTTGGTTTTTCATTTCTCTAAAAATGTTTCTATATGGTAAGTCCTTCTTTAATTGTTTGCTTTAGTTTCAGTTCCCATATCATAGAAGGGTTCATGTCGTAAAAGAAGACAAAACTGCTTTGAATTATGGCAGAATGCAAATGTCAGTTTGTTTTATGTCACTACATCTCTGTCCTCATCATCTGGCACTAGTTCAGAATCATTCACCTCCATCAAGTAATTTTCTGTTAATTCCTCTGGTGTGGTGTCTATTAGCTCTTGAATTCCTCTAACATCCACATATTGAAACCCTTCATCCCCCACCTTTCTTGCCATATCTAAATCTCTTTCATGATTTCCTTGATTGGCTCTGCTGTAAATTCCATGAAGTCATGCATAATATCTGGACAGTTTTCGCCAGGAATGTATTCTTGGGGTTTGATGGCTTTCTTGGATTTTTCTATAACAACAATGGCATCTTCAATAATGTAATCCTTCGAGACCTTTATGATGTTCTCTTAGGTTTCTCTTCATAGCATACACAATCTTTTCCATAGAGTACCATGTGTAATAAAGCTTAAAGGTCTTTATGACTCCCTAATCTAGAGGCTGAATTAGAGATATTGTGTTTGGGGGGGCAAGTTCAACCTTGGGTGTTGAATGCATATGGTTTCTGGTGGCCAGTGAAATTGCTCAATATCACAAGAACTTTAATTTTAAATTTATTTATTTTTATTTTTTGTTTGTGTCTAGGTGAGAATTTTTATTAAGTCTTATTAATTTGCTAAATGAAGCCCTATTTTTTATAGAAGAATGTTTGTTTTGTTTTTAATTTTTATTGGATATCTCAACATAATAAAAGCCATATATGGCAAACCCACAACCAACATCATTCTCAATGATGAAAAACTGAAAGCATTTCCTCCAAGATCAGGAACAAGACAAGGGTGGCTACTCTCACCACTATTATTCAACATAGTTTTGGAAGTTTTAGCCACAGCAATCAGAAAAGAAAAAGAAATAAAAGGAATCCAAATTGGAAAAGAAGAAGTAAAACGGTCACTGTTTGCAGGTAACATGATACTATACATAGAAAATCCTAAAGATGCCACCAGAAAATTACTAGAGGTAATGAATGAATTTGGTAAAGTAGCAGGGTACAAAATTAATGCACAGAAGTCTCTTGCATTCCTATACACTAACAACAAAAAATCTGAAAGAGGAATTAAGGAAACATGCCCATTTACCATTGCAACAAAAAGAATAAAATACCTAGGAATAAACTTACCAAAAGGAGGCAAAAGACCTGTATGCAGAAAACTATAAGACACTGATGAAAGAAATCAAAGACAATATAAACAGATGGAAAGATATAACATGTTCTTGGATTGGAAGACTCAACATTGTGAAAATGACTATATTACTCAAAGCAATCTACAGACTTAATGCAATCCCTATCAAATGACCAATGGCATTTCTCACAGTACTAGAACAAAAAATTTTACAATTTGTATGGAAACACAAAAGACCCCGAATAGCCAAAGCAATTCTGAGAAAGAAAAACAGAGCTGGAAGTATCAGTCTCCCTGACTTCAGGCTACACTACAAAGCTACAGTAATCAAGACCGTATGGTACAGGTGCAAAAACAGAAATATAGATTAAAGGAACAGGATAAAAAGCCCAGAGATAAACCCACACACATATGGTCACCTTATCTTTGATAAAGGAGGCAAGAATATACAGTGGAGAAAAGACAGCCTCTTCAATAAGTTGTGCTGGGAAAACTGGACAACTACATGTAAAAGAATGAAATTAGAACACTTCCTAACACCATACACAAAAATAAACTCAAAATGGATTAAAGACCTAAATATGAGGCCAGACATTATCAAACTCTTAGAGGAAAACATAAGCAGAACACTCTATGACATAAATCACAGCAAGATTCTTTTTGACCCACCTCCTAGAGAAATGGAAATAGAAACAGCACTAAACAAAAGGGACCTAATGAAACTTAAAAGCTTTTGCACAGCAAAGAAAAACATAAACAAGACAAAAAGACAACCCTCAGAATAGAAAACATTTGCAAATGAAGAAATGAACAAGAATTAATATCTAAAATTTACAAGCAGCTCATGCAGCTCAATATCTAAAAAGCAAACAACCCAATCCAAAAATGGATGGAAGACCTAAATAGACATTTCTCCAAAGTAGACATACAGATTGCCAACAAACACATGAAAAGATGTTCAACATCACCAATCATTAAAGAAATGAAAATTAAAACCACAATGATGTATCACCTCACACCAGTCAGAATGGCCATCATCACAAAACCTAGAAAAAATTAATGCTGGAGAAGGTGTGGAGAAAAGGGAACCCTCTTGCACTGTTGGTGGGAATGTAAATTGATACAACCACTATATAGAACAGTATGAAGGTTCCTTAGAAAACTAATAATAGAACTACCATATGACCCAGCAATCCCACTACTGAGCATGTACCCTGAGAAAACCATAATTCAAAAAGAGTCATGTACCAAAATGTTCATTGCAGCTCTATTTACAATAGCAAGGACATGGAAGCAACCTAAAAGTCCATTGATAGATGAATGGATAAAGAAGATGTGGCACATATATACAATGGAATATTACTCAGCCATAAAAAGGAATGAAATTGAGTTATTTTTAATGAGTTGGATGGACCTAGGGTCTGTCATACAGAGTGAAGTAGGTCAGAAAGAGAAAATCAAATACCGTATGCTAACACACATGTGTGGAATCAAAAAAAAATGGTATTGATGAACCTAGTGGCAGGGCAGGAATAAAAACGCAGATGCAGAGAATGGACTTGATGACACAGTAGGGAAGGGAAAGCTGGGACGAAGTGAGAGAGTAGCAATGACATATATACACTACCAAATATAAAATGGATGGCTAGTGGGAAGCTGCTGCATAGCACAGGGGGCTCAGCTCGATGCTTTGTGATGACCTAGAGGACTGGGATAGGGAGGGTGGGAGGGAGATGCAAGAGGGAGGAGATATGTGTATATATATATATATATATATATATATATATATATATATATATATATATATAACTGATTCACTTTGTGGTACAGCAGAAACTAACACAACATTGTAATGCAATTATACTCCAATAAAAATATTTTTAAAAAATTCATTGGTGTATAGTTGATTTAAAATATTGTGTTGTTTCTGCTGTACAGCAATGTATATCAGATATACTCTCTTTTAGATTCTTTTCCCATATAGGTCATTACAGAGTTTTGGGAAGTGTTCCCTGTGCTATACAGTAGGTCCTTATTAGTTATTGATTTTATATATAATAGTGTGTATATGTCAATCTCAATCTCCCAATTTATCCCTCCTCCCACTTTCCCCCCATGTAACCATAAGTTAGTTTTCTACATCTGTGACTCTATTTCTGCTTTGTAAATAAGTTCATATGTACCAATTTTTTAAATTCCACATATAAACAGTGTCATGTGATATTTGTCTCTCTGTCTGTCTTACTTCACTCAATATGACAATCTTTAGGTCCATCCATGTTGCTGCAAATGACATTATCTCATTCTTTTTAATGGCTGAGTAATATTCCATTGTATATATGTGCCACATCTTCTTTATCCATTCCTCTTTTGATGGACATTTAGGTTGTTTCCATGTCCTGGCTATTGTAAATAGTGCTGCTATGAATATTGGGGTGCATGTATATTTTCAAATTATGGTTTTCTCCAGATATATGCCCAGGAGCGGCATTGCAGGTTCATATAGTAGCTCTATTTTAAGTTTATAAGGAACCTCCAAACTGTTCTCCATAATTGTTGTACCAATTTACATTCCTACCAACAGTGTAGGAATGGGGTTCTGGGTGACCAATGATATTGTCCAATATCAAAAGAACTTTAAAAGGCAGTGACTTACTGACAACATACTTCTTGACTTCGGGGACAAAGCATCAATAAGACCAATCCAGAAAAAGGATTCTCATTGCCCAGGCCTTTTTGCTGTACAACCAAAAGACTGACAGCTGGTGTTTAACTTTTCCCTTCAAGGCTCAGGAGTTAACAGCTATACAGGGAAGGACAGTCCTAATCATAAACCCAATTGCATTTGCACAAAACAGTAGAGATAAACTATCCCTTTCTGCATTACCTTCTGGTGCTCATCTTCTTTATCCATTCATCTGTCAATGGACATTTAGGTTGATTCCATGTCTTGGCTATTGTAAACAGTGCTGCTATGAACATTGGGGTGCATCTATCTTTTCAAATTAGAATTTTCATCTTTTCCAGATATAGCCCCTGGAGTGGGATTGCTGGCTCCTATGGTAACTTTATGTTTAATTTTTAAAGAAATCTTCACACTGTTTTCCATAGTGACAGCACCAATTTTCTTTCCCACCAACAGTGTAGGAGGGTTCCTTTTTCTCCACACCCTCTCCAGCATTTATTATTTGTAGACTTTTTGATGATGGCCATTCTGACTGGCATGAGGTGATACCTCATTGTAGTTTTGATTTGCATTTTTCTAATAACTAGTGATGTTTATCTTTTCATGTCCATGTTAGCCATCTGTATGTTTTCTTTGGAGAAATATCTATTTAGGTCTTCTGCCCATTTTTTTGATTGGGTTGCATTTCTTTTCTATTGAGCTGTATGAGCTGTTTGTATATTTTGGATATTAAGCACTTGTTGGTTGCATCCTTCGCAAATACTTTCTCCCAGTCTGAAGGTTGTCTCTTTGTTTTGTTTATGGTTTCCTCTGCTGTACAAAAGCTTTGAAGTGTGATTAGGTTCCATTTGTTTATTTTTGCTTTTATTTCTATTGCCCTGGGAGACTGACCTAGGAGACCATTTCTGTAATATATGTCAGAGAATGTTTTGTCCATGTTCTAGGAGTTTTATGGTGTCATGTCTTATATTTAAGTCTTTAAGCCATTTAATTTATTCTTTTATATGGAGTGAGGGAGTATTCTAACTTCATTGATTTACATGTGGCTGTCTAGCTTTCCCAACACTACTTGCTGAAGAGACTGTCTTCTCCATTGTATATTCCTTCCTCCTGTGTCAAAGATTAATTGTGGGTGTGTAGGTTTATTTCTGGGCTGTGTATTCTATTCCTTTGATTTTTCTGTCTGTTTTTGTGTCAATGCCACACTGTTATAATTAGTGTAACTTTGTAGTATTGTCTGAAGTCTCGGAAGGTTTTGCCTCCAGCTTTGTTTTTTTCCTCAGGATTGTTTTGCAATTCTGGGTCTTCTGTGGTTCCATATAAATTTTAGGATTATTTGCTCTAGTTCTATGAAAAATCTCATGGGTAATTTGATAAGGTTGATATTAAATCTGTAGATTGCTTTGGATATTGTGGCCATTTTAATGATATTAGTTCTTCCAATATGGGATCATGGGATATCTTTCTATTTCTTTGAATTATCTTGAATTTTCTTTATCAATGTTTTATAGTTCTCAGCCTATAAGTCTTTCACCTTCCTGGTTAGGTTTATTCCTAGGTTTTTTTGTTTGTTTGTTTTGATGTAATTTTAAAAGGGATTTTTTTTTTACTTTCTCTTTCTGATATTTCATTGTTAATGTAAAGGAATGTAACAGAATTCTGTATATTAATTTTGTATTCTGCTACTTTGCTGAATTCATTTATTAGACCTAGTAGTTTTTGTGAGGGGTTCTTAGGGTTTTCTACATATAGTATCATGTCTTCTGCATACAGTGACAATTTTACATCTTCCCTTCCAATTTGGATACTTTTTATTTCTTTTTCTTGTCTGATTGCTGTGGCTAGGACTTCCAATACTATATCAAATAGAAGTGGTGAGAGTGACATCACTGTCTTGTTCCAGATTTTAGTGGGAACTCTTTCAGCTTTTCACCATTGAGTATTAGGCTGGCTGTGGGTTTGTCACAAATAGCTTATTATGTTGAGATATGTTCACTCTATACCAACTTTGTTAAGAGTTTTTATCATGAACAAATGTTTAACTTTATCAAATGCTTTGTCTACGTCTATTGAGATAATCATATCGTGTTTGTCTTTTCTTTTGTTGATGTGGTGTATCACATTGATTGACTCACATAAGTTGAAACATCCTTGTGACCCTGGGATGAATCCTACTTGATCACAGTGTATGATCTTTTTTATAGGTTGTTGGATTCTGTTTGCTAACATTTTTTGGATGTTTTTTGCGTCCATATTCATCAAAGATATTGGCCTGTAATAATAATAATAATAATAATAATAATAATAATAATAATAATTCTTTTTTAGTACTGTCTTTGTCTGGTTTTGGTATCAGGATGACAGTAGCTTCATAAAATGACTTTGGGGGTGTTCCCTCCTCTTCAATCTTTTGGAAGAGTTTAGGAAGGATTGGTATAACTTCTTCTTTGTATGTTTGGTGGAATTCCCCCAGTGATGCTATCCAATCCTAGACTTTTGTTTGCTGGAAGTTTCTTTTTTATTGCAGATTCTATTTCACTTCTACTTATTGCTCTGTTCAAATTATCTATTTCTTCTTGATTCAGTTTTTGTGGGCTGTATGTTTCTAGAAACTTGTCCATTTCTTCTAGATTGTCCAGTTTGTTGGTGTGTAATTGTTCATAGTCTTCTCTTATGTGTTTTTGTATTTCTGTGGTATCAGTTACTATTTTTCCTCTTTCATTTCTTATTTTGTTTATTTGGGTTCTCTCTCTTTTCTTCTTGATGAACCTGGCCAGAGGCTTCTCAATTTTGTTTATCCTTTCAAAATACCACCTCTTGCTTTTATTTACTTTTTCTATTGTTTCTTTCATCTTGATTTTATTTATTTCCTCTCTGATCTTTATTATTTCCTTCCTTCTGCTGACTTTAGGTTTTGTTTGTTCTTTTTCTAATTCACTTAGGTGGTGGTGGTTGTTTATTTGAGATTTTTCTTGTTTTTTTGAGGGAGGTTTGCATTGGTATGAATTTCATTCAGAACTGCTTTTGCTGCATCCCATAGATTTTGTATGATTGTGCTGTCTCAAGGTACTTTTTAATTTACCCTTTGATTTCATCATTGACCCATCAGTCTTTTAGTAGCATGTTGTTTAGTCTCCATGTAATTATTTTTTCTTGTTTCTCTTTTTGTGTTGATTTCTGGCTTCATGCCATTGTGGTCAGAAAAGATGCTTGAAATAATTTCTATCCTCTTAGATTTGTTGAGGCTTGTTTTGTGTCCTAGTATGTGGTCTATCCTAGAGAATGTTCCATGTGTGCTTGAAAAGAATGTGTATTCTGTTTTGTTTTCTTGGATGTAATGTCCTGAAAATATCAAGTCTAACTGTTCAATTGTATCATTTAGGATCTCTGTTGCCTTACTGATTTTCTGTCTGGAAGATCTGTTCATTGATGTAAGTGGCATGTTGAAGTCTCCTACTCTTATTTTGTTCCTGTCAATTTCTTCTTTTATGTCGGTTAGTATTTGTCTTATGTATTTATGTGCTCTTAACTGGGTGCATATATGTTAACAAGTGTAATATCCTCTTCTTTTATTGATCTTTTTATCATTGTATAGTGTCCTTCTTTATCTTTCTTTATGGTCTTTCTTTTAAAGTCTATTTTGTATGTTATGAGTATTATGACCCCCACTCTCTTGTCATTTCTGTTTGTATGAAATATCTTTTTCCATCTCCTTACTTTAAATCTATATGTGTCCTTCCCCCTAAAATGGGTCCCTTATAGGCAGCATAAGCTGCCTTGTAGACTCAGGTTTTATTATCCAATCTGCCACTCTGTTTTTAACTGGAACATTTAGTTCATTTAAGGTAATTATTGATAGATATGTATTTACTGCCATTTTAAACCTTGTTTTCCAGTTGATTTTGTATTTCTTCTTTGTTCCTTTCTTTTTCTTTTTCCTTTTGTAGTTTGATGGTTTTCTTTTGTGTTATGCTTGAGTTCTCTTCTTTTTATTTTTTGTGAATCTATCGCATGTTTTTGATTTGTAGTTACCCTGGTTTTCAAGTATGTTATCCTATTACTGTATCTACTTGCTTTAGACTGGTTGTCATATAAGCTCAAACACATTCTTTTTAAAAAATCTACATTTTCTTACTCCCCTCCCCCACATTTTATTATTTTGATGTTCTCTTTTACATCTTCAAGTTATTCTTTTGCTGTTCATTTTAGTTATTATTGCTTTCACGAAAATTTTTAATTTTTTTTAGCTATGTACTGACCTATTTAAGTGATTTACTTTCCTATTGTGATTTTTATTTTCCCTATAGATTCTTGCTTCTTTTCTATTTAGAGAAGACCTTTCAATATTTATTTTAGGATATTTTTAATACTGCTGTATTTTTTTAGTTTTTTCTTCTCTGAGAAATTCTTTATCTCTCCTTCTATTCTAAATTATAATCTTGTTGGGTAGAGTATCCTAGATTGCAGGATTTTCCCTTTCATGACTGAATATATCTTGCTACTCCCTTCTGATTTGCAACATTTCTGTAGAGAAATCAACTGATAGCCTTAGGGGGGTTCCCTTGTAACTAACCCTTTGTTTTTCTCTTGCTGCCTTTAGAATCCTCTCTTTATATTTAACTTTTGCCAATTTAATTATAATATGTCTAGGTGTAGGTCTATTTGGGTTCATCTTGCTTAGGATCCTCTATGCTTCCTGTAACTGGATATCTGTTTTCTTCTTTAGGTTTGGGAATTTGTCAGCCATAATCTTTGAATACATTTTTGATCCCCTATTCTCTTTCTTCTCCTTTGGGGATCCCTATTATGTGTAGATTGGCTCACTTTATATTATTCCACAGATCTCGTCTATTGCTTTCACTTTTTTTTAATTTGTCTTTCTGTCTGCCCTTCTGACTGCATGATTTCCATTATTCTATCTTCCAGATCACTTATTCATTCTTCTGCATTATTTAGTTTGCTATTTATTGCCTTTTGCTCAATTTATGTCTCAGCAAATGAGCTTTCTAATTTTGATTGGCTCCTCTTCAGTTTCTAGTTCCTTGTTACAGTGATCTGCATTTCTATTGATAGTTTTTTAATTCTTTCAATATTTTTATTACCTCCTTTTTGAACTCAGCGTCTAGTAGACTGGACAGGGTTGTTTCATTGTTTGTTCTTTCAAGGGAATTCTCTTGTTCTTTTAATTAGGAGTGGTTCCTCTGCTTCTTCATTGTACTTACCTTTGTCTGACTCTATTCATTTAGGAGAAACTGTTATCTAGTGTGGTCTTGAAGGTTTTTTTTTTTTTTTTTTTTATGTGGGAGTCTCTCTGTGTAGCCTGTGTGAGTCTAATATTTGTGGTGCAAGGGCTGTTTTTTGTATGGATGACTTCCATGTCTTTCCTCAGTATGTGATGACAATTATTCCCTTAATAGGGGGTGTGATTGGTGTTGTGGTGATCAGAGCCTGCAGTGGATGTTGAGTGGGTCTCCTTTTTGCTCTGTGGTTGTCACAGCCCTGTCAGTGGCAGGGTCTGCTCCCCAGTTTTTGGAATGGAAGCCCCCAGATGTGGTCTAAGTTGTGGTGAGAGGTAGGCAGGACTGGAGCACTCACACTAGTATAGAAGTCACTGATTATTCTTCCACAAGGACTGTCCACTGGGAAGTCAGCTCGGTGGCATCATCTGTCACCTGTTGCACAGGCTTACAATGTACCCTGTTGTTGGCACTGCCCTAACCCCACCTCAGCCATGTGAACCCAGGCAATCAGTTCAGATGTTCATCAAGCACTGTGCTCACAAAGCCACTGGCATAGATCCACAAAAGTCTGGCCCTGGCACCCAGAATACTTATGCACCTGGACCTGACATGGGAGCTACAGAATCAGTCCAGACCCTGGCCCTGCCTCCACATGCACATGTCCTCAAAGCCTGGAACTACTAACCTTTGACCTGCTCCAGCCATGGGAACCCCAGTAATCCACTCTGTTGTCCTGCATGCATCAAGCTTACAAAATCACTGGTGGCATAAATCCACTGAAGTTGCAGAACCACCAGGGATCATCTCAGATTTCAGTTCCACCTCTGTGTGTGGGCAACCAATTGGGGCTTGTGTTCTCCTGGAGCTTGTAGAGGTGGAGCCAAACCTGCTGTGAGTAAGCCAAGAATGAGGCTGTTATGGCAAGGCCCCATCCCTCCCTTCATGCACAAGTTAACAATGGGGCTTCTGTTAAGACCCAGGTCTGTCCTGCATGCACCACTTTTTGAGGCCCAGACCACATTCCATTCACTTTGGACTGTCTCCATGCATTCCTTTCCCTGAGTCTGTCAGCTGAAGTCCAAGTTTCAGCACCCAGCCCCAACATGCAACAGCAGGTGAGTGAATATTTCCTCTTTCACAGCTCCCTCCCAGGGGTGCAGGTCCCATCCCAATTCCTTTTTTATTCTTTTGTCCTACACTGTTATGTAAGATCTTTCTTGTAGCGTTGTTTGTATGAGATCTTCTGCCAGCACTCAGTAGGTTTTCTCTGAGAATTTTTCCACATGTAGATGTATTTTTGTTGTATTTGTTCCTTTTATTCTGCCATCTTGATCTCCCCTCAAGGTCTTTCTTAATGACTTCTGGGAAGTTGTGTACTGACTCTTGGTCAGCAGAAATTGCTTTTCCTGTTAACTTAACATTTTTTTAAGCCAAACCTCTTTCTATAATTATCAAACCATTTTTACTGGCATTAAATTCTCCAACTTTAGATCCTTCACCTTCCTTTTGAGTTAAGTTGTCATATAATGATTTATTTTGAATCATATTAGAATCTATATGTATGTCTTTCTTATAGCAATCCTACACCCACTTAAAAGCTACATTTTCAATATGAGATAAAAAGGTATTTCACAAAACATACAAAGTTTTCATGGCTACTGGCATAGCTGCAGCAATGGGGAACTTCCAGTGATGGCATCAAGCAGTGCACATTATCAGGACCAGCCAGAGTCACATGAGTTTTTCACTTTCAAGCACTTAGGTTGGATGACAAACCCAAAGGGAGACCATGTCACCAGCAGCAAATGTTGCTTGATGACCCAGACATATGGTGTGATTGTTTTACATGGGTGTAGAGTTAGATATTGAAATGAAAGAGAGAATTTATTGCTCTCACCCTCTTCCTGCAATACCTGAGGTTGAATGTCCTCCACAGTTGTCAGGGGTGTTGTTCTCCCACAAAGGTCAGGACATTGCGGTGTCTCACCTCAGTAGATAAAATCTCACTTTCTCTCCAGTCATCCCATGCTTGACCCTAACCCTGAAAGTATCAGTTTGAGAGAGGACAAGGCCATCTTTACAAAATTTACACAGATGCACTATATCCTCCGCTTTGGCCACTGGCCATTGTAAGGTAGTTACTTTTAAAAGGTGTGAAATTAATAAATGATATTGAGTTATTCTCTCAAATCAGAATGCCCCATTTTTGTATATTCAAATCAAATATCCTTATGCTAATTCTGGTAGAAAGAGTGTTATGAACAATAATATAGTTGACTCTTGAACAATGCAAGAGTTAAGGACACTGACCCCTGTGCAGTAGAAAACCTGTGTCTAACTTTACAGTCAGCCTTCCACATCCAGGATCCACACCCACTGATTCAACCAATCATGGATCGTGTAGTACTCTAGTATTTATTAAAGAAATCCATGTGCAGGTGGACCTGTGCAGTTCAAACTCATGTTGTTCAAGGGTCAACTGTAATCAATTTCCTACTTCTTTGAATTATCCATGACGTGTGTTTTCTTTAAACCTTAATTAGTGAACTAGCTTCA
Source organism: Stenella coeruleoalba (assembly GCF_951394435.1). Classification (NCBI taxonomy): domain Eukaryota; kingdom Metazoa; phylum Chordata; class Mammalia; order Artiodactyla; family Delphinidae; genus Stenella; species Stenella coeruleoalba. The sequence goes on from NC_137163.1 coordinate 44,970,168, forward strand.
GAATATCCTTATTTTTCCCCAGTTAAGAAAAATGTACACTCTATTTTAGAACTAATACATTTCTTGAGGTAAATTTATCATTTCTATGTAAGTATTACTTGTAACCTTTAGTTTCTATGTGCTTATCATTCTAATTAAGATTACTATATTCTATTGGGTTATAACAATCATTGTTGTGAATACCAGTAAACTTTCTAGAGTCAAATAGTTTTGCTCAAAATTAAAAGTCATAACCTCAGTGTTAGTTTCATTGAATATTCACTTTATAATAATTAGTTAAGTTGTCCCTTTATTGATTTGTTTTTCTAAATGTATTATATTTCACAATTTAAAGTTTTTCAGAACTAGTATTACTGAAAGCATAGGAAGGTATCAAAATAATTATAGGTATAACCCTAAACAAAGGTTGGACAAAGTATTCTTTTTTAAATTTAAAAGCATTGAAGAGCTACAAAGGCAGAGATGGATCCTTGGACCAAAAGTAAAGAGAAGAAGAAAATCTAGAAAGATAAGCCTGGCATTTGGATCACTTTCCTCCAGAGACTAAGAAGCTAAACTGTACTTAAAATAGCCTTGTGAATTAGAGAAGATAAAAACTGAAATGTAGAGCCTGGCAAGGAGAGGGAGGTCCTGGCAAATCCCCAGATTTAAGACTGGGACCCCCAAGGGCTGCACCTAAAGAGTTAGGGTAAGCTAAAATAGCCCAGCCCTTACAAGGACCGAAGCTCAATTTGCATCATTTCAATCCTTGTTGGGATTAAGGGGATCTGGTAATGCTATTTGCCAGAAACAAATATAAATCTTATTTGGGATGAAAATAACTACCTTAGGCATCAAATTATCTCTATAATTTTTCAAAAACAACAAATGGCACTGAATTTAAAAGATCAGGCACACAGAGACAAAAGCACGTGTCTGAAACCAAAAAACCCAAAACAATAGACAATATAACATATTCACAGACTATCCAGATAGTAAAATTTCAGACACAGACTAAAGTACAAATAATAACAATATATGACAATAACAGCACAAAGTACAGGGAGAGTATATATCAAAGTATTATTTAGAAGGTTCTTACATTACAGAGAAATACTGTAATATTAATTTAAAATAGAGTGTACTAAATTAAAAACATATTGAAATAACTGGAATAACTACTGAAAATAAAAGAGCGTAAAAATTCAAAGGAGGGAAAAAACTTGATTTGGGGAAAACTACTATTGTTTTAAAAAAAGAACCTTGAAAGTATTAATTGGAGGGTGGATGTTATGAAACACTAACAGTTCAAAAAAGAATTTACGAACTGCATGTCTGCAATGCTAGTTACAGTAAATTAACATCTACATAGATGACATTTTAGAAACAAAGAAAGTAGCCTCTAGTGGAGAAATTAGCTATGAGACTCTACATGAAAATTTATGTTGAATTTTAAATCTGTCTGAATTTAGGCAATAGTTCTACACATAGGGATTCAAACAAGGAAATAGTTTTATAAAGATAGACACTAATAGGGACTTTCCTGGTGGTCCAATAGTTAGGACTCTTCACTTCCAAAGCAGGGGCGTGTGGGTTCCATCCTTGGTCAGGGAATTAAGATCCCACATGCCACGTGGTACAGCCAAAAAAAAAAAAAAAAAGATAGATACTAATGGCAGCATTTTCATAATAAAAGTAATTAAATACTCAAAAATAAGAATTTGTTACCTAAATTATAATATATGCAATCAACTAAATATGATGCAGCAAAATAATTATATTATAGAAGTATATTTGACCGAGAGAGATGGTCATCATTTAGTTTACAGTGACAAAATATTTACAATATTATATTTTATATATATGTATTGTAATAAGTGATTATCTCTGATTCATAGATTTATGGACAGTGTGTATTTTTTTCTCTTTTAAATCCACATTTTCTATTCCTTCTACAATGTACACACAGTATTTAAATCAAAATTTAAAAAAATAAAATAATAGCTTGGATTGGCTTATGCTACAGGATTCAAGATGAGTTATGCTTTTCATTTCTAGGATTCATAAAGTAAAGCAATATTTAAAGATAACCTTTAAAGATAATGTAAAAAATACAGAATAATTTGGATTAAATATTCAGTGACCCAAAAGCAATGCGCATTAGCATTACATTGTTAAGACTTGAATTAGAGATGAAATTTTATTTAATGAATATGACTTTTCTCTCTATCCATACATTTTTGGTATTATAAAAGAAATATATCAGAAATAAATGCATGGTGTAGAGGGAAGTGATATAAAAAGGAATATAGAATACTTAAATTCTTATAGGAAAATAAACGTATTTCTGTTCAGAGTTCATAAATGCTATGAGTTAAACTGTATAAAGGAATTGGAATCACCATTTTCTCAATGGGCACTTGAACTCAATATTTTATAAACATTGCCTTATTTAATTCTTATAGCAACTTTAGAGGTGGATATTTTTCTTCCTACTTTATACAAGAGGAGAATGAATGTCAGAGAGGTTAATTAACCTGAGAAATGTCAATAGACTGTGAATGGCAAAACCAACAAGCAGACCTGTATCTATCTGATTCCAAGTCTTCTGATCATCGTTTCGCTATGTTTCCACATGTAACTGATTTTCTCCTTGGAACGCTGTTACAATTGGATTTTACATTCCTGAACAAGAGATATAACTTTTATATAAATAACCCAAAGCATCACGAATTAACTATAAATTAAATATCAGTATATTGTACCAAAAATATCTGTTATTTATATGGAACCCATTGTTAATTTGAATATAGTTGTATTTAAATTATATACGACCCCAGGCCGCATCTTTTCTTAATATATTCAAATTTATGGTATTATATCCCACTATACAAAGTCTTTATTTGTGTTCTATTCAAAGGCTACACTAACAAAGATGTAACATTGGAAATTAAGAACATAAGAAACATTGCAGAATTCAGGTTTTATTTCTATGCTTCTGTCAAAATTATTTTTTACATAAAATAACACCTCAGACAAAAATATGACATTAGGAAATAACTTTTTTCTTCCTGCATTTCCTCTGAAACAACAAAAATGTTTGGTTTGGTTACAACATAAACTAGGAAATATAGATCTTATTTTATATTCAGAAAATAAAATGACATAGATATATCTTGTGCTACTTGTTATATACATGTAATTAAAATCACCTACTAAACATTTCTTAAATTAAATGTAAGACCTCTGATCAGTGGGAGATAAAATCCAGTAAATAAACTAGTAAATAAACATGTTGTATGTGGTCGTAGCATTTGTAGAACCTCAACTTCAGCCTTGGCAGGTAGGATTTTGTCCCAGAACTATAGCAGCAACACAGGAAGGAGGACATTCTTGTACCCTGGATACAGTCAAAAAGTGTTTCTTTTTGTGTTCCTGTGTTTCTCACAGCATGATCTGGTGACCACCTATACCACTATCACCTGCATTTTGGCAAAGTTCATATTAAGGAACCATACTCCAGAACTGTCACCCATACAAGCCCCTGAAATCTGAAAGCTAAAGAGTCCTGGCCTTGATTTACCTCTGTGTTTGTTTCAAAAGCACCTGGTGTTTGACAGAGATGTTTTGCTGCTGTGCTTTAAGAGATATGCAGTAGTCAACTGCCCCGAACTGGCTCTGACTTGACCACAGGAACACACCTGCACAGATGAGACCTGGAGGTGTCCAAAAGTTACCTTTGCTACATTACCATGCTAAGATCTCCACCCAAAGTGGTGGTGATGGGAAGGCTCTGCTAAACAATTTGTGCACTGTGCAAAGAAGCATAGAAGACGACTGCACATGCCCCATCTGCCCCCAGATACCCCTGGAAATCTCCACCCCTTTCCTAAAGCCCTAATGACATGTCTACTTCCTAACCCTTAAAATTCCATTACTCTCCTCCCTTCAGGGAGAAGATGTTTTTAGAGCACAAACTCTCCCTTCTCCATTCCTTAGCCAATGAATAAAGTTTCTGTTCTGCTATACTTAACCTGGTTTCATTTGATTGGCTTTTGTGACTCAGGGCAAAGGATCCATTGAGGGGCCATCTCCCATTGGGGATAAGTAATAGAACTCATAGAATCTCTGAAGCCCATAAAGCTGCAAATTTCAAAAGCTAAAAACTCCTCAGGTTATCCTTAGGTCTCTAAAAGGTAATAGTATGGCTCTGAGAATACCATTCTTTCTGAAGAAGCCAAGGGGAATGTTCTGTCCAGGAATGCAACAAACGATGATCAAAACTCCCAAGGAAACTTATACTTCAATGTTTTGGACTTTGAAGAAACTATATCAAATACTTAAATTCATTTTTTGTTTAGCAAACAAACAAAACAAAAACTCTTTCTTGGGACATAAAATATTTCTTATCTCAAGAAAAGTAACAAAAAAAGGCCAAGATACAGCAAATAAATCTCTATTCTAGTGTTTTTTTCCTAAATCAACTAATAACTACTCTCCTGAGATGTGCTAAGAGCCAATGTTCTTTCTGACAAACCAAATGTAAAATGAGTATGCACACTTCACAGTGATACAAGGTGGAATAATGAATTCCTGTTAACACTTGCTTCTGTATTTTTTCTGTATTTATTTTATTCTCTCATAACCTGTATTTGCCTGATTGCTCCTGTATGTTTCATGCACTATCATAGGTTAGTGCTTCTAGGTCCTCAAACTGTGGTAAGGCTGTGGATGCCACTCATACCAAGGCATCTGTACCTTTCATTGTGTTTGATGACATAGAATTTGTCATTAAACTTTCAAAATAGTTCCCCAGGGTAATTCCCTTCATGGGAATTATTCCCTTCATGGTTTTGATGGTTTCTTGACTGAGCGAGAACATTTCAAGTTTCTATGGATGAGGTGTGTACAAGAACCTCTCTTTAACTAACACCAAATTTCTGAGTGTGATATTAGTGGAAAAAAGTTCCATTTTCTTTTCTACTACATCAAGGGTCAGCAAAGTAAAGCCTATAGGCCAAATCTGGCCAGTCACCTGCCTTTGTATATAAAGTTTCATTAGAACACAGCCACAATTATTCACTACCTACTGTGAATTTCTGCTTTCACAGGATAATGGTAGAGTTGAGTAGTTGTGACAGCATAAAATATTCATTACCTGGCCCTTTACATGTGTTCTTTGATGTATGTCAAAGACCTACTATTTCCTCCAATCTGAAGTCTCACCACTTTCACAAGAGTGGGCAATCCCCAACTGATACTGAGAAGATGGCCAAGTGCCTGTTAAACTCACCAAGACCATCAAAAATCTCCTTTAAAACATTTACTTCCCCTACACAGCATTCATGGATTCAAATATTTTCTCACAGCAGCTTTGATGACTGAGTCCCATAGATGGCTAAGTACATTCTCTGAGCTCCAAATGCTCATCTATGCAAGTCCAGAGGCCAAAGGCAGAGAGTAGTCCAGCCTGGAGCTCAGATGCCCAGGTAATCCCTCCATTTAGCACTGACCTGGGCATGCCACACCAGGAGCCAACCCCACTGCAAGGCTCATCATCCACCCAGCCTGAGGGTGTAAAGATGCTGGTATAGATATTTATGTTTTACTGCCTTCTTTTTCACCATTTAAAATTTTCCTATAGCAAGCATGGCTATTCAAGTCATCACTCTGTATTAGTCAGTTTTCTGTAGGTTATTCTGCAGTAAGAAAGAACTCCTAAATCTTAGCACTTACTAAAACAAATATTAACTTCTTGCTTATGTTACAAAACAGCTAGGGATTGTCTCAGAGTCTGCTCCAAATGTCTTCTTTATTCCAGAATCTAGGCTGAAGGAGCAGTGTTTTTCTGGTACATGCCATCCTAGGGACAGAGGGAAAAGAGAGAGATGGCAGAGCTATGTGATAGCTCTTAACTTCTACTGATACATCTCATATGTTTCTTCCATTCACATTCCACTGACCAAAACTAGTCACATACTCAAGCATGAAATACTTGTAGTGGGGAAGGATATTCTTCCAAATAGAAGGTCTACTTCAAGTTCCATGACAATGCACAAGGAGGACACAGAAAATTTGGGAATAATACAATTTATGATATATTCTTGGTTTAAAAGTAGAATGTCTCTGATTTCTTAAAGTGTCATCTCATCAGAACCAGGGACTTAATTTGGGCTCTAACACCTTTAAATGCATGAATCCAATCTGGATATCTACCTGGCTTGCCTGGTAGACAAACTGATCTTGAAACCACAACTAAAAATTTTTTCTGTCTCAATTTCAGGTGCTATAAGCCCCTATTTAAAATTATAATCCTAAGTGGAACAGCATGTTTTGCTTTTATTATTTTCAAAGTTTTTTATGGACTGATAAATGGTACAAGTTATGCTGATAAAGTTAAAATCTTATTCCCATATTCACATCCACCTACCCACTCCCAAGGGAAAAGGTAAGTTAAGCAGAATTCTTTGTATCACTGATGACTTTTAAGCTAATGGCTCTTGCTCAAATCATTCTGGGAACTTCTTTTAAGCCATTTTATTAGATGCAGGTGAAAAATCAATCTCACACTGTATAGACATAGGGCATATAACTTTATAGAACTACCTTTTCTTCTTTATTCCCTTTTTTCTCTTTTTGGCTTATTCATTCAAAACAATGTATTAGACAACCTCTATATGCCTATCACTGGATAATCTCTTCCCCTCTGCTCTTTCAGGCTTCCTAAGCCTTAATGTGCTGGCCTGGACTAAGAGGCCCCAGAGAGAGAGGACTTCTGGGTAGCCTGGGTTGGGCTGCTGGGGGAAATCTGTCAGTAAGCAGGCTGGTTGAGACTAGTTCCTTTTAACGTTGGTTGCTTTCTAACTGCATGCTGATACAAGTCACAGAAATAATCTGATATCGTTATCCTGCAGTGAAGTCTTCTAGGTACCACAAATATGAACTTATGATTTCAGACTATATCAACTCGGTGATAAGATGTACATTACAAGGTTGTTACGTGCTTCAGGAGGATTCATTATGAGAACTTTACAATTTTTTAATCTATTTACTTTTTAAATTGGTAATGTATGCACACAGCATAAAAATCAAAAGACACCAGAGAGGTTTAAAGATTGAGTCTTCAATCCTTGTTCTTCAGCTACCCAGAAGCCCTTTGAGAAAACAACCACATTTACCATTTTCTTATATATCCTTCCAGAGATATTCTATACACATGCATGTTTGTTTTTTATTTGAATTTCCCTTTCTTTCCTTCCTTTCTTCCAGAAAATAGTATGCATTCTGCACTTCATAGTATATCTTAGAAAGCTTTCCTTTCTTCTACATGTAGAGCTGCTTTGTTTATTCTGACTCTTGAAAAGACTAGTGTTAAGTATGGAGAGTAAGACCCAAACCACCTGTGTTCAAATTCCAATTCTATCACTTATTATCTCTGAAACCTTGGGCAAATTAACTTCCATGTTCTTCAGTTTCTTCATAGTGGTGTTACAATAATTAAGTAATTTAATTTATAAACAAAGAATTTAGAACCATCTTTGGCACCCAGTAAGTGCTCAAAAAGGTTATTTATTGTCATTATTTATTATTATATATTCCTATGTATAGAAGTACCATAATTTATTTAATCAGTTCCCCCTTGATATATATTTTGGTTATTTCTAATCTTTAAATATTATATACAGTGTTCAGTGGAGATCTATATTTACGGGGCTGTTAAGGACACTGGAATTATAGGGGCACACAGAGCTAAGGAATAAGAAACAAAATACTAATAATTTACATTTGTGTAGCACTCTATATCTCTAAATAATGCTTGCTTGCATTATCTCATTGGAAACTTTAGAACAGCACAGTGAGTTCATCTGCTTATCTCCATCTTCACTGCAATCATCACCCTTCTAAAGTACTATCAGTACATCCCTAGTATAAAACACTGAACGTGGAACACTGTAGGTAGAAAATAAAATGTACTGAATGACTAAAAATATGAGTGAAGATGGGATAATATCTATAACTAAGGGAGAGAAAGTGGTAAACTTTATTTACTAAGGTGTCATGGTTGGGAGTTATTGGAGCCAGATCTCAAGTCTGCACTTCCTAATACCATCTGGTGTTCTTCCAGCACTACTTCACCACCTGTCTAATGACTAGTGTGTAGAGCTACTAACAGTTGAAGATCAACACAAGAGACAGTAACCCTTCCCTCTCACCCAGTTATCGTTGAAACCTATAGGATAATAATATTCTCTTTACACAATTTCCTTTTCCATGAATGAGTCTATACTTGTGTGTGTCTTACAAGGACAAATCTTTTATAATTCAGAAAACTGCTTCAAGCTCAAACAACTTGATTATGTTTTCTTCAGTGTCTTTGGAAGGGAAATTCTAATATGTGATGTTATATTGAGGGAAAAACATAATAAAAATAAACAAAGTTTCTTTCAAGTTTCACATAATTAAAATAGGAAACATGATTGTCAAGGTAATTTCTGATCAGTTGGATTTTCAGAGCTTGATACTCATTTTTTTTTTTTTTTTTTTTTGGTACGCGGGCCTCTCACTGCTGTGGCCTCTCCTGTTGCGGAGCACAGGCTCCGGACGCGCAGGCTCAGCAGCCATGGCTCACAGGCCCAGCCGCTCCGCAGCATGTGGGATCTTCCCGGACCGGGACATGAACCCGTGTTCCCTGCATCGGCAGGCGGACTCTCAACCACCGCGCCGCCAGGGAAGCCCAATACTCATATTTTTTAAAAAGGCTTACAAAACTCAAGGAAAAACAAGTGTGTCTTCTGAAAGTTATTTAAGATATCAGAGGAGCTTGTGGAGTTTCCAAAACATAAACAACAACACAATTGGAATAACTATAATGGAACCACAGTATTGCTGATTATTTACTTCCTCATCTCCATGTTTAAATGGAGTTACTTACACCCACTCACTACCTGGCAGCTCTGCACTGATGTAAACAGAGGAGTGTTAGGTGAAGCGGGAATTCTCTGTGGTTTAGCCACTCTTACAAAACATCATACTCTTCCCTTAAAAGATTTTCCTGACGTGAACTTACTCTATACTCCAGAATTTCTCAAGGTACAATCTATGGACCACCTATGTAATACTTCAAAAGGCTGAGCCCTGGTTCCTACCTCAGACCTACTGAAATCAAAATATCAGAAAGTGGAACCTGGGAATTTGGGTTTTACTTAGTAGACTGAGTGGTTGCTATCCATACAAAAATGTGACAACTGCAACTCAGTGATTTAGCCAAATTACTCCCCAAGTGTTGTAAGTTATAAATGGATCCAATTTTCCAGGAAAAGATTTGAACGTCTATGTCAACTCAGCAATGTGATCCCTAAATCTCAGAAAATTACACGAAGTTGCTATTGCCTAGCAGAATTTTGTGTTTTTTATTAAAACAATTTGTGGTCTAATTTTAGTTTCCAAAAGACCAGACTATAAAATCCAGAATCAGTCTTATAAAGGAAATTAGTTGGTTGCATTGTTATTGTTCTCAACAGAGGGCAAAGAGTTTATTAAGTGGAATATATAATACTAGTAGCCCTACAGAGCCAGAGTAACAAGTAAGGTTAATATTCACAATAGATATAAGAATTATGTTGACAGATATTTAAAATATACATTAGGCAAATTCTGAATTTATTTACAAGGCAATAAAAAAGTGAACAAGATATAATGGATCATAAAAATAAATGCGGAGACCTTCAAGATGGCAGAGGAGTAAGATGTGGAGATCACCTTCCTCTCCACAAATACATCAGAAATACATCTACATGTGGAACAACTCCTAAAGACTGAATGCTGGCAGAAGACCTCATACTTCCCAAAAAGCAAGAAACTCCCAACACACCTGGGTAGGGCAAAAGAAAAAAGAAGAAACAGAGACAAAAGAATAGGGATGGGACCTGCCCCTCGGGGAAGGAGCTGTGAAGGAGGAAAAGTTTCCACACACTAGGAAGCCCCTTCACTGGTGGAGGCAGGGGGTGGCAGCAGGGAAGCTTCGGAGCCAAGGAGAAGAGCGCAGCAACAGGGGTACAGAGGGCAAAGTGGAGAGATTCCCACACAGAAGATCAGTGCCGACCAGCATGCACCAGCCTGAGAGGCTTGTCTGCTTACCTGCCGGGAGGGTGGGGGATCGGAGCTGAGGCTCTGGCTTCGGAGCTCAGATCCTAGGGAGAGGACTTCGGGATTGGCTGCATGAACACAGCCTGAAGGGGGCTACTGCACCACAGCTAGCTGGGATGGAGTCCGGGAAAAAGTCTGGAACTGCTTAAGAGGCAAGAGACCATTGTTTCAGGGTGTGTGAAGAGACATGATTCAGAGCACTGCCTAAACAAGCTCCAGAGATGGGCGCGATCTGCACCTATCAGCGTGGACACCAGAGACGGGCATGAAATGCTAAGACTGCTCCTGCAGCCACCAAGAAACCTGTGTGCAAGCACAGGTCACTATCCACACCTGCCCTCCTGGGAGCCTGTGCAGCCCACCACTGCCAAGGTCTGGAGCTCCAGGGACAACTTCCCAAGGAGAACACACAGCATGCCTCAGGAAGTTGCAATGTCATGTCGGCCTCTGCTACCACAGGCTTGCCCTGCATTCTATGCCCTCCCTCTCCCCAGTGGAGTGAGCCAGAGCCCACTAATCAGCTGCTACTTTAACCCCATCCTGTCTGAGTGAAGAACAGATGCCTCAGGCAACCTACATGCAGAGGTAGGGCCAAATCCAAAACTGAATTCCAGGAGCTGTGCGAACAAAGAAGAGAAAGGGAAATTTCTCCCAGTCAGCCTCAGGAGCAGCAGATTAAACCTCCACAATAAACTTAATGTAGCCTGCATCTCTGGAATACCTGAACAGACAACGAATCATCCCAAAATTGAGGTGAAGGCCTTTGTGTGATTTTCTCTGTATAGCTCTGCTTTTACCACTTATCCTAGGGTTCTGCCTATCAATGTTTTTTTGTTTGTTTGTGTTTCTATAGTTTTTAGCACTTGCTATCATCAGTGGATTTGTTTTTTGGTTCGATTGCTCTCTTCTTTATTCCTTTTTTTTAAATAACTTTCAAATTTTTTTTATTTTTAATAAGCTTTTGATTTTTTATTTTAATAACTTTATTTTTTTTTCCTTCTTTCTTTCTTTGTTCTCTGTTTTCTTCTGAGCCATGTGCCTGGTGCTATGGCCAGGTGTCAGGCCTGTACCTCTGAGGTGGGAGAGCCAAGTTCAGGACATTGGTCCACCAGAGACCTCCTGGCTCCACATAATATCAAACAGTGAAAGCTCTCCCAAAGATCTCCATCTCAATGCTAAAAACCAGCTCCACTCAATGACCAACAAGATACAGTGTTGGACACCCTACATCACACAACTAGCAAACCAGGAACACAACCCCACCAATTAGCAGAGACGCTTCCTAAAATCGTAATAAGGTCACTGACACCACAAAACATACTACCAGACATGGTCCTGCCCACCAGAAAGACAAGACCAGGTACCAGTCCCTTCATCCACCAGAACACAGGTACCAGTCCCTTCATCCACCAGAACACAGGTACCAGTCCCTTCCACCAGGAAGGCTACAAAATGCACTAAAACAACCTTAGCCACTGGGGGCAGACACCAAAATCAACAGGAACTAAGAACCTGCAGCCTGTGAAAGGAGACACCGAACACAGTAAGTTAAGCAAAATGAGAAGACAGAGAAACACACAATACATGAAGGAGCAAGGTAAAAACCAACCAGACCAAACAAATGAAGAGGAAATAGGCAATCGACCTGAAAAAGAGTTCAGAGTAATGATAGTAAAGATGATCCCAAATCTTGGAAATAGAATGGAGAAAATACAAGAAACGTTTAACAAGGACCTATAAGAACCAGAGAGCAAACAAACAATGATGAACAACACAATAAATGAAATTAAAAATTCTCTAGAAGGAATCAATAGCAGAAAAACTGAAGCAGAAGAAAGGATAAGTGACCGGGAAGATAAAATAGTTGAAATAACTACTGCAGAGCAGAATAAAGAAAAAAGAATGAAAAGAATTGAGGACAGTATCAGAGACCTCTGGGACAACATTAAAAGCACCAACATTTGAGGAATAGGGGTCCCAGAAGAAGAAGAGAAAAGGAACAGGACTGAGAAAATATTTGAAAAGATTATAGTTGAAAACTTCCCTAATATGGGAAAGGAAATAGTTAATCAAGTCCAGGAAGTACAGAGAGTCCCATAAAGGATAAATTCAAGGAGAAACAAGCCAAGACACATATTAATCAAACTACCAAACATTAAATACAAAGAAAATGTATTAAAAACAGCAAGGGAAAAACAACAAATAACATACAAGGGAATCCCAATAAGGAAAACAGCTGATCTTTCAGTAGAAACTCTGCAAGCCAGAAGGGAGTGGCAGGACATATTTAAAGTGATGAAACGGAAAAACCTACAACCAAGACTAATCTACCCAGCAAAGATCTCATTCAGATTTGATGGAGAAATCAAAACCTTTACAGACAAGCAAAACTAAGAGAATTCAGTACCACCAAACCAGCTTCACAACAAATGTTAAAGGAAGGAAAAAAGAGGAAGGAAAAGACCAACAATAACAAGTCCAAAACCATTTAGAAAATGGTAATAGGAACATAAATATTGATAGCTACCTTAAATGTAAATGGATTAAATGCTCCAACCAAAAGACACAGAATGGCTGAATGGATAAAAAAACAAGACCCGTATATATGCTGTCTACAACAAACCCACATCAGACCTAAGGACACATACACACTGAAAGTGAGGGGATGGAAAATGATATTCCATGCATATGGAAATCAAAAGAAAGCTGGAGTAACAATTCTCCTATCAGATAAAATCGACTTTAACTAAAGACTATTACAAGAGACAAAGAACGACACTACATAATGATCAAGGGATAAATCCAAGAAGAACATATAACAATTATAAATATTTATGCACCCAACATAGGAGTACCTCAATACAAAAGGCAAATGCTAACAGCCATAAAAGGGGAAATTGACAGTAACACAGTCATAGTAGGGGACTTTAACACCCCACTTTCACCAATGGACAGATCATCCAAAATGAAAATAAGGAAACACAAACTTTAAGTGATACATTAAACAAGATGGACTTAATTGCTATTTATAGGACATTCCATCCAAAAACAACAGAATACAGTTTCTTCTCAAGTGCTCATAGAATATTTTCGAGGACAGATCATACCTTGGGTAGCAAATCAAGCCTTGGTAAATTTAAAATTGGAATTGTATCAAGTATCTTTTCTGACCACAATGCTATAAGACTAGATATCAATTAAAGGAATAAAATCTGTAAAAAAAAAAAAAAGAAAAAGAAAAACATGAAGGCTAAACAATACATTACTAAATAACCAAGAGGTTACTGAAAAATCAAAGAGGAAACCAAAAAATACCTAGAAGAAAAATGACAATCAAAACACGGTGACTGAAAACCTATGGGATACAGCAAAAGCAGTTCTAAGAGGGAAGTTTATAACAATAAAATCCTACCTCAAGAAACATCTCTAATAAACAACCTAACCTTACACCTAAAGCAATTAGAGAAAGAAGAACAAAAAACACCCAAAGTTAGAAGAAGGAAAGAAATCATAAACATCAGATGAGAAATAAATGAAAAAGAAATAAAACAAACAATAGCAAAGATCAATAAAACTAAAAGCTGTTTCTTTGGTAAGATAAACAAAATTGATAAACCATTAGCCAGATTCATCAAGAAAAAAAGGGAGAAGACTCAAATCAATAGAATTAGAAATGAAAAAGGAGAAGTAACAGCTGAGACTGAAGAATTACAAAGGATCATGAGAAATTACTACAAGCAACTATATGTCAATAAAATGGACAACCTGGAAGAAATGGACAAATTCTTAGAAAAGCACAACCTTCTGATACTGAAACAGGAAGAAATAGAAAATATAAACCGACAAATCACAAGCACTGAAATTGAGACTGTGATTAAAAATCTTCCAACAAACAAAAGCCAAGGACCAGATGGCTTCACAGGTGACTTCCATCAAACATTTAGAGAAGAGCTAACACCTATCCTTCTCAAACTCTTCCAAAATGTGGCAGAGGGAGGAACACTTGCAAACTCATTCTACAAGGCCAACATCACACTGATACCAAAACCAGACAAAGATTTCACAAAGAAAGAAAGCTACAGGTGAATATCACTGATGGACATAGATGCAAAAATCCTGAACAAAATACAAGCAAACAAAATCCAACAGCACATTAAAAGGATCATACACTATGATCAAGTGGGGTTTATCCCAGGAATGCAAGAATTCTTCAATATACACAAATCAATCAATGTAATACACCATATTAACAAATTGAAGGAGAAAAACCATATGATCAACTCAATAGATGCAGAAAAACCTGTTGACAAAATTCAATAGCCATTTATCATAAAAACCCTGCAGAAAGTAAACATAGAGAGAACTTACCTCAACATAATAAAGGCCATATGTGACAAACACACAGTTAACATCTTTCTCAGTGGTGAAAAACTGAAACCATTTCCTCTAAGATCAGGAAGAAGACTAGGTTGTCCACTCTCAACACTATTAATCAACATAGTTTTGGAAGTTTTAGCCACAGCAATCAGAGTAGAAAAAGAAATAAGAGGAATCCAAATCAGAAAAAAAGAAGTAAAGCTGTCACTGTTTGCAGATGACATGATACTCTACATAGAGAATCCTAAAGATGCCAGCAGAAAACGACTGGAACTAATCAACAAATTTGGTAAAGTAGCAGGAACCAAAATTAATGCACAGAAATCTCTTGCATTCCTATACACTAATGATGAAATATCTGTAACAGAAATTAAGGAAACACTCCCATTTACCATTGCAACAAGTGGAATAAAATATCTAGGAATAAACCTACCTAAGGAGAAAATAGACCTGTATGCTGAAAACTATAAGACACTGATGAAAGAAATTAGTGCTGATACCAACAGATGGAGAGATATGCCATGTTCTTGGATTGGAAGAATCAACATTGTGAAAATGCCTATACTACCCAAAGCAATCTACAGATTCTATGCAATCCCTGTCAAACTACCAATGGCATTTTTCACCAAATTAGAACAAGAAATTTCACAGTTTGTATGAAAACACAAAAGACCCTGAATAGCCAAAGCAATATTGAGAAAGAAAAACAGAGCTGGTGGAATGAGGCGCCCAGACTTTAGACTATACTACAAAGCTACATTAATCAAAACAGTATGGTATTGGCAGGAAAACAGAAATATAGATCAATGGAACAGGATAGAAAGTCCAGAGATAAACCCACGCACATATGGTCACCTTATTTTTGATACAGGAGGCAAGAATATACAGTGGAGAAAAGACAGCCTCTTCAATAATTGGTGCTGGGAAAACTGGACAGCTACATGTGAAAGAATGTACTTAGAACACTCCCTAACACCATACACAAAAATAAACTCAAAATGAATTAAAGACCTATATGTAAGGCCAGACACTATCAAACTCTTAGAGGAAAACATAGGCAGAACACTCTATGACATAAATCACAGCAAGATCCTTTTTGACCCACCTCCTAGAGAAATGGAAATAAAAACAAAAATAAACAAATGGGACCTAATGAAACTTAAAAGCTTTTGCACAGCAAAAGAAACCATAAACAAGATGAAAAAACAACCCTCAGAATGGGAGAAAATATTTGCAAATGAAGAAATTGACAAAGGATTAATCTCCAAAATCAATCAGCTCATGCAGCTCAATATCAAAAAAACAAACAATGCAATCCAAAAATGGGCAGAAGACCTAAGTAGACATTTCTCCAAAGAAGATACACAGATTTCCATCAAGCACATGAAAGGATGTTCAACATCACTAATCATTAGAGAAATGCAAATGAAAACTACAAAGAGGTATCACCTTACACAGGTCAGAATGGCCATCATCAAAAAATCTATAAACAGGGCATCCCTGGTGGCGCTGTGGTTGAGAGTCCGCCTGCCAATGCAGGGGATGCGGGTTCGTGCCCCGGTCCGGGAAGATCCCACATGCCGCAGAGCAGCTGGGCCCGTGAGCCATGGCCGCTGAGCCTGCGTGTCCGGAGCCTGTGCTCCGCAACGGGAGAGGCCACAACAGTGAGAGGCCCGCGTACCGCAAAAAATACCCAAACCAAAACAAAACAAAATCTATAAACAATAAATGCTGGAGAGGGTGTGGAGAAAAGGGAACCCTCTTTAACTGTTGGTTGGAATGAAAATTGATAAAGCCACTATAGAGAACAGTATGGAGGTCCTTAAAAAACTAAAAACAGAACTACCATATAACCCAGCAATCTCACTACTTGGCTGTGAAAGCCATAATTCCAAAAGAGACATGTACCACTGTTCATTGCAGCTCTATTTACAATAGCCAGGACATGGAAGCAACCTAAGTGTCCATCGACAGATGAATGGATAAAGAAGATGTGGCACATATATGTAATTGAATATTACTCAGCCATAAAAAGAAATGAAATTGAATTATTTGCAGTGAGGTGGATGGACCTAGAGTCTGTCATACAGAGTGAAGTAAGTCAGAAAGAGAAAAAAAAATACCGTATGCTAACACATATATATGGAATGTGCAAAAAAGTAAAAGCTTCTGAAGGACCTAGGGCCATGACAGGAATAAAGGCGCACACGTAGAGAATGGACTTGCGGACACGGGAGGGGGAAGGTTAAGCTCGGACAAAGTGAGAGAGTGACATGGACATATATACACTACCAAATGTAGAATAGCTAGCTAGTGGGAAGCAGCCACATAGCACAGGAAAATCAGCTCAGTGCTTTGTGACCACCTAGAGGGGTGGGATAGGGAAGGTGGGAGGGAAATGCAAGAGAGAGGGGATATTGGGATATATGTATATGTATAGCTGATTCAGTTTGTTATAAACAGAAACTAACACATCATTGTAAAGCAATTATACTCAATAAAGATGTTAAAATTAATACAGAAATAAATAAAAAGATAAATGCCCATGAACTTCCTGCATGCTTATCTATAATCATCTGCCCTCCTTGTATTTATTTCTAGCACCTTTATTATCAAGTGTCTGTTAAACTAAGAATAATAATTTTAAATTAAATAACACAAATATCAAGAAGGGGATAGAACCAAAAAGATATAAATGTTCTAAGGAGAACTCATTTCTGGACTGCTGGGAGACTGCAGTAAAGTGGATGTAGATGACAACACTTTCATGCATAGACAAAGCTGTGACTTCAAACCTTGTATTCTTCAAGGTCAGTACTCAGTCAGTACTTTTACATACCAAACATCATGTTTTTCCTGTAGTTTTAGATATACTAGGGTTTAGCTTGCTACTCTGTAGGCAGAGAGAGTGTAGTTCTCCCAGCTACAACTGTCCCACACCCTGGCATTCAAGCTTCTAAGCAGATGTCTGGAGGCTCTGGTTGCTCAGGCCAATAGAGATCAATGCTTACGTCTCATGCCTCCAGTCCCACTTTAGACAGAGCATTGCTTGCTTTACACACTGGACTTACATACTGGACTTTGTCCACAGATGCCATTTAAAGCAAGAGTCCTGCTGCTAACAAAACAGAATGGAAATCACAGGCCAACCAAGTCTGTCATGGAACAGAGAAATATGAGGAGACTAGAGAGAGTTTTTTCTTTCTAACTGTACTTTCTCTTCACAATCATCTTCTCTCTGTAGACAATCATTGCATCCACTTCCCATTTGTGAGCATGTATCAAAACTGAGACTTTGAGAAGTTAGGTAATCTGCTCCAGGTCATGGAGCCTTAAGTGGCAAAACTGAATGCATCACTACTCCCAAAGCCCATGCTTTAACCCCTATCCATCTTTTGCTCAGAGCCCTCTCTTGTCTGAGACAAATTACATGTGTCAATCTACATTTTAACTTATTTAATGATTAGAAATCTTAACATCTAATCAAACTTGACATGTCTACAAATGAATTAATCATCTTCCCCCAAAAGGTAAACATCCTTCCTCAACTCACTACTTCTATCAGTGGCATATCATTTTACATTTTAACAGTCACCCAACTCAAACTCAATAGACTCAAATGCTCAAAACAAATGCTATCAACTCTTACCTTGAAATAGATACATGTCCCTTTTTATATCATCACCACCACTTTTATTTAGACCTTATCACTTCATGCCTAGGCTGTGTGGGATCCTCTTCATGTGTACCTGCGTCTCCACACCAGATGCTCTCAACCATGGAAAGCTTACTTGAAATTTAGATTCCTGGGTCCCCCTCCAGAGGTGCTGATTTACTAACTCTGAAAAAGTACTCCGGGAAAACCCTTTGAGAAATACTGCTCTAGATTTTGCTCACAATGATCTAACTTATATGAGACTGCCAAAATTATTCATCATCACTCTAAACACAATTTGGGGGATGCATTTGTTAATGGGGGTGAAGATAAGGGTTGAGAAACTTTAAAATGACTCAAATTCATCTGGGAAAAGAAAAGATAAATTGAAACAGCTAGTTATTTTCTGAGTCAGTCATAGGGCCAGATACTGCAGATACTCCCCAGAACAAAATAAGCAATGACAAAAAGTAATAAAACATAATTGGTACTGTATAAAAAAGCCTTTGTGTGTGAATTATTTACATTAATGGTGATGTAAAAATTATTCAATAAATGGAATTAGTAAAATGGCTGTTTATAAAATAACTAACTAGATAAATCCTCATATCACATTTCAAATTTTCCAAATTTTCTAAATTGAAATTAGAAGGAAAAAGAAGAAACCACATAAAACCTAGGAGAAATATAGGCAGCTGTTCCCTTGTATGATGAGAGCATTTTCTCCAAATAAAACTTATGAAAGAAATCACAAAGGAAACATCAAATTTAACAACATAGTATTTCAAAAATTTAAGATGTCAAAAAATCACAAGCAACCTTTAAGCCAATTGACAAACTGAAAGAATTTACCTTAAATATGGTATTGTTTATCTCTAAAGAGCTCCTGCTCCAGAGGCTGCAATGATGGGACTGGGTCGGTGCTTGTTAAGGAGTAGAATTTTCAAACATATTTTATCAGTAGAATTTATCTTTCAAATAAAAATGTAGATATAACTCTAACTTAACAAACATTTAGGGGAGGAGTTGCAGTGGTTGAAAAAGGACAGCAGGTTCTCACTGTCCCTACCTCTTATCTGCAGTAGTCCATGATACAGCTCAGAAGCCCGACAATTCTAAGAACACATTCACAAAAATCATGACTGTAGAGCATTCACAGAAGCACACAACTTCAAGCCACGTGGGTAGTTTACTTATGAACCCATGTCCTGCCAGCACCAGAGTTCAGCCCCCGCACCTTGGTGCAACAGCAAGAGACACCTCTCTGGCCAGGATACAGACTCGATTATAATTTTGATGTATTTCATTTCAAACTGTTTGTAGAAAATGATCCCCATTTATAAGATACCTCCATGGAACTAAGACTGGGAGGAATAAGAGCAAAATGTTAATGGAGAGCAAACAATTTTAATGAAAACAAAATAATTGTTTTCCATGAGATACTATCTCAAACATTTTGGGTCATCATGGGATAAATTTCAAACTTCTTAGCTGAGTATTTGTGCTACCCACTTCTGGTGTCCCAACAACTATATCTTCAAACACTTCTCTAAGTGAGCACTGTCCCCAAAGAAGTCTGCTCCAGCCACATTAGTCTCCTCATTGTTTTCTAAAGACACATTGTGTGTTCCTTCTTCTCAACTTGGTTCATATTCTTCCCCTTATTTTCTCCCTGTTTAAATTCTATTCTTATTTCAACATCCTGTCCAAGCTTCCTTCTCCCATGAAGCACTTTCTGAACTCTTCAGGACACAGCAAATTCTTCCTCTTTGAAATTGTTGCACTGACCTACTGTACCGATTATCTGGCAAATTGGCCTTGCAATGCCTCCAGTGTTGTTATGTACCTTATACTGCCTCCTTAAGAGCAAAGAGTATATGCTACCTTCAATTTGTTGTCCTTAACTTAGTTCTATGTTCATAATGTGGGTATAGAATGTGTTTGTTCAAAGACATACAGCAAAAAGATCAGATCCTGATGTAGGCTGATTTGGGTGGGGTTTAGTCCTATCTCTGTAATTCAGGTTTCTCATTTGCAAAATGGTGATAATAATACATACTTCCTAGGATTAAATGAAATGTGAAATATTATGTGTAAATTGATGGTGCAGTCCCTGGCACAAAGAAGGAATTCAAAAAATCATAACTATTATTTATCATTAACATCATCATCACCATGTTATTAAAAGGTCTTTCAGATCAGAGATGATGTATGGATCTATGATGTACCCTCACATCATTATTTTTTCCAACAAATGTTTATTATGTTGCTTGTTGCATGTCAGGCACTGGAGACATTGTGGTAACATGGTAAATGAAAACTAATTTACCATGATAAATTAGTTTCCATGGTAAACATGGTAAATTAGTTCTCGTCCTCCTTGTGCTTACAGTCTAGTGAGAGCTGTATCTCATCATAGGAACCATATCTTAAACCATCAGGACAAGAAAGCATCTATAATAACTTTTCAGTAATGTACATTATGTTGTTTCATCAATTCATCTGTCTACATAGAAGTAAAAAATTCTTCCCCTCTTAACCTAACCACTAATCATTGTTGAATTTTTTACTTTGCATCTGGTATGGTTCAATGTTGTTTTTGTTATGCCCTTGATGTTCATTACCTAAGGATGCAAATGCTGTGCTGGAGTAGCAATGAGGAGGATAGTTGAAGCACCTAAATACTCCTCTTACTCACATACACACACATATTCTCTCTCTCTCTCTCTCTCTGTCTCTCTCTCTCTCTCTCCCGCACTCTCTCTCTCTCTTTCATTTCTGGCTTTATGGACTGTGCAAAATATTGTAATAGTGCCTGGGATATCAGATCACCTGGCCCAACATGAAACTAGATGGCTTCCTTTCCTCTTGTATCCCAAAACACTACTCACTACCACTTTCTCCAAAGCAGCTTCCTTGCCCCGGTTAACAGCTGTTGCTGAAGTATCTCCTCACCATCAGCCAATTTAAAATTTAATACTTTAATTTAAAATAATAATTTTTTTTAAAGACTGGCTTATGCACACATCATCTCTTAGTTAAACAAGTTCCTAGAACTCTGACCTATAAATTTAGGGTCTCAGTTTTCCACAGTATCTGTTAAAAATGCTTCTTCTGTAAATGACTCAGCTGGTGGCTTAATATTTTCCCACATAAAAAGAAGTGTTGCAGATGGACTAGTATGTGACCTTCTGCCTATCCATGAAGAGTGAAATGAGTATCACTAGGAAAGAAATAGCAGTTACAACATAGGACTAGGATAAAGAAGGAGAAAGCTTCACTTTGTTCTTATACCTGAAAAAGAAACTTACTTTCAGCTATATTATTATTTATAAATTATATGATACGATAAAATGAGCTTCCTCAGTGACATGTTTAGAGTGATAATAAATGGCTGTGGATTTGGCTTGGTCCTGTTTTGTTGTGTTTTTGTCTAGCTAATTCTGCTATGCAAGCACATTTTGAACTTTGTACAAACTTTTGTAAAGTAAGGGAAGTAAGTGGCAGGAAACTTACTGGCAAAGCCAAAAGGATTTTTCTAGAAGAGAGAAAAGAAATACATTATATCTTCCATAAAGAGTGGAATAATGGGAAAAGAAAGATTTTAAAGAAGCTTTGCTATGTGCTATATGATTGAACTCTCCCCTCTATCAGAGTTCCCTACTGAAAATTTCAGAGTTGTATTTGTATGTGTGTGGGAGAAGAAGGATATAAGATGAGTGCTGAGTGAGAGAGGACCTTGAGGATTATATTGCTGAAAATAGGAATCATGTCATTCTTCCATTTAATTTTTCAATACAATTTCTCTTTAGTGTAAAGAATAGCTGAGTCCTTAATAGAAAATCATAGAGTACCTTATGGTGTTCAAAGTAATTCCTTAAACAGTCATTCAATATTTACATAGCTCAGATAAGCCACATTAATTTAAGGACACATCATCAAGCAAAAGGCTCAATGTTCATTGTATTGTATTATTACTGTATTATTTTTCCCTACATAATGTATGTCCATTGTCGAAATTTCAAACGTTAGAGAAGTGTATACAGTTAAAAGTCCCCCAAGAGGTGGGTAACCTTTGTTAGAAATTTAATCGTTTTAGTCACTGCTACCTCCATACTTGCAACAGTGACTTTATAATTATCCCCTAACATGGCACAATTTTAACCTTTGTCCTTTTACGTTCTCATGTGCCTAATTTATTTTCTGGAGTCAAAGTTACCCAGTAAAATTTATATTTGGAAAGTAACTATAAGTGGGATAGGGCTCCTAAATATTTTAAAATTATTTTACATTTATATTATTGTTTGGCACTTAATTCTTAAGTTTATTTTTCAGAAAAAGTTTAAAATTTCCGTTTGATGTTGTAACTGAGCAGGACCTTATGAGGGCATCCCAGGACAGACCCCTCCCTCCATGTCCTCTGCCTGCCTCAGAAAAGCTGTTGTCTCCCAGGCCTCCTCTGAGTCACAAAAGCCTGTCTCAAGAATGAATGATTGAAAGGTTGTGAACATGTAGTGACAAAAATAGCAGTTGGGCCTGGAGAACTGGTAAGAATTTAAATAGTAAATCAGCCATATGACAGCCACAGAATCTTTAGTTTCTCCTAGATTCACATTTCATGAGGTGTTTTACAGATACTAAAAACCCCCACTGAGGCAGGAGATAGATGGGCCTCAGGTTAGACATTTACACCTGGCCTTCCATTTACATTTCATGAAGCAGAAAGAAGTGGGCTTCAGGCTGGGCACTTAACAGCTAGCCTCCTGTTTGCATTTCCTGAGACAGGAGATAGGTGGGCTCCAAGTTAGGCATTTACAATCAGTCTCCTGTTTGCTCTCTGAAATGGAAGTAACAACAGAAACAGAGTAAATAGCCAAGCTTTGTCCCTTATGGATGCCTTAAGATAACAGTCATGGTGAGAACAGAGTGGCAAAACCTTGTTTGAAAAAAGGATCAAGGGATCTCTGCTTCCCCACTTCCTGGGGCAAGGGAGACACTACACATGCGCAGAAAGGCTCCTTGAGGGTCAAAAGTCCGGGGACAACTCCAGGCCATGGTTATTCTTGCTTCTCCCAGACACCTTCACATCGGGATCCATCTTGGCTGAGAGATGCGTGTGCACCTAAGGGGAGGGTTCTGAGACATATTAGCCAGGGCGGGGACAAAACGAGATAAATGGCTAGAAGGAAGACAAAGACCCTGAAAACTGCCCCTTTAAAAAGAATATAAACTTCTTAAAGGCGTGACTCTCCCTCTGAGTTCCCCCACACGTCTTTCCGCATGTACTTTGCTTTTCCAATAAACTTTTTACCTTTCTCTTTATCTTCTGCCTCCTCACCTGAATTCATTCTTGACAAGGCAGGCAAGAACTAGGGATCTAGGCCCTAGCTGCTGGTCCCTGTGGTTTAGTGGTTAGGACCCCCGGTCTGGGAACTAAAGACTTGCTTCCAGATATTGCTCGCTGCAAGCTGCCACTTACTGCTGCGAGCACCCGAAATCACCACCAAATGGAAGAAGTTAACTACTTGGTGACCATAAGCACATAGCAGATCTACCGGAGCCTAAAGATTGATAGTGTTAACCCCTGTGATACCACCCTGATACCTCACCATCAACCAATCAGAGATCACACACTCTGTGACTCCTCTCCCTCACCTTGCCTTTAAAAATGCATCCCTGAAACCCACTGGGGAGTTTGGGTCTTTTGAGCATGAGCTGCCCCATTCTCCTTGCATGGCCCTTACAGCAAACCTTTCTCTGCTCCAAACTCTGATGCTTTGGTTTGTTTGGCCTCAATGAATTGGGCTCAAGAACAGTATTCCCCTGAAAACACAATATTTCTGAAACTCCTTCTTAGACTATTTCTTCATTGCCTGTTTTGTGTTTTGTGAGAATGTAAAACTACTTCACTATCAATCCTAGCAAAATGAAATTAGAATGATCTGTCCTTGTATACTCCAAAACACTGAATGCAATATTGAAGTTTAAAAAAAAGCATGGTTTTAGACTTTCTATGTTACTGTTTCTTACATAACATAAATAATTTAGACTTAACAGTATACACATTTAAAAAATTTTAAGCCTCATATTCACTGGGAAAATTAATATAAAATTCTGACTTACAATTAAAGAAAGAAAAGAAAAAAGGAATATCTTAGAAGTCAGGAAGAGAAAAATTATGCTGCTATTCCTTTCATATTCAAAATGATTTTCTATTGAGGAACATGTCTCCTCCCTCTGGATTAGCTCCTCAAATGTTTCCTTTGGCATTGTGTCTATGGTCATTTATCTAGGCTGCCAATGAATGAAGCCTCCTCTGTTCCCCATTTCCTGCCTTCAGTCTCTCTCTACATCCTGATCAATACAAAAGACTGTAGCCAAACAATAAAAACATTCAACAATGACTGAATTTAGATGATTCCTTATTGCTTTTTGCACACATTCAAATAACTTATACCGACAAAGGTCTTTAATGTTTTCCATTCCCATGTGGCACTTTCAATTCAATCAAAGGAATGTTTAGTTCTATTTTCCCTTCTCTCTATTTTCTTCTCTATGACTTTTTCATGTTGTCCTTTACATACAGACTAATTTACTCTTTTATACGTTTTAAGTCAGTCTTCCTATTCAAAACTCAAAATTGCACAAAAATATTCTTGTATATCTTCAGGAAGTCTGTCCTGAATAACTTAGCTAAGGTAAACATGAGGATAAACTAAATAATCCCTAAACTGAACCCATACAAGACATGCCTCACTCAGGGATACACTACCAAAATATTTTATTCATTATTTATTCACTCACTCATTTATAAAATATTTATTGACTTTACTATACCCCAAAAACTAGGGGAAAATTTTATGACTAAAATCACAGGGTTGGGTTTGGATCCTAATTCTGCCAGTCACTAAATATGTGACTGACTCTGGCTAGGTATTGAACCATCTATGCCTCCATTTCCTCACCTGTAAAATGAACATAATCATAGTAGCTCCCAAAGGTTGTTGAGAGGATTAAATAAAATAATCTGTGTAAAATGCTTTAGTGATGGGCCCATGTCAGCTATTTTTAATGATCTAGAGATAACATTGCAATTGTCAGCATAAACTGGACATAACGTTACCAAATCCAAGCTCAGTCTGCTTGCCGCATGACAGGCCAATAATCAGGAGATGAGGTGTTGAGGCAAGGAATAACAACTTTATTTGGAAAGCCAGGTGTTCGAGAAGATGGCAGACTAGCGTCCCAGAATACCATTTTATCAGGATCTGGATGCCAGTTTCTTTTATAGAACAGAGAGGGGGAGGATGTGAGGAAGTAAAGTAAAAAGGTCATAAGTCTTGCAAAACATTGCCTGGTTTGGCCAGGTGGGGATGTGTTACTTTCTTCTCTCTTACAGCCGTTCACAGGTGGGCAGGGTCAGAATGTTTCCTTGTGAGCTGAACAAAGGCACTTTAGATTAACATTTAGGCAGAGGGGCAGGGTTCCCTGAGGGAGGTCATTATGTATGCCAATAGCTATAGACAACATAATTTTAGTGATTATAGTAACAAAAAGCAACACAGAGCAAAGGTTAAAGTAAAAGAAATAGATCCAACATGGAGTCAGATTTTGTTCTTCCCCATTACAATAATACTGTTTTAATTTTTATGCTCAGGATTAATTTTGGCTTTCAGAGTAAAGGAAACCAAATGGGCCCCATCTGCTTCTTTTATTGAGTTTTAGTATCAATTAAGCCAATGGGAAATAAGCCCATACTTCTGATGTAAGAGAAGCATATCATTCTAAGAAGCAGGTCACATTGTGACAGAATAAACCCCATGCCTAGGGACTGAGGTCAGGATGAGATAAGGGAGATCTATAATACTTGAGAAGATGTACCACAGTAGTCAAAATGCTCTCATGTTTGCAGAGCTTGCTTTCACCAGTAATGTGTTAAGATCCATCTCAACCCCTCAGGCATATAGTGGAAATTCAAAGGACTTACCAGTATTTAAAAGCTGTCATTACTGTGGCTACCATTGCCCCTCACAGTGTCCCAGCAGAAAATGCTCATCTGTTGAAATGTCCTACATTGGGACCAGAGGAAGAAGAAAGGTGAAATCGAAGAATTGAACTTTCCTCTTTTATTTTTTATCTACAAGACACCTGCCTAGATATAGTGTGATAAGTTAGAAAGGATTTTTGATAACCTCTTTTCCCCCATGTCTTCTATGGCTAATTCAGAGCATCCATTTGTATTAGCATGAATTGATTTCTTAAAGTCAATTTTTCATATAATTAAAATACCTATTGTAAAAAGAAATATATAACAATGGTTCAAACAAATACTCTAAAAGGAAGGAAATGTGAATAAAGTATGGACTTTAGTTAACAATAATATATCATCATTGGTTCATTAGTTGTGACTGCCATGCTAACATAAGATGTTAACAAAAGGGGAAACTGGATGAAGGGTATAAGGGAATTCTCTGTATAATTTTCACAACTTTTCTGTAAATCTAATAGTGTTCTAAAGCTAAAAGTTTGTTTAAAAATGACAAAAAATATGTTGGTGCAGCTCTATTCTCAAATTTTGTTCTTTTTTGTTTAATTATTGGCTAAAGAGAATTCTGTTGCTGTCGAAATGGCGAATCAAAGTTTTATCTTCTTTTTTAAAAGTTAATTGTTATTATAGTCAATTGAATGTTGGGAATGGAAGCAAGCCAACCACCTACAACCCCAGTCAGTTCAAAGAATAATAAACTTAAAGGAAATAATTTAATAGAAGTTGTGGACTAAAAAAACTATTCACAACCTAGAAGTTGAGAGTTATATTTTATTTGACGGGAATTTTTAGGACTTCAAGCTAAGGAGGCAGCATCTCAAGTAACCCTGAGAGAACTGCTCTGAGGTGGTGAGGGGGAAAGCCAGGTTATATAGAAGTTTTGCAACAAAGGGCAGGTAGTCTGAACGTCAAAAGATTATTGTTAATTAAAGGAAAACCAGGTATATCAAGTTAAGGAATTTAGAGCTTTTCTATGTACGGGATAATGCAAGAGTCTGGGTTCACTGAAATCATTCCTTTGATATGCACCTCAGCTATCTGGGGCCAGTATCCTATATTTTCACATCCTGTGTTTCATCCGGGCTCACCTTAGGGAGTGGCTGCAGTCTGATGGCTGCTAGATGTTAGGTATTCTTCCCTTCCTGAGTTTCCTCAGGGCTCACCAGCTCACATTGGAGGGCTGCAAGCGCTGATGACTGTGACATCCTTTGTTTACTGATATAGCAGGAAATATTCCATTTCTCAAAGCAAAAGATTATATATACTAGTTCTACACTGGATTCCACCCCTACTCCCAGTAAGAAAGAAAAACAATATGAATGTTTCATTAGGTAATGTTTCTAACAAATTTTGTCACATAAACATAATAGAATATTATTTCTTTTTGAAATAAAAGGAGGAATATTGAGAATTCTTAATTATGTAGTGGTTGGTGGAAATAGCAAATATAGGAGAGTTTACAGTCAATAATTGCAAAAATGTAAAAAAAAAAAGACATACACATTGTAGGCATCTTGGAAGAATAAGATATGTTGTTTACATGTTCATTGAAATATCAATATTGTCCTTAATAAAAAATGATATTATTATGCAGCCATTAATAGTTTTGTGTTAAAACTCTCTTAGTGCATTTGTTAAGTTAAAAAAGAAACAAATAAGCATGTCATTCTTTTTTTTTTTTTTTGGCCGCTTTTGTTCTTCGTTGCTGTGTGCAGCTTTCTCTAGTTGCGGCGAGTGGGGGCTACTCTTCATTGTGGTGCACGGGCTTCTCTTGTTGCAGAGCACGGGCTCTAGGCAAGCGGGCTTCTGTAGTTGTGGTTCACGGGCTCTAGAGAGCAGGTTCAGTAGTTGTGGAGCACGGGCTTAGTTGCTCCTTGGCATGTGAGATCTTCCTGTACCAGGGCTTGAACCCTTGTCCCCTGCATTGGCAGGTGGATTTTTAACCACTGTGCCACCAGGGAAGCCCCATAAGCATGTCATTCTTTTCCATACCCTCTGTGAATGAAAAATGTTGCCTGCCATATCAGTAAACGGGATGTGGCAGCCATCAAGCCATTGCAGCCACCCTCAAAAGTGCACCCTGAGGGATCTCAGGATGGGAAAGAACAGGATACTGGCTCTAGATGGTTAAGGTGCATATCAAAGGAATGATTTCAGTGAGCCCAGACTCTTGCATCTTTCCACACACAGAAAAGCGCTAAATTCATTAACCTGAAATGTCTGGTTTTCTTTAATTAATGGTAATCTTTTGATGTTCTGACTCCCTGGTTTTTGTTGCAAAACTCCTATATATCCTGGATCCTCCATTACCTCTTCAGAGCAGTCTTTCAGAGCTATCTGAGAGGCTGCCTCCCGGGCCTGAAGTCCTCAGAAAGTCCACTGAATAAATGTAATTCTCAACTTTTAGGTTATGCATTTCTTTAGTCAACACTTCCAAATCCAAGTGTGTTGACCTAACAGCCCCTATTCCTGGAGTAGCAAGACCTCACCCTGTCTTCCTCTTTTCAAAGTTCCTGTTGGTCTAGTGCAGGTGACTTGGAGGTGGGGTTTAGGGAAACAAGGGAGAGAGTTTTTTGTGCCTCTATATGCATCTACTGTGTAATTTAGTTCCAGAGTTACTTTTGCTTTCTACTCCGTTTACTTTGCTGTTAGTTTTGGAATCACTGTCCTCCACTAAACTAAGTGACCTCTAGTGGAGGGGGAGGCCATACTGTCCTTTATCATTTTGATTTATGCAGGTCAAAATTTAGTCACTGGCATTCTTGTGTAGAAATATACCTTTTAAAAATTTTGGTCTATAGCTGAACTTCATACAAGTCCTTCCATTTCTGCACAGTTGTAAACTTATAATCTTATAATTAATCTACTTTCATTAAACACATACTCATACACACACACACACAGAGAAAATTTCAAGTTCTAAATTCAAAAAGGTAAGTAACTTTGTCTTGCAATTGAAAATCAGGCTTTCAAAGCTACCATTTATACTAAGTTATTTTAAAATCCATTTATAAATGAAGCCAAGCAAAATCCTGCCCCCACCCAAGTACAAAGGACCCTTCATGTCTCCTGCCTCTTATTTATAGGAAAGCTGAAGTCTCCCAGGTCTCCCTGAGTCACAAAAGAACAGGCTCAGGCAGCTAATGATTAGGACAGTAGAGTCACAGACAGTGTCTGATGCACATTCCTGAGTTGTTTTACAGATACTGTTACTGCCACCAAAGGGAAAAAGCTAACTGCATGATGACCAGACTGCAGCCATGACATAAATTGCTCCATCTTGAGCAATACTGAATCTTTGGTTAGCACACTACTGCTCATAATAATCTATATCTTTGTGGGCATCAAAATAATGGTAGCTTGTTCTGCCCGTATATGTAAACAGACAATTACAACTGTCAGCAAAGAGATGTTACAAGTCGTCAACTTCCACTCTAAGAATACAGTGCCCTGGGCTTCCCTGGTGGCGCAGTGGTTGAGAGTCCGCCTGCCGATGCAGGGGACACGGGTTCGTGCCCCAGTCCAGGAGGATCCCACACGCCGCGGAGCGGCTGGGCCCGTGAGCCATGGCCACTGAGCCTGCGTGTCCGGAGCCTGTGCTCCGCAACGGGAGAGGCCACAACAGTGAGAGGCCCTCGTACCGCAAAAAAGAAAAAAGAATACGGTGTCCTATGTCAGCATGAAGTAGTTACAGAAGACCAACCTTAGCCCATAATCCCATAGAAATGAATAATGTTCTGACAAGTGGTGATTTATAAGCAGCTTTTGGCAGGAAAGAGCTCTTGGCAGAAAGAGCTCTCTACAGGGGTCCCCCTTTTGTCACTAACCTTAAATCAGGCACACCCATGCTCTACTCATCTCTAGCCCTAGCATGCCTTTCAAATCTTTTGTTGGTTCTTTCCATAGATCAAAGTAGCAGAAATGAAGAATAAGTAATTAACAGATGTTAGCTGTTAATTGTTAGTGCAAGTTTGTGTGCCCAATGCACAGTGAAGCCAAACAAACCAAAACGTCAGAGTTTGAAGCAGAGAAAGGTTTATTGCAGGGCCCTGCAAGAAGACGGGTGGCTTATGCCCTAAAAAATGTTAAGCTCCCCAAAGGGTTTCATCAAAGCATTTTTAGAAGCCAGGTGAGGGAGGGGGTGGTCACAGGGTATGTGATCAGCTTGTGCACAAGTCTCTGATTAGCTGATGGTGAGGGAACAGGGTGGTGTCACAGGAGTTAATATTATCAGTCCTCAGGCTCCAGGAGACCTGGGGCTATGTGTTCATGGTTATCAAGTAGTTAACATCTTCCATTTGGTGGGGGGTTTTCACATCTGTAAAGCAACTCAGGAAATGAGCATCAAATACTGTTATCTAGGTACTTCAGAGAGGAGCTAAAGCAGAGGATATGGGGGAAAGACCTGTCCTGGGAAGGCCTCACAGGGTCCTGCTCAGTTACAAGTTTTCTTCCCTAGCTTCTCCCTCAGTAATCTTGTGAACAAACTGTGTGAACAAGATAGCATCTAAAGAAAAATCACAAGAAGTCAACAAGCCTACAAAAAAGCCTACACACAATGGGTGAAATGGCGATGACCCTGACCACCATCTCAATAATTAACTGGGATTATTTCTCTTTTTCCCTTTAAAAACTTTCATGGCCAAGCAGAATCATCTGAATTGTAAGGTCCAGAGTTACATTATTCTAATAAGGTTACATGCACTATTCTAAAAAATATTTCCTCCCTACTGAATATATGGTATTTCAACTGATGATGGAAATACTAATTCATAATTTATGTTGTGTCAGGGTCTGTGGTGTATGCTGCCTGACACATTATAGGTGCTTAACATAAGGTTGTTAAGAAAGAAATGAATCAACTAATGTGATTCACATATTATTGCCAAGTTCATAAATTATCTATGAATGAGTCCATAATAATTTTCAAACCATCCAACTTTTGTTAACAATATTCCATAGTTCCATCCCATGATAAGATGGCACTTTTGAGTAATGGTCAAGCATGGGGTTTCCATGCTTAAGAGGGGGTCTGCCAGGGTTCTGCCCAGGTATGAATCCCAGTTCTGTCACTCAGTTTATGTGACTCTGTGCAAGGTATGTAAAACCCACACATTGAGTTGTGAAGAGCAAATGAGGGAATGTTTGTAAAAGCCTCAAAAGTCACTGCCAAATGGTAAGCTTTCAGTAAACGTTGGCATGGTGGTATGGACTGAATGTTTGTGTCCCCCCAAAATTCATATGTTGAAACCATAAACCAACAAATTCATAGGTTGTAATACATAACCATGATGGTGTTAGGAGGTGGGGCCTTTGGGAGGTAATTAAGTCACCTCATGAATGAGATTAGTACCCTTATAAAAGATACTTCACACATCTCTCTAGATCCTCTTCTGCCACATGAGAACATACATAGAAAGTGGGCCCTCACCAGACACTGAATCACCTGGCACCTTAATCTTGGACTCCCCAGCCTTCAGAACTGTGAGAAATAAATTTCTGTTGTTTATAAGCCACCCAATCTATTGTATTCTGTTATAGCAGCCTGAACTAACTAAGACACTTAGGGTGGTGTGGTAGGATATCAACTTTCTGATTATTCAACTAACAAAGAGGAGGAAAAACACCCTTTTAGAGGTTAGACTCTGGATAATGTTGCTTGAGTGAATGAGGATGTATCCCAGCCAAAGGACTACTATTATTCTTTGACATCCCTCTGTCTTGCTCTCACTTCATTCACTCTTTGGTTTCATGAATTCCTTGAGAGAAATCACATTATACCTGCTGTTCCCTGATTTCATCCCAGTCCAGCCTATGTTGCCTTCTTCATTGGTCCAACACATGGTCACCAGTCAACTTGAACTCTGGTCCTTCTGCTCCACTCTCCTGGAAAACCTTCACCCATGCTCTGTAAAACCATATGCTTTTTCTTCCCTTTTTCAAGAGTGCAGTGCTGTTTGAAAAAACCATATAATTGTGCAGTTATGTCTCAATGTTTTTGTTTTCTCTCACTGTTGCCAAAATCTGGCTCCCTATGCTCCGATTCCAAATAAAAATACAGAGACAGGGCTTCCCTGGTGGTGCAGTGGTTGAGAGTCCGTCTGCCGATGCAGGGGACACGGGTTCGTGCCCCGGTCCGGGAAGTTCCCACATGCCGCGGAGCGGCTGGGCACGTGAGCCATGGCCGCTGAGCCTGCACGTCCGGAGCCTGTGCTCTGCAACGGGAGAGGTCACAACAGTGAGAGGTCCGTGTACCGCAAAATAAATAAATAAATAATACAGAAACAGAAATTTGGAATATAAGAAATAGAGAGTCTTTTTATTTCTTTGCCAGGCAAAGCGAAGACACAGTAGGCTAGTGCCTCAAGAACCGTGCCCCCTCCCCTTCCTGGGGAATTAAAGGGATTCTTATAGGGGAATTTACAGTCCGAAATGAGTGATAAGGATCAAAATGGTGAAGGTCTTGCATTCTTCTTCTTGCATTATTTTGAAACAGTCACCGCTGGAGTCAGGCCACCTGGTAATTGGGTCTGGCAGCCCAGTAATTGGGTCCATTAGTCTCTGGGTTATCAATCTGCAACCTCATTTCTGAAATGCAAACATCTACAAGGGGTGATTTGCTACAGGAGATTATAGGGAGAGTAAAGAGTAAATACCATGTGCAGGATGTAAACTACCTAAATTACACATGATTAGGGGTGACATGTTAGCTTTGTGAAGGACAAATCTAACTAAAGACACTACCTATTAGTAACAGTTAAAATAAAACTAGGATTGATTAACTAAGGCCAGTTATGTTTCTTCTCTAACCTGTTCACTGTTCCCTTTATTTTCCTGGTTATCAGGAGAGGAAAAAACCTCATTTCTATTTTTGTTGCAACATCACCTCACCTGGGCCCTCATGGCCTCCTCACAGTTCTTTAGTGTCTCAGTCAGCTCTGTCTCCAACGCTTTATAGCAGCTTTTTCAACCACCTACTCAACCTACTACTGTTTTCAAAGTCCCTTTTATTTTTTACCACCCTTATTCTCAACAGATAACTTTGCTTTCAGTCACACACACACACACACACACACACACACACACACATACACACACACAGTGGGATCACCAAATTGAAGCTCTTAGTTGGAGCAGATGTACAGGGTTTGTCATTTGAGAGAATGCCCGCACACAAAAGCAATTTTTCCTTGGACTGAGGTTATCTAGGTTGGGGTGGTGGTGGTAGGTAGTATCTCTTTCAGAATTATGAGGAAAGGATCTCCAGTTTGCTCCCTACTCTATCTCTGGTGTTACCTGAGGACCCACCATAGAAGGACTCTTGTATCTAAAGGAGTCAGTCTAGCTTGCATCAGGTATAAAGATTAAAGGGGGTGGGGATTAGCTCTGCAAGGAAAAAGAAACAATCTACTACTCATTTTAGGATGCTCTTTTAGGTCATATACATCTGTTCCAATTCCCTGGTACCTCATCTCTGTGCCAATAAGAAGGCACCCATCTCTTGCCAATTTTTTAATTTTATTTCTTCCAGCACATTGGTTCAGCTAAAATCAAAATCTCTCCCATCTGTGAGCTGTCTATAGCTTTAAGACTCACCAGGGCCAAGCAGCTGCAGAAGACTTTTTTGACAGTTCACAATATTGATTGGACTTAGCAGCAACTTACTTTAGAAGCTGGGCATCTATTTCCAATTAAAAGTGGAAGAGCGTG
Source organism: Stenella coeruleoalba (assembly GCF_951394435.1). Lineage (NCBI taxonomy): Eukaryota > Metazoa > Chordata > Mammalia > Artiodactyla > Delphinidae > Stenella > Stenella coeruleoalba. The sequence continues at coordinate 45,004,082 of NC_137163.1, forward strand.
GGGACCACTAGCAGTCTGCCATGGTCATGTAGTCAATGCTATATTTGATGAGTAAACAATTAATTGGCATACAAGATAACACTCTTCTCTCCCACCCAATACTGATCTAATTGAGAAACACAAGAAAGGAATAAGAGAGTAAAATATCATCTTTATTACATATAGAGGGCAGGTTAGAGGATATGGCTTTATGTCTGTTAGCCACAGGAGTTTTATAATGCTGAATCTCTGAATGAGTCAGACGTAACCAAGTTCAAGGCACTGAAAAAAGGCAAGTCCTCCTGTGTGTTGGGGAAGAGCTTGCCTTTGGAGGAGCAGGAGAACATATGCTCTCTGGAGGTAGATTGTTCCCAAAGGGAAGGATGGCTAGAGTTCAGCCAAGGATCCTAATGCTCAGTTATTCTAATCAAATTTATTAAATATATCATTATTTCCACCTCCCCTAAGGTGGTGTGTGTGAAGGAGTGGAAACAGCCTGGCATGCATTCCCTCCTAAGAGTAAGAAATAAGGGAATCACACATGTGTCTGCAATCAAACCAAACAAGATATTTTCTAAAATCCCCAATTCTCCACCAGCCCTTACCCTTCAGTCTAATGCTAATCCCTTCACCAATCCTCAAAACTCTGCTCATACTAATTTCTGCAGTGTTAATTTTGCACTCTTGCTTTAAGATTCTTTTTTTTCTCCACTGACTTCTCCTCCACAAATAAATATATTTATCTTTCCCATTTTAAAGAAAAACTTCCTTTGGCTCTGAACTCTCTTCTAGCAATAGTATATTCTCTGCTCTGACCTTCATAATCACATACCCCTTGAAAGAACAATCTGAATTCACTTATTAATTATTTGTTCTTTCCTCAAGCCACTGAAATCCGACATCTGCTTCCACCATTAACTGAAACCCTTCTTAACTAATTTCCAAATTCAATGGATTTTAGTCAGTCCTTATGTCACGTGAACACTCACAGTGAATAATAGTTTTCACCACTCTATATTTTTGAAAGTCTTTCCTCCCGAGGTTTCCATGAGAACCATTTGTTTCTTTTTTACTTCCTTAAAAAGTGTCTTCATCTCCTCTATAAATATTGGTATTCCCCTAGAATTCATCCTTGATCCTTTCTTTCCCAATTATACATAATCTCCTTGGATACACATCTAAACCTAAATCACCAATATACTAAATCACCAGCACACAATGATTCCCAAATCTAACCTAGATTTTTCTCCTAACCATCATATCCAAATATCCAACTATCTACTTGATATCTTCCCATGGATGCCTCTGAAATTCAGCATGTCCAAAACTAAATTCATCAACTTCCACCTTAAACCTGGATATTAACATCTTCCATTCATCCTGGTCAAGAACCTGAAATTATCTCCCATTTTTCCCACGTCTTCAAACCTCTCATTCAATTCTATATAAAAATTATACTCAAATCAATCCGTTCTTCATCTCTGCCATCATTATCTTAGCAGTCCAGACTTCATACATGTTTACCCGCTTTGGACTCTAGTCTTTCTACTCTGGCAGGAATAAGGATCTTTCTTACCACTCAACTATTATTTAAATCTTAAATATTATAAATATAAATTAAAAATCATAAGATAACTGCTCTTTCCAATGCCTTTTGTCTCTGATACCTCAGCTACATTTTGTAGCAAAATCCTAACCTTTTGAAAATTTGCCTTCTCTTCTCCTATGTTGCTGAGGTCTCCTGGAGAAAAATCATGCAATATGGATTGACTTTCTTACAAATTCATGACCTCATTTCAGCAATCGTTCTCTGTTCTCTCCTCACCTTTTACCCACAACATCCACTGGGAATCTTTAATACTTTCCTCAGGTTCCTGACATAATCACCTTGCACCTCATCTTTGGCAAGTAATACAGCCTCCTTCAGAGGAAAGGAGATGATGTCGGCCCAAACTGAGATTTTTCTTTTGGAGTAATTAATACTAATGTATACTTAATGAGATTAATTAGGCGGCAAGACCCTGTCTAAATCTTTACTAGATACTGAAATATCATCAGGACAGAGAATACTTTATCTTCACAATAAAGTCTAAGCTCCTTCACATGACATAGAATGTCCTTCAAAATTTTGTACCTGCATCTGTCTCTGGCTTTCCCTGGGTATTCCCCAACTGTAAACTACCAAACTGTATCCTCTGCAAGAAACTACTTGGAGTAGCCTTGGCACAGACTCTTTGCTCAGTCAAATTTAGATAATGAAATGACACCTTTGAAGAACCCAGACTTTTACCTAACTTTAGATCAAAGTGATCATCATGATCAATCACATAAATAAAAGTACAAAAATGGTGTTCAGTGTTACCTATGGTTCCCTTCAGCAACACTGCTCCATCTCCGATAGAACCACATACATACTCAACACCACAGACAAAAAGCTGGAGGCAACTTCAAAGGAGTTACTATTTAACTATATTCTAACTATAACTATACTCTAAAGCAAGATATTAAATGCTAAATTCATTGCTTCCCAGTTTTCTTCTGCATTTACTCTGAGATGTCAGGTATGAAACAGTCTGGTCACATTTTAGTTCTGGGAGAAGAAAAAAGTTTTACACTAACTTGAAATAAAATCTGACTAAAACAGTATTAATTTTTTTATATGGGGAGATATAAAAAATAATTTTAAGTATCATTGCCAGAGAATGCATATTTTATTATAAGTGCAACTAACACCAGTTTAAAAAAATGGATCTGATTGCCATTTTAGGATCTGACATACAAAAACCTGAGAAAGAGTTTTGGACCATTTTCCTAGCATGTTTTTGCCACAAAAAATATAGCATTTCCAGTATTATAGTATATATTAAACTATATTAGCATCCTTTAATTACTTGTCTGTCTCCTCTAACTTGTTGCATATTCCTTGAAGGCAAAGAGTCATCCTTATATCTTCAGATACCAAGAGTCTGAGCTCCATTAATGAATAATAAATGAAAAGCTCATGGAACTCCCAGGGTCAAGGTTAAGAGTACTTAATCATGTAATTAGTACTTCAAAAAGTATGGCAAATTGTGTCACAGGCTGGATATTACAGCTCAAGTGACTAACAAGATATGACAAGAGTATTTTACTCAAATCTCAGTTATTCACCCTCTGCTCCTTTTCTTCTGTGTGAAATTCACTATTTTTGTTTTGTACGTTCCTTTTTTCCTGTCTTTTGCTTATCATTTCTCCTCCACACAGCTGTTCTTATTATGGAAATAAATTCTGCTTAAATTTTTATTGAATAAAGTTGAGTTTTCCTGGACTAAATATTAACAACATGTCTACATTAACAACTTTTTCTCAGAAGAAAAATCTTTCTGTATTGCTTTGACTTCTGAGGGTTTTATTAATTTGACAGTGTTAATTAAAACATACTTAACATGAAATACAGTAAGTAATTTTTTTAAGAAAACACATAGTTTCTAAATATGATTTTACCAATATCTTCTGCTCTCTCCATTTTCCAAATTAAAGAAATAGAAAACTTTTTGTGAGGCAGCAATTGGCTTTATAATTGACTTTTCAAGTTCTATTATCATTTTTGATTAAACGTAAGGTATAATATTCTGGAAATTCAATGATTCAAGAAATTAATAGCCATTTGGGGTACGTATGTTTAGGTTAAATACTGAAAAGTGTTGATAAAGATATAAGGTACCTTAAATAAGTGGAACTGTGAGGATTATCTAAAACAGAAATACCATTTTGAGCCAAGAGTTATTTGTGGCCACATGTAAATACAAAAGTGGGTTTTATCTATCACTAAAAATTTAGTTATATATAAATATATATATAGATTTTTATGCAGTAAAAACTATATTATAGTGCCAGAAATATATGGATCTGTGCACCAATTTATAATGTTAAGAATTAGAGGTATATGTTTTAGAGTTGAGTTTCAGAGCTCTTCTAAAATTTATTTCAGCTATAGTAGATAGAACATTTCTTATCCCTTTGTCTTTCAAATGAAATATAAGAATTGCTGAAGCATAAGACTAAAACTGTCTTGAACATGGATGTCTGCAGTAACTCTAATAGGTAGCATACACATTAGTCTTCCAATGGACTAAAAACATGGAAGTGATCAAATGAGCAAAGTAACTTTATACTTAATGATCCGTATCTACAAAAGAAATGACTAAATGTTCCATTCATTCAACGAATGCAATTGAACACCTAATGTATGCTATCCCAAGTGATGGGCACTAGGAATCCAACAGTGGGCAAATTAGACACAGTCTCCTTTACTCCTGTACTTTACAGCTTAGGTGAAATGCAGATTTTATCAAGAAACTGCAAGTGAGTGTATGAAAGGAGGATGTCCATGGGAATAGAACACATAAAACCTAACCTGAGGGGTTAGCAATTTTTAAAAAAATGTATGAGATTTAATTTTCTTAAAATCACCAATTATTCAAATAATAACACTTCTAGAGCTAATGTTGGTTAAACAGTCTATGCTTTGGGGGAGGTGAAGAAGCTATTCCCCAAAATACCTTCCCCAGTGGTGTTCTGAAAAGAGGTTATAGTCAGCGGCACAATTAAATGTCATTCAACCGTAAAAAAATCTATTGAGTGCCTGCTAAGTGCTAGAGAATAAGAAGACAAATATGTCTCAGCCCTTGAGAAGATTCCAGTCTAGGAAAAAGATGGCTGTTAAAGAATAATGAAATGTGATAAATGTCTCAAGAGGAGGAGCTAAGGGGAATATAATGAAGAAGTAAAGCCAGTCAGCCATTGGCTGAAGGTTTCCAAGAGATTTGTAGGTAGGTAAACAGCTTTGACTTTGGCATCTTTAGGGTTCTGTGAGGATCTCAATTTCGCTTCTCTTTGTCTCATACACAGTGTGTTCTTTCATGTGATTTTTGTATTAAAATGCTCCCCAACATACACAACCTCCAGTGTTCAGTGGCCTAGGACTTCGTAACTCAGGTAAGATCAGTTCTAAAGTTCTAAGCATAAAGTAGAAAAACTCTTTTACCTTTGCTGCTACTTTTCTTAAAATTGCCTTTTCTCCCTTCTTATAATTGAAGTAGAAAGTCTGAAAGCAAAAATTCAGGTATAGGCCCAGGAAAGAGGAGTCAAAGAGGTCTCTGTGCTTTCTTTTCATTTAGGCTGTTAGGTCAACAGCACAAAAGGAGTCCTTGTAGAACTCCATGACTCAGCCTTGCTCATTAGGGCTCTGGGTTAAAGACAGAGACTTATTGTAAAGAATGCGTGTGTGTGCTTAGACTTTTCCGCTGGTCCCCAAGGAATAAGAAGATGGTTGATTTTTCAGGGAATTGAGGGTCCCTCCAAAACCTCTTTGTATCAAAGATCTAACAGAAAAGAGGAAGACAACAATATGTTGCTTTCTTCAGGAAATGTACTCAAATACTTGAAATAATTTTGTTGCTCCTTTGGTGTAGAACGGCATTCCACATTCATACTCTTTTTGTCCCTTTAAGGAGGAGAGTAATATCATAGGATATTGATTAAGCTGCTTTTTTCAAGAGTCAAAGTTTTCCAAGAAACTACACGTCACCACAGGGCTCTCTCCTCTTTTGCAGGACAGGGCAAAGTGGTGTGGGGGAGCACTTTGCGTCTGTCCTCTCCCCCTTCTCCCTCTCCCTAGGTTTGGAGCACAGTAAGTTAACTTCAGCAATACCTAGGAGAGCTACAGTGTTCTCTTGTTTGGCATTCTTTCCATTTCCACTAGTGCCCACTGGAGTATTAGGTCTGCCTTTGTAGCATTAAAAGTGAGAGAGCAATCCTTGGAGCCTGCTTTAGCCTGAGGCTATTTAGGCCTAACAAGCTCAAGAAATAGAAGCCTTTCACGTGTTCAGCCCAATTTACTAGAGCTTTGTACCCTGGCTCTAAGCCAAATTCCCAACTAATAATTTGTTTTTACTATTGTTGTTTGGTTATTTTTGCCCTTGAAATTTGTTTATGAGAATATACCTCTCAGAGAGGGAAGGAGTTAATTGGATGAGCTAAGTTCAGAGGTATCCCTGATACTCTGACAAAAAACCATTAAATAGTACGCCAATCTCACTCAAATTTCTAAATAATGTAAGCATGAAAATTTGATTTAAAAGTAAAAATGCTCGGGACTTCCCCAGCGATCCAGTGGTTAAGGCTTCGCCTTCCAATACATGGGGTGCAGGTTCAATCCCTGGTCAGGGAGCTAAGATCTCACATGCCTCACAGCCAAAAAAAAAAAAAAATGCTCTCTTTGTTTGCAGAATTTTACTGATACTGGTTTCAGTAAAGGCCTGGATGGCAAAGTATACAGAGCAATAAAATATTTACAAACCAGCCCACAAAGCTCAACAAAATCTTGATAACGAACCTAAGACTGCCCACACTGAATAAATGATAACCATGCTACTACCCACAACTGTCTACTATGAGTCACAGTGCAGCCATGTGGTTGGTATTGTGCAATGAATAAAAACTAAAAATTGCTGTAATGTACCATGCTAGAGTTTCCAAAAACAAATGCTAAAGATTGCCCATTGCACATATATTTAGAAATAGATGTCTGTTTCCAGCAAGAGCATCCTGTAAATTCTGACTTTTTTATACTGAGTCTCAAAGATCTCAACCTCTATGTTTTCATTTGCTACTCCTAGCAATCCTGTGAGGTGAGTAGGAAGCCATGGCTATTCCTTTAGTTAAGCTGCCATGCTCAGCTGGCTGCTCTTCTTATTCATCAAGGGGTTTGCATGTATAGTCTGGAAATGCATATTAAATTTTATAGTAATTTGAAAATGAAGCAAAAAATATTAGTTTTATAATATAGACTACAGAAACTAAAGCCAGAACCACGTGGATACTGAGGCTATGATTCTCAATGAGGATCAGGGGGTAGGGTGGGGAGGTGTTGTGTTTATTCAAAAAGGGCATGGATTTTAGATAGCTGATAAAAATTGTTCTACTTCTTTTCCGTAGGTGATTCCATCCACTGCCATGGCTTCACTAACCATTAAAGTATCAATGCCTTCTAAAGTATGCATCTCCAGGCTGGATTTCTCCCCCATCTTCTGACTGGTATTTTTATTTGCTTGATGAACAACTCTCTGGGGAAAAAACTACCAGCTTGATTCATATTATCTTCAGGCATGCATGGGGCTGGTCTGGAAGGCTGAGGTTCTTTGGCATCATCTGAAGATAAGTAAGCTAAAGAAGGCAGTTTATACCAGCAGTAAATCAGAGGGCTTATAACAAGTCTGATATGCTAAAACTACTTTAGTTTATTCTTTACAACACATTTTCTCTATTTGTGACAAGTATTATGAATTATTTTTAATTCCAAGTTATTTTGTTCTTTAACAACCCCCAAAAGTCAGTTAGGTAAATCATGAGGCTAAAAACAGAAGACTTCAAATAAGCACAATTTACTAGCTGATTGATCTGTGACAGACATTAGCCCTCCCACAGATGATATATCTGTAGACATTACCAAAACATGACATGAGGCTATCTGGTATTAATTACCCTAACATGTAAATATTTTTTTTAAAAAATTGCAATACAGGTTTGCAAAAGCAAACAGGGTAACTGATAGTTTACAATGAAAAAATGACCATCCGCTCCATCCCCTCTTTTTTAGGAAACTGGTGTTTCCAAATTAATTAGCAAAAAACTGAACATGGAAACAGGAACTCCTGCTTAAAATAATTAGGACAAGAAATGATATAGGCCTTTCTATGAGGCTTTAACAATCATTAAAAACCCTTATTTTAGCCAGAAATGTATGAATGTATAACTCCTGTTGGCTTCAGTAGAAAACATCTTTGTGTAAACAGCTGAAATATTTAGTCAGGGAGGTACATTTTCCAAGATTATTTCTAAGAATACATGTATTTGTACAATGAAGTTTTTCTTTAGTATTTGTCCATGCTTGCCTTTATTCTCATTTAACTATATATCATATAATGGCAAACATTATTTCACCAGGTGGAACATTTTTCAATTTGAGAATATGAGTGTTTTTATAAGTGAATGTTTTAAGTCTTAAAAACAAAAACTCTATTCTTTGTCTCATTTGAATTTTTCTTTTTTTGTGTTTTGAGGTTGAAACTTAACATTTGAAAAGCAATATTACTAGTTTCATATTTCTCTTTTTTTTTTTTTTTTTTTTTATGGTACGCAGGCCTCTCACTGTTGTGGCCTCTCCCCTTGCGGAGCACAGGCTCCGGACGCGCAGGCTCAGCGGCCATGGCTCACGGGCCCAGCTGCTCCCCGGCATGTGGGATCTTCCCGGACCGGGGCACGAACCCGTGTCCCCTGCATCAGCAGGCAGACTCTCAAACACTGCGCCACCAGGGAAGCCCCATATTTCTCTAGTTATATATGTTATTTGAAAATATCCATATGAAAACTTGGCTGAAAAAATGTGAAAAAGATTCACTCCAAGAAGCAAAATGTCATCTACCCCAACAAAAATCTTAGAGTGAATAAACAGCAACACCAAAACAAAACTGAGTTTGTTGTTTCCCATTACCTGAATAGTGTTTAAAATAAAAAAGTGTTCCTGGCTGTTTTAATTTCATAGAACTATGGGTTTCATGTTCCTTTCCAAAGAGGTTAACAAGTTATCAAACATTATATTACCAAATACCAATATTACTAAGATAAGCTATATACAAAATTTAGTGGCAAAAAAAGACAATTAATAGAAATGCCATGCATCTACAACTGTATACAAATACATTCCAATCTGTACCTAATAAATTAGTAACCACCATATGGTTTTCTAAGATCATAGTAAATACCTAGGTACATATATAAAAATCTAATTTCAATACCATTTTTTAAACTCATGCTAAAATTGAGTATGTCAGTGATACCATTTGACTTTTTTCCACTGGGATTATAGCTTCTGAACATCCTTGTAAATATTTATTACTTAAAATGAATTTGGATTGAGTAAAATGTTTAGAAGGTTGGTTTCTTTTTGTCTGCTTGCCTTAGGATTGGTAAGAAGAATGAGAGCTCTTCAGTGCTACTTTTGCCATATAAGCACATCTAGGTAGAGATTCCTTAGAAGGGATTCCTTAGAAAAGATACTCTAGTCTCTCCATCTGATCCTGGGGAAGTCAACTGTGGGCTCAGTGTCTTCACTTGAGGATGAGCATTAGCAACCTCACTAAAATCTCCTTAAGCCTATTTACATTTGTAGAATAAAGTTGATACCTCAAATTGCAAATAAACAAACATAAACAAACATCAAAATAGATTAAATTTTTATTATAGAAAGTTAGAAAGGATAGAAAGCGCTAAGAAGATATTTTAAATTCACTCATAAATCCAACATCCAAAGGAGAGCATTTTGGTGTATTTTGTTCTAGTATTTTTATGCATACTTAATTTTCAGTATTTATTTCTTACACAGTAAGTCCTCATTTTATGTGTCAATGTAAGACCTTTAATGCCCAGCATAAAAGAGAATACTGTACAAGTTCTGCACTGAATGAAAAAATAGAAGTGAGTCAAAATTTAAAAATAAACAGACTAAAATACTAGGGGAGTGGTGAGGGGATAGAATTAGATTTTCACATTACCTATGTCATGTGGAAGACAGTAGGTGTAACTAAGGAAGATACTCCTCCCAATAAAAAAACCTAGTAGTGATCTTAGGTTCCAAAATAAAATTTAGAGGTAACTTAGACATAGATTCCATATTGTTTAGTAGCTTACCTGTAATACCAGGAAGGAAATCATTCTTTAGGGCACTCTGTAGCCTGTTGCACTAACGTGAAATGAATATGGGGGACAATCTTGGATTGCTCATACCAAAGTCTAAATGCAGCCCAAAGAATAAGGCTCAATGCATTCTTTCTATGTGATCACGGGACCAATTTTTGTTTTACCTGAGGAATGGCTCCAGTAAATATGTAATTTTGAAATAAATATTTTATTTATGGGGTGCCAAATATTAAAAAGTGAATTTTATAAACCAAGATGTGAAGAGGAATTATTAACAATAATTGACTTCACTTAAGAGAAATTTTCTTTGTGAAATAGATTTTTAAACCTTATTTTAAATTGGTGCTGCTATGAACATAGGGGTGCATAAATCTTCTTGAATTATAGTTTTGTCTGGGTGTATGCCCAGGAATGCGATTGGTGGATCATATGGTAATTCTATTTTTAGTTTTCTGAGGAAACTCCACACTGTCTTCCATAGTGGCTGCACCAACTTACATTCCCACCAAAAGTGTATGAGAGTTCCCTTTTCTCCACACCTTCTCCAGCATTTGTTATCTGTAGACTTTTTAATGATGGCCATCCTGACTGGTGTGAGGTGGTACCTCATTGTAGTTTTGATTTGCATTTCTCTAATAATTAATGATGCTGAACATCTTTTCATGTTCCAAATGGCCATCTGTATGTGTTCTTTGAAGAAGTGTCTATTAAGGTCCTCTGCCCAGTTTTTGATTAGGTTGTTTGTTTTTTGTTGTTGTTGAGCAGTATGAGCTGTTTGCATATTTTGGAGATTAAGCCCTTGTCTGTTGCATCATTTACAAATATTTTCTCCCATTCCATAGGTTGTCTTTTCACCTTTTTTATGGTTTCCTTTGCTGTGCAAAAGCTTGTAAGTTTGATTAGGTCCCACTTGTTTGTTTTTATTTTTATTTCTATTTCCTTGGGAGACTGACCTAAGAAAACATTGGTATGATTTATGTCAGAGAATGTTTTGCCTATGTTCTCTTCTAGGGGTTTTATGGTATCATGTCTTAAGTTTAAGTCTTTAAGTCATTTTGAGATTATTTTTGTGCATACTGTGAGGGTGTGTTCTACTTCATTGATTTACATGCAGCTGTCCAACTTTCCCAGCATCACTTGCTGAAGAGACTTATCTTTTATCCATTTTATATTCTTGCCTCCTTTGTTGAGGATTAGTTGACCATAGGTGTGTGGGTTTACTTCTGGGCTCTATTCTGTTCCATTGATCTGTATGTCTGTTTTTGTACCAATACCACACTGTTTTAATTACTGTAGCTTTGTAGTATTGTCTGAAGTCTGGGAGAGTTATGCCTCCTGCTTTGTTTACTTCCTTAGGATTGCTTTGGCAATTCTGGGTCTTTTATGGTTCCATATAAATTTTTGGATTATTTGTTCTACTTCTGTGAAAAAATGTCTTGAGTATTTAGATAGGAATCACAATAAATCTGTAGGTTGCTTTGGATAGTATTGTCATTTTAACAATATTAATTCTTCCAGTCCAAGAGCATGGGATATCTTTCCATTTCTTTGAATCCTCTTTAATTTCCTTTATTAATATTTTATAGTTTTCAGCATATAAGTCTTTCCCATCCTTGGTCAGGTATATTCCTAGGTATTTTGGGTGGGGGTATTATTTTAAAAGGTATTATTTTTTTACATTCCCTTTCTGAAATTTCATTCTTAGTGTAAAGAAATGCATCCAATTTTTTAATGTTAATCTTGTATCCTGCTACTTTGCTGGTTTCATTTATTAGACCTAGTAGTTTTTGTGTGGAGTCCTTAGGGTTTTCTACATATAGCATTGTGTCATCTGCATATAGTGACAGTTTCACTTCTTCCTTTCCAATTTGGATACTTTTTATTTCTTTTTCTTGTCTGATTGCTATGGCTAGGACATCCAATACTGTGTTGAATAGAAGTGGTGAGAGTGGGCATCCTTGTCTTGTTCCAGACTTTAGCAGGAAGGTTTTTAGCTTTTCACCATTGAGTATTATATTAGCTGTGGGTTTGTCATAAATGGCTTATATTATGTTGAGATATGTTTTCTCTATTACCACTTTGGTAAGAGTTTTTATCATGAAGCCATGTTGAATTCTGTCTAATGCTTTTTCTGCATCTATTGAGATGATCATATGTTTTTTTTTAACTTTTGCTAATGTGGTATATTACATTGATTGATTTGTGAATGTTGAACCATCCTTGTGAACTGAGGATGTTTTTGTTTGTTTGTTTGTTTGCGTTATGCGGGCCTCTCACTATTGTGGCCTCTCCTGTTGTGGAGCACAGGCTCCGAACGCTCAGGCTCAGCAGCCATGGCTCATGGGCTTAGCCACTCCATGGCATGTGGGATCTTCCTGGACCAGGGCATGAACCCACGTCCCCTGAATTGGCAGGCAGACTCTCAACCACTGTGCCACAAGGGAAGCCCTTTTTTGTTTTTTTTGGTTTTTTTTTTGTTTTTTTGCTTTCATTTCTTATTTTATTTATTTGGGTTCTCTCTCTTTTCTTCTCAGTGAGCCTGGCCTGAGGTTTTTCAATTTGGTTTACCCTTTCAAAGAACCAGCTCTTGGTTTTATTGATTTTTTTCTATTGTTTTTTAATCTCTATTTTATTTATTTCTTCCCTGATCTTTATTATTTCCTTCCTTCTGCTGACTTTAAGTTTTGTTTGTTCTTCTAATTCTTTTAGGTGGCAGGTTAGTTTGTTGACTTGAGATTTTTATTGTTTTTTGATGAAGGCCTGTATCACTTTGAATGTCCCTCTAAAAACTTATTTTGCTGTATCCCATAGATTTTGTATGGTTGTGTTTTCATTATCATTTTTCTCAAGGTATTTTTTTAATTTCCTTTTTGATTTCCTCGTTTACCCTTTGGTTTTTTAGTAGCATGTTGTTTAGTCTCTATGTAGTCATTTTTTTCTCATTTCATTTCCTGTGGCTGATTTCTAGTTTCATGCCATTGTGGTCAGAGGAGATGCTTGAAATAATTTCTATACTCTTAAATTTGTTGAGATTAATTTTGTGCCAAAGTATGTGGTCAATCCTAGAGAATGTTCAGTGTGTGCTTGCAAAGAACGTGTATGCTGGGTTTTTTTTGTTTTCTTGTGTTTTTCTTGGATGTAATGTCATGAAAATATCAATTTAGTCTAACTGTTCTATTGTATTATTTAGGATCTCTGTTGCCTTATTGATTCACTGTCTGGAAGATCTGTCATTGATGTGAGTGGGGTGTTAAAGACTCCTACTATTATTGTATTCTTATTGATTTCTCCCTTTATGTCTGTTAGTATTTGATTTTTTGTATTTGGGTACTCTGATATTAGGCACATATAAGTTGATGAGTGTAATATCCTCTTCTTGTATTGATCCTTTTATCATTATATAGTGTTCTTCTTTATCTTTCATTATAGTCTTTAAAGTCTATTTTGTCTGATATGAGTATCACAACTCCCACTTTCTTGTCATTTCTGTTTGGCTGAAATATCTTTTTTCATCCCCTCACTTTCAATCTATGTGTGTCGTTTGCCCTAAGGTGGGTCTCTTGCAGGCAGCATATTGTAGGCTTTTGTTTTTTTTATCCAGTCTGCCACTCTATGTCTTTTAATTGGAGCATTTAGTCCCTTGACATTTAACCTAATTATTGATATGTATGTATTTATTGCCATTTTAAACCTTGTATTCCAGTTGAGTCTTTGTTTCTTCTTTGTTCCTTTCTTTTTCTTATTGTATTTCTTTTTGTGGTTTGATGATTTCCTTTTATTTTATGCTTGTGTTCTCTTCTTTTTCATTTTTGTGAAGCTATTTTATGTTTTTGATTTGTTGTTGCCCTGTTTTTCAAGTATGGTAACCCCTTCATATATTTGCTTGCTTTAGACTGATAGTCAAATAGGTTCAAACACATTCTAAAACAAAATAATAATAATAAAAAGAATCTGTATTTTCTTACTCTCCTTCCCATTATGATTTTTTAAAAATTCTCTCTTTCTCTTTGATATTTGGTGGGTTTTTTTTAATATATTAAGTAATTAATTTGGCTGCATCAGATCTTGGTTGCAGTGTGCAAGATCTTTTGTTGCGGCTCTTGGGCTATTCATTGAGGAGTGCAGACTTTTCTCTAGTTGCAGCATATGGGCTCTCTAGTTGTGGTGCACAGAATGAGAAAATATTTGAAGAGATTATAGTTGAAAACTTCCCTAATATGGGAAAGGAAATAGTTAATCAACTCCAGGAAGCACAGAGAGTCCCATACAGGATAAATCCAAGGAGAAACACACCAAAACACATATTAATCAAACTATCAAAAATTAAATACAAAGAAACAATATTAAAAGCAGCAAGGAAAAGCAACAAATAATACACAAGGGAATCCCCATAAGGCTAATAGCTGATCTTTCAGCAGAAGTGCTGCAAGCCAAAAGGGAGTGGCAGGACATATTTAAAGAGATGAAAGGGAAAAACCTACAACCAAGATTACTCTACCCAGCAGGGAACTCATTCAGATTTGACAGAGAAATTAAAAACGTACAGACAAGCAAAAGCTAAGGGAACTCAGCACCACCAAACCAGCTTTACAACAAATTCTAAAGGAATTCTCTAGGCAGGCCACAAAAGAAAAAGGAAGAGATGTACAAAAACAAACAAAAAACAATTAAGAAAATGGGAATAGAAACATACATATCGATAACTACCTTAAATGTAAATGGATTAAATGCTCCAATGAAAGACATAGAGTGGCTGAATGGATACAATAACAAGACCCATATATATGCTGTCTACAAGAGACCAGCTTCAGACTTAGGGACACATACAGACTGCAAATGAGGGGATGGAGAAAGATATTCAATGCAAATGGAAATCAAAGGAAGCTGGAGTAGCAATTCTCATATCAGACAAAATAGACTTTAAAATAAAGACTACTACAAGAGACAATGAAGGACACTACATAACGATCAAGGGATCAATCCAAGAAGAAGATATAACAATTGTAAATATTTATGCACCCAACATAGGAGCACCTCAATACATGAGGCAAATGCTAACAGCCATAAAATGGAAAATCAACAGTAACAAAATCATAGTAGGGGACTTTAACACTTCACTTTCACCAATGGACAGAACATCCAAAATGAAAATTAATAAGGAAACACAGGCTTAAAATGATACACTAAACAAGATGGACTTAATTGATATTTATAAGACATTCCATCCAAAAACAACAAAATACACTTTCTTCTCAAGTGCTCATGGAACATTCTCCAGAATAGATCGTATCTTGGGTCACAAATCAAGCCTTGGTAAATTTAAGAAAACTTAAATCATAACAAGTATCTTTTCTGATCACAACACAATGAGACTAGATAACAATTACAGGAAAACACCTCTAAAAAATACAAATATATGGAGGCTAAACAATACACTACTTAATAACCAAGAGATCACTGGAGAAATTAAAGAGGAAATCAAAAAATACCCAGAAACAAATGACAATGAAAACAGGATGATGCAAAACCTATGGGATGCAGCAAAAGCAGTTCTAAGAGGGAAGTTTATAGCAATACAATCCTACCTCAAGAAACAAGAAAGATCTCAAATAAACAACCTAACCTTACACCTAAAGCAATTAGAGAAAGAAGAACAAAAACCTCAAAGTTGGCAGAAGGAAAGAAATCATAGAGATAAGATCAGAAATAAATGAAAAAGAAATGAAAGAAACAATAGCAAAGATCAGTAAAACAAAAAGCTGGTTCTTTGAGACGATAAACAAAATTGATAAACCATTAGCCAAACTCATCAAGAAAAATAGGGAGAAGACTCAAATCAATAGAATTAGAAATGAAAAAGGAGAAGAACCAACTGACACTGCAGAAATACAAAGGATCATGAGAGATTACTACAAGCAACTATAGGCCAATAAAATGGACAACCTGGAAGAAATGGACAAATTCTTAGAAAAGCACAACTTTCCAAGACTGAAGAAGGAGGAAATAGAAAATATAACCAGACCAATCACAAGCACTGAAGTTGAGACTGTGATTAAAAATCTTCCAACAAAAAAAAGCCCAGGACCAGATGGCTTCACAGGCAAATTCTATCAAATATTTAGAGAAGAACTAACACCTATCCTTCTCAAACTCTTCCAAAATATAGCAGAAAGAGGAACACTCACAAACTCATTCTACAAGGCCACCATCACCCTGATACCAAAATCAGACAAAGGTGTCACAAAGAAAGAAAACTACAGGCCAATATCACTGATGAACATGGATGCAAAAATCCTCAACATAATACTAGGAAACAAAATCCAACAGCACATTAAAATGATCATAGACCATGATCAAGTGCAGTTTATCCCAGGAATGCAAGGATTCATCAATATATGCAAATCAATCAATGTGATACACTATATTAACAAACTGAAAAATAAAAACCACATGATCATCTCAATAGATGCAGAAAAAGCTTTCAACAAAATTCAACACCAATTTATGATAAAAACCCTCCAGAAAGTAGGCATAGAGGGAACTTACCTCAACATAATAAAGGCCATATATGACAAGCCCACAGCCAACATCATTCTCAGTGGTGAAAAACTGAAACCATTTCCACTAAGACCAAGAACAAGACAAAGATACCCACTCTCATCACTATGATTAAACATTGTTTTGGAAGTTTTAGCCACATCAATCGAATAAGAAAAAGAAATAAAAGGAATCCAAATTGGAAAAGAAGGAGTAAAGCTGTCACTGTTTGCAGATGACATGATACTATACATAGAGTATCCTAAAGATACTACCAGGAAACTACTAGAGCTATTCAATGAATTTGGTAAAGTAGGAGGATACAAAATTAATGCACAAAAATCTCTTGTATTCCTATACACTAATGATGAAAAATCTGAAAGTGAAATTAAGGAAACACTCCCATTTACCACTGCAACAAAAAGAATAAAGTACCTAGGAATAAAAGTACCTAAGGAGACAAAAGACCTCTATGCAGAAAACTATAAGACACTGATGAAAGAAATTAAAAATGATACAAACAGATGGAGAGATATACCATGTTCTTGGATTGGAAGAATCAACATTGTGAAAATGACTATACTATCCAAAGCAATCTACAGATTTAATGCAGTCCTTATCAAAGTACCACTGGCATTTTTCACAGAACTAGAACAAAAAAATTTCACAATTTTTATGGAAACAGAAAGGGCCCTGAATAGTTAAAGCAACCTTTAGAAAGAAATACGGAGCTGGAGGAATCAGGCTCCTTGACTTCAGACTATACTACAAAGCTACAGTAATCAAGACAGTATGGCATTGACACAAAAACAGAAATATAGATCAATGGAACAGTGTAGAAAGCCCCAAGATAAACCCATGCACATTGGTCACCTTATTTTTGATAAGAGAGGCAAGAATACACAATGGCGAAAAGACAGCCTTTTCTTTTGGTTTTGGGAAAACTGGACAACTATACATAAAAGAATGAAAGTAGAACAGTCCCTAACACCATACACAAAAATAAACTCAAAATGGATTAAAGACCTAAATGTAAGGCTAGACACTATAAATCTCTTAGAGGAAAACATAGGCAGCATGCTCTATGACATAAATCACAGCAAGATCCTTTTTGACCCACCTCCTAGAGAAATGGAAATTAAAAAAAAAGGGACATAATGAAACTTAAAAGCTTTTGCACAGCAAAGGAAACCATAAACAAGATGAAACGACAACCTTCAGAATGGGAGAAAATATTTGCAAGTGAAGCAACTGACAAAGGATTAATCTCCAAAATTTACAAGCAGCTCATGCAGCTCAATATCAAAAAAACAAACAACCCAATCCAAAAATGGGCAGAAGACCTAAATAGACACATCTCCAAAGAAGATCTACAGATTGCCAATAAACATATGAAAGAATGCTCAACATCATTAATCATTAGAGAAATGCAAGTCAAAACTACAATGAGATATCATCTCACACCAGTCAGAATGGCCATCATCAAAAAATCTAGAAACAGTAAATGCTGGAGATGGTGTGAAGAAAAGGGAACCCTCTTGCACAGTTGGTGGGAATGTAAATTGATACAGCCACTACGGAGAATAGTATGGACATTCCTTAAAAACTAAAAATAGAACTACCATATGATGCAGCAATATAACTTCTGGGCATATACCCTGAGAAAACCATAATTCAAAAGCAGTCTTGTATCACAATGTTCATTGCAGCTGTATTTACAATAGCCAGGACATGGAGGCAACCTAAGTGTCCATCAACAGATGAATGGATAAAGAAGATGTGGCACATATATACAATGGAATAGTACTCAACCATAAAAAGAAATGAAGTTAAGTTATTTGTAGTGAGGTAGAGACCTAGAGTCTGTCATACAGAGTGAAGTAAGTTCAGAAAGAGAAAAATAAATACCATATGCTAATACATATATATGGAATCAAAAAAAAAAAGTTCTGAAGAACCTAGGAGATGGACAGGAATAAAGATGCAGCCGTTGAGAATGGACTTGAGGACATGGGGAGGGAGAGGATAAACTGGGACTAAGTGAGAGTGTGGCATGGACTTATATATACTATATACTACCAAATATAAAATAGATAGCTAATGGGACGCAGCCACATAGCACAGGGAGATCAGTTCCGTGCTTTTTGACCACCTAGAGGGGTGGGATATGGATGGTGGGAGGGAGACGCAAGAGGGAGGGGATATGGGGATGTATGTATATGTATAGCTGATTCACTTCATTATAAAGCAGAATCTAACATGCCATTGTAAAGCAATTATACTCAAATAAAGGTGTTAAAAAAAAGAATAAGTAAGGTGATCATGTAAGAAAAAAGAATAGTTTTGTTTTTTTTTTCTTTTTGATCTGTATACTGGCTAATTTAAGTGATTTACTTTGTTTGTGATTTTCTCATTCCTATATCTTCTTGCTTCTTTTCTATTTAGAGATGACTTTTCAGTATTTCTTGTAGGGTAGGTTTAGTAGTGCTGTATTCTTTTAGTTCTTGCTTGTCTGAGAAATTCTTTATTTCTCCTCCTATTTTAAATGATAATCTTGCTGGGTAGAGTATTCTAGGTTGCAGATTTTTCTCTTTCAAGACTTTGAATATATTTTTTCACTCCATTCTGGCCTGCAGTTTTTCTGTAGAGAAATCATCTGATAGCATCATGGGGGTTCCTTGTAATTAACTCTTTGTTTTTCTCTTGCTGCTTTAGAATCCTCTCTTTATCTTTAACTTTTGCCATTTTTATTATAAGATGTCTTGGTGTACGTCTGTTTGTGTTCATCTTGTTTGGGAGACTCTGTGCTTCCTACATCTGGATATCTGTTTCCTTCTTTAGGTTTGGGAAGTTTTCAGCCATAATTTCTTCAAATACATTTTCAATCCCCTTTTCTCTTTCTTCTCTTTCTGGAATCCCTATTATGTGCAGATTGGCCTGCTATATTTTATCCCATATGTCTCATATTGTTGTGTTTATTTTTTTCATTTGGTTTTCTGTCTGCTGTTCCGATTGTGTGGTTTCCATTATTCTATCTTCCAGGTCACTTATTTTTTCTTCTGCATTATTCATTTTGCTCTTCACTGCCTTGAGCTCAGCTTTCATCTCAACAAATGACTTTTCTAATTTTTCTTGGCTCCTCCTTATAGTTTCTAGTTACTTTTTACAGTAACCTGCATTTCTGTAAATAGCCTTTCTTAATTCCTTCAGTATTTTCATTACCTCCTTTTTGAACTTGCTGTCTCTTAGACTGAAGAGTTCTGTTTCCTTGTTATTTCCTTCAGGGGAATTCTCTTGGTCTTTTAACTGAGAGTGGTTCCTCTCCCTCTTCATTTTGCTTATATTTCTCTTTGTGAGTTTAGGAGAAACAAATATCTACTGTAGTCTTAGGGGGCTATTTATATGTGGGAGCATCCCTGCATAGCTTGTGTGGCTTTTAATTTTTTTTTTTTTTTTTTTTTGGTGTGAAGACTGTTTTTGGTTTGGATGCTTGCTGTCCCTTTCCCCAGTATGTGCTGGCTGTTATCCCCTTGATAGGCGGTGTGCAGCTGCACAGCACTTGCCCATGCTCCCAGGTAGGCGGGAGCAGCCACTGGCTCCCATTGCAGGTCTCTCAGCAGAGGTAGCTGGCTGCACCTATTCCTGGGGAGGTGGGGGCAGTTGTTGGCCATGGGTTGTGTGACCCTTGGCAGCAGTGGTGAGTCATGCATGCCCCCAGGGAGGTGGGGGCAATTGTTGGCCCTGGGTCGCTCGTTCCTTGATGGAGGCGGCTGACTGCATGTACTCCTGGGGAGGCAGGGGCAGAGGTTGGCACCAGGTCATGGGACCCTTGGTGCTGGTGGGCAGTGCACACTCCCAGGAAGGTGGGGGCAGTGACCTGCACCCACTCACAGGACCCTTGACAGCAGCAATGGTTTTCACCCGCCTCTGGAGTCCAAGATGGCAGCTGTGGCTCACATCTGCCACCATAGCTCGTGTATGTGGTGCCCTGATACCTGAGAGTGTGCAGAGAAAGAAGCTCCTATGGCAGGCCCACCCCTCACCTTGCACACACCCCCAACAATGGTGCATTTCCTCTGGTGGGCTCAGGCTTCTTCCCGGACTCCTTTGGTTGTGGCACACCATACCCTAGCCCCCTCAGGCTGTCTTTGTGCTGCCAACACCAGTCCTCTCCCCAGGGTCTGACCTCTGAAGCCTGAGCCTCAGCACTCAGCCCCTGCCAGCCCCAGTGGATGAGCATCTCAGGCTGAGTAGTGCTGACTGGCACTGATCGTCTGTGCAGGTCTCTCTCTCTCTGCTTTGCCCTAAACAAACCTGTTGCTATACTCTCCTCTGAGGCTCCAAAGCTCCCCCTCTGTCCTGGCTGATCTCCCCACCAGTGATGGGACTGCCCCACATGTGGAAACTTTTCCTCTTTCACACCTCCCTTCCAGGAGTACAGGTCCCATCCATATTCCTTTCTCTCCTCTCTTTTTTTTTTTTTTCTTTGTCCTACCCAGTTACGTGGAGATTTTCTTGACCTTTTGGAGGTCTGAGGTCTTCTGCTAGTGTTCAGTAGATGTTCTGTGAGAGTTGTTCCACCTGTAGATATATTTTTGATGTATCTGTGGGGAGAAGTGAGCTCCATGTCCTACTCCTCCACCATCCTGATCCACTTGCAAGTCCTTTTCTTCTACATGTTATAATATTGTTCCATTTCAATCAGTCATTAAGTGGTAATATTTGCTAAGAATAAAGCTTTTAAATTCCTTTCTTTCTAGCATAATTCTCAAGTCATTAATTATTAACATTTAAGTAAATCAGTTGCTATTTTATTTTAACAAATTCTTTTATAAAGTGAATTGCTTTAGGAATACAAGGAACTTTTTAAATAACAGTTTTTATCAGATTTCCCAGATAAAATTATCACTATGTACAAATTGTATATCTGATTTTCTTAGATGGTCAAACTTGTTTGTTCAGCAATTCGGTGGGTGGTTTTCTCTTAACCAAGTAGCCTATAATTTTGACATGAAGTTTCTTTCCTTTTAGTTTCTTTTTAAAATGAATCAGTGTTGCTGATGTACATATATCCTCTCCAAGGAGACTATGAACCTCTTGAAGGTTAGGATTGTGTCTCACTTTTATACACCCTGTACCTTTCAGAGGCTGACACATTTCTGGCAATCAGAAAATGTCTTATGAGCCAATTTTATATTAGTGCTCTATGCTCCTTTCAGTACTTCATAAGGAAACAAGAAATTATTCCTTTTATTTCTCCTGTCCAAATTCTTCATCCTTGTTATCAAATTTTATTAGGTAGCTGTATAAGTTTCCTAGTGCTATCATAACAAATTACTACAAACTGGCTGGCTTAAAAACAATAGAAGTTTATTCTCTCAGTTTTGGAGACCAGAAACCTGAACTTGAGATGTAGGCTGGGCCACGCTCTCTCTGAAAGCTCTAGGGGAGAATCCTTCCTTGCCTCTTCCAGATTTTGGTGGCTCTAGGAGTTCCTTGGCTTGCAGATGCACCACTTAAATCTCTGCCTCTGTCTTCACACGGCCTCCCTCTCCTTTCTCTCTGTATTTTCCTCTTCTGTCTCTTATAAGTGCATGTGTCATTTGATTTAGGGTTCAACCAGTCAATCCAGAATGATCTCATTTTGAGATTCTTAATTACATCTTCAAAGACCCTTTTTTCCAAATAAGCTGACATTTACAAGATCTAGGTAGATTTATATTTGCGGGGGGGGCCCTCTATTCAACTGACTATAGTACCTAATTGTACAGATTTCTTCCTATTGAATATTTTAACAAATATCATATAGAATAGGCATAATATTTGTACTATTTGGTATATATGTTGACATTAAAAAAAGACCCATGAGTGGTGGGGGTGTGGGATGAATTGGGAGATTGGGATTGACATATATACATTAATATGTATAAAATAGATAACTAATAAGAACATGCTGTATAGCACAGGGAACTCTACTTCACTTTGCTGTACAGTAGAAACTAACAAAATTGTAAAACAACTATACCCCAATTTTTAAAAATGATAAAAATGTAAAATAAATAAAAATAAAAAGAGACCAAAAAATCACAGTGGCCTAAATAGGTAGAAGTTTATTTCTCTCTCATCTTATAGTCTGGCCAGGCTAGGTTAGTAGAAAGGCTCTGCTCCATTAAGTCATTAAGGGTCCCTGGAACCACTGGTCTCTGCCACATCAGCATCTCAGCCCAAGAAGGGGAAAGAAAGTGGAGACCAAGTCATTTCCATTTAAGCAAGTGAGGTTGGAGTTGCACACATCACTTTTACTTTGCCATTTCATTGGTGAGAACTTATTCACATGGCTACCCCTAGTGGCAAGTGAGACTGGGCAATAGTTTCTCTAGCTGGTGGCCATGTATCCAGTTGTAAATTTACTACTATGGAAAATGGAAAAATGGTGTGGAGGATAACTAACAGCATGTGACAACTTTTAAAAACTTTAATTCCTCTAATTATATATATATATATATATATATATATATATATATATAAATTAAATAGATAATTGGTGGAATCAACACAACTTATGCATCTAAATACAGATTTTGTCATCTTCATTCATAGCCTGAAAAATAAATATTAACTTTCCTGATTTTCTAAAATTCCTAATTGTGTGACATTAATTATCTTAAAGGAAGAAATTATTTTTCTACAGTTCAGAAGTCATTGTTAGACACTGTTATGGTTAACCATTGTTATTTTCTTTAAAATTCTATTATAAAATATCTGGTTTCCACGAGGAAGTGTTTATCTTGACTTCTTGCCACTCTACCCCTTTACTCCTCCACATGGTGGTGGAATGAATTACCTGAGAGGAGGGTAAGAACTTAGGTTAATGTGTCTGCCCTCCAGATTCAAACTTTCCCTCTACTGGGTTGTCCAAAGGACTAGACTGGCAGCAGGTTGTTATACTTGGGTCTCACTCTAAGATACATTCTTCATCAACATTATCAGTAATAGAGTTAAAGTTTTGAACTTCATTTTCCTGACTCATGTCTCTCTCAATTAGTTCAGAATTTATATGGTGAGAAGAAGGAGTAATTTATTAACCCCCTCTAATTCCAATAGTAACTAAATGCATTATGAAGCTTTTGTTTCCCACAGGAATTATGAACATAAGAGAATGAATCAGAAAAGTCCCTGGAAGGCTGCAGCCAAAGGCTATGTTTAATATTTAAAAACAGAGTAGCATTTTCTGTCTAAGGCAGGGATCTGTTTCCAGTTTAGACCCAATCTGAAAGTTACTCTTCTAGTCAAAAGGAGCAAAGTATACCATGTACCTTACCCCCATTCTACTCCATTCTCTCCTTCCAACCTACCTCTCCCTATCATTACCAAGGGGCAGAACACAGAGGCTGCAGCCCAATGCAAGAAGCACAGAGGGTTAATGGGCTGCAAAAACAAAGAGAAGTTAATGGCTTGTAAGTATTTAGCAAAGAGGATTGAAGAAAGCAACCTCCTTAGAAATGCTATTGGCAGAGATTATACTGATGGAAAAATTTTTTAATAACAAAAAGGTAAAAAATGGTTTATACAAGGAGCTGACCATTTCAACAGCCCTGCAAGAGAAAAGAACAGCACGAACAGAAGAGGGTCAGCAGAACTTTAAGAACAACAACGTTCAGAGAAAAAGAAAGCAGATCAGTGACATTTCCTTAGTTACACTTGGCTAAGGGATCAGTTGCTAGAAGGAGAAACTAGAAGTTAAAATCAAAACTTCACTTCACGTTACAATGGGTTTAATAGAATTAGGATCAAGTTAGTCACATATACTTCTTTCCATTTTGTGGTTTCAGCCTGTCTCAATTTATCCTTCATGTTGCATCTATAAATTCCTATGTATTGAGGGAACCTCCTACAGTTAACAGTATACTAAGGTCTTTCCAGACCGCAACTGATACTTGCAGCCAAGGTTCTGATACTCAGAGTAGGCACACTGGGTAAACAGCACCCCTAGATGGAAGCTTCCTTAGGAATGCTTGATCTTACCTGAGTAGGCTTCATGTCATACATTTTTAAGGTGTGACTGCTGAATGACCATGGCCAAGCCATCTCACTTTCTTTAGATGTAAAGGTCTAACCTGTGACACTGGCAAGAGAATGATCTGAAACTCTGAATGAATTGTTGGACCCCATTTTTAAGATTTTGGTAGGATAAGATTCTTTGAATACCTAAGTATTATAATGTTTCATTTACATTATGGAACATAATTTTAACATTCTGAGATTCCTTCCCTTTCCTTCATTCTCCATATTCAATCATTCCAAGCAATCTTGATCACACCTCAAGTCATTCTATTTCATCTTTCCAAAAATATGTTGAGGCCCATTTACTCTGTCTCTTAGACATGTGAAATAATCTACTAATCCTTCCATGATTCTCCTCATAACTTCCAATAAACTTTCTAAATTCAAATCTGACTCCTTTATCAGCTATAAAAATTCCAGGTATTCTCAATTGACTATAGAATAAAATCCAAACTCTAGAAAGTGGTTCTTAAGGTGTGTCCCAAGACCAGCCTCATCAACATCACTAGGGAATTTGTAAAAAATGCAAATTCTTGATCTCCCTCACCCCAAACCTTCAGAATCAAAATCTCTGGGGGACCCAGTAAACTGTGCTTTTAAAAGTACTCCAGGGGAACTGATGCATGCACAAGTTTGAAAGCTACTACTAGAGAATGGTGATATCTGCCTCGCTTCCTCCAGACTCACAAGTGTGCTCTGTGCATCTGTCCTCAAATCTCACCACTTCCCAAGCATATCGTACTTTTTCACACTTCTGTGCTTTGGTACTGCCTGTGTCCAAAATGCAATTCCACTCTTCCACTGTGTGGTCAACTCTTACAAGGCACATAGAATCCTTTTGGAATGAGCAGGATATAAATTAGTGTATACTCATCCTTTAACACAAAGCTCAAATAATCACCTTTGCTGCAAAACTTTCACTCCCAGACTTAGTTATTCCTTCCTCTGTGCTGTCATTGTGTGTAACATGCTGTGTTACAGTTGTTTATGGCTGTAGCACTGGAAGATGAATACTTGAGGCCCAGTCTCACCCTCAAGGTGCCCTTTAAAATACTGGAATTATAGATTTTCCCAAGTAAATTATCGAGTAAGATCTTACTGGGTGGTTTAGTAGACAAGCCTATCTACATCTCCTGTGTTTGTTTGTTTGTTTTTAACTCCTTTCTCTTAACTGAAGATGAATCCTCTTCTTTCTGGGGAGATTCCCCTCTTCATCCTCTTCAACTGAGAGCACAGATTTGAGAGGGGATGACACGAAGAGATGAGGTAAAAAAGTATCAGCCAGATGGGTTACTTTATGCCTGGAGATCAGCAGAGTATGCCTTTCCTCCTTAACTCATACCTAATAAATGAAACAAATACTCTCTATAAATAAAAATAGACTATAAATTTTTTTTAAAAATACAAATTCAAATTTTTTAAATGCTCTCTAATCATATATTGTCTTTCAATTTTGACTTATGAGAAGAGTTGAAAGCCATAAGTACTTAATAAATATTGGAGAAGATATACTTCTGTGCATGTGTGGCTAAAAAATAAAGGATTCATTTTGTGGAATTAATCAATATCAGTCTCAATATCAGTATCTAATCATATTTTCTATACTGAGAAACAAGGCTCATTAGCAGTAGGATATTCTAAATTTTCCTTTCTCTTACTTTCTAACAAAAATTTAAAGGTGATATTTTATACTCATTTTTCTCCCTGATATCCTATATGGTATTAATTAGTGTAGAGGCTAGACTGAGCAGTACTTTGTGTGTACATCAACTTACACAGTAACAGAATTATAACAACTGCAAGGTTTGGCATTTTCATCCAGTATCATGAATAAACAACAGTTTTCTAATTGAACCCTGAGTTACTATTTTCCACAGAATTGAAACTACTTGAAATGGGAAAGACAAATCTTTCTGACTATTCTGAACTGGAAGTTTTATCTGTAGAGTCAGCCTATTGCTTTTCATTTTCTTACTGTGAGTAGTAATTACTAAACAATTACTTAGCTGATATGAGTGCATTTTTCCCTTCTTTCCACTAATCCTTACCTGCCATCTCTGACAAGATCCACTTCTTTGGGGTCAAATATATAGTGAAGAGCAATGAAAGAGGAGAGGGGAGCTGGAGATACTCCTCAGGAAGATGTATACTTGGTAAAGGATGGACAGGCATGTAAGCGTAAGGATGGCAGATTGAGTCTGGATGAGATTGTTGCATTTCCCACCATAACTGTAATGCTGGACAGAAGGCATTGTAGAAGATTGATTATATTCACAATTTAGCTCAGGGAATTAAGGAAGCCTTTAATTGGAAGTATTCTAGTTAAATACAACCCAGGAACAGAAGTAATAGCACTCTTTGGAAATGACTACCCCATCAGTAATTATCTTCCTTGTCTCTGCCATCCCAAACCTCTTGGCATCACTCTGATGCAGCTATCACACATGATTTGTAGTGGAGTTATTTTTCTCTTCTCCACAATTAGACTCCCCAAAGGTAGGAAATGCCTTTAATTCATCTTTACATTCTCAATGGAATCTATCAAAGTATGTATCTCCAATATGCTCTTGTTGAACAAATAAGTTAAATACACGTCATTCAGAAAGAACTAGTTGCTAACATGAAATAGCAACTTCATACAGGGTCCAGATATACTCATTTAAATTATATATCTTAAGCAGGTCTGAAAAGAGAAGGCATTTGTCTTTTATACAGTGCTCCAAAAGGGTGTTCAAAGTATCCATCTTGCTAGCTAGAGAGCCTACTGATGAACAGCACTGTTCTCCTGTTACTACCTTTGATGCAGTACTTACACTTCCATTTCCTTTGGCTGCAGTAGTCATTGAAAGATGCCTGACGTGTGTTTATTTGACACAGAGTTTGTCATGAAGAATTCAAAGGCTTCTGGAAGCCTATTATAAAATAAGCCAGATTCTAATTTTGATCCCAGAGCCCCAAAATCTCCCCCAAAACATACAAATCAAAGACATAAATAGAAGCAAGAGAAAGGCAAAGACATCACAGACCACCCAAGTCAGAAGAAAAAGAGATGCCTAATTGTGCATGAGAAATAATTTGCATGAATAACAACAAATCACAGCAAAACAATTTTAACTGTTAGCTTCAATATTCACATATCAAACTGTATTTATCACTACTTAAATTTAAGTGAAGGTAACATTTTACAGTACATGGAAATCCATAATTGTAAAATAGATAATTCAGAGTTTGCAGAGTAATTTACCATTGAATTAGTTTTTAATAGCATCTTCCCATTTTGCATTTAAATATGATTACTTAACAATGTTTGACTGAATTCCCTCTTCTACCCCATTCTCTGTTCTCACAGATACTAACAAAGTAAGGTATCTAAATGACAAGCACAGTGGAAAGTCTACAACAAGGAGGCCGGAAAAATGTACCCATTGTATGACTGACACCTGAAGAGCTGAGAAGACAAATCAGTCCTTACTTGTGATGAGGGAAATTCATGGAAATCATGCCCTAGGCTACCAAAGGAGAAAGAAAAACTATCAGCATCTCCCCAAATACATTCAAATAAACCCTCAAATGACAGACTCCATTACAATTAGAAATAAGCACTGGCAACTCTGCATTCATTTCTATATCTCTTCTTTGAACTTCAAGCATTGTCTCCTCTGCATCTAATCCTTTCCCCAGATCTTAATCCCATTCCTTCTAATCTCCTTCAGAGCCTGGCTTCATCACTTACTTTCTCCCTTCTGTTCCTTAACTGTTTTCTCACTCCAGCCTTCTTTATCTCAGTTTATAAACACACTGGAACATCTCACTTATAATATCCCCATCTTCCTCATCCTGCATTACCTTCTAGCTGTCATCCTTTCTTTCCTTCCTTTTTGTTCAGGATGATCAAAAGAGCTATTTAAACTCACTCTTTTTTTATTTTTTCTAATTTTCTATTGTAAATTACTTATAAAATTTACCATTTTAATCACTTTAAAAAATTTTATTAAAGTATAGTTGATTTACAATGTGTTAGTTTCAGGTGTACAGCAAAGTGATTCAGTTTATATATATATATGTATATATATCCACATATATATATTTTCAGATTCTTTTCCATTATAGGTTATTACAAGATATTGAATATAGTTCCCAGTGCTGTACAGTATGTCCTTGTTGTTTATCTATTTTATATATATCAACAGTAGTATGTATATGGTAATCCCAAACTTCTAATTTATTCCTCCCCCCCTTTCTACTTCGGTAACCATATGTTTGTTTTCAATGTCTGTGAGTATATTTCTGTTTTGTAACGAAGTTCATTTGTATCTTTTTTTTACATTTCCCATATAAGTGATAGCATATACTTGTCTTTCTCTGACTTACTTCACTAGGTATACTTGTCTTTCTCTGACTTACTTCACTAGGTATTATAATCTCTAGGCCCATCCATGTTGCTGCAGATGGCATTATTTCATTCTTTTTTATGGCTAATATTCCATTTTATATATATATATATATACACACACACACACACACACACACACACACACACACACATACACACATATACCACATCTTCTTTTTCCATTCATCTGTTGATGGATATTTAGGTTGCTTCCATGGCTTGGCTATTGTACATAGTGCTTCTCTGAACATTGGGGTGCATGTATCTTTTTGAATTAGAGTTTTCATCTTTTCTGGATATATGTCCAGGAGTGAATTTCCTTTTTATTGAAAGTAGTTTACCTAAGGCCCTAGTGGCTACTTTTGAAATAGATACCTAAGGGGCACTTATTGGTCCTTCTCTCACCTTGAATCCTTTGCTACATTGGGCACTGCTGACTCTTCCTTCTTTCTTAACATTCTCTTTTCGTTGGATTTCTAGTATAACAGTTTCTCCTGATCTCCTCAAATTACCTGAACTTACTTTGAATTTGAAACCTGATTCCATCACTTTCTCTGTATAGCCTTCGGCAAGTTATATGAACTCAGGTGTTGTGTTGAACTCATCAGTCTCTGACCCGTCCACCTATGTCAGTCAGGGTCCCAGCAGGCAACAAGAGTCTAATCAAGGGAGTTTTACAAGGGATGGTGAAGCATCAGGAAACCATTATCAGAGCTAGGAAAGAGCTGGAAACTTAAAGGCCACTCAACAGGAACTTTGGACATGGAAGAATTCAGTTACTACCAAAAACACAGTGAAGCTGGGTTGGGAAGAGATAAATACCCTGACCACCTCTCACTCTACTATCTTCCAATCTTCTTCTGGTGACACTCATTGGTCAAACCTAATTGGAAACCCAGAGCACAATGAAGATTGGGTGATGCAAACTCTAGAAGTCAACCTCCTGAGATGCACAGCAAGGCAGGGAAGAGTAGAGAATGAACCTGGATAGAGGACTAGCAAAAAATAGCCAGTAGATGAGCACACTACCTACCATCTCCTTCATTTACTTAAAAAGTATTTTGTGGGGCTTCCCTGGTGGCGCAGTGCTTGAGAGTCCGCCTGCCGATGCAGGGGACACGGGTTCGTGCCCCAGTCCGGGAAGACCCCACATGCCGTGGAGCGGCTAGGCCCGTGAGCCATGGCCGCTGAGCCTGCGCGTCCGGAGCCTGTGCTCCGCAACTGGAGAGGCCACAACAGTGAGAGGCCCACGTACCGCAAAAAAAAAAAAATTATTTTGTGTGTAAGGGACTATTCTCAGGAATACAGGGGATCACAAGACAGAGAAGATGCCCATTTTCATGGTGTTTTCATTCTCTTGGGGAAGACAGATAGTAAAGCAATAATCATACAAGACAATTTCAAATGGTAGGTGCAATGAAGGAAAGGAGTATATGACTAACATAGATGAGGTGATGGCAGAAGAGCTTAAAGTGGTTAATAAGAAGAAAGGAATAATAAGAAAGCTTTCTAAGAGGTAGGGGAAGAGTATTCAAACAAGAGAGATCATCAAAGGCAGAGTACAAACGTCCTGACGTTGAAACCAGTTTGGCTTATCCAAGGGAGAGACAGGAGGCCAGTGTGGCTGGGGGAAGTGTGGCAGGAGATGAGGTAGGAATGGTAGGTAAAGGCCAGATCATAAAGGGCCTGTAGGCTACGCAAGGAGTTGGGTGTTTTTGCTAAAGCAACAGAAAGGTTTTAGGCAGAGGGTGGGAGGTTGGAGCATTTGTAGGTTAAGACACATCTAATTAACATTTGTAAAATATAACTCTCACAATTCTTTGAAAAATAAATTTTGGTGGGACAAAAATGGAAATGTCCCATTATAGTCTGACCAGAGCTCCCATGTTCAGGAGTGGTATTTTGCAAAGCGGTGGCACTGTTTGGATCAGGATGGGCACCTGATATAACAGTGGCCCAACCACAGGCTGGTTGGCAGCCCATGATGTGGCTTAGAGCTATGGGCTCTTGCAACTGAATTGTGCTCCTCTGAAATGTGTATTATAAGATAAGAAGAGGGTTAATTAGCTGTCAGTAGTGTGAGAACTGATCAAAGAGGTAGAGAAAAACAGAGATACAATGGGAAAGAAAAGAACAGCTTCTCTTTAGAGGTGCCTTGATTCCTAATAGCTACTAATATATCCATATAAATACTCCTGCTTCCAACCCTTTTAATTAAGGTGGCTTCTTGATCTCTCTTTCTTGCATGAAAATAGTCTAATGAGCACACTGGTGTATCCAAGTTTTTGCTCTTCTTCTCATTCATTCAGTAAGAAGTGACAAAGATTTGCTCTGAAAACAAACAAACAAAAACACCCTCAAATCTCAGTTGCTTTAAAGAACCAAAGTTGACTTCTCATTCACTTTAAATACCATTATGAAGTGGATGGGACACTATTCTGCCTCAACCTTCCAAGACCAAGATTAATGGAGCATATTCTCTGGAACATTGTTGATTGCCATGGCAAAGAGAAAAAGAGCTCTGGAAGGTCTTGCATCAGCAATTAAACTCTGTGCTCATAAGTCACGGGCAGAATGTGTCACTTAGCTCATCCCAACCACAAGGAGACTGGGAAATGCAATCTTACCATGTACCTGAAAGACAACAGGAAATATTTGACACACCCACCACCATTCACTCATCCATAACCATGACTTTAACTGCTGTCTATATACCAATGTCAAAATTTCTAGGAGAGATGCCCCGTTTTCCCTCTTTATCCATATTTTCAACCACCTACTGACATGCCACAACTGGATTGTATCATAGACATTTCAAGTCTCATGTACCAAGACTGAACCCTTCATCTTTCTCACAAACTCTGTATTTTTTCTCTTGGTCAGTGGCTCCAATATCTATCCACTACCTCAAATAGAAAACCCAGGTGTTATCTTTGACTCTTTCTCTCTCTCTTCTAACATCCAATCAGTCGACAAGCCCATAGCTTCTAATTTATCCCAATTCTACTAACTCCATGACCATTACCCTACTTTAGTCCCTCATGGATTCTTGCCCAAACAATTCTGTTAGCCTCCTGTCTGGTTTTCCTGCCTTCATACCCTCCCTTGTAAACTGTAATTTATTCATTCAACAAACATTTAAAGAGTGCTTACTGATTCTTAGATTAAATAAGTAATGGGCCCACCTTGAAGAAATTCAGTGTAAAGAGGGAAACATTGATGTAAACAAAAAATTTCAACACAGTGGACAAATGATAATAACTATGTAAAAAGAGGGGTGGGAACGGAAAGGAGACACGAAACTGGGTGTGATGGTGATGGGAAGGTAGTGTTGGAAGCTTCTAGGGAGAAAGTAAAACTTTAGCTAAATAAGGGAGTTGCTCCTCCATGTGAACCACAGGAGTTAAAAAAGAGGTGAAGGAAGCAGCTTGTGCCTGACATCTTTGAGAGACTTTGACTCAGTCAAACCAACATGGATTGAGAGGAATGGCATGAAAGAGAAAGCAGGCACCTAATCGGTAAAGACTCAAAGTGTCCTGGTGGCTACTTGGCTGATAAGTGGGTGGAAGATCATCCACTGAGGTTAGAAAAGAAAGAGCAAGTCTATGGGCTACAATACTTTTTTTCGTGTGTGTGGCATGCGGGCCTCTCACTGTTGTGGCCTCTTGCGTTGCGGAGCACAGGCTCTGGACGCGCAGGCTCAGCGGCCCTGGCTCACGGGCCCAGCCGCTCTACGGCATGTGGGATCTTCCCGGACTGGGGCACGAACCCGCGTCCCCTGAATCGGCAGGCGGACTCTCAACCACTGCGCCACCAGGGAAGCCCTACAATACTTTTAAATTATGGATACCTTCCCATATTGATTCCAGGCACAGTGCCAAGTATCTTTATTATTTTATTTAATCCTCACAACAGTTTTATGAGGTAAAATTGTACTATTGTCTTCATTTTGCAATTTAAAAACAAATACTGAGATTCAGGGATTCATAACCAGTTACATAGTTACCAAATCTGTTCTGCACCAGAGCCCAAGTTGGTATCTTTCTACCATGCTATGCTGAATTTGAGGTGCCTACAGGAATTCCATCTGGATGTGTCCACAGGCAGGAGTGCAAGGGAGGGATAGGAAAAGAGACACAGACTTGGGGCTTATCAGCATATGGGGACGCAGTGGGATCAAAGCTATGGGCTCAGATGAGAGGGTTTAGCGAGCTCTAAATAGGAAGAAGGAAAAAAGAGGACCTGGGGAACACTAACCTTAGAGGGCAAAAAGAAGAAAGGAAACCAGCAAAAAAATAGTTTGAGAAGGAGCCATCTGATACTGCGAATCCTAAAAATGTCCTTCGGTGAATCTTTTTGAGAAGTCCCTAGTCCAGGTGTCTGGCGCTCAGTAAAGGACTTCTGGGGTCAGAAGTGGCATTCTGTCAAGGTTGGGCCTTTGTACCTAATTCCTTCAGTTCTTTAAGGACCAAACGACGACCTGAAACCTATACGGGAACTTCACTACCTGGGTAGGTAAAAATTAGCAAATCCTCCTTAAAGCAGATCAAGAACTTTTTCCTCTAGTGTCCCAAAGGAGCTGTGAATGTGAACGATCAGAGGTTACTGCAGAAACAACCAACAGGTATTGGGCAAGGATCCAAGCAGCTGGCGGACTGCGACTGGGTCCGAGAAAAGGAGAGCTTGCCCTGACAGGCAGGCACGCGCACGCCTAATAGGAAGGCCGGGAGCGCCCGGCGCTCCCCGCGCTCACCGCGCGTCACCCGACTCTACACCTCATTGCAGTCCCCTCCTTCTCCGGTGCCCGCATACTCTCTGATCTTTCTGCCCTCCCAAACGCTCCCCTCAGCATTCCAGCCCTCCCTACGCGGTCACAACCCCTCTCTTTACCCGCTCAGCCGGCTGGGCTGTGCGTCACGGTGGCGGGGCCAAAATGTAGCTCCCGCCAGGCCCCGCCCCGCGCGCCTAAGGCCCCGCCCCCTCTGGCCGAAACTGGGAGGGCACTGCTTGTGTGGGGTCCGGAGTTTTCTAACTCAGCGGCATCATCCCACCGTCTCCGAGTCCTTGCCTTTTTCTGAGGCCCTCTACTGCCACCTGAGCGAACGCGGGGAGTCAAGGCCAGGCGTGCGGGGCGCCATGAACGGCCGCCGCCTGATGGGCGCGGCGGCGGCGGCGGCGGCGGCGGCGGCGGCGGAGGGACTGGTCGGCTGAGGGCCTGTTTGGGGCCGAGGCATGTGGAGCCCCAGCGGGAGCTTGCTTCAGACTCTGCCACGACTTCTGCAGCACGACACCCTTCCGGGCCACGCAGAACTGCCGCCCCGCTGGGCCCTGCCGCGGGCGGCGGGCGGGGACGACTCGGCGGACCGCCTTCCTCGCGGGGGCGGGGCGAGCGCGGCGGAGGCGGCGGCGGCAGCGGCCTCCGGAGCCTTGCTCGGAGCTTATCTGGGGCACCACGGTCAGCCTGCGGCCTCTGAGCTGCCGGCGCCGGGCGCGGCCTTGGCGGGCAGCCCCGGGAGCGGCGGCGGCGGCGGCGGCGGCGGCGGCGGCGTGGTGGTCGGCGTGGCCGAGGTGAGAAACTGGCGCTGCTGCTGCCTCGGCAGCACCTGTTGGTGCCGGAGCCTGGTGCTGGTCTGCGTGTTGGCCGCTGTGTGCTTCGCTTCCCTGGCCCTGGTCCGCCGCTACCTGCAGCACCTCCTGCTCTGGGTGGAGAGCCTTGACTCGCTGCTGGGGGTCCTGCTCTTCGTGGTGGGCTTCATCGTGGTCTCGTTCCCCTGCGGCTGGGGGTACATCGTGCTCAACGTGGCCGCCGGCTACCTGTACGGCTTCGTGCTGGGCATGGGACTAATGGTGGTGGGCGTCCTCATCGGCACCTTTATCGCCCATGTGGTCTGCAAGCGGCTGCTCACCGCCTGGGTGACCGCCAGGATCCAAAGCAGCGAGAAGCTGAGCGCCGTTATTCGCGTCGTGGAGGGAGGAAGTGGCCTGAAAGTGGTGGCACTGGCCAGACTGACCCCCATACCTTTTGGGCTTCAGAATGCAGTGTTCTCGGTAAGTGGTGTCCCGCTGGTCCATCTCTCTCCAAGTCTGTTTTTGAGCGATCTTGTGACAGCCCTGGGAGGACGCTCCAACAGATAAATGCCAGCAGAGAAGTGACATTAACAACAGGAATTAAAATTACTTTCCGTCGTGCCCTGAGAAATCTCAAACAAAGCAAATCTAAGTCCGGCACTCAATAGGAGATTTGGTAGAGAAAGAGCTACTCCTTTTTTGGCGTATGAGTTTGATTAAAAATGAAGAGCCCTAGAGAGGGTGGGAGGGAGGCTCAAGAGGGAGGGAATATGGGGATATACGTATACATATAGCTGATTCACTTTGTTGTACAGCAGAAACTAACACAACATTGTAAAGCAATTATACTCCAATAAAGATATAAAAAGAAATGAAGAGCCCTTTTAACTATGAGGGGAGATGAGTGGAAATATCCATTTTAAACATTTGTCATCTGATTTCTGTAGCAGCTTTGGCAACAGTCAGGGGGTAAAGGCTTCACATGCCTAGCTTTCTCTCTAACCTGCGTAAATGCATCCAGTGTTTTGACTCAGGTTTTTAACAACGTGGGGCTAAGGGAAGTGTTTGGGTAAACAGTGTAGAGGGTAGTTACAGACTCCATATTTTGGAGTTTCCTAAAATTTTTAATAGGCTTTTTTTTTCATCAAGTAATGTGCTTTTACAGTGTAATGGGGGGGAAGCCTCCGTTTTATCTTATTTTGGAGGAACTTCATTTTGAAATCACTAGGTAGTAGGATAAAACAAAATAGGACAGATAACCTTTCTCCCAGTGAGAATATATTTGTCTTTCTACACACCTTCTGTGCTCTTTTTGCCTTGTATTCATATGTTCTGCTTATTCAGTTTAGGTATTTCTAGTTAATGTACATCACATTGTAACTGACTGAGGAAGAGAAACACTGCGAAGTGAGGAAACCATCCCATTGGAAGAAAGGAATCCAGTATTTACAAACTTAGTGTCTTTGGAACAAATTATTAACACTATCTGCCCTTGCTTTCCACTTTTCTAAGGTGAAGGGGTTGAAGTGGTTACTGAGTTCCTCAAATTCAATGATTCTAAAGTTCAAAGAGTTCATATAGAGATTCCCAGGAACTCAACTCTTCAGCTAGACCTAAAGAAAACTGTGTGAAGAAAGAAATTTAGCACTCAAATCCATAGGAATCAATGTATTTTATGTTATTCCGACACATTCTTTTGTCTCAAAAATAAATTGGTAGTCTCTAGAAACTTTCTCATTTGTTTTATGTTAAGAATAATTCTAACCAACCTACCTCTCTGTGATGAAGTTAAGATTTTTCTCTTTTTTCTTCTTTTCTTTTTAAATGCCTTTTGCAAATCTCATGTTGATTCTAACCAACAGCAGTAATGACTGTAGATTGAAGCTTGGGGAGGCATGGATATAGATAAGGAGTTTTCTGTACAGATACAGTTTGGTGTTTACAGGCAGTGTGGTATGTTCGCTTCCTTAAACTTTTACCTTTTCACAACCTCCTATAAACATGAACTTTGACCCAACCTTGGATAATAATAGGTCAAGTATCCTAAGACTTTGAAAGAGAGTGGGAACTAAGGAACCTGAATAGTTTCATACCTTTAGTTTGCTTCCTCTCTAGTATAATTTCCATGTGCATTTTCTTGTCCACCTACATGTGCCTACTATCCTAGGCTCTTTCCCACATATTATTTCTAATCTAAACTAACCCTGCAGAAGGTGATTATACATATTTTATAGACTATTGTCTAATAGTCTGGAACACAGGGCTGGTGCTCTGGAATTCTACTGTCCCCATAGAATCTGTTGACCTTGGTCAAGTTACTTATCCTCTCTGTGGTTCATTTTCTTATTTGCAAAATGGGGAAAGTAACGGTACCTACTTCATAGGATTATTGAGACAATTAATAAAATAAATACTGCTACTGACCTTGGATTAACAAACACTCACATGTTGGCTTTTGTCACCATTACTGTTGTTATTACCCAGGGTCACCTAGGTAGAGTCAAACTTTGCACTATGGTTTGAAGATAGGGTCTCAACCCATAACTCTGTTTCTTCATTGTATATTTAATACCTAGTATAGTCCCGGGTATATAATGTGGACTCTATATATTTCTTAATTAAAAATAAGTTAGGTTTTTTTAAAAGTAATCTCTTAAACATATTAAACATGTGATTAAGAAGTTATACTTCGTACTTGGAAATAATTTAAGGTAATTATGTAATTGAAACCAAACTTGACAAGGGGCAATTCTCAGTTGGCCTTGTGGGGTCAAGAGAAAAGAAGGAAAAAAAGAAAACTGGCCTCTTAAAATAGGTATTATTGGTACAGTTTTACTGAGGAAGAAATGGAGGCCCAAGCATGCAGGAACTTGTTCAGGATCACCGACCTACCAAGTGGTGGAGCTGAGTTATAAACCCCAGACCAGCTGAAAAAGTGCATGGTACTGTGTGTAATTCTCACTCTTGGCCATAAGCAGGGGGTTTGTGGAGCCATTGGATATAGTCTATTATATCTTGTTCATTTCTATTATTGACTGTCTGCTTAGTAGCTCTTTCAACCAAAACTGTTTACTGAATTCACCCAGGGTATGTGAGTGAAAAGAAAGCTTAGTTTAGGCTGATTTTTGTTTTAGCCTGACTTTCCCTTCTGCCTTCTAGAACTTCATTCTGCCTCTAACCTCTCTGCCCTTCTACCCCTCAGGCTACCCACAGCTGCCCCCTTTCCAGGCATATTTCTTTTGTTTTTTTCTTCCCTACTTATCTTTTTTTTTTTTTTTTTTTGCGGTACGTGGGCCTCTCACTGCTGCGGCCTCCCCCGCCGCGGGGCATAGGCTCAGGACGCGCAGGCCCAGCGGCCATGGCCCACGGGCCCAGCCGCTCCGCGGCATGTGGGATCCTGCCGGACCGGGGCACGAACCCGCGTCCCCCGCATCGGCAGGCGGACTCCCAACCACTGCGCCACCAGGGAAGCCCCCTACCTATCTTTTAA
The DNA here is from genome assembly GCF_951394435.1 of Stenella coeruleoalba. Taxonomy (NCBI): domain Eukaryota; kingdom Metazoa; phylum Chordata; class Mammalia; order Artiodactyla; family Delphinidae; genus Stenella; species Stenella coeruleoalba. The sequence goes on from NC_137163.1 coordinate 45,041,851, forward strand.
ATTATCCCATTTCCCCGCTATTTCAGTTAAAACTCATCTTCAGTGTCCACGATTGATTGATCTTTAATCAATGCCCATGATTAAAGAAATTTATCTGGGCCTACTTCAAAGAGGAAGTGAAGTATAGTGGTCATGAGGGGCACAGGCTTTGGAAATAGACAGTCCTTGATTAGTCTGTGCTGAGTTATGAGGCTTAAATAAGCTAATGCAGTGAAGGCATTGAGTATTTGCCTGGCACATACTCAATTCTCAAAAATTATTAGCAATTATTATTCTTAGTGGTTTTTATATTTTAGAGGCAGGAGCTGATTGTAAAAGGTGAATGTATAGAAGAAGGAAAGGTGCTCTCCCTTGCTTCCTATCTATTCTTTATTTCTTTCCTTCTCCCATGTGTGCTAGAAAGGGATAAGCAAACTGACACTCACTTTTGAAAAGCTTGAAATGGAAAATAAGTACATAACACTTCATTGTATCAATTCTTAGATTATAAGAAATATAATTTCCAAAGGACATATTTAAATTTTTTCCACTTTTAAAAATGCACTCATTGTTTCTGTTGGGAAATAGTTAACCCCTCTCCCCCGACCAGTGTTTTTGATGTAGTCTTGTATCCGTAGGTATTATTGTACATTAAGACAGATTTCTAGACATGCAGTCTGTGTGTGTTTCTAGATACTGTTCTTATCTGGGCACGTATCTAGGATGACTGTTTCTTACTGCTTCAGTCAGGATAGGCTAAGTTATGCTACAGTAACAACCCCCAAACCTCAGTGGATTAAAAAGCAAAGGTTTGTTAAAAATGCAGCTTGAATTATTGTTTATGATGAAAAGGAGATAAATTTAATTTATATTTTGAATTCAGCTTTTATGATTTGGGGGACTATAATATATGCTTCCAGCATTTATAATACAATTAAAAAATTTTTTTGATTAAATAGACTCTATATTGCATATGATGCCATATTTTTCCCATGACTTCTCATAAATATATGTTCTTTAAGTATAAAAAAGAAAAAAATCAAAGGTTTGTTTACTTACTTGACACAGATCCAGGTTCAACTTGGTTTGGGGAAGGGGTGGGGAGTCTCTGCTTTATGTCGTTTTTACTTTGGGATCCAGGATGACAGAGCCACCATTTTTCACTTGGTTTATGTGACATGGTGAATTGCGCACTGGTTTTTAAAGCTTTCACCTGGAAGTAATCTCACTTTTTACTGGCCTGAACAAGTTACATGGCCACAGCTAACTTCAAAGGGGTAGTGTGTGTGCCAGGAAGGAGAGAGAACTGGAGTGTTTGGTAGCAGTCTTCATGACTCTGGCACTTGACTTATGGATTCTGCCTCCCAGGCCCTTCAGTTCAGTCCACTGCCACTACCCTGGTTCAGGCATCTCAGGCTCCCATCTGGTCTCCTTGCTTCTTAAACAAGGGTTTCTAATTCTTTCTAGAATGCATATCCAATCTTGGTACTCCCTGCAGGGAAACTCTCAAGTGGGTTTTCTTTTCCCCTCAGGATAAATTCCCAGTGCTCATCTTACCTCTATAGCCTCTCTCTTATCATTCCACAATTACTAAGTGCCCTTTGATGTGTTAACTATTTCATCCTCATTCTAAGAGGTAGACATGATTATTTCTGATTCAGACATAGCAAATCTTGTCTGTAGCCTCAGAATTTCCTTTTTGTTGATAAAGTTGAAAACTGTAAACATTCATAAGAATAACATCCCATGCTGTATTGAGTAAGCATTAAAGCATTCTTGTAAGGTTTCCTATAAGATGCCCCCTTGGAGACATCTGAACTTCTACAGTTTAAAGTTACCACCTGTGAAATGTCAACTTTAATCCAAATATATTACACGATAATTGGTTGTTATGGGTAACAGTATTCATATTGGTGCTTGCAACTTCCAAAGGGGTTTGATTTTGTTGTTGCTGTTGTTCCATAGGAGATCCTAAAAATCATTCTCTGTTTTCACTTCGGTTATAGAAAAACTTCTCAAACAATTCCACATGGGAAATTTTCTTTCCATCATGGTTAAATCTTTGAAACCTCAAATAAAAACATAAAACATAGTATGGAAGCTCCTCTTTTTCATATGTTGTATACCACTTTACAGTATGCAGAGCAAATTTACATACATGATATTCTTTAATCATCACAACACTCCTCTGAGGAGTTATTAGTGACTTATAGGCAGTTATATAGAGGACAAAATATCACACACTTGAAATTAGATTTAGTTCTAACATTTACTCTGACGTCTTGAGCTACTCTTTTGAGCCATACTTTCTGTTGTAAAATGTGTTTACTAATACCTGCTACAAAGCTGTGGTAAAATATATAGCTTGCTCATTACTTACTATTTCTTTCTGTCTATCCTCTGCGTTCCAAAAAAAGGACATTGATACTCAAAGTTTTTTTGGTTTGTTTGTAATTTAACCATTATTTATATTGTACTTAATAACTGCCAGGCACTGTTCTTCTAACATGTACACATTACTTATTTAAGACTCATATAAACCCTAATCCTCATCTTAAGCTAAGGTAGTTGAGGCAGAGTGATGAAATAACTATCCCAGAAACATACAGTTAGTAAATTGTAGAGTCATGAACTTACCTAAAATTCTATTGTTGATCTGAGCAGAGCTGGGTTGATCAGAGATCTCCTTATTCCATTGATAGTTGCAGAGCACTTGCCCTAGGGCCTCCCATGTGTCAGGCACTGGGCAAGGTTCTACACAGTTGAATTAGACATCATCCCAGGAAAATGATTTGAAAAAATATCAGAAGAATAATGTTTTGTGCATGTGAGAATTACATGAAATTGGAATTTTAACATCCGTAAATAGTGTTATTGGAATACAGCCATGCTCATTCATGTATGTACAATTTGTGGCTCTTTTTAAGATAAAACAGCAGAGTTAAGTAGTTGTGACAAAAACCCTATGGCCTGCAAAACCTAAGATATTTCCTACCTGGCACTTTGCAGAAAAAGTTTGCCTTAGAGCTACAGCAGTCACAGCCACCAGGCCTGAGCCCCTGCAACTGTAGGAGGAGGCCGTTAAGCTCTCATATATATATTTTTACCTTTGTATTTAGCAAAACCCTTTTTATAAAAAAGACCATATGTGGATAAAAAGAAAAAAAAAAGAAAGAAAAGAAAAGCAATGAGTAAATTTAAAAGTGCAAGGCCTGACCCATCATCCTGGCTCACTTCTCAGTGGAACCACTTTAAAGAATTTTATGTTACCTAACTGTTAGTTACTTTGACTATTTTTATTAGCCCACAATAGGTTAGAAGCAGCAACAGAAAGGTTCTTTGTTTTGGGAGGGGCAGGGAGCTGTGAAACTGGTGTACTGACTAAAATAATGACAGCAAAATAAGATTAAAGACAAAGTTGAAGCAAATGTAACTGTAGTGTATTTTCCTAGAGTTTGCCTTGAGTAATCAAGAAAAAGATACATTACTTCTAGTAATTTAGTTCACAATCGAACTGAAATTTATTATAATTAAATAAAAGTATTTTATTAGCTAGTGACTGAAAGACCAGAAAAATGGTAAAATCTTAGCCTCATGGACTCTTTGGGGACCTTAGGTTCTGTCTCAGCTCCTGTGTGACTTTGGTGAAGTCATTTAATGATCTGGCCTCCAGTTTTTGTTATTTGTAAAATGAGAGAGGTTAGACCAGGTCTCAGAGTTTGCTCTTAAAAAGACAAATGTTCTGAGTAACTAGCATTACTTTTTATTTAACAGTTTGGTGATAGTATGTTTTATAAAAATGTTTTCTCATCTTCTTACATTCTGATTCTGTGTTACAGATATAATCATTCATTCATACACAGATGATGGGTCATGATACTTGTCACTGTACCAGTATATCTAATGATTATTTCTTCTTACTATTAAAGGATACTGATTCATTGCCAGTGGTACAGTTCAGGTGGAATAGAAAGACAGAGGCACAGTCTGTGTTTTGAAGGAGCTTGGAGTCATCAAGTCTTAAAGGTTGAGACATGATGACCAAGTTGAAAAATGTCATGCCACCTTAGCCCACATCCTTAGACCTCACAGTACCACTGAGTATAGCTGGCTCTTGCTTCCTCAAAACTGTGTTCTCCTGTTTGTGCCTCTTCAGTTATCTCACCAGCTTCTGTGGTTTTCATGTATCATATATGGGGTTAGAATTCACAGATCTGTATCTCTAGCCTGTTGTATCACAGTAATGAATACAGTATATCTTATTACCCCTTCCTAGATAAAAAAAAAATTTCTTTAGAGACAGAGAGTCTTATTAAAACTTATTTTAACAGTATTTGCTTTTTCGATGAAATAAGTATTCATTGTAAAAACTTTGAAAAGTATAGTAAGTACAAAGAAGAAAAATCAGTAACATTTCAGTGTTTGTTTTTCTAGTCTTTGCGTTTGTTAATGCATGTGTTTTCATTATATAACATTGTGGGTGAATTTTATAAATGATTTTTGTGACTTTTTACTGAATGTAATGAACATTTTGGTCATTAAGTATACTACAAAATGACTTAAAATGACCACACAGTCAGCTGTGGTTTTCTATCTTTGTATCTTTATCCTTGCTTAGACCTGGGCCTTACGTGTAGAAGGCATTTGATAAATTTTTGTTGAATGAGTAGAAGTAATAAACCTATCGTTTGTCATAACTCTATAAAGAAGATCTTTTTAACTTATGTTCCAGAAATTATATGCAGTAAGATATATATATATTTCCCCCCCCCCGGAGAGGAGGTTCAATGTGTGTATTAATCAGATTCTCAAATGGATCACTGACCCCTAAAATATTTAGGAACCATTAAAAGCAGTTCCTAATTTAGGGATAGTAAACTAATGAAAAAATCTGTATATATGAAGATGGTTTCTGCATTGTAGACAGATTTATTGTCCTATCTCTGTCAGTAGAAGCCTCTACACTGATGCTCTCTCTACCTGTTATTGTGGGGTCTCTCAGAGCCCTTGCCTTGTTGGGTTTTTTTTTTTCCGGTAGCAAGACTTTTCTCAGTACATTGAGGGTTGCTGCCTGAACAGAGGGTCTTAACCTTGATAACAGGTTGACCTCAGAGGTTACTGGAAATGCTTTTAGTGTTCATTCAGTATTCACTCAACAAGTAACTGATAGGTACTACTCTGTGCCCACTGCTGTTCTAGATGCTAGAGATACAATAGCAATGAATAAAGCCATCCCAGATCCTTCAGGGTGCTTGCAGTCTAGTGGAGAAAACATTCTGGATATATCAAGGCTAATATTTTGCTGATAATGAATTAATTTCCATTTAATACATTATTTCTCTGAGGGGAAGGGGGAAAGCATGTTTAGTTTCTGAACAGCCAATTACAAGTGGACTTTGCCTCCTAGCCTGTTTATAAACTGGCAACTATTATAAGTCTCCACATTTATAAACAAAACAATTTTAATGTTGGTACAGTCTACATCCAATCAACATATATTTAGTATCTGATATATAGTAGGCATCATACTAAAGACTAGAGACACAATGAGGACCAAGACAGATGGGTCCCTTCCTTTACAAACTTATAGTCGGAGGAAGGGGTAAAGGGCAAACAGATGGTGAAACCTTCCGTTACTCTCTAGTGTGAAGGGACTTGGCAAGTAATAGTGTCTGTCAGAGAACTTGAGAGCAGTTCTTAATGCAGACTTGGGACCTTGGGATAGGTGTCCTAGAGAAATTGATGACTGAGTAGTGAAAGATAGTTTGGGACTTTGCCCAAATAAAAGGAGTGGGAGGAAGGGTCTAAGTGTTCTTGCCAGAAGGAACAATGTATAAAGGCCCAAAAAGAAGAGAGCAAGGAATGTTCTAAGAACAAGAGAATTTTGATGTGTCTGGAACATAGTGTGATATGAAGCATGAGACATTCAGAGGCCAGGTCATGAAGCAGTTTGCATGTTGAAGAACCTGACCTTCATTCTGATGGCAGTAGGAAGGAGTTTAAGCAGGATTGGATTTGCATTTTTAAAAGATTTCTGCAAAATTTAGCATAGGTTGTGAGTGGAGGGTAGGTCTAGAGTATCAAGACTAGAGAGGGGGAGACTGAATAGGAATAGGCACAGACAATGGGTAGATTTCTAACATATGTAAAAGGTAGAATCCATAAGAAAGGGTAGATGATTGGATGTGAGAATGAGGGAAGAATGAGTGGTGTGACTGACTTCTGAAGTGTTTAGCTAGGGCAACTGAGATTGGGAACCCTGAAAGAGGTATTTTGGGGAGGGAAGGGAATGGGCAGTTAATGTTTTTCCTTTAACCAGTTTTTAAAATTTCATATTTCTGGAAATGAAAACTACTTGCCATTTGTTGACTATTTCTCCCTCTCTGTTTCTGAAATATTGATAGTAAGTATCAATATTTAGGATATATATTATAAAATATATAATTTATCAATAATATTTAGATGAAAAGAGCAAATGTAGTCATTTTAACTTCTTTTGACCATTCCTTAAAAATTATTATAGGGATTCATGATTTTTTTCTGTATAATATTACTAAATATATATTTTAATTGGAATTTACTTTAATAGTAACTTTGTCAATAAGCAGCATTGCTTTTATATAAACTAAGAAACACACCTATACAGGAAGGTGTAATTTGCCAAAACTAATAGAGATTCACAAAGCTATGGATAAAATTTGAGTTCTTCCATACACAGATCACCTTTATATTCTTCACTCGATCTGTGTCAAGATATTCTTTGTAAAAATGATAAAGTTTCTTAGTGTGTTAAATTAAAGCCCGTAAAGCCATTGTGTAAACAGCCATAAATAGAGAAAGCAGAGGGGCTGGAGGCAGGATTGCCAGGGGAGCTGTGCGTTGTGCCGTGCCTGAAAGGACAGCAGGCCTCAGGTTCAGTGAGCATCTGAGTGATCCATCTAAAGACAGAGTTCTCTTATTGTCAGCTTCAAAAATATGTGTTCAGAGAAGAATCAGCTCTTGCTATTCAGAATTAAGTGTTTGTTTCTCTTTTTTTTCCTTCAGATGGGCACGTCTTTGTTTTCAGGATCTATCTGGTATATGGTAAAGTAATATTCTACAGTAACCCCTACTGACCCAGACAAGTGAGTTACATCTCCAAGTAAATCACAGTACCTCTGAGAATAAGAATGTGTATACTTTCATGGTGCTTCTAGAGTTTTAAAAGCATGGGAAGATGGCTATCAGGTAGCATTCACCATCCCTGGAACACTCACTGGAGTATTTCTGATCACAGAATCTAACCAGCAGGATAACACTGACATCCTAGGCTGAGATTTCTAGGAGTCTTTGGAGTAGGAAAACAGTCCTGAGCCAAGATCCCAGGGTATTGTAGTCAGGAATTCCAGTGGGAATACTCTAGGCTCACATTTAATGTCTTTTTGGAAAGTAGGACAAGGAGTCATGTTTTGTTTTGTTTTGTTTTAAAATCTTTATTGGAGTAAAATTGCTTTACAAAGGTGTGTTAGTTTCTGCTTTACAACAAAGTGAATCAGTTATACATATACCTATGTTCCCATATCTCTTCCCTCTTCCGTCTCCCTCCCTCCCGCCCTCCCTGTCCCACCCCTCCAGGCGGTCACAAAGCACCAAGCTGATATCCCTGTGCTATGCGGCTGCTTCCCACTAGCTATCCACCCTATGTTTGGTAGTGTATATATGTCCATGCCACTCTCTCACTTCATCACAGTTTACCCTTCCCCCTCCCCATATCCTCAAGACCATGCTCTAGTAGGTCTGTGTCTTTATTCCCGTCCTACCCCTAGGCTCTTCATGACATTTTTTTTCTTAGATTCCATATATATGTGTTAGCATACGGTATTTGTTTTTCTCCTTCTGATTTACTTCACTCTGTATGACAGACTCCAGGTCCATCCACCTCACTACAAATAACTCAATTTTGTTTCTTTTTATGGCTGAGTAATATTCCATTGTATATATGTGCCACATCTTCTTTATCCATTCATCTGTTGATGGACACTTAGGTTGCTTCCATGTCCTGGCTATTGTAAATACAGCTGCAATGAACATTGTGGTACATGATTCTTTTTGAATTATGGTTTTCTCAGGGTATATGCCCAGTAGTGGGATTGCTGGGTCATATGGTAGTTCTATTTGTAGTTTTTTAAGGAAACTCCATACTGTTCTCCATTGTGGCTGTATCAATTTACATTCCCACCAACAGTGCAAGAGGGTTCCCTTTTCTCCACACCCTCTCCAGCATTTATTGTTTCTAGATTTTTTGATGATGGCCATTCTGACCGGTGTGAGATGATATCTCATTGTAGTTTTTTTGTTTTTTTGTTGTTTTTTTTTGCAGTACACGGGCCTCTCACTCTTGTGGCCTCTCCTGCTGCGGAGCACAGGCTCCGGACGCGCGGGCTCAGCGGCCATGGCTCATGGGCCTAGCCGCTCCGCGGCATGTGGGATCTTCCCAGAGCAGGGCACGAACCCGTGTCCCCTGCATCGGCAGGCGGACTCTCAACCACTGCGCCACCAGGGAAGCCCTCATTGTAGTTTTGATTTGCATTTCTCTAATGATTAATGATGTTGAGCATTCTTTCATGTGTTTGTTGGCAATCTGTATATCTTCTTTGGAGAAATGTCTATTTAGATCTTCTGCCCATTTTTGGATTGGGAGACATGTTTTTTTAAAAGTCGGTGGGTAAAGGCTTACCAGGGAAAGAAGGTTGGATGGGTCTTTTTGTGGGAACAGGTATTCTAAATTAGCTTTGTTTGTCAAAGACTGGAACTAGGTGCAGATTCTGAATAGGATCATGGCTTATAGGAAATGCCATATTAGAATAATTTAGAAACTGTTTATCTTTAATACACTTAGTAATAGTTGAAAAACTGTATGTGTGTGTATTATTGTTTTGTTCTATTGGTTAAATTATTTGACACGCCAGCAAAACAGTTTACAATGATTACCTGAAATTAGTTTCTTTGCTTTATTTAGCTATGCAGCTTTTCAGAAAAGAACCGTATTTAAATAATAACACTTGCTTTTTCTGTAGGATGAGGTTCGGTCATGAAACGTTTGATAAACTTTGATTTATGCTTTGGACAAGGGTCTTGTTAAAGAGTTAAGTGGCAGGGTTGTTTCAGATTTATGATATCTGTTCTTAAAATAGCCGTTTGGATATTATTGACGTCATCCATGAATGCCAATTATGTGTTCTCTTTGGAGAAACTTCATTACATTTAAAGATTATGAACTGAAGCTTTGCATTCTGATATTTTGGAACTTAAATATTTATTTTAAAAATAACTTCCCTAACATATAATGTTATTATTAACTGCAGTGTAATAATTTTTATGATTCATTTTTGTCATATTTACTTATTTTATATATTTGACATGTTTAATTCTAAAGCAAGTTTTCCATTCCTGTAAGTGCTCCAGACTGATAGAGGAACCTTCCTAATACTTAGCCCCATTCATGTCATTCATGTCATTAGACTCCCCAGAGCTTTTCTACTGAGTACAAACTCATTCGCCTTTCACCCAAGGCCCATAACAAGTATCACCCCAAATACTTGCCCTGTCTTTATTTTACAGGATTCCCTTGCCCTATAAATAATCCAAACTGTACTGCTAACTTTACTAATACATCCTGTATGTTCCCTACCACATTGTCCTTATTCATTCTCTTCTTGGAACACCTTAACTTCCTCATCCCACCTATCTTTGCCTGCCAAACCCATATTAGCTTGTGGAGTTCATTTCAAATTCCTCTTATTCCACAATATTGCCCTTTGGCACCCCCCCACTCCTACAGAGATTTTAATCCCTGTTTACTCTTTAATACTTTCTGTGTAGTTCTTCTCAAGGCTCCCTTTCTGCCTGTTTCTGAAGTAGTGTGTGTACTTGTCAGTGTGTAAATTCTTCAAGGTAAAAGTTGTGTCGTACTGCCTCTCTTGCAGGCACCTACCAGAGCATCTTGCATGGAGCAGTCTTTGAGTTAGTAATTGTTTAGGTGAATCTTTAACAAGCAGTCACTGCGGTATTTCTTTCTAAACCAGCAGTGGTGTATCTCCAATTAATCATCTATGAGTAGAGATAAATGTATCTTTATTGAAAACATGATTTACATAATTATTAGGTTAGATTGTAGTTATAGAGTAACCTGTAGCTGATTAAAATACCAGACTCTAAAAATTAATGAAAGTGAAATTTAATAAAATAGCCACTAGCTTTCTTATATAACAGTAATACCCAGTTAAGGATGTGGAAAAGTTATTCTCAAAATTAATGGCAGTAGCAACAACAACTATAACACAGAATGCTTAGAAATAAACTAATAAGAAATAACTGATACATGTGAATAAAACCACCAAACTTTAGTAAGAAATGTGGAGGATTTTTAAGTAATTATAAAAACATTTCCTGATAAGAGGACTGAATATTCTGGAGATTGCATCTCTGTCCAGATTAATTTATAAATTTACCTTAATCCTAGTTTAATATTTACTAATTTTTTTGAGTGACAGAGTGATCCTAAAATCACTCTGTATCTGTAAAAATGAATAGGTAAGAAGGTTATACAAATTTTAGAAAGAAGAGTAATAGGGGTTTGAAGGATGGGAAATTCCTTATGAGATATTAAATTGATAGTCTTTACAATAATTTGGTTTCAACACAATGTTTAAGATATCAGTGGACAGTATTAGAGTCCCAAATAGAGCCCTTTATATACAGTAACTTCATTTATAATAAAGTAAACATCATAAGTTGCTGGAGAAGTTATTGATTATTCAATAAATAATGCTAGGAAAATTGGCTACTGGGGAAAGGGAGGAATAAGGAATCCTCACCTTTAATTCAAATAAATTGCAGAAGGAATAAGTGGTAAATATTAAAAGGAAAATATAATAAAAGAAATATAGGAAGAAATTAACAATGGGTTCTGAAAAGACATTCTTAAGCTAAAAGCAATGGAAAATCAGAGGAAACAATTAATAATATATATAAATAATATATGTATAAATTTAGAAACATTTGAATGTCAAAACATAAAATTAAAGAGACACTTTAAAGGAAAATATTTACCACATATAATGGACAAAAAGTTGCCCTTACTATAAAAAGAATAAATATCATGAATAAATAAGAAAACACTTAACATTTCAATAAAAATGAGCAAATGTGAACAAATAAAGCCATAAAGATGTGCAAATGTATATTTAAAACTAATGTAAATATAAATTAAAATAGTACAGATTAAACAATGATCAAACATTATTTTTACCCCTATCAAACTAAGAAAGATTGAAATTTAAAACTTAAAGTTGGTAAGAGTATGATGAAATGGACACACCTATACATTACTTACTGATAGGTATGTAAAACTGTGAACCTTCTGGGAAAACAGTTTTTACTGTTTGATCCAGTAATTCCATTCCGAATGATCTTTCCTAAAATAATGGAGTTGCATATTAGTCATTTCTTGCTGTGTAACAATCACTCCAAAACTGAATGGCTTAATAAACATTTATTATCTCACAGTTTCTGTGGGTCGGGAATTCCTGTACAGCATAGCTAGGTGCCTCTAATTCAGGTTCTCTCTCAGTACTACAATCAAGATGTTGACCAGAAAAAAAAAAAAAAAAAGATGTTGACCAGAGGTGCAGCCATCTTATGGCTCCACTGGGGGAGAATCTGCTACCAGACTTACTCTGGTGGCTGTTGGCAGGTCTCAGGTATTTGCTAGCTGTTGGCTGAAGGCATCAGTTCCTTGGTACAGCAAGGACCTCTCCATAGAGCTGCTTACAACATGGTAACTTACCTTCTTGAGGGAGAGATGGAAGTCCTGTTTTTTTTGTAACCTAATCTTGGAACTAACATCTCATCCTTATGCTGTGCAGTCTGTTTGCTAGAAGAAAGCACTAGGTCCAGCCCACACTCTAGGGGAGAGGATCACACAAGGGCATGAATACTATGAGATGGATTTATTGGGGATATTTTAGACACTGTTCTCCCACAGAGGTTAATGTAGAAAGGTTTTCATATAGGTTTAAAAAATTTATAATAGCAAAAAAAAATACGTAATCACATATACACAAAGAAGTAACTAAGGAAACAATTTTAGATGTTCTACAGCAAAAGAATGGTTAAATTGTGCTACATCCACGCAGTGTTATTGGGTTGGCCAAAAAGTTCCTTTGGCTTTTAAGTAACAATAAAGTATACATTTTTCATTTTCACTGAGAACTTTGTTGACCAATGCATTCACTGTTTTGTTCCACTACCTTCTGCCATTTTCAGGCAACTTCATAATTCCATCTTTCCAAAACTTTTTTTGAGCAAAGAACTGTTCCAGGTGCCTTTTACATCCTTCCAGGAAATTGAACTTTTTTCCATTAAGAGGAAAAAAAAAAAATATATATATATATATATATATATATATATATTTGTGTGTGTGTGTGTGATACGCGGGCGTCTCACTGTTGTGGCCTCTCCCGTTGCGGAGCACAGGCTCCAGACGCGCAGGCTCAGCGGCCATGGCTCACAGGCTCAGCAGCTCCGCGGCATGTGGGATCTTCGCGGACCGGGGCACGAACCCGCGTCCCCTGCATCGGCAGGCGGACTCTCAACCACTGCGCCACCAGGGAAACCCTATTAAGAGAATTTTTTAAAGACATAAATAAATGGAAATCCGAAGGTACAGTGTCTGGTAAATATGGTGGATGAATCAGCACTTCCCAGCCAAGCTGTAACAGTTTTTGCCTGGTCATCAAAGAAACATGCAGTCTTGCATTATCCTGATGGAAGATTATGCGTTTTCTGTTGACCAATTCCGGACGCTTTTCATCGAGAGCTGCTTTCAGTTGGTCTACTTGGGAGCAGTACTCGTTGGAATTAATCGTTTGGTTTTCCAGAAGGAGCTCATAACAGAGGACTCCCTTCCAATCCCACCATATGCACAGCATGACCTTCTTTGGATGAAGACCAGCCTTTGGTGTGGTTTCGCTTGCTTCACGATCGCTTCCATTCCATATTATTGTACAGTATCCACTTTTCATTGCCCATCACAATTTGTTTTAAAAGCAGAATGTTTTTGTTACGTTTAAGTAGAGAATCGCATGCGAAAATACCATCAAGAAGGGTTCCCCCCACCCCACCCCCCCGCCCCGCTTAACTTACAAGGAACCCAAACATCAATGCGATTAACATAACCAAACTGGTGCAGATGATTTTCAATGCTTGATTTGGATATTTTGAGTATGCTGGCTCTCTCCCATGTGGTTTAACGTTGATTGTTCTCAATTAATGTCTCGATTTGATCACTATCAACTTACCTGGTCTACCTGACAGTGGAGCATCGTTCAGCACTGGAACTTAACAAACCACTGTTCAGTCATAGCACCTTCTCCATACACTGCATAAATCTTTTTTTGCGTTTCAGCTGCGTTTTTACCTTTCCTGAAATAATAAAGCATAATATGCAGAAAATCTTGCTTTTTTTCTTCCATCTTTAATATTAAAATGGCTACACAAAAATTCAGTTTTGATAAGTTATTGTTTAAATGCACACCGATATGACAGCTGTCACAATACAATCTAACAAAATTGTTTCGAATGAAGTTAAAGACACCTAAGTGCTACTAGAGCCATCTTATGGAAAAAAACTGAATGAACCTTTTCGCCAACCCAATAGTGTAATTGTATAATAATAATAATTTCTACCTTTTTGAGTGTCAGTCATGTGCTAGCATTTGTTAAGATATTTACAAATATTTCTCATCCTAACAACAACCATGTAAGGTAGTGGTTATTATCCTCATTTTACAAATGAAAAAACTGATATTCAAAGACTCCGCCCTTAAATGTCATTCTAGAGTTACCTGGCTTCAAAGCCCAGTGACCACATTGCCATTTAAGTATGCTTATGAAGAATATTTAAATGACATGAGGAAGACTTAAAAAACTGTTTTTACAGAGTGATCTGTGTGTGCACATTTTATTTACGTGTAAGGAAAAAACAATAGTCACAAATGTTAGCTTTCAATGGCAGAATAATAGAATATTAAAATTTTTCTTTAAACTTTTATTTCATCTTTTACATTCTGTATGTATTCCCTTTATAATCATTTTTAAAAACCAGAATGCTTTGAAAAGTAGTTCAGCTTCCTCTACTCCAAGGGAAAACTGCTAGCAAGACTTGTACCACAATTTTATGAAAAGTTGAAATTTTATGTTGTAATGAATCATTCCATTTAATCTGCTCTTCTAGATTACTGATCTCTCCTTACCCAACTATCTGATGGCATCTTCGGTTGGACTGCTTCCTACCCAGCTCCTGAATTCTTATTTGGGTACCACCCTGAGGACCATGGAAGATGTCATTGCAGAACAAAGTGTTAGTGGATATTTTGTTTTTTGTTTACAGGTGAGTTTAAGGCCAAGGCTTGTCTTTTTTTGTTTCCTTTTTGTATGACATTACTGATTCAAATCTAAGAAATTTCACTGAAAATAATTTAAGAAGATTTTTTCCTTTTTACACCTTTTCTTGTTCTTTCAGTACTACTTCATATTTTGACAACACTTACATTTTTAATTGTGTGGATATATGGAAATATATAGAACTGAATTGACACTTATTGAAAATTCTCTTAAACACAAAAAAAAGGAATGACAAAAATAGGTTTCTTTTTGCAGTGATTATTTTCAAAGTCATGACTAAATCAAATACTGTTTTGAGTTTGTATGAAGTGTTAATACTACATTTCTAAAGATAATGAGATTTGGTGGGGTTGGGTTTTTATCTTAGTTACTTTACCTTCAAATTTTGAAGGTATTGAACTCTTCTATTTGTATTTTTTAGATTATTATACTGGCAATGTAAATTTATTTCTAGTACAATTTGATGTGAACAAAAATTTTTTAGAAAGTATTGCTTTATAAAAAGTATAGAAGTATTCCATTATAAGTTCAAATAATATTTGTATAATAAATTATTACTACCATGCAGATTATAGCATAGTTTGGGGTACATACAATTCAATATAAGAGGTTAATAAAAGAGGAAAATCCTGCTATGTAGGCAGACTTATTCAGTGCCTTAAATTATATGCAGGAAGAGTTAAAAATTCATTTGCTTGTGATACATTTCATTCCTGAGATTTACCAAAATATAAAATCACCATAATTTTTGATGATTTAGTAAGATGATGATGATGGTCACTAACATTTATTGAATGCTTTATATGCCATATATTTAAGCTCATTTAATGCCTACCAAAACCTTAGTAGGCATATAATTTTATTATCTATTATCTCGAGCCAATTGTACATTCAGTGATGTCACACTGGTAGCTTGAAATTGGTCATGACGGGGGTATCTACAGTTATGGAAAATGGCAAGTGCTCTAAGTCAAGCTTCCCACCTCTGATCCTTAAGAGCTAGTTTACTAGCACACCATTGGATAATAATTTGTCTAATGTCTGAGCTGCAAGGGGTAGGATCAGTATTTGAACAAAGGCAGTTGGTTCTAGAGACCACACTTATAACCAACGGTCTACTGAGCAGATAATACTAGTGAGATAGCTGACTTAACTTACTGGTCCCTTGACTTGTAAGTTTTAATTTATACTGTTATTGAATATATGGTGTCACATTGCAATTTACTGTTAGTGGTATTCTCAATTTATTGAGGTACTATATTGTATTAAAAATACTACGATAAATAAAGCCAGAGTTAATTTTCTTTGTGCTTATGCAGTACAAGTTTAGTAAACAAAGTAAGCCCAGGAATATTTACATTAAACTATAAATAAAGCTTGTCAGTGAAAGGGCTTGCTTTAACAAAAATTTTGTAATAGTTTTGATATTCAGGAAGTCAGTTTTTATTTTTCTTTACTATTTTTTCTTCAGAGCTACATTTTTTTAAGATAACCTGCTATAGGTTTAGAGTTTTTGTTACAGTTGGTTTATTTTTATTAATGTAGCATGCCAATCACATACTAAACTTTCTATGTGTTACGTAGTATCTATGTTAATAATTTATGTTTATAATCATCCCAAGGTACTCTAAGATTCTGATGTACACTACATTCTCAGATTGATTTTTTTAGTATATTTAAGCATATTTTATGTTTTTCAAGTTTCCTGAAAACAATTTGAAACATCTTTTTTTCTTGACATTGTAATTAGAATTTCTCATTATTAGTAGTTTTCAGAAGATATTCACTATTTGATACTTTATATTTCTATGCATCTTAGTAAATTACTCAACTATAATCAATGGAATTGTAATAGAACAAACTAGTTCATGCATTTGTCAGTGGTGCTTCTTAAAATATAGGATGTTCTTTTTTCTAAGCGATTTCTTACCCCTTTGCTTGAATTGGCAAATTATTTAAGCTTAGGATACAAAACAGGGGGAAAAAGGTAAATGTTTCTTAGCCCAGACATTTACAAAAAACAACCACCACAACAACAAAAAAGTGAAGGCATGTTTATGCCTTGATTGGATATATTGGTGATGTTACTTGTAATTTGTTTCAGGGAGGATTTAATTTAGCTTACAAAAGATATACAGGAGAATAAAAAGAGAGGAGAAAGAAGTCATCTTGAAGGAGAAAATTAGCATAGGAAAAAAGGATGAAGCATAGGTTAAAGTTAGCAGAGTAAATAACATGAGGTTCCTCATATTCACTAGAAATGAGCCACAAATTTGTCTCCCACTGTAGCCACCTAAATAGAGTCCACAGTGTCTGTAAAATCAAAGAAATACCAAACAGATGTTCAGAGGAAGGCACAAGTATTTACTGTACTGAAATCCAACTTAGATTCCATGGTTTGTCAGTTCAGTTAATCTTTTCCATATATTTTTGTGTGTACTCATCAGCCAAAACCCCAATCCTGGATAAATGCAAGTTTTGATCTGCTTTAGCACCTGCTCTTTTGGGGAAGTCATACAACCAAGCAAGTTGGTGATATTTAATTCATGGTTGCAAACCTTCAGCTGGTTTCTCAACACTGCCCTATATTCTGTTTCCTTTGTCTTCCCATTCCCCCATTTTCCTCAATGACTATTTCAAACTTATCCTCACCCTCCTCACAGTTTTTTCCTCCTCTCCTGGCTTCCTTCTTCATTCTCAACAGATTACCTCTCTTGCTTAACAGAAAAATCAAAAGTCTTCAAATGGGAAACCCCTCAATTTCCAACTAAGAAATGTACTAACCCTCTTATGTTCTGCTCATACTCTCGGCTTGCTTTTCAGTTAACAGCGGAAGAAATCACTTTCTGTAGGCTTTCCCCTTTAAAACTTGTCTTTCTACTTGGGTTTGATTCTTTTGTTTTTTTGTTTTTCTTTTTGTTCTTTTTTTTTTTTTTTTGATTCATTTTAATAGGGAAACTTTTAAAAAAGTTTTTTGTGTTTTTGTTTTGTTTACTTCACTGGGCTGTTGGGAAGAGTCAGTACACATTGCCAGGCCCTGGGCTCCAGAAAGGCATCTGGGGGAAAATCCCATGTAAAGATGTAGCCCATTCACCCTTGCTGGGAACCCAAAAGACTTTTTCAGTGGTTCTAAACTTATTTTCTGTGGCCTCACCAAATTCTTCCCTCAAGCTTTCATCACTAATCTTCTCTAAATCAGATACACTTTCCAGTTCTCATCTTAACAACCTAAGATTCTGTTGACTATGCCTTTTAAAAACACCTTCTTCTCTTAGCTTCTTTGATAACACTCTCCTGATCTTTTTTGCTGTTTGCCTGGCTCATTTATCAGCACCTCCTTCTCTTTTCACCCCTAACTTGGTCTTCCTCAAGATTCTAGCCAGAGCTTTTTAGTCTCACTCTGAAAACTTTTCTTCTTGGTAAATCAAGTTACTGTGGTTGCTGCTATTATGTTTATTGCAAGGACTCCCTAATACACATCTTCAGCTCAGCCTTCTTTCCATACCTTTAGACCCATTCACTGAATTGCTTTGGATATCTAATAGGCACCTCAAATTCAGCATGTCCTAAGCAGAACTTAGCATCTCATCCACACCCTCCCCCAATTAGTTAACATTTTTTTCATCTCTTTACATTGTATCACCATCCACATAGTATCAAACTTAGGGTGTTCAATAAGTATGTCTTGTGTTTTTAAGAGAGCTCATATGTTAGAGAACAAAGACAAGATTTAAAGGCCTACATTTAAAATAACTAATTTGGGGCTTCTCTGGTGGCACAGTGGTTGGGAGTCCGCCTGTCGATACAGGGGGCAGGGGTTCGTGCCCCAGTCCGGGAGGATCGGTACAATGAAATAACAATGTGGTATACAATGAAATAACTACTCAGCCATAAAAAAGAATGAAATAATGCCATTTGCAGCAACATGGATGGACCTAGAGATTATCATACTAAGTGAGGTAAGTCAGACAGAGAAAGACAAATATCGTGATATCACTCATATGTGGAATCTGATTTTTAAAAAAGATACAAATGAACTTATTTACAAAACAGAAACAGACTTACAGACATCAAAAACAAATGTATGGGGCTTCTCTGGTGGCGCAGTGGTTGAAAGTCCGCCTGCCGATGCAGGGGACGCGGGTTCGTGCCCCGGTCCGAGAGCATCCCACATGCCGTGGCGCGGCTGGGCCCGTGAGCCATGGCCGCTGAGCCTGCGTGTCCAGAGCCTGTGCTCCGCAGCGGGAGAGGCCACAACAGTGAGAGGCCTGCGTACCGCAAAAAAAAAAAAAAAAAAAACTTATGGTTACAAAAGGGAAACTGGCAAGGGAGGGATAAATCAGGAGCTTGGGGTGAACATACGTACACTACTATATATAAGATAGATAACCAACAAGGACCTACTGTATAGCATAGGAAACTCTACTCAATATTCTGTGGTAGCCTATATGAGAAAAGACTCTAAAAAAGAATGAATGTATGTGTATTTGTAACTGAATCACTTTGCTATACATCTAAAACTAACACAACATTGTAAATCAACTATACTCCAATAAAATTAAAATATTTAAAAAAAGAAAATGTTTTAAATAAGGATGAATAAAATAAATATCTTTGTTTCCTATAACATAAAAAATAGAATAAAATAACTAATTTGATTAGACTTGTATTAAGTAATGGGTATTCGCTTCATGTACAGATTCCCTTGTGCAAGTTCCAGGTTCCCCCATCTACTCAACCTACCTTACTCCCAGTATCCTGCCCTTCCCCCTACCTCCCTCAACGCTTGTATTTAGAATATTTCTCCCATAAAATTATAGGTAGGCTTAATTGAAAGTGTTATATTTAAGGATCACTATGCTTAGAGCAGCCTTTGAAAGCTTGCTGGGACATTAAACAATATCTACTGAGAATATTTGCTCCGAACTCTAAAGAACTGCTTTAGAATGAACTTTGGAATAAATACCATTTAAAAGATGTAGACTGCTTAGACATTCATTGTGCTGAATTGTATGTAGAATGTTTAAGCACAGAGGGACCACAACTTTTGGACAGTGGGAGAAGCCCATGTGGTTTAAAGGGACTTACCTGAAATCACAGCACTAGTGAGTGGCTAAACCAAGACTAGAACCTGATTTTCAGTTTAAAGCTTTTTCTAGTTATCCCTTTGACTGGCGTTTTTCCCCTCACCGTGTTCCTTTGTTTTTGTTTTGAAAAGTATAGACAGTTTCGTGTTCACAATCTCTAGTTAATTTCTTTTGAAGCTTATTGGCATTTCATTTTTTTTAATTGTTTAAATTAATTTATTTATTTTGGGCTGTGTTGGGTCTTCATTACTGTGCGCGGGCTTTCTCTAGTTGTGGCAAGCAGGGTCTACTCTTCGTTGCGGTGCGTGGGCTTCTCATATGGTGGCTTCTCTTGTTGTGGAGCACAGGCTCTAGGCGCACAGGCTTCAGTAGTTGTGGCACGTGGACTCAGTAGCTGTGGCTCGTGGGCTCTAGAGAACAGGCTCCGTAGTTGGGGCACACAGGCTTAGTTGCGCCATGGCAAATGGGATCTTCCTGGACCAGGGCTTCAACATGTGTCCCCTGCATTGGCAGGTGGATTCTTAACCACTGCGCCACCAGGGAAGTCCAGCATTTCATTTTTTAAAAGTGTTTCTTAATATTTTAAATTTTGGCTGCACCAGGTAGGTCATTTGCAAATGGTAGTGCTTCTCTCTAAGTGGGCTTAAAAATACCTATGGATATTTATAGTTCTGCACAGAAATAATACTACATTATTACATTAATAAAGTTTAGCCAGCTTTACCTCTATTGTAGAAATTTTTTTTATTCCTTGAAGGAAACTTTTTGGTACAAAGAGAGAAGCTTGACTTGTATCAAACAAACATCATTTAATATGGACTAAAAGGGATGTATAGTTGCCTTGTGTTAACCGGATACCATATAATGGTTACCCTGTAGATTTTGGCCCTCCACACCCGGCAGCCAAAGGAAGAATAAATGACAACTGTGTGTAAACTATTTAAAAATTTTACCTAACGGTATTTGACAAGCATCCTGTTTGTAACATTTCTAAGACAAATATTTATTGGATATATTTCTCCCCTTTTTCCATGTAAAATATTGTTAACTGTAATATTTTATTTTTATTCACAGATTATTATAAGTATAGGCCTCATGTTTTATGTAGTTCATCGAGCTCAAGTGGAATTGAATGCAGCTATTGTAGCTTGTGAAATGGAACTGAAAACCTCTCTGGTTAAAGGCAATCAACCAAATATCAGTGGCTCTTCATTCTACAACAAGAGGACCCTAACATTTTCTGGAGGTGGAATCAATATTGTATGATTCTAATGAAATGTATGATTGTCAGAGCCTAGTGTGTGGTCCAAGGTCTAGCAGTCCCCTCGCTAGTGGGCAGATGCAAGTTCTAATTGTATTACAGCACAAAAAAACAAAACAAAACAGAAACTGACTAGTTTTTAAATTGCACATTTTTTAAAAAGCAAGAATAATTTTCTTGATAAGTAAGTGTAAATGTAGATGCAATTTTGGCTGCAACTCTTTATCATTTATTATACCCATAATGGCCTATAGGTCTGCACTTTAGTTTTTCTTCATCGTTTTCTTTATGGGTACTTATGAATAGAGAAATAATCCAAATATTTTTTTGCTTAGTGTCTTTATTTATAAAGTCTATGAATAGTTGTAAGCATCTTTCCTACTTATAAAGATGAGTAAAAGTATGCAATTTTAAATGTATAATATTATTGGACATTCTTTGCTTTGGTAGTCTTTCCAGAAAGGATAAACGGTGTGTTTTTTTTTTTTTTTTCTAATTGTTTTAGGTGGGACCACTTGGCTTTCCTTTTCCTTGCTAGTTAGAAAATAAACGTGAACTTTTGTTTGAATGTATTTTTGTAAGGATCAATTATACCGATACACACAAGCTTAAATCCTACATTGTGGGACTGAAGTGCTCTTAAGATACCTTTTTTAGTTTCACTGTGTAATATGCAAAGCAAAAGGGAAATTATTTAAATGGGTGGTGGCTCAAATTAGAACTTGAGTTCTAATTTCATTACATTGGTTTTACCCTCCTTAGGTCTTCCATCAAAGGGCTGTCCTATTGCAGTCTTACTAAAACATTTTATTAAAATAAACTTCTTTTTCTTTTTATATTCATAATTAGGCTTTGAAATAAAGATGTTATTCCTTTAAAGTGGTGGGCTTACCATCATTAAAGATGTCACTCAGGTGGCCTTGTTTGATCAAAACGCCTTTCTAAAACACTAAGCTTTAAAATCATGTTTATAATTCCATTGAAGTACATATATATTTTTCCCATAGTCTTCATCTTTAAAACTATAAGTAATGTTAACTTAATGCCCAGATTTGTATTATTTGCCATACTGTAGAGTAGGCTTATTTTGTTTGGTTTCTGGTACTTATTTTTCTCTAAGACTCAGGAATTCTGAAATGTGAAATTAAGTCTCGCAATTCTTTCTCCTGTAGAATGAATTGAGTGTATTTATTAATAGCACTTATATGTATAGAATATAATGATTTGGCAATATGATTCATATGACATATTATTCATTTATCACCTTATATTTTTTAAATAGCTTAATTGTGAACTTAATGATTCATTTTTTTTACGATGGAGATTATAGATATGAATGCAAATTTTCTAATAGGTATCTCTTTTTTAGCTATGAAGATGTCACCTTATCAGAGACCTCCCATATGCCTTTTCATTAGGGTAAAATCTTTGCCCTGATTTACTAAAGTGCAAAAGAATTATTTGTAAGCATATTATTTTAGTTTTATGCTAAAGATGCATTTGACCACTTTAATGTGTAAATTTTTTGCCCTGTTGCAGGTATAATTGTTTTCCTGTCCTTCATAATGCCTAAGTTTGCTCACCTTTGAGTAACAGTGAAGTTCATATGTACATACCAAGAAGAACTCAGTGCAAATTATCTTATAGGCACCTGGGTCTAGTCTATAGCATTCAATTGGCCTACAAATCCTTCCTTCTTTTATTGGTAGAAAAAATATATAGTATTGGAATATTATTATTCTTTTTTGAATCCTAATTACTTGTTTGGTTATCTTTAAAAATTATTTAGTTTAATTATCCCAATAAACAATATGTTTGATTTATTCTTTTCTGTCTAACTTGACAGTATTTCTCTTGTGCTTCTTGTTTGTGTTTAGTATTTGGTAAAGAAATCAATAATTTAAGATCACTACTTTCATACACTTGTATTACACTTCATGTATTTTGAAGTGCATTTATTTAATTAGCATTTTGTAACTTGAATAATTTTGCCAAATGAATACCTTTTGGTAGTTCGTCATGAGTTCTTCCAACTGTTGCATTTTGCTTAGTACTTAAAATAAATATGTAAAGGTAAAAGAGAAGTAATTTTCTGTATTCTGCCAACATAATTTTATATAATAAAATCATCCATTTTTACTTAAAATAGTATGGATTTACTATTTCTAAAATACTAATCTAAAGCTGCAGTTTTCCTTTTGTTCATCATCTCTAGCCTCCACATAAACTATTTTCCCTTATAGCCATGCTATTTGATAGCTGGTTTTTTATATGAGCTGTCTATAAATTGTACAAAGCATTACCATGCCTTATTCACTCCATCTTTAACTCTGTATCCCAGATTTCTGGCAGCAACAAATTTCTACAGGATCCTTTTATGTTGCCCAAATATTACATCCAGTCGTAGAGTATATATTTATAAGAGAAAATGTTTTGGATTTCTCAGATCATTTAAGTGCAGTATAAAGTTGCTTTATGCATATTTTTAAAAGCACACAATATACCTTATCTCAAATCTGATGAAAGATATGTTCTATTTTTAATTCGTTGGGCCTTTTTCTTAGTTTTCCACATTTTCTGGGTTATTACTAATGATTTTGTTTACTCTTTGCCAAGTTCTGTCATGTAAATTATTTTTAAACAGCAGCACCTCTTTTTAAAAACATAATAATTTACTAAATGTTTTCATGTCCATTTTCATTTGATCATCTGATTTGTGAAATAACTTGAAATCTGTACTTTGGTTTGTGAAAATAATAGAACCAAATCTCTGTCATTAGAATGTGTATTTTGAGTTTATGTTCAGAAGTGACTTTGTGGGTTTGTTCAGAACCAACCATACTCTCCTTTTAAGCACTTTGTAACCAACTGCAAACCTTTTAAGAAGACTTTCCCCTGATAGGATCAAGCCTATGACTATAAAACATTTCCCTCCCTGAGAAGCTATTAAGTTCAGTATCTACTCTTATTTACCATTGCTCTAACTGAGCTAGGTGGTGGAGCTACAAGCATATACCAGTATGTGTTTGTTAATGTGCAATGCTGATTGGAACTGTTCTTAGGAAAGGTGCTATGGCTTACATACGTCAATATTTGTGGGACTTTCTTTAGAATGCTGAAAGTTGCTAGGTATGTGCCAGGTTGATGCAGGTAAATCCTGAGATGCATGGTAAATCCATGCTGTTCAAAACCAGTCAGCATTTGCAGAGAATAAGAGAGCTTTAATGAGGACCTCAGGAGCAATGATACTGACCTAGGTTGATGACTTCAATGATGGAATTTTGTTTCAGACACAGGCCACTCAGTGTACCAGAATGGTGGTCTGAATAACACTATCTGGTTTTTAAATTGGACATTGCTAATTTCTGTTATAATAAACTGTTCAGGATATAATTTTTTTAAAGGTCATGTCTTTAACCTAAAAAGCTTAAAAGAAGGGAGTGGAATCACTTGTTCCACAGGATATTTAAAGCTAAGGAGTTCCAATAACCTCACATATGTTGAATGAAAACTGTTAAATAATTCAACAACTAAATAATAACTTGGTACTTCTGAATTGCAAAGTGATTGCTGCAAACTATTTTCTCAGGTAGCTGAAGATTTAAAATAGATAATTCTAAAGGTAAATCAGTAAAATCTTTTGATAATTGGTATGCCAGATCACTTGTGTGCCTGAGAAAATAAAAGATTATGCCAGGGGAGGGAGCAATTCAAGAACAAAGGAGGACATGCTCCTAAAAATGGGAATGCTGGTAATTGACCTTAGATGGGGGTGGTTATGGTTATAGCAGAGGCCCTGTGGAGAAATGGTTCTGATGTCTTACACTGACACTCGATCTTCTGTGTTTTTTTTTCTAATATCCCCAAATCATGAAATGCTACCTGCCAGTCAAACAATTGTTAGTCATGTATCTCAGGCTGCAGTAATGCTTATGATGCCTTTCATAATGTTACAGGACTTTGGTAAATCTAATTTCCTGTTGACCTCTACCCTGTTTCTATGACTGTTTCCTTGAGGCCCCATTCCAGCTGCCATAAAACTTTCGTCTTAATACTGAGAAAGACACTTGTTCTTGTTTATTTGTAGCAGATCCCATCCTGTTGCAGGTATACGTTTCCTAGACATTTTAGGTCAAAATTGCTTGCTAGAGCATAAAATAGGCCAAAGACGGGACACCACATGTTGCAGACTGCCTTCAGCTGGGGTGGTGCAGTGGAACACTCACTGGATAAATGTGTTAGCAGTGTGTTCATTACCCAAGATTGTACAGTACTTTCTGCCATGCTCACTCTCCTTGGCTGAGGGTGCCTGTCAGCACTCAAGAGTGTGGGGAAAACATATTTTAATAGTATACAGTATTATGAGTTAAATATTATGAGTTAAATATTGAACATTTTTAGGGAAAGCATTATATGTGTGATAGTGTTAAAACAGGATATATGTAGGTGGTAAATTTATATTTAATCATTCTGTCATGTTTCAACAAACCTGATTATCTGAATTAAGTAATTACTAACTGATACTACTGTCTTAACAGTGACTAATATTCTGTGGGATAACCTGTTGATTGAAAGCCTTAAAAATCATAAAATATGCACGAAGCTGAATAGAAAAGAGTGAGTAGAATATATATTGAACCAGAAAAAAAGAGTAATTTGAAAATTATAAAATTCTTGAAGTAGGTATACAATTATGTTTTAATGTAAGTATATTTATCCGAGGATGCATAAAACTCATAACCATCATAAGAGTGAATTCTTTGATTCTGTCTTTGTTAGTTATAAAGCCATTTTCAGTAGAAATGTTTTGATGCATGGCCTGTTTCATGCTCATTTCTTACAATCCTGCACTCAAGTTGACCACAGCTGGGAGGACAGGGAACTGAGTAGTTTTCCACTAAGGTTTTTCAGTTCATTATTCTGCTATTAAGTTAACTAACTGGTTTTATGTCATCATATTTCTACTTTAAATGTATAATAGGACAGCTTTGCTTGGAATCAGCATTCTAGGTAGGTTTCATAGCAGTGCATTAAATTATTAAATGGACTTGGAACAGATTCTGGTAACATTGAACCTGAGAGTGTCTTTGCTTCCCTCCACTTGGCTGCTAGGATCAACTCTATTATGAGTTTGTGGGGGTCTTGGTATAGAAAACCAGAGCAGGGGTTTCTCCTGCATGGGCTGCCAAATGCTGGTAAGAAAGGCTGGAAAGCTGCAGATCTTGGGGAGACTTCAGCTTTGAAATCCTGTGGGTTTCCGAATGGAAGTTTGATATCGGTCGCACAAAAATATGTCAGCTCTCCCTGACCTCTAAAAGGCTGAGAAGGAGCTGAATGACTTTAATATTCCTTGCTGCTCGAAGAGGAGAGAATTCAGGAAGACCATATATAGAGAAGCTTCCTGCAAACTTCCTCGAAGGAATTCGCAGCGAGCCTACTTCACATTCCACCTCTGGCATTTCTGATGCCCCATATTAATTGCAGCATTGTTCTTAGTGCCAAACAACTGGAGACAAAGTGAACACAGTTCATAATAGGGGAATGGCTAAATAAATAATGTACCATCCATACCATGGGAGATTGACTAGCCACTTCCTTAGAAAGGAAGAACCAGATTTATGCCAGTAAATTAGAGGGATTTCCAGGAAGTATTGTTTTGTGAAATAAATGAGATGCAGAAAACTAAGTAAAAATACCACATTTTTGAGAAGAAGTCCTATCTCACTTTCCTGTGCATGAGTTTCTGTATGTGACTTTCTATACATGAATTTGTGTGCATGTGAATAGGTGCATCTCTCCATATCGGATTAAATGAGTAGCGAGAAAAATGTGAAAAGAAACCTACTAGCTTAAGATGGGTTATTTTGATGGTGGTGGAGAGCAGGTGTGGGGGACTAATAGAGAAGAAATGAAGAGGAGAGAGAATGAAGGTAATACAGCCAAAAGGAAAGTGGGGAAAATTGCACTAATTTTTTTAAAATAGGTAAAGTGAACCTATATTCCTTTCTTTGGCATGGTAGAAGTCATCCTCTTATTAAACCATCCCAATTGACAGATATTCTGTTCAAGTACTCGAGGTCATATAGTACAATATTGAAGTTGGCTCTCTTAAGGCCAACTGCCAGTGGTCAAATCCCAATACCACTGCTTCCTGGCTACATGACCTTGAAACACTAAGAAGTTACTTAACTTCTCTCTGTGCTTCAGTTTCCTCACCTGGATGATAGCCTACCTCGTGGGGTAATTGTGAGAATTAAAGAGATTAAAATGGGTTAAGTGCTGAGAGAATACCTGGTAGGTAGTAAGAATATAATAAGCGTTAGGTATTATTACCCAAAACCAACCTTTTAGGAGTTGAGAAGCACTTTGACTATTTGAGTGTATATTTGGCAGACTACATTGAGTTGATCATTTATGGAACAGAATAGGGGAGAGTATTAAAACTTTTACCTGGCTCCTGTGTTTACAGAGCACACAGTGAAGTTGGAGAGAGAACATATACACAAAATAACTACTATATAATATGTACAGGGTAAAATATCAGTGAAAAATTATAGCACAAATTGAGTAATTAGTGAAAGGAGTACTTAGATCATTGTATTTAGGTAAAGGTTGGGGAAGTTTTCTAAAGAAGATTTAGCTTATTGTTTTTTTTGCAGATAGGGGCTGTAAAGTACATGGTTCTCAAAGGGATCTGTGACTAAAAAAGACTAAGACACATTGTTATGTGTCTTAGTCTTTTTAGGTAAAAGGTGAAAGTTGTGCAGATAGGAATTTTGTTCCTTTCCTTATTGTGTACATAGTTTGAATTGATGCATCAGTATATTTATGTCTCTCCTCTTCCTTTACACCTCATAGACTCTATTCATGTCTGTGAGGCTAGCCACTTTCTAAATGCTAATAAGAAAACAAGTTTCACCAAAGAAAACTGTAATTTATCCTACTTTATGCTATTTGAGGGTTGGTTTTGTTTGTTTGTTTGTTTGTTGGGAAATGAAGGAGTTTTCAGTCTAGTAAGTTTTCCCCAGTGGACTGCTTTCTCTACCAGCAGCTCTTTTAATTTTTTAAGCCAACATATAACTTAGACGTATTTGAATTGATATCTTATGAACCTAAGTTATTTCCTTCATAAACAGTTGACTTTAAGTTTATTGCCTTATTGTGGTTTGTGATGCCAATATTACCCTTTTATCAAGATTCGAATTTTCTGAACATTTATTGTCAGTCATTTTTTCAGAAAATACTGAAAAAAAATTAGCTAGATATCAGACATTCTGCTAGGCTTTGGAGTTAGAGAGATAGGAATAATACTAGAGGAACTCTCATTTAGTGGGAAAGGTAGAAGAATAAAGGAACAATTACAATAAAATGTGATCAGATCCACGATAAATGTTTATACCATAGAGGCAGAAGGTTAAATTAGAATCAAGAGTTGCAACAAGGACAAAGGGAACTGGGGGTGGGGGGGGAGGGAAATGAACCAGGGTAGGAAAGTATTCCACAGTTAGTGATAACTGAATTGAGTTTGAAAGGATACGTGCAGATTGTCCAAGGGAAGAGGAAGAAGAGCATTCTAAAGACAAAAGCACAAGAGCATGGCAAATAATTAAATACAGCTAGAATATAGAGAGCAAGTGGGAATATTGAATTAAGGCTAGAGAATTACATATATGATGTGTGTGTACGTGTGTGTGTTATATACCCACATATATATCACATGAATAGATTTATGTAGAATATTAAAAAGTAAGAAGTTAGGATTTTATGTTCATGGATGAGGAGATATCAAAGTGGCAATTGAGTCTGCATTTTATATGACACTAAGAATATTGGAGGAATTGAAGAGTCGAGACTACTACTCACTCTGAAGACCAGGGGAGAAATGATGAAGGCCACAAATAAGACATAACAATAAAAAATTAAAAAAGAGAAAGTGTTACATTTGAGAGGTATAGAAAATAAATTTGGTGAGTATAGGATGAGGGTGCCAAAAAAAGGGGAGAAGCTGTGATGGCTCCTCAGGTTCTGTGAATGGTGACATATTTATGAGCAGTTTGGAGATGTGGGAGATGGTGAGTTTGAAATGTCTATGAGGCATGGAGATCAAGAGGATATGATCTCTCTGATTAAGTGGATATGTGGGTCCAGAGATATGGGCTGGGAATAGAGGTTTGGAACTTATCAACACACATAGATGGTATTTGAGGCTTTTGGTGTGGATTTGGTACCAAGTGAATACGATGGTGACTAGGAGACTGATAGAGAGCAGCCAGAGAGAATAGCAACCAGGAGGGAGTGTCATAGGCAATGGAAGGAAAAAGTTTTGAGAAATAGGAGGCTGTTAAATACTACAGAGAGGCCCAAATAAGTTAAAAACTTGAAAGTATTCATTGGGTTTGACAATTAGGCAGTCATTGGTAACTTGGTGGCAGTAATTACAAGCAAGTAGGGGGTGTGCAAGCCATGTGCAAGTGTGTTAAAGTGTAAATGAAGACTGCAAATGTAGACCACTCTCAATAAACTTGGCAGTGGGAGCATAGAAAATTACAATTAACGTTGAAATTAATTAGAAAAGGACCTGCTTTTCAAAAAGATTTGCATTTCTTTACCTACTCTAAAATTTGCATTGCTTGTATAGTTTCTACATTAATTATGTCATTTAAAGTTTTTAAAAGGCTATGAATTAAAGAGGAGAAAGCAGTAGCTGGGGAGTGGGGAAAGATAAAGGAGGAGGTAGGACTGTGGTTCTCTCACATAGAGTCACCTGGACACCTTTCAAAAAATATCCATGCTTTGCCCTTACTCACCTATTTTCATAATCTCTGCAGGTAGGGCCTAGGCACTGACTATTTTTTAAGAGCTCCAGGTACCTTGATACCCACTGAAGGTTGAAACCACTGAGAAAAGATTTTTCTCTTAAGATGGGAGTGACTGAAGACTGTTTAAATACTGAGAAAAATGAACAATCTATAATTTATATAGCTTATTGATTATATGTTATAATTTATTGATATGAGATACCATTAGCTTATATCAGAAGATACTGTTATTAGAGAATTAAATAGATCATTGACCTGGGGGTTAAGAGACATATGCACTTTATTTCTGACTGTCACCAATTTGCTATATAATTTTGTGCAAGTCAAAAAATATCTACACATGTATACAGTGTGGAGGCTATGATTCTGTACCAAAGGACCATTTCCATCTCAATTTCATTTTATTTTTCATCTACTTCTTGAGCAGAATCATGGCTCTCTAGAGTAAGTATCTAATTTGTATCTGCAGTTAAATATAGTTCCAATTCCAATTAATCTTAGGATGTTTCCTTAATTTTCCTTTTCTTCCATCTCTGAAATAAAAATTTCAAAATGTTTACAGGATGAAGCACATCCTAAGAACTGCATGGCTTAGAGGAAACTCATACTGCGTTTACTGCATTCTCTTCTACTCTCAACATTCATACTCCAGGGAAATTTATTTTTAAATTAGTTTGTTCAATTTTGGAAAAAGGTGTTTTAAAGCTGAAAAGAATGAAGATTCATCTAGTTCTGCATTCTCATGTTGAAAGAGGAGGACACAGGATCAGAGAAAGTTAGCAACGGAGCATCTTATTCCCCCATTCTGTGCCTTCTATACTAGTGCACTCTTTGGCAGATGGGAAGCCTACATAAGCAGTGACACAAAAGCATCCAGCCTGTGTTGCCTTGGTGACATGGGAAGCTTCAGAAGCACCACAAAGCCCAGGGACCATCACCCTGATTAAGTGAAAGTTTTATTACATATCCACTTAAACTTGATATAATTTGATTAACGCTGAATTTTAAACTCACTCTGAAAATATCAAGCCCTAGAAAATTGCATCTATAATAATAACAAATAATTATCAAAATAGTTTGAGGCAAATGGAAAAATATGTATTCCAATCTCTTAGTTTTAAATATTTATCATTGAGATCAAGAAAAATGAATTTTAGGGCACTTAGGTTAGACAGTGTCACTCAGAAAAAAGTTTGTTATATGTAAAAATAGATATAATTCCCATGAAGCAAAAGAAGCAAAATCTATTTTCAAAATACAGAGAAATTTACAAAAAGTAATTGAAAGGAAAAGGAAAAGTATTCCTAGGTAGCAGTTGCAAGCGTTATCATATCTCCTGGATGTAGAAGTAGGGCATCAGTTCAGTTATAAGATCATTTCGGCTCCAGCATTAGTCTCAAGCTTAAGAAATGATAGTGAAAGTTCTAAGTATGCATATGGTTATAAAATGCTTTCAAGGTTAAATATGTGCACTAAACACTCAGGAGTAGATATCAACTGAGCTTATTATCAGACTTAGCTTATGGACTTTTTGTACTTATTGATTTGATAGACAAAATTAGAACTAAAATAGGATTTATTCAAACTGATTGAAAGAAACAATTTTAGTTGTAATACTACAGAAAAGTTGAAATTTTATAGAAACTACTTTGACAAATCATCTAACCTAAAGTTCTGAATTATTTAAATGAGTTAACTCTGCAGAGAGGAAAGTGAACAGTAGTTGGCTTCTGATTCAATTTTTGTACTGTATCCCCCCCAAAAAAGTTAAATGCAAAGCACTTATCCCATAACAGACATTTAAGAAATGTGAATTCCTTCCCTCACTGCTCCCCATTTTTTCAGTGACAGAGTTAATTACCATTTCTGCAGGGGACACTGTATATAGGCTCCATGGGCGAAAGGGAGGCCCTAATTGTCTCACTGACATATAAGAGACCAAATAATTGAAAATTATGTCTCTGTTGGGTATCAGAGTTACTCTTGGCTCATCAGTTAAGAATTAGCCTATTTAGATGCAGCTTTTACTACCATTTAGTATCACA
The DNA here is from genome assembly GCF_951394435.1 of Stenella coeruleoalba. Taxonomy (NCBI): domain Eukaryota; kingdom Metazoa; phylum Chordata; class Mammalia; order Artiodactyla; family Delphinidae; genus Stenella; species Stenella coeruleoalba. The sequence continues at coordinate 45,073,487 of NC_137163.1, forward strand.
TAAGTACACTGAATTTCTTGCCTTGTTACTCCTGATACATGAGCTGAAAACTCTTCGTGTTGATTTAACTTGAAGTCAAAGTCAAAATTGATAAAGCATTTTTAAATTTTATAATCAAATTAGAAACACCTCTCTCATTTTGACTTACTCTTTCATATCATCATTCAAATAAATAAAATAAAAAAATAAATAGAATGTTGTACTATTTTTCTTACAGGGATTATAATATATTTAAACTTTTAGCTGTTCTGTTAGCTGGGAATGAGTGAGCGGGACTGTACTATTCTTGTAACATGAAAGAGGCAGTTCATCGCATTGTTAAATCACACATTGAATTCTCTCAAATTATCCTGTCAAGTAGGTCTTCTTACAATAATTATTCCAAAGCATTGTTCTTGATTTTTATTTTAATAAACTGATGCACGGATCATCTGCAATAATAAAAGTGTGAAAATGTCCAGGAAAGTTTAAAAAAAAGGTAACAAAAGAGGACTTTCTGTGCAAAAATTTCATATGTAAAGTCATTGAAATCAGAAGAAATAGTTAGATTAATGGAACAGAAGAGAAAGTGTAGAATCAGACCCATGTATACATAAGAATATATTATGTAAAGAAGGTGATATCAATAAATAGCATTGTGAAAACAAGCTATCTTTTGAAAAAATTAAGGTGAATTAAAGATTTAAAGTGGAAAAAAAGGAATTACAAGGTGCTACCCTCAGAATTAATGAACAAGGATAAATTTTAAATTTTTAAAAATAATTCAAGCCTAATTCCACCTCCCTAAAATGTTTAATTTTTTCAACTATTATCCTATACATATTGTTTAATGCAGAAATGTGTGTTCATTATGTTTTACATTACATTTTATTTAATGTTGTATGATTTGTCTTAGGTCTATTTAGTATTTTTAGTTATTTTAATGAAATCTTATCTTTTTAACAGGTATATATAATTCACAACTAACAATTTAGTGCAAAGATTTTTGGATATTTTTCTCTATAAATATGCATCTAAATATGTTTGTATGCATTTATCTCACTGACAAAAATGGAGACATACTATATATACTATCGCAATCCTTAATTTTTTTTTCTCTATAAAATATATTTTAGAAATGACATAACCTTTAGAATCAAACTCTCTCATTTTGAAGTTCAAAACAAAAAGACCGTCTGTGGTTTTGTTTGGAAACCAAATTGTAAAGAAATCATTATTTTCTAAATTAATTTCTAGGCTGCATTTAAAATTTTTTCTACTTTGTTATCTATTTTAAAGAATATACTATTTCAAATTATTTTTATTTTTATCTGAGATTTACTTATTTTGATTGATTAATTTTTGCCACTTTTATGTTTTGTCATTTTACTTTATAATTTAAAAATTTATACTTCTCCCTTTTCCTTTTTCCATTATGGTGTTACTCTATTTACATTAATATTTTAATAACGTTTGAAAGTAAATATCGTACTTTTAACACTTTATAAATGAGTTAAAGCAATTCACAGTCATGATACTGCAATTATCAATTTATAACTAATCAAGCATCCTACATTTTTGTTTCCTTTTAAGGAGAGAAAAATAATTTTATGCTCTTTAGTGATGTTTTCTGTTCCCTCATTCTTCATCATTAGTTAAATGGGAAAGTCTTTTTGTTAGTTTTAACTAATGTTTCAGTAGTCATAATAAGTAGTAATATTACATCCCTTACCTTTCTAGAGTATTCATAATTACTCTTGTTCTGTCAGTAATTACATCAATTTTTAGTTATAGTAACGTTTTTTACTCATCTCTAAACTACATAATACTTATTCTAAATATTGAACTGCCTCTGTTGGGACCTCTTTATCCCTGTCCACAGGTTGTCTTGAGTTTTCTAGAGATCTTTACAGGAAACATATACTTGGGTAATAAATATTGCAGGTCTAAAAATGTTTTTAGGTACTTTTATACACAGATGATAGCTCTATTAAACAGACTAATCTTTGACTACATACTTTCAGTTTTTAATTCAACTTTTTATTTTGAGATAATTGTAAATTCAATTCACATGCAGTTGTAAGAAATAAGAGATCTTGTGTACTCTTTACCAATTTCCCCCAATGGTAACATCTTGCAAAACTAAAGCTCAATATCACAACCAGGATTTTGACACTGATATAGTCAAGAAACTGAACATTTCCATCACAAGAAAGGAAATTTCTTTCCTTTTATAGCCACAGCATGTTGTTCTTTTATAGCCACATTCATTTCCCTCCTCCCACCTCCTCCTTTATCCCTGGTAACCAATAATCTGTTCTTCATTTCTATAATTTTGTCATTTCAAGAATGTTATGAAAATGGAATCATAAAGGATGTAAACTTTGGGGACTGGCTTTTTTCACCAGTATAATTCTCTGGAGATACACATCCAGGATGTTGGATGTATCAATCATTTCTTCTGTGTTATTTTTTCTAAAAGTTTTATAGCTTTATAGTTAAAGTCAGTGATTCATCCTTGAATGACATTGAAAATTTTCCCAGGACATGTTTGATCTTGGTTTCTGTTTGTTGGTTTTCTTCTTTACTTCCTCCCCAACTCAAATCATATTTCTTAATATATTGAAAAGCATCTTCAGTTTACAGTTGTACCCCTTATTAGTGATTCTGGGGGGGTTTGTGTGTGTGAATTCTTTACTTAGCACTTCTATTATTCAAAAATTTGTGTCTGTATCTTTTCTTTTCACTGGTGCATGTCCTGCTCTTAAAACAGCACCTGCCACATGGTAGGTGCTATATAATTAACTGTTAAAGGATTAAATAAATATCTTTAATGTTTCTCAGCTTATCTGTCATTTTCTTTCTCTGTTATTTTCCCCTCGTATTTTGTATTTCTTCCTTAAGTTTATATACTATTTCACTAAATTCAATTTTGGTTTTTTGTTTGTTTGTTTGTTTTAAAGGTACAGATTCCTTTTTTTAACATCTTTATTGGAGCATAATTGCTTTACAATGGTGTGTTCATTTCTGCTTTATAACAAAGTGAATCAGCTATACATATACATATATCCCCATACCTCCCCCCTCTTGTGTCTCCCTCCCACCCTCCCTAGCGCACCCCTCTAGGTGGTCACAAAGAACTGAGCTGATCTCCCTGTGCTATGTGGCTGCTTCCCACTAGCTAGCTATTTTACATCGGTAGTATATATAAGTCCATGCCACTCTTTCACTTCTTGATCGGACTGTTTATTCCAATGATGATAATAACTTGTTTCAAAGACCTGGTGTTTATAAAATATTTTGAGATGGAGTGCAACAGTGTCCCAGAGGAAAGCCTGGGGTTGCTCAAGGAAGGAGCACAAAGTCTAGTGGTGACCTAATGAGGTCATGAGATTGGTTTTATACATGAGGAATAAATAAACACACTGTGTATAATGGAAGTCATGTTTCTCACTGTGATAGGAAGGAGCTACAAATATGGAAAGCAGGAATGTTAGAATGAACTTTTTGGCATTGGATTAGAATTTCAGTCTTGATTTTCTAAACAGAAATAGAGATATGTAAATATATATATATATAAGTATGTATGTGTACACATATGTTGTATATGCATATAGATTTTTTTTTTTCTATCTCTGTTCACTGAGATGGTCTGGGAGCAATGGCACTCCAATAATAATGAGAACACCTAGTACCCAGATCTTGGTTTCAAAATGCCATTCTCTGCTAAAAGGAACCAATGCTCCTTGGACAAATGGTTAATCCTAGCTGGGACAAATGGCTAATCCTAGCTTTTTTTTTTTTTTCACCAGGCAAGGGCAGCTGTGTTCTTCCTTCTCAGACACTTTCTCACCCAGCCTGACCATAACCCGGCCTTGTTCCCACCCCACTTTGTCCCTCCTTTGGTCTTGCTCTTTTTGTGAACAGAGCAGGACAATGTGGTCCTGGAGGTGTTTTTTTGTGGTGAAGAGAAGGAAGTGCTCGAAGAATGATAGGACACCTCAAAGCAAGAAAACAAACAAAACAAAAAAACCAGGAGCTGGCCTGAAAGGACTCCTGCTGGCCAATTCTGGAACAATTTGAGCACCAGCATAAATAAAGATAAAAACAAGTCATAGCCCATTAATGAAATAGGAGTATATGAGTCAACACTGAAAAAAATTAGTAAAGAAATGGGAAAAGAGAAAGCTCTACTTTATAGCAGAATGCCAACTAATAAATCTAGAAGATATTGTGGACATAAAAAATCACCATTCAGCAACTACCAGACTTGTGGTGGAGAAATCTGGCTGGTACCACCTTTAACCAAGTGCATATCACCAGAAATGGTATCATCAAAATTGTATACCACATATATGGTGGCCATGGAAATGCCCTGCTGAGAGAACATACCTTGGAGAGAAAAGCTGCTGACACTTCCAGCCACTATCCCTATGAATGCTGAGGTCCACTTCTCCTAGTCTACTCCCAGCCAATCACTGAGCATGGTGGGGATATTTAAGCCTGTCCATTCCTGCCTGATATGGGATTCCTCTAACAGGAAACATTTTCTTGGGGACACCCCATCAGTCTGTCTTGAGGTTTTCTCAGAACTGCACTAGAGTGTGAGTTCTTACCTCCTTCTCACCTTTCTCAGGTGTTTGTCCCAAATATTGGTCTAAAAACCCTCTCTCTGCCAATTCCTGCTTCTTCCCCTTTATTCTTCACAGGCATTTCTCCCAATAAGTCTCTTTTGTGTTTAATTCAACTTGGCATCTTTTTCTTGGAAGACAATCCAATATGAGGCAATGAGGGGGGAAAAAACATCACTTCTGTGATATTTATGCCAAAAATGCATAATCTGAATCTCTTTATTAGACAAACCCACACTGAAGCATCTTGTACAAAATAATTGACCTGTAATCCTCAAAAATATGAAAATAAAAGACTGAAAAACTGTTCCAGGTTAAAAAAGTCTAGAGACAATATAACTAGAATGTGACATGTGATCCTGGATTGAATCTCTTAGTCACAAAGTCATTATCAAGATAATCGGAACTTCCCTGATGGTGCAGTGGTTGAGAGTCCACATGCCAATGCAGGGGACACGGGTTCGTGCCCTGGTCTGGGAGGATCCCACATGCCACGGAGTGGCTGGGCCCGTGAGCCATGGCCGCTGAGCCTGCGCACCCGGAGCCTGTGCTCCACAACAGGAGAGGCCACAGCAGTGAGAGGCCCTCGTACCGCAAAAAATAATAATAATAATAAGATAATCGGAAAACTTGAACTGGTTCTTTGTATTAGATGGTAAAAACGTCTTGATGGCAGGAGAGGAGATACTCACTGAAGAATTTAGGGACTATGAATGCATCATCATATCTGAAACTGAGTTCAGGAAGACCTTTGTCTTTGCCCTATACCTGAAAATTTCCTGTAAATTTGGAATTCTCATTTTTCAAAAAGTAAATCTGGTGGTATGTGGAGTATGGATTAGAAGAGGCCAAGAAGTAAAGTCTCCAGACTTTCACAGGTGCCCAGATGAGAAAGACTGGGCCAGCAGATTTGGCAAAAGCAACAATAGATTCAAGGTAGATTTAAGTGATAGAATTAGTGACTCATTAATAAATTGGGTATGGGGGGGTTAAAAAAAGACTTTTTGTTGTTGGTGGTGTTTTTTTTTTTTTTTTTTTTTTTTTTTGACCACACCAGGCAGCTTGTGAGATCTTAGTTCCCCAACCAGGGACTGAACCCAGTCCCACGGCAGTGAAAGCATCGAGTCCTAACCACTGGACCACCAGGGAATTCCAAAAGAGGTTATTAAAAATAGATTTTTGTTTCTGGCTTTAGCAACTGAGTGGAGGCTAGCCATTCAGTGTAGCAAATAAGATGGAGGGGTTAACAGGTTTGAGAAGAAATTCATGAGTTCTGTTTTAGACATGTTATAATTAAGAATCCTAGTATTAGTAGGCAATTGGTTATATGGGTCTAGAACTTAGAGTAGAAGTTTGGGGCAGAGATGTAAATTTAGGAGTTATTAGCATATAAAAGCCATTGAGATGAATGAGATCACCTGCAGAGAAAGAGTAGACATTGAAGAAAGAAAGTCCATAAATTAAACCTGGATGATCTCCAACATTTACATATCAGTTAAAGGAGGAAAGCAGCTAAGTAGACCAATTCTGATGGAATCTATTTAAATAATTGCTCATCTGTCCCATACTTCTAAAATGCAAAGTAGATAGGATCTGCATATTTATCCAAGAGGAAGGCATGCCAGAGTGCTAGGTTTGTCAGCTCCTCTCTCTCTCCACATAGCTCTCTCTATCCACATAGCTCCCTCTCTCCACTTAGCTCCTCAGGCTATGTGGACTGACCATTCCTTCCTTCCAGCATTATCCTCCATTGCAATAGTAGCTGAAAACAGATGAGCTCTAAATCTGGTTTTAAATTTGCACATGCAGTAATACGCTCATTCCTTATAAGAACTTGGGAATTATTGTTTCTCCTGGGGCTCATTTAGAAGCTTCCTAGCATTAACAAACAGGTAACTATTTGCCTTATTACATATATAAGAGAGAGAAAACTACTCTCACTTTCAATTCACTATCAGTATAATCATCAAAGGGGATTGTAAATGAGAGCTTTCTTAAGAAATACAATTAGCTTAAGACTACTTAAGTATTCTTTCACAAAATTTTAACTCTGTCTCTGAAAGATACAAAACATATGTGGATTGATTTTATATATTTTACATTTGCTATTACACAAATTCAATAAAAATAGCTGGCATTTTTATTTTTAAAGATAAGTCGTGGGCTTTCTGGGTACCCCAGTAACTGGTGAATGGGAAAGAAAAACAAAACTAAGTAACCATTAAAACAGTTCTTCCGGGCTTCCCTGGTGGCGCAGTGGTTGAGAGTCCATCTGCCGATGCAGGGGACGCGGGTTCGTGCCCCGGTCCGGGAAGATCCCACATGCCGCGGAGCGGCTAGTCCCGTGAGCCATGGCCGCTGAGCCTGCGCGTCCGGAGCCTGTGCTCCACAACGAGAGAGGCCACAACAGTGACAGGCCTGCGTACCACAAAAAAAAAAAACCAAAACAAACAAACAAACAAAAAAACAGTTCTTCCTAGAAGCAGGATAAAATGGATGATCCTGATGACATTTTGGCAGGGGGATTTCTAGGAAGATGTCACAGATATTCATAGTGACTCCAAGGAAGATATCTGGTCCAGTGTCCATAGGGTATGTACTTTGTACACCCTTACAAAATTGTATTAAGAGAGATATTTAGAATGCTGATGTTGAAAGACTTGAAGAATCTTACTTGATCTGTAAATTTAATAGAAAGAGTTCTATCTCAGCTCTGCCATTCACCTGTGAAAGACTTCACTAAATGGAGTTTGGCCCTGACATTTCCCTCAGTTCGTGTTTTCTGTCCTTCTCATGTTTATGAACAAGCATAGCTAGAGTTCTTGGCTCTAACCCTCCAAAATTTTAATAGTAAAATCAGTAGTAGTAGCATATTGAGTTATTTGAATGGTATTTGCCATTGCACAGAGTAAAAGAAGGGGCCAGCTGGAGAAAGTCTCTCTTCCTTATCACTAGCCTGTACACAACTGCTTTTCTTCCCTTTCCTAGAATAGACCAGGGACACTGATTAGGGCTCAGCTGAAGCAGAAATACAGAAACCAGATGTTTCATGGAGTCTTAGTCATAGGTACTAATGTATATTTAATTATTTTATTTCAACACCCTCATTCTCTCAGAGGCAGTTGTCTTATTCCCTGTTTTGTTCATCACTGTATTGCCAACACCTAGAATAGTGCTTGATATCAAGTAGATACATTACAAACATTTGTTGACTTACTGAATACTAAAATTAATATGACCTTGTGTAGATGGAATATGACTTGCTTACTTCACTGTATTTAATAAATATTCAAAAATGTTGACTCTAGGGAATTCCCTGGTGGTCCAGTGGTTAGGACTCCACACTTTTACTGCTGAGGGCCTGGGTTCAATCCCTGGTCAGGGAACTAAGATCCCGCAAGCCGCGTGATGTGGCCCCCCCAAAAATGTTGACTGTAAATAACTTTTCACTTCTCATACGTGATATAAATGCTAGGGAATATAATTTAATACTCATAATTATACTATACCTGAGGCTCTTTCCTTTTCTGCATTATTGAAAACAAGAACATTTAATTTTTTTGTGAATTTAATAGAAACTTTCTGAATACTTTCATAAATTCACTGAGGGATATTGTAGAGCTCAGTGTAACAAGTACAGCCATTAAGGTTTAGAAATTAGTTTCTTTCTTTACTTTCAGTAATTCAATGTTTATTTTCTTGAATCTTTTATCAATACCTTAGAAATTTTGATATTTCATAAAAATGGGGTAATTTTTTGATTAATTGATTAACCCTTTGATATTTGTATAGGAAGTATTTTTCCCAATTTATTTTCATTTTATTTTTCTTAGAGTTTTATAGATATCTATAAAAGACTGATATAGATATAAGTTGTTATATGTAAGCCTCATGGTAACCACAAATTAAAAGCCTACAGGAAGTACACAAAAGGTAAAGACACAGGAATATAAGCATACCACTACAGAAACTCATTAAATCACAAAGGAAGAGAGCAAGAGAGGAAGAAAGGAACAGAGAGGAACTACAAAAACAGCAAGAAAACAATTAACAAAATAGCAATAAGCACATACCTATCAATAATTACTTTAAATATAAATGGACTAAATTCTCCAATCAGAAGACATAGGGTGGCTGAATAGATTAAAAAAACAAGACCTATCTACATGCTGCCTACAAGAGACACCCTTTAGCTGTAAGGATATACACAAACTGAAAGTGAAGGGATGGAAAAAGATATTCATTGCAAATGGAAACCAAAAGAAAGCTGGAGTATTTATACTTATATCAGACAAAATAGACTTTAGAACAAAGACTAAGAGACAAAAATAATAATAGACAAAAAGGGGCATGATAAAGGGGCTAATCCAACCAGAGGATATAACATTTAAAATATTTTATGCACCCAACATAGGAGCATCTCAATATATAAATATTAACACACCCAAAGGGAGAAATAGACAGCAATACAATAATAGTAGGAGACTTTAATACCCCACTATGCCAAATGATAGATCACTGAGACAAAAAAAAAAAAAAATCAATAAGGAACCATCTGCCTTAAATGACATGTTAGACCAGTTGGGCTTAACAGATATTTACAAAAGGTACCATCCAAAAGCAATGGATACACCTTCTTCTCAAGTGTACACAGAACATTTCCTAAGACACATTGTGTGTTAGGCCACAAAACAAGTCTTAATAAATATAAGGGGATTGAAATCATATCAAGCATTTTTTCTAACCAATGGTAGAAATGAGAAATTAATTACACAAAGAAAACTGGAGAATAAACATGCTATGGAATAACAAATAGGTCAAAGAAGAAGTCAAAAGAGAAATCAAAAAATACTTTGAGACAAATGAAAGTGGAAGTGTAACATACAAAAATTTATGGGATGCAGTAAAAGCAGATTGAAGAGGGATGTTCATAGAGATAAACACCTACCTCAAGAAACAAGGAAAATCTCAAACAACTTAACTTTACAGCTTAAGGAAGTAGAAAAAGAAGAACAAACAAAGGCCAAAGTTAGAAGGAAGAAAATAACAGAGATTAGTGCAGAAATAAATGAAAGAGACTAAAAAGACAATAGTAAAGACCAGTAAAACTAAGAGATGGTTCTTGGAAAAAAGTTAACAAAATTGACAAACATTTAGCTAGAGTCAACAACAACAAAAGAAAAGATTCAAATAAATAAAAATCAAAATTGAAAAAGGAGATATTATAACTGATACCACAGAAGTACAGAGGATCATGAGACCAATATGAACAATTATATGCCAAAAAACTGGACAACCTGGAAAAAAATGGATAAATCCCTAGAAACATACAACCTACCAAAACCAAATTATGATGAAATAGAAAATCTAGACTGACCAGTAACTAACAAGGAGATTGAATCAGTAATCAAAAACTTCCCAACAAACAAAAGTCAAGAACCGTATGGCTTCCTGGTGAAATTTCACCAAATATTCAAAGAAGAATTAATACCAATTCTCCTCAAACTCTTCCAAAAAATAGAATAGTGGGTAATTCTTCCAAACACATTTTACAAGGCCAGTATAACCTGATGCCAAAACCAGATGAGTTTGCCATACACACACACACACACACACACAAAGAGAAAATTACAAGCCATTCCTAATGAATATAGATGCAAAAATTCTCAACAAAATATCAGCAAATCAAATTTAACAACACATTAAGTGGATCATACACCATGATCAAATGGGATTATTCCCCAGATGCAAGAATAGTTCAACAGCTGCAAATCAATCAGTGTGATACACCACTTTACAGGATAAAAATGATATGATCATCTCAATAGATGCAGAAAAAGAATTTGACAAAATTCAACACCCATGTATGATAAAAACTCTCAACAAAGCATGTATAGAGGAAGCATACCTCAATATAATAAAAGCTGAAAGCTTTTCGTCTAAGATTAGGAAGAAGACAAGATGTCCACTCTCACCACTTTTATTTAACATAGCATTGAAAGTCCTAGCCAGAGGAATTAGGCAAGAAAAAGAAATAAAAGGAATTCAAATTGGAAAGTAAGAAAAAACTTGCAGATGACATGATATTATATACAGAAAACCCTAAAGACTCCATCAAAACACTATTAGAACTAATAAAGAAATTCAATAAAGTTTCAGGATACAAAATCAATATACAAAAATATGCTATGTATGCTTATTAGTGTATGAGCTATCATAAAGAGAAATTAATAATCCCATTTACAATTGCATCAAAAAGAACAAAATACCTAGGAGCAAAGTTAATCAAGGAGGTGAAAGACCTGTATATTAAAAACTAAAAGACATTAATGAAAGAAATTGAAGAAGACACAAATAAATGCAAAGATATTCCATGTTCATAGGCTAGAGAAATTAGTTTTGTTAAAATATCCATACTATCCAAAACAATATACAGATTCAGTGTAATTCTTATCAAAATTCCAGTGGTATTTTTCATAGAAAGAGAACAAACAATCCTAAAACTTATATGGAACCACAAAAACCTCAAAGAGCCAAAACAATTTTGAGAAAGAATAAAGCTGAAAGCATCACACTTTCAGATTTCAAACTATATTTTGAAGTTATAGTAATTAAAACAATATAATTTTTGGAAGAAAAACAGACACATAGATCAATGGAACAGACTATAGAGCCTTTACAACAAAAGAACCAAGAATACACATTGGGAAAGGAGAAGTCTCTTCAATAGATAGTGTTGGGAAAATTGGACAGCCACATGCAAAAGAATGAAACTGGACAGCTATCTTACACAATACACAAAAATTAACTCAAAATGGATTAAAGGCTTGAACATGAGCCCTGAAACAATAAAACTCCTAGAAGAAAACATAGTCAGTAAGCTCCTTGACATGGGTCTTGGCAATGATTTTTTTGTATCTGACACCAAAAGTAAAGCAAAAATAAACAATTGGGAATACACCAAACTAAAAGGTTTCTGCACAGCAAAGGAAAATATCAACAAAATGAAACGTAAAACTACTGAATGGGAGAAAATAATTGCAAATCATATATCTGATAAGGGGCTAATATCCAAAATATACAAAGAACTCACACAACTCAACAGCAAAAAACAATCCAATTTAAAAAATGGGAAGAACACCTGAATAGACATTTTTCCAAAAAAGACATACAGATGGCCAAAAGGTACATGAAAGATACTTGTCATCATTAATCATCAAGGAACTGCAAATCAAAACCACAATGAGATGCCACCTCACACATTTCAGAATGGCTATTAAGAAATAACAAGTGTTGGCAAGGATGTGAAGAAAAGGGAACTCTTGTGTACTGTGGTGGGAATGTAAACTGGTGAAACCACTATGAGAAATGGTATGGAGGTCCCTCAAGTAATTAAAAACCAAACTAGCATATGATCTTGCAATTCCACTTCTGGGTATTTATCCAAAGGGGAAAAAAATCACTACCTTAAAAAGATATATACATGTCCATGTTCACTGCAGCATTATTTACTATAGCCAAGATATGGAAAGAGCCTAAGTGTCCATTGATGATGACTAGGTAAAGAAATTGTGGTATATATCTACAATGGAATATTATTCAGCCATAAAAATAATGCAACGTTGCCATTTGCAACAACATGGATGGATCTTGACAGCATTATGCTAAGTGAAATAAGTCAGGCAGGGAAAGACAAATACCATATGATCTCTCTTATATGTGGAATCTTAAAAAAGAATGCTCATAGATACAGAGAACAGACTGGTGGTTGCAAGAGGCCATGGGTGGGTGAATTGTTTTTGTTTTGTTATTTTAGTTTAAATAAATCTAATTTAAATTCTTTAAAAGAATTACAAACAGTATTAATTAGCAATAATAATTTTAAAAAGAAAATGAAAATAGGCAAGTCAGAACAGATTTGTTTACAACTAAAGACATGTCTCGGGGAAAAAAATGGTGACGTTTGCCAGTGAAGCCATCTGGTCCTGGGGTTTTCTGTGTAGGGAGTTTTGGGGCTTTTTTTTATATATATAAAAATAATAGATACCACAGAAATTTTACCCAGTATCTCCCAGTGGTAGCATCTTGCATAAGTATAGTACAGTATCAAAACTGGGGATATCACAACTATTGCTACAGTCAAGATATACTACAGTTCTATCACCACAAGGATCCCTCATTTTCCTTTTTCATAGCAACACCCACTTCTCTCCTGTCCCCACCCCCTACTTAATCCTGGCAACCATTAATCTGGTCTTCATTACTATAATTTTGTCATTTCCTTTTTTTGGCCGTGCCACACGCCATGTGAGATCATCTTTCCTGACCAGGGATCAAACATACAGTGTTTGATCCCTGCAGTGTTTCAAAAATGTTATATAACTCATAGCATTCTTCATGGTGCCCAACTTCAGGAAAGACTGAGACGCCATCCTTGTGGGGAAACACAAGTAAGGCCGGATCCAGGGCTCAAACCAAAGCCTCAGGCAGGGGGTCCACAGCCCGCTTTCTGAACCCCCCAAAACTCTTATGCCCTAGACTCTCAGGAGGCCTGCCATGCAGAATGACATGAGTTAGAAGCTGGGGGAAGGAGGGCTTAGAGGTGCTTGAGGGACGTCCTTAACCTACGTGAAATGTTGGAAGTTGAGGTGAAAAATATGGCTTTGATATCTTCATGGAAAACTGCATTATTTCAATCCTGAGTCTGGTTCAGTTCCCTTACTGACTTATTATTATATTAAAAATGTTTATTTAGCAGTGATTGTAAAATGAAAGTAATTAATATGCAATGTTTTTTGTGGGGAGACTAAGGGGAAACAGGTGTTCAGCCTAGAAAAACATTTCTCATTGGATTTCCTGTGAAGTCAGTGTGTCTTGGGTTTAACTTTGAAACAAATTAAAAAGTTTAAAAAGTTTAAAAAAAAAGTTATATAAATGAAGCCATATAATATGTAATCTTTTTGTAATGGCTCTATTTCACTCAGAATAATTCTCTGGAGATTCACGCAGACTGTAAATAATTTGAAAAGAATTCAATCTAGTAATGAAGAAAATATAAATGAAGATGATGGTGATACTATTTTGTTAAACCTCCAAAGCTTAAAAAACAAACACACAAACATCCAACATATGTAACACAGCAGGGAAATATACACTTTCATGAAAAACAACTAAAATAACTAACATTGAATGCCTATTACTCAGGCAAGGTTCTAAGTATTTTTCTGTTTTAATTTACTAATTCTTACACAACGCTACGAAGTAAGTGCTGCCATTATCTCCATTGTATATATGAGCAAACCAAGCACTGAGACGTTAATTTGCCCAAGGTCATAGAACTAGTAAAGGTCAGAGTCATGACTCAAACATTTATTTCCTGGTTATTTTCAAATAACAGATAAGCATTATTGTAACATCAAAAATTCATCTGCTCACAATTAAAAATCATCACCAAGTGTTCTGGCATCATAATTATTTCAATGCTTCACTTTATCGCCTATGTCCTACAGTGCTAAGCACCAGAGCAACAAATAAAAATTGGTATTATTATCTCTAATACAAATAATAACCAAGTTATTTCTATATTTATAATTTTTTAAATATTTTTTTCTTTTTGACTGTGTCCAAAAGCTCTGAAATCATGATTATCAATACCTAATTTAATAAAATGCTACAACAGTAAGGTGTATTAACATTTTACTCGGTGTTATTTCCCAAGTTCTAAAATATCTGAGGCATCTACAAAAAAATGAAATTTATTTCTTAAAAGGGGGAATTTATTTTAGACATACAGACACAGATATTTAGAAATGAAGGGGAAAGAAATCAATTACCCTGAAAATATCACCTAATATAGTGTTTGAAAACTGTAAGCATTCTTTATGGAACCAGAAATCCACATTAACTCAATGGGTTGCAAATAATCAAAGCTATTATGTTTATCGAAATGATTTCTGAGTGTATATAAGTGAAACATAGTAATAATTTATATAGATTATGTTAATCATTTAAATATTGTCTGTCTACTTTTTTTTTTTTTTTTTTTGCGGTACGCAGGCCTCTCACTGTTGTGGCCTCTCCAGTTGCGGAGCACAGGCTCTGGACGCGCAGGCTCAGCGGCCATGGCTCACGGACCTAGCCGCTCCGCGGCATGTGGGATCCTCCCGGACTGGGGCACGAACCCGTGTTCCCTGCATCGGCAGGTGGACTCTCAACCACTGCACCACCAGGGAAGCCCTGTCTGTCTACTTTTGTAATAAAAAGCTATTTACCATTTTTTCCTCTGATATTTGTTCCACTCTAAAAGTGCTGTTACCGTTTTTCAATTTTAAAACTATACTTTATAAATATATGTACATATACATTAATCAGAGAAAGAAAATTACATAATTATCTTAACATTACTCAGTTAAAAAGAAACTATTTTTCTAAACTTAAAACTACCATATTATGATTACTGTGGCTTGTTGCATTTAAGTGGTGATTAAAATTACAGCAAAGCATTTATGCTTTCAGGCAAAAGTGTTGTATATATGATCAGCTTATTGTCATCATTATACATATAACTGTGAAGGTATATAGACAATCTACCCAATATTAACACACCAAAACCAAAACAAAACAAATAAAAAGTAGTCACTGAAATGTCTGTGAGCCAGAGCACATTTGCATGTGAAATCCCTTACTTCAGATACACAGACTTATTCTTGTCACTAGAAATAATAACAATAAATGTATCTTTCTTTTGACCCCTGCGCCATTATAAATCAAGGTTGAAAATGTGTTCATTTTGGGGCTTCCCTGGCGGCGCAGTGGTTGAGAGTCCGCCTGCCGATGCAGGGGGCACGGGTTCGTGCCCCGGTCCGGGAAGATCCCACATGCCGGGGAGCGGCTAGGCCCATGAGCCATGGCTGCTGAGCCTGCGCGTCCGGAGCCTGTGCTCCGCAACGGGAGAGGCCACAACAGTGAATGTGTTCATCTTGGATTTTCTTCTTTTTTATGCTTCTTGAGAGTATAAAATACTATCCCATACAAAATTATTGTGTAATTTTGTACAGAGATTCCTTGTAGCAAATTCTCCATAGGTGAAAATATAGAGAACTCAAAATAACTCTCAACAGATTTCAGATATTAATTATATGTTTTAGCGGGAAAAAAATACCCATTAAATTTGCCCTTCTGCCACGGAACATAAGAATTGGCTAAATGAGATGCTAATTACATGAATGAGATAGAATCTCTGAGAATTAAATTCTATTTAATATTTAAGTATTAACTCTCCTTTCATATTAACAACTATTCAGTTTGATTCACATATTTTGGCTCTTTTCAAGGTAAGTAAAATTACTTCTTGACTTCATGAAATTCACATTCAATTTTATAAAGTTTTCAGATAATAATACTTATGCAAAACCCATATTATCTTAGGTTCTTAATGGTCACAATAAGTAATTTAAATGATATTTTCTTTAATGTAGAAAATAGTTTCATTTCTGAAATGGGACTCTGTGTTTAAAATACTGTAAATTAGATCATGTTTGCCCATTGAATTCTACTCTGTATCTAGAATTATTCTTTGGGAAAATGTAAGCCACAATCTAGTTTAGATGTGACATGGCTCTCGAGGGCAGAGCATGAAGATTTTGATGGTTATAATGTAGCACTAGCTCTAGTGACCCATTCATCTTACGGGAAGTTTGTGTACCTCTTTACTCCATATGATCTGGCTTACTCATATTCGGATAGTACCAAAGTTTGAGTACAAGGTAACAGCTAACTTTTTTTGAGCTCCTACTGTGTATCAGACATAATTCCAATCACTTTCAGGGATGATCTAACTCTGTGCAGTAGAATTGATTAGCCCCCTTTACAGGTGAGGAAAATGAAAGTCAGAGAGCTCTCATGGCTAAGAAGGGCTTGAGAACACAGTTTGATTTCAGAGATGAGTTTAGGACCACTATGCTATGCTGCCTTCCCATTTTCAAGACTAGAACTTCTCAATCATGAATGGGTAACAAATATGTTCAGATATGGGCCCTCTCAGCACTTGGGATTGATGGACAGGACCTGGAGCCCAGAACCCTGGTCTGTTCCCACGTCTGTGAGCAGCTTCATTTACTTACACCAGTGCACTACACAAAGATGATTTTCTACATGTGCCATAGTGTGAAAAAGTTTGACAAGTATGCTGCCCTAGAGCAAGGAAAACATTTAGAGATAAATATATTAACTGTGTTCCTAATTTGTAACTGACATTAAATTTTCAGAGTCAGCAATCTTCTGACAAGGGATAATTTATATACCTTATATAATTCTACTTTATGTTGCTTTGCTAATAATTTCCTCCACTGATATTTTGTTATGCTTCATATTAATTCTTAACTGGCAACATTTATCCTGACTAGAGTTACCATGAATTCTTTTTTTTTCAATTCCAGAAATTATCACTTTACTATACAAAAAAACCTAAACATTTACAAAAGAAAATCAAAAGAAGTTGCATTTTTAGACCTCATTGGGAAAGTTACACAAGAGTCTGATGAAAAAACAATATCATAAAACGTCTCCGTACCATGTCAGTACCATCCAGAGAAATCCAATCAACCATTATACCATAGATTGAAGTGTTCAGTACCTGAAAGTCAACCCAGTGCCCTTTTGGTTTATCATTTGCCTATAACAATATAAAACTCTAGCATCTTTACAAAACATGGAATTGTTGTCTATGAACTTTATAGGAATACAATTTTGTTAAAGGAAATAATATAGTACAAAGATGACATGGTTCAGCTGCCAATCAATATTAACAGGAATTAAGTTATAACAGTCAGTCCAAGCAACATTTTAATAATTTTAGAAATGTGACTATAGTGTGCTGATATTCCAAGCAATCTTGCTCTGACATAGTTTTATTTTACATATATACAAGTCATGTTATTGCATATACACATCAAGAAACTACTCCAGTTATCACATCTCAAAGGTAGTGCCTATTTTTTAGGCCAAAATTTTCCTTTGGCTTCTGGCTCACAACAAGGGGCATAGGCAGCCATTTCTTTCCAAGAGTTTACTACATTCAAGGAAGTCTGGACTCCTAGCTTGTTGTTTTCCTCATGGAATGATGAGCAGTACTGAGGATTTGAACATCGTGTCTCTGAGCATTTCAAACATTAGCTACACTTTTGATTTCCTTGCTTCTACAAGACTGTATGACCCTTTCATGTTAGCTTTTCTAGCAAAGTAAATAATCATTCCAATGGCAGGTATTATTAAGGAGGATGCACAATAGAGCATGAGAAGTTCAGGAGAAAAATAGTTCTTGTTACTTTCTCTTCCTTTAACATCGAGTGTTATGCTTGTTAATTGAAAGCCAACTTCATTTTTAGATTCACATTCATATACTCCCGCATCCTCTAACTGGGCCCTGTGGAGGGTATATGCACCATCTGTAGACTTAGGCACTATGTAGCCTGACTCTGCTTTTTTCTTCAGGATTATCAAAGTTTGGGGAACATTTCCACATGTACAGGAGATAATGACAGTGTCTCCTTCCTTGACATTCTCAGAAGGAAAAGCTGTTAAGTTGTATATCTTTTGGAGCAACTTGGATAATTAATTTGACTTCTTTTCTGCTTATTCCAATCTGTTTAATGCCTTCACAGACATAAATACCAGAATCTCCTATTTTTGTAGACGTTAAGGTGAGAGTGATATTCTCAGAAAGAGGCTATAGATCCCCATTACTTAGCAGCCTGCTCCACAGGATTTTCGAATCTGGAAGGCCATCGCTAGAGCATGTCATATTCACAGACCTACCTTCCTCCAGGATGGAGGAGGGGCTGACCAAGAGGGTTGTATCACCAGGAGCAACATTAACATATAGTACCTGTGTACTCTGCCTTTGTTTATGTTCAAATTCCATTTCATCAATAGGTAACTTAGTCAGACAAACAAGAACTTTTCCAGTATCTTCAGTGGTGGGGATGAAGATCATTTCCAATCTCTTGGTCTCTAGGGATTTCTTACTTACATCTTCCAAAAAGATTTTATTTTTCATAATACTCTCCCCTTTAAGTAATTCAATCTCCAGCCGGTCAAAAGGATACACAACAGGAACCTTGCAGCTTACAGTGACCAGGTTTCCACTCACTAACAGACCACTCATCTCAATTTCTGGATCTCTAGGGAAGGAGTAGAGCTCCACCTGGATTACCTTTTCCAGTTTCTTATGTCCACATGTCACGGTGCAAAATGTTCGTTCTCAAATCTCACAGGGCTCAGGATCAACGTGGACTTGGACCCCTTGCTCCTCACCTTCCCATTCAGAGGGCTGTCTATCTGGGTTCTCCAAGAGAAAGATAGGGACTCGCAACACATGACATCACAGGTCAACACAACTGAGTCGCCAATCTGAGCAGCAATCTGGGATCCAGGAGAGATCTCTACAGTAAACATTTTCTCTTGAACAATTAATTTCACCTCTTTTCTGTCTTTCCCCACCAGGTTAACTCCTTCACACACATAAATTCCAGAATCTTCCATCCTCATAGCAATTAAAGTGAGAGTTGCATTCTCAGAAAGGAGCTGTAGATTCCCATTGTCTAATTTCTTGCTCCAGAAAAATCTGTGGAGCTGGTAGACCTTCACTGGTACATGTCATTGTCATGGAGTCAGCTTCTTGCAGGCTTGTGGAGGGATTCACAGATATAACTGTGTCCTTGGGTGAGACGTAGACTTGCAGTTTTTTTGTAGTCCCCCGTACTTGGGGTTGAGAATCAATTTCATTAATGTGTACTGTAGCTTGACAAACAAGAGCTTTCCCAATATCCTCATAAACAGGAGTGAAGGTTACTTCCAAACTCTTTGTTTCCTGGGACTTCATTTCTGAAGGCTCCAGAAAGTTCTGTGTCTTCACTGTACGGTTGCCCTTCAGTAATTCTATCTCCAGCTTTTCAAATGGGTAAACAGCAGGGACCAAACACGTGACTGTGACTGGCTTCCCAACTTCCAGGGAGCCACTCAAATGAATCTCTGGGTCCTTAGGGAAAGAGTAGATCTCCACTGGGATTCCTTCTTCCAGTTTCTGGGACTCACAAATCACTGTGCACAAGTAATAGTGTTCATTCCCCAGACTAACAGGATCCATGGTCAGCGTGGATTCTGTCCCCTCATTTCTCATCTTCCCGTTCAGCAGACTGTCTGTCTGAGTTCTCCAGGAGAACGATGGGGACTCGCAGTCTGTTGTGCTGCAAGTCAGTGAGATGGAGTCACCAATCTGAGCAATAATTTTGGATTCAGGGAAGATGTTGATTTTAAAAGCTTGAGCTGCTAGTATTGGAGGGTCTCCTGCAGAGGTGGGGGTTGGCTGTGGCTTACCACAGGGACAAGGACACTGGCAGCAGAAGCTCTGGGAACTACTCCTTGGTGTGAGCCCTCCCAGAGTCCGCCATTAGCCCCACCAAAGAGCTGGGGAGGCTCCAGTGCTGGGTTTCATCAAGCCAAACAACCACCATGATTTCTTGAAATCATTAAAATGGAATTTTAATTATTCTTGATAAATTATTTTTTACTGTTCATATGGACTGCCTACTTCTCAATCAGAATTGGCAAATATTTTGGCTTGAATGCTGGAGTAACACAAAGCACATGAGGGTGAATAAAGTATTGATAAATAAGGGAATGCTTTCTTCCTTTCTTTTTTTTTTAAGATGGGGGGCAGGCTCCCCAAATCCAAGGAGAAGAGTTGCTCAGGGACTTCGAGGTCCAGGCTTTTTTTCTTGCCCCTGAGGATTTCTACTGTGGTCCCCCCATGCTTCCGCAGTCCCAGGCTCGACTCCATGCCACTTCCCACACCTCAGCCACTGTTCACCTTGACCCACCACTGACCGCCACCTTGACCGGCCCAGCTGCCAGGAATGCTTTCTAAAGAAGTGATGCTTGAAAGTTAAAAAAAATATATGGAGAGTCTGTTTCTATTTTGTAAATAAGTTCATTTGTATCATTTCTTTTTAGATTCTGCATATAAGTGGCATCATACGATATTTCTCTTTCTCTGATTTACTTCACTCTGTATGACAGACTCTAGGTCCATCCACCTTACTACAAATAACTCAGTTTCATTTCTTTTTAAGGCTGAGTAATATTCCATTGTATTTATGTACCACATTTTCTTTATCCATTCCTCTGTCGATGGACATTTAGGTTGCTTCCATGTCTTGGCTGTTGTAAACAGTGGTGCAATGAACACTGGGATGCATGTATCCTTTCAGACCATGTTTTTCTCTGGATATATGTCCAGACTTAGAGAATGACTTATGGTTACCAGAGGGGAAGGATTGGGGGAAGGGATAGTTAGGGAAAGTGGGATTGACATGTACACATTGCTATATTTAAAATGGATAACCAACAAGCGTCTACTGTATAACACAGGGAAATCTGCTCAATATTATGTAACAACCTAAATAGGAAAAGGATTTGAAAAAGAACTGATATATGTATAACTGAATCACTTTGCTGTACACCTGAAACTATCACAACATTGTTAATGAACTATACTCCAATATAAAATAAAAAGTTAAAAAATAATGGAGAGAATAGGAGTGCTGTCTTAATGAGGAAAGCTTGAGCTGTTTAGAAGCCCTTGCACAGCACTGAAGTGAATTTTGAGACTTCACATCACTTCAATGCCAGGATAAAATTAAGACAGAATAGTTTAGAATCCCTGGGACCGTTAGAAACAGCACAGGGAAACCCAACTGGCAATCCCAACTGTCTTAAGTCAACGTGTAGTGATGCATAAACACTTGCACTCAAGTGTTTTCACTGTGTTTAAAATGATTTGTTCAGAACGCATTAACCATGGAAGCTCATCTGGAAGTGTGGTTTGTGGTTTTCCAGATTTTACCTCCATAAAAGTTTTCAGGTAAAGATAAATGTTGCAGGTGAGTCAAAAAGGAAAAAAAATAATTTCCTATTGGTTGCAATAGCCAGAGAATGATTGCCCAATTACACATGTTTGTTCTGGCTTAGAACTTTGGTGGGGGCCATCCTTGGAATTTGGACAGTTTGCCATCTGGTTTAAGTATGTGATTACACGTGAGATACCAGGGAGGGGGAAGGAAAGGTGACTCCAAAGTTGTAAGCCTCACTGATTCAGTAATAATGGGCCATTGTCAAGGAAAGTATTACCAAGAAGAGGAGCTGGTTGGGTGTGTTTGGGGTGGAGAGGATGATGAATTATTTGGAGAACATGTAGATCTGAAGGAATGAGGAGGAAATCCAAGTGGAGGTTTCATGAAAGCAAATGAAAATGCTTGCTTGGAGTTGTGTGGAGAGATTAGGACTGACGGTTTGTGTTGGAAGTCATCTATTCATAGCCTTAGAAGTGAAAGAGATCTTCTCTCCAAGGAAAAAAGGAAAAAGATAAACTAAAGGGCACATTGCATGGATAACCATCTTCACAGGGGGAGAAAGGTGGAAACAAAGGAGACAGGCCACACTGGCCTCCGTGGTGTCCTTGAACCCACCAAGCATAGCCCCCTGAGAGCTTGCACCTTCCATCCTCAGCCTGGAATACTCTTCCCACAGAGGCAGAGGTGCTTCCTCTGTGCACCTATAATACTCTAAATGTTTCTGATGCTACATTCACCACAGATTATGACTTCTGTTTGTGTTGTCTCACCTGATACATAATAAATATTCAGAGAATGAATGAATGAATGGGAGAAGTGGAATGAGAAGAGATTGCGTTCAGGGCCACATTTCAGAAATGAAGATCTTGGAGTTCTCATAAGTTGGTCAGACAATATGTTATTTCAAGGAAAATATAATCCAGTGCTTATTGTGTGCCAGGCACACAATCATCTGGAACAAAAGCCAGATGTTTTGGGACTTCCCTGGTGGCGCAGTGGTTAAGAATCCACCTGCCAATGCAGGGGACACAGGTTTGATCCCTGGTCCAGGAAGATCCCAAAAGCTGCAGAACAACTAACCCCGTATGCCACAACTACTGAGCCCGTGTGCTGCAACTACTGAAGCCCACATGCCTAGAGCCCATGCTCCACAAGAAAAGCCACTTCAATGAGAAGCCCACACACCGCAACGAAGAGTAGCCCCCGCTTGCTGCAACTAGAGAAAGCCCGCGAGCAGGAATGAAGACCCAATGCAGCCATAAATAAATAAATAAAAGCCAGATATTTTAAAGTAGCGTCAAGACAACTTTCTCCATTTCTTGGCTATGGTTTTTCTAAGTACCGGCCTCATCTTCAGGCAGGTTCTTTTGAAGTGGCAGCAAGTCAACACTCACTCCTTCAAAACGATTCTGTCTCTGCTGGAGTCATTTGCCTACCTTTGTGAAACTAGGGGAGGTTGGGCCCCTGATGGATTACCCAGGCCAGAGGGGGGACAGTTTTGAGAGCAGAGTATGATATGAGGGCAAAATCAAAAAGTAACAAGTCCATTCTTGAAATCAAAAAAGAGGCCATCTAGTGGCACTGTGATCTGAAACAACAGTAGGGAACAGAAGGGGAAAGAATAAATTCACTCTCCCCCTCCTCCATCTTATTGTCAAAATTACACTGTACTGTTCAGAAACAAGGATGGATGCTCTTCCCTGAGATTGCCTCTGTTGTGTGTTTAAAGTTCTGTAGATGAAGGAGAGTTGAAAAAGCATCACCTGAGAATAAAGCCACTTGTTAGTGTTAGAACACTGAGCTTTGATGTTTTTATTTATATAAATCTTGCCTTTGGTATGATATGAAAATATAAATCTAATATAAAAGTTTTATATAAACTTTAAAAAGTTCTCTAAAGTCCCATATATATAATGTTGTACGTATATCATGGGCTTTGTAAATAGGCCCAGGTTCAAAGCCTGCTATACCATTTACTATTTGTGTGAAGCCTAGACATATGAATTAAGCTTTTGTGTCTCATTCTCTCTGGTACTTACCTTAAGGGTTAACTAAGAGAGTGCATGAAAAGCATTTAGCACATTGTCCAGTGCACTAGTCAATATTGGTAGGTATTATTGGCATTATTGCTGTGGCTTAAGAATTTTTTATTATGGTAAATAAAATATGCATAAAACATACCATTTTAACCATATGCAGCTAAGTGGCATAAAGTACATTCACATCATTGTACCACCATTACAAATATCCATCTCCAGAATTTTTTCTTCTTCCCAAACTGGAACTCTGTATCCATTAAACAATAACTCCCCATCTCTCCTCTCCTCCCAGACTCTGATAACTACCAAACTTTCTGTCTCTCTGAGTTTGTCTATTCTAGGTTCTTCATGTAAGTGGAATCAGACAAGATTTCTCCTATTGTGTCTGGCTTAAGATTTTTTTTTTTAATAACAAAAGCTAAATCCAGACTTTTTAGTCACTGATTCCTAGGGTTCCTGTACTACATAGGCCCCAACAGATGAGCCTAAATTCCACTATCTTGGTGATAGTATCTACTAATTATAGGCACAATCTTAGTAGGTGAGAAATAGTCTCTACAGTGCAGGTTTTAGATACCCAATCTATTTCCACAGCATCACAGAAGCAGAGTTTTTTAGTGTCTATAGAATCTGAAAATATTTCTGAAAGGTAGCTGAAATGCTTGGGTGCTTTAACTGTGGATAAGGATAAAAGTTTTCACAGCTTTTTAGTAATCAGCCTCAGGACCCCTGTCCCAAAGTGACTGTAAATTGTGCAATCAGTAAGCAAAATAGATGACAACGAGGCGTAAAACTTTATTATTAAACAATGATATAAGCCTAAATAAGACTGTTAAGAAAAAACTCTATATAAAAATTTTCTCTCACAACCTGTTTCTTTTTATCATATTATGAGCTTAATGAGTTATTTCCCTGCCTGGCAAATCTGCATTCCTTCAGTTTTACATTTCCTGGACAAAAAGCAAGAACTGTTCAGCCTGTAACCATCAAGTACCAAGCAAGTTGTTTCTGTAGCAACAAATCACCCACATGAAGTCTCTTAGGGTTTTTATCTCTTGACTTCAATGACTTTTCAATGCAAATTTGGCTATTTTCAGTCAAGTGGAAGATCCTAAAACTGCTGCTTAAAAATCTGGGAGCAGACTCTTTCTCCATAGCTCAGCTCCTTTGAGCCTGGTCTCTCTAATGTCCCTGACCCATATTACGATAATCATCACTACAAACAACATATGCCACCACTGACTGTAATTCTATTTTCTTTGTATAATCTTGGGCAAGCAATTTATAATCTCTGAGCCTTAGGGTTTCATCTATAAAATAGGCAGATAAAGACAGTTTGTGAAAATGCCTAGCATGGCATGTGGCATGTGATAAGGTACACAGGCAAATATTTAGGAAAGAAGCATGTGTGTATGTTGTACTTTCCAGCCCTCTTTCTCCTTGAGACTATTTTTCATTTCTCTCCTAACAACCGTCTCACAGCTTCTTGCTCTAGTATTTAGGAACTGAAATTATCACCTCATTTGCCCTTCTACTAGCAAGACCTGTCCTAGCATAAGCTAAGACTGCCTTAATCATTGCCCTTCCCACTTAATTATGTTTATCTCTTCCACATCCTGGGCCCTCAGCACTCTGCCTGCTGCTTTGCAGAAAGCAAGTTTGATAGCTTGCTATTTCTAGTTTTTAATCTAAATGAAATGGCATTGATTCAGACATTTGAAAGTACACTGTGATAATCAGAAAATCAAAATTCTGTAAGAACAAAAGCTTAAAAAGTGTTTATATTTTATGTTAACCCTGGGCTTTTTGTCAGAAAAGGTGATGCTATGTTCACTGTATACTTCTATTTCTTTGAACAATTATGCTGGTATTTATTGAGTGCTTACTACAGCCCAGGCACTGTGTTAAACACCTCACATACATTATTATTCCATTTAATCCATCCAGCAATCCTAGTAGGTAGGTGTCACTCATACCCATGTTATAGATAAGGAAACAAAGGCTTAGAAAGGTTAAGTATCTTGCCTAATTTCACACAGAGCTGGATCAAAACCAGGCTGACCCAAGAACCCATGGTCTGGCCACCACACCAGGGTTTTCAGTGGTGTGTTCAAATGCAGGTCCTCAGTCCAGAAAAGACAGTACTGAGTTATTTTAAACTAGGAAGCCTCTGGAGGGCCTTAAATGATGGTCCTTTTTACCGCATATTTTTTTTCCCACTTACCTTCTTTATTTTTCTCTTATTGAGGTCCTTAGGTTTAATTTTCAGTACTAAAATCTATCTGTTCTCTGTTCCTTGCAGTAAGAAACATAAGGCTTCGAGAGCGTCATACAACTTTACAAGTTTGAAATTCCTGTGGCAACATAACACACTGAATCCATTCAAGAGTACATGGTGACCTCAGTGATTCTTGTGGTTGGAATTTTTCTTTTGTAATCAAAATAGTAAGAACACTTGATTAATTTTCTGTGAAAGTGTGCCTGAAATTAAGAATGTTCCCCACATAATATTTTATTTCTTCAAGTAAGAAATATACAGTCCCATGTGCAGAATTTATGAAAAAATGAAAATATGAAAAAAAATTGGAACTCTGATTTTATGTGGGTTATAACAGTTGTCTCCAGAGTGGGTCTTCCAAGTCCCTTGGGAAAGTTCTATTTCTTCTATTAGAATTTTGATTTCTAATTTTTTTCTGCTCATTATTTTTTAATTTCTACATATACTTTATAATGTATATATTTTATACAAAATATATTATATACAATTTATTTGAAATTATGTACTATTATGTACATAACATATGCAATATATATTCACATGTATTTTTATTCTATATATTCATGTATTTTTGTTCATATATATAAAGTATATGCTGAAAACATTTTATTGATGAAATGAGTCATCAAAATTTTAAGCTTCCAGCAATTCTAAAATATAACAAGAATTTATTTTTTTGTAATCTAAACAATCAGAAATTTTTTTAAAGATACAGTATTTTCATGAGAAGGAGCTAAATCATAAATAAATACCCCGTGATAAAGTTAAAAGGCCATTTGTAGGATATACCATGTTCATCTAAAATATAATGATGATTAAAAGCTATAACAATGTTCTTGGGGGTTTGCAAAATTCTTAATTATCCTCTAGCTTAAATTGTCATGTGTCTAGTCTAAAAGTAAAATTATATAGAGCCAGTCATTGGTAAGTGATTTTTTTCAAGTTAATTTCTGATACCTGCAGTGGCTCCATTGTCCCTGAGGTGACATACAAGATTTTCTAGTATCCTGATGGTGTCCAATCCTATCTCATTGCTCAACACTACTCTCAAGTCTATGCTAAATTCACTTCTCTTTAACAATTCTCTTGCCTTTGGGCACTTGCAGAATCCATTCCCTCTCTAAGAGAGAAACATCCTTCCCTTCTCTTTGCCTGGCTACCCTCTTCCCATCCTTTCAGCCTCAGTTAAACTACGTTTCTTTCAAATTCATATTAGTTGCCCCCTCTATGTATTCCAGGGCATCCTATACTCTCCTCTCCTTTAACACATTGTATGTCTAGATGTCTGTCTTCCAACCTAAATTTGTAATACTCACCTCACATTTCTGGCAGATTGGACTATTTGGATCCAAGTCTAGGTGGAGAAATAATGGCACATGACTGAAGCCTTCCAACTTGAGTGATACAGAAGTTTCTCTGGCCCTTAAGTGGCACTGCATACCCTCTCTGGTCAGTTGGTTTATACCTTGTGGACTGTTTATTATATGCTTTGATATCTTTACTTAACTCATTCCCTCTTTTTTCTTTTCTCCTTGTCCTCTCTTCTTTTGTTTATTAGACTGACAGGTTAGCCCTGCTAATATTTCTGATTTTCCTCCATATACCTACTGTCTATAGGAAATTAACCTTGCTCATCTAGGCAGTGTTAAAACTTAGGCACTGATCCAGAATGGCCAGTCGAGAAATGCTGCTGAGCAGAGGCAAGAGAATGCACTAGCAGCATGGGGAAGGACCAAGCTGACTTTAGATGAGACCAGATTTAGTAGATATTTGACCCTTGATCAACAATCAGTCTTTTAATGCAAATTTTCCCTACTTTGGGGAAAAAGAGGTAGGTTTTTCTTTCTCAGCTCCTAATCTTTTTTTTTTTTTTTTTAAATCACAAAATGCATTTTCTCTATCTTTACATCCACTTGACTCTAGGGCAAGGATAGTTTTTAATTATGCTGTCAGCAAAATTATATTTGATTATGAAGGCAAAAACATTGCTAAATTATTTGAAATTCTATTTCATTTACATTCTAATTCAAATTTGACCTTCCTTGATTTTGTTTGATTGCAATAGTGTATTATAGTCATTCATCAGCCATTTTTCTGGATCATGAACTCAGATTTATATTGTTTGTATTAGTTGATTTGGAAAGTGCTTTCAGTTTTCATTGTATTATTTCTTTGTGGATCTGAATTGTAGATTTGCTCTTCCCACCTCTCATAGTGCTATCATAAGCAAAATAAAGTCTTAAAACCGGCACCATTCTCAAGATTTATTTTTACAATAATTTTGCCTGTAGTGATACTGTTGGCTTTAAAGTCTTCTCAAGATTGTGCCTTACACCCCTTCTCATGAAGGGATGATGTACTCAATTTTTTTGGAAATTACTGGCAGGATGGGGAGGTGATACACTGTTTTCTATCAAAACTGCCTTTCTCGGGGAAGCCTTTGCTGCCTGCCTTGCCCATGGGTAAGGGTAAGACTCGAATACAGATCACTCAGGGAAATAAATTGCAGTATCAATGGAGGGGAAAAAAATGCCTTATATAGAAAATTAATTTGTCAATTTCTTAGTGTCCAAAGTTTTCTTTTAGATTTTGATAAACAGGCAAAATTATTTTAACTAGCTGTAAGTGAAAGTGTGAAACTCTTGTTTAAGGATATTATTTGCCTTTCAATGGTTGAATACATGATGAAGTAAACATCCTAAGGTTCACATTATTAAAGTTATCACAGTAATTGTCAATAATTAATTCTACTTAAAAGTATAAATGATTAATCGGGAGACCATGTATATGTAGAATCACGTTCTGTTAATAATCATAGATTAAGAATAGGCTGAGTTGGACTTAAACATGATGACATCTGGCCTGAGGAATGAGTCCACATAAGTGACTTTTTAAAAGTTGAACTAGTTACTTAAAAATTTTTAAATATATACATTCTTAAAAATCTTTTTTCATGTTGCAAGATGTAGAGAATACAGAAAATCAGATAAACAAAAAGAACATAATTACCCAAAGTCCAACTACCCAGAGACAACTATTGGTAATATTGTGTGTAGAAACAAGTTTTAAAAAGTGTACAAATAGTGTATATAGCATACCTATTTGTGCAAAATGATAGAAAAAGGCAACTTCTCAGTTCCTGGCTGTTGTTTTGTTTTTTCGATAGTACACTTCCTAGTTTTTAATACAGAAATCTTATAGAAAAAATAATATATACATATCTCAACACTTTTTAATAGAGAAAAATAACATATTTACATCACCCAAACTCAGTACAATTTTAAGAAAACAATGCTTGGGAAAGCCTCGAGTTATACTGCAGACACATTGGTAGGTTAAGAATCAAATGTACACGTTTTGGGACGCTCACAAGTGTCAACAAAAGTCATCTGCTTCTCTGAAGTCAGTGCCTAGTCAGGCATACAAAGCAAAGGTTTGTTAGTATGTCTATTATTGGTGATTAGTAGGTGATGTTTTAAGGAATTTTTATCCTAATATTATAGTATGTTACATATATAAACATTTTACTGTGGTTTATATATGATTTAGGAAATTGGGGGTCTGGGGGTTGACATGACACAAGATGCATTAGAATGATAAAAATAGGCACCTGCTTAACATTCTCTTGCAGATTTTCAGGACTGTATTATTAATGTTAATAACACATTACCATTAATGTGCAGGCATTAACATTAACTATACAGGTGTGTGAGATACCTGTATATGTAATTGTGCATACATAAACAATTTCTGGAAGCATATACCAGAAACTGGTATCACTGACCGTCTCTGGGAAGGGGACTATGTCACTGGGACAGGAATGTCAATTTTGAACCATATGTATATGTTAGCTATCAAAAATGAAATTATGTAAGTACAATCAAATATAATGTGAAAAATATACTCATGCCTTTGAATATGACTAGTTTTATCTATTTTCAGTAAAAGCAAACATGATTTAAGACTATGATTCATAGTCTGTATCCATATTAAATGTGCAATGATTTACTAGGGGCTACTGAGATATGAGGAGATGTTCATATCTATAGTAGACTTAAACTGGTGGTCTTGAAACTCTAGTCAGGTATCCAGTGGCCCCTTTAAGGAGCTATTGGGCAACAGCTGGTATCTCTCATTAAGGAGCACTCTAGGGAAAGAAAGAGAGAGAAAGTGAGGGAAGGAGAGAAAGAAAAAAAGAGGAAGAAGAAGAAAAAAATTGCCCTGAGCACTTCTCACTTTTCTGCTTCTTTTTGCTGGCTGTTATCTGATTCACAATCCATTGCTCCCAACTACAGTCGGCCCTCCAAATCCCAGGTTCTGCCTCCTTGGATTCAACCAACTGCAGACTGAAAACATTCAGGAAAAAGAAAAATTCAAGAAAGTTCCAAAAAGCAAAACTTGAATTTACTGTGTGCCAGCAACTATTTACACAGCATTTACATTGTATTTAAATTATTTACACAGCATTTACATATTAGTATTAGGTACTATAAGTAATCTAGAGATAATTTAAAGTACATGGAAACTGTGCATAAGTTATATGCAAATGCTACGTACACTATTATACAAAAGGGACTTGAGCATCCTTGGATTTTGGTATTGGGGGTCTTGGAACCCATCCCCCATGGATACAGAGGGACAACTGTACAACTTTTGTTATCTCCACTGATCAGCTCCAAGTGGTTTTTTTTTTCCTTCCAGTTTTATTGAGATATAATTAACATACAGCACTGTTTAAAGTGTACAGCATAATAATTTGACTTATATACATCATGATTACCACAATAAGTTTAGTGAACACCTATCATCTCATATAGACACAAAATAAAAAGAAAAAAACTTTTCTCCTAGAGATGAGAACTCAGGATTTATTTTCAACAACTTTCATGTATTACATACAGCAGTGTTAATTAATCATGTTGAACATTATATCCCCAGTATTTATTTATCTTATAACTGGAAGTTTGTACCTTTTGACCACCTCCATTCAGTTCTCCCTTCCCCCGCCTCTGGTAACCACAAATCTGATCTCTTATTCCATGAGTTTTTTTAAAATTATTATTATTATTATTATTGGCTGTACCACACGGCTTGTGGGATCTTAGTTCCCCGACTAGGGATTGAACCCTGGTTCTTGGCAGTGAAAGCACCAAGTCCTAACCACTGGATCACCAGGGTATTCCCAAGTTTGTTTATTTTTTGGTGTAGAATTGACCTACAACACTATGCTAGTTCCCAGCGTACAACATGACAATTCAATATTTCCATATATTACAAAATGATCACCATGGTAAGTCTAGTCACCACCTGTTATCATACAAAGATATTACATTATTATTGACTACATTCTCCATGTTGTACATTTCACCCTGTGACTCATTTATTTTGTAACTGGATGTTTATACCTCTCAATCTTCCTCAACTATTTCTTTCCTCTCCCCACTCCTCTCCTCTCTGGCAACCACCTGTTTGTTCTCTGTATCTATGAGTCTGTTTCTGTTTTGTTATGTTTGTTCATTTGTTTTTTCTAGATTCCACAGTAAGTGAAATCATATGGTATTTGTCTTTCTCTGACTTATTTCACTTAGCATAATACCCCCTAGGTCCATCCATGTTGTTGCACATGACAAGATTTCGTTCTGTTTTCATGACTGGGTAATATTTCATTACACAGTCATGAAAATACACACACACACACACACACACACACACACACACACACACACACACCACATCCTCTTTATCCATTCATCTATGGATGGGCACTTAGGCTGCTTCCATATTTTGGCTATTGTAAATAATGCTGCAATGAACACAGCGGTGCATGTATCTTTTCGAACTAGTTTTGTTTTCTTTGGATAAATACCGAGGAGTGGAATTACTGGATCTGGTAGTTTTATTTTTAAATTTTCTTTTTTTAAATTTTTGGATGTGTTGGGTCTTAGTTGCGACACAGGGGATCTTCGTTGAGGCATGCGGGATCTTTTGTTGTGGTGCGCAGGCTCTTCATTGCAGCGTGCAGGTTTTCTCTCTCCAGTTGTAGCACGTGGGCTCCAGGGTGTGTGGGCTCTGTAGTTTGCAAGCATGCAGGCTCTCTAGTGGAGGTGCGCGAGCTCAGTAGTCATCGCACATGGGCTTAGTTGTCTTGCGGCATGTGGGATTAGTTCCCTGACCAGGGATCGAACCCACGTCCCGTGCACTGTAAGGTGGATTCTTTACCACTGGACCACCAGGAAAGTCCCTATTTTTAATTTTTTGAGGAACCTCCATACTGGTTTCCATAGTGGCTGCACCAATTTACATTCCTACCAACAGTGCACAAGAGTTCCCTTTTGTCCATCCAGGTATTTCTTAATGATCTCCCAGATGCTACTTGAGCAAACAAATGAAATCCTGCCTGTAGGAGCAAAGATTAAACTTCTTTCCTGTTCAATGATTTTTGGAAGTGCCCTGTTTAATCCTAGTTCTGGATTTGTCTAGCTCCAGCAGAGTATAGGGACACTGTTAGCTCATGAGGGAAACTCTCAGAGTCCCTGCCCATCTGCAGATTTTTGGAGGCATGTGTTCTAATTGCTCTGACTTATGTCAGAAGTCCAAAGCTAGGTTTCTATTCTCACATGCATTAATCTCAAGATACAGGATCTTCCCATTTAGGAAAAGAATAATGAATGAAATGATTCCTGGCCACCTTTCAGCCTGCTCAACATTATGCCAAACCCTTCATCCTCCAAATGTTTCCAAAAAAGGCTATTTGAACTCCTTTTTGCTTTTATAACACCCTCCTTAGCTTTGGTAATCAGGCATCCACTCTTTGCCTCATACCATATGTACTGGCTTATTATGGAAGTCTAGTCCTGGCTGAAATAAACTGCATGGTCTGTGGCCACTGAGGGTGTGTATGAACTAGTTTTCATATCAGCTACCTGATAAATCTGGTAGCCTGATAAATCATGGCATCTATCATAGTCATGCTATTAAGGTTTATCAAGGCTTCATGTCACTTCCCCTTGAGGACTCATAACAGTCAAAAGCTGATTACTTTAACATGATTTATTTCCAAACCACCAACAGCTCTTCAAATGACAGAAAGTTATCAGAAGTCTTTCAACAGCCAGCCTGACACTCTGTCCTATAAGCTTTAACTGGCTTTCCTAAGAACATTGTCT
Source organism: Stenella coeruleoalba (assembly GCF_951394435.1). NCBI lineage: Eukaryota > Metazoa > Chordata > Mammalia > Artiodactyla > Delphinidae > Stenella > Stenella coeruleoalba. The sequence continues at coordinate 45,106,490 of NC_137163.1, forward strand.
CTTAAGCAATTCTTCACTCTATAATTTTTAAGCCACTCAACACAGGCTGTACCAAACCAGCTTTTTCCAAATCCTCAGTTGACTTCAGCTGAACACCCTGTTATTATTACTGAGAATAGGTTCCCTTATTGTCATCCTGTCAAGGAAGTACCAGGTGCATGTGTTACACCTAGGCAATGATGCAGTCCTCTTATCACCCACACAAGCACCCTAATGCAGCCTAAGTTCCTATAAGATACCTCTATCAGTCTGCTTTGTCTTCCTCATTACAGTTCTGTCTGCTTCCTCATATCTGCCTCACATCAGTTTGTATATCTCATGACTTTTCAAGTGAAAAATTTAAACTTTTAACGGTATGCAAAGTTCTGTGCTTGCAGACAACAATCCTTGCTCTTTAGGAACTTATATTTAGAAGGATACAGGAGACATATGCCTTAATTACTGTGACGCCAATCAGCTGATTGTGTGATGTATCAGGAGTCCAGGCAAACCACAATAGAAGTTCAGAGGAAGAGATCTCTGTCTGGGGCGGCAGAAGGCTTCATGGTGGAGACAGCATCTGAGCTAAGATGTGAAGGCTGGCTAGGGTTTTAAACCACAACTAAAATGGAAGAGTTGACATTCCAGGAAGAAGAAAATAGTCAAGTAAATGGAACATCTGAAATTATATGTTTAGAAAACAATCAGCAGCCCATTTCTGGCTGAAAAACAGAGTACATGAAAAATAGTAAATCTAGACATTTTGGGATCAACTTGTGGCATGCTTTGATTTTCCAAATTATAGAGCTGAATTAATATGTATTAAAAATAAAATGGCAGGATTGGAACAATGTTTTAGAGATGAATTTGATACTGAAATGCAGAGTCAGAAGGATGGAAAAATAGTTAAAAGATTACTGAAACAGTAGTAAAGCTCTCTTAGCAACAGGATTGTAAAATAACTGAGTGCTGTAAGGAATTATAAAATAAGTTATGTGATGAATACTATGAAAAAATAGTATCAATGTATGACAACCAGTTAGCTATTTTAGACCTAATGGATGACTTAGAAAGAAAAGGAATGATAACACACTCCGTTTTTGTATGCTATGCAGCATCTATCATTTTTCTTTGCTTATAGTAGGTGTTCTATAAATATGGATTCAGATGCTCTATTTTTAATATCTGATTTCAACATTCAGGATATTTCTAGGTAAGCTAGTCTCAATTTTGTTGTAGCTAATTTAAAATGCTGGATTTATAACTACTAGAAATTGAAGTGCCCTATAATACTATTGCTATATTATCATTGAAATTCTTTGATAATTTATTACAAGTTTCACAGGGTATACCATCATAAATTTTAATCCTTACATTTTATCTGCAAGAGTAATACATACTTGTAACAAATTCACAGAATATAAGAGCATATGAAATAAAGGAAGCAAATTCCAACGCCCCTGGAAACCTGGCAGGTAACAACATGAGTCAAGTCTGACACAGAGAGGGTACATACCTTTTAAAGGGGGCAGCGTTTATCCAGCTCAAGCCAATTGTTGCCAGGCAGGAATACGGGTCCTGGGTTTCCAAATCTTATTTTAAGAGAGCTGGAAGTCCAGGTTTTCTCATGAATTCTTTTGATCTTTAAAACATTCTCTCTCTGTAAAAAATACATCTGCTAGTTGAATCAAGCTGGCAGGTCACCAGTTTGCAGTCTCTGATATGAAGTAAAAAAGTAAAGTCTTTATGCTCTAGCCTCATTTCATAAAGATGTGCATTGTGGACAATTTGATGCACTATGATATGATGATTATGTCTATTAGTCTATAAATTGGTTTTTGAAATTAACAATAGATTGAGGACATTTTATATGCCAGCCTATGGAGATGCTCTCCTACTTCATCTCTTCCATCTTCCTTCTCTGGGCTCAGTTTTTCATTGTTGGAATTACATAATTAAATTACCTATTTGTACCACTTTAAGGGAAATTTATATTATTTCCCTTTTTAAAAGTTACCATTGGTAACAGATGGACAGCCTTACAGAGGTATCATTCTTCTCTTGTGCTAACATGGATTCTGTGATGTGGTGTTGCTGGGTGAGTGAAAAGGCACGTGCATTTGAGATTTTAATAGATATTTCCAAATAGTACTCCAAAAAGATACCTGGAGTGTTAGAGAGTGCTAGATTTTATCATCTCTTGTAAATACCAGATAGAATCTTAGACATTTTTCTCAGCCTCATTAGAAATGTTGTATTTGATTATTTTTTACTGGTGAGGTCAAGTACCTTTCTCTACACTAATTGGTCATTTGTAGTCTTCAATAAATTTCTTGCTCATAGTTTTCGCTCATTTGTCTACTCAGGTTGTTTGCCTTGGTTACTGATTTGCAGCTTAGTATTTTCTCCCATCCTGTTTGCTCTTGGCTATGGTTCATGTAGTTTACCTTTGGACTTTCTGCCTTTCACTGTATGGAAATGTTAATTTTCTATATAATCAGATAAGATCATCACATCACCAAATATTTCCTATGTGTCTTCTGAGTTCTAGGTCATACTTGGAAATGCCATTTTCTCTTCAAGATTATAAAAGTATTCACCCACATTTTCTTGTACAGTAATATATATATATAATATACATAATATGCTTATATACATATTAAATACTACTATATTGAATTTAGATATTTAATCCATAAGAAATTTATTTTTCTAAATGGTTGGGGTAGGGATCTACCTGGTTTCCTTCAAATGGTCCAACTGTCCAAATATCATTTGTTTGGGTAACTGGACCAGCTGATTTTAAGTGTCACCTTTGTTATATATGATTTCCCACACATACGAGTTTGTTTTTGTTCTCTCTATTCTGTGCTACTATTTATCTATTCTAGTACCAGTACCAGATTTTTAAATGTCTATAGCATTATACTACATTCTTATATACAGTAGGAAGCTCCTTTTTAAAAAATTTCTTGACTATGCTGAAGCTAAACATCATTTGACAGTGACTTTTCTGATTCGATAATATATCATGTATTACTATTAATCCAAAACTTCTACAATGTTAGTTGAAAAAGTTTGAGTTTATTCCTAGATATTTTATAATCGGGGTTGTTGGTAAATGAGTTTTTGCTTTTTTTTTTATATATAGCTCATTACTTGGATACAGTTGTCATATAAGAAATCTATAGTTATTTATAGTATCTTTGGGGGGACCATTTTATCTAACTTAACTATTTCTAAGCAGATGATTTTAGTCTCCTGTCCTGTAGGATGTTGAGGAGAAAACGATCAGTGAGTTGAGCTGCCACAGAAGGACCTGAGATTTTGGCAGCCTAGTATGTGTTTCTAAAAGTCTGGAAACTCTCAGGACTAGGTAGTGTTGATGATATACATTCTAAAGGAAATTAACTACTAGTTGAAAATAAATTAAGATGTTAGCATTGCATTCCAAAATAGACAGTGGCACTCAATTTAAAGTTCTAAAGAAAACTGTTATAAATGATTATGCTCAGAGGCATTTGTCTGAAATGTTTGCACAACGATTCAGCACTTTATTAAGGTGAAATTTTAAAAAACTGATCACCAACTTGAGTCAATAAGCATATGTTTCATAAACGGACTTACACTGAAAGGTAAAAAACATCAAGTTCTTTTATAAGTGAATCTGACAAATATTTCCTGTAGCAATAGCAACCATTTAAATTTTACAGAGTTTTGTAGTTTACCTGCAATCATTTAATCCTCAGAAAAATTCTATGAGATGGAAAACAAGGCTCTAGTGTTATCCTCACCTTCTCAATGAAGAAACTGAGGTTTAATGAGGTTAAATGAGTTGTCCAAATTTATATAACTCTTAAGTGGTAAAGTCAGGGTTTAGATGCAGATCCCCTGAAGCCTATATCAATATGCACTGCAATCCACACTGCTGCTTCCAAAAGGATCCAGCATATTGTAAAATGACATATGAAATATCCTGATGATCTTGTCTTTGATCCTTGATTACATGGCTGTGCAATCACACATGCAATCTGTGTGACCCCTATCTGACATTAACATTGCATGGGTACACCAAATTCTCCACCATGCAAGTCTGAATACTGTCTTTCTGCCATGGCCAATGAAAGATTTCATTAAAGCCCTCCAATGTTTTTTTGATATCCATATTGACTTTATGCTAAGCAATTGTGTTCTATATAATAATCAATTACAACATAATTCCAAAAGAAGTTTTTTAGTATTTACAATCCTAAATTCAATGAGCTCTTTACTCTGCCATTGGCATGACAACTTGATGTTCACAAGGATTTGACATTTTTGAGTTTCAGAATCTAGAATATTTTAAAAAGCATTTCTGAACTTTCCATAACAATTTTTTCCTTCAAATTGTGAGGCTGTAGAACTCCTTGTGTATTATTTTTCCTATGTCAAATGCCCTCTTCCCTGGTAGAGAAGGGCTGTAGAGAGGATGGAATATTAATGGATTAAATCTCAATGAATGCCCTACTGATGGCTGGGGAACATACTTTTAAAAATTTAATTATACACTAAAACTTTCAAAAAAAATTGAGATTTGTTATGATTCTTACTTCTAAAACCCTCACTTCCTCTCTTTTACATCCCTTTCCTGCCCCACCCTTGTCATATTACTTTTTCCTCAAATTCACCAGATCACCAGGGACTAACACATTTATTCTAAGCCATCTCTATACAGCAAAGTGCTGGATAACAGGTATGAAAAAAAAGAGCCTTTCAAATATTTCTAGTTGAGGAATAATACAGATAAAAGAATATCTTAAGGATTAACTTCTTAGTTGTATTTTGTGTTGGCTCCTGTCAAGCTTCCATAATTTGAACTTTGAATAAAAATACATATGACCTAAAAATTAGTAATCAAAATGAAGTAAAAAAAGTACCTTTCTGTGAAACTCTCAGAAAGTTGTACTTAAACAAGGAGAAGTCAGTATATCATATACTGTATTCAACACTTTTTTCAGATTACATGCCAGGGTTTAACAGAGTAAACTGTCAATCCAAATTATGGCTAGATTAAAACCTCTCTCTAAACCAGTGACTGTAGTGAAGACAAGGAATATCACATAAAAATGTTTTCTCTTAAATAAAAAAGCCTATACATAACGTTCTAACCAAGGCAATCCTTGTTTCATGCTTACAGCTGAACTCCTTATAAAATGGAGATATGCTGTCATGGCATTATATATGTAGCACCTCAGGGAAAATATTGTCAAAGCAATAAACTTATGTAGAAATACATAAAACATTCACAAGTCTTTCCATATAATATTCTAGCATATGTTTAATAATTTTCTCACTTATTTCTATGAGTTGTTTACTGTTTACTTGGCTAAAGAGTAAGATATTACCATAATGAGTCAGAATAGTATATTCCCTAAACAGAAAATTCTCTAAAGGTTTAGTTTCTTAGCATAACTTTTTGCCTGCTAATAAATGTTTAACAAGAACGCTCAGGTTGCTTGAGTGCAAGAGATATTAGTTATGTACCAAAAAAGTTTTAATTAAATATTAATTTTGATGTGAAGACATACCCCCTATATTCTCCACCAATAAAATAGGGCCAGTAGCCTCTGCAACAGTTAGAATTTTTCTTTATTTTAGAGAAGAGGAAGTTGCTCAAAATAATAATTCCTGAAATATATTGGCATTTGCTATGTGCAGGAACTATGCTAACGATCTAACAGGATAGAAAATGGGTATTTACACCCGTTTTTCAGCTAAGAAACCTGAAGTTGTGAAAGTCACTTGTTATAAATGGTAGGGACAGGATTCAGTCCAGGTCTACTTAAATTTAAAACCTGAAGCTTCAACTAGACATACAGCTACAGAAGAGCACAGGGAATATCTGGCTTCCCCTGAACATATTTTTGAAAAGAATATGCTTTCTTCTTTTTAAGAAGAAAATTAGAACATTATGTTGATACAATGGTTATGATTACAATAGTGGCAGCAGTGTGAAAATAATAATGTCAGATTCTGGCAACAACCCTGCTTTAAATCACTACACTATAGTACTTTCCACAACACTGAGTACTTCACGAGGACTTTTTTTTTTTTTTTGTCTGTTTTATCTATTCACCCATTGCCCGATTATTTGTTATTTCCTGGTTACCTTGTCTTCTAGCTTTAGAAATGGCCTAGAAGTCAGACATCATTTTTTTAAAAAACTTCTCAGAGAGGAAATATGTGGTCCTCCTAGAATTCCTGGAAGGACTGGATTATCTTTCTTCTCCCACAATAATAATACTATCTTATGAAGAAAATGTCAGGAGGTCATAAAACAGTTACTCTTCCTGATAGTGGTGGTAACTGCACCTAGATGTAGTCCTACTCTTTCACGTGCCCTAGTGACATATATTTTTAGGACATCTGGTAAGATTCAGTAGGTTAGAGAAGCTTACAAACAATCTTGGGGTATTGAGTTACAGCTTCAAGGAAAAGAGCATGAATGTATCCACTGAATCATCACTACTAAAAAAAGACTTCAGAATCTCTCATAGTTAGACTTTGATTCATTAGGTTTTCAATAGCAAAGACTTTCTGCACACAAGTAGACAACAGACAGCTTGGTCAGGAATTAAATATGATCCTGGACTTCACAAAGTTTGCTTATGACATTGGACAATGCTACAGTCTATTCAATGAAATGTCCTAGGTCTGAATCTGTGTTGGGACAGGTTGTTTGCAACTAAAATATTTATCCCACATCATCTAGGTCTATTATAGGTTGAACTATGTCTCCTACAAATTTATATGTTGAAGATCTAACCTCCAGTAACCTCAGAATGTGACCTTATTTAGTAACAGTCATTGCACATGTAATTAATTAAGATAAAATGAGGTCATATTGCAGTAAGGCGGGCTTCTAATCCAACACAAACTCGTGTCCTTGTAAAAAGGGGAAATTTGGACACAGAGACATGCACACAAGGGTAATACCACGTGAACACGAAGTCAGTTGGAGGTGATACATCTACAAGTCAAGAAATGCCAGATTTCCTGCAAACCACCAGAAGCTAGAAGAAACACATGAAGATTATCCCTCACAGCCTTCATAAGAAACCAATCCTGCCAATATCCTTGATATCAAACTTCTGACAATAAATTTCTGTTTGAGCAGCCTAGTTTGTGGTGCTTTATTATGACAGCCCTAGGAAACTTATACATGGTCCTTCAAGAAAGATCTTCATTGATTTAGGATGAAATATATGTCTCTATGCCTTCAGAGGGTTGATATGAAAAACGCTTTTAAATAATCCTTTATATTTTATAAAACTATTGTTAAAATAGCCACACACTATGATAAAGACTATTATAATGAATTCCCATGTGGATTTAGTTGCAAGAAGTTTTGCCTTAGTATGCTTTTATGTTTTCCTTTTTAATAGTACCTCAATGTGCTTCTCTTCTTACTCTAGCACCCAGAAAGCTTGGAACCAAGTGTATTGCCCCAAACTGAACATGTGTATCTGAAAACATCTACTCCTGAAATGAAAACATTTGCAAAACATCCTTTAGATGTTTTCTCTTGTTGTATCCTTACTTGTCTCATCTGAATGTAATTCGTAAGTAGTTTCAAAGCCTTTCAGGAAAGAAAAATCAATTTTTAAACAAAATGATAGCATATGCCCTCTAGAAGTTAGTCATAATTTGTGACAGTGTCAGAAAAATTAGAATTACTAGCTGGAAAACAGCGTTTGGGTAGCCGAGTACTGAATAGCTATTAATTAGGAAAAAAGTGTTGGGGTGGGGGGGTATGGGCATGGAATCATCCCTTTGAGATCCAGGAAAACTCTTATACAAGAGAAAGCATCAAAGACACAAAGATTTTTCCCATATGGTGTTTCATCAGTTCATCAATAACATTACTTTCTGTGATTGGTTCATGATGTCTAGAAAAGGCTCACCTTTTTTTTTGTAAAAACTGAAACAAGCAGAGGTAGTATATTAATGTCCTAGGAAGAAACAAAAAACAGTTAAGAGGAGGACTGATGGTGGCAAAAGCCTAAGCAGGGAAGTTGAATGATAATTGTGGCAGCAGAGCTGCAAGTAAGCAGGTGTCTTGATGTCAAAATGAAGCGAGTCAATGAGTCAATACCAAATATCAATGAGGTCTGAGTCTGGTGATACAAACTGCAGCTTGCATCCCTGCACTGAAGCCCATTAAGCCAAAGACACAAGAAGTCCAGAAATACAGAGCATCGACAGTGATGCCACAGAACATGTGTGCAGAGAGCATAGCATGAAATTCAAGAATTCACCTTAACCTTAGTAATTCTCCAGATGATGCACGGCAGTATGCCAGGGCACATCAACCAACATATCCAAGCAGCTGGCAAAGTAGGTGGATGTTTACAGTCACTGCATGTAGCTCAATGTTCATAAGCTGTGTCATAGCTCTATGTCATACCCCCTCTCCTTCAGCTACTACTGCATCTGTACCTAGGGCTCCATGAGCAGCCATGAGTTCCAGGCACTCAGATAATTTATGATCTCATGTCATGTTCACAATAACAGTATGAAATAGGTTTTTTTTTTAAATCTTGCTTTAAGGTAAGGAAACAGAGGATCTGAAACGTTAAGTAATTTGTTCAAGGTAACCCAGCTGATGAATGGCGGAGTGGTATTCAAACTTAGGTCTGTTGGAATTTCAAGTGTTCCTACCCAGCCTTTCCAAAGAATCATTGCTATTGCTAACTCAATCATTGTCCCTGCCCAGTTCGGAAATCTCCAGATCAATATTGTCATTTTTCTTCTTTAGGAGAGTATTTCTGGCTTTTCACAAAATGTCTTGCCCCCTTTACAGTCATCCTTGTCATTTCACTAATGTCACTTATTCTTCCCCTCCATAGTGCTGTTGATGGCAGCTTATCTCTGGATACAAGGTCTTTTAGGAGAGGGTGGATAATTGTGTCTACTTGGAATCAGCTGTAAGTATGCCTTCTGATTTCTTCTCAGCATCTCAGAACGATTGATATTGTCCCTGGTGTGACCCAGTTGTCTTGCCCCTTTACAAAGCTGGAGATCTGAAGTCAAAGTAATTTAAGGTCTGAATTTGCTCTATGGAGAAATTTCAACAGCTCTAGGCTCACATAATGGACAATGACAAGAGGGTCTTAGCATCTGCGGGGCATATGGGTCTGGCCACCACACTATGCCTTCTTTCTTTTAGCTTACATTATAGTATTTAAGTCAAGCAACTTAAATTGACACTCATTGTAGTAGCCTGAATAATGACAAATTATGTCCATTTCCTAATCCCTGAGACTGTGAATGTTACCTTATACAGTAAAAGGGACTTTGCAGTTATGATTAAGGATTTTGACACAGATTATCCTGGATTATCTGGGTGGGTCATAAATATTATTACAACTGTCTTTAAAAGAGACAGAGGGAGATTTGATTGCAAAGGATCAGGTGATGTGATGGATCTGATGATGCTATGAAGCTCTAGCAACAGAGAAGACAAGGAAAGGGATTCTTCCACCCAGAGTTTCCAAAAGGGAGTACAGTCCTGTTTACATGTTGACTTCAGCCCAGTGAAACCAAATTTCAGACTTCTGACTTCCAGAATTCTAAGTAAATGTATATTGTTTTAAGCACCAAGTGTGTGTTAATTCATTATAGCAACCATAGGAAACCAATGAACACATATTTTTAACCTTAAATGGAATGGGCCCCAAATACTTGAAATGTTACCATCTTCTTTATCAATGTCTTTCAGAAAATAACTCCCTTAGAGATTCCACTCAGTTTTACTAATAAGGGGCTGGAAGCCCTGTAATACAACTTCAAAAAAATATGCAACCCTTCTTTTCAATAAATGTGTTAATTAATGTGAGCCACAAACTTTGCCTTTTAATATTCTTTGTTCAGCTGGCATAATACAGCTGGGGGTCCTATGCTTAAAAGAAATAGTAGGAAGAGTTCTTGAGTGTCCTTGACTATGCCCCCTCCTCCCCCCACTTACCTTTTAGTGCTGAGGGTCAGGCTGCAGAATGCAAATTTATTTTGTAGATTAGATCTTATTTCTTGTACACCAGGTCTGTGTAGCTGCTTATTTCTAGTATCTGGGTGAAATAAGTCTAGAAAATGCCAAATAGCCCTATGCAAAGGTGAAAGAAATGAAAAATTATCAAAGAATGTCAAATAAATATGCACACTTATTATAGTTATTTTTGTGTTTACCATGTAAAACCATTAGAATATTACTACTCTTTCTGTGGCTCATATGAATTTATATTGATAACTTCTTCTTCTAAATAGACGACATGAAAGACCTTTGGATTCAGCTACTTTCCTTTTCAAATTTCACTCTCAAGAAAGTGAAGCCAATGATCAGGAATTGGCACAGTGTACATTTTAGACAGATTCTTAGGCTCATGACCCAGTTCTGCTACTGCTCAGATTTCTGACTCCTCCCTGGAGCTCATCCAAAAGCACCTAAAAGCCACTTTTTACTTAACCATGGTGATTTCAGGGTCCCATCGATCTGGTTCATCTCAGCAAGGCTAATAATTCATTGAACAACATACCCAGGAAAAGAAAACTTAAAGATGTTTTCTGGCTTTATTTAAAATGACTTAGAGCAAGATGCTATTTTGTTCTTTGTGGCAAGTGTTCCTGTTTTAAAGACACAGTACTCCAGTAAGTCTTCCAATTTTGACCAGGAGTTGCTTTGTATAATTCAGAAATTACTGATTGAAAATCCTATAAATCCTTTAAAGTTTTTTCCTTAATATTTCAAATAGGTGAAGATTTACTGTTACCTAAAGCTTTCTAATAGGAACATTTTGATTTAAATGGGATTTGGGGGGCTTCCCTGGTGGCGCAGTGGTTGAGAGTCCGCCTGCCGATGCAGGGGACACGGGTTCGCTCCCCGGTCCGGGAAGATCCCACATGCCGCGGAGCGGCTGGGCCCGTGAGCCATGGCAGCTGAGCCTGCACGTTCGGAGCCTGTGCTCCGCAACAGGAGAGGCCACAACAGTGAGAGGCCCGCGTACCGAAAAAAAAAAAAAAAAGGGATTTTGGTCATATTTGAAACTATCAGTTAAAAATCACTGGACTTCCCTGGCTGTCCAGTGGTTAAGACTGTGCTTCCAATGCAGGGGGGATGGGTTTGATCCCTGGTTGAGGAACTAAGATCCTGCATGTCACACAGTGTGGCCCAAAAAAAAAAAAAAAAAAAATCACTTCTTTATAATTCTTAACCAATTGGGTGCTGTTTTTCTTGCACAAATTGAAAAACAATTATTGACCTTAGAGAGGAAACTGCATGCCCTGGGTTGGTGATGAGTCCTTTTCATAATTCATTGTACATACTCCAAATCTCGGTGGAAATCTAGAAATACTATGGAGCAAAAGAACAGAGACTTGCCTAGTGGGCAGAGAAGTTGGGCAAACTTAGGTTACGGGGCAAATGCTTGGGCTAGAAGCATTTGGGAACAATTAGGGAAAGAAACTGAAAAAACAAAAGAAAGAAGGAGGATAGAAGCACAAGGTCGTAAGAGGCAAGAGGGCTCATGGGAGGTTAAACTGTAACAGAGGAGAGGGACGTTCATGAACTTAGAAAAGGGAAAAGTGGGACTAAGTGCTAATTTGTTAAATTTGGAAATGGAAATTGAGGGATGTCAGATGGCATCTATTGTTTCAGTGAGTAAGATAGGAAGGAGACTAGAGTTCAAAGAGGGGAAATGTTCAGGATAATATTTGTGAATATGACAGAAAGTCAATTAATGACTGAAAAAATTGTTGAGTGGAATGAAGGCTGGGTTGAGACTGCATATCTTACAAGTCTGTAATAGAACAATCAGCTAGGCTATGCTTTGCAAATTCAGGTACCCTTGGGTCTATCAGCTGTGTGCCTACAATAAACAAAGCTGTAGGAATAACAACATCTTCCTCTAGTATCAGTTTTACTTGAAACATTTGAATGAAATTTTAAGTGCTTAACTGAATGTTTTAAAAATATTTTAATATAGACAGAATGAAAATCAGGGTAAATTTTTTAAGATAAATGAGAAACTTCAAACAAATTAAGTGCTTGTGGTAAGCTGCTCTTGATTGTAACCCCCAACACTCTCAGGACTGCTACATGTAACTGTTCATTTTCTTCTACCCTTGGGGAATGCCTACAGAAAAGTTTCAGATGCTAGGGAGCTGTAGACAACGTAAGCAGGAGCAGAGAAAGCAAGAGGGCTAATTTCTCCCTGGGATTGGCAAGGGCTGGAGGCCAATGAGGTGAGGAATTATAAGGTGCTTGTGCAAGGCATTAAAGGTGGCCTTTTACTCCATAGGATAAAGTGATTCTCCCAATCTGTCTGACATAGATATTATATTTATCTGTTTTACAGATTTGGAAACTAAACCTCAGAGTGGTAAACCATTTGCCTAAGACACATAGTTAATAAGTAACAAGGGAACTAAGTGTGGTCAGAAAGGCTCTGATGGCTTAGGAGACCAAGAGGCAACAGAGGGACTACAGGTCTTGATGACAGTAAAGGCAGGGTCAGCAGGGGCAGGGCCTAGGCAAGGTAGAAAGACATCAAAGGGAGGCACTGTATTTATTGGTTGTTTGAAACCAAAACGTCATGGTTTAGATTTAACAAAACTCCGTAAGCACCATTCAAAAAAATCAAATCAGCCTTATATCTCCCACCAGCTATTTAGGGTGGCTGTTCCTCTGCCTCATTTTTCTTTCCTGGAGGACAGAAACTTCAATAAGACTGAAATTTCCTTCTGTTATGCAACAATCACAAATTAAGAAAATGGAGTAAACTACATTGGATTAGTAAGCAGTGAAGTTTTTCTGCACACCATTATTTGGGGAAAAGCACAATCTCTAGCAAATTGTATCTTCTTGCTTCTTAATAACATACATATAGTATGCCAAAGATTTGGGACCTATGAGAGCTTCTGTTCCTCCCAGTTACACATCATTGTGTTGCCTGTGGTCAGGCTCCCTCATTACTTTAAAAGACATTTTCCACATTAAGAGCAACCTTTTCAATCTCTTGGGGATTTCAAATTATTATTTTTGTTACTGTTCATTTAATATGTATTTATTGAGCACAAGCTGCATTTTAAACATTGTGCTATTTGGGGGGCAGGGGGCAGCGGAGGGAGGCACCAAGAGACTTGTTTACAACCCAGGACTCATCTTTAACTGCTACCTAGTTTACCTACAAATCAGACTTAAACCTGTTTTCTAACAGATGGAAATCCTAAATTATCAATAGTAAGGTCAAATAAAGGAGCTTGCAGTAGGCCTGGTTGGTCCATTTTGGAGCCTGGTGTTTCCAGAGAAGCAGGATTCCAGAGAGTGAAGAGTCAGGCAGAGGACTTGGGGGACTAGGTATGAAGTAAAATCACTGTGTGCAGCAGAGCTGGAAGGTCACAATAAAATTCCCACAAATTAGGGAGGTTAAAGATGCACTTGGTGTGCTTTAATATGCATTCATGAGCTGTGTGCCAGACAGGTGAGAATCAACCAGGGCAGCTCCATCCTTACCCATGATCCCCTTCCTCAGTTCAACTCATCAGCAGTAGCAGTTACAGATTAAAAATAGCAACAGTAGCTCTATGTTGGCTAATCCTACTCCAGAGAGGCCACTATGTCTATATACATTAAATGGCTTTACCAAAAAATGTCCATTTGAAATGATGGACAGGAAATGAAATTTCCTGGCAAAGGAAGTGGTGAATGCTGATTAGAAGACACTGTCTTTCATGAACTCAGTAGAGTAGACTTCTCTATTAAAAATAAGAAGCAATCTTATTGCTTTGTCTGGGAACCAATATTTCCAGATTCTTTTGATATATTTGTCTAAACAGTGGAGGCTGAGTGGAGAAATGTTACTGATTTTCAGATTAGACAAGTTAATTGTTATTACAGAATCGACTAACTTAACAAGTGTGTATCTGAGTTGACCAGAAGTACCTCACCTCATGCAAATCAGTTTCCCAATTAAAAGAATTTCTGAGATCACATCATTTTGTTTAAGGTAAATGGACTAGCTTTTGATATAAAATACCAAAATCATAATTAAGACTAAGAAATGTGAATGATCCATAATGTATTTTGAAAGCCAAGTAGGTAAAAATCCAAAAATTTAATCATTCAAGAGCAGTAATGCAGAAATGTCATGAAAAACATAAATATCAAATTCACAAATACCATCTGACAGACATTTCAGGTGAATGGTAGCAGTGTGGGTCCAATAACAAGAACAAGAAACAATTATAAAATCTAGGGGGCCTTCCAGTCCTTTCCATTAGACATTTACATGACAAGTCTGAAGATGTCTTAATAGGAAGTTTGGAGATTTTATCAGAATGACTTTTTCCTTCACAGACTCTAAGGAATGAGACATGTATACCATTGGTGCAGATATTGAGATTAAATATCCTCCATAGGATTGTGCAACATTCATTAAACATTCTGGTGTGCAAACTATGTTCTAAGTGTTGGGATAACTCTGAAAAATCTACTTAAGCTATTTTTTAATCTTTAAGTGGAAAAAAGAGGTGTGGGGAGAGAGGCAGTGTGAAAACGGCACTAAGAGGGATATGCTGGGAAAATACTGGAAAATCAAAAGGGTTTCTGAAAACTTGGGCAAATTTAATAACTATGTTTAGGAGAGGCAATTTAGAAATCACGACTATAGGAGCCCCTGTATTGTGTGAGGTGCCATTGCATGAGCAAGGATGGTGTGAAAAGGGATATCCCAGGCTGCCACCATGGCTGACCTGGGTGGATAACGGAGGATCAGTAAATATTTCTTACAAATCTTCCTATTAGATTGCCAGTTGTGGTAACATATTTGTAATTTTTGAAAAGCAATTAGGTCAGGAAAAGATTTTCGAGTTTCTGAAGGTTTTGGGGTTGAGGATGAGTGCTACCATGACCAGGATGGGGGCTCTGAAGCCCAGCCCTCTCCCCTCCCAGCCTTGTGTCAGCACTGGTGGTTTTGGTGAAGATTAAAGGAGAAGCACATACAGAGCATCTGCATTCTACCTGGTACAAATAAGAGCTATCCTGATCACCAACATCTTTTTCATCATCACTCATAAAGTGCTGGGATATATATGAGACAAATGGTGAAAACTTAATATTTAAACAAAGAATTTGAAATGAAGAGGAGAGTTACAAAAACAACAAGACCAGAATGAGCAGCCAACTCTCAAGTGCCAGGTTCCAATGAAGAGTACACATGCCAAGGGAAAGGGCTCCCAGCCTTTCCTGTCAGCAGGCAAGTTCGGGGGAGAGTAGACTAGAGCACATTTCTCAAAGGGTGCCCACCACATTCACCTGAGATGTTCTGTTGGAAAGGTGGATGTCTTCAAATCACTTCCCAGGCACCCCAACTCAGGAGTGCAACAAAGCACAAATGGGAAAGGAGCCACTGTCAGCAGGGGCGACTCATGGGGATGTCAGGACTCACTTGTTGCTCTCAAACTACTCAGCTTCACAGACCTCTGAGTTTTCCTGAACTTCTCTGTTGCTCTGGTAGTATGAGAACACGTTTCCCAAGGGAAAGGCCTTGTGGAGGGATTGCTTCTTCTCCATGGCATGGAGATCTCCTGTCCATCTTTGCCCTGTGGGAGAAGGCTGTGGCAGAGGCCCCTGGCCTGGGGGTTCAGTGCCTGGGAATCCCACTCAAGCCCATGCCAGGGGGGTCTGGCAGGCAGTCCCTACCTCATTGATGTGCAGGGCCACAACCTCAGTGGAACCATTGTTGGCAGTTGGCACCACCTTCATGAAGCTCACTTTGCTGGGGTCCTACTCCTTTGAGAGGCAAAGTGCTGCTGCTGAACCCTTCTCAAGCCCAGCTCCATGATCCCCAATGGGGAGGCTGCTGGGGCTGCAGCTCTCGGGACATGTTCTGGAACATGTTCTGGGCTCTAGGTGTTGGTTTGGTCATTCCCCAGTCTGTCACTGGGCCAAGGGACAGCACCATGCTGGACACCTCACCATGCCTCTGGTCCAGCTTATATCAAAGCTGGGGTCACAAATAACACCCAATGCCCAGAGCTCTGCTGATGACATGAACTCAAACAGGAAGAACAATACCTGGGATGAGGTTTGCTCTCAATCCACATGAGCCCTGTCACAGGCCACCTGGCCTGCTGCCTCTTGCCCCCAACCCATCACTATTCTTCCTTATGTCCTTAAGTAATGACAGACAATGAGACTTGAGGATTGTTCTTAACTCAGCTAAGGGGCTTGGCATGTTCTGTTTTCTCCACCTGGAACAGTCACACAATTGGCTTCAGGCCTTTGCTCAAAGGTCGCCTTCTCAGGTAGTTGCCCCTGGATGCTCCATCTAAAGTTCCCTCACAACATTCCTATCCTTGTCCTGATTTTCTCTCTTTAGCATTGACTGCTGACTATGAGTTCTATCTTCCCCACTAACACCATAAAAGCCATGGGTTTGTCTGTTTTGTTCACTGCTATTTCCCAAGCACCTAACATATGGAGGCATTGAATGGAGTTCAATTAGTGCTCCCTCAATCCTGTGAGATGCATCCACCCCACCCTCTGCTGCCATGGGTGTTTGGGGGATGGGGGTAGGAGGGGAGGCACAGCCCTGATCCTGAGAAGCAAGGCCCTGCCCCTCTGAGAGTTCATGGGCCACCAAAGCAAGCAGAAAATAATGAAAATAGACAAATTTACAAACTCTGGTAACCTATGAAAGAAAAGTGCAAAGCACTACATGGGGCCAGCCCCACGGCAGGCCGTTTGCAGAATAATCACAATGGTACTCTGAGGTATGTGTTACAGTTCTCACTAAGGACCCTGGCTAAGATCCCTGATGCAAACCCAGATCTTCCTGTCCTAACCTCACAGCTGATTAGCTCTTCTTTGTTCTTCATCCTTGGAGAGAAGGTTAACAGTCATACTTTTTATTTGCAGGCCAACAGGCGGCGCCCCCCCACAACTCCCCTCCATTCTTTTGTCCCTTGCTGGGGTCTTTCATTGTACTGACTTGAAGCCACCAAGCCCAGAAGTTTGAGCCCCTCCCCAGGGATAAGGCTTGCTGGGATAAGGGAGATTTCACTCTCTCGGAAGAGAAAGAGGATTCAGTCCACTTTTGAGGGGGTGAGGGATTCCTGTCTTTCTGCAGCCCTTGGTGCTGTTTCCTTTCCCTCTTCTTTCAGCAAACACATGCCTGGGATCTGAGGGGAGGCTGACTAAAGGCTGAACTCAGTGCTCATGGCTCCAAACCTGGTGGTGTCATCTGAGGCAGACCCAGAGGGCCTGATATCAACTGCTGACCCAAGGCAACTCTCACTCATCCATATTTCAGGGCTAAAGGTCACATGCACTATCTTGCTGTTGTATCCTGATGGCAGTCTTAACTAAATCACTCTCGTCTTGCAGAAAGGCATGAAGACTCCAAGCAGTTAAGTCACTTGCTCACAAATAGCTCCTGCTCCTCCTAAACGCTGCATTAACTGCATTTAAAACTACCTTTGGTCCACACAGGATGGGGGAATGAAAGGGTGAGCCTCTGAGCATTGTACAGTAGGACTAATGCTCAATACTCAAACCAAGTTTCATAGATAGAGAAACCTACCCTGCAGGTCTAGCCTCACAATTTGAAAAGCAAGATAGGAGATAAGACTACAAAGAAAACAGGGCCGCTTCCAGGAAAAACCAAGTACCCGCTAACATGGGACCTAGCATTAACAAATCCTATCAAACAGCAACATATACCGGGCCCAGCGCTAAACTATCGAATCTAAATGACCACACCAGGAAGGAATTCCAGAGAAGGGAAGTAACCGGCGCCAGGGTGGCACAGCAAGTCAGCAGTGGGGTCGGGATTTAGCCAGCGCAAAAGGGTGGAGAGCACCGCTGGAGACCTAGGCCCAGAAAATGCCAGGACCAGGCAGGGTTGGGGACGGACACAGCGCAGTGGCAAAGCCCGACCTTGCTAGGGATTGTGCTCGTGCGCAAGCACTTACCGGGGTGCAGCTGAGCGCGCACTGCGCGTGCTCGTACCAATGCGCCGAGAGAACGGTGAGAGCGCGAGGCACATGGTGGCGAGCACGAGCCACATGGCCTCGGGGACCTACGTCCAGCTGCCAGCCCTAGCTGCCGCGGCGCCCAGCCAGGCCAGGTAGAGCAGCCCCTCGAACGGCAGCACCGTGAGGCGCCGCAGCAGCGCCAGCCACCGGTTCGGCCACAGGGCGGCGACCAACTCACTCACTGTGAGTGCAGGTCCAGCAGCAAGGAGCGCGCGCGCGCGCGCGCGCGCGGCAAAGAGGGTACGCGGCTGCAACCTGGGCTTGGGCTGCTCGACGGGGTGGGCCAGGTCTAGCAAGGCCGAGCCCCTCAAGACAGGCCGCTGCCCCCAGGCCCAGCCAACATCGCCCCCGTCTTTCCCAGAGCCGCGCTGGTTTCCGCATAGGCACCGCCTCACTTCTGACGTTTTACTTCCGCTGAGCCTTGGGCGCCACCAGAGCATCGCGGAATCAGAACAGCTGGGGACACGTAGTGGGCTGGATCCGGAAGTGGCTACTCAGGGAGACGCCATGACAGGTTGCTGCCGGAAAAAGAGGCTGGGCGCCGCCATGACAGAAAGGGCTTGAAAGGGCTAAAGGCGGCTTGTCTACCCTGCCACGCCGGACTGAGACCGGAAAAAACGAGGCAAGCCCGGGCGCCGTGACAACCTGAACCGGAAAAGGCGAGTCCTCCTCCGAGACTACACGGCACCGGCCTATCTGGTTCACGAAGGACGGAACTTGTACACTTCGGAGGCAGGGCCTGTCAGGGAAAAGCTGGTGTTCAGGGGGCGGGGCTTGCTATGAGGTGGGGCTTGTGTCTCCTGATGAAAGCCTCCGCCTTCAGGGTCCTGGGGAGGGCTCAAGACTGGCAGGCTTACAAAGGTAACACAGGACACAGCCACACATGACAAGAGCCATCATGCAATAGATAGTAATTACTCACAAAATTACTACTTTTAACATAAAATATGAAAAATCGGTGTTTATTTGAAATGATGTATTTTTTCTGTATTATTTACTTTCCAGTTACATAAATGCTGTTGTTTGAACAAAACCAAAATAGTATTGTATTACTAATAGAAAAAGGTATATCAATATGTTTATAGTGTTTCTGCCCTCTGATACAGAATTTATGAGCTATATTTTCAACTGTTTATTGGATATTGAATTTTCTGTTACATTGCATGTTCTTAAGATTCTTAAAATACATATGTGTAAGACTGCAAAAGGAGAATGTAAATGCACTAGGACTTGGATAATATTCTATATTTAATAAAATAACGGTGATGTTTCTTTTTTTCCCGTTACACAGTAGGATATTTTTACTCTTTCACTCTTCTTTTCCAATTATGCTTATATGAACAGACTGCGACCTTTAGAACATCCTTTTCTTTTATGTAGTTATAAAACTAAGGCAAAGATGACATCATTTTGACTTGCTCTTATCAAGTTCACAATTCTTGATTCTTGGTGTCATTCCAATGTGATGACATCAAGCTAAATATCCTCTCAACTAAAGCCTTTCTTTACTTACTAACAACAACAAGCTTTTTGACTTGTAGGACTTTGTTTCTAGTTCTCCAAAGCAGGTTTGTTTTGTAGACCAGCTTATTTATCAATCAAGCCTTTGCATCTATAAATTCATCATATGCTGCTATCGGTGTCCAAAATGTTTGTAGATTTTTGAACACTCAGAAGCACGTGGGATATCAACATACATTAAACCTCCCTTTCTCCGGGAGAATGGTTTTAAAGCATAGAGGTAATTTGAAGTTGTAAAATCAGAGTTGGATTCCAAATAGTTACATTTTTAGGAAAGAAACTGAGAATTTTTTGTTTAGTTTGACTGCCCTTTCCTGATGACATTTTGAATTCTAAAGCAGGTTTATTTCAAAAAATGAGTAATTTTTTGCCATATGAATTTTTGTCACAACCTACACATAGTGTTCAACAACTTAGGGGCAATTGGTTCATCCTTGTCTTGTGCTTTTGGTGTCATATGCAAGAAATTGCTACCAAGACCAATATCAAGGAGCTTATTCTCTCTGTTTTCTTCTAGGTTTTTACAGTTTCAGGTCTTATGTTCAAGTCCTTAATCCATTTCAAGTTAATTTTTGTGAGTGGTATAAGATAGAAGTTCAATTTCATTCTTTTGCTTTTGGTATTCAGTTTTCCCAACACCATTTGTTGAAGAGACTACCTTTCCCCATTGGGTATTCTTAGTTCCCATGTCAAATATTTGTTGACCATATATGCATGGGGTTTTTTCTGGGTGCTGGTGGCCTTATGGAATGAGTTAGGAAGAATTCCCTCTGCTTCTGTCTTCTGAAAGAGACGTAGATGTAATAATTGGTATACTTTCTTCCTTATAGGTTTGGTAGATTTTACCAGTGAACTTGTCTCGGTCTGGTGCTTTCTGTTTTGGAAGGTTGTTCATTATTGATTCAATTTCTGTAATAGATAAATGCCCGTTCAGATTGTCTGTTTCTTCTTGTGTGAGTCTTGGCAGATTATGTCTTTCAAGGAACTGGTTCATTTCATTCAGCTTATCAAATTTGGGGGCATAGAGTTGTTCATAGCATTCCTCTATTATCCTTGTAATGTCTATGAGATCTGTAGTGATGTTCCCTCTCTCACTTCTGATGTTAGTAATTTGTGTCCTCTTTCTTTTTTATCAGTTAGCTGGCTAGAAGCTTATCAATTTGATTGATCTTTTTCAAAGAACCAGCTTTTGGTTTTGTTAATCTTCTTTATTGATTTCCTGTTTTCAACTTCATTGATTTCTGCTCTAATTGTTATTTCTGCTTACTTTGGATTTATTTTGCTGTTCTTTTTCTAGTTTCCTAAGGTGGAAACTTAGGTTACTGATTTTAGATCTTTCTTCTTTTCTAATATATACATTTATGTATAAAAATTTTCTCTAAGCACTACTTTTGCTGCATTGTAACAATTTTGATATCTTGTTTTTTTTCATTTTCTTCTAGTTCAAAATATTGGGTTGGCCAGAAAGTTTATTTGATTAATGAATATGTTGTTCAATAAAATTATTGGTGAAAATGAAAAATGTGTCTTTTACACACATTTACTAGAGAATGGACTTGAGGATATGGGGAGGGGGAAGGGTAAACTGTGACAAAGCGAGAGAGAGCCATGGACGTATATACACTACCAAACGTAAGGTAGATAGCTAGTGGGAAGCAGCCGCATAGCACAGGGAGATCAGCTCGGTGCTTTGTGACCACCTGGAGGGGTGGGATAGGGAGGGTGGGAGGGAGGGAGACGCAAGCGGGAAGAGATATGGGAACATATGTATATATATAACTGATTCATTTTGTTGTGAAGCAGAAACTAACACACCGTTGTAAAGCAATTATACTCCAATAAGGATGTTAAAAAAAAAAACAAAAAAAAAAACATAATGAACTTTTTGGCTAACTCAATGTTTTAAAATTTCTCTTGAGATTTCTTCTCTGACCCATATGTCCTTTAGAAGTATGTTGTTTAATCTCTGTGTTTTTGGATTTTTTCAGTTATCTCTCTGTTACTGATTTCAAATTTAATTCCATTTTGGTCAGAGAAGACAATATGTGATTTCTATTTTTATAAATTTTTAAGGTGTGTTTTTTGGCCCCAAGTGTAGTCTATTTTGTTGAAATGGTCCCTGTGAGCTTTAGAAGAATTGTAATCAGCTGTTGTTGGATGAAGTAATCTATACATATCTATTATAACCAGTTGACTGGATATGCATCTCTTCCAACTGGCTGTTCCTGAGTTATATCTTTTTTTAAAAAACTGGTAACCTAGTAAGTAAACTGTTTTTCTGAATTCTGTGAGCTGCTCTAGAAAATTAATTGAACCTGAGGAGGAAGTTGGAGAAACCTCTGATTTATAGCCTGTAGGTCAGAAGTACAGGTAACAACCTGGAATTGTAATTGACCTCTGAAGTGAGTGGGAGAAATCATGTGAGACTGAGCTCTTAACCTGTAAGTTTGATGTTATCTCCAGGTAGATAGCATCAGAATTGAGTTAATTGCTTGGTTTTGTTGGAAAAACAAAACAAAAAAACACATACCAGAGTGTCTGACATTAGTTGGGGGGAAATTCTCAGTCATTAACGTTTCAAATGTTTCTTCTGGTCCTTTTTCTCTCCTTCTGATATTATTATTATATGTAAACTACACTTTTTGCATTTGTCCCACTGTACTTGGATAGCTGTGGTTTTTTGTTTTTCTCTTTTTTTTTTTATTTTTGGAGATTTCTATTAACATATCTTCAAGCTCTGAGATTCTTCCCTCAGCCATGTCCTGTCTACTAATAAGCTCATCAAAGGCATTCTTCAATTCTGTTACAGTGTTTCTGATCTTGTGAAAGAATTTCAATCTAAAATACAACCAGAGGATATAAAATGGAGAATCTCACACATGTGCCCTCAGGAAGACAAAATTTAAGGACTAAGAGAAAGGTTTCCCATAAATGCCTGCTTTACAGAAAACTGATAGTGTCAGAATTTTCTCAGATGATAGGGATTGATCAAAGTTGTCTTATACCAATTTTGGAAAGTTTTGCTGGAGACATGAATAGGTGATAACCCAGGTTGTGTTGATCTCACAAAGTGGGCTGAATTGAGCTTGGTTTGTGTGACTGGACTGATTTTGTTAGCTCAGTAAGTTTTCATGGCTAGTATATATTCTTTATTTTAACGGACTCTAACTGAACTTTCTCTTCTTTACATTCCCTTTGCATAAATACAGCCTACTCCAAGCCCTCAATGGGCTCACCTGTAGCTTGCTACACTTTGCTTGCCCTGACTTGCAATTCCTCTAACTATTCCTGTACAAACTCACCTTTTCGAGCTTACCTCAGTTTATATCTTTATTGTCAACAAACTCTAACATTTCTATTTTGTTATTTCTTAGGATTTTCATCTCACTGTTTACACTGCCCATCTGTTCTTGCATGCCATCTACTTTATCCACTGAAGCCCTTAGTATGTTAATTATAGTTGTTTTAAATTCCTGGTCTGATAATTTCAACATCCCTGTCATGTTTGGTTTTGATGCTTGCTCTGACCCTTGAAATTATGTTTTATGCCTTTTGGTATACCTTGTAATTTTTTCTTGATAGCCAAGCATGAGGTACTGTGTTAAAAAAAAAAAAAAACAACTACTGTAAATAGGCCTTTAGTCATGTGTGGTGAGGTTTCAGGAGCAGGGAAGCAATTTATAGTCCTATGAATAGGTCTCAGTCTTTTAGTGGGCCTGTGTCTCTAGGCTCTCCCTTAAGTGGGAGAGAATGGCTAGAGTTGACTGGGATTAGTATTTCCCTTCCCTCAGGTCAGGTAGGCTCTGATAATACCCCAGCAAATTAGGCTTTGGTTAACTAGTTTCCCCTGAGGACAGGCCTTGTTAAGAACAGTTCTATGACATTTATCAAAATGGTTCCTTTTTGGAGGGGGATGGGGAAGATGACAGAGTAAGAGGATGTGGAATTTACTTCCTCCCACAAAAACATCAAAAATACATCTACATGTGGGACAATTCTCAAAGAAAACTAACTGGAAACTGGCAGATCTATACAACCAAAGCTGCAAGAAGGATCTCCACATAACTGGGTAGGATGGGGGAAAAAAGCCATCACATCAGGACCAGCACCCCTGGGAGGGATCTGTAAGGAAGAGAAGGCCCACAGATGAACACTCAACCTGTGGAGCCCCCTTCCTGCTGAGAAATCTTCTGATACTGATTAGCCTAGACTCTACTCATGAGGAGTGTGCGTGTGCTGGCTTGCTAACAATCAATGCAAAGAAAGACTTGCACTGGCAGCTACTGCCTCACTGCACTTCCCAATCCAAAGGGGTTAATGCCCCAGCCCTGCTTACTCCCCACCACAGCCTGACATGAGAACAGGACAAAGATTTGGTCTAGCTGTGCAGAGACACAGGTGGGGGAGCCTGGGGTGTTATTTTTGCAAAACTACAGAGACCACTGTCAGTGCATGCACAGGGGTGGTGGGTAAAACCGGGCAGACATATTCAGCATGCACACCAGGCAGTGCCACAAGAACGCCAGCAGCTAAGTGTTAAATCTCAGGGTAGACAGTCCCTGGGAAAGGATCTAGCTATGCAGAGACAGACTGGAGTTTCTGGGGTGTGATCCAGGTGAAGCCGCAGAGCCCATTATTAGTGTGTGCACAGAGGCGGCAGCTGTAGCCACAGAGTTCATTGTCAGCAAGTGCACAGTGGTGACAGGTTCAACTGTGGCAGACATTGTCAGTGTGTACACCAGGTGGTGCCACATGAATGCTCAGGGCCTAGGTGCTAAATCTCATGTGGTCAGGCCCTGGGCAGGAGTATGTGGTGATACATTTCCTGGAGGAAGCAGCCCAGCTCTACCCACTCCACACCACAGCTTAGCACCAGATCTGGGGTGGACAGGTCCTGGGAGAGTTCTGCCATAGAGGCAGCCCAGGTCCCAGGCAGAAGAACAGCCACCTAGATTTCTGCAGCCACAATGCCCTGATCCCCAGGCCCAGCCTGCTACACACCACAACCTTGCATTAGATCTGGAATGGACACAATGGAGAAAGGGACACAACCTTGGAATGCTTCTGTGCAGAACCACAGACACATACACAGGCAGTGCATAGGTTCACTATGCCTGGACATGCCTCACTTGCTTCAGCAATCACATTCTTTGGGACAAGGCATGCACTTAAGGGAGATGGAGCCTGATAGAACCTGGCCCTAAGGGCCACTATTCCATCAACTGGGGATCAGACCCACATCAACAGTGTGATGACAGCCAGAGAGTGAAGAGAAGGCCCCACCACACATCCAGCACAGACTCTGGACCCCCCAAAAAAGTCACACTCCCTTTCAAGGGTATAACGACCAACACACTCTGAGGAAAGATGTGGCTGGCATCCATACCAAAACCAGCCCTCCCACCAAAAATATTTGATGCGCAGTTTACACAGGAACACTCCTACATAAAATCACCACTTCAAGACCACAATAGATAACTGTTTCTCCTAAATTCATAGACACAGAGAAAGTTAAGTAAAATGATAAGGCAGAGGCACTACTCCCAAATAAAAGTACAAGAGAAATCTTCTGAAAGAACAAACCTCAGTCTACTAGACCTCGAGTTCAAAAAGGAGGTAATAAAAATGCTGAAAGAATGGGCATAGAAATGCAGATAACTGTAACAAGGACCAGAAACTATAAAGATGACCCAATTAAAATTTGACAATTCGAGTTCCAAGGTAAAAGTAAATCTAGAAACAATGAATAGCAGGCTAGTGACCCAGAAGAACAAGTAAGTGATATGGAATATAGAATAATAGAAATCACCCAATCAGAACAGCAGACAGAAAGACAAATGAAAAAACTTTGCAGGCCAGAAGGGAGTGGCATGATATATTCAAAGTCCTGAGAGGGAAAAACCTGCAACCTAGGATACTCAACCCAGAAAAATTATCATTTAGAATAAGGTAGATAAAGGATTTCTCAGATAAACAAAAACTAAAAGAATTCACCAGTACTAAACCTACCCTAGAAGAAATGTTGAGGGATCTTCTGTAAAAGAAGCAAGAATCTATAGGAAAGGGAAAATCCCAATAGGAAAGGCAAATATATAGTAAGTATTGAAGATCATTTAAACAAGCAAGTATGTGGATTAAAAAAACAAACAAAAAATGTAAAAGCAACCATAACTGCAATAAACAGTAAAGGAATAAGAATGAAGATGTAAAATATGACATCAAAATTACAAAATGTGGTGGAAGGGAATATAAAAATGTAGATTTTTAAGAACGTTTTTGAACTTGTAGGACTATCAGTTTAAAGCATGTAGCTATTGTTATGGATTAAAATACTTGAACTCCATGGTAACCACAAATCAAAAACCTATAGTAGGTACACAAAAACCAAAAGCAAATTAACTCAAGCATACTACAAAAGAAAATCATCAAACCACAAAAGGAAAAACAAAAAGAAGAAGAAATGAACAAAGAAGAACTAGAAAGACAACTGGAAAACAAGGTTTAAAATGGCAATGAGTACATACATATCAATAATTACTTTAAATGTCAATGGACTAACTGCTCCAATCAAAAGACACAGACTGGCAAATTGGATAAAAAAACAAGAACCTACAATATGCTTCCAATCAGAGCCTCACTTCAGGATGAAAGACACACACAGACTGAAAGTGATAGGAAGGAAAAAGATGTTTCATGAAAATCAAAACAATAACAGTGGAGGTAGCAATACTCAAACAAAATAGACTTATAAACAAGGGCTATAAAGAAAGACAAAGAAGGACACTATATAATGATAAAGGGATCAATACAAAAAGAGGATAGTAAAAAAGAAAGGGGACGGGGGACTTCCCTGGAGGTCCAGTGGTTAATACTTTGCCTTCCAATTCAGGGGGTGCTGGTTCAATCCCTGGTTAGGGAGCTAAGATCCCACATGCCTCACAGCCAAAAAACCAAGACATAAAAGAGAAGCAATATTGAAACAAATTCAATAAAAATTTCTAAAATGGTCCACATCAAAAAAAAAAAAAGAGGATATTACAATTGTTAACATATATGTACCTTATATAGGAGAATCTAAATGTATAAAACAAATGCTAACAGACATAAAAGGAGAAATTGACAAGAATACAGTGATAGCAGGAGACTTTAATTCTCCATTAACATCAATGGACAGATCATCCAGGCAGAAAATCAATAAGGCAACAAAGGTCCTAATTGACACCATAGACCAGTTGGACTTAATTTATATCTACAGGACACTACACCAAAAGAATCAGAATACACATTTTTTTTCAAGTGCATATGGAAGATTCTCTAGGATAGACCTCATACTAGGTCACAAAACAAGCCCCAACAAATTTAAGAGCATAGAAATTATTTCAAGCATCTTTTCTGACCACAAGGGTATGAAACTAGAAATCAACACAGAAAGGAAAATGGGAAAAGAAGTAAAACATGGAGACTAAAAAACAGGCTACAAATAAATAAATAAATATATAAAACAGGTCAATAATGAAATCAAAGAAGAAATCAGAAAATACCCCAAGACAAATTGAAATAAAAATAAAACCATGCAGTTTTAAGAGGGAAGTTAATAGAAATACAGGCCTTCCTCAAAAAATAAGAAAAATCTCAAATGAATAACCTAACCTAAACCACCACCTAAAATAACTAGAAAAAGAAAAACAAAACCCAAAGTCAGCAGAAGGAAGGAAATAATAAAGATCAGAGAGAAATTTTTAAAAATAGAAATAAAAAAAATAATAGAAAATATCAATAAAACCAAGAGCTGGTTTTTGAAAAAATAAACAAAATCTATAAACCTCTAGCCAAGCTCACCAAGAAGAAAAGCAAAAGGACCCAAATAATCAAAATAATAAATGAAAGAGGAGAAATAACAAAACTGATACTGCAGAAATACAAAAAATCATAAGAGATTACTATGAACAGTTACAGGGCAACAATTTGGACAACATAGAAGAAATGAACAAGTTTCTAGAAACACACAGCCTTCCAAGACTGAGTCAAGAAGAAACATAATTTGAACAATGAAATAGAATCTGTAATAAACTCTCAGCAAAGAAAATTCCAGGGCTGGACAACTTCAACGGGGAATTCTACCAAACATACAAAAAAGAACTTATACCTATACTTCTCAAACTATTCAAAGAAATTGAAGATGAGGGAACACTCCCAAATTCAATCTATGAGGCCAACATCACCCTGATACCAAAACCAGACAAAAGCTCTACAAAAAAAAGAAAATTACACACCAGTATCTTCGATGAATATAGATGTAAGAATTCTTAACAAAGTATTAGCAAACTGAATCCAACAATACATAAAAAGGATGCATGATCAAGTTGTATTCATTCCAGAGTTGCAAGGATGGTTCAACATTTGCAAATCAATCAATGTGATACACCACATTAACAAAAGGAAGGACAAAAACCAAATGATCCACTCAATAGGTGCAGAAAAAGCATTTGACAAAATTCAACATTTATTCGTGATAAAACTCTTACCAAAATGGGTATAGAAGGAACATATCTCAACATAATAAAAGACATTTACAACAAACCCACAGCCAACAACTATCACCACTTCTATTCAACATAATATTGGAAGTCCTACCCACAGCAATCAAAAAAGAAAAAAATAATCAAAAGATATCTAAATTGGATAGGAAGAGGTAAAACTGCCACTATTTTCAGATGATCTGATACTCTATATAGAGAACCCTAAAGTCTCCACATAAAACTATTAGAACTAATAAATGAATTCGGCAAGACTGCATGATACAAGATTAGTATACAGAAATCTGTTGTGTTTCTATACACTAAAAATGAAATATCAGAAAGAGAGAAAGTAAAAAAGAAAATGGCTTTTAAAACTGCGTGGAAGGGCTTCCCTGGTGGTGCAGTGGTTAAGAATCTGCCTGCCAATGCAGGGAACACGGGTTCAAGCCCTGGTCCAGGAAGTTCCCACATGCCATGGAGCAACTAAGCCCATGTGCCATAACTACTGAGCCTGTGCTCTAGATCCTATGAGCCACAACTACTGAGCCCATATGCCACAACTACTGAAGCCCACGCACCTAGAGGCCATGCTCCACAACAAGCCCCAGCAATGAGAGCCCACACACCACAACGAAGAGTAGCCCCTGCTTACCACAACTAGAGAAAGCCCACATGCAGCAATGAAGACCCAATGCAGCCAAAAATAAATAAATTAAAAACAAACAAACAAACAGTCTGGAAAATAATACAATACCTATGTAACTTAACCAAGGAGGTGAAAGGCCTATACACTGAAAACTATAAAACACTGATGAAGGAAATTGAAGATGATTCAAAAAGAAATAGAAAGATATCCTGGGCTCTTGGGATGAAAAGTTAATATCACTAAAATCACCATACTACCCAAAGCAATCTACAGATTTGATACAATCCCTATCAAAATACAGAGGTGAATTGTGTGAACATTTAGAATAGAACTAACACCTATCCTTCTCAAACTCTTTCAAAATAGAGCAGAGGGAGGAACACTCCCAAATTCATTTTACAAGGCCACTGTCACCCTGATACCAAAACCAGAAAAAGATGTCCCCAAAAGAAAACTACAGGCTAATATCACTGATGAACATAGCTACAAAAATCCTCAACAAAATACTAGCAAACAGAATGCAACAGCACATTAAAAGGTTCATTCACCATGATCAAGTGGGGTTTATCCCAGGAATGCAAGCATTCTTCAGCCTATGCAAATTAATCAATGTGAAACACCATATTAACAAACTGAAAGATAAAAACCATATGATCATCTCAATAGATGCAAAAAAGCTTTCAATAAAATTCAACACCCATTTATGGTAAAAACTCTCCAGAAAATGGGCATAGATGGAATTTGCTGCAACATAATAAAGGCCATATATGACAAAACCCACAGCCAACATCATTCTCAATGGTGAAAACATGAAAATATTTCCTCTAAGATCAGGGAAAAGACAAAGTTGCCCACTCTAATCACTATTATTCAACATAGTTTTGGAAGTTTTAACAAGGGCAATCAGAAAAGAAAGAGAAATAAAAGGAATCCAAATCAGAAAAGAAGTAAAACTGTCACTGTTTACAGATGACCTGATACTGTACATAGAGCATCCTAAAGATGCTACCAGAAAACTACTAGAGCTAATCAATGAATGTGGTAGAGTAGTAGGATACAAAATTAATGCACAGAAATCTCTTGCATTTCTATATACTAACAACAGAAAAATCTGAAAGAGAAATTAAGGAAACACTCCCATTTACCATTGCAAAAACAGAATATAATACCTAGAAATAAACCTACTGAAGGAGACAAAACACCTGTATGCAGAAAACTATAAGACACTACTGAAAGAAATTAAAGATGATACAAACAGATAGAGAGATATACCATGTTCTTGCACTGAAAGAATCAACACTGTGAAAATGACTATACTACCCAAAACAAACTACAGACTCAATGCAATCCCTATCAGGCTGCCAACGGCATTTTTCACAGACCTAGAAGAAAAAAACTCACAATTAATATGGAAACACAAAATACCCCAAATAGATAAAGCAATCCTGAGGAAAAAAAAAAAAGGAGCTGGAGGAATCAGGCTCCCTGACTTCAGACTATACTACAAAGCTACAGTAATCAAGACAGTATGGTACTGGCACAAAAACAGAAAGCTAGATCAATGGAACAGGATAGAAAGCCCAGAGATAAACCCACACATATATGGTCACCTTATCTTTGATAATAGAGGCAAGATTATACAATGGGGAAAGACAGCTTCTTCAATAAGTGGTGCTGGGAAAACTGGACAGCTGCATGTGAAAGAATGAAATTAGAGCACTTCCTAACACCACACACAAAAATAAATTCAAAATGGAATAAAGACTTAAATGTAAGGCCAGACACTACAAAACTCTTTGAGGAAAACATAGGCAGAACACTCTATGACATAAATCACAGCAAGACCCTTCTTGACCCACCTCCTAGAGAAATAGATATAAAAACAAAAATAAACAAATGGGACCTAATGAAACAAAAACTTTTGTACAGCAAAGGAAGCCATAAACAAGAGTGAAAGACAGCCCTTAGAATGGAGGGGCTTCCCTGGTGGCGCAGTGGTTAAGAATCCGCCTGCTAATGCAGGGGACACGGGTTCGAGCCCTGGTCTGGGAAGATCCCACATGCTGTGGAGCAACTAGGCCTGTGAGCCACAACTATTGAGCCTGCGTGTCTGGAGCCTGCGGTCTGTAACAAGAGATGCCGCGACAGTGAGAGGCCTGCACATGGCGATGAAGAATGGCCCCCGCTCTCCGCAACTGGAGAAACCCTTCACACAGAAACGAAGACCAAACACAGCCAAAAATAAATAAATAAATAAATTTGTAGAATGGAGAAAATATTTGCAAATGAATCAATGGACAAAGGATAAATCTCCAAAGTATACAAGCAGCACATGCAGCTCAATATCAAAAAAGCAAAGGACCCAAACCAAAAATGAACAGAAGACATAAATAGACATTTCTACAAAGAAGATATACAGACTGCCAACAAATACAGGAAAGGATGCTCAACATCACTAATCATTAGAGAAATGCAAATCAAAACTGCAATGAGGTATCACCTCACACTGGTCAGAATGGCCATCATGAAAAAATGTATAAAAAATAAATGATGGAGAGGATGTGGAGAAAAGGGAACCCTCTTGCACTGTTGGTGGGAATGTAAGTTGATACAGCTACGATGGAAAACAGTATGGACGTTCCTTAAAAAACTAAAAATAGAACTACCATATGACCCAGCAATCGCACTACTGGACATATACCCTGAGAATACCATAATTTGAAAAGAGACATGTACCACAATGTTCATTGAAGCACTATTTACAATAGCCAGGACATGGAAGCAACCTAAGTGTCCATTGACAGATGAATGGATAAAGAAGATGTGGTACATATATACAATGGAATATTACTCAGCCATAAAAGGAAACGAAATTGAATTATTTGTAGTGAGGTGGATGGACCTAGAGTCTGTCATACAGAGTGAAGTAAGTCAGAAAGTGAAAAACAAATACCATATGCTAACACATATAGATGGAATCTAAAAAAAAAAAGAAAAGTTTCTGACGAACCCAGGACAGGAATAAAGACACAGACGTAGAGAATGGACTTGAGGATATGTCAAAGACATATGAGGATATGTCTTTGAGAATAAAGACACAGACGTAGAGAATGGACTTGAGGATATGGGGAGGGGGAAGGGTAAGCTGGGACGATGTGAGAGGATAGCATTGACATATATACACTACTAAATGTAAAATACATAGCTATTGGGAAGCAGCTGCATAGCTCAGGGAGATCAGTTCTGTGTTTGGTGACCACCTAGAGAGGTGGAATAAGGAGGGTGGGAGGGAAGTGAAAGAGGGAGGGGATATGGGGATATATGTATACATATAACTGATTCACTTTTTTTAAACATCTTTATTGGAGTATAATTGCTTTAAAATGGTGTGCTTCTGCTTTATAAAAAAGTGAATCAGTTATACATATACATATGTTCCCATACTTCTTCCCTCTTGCGTCTCCCTCCCTCCCACTCTCCCAATCCCACCCCTCTAGGAGGTCACAAAGCACCGAGCTGATCTCCCTGTGCTATGTGGCTGCTTCCCACAAGCTACTTATTTTATGATTGGTAGTGTATATATGTCCATGCCTCTCTCTCTCTTTGTCACAGCTTATCCTTCCCCTTCCTCATATCCTCAAGTCCATTCTCTAGTAGGTCTGTGTCTTTATTCCTGTCTTACCCCTAGGTTCTTCATGACATTTTTTTCCTTAAATTCCATATATATGTGTTAGCATACAGTATTTGTCTTTCTCTTTCTGACTTACTTAACTCGGAATGACAGACTCTACGTCTATCCACCTCATTACAAATAGCTCAATTTCATTTCTTTTTATGGCCGAGTAATATTACATTGTATATACGTGCCACATCTTCTTTATCCACTCATCCGATGATGGACAATTAGGTTGTTTCCATCTCCGGGCTATTGTAAATAGAGCTGCAATGAACATTTTGGTACATGACTCTTTTTGAATTATGGTTTTCTCAGGGTATATGCCTAGTAGTGGGATTGCTGGGTCATATGGTAGTTCTATTTGTAGTTTTATGAGGAACCTCCATACTGTTCTCCATAGTGGCTGTACCAATTCACATTCCCACCAGCAGTGCAAGAGTACTGCTTTTCTCCACACCCTCTCCAGCATTTATTGTTTCTAGATTTTTTGATGATGGCCATTCTGACTGGTGGAAGATGATACTTCATTGCAGTTTTGAATTCCATTTCTCTAATGATGTTGAGCATTCTTTCATGTGTTTGTTGGCAGTCTGTATATCTTCTTTGGAGAAATGTTTATTTAGGTCTTCTGCCCATTTCTGGATTGAGTTGTTTGTTTTTTTATTATTGAGCTGCATGAGCTGCTTGTATATTTTTGAGATTAATCCCTTGTCAGTTGCTTCATTGCAAATATTTTCTCCCATTCTGAGGGTTGTCTTTTGGTCTTGTTTATTGTCTCCTTTGCTGTGCAAAAGCTTTGAAGTTTCATTAGGTCCCATTTGTTTAGTTTTGTTTTTATTTCCATTTCTCTAGGAGGTGGGTCAAAAAGGATCTTGCTGAGGTTTATGTTATAGGGTGTTCTGCCTATGTTTTCCTCTAAGAGTTTGATAGTTTCTGGCTTTACATTTAGGTCTTTAATCCACTTTGAGTTCATTTTTGTATATGGTGTTAGGGAATGATCTAATCTCATACTTTTACATGTACCTGTCCAGTTTTCCCAGCACCACTTATTGAAGAGGCTGTCCTTTCTCCACTGTAAATTCCTGCCTCCTTTATCAAATATAAGGTGACCATATGTGCGTGGGTTTATCTCTGGGCTTTCTATCCTGTTCCATTGATCTATCTTTCTGTTTTGTGCCAGTACCATACTGTCTTGATTACTGTAGCTTTGTAGTATAGTCTGAAGTCAGGGAGCCTGATTCTTCCAGCTCCATTTTCCATTCTCAAGATTGCTTTGGCTATTTGGGGTCTTTTGTTTTTCCATACAAATTGTGAAATTTTTTGTTCTAGTTCTGTGAAAAATGCCAGTGGTACTTTGATAGGGATTGCATTGAATCTGTATATTGCTTTGGGTAGTAGAGTCATTTTCACAATGTTGATTCTTCCAATCCAAGAACATGGTATATCTCTCCATCTATTTGTGTCATCTTTAATTTCTTTCATCAGTGTCATAATTTTCTGCATACAGGTTTTTTGTCTCCTTAGGTAGGTTTATTCCTAGATATTTTATTCTTTTTGTTGCAATGGTAAATGGGAGTGTTTTCTCGACTTCACTTTCAGATTTTTCATCATTAGTGTATAGGAATGCCAGAGATTTCTGTGCATTAATTATGTATCCTGCTATTTTACCAAATTTATTGATTAGCTCTAGTAGTTTTCTGGAAGCATCTTTAGGATTATCTATGTATAGTATCATGTCATCTGCAAACACTGACAGCTTTACTTCTTCTTTTCTGATTTGGATTCCTTTTATTTCCTTTTCTTCTCTGATTGCTGTGGTGAAAACTTCCAAAACTATGTTGAACAAGAGTGGTGAGAGTGGGCAACCTTGTCTTCTTCCTGATCTTAGCGGAATTGCTTTCAATTTTTCACCGTTGATGATGACGTTGGCTGTGTGTTGGTCATATATGACCTTTATTATGTTGAGGAAAGTTCCCTCTATGCCTACTTTCTGCAGGGTTTTTATTTTAAATGGGTGTTGAATTGTGTCGAAGGCTTTCTGTGCATCTTTTGAGACTATCATATGGTTTTTCTCCTTCAGTTTTTTAATATGGTGTATCACGTTGATTGATTTGTGTATATTGAAGAATCCTTGCATTCCTGGAATAAACCCCAATTTATCATGGTGTATGATCCTTTTAATGTGATGTTGAATTCTGTTTGCTAGTATTTTGTTGAGGATTTTTGCATCTATGTTCATCAGTGATATTAGCCTGTAGTTTTCTTTTTTTTTGACATCTTTGTCTGGTTTTGGTATCAAGGTGATGGTGGCCTCGTAGAATGAGTTTGGGAGTGTTCCTCCCTCTGCTATATTTTGGAAGAGTTTGAGAAGGATAAACATTAGCTCGTCTCTAAATGTTTGATAGAATTCACCTGTGAAGCCATATGGTCCTGGAATTTTGTTTGTTGGAAGATTTTTAATCTCAGTTTCAATTTCAGTGCTTGTGTTTGGTCTGTTCATATTTTCTAGTTTTTCCTGATTCAGGCTTGGCACGTTGTGCAATTCTAAGCATTTGTCCATTTCTTCCAGGTTGTCCATTTTATTGACATAGAGTTGCTTGTAGTAATCTCTTATGATCTTTTGTATTTCTGCAGTATCAGTTGTTACTTCTGCTTTTTCATTTCTAATTCTATTGATTTGAGTCTTCTCCCTTTTTTTCTTGATGAGTCTGGCTAAAGGTTTATCAATTTTGTTTATCTTCTCAAAGAACCAGCTTTTAGTTTTATTGATCTTTGCTATCATTTCCTTCATTTCTTTTTCATTTATTTATGATCTGATATTTATGATTACTTTCCTTCTGCCAGCTTTGGGGTTTTTTTGTTCTTCTTTCTCTAATTGCTTTAGGTGCAAGGTTAGGTAGTTTATTCGAGATATTTCCTGTTTCTTAAGGTAGGATTGTATTGCTATAAACTTCCCTCTTAGAACTGCTTTTGCTGCATCCCATAGGTTTTGGGTCATCATGTCTCCATTGTCATTTGTTTCTAGGTATTTTTTGATTTCCTCTTTGATTTCTTCAGTGATCACTTCGTTATTAAGTAGTGTATTGTTTAGCCTCCATGTGTTTGTATTTTTTACAGATCTTTTCCTGTAATTGATATCTAGTCTCATAGTGTTGTGGTCGGAAAAGATACTTGATACCATTTCAATTTTCTTAAATTTACCAAGGCTTGATTTGTAACCCAAGATATGATCTATCCTGGAGAATGTTCCACGAGCACTTCAGAAAAATGTGTATTCTGTTGTTTTTGGATGGAATGTCCTATACATATCAATTAAGTCCATCTTGTTTTTGTATCATTTAAAGCTTGTGTTTCCCTATTTATTTTCATTTTGGATGACCTGTCCATTGGTGAAAGTGGGGTGTTAAAGTCCCCTACTATGAATGTGTTACTGTTGATTTCCCCTTTTATGGCTGTTAGTGTTTGCCTTATGTACTGAGGTGCTCCTATGTTGGGTGCATAAATACTTACAATCGTTATATCTTGTTCTTGGATCGATCCCTTGATCATTATGCACTGTCCTTCTTTGTCTCTTGTAATAATCTTTATTTTAAAGTCTATTTTGTCTGATATGAGAATTGCTCCTCCATCTTTCTTTTGGTTTCCATTTGCATGGAATATCTTTTTCCATCCCCTTACTTTCAGTCTGTATGTGTCTCTAGGTCTGAAGTGGGTCTCTTGTAGACAGCATATGTATGGGTCTTGTTCTTGTATCCATTCAGCCAATCTGTGTCTTTTGGTGGGAGCATTTAGTCCATTTACATTTAAGGTAAATATCAATATATATGTTCCTATTCCCATTTTCTTAATTGTTTTGGGTTCGTTATTGTAGGTCTTTTCCTTCTCTTGTGTTTCTTGCCTAGAGAAGTTCCTTTAGCATTTGTTGTAAAGGTGGTTTGGTGGTGATGAACTCTCAGCTTTTGCTTGTCTGTAAAGGTTTTAATTTCTCCATCAAATATGAATGAGATCATTGTTGGGTAGAATAATCTTGGTTGCAGGTTTTTCTCCTTCATCACTTTAAATATGTCCTTCCAGTCCCTTCTGGCTTTCAGAGTTTCTGCTGAAAGATCAGCTTTTAACCTTATGGGGATTCCCTTGTGTGTTATTTGTTGTTTTTCCCTTGTTGCTTTTAATATGTTTTCTTTGTATTTAATTTTTGACAGTTTGATTAAATGTGTCTTGGCATATTTCCCCTTGGATTTATCCTGTATGGGACTCTCTGTGCTTCCTGGACTTGATTAACTATTTCCTTTCCCATATTAGGGAAGTTTTCAACTATAATCTCTTCAAATATTTTCTCAGTCCCTTTCTTTTTCTCCTCTTCTTCTGGACCCCTATAATTCGAATGTTGGTGTGTTTAATGTTTTTCCAGAGGTCTCTGAGGCTGTACTCAGTTCTTTTCATTCTTTTTTCTTTATTCTGCTCTGCAGTAGTTATTTCCACTATTTTATCTTCCAGATCACTTATCCGTTCTTCTGCCTCAGCTATTCTGCTATTGATTCCATCTAGAGTATTTTTAGTTTCATTTTTTGTGTTGTTCATTGTTGTTTGTTTCATCATTATTTCTTTTAGGTCCTTGTTAAATGTTTCTTGCATTTTGTCTATTCTATTTCCAAGATGTTGGATCATCTTTACTATCATTATTTTGAATTATTTTTCAGGTAGACTGCCTATTTCCTCTTCATTTGTTAGGTCTGGTGGGTTTTTATCTTGCTCCTTCAACTGCTGTGTGTTTTTCTGTTTTCTCATTTTGCTTATCTCACTCTGTTTGGGGTCTCATTTTTGCAGGCTGCAGGTTCGTAGTTCCCGTTGTTTTTCATGTGTGTCCCCAGTGGCTAAGGTTGGTTTGGTGGGTTGTTTAAGCTTCCTGGTTGAGGGGAATAGTGCCTGTGTTCTGGTGGATGGGGCTGGATGTTGTCTTTCTGGTGGGCAGGTCCACGTCTGGTGGTGTGTTTTGGGGTGTCTGTGGACTTATTATGATTTTACTCAGCCTCTCTGCTAATGGGTGGGGTTGTGTTCCTGTTTCTCTAGTTGTTTGGCATAGGGTGTCCAGCACTGTAGCTTGCTCTTCGTTGAATGAAGCTGGATGCTGGTATTGAGATGGAGATCTCTGGGAAATTTTTGCCGTTTGATATTATGTGGAGCTGAGACCAGTGTCCCATCTTGTCCCACACTTGTGGACCAGTGTCCTGAATTTGGCTCTCCCACCTGAGAGGCACAATACTGACTCCTGGTTGCAACACCAAGAGCCTGCATCCACACGGTTGAGACTAAAAGGGAGAAAAAGTAGAAAGAAAGAAGTAGTAGAAGTAGAAAGAAAGAAGGAAAAAAGGAAGAAAGGAGGGAGGGAGGGATGAAGGAAAGAAGGAGGGAAGGAAGGAAAAAAGAAAGAAGGTAAAGTAAAATAACAAAATAAAAAAATATATAATAAAGTTATTAAAATAAAAAATAATAATTAAGAAAAAAAAGAAAAATTGGACAGATAGAACCCTAGGACAAATGGTGGAAGCAAAGCTATACAGACAAAATTTCACACAGAAGCATATGCATACACACTCACAAAAAGAGGAAAAGGGGAAAAAATCATAAATCTTGCTCTCAACGTCCACCTCCTCAATTTGCGATGATTCGTTGTCTATTCATGTATTCCACAGATGCAGGGTACATCAAGTTGATTGTGGAGCTTTATTCCACTGTTTCTGAGGCTGCTTGGAGAGATTTCCCTTTCTCTTCTTTGTTCTCACAGCTCGCAGGGGCTCAGCTTTGGATTTGGCCCCGCCTCTGTGTGTAGGTAGTTGGAAGGCATCTATTCTTCGTTCAGACAGGACGGGGTTAAAGGAGCCGCTGATTCGGGGACTCTGGCTCACTCAGGCCGGGGGGAGGGAGGGGCACGGTATGCTGGGCGAACCTGCAGCGGCAAAGGCCAGCGTGACGTTGCACCAGCCTGAGGCGCACCGTGCGTTCTCCCGGGGAAGTTGTCCCTGGATCCCGGGACCCTGGCAGTGGCGGGCTGCACAGGCTACCCAGAAGTGGGGTGTGGATAGTGACCTGTGCTCGCACACAGTCTTCTTGGTGGCGGCGGCAGCAGCCTTAGCGTCTCATGCCCGTCTCTTGGTTGCGCGCTTTTAGCCGCGGCTCGCACGCGTCTCTGGAGCTCCTTGAAGCAGCGCTCTTAATCCCCTCTCCTTGCCCACCAGGAAACAAAGAGGGAAGAAAAAGTCTCTTGCCTCTTCGGCAGGTCCAGACTTTTCCCCGGACTCCCACCCGGCTAGCTGTGGTACACTAACCCCCTGCAGGCTGTGTTCACGCCACCACCTCTAGTCCTCTCCCTGCGCTCTGATAGACACCCGAGCCTCAGCTCCCAGCCCCGCCTGCCCCGGCGGGTGAGCAGACAAGCCTCTCGGGCTGGTGAGTGCTGGTCTGCACTGATCCTCTGTGCGCGAATCTCTCCATTTTGCCCTCCACACCCCTGTTGCTGTGCTCTCCTCCAGGGTTCCCCCTCTGCTGCCCACAGTCTCTGCCCGCGAAGGGGCTTCCTAGTGTGTGGAAACCTTTCCTCCTTCACAGCTCCCTCCCACTGATTCAGGTCCCGTTCCTATCCTTTTATCTCTGTTTATTCTTTTTTCTTTTGACCTACCAATGTACATGGGGAGTTTCTTGCCTTTTGGGAGGTCTGAGGTCTTCTGCCAGCATTCAGTAGGTGTTCTGTAGGAGTTGTTCCATGGGTAGATGTATTTCTGGTGTATCTGTTGGGAGGAAGGTGATCCCTGCGTCTTACTCTTCCACCATCTTCCCCTCGTCCCCCTGATTCACTTTTTTATTCAGCAGAAACTAACACAACATTTTAAAGCAATTACACTCTAATAAATATTTTAATAATAAATAAATCTCCTTTTGTGTAACTTTTTATATGGAATTTCCAGATTGAATTTTTAATAGTTTCTTGAAGCTACGGAGCTAATCCAAACAACTGCCATCAGTCTTCACCTGCAATGCTCACAGATTTGGGTACATTCCTCCCTTCTGGAGGTCCCCCAAATATCCAGGAATTTCTGTGCCTGCCAGGAAGTTATCTTATTCACCAGTAAGGCTGCTGGGAACCCTGTAAGCAAGGTACCAGGCTGTTTTTCCAAGGGGTTTTAATGGTTCCATTAAGTCAACCTTGGTTCCTTCAAGCTGTCTCATCATGCCTTTCTGGTCTGTGTCTATATGTGCCTCTCTCAAGTATGACATTCCAGTCAAAGGCTTGGTAATATAACCAACGCTTCCAATTGTGTACTGTATAACTGTACACGGAATAGATTCTTACTGAACCTATGAAAATAAATATATTGCCAAGAAAATAAGAATATTTATAGAGGGCTTCTGAATTCTGAAGGGATATTGTAGGGAGAAAAAGATAAATGTTTCAATTCTGCCTACAAATGTATAATTTATAATATTTCTATAAATCTTTAAAATATCTTTGTATCTGGAAAGCAAAGATTTTAAAAACTAGTAATATTTTAGACAGAGTTATAAAAAATTAAATCCATATTCATCAATTCATTCAATCCCTTGTAACTACTTCTTGTTCTGCTTGAGTCTAGTTTTCTGCTAGTTCTGACACCTTGCCTGATTACTGAGGGTGGTAGTGACACTGATAATTCCAAGAAGTTTGCAAGTTTTTTGTTAAGGCTCCTATGATTTGACCAGTCAAGTTGGTGCCCTGATCACTGAATATTGTTGAAAGCATACCTCAAGTGGAAAACACATCTTCTAACAGTTTTATTGCCACTGTGAGAGCATCAGTCTTGTAGCCAGGGAAGACTTCAACACACCTAGAATACATACATACAATACATACAATACATACATACAAGAACATTTTGACAACCCATACTATGTGGGAGATGAAAGAAGTTCAGTTGCTCGTGTTTAATGGGTTCAGAGGAAGGAAGTCTGAGGCCTTTGTGGACAAAAATAGATTTTTTCCCCTAAGTTATAAACCTGACTGGTCAGATATTGTTGGTAAACTGTTTTCACAACTTTATAGACATCTGCCCACCAATAGTTACAATTTGAATCATCTTAAATGCACTATGGTGGGTGAAGGAATGTAAATTTTAAAATGTGGTTTGCCAGAGCCAAGAAGAAACAAGTGCTGTCTTGGGTTTCCCATAGCCCCAACTGGTTGTTTAATTTACCATGCTTAATTATCCACTTAACCAAAATAACAATTAAAGACTTTATAGGTAAATATAAATTATATAGCTGAAAAAATTTAGTTATTTTAATATGAGAACTAGGTTTGCTTAAATAATCAAAGACCTGATAAAGATAATACAGAACATAATTGATTATTTTGAAAAGACACAAGAGCTTTTTTAATAGGTAAATTACTTAAAGGTAAAGAAAAACCTTTCACAATCTCTTACTATCAAGAACAGATCAATAAAAAATGCATAACTTTATCCTTAGAGAGAAAACCAAATTCAAATTTTTGCATCAGTTTACTTTAATATTAAAAATCATTTACCTAATTTAATTAATTCCAATCTTGTCCAGTCCTGACCACACATAAAATTCTTTTCCAAAGATTCTTTATTCTGAAACATTTTGCAACTTTATATGTCCATTTTAGTTTATCCCTCATTTTCTTTCTCATTTAGAAATAACCAGCTTTAGGATAAAATTACTTTCTTTATACTTAACAAAATATTTCCAGATCTTATACCCTTTCTTACCCCAAAATACATCCAATTTCTATTATTATATCTGGTAGTGTAACCACACATATTAATTAAAATTCATAATCCTTTGAAATCTTAATTTTTTCACGAAAAGAAAGAAGTTAACAATTGTGAACTTTATTAACATTTTGTGGCTTGGCGAACTTGTAAACACATTTTATAATTTCTAGGAACATAATTTAACACATAATTTAACATAGCAAAACACTAAGGATGTAAATTACCAAAGAGATTTAGGAAATTATTTAAGTAGACATATCTATAAAAATTATTGTTAAAAAGTACACTTAAAAACTCTTATCGCATTTAGGTCTATTTAATTTATTTGTTCTTAAAAATCATGCAAAGATTACTCATGAAAATTTCATGAGACACTAATGCGGTTTGCCATTTCCTTAATTTTGTGTTTGCTTCTTCTTTACCAACAAACTTTACAATAGAGACGAAATTAGCCCATTTGACTAGAAAATCTAGGTGGAATGAAAGTTGAATAAATGAATTATATTTAATGCTAACTCTGAAGACACAACTGTACTAACTGACAATCTTAAAATTAGCTTTAATTTACTAAATATCATCCTAAATCATGTGAATTTGAAAATCATTTGAGTTAGTTTTTTACTATACTTTTGAGAATTTTTATATAGGCATTTGTTTGCTAAATATTGCTAAATATTTTCTAAATATATGACAAATTATATTTTTCCTCCTTATTTTATGCAATTTACATTTAGACGACAATTTTCTTTTAATTTTTATTTTATATTGGAGTAGAGATGATTTACAATGTTGTGTTAGTTTCAGGTCTACAGCAAAGTGCTCATTTATACATATACACATATTTATCCTTTTTCAGATTCCTTTCCCATTTAGGTTATTACAGAATATTGAGTAGAGTTCCCTGTGCTATACAGTAGGTTCTTATTAGCTATCTATTTTATACATAGTGGTATGTATATGTCAATCCCAATCTCCTAATTTATCCCTCACCCCACACCTTTCTCCTCTGGTAACAAAAGTTTGTTTTCTAAGTCTGTGAGTCTATTTTTTATGTAAATAAGTTAATTTGTATCACTTTTTAAGATATCACATATAAGTGATACTATATGATATTTGTCTTTCTCTATCTCACTTATTCACTTAGTATGATCATCTCTAGGTCTATCCATGTTGCTACAAATGGAATTATTTAATTTTTTTTTTGAGGCTGAGTAATATTCCATTGTATAAATGAACCAAATCTTCTTTATCCATTCATCTGTCAATGGACATTTAGGTTGCTTCCATGTCTTGGCTATTTTAAATAGTGCTGCAATGAACATTGGGGTGCATGCATCTTTTCAAATTAGACTTTCTCCAGATATATGCCCAGAAGTTAAGTTGCTGGATCATATTCTAGCTCTATTGTTAAGGAACCTCCATACTGTTCTCCATAGTGGCTGTATCAATTTACATTCCCACCAACAGTGCAAGAGGGTTCCATTTTCTCCACACCCTCTCCAGCATTTGTTTGTAGACGTTTTGATGATGGCCATTCTGACTGGTGTGAGATGATAACTTATGGTAGTTTTGATTTGCATTTCTCTAATAATTAGTGATACTGAGCATCTTTTCATGTGTTTGTTGACCATCTGTATATCTTCTTTGGAGAAATGTCTATTTAGATCTTCTACCCATTTTTTAATTGGGTTGTTTCCTATTTGGTGTTGAGCTATATGAGATGTTTATGTATTTTGGAGATTAATCCCTTGTCAGTTGCATCATTTGCAAATAGGTTTTCCTATTCTGTGTGTAGTGTTTCCATTTTGTTTATGGTTTCCTTTGCAGTGCGAAAGCTCTGATGTTCAATTAGGTTGCATTTGTTTATTTCTGGTTTAATTTCCTTTACTCTAGGGACAGATCCAAAAAGACATTGCTGCTATTTATGTCAAGGGGTGTTCAGCCTATGTTTTCCTCTCAGAGTTTTATAGTGTCTGACCTTACATTTAGGTCTTTAATCCATTTTGAGTTTATTTTTTATGTGGTGTTAGTAAATGTTCTAATTGCATTCTTTTATATGTAGCTGTCCAGTTTTCCCAGCACCACTTATTGAAGAGACTGTCTTTTCTCCATTGTATAGTCTTGGTTCCTTTGTCATGGATTAAGTGACCATGGGCGTGTGGGTTTATCTCTAGACTTTCCATCCTGTTCCATTGATCTACATTTTTTTTGTGTGCCAGCACCATACAGTTTTGATTACTGTAGCTTTGTAGTAGAGTCTGAAGTCAGGGAGCCTGATTCCTCCAGCTCTGTCTTTCTTTCTCAATATTGCTTTGGCTATTCAGGGTCTTCTCTGTTTCCATACAAATTGTAAAATTTTTGGTTCTAATTCTGTGAAAAATGCCTTTGGTAATATGATAGGGATTGCATTGAATCTGTAGATTACTTTGGGTAGTATAGTAATTTTGACAATATTGATTCTTCCAATCCAAGAATATGGTATATCTCTCCATCTGTTTGTGCCATCTTTGATTTCTTTCATCAGTATCTTCTAGTTCTCTGAGTACAGGCTTTTGCCTCATTAGGTAGGTTTATTCCTATGTATTTTATTCTTTTTGTTGCAATCATAATGGGATTGTTTCCTTAATTTCTCTCTCTGATCTTTCCTTGGTAAGGTATAGAAATGCAACAGATTTCTGTATATTAATTTTGTATCCTGCAACTTTACCAAATCCACTGATGAGCTCTAGTAGTTTTCTGGTAGCATCTTTAGGATTTTCTATGTATAGTGTCATGTCATCTGCAACAGTGACAGTTTTACTTCTTTTCCAACTTAGATGTCTTTTTTCTTTTTCTTCTCTGATTGCCAAGGCTAGGACTTCCAAAGCTATGTTGAATAAGAATGGTGGAAGTGGACATCCTTGTCTTGTTCCTGATTTTAGAGGAAATGTTTTCAGCTTTTCACCATTGAGTATGATGTTACCTGTGGGCTTGTCAAATATGGCCTTTTTTAGATTGTGATAGGTTCCCTCCATGCCCACTTTCTGGAGAGTTTTAATGATAAATATGTGTTGAATTTTGTCAAAAGCTTTTGCTGCCTCTATTAAGATGATCATAGGGTTTTTATTCTTCAATTTGTTAATGTGGTGTTTCACAATGTTTGATTTGCACATATTGAAAAATCCTTGCATCCATGGAATAAATTCCGTTTGATCATGGTGTATGATCCTTTTTATGTATTGTTGGAGTCAGTTTCCTAGTATTTTGTTGAGGATTTTTACGTCTATATTCATCAGTGATATTGACCTGTAATTTTCTTTTCTTGTGATATCTTTGTCTGGTTTTGGTATCAGGGAGATAGTGGCCTCATAGAATGAGTGTGGGGGTGTTTCTTCCTCTGCAATTTTTTGGAATAATTTCAGAAGGATAAGTGTTACCTCTTCCCTAAATGTTTGATAGAATATGCTTATGAAGCCATCTGGTCCTGGACTTTTGTTTCTTGGAATTTTTTAGATGACAGATTCAATTTCATTCCATGTGATTTGTCTATTCATATTTTCTATTTCTTTCTTCAGTTTTCAGAGATAGTACTTTTTATGAATTTTTCCTTTTCTTCTAGGTTGTCCATTTTATTGGCATATAGTTGCTTGTAATAGTCTCTTATGGTCCTTTGTATTTCTGTAGTGTCCATTGTAACTTCTTTTTCATTTCTAATTTCATTGACTTGAGCATTTTCCCTTTTTTCCTGATGAGTCTGGCTAAAGTTTTATCAATTTTATATGACTTTTAGAAGAACTAGATTTTAGTTTCACTGATCTTGTCTAT
This sequence comes from Stenella coeruleoalba, assembly GCF_951394435.1. Taxonomy (NCBI): domain Eukaryota; kingdom Metazoa; phylum Chordata; class Mammalia; order Artiodactyla; family Delphinidae; genus Stenella; species Stenella coeruleoalba. The sequence goes on from NC_137163.1 coordinate 45,151,475, forward strand.
GTTTTCTTTGTCTCTATTTCATTTATGTCTGCTCTGATATTTATGATTTCTTTCATTCCACTATCTTAGGTTTTGTTTGTTCTTCTTTCTCTAGTTCCTTTAAGTGTAAGGTTAGGTTGTTAATTTGAGATTTTTCTTATTTCCTAAGGTACAATTGTATTGCTGTAAACTTCCCTTTTAGAACTACTTTTGCTGTGTCCCATAGGTTTTGAATCATCGTGTTTTCATTTTCATTTGTCTCTAGGTATTTTTTGATTTACTCTTTGATTACTTCAGTGATCTGTTGGCTGGTTAGTAGCTTATTGCTTAGCCTCCATGTGTTTCTGTGTTCTGCAGGGTTTTTTTTTGTGTGTGTGTGTGTTTTTTTTTTTGTATTTGATTTCTAACTGTGGGAAAAAAAGATGGTTGATATGATTTGTTTTCTTAAATTTACCGAGGTTTGCTTTCTGCCCCAGCATTTTGATCTATCCTGGAGGATGTTTCATATGCACTTGAGAAGAATGTGTATTCTGCTGTTTTTGAATGGAATGTTCTATAAATGTCAATTAAATCCATCTGATGTAGTGTTCATTTAAGGCCTGTATTTCCTTGTTGATTTTCTGTCTGGATGATCTGTCTGTTGATGAAAGTGGAGTGTTAAACTCCCCCACTATTATTGTGTTACTGTCGATTTCTCCCTTTATGGCTGTTAGTATTTGCCTTATATATTGAGGTGCTCCTATGTTTGATGCATATATATTTACAATTTTGATATCTTCTTGGATGGCTCCCTTAATCATTATGTAATCTACTTCTTTGTCTATGTAACATCATTTATTTTAAAGACTGTTTTGTGCGATATATATATTACTATTCAGACTTTGTTTTGATTTCCTTTTGTCTAGAATACCTTTTTTAAAAATTTTTATTGGAGTATGCTTGTTTTACAATATTGTGATAGTTTCTACTGTACAAAAAAGTGAATCAGCAACACCTATACATATATCCCCACTTTTTTGGATATCCTTCCCATTTAGTTCACCAACGAGCACTGAGTAGAGTTCCCTGTGCTATACAGTAGATTCTCATTAGTTATCTATTTTATACATAGTAGTGTATATATGTCAATCCCAATCTCCCAATTCATCCCACCCTACTTTCCCCCTTTATATCCATAATTTTGTTCTCTACATCTCTGTCTCTATTTCTGCTTTGCAAATGAGATAGTCTATATCAATTTTTTCAGATTCCATATATATTTGTTAATATATGAAATTTGTTTTTCTCTTTCTGGCTTACTTCACTCTGTTTGACAGTCTCAAGGTCCATCTATGTCTCTACATGACCTAATGTTTTTCTTTCTTATGGCTGAATAATATTCCATTGTATATATGTACTATATCTTATTTATCCATTCCTCTGTTGATGGACATTTATGTTGATTCCATGTCCTAGCTATTGTAAATAGTGCTCCAATGAACATTGGAGTGCATGTGTCTTTTTGAATAATGGTTTTCTCTGAGTATATGCCCAGAAGTTGGATTGTTGGGTTATATGGTAGTTCTATTTTTAGATTTTTAAGGAATCTCCATACTGTTCTCCATAGTAGTTGTATCAATATACGTTCCCACCAACAGTGCAAGAGGGTTTCCTTTTCTCCACACCCTCTCCAGTATTTATTGTTTGTATATTTTTTAATGATGACCATTCTGACCAGCGTGAGGTGACACCTCATTGTAGTTTTTATTTGCATTTCTCTAATAATTAGTGATGTTGAGCATCTCTTCTTGTTCCTCTTGGCCATCTGCATGTCTTCTTTGGAGAAATGTCTATTTAGGTCTTCTGCCCATTTTTTGATTGGGTTGTTGGTTTTTTTGATATTGAACTTCATGTGTTGTTTGTATATTTTGGAGATTAATCCTTTGTCACTTGCTTCATTTGCAAATATTTTTTCCCATTCTGAGGGTTGTCTTTTCAACTTGTTTATGGTTTCCTTTGCTGTGCAAAAGCTTGGAAGTTTCATTAGGTCCCATTTGTTTATTTTTGTTTTTATTCTCATTACTCTAGGAGATAGTTCAAGAAAGATCTTGCTGTGATTTATGTCAGAGTGTTCTGCTTATGTTTTCCTCTAAGTTTTATAGTGTCTTCCCTTATATTTAGGTCTTTAATCCATTTTGAGTATACTTTTGTGTATGGTTTTAGAGAGTGTTCTAATTTCATTTTTTTTTACATGTAGCTGTCCAGTTTTCCCAGCACCACTTATTGAAGAGATTGTCTGATCCACTGTATATTCTCACCTTCTTTGTCATGGGTTAGGTGATCATAGGTGCATGGGTTTATCTCTGGGCTTTCTATCCTGTTACATTTATCTATATTTCTGTTTTTGTGCCAGTATCATACTGTCTTAATTACTGTAGCTTTGTATTATAGTCTGAAGTCAGGGAGCCTGATTCCTCCAGCTCTGTGTTTTTGTTTCTCACGATTGCTTTCTCTATTTGGGGTCTTTTGTGTTTCCATACAAGTTGTAAGATTTTTTTGTTCTAATTCTGTGAAAAATGTCATTGGTAATTTGATAGGGATTGCATTGAATCTGCAGATTATTTTGGGTAGTACAGTCATTTTGAAAATATTGATTCTTCCAATCCAAGAATGTGATGTATTTCTCCATCTGTTTGTTTCATCTTTGATTTTTTTCATCATCACCTTATAGTTTTCTGAATACAGGTCTTTTACCTCCTTCAGTAGGTTTATTCCTAATTATTTTACTCTTTTTGTTGCAATGGTAAATGAGATTTTTTCCTTAATTACACTTTCTGATATTTTGTTGTTAGTGTATAGGAATGCAAGAGATTTCTTTGCATTAATTTTGTATCCTGTGACTTTACTAAATTCATTGATTAGCTCTAGCAGTTTTCTGGTGACATCTTTAGGATTTTCTATATGTAGTATCATGTCTTCTGCAAACAGTGTCAGTTTTGCTTCTTCTTTTCCAATTTGCATTCCTTTTATTTCTTTTTCTTCTCTGATTGCAATGGCTAAGACTTCCAAAACTATGTTGAACAATAGTGGTGAGAGTGGGCACACTTTTCTTCTTTCTGATTTTAGAGGAAATACTTTCAGTTTTTCACCATTGAGAATAATGCTTGCTGTGGGTTCATCATATATGTTCTTTATTATGTGGAGGCTTGTTCCCTCTATGCTCACTTTCTGGAGAGTTTTTTAAATCATAAATCAGTGTTGAATTTTGTCACAAGATTTTTCAGCATCTATTGAGATGATTGTATGGTTTTTAATTCTTCAATTTTTTAATATGATGTATCATAGTTATTGGTTTGCATATATTGAAGAATCCTTGCATCCCTGGGATAAATCTCACTTGATCATGGTGTATGATTTTTTAATGTGTTGTTGGATTTGGTTTGCTAGTATTTTGTTGAGGATTTTTGCATCTATGTTCATCAGTGATATTGACCTGTAATTTTCTTTTTTTGTTATATCTTTGTCTGGTTTTGGTACCGGTGTGATGGTGGAATCATAGAATGAGTTTGGGAATGTTCCTCCCTTTGCAATTTTGTGGAAGAGTTTGAGAAGCATAGATGTTAGCTCTTCTCTAAATGTTTGATAGAATTTCCCTGTGAAGCCATCTGGTCCTGGACTTTTGTATTTTAATCACAATATTTTAATCACAGTTTCAATTTCAGTGCTTGTTATTGGTCTGTTCATATTTTCTATTTCTTCCTGGTCCAGTCTGTTAATGTTTGCCTTATATATTGAGGTGCTCCTATATTAGATGTCTGATATAAGTATTGCTACTCCAGCTTTCTTTTGATTTCCATTTGCATGGAGTATCTTTCTCCATTCCCTCACTTTTATTCTGTATGTGTCCCTAGATCTGAAGTGGGTCTCTTGTAGACAGCGTATATATGGTTCTTGTTTTTGTATCCATTCAGCCAGTCTATGTCTTTTGGTTAGAGCATTTAATCCATTTACATTTAAGGTAATCATAAATATGTATTTTTTTGCCATTTCATTAATTGTTTTAGATTTGTTTTCATATTTTTTTGTTTCCTTTCCTCTTTTATTTTCTTCTCTTGTGATTTGATGGCTAAAATATTGTTTGTTTGGATTCCTTTTATGTGTGTGTTTATGTATCAGTTGTAGATTTTCAGCTTGCTGTTCCCATGCAGTTTTTATTTTTTTAATAAATTTATTTATTTATTAATTTTTGGCTCTGCTCATGCTTTCTCTAGTTGTGGCAAGCACGGGCTACTCTTCGTTGTGGTGCAGGGGCTTCTTATTGTGGTGGCTTCTCTTGTTGCAGAGCATGGGCTCTAGGTGCATGGTCTTCAGTAGTTGCAGCATGTGGGCTCAGTAGTTGTGGCTTGCAGGTTCTAGAGCACAGGCTCAGTAATTGTGGCACATAGACTTAGTTTCTCCATGGCATGTGGGATCTTCCCAGAGCAGGGATTGAACCTGTGGCCCCTGCATTGGCAGTCAGATTCTTAACCACTGTGCCACCAAAGAAGTCTCTCCCATGAAGCTTGATATAGCAGTCTATATATATATATATATATATATATATATATATATATATATAACTGTTTTAAGTTGCTGTTCTTTTAATTTCAAATACATTTCAATATAATGCATTTATACTCTCCTTACAATTGCAGGTTTTGATATCATATTTGTTTTTGAATGATTTCCTACCTTTACTGTACTTTTGTCTTTACGAGTGAGCTTTCCCATTCATAATTTTCTTGTTTCTAGTTGTGGCCTCTTCTTTTCTGCCTGTGGAATTTCCTTTAGAATTTTTTGTAAAGCTGGATGGTGGTGCTGAATTCTATTATCTTTTGCTTCTCTGTAATGCTTTTCCTTTCTCCTTCAAATCTGAACAAGAGCCTTGCTGGGTAGAGAATTTTTGGTTGTAGGTTTTTCCCTTTCTTCACTTTAAATAGATCATCACACTCCCTTCTGGCCTACAGATTTTCTGCTGAAAAATCAGTCTATAACCTTATAGGAATTCCCTTGTATGTTATTTGTTGCTTTTCCCTTGTTGTTTTTAATATTTTCTCTTTGTCTTTAATTTTTGTGAGTTTGATTAATATGTGTCTTGGCCTGTTCCTCCTTGTGTTTATTCTGTATGTGACTCTCTGTGCTTCCTGGACTTTGGTGAGTTTTTCCTTTCCCATGTTAGGAAAATCCTTTCCCATATTAGGAAGATTTTCAGCTATTATCTCTTCAAATATATTCTCAGCCCCTTTCTCTCTCTTCTCCTTCTGGGACCCCATAATGTGAATGCTGGTGTGTTTAATGTTGTGTGGTGCGAATGTTGTGCTGTGTGAATGTTGTGTGTGTTTACATATATACAAACACTTCTTAATCCAATTGTCTGTTGATGGGCACTTGAGTTGCTTCCATCTCTTGGCTATTGTAAATAGTGCTGATATGAACATTATTGTGCATGTACCTTTTCAAAATAGGGTTTTCATTTTTTTCTGGATGTATACCCAGAAGTGGAATGCTGCATCTTATGGTATTTCTATTTTTAGTTTTCTGAGGACTCTCCTTACTGTTTTCCATATGGCTGCACCAATTTGCATTACCACTAACAGTGTATGAGAGTTCTCTTTTCTCCACCACCTTTCCAACATTTGTTATTTGTAGACTTTTTGAGGAGAGCCATTCTAACAGGTGTGAGGTGATACCTTATTTGGGTTTTGATTTGTATATTTCTAGTAACTAGGGAATGATGAGCATCTTTTCATGTTACCTATCTGTATGTCTTCTTTGGAAAAAAATGTCTATTCAAGTCTTCAGTCTATTTTTTGATTGAACTTGTTTTTTTTTTTTAGATTGTGTTGTATGAGCAGTTTGTATATTTTGTATATTAACTCCTTGTCAGTTGCATCATTTGCAAATTTTTTTTACCATCCTGTAGATTTTCTTTTCGTTTTGTTTATGGTTTCCTTTGCTGTGTAAAAAGTTTTGTTTCATTAGGTTCCATTTGTTTGTTTCTGCTTTTTTTGTGTGTGTGTGTGGTAAGTGGGCCTCTTACTGTTGTGGCCTCTCCCATTGTGGAACACAGGCTTCGGACGCGCAGGCTCAGCAACCATGGCTCATGGGTCCAGCCACTCTGCGACATGTAGGATCTTCCTGGAATGGGGCACAAACCTGTGTCCCTGCATCAGCAGGTAGACTCTCAACCACTGCACCACCAGGGAATCCTGGTTTCTGCTTTTACTTATTTTGCCTTAGGAGACTGATTTTAGAAAATATTGCTACAATTTTTGTTAAAGAGTGTTCCTTCCATTTCTCTTCTAGGAGTTTTATGGTTTAATGTTCTACATTTATGTCTTTAAATCTAAATTTATTTCTGTATATGGTGTGAGGAAATGTTCTAAGTTCATTATTTTATGTGTGGCTTTCCAGTTTTCCCAGCACCACTTGTTGAAGAGATTGTTTTTGTCCATTGTATATTCTTGCCTTCTTTGTCATACATGAATTGACTGTAGGTGCATGGGTTTATTTCTGAGTTCTCTATTCTCTTCTGTTGATCTATGTATCTGTTTTTGTGATAATAGCATGCTGTTTTGATTACTGCAGTTTTGCAGTAGAGTCTAAAGTCCGCTAGGGTTATACCTCCAGCTTTGTTCTTTTTCTCAGGATTGCTTTGGCAATTCAGAGTGTTTTGTAATTCCACACAAATTCTAGCATTATTTGTTCTTGTTCTATGAAAAATATACTGGGTATATTGATGGGGATTTCATTAAATCTGTGGATTGCTTGATGTAGTATGGCCATTTTAATAATATTGACTTTTCCAATCAAAGAACACAGGATATCTTTGCATTTCTTTGAATCATATTCAATCTCCTTCATTAATGTTTCATAGTTTTCAGAGCACAGGTCGCTCCCCCTGTTGATTAACTTTATTCCTATGTAATATTTTTTCATGATATTTTAAATGGGATCTTAATTTTAACATTCTCTTTCTGATATTTCATTATTTTGTATAGAAATGCAACAAATTTCTGTATATTAATCTTATGTCCTGCAAACTTGCTGCATTCATTTATTAATTCTAATATATTTTTCCTAGAACTATGACTTATAACATTATATCAGAACACTTAAGATTTTTAGAAATTTCATGTAATGTCTGAAACATTTTATATTAACATATTTCCATACAAATTAACCCAAAGAAAATTTAGTATTAATTGTTTTGTTTCTTTGCTTTTTATACTGCAGGGTCTTATTAGTCATCAATTTTATACATATCAGTGTATACATGTCAATCCCAATCAACCAATTCAGCACACCACCAACCCCACCCCACCACGGTTTTCCCCCCTTGGTGTCCATATGTTTATTCTCTACATCTGTGTCTCATTTCTGCCCTGAAAACTGGTTCATCTGTAAAATTTTTCTAGGTTCCACATATATGCGTTAATGTGCGATATTTGTTTTTCTCTTCTGACTTACTTCACTCTGTGACAGTCTCTAGATCCATCCACATCTCAACAAATGACTCAATATCGTTCCTTTTTATGGCTGAGTAATATTCCATTGTATATATGTACCATATCTTCTTTATCCATTCATCTGTCGATGGGCATTTAGGTTGCCTCCATGACCTGACTATTGTAAATAGTGCTGCAATGAATATCGGGGTGCATGTGTCTTTTTGAATTATGGTTTTCTCTGGGTATATGCCCAGTAGTCGGATTGCTGGATCATATGGTAATTCTATTTTTAGTTTTTTAAGGAACCTCCATACTGTTCTCCATAGTGGCTGTATCAATTTACATTACCACGAACAGTGCAAGAGTGTCCCTTTTCTCCACACGCTCTCCAGCATTTGTTGTTTGTAGATTTTCTGATGATGCCCATTCTAACTGGCATGAGATGATACCTCACTGTAGTTTTGATTTGCATTTCTCTAATAATTAGTGATGTTGAGCAGCTTTTCATGTGCTTCTTGGCCATTTGTATATCTTCTTTGGAGAAATGTCTATTTAGGTCTTCTGCCCATTTTTGGATTGGGTTATCTGTCTCTTTAATTTTTTTTTTTTTTTTGCCGTACGTGGGCCTCTCACTGTTGTGGCCTGTCCAACTTTGGAGCACAGGCTCCAGATGCGCAGGCTCAGCGGCCATGGCTCACGGGTCCAGCCGCTCCGTGGCAGGTGGGATCTTCCCAGACCAGGTCACGAACCCGTGTCCCCTGCATTGGCAGGTGGACTCTCAACAACTGCGCCACCAGGGAACCCCAGTTTCTTTAATATTGAGCTGCATGAGTTGTTTATATATTTTGGAGGTTAATCCTTTGTCCGTGGATTCATTTACAAATATTTTCTTCCATTCTGAGGGTTGTCTTTTCGTCTTGCTTATGGTTTCCTTTGCTGTGCAAAAGCTTTGAAGTTTCATTAGGTCCCATTTGTTAATTTTTGTTTTTATTTCCATTACTCTAGGAGGTGGATCAAAAAAGATCTTGCTGTGATTTATCTCAAAGAGTGTTCTTCCTATATTTTCCTCTGAGTTTTATTGTGTCCTGTCTTACATTTAAGTCTCAAATCCATTTTGTGTTTATTTTTGTGTATAGTGTTAGGGAGTGTTCTAATTTCGTTCTTTTACATGTAGCTGTCCAGTTTTCCCAGCACCACTTATTGAAGAGACTGTCTTTTCTCCATTATATATCTTTGCCTACTTTGTCATAGATTAGTTGACCATAGGTGTGTGGGTTTATCTCTGGGCTTTCTATCTTGTTCCATTGATCTATGTTTCTGGTTTTGTGCCAGTACCATATGATCTTGATTACTGTCACTTTGTAGTATAGTCTGAAAGTCAGGGAGTCTGATTCCTCCAGCTCCGTCTTTTTCCCTCAAGACTGTTTTTGCTGTTCGGGATCTTTTGTGTCTCCAGCAAATTTTAAGATGACTTGTCTAGTTCCATAAAAAATGCAATTGGTAATATGATAGGGATTGCATTGAATCTGTATATTGCTTTGGGTAGTAGAGTCATTTTCACAATGTTGATTATTCCAATCCAAGAACATGGTATATCTCTCCATCTGTTGGTATCATCTTTAATTTCTTTCATCAGTGTCTTATAGTTTTCTGCATACAGGTCTTTTTTCTCCCTAGGTAGGGTTATTCCTAGGTATTTTATTCTTTTTGTTGCAATGGTAAATAGGAGTGTTTCCATAATTTCTCTTTCAGATTTTTCATCATTAGTGTATAGGAATGCAAGAGATTTCTGTGCATTAATTATGTATCCTGCAAATTTACCAAATTCATTGATTGGCTCTAGTAGTTTTCTGGTGGCATTTATAGGATTCTGTATGTATAGTATCATCTCATCTGCAAACAGTGACAGTTTTATTCTTCTTTTCCTATCTGTATTCCTTTTATTTCTTTTTCTTCTCTGATTGCCATTACTAGGACTTCCAAAACTATGTTGAATAATAGTGGTGAGAGTGAACATCCTTGTCTTGTTTCTGATCTTAGAAGAAATGCTTTCAGTTTTTCACCATTGAGAATGATGTTTGCTGTGGGTTTCTCATGTATGGTCCTTATTATGTTGAGGTAGTTTCCCTCTATGCTCACTTGCTGGAGAGTTTTTTTTTTTATCATAAATTGGTGTTGGATTTTGTCAAAAGCTTCTTCTGCATGTATTGAGATGATCATATGGTCTTTATTCTTCAATTTGTTAATATGGTGTATCACATTGATTGATTTGTGTATATTGAAGAATCCTTGCATCTATGGGATAAAACACACTTGATTGTGGTGTATGATACTTTCAATGTGTTGATGGATTCTGTTTGCTAGTATTTTGTTAAGTATTTTTGCATCTATATTCATCAGGGTTATTGGTCTGTAATTTTCTTTTTTTGTAGTATCTTTGTCTGGTTTTGATATCAGGGTGATGGTGACCTCATAGAATGAGTTTGGGAGTGTTCCTTCCTCTGCAATTTTTTGGAAGTTTGAGAAGGATGGGTGTTAGCTCTTCTCTATGTGTTTGACAGAATTCACATATGAAGCCATCTGATCCTGGACTTTTTCTTGTTGGAAGATTTTTAATCACAGTTTCAATTTCATTAATTGTGATAAGTCTCTTCATATTTTCTGTTTCTTCTTGGTTTAGCCTTGGAAGCTTATACCTTTCTAAGAATTTTTCCCTTTCTTCCAGGTTGTCCATTTTATTGGCATAGAGTTGCTTTTAGTAGTCTCTGAGGATGCTTTGTATTTCTGCAGTGTCTGTTGTAACTTCTCCTTTTTTATTTCTAATTTTACTGATTTGAATCCTCTCCATCTTTTTCTTGATGAGTCTGGCTAATGGTTTATCAATTTTGTTTATCTTCTCAAAGAGCCAGCTTTTAGTTTTATTGATGTTTGCTATTGCTTTCTTTGTTTCTATTTCATTTATATCTGATCTGATCTTTATGATTTCTTTCCTTCTGCTAACATTGGGTTTTGTTTGTTCTTCTTTCTCTAGTTCCTTTAGGTGTGAGTTTAGATTGTTTATTTGAGATGTTTCTTGTTTCTTGAGGTAGGTTTGTATAGCTATAAACTTCCCTCTTAGAACTGCTTTTGCTGCATTCCATAGGTTTTGGATCATTTTGTTTTCATTGACATTTGTCTCTAGGTAGTTTTTGATTTCCTCTTTGATTTCTTCAGTGATCTCTTGGTTATTTAGTAACGTATTGTTTAGCCTCCATGTGTTTGTGTTTTTTACGTTTTTTTCCCTGTAATTCATTTCTAATCTCATAGTATTGTGGTCAGAAAAGATGCTTGATATGATTTCAATTTTCTTAAATTTACTGAAGTTTGATTTGTGACCCAAGATGTTATCTATCCTGGAGAATGTTCTGTGCACACTTGAAAACAAAGTGTAATCTGCTGTTTTTGGATGGAATGTCCTGTAAATATCAATTAAATCTATGTGGTCTATTTTGTCATTTAAAGCTTGTGTTTCCTTATTTATTGTCATTTTGGATGATCTGTCAATTGGTGTAAGTGAGGTGTGAAAATCCCCCACTATTTTTGTGTTAGTGTTGATTTTCTCTTTTATAGCTGTTAGCAGTTGCCTTATGTATTGAGGTGCTCCTATAGTGGCTGCATATATACTTATAATTCTTATATCTTCTTCTTGGATTGATCCCTTGATCATTATGTAGTGTCCTTCTTTGTCTCTTGTAATATTCTTTATTTTTAAGTCTATTTTATCTGATATGAGTATAGTTACTCCAGTTTTCTTTTGATTTCCATTTGCATGGAATATCTTTTTCCATCCCCTCACTTTCAGTCTGTATGTGTCCCTAGGTCTGAAGTGGGTCTCTTGTAGACTGCATATATATGGATCTTGTTTTTGTATCCATTCAACAAGCCTGTGTCTTTTGGTTGGAGCATTTAATCCATTCACGTTTAAGGTAATTATGATATGTATGTTCCTATGACCATTTTCTTAATTGTTTTAGGTTTGTTTTTGTAGGTCCTTTTCTTCTTTTGTGTTCCCCACTTAGAGAACTTCCTTTCACATTTGTTGTAGTACTGATTTTGTGGTGCAGAATTCTCTTAGCTTTTGCTTGTCTGTAAAGCTTTTGATTTCTCCATCGCATCTGAATGCGATCCTTGCTGGGTAGAGTAATCTTGGTTGCAGGTTCTTCCCTTTCATCACTTTAAGTATATCATGCCACTCCCTTCTGGCTTGTAGAGTTTCTTCTGAGAAATCAGCTGTTAACCTTATGAGAGTTCCCTTGTATATTAATTGTTGTTTTTCCCTTGCTGCTTTCAATAATTTTTCTTCGTCTTTAATTTTTACCAATGTGATTACTATGTGTCCTGGCATGTTTCTCTTTGGTTTTATCCTGTATGGGACTCGCTGCATTTCCTGGACTTGGGTGGCTATTTCCTTTCCCATGTTAGGGAAGTTTTTGACTATAATCACTTCAGATATTTTCTCTGGTCCTTTCTCTTTCTCTTCTCCTTCTCGGACCCCTATAATGCGAATGTTGTTGTGTTTAATGTTCTCCCAGAGGTTTCTTAGGCTGTCTTCATTTCTTTTCATTCTTTTTTTCTTTAGTCTGTCCACAGCAGTAAATTCCACCATTCTGTCTTCCAGGTCACTTATCCGTTCTTCTGCCTCAGTTACTCTGCTATTGATTCCTTCTAGTGTAGTTTTCATTTCAGTTATTGTATTGTTCATCTCTGTTTTTTGTTCTTTAATTTGTCTAGGTCTTTGTTAAACATTTCTTGCATCTTCTCCATCTTTGCCTCCATTCTTTTCCAAGGTCCTGGATCATCTTCACTATCATTATTCTGAATTATTTTCTGGAAGTTTGCCTATCTCCACTTCATTAAGTTGTTTTTCTGGGGTTTTATCTTGTTCCTTCATCTGGTATATAGCCCTCTGCCTTTTCGTCTTGTCTATATTTCTCTGAATGTGGTTTCTGTTCCACAGGCTGCAGGATTGTAGTTCTTCTTGCTTCTGCTCTTTGGTGTGGTTTTAAAAGTTGTTTTTTTTTTTTTTACATTCTTTTTATGATATTTCATTGTTAATGTAAAGGAATGCAACTGATCTCTGAATGTTAATCTTATATCCTGTTACTTCACTGAATTCATTTATTAGACCTAGTAGTTTTTGTGTGGGGTCTTTAGGGTTTTCTATACATAGTAACAGAGTTGTACTTTCTAGGAGAGACCAACAGGCATTGAGTATTGACAATGTGCCAATCATTTCATGTATTTTATTTCTTTAATTTTTACAACATCCTATGAGGATGGTAATATTAACTAAACTTTTAGATAATGAACTTAATTCTGTAATGTAAGAACATTCCCCTGCTTATCTGCTAAACAGAAGAACTTAGATTCAATCTTGCCATCATGTGGTTTCCAACCTTGAAGTTTTTCTATTCAGACCTCCTTGGAAGGAAGAAGGAAGCTCAGCCTCCAGGTTCTGAAGCCTGAAGGAAGCAAATGAACCATGTGATCTTAGAAATAGTTATTTATAGGAGAGGATGAAAGTTCATAAATGCAATATGACAGAATGCCCTCCAAGAATCCAATAACTATAAAGCTAAAAAGTTAACTTTAAACCATCATTCACCCTCTCCACATAGGCAGTGAATTCAGACAGAGATCAACTAGAATAAATATCAAAATATCTCACCCATTACCACCATCTACACATGAACAGACCTCCTTTCAAGGAACCAAAAGGTGTCCAACGAGAAATATCCTCTAAATGCTCCTCCTCTGGGAAAACAGTTAGCTTTCTTGAAACATAGAATTGTTTATAAAGATAGGTTTTAGTAATCTATGAAGTTTATATTTAAATTTCTTAATAATATTACAAATCAGGTATTTTCTTCAGATAATGATGTTGCTTTTGTCATTTTATATATATACATATATATATATAATTTTGTCACTGTATGTAGATAGATAGATTTTAATAGCAGAAAGTAGAATTATGGGCTGCCTATGCATCAAAAATCAGAGTTATTAAAATGACCTATTTTTCACATCTGAGCCCATGAATAGGAAATGTTTTTTCATGAATATTCCATACACTTGTCTTTCTTGTATTTACTGACATTTAAAGAATACAGGAAATTGAACTTTTTAATTGTGAGACTCTCTTGTGGCTCCTGGACATAAAAGTGTATCTAAAGTGTTCATTTACTTATATTTCTCCATAAGTTAGAGATTTGAGCTAAAAATAAAACCTCTGGGACGTGGAAAAAAGTGTTGTCATTGCAAAAGTTCCGTCCAAGTCACTTTGTAAACCTCAGTCATAAAATGCTTAAAGGGGGGTTTCAACTCCCTGGTTGATAGTGAGTGCTACACAATTTTGGAAAGAGTGTGTGTGGGCCTGTGTGTGTGTGTATGTGTTCTACAACTCTTGTCAATAAAGTGAATATGTGATAAACACAGAAGTTATATCATTCCAATAGTTGGAAGACTAGTCAAGGAATCAGGCTAATGAATGTGTGACATATGGTGGAGTCAAACATAAAATATTAACAACCTTTGGCTCTTTAGACTAACCTAAGGGTTAGAAGATCCCTGAAACCCCAACAATGAACAGACTTGATGTGGGATTGAGGGTGAGGGAAAGGACTGGGAAGAAGGGATGATTCCATGGCAAGGCAACATCTGGGAGGGCACACTTAGGTGAAGAGCTCCAGAGGGTGGTCTTGAGCCACTGGATAAATGTGGCAGCACAGGATACCTGTAGGAAACCCATGTCCTGTTCTGCTGTGTTAAATAGGGCAACTCTGTCTAACAAATGGGCGTCTTATTGTGAACTGTTTTTCCATCCATAAAATGGAAGTGGTAAAATCTGCCTGACTTATGTTCTGAGAAACATAGTGGGGTTAAATGTGTGAATATAAACTTGTAAACTTGGAGCCTTTCTCAGGAAGTGTGCTACATGAGTTAAAAGAATGAGTAGAATTAATTATTATTTTAAACTGAGTTTCAGTTACCAAAATGATTGTAATCATTTAGCAATTAATATTTATATTGTGTAAAGCACCAAGAAGCTCTCTGATTTCTAGGGATAAAAATTGCCTTTGTTGAGTGAGGTAACATTTTTTAAATTTAATTTTGTGTATGTAGAAGCTTAAGAATGATATTTAAATATGAGTGAGTAATCAAATAAACGAGTTATACAAAAATGTTTTAAAAGCTTAAAAGCATCATGCAAAAATAAGATATTATTGTTTAGTACTATTTAAATCATTTATAATTTTTTAACTATACAAAAGCAAACTTTCTAAATCCAAGAATTAAACTACACCACATATCTGTTTAAGAAATGATATAAAATTAGATAATTATGTGTGCTTTAAAAAGTTTTATTGTATATGAATATATTTCAAAATATTTATTTAAACAAAATATAACATAATTTTAATCTATTCTTTGTATTTTATTTTCATTTACATTTAAAGATTCTAAATCTTGATTCTAAATATATTTCATCTGTCAGAAAATTTCTTCCATATCCTGAGGTCATGAGCAAGAAACAGCAAGGTGAGAGCTGCCATCTCCTATCACCACAAGATAGATGAAAGTTCTATTTCCTTCAGCCCATTTAACCCAGGCAAAGTTGGAAACTCAAAAGCAAACCTACCTAGAGTCTGTCATGGAGAGTGAAGTAAGTCAGAAAGAGAAAAAAAACACCATATGCTAACACATATATATGGAGTCTAATTTAAAAAATGGTTCTCAAGAAGCTAGGGGCAGGACAGGGATAAAGATGCAGAGGTAGAGAATGGACTTGAGGACATGGGGAAGGGGAAGGGGAAGCTGGGACAAAGTGAGAGAGTGGCATTGACATATATACACAACCAAATGTAAAATAGATAGCTAGTGGGCATCAGCCGCATAGCACAGGGAGATCAGCTAGGTGCTCTGTGACCACCTAGAGGGGTGGGATAGGGAGGGTGGGAGGGAGACGTAAGAGGGAAGCTATATGGGGATATATGTATACATATGGCTGATTCACTTTGTTATATAGCAGAAACTAACACAACACTGTAAAGCAATTATACTCCAATAAAGATGTTAAAAAAATTTTTTTAAAAGCAAACCTGAGAAAACCATAATTCAAAAAGAGTCATGTAACACAATGTTCATTGCAACACTATTTACAATAGCCAGGACGTGGAAGCAACCTAAGTGTCCATCGACAGATGAATGGATAGAGAAGATGTGGCACATATATACAATAGAATATTACTCACCAGAAAAGGAAACAAAATTGAGTTATTTGTAGTGAGGTGGCTGGACCTAGAGTCTGTCATACAGAGTGAAATAAGTCAGAAAGAGAAAAATGAATACCATATGCCAACACATATATATGGAACCTAAAAAAAAAAAAAAGGTCCTGACGAACCTAGGGGCAGGACAGGAATAAAGATGCAGATGTAGAGAATGGACTTGAGGACAGGGGTAGGTGGAAGGATTAGCTGGGACGAAGTGAGAGAGTGGCATGGACATATATACACTACCAAATGTAAAATGGATAGCTAGTGGGAAGCAGCTGCATCACACAGGGAGATAAGCTCAGTGCTGTGTGACCACATAGAGGGATGGGATAGGGAGTGTTGGAGGGAGATACAAGAGGGAGGGGATATGGGGATAATTATATACATATAGCTGATTCACTTTGTTATACAGCAGAAACTAACACAACATTGTAAAGCAATTATACACCGATAAAGATGTTAAAAGGCAAACTTGGAAGATAGCCATAGAATAAACCTTCAGCCATCTTAGAAATGGCTTTAATAGGCTGTGAAAGTTATGCCAAGTCCTTGAAAAAGTTACCCTGATTGGTTCTAGAAGCATGAACATGAGCCAGTAATACTGAGACTGTGTGCCTTTGTTGCCAAGTTGCTTTACCCTGAAATAGGCCAAAGCTATTTCCCTGCAGTCTCTGAGGTTAACCTCCTTTACATCATAAAAGCCTTCCCTAAGTGCAAAGATCTTAGCAGTGTAGTAAGGTGAACTTCCCAAAGTCAGAGAAGCGGAAAACAATCAAAAGGATGAGCCTGTTATTCGGAAAACATGTGACTTGGACACACTGTGATTGTGGATTTGATGATCTCTATAATGAAATCAGAACAAAATCCTAGGAAGCATGGAAGCCTCTAGGTCAGGAGGGTGCTTTTGCAGTCACCTGCCTATGGAAACCAGCTAGGGCACTTGCAGGTCATTGAGCACATGCTCAGAAGATTTGGTCTAGCCTAACCCTGTCTTCTTGGAATAATCAAGGCCTTGAACAGGCATGGAGAATTCTACCACAAAGTCATCAGGTCCCAGTAATATTGCTGTAGTCACCTCTGATTAAAATGGTGCTGGTCTCTAGAGGAAACTCCTGCAGCATTCCTGGAAGCAACTGCAAAATCTTCTCTATAGGTCCCTTAGTATATTTTTCCTTCTGGTGGTCAGGAAGACATACTTTATCTGTAAGGGAAAATCGCCTGCTCATTAAATTCTGTATGTCTTTATTTTATTTGCCACTGAAAAGAAAATCTGTTTAGGACTTTTTCAGAAATTAAGTTTTCATATATTAAAAAGTAACCTCTCACCCTTTTTTTTCCTTTGAAAAATGAAACAGAAAACAAACGAATAAATGAAAAAGTATTTACTTTGACCTTTGCTTATGAGACCTAGTTTCCATCCCTCTTTTTTTTTTTTTTTTTTTTTTTGCGGTACACGGGCCTCTCACTGTTGTGGCCTCTCCCGTTGCGGAGCACAGGCTCCAGACGTGCAGGCTCAGTGACCATGGTTCACAGGCCCAGCCGCTCTGCTGCATATGGGATCTTCCCGGACCAGGGCATGAACCCGTGTCCCCTGAATCGACAGGCAGACTCTCAAACACTGCGCCACCAGGGAAGCCCCAAAATTATAATTTTGAATGAGATATGTGTTTTCAAATTTCATATACAACTTTTGTTCTGGTCTCCTCTTAATACTGTCATTTCTGTACCTATTTTGTCCCTGAAACTTTTTTTAGACATTCATTGACAAAAAATGTTTATATTGTTGCTGACCTTCAGGATAGTGTGTAAGACCTGTCTCTTTGTTCTCCTGTTTTAGTACAAGGTGTCACAATTGACTTTTTCTTTTTGAACATCATGAAATGAATCCTTGCATAGGAGAGGTCTCTGTCTGTTCTGAAAGGCAGAGGTAAATGTTGCTTTGTTTTTATATTTTTATTGGAGTATAGTTGCTTTACAATGTTGTGTTAGTTTCTGCTCTACAGCAGAGTGAATCAGTTATACATATACATATATCCACTCTTTTTTAGATTCCCTTCCCATTTAGGTCACCACTGAGCCTTGAGTAGAGTTCCCTATGCTATAAAGTAGGTTTTCATTAGTTATCTATTTTATATATAGTAGTGTATACATGTAAATCCCAATCTCCCAGTTCATCCCATCCCTTCTTCCACACTTGGTAACCATAAGTTTGTTTTCTACATTTACGACTCTATTTCTGGTTTGCAAATAAGTTCATCTGTATTGAGTTACCAGTAAACAGATTTATTTCAATAATGTGCAGTGACTTCCATTTTTAATATATCTTTGCTCATAAGAACTAAGTTAAAAATTACATATCCATAAGGAAAACTTTGGAGTTTGCAGTAAAAGGAAAAGATTTGTATCTCTTTGTACCTATGTCCAGCTCTCTTTCATCTAGAAATTCTACTTTTTTTGTGGAGTTAATACTTTTGTAGAGGAAATAGTGAAATTTTACATTATTTAATAGTGTAGTTCTAAAACTTCAGAGCAACTTCTGTAGATATAAGTAAAAAAATAGAATCAAGAGATTCTAAGAAACAGAAAGACAAAAAAGGGAAAGAAATAAGGAGAAGGAACTCTGTTAGAAAAGAAAATAAAATTAGAAAAGAATAACAATACTCTATGCCAAGAATCCTAACTTAAGTAGAAAACACTTCTCTTATGGATGGGATTAGTCACATTGAAAGCAGGAAGATTATTAACACTAATGCTCTCTTATTTTCAAACCTAGGTAAAACAGACTGAAGGAGAAAGAAATTGAAAAGAAACTCAGTAAATGTAGGAAAATTAGCAAATTGATGGGAAAACAAAATAAATAAAAGGTCATATGGTATTACAAATTGTATTCTCTAATTCATTGACTATTTCTAGTAAGAAAAGCATGTGATAAGAAGAGATTTTTATCTTCCAAGTACCCTGAGTAGCAGAGTAGACAATGGAACACTGTTGCATTTTTACTTTATAAATGTAAGTACTGGAGAGACAATGCAAATATGGAATAGCTTTAAATACTTATGTTAGTAGTTACACATAGAGAGAAATACCTGAAAGAAAATACTCCTAAGTGTTAGTAGCAGTTTGTCCCTGTGTAATAAGAATTTGGGAGATAGATAGATGGTAGAGAGTTAGAAGATAGAGATATGTAGAGATATAGATATATCTGCATTTCCCAATTTTTCTATATTTTTATTGTGATACATTCATAACAGAAAAGATGGCTTTAAAATATTCTATGCATTTGTTTTTCAGTAGAGGAGTCATTTAAAAAATATTCCTACCATCTCTGTGAAATCTATTTACATGTGGTGTGAGAGAAAGAAAAATAGTTTGAGCTATGAATGGCCCACACATATTACACAAAATGCAATCTTGTGGAATTTTTAATTTGTGCTTAAGTATGTATATATATTTGAACACAAACCAGGCCATATTTCACACAGATTGTGTACATTGTGGGTAAAGACGTAATTCTGTGCAAGTCAGAAATATGCACCACTTTCAACACAACCTGCTTGAAGTAAACATTTTTGTTGTGAAGTTACTCAGTGACCAACATCTGTAAGTCCCTTAGGAAGCAACCAAATTAGATAGGTAGCTGCCAGAAAGTGTCTGTGTGTGGTGGTGGGGTTGGGGGTAGCTCTAAAAAGTCAGATAGCTTCAAATAGTAATCTTAAGGTAATTTTGAGTACTATTACATTTTTTTTTTTTTTTTTTTTTTGTGGTACGCAGGCCTCTCACTGTTGTGGCCCCTCCCGTTGTGGAGCACAGGCTCCGGACGCGCAGGCTCAGCGGCCATGGCTCACGGGCCCAGCCGCTCTTGGCATGTGGGATCTTCCTGGACCGGGGCACGAACCCGTGTCCCCTGCATTGGCAGGCGGACTCTCAACCACTGCGCCACCAGGGAAGCCCGTACTATTACATTTTAATAAGTATTTCTGATAATAAAAATAATACATGTTAATTATAATTAAGTTGGAAAATATATAAAGAACAAAATACTCAAATCTTCTAATCCCACCTCCAGTGATAACAACAACTATTAACATTTTTTCACATTTCTTTCTAGTAAAGTGATCTTTAAAATCCAGGGAAAGGAAGACAGGAAAAATGAAGATAAATTCAGGAAGGTATTTAGTTTCAGTCTGTACTTAAGTGTACATCAGAGAGGAATCAACGTTTCATGTTTAGAAATTAGAAACTTTCAGCCTTGAGCATGATCTTCCAGTATGTAAACTACCTCTAGCTTATTTTTAGTTGAGATTATTGAGATATAGTATACATATTGTGAAACTGACATTTTTAGGTGTACAGTTCTGTGAATTCTGACAAATGCACACGGTTGCATTTATAACACTAAGAACAAGAGATAGAACATTTCATCATTCCAAAATGTTTCTTTGTGCTCTTTTGTAATCAATTATCTTCTCCCACTGCCAGAGCTTGGCCACCACTAATCTGTTCTTTGTCGTCATAGTTTTGCCTCTTCAAGAGGACAGCTAAGTGGAATCATATAGTATGTAGCCATTTGAGACTGACTTCTTTCTGTCAATATATTTGAGATTCATCAGTGTTGTTGTATGCATCAGTACTTCATTCTTTTTATTGCTAAATAGTATTCCATTGAATGGATTTATTACAGTAAATAAATTGACTTATTCATTCACCAGTTGATTGATATTTCAGTTGTTTTCAGATTCTGGTAATTAAAATGAAGCCAATATAAACATTTGCATACATTTTTATGTGGACATAGTTTCCATTTTTTTGGGGTAAATTCCTAGTGAGTGAGATTTTTGGGTCATATGATATCAATAAGGATACATACAACTTTAAAAGAAACTGCCAAATTGTTTTTCAAAGTGGCAGTAAAATTCTGCATACCCACTGATAATATTTGATGGTTCTGCTTGCTTCACATTTTTATAAGCATTTAGGATTATGAGATTTTATTTTATTGAGGCATAGTTGATATATAACATTATGCAATCTTCAGGTGATTCACAATTTTTACAGGTTACTCTCCATTTACAGTTATTATAAAATATTGGCTATATTCCTTGTGCTATACAATATATCCTTGTAGCTAATTTATTTTATACATAGTAGT
Organism: Stenella coeruleoalba; assembly: GCF_951394435.1. Lineage (NCBI taxonomy): Eukaryota > Metazoa > Chordata > Mammalia > Artiodactyla > Delphinidae > Stenella > Stenella coeruleoalba. Next base: position 45,172,387 of record NC_137163.1, read on the forward strand.
TCATACCTTTTCATCCCTTACCCCTATCTTGCCCTTCCCCCCTTTCATCTGTCACCCCGCTTGTAACCACTAGTTTGTTTTCTATACCTGTGAGTCTGCTTCTTTTTTGTTATATTTACTAGTTTGTTTTATTTTTTATATTCCACATATGATAACATAAGTATTTGTCTTTCTCTGACTTATCTCACTAAACATAATATAATACCCTCCAAGTCCATCCATGTTGTTGCAAATGGCAAAATTTCATTCTTTTTTTAATGGCTGAGTTGGATTCCATTATGTTTATATAAATATATATCACATCTTCTTTATCCATTCATCTGTTGATGGTCACTTAGGTTGCTTCCATATCTTGACAATTTTGAATAATGCTTCTATGAACATTGGGGTGCATGTATCTTTTCAAATTTGCTTTCATTTTTTGGGCATGTATACCTAGGAGCGGAATTCCTGGGTCATATGGTAGTTCAACTTTTAGTTTTTTTGAGTAACCTCCATACTGCTTTCCAAAGTGGCTGTACCAATTTACATTCCCACTAGTGTACAGGGTTCCCTTTTCTCCACATCCTTGGCAACGTTTATTATTTGTGGTCTTTTTGATGATAGCCATTATTCAGGCAAGTGTGAAATGATATCTCATTGTGGTTTTAATTTGCATTACTCTGATGATTAATGACATTAAGCATCTTTTCATGTGCCTGTTGGCCATCTCTGTGTCTTCTCTGGAAAAATGTCTGTTCAGGTCTTCTGCTCATTTTTAATCTGGTTGTTTATTTTTTTGATGTTGAGTTGTATGGCTCTTTATATATTTTGGATATTAACCCCTTATCGGTCATATTATTTGCAAATATTTTCTCCCATTCAGTAGGTTGTCCTTTCATTTTGTCAATGGTTTTTTTACCGTGCAAAAGTCTTTAAGTTTAATTAGGTCCTATTTGTTGATTTTTGCTTCTGTTTCATTTGCTTTAGGAGACAGATAAAAAACAATATTGCTATGACATGTATGTTTTGCCTGTTTCCTTGTAGGAGTTTTATGGTATCCTGTCTTACATTTAGGTCTTTAATTCCAGATTTTTAAAATTTTAGCCATTTAGATAGATGGCCTGTGGTTATAATTTACATTTCCCTAATAATGGTGAGCCTCTTTTTATGATTGTTTCCTTTTTTTTTTTTTTTTTTTTTGCTATCTGTGTATCTTCTTTGGTGATGTATAGGTTTGAATCTTTTGTCCATTTTTAAAATTGGGTTGTTTATTTTCTTATTGACTTGTCAGAGTTATTTATATACTCTGGATACCAGACTTTTATCAACTAGGTGTTTAACAAATATTTTCTTCACATGTGTGACTTGCATTTCATTTTTATTAACATGTTTTACAAAGAGCAAAAGATATAATTGTGGTGAAGTCCAATTTATCAAGTTTTTCTTTTGTAATACGTGTTATTCATATCCTAGCTAATAAATAATTTCAAGCCTAATCCAGGGTCCCAAAGACTTTCTTCTCTGTTTTCCAAAGAAGTTTTATGGGTTCTAGGGTTTACATTTTGGTCTATGATCCATTTTGCATTCATTTTTGTATATAGTAAGAGATAGAAATCTCAGTTCTTTTTTCTTTATTAATTTTCTATATGAATATCTAATTATTCTAGCATTATTTCTTGGAAAGATTATTTTTTCTACACTGAATTGCCTTGCCCTCAATACTTTGTTACAAATCAGTTGTGTAGGTCTATTTCTCAAATTTCTATTCTATTCCATTTGTCTATGTATTTATTCTTTCTCCAATATCTCATTGTCCTGATTACTGTAGCTTTATAATGAATCTTGAAATCAGGTATTTCGAATGCTACAAATTTGTTCTTTTTCAAAGTAGTTTTTGCTATTTTAATTCTTTTGTTTTTCCAAATACATTTTAGACTTGGCTTGTAAATATCTATAAAATATCTGAGTATAGATCAATTTTAGAAGAATTGACACCTTAACAATATTGACTATTCCAAATCATGATCATAGAAAATCTACTTATTTAGATGTCCATTGATTTATCTGCTCAGTGTTTTGAAGTTTTCAACATACAAAATCTTACATATATTTTGTTTTGTTTTATATATATATATATATATATATATATATATATATATATACTTTATGTATTTGATGCTAGTTTAAATGGTAGTGTTGTTATAGCTTCAAATTTTCATTGCTGGTATATGCAGTTGATTTTGTGTCCTAAAGTCTGATAAACTCACTTATTAGTTTTAGTATCCATTTTTGTAGACTTTGGGGGATTTTCTACTTAGCCAATCTTCTTAGATATCAGTGAATAAAAACAGTTTTAATTCTCTTTCAATGTGTAAATGTTGTATTTAATTTTATTACCTTATTACATTGGATAGTAGTACAGTGTTGAATAGGAGAGGTGAGAGCAGATATCTATGCCCTTTTCCCAATCTTAAGGGAAATGCATTCAATCTTTCATCACTGAGTATGATGTTAGCTGTACAATTTTTCCAGATGACCTTTATTAACTTAAGGAATTTCTCTTATGTTCTTAGTTTTCTTAGAGTTTTTTTAAAAAAATGAATGTGGAATTTGTGGAAAGAATTTTTTATATCTATTGAGATTCATCACATAATATTTCTTTTGTTTTCCAACATGATAAATTATGTTGATAGATTTTCAAATACTGAATCAACCTTATATTCCCAGAATAAACCGCACTTTTTCATGATGTGTATTTCGGTAACATATTGCTGGTATCAGTTGGCCAATGTTCTTTATTTTTTTCAACTTTTGAATTTTATTTATTTTTTTTATACAGCAAGTTCTTGTTAGTCATCCATTTCATACACATCAATGTATACATGTCCATCCCAATCTCCCAATTCATCACACCACCCCCCACCCAGCAACTGCTGCTTTACCCGCTTGGTGTACATATGTTTGTTCTCTACATCTGTGTCTCAATTTCTGCCTGGCAAACTGGTTCATCTATACCATTTTTCTAGGTTCCACATATATATGTTAATATGAGATATTTGTTTTTCTCTTTCTGACTTCACTCTGTATGACACAGTCTAGATACATCCACGTCTCTACTAATGACCCAATTTTGTTCCATTTTATGGCTGAGTAATATTCTATTGTATATATGTACCATATCTTCTTTATCCATTCATCTGTTAATGGGCATTTAGGTTGTTTCCATGACCTGGCTATTGTAAATAGTGCTGCAATGAACACTGGAGTGCATGTGTCTTTTTGAATTATGGTTTTCTCTGGGTATATGCTCAGTAGTGGGATTGCTGGGTCATATGGTAATTCTATTTCTAGTTTTTTAAGGAACCTCCATACTGTTCTCCATAGTGGCTGTATCAATTTACATTCCCAGCAACAGTGCAAGAGGGTTCCCTTTTCTCCACACCCTCTCCAGCATTTGTCATTTGTAGATTTTCTGATGATGCCCATATTAAATGGTGTGTGGTGATACCTCACTGTAGTTTTGATTTGCAATTCTCTAATGATTAGTGATGTTGAGCATCCTTTCATGTGCTTCTTTTCCATCTGTATGTCTTCTTTGGAGAAATGTCTATTTAGGTCTTCTGCCCATTTTTTGATTGGGTTTTTTTTTAATATTGAGCTGCATGAGCTGCTTATAAATTTTGAAGATCAATCCTTTGTCCATTGATTTGTTTGCAAATATTTTCTCCCATTCTGAGGGTTGTCTTTTTGTCTTGTTTGTAGTTTCCTTCGATTTGCAAGACCTGTTAAGTTTCATTAGGTCCCATTTGATTTTTTTTTTATTTCCATTACTCTAGAAGGTGGATCAGAAAAGCTCTTGCTGTGATTTATGTCAAAGAGTTTTCCTCTAAGAGCGTTATAGTGTCTGGTCTTACATTTAGGGCTCTAATCCATGTTGACTTTATTTTTGTGTATGGTGTTAGGGGGTGTTCTAAATTCATTCTTTTACATGTAGCTGTCCAGTTTTCTCAGCACCAATTATGAAAGAGACTGTCTTTTCTCCATTGTATATCCTTGCCTCCTTTTAAATAGATTAGTTGACCATAGGTGCATGGGTTTATCTCTGGACTTTCTATCCTGTTCCATTGATCTATATTTCTGTTTTTGAGCCAGTACAATATTGTCTTGATTACTGTAGTTTTGTAGTATAGTCTGAAGACAGGGTGTCTGATTTCTCCAGCTCCTTTTTTTCTCCCTGAAGACTGCTTGCGCTATTCGGGGTGTTTTATATCCCTATACAAATTTTAAGATTTTTTGTTCTAGTTGTGTAAAAAATGCCATTGGTAACTTGATATGGATTGCATTTAATCTGTAGATTGCTTTGGGTAGCATAGTCATTTTCACAATATTGATTCTTCCAATCCAAGAACATGGTATATCTCTCCATCTGTTGGTATCATCTTTGATTTCTTTCAACAGTGTCTTATAGTTTTCTGCACACAGGTGTCTTGTCTCCCTAGGTACGTTTATTCCTAGGTATTTTATTCTTTCTGTTTCAATAGTAAATGGGAGTGTTTCCATAATTTCTGTTTCAGATTTTTCATCATTAGTGTATAGGAATGCAAGAGATTTCTGTGCATTAATTGTGTAACCTGCAACTTTACCAATTTCATTGCTTAGTCTAGTAGTTTTCTGGTGGCATCTTTAGGATTCCCTATGTATAGTATCATGTCATCTGCAAACAGTGACAACTTTATTTCTTCTTCTCCAATTTGGATTCCTTTTATTTCTTTTTCTTCTCTGATTGCTGTGGTTAAGACTTTCAAGACTATGTAAAATAGTAGTGGTGAGAGTGGAAACCCTTGTCTTAGAAGAAATGCTTTCAGTTTTTCACCATTGATAATGATGTTTGCTGTGGGTTTGTAATATATCGACTTATGTTATTGTAGGTTCCCTCTATGACCACTTTCTGGAGAGTTTTTATCATAAGTCAATGTTGAATTTTGTTGAAACATTTTTCTGCATCTATTGAGAGATCATGTGGTTTTTATTCTTCAGTTTGTTAATGTGGTTTATCACATTGATTTATTTGCATATATTGAAGAATCCTTGCATCCCTGGGATAAATCCCATTTGATCATGGTGTATGATCCTTTTAATGTGTTGTTGGATTCATTTGCTAGTATTTTGTTGAGGATTATTGCATCTATGTTCATCAGTTATATTGGTCTGTAATTTTCTTTCTTTCTTTTTTTTTTTCTGTGATATCTTTGTCTGGTTTTAGTATCATGGTGATGGTGGCCTCATAGAATGATTTTGGGAGTGTTTCTCCCTCTGCAATTTTTTGGAAGAGTTTGAGAAAGATAGGTGTTAGCTCTTCTCTAAATGTCTGATAGAATTTGCCTGTGAAGCCATCTGGGCCTGGATTTTGGTTTCTTGGAAGTTTTTTCCTTGCAGTTTCAATTTCATTACTTTTGAATGGTCTGTTCATATTTGCTCTTGCTTCCTGGTTCTGTCTTGGAAGGTTGTACCTTTCTAAGAATTTGTCCATTTCATTCAGGTTGTTCATTTTATTGGCATGTAGTTTGTGTGGTAGTCTCTTATAATCCTTTTTATTTCTATTTTGTCCATTGTGCTTTCTCCTTTTTCATTTCTAATTTTATTGATTTGTGTCCTCTCCCCCTTTTTTTTGATGAGTCTGACTAAAGGTTTATCAATTTTGTTTATCTTGTCAAAGAACCATCTCTTAGTTTCATTGACTTTTGCTATTGCTTTCTTTGTTTCTATTTCATTCTTTTTTGCTCTGATCTTTATGATTTCTGACCTTCTACTAACTTTGGGGTTTTTTTTTTGTTGTGGTTCTATCTCTATTTGCTTTAGGTGTAAGGTTAGGTTGTTTATTTGGGATTTTTCTTGTTTCTTGAGGTAGGATTGTATTGCTATAAACTTCCCTCTTAGGACTGCTTTTGCTGCATCCCATAGGTTTTGGGTGGTCGTGTTTTCATTGTCATTTGTTTCTAGGTATTTTTTGATTTCCTCTTTGATTTCTTCAGTGATCTCTTAGTTATTTAGTAGCATATGGTTTAGCTTCCAGGTGTTTGTGTTTTTTACAATTTTTTCCTGTACCTGATTTCCAATCTCATAGCATTGTGGTTGGAAAAGATGCTTGATACAATTTCAATTTTCTTAAATTTACCAAGGCATGATTTGTGATGCAAGATGTGATCTATCCTGGAGAATATTCCATGTGCACTTAAGAAGAAAGTGTGTTCTGCTGCTTTCAGATGGAATGCCCTGTAAATGTCAATTAACTCTATCTGGTCTAATATGTCATTTAAGGCTTGTGTTTCCTTATTAATTTTCTGTCTGGATTATCTGTCCATTGCAGTAAGTGGGATATTAAAATCCTCCATTAATATTGTGTTACTGTCGATATCCCCTTTTATGGCTGTTAGCATTTGCCTTATGTATAGAACTACTCTTATGTTGGGTGCATAAATATTTACAATTTTTATGTCTTGCTCTTGGATTGATCCCTTGATCATTATGTAGTGTCCTTCCTTGTCTCTTGTAACAGTCTTTGTTTTAAAGTCTAGTTTCTCTGAAATGAGTATTACTCCAGCTTTCTTTTGATTTCCATATGCATGGAATATCTTTTTCCATCCCCTCACTTTCAGTCTGTATGTGTCCCTAGGTCTGTAGTGGGTCTCTTGTAGACAACATATATATGGGTCTAGTCTTTTTATCCTTTCAGCCAGTCTATGTCCTTTGTTTGGAGCATTTAATCAATTTACATTTAAGGTAATTATTGATATGTATGTTCCTATTACCATTTTCTTAATTATTTGGGTTTGTTTTTGTAGGCCTTTTTCTTCTCTTGTGTTTCCCAACTAGAGAAGTTCCTTTAGCATTTGTTGTAAAGCTGGTTTGGTGGTTCTGAATTTTCTTAGTTTTTGCTTGTCTGTAAATCTCTTGATTTATCTGTCAACTCTGAATGAGATCCTTGCTTGTTAAAGTAATTTTGGTTGTAGATTTTTCCCTTTCATCACTTTAAATATATCTTGCCACTTCCTTCTGGCCTGCAGAGTTTCTGCTGAAAAATCAGCTGATAATTTTATGGGGATTCTCCTGTATGTTATTTGTTGCTTTCCCTTGTTGCTTTTAATACTTTTTCTTTGTATTTAATTTTTTTAGTTTGATTAATATGTGTCTTGGCATGTTTCTCCTTGTGTTTATCCTGTATGGGACTCTCTGCTTCCTGGACTTGGGTGGCTATTTCCTTTTCCATGTTAGGGAAATTTTCAACTATAATCTCTTCAAATATTTTCTCAGACCCTTTCTATTTCTCTTCTTCTTCTAGGACCCCTATAATTAAAATGTTTGTTCATTTAATATTGTCCCAGAAATCTCTGGCACTGTCCTCATTTCTTTTCATTCTTTTTTCTTTATTCTGCTCTGTGGGAGTTATTTCCACCATTCTAACTTCCAACTCACTTATCTGTTCTTCTGCCTCAGATATTTTGTTATTGATTCCTTCTAGTGTATTTTTCATTTCAGTTATTGTGTTTTTCATCACTGTTTGTTTGTTCTTTAGTTCTTCTTGGTCACTGTTAAACATTTCTTGTATTTTCTCAATCTGTGCCTCAATTCTATTTCCTTTTTTTTTTTAGATCATCTATACTATCATTACTCTTAATTCTCTTTCAGGTAGATTTCCTATTTCCCCTTCGTTTCTTTGGTCTTGTGGGTTTTTACCTTGCTCCTTCATCTGCAACATATTTCTCTGTGTTCTATTTTGTCTGACTTACTCTGTTTGAGGACTATTTTCTGCAGGTTTCAGGGCATTGTTCCTCTTGCTTCTGGTGTCTACCCCCAGTGTGTGAAGTTGGTCCAGTGGGTGAAATTGGTCCAGTGGCTTGTGTAGGCTTCCTGGCAGGAGTGACTGATGCCTGCCCTCTGGTGAGTGGAGCTGGATCTTGTTGCTCTCATGGGCAGGGTCACATATTGTGATGTGTTTTGGAGTGTCTGTGAGCTTAGTGTGACTTAGGCAGCCTGTGTGCTGATCGGTAAGTTTGTGTCCTGTCTTGCTTGTTGCTTGGCTTGAGGTGTCCAGCACTGGAGCCTTCAGGCAGTTTGATGGATCCAGGTCTTGGAGTCAAGATGGAGACTTTGGGGAGAGCTCTCACCAATTAATATTCCCTGGTGCCAGTAATTCTCTGGCAGTCCAATGTCCTGGACTCAGTACTCCCAACCCAGAGGTCAGTCCCAACCACTGGCTGGGGAATCCAGATCCTGCAAGGCACATGAAGTGGCCAAAAAAAAAAAAAAAATGGAAGGGGAGAAAAACAGGCAAAAATGGCAAGATTTATTCTTTTTTATGTCTGAGTAATATTCCATTGTAAAGATATAATACATGTTTACCCATTCATCTCTTGATGAACACTTTGCTTTCATATCTTGGCTATTGTAAAAGTGTTGCAATGAACTTAGGGGCACATATATCTTTTCAGATCACTGTGTTCGTTTTCTTAGGATAAGTATCCAGGAGTGGGATTGCTGGGTCCTATTTTTAATTTTTTGAGGAACATCCATACTGCTTTCCATAGGGGCTATACCAGTTTACATTCCCACCAACAATGCACAAGGGTTTTTTTCCTCCACATTCGGGCCAACACTTGTTATTTCTTGTCTCTTTGATTATAGCCGTTCTGACAGTGTGATGTGATATCTCATTGCAGTTTTGATTTACATTTAACTGATAATTAGTGATGTTGAGCATCTTTTCATGTGATTGTTGCCCATCTGTATATCTTCTTTGGAAAAATGCCTATTCATGTCCTCTGCCCATTCTTTAGTCAGATTGTGGGATATTTTAATATTGAGTTGTATGAGTTCTTTATATATTTTGGGTGTTAACCCCTATTGGACACATCATTTAAAAATATCTTCTCCAATTCATTAGGTTTCCTTTTCATTTTGTTGATAGTTTCCTTATCTTTGCATAAGCTATTTAGTTTTATTTGGTCTCATTTGTTTGTTTTTACTTCTGTTGCCCCTGCCTAAGGAGACAGACCCAAGAAATATATTGCTAAGAGTATACTGCCTGTTTTTTCTAAGAGTTTTATGCTTTCAAGTCTTTAATTCATTTTGAGTTTATTTTCAAAAAGTGTGAGAAAATGGCCTAGTTTCGTTCTTTCACATGTAGCTGTCCAGTTTTCCCAACACCACTTATTGAAGAGACTTTCTTTTTCCCACTGTATATGCTTGCCTCCTTTGTCATAGATTAATTGATCATATAAGTGTAGGCTTATTTCTGGACTCTTTATTCTGTTCCATTGAGATATGTGTCTATTTTTGTGACAGTATCATCCTGTTTTGATACTGCACCTTTGAGATATAATCTGAAGTCAGTTAGGGTGATACCTCAGACTTTGTTCTTTCTGAAGTTTGCTTTGTCTATTCAGGATCTTTTGTGGATCCACAAAAATTTTAGAATTATTCGTTCTAGTTTTGTGAAAAATACCATGAGTATTTTGACAGGGATTGCATTGAATCTGTAGATTGCTCTGGGTAGTATGATCATTTTAATATTAATTCTTCTGATCCATGAGTATGGTATATACTTCCATTTGTTCATGTCATCTTCAATCCATGTCTTATAGCTTTCTGAGTACAGGTCTTTTACCTTCTTGGTTATATTTATTCCTAGATATTTTATTCTTCTGATGTAGTTTTAAATGGGATTGTTTTCTTAATTTCTCTTTCTGATAGTTCATTATTAGTGTATAGAAATGCAACTGCTTTCTGTATATGAATTTTGTATCCTGAAACTTCATTGTTCTAGTAGTGTTTTGGTGGAGTTCTTAGGGTTTTCTGTAAAAAGGATCATGTTATCTGCCAATAGTGACAGTTTTGCTTCTTCCCTTCAAATTTAGATTCCTTATTTCTTTCTCTAGTCTGATTTCTATGGCTGGGACTTCTAATACTCTGCTGAATAAAAATGACAAGAATGGGCATCCTTGTATTTTTCCTGATCTTAGAGAAAATTCTTTCAGCTTTTCACCACTGAGTATGTCATAAATGGTCTTTATTATTTTCAGGTATATTCACTCTATACCCACTTAATTGAGAATTTTTATAGTGAACGGATGTTGAATTTTGTCAAATGTTTCTCTGTATCTATTGATATGATCATGTGATTTTTATCCTTTGTTTTGTTAAAGTTGTACATCATGTTGTTTGATTTGTAGATATTGAACCATTCTTGAATCCCTGGAATAAATCTCGATCATGATGCATAATCCTTTTAATGGATTCTTGAATTTGGTTTACCAATACTTTGTTGAGGATTTTAGCATCTATGTTCATCAGAGATATTGGCCTGTAATTTTCTCTTTTTTGTGTGTCTTTGTCTGGTTTTGGTATTAGGGTAAATGCTGTCCTCGTAGACTGATTTTGTAAGTGTGCCCTCCTCTTCAATATTTCCACTAGTTTGGGAAGAATAAATATTAACTATTCTTTAATTCTTTGGTGGAATTTTCCTGTTTAGCTGTCTGGTCCTTGGACTTTCGTTTTAGGGGAATTTTCATTCAATTTCATTTACATACATTTCATTTTGATTCAATTTCATTACTAATAATTTGTTCTGATTTCCTATTTCTTCCTGATTCAGTCTTGGAAAATTGAATTTTTCTAGAGATTTATTCATTTTGTCCAATTTGTTGACATATAGTTGTTCATAGTATCTTCTTATGATTGTATTTCTGTATATTGGTTGTAACTTCTCCTTATTTATTACTAATTTTATTATTTGGGACCCTCCCTCTCTTTTCTTGGTAAGCCTGGCTAAAGATTTATCAACTTTATCTCTTCAAAATAATTATCTCTTCTTTCATTGATCTTTTCTGTTGATTTTTAGTCTCTATTTTATTTATTTCTGCTCCCTTTATTATTGATATTTCCTTCCTTCTTCTAACTAGGGCTTTGTTTGTTTTCTAATACATTTACATGTAAAATTAGGTTGTTTATTTGATATTTTTCTTGTTTCTTGAGGAAGGCGTGTATTGTTATGAACTTCCCTTTTAAAACTGCTTTTTGGGGACGAGGGGAAGATGGTGGAACACTAAGACATGGAGATCACCTTCCTCCTCACAGATACAACAGAAATACATCTACACGTGGAACAACTCCTACAGAATACCTACTGAACACTGGCAGAAGACCTCAGACCTCCCAAAAGGCAAGAAGCTCCCCCACATACCTGGGTAGGGCAAAAGAAAAAAGAAAAAAACAGAGACAAAAGAATAGGGACGGGACCTGCACCAGGGGGAGGGAGCTGTGAAGGAGGAAAGGTTTCCACACACTAGGAAGCCCCTTCATGGGCGGAGACTGTGGGTGGTGGAGGCGGGGGAGCTTCAGAGCCGTGGAGGAGAGAGCAGCAACAGGGGTGTGGAGGGCAAAGCAGGGAGATTCCCACACAGAGGATCGGAGCCAACCAGCACTCACCAGCCTGAGAGGCTTGTCTGCTCAACCACTGGGGCGGGCGGGGCTGCAAGCTGAGGATCGGGCTTCGGTCGGACCACAGGGAGAGGACTGCTGTTGGCGAAGAACACAGCCTGAAGGGGTTAGTGCACCACGGCTAGCCGGGAGGGAGTCCGGGAGAAGGTCTGGAGCTGCCAAAGAGGCGAGAGACATTTTCTTCCCTCTTTGTTTCCTGGTGCATGAGGAGAGGGGATTAAGAGCGCTGCTTAAAGGAGCACCAGAGATGGACACAAGCCGCGGCTAACAGCGTGGACCCCAGAGATGGGCATGAGACGCTAAGGCTGCTGCTGCCACCAACAAGAAGCCTGTGTGCGAGCACAGGTCACTATCCACACCTCCCTTCTGGGGAGCCTGTGCAGCCCACCATGGCAAGGGTCCCGGATTCCAGGGACAACTTCCCCGGGAGAACGCACGGCGCGCCTCAGGCTGGTGCAATGGCATGCCGGCCTCTGCCACTGCAGGCTGGCCCCACACTCCATGCCCCTCGCTCCCCACAGCCTGAGTGAGCCAGAGCCCCTGAATCAGCGGCTCCTTTAACCCCCGTCCTGTCTGAGCAAAAAACAGACGCCCTCCGTGGACCTACACACAGAGGCGGGGCCAAATCCAAAACTGAGCCCCTGGGAGCTGTGAGAACAAAGAAGAAAAAGGAAAATCTCTCCCAGCAACCTCAGAAGCAGCAGATTAAAGCTCTGCAATCAACTTGATGTACCCTGCATCTGTGGAATACATGAATAGACAACGAATCATCCCAAATTGAGGAGGTGGACTTTGAGAGCAAGATTTATGATTTTTTTTCCCTTTTCCTTTTTTTGTGAGTGTATATGTGTATGCTTCTGTGTGAGATTTTGTCTGTATAGCTTTGCTTCCACCATTTGTCCTTGGGTTCTATCTGTCCGCTTTTTTAAAAAATTTTTTTTCTTAATAATTAGTTTTTTATTTTAATAATTTTATTTTACTTTATCTTCTTTCTTTCTTTCTTTCTTTCTTTCTTTCCTTCCTTCCTTCCTTCCTTCCCTCCTTTAGACAACGAATCATCCCAAATTGAGGAGATGGACCTGGAGAGCAAGATTTATGACTTTTTCCCCTTTTCCACTTTTTGTGAGTGTGTATGTGTATGCTTCTGTATGAGATTTTGTCTGTATAGCTTTGCTTCCACCATTTGTCCTAGGGTTCTATCCGTCCTTTTATCTTTTTATTTTTTTCTTAATAATTATCTTTTTATTTTAATAACTTTATTATATTTACTTTATTTTCTTTCTTTCTTTTTTCCTTCCTTCCCTCCTTCCTTCCTTCCTGCCTGCCTCCCTCCATCCCTCCCTCCCTCCCTCCTTTCTTTCTTTCTTACCATCTTTCCTTCTTTTCTTCTTTCTTTCCTTCAACTTCTACTAATTATTTCTTCTACTTTTTCTCCCTTTTATTCTGAGCCATGTAGATGAAGGCTCTTGGTGCTGCAGACAGGAAACAGAGCTGTGCCTCTGAGGTGGGAGAGCCAATTTTAGGACACTGGTCAACAAGACACCTCCCAGCTCCACATAATATCAAATGGCAAAAATCTCTCAGAGATCTCCATCTCAATGCCAGCACCCAGCCTCACTCAACGACCAGCAAGCTACAGTGCTGGACACCCTATGCCAAACAACTAGCAAAACAGGAACACAACCCCACCTATTAGCAAAGAGGCTGCTTAAAATCATAAGTCCACAGACACCCCAAAACACACCAAGACGTGGATCCTCCCACCAAAAAGAAAAGATACAGCCTCATCCAGCAGAACACAAGTCCCCTCCACCAGGAAGCCTACACAACCCACTGAACCTACCTTAGCCACTGGGGACAGACAACAAAAACAATGGGAACTACGAACCTGAAGCCTGCAAAAAGGAAAACCCAAACACAGTAAGATAAGCAAAATGAGAAGACAGAAAAACACACCGCTAATGAAGGAGAAAGATAAAAACCCACCAGACCTAAAAAATGAAGATGAAATGGGCAGTCTACCTGAAAAAGGATTCAGAGTAATGATAGTAAAGATGATCCAAAATCTTAGAAATAGAATAGACAAAATGCAAGAAACTTTTAACAAGAACCTAAAAGAACTAAAGATGAAACAAACAATGATGAACAACACAATAAATGAAATTAAAAACACTTTAGATGGGATCAATAGCAGAATAACTGAGGCAGAAGAATGGATAAGTGACCTGGAAGATAAAATAGTGGAAATAACTACTGCATAGCAGAATAAAGAAAAAAGAATGAAAAGAACTGAGGACAGTCTCAGAGACCTCTGGGACAACAATAAAAGCACCAACATTCGAATTATAGGGGTTCCAGAAGAAGAAGAGAAAAAGAAGGGGACTGAGAACATATTTGAAGAGATTATAGTTGAGAACTTCCCTAATATGGAAAAGGAAATAGTTAATCAAGTCCAGGAAACACAGAGAGTCCCATACAGGTTAAATTCAAGGAGAAATATGCCAAGACACATATTAATCAAACGGCCAAAAATTAAATACAAAGAAAACATATTAAAAGCAGCAAGGGAAAAACAACAAATAACACATAAGAGAATCCCCATAAGGTTAACAGGTGATCTTTCAGCAGAAACTCTGCAAGCCAGAAGGAACTGGCAGGACATATTTAAAGTGATGAAGGAGAAAAACCTGCAAACAAGATTACTCTAACCAACAATGATCTCATTCAGATTTGATGGAGAAATTAAAAATTTTACACACAAGCAAAAGCTGAGAGAGTTCAGCACCACCAAACCAGCTTTAGAACAAATGCTAAAGGAACTTCTCTAGGCAAGAAACACAAGAGGAGGAAAAGACCTACAATAACAAACCCAAAACAATTTAGAAAATGGGAATAGGAACATACATATAGATAATTACCTTAAATGTAAATGGACTAAATGCTCCCACCAAAAGACACAGATTGGCTGAATGGATACAAAAAGAAGACCCATATATATGCTGTCTACAAGAGACCCACTTCACACCTAGAGACACTATAAACTGAAAGTAAGGGGATGGAAAAAGATATTCCATGCAAATGGAGACCAAAAGAAAGCTGGAGTAGCAATTCTCATATCAGATAAAATAGACTTTAAAATAAAGAATATTAGTACAGACAAAGAAGGACATTACATAATGATCAAGGGATTGATCCAAGAAGAAGATATAACAATTGTAAATATTTATGCACCCAACATAGGAGCACCTCAATACATAACGCAAATAATAACAACCATAAAAGGGGAAATCGACAGTAACACATTCATAGTAGGGAACTTTAACACCCCACTTTCACCAATGGACAGATCATCCAAAATGAAAATAAATAAGGAAACACAAGCTTTAAATGAAACATTAAACAAGATGCACTTAATTGATATTTATAGGACATTCCATCCAAAAACAACAGAATACACATTTTTCTCAAGTGCTCATGGAACATTCTCTAGGATAAATCATATCTTGGGTCACAAATCAAGCCTTGGTAAATTTTAGATATTTGGAATTGTATCAAGTATCTTTTCCGACCACAATGATATGAGACTATATATCAATTACAGGAAAAGATCTGTAAAAAATACAAACACATGGAGACTAAACAATACACGACTTAATAACGAAGAGATCACTGAAGAAATCAAAGAGGAAACAAAAAACTACCTAGAAACAAATGACAATGCAGACACGACGACCCAAAACCTAAGGGATGCAGCAAAAACAGGTCTAAGAGGGAAGTTTAGAGCAATACAAGCCCACCTAAGAAACAGGAAACATTTCAAATAAACAACCTAACTTTTCACCTAAAGCAATTAGAGAAAGAAGAACAAAAAAAACCTAAAGTTAGCAGAAGGAAAGAAATCATAGAGATCAGATCAGAAATAAATGAAAAAGAAATGAAGGAAACAAAGCAAAGATCAATAAAACTAAAAGCTGGTTCTTTGAGAAGATAAACAAAATAGATAACCCATTAGCCAGACTCATCAAGAAAAAAAGGGAGAATACTCAAATCAATAGAATTAGAAATGAAAAAGGAGAAGTAACAACTGACACTGCAGAAATACAAAAGATCATGAGAGATTACTACAAGCAACTCTATGCCAAGAAAATGGACAACCTGGAAGAAATGGACAAATCCTTAGAAATGCACAACTTGCCAAGACTGAATCAGGAAGAAATAGAAAATATGAACAGACCAATCACAACCACTGAAATTGAAACTGTGATTCAAAATTTTCCAACAAACAGAAGCCCAGGACCAGATGGCCTCACAGGCGAATTCTATCACACATTTAGAGAAGAGCTAACACCTATCCTTCTCAAACTCTTCCAAAATATAGCAGAAGGAGGAACACTCTCAAATTCATTCTTCGAGGCCACCACCACCTTGATGCCAAAACCAGACAAGGATGTCACAAAGAAAGAAAACTACAGGCCAATATCACTGATGAACATAGATGCAAAAATCCTCAACAAAATACTAGCAAACAGAATCCAACAGCACATTAAAAGGATCATACACCATGATCAAGTGGGGTTTATTCCAGGAATGCAAGGATTCTTCAATATATGCAAAACAATCAATGTGATAAACCATATTAAAAAATTGGAGAAAAACCATATGACCATCTCAATAGATGCAGAAAAGCCTTTGACAAAAGTCAACAACGATTTATGATAAAAAATCCTGCAGAAAGTAGGCATAGAGGGAACTTTCCTCAACATAATAGAGGCCATATATGACAAACCCACAGCCAAAATCATCCTCAATGGTGAAAAACTGAAAGAAATTCCACTAAGATCAGGGACAAGACAAGGTTACCCACTCTCACCACTCTCATTCAACATAGTTTTGGAAATTTTAGCCACAGCAATCAGCGAATAAAAGGAAATAAAAGGAATACAAATCGGAAAAGAAGAAGTAAAGCTGTCATTGTTTGCAGATGACATGATACTATACATAGAGAATCCTAAAGATGCTACCAGAAAACTACGAGAGCTAATCAATGAATTTGGTAAAGTTGCAGGATACAAAATTAATGCACAGAAATCTCTGGCATTCCTATACACTAATGATGAAAAATCTGAAAGTGAAATCAAGAAAACACTCCCATTTACCATTGCAACAAAAAGAATAAAATATCTAGGAATAAACCTACCTAAGGAGAGAGAAGACCTGTATGCTGAAAATTATAAGACACTGATGAAAGAAATTAAAGATGATACAAATAGATGGAGAGATATACCATGTTCTTGGATTGGAAGAATCAACATTGTGAAAATGACTCTACTACCCAAAGCAATATAAAGATTCAGTGCAATCCCTATCAAACTACCACTGGCATTTTTCACAGAACTAGAACAAAAAAATTCACAATTTGTATGGCAACAAAAAAGACCCTGAATAGCCAAAGCAATCTTGTGAATGATAAATGGAGCTGGAGGAATCAGGCTCCCTGACTTCAGACTATACTACAAAGCTACAGTAATCAAGACAGTATGGTACTGGCACAAAAACAGAAATATAGATCAATGGAACAGGATAGAAAGCCCAGAGATAAACCCACACACATATGGCCACCTTATCTTTGATAAAGGAGGCAGGAATGTACAGTGGAGAAAGGACAGCCTCTTCAATAAGTGGTGCTGGGAAAACTGGACAGGTACATGTAAAACTATGAGATTAGATTACTCCCTAACACCATACACAAAAATAAGCTCAAAATGGATTAAAGACCTAAATGTAAGGCCAGAAACTATCAAACTCTTAGAGGAAAGCATAGGCAGAACACTGTATGACATAAATCACAGCAAGATCCTTTTTGACCCACCTCCTAGAGAAATGTAAATAAAAACCAAAAATAAACAAATGGGACCTAATGAAACTTCAAAGCTTTTGCACAGCAAAGGAAACCATAAACAATACCAAAAGACAACCCTCAGAATGGGAGAAAATATTTGCAAATGAAGCAAATGACAAAGGATTAATCTCCAAAATTTACAAGAAGCCCATGCAGCTCAATAACAAAAAAACAAACAACCCAATCCAAAAATGAGCAGAAGAACTAAATAGACATTTCTCCAAAGAAGATATACAGACTGCCAACAAACACATGAAAGAATGCTCAACATCATTTAGCATTAGAGAAATGCAAATCAAAACTACAATGTGATATCACCTCACACCATTCAGAATGGCCATCATCAAAAAATCTAGAAGCAATAATTCTGGAGAGGGTGTGGAGAAAAGGGAACACTCTTGCACTGCTGGTGGGAATGTGAATTGGTACAGCCACTATGGAGAACAGTATGGAGGTTCCTTATAAAACTACAAATAGAACTACCATATGACCCAGCAATCCCGCTACTGGGCATATACCCTGAGAAAACCATAATTCAAAAAGAGTCATGTACCAAAATGTTCATTGCAGCTCTATTTACAATAGCCCAGAGATGGAAACAACCTAAGTTCCCATCATCGGATGAAGGGATAAAGTGGATGTAGCACATATATACAATGTAATATTACTCAGCCATAAAAAGAAACGAAATTGAGTTATTTGTAATGAGGTGGATAGACCTAGAGTCTGTCATACAGAGTGAAGTAAGTCAGAAAGAGAAAGACAAATACCGTATGCTAACACATATATATGGAATTTAAGGGAAAAAAATGTCATGAAGAGCCTAGGCTTAAGACAGGAATAAAGACGCAGACCTACTAGAGAACGGACTTGAGGAATAGGGGAGGGGGAAGTGTGAGCTGTGTCAAAGCGAGAGA
Source organism: Stenella coeruleoalba (assembly GCF_951394435.1). Classification (NCBI taxonomy): domain Eukaryota; kingdom Metazoa; phylum Chordata; class Mammalia; order Artiodactyla; family Delphinidae; genus Stenella; species Stenella coeruleoalba. The sequence goes on from NC_137163.1 coordinate 45,190,681, forward strand.
GAGGCATGGACATATATACACTACCAAACGTAAGGCAGATAGCTAGTGGGAAGCAGCCGCATAGCACAGGGAGATCAGCTCGGTGCTTTGTGACTGCCTGGAGGGGTGGGATAGGGAGGGTGGGAGGGAGGGAGACGCAAGAGGGAAGAGATATAGGAACATATGCATATGTATAACTGATTCACTTCGTTATAAAGCAGAAACTAACACACCATTGTAAAGCAGTTATAGTCCAATAAAGATGTAAAAATATTTTTTTTAAAAAACTGCTTTTTTTGTGTGTCCTATAAATTTTGAATAGTTGTGTTTCTATTTTCACTATTGAAGTATTTTTTGATTTCCTCCTTGATTTCTCCATTGACCCACTGATGATTTTAGTAGTATGTTGTTTGGGCTCCACATGTTTGTGATTTTTTCCAGTTTTCTTCCTGTACTTAATTTCTATTTTCATACCACTTTTGTTGAAAAAGATGCTTGATATGATTTCAGTCTTCTGAAATTTATTGGTAGTTGTTTTGTGGTCTAACATGTGATCTACACTGGATAATCTTCCATGTGCACTAGAAGAGAATGTGTATTCTGCAGTCTTCAGTTGGAATGTTTTATATATAGCTATTTATTTCATCTGTGCAGTTTAAGACCAGTGTTTTCTTATTGGTTTTCTTTCTATACATTGATGTAAGTGAGATGTTTAAGTCCTCTACTAGTATTGTGTTACTGTCAATTTTTTTCTTTGTTTGTTAATATTTTCTTTATGCATTTAGCTGCTCTCATATTGGGTGCATCTATATTTACAATTGTTATATCTTTTTTGTTGAATGGTCTCTTCATCATTAGGTAATGTGTTTCTTTGTTTCTTGTAATAGTCATTTTGAAGTCTATTTTATCTGAAATGGGTACTGCTACCCAGCTTTCTTTCTTTCTTTTTTTTTTTTTTCCATTTTTTGGCTGTGCCCTGTGGCATGTGGGATCGTAGTTTTCCAATGAAGGACTGAACCCGTGACCCCTGCAGTGGAAGCTTGGAGTCTTAACCACGTGACTGCCAGGAAAGTTCCCCCACCCCAACAGCTTTCTTTTCATGCCTGAATGTAATATCTTTTTCCATACCTTCACTTTCAGTCTTCATGTGTATTTAGCTCTGAAGTGAGTCTTTTGGTGGCAATAAAAAGATGAGTCTTGATTTTTTTCTCCATTCAGCCACCCTATGTATTTTGATTTGAACATTTGGCCCATTTACATTTAAAGTGTTTATTGATAGGTATGTACTTATCCCCATTTTGTTACTTATTTTATGGCTGTTTTTGTAGTTCTTCTTTGTTCCTTTTGTCTTCCTTTGGTCTCTTCCTTTGTGGTTTGATGATCTTCTTTAGTGTTGTGTTTCCATTCCTTTTTTCTCTGTTTTTTTGTGTACTTATTATAGGTTTTGAGGTTTTGGTTACTACTATATATATATATATATATATGCATACATATACATATATATAAAGCTTATAGTCATTTAACTTTGAACATATTCTAAAAGCTCTACATTTTTACTCCAAGGCCCATATTTTATGTTTTCAATGTCACATTTTCCTTCTTTTTGTGTATCCCTTAACTACTTATTGAAGTTATAACAGCTTTTACAACTTTTGTCTTTTAACCTTGATACTAACTTATTAAGTGTTTTATCCACTGCCTTTACTTTATATTTGCCTTTACCAGTGAGATTTTTTCCTTCATATATTTCCTTATTTCCTGTTATGGACATTTCTGTTGTGCTTAAAGATGGCCCTTTAACATTTCTTGTATGGCTGGTTTAGTAGTGATGAACTCTTAGTTTTTGCTTATTTGGGAAACTCTTGATTTCTCCTTCAATTCTGAATGATAACTTTGCCAGGTAGAGTATCCTTGGTTGTAGATTTTTTCCTTTCAGCACTTTAAATAAACCTGGAATGCTCTTCTGCCTGCAAATTTTTGCTGAAAAATTAGCTGATAGCCTTGTGGTGGTTCCTGTGCCTGTGACTAATTGCTTTGTTCTTGCTGCCTTTAAAATTCTCTCTTTAAACGTTTCCATTTTAATTATATCTTGGTGTGGATCTCTTTCAATTCACCTTGTTTGGGACTCTCTGTGATTCTTGGACCAGAGTATCTGTTTCCTTCCCTGAGTTGTGAAAGTTTTCACAATAATAGCATCACATGTATTTTTGACTCCTTTCTTTCTCTTGTTTCCTTCTGGAACCCCTATAATGTGAATGTTAATATACTCGAAGTTGTCTCAAATGTCCCTTAAACTATTCAGGCTTTTTAAATTCTTTTTTCTTTTTGCTGCTCTGGTTGGGTGATATCTACTATTTTTACTTCCAGGTCACTTATACATTCTTCTGTATCACCTAATCTGCTGTTGAGTCCTTCCAGTGTATTTTTTATTTCAGTTATTGTATTCTTCAACTCTGATTGGTTTTTTTTTAACATTTTTTAATTCTTTTAATTATTTGTTGAAACTCTCACTGTGTTACTCTACACTTTTTCTGAGATCAGGGACCATTTTTATGTTCATTATTTTAAACTATTTATCAGGTAAGTTACTTATGTTTGTTTCACTAGGGTCTTTTCCTGAGGTTTTATTTTGCTGTTTCATTTGGAACACATTACTCTATCTTTTCATTTTGTTTGATTTTCTGAGTTTGTCTCTAAGAATTAGGCAGAACATTTACCTTCCCTGGCCTTGAAGGTGTGTCCTTGTGTAGGAGCATCCTATTAGGACTGCTTGTGCCCAGTAGCCTTAGCAGGAGGGATGGAGCTAAAGTGGGCATAGCCTGGAGCTTTAAGTAGGGTGGTGGTGCTGGTGCTGGTGCTGGAGCTGTAGCCCAGCATGGGCTAGGGCTTCTCCCAGGACATGCTGAGTGCATCTGCCTTGGTGGAGTGCTGGAGCCAGAATACTGCACAGACCAAGGCTTCTCCAGGGGTGTGCTGAGGGCCACTGCCTTAGTGGGTGAGAGCCCAGTATGGGCCAGGGCTTATCTCAGAGCACATTAATGGCTGACACCTTGGCAGGGTGGCTAAAACCTGAGCATGGTGTGGGCTGGGAAGCATACTTGGCATGCTGGCTATCCACTAGTCAGGGCACTTTTGAATCTGCTGACTCTGTGCTGAGAGGCAGAGTAAGTTTTTGTGTGCACCCTTTAACAGTGGAGTCTCAGTTTCCCTCAGCCCTCCAGTTCTCCCAGTTGTAAGCCCCACTGGATGTTAAAACCCACTAACAGGGCTCATTTTTCCAGTGTCAGTCCCCAGGGCTGGCATGCCCAATGTGGGTCTCAAACCCCTCACTTCTTAAGGAGAATGTCTGAGTTTGTGATACCCCCTCTGTTTTGTTTGTTTTTATAAATTTATTTATTGTATTTATTTTTTATTTTTGGCTGTGTTGGGTTTTTGTTGCTTTGTGCAGGCTTTCTCTAGTTGAGGAAAGTGGAGACTACTCTTCACTGCAGTGTGTGGGCTTCTCATTGCAGTGGCTTCTCTTGGTTTTACAGCATGGGTTCTAGGCTTGCAGGCTTCAGTAGTTGTGCATGGGCTTAGTTGTTCTGCTGCATGGGGAATCTTCCTGGACCAGGACTCAAACCCATGTCCCCTGCATTGGCGGTGGATTTTTAACCACTACTCCATCAGGGAAGCCCCCCCCCCTTCTGTTTTTGGATTGCCTGACAGATGTGTGGGTCCTGAATACATCACATCTTTGCCTCACCTACCCATCTTAATGTGGTTTTTTCCTTCATATTCTTAATCATAGAACAGCTGTTCTGGTAGTATTTAGGTCATTCTCAGAGAGAGAAGTTCTATATGTAGTTGAAGTTTTAGTGTGTTCCTGAGAGTAGAGGAGCTCAGGTTCTTCTTAGTCTGCCATCTTGATCAAGTTTATGTAATAGTCTAAATTCTTGTTATTGTTTCAACAATCTTCACAGCATTTTCACCAGGAGGAGATTCCATCTCAGTAAACCACTTTCTTTGCACATCCATAAGAAGCAACTCCTCATCTATTCAAGTTTTATCATGAGATTCCAGCAATTCAGTCACATCTTCAGGTTCCACTTCTGATTCTAGTTCTCTTGCTATTTCTACCATATCTGCAGTTACTTCCCCTGCTGAAGTCTTGTACCCCTCAAGGTCATCCACAAGGGCTGGAATCAGCTTCTTCAAAACTCCTGTTAATGTTGATATTTTCACCTCATCCCATGAATCACAATTGTTCTTAATGGCATCTAGAATGGTGAATCATTTCCAGAAGGTTTTCAATTTACTTTGCCCAGCTCCTTTAGAGGAATAGCTATCTATGGTAGCTATAGCCTTAAAAAAATGTATTTCTTAAATTATAAGACATGAAAATTGAAATTGTTTCTAAATCCATGGGCTTCAGAATGCATGTTGTGTCAACAGGCATGAAAACAACATTAATCTTTTTGTACAGTACATCTCCATCAGAGCTCTTGGGTGATCAGGTACATTGTCAATGAGCAGTAGTAATTTGAAATGAACTGTTTTTTCTGAACCATAGGCCTCAACAGCAGGCTTAAAGTAATCAGTAGACCATGTTGTAAAGAGGTGTACTATTATCCAGGCTTTGTTGTTCCACTTAGAGTGTGCAAGCAGAGTAAATTTAACATAATTCTTAAGGGCCCTGAGACTTTTGGAATGGTAAATGAACACTAGCTTCAACTGAAAGTCACCTGCAACATTAGTTAACAAGAAAGTCAGCCTGTCCTTTGAAGATTTGAAACCAGGCATTGACTTCTCCTCTCTAGCTATGAAAGTCTGAGATGGCATCTTCTATCAATATTAGGCTGTTTCGTCTACACTGAAAATCTGTTGTTTAGTGTAGCCACATTTTTTAATGATCTTAGATAGATATTCTGGATAAATTGTTGCAGCTTCTACATCAGAACTTGCTGCTTCACCTTGCACTTTTATATTATGAAAACATTTTCTTCCTTAAACCTCACGAACCAACCTCTGCTAGCTTCAAACTTTTCTTCTATAGCTTCCTCACCTCTCTTAGCCTTCATAGAATTGAAGACAGTTAGGACCTTGCTCTGGATTAGGTTTTGGCTTAAGGGAAGGTTGTGACTGGTTTGATCTCTTATCAACGCCAATAAAACTTTCTCCATATCAGCAATAATGCTGATTCCCTTTCTTATCATTTGTGTGTTCACTGGAGTAGCACTTTCAATTTCCTTCAAGAACTTTTCCTTTGCATTCACAACTTGGTTAGCCATTTGGTGCAAGAGGCCTAGCTTTCAGCCTATCTCAGCTTTTGACATATCTTCCTCACTAAGCTTAATCATTTCTAGCTTTTGATTTAATGTGAAAGACATGCAACACTTCCTTTCATTTGAACATTAAGAGGCCACTGTAGGGGTATTAATTGGCCTAATTTAAATCTTGTTGTGCCTCAGGGAATAGGGATCCCCAAGGAGAGGGATAGAGATGGGGAAAGGTTGGTTTGTACATCAGTCAGAAGTCACACACTTATTGATCAAGTTCACCACCTTATATGGGTGTGGTTCATGGCACCCCAAAACAATTACAATACTAACATCAAAGTTCATTGATCACAGATCACCACAACAAATATAATAACAATAAAAATTTTTTGACATTTACAAGAATTACCAAAATGTGATAGAGTGATACAAAGTGAGCAAATGCTGTTGGAAAATGGTACCCAAAGACTTGCTCAATGCAGGGTTGCCACAAAGCATCAATTTGCAAAAAATGCAGTATCTGTGAAGCACAATAAAGTAAAGAGAAATTAAATGAGGTATGCCTCTATATATTTTTAACTTACCACTGTCTACCATTATTATATGACTTCAAGTACAGTAAAAAATCTTAGAACAGTGTGTTTCCAATTTCTCATGCCCTTGGTGCTATTGTCATACATTTAAATTTTGAATATGTTATAAAATCACATTATATTACTATTTTTTCTTTAGAAAACCACTTCTATTTTACAGAAATTAAAAATAAGAAAGAATACTTACCTGGCAGGGGAGACACCATGATCACGAAGGTGGTTTTTCCAGGGTGAGGCTTATCCATTGCACTGCAGATGTGCTGACCCCTGGAATTTCCCCAAATGCAGGAAACTCAACTGTGTAATCTGTGGTAGTGAGGGACTGCATTAGCACTCTCCCCTGATTATTAGTGCTTAATGACAGAACTAACAAGGTGACCGGGGTGGTCAGTATGAAGACAGTAAGCAAACAAACATTCCATCCCATTTCTGCATTGTATCAATGGCATTTGCCTTCCTCTTCTGCACACAGCACTCAACAACCAATATCCCTAACTGCCCTATGCCTATCAGGGAGTTTGGTCTTTTTGAGCAAGAGTCTCCTCTGCCTTGCTCAGCCCTGAAATAAACCTTTCTCTGCAAAAAAAAAAAAAAAAAAAAAAGAAGAAGAAAAAAAGAAAGACACCAAAAAACAAACAAAAAAATCTTACCTTAATTTTTTACGTCTTCAATTCTTCATTTCTTTTTGTAGATGCATGTTTCTGAATGGTATATGCCTGAAGAACGTTCTTTAACATTTCCTCTAGTACGTATATGATGGCAATAAATTCTCTCAACTTGAAATTATATTAAAAATTCTTCACTTTACCTTCATATTTGAAAAATATTTTCAAATTATTTCAAGTTGGTGGAGTAGAAAGATGTGCTCTCATTTCCTCTCGTGAGAGCACCAGAATCACAACTAACTGCTGAACAATCATCAAAAGGAAGACACTGGACTCACCGGAAAAGAAACCTCACATCCAAAAACAAAGGAGAAGTCACAAAGAGACAGTAGGAGGGGCACAATCACAATAAAATCAAATCCTATAACTGCTGGGTGGGTGACTCACAAACTGAGAACATTTATACCACAGAAGTCCACCCACTGGAGTGAAGTTTCTGAGCCCCACATCAGGCTTCCCAACCTGGGGGTCCAGCAACAAGAGGAGGAATTCTTAGAGAATCGGACTTTGAAGGTTAGCGGGATTTGATTGCAGGACTTTGACAGGACTGGGGGAAACAGAGACTCCATTCTTGGAGGGCACACTCAAAGTAGTGTGTGCAGCGGGACCCAGGGGAAGAAGCAGTGACTGAATGGGAGACAGAACCAGACCTACCTGCTAGTGTTCGAGGGTATCCTGCAGAGGTGGAGGAGGCTGTGGCTCACCACAGGGACAAGGACACTGGCAGAAGTTCTGGGGAGTACTCCTTGGCCTGAGCCCTCCTGGAGTCCACCATTGGCCTCACCAAAGAACCTCTAGGCTCCAGTACTGGGTCGTCTCAGGCCAAACAAACCAGGAAGGGAACCCGGCTCCACCCATTAGCAGACAAGAAGATTAACGTTTTACTGAGCTCTGCCTACCAGAGTAACACCCAGCTCTACCCACCATCAGTGCCTCCCATCGGGAAACTTGCACAAACCTCTTAGATAGCCTCATCCACCAGAGGGCAGACAGCAGAAGCAAGAAGAACTACAATCCTGCAGTCTGTGGAATAAAAACACATTCACAGAAAGATAGACAAGATGAAAAGGCAGAGGTTTATGTACCAAATGAAGGAACAAAATAAAACCACAAAAAACAGCTAAATTAAGTAGAGATAGGTAACCTTCCAGAAAACGAATTCAGAATAATGATAGTGAAGATGATTCATGACCTCAGAATAAAGAATGGAGGCAAAGATCAAGAAGATGCAAGAAATGTTTAACAAAGACCTAGAAGAATTAAAAGAAAAAACACCTAGAAGAATTAAAGAAAAAACAAACACAGATGAACAATACAATAACTGAAATGAAAAATACACTAGAAGGAATCAATAGCAGAATAACTGAGGCAGAAGAACGAATCAGTGACCTGGAAGACAGAATGGTGGAATTCAGGGCCATGGAACAGAATAAAGATAAAAGAATGGAAAGAATTAAAGACAGCCTAAGACACATCTGGGACAACATGAAATGTAACAATATTCACATTATAGGGGTCCCAGAAGGAGAAGACAGAGAGAAATGCTCTGAGAAAATATTTGAAGAGATTATAGTCAAAAACTTCCCTAACGTGGGAAAGGAAATAGTCACCCAAGTCCAGGAAGCGCAGAGAGCCATAAGCAGGATAAACGCAAGGAGAAACACACTAAGACACGTAGTAATCAAATTGACCAAAATTAAAGACAAAGAAAAATTATTGAAAGCAACAAGGGAAAAATGACAAATAACATACAAGGGAACTCCCATAAGGTTAACGACTGATATCTCAGCAGAAACACTACAAGACAGAATGGCATATTTAAAGAGATGAAAGGGAAGGACCTGCAACCAAGATTATTCTACCCAACAAGTATCTCATTCAGATTCCATGGAGAAATCAAATGCTTTACAGACAAGCAAAAGCTAAGAGAATTTGGCACAGTCAAACCAGCTCTACAACAAATGCTAAAGGAACTTCTCTAAGTGTGAAACAAAAGACAAGAAGAGGACCTACAGAAACAAACCCCAAACAATTAAGAAAATGGTAATAGGAACATACATATTGATAATTACCTTAAATGTGAACGGATTATATGCTTCAACTAAAAGACACAGGTTTGCTGAATGGATACAAAAACAAGACTCATATATATACTGTCTACAAGAGACCCACTTCAGACTTAGGGACACATACAGACCGAAAGTGAGGGGATGGAAAACAATATCCCATGCAAATCAAAATCAAAAGAAAGCTGAGGTAGCAATACTCATATCAGATAAAATAGACTTTAAAATAAAGGATGTTACAAGAGACAAGGAAGGACACTACATAATGATCAAGGAATCAATCCAAGAAGATATAACAATTAGAAATATATATGCACCCAACCAAGGAGCACACCAATACATAAGTCAACTGCTAATAGCTGTAAAAGAGGAAACTGACAGTAACACAATAATAGTGGGGGACTTTCACACCCCACTTTAACCAATGGACAGATCATCCAAAGAGAAAATTAATAAGAAAACACAAGCTTTAACGGACACAATAGACCAGGTAGATTTAATTGATGTTTATAGGACATTCCATCCAAAAACAGCAAATTACACTTTCATCTCAAGTGTGCATGGAACATTCTCCAGGATAGATCACATCTTGTGTAAAAAACCAAGGCTCAGCAAATTTAAGAAAATTGAAATCATATCAAGCATCTTTTCGGACCACAACACTATGAGATTCGAAAATCAATAGCAGGGGAATAAAACGTAAAAAACCCCACAAACTCATGGAGGCTAAACAATACATTACTAAATAACCAAGAGATCACTGAAGAAATCAAAGAGGAAATCAGAAAATACCTAGAGAAAAATAACAATGAAAACATGATGATCAAAAACCTATGGGATGCAGCAAAAGCAGTTCCAAGAAGGAAGTTTATAGCAATACAAGCCTACCTCAACAAACAAGAAAAATCTCAAATAAACAATCTAACTTTACACCTAAAGGAATTAGAGCAAGAAGAACAAAGAAAACCTAAAGTTACTAGAAGGAAAGAAATCATAGAGATCAGAGCAGAAATAAATGGAATAGATACAACAAAAACAATAGCAAAGATCAATAAAACTAAGAGCTGGTTCTTTGAGAAGATAAACAAAATTGATAAACCATTAGCCTGACTCATCAAGAAAAAAGTGGGAGAGAACTCAAATCAATAGAATTAGAAATGAAAAAGGAGAAGTTACAACAGACACTGCAGAAATACAAAGCATTCTAAGAGACTACTACAAGCAACTCTATGCCAATAAAATGGATAACCTGGAAGAAATGGACAAACTCTTAGAAGGGTATAACCTTCCAAGACTGAACCAGGAAGAAATAGAAAATATGAACAGACCAAGCACAAGTAATGAAATTGAAACTGTGATTAAAAATGTTAAAACAAACAAAAGTCCAGGACCAGATGGCTTCTCAGGTAAATTCTATCAAACATTTAGAGAAGAGCTAACACCCATCCTTCTCAAACTCTTGCAAAAAATTACAGAGGAAGGAACACACCCAAACTCATTCTATGAGACCACCATCACCCTGATACTAAAACCAGACAAAGATACTACAAAAGAAGAAAATTATAGATCAATATCACTGATGAATATACATGCAGAAATCCTCAACAAAATACTAGCAAACGGAATCCAACAACACCTTAAAAGGATCATACACCATGGTCAAGTGGGATTTATCCCAGGGATGCAAGGATTCTTTAATATATGCAAATCAATCAATGTGATACACCATATTAACAAATTGATGAGGAAAAACCATATGATAAACTCAATAGATGCATAAAAAACTTTTGACAAAATTCAACACAAATTTACCATAAAAACTCTCCAGAAAGTGGGCGTAGATGGAACATACCCAACATAATAAAGGCCATATATGACAAACTCACAGCAAACATCATTCTTAATGGTGAAAAACTGAAAGCATTTCCTCTAAGATCAGCAAGAAGACAAGGATGTACACTTTCACCACTATTATTCAACATAGTTTTGGAAGTCTTAGCCATGGAAATCAGAGAAAAAAAAAAAGAATTAAAAGGATTATAAATTGTGAAAGAAGAAGTAAAACTGTCACTGTTTACAGATGACATGATACTATACATAGAGAATCCTAAAGATGCCACCAGAAAACTACTAGAATTAATCAATGAATTTGGTAAAGTTGTAGGATACAAAAGTAATGCACAGAAACCCCTTGTATTCCTATACACTATTGATGAAAAATATGAAAGATAAATTAAGGAAATACTCCCATTTAACATTGTAACAAAAAGAATAAAATACCTAGGAATAAACCTACCTAAGGAGACAAAAGACCTGTATGCAGAAAACTACATGATGCTGTTGAAAGAAATCAAAGTTGATACCAACAGAACCTGCTGTATAAAAGAAATAAATAAAATAAAATTCAAAACAATATATATTTTCATTGGTGTAGAATTCTGAATTGGCAGGGTTTTTTTTTTCTTTTGGAACTTTAAGGATTTCACTCAGTTATCTTTTAGATTGCATAGTTTCTGAGCCATTTTTATCTCTGTATCTTTGTGTGTAATGTTTCCCTGTCTTGGCTACCTTTAATTTTTTTTTTTTTTTTTTTTGTGGTACGCAGGCCTCTCAACACCACAGCCTCTCCCGCCATAGAGCACAGTCTCTGGATGCACAGGCTCAGCAGCCATGGCTCACAGGCCCAGCCGCTCCATGGCATGCAGGATCCTCCCAGACTGGGGCACGAATCTGTGTCCCCTGCATTGGCAGGTGGACTCTCAACCACTGCACCACCAGGGAAGCCCTAATATTTTCATTTTAACTTTGATTTGCATCAGTTTGAATGTGATGTGTCTAGTTTGAATGTGTGTGTGTGTGTGATTCATGACATCTCTTGAATCTGTGGTTTAATGTCTTTATTTTGGAAAAATATCTAGACTATTATTTCTTCAATTATTTCTTCTGTTATATCCTATCTCTCCTACTTCTGGGATTATAATTACACATATATTAGACCAGTTAATATTGTCTCACAGCTTTTGGATGATCTCTTCTCTTTTGTGTTGCTTTTGTTTGTTTTATTTTTTCCTGTGTTTCAAAATGAATTATTTCTATTCTTCTCAAATTCACTGATTTCTTCTTGTCTGTGTCAAGTCAGTTGATGAGCAAGCTAAAGGCATTATTTATCTATGACATAGAGTCTTTAAAATAGTGTTTCCTTTTGGCTATTTCTGATCATTCTATCTCTGCTCAAATTCCCCATCACTTTGACTACATCCTTTAAGATATTAACCATAGTTATTTTAAAGTTTCTGTCTCATAATTTTCATAGCTGGATCTTGTCTAAGGCTGATTCTGTTGATTGCATTGTCTCTTGACAATGGATTTTTTTTAACTTGGGTTGTTTGTGTTTTTCTTTTTTTAATTTTATTTATTTATTTATGGCTGCATTGGGTCTTTGTTGCTGCATGTGGGCTTTCTTTAGTTGCGGTGAGTGGGGGCTGTTCTTTGTTGCAGTGCTCAGGCTTCTTATTGCAGTGGCTTCTCTTGTTGTGGAGCATGGGCTCTAGGCATGTGGGCTTCAGTAGTTGTGGCTCTTGGGCTCTAGAGAACAGGCTCAGTAGTTGTGGTGCATGGGCTTATTTGCTCTGTGGCACATGAGATCTTTCTGGACAAGGGCTCGAACCCATGTCCCCTGCATTGGCAGGTGAATTCTTAACCACTGCACCACCAGGGAACCCCCAATGGATTGTTTTTTCTTATGTCTCATAATTTTTTATTGAGTGCTATACATCTTGTTTAGAAAAGAGTGTCTGGGGTAAATAGTACATATGCCCACAAATGAACACTGCTATTTTCAAGAAGTTACTGAAGGGTTTATTTTAGCTGAGATGAAATATAGATATATCTGCAGAAAAATGTCTAGCCAATCTACACATGACAACACTTCTAATTCTTTCAGAGGTGTAGTCCTTGGAAAATTATAAACAACAGATATAAACTACTACATGCTTTTCCTACTAAGCAGTGTAGAAAACACAGAATAAGACAATGGTATGTTCCTTGACATTCAAGAACTTCTGACCTGAATGAGGCAGAGAAGATCAAAATATAAAACAAAATTGTAAAAAGTAAATGTATAAATAGTTGAATACTAAATTGTGTAGCAAAATCTATAATTGTTGATGAAAAAGACATCAATAAATGTTGAGAATAATCTATAAAGGCTTCACTAGGGTGGTTGAACTTAACCTGAGTCTTAAGAGGTAAGCATTCATTCATTGGTTCATTTACTCATTCAACATTCATTTACTAAGAACTGACTCTAAGCACTTTGTTATATTATACAGATACAAAGTTGATCTCTGCCTAGATTTCACAGCATGAACAGTTATTCTGGGAAAGATAAATACTTGAACATATGATATTAATACAATATTAAGGTAATAATATAAAAAGAAAGAGTCACTGAGATACAAGAGTCAGGAAAGGCTCTCTAAATCTGATAACGTGTGAGCTAAAGAATTAGTGGGCATTTGCCAGATGTATGTTTGTTAGAGTGTGTAGCTTTATTAAGCCAAAGGTGTAGAAAAAGTAGAGGAGATAATGGGACAGCATTACAAATGAAGCCAACACTATTAGTTAAGGCATGGAATGACGAATAAACATAGCAATTCTGAAACACACCAGCTTGACTCAGTGGTGGATATATATTGGTAAAAGGGAAAAGTTAGATTCAACAAGTAAATCAAAATTTAATGAAAGCCAGGTAAAGGAGCTTTCATTTTTATAAATTTTAGAGGGGTACTTCCAGAAGGTTATATTTTTTAACAGAAGTCTGATATATTTGATTAGAAATATTAATGTAACAGGTGTATGCAAGAATGATTTAAATCCCTAAATCTTAACATTAATGAGGTGAATTAAGGAGCTATGGCTAATGTCCACATGTGATTGGAAGGTGACATCTGGGTAAGGACATGTTTGTTTCCAGGAAAGAAAATCTCAATCCAGTTAATTTAAGTAAAAGGAGACATTGTGAGAAAACAAGCTGCAAGTTTACAAAAATCTCAGGACAGTAAATAAAGTAGGTCAAGCCACTTGGAGGCTGAAATAAAAGGTCAACAAGTGAGGATCCTCTCTCAGGAAGCCATGCTAACTTGGCTCATCAGATCTCTCTGCTGAATGGTTTAATATTCTTGCTTCTCTTGGTTCACTTTAGCCCTGCCTGTCACCTGTATACATATGGACAAAACTCGGCTATCCTACTCCAACATGACCTTTTGTTTATCTATTACTTAGAGAGCCAACTCCAAATTCCTGACTTTAAGTTGCCATGAGCCAGTTAATTGTACACAGGATGCTGTTATGTGTTGCTATAAATTTAGGGGATGAGGTGGTTGCACTGAAAGGGAACAGTGAGGCAAAGATTGAGATATCCAAGAAGGAGAGCATGGACTTGGGCAATGGCCATGGGAATTGAAAAAGGAGACAGAGTCTTTGCAAGAAACACTGATAGGATTTATATGAAAGAGAGAAAATATTTCAAAGTTGATGTAAAATTTTAAACTTAAGTGTTTGAGAAAATGGTAGTGCTTCGATATGGTCATTGAATTTAGGAGGGAGATCTGATTGGAACCGAAAGGCAGTATATCCCATTTGAAAAAATAATACATTTGAGATAATGACAGGATATTTATGTGGAATTAAGTAGATAGCTTAAAACAACTGGGATTGAACCTGAAACCATAAATAGAATTGCATATTATGCATTAGAATTAACTATGTATTGGTGAGAGTTAAAGTTATTAAAAGGTACAAATGGAAAAGGAATTATTTCTGAAGGAGACTATAAAAAGGGAAGAAACGAGAATCAAGAATTGAGACTTTGAGAATAAGTACAAGGAGGGAAGATTTGTGGCCCATAGGGAAATGTCCAGCAAAGAAAATAGAGAATGAATGTACAGATAAATATGAGAAAAATAAGAATAGAATTAGGTCATAAAAGAGAAAAAAGCATCAACTTCTTATTTGTTTTAATCATTCCAATCCATATTCAGAGACAGAGCATTTGATCAGCTAAAATTTTTCCATTTAAAAATTTTTTTTCTAAAACTAATTTTTTTCAATTTTAGATGTCATTTATTATAAATATAATATTTTCTAAAACATTAATCAGGTTTTTTTCTAATAGGAAATTAGCTCTACATAGATAGCTGGAAAAAATAAATGGCCTTACTTGAAATTATTCTTTCCTTCAATTATTCTCTTACCTGAACTAAGACTAGATGCATGAACTTTAAGCTCAAAAGAGATCTGTTTCAAAATATTAGGCATTGGTAAAAAGAGGCATGAACAGTTAAAGACTACTTTCAATAGTGAATGCTATAATAAGTTATTGGCTACAGCTTCCTCCCAGCTAGAAAAAGAAAAGGAAACCTACAGTTAAAAGTTTGCATCTTGGGCTTCCCTAGTGACGCAGTGGTTGAGAGTCTGCCTGCCGATGCAGGGGACGCGGGTTCGTGCCCCGGTCCGGGAAGATCCCACGTGCCGCAGAGCGGCTGGGCCCGTGAGCCATGGCTGTTGAGCCTGTGAGTCTGGAGCCTGTGCTCCGCAATGAGAGAGGCCACAACAGTGAGAAGCCCACATACTGCAAAAAAAAAGACAAAAAGTTTGCATCTTTACATTTTAGAAAACCAATGAAGTCTCCCTGAAGTAAAATTTAAATAGGACCAGATGAAAGACAACATACTTTACACATAATCTGGTTTTTGGTATAATAAGGAAGTACTGGGAACATGAACCCATCCTCCTACCAGGCTCTTTTCTTTCAAACACTACTATTGCCTTTAAACTAAAAATTAACAAATAGTCTGACCGTATTAAATACATATACTCTCTACATAAGCCTCATGGTTATTAATTGTCCTAGCAGCTACTTCATACTATTGATTTATACTGAACTGAGATTTAACTAAAACCCCTAAGACTTTTTCACATCAACTTCAACAGAAATTATTCAAAATTCGTTTCGAGGGCTTCCCTGGTGGTGCAGTGGTTGAGAGTCCGCCTGCTGATGCAGGGGACACGGGTTCGTGCCCCGGTCCGGGAAGATCCCACATGCCGTGGAGCAGCTGGGCCCGTGAGCCATGGCCGCTGAGCCTGCGCGTCCGGAGCCTGTGCTCCGCAATGGGAGAGGCCACAACAGTGAGAGGCCTGGGTACCGCAATAAAAAAAGAATTCCTTTTGAATATGAATTTGAAATTTTGCATTTTCTTTATGATGCTTTATCTTCTTCATTTAAGCTCACATCTTTCAAAACTTTAAAAAAATTTTATGTTGTTGTAGACATACGACCTATTTTCATATTTTTCTGCTACTTACAAATGTAATTACCATGTCATATTTATTCCACCATTCATTCTAAAATTATTGAGTTTCTGCTGAATGTCAGACACTTCACAAGATGTCAGGGGTACAGAGAGAAATAAAGTAGCTTCTGCCCTCAATAGCTCCCCAGTCTAATAGGAGGAAACAGAGAAAAAAATATTTCATATACATTGTGATAAATGTAGTAACAGAGATATGCACAGTGGATTATGGGATTAGGAGAGTGGTGCCTTGTGGGGGTGGAGAAGAGGGGAAATTAGAGTGTGGTGTACAGGGTAGAGGCCATCACTACATCTATATAGGCTTCTTGGAGAAGGCAATGTTTTCTGTTATTTTCCTGTTAATCACCAGTGTACAGCTCTGACTACAAGAGTCCTCCAGACAAGCACCACAGAATCCTCTAAATCAGTAGTTCTTGAAGTGTGGTCCTCAGACCAGCAGCATCAGCAACACCTGGGGACTTGATAGAAATAAATATTCTTAGGCCTCACCCCAAACATACTGTATCTGAAACTCTAAGGTAAGATTAATAAATACATGTTTTTAAAAGTCCTCCAGGTGATTCTGGTGTCCACTAATACTTAAGCACTGCTGGTCTCAATAATACCAGATATTTAATCAGTATTTCATGAATGATAGCTCACTCCAGTTTGTGGTTACCATGAGGTTTTGATATAGCAGTCTGTATATAAGCTAGATTGTTTTAAGTTGCCAGTCTTTTAATTTCAAATGCATTTTCACTAACTTTCCTTGTACTCTCCTCTTCTCACGATTGGTGGTTTTGATATCATATTTGTGTGTGGATGATTTCCTAATTTTACTGTATGTTTGTCTTTACTGGTGAGCTTTTCCATTTGTAATTTTCTTGTTTCTATAGTTGTGGCCTTTTCTCTTCTGCCTAGAAGTTCCTCTAGCATTTGTTGCAAAGCTGGTCTGGTGGTGCTGAATTCTCTTAGCATTTGCTTGTCTGTAGAGCTTTTGGTTTCTCTGTCAAATCTGAATGATAGCCTTGCTGCGTAGAGTATTCTTGCTTGTAGGTTCTTCCATTTCATCACTTTAAATATATCATGCCACTTCCTTCTGGCCTGTAGTTTCTGCTGAGAAATCAGCTGATAACCTTATGGGCATTCCCTTGTATTTTATTTGTTGCTTTTAATATTTTCTTTGTCTTTAATTTTTGTGAGTTTGACTAATATGTGTCTTGGCCTATTCCTCCTTGGGTTTATGCTATATGGGACTCTCTGTGCTTCCTGGACTTGAGTGTTTCCTTTCCATGTTAGGGAAGTATTTGGCTATAATCTCTTCAAATATTTTCTCAGGTCCTTTCTCTCTCTTCTCCTTCTGGGACCCCTATCCTGTGAATGTTGGTGGGCTTAATGCCGTCCCAGAGGACTCTTAGATGGTCCTCTTTTCTTTTCGTTCTTTTTCCTTTATTCTGTTCCATGGCAGTGATTTCCACCATTCTGTCTTCCAGCTCACTTATCTGTTTTTCTGCCTCATTTATTCTGTTACTTTTTTCTTCTAGTGTATTTTTCATTTCAGTTATTGTATTGTTCATCTCTGTTTGTTGTTCTTTAGATCCTCTAGCTGTTCATTAAACATTTCTTTTATCTTCTTGATCTATGCTTTCATTCTTTTTCTGAGATCTTGAATCATCTTTACTATCATTACTCTGAATTCTTTTTTAGGAAGATTACCTATCTCCACTTCACTTAGTTGTTTTTCTGGGGTTTTATCTTGTTCCTTCATCTGGGACATATTCCTCTGCTCTCTCATTTTGTCTAACTTTCTGTGATTGCAATTTTGGTTCTGCAGGTTGCAGGGTTGTAGTTCTTCTTGCTTATGTTGTCTGCCCCCTGGTGGATGAGGTTGGACTAAGAGGCTTATGCAGGCTTCCTGGTGGGAGGGACTGGTGCCTGCCCACTGGTGGATGGAGCTGGGTCTTGTCCCTCTGGTGTGAAAGGACATGTCAAGTAGTGTGTTTAGTGGGCAGCTGTGGGCTCAGGAAGACTTTAGGCAGCCTGTCTGCTGATGGGTAGTGCTGTGTTCCCACCCTGTTGGTCTGAGGCATCCCAGTACTGGAGCCCAGAGACTGTTGAGTGGGGTCAGTTCTTGGTGAGCAAATGGCAGCCTCCAGGAGGGCCAGTGAGTATTCCCCAGAACTACCATCACCAGTATCTTGGTCATTGCAGTGAGCCACAGCTTCCCCCCACCACTGCAGGAGACCCTCAAATACCAACTGGTAGGTCTGGCCCAGGCCTCTTATGCAGTCACCTGGGTCCTGGTGTGTACAAGACCTTGTGTGCACCCTCTAAGGATGGAGTTTCTGTTTCTCCCAGTCCTGTGCAATTCCTGTGATCAAACCAGGCTGGCCTTCAAAGCCAGGTGCTCTGGGGCTCCTCCTCCTGATGCCAGACCACAGTTTGGGAGGCTGACATTGGGCTCAGAACTTTCACTCCTGTGGGAGAACCTCTACAATATAATTATTTTCCAGTTTGTGGTCACCCACCCAGTGGGTATGGGATTTGGTTTTACCATGATTGTGTCCTGCCTACTATCTCGTTGTGACTTCTTCTTTGACTTTGGATGTAGGATATCGTTTTTAGTAGGTGCCAGAGTTTCTTGATCGATAGTTGTTTGGTATTTTTGTGAGAGAGGGTGAGCTCACATTTTTCTACTCCATCAACTTGTCTCTGCCTCTGACAGTTCACTCCTATGGTATTTATGGAGAAGCAGAGATACCTGAAGATGAAGTCAAAGGATCTGCTTGGGAAAACCAGCTTCACCACTCACAACTCTGTGATTTTTGGCAAATTTCTTAACATTGTCATCCAAATTCCTGGTTCACAATATCTACCTCAGGAGATTACTCTGAAATGAAGTGAAAATATGTATGTGTAAGTACCTAACACAATATCTAGAATAGGCACTTTGTTTTACCACAGATTAATGACTCTATCTACTAATGATGAATCTACTATGAAAAAGCAGTAGATAGGTCTAAAAAAACATTATATGGAGAGTGGCTAAAAAATATAGAAATGTTTTCCTCTGGATAAGTAGACATGTTTGAATTACCTTCAAATATTTGAAAAGAAAATTCCTTAATCCATCTTCAAATGTGTTTTTACTTTTAGATCTAAAAAGAAATAATTTATAAGGAAGATTTGGATTCGGCCCAGAGAGGAATGTTTCAGCAATGGAAAGAACTGGGGAAGTGGCAAGAGTGCTTTGTGATGCAGTGAAATATGAAATGCCTCTCACTGCAATTTTCCAAGCAGATTAGAAAACAGTTTTACTTTAGTGGCAGAAACCACCTTATACCTTCCCAAGTAAGCTCCAATATCTCACTCTGTAAGACTATTCCATCTGGCAGATTATTCTCCATGGTTTCTAAAGATTCTCAAATATGCCAGAGAAATTGCCACACCAGATCTTCAACTGAATATGCTTCTACACTGTGCAAATAGATTTCTTTGAGATGGTCATCATATTTATATTGTCTATGTCATGAATATAAATACAGAAATATAAATATATTCTGAAAGTCTTCATGACCCACTTTATTTGTGGTACCATAGTAGTTATCGCTCCAAGTTTATACAAATTTGCTTTGTGCCCCATCTTCATATGAGTTTGTAAAGGAGAAAGTGAGTGTGCAAAAACACTAACCTTATTAAGGTTTATTCACTCATTTGTTTCACGTCTTAGATGTTGTTGAAACGTGTCATTTCAGATAGGAAATATACTTTATTTTAATATTCTTTTGCATGATGGAGTATTTGTTCTTTGCTAAAATGAGGTAAATGCATTTTTTAAACCTGAGAAAGGCCAGGGATCTATAAAAAGGGGAATGTTCCTATGAGATTAAATTTCAATGCTCTTAAAACTACATCAAAGCAATTAAAAAAGAGTTAGTTAAATATAGCTTTCCCCTGATGAAGAATCTGTCCTTAGTAGGACACATTGCTATATTCTGTAACTAAATACACTGCTCCAATTTACTTTAATTCTAGATAAATCTGTATACCCTCCAGAGGGGTATCCTTGAGAAGCCAAGCACCATGGTTATTTAAATCAATGATAATGTGAATAGCAATACCGGGGCTTACCAGAAGCAAGTGATTGGCAGATTCACACATCAGTTTCAAAGGGACAATGAATACACGTTGACTATATAGGTCACATTAAAAGTAGGCAACACCCACTGGGAAACAATGAGATAGAAAATATCATAAGGTGCCTTGAAGCAGAGACCAACTCTTCTAAGAGTTTACTGTGTCAGCACCCTGCGTGTCCCAAAATTAGGCAACAGCATTAAAATTATGGTGAAGTTATTTGTCTTATTAGAGACAGGACCTTGTCTTACTCATTTGTATAACCCCCGGGACTCAGAAAACATTGAATGCTTAATCAGTTATTAACAAATAAATAAATGTGTTAATTTGTGGGAGTTGATAGCTCCAGATTATTACATTTTACCTTTGATGTGTTGCTTATCATATGGACTCTCTGTACTTAAAAATAACCACCAGAGGTTGCTATTTTATATATTTTTAAACTCCCCATGTTTGTATTATGATGCTTTTAAAAACCGTGGCACACTGCTGCAAATTGTACTTTCCAAAGAGAGCCAGAATAATAGATTTTGTCTCATATGTTCTTACAAGTGACATTTACATTCCTCCCATTGAGCAAAGGTGCCCATGCCCCTCCTCTTGGATCAGGATTGACTTCTGTAATTGCCTTGACTATTGAAATATAGTAAAATAACACTATGTCAGCAGGTCACTAAAATGGCATGCGTATCTGCTCTGTTCAATCAGTATGCTTACTCTTGGAAACAGTTCCCAAAATGTTACATGTTACAGAGAAATCATTCATGAAAGAAAGAGTCAATCAATGCAGCAACTTCTTTGTTGTTTTATTTTAAGAAATTGCCACAGCCACCCCACACATCAGCAACCATCATCCTGATCAGTCACCAGCCATAAACATCTAGGCAAGACCCTCTAACAGCAAAAACATTTTTTTTAGACATAATGTTATTGAACACTTCATAGACTACAGTATAGCATAAACATAACTTATATATATATATAGGGAAACCAAAAACTCTGTGTGACTCACTTTACTGCAATATTCACTTTGCCTGGAGCCAATCCAAAAATATCTCTGAGGTATGTCTTTATATGCATTTGTTACTCCCCAAAGTAAAGCATCATACCTATATACTAGGTGGAACCTAAATCATTGTTGATTTAATTATTCAATTAACATTCCACATATAATCGTATAGCTTTTTTTCTAGTCACGTATTTCTTATATTCTGCTGGACATTACTTCTTACACTTAAGTTAAACATCAAAACCTGATTTAGACGTTCATAGTCAGCCTTATACTCTTTATCCCACTGATTATACCTATAACTTCTGGTTAAAATACAAATAACAAAATCTGAGAACTCTAAAAAGATGAATTGGGGAGGGATACCCAAACTGGAAAAAACAGTAAACAAGCATGATTTTTCTGCTTTTATTTTTCCTCTTTTTTACCTCCTGGCTTTAGCCCAAGGGTGGTTCAAATGCGGAACTATGCAGCAGGTGTGGGAAGCAAAAATGCAGAGAGAAATCTTGTCTTTCTCAACTTGGAAGAGCGACACCTGTGTTCCGGAGAATATGTGTGTTTGCTTTTTTCCTTTTTTTTTTCTCTAAGCCCTGCCTCTAGGGGGAACCTCTGTCACAGAGCATCACTGCAGCAGTGGGAGCAATTGTGCAGATACCTAAAACTAGTTTTCTGGACAAATGAACTCGGAGGGGTGGGACCTGTGGTCCCATGAGTGTGAGACAATCCCCATTATTTTCTTCTCTGTGTTTTCTTACTACTTTACCCCAAAAGCAGTCTTAGTCCTGCAGAACTATATGGCAACATAGGCATATAATTTCTAAGAGAAATTCCCTCTTTCTACCCAGTTGGCTGGAAAAAAAGGGTAAATTATATGCCTGTATTTATCCTTTCAATCTAGAAACATGTATCCTTCATGAAACTTTGGAAAACACTGTGTTGTTTCTTTCAAAATTTCCTCCCTTCTATCCTCTGTTCTCACTTTCTCAAATTTTTTTTAACTGGATTTTGAGCTTCTCATCTTGGTCTTCTATATATGTAATATTTTCTCAAAATTTTTCCATTGATATGCATTTTTTTTTAACTTTCAAGGGAGATTTTGTTAATTTTCTCCCCAACAGTCCATTGATTTTTTTCTTTCAACTATTATATTTTGCTTTCCTAATGATTTTTAATGTTTTCTAATTTCTTTGTTTTGTATTCATTGTGTTTAGTATCCTATTCTTACATCATCAGTGCAATCTTCTAAAATAATTCTAGAACACAAATTAGTATTCTATTACTGGTTATTTTCTTTTAATTTTTTGAAAGTTCTTTTCTGCTTACTGCATTTTCTGTTTCACCTGTGTTCATTTGTGTTTGCCTATGTGACATAATAAGAAGTATATATAATATTTGGTCTTTGTCCCTGGTCCTGACACAGAGTTGTTAAAATTCTTGGAATTTCCTAAATGATAGGGGTAATAGGAGCATCTTTTGTCCATAGTTAGCCCCTTTCAACCATACTTGAATTTATGCTAGTTAGCTTCAAGATGGGACTGGTTGCCAGAGAAACTAACCATGTGACTACTCACATGGAACTTTCAGCCAACTGATGGAGAGGAGAGAGGAGCTGGAGATTGAGTTCAGTCATCAATGACCAAAAATTTAATCAATTATTATGCCTATGTAATGGAACCTTTATAAAAACATCTAAACAACAAGATTCAGAGAGCTTTCAAGTTGACCAATACATCCATGTGTCAAGAGAGTGGCATATCCTAACTCCACAGGGACAGAAGCTCCTGCACTACGTACCCTTCCAGACCTTGCCCTATGTACATTTCCAACTGGCTCCTCATTTGTATTCTTCATAATAATCCAATAATAATAAAGTGTTTTCTGGAGTTTATGAGCTGTCCTAGCAAATTATCAAACATTAAGGGGAGGTTGGTGGGGGCCCCTCAATTTTGTAATCAAGTCATACATAAGTGTGGGTAACTGCCCTACCCCTTAGCAGTGTAGATGGTTATATTTTTTCAGAGAAATTCTTGTGTATTTTTTTGTGTGTGTGTCTTGAGCTGACGAGTAATCCTGCTGACAGATATTCTACATGCAGAGAGTTGGAAAAAAGGATAGAACCATGTTTTTAATATATATACTGATTTCAATTAATGACTTTCCATATTAGCTACCTATTGCTGCTGTAAAAAATCACCAAAAATGAGTGACCTAAAATAACACAAATTTATGATCTCACAGTTTCTGTAGATCAGAAGTCCAGGTGGGCTCAGCTGGGTCCTCTGCTTAGGAACTTACAAGGTTGAAATCAGCCTTGAGTGCTGCATTCTTTACTGGATGCTTTGGGGGAAATATGCTTTCAGCCTATTTGAGTTTGTCATCTAAATTCAGTTCCATGTGATTATAGGAATGAAGGTTCCTTTTCCTTGCTGTCTATCAGTCCTAGAAGCTACCCACATTCCTTTTCATTCTTTCCATGTGGACCCCTCCAGCCTCAACAGATTCTCTTCCCTGTTTTGCATCTCTCTGTCTTTTCCTTGTACTGCATCTAACTCTCGTCAGAGAAAGTTCTTTGCTTATAAAGGACTCCTGTGATTATATTGGGTCCAGATAATCTATGATAATTTTCCTATTTTAAGGTCTACAAATTTAATTACATCTGTAAACTTCCTTTTGCCACATAATGTAACATATTCACAGGTCCCTGGGATTCCAGTACGGACATTTTTACAGGAGTCATTCTTCTTAGCATACCTTCTTTGTAGCTCCATCCCTTGTTCCCACATTCTATTATAATAAAAATGTGATAGTCCCAAACATCTATAGGATTTTGCAAGGCAAATCAGCTGGCCTCAAGTTCAACCCACTCCATATATATTCTAGGTAATAGTTACAAAATAACAGGAATAATACTGGAATTAGACTACTTATCAGTAATACTTGGTGCTAAAAATTATAGAAAAAATGCATTTGGAATTCTGGAGGAAAGTTTTTTTTCAATCTAGAATTCTATATCACACACACAAAAAAAACAACCAAGTGTGGTTATAGAATAAAATATTTTTAAGTAATCAAGGAGTGAAAAACTATGTCTCATGTACCCTCTTTTTGGACAATACTTGAAAATGTGCCCCAGAAAAATAAACAAATAAATGAAAAAAGAATAATATGAGTTCAGGAAACAGTTCAATCAATGCTGTATATTAATAAAAAGAATTCCAGAAAATTGGCTGTGCAAAATCCCTAGAGAGCAGGGACTTGAGGGCACATAGAGAATCATTACTTTTCATACAAGATCTTCTCAGTATTTGATTTTTTAAAAATTGTATGTATATATTACTTTAACTTAAAAAAAAGACACTTCCACATATCTCCACTCTAAATTGAACCTGGCCATATTCAAGATGGTTTTGACAAACAAAATGCAGCAGAAGGGACATTACATAACTTTCAAAGCAGGGCTTTGAGAAGTCTTCAGCTTCTACTTAGAACTTTATATATTCAAGCCCAGCCACAGTATTTTGAGAAGGTCAAAATATATGGAAAATCTACATGGAGGAAAAGAGAGGCATCTTGGTCAACAGCCCCAACCAACTCCCAGCCAATACACATCTCCAATTGCCAGCCAAGTAAGTGAGTTGATCTAGACATTCCAGCCCAGTTGAGAGTTCAGTTGACTTCAGCCCTTACCAACTATTCATGGAGCAAAAGAACTGCACAGTGGAGCCCTGTCAATCCACAGAATCATGAGAGATAATAAATAATTGTTGTAGTTGTAAGCTATTATGTTTTGGAGTGATTTATTATGCAATGAGATAACAAAAACAATATTTATTTAATATACTTAATTCATTTAATGGATTATAGGTAGCTGGATTAATATGTTAGCCCTTGGATTGTCCATTTATTCAAATATCTTATCTTTTGACTATTTATTGGCCAAAAATCTTTTGTATCTTTTGACTATTTATTGGTCATGCAATAATGATTTTCCCTTACTAGTAATCATTAGCCAGGCATATGTCTTGTCTTTTGTATCTTTTGACTATTTATTGGTCATGCAGAAATGGTTTTCCCTTACTAGTAATCATTAGCCAGGCATATGTCTTGTCTTTTGTATCTTTTGACTATTTATTGGTCATGCAGAAATGATTTTCCCTTACTAATAATCGTTAGCCAGGCATATGTTTTGTCTTTTGTATCTTTTGACTATTTATTGGTCATACAGAAATGATTTTCCCTTACTAGTAATCGTTAGCCAGGCATATGTTTTGTCTTTTGTATCTTTTGACTATTTATTGGTCATACAGAAATGATTTTCCCTTACTAGTAATCGTTAGCCAGGCATATGTTTTGTCTTTCTTTAAAATAATTTATTGCTGCTCTGGAAATAGATCTACCACATGTGTAACACTATTGGAAAATTTGCTTTTGAGAGATAAAAATAACTATTTAGAGTTTATTTTGATATGCCTTATTAGAAATGTTTTTTTCACTATCATCTTTTGGAGAACCTTCACAAAATCTATTTCATCTTAATTATATTGATTCATTTTTGGAAACATAAACAAATACACACAATTTTTTTAAACTTCTTTTCAAAGGCTATATATTTAGTTATACAACAAATGCTTAAGATGATTTCTGATATATTACATGTATGTCAGTGATCTTTAAAGTTATACTTTGGATCTTCTCATTCATAGGAAATACACTAATTTTGTAAGCTAAGACCTTGTGCTTTCTTTGAAATCATTGTTCCAAGTCTTTCACCTCTGAATAGCCTTACTTCCAATAAGCCTGCTCTTTACTCTCATTGTTTTTGCAGCCTCATTTCTCTGCATGTTCTCCCAGTCCATGAACCACTTCTGATTTCATTTACATTACTTTGACTCTGCCTATCTTCCATGATCAAACATTTCAGTGGATCTACACAAGCATTCTGGGTCTTCTGGCCCTTTAGGCCTTTTGGCCCTGCACTGTGTTAAAACCCATGGCATCTAAGCATGATTGAGGAAAATCACTGTGTAATCAATTGCATTATGATCCATTCTGGCCTTAGCTGAGATAGCACTGTGATCGAGGAACAATTTCTCATCTTGTCTCAGTTCATTTATATATATATTCCTCAATAGCTGTTTTAAGCATTTACCACTCCTGTAAAGTCCCTAGATTGTCTGTAGCCCACCTGATTCTCAGCACATGTTCTCATCTCATGTTATCCATCCTCTATACATTTCTTTCACTAACATTTGGAAGAAGTGTCTCCTCTCCTTCCCAAGGATAAATTCTCAAAGTTTAATCCCTATTTATTAACTCTTTTGTAAGAACTTCTCCATTAAGTCCTAATATGTTTACCAACAAATTAAATGGCTTTTCATAAACTCATTTTGCCATTGCTCTCATGACCTTCCTCCTACACTCTTGCAATAGTCTATTAAAACTCACGTTCCCTAGGCCTCACCAGGTGCATATTAATAATAAGGACCCATTTCTTCAGCTTGTGATCCCACAACTCCGTTTCATTACTCACCAGTGAGCTTTGTGTTTCTACCTAGAGTCCAGAAACCTATGCTAATCTCATATTTTCTAGTGGACACCTCTCACTGTCTTTATGTAGGTTTATGCTTTTTTTTTTCTATTATTTTGCTATTGTTTTGAGGGAGTCAGAAGGAAGAAGAGATAAATGCATGTGATAAGACTGCCATCTTGAATTGGAATTTATTGTTCATTCTTCACAATATGCTGAACTTATTTTACACATGCAATATCTTCACAGATATCTCTGAGGCTACTAGTTTAGTTTTAATTCTTTTTTAATTCCTGGAAATTTCCCTGTTTCCACAGATGAAATTTATTTTCATCTATCTTTCTTGTTTTGTTTTCCTCAAATTTCTGTGATTCTTTGTTGCTTGTTCATATACAAGAATATAGACAAAGAAAGGCTTACTTGTTGCTCTATGTGAATTGCTGAGCTGGTTGATAGACATACGCTTTTTTTAAAAACATCTTTATTGGAATATAATTGCTTTACAATGGTGTGTTAGTTTCTGCTATATAACAAAGTGAATCAACTATACTCATACATATATTGCCATATCTCCTCCCTCTTGCATCTCCCTCTCACTGTCCCTATCCCATCTTTCTAGGTGGTCACAAAGCACCAAGCTGATCTCCCTGTGCTATGCAACTGATTCTCACTAACTATCTATTTTACATTTGGTAGTGTATATATGTCCATGCCATTCTCACTTCGTCCCAGCTTACCCTTCCCCCTCCCCATGTCCTCAAGTCCATTCTCTACATCTGTGTCTTTATTTCTGTTCACCAATAGGTTCTTTAGAACCTTTTTTTTTTTTTTAGAGTCCATATATATGTGATAGCATATGGTATTTATTTTCCTCTTTCTGACTTACTTCATTCTGTATGACACACTCTAGGTCCATCCACCTCACTACAAATAACTCAATTTTGTTTCTTTTTATGGAATAATATTCCATTGTATATATGTGCCATGTCTTCTTTATCCATTCATCTGTCGATGGACACTTAGGTTGCTTCCATGTCCTGGTTATTGCAAATAGCACTGCAATGAATATTGAGGTATGTATCTATTTTTGAATTTTGGTTTTCTCAGGGTATATGCCCAGTTGTGGGATTGCTGGGTTAGATAGTAGTTCTATGTTTAGTTTTTTAAGGAACCTCCATACTGTTCTCCATTGTGGCTGTATCAATTTACATTTCCACCAACAGTGCAAGAGGGTTCCCTTTTCTCCACACCCTCTCCAGCATTTATTGTTTGCAGATTTTTTGATGATGGCCACTCTGACCAGTGTGGTGATACCTCATTGCAGTTTTGATTTGCATTTCTCTAATGATTATTGATGTTGAGCATCTTTTCATGTGTTTGTTGGCAATCTGTATAACTTCTTTGGAGAAATGTCTATTTAGGTCTTCTGACCATTTTTGGATTGGGTTGTTTGTTTATTTGATATTGAGCTGCATGGACTGCTTGTAAATTTTGGAGATTAATCCTTTGTCAGTTGCTTCATTTGCAAATATTTTCTCCCATTCTGAGGGTTGTCTTTCATTTCGTTTATGGTTTTCTTTGCTCTGAGAAAGCTTTGAAGTTTCATTAGGTCCCAGTTGTTTATTTTTGTTTTTATTTCCATTTCTCTAGGATGTGGGTCAAAAAGGATCTTGCTGTGATTTGTGTCATAGAGTGTTCTTCCTATGTTTTCCTCTAAGCGTTTTATAGTGTCTGGCCTTACATATAGGTCTTTAATCCGTTTTGAGTTTATTTTTGTGTGTGGTGTTAGGGAGTGTTCTAATGTGATTCTTTTACATGTAGCTGTCCAGTTTTCCCAGCACCACTTATTGAAGAGCCTATCTTTTCTCCATTGTATATTCTTGCCTCCTTTATCAAAGATAAGGTGACCATATGCATGTGGGTTTATCTCTGAGCTTTCTATTCTGCTCCATTGATCTATATTTCTGTCTTTGTGCCAGTACTATACTGTCTTGATTACAGTAGCTTTGTAGTATAATCTGAATTCTGGGAGCCTGATTCCTCCAGCTCCGTTTTTCTTTTTCAAGATTGTTTTAGCTATTTGGGGTATTTTGTGTTTCCATTCAAATTGTGAAATGTTTTGTTCTAGTTCTGTGAAAAATGCCCTTGATAGTTTAATAGAGATTGTATTGAATCTGTAGATTGCTTTGAGGAGTATAGTCATTTTCACAATGTTGATTCTTCCAATCCAAGAACATGGTATATCTCTCCTTCTGTTTGTAGACATACAGTTTTAAATTGAATGAGAAGAAAGCTGGTCATTATGCTGGGGGACCCTTTTCTAATCTGCAGTGTCTCTGGAACCCTACCAATTAGAACACATGCCTCTGACTGAAGCTGCCTTTGATAATATTCTAGACCATGATTTCTTTCACTCAAATCATTCCCATTGGAATATTCCAGGTGAATGAAAGCCCAACTGAGAGATGAGAGTTTTGTCATTCAATAACATTTGAAAATTTGATTACTATTTTCTGTTGATTAGCCTAATTCCTGAATTGAAAATGCTGGCAATGTAAAGTGACCACAGGACTGTCTGTTACCTAAATGCAGGCAGAAAAATTATAAGACTAATTTATTCTTAAACAAGTAGAAAAATAAATAAATGTTGGAAAAAATAAATAGAGGTTTTGCTCTGATTATGTTATATCCAAGACTGGTCCAACATAATGGTGACAGGTGGCAGGTCCATGAGGTAAGTTGTCTGATTTGTTCATATTTATTGTTCAACACTTAGCACAGTGGCTGGCTCATAGTAAGTACTCAAACAATATCTATTAAAATTAGACAAGTGAAAGAAAGAATAAACTGCTAGAAGACCTTGAGACTCTACTTAATTGCCACATGCCAATCTTTTCCAGGCTGTGTATCCTCCTCTCTTGTTTAGTGCTCACTAACAAAAGTAAGATTTATTGAAATAAATCCTCCCAAGAAATCTTACATCTTCAGAAATATCCTAATTTCCTTTGCATAGTAAATATGACATGGCTTAGTTTTTCCTTTGGTAACACTGTCAAACAATAATAGTCTAAACTCTTCAACCAAGACCTCTTTCAATATTGAAATATTGAATTTAAAATTATGGTTTAGACAATCCAAGAGATAGAAAGGACTTTTAAGTTTAGCCGTCATCCCTCTTCATTTATGGATAAGGCATTATGTTAATCAGCTCAGACTACTATAACAAATTACCATAGTCTGAATGGCTTAAACAACAAACATTTATTACTCACAGTTCTGGAGGCTGCAGAGTCCATGATCAAGGTGCCAGCTGATTGGGTTCCTGGTGAGAACTCTCTTCCTGGTTGCAGATGGAAGCCACCATCCTCATATGGTGAAGAGAGAGATCAGCTCTCTCCTGTCTCTTCTTATAAGGGCACTAATCACATTCATGAAGGCTCCCAAAGTCCCCACAACCGAATGCCATTATATTGGGGATTTTGGCTTTAAAATATGAGTGTTGGGGAGACACAAACATTCAGCCCATAGCTATATTTAAGACCTCAAAGAAAGG
Organism: Stenella coeruleoalba; assembly: GCF_951394435.1. Classification (NCBI taxonomy): domain Eukaryota; kingdom Metazoa; phylum Chordata; class Mammalia; order Artiodactyla; family Delphinidae; genus Stenella; species Stenella coeruleoalba. Next base: position 45,220,820 of record NC_137163.1, read on the forward strand.
AAAAAGAAAAGAATAGTTATCACTTACTGTGTGACATGAGAATGTTGGAGAACTAGGGTGATATTTCACTGAGGCTGGTTTGTGAGGCTTTTTGGTGAAACCCAGCTTTATAGCTTATTTTATAATTAACAAATTAAAATAATAACACCTAAATTTATTGAGGACTATAACTGAAAAGCTCATTAAATTAAAGTGGACTGGTATATGTATGATCAAGATCTTCAGGTTAGTAGAGTTGACTACCATGATCTGCTCTGACTGAAAGCCAAACAAGTTTCCATGGCCCAGATTGAACTTTAGGCACAAAAATAGTTAACTTGTATGTAAAATTATGATCCTATTTTTAATACATCTTTATTGAAAAATAATTCACATACTACCATAATATTCACCCCTTTAAAGTATACAATTCAGGTGTTTTTCAATATTTACAAAGTTGTATAATCAATTATCTAATTTGAGTACTTTCATCACCCAAAAAGAAACTCCATATCCATTAGCAGACATTCCCTATTCCCTTCTCCTCACAGCTCCTGGAAACTACTAATCCATTTTCTGTCTCTATAGATATGCCTATTATGGACAATTTGTACAAGTCATATAAAAACTATATGGCCTTTTTTATATGACTTTTTTCACTTAGCATAATGTTTTCAAGGTTCATCCATGTGGTAACATGTTTCAGTATGTCATTACATTCTGTGGACAAAATTATTTCATTATATGGTTATACCACAATTTGTTTATACATTCTTCAGTAATGGGCACTTTGATTGTTTCCACTTTTGAGCTATCATGAATAACATGGCTATCAACATTTGTGTTCAAATTTTAGTGTGGACATATGCTTTCATTTCTTTTGGATTTATACCTAAGAGTAGAATTGCTGGGTGTGGTTCCTTGAATAATTCTCCCTATTATATCCCTTCTTTTCCACATGAATTTTAGGATCAGCTTGTCCATTTCTTCAAAAAGCCAGTTGGCATTTTGATAGAGATTGCATTGCATCAGTAGAACAATTTGGGAAACATTGCCACTTTAATCATATTAAGTTTTCCAATCCATTAATACAGAATATCATTCCATTTTTTAAGTCTTTTTCATTTATTTCAATAACAGTTCATTGTTTTCAGTATTAAAGTTTTGTATTTCTTTTGTTCAATATGTTTCTAAGGATTTTGTTCTTATTGATGATATGGTATATTGAAATTTCTTAATTAAAAAATTTCCACTAACAAATTTTAATTAACTTTATCTTTAAAAAACATTGCTTATATTCATCAGTGATATTGGCCTGTAATTTTCTTTTTTTATGATATCATTGTCTGGCTTTAGTATCAGGGTGATGGTACACTCATAGAATGAGCTTGGGAGTTTTCTTTCCTCTGTAATTTTTTGGAAGAGTTTCAGAAGAGTAGGTGTCAACTCTTCTCTAAATGTTTGATAAAATTCCCCTGTGAAGCCATCTGGTCCTGGACTTTTGTTTGTTGGAAGCCTTTAAAACACAGTTTCAATTTCAGTACTTATGATTTGTCTGTTCATATTTTTATGTTTTCCTGGTTCAAACTTGGAAGGTTGTACCTTTCTAAGAATGTGTCCATTTCTTCTAGGTTGCCCATTTTATTGGTGCATAGTTTCTTATAGTAGTCTCTCATGATCCTTTGTATTTCTTCAGTGTCAGTTGTTACTTCTCCTTTTTTATTTCTAAATTTATTGATTTCAGACCTCTCCCTTGTTTTCTTGATGAGTTTGTCTAAAGTTTTATCAATTTTGTTTATCTTCTCGAAGAACCAGCTTTTAGTTTCATTGATCTTCATTTAATTGTTTACTTCATCTCTATTTCATTTATTTTTGCTTTGATCTTTATGATTTCTTTCCCTTTATTAACTGGGTTTTGTTTTTTCTTCTTTCTCTAGTTGCTTTAGGTGTAAGGTTAGGTTGTTTATTTGAGATTTCTCTTGTTTCTTGAGGTAAGACTGTATTGCTATAAACTTCCCTCTTAGAACTGCTTTTGCTGCATCCCATAGGTTTTGGATCATGGTGTTTTCATTGTCATTTGCCTGTAGGTATTTTTTTATTTCCTCTTGGATTTCTTCAGTGATCCATTGGTTACCCCATTAATAAAATGAAGAATAAAAACCGTATGATCATCTCAGTAGATGCAGAAAAAGCTTTTGACAAAATTCAGCACCAATTTATGATAAAACTCTCCAGAAATTGGGCATAGAGGGAACACACATGAATGTAATAAAGGCCATATATGACAAAACCACAGCAAACATATTCTTAATGGTAAAAAACTGAAAACATTTCCTCTAAGATCAGGAACAAGAGAAAGATGTCCACTCTTGCCACTGTTATTCAACATAGTTTTGGAATTCCTAGTCACAATAATCAGAGAAGAAAAAGAAATAAAAAACTCCAATTGGAAAAGAAGTAAAACTGTCACTGTTTGCAGATGACATGATACTGAACATAGAAAATCCTAAAGATGTTACCAGAAAACTAGGGCTCATCAGTGAATTTGGTAAAGCTGCAGGATACAAAATTAATACACAGAAATCTCTTGCATTCTTATACACTAACAATGAAAGATGAGAAAGAGAAATTAAGGAAACAATCTCATTTACCATTTCATCAAAAAGAATAAAATACCTAGGAATAAACCTACCTAAGGAGGTAAAAGGTAAAAGGTAAAGGGTAAAAGGTAAAAGGTTTCCACACACTAGGAAGCCCCTTCGCAGGTGGAAACAGTGGGTGGCGGAGGGGGAAGCTTCGGAGCCATGGAGGAGAGCACAGCAACAGGGGTGCGGAGGGAAAAGCGGGGAGAGATTCCCGCACAGAGCATTGGTGCCTACCAGCACTCACCAGCTGGAGAGACTTGTCTGTCCATCCGCTGGGGAGGGCGGAGCTGGCAGGTGAGGCTCCAGCTTCGGTCGGAGTGCCGGGAGAGGACTGGGGTTGGTGGCGTGAACACAGCCTGCAGGGGGTTAGTGCGCCACGGCTAGCCAGGAGGGAGTCCAGGGAAAAGTTTGGACTTGCCGAAGGGGCAAGAGACCTTTTCTTCCCTCTTTGTTTCCTGCTGTGTGAGGAGAGGGGATTAAGAGCGCTGCTTCAAGGAGCTCCAGGGACGGGCATGAGCCGCGGCTAAAAGCGGGGACCCCAGAGACAGGCAGGAGATGCTAAGGCTGCTGTTGCTGCCACCAAGAAGCTCTGTGCGAGAACAGGTCACTATCCACACCCGCCTTCCGGGAAGCCTGTGCCGCCCACCACTGCCAGGATCCCGGGATCCAGGGAAAACTCCCCCAGGAAAATGCATGGTGCGCCTCAGGCTGGTGCAATGTCATGCTGGCCTCTGGCGCCATAGGCTCGCCCTGCACTCCGTGCCCCTCCCTCCCCCAGGCCTGAGTGGGCCAGAGCTCCCGAATCAGCAGCTTCTTTAACCCCGTCCTGTCTGAGCAAAGAAGAGATGCCCTCCAATGACTTACATGCAGAAGCAGGGCCAAATCCAAAGCTGAGCCCCTGAGAGCTGTGAGAACAAAGAAAAGAAAGGGAAATCTCTCCCAGCAGCCTCAGAAGCAGTGGATTAAAGCTGCACAATCAACTTGGTGTACCCTGCATCTGTGGAATACATGAATAGACAACGAATCATCCCAAATTGAGGAGGTGGATGTTGAGAGCAAGATTTATGATTTTTTTCCCCTTTTCCTTTTTTTGTGAGTGTGTATGTGTATGCTTCTGTGTGAGATTTTGTCTCTATAGCTTTGCTTCCACCATTTGTCCAAGGGTTCTATCTGTCTGTTTTGTTTTTTTAAATTTTTTTCTTAATAATTACTTTTTATTTTAATAACTTTATTTTATTTTACTTTATCTTCTTTCTTTCCTTAATTCCCTCCTTTAGACAACGAATTATCCCAAATTGAGGAGGTGGACTTTGAGAGCAACATTTATGATTTTTTCCCCTTTTCCACTTTTTGTGAATGTTTATGTGTATGTTTCTGTGTGAGATTTTGTCTGTATAGCTTCACTTCCACCATTTGTCCTAGGGGTCTATCCGTCCATTTTTGTTTGTTTGTTTGTTTTTTCTTAATAATTATTTTTTTATTTTAATAACTTTATTATATTTTATCTTACTTTATTTTATTTTACTCTATCTTCTCTCTTTCTTTTCTTCCTTCCTTCCCTCCTTCCTTCCTTGCTCCCTCCCTCACTCCCTCCCTCCTTTCTTTCTTTCTTCCTTTCTACTTCTACTAATTTTTTTCTTTCCACTATTTCTCCCTTTTATTCTGAGCCATGTGGATGAAAGGCTCTTTGTACTGCAGCCAGGAGTCAGTGCTGTGCCTCTGAAGTGGGAGAGCCAACTTCAGGACACTGGTCCACAAGAGACCTCCCAGCTCCACATAATATCAAATGGCGAAAATCTCCCAGAGGTCTCCATCTCAATACCAGCATCCAGCTTCACTCAACGAACAGCAATCTACAGTGCTGAACATCCTATGCCAAACAACTAGAGAAACAGGAACACAACCCCACCCATTAGCAGAAAGGCTGCCTAAAATCATAATAAGTCCACAGACACCCCAAAACACACCACCAGACGTGGACCTGCCCACAAGAAAGACAAGATCCAGCCTCATCCACCAGAACACAGGCACTAGTCCCCTCCACCAGGAAGCCTACACAACCCACTGAACCAACCTTAGCCACTGGGGACAGACACCAAAAACAATGGGAACTATGAACCTGCAGCCTGCAAAAAGTAGACCCCAAACACAGTAAGATAAGCAAAATGAGGAGACAGAAAAACACACAGCAGATGAAAGAGCAAAATAAAAACCCACCAGATCTAACAAATGAAGAGGAAATAGGCAGTCTACCTGAAAAAGAATTCAAAATAATGATAGTAAAGATGATACAAAATCTTGCAAATAGAACAGATGAAATGCAAGAAACATTTAACAAGGACTGAGAAGAACTAAAGATGAAACACACAATGATGAACCACACAAAAAATGAAATTAAAAACACTCTAGATGGGATCAATAGCGGAGTAACTGAGGCAGAAGAACGGATAAGTGACCTGGAAGATAAAAAAATGGAAATAACTACTGCAGAGCAGAATAAGGAAAAAAGATTGAAAGGATCTGCGGGCAGTCTCAGAGACCACTGGGACAATATTAAATGCACCAACATTCGAATTATAGGGGTTCCAGAAGAAGAAAGAAAAAGAAAGGGACAGAGAAAATATTTGAAGAGATTATAGTTGAAAACTTCCCTAATATGGGAAAGGAAATAGTTAATCAAATCCTAGAAGCACAGAGAGTCCTATACAGGATAAATCTGAGGAGAAATATGCCAAGACACATAGTAATCAAACTTTGAAAAATTAAAAACAAAGCAAACATATTAAAGCAGCAAGGGAAAAACAACAAATAACACACAAGGAAATCCCCATAAAGTTAACAGCAGAATTTTCAGCAGAAACTCTGCAAGCCAGAAGGGACTGGAAGGACATATTTAAAGTGATGAAGGAGAAAAACCTGCAACCAAGATTACTCTACCCAACAAGGATCTCATTCAGTTTTCATGGAGAAATTAAAACCTTTAGGACAAGCAAAAGCTGAGAGAGTTCAGCACCACCAAAACAGCTTTACAACAAATGCTAAAGGAACTTCTCTAGGCAAGAAACACAAGAGAAGGAAAAGACCTACAATAACGAACCCAAAACAATTAAGAAAATGGGAATAGGAACATATATATCGATAATTACCTTAAATGTACATGGGTTAAATGCTCCCTCCAAAAGATACAGATTGGCTGAATGGATACAAAAACACAACCCATATATATGCTGTCTACAAGAGACACACTTCAGACCTAAAGACACATACAGACTGAAAGTAAGGGGATGGAAAAAGATATTTCATACAAATGTAAACCAAAAGAAAGCTGGAGTAGCAATTCTCATATCAGACAAAATAGACTTTAAAATAAAGAATATTAGAAGAGACAAAGAAAGATACTACATAATGATCAAGGGACTATTCAAGAAGAAGATATAAAAATTATAAATATTTGTTCACCCAACATAGGAGCACCTCAATACATAAGGCACATACTAACAGCCATAAAAGGGGAAATGGACAGTAACACATTCATAGTAGGGGACTTTAACACGCCACTTTCACCAATGGACAGATCATCCAAAATGAAAATAAATAAGGAAACACAAGCTTTAAATGATACATTAAACAAGATGGACTTACTTGATATTTATAGGTCATTCCATCCAAAAACTACAGAATACACATTTTTCTCAAGTGCTCATGGAACATTCTCCAGCATAGATCATATCTTGGGTCACAAATCAAGCCTTGATAAATTTAAGAAAATTGAAATTGTATCAAGTATCTTTTCTGACCACAACGCTATGAGACTAGATATCAATTACAGGAAAAATCTGTAAAAAATACAAACACATGGAGGCTAAACAATGCATTACTTAATAACGAAGTGATCAATGAAGAAATCAAAGAGGAAATTAAAAAATACCTAGAAACAAGTGACAATAGAGACACAATGACCCAAAACCAATGGGATGCAGCAAAAGCAGCTCTAAGAAGGAAGTTTATAGCAATACAATCCTACCTTAAGAAACAGGAAACATCTCGTATAAACTACCAAACTTTGCACCTTAAGCAATTAGAGAAAGAAGAACAAAAAAAACCCAAAATTAGCAGAAGGAAAGAAATCATAAATATCAGATCAGAAATAAATGAAAAAGAAATGAAGGAAACGATAACAAAGATCAATAAAACTAAAAGCTGGTTCTTTGAGAAGATAAACAAAATTGATAAAGCATTAGCCAGACTCATCAAGAAAAAAAGGGAGAAGACTCAAATCAATAGAATTAGAAATGAAAAAGGAGAAGTAACAACTAACACTGCAGAAATACAAAGGATCATGAGAGATTACTACAAGCAACTGTATGCCAAGAAAATGGACAACCTAGAAGAAATGGACAAATGCTTAGAAATGCACAACCTGCCAAGACTGAATCAGGAAGAAATAGAAAATATGAACAGACCAATCACAAGCACTGATTGAAACTGTGATTAAAAATCTTCCAACAAACAAAAGGCCAGGACAAGATGGCTTCACAGGCGAATTCTATCAAACATTTAGAGAGGAGCTAACACCTATCCTTCTCAAACTCTTCCAAAATATAGCAGAGGGAGGAACACTCGCAAACTCATTCTACAAGGCCACCATCACCTTGATACCAAAACCAGACAAGGATGTCACAAAGAAAGAAAACTACAGGCCAATATCACTGATGAACATAGATGCAAAAATCCTCAACAAAATACTAGAAAACAGAATCCAACAGCACATTCAAAGGATCATACACCATGATCAAGTGGGGTTTATTCCAGGAATGCAAGGATTCTTCAATATACGCAAATCAATCAATGTGATAAACCATATTAACAAATTGAAGGAGAAAAACCATATGATCATCTCAACAATTGCAGAGAAAGCTTTCAACAAAATTCAACACCATTTTTTTATAAAAACCCTGCAGAAAGTAGGCATAGGCGGAACTTTACTCAACATAATAAAGAACATATATGACAAACCCACAGCCAACATCATCCTCAATGGTGAAAAACTGAAACCATTTCCACTAAGATCAGGGACAAGACAAGGTTGCCCACTCTCACCACTCTTATTCAACATACTTTTGGAAGTTTTAGCCACAGCCATCAGAGAAGAAAAGGAAATAAAAGGAATCCAAATCAGAAAAGAAGTAAAGCTGTCACTGTTTGCAGACGACATGATAATCTACATAGAGAATTCTAAAGATGCTACCAGAAAACTACTAGAGCTAATCAATGAATTTGGTAAAGTAGCAGGATATAAAATTAATGCACAGAAATCTCTGGCATTCCTATACACTAATGATGAAAAATCTGAAAGTGAAATCAAGAAAACACTCCCATTTAGCATTGCAACAAATAGAAAAAAATACCTACGAATAAACCTACCTAAGGAGACAAAAGACCTGTATGCAGAAAATTATAAGACACTGATGAAAGAAATTAAAGATGATACAAATAGGTGGAGAGATATACCATGTTCTTGGATTGGAAGAATCAACACTGTGAAAATGACTCTACTACCCAAAGCAATCTACAGATTCAATGCGATCACTATCAAACTATCACTGGTACTTTTTACAGAACTAGAACCAAATATTTCACAATTTGTATGGAAACACAAAAGACCCCGAATAGCCAAAGCAATCTTGAGAACAAAAAAAGGAGCTGGAGGAATCAGGCTCCCTGACTTCAGACTATACTACAAAGCTACAGTAATCAAGACATTATGGTACTGGCACAAAAACAGAAATATAGATCAATGGAACAGGAGAGAAAGCCCAGAGATAAACCCACGCACATCTGGTCACCTTATCTTTGATAAAGGAGGCAGGAATATACAGTGGAGAAAGGACAGCCTCTTCAATAAGTGGTGCTGGGAAAACTGGACAGGTATATGTAAAAGTATGAGATTAGATCACTCCCTAACACCATAAACAAAAATAAGCTCAAAATGGATTAAAGGCCTAAAATTAAGGTCAGAAACTGTCAAACTGTTAGAGGAAAACATAGGCAGAACACTCTATGACATAAATCACAGCAAGATCCTTTTTGAGCCACAGCCTAGAACAATGGAAATAAAAACAAAAATAAACAAATGGGACCTAATGAAACTTCAAAGCTTTTGCACAGAAAAGGAAAGCATAAGCAAGACAAAAAGACAATCCTCAGAATGGGAGAAAATATTTGCCATTGAAGCAACTGACAAATGATTAATCTCTAAAATTTACAAGCAGCTCATGCAGCTCAATAACAAAAATACAAACAACCCAAATCAAAAATGGGCAGAAGACCTAGATAGACATTTCTCCAAAGAAGATATACAGACTGCCAACAAACACATGAAAGAATGCTCAACATCATTTAGCATTAGAGAAATGCAAATCAAAACTACAATGAGATATCATCTCACACCAGTCAGAATGGCCATCATCAAAAAATCTAGAAACAATAAATGCTGGAGAGGGTGCAGAGAAAAGGGATCCCTCTTGCACTGTTGGTGGGATTATAAATTGATACAGCCACTGTGGAGAACAGTATGGAGGTTCCTTAAAAAACTACAAATAGAACTACCATATGACCCAGCAATCCCACTACTGGGCATATACCCTGAGAAAACCATAATTCAAAAAGAGTCATGTACCAAAATGTTCATTGCAGCTCTATTTACAATAGTCCAGAGATGGAAACAACCTAAGTGTCCACCATCGGATGAATAGATAGAGAAGATGTGGCAAATATATAGAATGGAATATTACTCAGCCATAAAAAGAAACGAAATTAATCTATTTGTAATGAGGTGGATAGACCTAGAGTCTGTCATACAGAGTGAAGTAAGTCAGAAAGAGAAAGACAAATACCTTATGCTAACACATATATATATGGAATTTAAGGGAAAAAAATGTCATGAAGAACCTAGGGGTAAGACAGGAATAAAGACACAGACCTACTAGAGAATGGACTTGCGCATATGGGGAGGGGGAAGGGTAAGCTGTGACAAAGTGAGAGAGTGGCATGGATATATATACCCTGCCAAACGTAAGGTAGATAGCTAATGGGAAGCAGCCGCATAGCACAGGGAGATCAGCTCGGTGCTTTGTGACCAGTTGTAGGGGTGGGATAGGGAGGGTGGGAGGGTGGGAGACGTAAGAAGGAAGAGATATGGGAACATATGTCTATGTATAACTGATTCACTTTGTTATAAAGCAGAAACTAACACACCATTGTAAAGCAATTATACGCCAATAAAGATGTAAAAAGATACATGCTGGAGAGGGTGTGGAGAAAAGGGAACCATCCTTCACTGTTGGTGGGAATGTAACTAGGTACAGCCACTACAGTAAGGAGATTCCTTTAAAAATTAAAAATAGAGCTACCATATGATCCAGCAATTCCACTCCTGGGCATATATCTGGAAGAAAACATAATTTGAAAAAATACATGCACCCTTATGTTCATTGCAGCACTATTTACAATAGCCAGTACATGGCAGCAACCTAAATGTACATCAACAGAGGAATGGATAAAGAAGGTGTGGTATGTATATACAATGGAATACTATTTGGCCATATAAAATAATGAAATAATGCCATTTAGAGCAACATGGATGCACCTAGAGATTGTCATACTGAGTGAAGTAAGTCAGACAAAGACAAATATCATATATTATCGCTTACATGTGGAATCTAAAAATAGGGTACAAATGAACTTTATCTACAAAACAGAAATAGAGCTAGAGACTCAGAAAACAAACTTATGGTTACCAAGGGGTGGAGTGGGGATAAATTGGGAGATTGGGATTGACATACACGCCAATATATATAGAATAGGTGACTAATGAAAACCTATTGTATAGCACAGGGAACACTACTCAATACTCTGTAATGTTCTATGTGGGAGAAGAATCTAAAAAAGTGTGGATATGTGTATATGTACAACTGATTCACTTTGCTGTACACCTGAAACTAACACAACATTGTAAATCAACTATACTCCAATAAATTGTTTTAGTGAAATAAAAAAAATAAAAATAAAAACCATTGTTGAGGATTTTTCCCTTTTTCCATTTCTTTATCCCTCCTTTCATTACGCAATTCTTACTATATTTATATGTCTTGCTCTAAACTCTGAAACTACTTTTGTGTTTCAATGTAAAAATGCTCTCTTCTATCTTTAAGACTCTTAGAACTGAAAGGCACATGGGTGATACCATAGTCCAGTCTATTGACAACACAGCTGAGACATTGTCTGAGAGGTAGAATAATTGTTTGGCATATTTATGGAATGAATGTTTGGAAGGGGTGATTCTTCTGACTCCCAATTTAAGATTCTAAATTCTTATAGGATGAGAAATATGCCAAATTATCAATATTTTGCTATGTGGGGCACCTAACACAACACATCGATGTTTTAAATGTTCTTATTTTTTATGACAATTATATCTGTAGCACTCATGGTCCTGTGGGTGGATGGACTCCGTTTTCTGAAACTTGTGTATTTTAAGACTTTCTCTCATTAATTTTTGCTTACAAGGCTTATGAAATGTTTTCTTTTTATACATAATAATTATGTGGTGTGATATGACTGGGAATGGAGAAAACACCATCTTGATCCTCAAAGTTTTAGAATGATAACTTTCAGAATTATGGTTGGGTTTAATTCCTTTTGATTGTAGAGTTCAAAAAGTTTCATACACATTATTTTGATGATAAGAACCATAAATTATCTTTATTTAATGACTGCCTACAGTTGCAATGACAGTACTTTCTGCTAGCAACTGCCTGAGTTTACTTCAGTTATTCAAATTCAGGTTTATATCTATGGATTAAATTGAATAAGATACCCTGTCACCTGAACTAGTTAGTACTAAATGTAGTTTTACCATGTGGAGGAGCTTGATTCAGACATCTGGAGAAAAGTGGAAAGGGGACAGTAGTTGTTTTTTTAAATGTACAGTTAAATCTTAAATTATGTGAAGGCCAGCCCTCAAAACAGCCTTTTAGTGCATTAAGTATGAAGATTTTCCCTAATTTGGTGTGTAAACTGCAAAAGTATAAAAATACTAACATGCAATATTGGTTCAGGGTTTATGTAACATGGCAGTGTGTTCCACCTATAGACAGAGAAGCATAAATTAATGGAGTCTATAAACCTAAATATGTTATTAAATAACCCAGACAAATACATAAAGCTCTTTGTCTACATAAAAAATCCTTCTAGCACAGCAATAACCTTTTCCAACCACTGTTGAATCACCAGAAGTTTTAACATCCATTTTCTAGGTTTACTTAAAAAGCCAAGCAGGTGTCAACAATTCTGCCATTGAGAGCACATTCATACCAAACTGAGCCATCAGTTAAGAGTTCTTAAGTGTTACTTGTAAGCACTGACAGTTTTCTAAACCAGTGAGTGAAGTGACTGCAACACACAAACATACACACAGATAGATTTTAGGGTACACAGACTCCCAATCCTGTGTCTCCCAGGTCTCCCCAGACAGCTGAGCAAATTCAGAGCCTTCTGTCTTTCCACTCTTTCTACCAGAGAGCATATGTGCTAAGTGATTGAAGAGCTAATAATGGCCTGAGTTGCTCATTTAGGGAATTGAGTAGAAAATGTGCATATTTTTCTAATTTTCTTGACCCACATTATATACTAAAGGAAGAGAGAAAAGAGAAAAAAATGTTGTCTCGGGCAACTTGATCTACATTCAAACCTAAACCTGACCCAGCAGACTCTCTTTCAGCCCCTCAAATGATAAGAATTGCTCTTTAACTGCTCTGACAAAGGATATACATCAAACCAAGTACAACAATAAATTAACACATAACATTTACTGAGAATCCATAAATAGACAAATGATTATATGATTAGGTATCACTGTCTTTGAGACTTGACAATAATAGAACTAAGGTTATTACTCTATTTAAAACTGTCATAGACAGATGTCTCTATCCTTTCTTTTTACAGGTTTAACATGCCTGAATTATAGACAACTAATGGCATTCAAATCTGAAAGTGCACTTGTTAATGGCACATGAAGGTTGGATTTTGTGACTATCAATGATCATTTCTTGTCATCTAAGTGCACTTTAAAGTATGTTGGCCTATTATTTCTGTTTAGTGCACATTCTTTGAAAGAAAAATTTTATTTCTATGAGCAGAAACTTTTTGAAAGGTTCTTAGACCATGGGATTCTAAGAAAATTAGTATTTTCATTGCTGCAGAATTTCAGGCAGATTGGCCACAGAATTGAAACATGATATTTCCATGCCACAATGCCTACTGTTAGGTAATACTTAGCACATCAGCAACCTGGAGAGAAACTAAAGCTTAAATAACAGTAATTTATAGCCCATTTCTCCTATTTCTCATTCAAACTGAAAGCCTATTGATTTTGATTATGGTGTCTAATGAAAACTCTTGAGTATCTGGTGGCCATGAGTGTGAGTTGGCTATAAGCAGACTATATGAAAATAACCTAGGCACTCTTGTAGGGTATTGATTACAACATACTGAGGGTTAGTGTGGATAATCATTCCCCTCAACAGATATGCATATTTTCTCTTTTCTGGACAAATTTTCAATTTTTTTTGTTTGGGTATGATGGGGATATAAGTTAGTTTTATTTATTTTTATTTGTGGGCATCTATTGCCACATGCAAAGGTGGTATTTCTCCACCTACAAATCAGTGCGTTACCTTGTCATGATTTAAATAAACTTTAAATCTTAGAGGAACTTGAGCACTCCTCTAAGATTCCACATTCTTCTCCTTTCCAAGCTTCAAGGACATGTTGTACAGTACCATAGCTCCTGACTATGAGGAGAATTCTATGCCCTGAAGAGATGGCAATAGCGTATTTTTAATAGCACATTCCTTTAAAATGCAAACCACCTACAATTTCAGTAATATTGTAGAATATTAGCAAGGTAGATAGTATCACCATCACCACTTTATAGATGAGGAAACCAACAAAGCATGACTAGATGACTCACCCAAGGTCAGGCATGCTGTTGGATCTGACTACTGTGCATCTGGGATTATTAACACACATAGCATTGCATTCTATTACTGGCTCACAGTATTTTCCATAACTCATGCTAATGCAAGCTAATATTCTAAGGAGTATTTTCTTGTTTACAGATGAGAAACTTATGGGGGTAAAGAATAGGGAAGCAAAAAGAAAAAAGTTGAGATAAGATTTGTCTCTGAAATCTGAGCTTATGCTCTACACATAAAGTAACATTTCTAAGGCAACTTGTTCTGCTAAGATATTTAATTGCTTTATGGAATGTGCCAAAGTGCCATACTCCCTTTTCCTCAAGAGAATTACCTTTGGGTTCTCTTTCTCAAAACATAATGTTTCTTCCGTAATCACACAAGCAAGCAACTGTCTCATTTTACTACTCCTTCTACATTGGAGTAATTAATATCCCCAAAAGAAATGACATGGTTCAAAATAGCCAAAACAAGTCCTCCTAATATTTTTTCATTAAAATTAATTTTAAACAAAAAATTTATAAAGCTTCTAGGAGTCTGGATTAGCTTTCAACAAGATAATCAGCTTTCACATAGTATGTCTAATTATTTAGGAATTCAGTTCTGCTTTACGCTGCTTCACAAAAACAAGAACTTTGGGTAATGCTGGGATGACAATGGCAAACTATCACAATGGGTCTCAGACAAGGAACTAGGGTGGCTTGTGAGTGTGACATCTAACAATATCTGCACCAATGGGCAATCTTAAAACGAGGAGCCTAAAAATTCTATCACAGACATGAATCATACATCATATTTCTAAGATGTATATATGACAATGGAATACATACCATTTGTAAAGGGATAATTGGCTGGTGGTAATTTAAGTGAAGGGAAGAATGAGTCTTTACATAACTGTGTCTAGGTTACATCATCCCACACCTTACCAATTGTGTGCCAGACCTATGACAAACGAGAGAAAACCTGAAGCTCATTGAAGAGATTCTCATGCATCCTTCATTAGTTCCACATTATCAAAGGTGTTCTATTTTTATTTCTGAGCACATACCCTATTATGTCTTCTTTAATCACCTATCACTCTACAGCTATCATTCTAAACAGTTTTAATTTACCAAGAAAAAATGATGACTCCAAAAGTGAGATTTAAGAACAATTGCCTCAGTAAGGATTCTATTTAGGTAGAGGTTATTCAACTGTAAAAGCAGTAAACACAAATAAATTCATTTTATATCTGACTTAAATAGCCATCTTCAGCTTATAATTGCTAACATTTAAAAATCACTCCATTTTCACAATTATTCTCATTTATCATTTTCCTTATTTTCACCTGAAAGTATTTTACTTATCTCCCTTCACTTGAGCAAAAGCTGACTTTCACTAGAGTATGTTTGTGTTGTCCTGAGCAGCAGTAGAGGATGACTGGGTGAGAACACAATGCTCTCTCTCTCCCAAGAGACCAGCTTCTCAAATTCTATAGAATGCCTGCCTGGGGCTTTTATGAGCATCAGGATTCATGTTTCTGCCAGACCTTTGCTGCTTGACTTCTTTTGATATAGAGTTATTTTCAAAGTTCAGGTGCTTCCACTGTTAACAGTTCACCGATAAGAGCTGACCTACAGCTGTCTGGAAGAGCTCACTTCAGCAAAAGTTAAAAAAAAAAAAAAGCGGGGGAGGAATTTTTTGCGAAGTTTAAGGCTAGCCACCAATGTTACAAATTGTACTGCAAAAAGTGAAAACTTCAAAGCTCAAACAGCATTGAGAGGAGAGTGAAAGAAGGTCTTCACTGGTCTTCAAAATAAATATGAGGTTCTAAAATTGTGAAAGAAAATATGTTGTGCTCCAGTTTCTTTGGTTCAATCGCCTTTGAATTCTGATAACAATCAATGTCACAAAACAATGGAACTTTAAAATTAAATGGAAAATTGTGCACAGCAGTAATGCCCGTAAGGCCCGCAGCACCACTGTATAACTGGAATAAAGGAGAGTTTGAGTGAAAGAGAGTGACAAGTTACAGGAAATTTAGAAATTATGGAAGAAAGGACATTTATTCTGGGTCCTTCATCAATCTCCAAACCATGTTTCTTCTCTTTGTGAGAGGTAAAGCTATCCACAGATATTTTTATTTTTCCCCCAATTATGAAGCTTTAAAAATATGACTTATGACAATCACTTTACACCAGTTCATCCTCACAGTGTGAGCATTACTATGAGGGTAAAAACTTACTCAAAGTTATCCAACAAATCTGTACTTCCCTAACAGATATGAACAGAGATTCCAAAACCCACTCTCTTTATCAGGTCACTTTACTGTCTCATTAGATGAATATACACAAAAGACCACTCAGAGAAATTGTTGAGCATTTTAAGATCATGTAATTATTTTAAGAATTGATTTAAAACTTGATCTATTGTTTAAGTTCCCCAGCGGACTTCCCCATTGCATTAGATCAATTTACACAATCTTTGGGTAGCTTCACTTTTCAGATGAATGAATGGGTGAAAATATTCTAAGATAAGCTAACAGATTCCTCCAACTCGTCCTCTATGATACTCATTATAGAAAAAGTTTCTATAAATGAGTGTAAACAAAAATAACATGTGTTACTTTTTTAACATGTGCAAGCTTTCTAACAGAGAGTGAAACTTATTTGACAATCAGAATTTGTTTAATCCTTGTCACAGCAAGTAAGATATGAGGATAAATGAACACAGAATGGGTCATGATTCATTATGCTTAATTTATTTTAAGCTGAAGTAGCTCAGAGGAGATAAATTTCTTATCAAATAGCTTTGGCGATTATGGAAGATTTGGACTCTATTTCAGCATCTTGTTTATTGTCTTCCATATAGCTAACTTTAACATTTTTAATCTCTCCTGTAAGTTTCTCTGTGTTAAAATAAAGAATAAGCTAGAGGCTAAGAAATTCTTACTTTAATACTGAATACAAATCTAGTCATCACATTAGTCAAATCTTAGAACCTCCTTTTATGAATTGAAGGCATAGTTCTGAGACGACCAAGATATCAATAGTAAGCATGCAAATTAAGGATGCAAATTAAAAATTAAGGGGATAGAAGAGCTTCAATATGGCAGAAGAGTAAGATGTGGAGATCACCTTCCTCCCAACAAATACATCAGAAAGACATCTACATGTGGAACAACTCCTACAGAACACCTACCGAATGCTGGCAGAAGACCTCAGACCTCCCAAAAGGCAAGAAACTCTCCATGTACCTGGGTAGGGCAAAAGAAAAAAGAAAAAACAGTGACAAAAGAATAGGAATGGGACCTGCACCTAGGGGAGGGAGCTGTGAAGGAGGAAAGGTTTCCACACACTAGGAAGCCCCTTCGTGGGTGGAGACTGTGGGTGGTGGAGGGTGAAAGCTTCGGAGCTATGGAGGGGAGCGCAGCAACAGGGGTGCAGAGGGCAAAGCAGAGAGATTCCCACACAGAGGATCAGTGCCGACCAGCACTCACCAGACTGAGAGGCTTGTCTGCTCTCCCGCTGGGATGGATGGGGGCTAGGTGCTCAGGCTCGGGCTTCGGAGGTCACATCGCAGGGAAAGGACTGGGGTCGGCTGCGTGAACACAGACTGAAAAGGGCTAGTGCACCACAGCTAGCTGGGAGGGAGTCTGGGAAAAGGTCTGGAGCTACCCAAGAGTCAAGAGACTTTTTCTTGCCTCTCTGTTTCCTGGTGCGTGAGAAGAGGGGATTAAGAGTGCTGCTTAAAGGAGCTCCAGAGACAGGCATGAGCCGTGGATATCAGCACGGACCCCAGAGATGGGCATGAGATGCTAACGCTGCTGCTGAGGCACAAAGAAGCCTGTGTGTAAGCACACGTCACCATCCAAATCTCCCCTCCTGGTAGCCTGTGCAGCCCGCCACTGATCCAGGGGCAGTTTACCCGGGAGAACACACAACGTGCCTCAGGCTGGTGCAACATCACGCCGGCCTCTGCTGCAGCAGGCTTGCCCCACATTCCATACCCCTCCTGCCCCCCAGCCTGAGTAAGCCAGAGCCACCAAATCAGCTGCTCCTTTAACACTGTCCTGTCTGGGCGAGGAACAGACACCCTCAGGAGACCTACAAATAAAGGCGGGACCAAATCCAAAGCTGAACACCAGGAGCAGTGCAAACAAAGAAGAGAAAGGGAAATCTCTCCCAGCAGCCTCAGGAGCAGTGGATTATGTCTCCACAATCAACTTGATGTGCCCTGCATCTGTGGAATACCTGAGTACACAACAAAATGTCCTAACTTGAGGAGGTGGACTTTGGGAGCAACCATATATACTTTTTTCCCCTTTTGCTCTTTTTGTGAATGTGTATATGTATGTTTCTGTGTGTGATTTTGTCTGTGTAGCTTTCCTTTACCATTGGTCCTAGGGTTCTGTCTGTCCATTTTTTGGGTTTTTTGTTTTGTTTTGTTTCTTTAGTATAGTTTTTAGTGCTTGTTATCATTGGTGAATTGGTTTTTTGGTTTGGTAGCTCTCTTCTTTCTTCCTTTTCTCATTTTAACATCTTTTTTTGGAGTATAATTGCTTTACAATGGTGTGTTAGTTTCTGCTTTATAACAAGGTGAATCAGTTATACATATACATATGTTCCCATCTCTCTTCCCTCTTGCATCTCCTTCCCTCCCACCCTCCCTATTCCACCCATCTAGGTGGCCACAAACAACCGAGCTGATCTCCCTGTGCTATGCAGCTGCTTCCCAGTAGCTATCTATTTTAAGTTTGGTAGTGTATATATGTGCATGCCACTCTCTCACTTTGTCACAGCTTACCCTTACCCATCCCAATATCCTCAAGTCCATTCTCTAGTAAGTCTGTGCCTTTATTCTGGTCTTACCCCTAGGTTCTACATGACCTTTTTTTTTCTTAGATTCCATATATATGTGTTAGCATATGGTATTTGTCTTTCTCTTTCTGACTTACTTCACTCTGTATGACAGACTCTAGGTCTATCCACCTCACTACAAATAACTCAATTTCGTTTCTTTTTATGGCTGAGTAATATTCCATTGTATATATGTGCCACATCTTCTTTATCCATTCATTTGTCAATGGGGGTTTAGGTGGCTTCCATGTCCTGGCTATTGTAAATAGAGCTGCAACGAATAATGTGGTACATGACTCTTTTTGAATTATGGTTTTCTCAGGGTATATGCCCAGTAGTGGGATTGCTGGGTCATATGGTAGTTCTATTTTTAGATTTTTAAGGAACCTCCATACTGTTCTCCATAATGGCTGTATCAATTTACATTCCCACCAACAGTGCAAGACAGTTCCATTTTCTCCATACCCTCTCCAGCATTTATTGTTTCTAGATTTTTTGAAGATGGCCATTCTGACCGGTGTGAGATGATATCTCATTGTAGTTTTGATTGGCATTTCTCTAATGATTAATGATGCTAAACATTCTTTTATCTGTTTGTTGGCAATCTGTATATCTTCTTTGGAGAAATGTCTACTTAGGTCTTCTGCCCATTTTTGGATTGGGATGTTTGTTTTTTTTGTTATTGAGCTGCGTGAGCTGCTTGTAAATATTGGAGATTAATCCTTTGTCAGTTGCTTGGTTTGCAATATTTTCTCCCATTCTGAGGGTTGTCTTTTGGTATTGTTTATGGTTTCCTTTGCTGTGCAAAAGCTCTGAAGTTTCATTAGGTCCAATTTCCTTATTTTTGATTTTATTTCCATTTCTCTAGGAGGTGGATCAAAAAAGATCTTGCTGTGATTTATGTCATACAGTGTTCTGCCTATGTTTCCTCTACGAGTTTGATAGTTTCTGGCTTTACATTTAGGTCTTTAATCCATTTTGAGCTTATTTTTGTATGTGGTGTTAGGGAATGATCTAATCTCATACTTTTACATGTACCTGTCCAGTTTTCCCAGCACCACTTATTGAAGAGGCTGTCCTTTCTCCACTGTACATTCCTGCCTCCTTTATCAAAGATAAGGTGACCATATGCATGTGGGTTTATCTCTGGGCTTTCTATCCAGTTCCATTGATCTATATTTCTGTTTTTTGTGCCAGTACCTTACTCTCTTGATTACTGTAGCTTTGTAGTATAGTAGGAAGTCAGGGAGCCTGATTCCTCCAGCTCCTTTTTTCATTCTCAAGATTGCTTTGGCTATTCGGGGTCTTTTGTGTTTCCATACAAATTGTGAAATTTTTGGTTCTAGTTCTGTGAAAAATGCCAATGGTAGTTTGATAGGGATTGCATTGAATCTGTAGATTGCTTTGGGTAGTAGAGTCATTTTCACAATGTTGATTCTTCCAATCCAAGAACATGGTATATCTCTCCACCTATTTGTATCATCTTTAATTTCTTTCATCAGTGTCTTATACTTTTCTGCATACAGGTCTTTTGTCTCCTTAGGTAGGTTTATTCCTGGATATTTTATTCGTTTTGTTGCAATGGTAAATGTGAGTGTTTTCTTAATTTCACTTTCAGATTTTTCATCATTAGTGTATAGGAATGCCAGAGATTTCTGTGCATTAACTTTGTATCCTGCTACTTTACCAAATTCATTGATTAGCTCTAGTAGTTTTCTGGTAGCATCTTTAGGATTCTGTATGTATAGTATCATGTCATCTGCAAACAATGACAGCTTTACTTCTTTTTGTCTGATTTGGATTCCTATGTTTCTTTTTCTTCTCTGATTGCTGTAGCTAAAACTCCCAAAACTATATTGAATAATAGTGGTGAGAGTGGGCAACCTTGTCTTGTTCCTGATCATAGTGGAAATGGTTTCAGTTTTTCACCATTGAGGATGATATTGGCTGTGGGGTTGTCATATATGGCCTTTATATGTTGATTAAAGTTCCCTCTATGCCACTTTCTGCAGGGTTTTTATCATAAATGGGTGTTGAATTTTGTGAAAAGGTTTTTCTGCATCTATTGAGATGACCATATGGTTTATCTCCTTCAATTTGTTAATACGGTATATCACATTCATTGATTTGCGTATATTGAAGAATCCTTGCATTCCTGGAATACACCCCACTTGATCATGGTGTATGATCATTTTAACGTGCTATTGGATTCCGTTTGCTAGTGTTTTCTTAAAGATTTTTGCCTCTATGTTCATCAGTGATATTGGTCTGTAGTTTTCTTTCTTTGTGACATCTCTGTCTGGTTTTGGTATCAGGGTGAGGAGTGTTCCACCCTCTGTTACATTTGGGAAGAATTTGAGAAGGATAGGTGTTAACTCTTTTCTAAATGTGTGATAGAATTCACCTGTGAAGATATTTGGTCCTGGGCTTTTGTTTTTTGGAAGATGTTTAATCACAGTTTCAATTTCAGTGCTTGTGATTGGTCTGTTCATATTTTCTATTTCTTTCTGGTTCAGCCTCAGCAGGTTGTGCACATCTAAGAATTTGTCCATTTCTTCCAGGTTGTCCATTTTATTGGCATAGAGTTGCTTGCAGTCATCTCTCATGATCCTTTGTATTTCTGCAGTGTCAGCTGTTACTTCTTCTTTTTCATTTCTAATTCTATTGATTTCAGTCTTCTCCCTTTTTTTCTTATGAGTCTGGCTAATGGTTTATCCATTTTGTTTATCTTTTCAAAGAATTAGCTTTTAGTTTATTGATTTTTGCTATCATTTCCTTCATTTCTTTATCATTTATTTCTGATCTGATCTTTATGATTTCTTTCCTTCTGCTAACTTTGGGGGTATTTTATTCTTCTTTCTCTAATTGCTTTAGTTGCAAGGTTAGGCTGTTTATTTGAGATGTTTCCTGTTTCTTAAGGTAGGATTGTATTGCTATAAACTTCCCTCTTAGAACTGCTTTTGCTGCATTCCATAGGTATTGGATCATCGTATTTTCATTGTCATTTGTTTCTAGGTATGTTTTGATTTCCTCTTTGATTTCTTCAGTGATCCCTTTTGATATTCAGTAGTGTATTGTTTACCCTTCATGTGTTTGTATTTTTTACAGATCTTTTTTATATCTAGTCTCATAACATTGTGTTCGGAAAAGACACTTGATACGATTTCAACTTTCTTAAATTTACCAAGGGTTGTTTTGTAACCCAAGATATGATCTAACCTGGAGAATGTTCCATGAGCACTTCAGAAAAATGTGTATTCTCTTGCTTTTGGATAGAATGTCCTATAAATATCAATTAAGTCCATCTAGTTTAATGTATCATTTAAAGCTTGTGTTTCCTTATTTATTTTTATTTTGGATGATCTGTCCATTCGTGAAATTGGGGTGTTAAAGTCCACTACTATGATTGTGTTACAGTTGATTTCCCCTTTTATGGCTGTTAGTATTTGCCTTATGTATTGAGGTCCTCCAATGTTGGGTGCATAAATATTTACAATTGTTATATCTTCTTCTTGGATTGATCCCTTGATCATTATGTAGGGTCCTTCTGTCTCTTGTAAGTCTTAATTTTAAAGTCTATTTTGTCTGATATGAGAATTGCTCCTCCAGCTTTCTTTTGATTTCCATTTGCATGGAATATCTTTTTCCATCCCCTCACTTTCAGTCTGTATGTGTCCCTAGGTCTGAAGTGGGTCACTTGTAGACAGCATATATAGGGTCTTCTTTTTTATTCATTCAGCGAGTCTCTGTCTTTTGGTTGAAGCCTTTAATCCGTTTACATTTAAGGTAATTATCGATATGTATGTTCCTATTACGATTTTCATAATTGTTTTGTGTTAGTTATTGTAGATCTTTTCTTTCTCTTCTGTTTCCTGCCTAGTGAAGTCCCTTTAGCATTTGTGGTAAAGCTCTTCTGGTTGTGCTGAAATCTCTTACATTTGCTTGTTGTAAAGCCTGTAATTTCTCTGTCAAATCTGACTAAGATCCTTGCCAGGTATAGTAATATTGCTTGTAGCTTTTTCCCTTTCATCACTTTAAATACGTCCTGCCCCTCCCTTCTGTCTTGAAGAGTTTCTGCTGAAAGATCAGGTGTTAACCTAATGGGGATTCCCTTGTAT
This sequence comes from Stenella coeruleoalba, assembly GCF_951394435.1. Lineage (NCBI taxonomy): Eukaryota > Metazoa > Chordata > Mammalia > Artiodactyla > Delphinidae > Stenella > Stenella coeruleoalba. The sequence goes on from NC_137163.1 coordinate 45,243,436, forward strand.
GATATTTGTTGTTTTTCCCTTGCTGCTTTTAATATTTTTTCTATTTATTTGTGATAGTTTGATTAATATGTGTCTTGGCATGTTTCTCCTTGGATTTATCCTATATTGAAGTTGCTGTGCTTTCTGGACTTGACTATCTATTTCCTTTCCCATATTAGGGAAGTTTTCAACTATAATCTCTTCAAATATTTTCTCAGTCCTTTTCTTTTTCTCTTCATTTTCTGCCACCCCTATAATTCGAATGTTCATGTGTTACTGTTGTCCCTGAGACTGTCCTCAATTCTTTTCATTCTTTTTCCTTTATTCTGTTCTGCAGTAGTTATTTCCCCAATTTTATCTTCCAGGTCACTTATCCGTTCTTCTGCCTCAGGTATTCTGCTTTTGATCCCTTCTAGAGAATTTTAATTTTCATTTATTGTGTTGTTCATCATTGTTTTTTTGCATTATAGTTCTTCTATGTCCTTGTTAAACATTTCTTGTATTTTCTCCATTCTGTTTGCAAGATTTTGGATCACCTTTACTATGATTATTCTGAGTAATTTTTCAGTTAAACTGCCTATTTCCTCTTCATTTGTTAGGTCTGGTGGGTTTTTACCTTGCTCCTTCACCTTCTGTCTTTTTCTTTGTCTTCACATTTTGCTTAACTTACTCTGTTTGGGGTCTCCTGTTTGCAGGCTGCAGGTTCGTAGCTCCCATTGTTTTTGGTGTCTACCCCCATGGCTAAGTTTTGTTCAGTGGGTTCTGTAGGCTTCCTGGTGGAGGGGACTAGTGCCTGTGTTGATGAGGCTGGATCTTGACTTTCTGGGGAGCAGGTCCAGGTCTAGTGGTGTGTTTTGGAGGTGTCTGTGGACTTATTATGATTTTAGGCAGCCTCTCTGCTAATGGGTTGGGTTCTGTTCCTGTCTTGCTAGTTGTTTGGCATACAGTGTCCAGCACTGTAGCTTGTTGGTCGCTGAGTGGAGCTGGGTCTTGGTGTTGAGATAGAGATCTCTGGGAGATATTTGCTGTTTGGTATTACATGGAGCTGGGAGGTCTCTTGTGGACCAATGCCCTGAACTTGGTTCTCCCACCTCAGAGGCATAGCCCTGATGCCTGGCTGGAACACCAAGAGCCTGTCATCCACACAGCTCAGAATAAAGGGCGAAAAGAAAGAATGAAAGAAAGAAGAAGGTAAAATAAAATAAAGCTATTAAAATAGAAATTAAAAAATAATTATTAAAAAAATTTTTAAGTAATAAAGAGAAAGAAAGGTGACCAGGAGAAGATGGTGGAAGAGTAAGCTGCAGAGATCACCTTCCTCTCCACAGATACATCAGAAATACGTTGATATGTGGAACTGCTCCTATAGAACACCTACTGAACACTGGCAGAAGACCTCAGACCTCCCAAAAGGCAAGAAACTCCCCACATACCTGGGTAGGGCAAAAGAAGAAACAAAAAACAGAGACAAAAGAATAGGGATGGGACCTGCACTAGTGGGAGAGAGCTGTGAACGAAGAAAGGTTTCCACACACTAGGAAGACCCTTCACATGCGAACAATGTGGGTGGTGGACAGGGGAGCTTCAGAGCCACGTAGGTAAGCCCAGCAACAGGGGTTCAGAGGCCAAAGTGGAGAGATTCCCGCATGGAAGATCGGTGCTGACCAGCACTCACCAGCCTGAGAGGCTTGTCTGCTCACTGGCCAGGGCGGGCGGGGGCTGGGAGTTAAGGCTCAGGCTTCGGTCGGATGCCAAGGAGAGGACTGGGGCTGGTGGTGTGAACACAGCCTCAGGGGGCTAGTGCACCATGGCAAGCTGGGAGGGAGTCCAGGAAAATTCTGGGCCTGACGAAGGGGCAAGAGACTTTTTCATCCCTCTTTGTTTCCTGGTGCGTGAGGAGAGGGGATTAAGAGTGCTGCTTAAAGGAGCTCCAGAGACGGACGAGAGATGCAGCTATGAGCGCAGACCCCAGAGACAGGCATGGGATGCTAAGGCTGCTGCTGCTGCCACCAAAAAGCCAGTGTGCAAGCACAGGTCACTCTCCACACCACTCCTACTGGGAGCATGTGCAGCCGGATACTGCCAGGGTCCCATGATCCAAGGACAACTTCTCTGGGAGAACGCACAGCATGCATGAGGCTGGTGCAATGTCACGCTGGCCGCTGCCACAGCAGGCTCGCCCTGCATCCATACCCCTCCCTCTCCCTGGCCTGAGTGAGCCAGAGGCCCCAAATCAGCTGCTTCTTTAACCCTGTCCTGTCTGAACAAAGAACAAATGCCCTCAGGTGACCTACAGACAGAGGCAGGGCCAGATCCAAAGCTGAACCCCAGGAGCTGTGCAAACAAGAAGAGAAAGGAAAATCTCTCCCAGCAGCCTCAGAAGCAGTGGATTAAAGCTCCACAATCAACTTGATGTACCCTGCATCTGTGGAATACATGAATAGACAATGAATCATCCCACATTGAAGAGGTCAACTTTGGGAGCAAGATATATTATTTTATCCCCCTTTCCTCTTTTTGTGAGTATGTATGTGCATGTTTCTGTGTGAGATTTTATCTGTATAGCTTTGCTTTCACCATTTGTCATAGGATTCTGTCTGTCTGGACTTCTTTTCTATTTTTTTTAACTTTAAAAAACATTTTTCATAATAATTATTTTAATAAATTTGTTTTATCTTTATTTTATTTTATTTCATCCTCTTTTTTCTTTCATTCTTTTTCTTTCTTTCTTTCTTACTTTCATTTTTCACCCTTTTATTCTGAGCCTTGTCGATGAAAGGCTCTTGATGCTCCAGCCAGGGGTCAGTGCTGTGCCTCTGAGGTGGGAGAGCCAAGTTCAGGACACTGGCCCACAAGAGACCTCCCAGCTCCATGTAATATCAAATAGCGAAAATCTCCCAAAGTTCTCTATCTCAACACCAAGACCCAGCTTCACTCAATGACCAGCAAGTTACAATGCTGTACACAGTATGACAAACAACTAGCAAAACAGGAACACAACCTCATCCATTATCAGAGAGGCTGTCTAAAATCATATAAAGCCCATAGACACCCCAAAACACACCAACAGATGTGGACCGGCCCATCAGAAAGACAAGATCCAGCCTCATCCACCAGAACACAGGCACTAGTTCCCCCACCAGGAAGCCTACAAAACCCACTGAACCAACTGTTGCTAATGGGGAAAGACACCAAAAGCAACAGGAACTACAAACCTGCAGCCTGTGAAAAGGAGACCCCAAACACAGTAAGATAAGCAAAATGAGAAGACAGAAAAACACAGAGCAGATGGAGGAGCAAGGTAAAAATCCACCAGACCTAAAAAATGAAGAGGAAATAGGCAGTCTACCTGAAAAAGAATTCAAAATAATGATAGTAAAGATGATCGAAAATCTTGGAAATACAATAAAGAAAAGGCAAGTAACATTTAACAAGGACCTAGAAGAATTAAGAGGAAACAAGCAATGATGAACAACACAATAAAAGAAATTTAAAATACTCTAGAAGGGATCAAAAGCAGAATAACTGAGGCAGAAAAACGGATAAGTGACCTGGAAGATAAAATAGTGAAAATAACTACTGCAGAGCAGAATAAGAAAAAAGAATGAAAAGAACTGAGGACAGTTTCAGTGACCTCTGGGACAACATTAAATGCACCAACATTCAAATTATAGGGGTCCTAGAAGAAGAAGAGAAAAAGAAAGGGACTGAGAAAATATTTGAAGAGATTATCATTGAAAACTTCCCTAATATGGGAAAGGAAATAGTTAATCAAGTCCATGAAGCACAGATTGTCCCGTACAGATTAAATGCAAGCAGAAACATGCAAAGACACATATTAATCAAACTATTAAAAATTAAATACAAAATAAACATATTAAAAGCAGCAAGGGAAAAACAACAAATAACACACAAGGGAATCCCCATTAGATTAAGAGCTGAACTTTCAGCAGAAACTCTGCAAGCCAGAAGGGAGGAACAGGACATATTTAAACTGATGAAAGAGAAAAACCTACAACCAAGATTACTCTACCCATCGGGGAACTCATTCAGATTTGATGGAGAAATAAAAACCTTTACAGACAAGCAAAACCTGAGAGAGTTCAGCACCACCAAAACAGCTTTACAACAAATGCTAAAGGAACTTGTCTATGAAAGAAACACAAAAGAAGGAAAAGACCTACAATAACAAACCCAAAACAATTAAGAAAATGAGAATAGGAGCATACAGATTGATAATTACCTTAAATGTAAATGGATTAAATGTTCCCACCAAAAGACACAGACTGGTTGAATGGATACAAAAACAAGACCCATATATATGCTGTCTACAAGAGACCCACTTCAGACCAAACAATACACTACTGAATATCAAAGGGATCATTGAAGAAATCAAAGAGGAAATCAAAACATACCTAGAAACAAATGACAATGAAAATACGATGATCCAATACCTATGGAATGCAGCAAAAGCAGTTCTAAGAGGGAAGTTTATAGAAACACAATCCTACCTCAAGAAACAAGAAAAATCTCAAATAAACAACCTAACCTTACAGCTAAAGTAGTAAGAGAAAAAGAACATAAAAACCTCAAAGTTAGCAGAAGGAAAGAAAACATAAAGATCAGATCAGAGGGAAAAGGGAAAAAAAATGAAGGAAACTAGAGTAAAGATCAATAAAACTAAAAGTTAGTTCTTTGAGAAGATAAACAAAATGGATAAACCATTAGCCAGACTCATAAGAAAAAAAGGGAGAAGACTGAAATCAATAGAATGAGGAATGAAAAAGGAGAAGTAACAACTGACACTGCAGAAATACAAAGGGTCATGAGAGATGACTACAAGCAACCCTATGCCAATAAAATGGACAACCTGGAAGAAATGGACAAATTCTTAGAAATGCACAACCTTCCAAGACTGAACCAGGAAGAAATAGAAAATAGAACAGAAAACTCACAAGCACTGAAACTGATGAAAAATCTTCCAACAAACAAAAGCCCAGGACCAGATGGCTTCACAGGCGAATTCTATCAAACATTTAGAGAAGAGCTAACACCATTCCTTCTCAAACTCTTCCCAAATATAACAGAGGGAGAAACACTCCCAAATTCATTCTATGAGGCCACCATCACTCTGATACAAAAACCAGACAAAGATGTCACAAAGAAAGAAAACTACAGGCCAATATCACTGATGAAAACAGATACAAAAATCCTCAACAAAATATAGCAAACAAAATCCACCAGCACATTAAAAGGATCATACACCATGATCTAGTGGGGTTTATCCCAGGAATGCAAGGATTCTTCAATATACACAAATCAATCAATGTGATACACCATATTAACATATTGAAGGATAAAAACCGTAGGATCATCTTAATAGAAGCAGAGAAAGGTTTTGAAAAAATTCAACAGCTATTTATGATAAAAACCCTCCAGAAACTAGGCATAGAGGAAACTTACCTCAACATAATAAAGGCCATATATGACAAACCCACAGCCAACATCATCCTCAATGATGAAAAACTAAAAGCATTTCCACTAAGATCAGGAATAAGATAAGGCCGCCCACTCTCACCACTCTTATTCAACATAGTTTTGGAAGTTTTGGCCACAGCAATCAGAGAAGAAAAGGAAATAAAAGGAATCCAAATCAGAAAAAAAGAAGTAAAGCGGTCACTGTTTGCAGATGGCATGATACTATACATAGAGAATCCTAAAGATGCTACCAGAAAACTACTAGAGCTAATCAATGAATTTGGTAAAGTTGCAGGGTACAACATTAATACACAGATATCTCTTGCATTCCTATACACTAATGCTGAAAAATCTGAAAGTGAAATTAAGAAAACACTCCCAATTACCATTACAACAAAAAGAGTAAAATACATAGGAATAAACCTACCTAAGGAGACAAGAGACTTGTATGTATAAAATTACAAGACACTGATGAAAGAAATTAAAGATGATACAAATAGATGGAGAGATATACCATGTTCTTGGATGGGAAGAATCAACACTGTGAAAATGAATATACTACCTAAAGCAATCTACAGATTCAATGCAATCCCTATCAACTACCACTAACATTTTTCACAGAACTGGAACAAAGAATTCCACACTTTGTATGGAAACACAAAAGACCTCGAATAGCCAAAGCACTCTTGAGAAAGATAAACGGAGCTGGGGGAATCAGGCTTCATGACTTCAGACTATACTACAAAGCTACAGTAATCAAGATAGTATGGTACTGGCACAAAAACCGAAATATAGATCCCTGGAACTGGATAGGTAACCCAGAGATAAATCCACGCACATATGGTCACCTTATCTTTGATAAAGGAGGCAAGAATATACAGTGGAGAAAAGACAGCCTCTTCAATAAGTGGTGCTGGGAAAACTGGACAGCTACATGTAAAAGAATGAAATTAGCACACTCCCTAATACCATACCCCAAAATAAACTCAAAATGGATTAAAAACCTAAATGTAAGGCCAGACACTATCAAACTCTTAGCGGAATACACAGGCAGAACACTCTATGACATAAATCACAGCAAGATCCTTTTTTTTTTTTTTTTCAGTACATGGGCTTCTTACTGTTGTGGCTTCTCCCATTGTGGAGCACAGGATCCGGATGTGCAGGCTCAGCAGCCATGGCTCACGGGCCTAGCTTCTCCGTGGCATGTGTGATCTTCCTGGACCAGGGCACGAACCCGTGTCCCCTGCATCGGCAGGCGGACTCTCAACCACTGTGCCACCAGGGAAGCCTGCTAGATCCTTTTTGACCCACCTCCTAGAGAAATGGAAATAAAAACAAAAATAAACAAATGGGACCTAATTAACTTAAAAGCTTTTGCACAGCAAAGGAAACCATAAGTAAGACAAAAAGACAACTCACAGAATGAGAGAAAATATTTGCAAATCAAGCAACTGACAAAGGATTAATCTCCAAAATTTACAAGCAGGTCATGCAGCTTAATATGAAAAAATCAAACAACTGAATGCAAAAATGAGCAGAAGACCTAAATAGACATTTCTCCTAAGAATATATACAGAATGCCACCAAACACATGAAAGAATGCTCATCATCATTAATCATTAGAGAAATGCAAATCAAAACTACAGTGAGGTATCATCTCACACCTGTCAGAATGACCATTATCAAAAAATCTACAAACTATAAATGCTGGAGAGCGTACGGAGAAAAGGGAACCCTCTTGCACTGTTAGTGGAAATGTAAATTGATACAGCCACTATGGAAAAGAGTATGGAGGTTCCTTAAAAAAACTAAAAATAGAACTACCATATGACCCAGCAATCCCACTACTGGGCATATACCCTGAGAAAGCCATAATTCAAAAAGAGTCATGTTTCACAATTTTCATTGCAGCTCTATTTACAATATCCAGGACATGGAAGCAACCTAAGTGTCCATTGACAGATGAATGGATAAAGAAAGGTGGCACATATATACAATGGAACATTACTCAACCATATAAAGAAACAAAATTGAGTTATTTGTAGTGAGGTGGATGGACCTAGATTCTGTCATACAGAGTCAAGTAACTCAAAAACAGAAAAACAAATCCTGTATGCTAACACATATATATATGGAATCTAAAAAAGAAAAAAAATGGTCATGAAGAACCTAGGGACAAGATGAGAATAAAAGCGCAGATGTACTAGAGAATAGACTTGAGTATACAGGCTGGGGGATGGGTAAGCTGGGACAAAGTGAGAGAGTGGCATGGACATACATACATACACTACGAAATGTAAAATAGAAAGCTAGTTGGAAGCAGCCCCATAGCACAGGGAGATCAGCTCAGTGCCTTGTGACCACCTACAGAGGTGGGATATGGAGGGTGGGAGTGAGGGACATGCAAGAGTGAAGAGATATGGGGATATATGTATAACTCATTCACTTTGTTATAAAGCAGAAATTTACACAACATTTAAAGCAATTATACTCCAAAAAAGATATGAAAAAATAATAATAATTTAAAAATTTTTTAAATTAAGGAGAAAAAGTTCATCTCAACTGATATAAATGTGAACAAAGAAGTTTGGCTTAATAAAGTCAATTATTACCTTAATCAACATCAAATCTTTATAGTGATGTCTGTAATGGAGAATACAGAATGAGGCTTTTCAATACACTTCAGAGACTGAAACAAAGTATGAAAAACATGACATTTTACATACATACATACACATGCAACAGCAAAATTAAAATTTTGAAGTGACACAGCAGGTATCTCTTCCATGTTTAACACCACAGATTTTTAATCTCAGAAGGATTAGGAAGGATTAGGAAACAAACCATTATTCCTCTGGCTTAAGAAACAGTATTCTACATAACTTAGCTAAAGAGAAATGGTATGCAACACTTTGATGTGAGTGAGTATAGCAATAACCAAGAAATTCCTATTATATGAGATGTGGCAATGATCAAAATAAAATGTGACTAATGCCTATGAGCAGGGTAGAATATTAATTTATTAATTGGGGGATGACTTAAAGTTCTATTTGATAAAAATAAAATTATTAGTAAAAATAATGTCCTGTGTTCTCAGAAGAACTATAGTTTTGTTAAAAAATAAAAAAGAATGACAGTAGGCATCAGGTAGGGCATTCAAGACTTATGCAATATACAAATCCATGTTGAACTTGAACACACCAACACTTATTAACAGACAACAATGGCACAAATATGTTGACTGGACTTCAGTTTGAATAGATTATCTTAATAAACTAAAGACAAAGAAAGGTAGAGATATGATACTTTGTAGTTTGCTACTTGCAAAAACGCTATGAACATCTTAGAAGTCTGATAGAGATATTGATTAATCCAGTATGTTAACAGTGATATCCTAACTACAGAAGCTGTAATTAAGATTATATAATTCTTATTGGCCCTCTGCCTTCAGCCTCACTGACTCCCATTCATCTTCTCAACTGTCTTCAAAACAATCTTTCTAAAAATAAAATTTCTATCACAGCACTCCATTTTAAAAATACATTATGGTCCACAAAATGAACCTCAGCTACCATAGTGTATCTTCTTCACTTCCTCAATTCCTCACTTCCTTACTTCCTCACTTCCTCTTTATGATTGGACTCCTATATATCTAGGCAGCCTTGGATTCTGATACTTATACACTAACTTCCTGTCCTTCCAGAATGCTGAGTAACCATAAATTCCTTGAGAAAACCCTGTAGTGCTGTTTCATGTCTTGATCCCTATAGCAACCACCCACATATATCCCCTCAGCCTTCACCATTTCTGTGAACATCAAACTGCTGGTTTGTACCTACATCTCTTTGCCTGAAGGCTTTCTTTGGTGACCAAAGCCCATAGAGCCCAAACCTGTGGAAAGTCTAAAATTCTGGAGAATTAACATTGCCTGGGAGCAGCTCTCAACCACAAAATTACTGGAATTGGTGAATAACACCAAGTCATATTCTGTACTATTTCCTAAGGCTCTCCCAAGGGATTGAGTCCTAGCTACTCACAGAGGAAACCTATTAGAAAAATATTCTTTATGTCATTGTAACATAAATTCCCTTGCCTCATTCCCACTTCCCTATCAATGCTTGCCTCATTCCCACTTCCCTATCAATGCTTCCTCCCAAATAAACTGCTTGTACACAAATCTTTGTCTCAGAATCCACTATTATAGGGATTCCCACTTCCCTATCAATGCCTCATTCCCTCATTCCCACTTGCCTCATTCCCACTTCCCTATCAATGCTTCCTCCCAAATAAACTGCTTGTACACAAATCTTTGTCTCAGAATCCACTATTATAGGGATTCCCTGCCCAATGTAGTCTCTTTACACATATTGTTCCTACTTCCATAGAATATTCTTTCCTTCCTCCAATCCACCTGAGAATTCCTAAGAATACTTTAAGGCAAAACTTCTCAAAGTTTAATGCCATACAAATAACCAGTAGATCTTATTAAAATGCAGATTCTTATTTGATATGTATGGAGAACGACCTGAAATTCTACACTTCTACCAGCCTTCCAGCTGTTGCAAATACCACTGGTCTGTAAACCACACTTCGAGCAGCAAATATTTAAGACACAACTCAAGAATCTTCTCCCTTAGACATGTTCCCTAAAACTGCCTCATTCTTGTCCTGATGATTTTTTCTATGCTTATTATATTGTGTGGTAATTGTTTGTTTACAGATCTGTCTCTCCAATGAGTCTGTTCCTTTAAATTGAGAATCATCTTTCTCTTATCTGTGTACCTATGGTAATTAACATATTGCCTGATATATTACCCATACCTAATAAGTGCTTGTGAACTGACAGAATTAATGAACAAAATATAATTTTATGGCATACTTCACCAAGATTTTAAATGTATATCTGTTATGCTCTGGAAAATTCAGCTAATTTAGTCATGTGTGTTTTAGATATGAGTTATATAAATTCTTCAACTTCCTAGTTTATTTTCCATGTTAAATCATAGACTTTAGGACTTCTGAACAATGTGGAATAGGTTGTAGAATTTCTTCCCTATTTAATAAGTTATGAAAATGTCTACCTGAAATAATTTAGTTAAGTTTTATCTAAAGGTCAGGGGAAGTACCAAACAATCACAGGAAACCCTTCTTTTTATTAATGTTTAAAATCTGTAGATGAATTTTGTGCAAGTTAGTCATTCACTGGATGTACGAAGTGGTGGTCGTTATGTGTGGGCATACAATAAAGCAAAAATCACAAGAACATCAGAGGAAGACCTACTTTAGGGATTTCCCTCTTTACCTGATACAAATGGCTTTCAAATGCCATTGTTCTCAGAATCTCAGAATTTATCTCCATTCATTCCAGCTGCTTCCTCAAGAAAAACAGTGTGTGGTGGTGAAACTAAATCTATCAAGGGAATGGCCTATCCTTAGATGGACAACAAATATCCTTAGATGGACAACTAATGGAAATAGTATCTGATCTTTCTACTTTAAGATGCAAGAACAGAAACTGGGGTGTTTTCATCATATCAAGTTCTGAACTCCTATATATAGTAGCTTTGATTAAGGACTAAAGTAAAGTGAAATATGAAGCCCACCATAGTGTTGTTGGGAGTAAGCTCCTCATTCCAACCTAATTCCCTTACCACTAGAAATCAACCTTGAGCATGTGAGAAAGATGTTCTCATGACGAGGAAAACGGCAACTGAAAGGCCTTGACATATTAACTAGACCAGAAAATGAGTATGTTTTGTACTTTATTTGCATCTATTACATTGTATTGTAACTCTTACTATCTAGGTCCATGGTTCTAATTAGGTTAGTAAGTCTTTGAGGGCAGGAATCATGTTAACTCATCTTTTTATCCCAGAACTTTGCCTGACCTATTGTAGGTATTCAATTAATCATTGTTGAATGGAAGAATCAATTAATGAATGAATCAATGAATGAATTATGGCTATATCATAAATTTTAAAACAACACTACATAGTAGATTAAAGATTTAGGAGTCCAGAGACCTAGGGAGGGGTCACGGTCAGTTTCTCAAAGATTTTACTAATTCAAAAGGGCACATTTAAAATTAAATAATTAAATAAATGATTAATAAATTAATGCTATATAACTTCAATCCCACTCAGATGGTTCTAAACAAAAAACAGACAATAACAAGGGTTGATGAGAATGTGAAGAACTAGAACTCTCATGCATGACTTGAGGGAATGTAAAAGTGTACATCCATTAGGAAAACAGTTAAGAAGCATCTTTAAAAGTTAAACATAAATTTGCCATAACGCAGAAATTCACACAAAGACTTGTACATAAATGTTCATTGCAGCATTATTCATAATAGCAAAAAATTGAAAACAACTCAAATAGCTATCAACTGGTGACTGAAGCAGCAAAGCATAGTATATGCACACAATGAGATAACTACTCAGCAATAAAAAGAACACCCTGTTGATATGCAGTACAACATTTACAAAATTTACACATCATACATTTTTATAACAGAACTACTGTTATTCAGTATTTCTTTTCTCATCCTGAGAATTTCCTTAGGATGCTTTAACTACCCACTGAACACTTTCTCTCACACAATCTTGTCATTTTTAGTTCCCATTTTACCTTTTAAAAACTAAAAATACTTATGTTTTTATAATTATTCAAGCATATTTAATATTACATGTTATCAAATATTTTTCTGTTTGTTTTTTATTGAGGTATAGCTGATTTAAATATTATATTAGTTTCAGGTGTAGAGCATAGTGATTCAGTGTTCCTACAGATTATACCCTATTAAAAGTTATTATAAAATAATGGCCATAATTTCTTGTGCTATAAAAGGTATCCTTGTTGCTTATCTATTTTATACATAGTAGTTTGTATCTTTTAATTCTATACCCCTAATTTTCCCATCTTCTCTTCCCTCATCCCTTTGGTAACCACTAATTTGTTTTCTATACTTGTGAGTCTCTCTGTTTTGCATATACGTTCACTTGAATTATATTGTAGATTCCACATATAAGTGATATCATTCAGTATTTGTCTTTCTTTGACTGACTTACTTCACTAAGCATAATAATCTCTAGGTACATTCACCTTGCTGTAAATGGCAGAATTTCATTCTTTTTATGGATGAGTAATATTCCACGTACACATTCTCCTACATCTTCCTTACCTATTCATATGTTGATGGGCATTTGGGTTGCTTCCACATCTTGGCTATTGTAAACAGTGCTGCTATAAACGTTGGGGCGCATGTACATTTTTGAATTAGTGGGTTTTTTTCTCAATATGTAACCAGGAATCAAATTGCTGGATCATATAGCACTACTATTTCTAGTTTTTTGAGGAATCTCTACACTATTTTCCATAGTGGATGCACCAACTTACAGTCCCACCAACAACATACAAGGGATCCCTTTTCTCCACATCCTCTCCAACATTTGTCATTTGTAGACATTTTGATGATAGCCATTCTGACAGGTGTGAGGTGATAACTCATTGTTGTTTTGATTTGCATTTCTCTAATAATTAGTGATATTCAGCATCTTTTCATGTGCCTGTTAGCCATCTTTATGTTTTCTTCAGAAAAATGTCTATTCAGGTCTTCTGCCCATTTTTTGACTGGTTTGTTTGGTTTTTTTGATACTGAGTTGTATGTGCAGTTTCCATATTTTGTATATTTACCTCCTGTTGGTCATATTATTTGCAAATATTTTCTCCCATTTAGTAGGTTGTCTTTTCACTGTGTTGATGGTTCCCTTTGTTGTGCAAAAGGTTTTAAGTTTAATTAGGTCCCATTTGTTTACTTTTACTTATTTTTCCTTTGCCCAAGGAGACAGATCCAAAAAATATTGCTACATGAAATTTACATGAAAGATTTTTCTGCCTATGTTTTCTTCTAAGATTTTTATAGTTTTAGGTTTTACATTTAGGTCTTTAATATATTTTGAGATTATTTTTGAATATGGTGTGAGGTAAAGTTCTAATCTCATTGTTTTACATGTAGCTGTCTAGTTTTCCCAGTACTGTCTTTTTCCATTGTATATTCTTACCTCATCTGTTCTATTTTCATTGACCATAGATGTGTGGGCTTATTTCTGTGCCATCTATTTTGTTCCACTGATCTATGGATCTGTTTTGTGCCAATATCATGCTGGCTTGATTACTTTTTTCTAGTATTCTGAAGTCTGTGAGAGTAATGCTTTGAGCTTTATTCTTTTTTCTCGAGATTGCTTATGCAATTCAGGGTCTTTTGTGGTTCCATGTGAATTTTAGAATAATTTGTTCTAGTTCTGTGGGAAATATCATGGTTATTTTGATAGAGGTTGCATTAAGTCTGTAGGTTGTTTGGGGTGGTATGGCCATTGTAACAATATTAATTCTTTAAATCCAACAGCACAAGATATATTTCCATTTCTTTCTATGATCTTTAATTTCCTTCATCAATGTTTTATATTTTTCAGAATTTACATCTTTCACTTCCTTGTTTAAGTTTATTCCTAAGTATTTTATTCTTTTTGATGCAATTTTAAGTGGGATTTCTTTTTTACTTTCTCTTTCTGAATGTATATAGAAAAGCAACACATTTTTGTACATTCAGCTTCTATCCTGGAACTTTGCTGAACTCATTTATTAGTTCTAATAGTTTTTGGGTGGAGACTTTGGGTTTTCTATATAAAGTATCATGTCATCTGCAAATAGTGACAGTTTTACTTTTCCCATTTCAATTTGGATGCCTGTTATTTCTTTTTCTTGTCTGAATGCTGTGTCTAGGACTTCCATTACTTATGATAAATAGAAGTGCTGAGAGTGGGTATCTCTGCCTTGCTCCTGAATTCAGTGGGAAGGTTTTCAGCTTTTCACCTGTAAGTGTCATGTTGGCTGTGGGTTTGTCTTAACTGGCCTTTATTATGTTGAGATACGTTACCTTTATAACCACTTTGATGAGAGTATTTATCATGAATGAATGTTGAATTTTTGTCAACTTCTTTTCCTGTGTCTATTGAGATGATCATGAGATTTTCTTCCTTTGTTTGAATGTGGTGTATCACATTGATTGATTTGAGAATGTTGAAGCATTCTTGTGCCTCAACTTGATCATGATGAATGATCCTTTTTTTATATTGTTGAATTTGGTTTGCTAATATTTTGTTGAAGAGTTTTGTATCTATATTTGTCAAAGGTATTGACCTGTAATTTTCTTTTTTTGTCTAGTTTTGATATCAAGGTAATGGTAACCTTACAAAATGAATTTGGGAATGTTTTGTCCTCCTCATTTTCTGGAATAGTCTAAGCAGAATAGGTATTAATTCTTCTTCATATGTTCAGTATAATTACCCTGTGAAGACATCCAGTCCTGGACTTTATTTGCTTGAATTTTTTTTTTTAATACAAATTAAATGTCACTGCTAGTGATAGATCTGCTCAATTATCTGTTTCTTCTTCATTCAATTTTGGCAGGTTTTATGTTTCTAGAAGTTTGTCCATTTCTGCTTTGTTGTCCAATTTGTTGGCATGTGACTGTTCATAGTATTCTCTTATTATTATTGTTCTCTGTGGTATCAATTGTTATTTCTCCTCTTGCATTTATTTTGTTTATTTGGGTCCTCTTTCTTTTTTTCTTTCTTTTTTCCTTTACTTCTTCCTGGCTTAAAGTTTATCAGTTTAGTTTATCTTTTATAAAACAAGCTCTTGATTTTGCTGATCATTTCTATTGTGTTTTTTTTTGTTTGTTTTAATCTCTATTCTGTTATTTCTTCTCTGATCTTTATTATTTCCTTCCTTCCACTGAATTTGGGCTTTGTTTTTTCTTCTTTTTCTAATTCTTGTAGATGATAGATTAGGTTGTTTATTTGAGATTTTGCTTGTTTCTTAAGTAAGGCCTCTATTGCTATGAACTTCCCTCTTAGAACTACTTTTGCTGCATCCCATAGATTTTGGAGTATTGTATTTTCATTTTTCTTTGTCTCGAGGTATTTTCTTGTTTCTTTTCTGATTTCTTCATTGACCCAGGGACTTTTTTTAGTAGCATGTTGTTTACTCCCCACTTGTTTGTCTTTTACCATATTTCTTTCTGTATTTGATTTCTAGTTTCATACTGTTCTGATTAGAAAAAATATTTGATATATCTTCTATCCTCTTAAATTTGTTGAAACTTGTTTTGTTTTGTACCCTAGCATGTGGTTTATCCCAGCAAACATTCCAGGTACATTTGAAAAGAATTTTAATTCTAATGTTTTGGATGTAATGTCCTGTAGATATCTATTAAATTCAACTGGTCTACTATGTCACTTAAGACCACTGGTTCCTTATTGATATTCTGTCTGGATAATCTGTCCATTGATAGACGTATGGTGTTAAAGTCCCCCTACTATTATGGTATTATTGTCAATTTCTCCCCTTATGTCTCTTACTACTTACTTTATATCAATATATTTAGGTGCTCCTGTATTGAGTGCAAATATGTTAACAAGTGTAATTTTCTCTTCTTCTATTGATCCCTTTATCATAATGTAATGCCCTTCCTTGTTTTTTTTATAGCCTTTGTTTTAAAGTCTATTTTGTCTTATATGAGTATTGCTACCCCAGTTTTTTTGTTGTTCCCATTTGCATGGAATATCTTTTACATCCTCTCACTTTCAGTCTGTGTGTGTCTTTAGCTCTGAAGTGAGTCTCTTTTAGGCAGCATATTGAAGGGTCTTGCTTTTTTAATCTGGTTAGCCACCTTGTCTTTTGATAACAGCACTTAGTCCATTGACTTTTAAAGTAATTATCGATAGATATGTAGTTATTGTCATTTTATTACTTGTTTTATGGTTGTTTCTGTACTTCCTCTCTGTTCATTATTTCTTTTAGTTTCTTCCCTTGTGGCTTGATGATTTTCTTTAGTAGTATGCTCGAATTCCTTTCTTTTTGGTTCTTGTGTATCTATTGTAGGTTTTTGATTTGTGGTTACCATGGGATTTCTATATGTTGACCCATAATTATAACTACTGTTTTAAACTGGTAGTCATTTAAGTTCAAATACAGTCTAAAGATCTACACTTTTTATTCCCCTCCCCCACATCTTGTTTCTGATATCTTATTTTACATCTTCATTCTTATCCCTTAACTGTTTATTGCAGTTAAAATTGATTTTACAGTTTTTTGTCTTTTTAATCTACATACTGGATTAGTTAAGTAGTCTTCAATCCTTACTATATATTTCCCTTTCCAATTGGGATTTCCCTTTTCCTATAGATTCTTACTTCTTTTCCATATAGAAAAGACCCCACAACACTTATTTTAGAGTAGATTTAGAATTGCTGAATTCTTCTAGTTTTTGTTTGTCTGAGATGTTATCTTTCCTTCTATTCTAAATGATAATCTTATTGGACAGAGTATCCTATGCTGCAGGCTTTTCTCTTTCAGTACTTTGAGTATATCATGACACTCCCTTCTGGCCTGCAAATTTCTGCAAAGAAATTAGCTGATAGTTTTATGGGTATTTCCTTGTAAATGACTCTTTTTCTCTAGCTACCTTTAGAATCCCTTCTTTATCTTTAACTTTTGCCATTTTAATTATGATATATGTTGGTGTGGGTCTGTTTGAGTTCATCTTTTTGGGGACCTGTGCTTCCTGTGCCTGGATATCTGCTTCTTTCTCCAGGTTTGGGCAGTTTACAGCCATAATTTCTTCAAATACATTTTTGAATCCCTTCTCTCTTTCTTCTCCTTCTGGAACCCTTATAATGAGAATGTTTGGACACATTATTTCAGAGATCTCTTAAATTGCTTTCATTTTTTTTAAATTTGTTTTTCTTTCTGCTGTTCTGATAGGGTGATTTCCATTATTCTATTTTCCAGATCACTTATGCATTCTTCCATATCACTTAGTCTGCTGTTCATTCCTTCTAGTGTGTTTTTTATTTGTTACTGAATTACTCATTTTTCATTTGTTCATTTTTATATTTTCTAGTTCCTTCTTAAAATTTTCAGTGTTTAGATCAATTATTTTTCTTAATTCAGTTAACACTTTTTATTATCAATATTTTTAATTTTTTATCTTGTAATTTTAAAATTTCTGTTTCATTATTTATGTTTTCAGGGTTTTTCTCTTGCTCTTTCAATCAAGAGTAGTTCCTCTGCCTTTTCATTTTTACTTAACTTTCTCTGCCTCTATGAATTTAGGTGAAACATTTACCTTTTGCAGGTCTAGAAGAGTTGTTCTTATGTGGGAGTATCCCTATGCAGACGGCATATGCCAAATGCCTTTGGTGAGAGGGCTGATTTCATGTGGATGCTGTCACACTTTTCCTCATTTTTGCCAACAGCTATCACCTTGGTAGGAGGTGGAGCTGGATATGGAGGGGCTAAAGCCAGACTGGGTATGAGGCAAGACTTTCTCTCTGCTCAGTCGATGTCACCATCCTGTCAAAGGTGGTGTCTGATCCCAAGATACTGAAGAAGAAATTTTAAGGGTCGAGCTTGATCTGGCTCTGTTCCCTATGGGTTTTTTCCTCTCCTTGCGCTGGGATCTATGCCCCACAGGAGGGGAGTGTTGAAGGAAGTGAAGCCCATTCACATACAGAGGTCAGATGGGCTGCCTGTGTAGGCATCTGCAGCTCTGCTCAGACCCAGTCCACAGTTACTCTGCTCATGGCTGCTTCAGATCCAGTGCCACACTGTGGTATGGAGTGAGGGGTGCCAGAGCCTTTGCTAGGCTAGGGCTGCAGTACATGACAAGGCAGTCATGAGAAACTTGGCATCCTCTAGAGCAGACCTCTCTCCATCTTGCCTCAAGGAAAAGATCCCTTTCTTTTTCATAGGTGAGCACTGTCCCCAGCCTCTGCCATCCTACCCTGTTGTGGAATGGCTCTACAGGGGAGTCAGGGCTCATGTGGTTTCTCTGCCTATACGGGGGTGTGGGGCTGGGCTGTGGTAGAGTAGCTGTTGTCTGGAAATGGACTGTTTCTGGGCCACTGCTTGAGTAAGCACCAATGGCTGCTGCAGTTCCACCCAGGCTCTGCTCCAGGGTATGGTGAACCTCTGCATCCCAAGGTTGAGTGTTTTCCCTGGACCCTGCCACCCCAGATCTAGTGCCATTCCATGGCTTGGCATGAGCAGGGCCAGAGCATTTGTGCAGCTTGGGCCAGGGCATGCAGCAAGGCAGTTCCCAGATTTCTGGCATCTGCTAGAGCAGACCTCTCTCTGCCCTACCTCTGGGGCTAGTCAGTACACACATGTTTCTCATGAGTGGAGTCCAGTCTTCTCCAGGCCTTCTCTGTCCTAGCAGTTCTCCAAGAAGCCAAGAAGACTTGTATCCTCTCTGTAGAATCCAAGGACTGAGATTCCCAGTCTGTGGCTTGACGTGCTCACTCCCCTAGGCAAGTGTCCACCATGCAATCTCCCTTTTCCTCTGAGTCCCCTCCCAGGGACACAGGTCTTAACCCAATTGTTTTTCTTCCCTTCCTACTTGATTACATGTGTATTTTTCTTACAGCCTTGGTTGTACAGTAGTCCTTCTGCCAGTTTCCAGTTAGTTTTCAGTGAGAATTGTTCCACATATAGATGTAGTTTTGATGTGTTTGTGGGGAATGTGAGTTCCGTGTCCTCTTACTCTGCGATTTTGATCTTTCCAGCTACATGTTATCAAATTAGAGTTTAACTCAGAAATTTTTGTGCCTCACCTTTATTCTGAGTTCACCGTCTATGATGGTTAACCTAATGTGTCAACTTGATTGGGTAAAGGTTGCCCAGAAAGCTGGTGAAACATTATTTCTGGGTGTGACTCTGAGAGTGTTTCTAGAAGAAATTAGCATTTGAATCTGTAGACTGAATAAATAATGTTGTCCTCACTAATGTGAGTGGACATCATGCAATCTGCTGAGATCTTGAATAGAACAAAAAGATCAAGGAGAGGCAAACTTGTTCTCTGCTTAAGCTGGGAAATCCATTTTCTCCTACCATCAAATATTGGTGCTCTTGGTTCTTAGGCATTTGGACTTGGACTGAGAAATATCATTGACTCCTCTGATGCTTAGGCCTTCAACTTTTGATTGGAACTTCACCACCAGCTTTCCTGACCTTTTAACCTGCAGACCACAGTTCATGGGACTTCTCAGCCTCCATGATCATGTGAGCCAACCTCTCATAATAAACATCTATCTATCTCTCATCTATCTATATCTACATCTATATCTATCTATCTATCTATATCTATCATCAATCTATTATCTCCTGTTGATTCTGTGTCTCTGGAGAACTCTAGCTAACATACCATCTTATTGTTAAAGCACAAACTTTAATACTTTTTTTATTGTAGCTCTGAGAACAAGAAATTCTATTAATCTTTTTATGCATGAGCAAGTCTGTATTTTGCCATCACACTTGAATAATAGCGTGATAGTTTAGCTGGGTACTACATTTTAGATGGGAAGTTATTTTTCCTCAGCTCTTTGAATATATTCCATTATTATCTGGGACATATTAGTGCCAGTGAAAAGTCTGCTGTCAATATAATGGTAATATTTTGGCAAGTAATGTCTTTTTTTTTTTTAATGTCTTTAATGGAGTATAATTGCCTTACAATGTTGTCTTAGTTTCTGCTGTATAACAAAGTGAAGCAGCTATAGGTATACATGTATCCCCATATCTCCTCCCTCTTGCATCTCCCACTCACCCTCCCTATCCCACCCCTCTAGGTGGTCACAAAACACCAAGCTGATCT
Organism: Stenella coeruleoalba; assembly: GCF_951394435.1. Lineage (NCBI taxonomy): Eukaryota > Metazoa > Chordata > Mammalia > Artiodactyla > Delphinidae > Stenella > Stenella coeruleoalba. The sequence goes on from NC_137163.1 coordinate 45,263,615, forward strand.
CCCTGTGCTATGCAGCTGCTTCCTATGACCTATTTTACATTTGGTAGTGTATATATGGCAATGCAACTCTCTCACTTCGTCCCAGCTTACCCTTCCCCTGCCCTGGGTCAAGTCTATTCTCAACGTTTGCACCTTTATTCCTGGCCTGCCCCTGGGTTCATCAGAAACTTTTTTTTTTTAGATTCCATATATATGTGTTAACATACGGTATGTGTTTCTCTCTTTGTGACTAACTTCACTCTGTATGACAGACTCTAGGTTCATCCACCTCACTACAAATAACTAAATTTCGTTTCTTTTTATGGCTAATATTCCATTGTATATATGTGCCACATCTTCTTTATCCATTCATCTGTCGATGTACACTTAGGTTGCTTCCATGTCCTGGCTATTGTATATAGTGATGCAATAAATATTGTGGTATATGTCTGTTTTTGAATTATGGTTTTCTTAGGGTATATACCCAGCAGTGGGATTGATGGGTCATATGGGAGTTCTAGTTTTAGTTTTTTAAGGAGCCTCCAGACTGTTCTCCATAGTAGCTGTAACAATTTACATTCCCAAAAACAGTACAAAAGGGTTCCCTTTTCTCCACACCCTTTCTGGCATTTATTGTTTGTAGATATTTTAATGATGGCCATTCTGACTGGTGTGAGGTGATACCTTATTGTAGTTTTGATTTGCATTTCTCTAATGATTAGTGATGTTGAGCATCCTTTAATGTGTTTGTTGGCAATCTGTATATCTTCTTTGGAGAAATGACTATTTAGGTCTTCTGCCCATTTTTGGATTGGGTTGTTTGTTTTTTTAATATTGAGCTGCATGAGTCGCTTTTATGTTTTGGAGATTAACCATTTGCCAGTTACTTCATTTGCAAATATTTTCTCCTATTCTGAGAGTTGTTTTCTCATCTTGTTTATGGTTTCCTTTGCTCTGCAAAAGCTTTTAAGTTTCATTAGGTCCCATTTGTTTATTTCTGGTTTTATTTCTATTTTTCTAGGAGGTGGGTCGAAAAGGATCTTGCTGTGATTTATGAAATAGAGTGTTCTGCCTATGTTTTCCTCTAGGAGTTTTATAGTGTCTGGCCTTACATTTAGGCCTTTAATCCATTTTCAGTTTATTTTTGTGTATGGTGTTTGGAAGTGTTCTAATTTGATTCTTTTCCATATAGCTGTCCAGTTTTCCCAGCACAACTTATTAAAGAAGCTGTCTTTTCTCCATTGTATATTCTTGCCTCCTTTATAAAAGACAAGGTGACCATATGTGTGTGGGTTTACCTCTGGGCTTTCTATCCTGTTTCATTAATATATATTTCTGTTTTTGTGCCATTACCATACTATCTTGATTACCGTAGCTTTGTAGTATAGTCAGAAGTCAGGGAGCCTCATTCCTCCAGCTTTGTTTTCCTTTCTCAAGATTCTTTTGTTATTCGGAGTCTTTTGTGTTTCCATACAAATTGTGAAAATTTTTGTTCTAGTTCTGTGAAAAATGCCAGTGGTAGTTTGATAGGGATTGCATTGAATCTGTAGATTGCTTTGGGTAGTATATTCATTTTCACAATGTTGATTCTGTCCAATCCAAGAACACAGTATATCTCTCCATTTGTTTGTATCATCTTCAATTTCTTTCATCAGTGTCTTATAGTTTTGTGCATACAGGTCTTTTGTTTCCTTAGATAGGTTTATTCCTAGGTATTTTATTTTTTGTTGCAATGGTAAATGGGAGTGTTTCCTTAATTTCTCTTTCATATTTTTCATCGTTAGTGTATAGGAATGTAAGATATTTCTGTGCATTAATTTTGTATCCTGCTACTTTACCAAATTCATTGATTAGATCTAGTAGTTTTCTGTTAGCATCTTTAGGACTCTCTGTGTATAATATCATGTCATCTGCAAACAGTGACAGTTTTACTTCTTTTCCAATTTGTATTTCTTTAATTTCTTTCTCTTCTCTGATTTCTGTGGTTAAAACTTCCAAAACTATCTTGAATAATAGTGGTGAAAGTGGGCAACCTTGTCTTGTTCCTGATGTTGGAGGAAACGGTTTCAGTTTTTCACCATTAGGAATGATGTTGGCTGTGAGTTTGTCATATATGGCCTTTATTATGTTGAGATAAGTTCCTTCTATGCCTACTTTCTGGAGAGTTTTTATCATAAATATGTGTTGAATTTTGTCAAAAGCTTTTTCTGCATCTATTGAGATGATCATATGGTTTTTATCCTTCAATTTGTTAATGTGGTGTATCACATTGATTGGTTTGTGTATATTGAAGAATCCTTGCATTCCTGGGATAAAGCCCACTTGATCATGGTGTATGATCCTTTTAATATGCTGTTAGATTCTGTTTGCTAGTATTTTGTAATGTCTTTTCAAATAGCTTTTAGCATTACTTATTTGTCTCTGAAACTGTTAAAGCATGATGTGTCTAGATGTGAATGTATTGTTTATTTTTATTTATACTCCTGGGTACACAGATTTTTCTACTCAGTTACAAACTCATGGCTTTTTTTTCTAAGCTATTCTTTTCAATCCCTTCTTTTGGTACTTAAAAATTTTGGAACCATTTCAGCTATTCTCCTCTTCTCTCTTAATTTCTCCTTTGCACTTTTTAACTTTTTGTTTCTCTTTACAGGATTCTGGAAAAGTCCTCTATAGTAGTCCATCAGTGCTTCTGAATTCATTAATCCATTATTTGATATCTATAGTCTACTGTTTATCTCTTTAATTGCATTTTTAATTTTAATGACCAAATACTTTTTCCATTTTTAATTTCTCTAAGTGGGTCTTTTTTGTTTCATTCTTGCTGCAAACCTTTGTTTCCTAGTACCTTCCTCTTATTTAAATGGACATTATGTCTTTAGTCTATTTTTTAAACACCCTAAATACATATATGTTGTTCTATAACTTTATTTGAGAACAAATAAAATAAAATTTTATTTTATTATAAAATTTATAATTTTATTTTTATTATAACCATGCATTTTTATTAGCTTCTTTCCATAATATTAGATTTTCTTTAAAAAAACTTTGGAATTTAGTTTTTAGACTCAGTATGAATGGGAATTTATTGTTTTTATTTTTCTTTGTCTCCTTCTATGTGTACCCCTACTTGTCTAGCAGTTTTGCATTTGCCACCACCACTCCTTGCCTTAATACAGAACCAGGTCTTTTATTGGAAGCTTGGAGTTACTGCCTTGAATGAATTGAAGGTTCTGTAAATCTGGTTACACAGCCAGTGGGTTGCTAGCTCAGTTCCTGTTCTTAATGTTGTATTTATTCCCTAGATCTGCAGCTTTTCATATTTCTTAGCTCTGGGTATCCTTTCACTCTAGAGTGGAACCCCCCATCCAGTACAAATCTGAATTAATGAGACAAGCTTCCATTCCCTGCCTTGCAAGGAGCATTTTTAGTTTCCTCTCCCCCTTAGAAACTCAATCTCCAGTCACCACTGCTTGATTTAGACTCAGATCCCAACAAGCCAGAGTCATCAACTGCTGTCTCCATTTTTTATTTCTATTTCATTTCTGGTCCAGAGTGACCTTTTTCCTGTTCTTGAGTTCACTTCTAAGCATGAGGCTTCAGTAAGATCAGAGTTGTAAAAATATATTTAGGAATTATTATTACATGGGTTGTCTTTACAAGATAACTTAGAGATAGTGTCTAAAATGAGGAGGGCAAACAAGAACAGAACCCTTGGGAACACCAGTGCTTTAGAACTTATTAAAAGAGTTGTCCATAAAGGAAATCGAGAGAAAACTGTCAGCATCACAAGGTAAAAAATCAAGAGAGTAACATCAAGGAAGTTAAACTAAGGGAGTAGAGACTTTCAAGAGTGAGCATGTATTTGACAGTGTTGTATTTCAAAGTCCAACAAGATAAAACTGAAAAGTTTCCAGGGGACATATTCACAAAGAAATCATTGTTGACTTTTATTAGAGCAGTTTCAAAAGAATGGAGACAAAAGTGTTGGCAAGGATATGGAGAAATTGGAAAACTTACATACTGTTGGTGGAAATGTAATATGGTACAGTAGCTATGAAAAACAGTATGTCAATTCCTCAAAAAAATTAGAATTACAATATAGTCCAGCATTTTCACTTCTGGGTATATAAATAATTGAAAGTAGGGTCTCAAGGAGGTATTTGTACATCCATGCTCATAGCAGCATTATTCATGATGGCCAAAAGGTGGAAGCAACACAAATGTCCATCCAGAGATGAATGGAAAAAATGTGGTATACATATACAAAGGAATATTATTCAGCCTTAAAAAGAAAGGAAATTCTGACACATGCTATATTATGGATGTGTCTTGAGGATATTATGCTACAAGAAATATGCCAGACATAAAAAGACAAACTGTTGCATGATTCCACTTACAGGAGGTAGAACAGTCAAATTTATAGAGTCAAAATGTATAATGGTGGTTGCCTATGGGGCTAGAAGTGGGGAATTGAAAGTCGTTGTTTAATGGGTTTTAATTTAAATTTTGCATGATGAACAGAGTTCTGGAGATTGCACAATGATGTGAATGTACTTAACACTACTGAATTGTACACTTAAAAATGATTAAGATGGTAAAGTACATGTTATGTATACTTTTAACCACAATTAAAAACAAAAATAAGTGAAAAAAACAATGGAGAAGACTGAAGCCAGATAGCAGGAGATTGAAGAGTAGTAAAGGGAAGATGAAAACTATAAATTGTGTATGAAAATCTATTCTTTCAAAAATTGTGGTTGAGGGAAACTTTCTGAGCATGAAAGTATTGGAGGAAAACATAAAGATCAACAAATCTAACTACCTAAAATTGAATACATTTGAAGGCCAAAACTTCAGATGAAATAAAGAGGCAAAAACCAAATGAAGAAAAATATTTGCTAGAATAAAAGACCTACAAACTTAATATTTAAATACCTAATAATAATAAATGACATGTGCCAGGCAGTGCTATAAGCTCTTAACATATTTTATCTAATTATTCCTCACAACTATTCTGAGACATAGCAATGATTATCTTCCCCCATTTTAAAGATGAGAACTCATGCATACCATCACTCTGTAACTTGGGTGTTGATGTCTATAACAAGTGGCAGAGCCAGAGTGAGGCTCAGGAAATCAACTCTAGAGAGTCTATGATCTTAACTACTGAGCTTTCAGAAGAATGGGAACGCTCTAATGGGAAATAAAAGACAAATGACATGAATGGGTTATACTCTGGGGAAGAAGGAAATTGTCAAAACATGTATGTGTTCAGCTCGAAAATCATCAAAGAAATACAAATGAATGTGTTACCATTGTTTACCTTTCAAGTTGATAGAGATTTTTTCCAGTTATGATACTCAGTGAGCACAAAGTTACAATGAAACAGATTACTGAAGAAATTCAGAAAGGTTGGAAAATTGGTGAAGCAAATACAACCCACAAAAAAGAAACAAAATAAAGAGCAAATGAGAGTTCAAATGAATGAGAAAAGTCCTACCATTTTTCTTCTTTTCCTGTTTTCATCTCCATAAGATCTCATATGCCTTCAAAATAACCAGTGTAACTGCAGGGGAAACCTTCTTATTGAGGAGCTGACAAAAAGTAAGGACCCTCTCTAAGATGTTTGGGGTCTGTGCAGGTAGGTCACTTGTCATCATCATGCCAAATACAAACAATTGCTCTTCCTTGTGACTCTGTCTTAATCAACTACCAGCCAACATGGAGTCAGAGATTGCTGCCATGGCCTCTCTGCTATGTCTGTCACCAGTTTTTGTTTCTGTTCACACTTTTGTGTTTAGCATAATCAAACCTCTAGTCCATACTCTGCTGTTTCCAGGAAGGATCAAGAAGGAAATATTGCATGGATTCACTATAACAGTCTTCTGGGAAGTGACTTATTTCCCTGCAGTTTCATTTCTGTAGTAATCATTTATCAATAATTTCCTAGTTACACTATGATCCATTGCACACTTTCCCTCCCAAAAGATGCAATTAGCTTTTCCTAACTTGTAGTCAGTCTTTCTTTGTTTCCTCTCTTAAGAAATGAAGATATTCAAAGAACAGAAATGTTCACATTCCATTCTTTTGTGAAGAGGTTTAGAGTGTAACAACAAAGTAATCATTTCTTCTATAATATAGGGTCAGGTTGTCAGCAGGGAAGCATTAATTTTGGGTGTTTTCTTTTTCCTTAACCAGAATTTTAAGTCAGCATATAGCACACTATATACTATATACACTATATTCAACTAACATTTTTTTACCAAAGATTCATTGAGCATCAACAATTTGTCTAGTATAGTTCTGGACCCTCAAGATATAACAGTCATGAGATAAAGTCTCAGACCTCAAGAGCTTACAATGGTAGTGTCAACTAAAAACTGGCACTTGCCATCAGCACTTGCCATGTACCTCTACAAGGATTAAATCATGAGCTGCTGCAGCTGCTGACTTTCAACACCCCCTGAAAGGAGTTCAGGGTGAAGAGCAAAAATGAGGCACTCTGTGCTCTGGGAAAAGCTGGCAGAACCAATCTTCAGATAGTAGATATTTTCAGGAGACGATTTTATGAGCCCAATTCTTGTATCTCCTCATATCTAGAAAAGCACTAAAATCTTTCATGGTGACATCTACTCCTCATGATTAGCAGTAACCTTCATGAGATGAGCAGAAACCTTCCACAAAAAAATATGTGCTTGATTGCATGTACACTTCCTTCACCAAAATCACATTTATACTGACCTTCCTCCCTACCTCTTTGGAGCAGTTTCTCAGAGCTATCTGAAATGTTGTCTCCTGGGCTGTAGTCCTCATTTTGCCCCAAATAAAACTTAACTCACAACTCTCATGTTGTGCTTTTTTTTTTTCAGTCAGCCATAGAAAACATACAATAAATTAAAAAAAAAAAAGCTTGAGTACTCCAGAAAATAGAAGTGCTATAAAGAAAATATAACAGATGAGAGAAAGAAGTTTAGAAGTTCTTATTTAGAAGTCTTCTCTGAGGAACTGGCATCTAATAGGAGACTTGAATACTGGGAAGGTGCCAGCCTTAATAATTCCTGGGCTGTCTAGGCCAGGAATAGGTAAGGGGAGAGTAGAGAAGATGAAATCAGAAAGTGAGCAGAAGTAAAGTTTAAAGCCAGAGTGAAGAGTTTAGACTTTACTCTGACTGTAATAAACTATTGGGGATTGAGAAGGATGTGATACAATGACCAACCTGGAAAAGTGAGGACAGATTAAATGTTTCCCTAAATCATCTCCCACTCCAGTCCTCAACGTGGCTATCCCATCAGGGCAAGAATAAAACTCATCTGAGGGCAATAATTCAGGGCCCTAAAAACGCCATCCTACCCTGAAAGGTCTCTCCCAGTCATCCACATAATGTTTTTTCAATAAAAGAAACAGATTCATGTCACTTTCAGAAGTCCTTACTAGGATGCAAATACTAAAAGATCATAATGAACTATTAAAGTCATTAGCGCATTAGTGTGGATTAACTTGTCAGTTTGCCTCACCTGAAAGACTAGGTGAATTCGGGAGTAAAGGAGAAGATTTGGAAGGTAAAACTCCTTCACAATGGTAACCCATTACCAAAATATCCAGTCATGGACTTGGGCAATAAAAGTATTGCCACTAGGGCAAGGAAGCATCTGATGCAGAAGATGGGCCAGATGGCAAACAGAAAGACATTGAGAACAAACCTGAAATGAAAGAAAAAACTGGTCTTCCTTAAAGTCAGTACCATGCCTTCCATAGGAACAGCCCATATAGTGAACAGTCATATAGCTTTTATTGGTAGCCCTTACTGGCAATAGCCCAGAAATCAGACTTTGAGGAAACCATGTATTTTTATCTTACCTATCCGATAGAAGCAAGAAAAATAAATCAGGAAAGCATTACTTTCCTGCAACTTGTAACTATACCTGCAATTTGTTTCCTGCAACTTGTAACTTGTAAATATACCCTGCTGAAGAATTCAATAGTACTAAACTCATACTGACTTTAAAAATCTAAGGAATGTTCCTAGAATGCCTAAAATAAATCCTCATATTTGTTCAGGTAGTCTTCTAGATACACCTGAAAATAAGTGACATTTTCCTCTGAACTTTCAAACAAAAGAAATTGGAAAACCTAAACCTCTTTTGTTTTAGTTGTTTGTTTTAACTGGAAAACTAGCCCGAGACTCTATGACGAACATTATATATTTGTTCATGTGTTTGCTTTATCTCTCCCATTTCATTGTAATTTCCTCAAGAAGAGTAGCTGTTTTCTCTTATGCCTCCCTAGAGAACATAGCAGATACTCATTAAATGCCATTGACTGACTATCTGATACCACATAAATGGGAGAACAAAAATAATTGACACCATTCTTACAGAAAAGAATTAAGGACAAATAAAATTGACATTTCACATTGCTGATACTCACCTTGTATTTTTCATAGATAAAGTAGAATTCTTAACTTTAGGGTGGCTCCACAAATCCCAAATAACATTCAGACTTTGTTATAGAATTTTTAATTATGTCTTAAAAATTGGCTTATCATGACCAGTAAGTATTGTATTGACCTTAATAAGAGGTTGCCAAATTTAGACCTGTTAGATGAATCTGAATGTTGTTAAATATTTGATGTTTTATTTCCAAATTTCACAGGCAGAAACTGCATATAGGGTCCTTTGCAGATGCCTTCCTCTGCTCTTCTATGTGAATTAACAAGAATCTTTCTGCGGGTTTATCTTTTCTTGGGCATTTTAGCATTATTGAAAAGGAATATACTTGTATGGCTATGGTCAAGTATAATTCTCTTTTGTATATTTAATGATCAAGACAATCAAGGACTTTTTTCTATTTCTGTTATCTTTTACTCTATAGATACTTCATGATTATGATGAAGTCTTACTTGACCATATTTACATGAAGTCTTATTTGATGCTGACTTATTCAGTGATGATAAATAATTGAAAGTATGCAAGAATGCTTAATTTGCATATTATCTGAATGCCATCAGTGTTATTTCACTTCCCTTGCCAAGGATCCTCCCTCACTGACAGGAAAGAATTTGAGAAAAGTTCCTGCTGATCAGCATTGCTGAATGAGAAGCCAACAATATCTACAAATAATCAGGTCATTTGAATTCTGTGAGGAAAACACTGTGTATCTAACAAGCATCTGAAATTCTGATTTAATATCCTTCTGAAGGAATTCCAATTCTTCAGAAAGACACTCTATCAGAAAGCATAAGTCTGATTCAGCTGTGGGAGCTCGTTGTCAGGGGTAACCTCAATTGAAAAGAGATTGTATTTAAATTGTCTTCAAATCTCAAAAAAGGTGTAGCAAACTTTAAGTTTCCTTGTCAGAAAAAGATTCCTTTCTCCTTCCAGAGTGGAAAAAATTACTTCTTTTGCTGGTAAGAAACCCCTGCGGGAATTCATTCATCTTTTGGGATTGTAATTTCTTTACCTGTCTGTGGCAAGGAGAAATCTGCAGGGCTTCAGAAGGAATTTAAGGTCTTCCTGGAAAATGAGAAGGCCAGAAAAGAAACCCAAAACTCTCTTTTATTTGCATCTATTAGCCTCCCAATGAATAGTCCATGTGCTACTGAGTAAGAGGAATGTGAGGAATTAGACAGGGAATGCGTTCTCCAACAGACATTTCCAGGCACACTGCTAGGAGCTGTTTCATTGGTGAATAAGACAGTCTAATCCTTGCCTTCATGGGCCTTATGAATTTGAGGGGAAGAGAGTCCACAAAGATGCTGTTATCACCTAACTTCCTCTGTGATATCCAAGCAGTTTGTGGAAGAAAATTATATTTAAGCTCAGACCTGAATGGAGAAAAGCGAAAGGAGAAAACATGAGAGAATCACTAAGTTTGAAAACAATTTTAAAGGTACTTTTGACATCAAATCAACCTAACATTGGCTCTTCCTTGGATATATCTTTTCCCCCCAACACAACCTCCTCAAGGATTAAAAGCCCTTTAGAAAAATTAATACACTTAACCTTCAAAGCATATCTATTAAGTAAGAACTATCTATCATTATTTTTCAGATGAGGAAACCAAGGCATACAGAGCTTAAGCAACTTTCTCAAGGTCACAAATCTACAAATGCAGAAATAGGCATTAAAACATATGCAGTTTCCTCCAAATTTTATGTTCATAACCACTATGGTAAACAACCTCTCCATCTACTGCCAAGCTCAGAAAATATAGTAAATTTTAGCCTGAATTTAAAAATCAGAATTTGAATGAGTATATACTGAAAATGGTTAAGAATTATGAATAAATTACCTGATTACACTTATTTTTTAAGTTCTACAAATAAATTCATTTTAGATGTTCCAGGTCCAAAAACCTAATATGTGCATTCCACAAATTATCTTATTGAATTCTCAAGAACACAACACTATGAGATAGACATTATTAACTTCGTTTTACAGATTTAAAAAATTGAGGTTCAAAGAAATTAAGAAATCTACCAATACACCTTTGTAAGTAGTAGAACTCAGAATCAAACTAGATTGGCTTTGAGATCAAAATATTGATTTCTTTTTCTGCTACTGTCATTTATAAACTAACCAAAAATGTTTGTACAATATTTAGACCTCTAACAGTGACCATTATATTTTATAGGTTCTGAATAACAGACATCTTTTAAAATTATCTATTAACTACCCAAACTTACTCCTCTTTTGAAGTTGTAGGGATGATGTAAGTATGAGGAAACAGCAGCAGGATAAATTTCTTAAGTCTCTGACTTCAATTCATGTAAAGGTTCAGGCTTTTGAAATTTGGACTGTAAAGTTACCAAGAAAAAGGGAACCTGAATGAGTGTGAAAGAGCTACCTAAGGAATTAAGAAAAATAGAAGGGCTTAAAGGAGAAGAGACGACAAGTGGATATAAGAACCGTAGATGGTGATATGAGCTTATGGGAAGAATGAGGAAGAGGAACTCTGAAGGATGAATCCGTATCCCTAAATCAACAACGTATGTTTAAAACCCTTAGAACTGAGAAAAGGTATTGTCTGGCTAATGCTTCTATAAAATTTCCAGGATATTTATTTTACTACTATTCTTTTTATCTTGCTTAAATATTATTAATACTCCTTTTATCTGATACTTAAGAAATCAATTAAAATTTATCAAATGAAAAAAAGTAAGGCTATCAATTTCTTTCCTCTTGCAAGGTGATTTAATTACAAGTCAGTATCATAAAACTGATGCTGAGGTTTTCCCCTTCATAACAAGTGATTCCTGAAGTATTCAGTTCCGCACAATACAAAATTTGTTGGCATAAAGATAAGATGGCTTCAGAGTATGCAAAATTTATTGTCTTTTGAAGATCAATGAGCTACTTAACAACTTTGTTAAGTTACAAAAAGATAGATAAGCAATAGTTTGTAGACTCCTAAATGTTCTGCCTGTTTGGTTCACTTCTGCTAATTTTTCTATTTTATGGAACTCATTCTGTTCAAATGTACAACATTTCTCATCTTTTTTTTTTACCCTAAAATGTTTAAAGAAAACAATGAGTAGAAGAGTGAAGTAGCTGTATTTCTGTCTCTACCTTTAAAAGAGAATGGGAAAATGATAGGATTGACCATGTGGCTACTTCTGCCCAACACATTTAACTCTAGTCCAAGATTAACTAGAGCTCCTTTTCCTACAGCCGCAATGACTAACAGTGTTTCAGAAAGTGGTTGCTCTATCAGTCTGGGCCTCAGAATAAGGACAGTGTGAATCAGAGGAATGGCTGAGCTGTAGGGATATATAGCATGCATTTGTTGTTTTAAGTCACTGAGATTTAGGAGCTGCCTATTACCACCACATTACCTATCCCATCCTATCTCAACAAAAAGACATAAATTCAAGTAAAAAGATCCTGGAAAAGTTTAAATGCCAGGCTAAACTGTTCCAAGTTTATTAAATAAATAGTCAATAGGAAATCGCTGAAGGTTTGTAAAGAAAAGAGAATTACACAATATAGAGTTTTAAGATCAGTGTGGTCACACAAATAGGATGAATTTCAAGGAAAGAATAATCCAGTGAAAATGATAAGTTCCTGAACAGAGAATAATTGAAAATGAGAGAAGAAAGATGAAAAGTGAAAAATGAGTCTAGCATTTCAAGCATGAGTGCCTTGAAGACATGTAGTACTACAGTTAATATATAGGACAATCCAACTGATAACATTGTTTATCCCTGTTAATAACAGTATCATTGTCTTAAACTGAGTTTTGAAAGGTTATTTTAGAAGTGTCAGTTTTGGGGTGGCTCTGGGTCAGATAAGTCAATATGTCCAATGAAGATATGGAAACAGAAAAGTTCAAAGGTAGAAAATTAGATCTGGGACCCATCTGCATACTGACTGGGTTAGGTAGTTGTCTGGATGGTGGTGACATTCTCTAAGACAGAACCTGCACAGTGAGAAGCCATTTCAGGTGTGTGTCAGTCAGCATTTGGTGCAGGAAACAGAATTCAAAGATGAGTAACTGCTGCTTCCACCTCAAGGTAAGGACACTGCTGCCAACATCACATGTGGGATAGTAGACTCCGAGTGCCAGCACTCATCTGATGGAGATGCTTTTCTGTCATTAACACTGTAGAAAAGAATGACCTCCACCTTCCTAATAGTTCATGAGTGCATTTCATTGGCAGAACCTAAATCACATCCAGGACCCTAGCCACAAAGGAATCTCTAAAATATAGTGTTTAGACTATTAGCCACTCTAATACCATATGAAGGGGGGAAAGTGTTGGAACGTAGGAAGAGAATAGAAATGGATGCTGATTACAGCTAGATAATATCTCTCAAGGAGTAATGGTAATAAGTTTAGTTTTATTTGTGCTGAATTTGAGGTTCCTCTGAGACAACAAGTGGAGAAATCTTGTATCCCTTAGGCAGTGATAAATAAGACTCAGGGAACTTGAAGAGAGGTCTAGACTGGGTATCAACATTAAGATGGTAGTTGAAGGAACCACCTGGGACTGTTTAAAAGGAGTGTTTAGGTGATCTGAAGTTTTAAATACCCTTCCAGATGACCACCAGCATTGTAAAAGAAGTCTACATTTAAAAGTCAGAAAGAGAGAAATCAAGGATAATTTGCTCCATATCAAGCTTTAGTAGCACAAATTCCTGATAAAGAATTTCCAGGTACTGTACTCAAAACACTGTAGATCAATCCTGTATAGCAAATGGATTGAATATCGTGTGATGGCATAAGTGGTTTTAAACAGGAAGAATGGGACTGATAATCAGTTAAAATATAGTAATGTATAAAATTTCCCAATATGAATGTATGTGTGTCATGCACATATATGTATATACATATATGTATATATTTTAATTGATTTACCAAAAAATTAATATCAGGCTCTAATAGAATTTTATTTCAAACTTTGACACTGTGCTACCTCCAAACTTGAAGTATAAGCCTTAATATGTTTTTTCATTATACTTTTATACTTGGATCAATTTCATAACCCAATTATTTTTTGAAAAAGTATTTAACATGAGTATTTATTCTGTTCAAGTAGTATTAGTCAGTTTTTGAGGTTCAAAGATAAATAAGATATTGTCCTTGCCCCAAAATAATTCAATATTTATTAAATTAAGATGTTAAGCATTCTCACCACCCAAAATAAGTTAACTATGTGAGGTGATGGATGTGTTAATTATCTTTATCTTGGTAGTCATTCAACAATGAGGGACTTCCATACTGTTTTCCACAGTACCTGAACCAATTTACCTTTCCACCAACATTGCACAAGGATTCTTTCTCTCCACATTCTCACTAACACTTACCACTTTTCTTTTTTAATAATAGTTAACCTAACAGATAGGAAGTGATATCTCATTATGATTTTGATTTACATTTCCCTGATGATTATTAATGTTGAGTACCTTTTTAAGTACCTGTTGTCCATTTGCACATCTTTTCAGGAAAAAATGTCTATTTGTGCATTGTTTTTGTTTGTTTGTTTTGTTTTGCTTTGCTTTTGAGTTGTATGAGTTTTTTACGTATTTTGGATACTAACTCCTTATCAGATATATGATTTGCAAATGTCTCCCCCATTCCATAGATTGCCTTTCATTTTATTGATTGTTTCTTTGGCTATGCAGAAGCTTTTTAGTTTCATGTAGTCTCACTTGTTTATTTTTGCTTTTGTTGCTTGTGCTTTTGGTGTCACACCCCAAAAAATCATTGCCAAGATCAATGTCAAGGAGACTTCTCCCTATGTTTTCTTCTAGGAGTTTTATGGGCTCAGGTCTTACATTTAATTACTTAATCCATTTCAAGTTAACTTTTCTGAGTGATGTAAGGGTACAGTTTCATTCTTTTGCATGCAAATATCCAGTTTTCCAAACACCATTTATTGAAGAGACTAGCATTTCCCCATTGTGTATACTTAGCCCCCTTGTAAAATATTAGTTGACCATATATGTATGAGTTTATTGTTAGCACCATTTTAGGAAGCCAGTCTGGGACACAGTCATATCAAACCAAACACCGTAATAATACAACATATTAAAAAAAACTATACATGTGTCATTACCTTAACTTTAAAATATGAGAAATATATGTTTACATAAATTATAGATTATTCTGCACCATTTACTTTTCTGTTATGTAAATGTTAGATTTAAACAAATAACAATAGGGAGGGAGATCAAAATGGCAGAGCAGGAGGACACTGACCTCACCCCCCAACAAACACATCAAAAATACATGTGGAGTAACTCCCACTGAAAACAAATTGGAGACTGGCAGTAAGGCTCTTCTACAACAAGACTGTAAACAAAGATCCACACAGAATCAGGTGAGAAAGGAAGAGAAATGATTGTGTTGGGGCCTTCACCCCTAGCAATGGATACAGAAGAAGGGGAGAATATCACAGGCTTGGGGATCCTCCCTAGGGAGTGAGGGTTTGAGCAAATATTGGGCACCCCAAACCGGTGGTCCAACTCTGGGAAGATGAGTCTCCTTAGCTGGTTTGAAAACCAGCAGGACTTACCAGATGGATATAAGAAACCAAGACTCTGCTCATGAAGAGCATGTGTACATGAACAAAGCAAAGGAAGCTGACTGAAAACTCCTCAAGGCTCTAGCCAATTTCCTATGACCACCCCAGTGGTGTGCATCCCAGCATGTTCCATAAGCCTGCTGCAGCCCCTCTTGTTCCAGTACAGTTCTCCATTAGGGAAAAGACTGCTGTTGCAAGAAGAGAGTGCACACATAGCACAGAGCCAACTCTGACCAAACCCTGCCTCAAAACAAGGGGAAGGCAAGCAAAAACTAAAAGACTTAATCAATACTAAACCAACCTGACAAGAAGTGTAAAGGGACTTCTCTAAGTGAAAAAGGAAAAACTACAACAAGAAGTAAGAATTTATAGGAAAGGAAAAATCCCACTAAGTAAAAGCAAACTCATAGCAAAGACTGTAGATCAATCACTTAAATAAGTTAGTTTAAAGATTAGAAGACTTCAGTTGTAAAATTAACTATAACTACAATAAACAGTTAAGGTATAGACATGAAGATATAAAATGTGACATCAAAAACACAAAACAAGGGCTTCCCTGGTGGTGCAGTGGTTGAGAATCTGCCTGCTAATGCAGGCGATATGGGTTCGAGCCCTGGTCTGGGAAGATCCCACATGCTGTGGAGCAACTAGACCCATGAGCCACAACTACTGAGCTTGTGCATCTGGAGCCTGTGCTCTGCAACAAGAGAGGCTGCGATAGTGAGAGGCCCACACACTGTGATGAAGAGTGGCCCCCGCTTGCCACAACTAGAGAAAGCCTTCACACCAAAATGAAGACCCAACACAGCCAAAAATAAATTAATTAATTAAATAAAATTTTTTAAGAAAGAGAGGATGTGATTTAAAAAAAAACAACAACACACAAAATGAGGGGGACACGGGTTCAAGCCCTGGTCCCCAATGCAGGGGACACGAGTTCAAGCCCTGGTCTGGGAAGATCCCACATGCCACGGAGCAACAAAGCCCATGAGCCACAAGTACTGAAGACCACACAACTAGAGCCCGTGCTCCACAACAAGAGAAGTCACTGCAATGAGAAGCCCATGCACCACAACAAAGAGTAGCCCCCACTCACCGCAACTAGAGAAAGCAAAAAGACCCAACTCAGCCATAAATAAATAAATAAATAAATAAATAAATAAATAAATAAAATTTAAAGAGAAGCAGTTCTAAGAGGGAAGTTTATAGCAATAAAAGGTTACTTCAAGAAACAAGAAAAATCTCAAATAAACAATATAACATACCATCTAAAGGAATTAGGAAAAAGAACAAAGCCCAAAGTCAGCAGAAGGAAGAAAGTAGTAATGATCAGAGATTAAATCAATAAAATAGTAACCAAAAACCAATAGAAAAGATCAATGAAACCAAGAGCTGGTTTTTTGAAAAGATAAGTAAAATTGATAAGCTTTTATGCAGGCCTATTAAGAAAAAAAGAGAGAGGACCCAAATAACAAAATAAGAAATGAAAGAGCAGAAATTACAACTGATATCACAGATATACAAAAATTCATGAGAATATATAAACAAATTGGACAACCTAGAAGGAATGGATAAATTCCTAGAAACATATAATCTTGTAAGACTGAATCAGGAAGAAATAGACAATCTGAACACTGATCACTAGTAGTGAAATTGAGTCAGTAAGCATAAAAACTCCCAGCAAACAAAAGTCTAGGACTGAAAGGCTTCACAGGGGAATTCTTCCAAACATATAAAGAAGAGCTAACACCTATCCTTCTCAAACTATTCCAAAAAATTGAAGATGAGGGAATACCCCCAAATACCTTGGTAATAAAACCAGAAAAAGACACTATCAAAATAAAGAAAAATTACAGACCAGTATCTCTTATGAATACAGATGCAAAAATCCCCCCAAAATATTAGCAAACTGAACTCAACAATATATTAAAAGGATAATATACCATGATCAATTATTATTAATTATTTATTATCAATGCATTATTTCAGTGATGCAAGCAGGATTCAATATCCACAAATCAAACAATGGGATACACTAAATTAACAAAACAAAGGATAAAAATCACATGATTACCTCAATAGACACAGAAAAAGCATTTAACAAAATTTAACATTTATTCATGACAAAAACTCTCATCAAAGTTGGTATAGAGGGAATATATCTCAAACCAGACCATTTATGACAAACTCACAGCTGAAAGCTTTTCCTCTAAAATATGGAACAAGACAAAGATGACCACTCTCACCACTTCTATTTAATATAGTCTTATCCACAGCAATCAGAAAAGAAAAATAAATAAAAGGTATCCAAATTAGAAGGGAAAAAGTAAAACTGTCACTATTTGCAGATCACATGATACTAATACAAAAAAAAATCTAAAGTCTCCACTAAAACACTATTAGAACTAATAAATAAATTCAGTAAAACTGAAGGATAAAAGATTAATATACATAAATCTTTTGCTTTTCTATACACTAATAATTAACTCTCAGAAAGAGAAAGCAAGAAAGCAATCTCTTTAATAATGCATCAAAAGGAATAAAATACCTAGGAATAATCTTAACCAAGGAGGTGAAAGACCTGTACTCTGAAAAATATAAAACATTGATGAAGGAAATTAAAGATGATACAAAGAAGTCAAAAGACATCAGGTGTTCATGGATTGGAAGAATTAATATTGTTACCATGGCCATACTACTCCAAGAAATATATAGATTTAATATAATTCCTATCAAAATTCCCATGACATTTTTCACATAACTAGAAAAAGTTATCCTAAAATTCATATGGAATCACAAATTGCCAAAAACCAAATTGCCAAAGCAATCTTGAGAAAAAAGGACAAAGCTGAAAATATCACCTTTCCAGACTTCGGACTATATTACAAACCTAAATTAATCAAAACAGCATGGTATTGGCACAAAAACAGACACATACATCAGTAGAAGACAAAAGAGAGTCCAGAAATAAACCCACGCACCCATAGTCAGTAAATCTTCCATAAAGGAGGAAAGAAAATACAGTGAAGAAAAGACAGTCTCTTCAAGAAGTATTGCTGGGAAAACTGGATGGCTATATGTAAAACAATGAGATTAGAACATTTCCATACTCTATATACAAAAACAAACTCAAAATGGATTAAAGACCTAAAAGTAAGACCAGAAACCATGAAACTCCTAGAAGAGAACATAGTCAGAACACTCTTTGACATAAGTTGTAGCAATATTACTTGGATCTGCCTCCTCAGGCAAAAGAAACAAAAGCAAAAATTAATCAAATAGATCTAATTAAACTTAAAAGCTTTTTGAAAACAAAAGAAACCATGAACAAGAAGGGGAAAACCTACTGAATGGGAGGAAATATTTTTAAATGACATGACCAATAAGAGGTAAATATAAAAAATATACAAAGAGCAACTACAACTCAATATCAGAAAAACAGACAGACCAACCAAAAAATGGACAGGAGACCTGAATAAACATTTTTTCAAACAAGACATACTGATGGCTAACAGTCACATGAAAAGATGCTGAACATCACTAATTATTAGAAAAACACAAATTAAAACAACAAGGAGATAGCACTCATACCTGCCAGAATGGCTATCATCAAAAAGTCTACAAATAACAAATGTTGGCATGTATGTGGAGAAAACAGAACACTTGTATACTTTTAATGGAGATGTACACTGGTGCAGCCACTATGGAAAACAGTATGTAGATTGCTCAAAAAAGTTTAAATAGAACTACCATATGATCCAGCAGTTCCACTCCTGGGTATATATCCAGAAAAAATTAAAACATCAATTCAAAAAGGTACTTACACCCCGATGCCAATGTTCATAGTAGCACTGTTTATATTAGCCAAGATATGGAAGCAACCCAAGTGTTCATCAACAGATGAATGGATAAAGACTATGTGGTATATATACACAATGGAATATTATATAGCCATAAATAAGAATGAAATTCTGCCATTAGCAGCAATGTGGAGGGATCTAAAGGGGCATTATGCTTAGTTTAGTAAGTCAGACAGAGAAAGACAAATACTCTGTTTTCACTTATATGTGGAATATAAAACAAATGAATGAATATAACAAGACAGAAACAGACTCGCAGATATAGAGAAGAAACTCATGCTTACAAGTGGGAGAGGGAAGGGGAGGTGCAAGATAGGGATAGGGGATTAAAATCAATATGATACAAGGATATGCTGTGCAGCACAGGGAATGTAGCCAATATATTATATGGAGTATCATATATAAAAGTATTCAGTCACTATGCTGCACACCTGAAACTAATATAATGTTGTAAATCAACTATAAGAAAAAAATTAAATAAAAAGTCCATCTTTCCCTCTTAAAAATTAAATTAACAAACAACAATAGAAATAATTAATAGGCAATACACAACTAGTAGTAATTAAAAGTAGGAAAAATTAAATAAATATATAGGTGTAAAAATTAATAGTATTTTATATTTCCATCTTCTGAAGAGCAATTTTAACCTTTTTAAACTTTATTAGGTATTTAAATTTTGCAGATTATTTTATTGTGTACCCAGAAGATATATAAATTAAAGACTTTAAAGGACAGTATAAATATAATAAAACTAAATATATAAATTGCCTATATTTAATGAAAAAAGGATATTGATTCTTTCTGTCCTAGGATATTTTGCTCTTTCCATTTTCTTTTTCATTAATGCTTCTCTGAACTGACTGCAGTCTTTAGAACAGGCTTCATTTTTATGTAGTGGCAAAACTGAATACAATCAAACATAAACATGTTTACTTTGACTTGTGGCTCTACTCTTCAAGTACACATATACTGATTCTTGGTCTCAGTACAATACAATAGTAACAAGTTAAATATCCCTGCAACACAAGTGTTGGGTCATGGAATACTTAGGATTTTACTTCCTAGCAACAGTGTTTTATTTTTTGTTTGTTTGTTGAAGTATAACTGACTTACAAATTATTTTAGTTTCAGGTGCACAACATAGTGATTCAATATCTTTATACTCCATATAAAGTTATTGTAAAACATTGGCTATATTCCCTGCACTGTACATGATATCCTTGTATCTTTTTTTTCACTGAATATTGATTTAATCATCATGACTACAATTTACATAATATATAAACAATGAACATTAATATAGGGCTAAAACTTTTCAGAAGATAGATTGAGGGAATAGGGGTGTGACAGGAAAGTTCTATAAAAGGTAAATCCATATTTATCATAGAAGGAAATCAAAAAATAATTTCTAGAACTAAAAAGGATACAGCAATATAAAGCCATGTTATTTGGAAATAAGGATAGTGATACCAGAAGAAATGGTTAAATAAATTGGTGGTATTTGAAAACTGTTGATTTCTTTTTTTTTTAACATCTTTATTGGAGTATAATTGCTTTACAATGGTGTGTTCGTTTCTGCTTTACAATAAAGTGAATCAGTTATACATATACATAATGTTCCCATATCTCTTCCCTCTTGCATCTCCTTCCCTCCCACCCTCCCTATCCCACCCCTCTATGTGGTCATATAGCAGTTTGTACCTCTTAATCACTTTCATCTTTCTTGTCCCACTCCACCCTGGTAATCACTAGTTTGTTTTCGGTATCTGTGAGTTTGTTTCTGTTTTTTTTATATTCATTCACTTGTTTTACACAGTGAGATTTTAGATTTGTAGGAATTCAATTCCAACTCTCCAAAAATTCCCATCCACTTTGTATCTGCTGGCTTATCTTGGTAGACCAGTTGTTAGTCAATCAGATCCTTTGCATCTATAAATTCATTATAATGATTAACCATGTCTAAAATGTCCATCATTTTTAAACTCTTCAAAGCACATTAGATGTAATTATACATTATAGTTTTCTTTCTTAGGACAAAAGTTATAGGTACTTGATAAACTGAAGTTGGATTCCAAACAAGTTAGTTTTAAAAAGTAAATTGAGGAAGTCCTTTTCTAGTTGGCTTCCCTGTTCTAGTGACATTTTTGTTTTGAAGCCATTTTTTTTTCTCAAAAATTTTTCTTTTTTTTTTTTTGCTGTATGAGTATTTGTTGCCACCCACACATAACATAAAACAACTGAAGTGTAGTTAGTTCATCTTTTTCTAGGTTCCTTATGGACTCTTTAAAAATTACCAAAGACTTCTGGAAAACTGTATATAAATTTCTCCTTTTCTCCATTTTCATTCTCAACGTATTTCCAAATTACAGAAAGTCCTTCTTGTCTCACACTTTAAAAATATGATTTTACAGCAAGCCAGCATTTTTAAATCTCTCTATGACCAGCAACAATGCTGTCTATCTCATAGGCACTTGTCTAAGGAAACTATCTCCTTTAATTTCTGTAAAGTGTAATATCTCATTAAAATCTTCTATACATTTTGAAGAAACTGAAAAGTGACCCAAAATTTTTATCATGAGTTTTTCAATATCATAGGTAAATATAACTTACACATTTTTAGCAATGTTGTGTATGAGATATTCAGGACATTTAGCTGGTAAGGTCTTTTTCATTATCTTTGGGAAGAAATTTATAGACTGAATGGAATTTTCCAAAATTTATATTTTCACTGTCATTGGAGCATGAAAATATATGAACAAAATACATTTTGTACTTGGATAAGATATCAACAATCTTATGTTTTATGTTTTCTGAGACTTTACTAAAATCTTCAGAGAAATCAAGATGTTTGAAAACTCCATTTTTCAAATCAAAATGCCTAAGAGCTAGGAGGTATACTTTTTATTGCTGTAACTTGAGGCATCACTTGATATATAGTAGAAGGTATAAATGTTGGTAAGATCTGACAGAATCAGCTCCACACACTTGTTATAAAAATTTGTCTTTTTTGCTCTCCAAAAGGACATTCTGAGGTTAGTGGCAACCTGTTTTGTTTTTGGTATTTGTCTTCCTAATCCAGTTGTATGTGTCCTTTCATCTATCATTAAAATAATACATAATCATTTAGACTTTTTTATGATGTCTTGGTCGTGCTGGAATTGTTATTATAATAATCATTCCCATTTTAATTTTCTGAACTCTTAAAAATATGGTCACTCATGTTATTGTGAAAAACAAAAACATTTCCAAAGTTAAAACAGCACTATCTCAATGCAAAGCACAGTAATTTATCCACATACAAAGTCAAAGACTGACTAAAACACTCACAATGACAATGCACTTTAATTACACACTTTAACTGCATCCATTGTTGTGAACCACAGATTGTGGTTACCAACATCAGTGATCGGGGAAGAGAAGGAAAGAAAAAACAGTGATAAAAACCATAAAAGACAGATAATTTATGACACATTCATTTGACACTAAAACAGTGGTGTTTCCAGTCCCTACTATTTGGGCCACATGTGCATTTTGAACTTTTTCCCCATTCTTCTTCATTCATCCCCCCAAACCAGGACTTTTCACATTCTAGGGAGGGCTTTCCCAGGACCTAACTAGCACTAAAAGTTCTAAAACCTGGACAGTACTGAGAAGACTAGGATGATTGGTCACTTAAAAAAACAGAGACAGGTACAGTATCTACCAGCCATAACTATACAATTTTCTGTGATTTCTGGCATCAGGCTGGAATGCCTAAGTTGTCACTCTTCTTGTTCTACATCTCATCAAAACACTAGCAGTCCATTCATACAGCTGCTATGGAGAACAGTATGGAGGTTCTTTAAAAAACTAAAAATAGAACTACCATATGACCCAGAAATCCTACTACAGGACATATACCCTGAGAAAACCATAATTCAAAAAGAGTCATGTACCACAATGTTCATTGCAGCACTATTTACAATAGGCAGGACATGGAAGCAACCTAAGTGTCCATCAACAGATGAATGGATAAAGAAGATGTGGCACATATATACAATGGAATAATACTCCACCATAAAAAGAAACGAAACTGAGTTATCTGTAGTGAGGTGGATAGACCTAGAGTCTGTCATACAGAGTGAAGTAAGTCAGAAAGAGAAAACAAATACCGTATGCTAACACATATATAACGGAATCTAAAAAAAAAAAAGGTTCTGAAGAACCTAGGGGCAGGAGAGGAATAAAGACGTAGACGTTGGGAATGGACTTGAGGACATGGGGAGGGGGAAGGGTAAGCTGGAATGAAGTGAGAGAGTGGCATGGACATATATACACTACCATATGTAAAATAGATAGCTAGTGGGAAGCAGTCTCACAGCACAGGGAGATCAGCTCAGTGCTTTGTGACCACCTAGAGGGGTGAGATAGGGAGGGTGGGAGGGAGACGCAAGAGGGAGGGGATATGGGGGTATATGTATACGTATAGCTGATTCACTTTGTTATACAGCAGAAACTAACACAACAATGTAAAGCAATTAAACTCCAATAAAGATGTTAAAAAAAGAAAAATACTAGCAGTCCACACCTGAAACAGAATATGCTGCTTGAGCAGGAAAAGGATGGGCAAAAATAAATTCTTGTTAAAGCAAATATTGTTCCTTAATATTTCATCAAACACCATCCCTAACTATCTGATTGCAGTCCTCAAGTTCCACTTTTTGGAAAGCAGAGAATCATTGTCACATCCATACTCCATACACCCTCCATCAGAAATCAGCCAAAGCTCCACACTAAGCAAACACATTTGTAACATGGAGAAGACCATTAGGCTCTTCCTAAATCAGCTTAACCAAACACATGAAGGTTGACCTGGCTAAAGTTATTTTTTAATTATATTTTAGCTTGAGACCAATTTTCTTTACTAAATACAGAGCATCAGGTAAGACTAAGGACAGGTGAAACTAGTACACTTTCTGCTTAAATTTTCTAACTCCTCTAATGCTACCTAAGCTTCCCCAAGCTGGTGTTTCCAAGCACTCACTGTAATGATGACCTCTTAAAAAAACAGAAAATTTTAACTTCTTCGTCGTCAGGATATCTCTATCAACCAGAAACTAGTTCATGTTTAAACTAGTTCATGTTTAAATGGTGTTTTATAAGGCTTTTTAGATAGGCATTTATAGTATTTCAGTAAAAAAACTTAAACTCAGGAATCAGACTATGTAGTTTCAAGTCCCAGTGGTATTATTTACTAGCTGTGTGACTTTAAAGAGGTTGCTTGATCTCTCTGTACTCAGTTTTCTCATAGGTAAAATAGACAAAGTGATTATTCTCATTTCAGAGAGTTGTCATAAAGATTAAATGAGATAGAGTTCTCTAAAATCTGCCTGGCACATAGTAAGTGCTCTCTGTAGAGTAGCATTAGCTATTAATATTTTCATAGACATTATCTCATTTGATCCCCATAATAGCACTGGTGGAGAAAGCAGGACAGAGTCAATTTCACACATATTGGAAACAAAGATTCATAGAAGTTAAGTGACTATCCAAGGTCACACAGAGAATAAGTGTTAGAGCTGAGTGGTGCTATTTCCTTTACACCCATTGTTCATAAATTTTGTTGGATCATAGACCCTCTGTGAATTTTACAAAATTCTCTACCCTCCAAAAAATGCATATCTAAAAGTCCTCCAAAATTTTGCCTATAATGTCAAGGACAACATGAAGACCATCTATCAATCCTCTAGGGATCTTGATTTCAGAATTTTCTGTTAAAGAAAATCATTCTTTTTATGATGTTCCCTTCAAATTTCAAAATTCCTTTCTGTCAATGATTCTCAGGCAGTATAGCATCTAGAGTACTTGAAATGCAGTTTGAATTATGGCTCTCCTGACTATCCTGCTTCTACATTTAAGTCAACAAGTTCATTCCATCTATGTTTTGATCACTAATACCCATTACCTCAGTCTCTGGATCATTCCCATTTGTTTCCTGGTTGCCTTCTGCTTCTACTAATAAAAGTGAAAGTAATGACCCCCACGTGCAATTCCACTCCAACTCCTCTACAGCAAAATTAGATAAAACTGGTCTGACCAAAATTGGCAGGAACTCAAACAACTGTCAACATTTTCGAGGCTCTATCAGTCCATCTTTATTTTTATTTACTGGAAAATTAGAGGCTATATTACATATGAACTCATTTTACAAAAATCTTTAGGTTTCATTTTGCTTCCTAAAACATCTTTGGGGGAAAATCAGTCAGTATCACCATTAAATTTATATTATTTCTATTTGTTGTTTCTTCAGATGCCTATGGGATTAGAGGGTGGGGAGAAAGAATGCATTCACCAGGAATTTGATAAGATAATTTTACTTATCTTAGTTACTCATATTAATGTGTCATCTTGGAAGACAGGCAGTTATCTGTTGTTCGCACAGCTGATGTCAGCTGAATTTTATGCAATCCCAGGGCACAAAAACAGCAAAAGTCAAATTCTGGAGTAATTGACATTTACGGATAGATGACCCATAGTAACAATTCCTTACAAACAAAAGTACAATTAAACACTGAGCTACAGGAGCTTCCCTGGTGCCACAGTGGTTGGGAGTCCGCCTGCCCATGCAGGGGACACGGGTTCGTGCCCCGGTCCGGGAAGACCCCACATGCTGTGGAGCGGCTAGGCCCGTGAGCCATGGTCGCTGAGCCTGCGCATGCGGAGCCTGTGCTCCACAACGGGAGAGGCCACAACAGTGAGAGACCCACGTACCGGAAAAAAAAAAAAAAAAAAACAACACTGAGCTACAGCAACATAAGCTTTGTCTAGAAATCCAAACTTACTAAGAAGAAAAAAGTAGATCGTCAAACTATGGGAGTAAATTTGCTATTAACACAGTCTGTTAACTTTTCAATCTCAATAAGACTATTTTCATTTTGATAACATTACCCAGAAATCCTAAAAACTAGAGTAGACAATTCCTCCTGATTATACTTCATAAGCTAAAATAATGTCAACCTTTCTATGAATTCAGGAGCCATGGAGTGATATTCCCATGAAGAATAAAAATAATTTTTCAATCTACTATAAAATAAATGTCTGTCATTAACTTCATTGTCTCAGAAAAAAGAAAGCATACCTTTTGAATGATACAAGATGTTCTCAAGAAAAAAATTGAAAAAAATTAAGTGATAGGGAGAACTCAGCTTCCAGAGGTGCCACACTACTTTTTTGCCTTGTTTCTTTTCTCCATGAATTACCTTGAAAAGGAAAAAGAGGTCTGCACTGAAAGCAGCAGATAGCAGGGAGCTCATCCAGGTACATTAACACTTCCCAGTCACTTCCAGTAGTTCTACAGTAAGTGCCAATACCAACAGTTACCATGTAGTCAAACAATCATTGTTTCAGCACTTACTGAGCACCTATCAGAGGTCAGACATTATTCTAGGCAGAAAGATCATAAAGATATATCAAGCATCTCTCTAGCCCTCAGGGAGACATAAAATAATTACAGGAAGCAGAATGTGCTATAAGAAATATACCAGCTGCTAGGGTAGCCACTGTCTAATACCATAAAGCATGTTAAGCCAGTAAAGTTCCCCAAGACCACATGTTTATGCCAACCAGAATTGCCAGACTAGGGGCAACACCAGCCTGCATCTCCAAACTCAACTTTATTGGTGGTCTTCAAGATCTTTTGATGATATGAGTCTAAGCATCAGGGTCTAAAAAGTCAGTACCCTTCTAAAGCCAGGACCTGAAATATTAGAGACAGAGAACCTTGAAATTAAATCTAGCACTACCTTTATAAACTTGTGAATGAATAAATGTGGTTTTCATTTACAGAGTATGTTGTATTTTTCAAAAGGACTTTAGAAATTTCAATTCTTATGCCACTTGTGATGTTTAGAAGAAAGACATTATTATTGTCATTTCACTACATATTATTAAATGCAGTATATAATTTATTATGTAATAGCTTTATACCTCTTGTAATTAATTAGATTATGTATTAATCTATACCAAATATAATACAAATATATAAAGCACATATTTACCATATATAAAGAATAATGCAAATGATATGTTTGCATTTTAATTGTTTAATATCTGCCTATCCCATTTGAATTAAACTCCCTGAGGGTTTGTCCATTTTACACATGTTACATGCCCATGCTTGGTTAGAAAAGAGTGAAGCACACAGTTGGCATTCATTATATATTTGTTGAAAGGATGTTTAATGAATTTTACATTTGAGAAAACAAGAGCTACATGACCTACAAATAGTGAACCAGTTAGCATATGAGAGACAGAAGATGGAATAAAAGTCCTCTGGCTCCTTCAAGCTTCTACCAGATTTCTTCTCCATCACAAGAACTTAATGAGGCAATAGAAAGGAAATGTTTTTTTCTTCCTTCCCACTGTTTGCCCATACTCTCTTCTCTCCATTATACCCACCATCTCACCCCCAGTGAATTCATTAATGACAAAGGGCGTTTGGATACCACTTTGGGAAACAGCACCAGTGAAGGACCTGATTTAGCAATCTTATAATTCCAGGCTGTTACTGGCATGCTGCCTCCATTTCCATTGCTGTCATGAGTTGACAGAATATGCCTTTGGTTAAATCCTATCTTTGTTTCTGGAACAAGATTTTTTAAAAGTTCCTGCTTGACTTTGAAGTACTCTGGTAGAAGTAAAGCCTGAAAAAATATCTAATACCCTCTAGGATAACATTGGCATTGTTTTAATAAAAGAACTTCCCTTTATTTTGACAACATAGAATACTTGGTCACAATGCTTTTTTAAAAATGTGGGCTATGGGATGAAAGCAGGTGTCAATATCAACTGTGATATCTGTGAACAAAATTATTTAGGGCTTTACTTGAGCCTAAGAAAAATAGGGAAAATTCTCTTTCCCCAAGATATCATCTCCATGGTCCTTGCTATGCTGCTTGAAATCTCATATTAATTAAACCTTGGATTTAGGCATTGAAGATGCTAGTACACCCATGGTCTTTTGTGGGGACCTCATAATAAGGCACCATAAGCAAAAGAAGCACTGAGTCAAATAAAATATCAGAAAAGTTAACAGTCATACATCAGTGCTCTCAAAGATGGAATACAAAACAGGGAAGTTTAGAAGGAGTTTCTATTCCCAGTCACACTGTCCTGGTTTAAGCTCTCATCATCTTTTATCTCAATTATTAATTGGCTCCCTGGTTCTATTCTTTTCAAATTTCCAAACTTCTAATTCATCACCCGAACCCGACTACAAACAGGGTAATAAATGTAAAACGTAAATCTGATCGTGTCATCCTCATACTTAAAATTCATCTATAATTTTCCCCATCCCTAAAGCTCCTTAGGGAGATTTCAGACTCCTTAGCATGTAATTGAAGTGGCCGGTCTTGCCTGCTTTTCACATCGCATCTCCTTCTACTCTCCCATGAGTACCCAGATATTTTGTTAACCATTTCCAAGTGAAGGAGGGACTGGTCTTACACTAAAGTCCTTATTAGTTCTTTCAATTTTTTACAGCTCAGCTGACCAGATAAATCATTAATTTCCTATCCCTTACAAAATTGCCAGCTCTGTGCTAAGTGCTTTAAATAGCAACATTATCTTATTTAGCTCTCTCCTAACCCATATGTGCATCCTTGTAACACACCCATATTAAAAAAAAAAATTTGCATAGGGAAACTGATGCTTGCAGTAGTTAAGTAACTTGCCCAAGATGGAGTAAGTGGTAAAGCTAAATCTCAGACTCAGGTCTGCTTGAGTCAAAAGTGCACGTTGTTAACAATCATGACATAATAATCAAAAAGAAACACATTAAAAATGTAAACTTAATATAGCTGCACTCTAGGTTCTGGAATGGAAATACAATTCAAACTCACCACTGCCCTCATAGTTCTCAGAGTTTGGCTGAAAGAAAGGGTATTTTGGGAAATGTGACATTCCTGATACAAGAGATAATACCTTTTTAATACACTACTGTATGCAAGTGCTAAGCCCAGTTAGGCTCACTGTAGATAATAAATATTTCTGGAGTGAAATATTTTTAGAAGTAGGTATAGCATCGAAAATTAATAAAACTAATATTCATTGTATGAGACTCCTATCTCAGGTAGGAGTCCCTCATATGTCCTTTCATCAACAATTTTACAGTACTTAAATGGAATTTGTCACATTCTATTTGCTGAGATGTCTATTCCATTAGATTTTGAAATGCTTGCAGGCATAAATCATTTTCAGTTTTTCTTCATATCACTAGAACTATTACAATGCAAGAACATGGATTTTTTTATTTAATATACATAAATGTATACTTATGGATAGATGAACAAAAATCTATCTTTGAAAACAGCACAGTGGTGACCACGATGGCTCTGCTATGTTCAAAACTGTCTTTACAACTTATTAGTTGTGAGTGTTTGTCAACTTAACCTCACCATACCCAATGGATATGTTAGTAAATTGGCAATAATATTCCCACTAATAATAGGATTGTTGCAAGGATGAAATGAATTTAAGATATGTAAAACCCTTAGAAAAGCAACTATTTTTATTGAGCAACATAAGTGCTCAATAAATATTAACTCTTCGTATAACTGGTGTATATTCTTCCCCTTCCTTCCTCCTTTCCAACTTGAGAAAACTTTCTTATTCTCCCCAGTATCAATGTAGAACTTGGTTCATAGCAATCGAATCATATATACCCATTCTGAATATTTTTACTTCTAGCGTGTGTGCCACACTAAATTGTGGAGACTGTTTTTGAGCATGAATGTACTTTATTCAATGTTGAATTCCCTGGGTCTAGGACAATTCCTGGCATGCAGAATACAGTCAATATATGTTTGTTGAATTGAACTGAACTGGACCAGGTAAAGTGGCATATTGGTGGAGAACCAAATAAGCAGAGGGAGTAATGAAGAAAGGCTCTGAGCATCTCAAGGTGGGGAAAATAATGGGAAAAAACTAAAGAAAGAGAAATAGGCAAGAAATTTAAACTTTTCCTATCTCACAATTTGATTTGTCATGAACTTGGAACTCCTCCTCCCATTCCCTTGGTCACGTCTCTGCTTGTCTAAACCTCACCATTTATAACAGAACTTTTGCTAGCTGTCAAGTTGAATAAAAATAAATATCCACCTAGACTTCAGGAGTGATACTAGAATGATTTACCAATAACATGTCAAAATTTCATCCAGAGGATATTTGAGGGTAAATAAAATTGGCTTAGTAAGAAACATTTTAGCTCCACATCTTTTTCTCTCTCCCTATTGCCTTCTCTCTTTTCCCAACAAATCCTGTAATTCTAATTAAAATAACACCCACACACATCTTTTTCTGGCAAATGCAGTTTGGTATATGTACAGTGAAGTATACTAAGTATATTATTTTGATTCCAAATCTAAGGAAGTCCCTTTGAACAAAGATACTTATAAAATCATCAAATGTAATAGCTGTATTAATCAAGGCAAGAGTTTTAAAGAAAAGAACTGTGGCACTTAGAGCCAATTATTCACAATGAGAGGAAAAGTTTCCAAAACTACACAAGCAAACAATCCAAGGGAAAGCTTCATTTTACCAAGATACTGAAAAGAAAGCTATCACCAGCAATATTTTTACCCATGATGCCAAGTGTTTGTACAGATCTCCTCTGAAGGTTTGAAGTGACAAGGGCTGCTGTCACTTAGAACAAATATTGCGTTTGCTGCTATTCTCAGGAGCAAAATACTAAAAGTGCTTTGTAGTATAGTCTGAAGTCAGGGAGCCTGATTCCTCCAGCTACATTTTTCTTTCTCAAGATTGCTTTGGCTATCCGAGGTTTTTTGCGTCTCCGTACAAATTTTAAGATTTTTTTGGTCTAGTTCTGTGAAAAAATGCCTTTGGTAATTTGCTAGGGATTGCATTGAATCTGTAGATTGCTTTGGGTAGTATAGTCATTTTGACAATGTTGATTCTTCCAATCCAGGAACATGGTAACCATATCTTTCCATCTGTGTTGTCTTCGAGTTCTTTCATCAACGTCTTATAGTTTTCAGAGTACAGGTCTTTTGTCTCCTTAGGTATGTATATTCCTAGGTATTTTACTCTTTTTGATGCAATGGTAACTGGGATTGTTTCTTTAATTTCTCTTTCTGATCTTTTGTTGTTAGTGTATAGAAATGCAACAGATTTCTGTGTATTACTTTTGTATCCTGCAACTTTACTGAATTCATTGATGAGCTCTAGTAATCTTCTGGTAGCATCTTTAGGATTTTCTATGTGTAGCATCATGTCATCTGCAAACAGTGACAGTTTTACTTTTTCTTTTACAATTTGGAGTTATTTTATTTCTGTTTTCTTCTCTGATTGCCATGGCTAGGACTTCCAAAACTATGTTGAATAAAAGTGGCAAAAGTGGACATCAGTGTTTTGTTCCTGATCTTAGAGGAAATGTTTTCAGGTTTTCACCATTGAGTATGATGCTAGTTATAGGTTTGTCATATACGGGTTTTATTATGTTGAGGTATGTTCCCTCCATGCCCACTTTCTGGAGAGTTTTTATCAGAAATAGTTTTGAATTTTGTCAAAAGCTTTTTCTGTATCTATTGAGATGATAGTATGGTTTTTATTCTTCAATTTGTTTATGTGGTATATCACACTGATTGATTTGTGGATATTGAAGAATCCTTGTATCCCTGGGTTAAATCCCACTTGATCATGGTGTATGATCCTTTTAATGTATTGTTGGATTCAGATTGCTAGTATTTTGCTGAGGATTTTTGTGTCTATATTCATCAGTGATATTGGCCTGTAATTTTCTTTTTTGTGTGATATCTTCATCTGGTATTGGTATCAGGGTGATGGTGACCTCGTAGAATGAGCTTGGGAGTATTCTTTGTGGAATTGTTTCAGAAGGATAAGTGTTTTTGCACAGCAAAGGAAACCATAAACAAAATGAAAAGACAACCCACAGAATGGGATAAAATATTTGCAAACGATGTAACCAATAAGGGATCAGTTTCCAAAATTTACAAACAGCTCATGCAGCTCAATATCAAAAAAATGAATAACCTAATCAAAAAATGGGCATTTCTGCAAAGAAGACACACAGATGGTCCAGAGGCACAGGAAAAGATGCTCTACATCTCTAATTATTAGTGAAATGCAAATCAAAACTACAATATCACCTCACACCAGTCAGAATGGCCATTATCAAAAAATCTGCAAATAATAAATGCTGGAGAGGGTGTGGAGAAAAGGGACCCCTCCTACACTGTTGGTGGGCATGTGAATTGGTGCAGCCACTCTGGAGAACAGTATAGAGGTTCCTTATAAAACTAAAAATAGAGCTACCATATGATCTAGCAATCCCACTTTGGGACATATATCCAGAGAAAAACATGGTTTAAAAGGATACACGCACCCCAATATCCATTGCAGCACTCTTTACAATAGCCAAGATATGGAAACAACCTAAATATCCATCAATAGATCAATGGATAAAGAAAATGTGGTACATATATACAATGGAATATTACTCAGCCATTAAAAAGAATGAAATAATGACATTTGCAGCAACATGGATAGAACTGGAGATTATCATACTAAGTGAAGTAAGTCAGACAGAGAAAGACAAATATCATATGATATCACTTATATGTGAAATCTAAAAAAGGTGATACACAATGTTCATTGCAGCACTGTTTACAATAGCCAGGACGTGGAAGCAACCTAAATGTCCATCGACAGATGAATGGATAAAGAAGATGTAGCACATATATACAATGGAATATTACTCAACCATAAAAAGAAATGAAATTGAGTTATTTGTAGTGAGGTGGGTGGATCTAGAGTCTGTTATACAGAGTGAAGTAAGTGAGAAAGAAAAACAAATACCATATGATAACTCTTATATATGGAATCTAAAAAAAAAAAGATGGTACTGATGAACCTAGTTGCATGGCAGGAACAAAGATGTAGACATAGAGAATGGAATTGAGGACACAGAGTGGGAGGTGGAAGCTGGGGTGAAGTGAGAGTAGCATCAACACATAAACACTACCGAATATAAAATAGTTAGCTAGTGGGAAGCAGCAGCATAGCACAGGGAGATCAGCTCGGTGCTTTGTGATGACCTAGAGGGGTGGGATAGGGAGGATGGAGAGAGGCTCCAGAGGGAGGAGATATGGGGACATATGTATGCATATAGCTGATTCACTTTGTTGTACAATAGAAACTAACAGTATTGTGAAGCAATTATACTCGAATAAAGATCTATTAAATAAATAAATAAATTTTTTAAAAGTTGATACAAATCAACTTATTTACAAAACAGAAACAGACTCACAGACTTAGAGAATGAACCTATGGTTACCATGGGGGAAGGGTGGTGGGAGGGATAGATTGGGAGTTTGAGATTGACATGTACACATTATTATATTTAAAATTTTTTAAAAATAAATATTTTAAAGTGCATAAACAAATGTCCTCACTTAATCAATTTAACAAGAATTCTCCCAAATTCACATGGACAAAGTGAGATGAAAGCCAGTCTCTACTGTGAATATTACAAGACATCTGAGATTTATTCAGTTTGGTGCAGGTAAAACTGTTATTCTGAGGTGGGGAGAAGTCCTAATTTATAACATTTGCCAATTTCCTGGGTGTAAGTATTCCCACTATAGCCAAGCTACCAACAAGATGTCTCTAAATGTGAAGTTGCAAGCCAGTATCAGCTGACTCCAGCACACGACTGGTTCTTATCTATAAATTAATTCCCTACCTCTCCAGAGAGAGCAAAATGGATAATAGTTGTTATCTAGTCTAACCCTACTACCAACAATTGCAATAGAAGGGATATAAATAACAAAGCACCCAACTTCCTATCACCAGGTTATCTTTGAAACACAACAGGTACTTGAAATAAGGTGATTTGACAAGTATGAGAAAGGACATGGAATGCCCATCAGAAAAGAAAACACTTCATGTTGGCTGTTTTCATTTCATTGCATATTCAGCTGCACACACTAGCTATAGCAGTGAAACAAGTTGCTGAGAAGTAAGTGCAGATTGTTTCCATTGATCATACTGTCAAATCCAGTGCTGTCACTCCACTGAGGTATCATTGGGAGAAAGAGGGGGTGTTTAAAGAGATCAGTAATATAAATTTCATTCCATCTTTTCAAAATTCTACCTATGTCTGAGATCATATAAAGTTGATAAATAGGGTCAATGAGAATTTAATTAATAAGGTCCTTACTGACGATATTTCAAGGAAGTCCATCTTACTTCTTTTTAAAATTTATTTAAAAGTAGAAGATGTAAACTTGGTATATAACAATAAATAAGTTTCATGTATACAACATTATATTTCTACTTCTGCATATACTTCAGCATGCTCACTACCAAAAATTTAGTTTCCATCCATCACTATACAGTTGATCCCCTTTACCCATTTTTCCTGCCCTTCCCCTCTGGTAACCACTACTCTGTTCTCTGCATCTACATGTTTGTCTTGGTTTGTTTATTTATTTTGGGTTTTTTTAGTCTCTTTTTTATATTCCACATATGAATGAAATTATATGGTATTTGCCTTTCTCTGTCTGACTTATTTCATGTAGCATAATAACGTCCAGGTCCATTCATGTTGTTGCAAATGGGCAAGATTTCATCTTTTTTATGGCTGAGGAGTATTTCATTTTATATATATATATATATATATATATATATATATATATATATATATATGTAACTTATATGTATATATAAAACATTTGTGTATATAAAACATCTTCTTTATCTATCCATCTGTTGAAGATTGTTAGGTTGTTTCCATATCTTGGCTATCATAAATAATGCTGCGATGAACATAAGGCTGTATATATCTTTTTGAATTAGTGTTTCAGTATTCTTTGGATAAATACCCAGGGGTGGGATAGCTGGGTCATATGGTAGATTTATTCTTCATTTTTTGAGGAATCTCCATACTGTTTTCCACAGTGGCTGCACCAATTTATATCACCACCAACAGTGTATGAGGGTGACTTTTTCTTGTTCTTTCTTGGCTTTTTGAAAGTAGCCATTCTAACAGGTGTGAGGTGATATCTCACCATGGTTTTGATTTGTATTTCCATAATAAATAGTAATGCTGAACATCTTTGCATGTGTCTGTTGACCATCTGTATGTCTTCTTTAGGAAAATGTATATTAAGCTCCTCTACCCATTTTTTAATTGGGTTGTTAGTTTTTATGTTTTTGAGTTGTATGAGTTATCGGGTATTAACCTCTTATCAGATATATCATTTGCAAATATCTTCTCCCATTGAGTAGGTTGTATTTTCATTTTGTTGATGGTTTCCTTTGCTGTGCAGACGCTTTCAAGTTTGATGTAGTCTCATTTGTTTATTTTTGCTTTTGCTTCTCTTGCCTGAGGAGACATATCTAGAAAGATATTGCTAATACCAATGTCAAAGAGCTTATTCTCCATGTTTTCTTCTAGGAGTTTTATGGTTTAAGGTCTTACATCCAAGTCTACTTTATTTCTTAATGTAATTTTCCTGCCACAACTAAGCATCATTCTACTTTTGAAGGCATGCTACCAGTACTTGCCACTTTGCGGTTTCCTGGGCAAAGATTTAACTAATGTTCTCTCAGTTTTGGCAAGCTTTGTATCTGTGGCTACAAACACATAGACCCAGTTCTGTGTGTGACTCCATTGCAACAATTTTGCTCCGAAATTCTTTTAATTGTGAGAAAACACCCTGAGCAGGGCTTGTCCAAGAATCTATATATCCAACCTGCTTCATTTATACCCAATAAGTAAATTCTATAATGTATTTTCAGGCATGTCACTGGAAATTTAAGAAATCATGTTTCTTTCCATTCTTTTATTTTCCTGAGTCTGGATAAACCTATAAAAATCTCCTTCTATTAACATTCTATGCCTTAATTAAAAGCTTGTGGCAAGCAAGTCCAAGGTCATATTTTTAAATTGGTTCAGAAGATTGTTTTCTAGAATTTCAGACCATGAGTGTCAGTACAGTATATCCAGTTTTCATAAGATAATTTTTAATGCTTATGGTCATCTCTTTGGAAGTTATTCTAGTTCTGGTGAGAAATATTCACAGAGAATAGGGGAAGTGAACATCTTCTGTCAGTTCTTAAGTCAGCTATAGCAGGAGTACAAGAAAATAGTTTTTGCATTTCAATTCTCTCAGCTTCTATTAAAGCCCTTGTAGCTTTCTTCATGGTACTTTATCAGGTTTTATGAATATTTCACTTAGTTGTCAGTTTACATATGTTTTATTTTCCCCTCTCTAAGATGCCTGCTCTATGAAGGAACTGACAATATCAGTCTCCAGATTGTTGTATTTCTCAGTGTCTAGCACAGGGCCTAGCATATATGTTGGTATTAGTACATCATCTGTGGGGACAGGGTATCTACTTAGTTCCTCTATCTCTTCTTTATTACTTTTTCTGCATCAGAGTATTACCTCTCTAACTAACTACAATGTGAGACAGATGGTGAGGAATCTAAACTGAGAACTAGATCTCCTGACACCAAAAAGTTTGAAGGAGAGATAAATAACTTCTCCGAAAAGCAAAAACTAAAATAGTTTATCAGTACTAACCCTAACCTAAAAGAATTGTTAAGAGTCTTCTCTAAGTGGAAATGAAAATGTAACAAGAAGTAAATATCTATAGGAAAGGAAAAAACAAACCAGCAAAGGCAAATATATAGACAATAAAGATGATATAATTTAAGCAGTTACAAATTAATCACATTACAAAATACGTATTGATAAAATTGCCTGAAACCTACATGAAAAAACTAGGCAAAATACCCTAAGGAACCTCTCCATTAATGAGTTCTCAAGTTCTCTCTCTGTTTCTCTCTCTCTGTCTCACACACATACACACAATGAGAGTGTAACATTTGTAATCACTTTTACAATATAATGTAAAATAATATGCTGAAAAAGTAAAGCTTCATTAAACTGATACTAAGAGGAACTAGTTTCCTTTGAAAAACTCGAAAATAAATGAATTCCTTGAAGGTGGGAACTTTTGTTTTTAACAGCACCTAAAAAATCCCTGACACCTGATAAATTACCTGATAAATATTTGTGAAAAAAATTTCAGTAAATAAATGAACAAATATAATATTGAAAGCCATCATACAAAGACACATCAAGGGCTTCCCTGGTGGCGCAATGGTTGGGAGTCTGCCTGCCGATGCAGGGGACACGGGTTCATGCCCCGGTCTGGGAGGATCTCACATGCCACGGAGCGGCTGGGCCCGTGATCCATGGCCACTGAGTCTGCGCATCCGGAGCCTGTGCTCCGCAACGGGAGAGGCCACAACAGTGAGAGGCCCGCGTACCGCAAAAAAAAAAAAAAAAAAAATAGACACATCAAGTTTAAAATTTTAGCCAGCAATATTCACAGGTAATATTTTGGGGATACACTTATGAAAGTAAAACATATAAAAGCAGATTTCAATATAAGTACCTAAAATGTATGCAATGTTTTTCAATAACCACGTTGTTGCATTGAAAAGTGCTATGCAGAAACACTTTCCTTCCTTCTAGGCCAATTTATTGCATATAT
The DNA here is from genome assembly GCF_951394435.1 of Stenella coeruleoalba. NCBI lineage: Eukaryota > Metazoa > Chordata > Mammalia > Artiodactyla > Delphinidae > Stenella > Stenella coeruleoalba. The sequence goes on from NC_137163.1 coordinate 45,301,067, forward strand.
TAAAATTCTTTCATTATTGTTGGTCTCTCTGTGGGTTATATTGTTGAGGATAATTTGATTTATCTTGCTAGAAAAATAACTTCTTAATTATGTCATCTTCCATTTACTGCCTTTGTTATGGTAATCTGTAAACGTGCAGTGTCAAAATGTCTGATTGCAATACATGTCTAAAGAAGTGTTTTATAAATCAATTTGGTAACATGAGTAGTTGCTTCATTAGATAGTGATAAAACTACAAAGAGAATATGGAATGGAATAAATCTACTTTTGACAATTTTTATTTATGCTAAAAATTAAAAAGCTTAGTAGACCTTGGGAAAAAAGAGAGGCAAGTATAGAGTAAAGGCTGAGGATCAACCACTGAAGTAAGCTAATACAAAGATTAGAAGACAAAAATGTATAAAATCAAATATAACTACAATAAACAGTGAAGATATATATATATATGAAGATGTAAAATATGACTTCAAAAACAGAAAATGTGGGAGGTATATCAAGATAGAAGAGTAGAAGAAAGTGAAGCTCACCTCCCCTCACAAACACATCAAAAATACACCTACATGTGGAACAATTCTCATAGAAAGCCAACTGGAAAGTGACAGAAGATATTTTAAACAACCAAAGCTGCAAGAAAGATCCCCCCATAACTGGGTAGGACAGAAAGAAAATAGGCTTCAGAATGGGACCATCTCCCCTGAGGGGAATCTGTGAAAGAGGGAGGGTCCTCGCAGGCAGGCCCTCACTCTGTAAATCCCCCCTGCCTGCTGGAAGGTCTGCCAGAAGAGCCTGGACTCTGTTCGAGAGAAAGCTGGCTTGCTAGTAGCAAAGGCAGAAGACAAGTGTTGACAGCTGCCATCTTGCCACAATTTCCAGCCCCAAATGCACAATGGGCAGGGCTGTTAACATAAGCAGCCATTAGGTGCTGAAACTCCCAGGTCACACAATGCCCTGGGAGAGGACTTGGTCTAGCTACATGGAGACAACCTAGAGGGCCTGTGGTGTGGTCCAGGCTGAACTTCAGAGCCCATTGTCAGCATGCACACTGCAGGGGTGGGTCCAGAGGCAGGTCTGGCAGCATCAGACTTTGTCAGCACATACACCAGGTGGCCAGCAGCATCACAGAATTGCACATCTCCAGTGGACAGCCCCTGGGGAGAAGTACGCAGTGATTCCTTTCCCAGCAGGATCACTCCAGTTCTGCCCACTTCACACTTCACCTTGGAGCCATATCTGGATTGGACAGATCCTAGGAGAGACCTATCACAGAGGCAGCCCGGGTCCCAAGCAGCAACACAATCACCTTGATTCCTACAACCACAATGTCCTGGCACCCAGCACCAGCCTAGCACTAAGTCTGGGACAAGCACAATGGAGAAAGGGACACAACCATAGGCTGCTTCTGGACAGAACCGCTGATGCCTGCATGGGCAGCACATAGGTTCGCTGTGACCTCACAAGTCTCACTTGGTTTAGTTCTCACCTATTTGGAGATAGAGCACACATTTATGGGCAATGGAGCCTTACTAAACCCTACCCTCAGGGCTTCTACTCCAACAACTGAGGGGCATACCCTGCACCCAACAGGGCTGTGACAGCCACAGAGCACAGAGAAGGCCCCACCCAACATCCAGTGCAGGCCTTGGTGACCACAACACCAATCACTATCAAGGGGATAACAGCCAGCACACTCTGAGGAAAGACATGACTAGTTGGCATCCATACCACAAACAGTCTTTAAACCAAAATTACTGGACTCACACAGTCTACACAGGGAGGTTCCCACATGAAAACAGCACTTCAAGACCACAGTAGGTAACTCTTTCTAATTCCATAAAGTCATGGAAAGTTAAGTAAAATAAAAAAGCAGGGGAACTACACCCAATTAAAAGAACAAGAGAAACCCCCTGAAAGAACAAACAATGAAAGAGATCTCACCAGTCTACTAGACTCCAAGATCAAAAAGGAGGTAATAAAAATGCAATAAAAATGCAAAAATGCAAGGAATTTTTAAAAATTATTGATAAAATCACTATAAGGAACTAGAAAATTTACAATGAGACAACTATCAAAATGAGACAACACATTTGAAAAGATAAAAGCCAATCTAGTAGCAATGAATAGCAGATTAAATAATGCAGAAAATAGAATGAAGGAAATCACCCAATCAGAACATTAAAAAGCAAGACAAATTAAGAAAAGAAAGCAATATATGAGACCTATGGGATAATATAAAGTGTGCCAACCTACACATCATAAGGGTTCCAGAAGAAGAAAAAGAGAGAGAAGGGAATCAAAGAGGTATTTGAGGAAATTATGGCTGAAAACTTCCCAAACCTAAAGAAAGAAATATATATCCAGGTACAGGAAGCACAGTCAGTCCCAAACAGATCCACACCAAGACATATTATAATTAAATGGCAAAAGTTAAAGATAATGAGAGGATTTTAAAGGCAGCAAGAGAAAAACAAGGAGTCAGTTACAAAGAAACCACCTTAAGGCTATCAGCTGATTTCTCTACAGAAACGTTGCAGGCCAGAAGGGAGTGGCATGATATATTCAAAGTTCTAAAAGGGAAAACACTGCAACCTAGGACACTCTACCCAGCAATATTATTATTTAGAATACAAGGAGAAATAAAGAATTTCTCAGGCAGGCAAAAACTAAAAGAATACAGCAATACTAAACCTATCCTAAAAGAAATATTGAAATGTCTTCCATAATAGTAAAAGAGCAAGAATACTTAGGAAAGGGAAAATCACAATAGGAAAGGGAAGTGTATAAATGGATTGAAGATCACTTAAATAATCCAGTATATAGATTAAAAAACAACCAAAAAATTTTTGTAAAAGCAATTTTAACTACAATTAAGAGGAAAAAGATAAATATGAAGAATTGAAATGGGACATCAAAATCACAAAATGTGGGAGAAGGAAGTATAAAAATACAGATCTTTTAGAATGTGTTTTAATTTATGAGACTATTAGTCTAAAGAAAGCACGTAGTTAACATACTTGAAAACCAGGGTAACCACAAATCAAAAACATATAATAAATTCACAGAAAACAAAAATAAAGGAACTCAAGCATAATACAAAAGAAAACCATCAAACCACAAAAGGAAAACCAAAAAGAAGAAGAAATAGACAAAGAATAACTACAAAATCAAATAATTAAAAACAAGGTTTAAAATTACAATGCATACATACTTATCAATAAGTACTTTAAATGTCAATGGACTAAAAGCTCCAATCAAAAGACATAGAGTGGCAGATTGGATAATAAAACAAGAGCCTACAATATGCTGCCTACAAGAGACTCATTTTGGTGTGAAGGACACACATAGATTGAAAGTGAGGGGATGGAAAAAGATATTTCAAGGAATGAAAACCACAAGAAATCAAGAGTAACAATGCTCATATCAGACAAAATAGACTTTAAAACAAAGTCCATAAAGAAAGAAAAAGAAGGACACTATATAATGGTAAAGGAATCAATACAAGAAGAGGATATTACACTAGTTAACATGTATGCCCCTGATATAGGAGCACCTAAATATTTAAAACAAATACTAACAGACATAAAGAATTACAGTAGGAACTCTACCACCCCATTGACATCAATGGACAGATCTTCCAGACAGAAAATCAATAAGGTAACAGAGATCCTAAATGACATAATAAACCAGTTGGAGTTAACTGATATCTACAAGACACTAAATCCAAAAAACAACAGAATACACATCCTTTACAAGCATACATAGAACACTCTCTAGGATAGACCACATACTAGGACACAAAAGAAGACTCAAGAGATTTAAGAGGAAGAAATTATTTCAAACATCTTTTCTGACCACATTATGAAACTAGAAATCAACCACAGGAAAAAAAAATGGGAAAAAAACAATCACATGGTTACTAAAAAACCTGCTACTAAAAAGCCAATGGGTCAAGAATGAACCAAAATGGAAATCAGAAAATACCTTGAGACAAATGACAATGAAAACACAACCTTACAAAATCTATGGGATGCAGGAAAAGCAGTCCTAAGGAGAAGTTCCTAGTGATACAAGGAAACAAGAAAAATCTCAAACAACCTAAGTTCTCACCTAAAAGAATTAGAAAAGGAAGAACAAACAAAACTTAGAGTCAGCAGAAGGAGGGAAATAATAAAGATCAGAGAGGAAATAAATAAACTAGAAATAAAAAATTTGAAAAGATCAATAAAAATTAGAGGTGGCTTTTTTGAAAAGATAAACAAAATCAATGAACCTCTTGCCAGGCTCAAAAAGAAAAAAAGAGAGGACCCAAATTAACAAAATAAGAAATGAAAGAGAAGAAATAGCAACCAATACTACAGAAATACAAAAAATAATGAGAGTACTATGGATAGTTATATGCCAACAAATTGGGCAACCTAGAAGAAATGGTCAAGTTTCTAGAAACATATAGCCTGTCAAAACTGAATCAAGAAGAAATAGATAATTTGAACAGATGCATCACTAGAAGTAAAATAGAATCTTTATTTTTAAAAACTCACTACAAACAAAAGTCCAGGACTGGGTGGCTTCACCGGGGAATTCTACCAAAGATACAAAGAAGAATTTATACCAATCCTTCTCAACTCTTCCAAAAGATTGAAAAATAGGGAACACTCCCAAATTCATTCTATGAAACCACCATCACCCTGATACCAAAACCAAAGACACTACCAAAAAAGAAAATTACAGGCCAATATTTTTGATGAATAGATGCAAAAATTCTTAACAAGATATTAGTAAACTGAATCCAAGAACACAAACACCATGATCAAGTTGGATTCATCCCAGGGTCACAAGGATTTTTCACATATGCAAATCAATCAATGTGATACACCACATAACAAAAGAAAGGGAAAAAACCACATGACAATCTCAATAAATGCAGAAAAAGTATTTGATAAAATTCAACATCCATTCATGATAGAAACTTGTCAACAAAATGGGTATAGAGGGAATATATCTCAATATAATAAAAGCTACTTATGACAAACACACAGCCAACATAATACTCAACAGTGAAAAGCTAAAAGCCTTCATGCTAAAATCTGGAACAAGACGAGGATGCCTACACTCACCACTTCTATTCAACATAGTATTGGAAGTCCTAGCCACAGAAATAAGACAAGAAAAAAAAGTATCCAAATTGGAAGGGAAGAGGTAAAACTGTCACTATATGCAAAAGATATGATAATATATACAGAACTCCTAAAAACTCCACACAAAAACTGCTAGAACTGATAAAAAGAATTCAGCAAGATAGCAGAATACAAGATTAACAAGCAGACATCTGCTTTAATGTGATCCCTAGCAAATTACCCATGAGATTTTTCACAGAACTAGAATAATATGGAACCACAAAAGATCCAGAATTTCCAAAGTAATTTTGAGGAAAAAGAACATAGCTGGAGGCATAATGTCCAGACTTCAGACAATACTACAAAGCTACAGTAATCAAAACAGCATGGTATTGGCACAAAAACAAACATATGGATCAGTGAAACATAATAGAGAGCCCAGACATGAACCCCCACACCTATGGTCAATTAATCTTTGACAAAGGAGGCAAGAATAAACAATGGGGAAAAGAGAGTCTCTGCAGCAAGTGATGTTAAGAAAGCTGGACAGCCACATTTAAATCAATGAAGTAAGAGCATTCCCTCACACCATATACAAAAATAAACTCAAAATGGCTTAAAGACTTAAATATAAGACATGACACAGTAAAACTCCTAGAAGAGAACATAGGCAAAACATTCTCTGACATAAATTGTAAAAATAGTTTCTTAGATCAGTCTCCTAAGGCAATAGAAATAAAAACAAAAATAAACAAATGGGACCTAATCAAACTTATAAGCCTTTGCACAGCAAAGTAAACCATAAAGAAAATGAAAAGACAACCTACGGATTGGGAGAAAATATTTGCAAATGATGTGACCAACAAGGGCTTAACTTCCAAAATATACAAACAGCTCATACAACTCAATTACTAAAAAACCAAACAACCCAATCAAAAAATGGGCAGAAGACCTAAATAGACATTTCTCCAAAGAAGACATACAGACAGCCAACAGGAACATGAAAAGATGCTCAACATCTTAATTATTAAAGAAATGCAAATTGAGACTACAATGAGGTATCACCTCACACCAGTCAGAATGACCATCATTAAAATGTCTACAAATAATAAATGCTGGAGAGGGTCTGGAGAAAAGGCAACCTTCCTACCCTGTTGGTGGGAATGTAAATTGTTGTAGCCACTATGGAAAACAGTATGGAGGTTTCTTTAAAGACTAAAAATGGAGTTACCATATGATGCAGCAATCCCACCCCTGGGCATATATCTGGAAAAGACAAAAATTCTAATTCAAAATGATACATGCACCCCAGTGTTTATAGCAGCACTATTTGTAATAGCCAAGACGTGGAAGCAACATAAATGTCCATTGACAGATGAATGGAAAAAGAAGATGTGGTATATATATATATATATGTGTGTATATATATATATATATATATATATATACACACAATAGAATATTACTTAGCCATAAAAAATATGAAATAATGCCATTTGCAGCAACATGGATGGACCTAGAGATTATCACACTAAGTGAAATAAGTCAGATACAGAAAGACAAATATCATATATCACTTATATGTGTAATCTAAAAAATGATACAAATGAACTTATTTACAAAATGGAAACAGACTCACAGACATAGAAAACAAACTTAAGGTTACCAAAGGGGAATTGCAGGCGGGGAGAAGAGGTGAGGGAGTTGGAGGTATAAATTAGGAGTTTGGAATTAGCAGATGCAGACTGTTATATATAAAATAGATAAATAACAAGTTCCTACTGTATAGCACAAGGAACTATACTCAATATCTTATAATAAACTGTAATGGAAAATGATCAGAAAAGAATATATATATATATATATATATAATATACATATATATGTATATATATATATAATATACATATATATGTGTATATATATATATATATATGTATCTGAATAACTTTGTTGTACACCAGAAATTAGGACAACATTGTAAATCCACTATGCTTTAATAAAAAAAGAATAATATTTGAATTTGCTGGACCTGGTAAAATCAATGTCCTCATCAGTGGATAGGCCTATATGTGGATATACTTATAAGTAATTCCTTTAAATCATACTTCAATTACAGCTTAATTAAAAATAGAGAATTTTCAATCTAAGACAGTTGCTTGTTTTGCTATTATTGTAAATTTATTACCAGTATTGAAGCACATAATATAGTTGGCTTTCAAATGACAGTGTGCCTTTGAAACTCGAATTCTCACATCTGGATTTACATTTGCATGGCTTGAGATTCTGCCTTTGCAGATCAGTTTTGGCTCAGATGTTCTCATGAATAAGGCCTTTGGTGGAGTCTCCTGCCCCCAAAGAAACAGAGCTACATGGCTAATTTTCCTAGGAAGAATTTCTTGCCCAGCCATGCATCATTTCTCTGTGGACACTGTAGAATAGAATATCATCCTGCTACAGCCTTCTTCACATTTTCCTGAATTTTTATGTTTTTTACAGAGTTATATGATCCTTATATGATTCCTAAACCATGCAGAAATTCAGGTCGCTGAAGAAAAGCAGAGGATTTTACTCTTGTTTCTTGATTCCCCATCTCAGTGCCCTCAACCACAAACTTATCTCTTTCTACTTCGTATGGAATTGTTCAGAGTTGTTAGAGTCCAGAACATTCATTGGACCACAGTTTTTAATAAGGAGTATTACTATGCCTTGACAGACATGTACAGAACAGAACTTCTTTTCTTATATATCTGATTTTATTTCTGTGGTAAGTTTATCTAGGTAAGCTCTACCTTCTTGCACAAACCCCAGTGTGTATTTTTAGTTGGTTTGTCAGTTTGTCACTTAGGGAAGTAGATGCCAAGACAGAATTATAATTGCAGGAAATTTGGGTAACATGTGTGCAAAAAGGGCAACCTGGAGTAGACAAAGAAAAGCTTCAGACAGTAAAGAGATCTGACACCTGTGAAGAGAAAAGGGAAAGGAAGGATATGTGGGTAGGAAAAGCCTCACACTGTGGCTCTAAAGACCCTCAGCACAATGGGAGGCCAGCAAAAGGTCACCTGTGGAAGTGTCCTGATCTGGGCAGAAATGGTCAGGCTCGGCTACTCTGCTGAGCCCAGTTATTGGCCAGGAACTCCCAAGGAGAGCCTGTCCTCAGCTCCAGCGCTGCTAATCTCAAAGGCCTGAGGCTAGAGCCTTGTTGGCTGCCTGATTCCTCATGGAAGATTCTCTATTAAAAGGTGAACTGAGTGGGAGGCCTCCATGACAGCCTCATTGAGGTTCAAATTGGGATTTGAGCACAAATGGTTTGTTTGGGAAGGGATCCCAGGAAACACCAGTAGGGGAGTTGGAAGGTAAAATCAGGGAAGGGAGCAGACCAAGAGAGTGTGCCTATTGTATTTTTTTTCTATTGATGTCATAACAAATTACCACAAACTTCACAACTTACATCAGCATGAATTTAGTTTCTCCCAGTTTTCATAGGTCAGAAGCCCCAGCACAGCAAGGCTGAGCTGGTTCTCTGCTGAAGATCTCCCAGGATCAACACCAAGATATTGGCAGGTCTGGGCTCTTATCTGGCTTCTCTTGGGGAAACTCTCTTTCCAGCCTCATTCAGGTTGCCGGCAGAATCCAGTTCCTTGTTGTTGTAAGTCCTGTTTCCTTGCTGGCTGTCAGCTGGGGGCTACTCTTGGCTCCTGAGTCCTCTCTCTGGTCCTTGAACATTGGTCCTTATGTCTCAGAACTGGCAACAATGCATAAACTCCTTCTCATGCTAAATCTCTCCAACTTCTTCCATAGTATGTCTTCTGCCTCCAACTGGAGAGAATTCTCTGCTATGGGGAGCACATATGACTAGATTGGGCCCACCTGGATAATCTAGAATGATCTCCCTATCTTAAAATCAGTAACCTTATTACATCTCCAAAATCTCTTTTCCTATATAACACAATTTCATACGTACCAGAGGTTAAAGGCATGGACATCTTGGGGACCATCATTCTACCTACTACAATTATTAAGCAGGTTACCACTAGAGGCCACTGAGTCTCAACTCTGCAGGAGAACTCTAGGAGAAAGTGTAGAATATGCCCCAGATTTGTTCCACCCAAATAGTGAAGAAGCTGGGGTATTTATCCTTCAACTCTCATCACCTGAGGGCTGTTCCAGGGCCATTAACTTCCAGCCTGCCCAGGCGAGAATACACCCTAAGATGGTGAGTCCTAGGTACATTCTGCAGGATGCTTTCAACAGAGGCTGAGACTGTGAATGCTGAGAAGGTATGGGTGGGATAATGATGGCTCCTGTAAAAATGTGTTTGTGTAAGTGGACTTAAAGTGAACTCCAGCCATCTCTATTTTTTTGCAAGTATACTTTGGCATATTGGTCTCAAACTTTCCATTTGCAGATGAGGGAAATAAATGATAAAGCCTTGCTTAAGCCTCAGTCCTAAGCCTCAAGCTCCAAATCAGTTCCTTGGCAGAGATCCAGCATGGATTACACAGTTCATGTCCAACTGTTAGTAAAGTGGAACTTTGCTTCATTTATTACTTGATTCCTTATTTGTAGGATTCCACTGAAACCCCACAAGGAGGATGTGATTAACAAATAGGATCCAGGTATCGCAATGTCATGAACACTCCACCTCTATTCCTTATAACCATCTGACAACTAAAAAGGGGGACATAACTTTGTGAAGAATAGAAAGAGCTGCCTCTGAAAGGCAGAAGTGCAAAGCAGTAGTGTTGAGACAGAGGTTAAGTGGTGCCTACCCCCTCATCTACAAACACTAGATCAATAAACAGTCATGGGTACTCACATGTAGACTCACTACTTAATACCTTTCGGAATAGTTTGGTGAGTGAATTTCCCTACTTGTGACAAATTCACCACCATATTCTTCTGGCTGAACTTTCAGCTTGTACAATATCACAATGCCATTCTCAACAGATAGCCTAAGGCTGTTTGTGGAGCTAAGATTACCCCTGCTTTTGAGTACATTCCAAAAACACCAGACAAAATAGCATAAGACTGAAGAGGACAGGCTTGAAATCAGACAAACCTGGGTTAGCCTGAGATGCCCTACCTACTTAATGTAGGACCTTGCTCACCTCATCTTACTAAATAAAAGAGGGTTGAAGGGACTAAATGAAATAATGCCTGTAAAGCTAATAGCCACAATACCTGACATGTAGTTAGAATTCAGTTAATGAGTCACATTTTTTTTCAAGTAATATTAGCGCAGGCACACCCTAACAACTAAAGAGTGCCTTTATTTTGTTTATAATGTTCCCTGGAGTTGGAACCAATTCAAATGAGTGTTTGTATTGTCTGACAGTTGGCCCTCATCTCTCATCACCCTAACTCTGTACCCTGCACCTGCTTGGGTGCTGGAAGCTGCTCAGAGTCTGCACCCCCTGGTTTCATACTGAGTCAGAATGGCTGCTCCCCATCTTACAGGGAAAGAAATGTGCTCTGAGCCCTGTAGACAGAAGATTTTTTACATACATAGTGGAGGTACTTATTTATCCAACAGAAATATTTTGCTCTCAATTGTTAATACGGACCAATATCTCATCATCAAATTTAGGGAATGAATGCACAATTTAATACTAATGGGGAAGGAAATACTACTACAGTGCCAATATATTCATCAGGAAATAAGTTTGGGATCACATTTTGTATTTTCTGTGTCCCTCTAATTGCTTCATCTCATCTATAGGCTCTTCTAATTTCTCACATCCAGCTTCTGTAACAAATTTCCAGTAACTTAGGTTCTCAAAATGTGAATTAAAAAGCTATTTCCTGTGTAGCAAGATACCTTAGCTAAGTTTTGTGTCAGCTATTTTTGAGTGGTAAATATTGGAGATAGCCCACAGCTGTACATTTTTGGAGAATTGAGAACTTTGGACATTAATTATCCTCCAAGACATGCTCTAATTTTGTTAAAAAAACAAATATAGTGACAATCTTGATAGCATACAGAAATATCTGAAACTCCAAAAGATCTGGTAGAGTAGGGAAATAAAATGTTGATGCCTAAATTAATATAATATTTAGTTAAAGAGTAAAAATATTTACTGAATATTCACTTACAGGTTATTGTGTCAAATACTATAGATGATTTTTTATAATGTACAATAATAGAAATATAATCTAATAGAAAAAATAAGATTATAATAAACATACTGAACTTGGAAGAGTACATCACAGTATACAATTTAGTGCAGGTGGAATACCTGAAAGCATTCTTGATAAAATTAAAAGCAGGAACTTCAAAATTGCAAATGAAAGGGACTATCCTTATGGGAACCGTGTGTCCAACTTCTCCTTCTCTTTGGGACTTATTGGAAAGGAGAACAAGGGTCCGAGTAGGAGGCTTAAGTGGTGTGTAACCCCAATAAAGATGAAGTTTAAATCAGGAAAATCCCAACTTCTTTCGTGACTCATTACAAATCTGACATGAGGTAAAAAATTACAATAGGCTGAAAAAAGACTGGAGGAACAAAAAGAAAATGGCCTGTAATTTAATAATCTGATATGCCAGCCAAGCTTCATATATATCTTTAGACAGAGTCTCTACAGGGCAACCTCTCAGTGTAGCTCCCTGTAGGGCTGACCAACCAATTTTCCCTTCCCACCTGAAAGCTCATCCAGAAACTTGTAAGTCCAGATCCCCAAGAGAGGCAGGAGAGATTTTTCATGCCTAAGACTTAGGTCTCCTGAATTCTGGTTTCCTGTCTGAGGGTCTTGCCTCCTTTCCAAGTGATTGACACAATGTTCACCTCATTGAGGATGGATCCTACTATCATTCCTATGTCACTACTATTACTATTACCTGTAGGGTTATTGCTATTGCTAGTAACAATGATAGCTACCATCATTTATAAAGCACTGACACTATGCACTGTGGTAAGCCCTTTTTTATAAATTATTTTATTTTATTCTCACTAATAACTAATTCTTACTCTATCCCTGACTCTATAGGGATACTTTTGTTTAAAGAGGTTAGGTAACTAGCTTAAGGCCAGAAGTATGAGAGATGGAATTTTCACCTAGTTCTGTCTGATTCCTTATCTAATGCTCCTGTTACTATACACAATACTATCCCCTTAAGGCCCATACTATAACTTGAAGACAATTATTTCAAACTCTTTTCATTCACAGGACATAGACATACATAAGTTGGCTTGGATTGGGAGCTGATTTATTACAGAGAAAAATAAGGTGATAATTATGCTGTGTAGATAGTAGTTGCTACCTAAATACCATGTTTTACTTTATCCCAATGATACAATGATGGAGTGTCACCACTGATTAAGGTAACTAATGGTCTGTTAAGGGACCTAGACATTTTCAAATAAATATACCTGAGCCAGGTGGGATTCAGATATTGGGAAATACAAGTCCTTGTCAACCCCTTACTGTTCTTGATTTTCTTGTAAGGAGGTACAATTATTCTGAAGCTGAGCTTCTGACACCAAACTTTGGTTTTCAATGACTCTCATCACATTCCTCTGATTACAGGTTTGTTACCCTGTCTCAGTCCTCTCAACTGTGCTTGGCTTGCTGCCACATAATCTGCCATTATCACCACCAGGATTTAAACAGTACCTCTTTAGACACACAGAACAATGAGAAACTTTATTTGTAAACAAAAGAAGTAATTGGTTTTCACAATGACAGCCAGTTTTGTGTTCTTTTCACAATACAGAGATTGACCCACCAAACTATCCAAATAATGTGTTGAATATTTTGACCCAGTTCAACAAGTATTGACAACTATGGGGATACTATCCTAGGTGCTGGAGATAGAAAAATAAGTAAGCTTTATGCCTAAGAGTTTTCTGACTAGTGATAGAGATCATTACACATCACTTAGTGTCCACTGAACAGCCTCCATGATAATATAGAGGGTCAGGGGTTCTCCGCCAGCACAGAGAAGTTACATTTACAGCAACTTGTGGGTTCAGGGCCTCTTGCTTCATACAATAGTGCAGATCTGCAGCACACAGTTAAAATAGCAGCCACACTTTGGCCCAGAACACCGTATTCACCAACAGCTAGAAAGATGACACCTATAATTGTAAATAGCCTTGAAATGAAATCTTCACATATGTTATAATTTTGTGTTCCACACATAGACAGTTACAGGATTATCATTCTCTCTATAAGTTTCATGGCTGTCCCTATGCGGGCTAAGAGTATATTTTAGCAGAATGGAAGACTCTCCAAGAATAAATTCAGAAGTCCCTTATTTCCACCAACCCTCTCCAGTCTGCTTTCACAACATGAAACTTCTTTACAATGTCTTACAGTACACAATTAGGCAAAACTTAAATGTAACCCTGCTGGGAATACAAATTTAAAAGTGTATAAAACAAGAGCCTAATCCATGGCAGACACCGTGCTAAACATTTTTGTGTAATCATTCACTTAATTCCCACAGTAGTATGAGATAGACACTAGCATTCTTTCCCTTGACAACAGAGGAAGCAAAGCAATGGCTCAGAGAAGTGTAGGAACTTCCTCAAGTCTCATGGCCTGAGTCAGGATGCACATCTAAGATTATACAACTTCACAGTAACCAGGTCCAGCTGACATGAGTAGAGATTAGGTGGAAATGATTGATATCAGAAAATTTCCTAAGGGAAAAGGAAGAAGTAAATCAAAAAGGGAACACTGAAGAAAAGAGTGCAGGAAAATAAGAGGAAGAGGAGCTTAATAGTATTATATGTTGGGGGGGAGGTCTTTTGGTGAGACAGTCTTACCCACATCCTATTATAGCCTTCCTGATACTTCCCTCAGCCCCAACACACACACACACACCCTTGCACAAACCTTGAAGAAGTTTGAACTTCAACTTAATTTTCTACCTGAGAAATTCCATGACTTGTGCACATTAGACTTACTTATACTAGGCAAAGACCCAATTCTCCTTCCTCATAGCAAGTACATTTGAGGCATTAAATTGCAGGAAGTGGTTATCTTTATCATTTCCATCAAAAGATTTAGTTTTAAAAGCTAGTTCTTATTGGAAACAATTACTGAAGTAGCTGCCAAGCATGGACCTTCTGCCAAGTACTTGCCCACATAGCAGGTTTCTATGATGTGAGACAATGGTCTGGGAACCTATGGTAATCACTCTATAGCCATATTTCTATAACCAAACCCCCATCACCTTGTCCAGGAACAAACAGGCTTTTCATGCAAAGCAAAAGATTTCATATACTCTAGAAACTGAATCAGACAACCTACATTCTAGTCTGTACTCTTCAAAACTAATTAACATGTGACCTTTAGAAATTCATTCTTTCTAAAATTCCATTGTCTATGTGAGGGGAGCAGAATTATGTGATCGCCCAGGTTTTTCCTTATGATTCTCATAAGATGTCACTTTAAATAACACATAGGCATAAATTCACACAGAGTACAAGGAACTCTGTGAGATGAGGGATACAAAAACAGATAAATTATGCCCCATGTCCCCCAAAAAGTTACTTTATCTTAAGAACTGTTAGGAATACTAAATTTAAAAATTATTAGTGATTTTAACATTTCAACCATTATCCTTTATAACATCATAATCTTAATAAACATAATCTTAAACAACATTATCATTGTCAGGATTAAACCAATAAATATATGAAAAGTGCCTAGAATATAGTAAACAATAAGCACCACATATTAAGGATTTTCTATGTGCCAGGTATTTTCAGTACATATCTTTTGTGAGTTACCTATGTTCATGACAGTCCTTAGATAGATCTATTCTTCTACCCATTTTATGAATGAGAAACATAAGGCTTAGAAAATTAAGTACCTTGCAAAAGTCACACCAAACAATAATTTGAATTAATTTCTGTCTAATTCCAAACTCATATATTTAACCAGCTTATTATTTTTCCTCTTTGATCACACTTTCTCCATTTAGCTGGCTATGTTCTGCACATCTAATACCATGGTATCTGCTTTTATTTTATTTTATTTTATTTTATTTTATGCCATGTCCCTCAGCTTGCAGAATTTTAGTTCCCCGACCAGGGATTGAACCTGGGCCAACACAGTGAAAGCGCCAAGTCCTAACCATTAGACTTCCAGAGAACACCCCTGTTTTTAAATTCAGTTTTATATCAGAATTTCTATCTACACATATCTAGTAACCAGTTTTTGTAATGATAGAATCTCTAAACTTTACATCTTTCCTATTTCCTTTTTAAAATACACTTAACATCACTTGATCCATTCTGTGTACCATCTCACTTTTTCTTAACTTATTAGGGAAAATAATAGTTAAAGTTTGCTTAGGATGCTCAAAAGTCATAAGAGAGGTCAGCAGAGGTGTTCGTAACCATGGGCAAGTCTCCATCTTTACAATCATTTTAATACTGCTCACTCGGGTTGTGATACCTGTTAGGAAGCCCTCCCTTTTTGGACTGTAACTCTAACACCAATTCATATACTTTTCCCTCATTGCTGAATCTGTTGTTACTTTTGAAAGAGTTCTTTAAACACTTCCATTCATCATCATTAACAACTGGTTAAAGAGCAGTTGTCTCTCTAAGGCAAGTAGTACACATTGCTTTTATGCTTATACAATATTTTGCAAAATACCTCTCCTACAGTAGTATATTATCAGTGCTAATCACCTCCCCACATGCATTTAAAATTTATTTTCATGTCCCATGTCCACTACGACCCACTATTATCTTTGCTTGTCCTTGGCTAAGCAAGGCTTTCCTCCTCCTGGTTGTCCCTCTTAACTTGTTTTTTATTTCTTGCTGTTCTAATAGGATTCTGTCACAGTCACTCTCCTTTATTGCCACAACAAATTATTGCTAAAAGGTTCATTCCAGGCTTTACTACTTCAGAGTTAGAAGAGTGACATCTTTTACTTTCCCTGTGTCAACTTCAATTCTGTCTTTCACATAGATTGTCAACCCTACCTGCCCATGCCCCTGGCTGTAAAAATATTCTAGCCTGTTGACATGCTTATCAGGGAGCTTTAAACTAAGACTTATGAGTTTCAAGGGCTCTAGAAACATCTTGAGCTTGGAAAACGGATGTATATGTAGATATTTTCACTTTTTTAATGAGAGCATTTATGGTTTTCATGAGATCACAGAGGAATTTTTAAACAAAAAAACTCAGATTTTAGATATAGATGAACCAGATATATATAGAACCAGAGAATGTTGAACCTGAGAGAGGTTTTAAAGAGTTAACCTATTTTGGTGCTCCATTAAGGAGTCCACAGACACTTGGAACTTTGTGGTGATAGCAATGTGAGTACTTAGCTATTTCTAGCTATTTCAAGTACAATGGGAATTATATCTTTACAATAAGGCTGTATAATATAATGAACATTTCTAGTTGTTTTGTGCTGAGCACTTTCCATCTTTATTACATTTAATCTTTGAATAATACATATATTACACTTGTTTTGTTGATGATAAAACTGTGGCTTTAAAGAATCACTATCTTTACCCATGGTCAAATAATTAGAGAGCCAGGATTTGAACCCAGATGTTCTGACTCTAAAGTGTGTGTAAATAATGGCTGTGGAGTGAGGGAGGCCTTGTTGTTTCATGCTCTGGTTATCAGTTACATATATCTGTATTAATAAAAATAGGAAATATGTTATTACTTAATAGATGTTCCTTGCTTGGATTTTGTTTTCCCTTGAACCAGTGATTCTCAACCAGGGATGATTTTGCCTCCTAGGAGACTTTTGGCAGTATCTGGAGACATTTTTTTGTTGTTACAACTAGGGATGCTATTAGCCTCAAGTGGGTAGAGGTCAACCATGCTACTAAACATCCTACAAGGGATAGGAAGGCCTCCCACAACAAAGGAATATCGGGACCAAAACATCAGTAGTGCCACTGTTGAGAAATCCTACTCTGACATGGTTTATAGGTTAATAAGAATACCAAAATGGATTCTTTGTGATGAAAATATTTAGAGCCATCAACCATTAGCACTCTAATTTTTTGTTGAATACGTGAACACCTATATTTAAGGAAGAAAACTATTTTCTTATCTCTTGGCTTTATTTTATCTATTCTGATATTACCCCCATGTGTCCTCTAACCTAGTGCTTCTCAAACTTCAATGTGCAATAGAATCACCTAGAGGGCTTTAGAAAAACATTCCTAGACACCAATCCCAGAATTTCTCTGTGTGTGTGTGTGTGTGTGTGTGTGTATGTGTGTGTGTGTGTGTGAGTTAACTTGCTTTATTGACAGTGATGAATTGGGTATGATATTCCTTACATATGGAATCTAAAAACTAAAACAAATGTGTATAGCAAAACAGAGTCACAGATAGAGAGAACAGAGTCTCTGATTCTTCAGCCCTAAGGTGGACACTGATATTCCACTATTCTAACAAACTCCAAGGGGATGCTGGTGATTCTGGTCCATGGACTACACATGAGTAACAAGGCAGTTCAACCTACCATTCTGGAAGCTTCCCCCATCTCCTTCAAGAGAGTACTCTATTTCTGTAGCAGGCCACACCTCGTTGACCCTGCTGCTTCTCATAACCTGGTTTACACTTTGCTTGTTTGAAAGAGGAAGTGGTCATAGATTATTTCTTTATCCATCCAACACATTCACAAGACTGACAACCACTTTTTGATAACTGTTAATACATTGTGGGGAAAGTTAAAATCTAAAATCACACTTCTTGGAGGAGTCAAGATGGCAGAGGAGTAAGAGGACGTGGAGTTCATCTCTCCCCACAAACTCATCAAGAATACACCTACAAATGGAACAATTCTCACAGAGCACCAGATGAACACTAGCAGAGGACATCAGACACCTGAAAGGACAAGAAAGATCCCCATGTACATGGGTAGGATAAAAGAAAGAAAGGAAAAGGAAGAAGAAAGGAAGTGGGAGGGGACCTGTGCCCCGGGGGTGGGGAGAACTGGAGGAGAGGAGAGGTTTCCACATCTGGGGAAGCCCCCTCACTGGCAGGGAGATTAGTCGGGACAGAAGGGGAGCTTTGGGGGCTATCAGAGGAGAGTGCAGCAACTGGTCTGTGGCAAACAGGACAGAGTGAGACCTACACAGATGGTTGTGCCCCACTCCTTCCTGCCCCAGCCTGAGACATGTGTCTGCTTGTGCGGATGGGAGCTGGGGACTGGAACTTGGGGTCTGGAGAACAAACCCAGGGAGAAGACAACTGTTGGCTGTGAGGAGACAGCCTGAGGGGATGGAGTGAGGAAATCTGCAACTGGGAATGCTTGTGGAGGAAGCCCAGATAGTCATTGAAGTGAAGGGCCATTGTTGAGTGATGTGCAAGTGTCAGGTGGCCACTGTAGCCTCTCTCAATACTCACTGGCCCCTGCCTCCCCAGGCACTAGTAAGGACTCCTATCAGGGCTGGCTCTCTCACCTCCATGGCCACCAGCTCTCCCACATGACCCATCCCCACTGCGGTAGGTGCTATCTTGACCCCAGCCACCACTGCCTCCACACCCCCTCCTCACTGGGGCAGACTTGTGTGCTCCAGGGTAACCTAGGGAGCAGACCCCTGTGGGTGGCCCACACACAGAGGTGGGGCTGAAACCACAGCTGAGCCCCAGGGGCTGTGCAACTAAGGAAGAAAAGCTGAAATCTCTCCTCGCAGCTGTGCAAACCACTAATTGACACCGCCCATGAACAGCTTGGTAAACTCAGCACCTACAGAACATCTGAACACAAAACGAGTGCTCCTACAGCCAAGACAGGTCTAGCTTTAGCAGCTGTAAACTTTGTGGATACACACACATGGGGGTTGGGCCACGCCAGAGTCTGAGCTGTCCCCATAGCACACACAGCAGATCCAGATCTATGATTACTGCAATCTTGGGACCTGACTTCAGTGGATCTACATTGGTGACCTGGTGAAACATCTGAGAGACACCAGAGCCAATTGCCGGCATACCCATAGTTAAGGTGGAGCCAAGAGCAGTACCAACAACAGTGTAATCTGAGAGCTCTCACAACAGGTGAAAGGTGACACAACAGAGCACACCAAAAGGTGAACAGCTCCAGAGAAGGAATACTCAGTGGCTTCCCTCTTAGTGTGAGTGCACCAATCCTGCTACTTCACACTGCAAATCAGAAACTTAGCTGAGAAACAGATCTGGGGGACCTGTACTCCAACAACTAGGGAGCAGATTCCACCTCTGACAGAGCAGTGACAATCACAGAGCAAAGGGAAGACTGTTCAATATCCATGGCAGGCTCTGGTCACCATAACATCAGTCACACCTCCTATCAAGGGGATAATGACCAGCATACACTGAGGAAAGAGGTGGAAGACATCTGTACTAAAAAAAGCCCTCACACCAAAAAATATTAAACCCATGCAGGCTACACAAGGACGTTCCCACATGAAAAATAGCCCTTCAAGGCAGACTGAGGGTCTGGCATCAGAAGGAAGAACTGCCAGAGCATTTAGTCTTGGAAACCAATGGAGCTTGAGAGCAGGAGCTCCACAGGGCTGGGGGAAACAGAGACTCCACTCTTGGAGGGTACACACAAGGTCTCATATGTACTGGGACCCAGCACAAAGCAGTACCTCTGTAAGAATCTGGGCTAAACCTATCAAAGTGTTGTGGAGGGGCACATGGAGAGGCAAAGTTTGACTATAGCTCACTGTGGGGACAAGGACACTGGTAGCAGAAACCCCAGGGAATGTTGATTGGAGTGAGCTCTAATGGAGGTCTATATTTTGGCACCAAGTTGAAGCCCCACCCAACAACCTGCAGGCTCCAGTGCTAGAAAGCCTCAGGCCAAACAACCACCAAGATAGGAACACAGCCCTGCCCATCAGAAACAGACTGTCTAAAGTCATACTGAGCTCACAACCACCTCAAAACACACTGCTTGAAATGGCCCTGCCCATCAGAAGGACAAGACCCAGCTTCATCCATGAGAACACAGGCACCAGTCCCTCCCATCAGGAAACCTGCACAAGCCCCTGGATCAACCTCACCCATGAGGGGGGACACACCAAAAGCAAGAGGAACTATAATCCTGCAGCCTCTGGAAAGGAGACCACAAACACAAAATATTAGACAAAATGAAATGACAGAGAATATGTTGCAAACAAAGGAACAACATAAAAACCCACAAGGACAACTAAAAGAAGAGGAGATAGGCAATCTACCTGAAGAAGAATTCAGAGTAATGATAGTAAAGATGATCCAAAATCTCAGAAAAAGAATGGAGGCACAGATCAAGAAGATACAAGAAATATTCAACAAGAAGTTAGAAGATTTAAAGAACAAACAGAGATGAACAACACAATAACTGAAATGAAAAATATACTAGAAGGAATAAATACCAGAAAAATGAGGCAGAAGAACGAATAAGTAACCTGGAAGACAGAGTGGTAGAAATCACTGCCACAGAATAGAATAAAGGAAAAAGAATGAAGAGAAATGAGGATGCTATCAGAGACATCTGGGACAACATTAAATGCACCAACATTCACATTATAGGGGTCCCAGAAGGAAAAGAGAAAGAGAAAGCCCTGAGAAAATATTTGAAGATATTATAGGCAAAAACTTTCCTAACAAGAAAGGAAACACTAACTCAAGTCCAGGAATCTCAGAGAGTCCCATACAGGATGAACCCACGGAAGAACACACTAAGACAGATGTTAATTAAGTTGACAAAAATTAAAGACAAAGAAAAAATATTAAAAGCAACAAGAGAAAAGCAACGAATACCATGCGATGGAATCCCCATGAGGTTATCAGCTGATTTTTAGCAGAAACTCTCAGACCAGAAGGGAGTGTCATGACGTATTTCAGGTGATGAAAGGGAAAAAACTACAACCAAGAATACTCTACCGAGCAAGGCTCTCATTCAGATTTTATAGAGAAATCAAAAACTTACAGATAAGCCAAAGCTAAGAGAGTTCAGTACCACCAAATCAGCTTTACAACAAATGCTAAAGAAACTTCTCTAGGTGTGAAAGAGACCAGCAAATTAAAGCAATCTTGTACATATATAGACTGCTATATCAAAACTTCATGGGAACAGCAAACCCAAAAACTACAATAGGTACACACACAAAAGAAAAAACAACCCAAACAAAACACTAAAACCATAAGAAAAGAGAAACAAAAGAGGAAGGAAAGAAAAAAAAATCTATAAAAACAAACACAAAACAATTAAGAAAATTGCAGTGGGAACATGCATATCAACAATTACCTTAAAATTAAATGCTCCAACCAAAAGACATAGACTGACTGAATGGATACAAAAACAAGACCCATGTATATATATGTTGTCTACAAGAGACCCACTTCAGACCTGGGGAGACATACAGACTGAAAGTGAGGGGATGGAAAAAGTTATTCCATGCAAATGGAAATCAAAAACATCTGGGGTAGCAATACACATATCAGACATAATAGACTTTAAAATAAAGACTGTTACAAGAGAAAAGGACACTAAAAAATGATTAAAGGATCAATCCAAGAAGAAGATACAACAATTGTAAATATATGTGCACCAAACATAGGAACACCTCAATATATAATGCAAATGCTAACAGCCATAAAAGGGGAAATCGACAGTAACACAGTAATAGTGGGGGACTTTTAACACACCACTTATACCAATGGGCACATCATCTAGACAGAAAATTAATAAGCAAACAAGCCTTAAAAGACACATTAGACCAGATAAATGTAATTGATATCTAGAGAGCATCTAACTGAAAACAGCAGAAGATACTTTCTTCTCAAGTGCACATGGAACGTTCTCCAGGATAGATCACATCTTGGGCCAAAAATCAAGCTTCTGTAAATTTAAGAAAATTAAAATCATGTCAAGCATCTTTTACAACCACAATGCTATGAGATTAGAAATCAAGTACAGGAAAAAATTGTAAACAACACAAACACATGGAGGCTAAACCATATGCTACTAAGCAACCAATGGATCACTGAAGAAATCAAAGAGGAAATCAAAAAATACCTAGAGGCAAATGACAATGAAATTTGATGATAACAAACCTATGGGACAAAACAAAAGCTGTTTTAAGAGGGAAGTTTATAGCAATACTATCTTACCTCAGGAAACAAGAAAAATCTCAAATAAACAACCTAACCTTACACCTAAAGCAACTAAGAAAAATTTATTTAGCATGAAAAAACTTTTGCAGTATATTCATACAACAGACTACCACACAGTGATGAAAACAATGAACTATTGTTAAAGCAACATGGAAGAATCACATATGTAATGTGAAATGAAAGGGGTCAGACACAAAAAAATACATGACTCACTCTATATAAAGACAAAACTTTGTAGTATAGTTTGAAGTTGGGGAGACTGATTCCTCCAGCTCCATTTTTCTTTCTCAAGATTGCTTTGGCTATTCAGGGTCTTTTGTGTTTCCATACAAATTGTAAAATTTTTTGTTCTAATTCTGTGAGGAATGCCATTGGTAGTTTGATAGGGATTGCATTGAACCTGTAGATTGCTTTGGGTAGTATAGTCATTTTCACAATATTGATTCTTCCAATCCAAGAACATTGTATATTTCTCTATCTGTTTATGTCATCTTTGATTTTTTCATCAGTGTTTTATAGTTTTCTGAGTACAAGTCTTTAGCCTGCTTAGATAGGTTTATTCCTAGGTATTTTATTCTTTTTTGTTGCAGTGGTAAATGGATTATTTCCTTAATTTCTCTTTCTGATTTTTCATTGTTAGTATATAGGAATGCCAGAGATTTCTGTGTATTAATTTTGTATCCTGCAACCTTACCAAATTCATTGATTAGTTCTAGTAGTTTTCTGGTGACATCTTTAGAATTTTCTATGTATGGTGCAATAATCAAGACAGCATGGTACTGGCACAAAAACACAAATATAGATCAATCATACAGGATAGAAATCCCAGAGATAAACCCAGGGACATATGGTCACCTAATTTATGACAAGAGGAGGCAAGAACATACAATGGAGAAAAGATAGCCTCTTCAATAAGTGGTGCTGGGAAAACTGGACAGCTACATGTAAAACAATGAAATTAGAGCACTACCTAACACTATACACAAAAATAAAATCCAAATGGATTAAAGACCTAAATGTAAGACCAGACACTATAAAACTCTTAGAGGAAAATGTAGGAAAAACATTCTTTGATATAAACCACAGCAAGGTCTTTTTTGACCCACCTCCTAGAATAATGAAAATAAAAACAAAAATAAACAAATTGGACCTAATTAAACTTAAAAGCTTTTGCACAGCAAAGGAAACCATAAACAAGATGAAAAGACAACCCTCTGAATGGGAGAAAATATTTGCAAATGAAGCCATGGACAAAGGATTAATCTCCAAAATATACAAACAGCTCATGGAGCTCAGTGTCAGAGAAACAACCCAATTAAATAAATAGGTGGAAGACCTAAATAGACATTTCACTAAAGAAGGCATAGAGATGGCCAAGAGGCACATGAAAAGATGCTCAACATCACTATATATTAGAGAAATGCAAATCAAATCTACAATGAGGTATCACCTCACACCAGTCAGAATGGCCATCATCAAAAAATCTACAAACAATAAATGCTGGAGAGGGGGTGGAGAAAAGGGAACACTCTTGCACTGCTGGTGGGAATGTGCATTGGTACAGCCACTATGGAGAACAGTATGGGAGTTCCTTAAAAAACAACAAATAGAACTACCATATGACCCAGCAATCCCACTACTGGGAATATACCCCGAGAAAACCATAATTCAAAAGGACACATGTACCCTAGTGTTCATTGCAACACTATTTACAATAGTCAGGTCATGGAAACAACATAAATGTCCAATGACAGATGAATGCCTAAAGAATATGTGGTACATATATATAATGGAATATTACTGGGCCATAAAGGGAATGAAAATGGGTCATTTGTAGAGATGTGGATGGGCCTAGAGTCTGTCATACAGTGTGAAGTAAGCCAGAAAGAGAAAAACAAATATCATATATTAACGCATATATGTGGAATCTAGAAAAATGATACAGGTGAACCTACTTGTAGGGCAAGAACAGAGACGTTGATGTAGAGAACAGACGTGGACCCAGTGGGGGATGGAGAGTGTGGGACGAAATGGGAGATTAGGTTAGACATAAATACACTACCATGTGTAAAATAGCTAGCAGGAACTTGCTGTATGGCACAGGGAGCTCAGCTTGGTGCTCTATGATGACCTAGATGGGTGGGATGGGGGGCGGGGGTGGGAGGGAGGTCCAAGAGGGAGGAGACATAGGTATACATATAGCTGATTCACTTCATTGTACAACAGAAACTAACACAACATTGTAAAGCAATTCTATTCCAATTAAAAAAAAAGATAAAACTTATCTTTGGAGATAGAAGTCAAATAGTGGTTACATTTGAGGGTGCCTAATAACTAGAAGGAAGAACAAAGAAACTTCTGAAATGCTGGGAATATTCTGTTTCATGTTCCAGGTGGTTGTTACAAGAGTGTGTTTCCTTTGTAATAGTTCATAGATCTGATTTGGGCACTTTTCTGTATTTGTTTTATGCTTTAATAAAGAAATACAAAAAAGAAACAGAAAATAAAAAACAAGAAGATCTTTATTTTTCTGGTCGGCTATTCTCTTTCTCACCTACTTACCTTTGTTTTTTATCATCCTTCTTCCCTTAGGTCTATTTTTCTTATTTTCCTAGAAGTCTTGTAAATATCCAAGTGTACATTTAGGGGCATACCAGACACACCTATATTCTCTCCCTTCTTGCCACTGACAAATTTTTTTTCACATTTTTTATGTAGAACCCAGAATAAGAAGTAACAGGCTTAAATGAAACTGAAAGAAATAACTTTTTTTTTTTTACCCCAGAACTTATTGCATACTTGACCAAGATATTAACATTATATAACTTGTAACTATACATCTATGTGTTTGTCTTCCCACTTGATTATAAAATCTTTCAGGTAAGGGGACCGGTCTAAGACATCCTGCTTATGTCTTAGTCTTTGCCACATAGTAGGAACTCAATAAATTATTATTGACCTGAAAAACTGAGTAATCTATTTTGAGGTATTTAAGAGTAGCCAAAGGGCCAGAATTGAAAGAGGCTGAGATATCCTATTTCTCTAAGGCAAAGAACTAGATTAAATGACCTCTTGAGGGCTGTTCTGTCTCCCAGAGTCTGTGATTGAATGACTTAATGTTAACTTTTACAGTCTTCCTTAGTTACTCATTATACTCATTGATATACCACTTAGATTTGCTCTGTTCTCGTTCTTTTTATTTTCCTTGTCCTAAAAAATGTCATAGTTTGATTTATATTTTGTTGTTATTTCTAAATTATTGCTATCTGAGCTAAATAGATTAAAATGGATAATTTTTCATTTCACACCTATGTTTGAAATTGATAGTTCTGAATTTTATATCAGTGATCAGATTCATTTCCAAATATAAAATTAATATCCTAAACAATACATTTGCTAACATAACAGGAATTCATTTATTTTGTACCTGATTTTTTTCTTGCTCCAAACAATAGCTAGCACTTAGTTTATAGTTTTACATGTTAGAATAACAGAAATTATTAATTATGAAACTGAGTAAACTGATCCACTAGGATTAAAACAAGAAGACTTGAGTGGGGAGGCTCATGTCACAAGAAAAAAATTTGAAATGAAAGCAAAAGAAGAAATTGGAAAGTAGCTCTCTCTCTAGGCATTTGATAAATGTTAATTGCTTTTCCTTCCTTTTTATATCCCAAGCAATACTAATGACCTCTTAAAAATAGCTGTTTGTTATTAAGTAGACAGAATTTGAATGCAAGTAAACTCTTGCTAGCTTTTAATGCTTCAATTTTACTGAAATTCAGGATATACACAAATGTTGACTTTCCTAAAATGTATTAAAGTCACTATAAAATTTGATTCCCCAGTGATTTTGCTTCTATACATTAAAAAATAAATGCAATCTATATACTTATAGAACAATTATACTTATGTTCAGAAGCCTAATTGTATTTTATTGAAATAAGTACTAAAATTTATTATGTACCACCTCTGTACTTTGATTTCCTTTGTTTACAACATATTGACAAAAATAAATTTAAATGAAATCTTATTTGAACAATTTCAAAGTTAAAGAAATACCTTTGACTGAAAGTTTATTGCAGACTTCATTTCTCATTACAACACAGATATGTAGCTTCCTTTCACTTACTTTCTTGTTCAAAATTATAAAATGCTAACTCTCTTCCTTTCTCATATCTAACAAAAAGAGGCATATTCCCATCTTCTTCTACTGATTAAGGACAACTAATTCAACAAGTTTCCTTTCTCAGATCCCAAGCAAGAGTAATTGTAAGATCATATTCTATTCAACCTTGAACCCAGTTCTAACTCTGTAAGTTTGTGACATGCAAATAGATGGTGATTATTTCAACAAATGTAACAATGGCTCATAGAAGACCAACTAGCATTTCTCTTAATAGTGGTTCCTCTTGGTGTATTACAGCTAGCGTTACAGGGAAAGAATAGTTATTCTTGATGTAGCCCCATATAGATGGGGAATGGGTCAAGCTGGCCTTGGATATAAACTGAGGAGGCAGCTGACTATTGTGGTTTAAAGACTTTGAAGTGTCTCCTACTGTTTCTTCCAAGGTACTTCTCATATTATTCACTCTTTTGGGTTAAAATGCAAATGTTATGTAGGACTTATAACACTCCCTCATAAGCTAGTTTTCTGAACTAAATTATCCAAGAAGAAGTGGGTTGGAGAAAGAAAGGTAATAATTTGGGAACATGGAACAGAGCAAAAATAAGGAAATGTTCAGAAAATCAGGACAGAAGGATCAACCTAAGCAAAGACAGAGAGAAGGAAATCACAAAATACAGTTAAGAGAAAGACAGCAAACTGACTAAAGCAGATTTTAAAAGAATAGTAAATGAAAGGTCTGAAAATGACATAATATTGGGTGTTTTCACTGAGGCAGCAAAATACTGTAGAAAAGAAATCTGAAACAAGGTGTCCCACCAAAATGCAAATTTTCAAAGAAATCACCAAAAATTGTTTTGTGATTCTAAACGTCCCTTAGCCACACAGAGGACAGCAGGGTCCAGAGGGTGAATGTGTGAAGAGGATTTATGACATGTTATTTTTGGAAAGAGCTGGTGGTTTTCTGGGAGAAGTGGGGTGCTGGCCCCTCACTACAGCCCTTGTGAGAAGAGCTTCAACAGGAGCCGACAGGGTCTTGTGTGTCTCCAGAGGAGGGTTTTTTTTGTCACTTGTTCTTGCCTGGAAATTCTTAGAGATAGTCCTGTTAGCTGCTTGGATAACAGAGAAAGAGAAAAGTAACATCTCTGCTTGCGTAGCAGAGAAAGAGAAAAGTAACATCTTCATTGAGATCAGCCTATAGTCCCAAACTTTTCAGGGCAAAAGTTATGTTAATACTTCACACAAGAGAAATAGCCTGAAGCCATTTAAAACTCTTCCCTAGAAGACCTCCCAGAAAAATGGAAAAAATAAAAATATATGGGGAGAAACAACTGGAGAAAAACATATTGCCCTCATCACTGGATATTAACTCAAATGTTCTCTGTGAGAGCCTTTGAAAAAGCACACAAGAATAAATGACTTGGGTGGGATGTGGAAAGTTGTTTTATGGTAATGCCAGCATATAAGGCCTTTCCTGGTCTTTTCCCACCTTCATCCTGAGGAATAAAAAACCTTGACTGCAAAGATATGGGAAGAGAGGGAGAAGAATGGACTCTTGTTTTCTGTAATAGCTCCTTTCTTAGCTTAGATTCTGAAAGTGGATTGTTTAGTAATAGAAGGATGTTTTTCATATGTCTATATTTGATGTAAAATTTCTAAGTAAAATTTACTTCCTTCAAGCTCCCTTCACAAACAAAAGACTTCTCTCCTACAGCACATCCTAGCTGAGAGAAAGAGAAAATATTTAAGTTCAGAACTTTATTACTTAGTGAATCTAAACATTTTAAACTATTAAACTGTTGTGTTTTATGACTTAAAGTGAACATAATACTTTGTATTTATTAAAAGTGACCTGAGGGCTTCCCTGGTGGCGCAGTGGTTGAGAGTTCGCCTGTCGATGCAGGGAACACGGGTTCGTGCTCCAGTCCGGGAAGATCCCACATGCTGCGGAGCGGCTGGGCCCGTGAGCCATGGCAGTTGAGCCTGCGTGTCTGGAGCCTGTGCTCCGCAACGGGAGAGGCCACAACGGTGAGAGGCCCGTATACTGCAAAAAAAAAAAAAAAAAAAAAAAAAAAATTGACCTGAAAATTCATGGTTCAGTCTAAGTTTTCAAAAAGGGGATGGAGGAGGTCCACCACTAAATAAATGTTACGAGGAAGCAAGAATAAAGATATTTTCTGATTAAATTCCATGAGTTTTGCTTGTTTAACATCCCTGTTGCAACACTAATAGTAATAGTAATAACACCAAATAAGATAGTTACAATTTATTACAGACCTACTATATACCAGACAGTATAGGTACTTAGCACATATTATCTCATTTAATCTTCATGACAATACTATTAGTTTGATATTATAATTTCCACTTTAATCATAAGCGAAATGAGATGAGGGGGTTAAGCAATTACCTGAGGTCACTCAGATATATGATCAAACCACTTATATGAATGACCATGATGAGAACTTTAAAGTTATATACTCTCATTTAATTATAACACAGTGTCTCAATGCTAGGTTATAGAATTTTCATTTCATCCAGCCGGCACTGAATGGCCATTATAGTGTAAAAGATAGAGAATGAGAGAACAAAAGTGGTGTTTTAAGGATAACCTGGCAGCCCTTTACACTGTGGCTCTACAGCATACTCTGGCCACTATGACAAAAATAGTTAGAGGAATTGGTTACTACTCAAGTCCCTTGTCAATCCCCAAAGCCATCTAAATGAGTCATCAGACACACTAGGAGGGGGTGGCATTAGAAGTCATTCCTGTGTCTTGTTCTTCCTGCAACACATTTAGGACACTCTATTTAGAAATTTCATGTCATAAATAGGCACATGAATAATAATACCCTTCTATTGCTAACCAATCCACATTTAGAAACTAAGCCAGGAGTCTATTACAAAAAGTCAACAGCCCATTTCAAGAAAGTTGCCCTTCTTTTTTTGTTCTCCTCATTCTTATTATTCTTTCCAAGGACACTAGAACCACATGCTAATGAAAGAAAAATCTGTGAGCAACACTAGCCAGTCATTTAGAGTAAATAATTCAGGTGTTAGAAGTCTGACCTGTGGGCTATTCAGAATCAGATAATGGAAAAACTTAGAAACCAGAGCACAAACACTAAAGAAGCCATTTAATGTTTTTCTCTTACACTAAGAAGTCAGCACCAAATATGTAAAAACTACAAATTCTATTCTAAGATATTTTAAATATCACAATGAATATAAATACTTCACAAAATTCTTTAAATAAATCTTAACTCCTTTGTATTGGATGAAAGAATTTTGTCACTAAAATATTTCAATCAAGAATTTTAGTTTCTATTTCATATTTTTCACATTGTTTACTCACAATGACCCATGCAAAGATCAAAATGCAACTTCTACATCAGGTAGACTTTTCCTTAACCAGAAACACCATTGTCTATATTAAGATTATTTTAGTTCATTACATACCTTGAGGTTTCTTTTGCCTTTTTTTTTTAACCCAAAATGTATATCTCTTAAAACTTGCAACCTCTGTAGGCAAATATGTAGAAGTAGAACTAGACATGTTTCCCATTCAATTTTCTACAACAGTCTAGTATCCCCCACGCCCCTTTTTAAAATATGCCTACCTATATAAGTAGACAACATTTCAGATACTTGAATTCATTACATAGGCAATTTGCTCTTCTGGATAAAGTTCCAGGAACGTTAAACCCGAGGTGAATTCCAAAACAGCTGTGGCACATTGAAACTAAACCTTCACTGATTGTTATCAGCCAACTACAGGACATGCATTCCACTGAGTGCCTCCAGGATGGAATCTGCTTTCTGGTTCATATTACCTATTGGCAGCAGCATAAAAGCATTACACCTGGAATGTTTTACTTTACTGGATATCTGAGTAAACACAAAAATATAAAACCACTGAAAAATCTTATTGTTTACCACAAAAGAAACATAACTTTTGACAATGGCCTCAGAAGCTCTGAGGGTAAGGAGTTAAAAAGGTCCTTCCCTGTGCCTTTTGAATCCCGGAAGTGGTAGGTATAACGTCCATGGTGTGTTATCGGAAAGAGGAAGGCAAAGAAAGATCTTATGTATACAAGGGTACAAGGAGATGTACACAAGCATGCATTGAACATGGAAACGCTGGGCAAACTCTAAGAATCTTCTTCATTCCTGGAAGCACTCAACAAAAAACAAAGGACACTTTCTAGTTAGCAAACAAAAATGGAGAAATAAAAATAGAGAGCAAATGGATTGCTGTGTTCATTGTAGGGGTTAACTGATTATGACTTCCAAGTATTTATTAAATATTGCCTAAACATTAAGTCTGAATTTGTCGATGCTCAGGGTTTGAATCAAGAGAGTTAGTGAAATATTCTGGCTATGTTAATGTTGTGGTGTTATGAAAAGTGACCTTTCCCACGTGCTTCAACTTTCTGCAGCAATACAAAAATGTGAATAATAAATCCCATCTCAGATGGATGTAATGAAGGGAATTCTAAGTTAATAATTTATAAGCCTTTCTGGGTGACAGAGTCTATATAAATGCAAACATGAGCAGAGAAGCCAGTAATTAACCACAGGTTATTTGACAAGAGCATTAGTGTTTGACCCACAACAATACTATTGTTTTAAAAACATATTTGAAGATAGTGTGTCAGAGTTTTCTTTCTTGTCTCATCTCACCACATTCTGCATGGTTTTCTGATCATTTTCTGTATTAAATGAAGGAGAGAGTTTCCCACCACAATACAAATAATGAGTGTTGCCAACTGCCTCCTCTTCTCTCTTTATAATTTGTTTTCGTATCTAAAACATTTATTTTTATGGAAAAAAGTATACTATGAATATAATTATTATATTCATATTATATGAATATAATAATATTCGTTTTTTCAAAAGAATGTGGTAAATTAGGTTTTTTTTTACATCTTTATTAGAGTATAATTGCTTTACAATGGTGTGTTCATTTCTGCTTTATAACAAAGTGAATCAGTTATACATATACATATGTTCCCATATCTCTTCCCTCTTGCATCTCCCTCCCTCCCACCCTCCCTATCCCACCCCTCTAGGTGGTCACAAAGCACCGAGCTGATCTCCCTGTGCTATGCGGCTGCTTCCCACTAGCTATCTACCTTACATTTGGTAGTGTATATATGTCCATGCCTCTCTCTCGCTTTGTCACAGCTTACCCTTCCCCCTCCCCATATCCTCAAGTCCATTCTCTAGTAGGTCTGTGTCTTTATTCCTGTCTTACCCCTAGGTTCTTCATGACATTTTTTTCCCCTTAAATTCCATATATATGTGTTAGCATATGGTATTTGTCTTTCTCTTCTGACTTACTTCACTCTGTATGACAGACTTTAGGTCCATCCACCTCATTACAAATAGCTCAATTTCGTTTCTTTTTATGGCTGAGTAATATTCCATTGTATATATGTGCCACATCTTCTTTATCCATTCATCTGATGATGGACACTTAGGTTGTTTCCATCTCTGGGCTATTGTAAATAGAGCTGCAATGAACATTTTGCTACATGACTCTTTTTGAATTATGGTTTTCTTAGGGTATATGCCCAGTAGTGGGATTGCTGGGTCATATGGTAGTTCTATTTATAGATTTTTAAGGAACTTCCATACTGTTCTCCATAGTGGCTATACCAATTCCCATTCCCACCAGCAGTGCAAGAGTGTTCCCTTTTCTCCACACCCTCTCCAGCATTTATTGTTTCTAGATTTTTTGATGATGGCCATTCTGACTGGCATGAGATGATATCTCATTGTAGTTTTGATTTGCATTTCTCTAATGATTAATGATGTTGAGCATTCTTTCATGTGTTTCTTGGCAGTCTGTATATCTTCTTTGGAGAAATGTCTATTTAGGTCTTCTGCCCATTTTTGGATTGGGTTGTTTGTTTTTTTGTTATTGAGTTGCATGAGCTGCTTGTAAATTTTGGAGATTAATCCTTTGTCGGTTGCTTCATTTGCAAATATTTTCTCCCATTCTGAGAGTTGTCTTTTGGTCTTGTTTATGGTTTCCTTTTTTGTGCAAAAGCTTTGAAGTTTCATTAGGTCCCATTTGTTTATTTTTGTTTTTATTTCCATTTCTATTGTAGGTGGGTCAAACAGGAACTTGCTGTGATTTAGGTCATAGAGTGTTCTGCCTATGTTTTCCTCTAAGAGTTTGATAGTTTCTGGCCTTACATTTAGGTCTTTAATCCATTTTGAGTTTATTTTTGTGTATGGTGTTATGGAGTGATCTAATCTCATACTTTTACATGTACCTGTCCAGTTTTCCCAGCACCACTTACTGAAGAGCCCATCCTTTCTCCACTGTACATTCCTGCCTCCTTTATCAAAGATAAGGTGACCATATGTGCATGGGTTTATCTCTAGGCTTTCTATCCTCTTCCATGAATCTATCTTTCTGTTTTTGTGCCATTACCATACTGTCTTGATTACTGTAGCTTTGTAGTATAGTCTGAAGACAGGGAGCCTGATTCCTCCAGCTCCGTTTTTCATTGTCAAGATTGCTTTGGCTATTCAGGGTCTTTTGTGTTTCCATACGAATTGTGAAATTTTTTTGTTCTAGTTCTGTGAAAAACGCCAGTGGTAGTTCGAAAGGGATTACATTGAATCTATAGATTGCTTTGGGTAGTAGAGTCATTTTCACAATGTTGATTCTTCCAATCCAAGAACATGGTATATCTCTCCACCTATTTGTATCATCTTTAATTTCTTACATCAGTGTCTTATAATTTTCTTCATATAGGTCTTTTGTCTCCTTAGGTAGGTTTATTCCTGGATATTTTATTCGTTTTGTTGCAATGGTA
The DNA here is from genome assembly GCF_951394435.1 of Stenella coeruleoalba. Classification (NCBI taxonomy): domain Eukaryota; kingdom Metazoa; phylum Chordata; class Mammalia; order Artiodactyla; family Delphinidae; genus Stenella; species Stenella coeruleoalba. The sequence goes on from NC_137163.1 coordinate 45,334,222, forward strand.
AATGTGAGTGTTTTCTTGATTTCACTTTCAGATTTTTCATCATTAGTGTATAGGAGTGCAAGAGATTTCTGTGCATTAACTTTGTATCCTGCTACTTTACCAAATTCATTGATTAGCTCCAGTAGTTTTCTGGTAGCAACTTTAGGATTCTCTATGTATAGTATCATGTCATCTGCAAACAATGACAGCTTTACTTCTTCTTTTCCGATTAGGATTCCTTTTATTTCCCTTTCTTCTCTGATTACTGTGGCTAAAACTTCCAAAAGTATGTTGAATAAGAGTGGTGAGAGTGGGCAACCTTGTCTTGATCCTGATGTTAGTGGAAATGCTTTCAGCTTTTCACCATTGAGGATGATGTTGGCTGTGGGTTTGTCATATATGGCCTTTATTATGTTGAGGAAAGTTCCCTCTATGCCTACTTTCTGCAGGGTTTTTATCATAAATGGGTGTTGAATTTTTTTTTTTTTTTTTTTTTTTTTTGCTATACACGGGCCTCTCACTGTTGTGTCCTCTCTCGTTGTGGAGCACAGGCTCTGGGTGAACAGGCTCAGCAGCCGTGGCTCATGGGCGTAGCCACTCTGCAGCATGTGGGATCTTCCCAGACAGGGACACAAACCCATGTCCCCTGCATTGGCAGGCAGACTCTCAACCACTGCGCCATCAGGGAAGCCCGGGTGTTGAATTTTGTTGAAAGCTTTCTCTGCATCTATTGAGATGATCTTATGGTTTTTCTCCTTCAAGTTGTTAATATGGTTTATCACATTGATTGATTTGCATATATTGAAGAATCCTTGCATTCCTGGAATGAACCCCACTTGATCATGGTGTATGATCCTTTCAACATGATGTTGGCTTCTGTTTGCTAGTATTTTGTTCAGAATTTTTGCATCTATGTTCATCAGTGATATTGGCCTGTAGTTTCTTTCTTTGTGACATCCTGGTCTGGTTTGGTATCAGGGTGATGGTGGCCTCGTCGAATGAGTTTGGGAGTGTTCCTCCCTCTGCTATATTTTGGAAGAGTTTGAGAAGGATAGGTGTTAGCTATTCTCTAAATGTTTGATAAAATTCACCTGTGAAGCCATCTGGTCCTGGGCTTTTGTATGTTGGAAGATTTTGAATCACAGTTTCAATTTCAGTGGTTGTGATTGGTCTGTTCATATTCTCTATTTTTTCCTATTCAGTCATGGCAGGTTGTGCATTTCTAATAATTTGTCCATTTCTTCCAGGTTGTCCATTTTATTGGCATAGAGTTGCTTGTAGTTATCTCTCATGATCTTTTGTATTTCTGCAGTGTCAGTTGTTACTTCTCCTTTTTCATTTCTAATTCTATTGATTTGAGTCTTCTCCCTTTTTTTCTTGATGAGTCTGGTTAATGGTTTATCAATTTTTTTTATGTTCTCAAAGAACCAACTTTTAGTTTTATTGATCTTTGCTATCATTTCCTTCATTTATTTTTCATTTATTTCTGATCTGACTTTTATGATTTCTTTCCTTCTGCTAACTTTGGGGTTTTTTTGTTCTTCGTTCTCTAATTGCTTTAGGTTTAAGGTTAGGTTGTTTATTCGAGATGTTTCCTGTTTCTTAAGGTAGAATTGTATTGCTATAAACTTTCCTCTTAGAACTGCTTTTGCATCCCATAGATTTTGGGTCATCGTGTGTTAATTGTCATTTGTTTGTAGGTATTTTTTTATTTCCTCTTTGAATTCTTCAGTGATCTCTTGCTTATTAAGTAGTGTATTGTTTAGCCTCCATGTGTTTGTATATTTTACAGATATTTTCCTGTAATTGATATCTAGTCTCATAGCATTGTGTTTAGAAAAGATACTTGATATAATTTCACTTTTCTTAAATTTACCAAGGCTTGATTTGTGACCCAAGATATGATCTACCCTGGAGAATGTTCCATGAGCACTTGAGAAGAAAGTGTATTCTGTTGTTTTTGGATTGAATGTCCTATAAATATCAATTAAGTCCATCTTGTTTAATGTATCATTTAAAGCTTGTGTTTCCTTATTTATTTTCGTTTTGGATGATCCGTCCATTGTTGAAAGTGGGGTGTTAAAGTCCCCTACTATGAATGTGTTACTGTCGATTTCCCCTTTATGGCTGTTAGTATTTGCCTTATGTATTGAGGTGCTCCTATGTTGGGTGCATAAATATTTACAATTGTTATATCTTCTTCTAGGATCGATCCCTTGATCATTATGTAGTGTCCTTCTTTGTCTCTTCTAATAGTCTTTATTTTAAAGTCTATTTTGTCTGATATGAGAATTGCTACGCCAGCTTTTTTTGGTTTCCATTTGCATGGAATATCATTTTTCATCCCCTTACTTTCAGTCTGTAAGTGTCTCTAGGTCTGAAGTGGGTCTCTTGTAGACAGCATATATTTGGGTCTTCTTTTTGTATCCATTCAGTGAATCTGTGTCTTTTGGTGGGAGCATTTGTTCCATTTACATTTAAGGTAATTATTGATATGTATGTTCCTATTCCCATTTTCCTAATTGTTTTGTGTTCGTTATTGTAGGTCTTTTCCTTCTGTTGGGTTTCTTGCCGAGAGAAGTTCCTTTAGCATTTGTTGTAAAGCTGGTTTGGTGGTGCTGAACTCTCTCAGCTTTTGCTTGTCTGTAAAGGTTTTAATTTCTCCATCAAATCTGAATTAGAGCCTTGCTGAGTATAGTAATCTTGGTTGCTTGTTTTTCTCCTTCATCACTTTAAATATGTTCTGCCAGTCCTTTTGGCTTGCAGAGTTTCTGCTGAAAGATCAGCTTTTAACCTTTTGGGGATTCTCTAATGTGTTATTTGTTGTTTTTCCCTTGCTGCTTTTAATATGTTTTCTTTGTATTTAATTTTTGACAGTTTGATTAATATGTATCTTGGCATATTTCTTCTTGAATTTATCCTGTATGGGACTCTCTATGCTTCCTGGACTTGATTAACTCTTTCCTTTCCCATATTAGGGAAGTTTTCAACTATAATCTCTTCAAATATTTTCTCAGTCCCTTTCTTTTTCTCTTCTTCTTCTGGAACCCCTATAATTCGAATGTTGGTGTGTTTAATGTTGTCCCAGATGTCTCTGAGACTGTCCTCAGTTCTTTTCATTCTTTTTTCTTTATTCTGCTCTGCAGTAGTTATTTCCACTATTTTATCTTCCAGGTCACTTATCCGTTCTTCTGCCTCAGTTACTCTGCTATTGATCCCATCTAAAGTGTTTTTAATTTCATTTATTGTGTTGTTCATCATTGTTTGTTTCATCTTTAGTTCTTCTAGTTTCTTGCATTTTGTCTATTCTATTTCCAAGATTTTGGATCATCTTTATTATCATTATTCTGAATGCTTTTTCAGGTAGACTGCCTATTTCCTCTTCATTTGTTAGATCTGGTGGGTTTTTATCTTGCTCCTTCATCTGCAGTGTGTTTTTCTGTCTCCTCATTTTGCTTATCTTACCGTGTTTGGGGTCTCCTTTTTGCAGGCTGCAGGTTCGTAGTTCCTGTTGTTTTTGGTGTCTGTCCCCAGTGGCTAAGGTTGGTTCAGTAGGTTGTGTAGGCTTCCTGGTGGAGGGGACTAGTGCCTGTGTTCTGTTGGATGAGGCTGGATCTTGTCTTTCTAGGGGGCAGGTCCACGTCTGGTGGTGTGTTTTTGGGTTTCTGTGGACTTATTATGATTTTATGCAGCCTCTCTGCTAATGGGTGGTGTTGTGTTCCTGTCTTGCTAGTTGTTTGGCATAGGGTGTCCAGCACTGTAGCTTGCTGGTCATTGAGTGAAGCTGGGTGCTGGTGTTGAGATGGAGATCTCTGGGAGATTTTTGCTGTTTGATATTATGGGGAGCTGGGAAGTCTCTTGTGGACCAGTGTCCAGAAGTTGGCTGTCCCACCTCAGAGGCACAGCACTGACTCCTGGCTGCAGCATCAAGAGCCTTTCATCCACATGGCTCAGAATAAAAGGGAGAAAAAGTAGAAAGAAAGATTTAGTAGAAGTAGAAAGAAAGAAAGAAGGAAAGAAAGAGAGAGAAAGAAACAAACAAAAAAAGAAGAAAGAAAGAAAGAAAGAAGGAAAGAAAGGAGGGAGGGAGAGAGGAAGGAAGGAAGGAAGGAGGGAAGGAAGGAAAAAAAGAAAGAACGAAAGAAGATAAAATAAAATAAAGTAAGATAAAATATAATAAAGTTATTAAAATAAAAATAATTATTAAAAAAGCAAAACAAAAAAACCAAACCAAAACAAAACAAAAAAACGGATAGATAGAACCCTAGGACAAATGGTGGAAGCAAAGCTATACAGACAAAATCTCTCACAGAAGCGTATACATACACACTCACAAAAAGAGGAAAATGGGAAAAGATCATAAATCTTGCTCTCAAAGTCCACCTCCTCAATTTGGGATGATTCATTGTCTATTCATGTATTCCACAGATGCAAGGTACATCAAGTTGATCGTGGAGCTTTAATCCGCTGCTTCTGAGGCTGCTGGGAGAGATTTCTGTTTCCCTTCTTTGTTTGCACAGCTCCCGGGGTTCAGCTTTGGATTTGGCCACACCTCTGCGTGTAGGTTGCTTGAGGGCGTCTGTTCTTTGCTCAGACAGGACAGGGTTAAAGGAGCAGCTGTTTCAGGGACTCTGGCTCACTCAGGCCGGGGGGGGGGGGGGGGTAGGGAGGGGCACGGAGTGCGGGGCGGGCCTGCAGCGGAGACCAGCATGACGTTGCACCAGCCTGAGGAGCGCCGTGCATTCTCTCGGGGGAGTTATCCCTGGATCCCGGGACCCTGGCAGTGGCGGGCTGCACAGGCTCCCCAGAAGTGGGGTGTGGATAGTGACCTGTGCTCGCACACAGGCTTCTTGGTGGCGGCAGCAGCAGCCTTAGCGTCTCATGCACGTCTCTGGGGTCCGAACTTTTGGCTGCGTCTCGCGCCCGTCTCTGGAGCTCCTTTAAGCAGTCCTCTTAATTCCCTCTCCTCGCGCAGCAGGAAACAAAGAGGGAAGAAAAAGTCTCTTGCCTCTTCAGCAGGTCCAGACTTTCCCCCGGATTCCCTCCCGGCTAGCCGTGGTGCACTAACCCCCTGCAGGCTGTGTTCACGCCGCCAACCCCAGTCCTCTCCCTGCACTCCGACCGAATCCCGACCCTCAGCTCCCAGCCCCCGCCTGCCCTGGTGGGTGAGCAGACAAGCCTCTCGGGCTGGTGAGTGCTGGTCGGCACTGATTCTCTGTGTGGGAATCTCTCCGCTTTACCCTCCGCAACCCTGTTGCTGAGCTCTCCTCCATGGCTCTGAAGCTTTCCCCCTCCGCCACCCACAGTCTCCGCCTGTGAAGGGGCTTCCTATTGTGTGGAAACCTTTCCTCCTTCACGGCTCCCTCCCGCTGGTGCAGGTCCCATCCCTATCCTTTTGTCTCTGTTTATTCTTTTTTCTTTTGCCCTACCCAGGTACATGGGGAGTTTCTTGCCTTTGGGGAGGTCTGAGGTCTTCTGCCAGCATTCAGTAGGTGTTCTGTAGGAGCTGTTCCACGTGTAGATGTATTTCTGTTGTATCTGTGGGGAGGAAGGTGATCTCTGCATCTTACTCTTCCGCCATCTTCCCCTCGTCCCCTGGTAAATTAGTTTTAATCGAATAATTTTTCCCAGCTTTATTTTTTCTTCCAGTTTTATTGAGATGTAATTAACATACAGCTCTGAATAAGTTTAAGGTATACAGCATAATGATTTGACTTACATACATCATGAAATAATTATCACAATAAGTTAGTGAACATTCATCAACTCATACAGATACAAAATTAAAGAAATAGAAAAATATGTATTTTTCATTGTGATAAAATTCTTAGGATTTACTCTTTTAACACTTTCATATATAATATACAGCAGTGTTAATTATATTTATCATGTTGTACATTACATCCCTAGTACTTACTTACCTTATAACTGGGAGATTGTATTTTTTGACTGCCTTCATTCAATTTCCTCTCCCCACACCTCTGGTAACCACAAATCTGATCTCTTTTTCTGTAAGATTGTTTGGTTTTGAAGTATAAATAACCTACAAAACGATGTTAGTTCCTATTACATAACATAGTTATTCATTGTTACTGTACATTTCAAAATGATTACCAGAATAAGTCTAGACACCATACAAAGACATTACCTAGTTATTGACCACACTCCCCACACTGTTCATTTCATACCCATGACTCATTTGTTTGGCAACTAGAGGTTAATCTCCCTTACCTATTTCTTTCCTTCCCACACCAAACACCACTCTGGCAACCACCTATTTGTTCTCTGTAACTACAAATCTGTTTCTGTTTTGTTATGTTTGTTCATTTGTTTTGTTTTCTAGATTCTGCACCTAAGTGAAATCGTACAGTATTTGTCTTTCTCTGTCTGACTTATTTCACTCAGCATAATACCCCCTAGCTACAACCATGTTGTTGCAAATGGCAAGATTTCATTCCTTCTTATGGCTGAGTAATATTCCATTGTGTATGGATAGATAGATAGATAGATAGATACCACATCTTTATGCATTTACCTATTGATGAGCACTTAGATTGCCTCCATATCTTGGTTATTGTAAATAATACTGTAATGAATATAGGGGTGCATATATCTTTTCAAATTAGTGCTTTCATTTCTTTAGATAAATACACCTCAGTGTAATGGCTGGATCATGGTAGTTCTATTTTTAATTTTTTGAGGAATCTACATACTATTTTCCATAGAGGTTGCATCAATTTACAGCAGTACACAAGGTTTCCCTTTTCTCCACATTCTTGCTAAAACTTATTTGCTGTCTTTTTGATTACAGCCATTCTGACATATGTGAGGTGATATCTCACTGTGCTTCTAATTTGCATTTCCCTGATGACTAGTGATGTTGAGCAATTTTTCATGTGCCTGTTGGTCATCTGTAGGTTTTCTCTGGAAAAAATGTCTATCAGGTCTTCTTCCCATTTTATGACTGGGTTGTTTGTTTCTCTGAGGTTGAGTTGAACGAGTTCTTTGTATATTTTGGACATTAACCCCTTATCAGATATATTGTTTGCAAATGTCTTCTCCCATTTAGTAGGTGGCCTTTTTGTTTTGTTGATAGTTTCCATCACTATGTAAAAGCTTTTTAGTTTGAGTCTCATTTGGTTATTTTGCTTTTGTTTACCTTGTCTGAAGAGACCTATCCAAAAAATTATTGCTAAGAACAATGTCAAAGTTCTTACTGCCTGTGTTTTCTTCTAGCAGTTTCATGGCTTCAGGCCTTACATTTAAGTCTTTAATCCATTTTGAATTTATTTGTTTACATGGTGTAAAAGAGTAGTCCAGTTTGATTCTTTTGTATGTGGCTGTCCCAATTTCCAAACACCATTTATTAAAGAGGTTATCTTTTCCCTATTGTATTTTCTTGCCTCCTTTGTCATAGATTAATTGCTGATCTAAGTATGGGATCATTTCTGGGCTCTCTACTCTGTTCCATTGATCTATGTACCGGTTTGTGTCAGTACCATACTGTTTTGATTACTGTAGCTTTCTAGTGTAGTTTGCAATCAGAGAATGTGATAGCTCCAGCTTTATTCTTCTTTCCCAAGATTGCTTTGTCTGTTGGAGGTCTTTTGTGTTTCCATACAAATTTTAGAATTATTTGATCTAGTTCTGTTAAAAATGCCATTGGTAATTTGATAGGGGTTGCAGATAATCTTTAGATTGACTTGGATAGTATGGTCATTTTAACAATATTAATTCTGTAATCAATGAACACAGTATATCTTTCCATCTGTTTGTGTTGTCTTCAAATTCTTTCATCAGTATCTTATAGTTTTCCAAATACAGGTTTTTTACCTCCTTAGTTAGATTTATTCCTAGGTTTATTCTTTCTGATGAGATTGTAAGTGGGGTTATTTTTCTTAATTTCTCTTTATGATAGTTCATGGTTAGTGTATAGAAATGCAACAGATTTCCATATATTAATTTTGTATCCTGCAATTCATTAATGAGTTCTCATAGCTTTTTCTTGGTGTCTTTAGGATCTATGTATAGTATCATGTCATCTGCAAACAGTAAGTTTCACTTCTTCCTTTCCAATATGGATTCCTTTTATTTCTTTTTCTTGTCTCGTTGTGACTAAGACTTCCAACACTATGTGGAATAAAAGTGGAAAGAATGGGCATTCTTGTCTTGTTCCTGATCTTAGAGGAAATGTCTTCAACTTTTCATTATTGAATATAGTGTTAGCTGTGGGCTTGTCATATATGGTCTTTATTATGCTGTTGTATGTTCCCTCTATACCCACTGAGAGTTTCTTTCATAAATGGATGTTGGATTGTGTCAAGAGCTTTTCTGCATCTGTTGAGATGACCGTATGATTTTTATTCTTCAATTTGTTAATGTAGTGTATCACACTGATTGATTTTCAGGTATTGAACCATCCTTGCATCTCTGGATAAATCCCACTTGGTCATGATGTATGGTACTTTTAATGTATTGTTAAATTCACTTTGCTAATATTTCGCTGAGAATTTTTACATTTATGCTCATCAGTGTACTTTTCATTTTTTGTGATATCTTTGTCTGGTTTTGGTATCAGGATGATACTGGCCTCATAGAATGAGTTCAGGGGCTTCCCTGGTGGTGAAGTGGTTAAGAATCTACCTGCCAATGCAGGGGATAGAGTTGTGAGCCCTGGTCTAGGAAGATCCCACATGTCATGGAGCAACTAAGCCCATGCACCACAACTACTGAACCTGCACTCTAGAGCCTGTGAGCCACAACTACTGAGCTTGCGTGCCACACCTACTGAAGCCCACGGGCCTAGAGCTCATGCTCCACAACAACAGAAGCCACCACAATAAGAAGTCCGCACACAGCAACAAAGAGTAGCCTTGGCTCACCGCAACTAGAGAAAGCCTGTGCAGCAACAAAGACCCAACACAGCCAAAAATAAATAAAAATAAATAAATTTTTAAAAAATGAGTTCAGAAGCATTACTTCCTCTGCAATTTTTTGGAATAGTTGAGAAGGACAGGCATTAACTCTTTTCTAAATGTTTAGTAGAATTGACCTGAGAAGCCATCTGGTCTTGGACTTTTATTTGTTGGGAGTTTTTAAAATTACTATTCAATTTTATTACTGATAATTTGTCTGCTTATATTTTCTATTTCTTCCTGGTTAAGTCTTTGGAGATTACATGTTTTTAACAATTTGTCCATTTATTCTAGGTTGTCCATTTTATTGGCATAGAGTTGTTCATAGTAATCTCTTATGATCATTTGTATTTCTGTACTGTCAGTTATAATTTCTCCTTTTTCATTTCTGATTTTATTAATTTGGGCCCTCTCTTTTCTTGATGAATATGGATAAAGGTTTATCTTATCTTTTCCAAGAATCAGCTTTTAGTTTTATTGATATTTTCTGTTGTTTGTTTGGTTTTTTGTATCTATTTTATTTATTTCTGCTCTGATGTTTATGATTTCTTTCCTTCTATTAACTTTGGGTTTTGTTTGTTCTTTTTATCCTACTTCCTTTAGGTGTAAGGTTAGGCTGTTTAAGATTTTTCTTGTTCCATGAGGTGGGCTTGTATTACTATAAACTTCCCTCTTAGAACTGCTTTTGCAGTGCCCCATAGATTTTATTGTTGAATTTATTGTGGATATAGATGATTTTTAAAAATTTTTTCTTTTAACCTTTCTACTAGCTTTTTACATGGTGGACTTACAACTTTTACTGCATATTTGCCTTTACAAATTAGATTTGTCCTTAGTGTTTTTTATATTTCTAATGTGGCCTTTTTTTTTTTTTTTCACTTAGAGAAGTCCCTTTAACTTCTCGTAAAGCTGGTTTGGTTGTGCTAATCTCTTTTAACTTTGCTTGTCTTTAAAATTTTTTATCTCACTATCAAATGTGAATGAAACCTTTGCTGGGTATTATTCTTGGTTGTAGGTTTTTCCCTTTCATGACTTTAAATTTATCATGCCATTCCCTTGTGGCCTGCAGAGTTTCTACTGAAAAGTCAGCTGATATCCTTATAGGAGTTCTCTTATATGTTACTTGTTGCTTTCCTTTCTTGCTTTTAATATTCTCTCTTTATCTTTAATTTTTGCCATTTTAACTACAATGTGTCTTGGTGAGGTCCTCTTTGGTTTATCCTATTTGGGACTCTCTGTGCTTCCTGAACCTGGATGTTTGATTCCTTTCCCAGGTTAGGGAGGTTTACAGCTATTACGTCTTCTGATATGTTCTCTGCCCCCTCCTTCTCCTTCTGAGACCCCTATAATGCAAATGTTAAGAAGCTTGATATTGACCCAAAGGTTTCTTAAACTGTCCTTATTTCTTTTTTTTCATTTTTTTGTTCGGTCTGAGTGATTTCCACAACTCTGTTTTACAGCTCACTGATCCATTCCTGTGTATCATCTTATCTATTTTTGCTTCCTTCTGCTGTATTTTTTATTTCAGTTATTGTATTGTTATCTCTTTTTTGTTCCTCTTTATATTTTCTAACTCTTTGTTAAATCTTCTAACTTCTTACTCTGTTCATCCAATATTCTCCCAAGTTCTTTGAACATCTTTATAATCATTACCTTGAACTATTTATTGGGTAAATTGTTTATCTATATTTCACTTAGTTCTTCTTCTGAGGTTTTATCTTGTTCCTTTATTTTGAACATATTCTTCTGTTGCCTCATTTTGCCTAATTTGCTGTGTTTATGTCTATGTATCTGGTAGGTTGGTTATATTTCCAAACATTGGAGAGTTGGCCATTTGCAGGAGACATCCTATGCATCTCCCTTCTAGTCACCAGAAATATATGCTCTAGGGGTTCCCCCTTTGTGGACTGCATGGGTCCTCCATTGTGGCAGGCTGACTACTCTGGGTGGTCTGGTGGATGTGGCTGGTCCCCATTCCAGTTGGTTCTCAAGCCCTGTCTTGTGTGAAGGTTGCCAGCTGCTGGTGTGTAGGGCTAGGTTCTGGGGTAAGTGGTTGAGGCATTGGGGATACTGGATCTAGTGTCACCCTGCTAGTGTGCAGGGCTGGTTCCTGACATGGCTGGCTGTGTGGTCTGGATTGTCCCAAAGTGTGTGTCAGCCTGCTGATGAGTGGGAATGAATCCTAGGGTGGCTGACTAAGGGGTCCAAAGTGTTTCAAAACTTGTATCAGCCAGCTGGTGAGTGAGGCTGGGACCCAGGAGTTCCTGGGGCTAGTGTCAGTGTGCTGGTAAGCACAGCCAGGTCCCAGAGTCCCTGCCTGAGTGCTCTAGGTGTTCCAGAGCTCATGTGGGCACAATGGTGGTTGAGGCCAGTTCCCAAGGTGGCTGGCTGAGGGGTCCAAGGTTTCCCAGAGTTGGTGTTAGCCTACTGGTGGACAGGTCCAGGGCCCAAGGCCTCGGGGCTGATCCCAGCTTGCTGGTGGGTGAGTTGGGTACTGACATGGCAGACTGTGGGACTGTGGTGGCTCTGGTGCTGGATCCCAACCACTGGTAGTTGAGGCCAGGTCCCAGGACTAGTGCCAGCCCACTGATGGGAATAGGTGGATCCTGGGATCCCTGGTTGCAAGGTCCTGTGGATCCCAGTGTTGGTGTGTAGGCTGGTGGGCAGGGCCCAGCCTGGGGGGTCCTGGTGCTGGTGCCTGCCCACTGGTGGGTGAGGCTGATGCAAGGACTAGTATTGGCCATCTGGTGTGTGAGCCCAGGTTCTGGGCCCTCTGGTGGACAGGGTTGTGTCTCAGGGTTGCTTTAGGCTCAAGGGCTCTTAAGGCAGCTGGCTTGCTGGTGGATGTGTCTGTGTCCCTGCCTGGCTAGTTGCTTGTCCTGAGACATCACAGTATTGGTGCTAACAGGCTGGGAGGTAGAGCTGGGTCCTTGTGCTTATAAGCCATAGGAAGGATACCAAAATGACACTTGCCAGCACCAGTGTTCTCATGGTAGAACGGGTTCTCCAAAATGGCTGTCACCAGTGTCTGTGTCCTTAGGGTGACCTCTAGCTGCCTTCTTCCTCTCTGGGGGTCTCTCTAAGATCAGCAGGTGAGGCTGACCCAGCCTCCTTTCAAATTACTGCTTCTTCTTATCCACTCCCTCAGCTAGTGATTCCCAGCACTGTATCTCTAGGATTGAGCTCAGATTTGAGCTCCAGATTTTATCCTACTCACATTGAATATTTCCTGGAATGTGTCATGCCTTTCCCCAAGCTATTTCTGACATATTGCACCCTTCTATCTCCTCTATCTTCCTTTAAAAATAAATATTAATTTCTCCAGACCCTACCTTCCATGTGAAGCACTTATGGGTCTATACACACAGCATGTAAACACAAAATCAGTTTCTTTTCCATTAGCCTCACCCACACTGGGCCTTCTCACTAATGGTATAAGTCACACAAGTTTTAATTGCTCAATCAAGAAGACATACAGGACCTAAAATAACAATGCTTACAAATCTACAGTTTATTGCAGGAAATGGATACAATACAGCTATAGCATTCAAGTAAGAATATGCATCATAATCAAAGGCTATCTCATAGCAGGGGTTCTGGAGAAGCCAAGTGCAAAATCCTATTGTCCTCCCTTTGTCAGGGCCATGGCAGTATGTACCTTCTCTCTTGAATCAGAAACTATCATTATGACACTGAACACTCTGGAACCAGAGATGCTAAAATGAAGTCATCACTAGGGTTTTGGGTTTTTTGTTTTTTGTTTTTTTACTGGTCATATAGGCATATTCTTTTTGTTTAGTCTTCTCAAACATTAGATTCTTCCAGGGGTCTCACCAAGTCCAGGCACAACTTATCAATCTTACCATTACCAATAAACAATGACACAAACCACCTGAAACTCTTCAGACTAATCGTTACAAACAATACTTTTACTGACTTGGGATCAGTGCCATACACAGACAAGGAGAACAGCTCAGGCTAATTCTAAGCCTATGGAATTAACCCTCACAGAACAACCTTTACTAAAATACTTATCAAAGTCTGATTTTTGGCATTTATCTGTCTTCAAAAATAGACTATAAGCTCCATGAAAGTAAGAACTATATTTTTCTTGTCTTGAATTTAAATATCTAAATTAGTATCATGCATTAATTAAATGTATTCTCCTATCTTCCTTAAATATATCAAAGACTAAATTAACCAAAGGACCAAATCACTGACAGTTAGGCAAGTAGAAATACAATGAAAAAATTTGTACCCACACAGAGATTTCATTATACATAAAAGTTATAGTTTCAAATTTGCAAATTTGAATTTGCAGCAGCATAAGTTCATTGGCTATTTGAAAAATCTACCTAGAGGACATATTTTACTTTCAATAATTAAAAAAACCCATAAAAGTAAAAATAGAATAGAATAATAAAATAAAATAATAAAAGTAGAATAGAAAAATAAACCCATCATCAAACTATTATAACGATCAACTCATGGCTACTCTTGGAAAATACATTTTTTTAACTTGATCAACTAAGTTTTAAAAACAAAATTAAAACAGCAAAAACATGAATTTATATTAGTAGCTAAAATCAAATTTAAAATGTTTCACAGCCATTGACTATGTTAAGGGCTTTGTGCTCTTTGCCATTCTCTGGAAATATATTGTCCGTATTCATCACAGCCATTGGCATGCTTTTCTTAATAAAAACAACTCTTTCAAGGACTATTTCTGACTTGATTTAACTTACAGGCAATTGAAAAGCCAGGACTACTCACCTTGAAACTAAACACAGCTTCAGAACAAACTGACATAAAATATGCACTGCCTAAAGGACTTAATTTCACTGTATCACCTAACTTATCACTAGCCTCCAACATAGTGCTACCCAAATTACAAAGAGAGTGGATGTTATATGTTCCTGAGTTATCACAAGCATCAGCTGAGGCTCCAGTTACAGGATATGCTCCGTCTCGTTGATACAGTACAAGGAGACTGGTGTACAATATCCCAAGTGCAGTCTCTGCGATAGGGATGGAGGTAGATGCATTCTCCTAGCTAATGCACAGGCTTCCAGCTACATCAGGATTATATGTTCGTGCTGTGTAAGTGTTTTTTTGGGTGATGACACTTGTATCCCCTGAGAGCTAACTTGGTCGACCCCCAGAGTTCACTGTAGCATTAACCTATTATAGGAATCAGAAGAATGTCATGAGCTGTCTGTCTGGAATAGTGACTAGCAGAGGGAGAATAAATCTATTGTGAGCCTATACTGTCACTTTAAGCAAAACAATGTGAGAGAGAGAAACTAAAAATAGCAGTTACCAACATATTACTGCTTCTTGGTATCTTTTATCATAAAAGTCTCTGATCTCTTTTTCATTCATACAGCAATACAACTGGGAGCCATGTTAAAATCCAGACTCTAAGTTTGGTATTCAGCCTTCTTAATTTTTGTTTTGACCCCCTCTATCTGATCTGTTTAACTTTGCTTTGCAGATGCATCAAGTGTTTCTTTGCTACACTATTGCAAAATTCAAGTCTTTGAAGTGTTGGTTTCATGTTATTTTTTGATATCCCACAAACTCTGATTTGGTTAGATTTTGCCTCTTTTTTATAGTAAGAAATACTCTAAAGAAATAATACATAGTTTCATTTCTCAACTCCCTTCTCTAGTAAGCAGATTTCACATGAATTCATTATTATCTAAATTATCTCTGAGAAAAATTGTAAAAGGAAGGCCAACTTGCCCAGAGCAATTAGCATGAGAGGAGGGTGCTGTCATAGGCAACGTATTACTTGAAGCTCTTTATCTATGACCCTGGTGATGTAAGAAACACAGAACTGAAGTCTTGTCAGGAAGGGTGACCTCCAGTCAGAGGAAAAGGATACTAGTTTGGTATTCTAGCTGTTGGATTATTGTTATTAAACAATAAGTGACTGAAGAAGAATAGAAGAGACAATGTTTCAGTCTTGTCATACATGGATAAAATCTCTGAAGAATCATTTCTAACTTGCCATTGCTGTGGTAGGAGCTACCAACTGCATGCCCAATTAAGTCAGTGACCACTGTTATTCTGTGTAATAAGAATTACCTCAGTCTTAGTATCCCTAAAATGGGACTATTGCTGTCTATTTAGGTATAAATAGACAATAAATTTTCTTAAAGAAATTGCAATTGTAGGTTGTGGCATAAAACCCAACTGCTTGTATATCAAATTCAACTTTGGAGAAATTTACTGATCTAGGTCCTTTCCCTTTAGTCAGAGTTCCTGAGGACTAGTCCAACCAGATCATCTTTCACAAGGATTTTCTAGTGCCACGGTGATTTCCAGCTTTCTGCCAATAGAGTCACCCTCATTGTAACTAACAGTTTCCTTACCAGGGAGAGTTGCTGAAACCTTGAAATTCACTCTCAACAGGCAGTATACTGATAATTATAACCTTCTTCCTCTCTAAACCTGCTCCTCTTCTGCTATTTTCTATCTTAGTTAATGGCATCATTATCTACCTATTTGTCCAAGCTAGAAATGGCAAAATTTTTTCAATTATCCACTTTTCCTCTTTCTCCACATTTAGGAGGTTTCCACCATGTCATGGCCATTCTACCTCTGATAGATCTTTTATGTAGCTCCCCTCCTCCATGCTCCTACTGCCTTAGTTTTGGCAATCCTCATGTCTCAGCTTGACCATGGAAGTAAAATGGTTAAATGGTTTAAGAAATGGGTAAATTTGCCTTTTTTTTCCCTCTTTCACCCTGATGCATGGATTAATTTTCTAAAATTCCTTCCTATAAAATAGTCATTGATTTCCTACAGCCTATAAAATAAAGGCATTACTCAAGTAATATTTTTAGAGTATCTACTATATGCTAGGAATTAAGAGCTCACTGTAAAAAGGTAAGAAATATGGAAAAAAGATAAAATCCTTTGCCTTCAAGGAGCTCACAATCTAGAAGGGAAAATAGCATACCAACATAATGTGGCAAGTGTATGTTATTAGAGTATGCAATGGTCAGTGGTAGCATAAAATGCAAAAGAGTGAGCAATTCCACATGGAGGTACTGAAGAGAAGTGTATAGATTTGACTGTGTCTGGAAGTATATATAAGCTTTTTCCATGCAAACAAATGAGAGAAGGCCTTCTAGGCCAAGACAACAACATTGTGCAAAGGTTCTAATACCTAGGTAAGCATTGCTTATTTAGGGAACTACAAGTTATTGGACATTGGAGAAGAGGGTATAAATGGTATTAGGTGATATACACAAAAGAGTCTAAAATTTGACCTGAAGGTTATGGTAAGCCATTAAAGAGATTTAAACAGGATAATAACAAAGATCATGTTTGTGTTTTGGAAAAAAGCAGAAATGCAAGAGAGAACAACTGGGACATTATTACAATAGGTAAGATATGATGAAGCCCTCAATTTAAACAATAGCAATGACATTTGTAGTGCTAGAGTTAGGACAGACAAAAGATGACTCCTTACCAAGAAATGAAAGGCCCTGCAAAATGCAGTCTTGATCTATCAGAGTTCCTGGCACATAGGAGATACCCAATACACTCAATAAATAATTGTTGAATAAATAACTAAATAAAGTTACTTTCTGTATCTGTTATCTATTGCTTCATAAGAAATCATTCCAAAACTTAGTAGCTTAAAACTACAAAGTTTACTACTTTCCACAATTTTGTTGTTTAGCTGGATGGTGCTCATGTTGATTTTTGCCTGAGTTCATACATATGACTGCATTCAGCCTGTTTGTCAACTGGAGATGGATTCTTCCAGAGACTCATATCTTCACATGGTCTCTCTCCTTTCATGGGATCTCTCTGCATGTGCAGTGTGTGTGTGTGTGTGTGTGTGTGTGTGTCCTTGTCTCTCTCTGGGATATGAGGCATGTGGTCTCTCTCTATGAATCTCCCTCCACATGGTCTCCCTCTCCATGGGCTCTCTCTCCACGTAGTCTCCCTTTCATTGGGATCTCTTTCCATGTTCCTACTCCTCCATGAGATCTCTAATGGTTAATCTGGGCTTCTTCATCCATGACAGCCTCAGGGCTCCAACCAGGCAAGTCTTGTGCATGAGTGCTTGTCCAGCCTCTATATATCACATGGTCAAGCCTCAACATGAGAGGAGATTATACAGAATGAGTCTTCCAGGAGGCATGACTCCTTAGAAGCCATTTTTACAGCAGCCACACATCTCTATACTCAGTGTATACTACTTCCCTCACAAGCACACAATATTCTAATTTATTGTTTTTCTCCTAGGTTCCCAGACATGTAATGAACTTTTATACCTCCTTAACTTTACCTAGGCTTCTCCTCTTATATTTCATAGTGCTCCCATCTGCCTTGGAATATTCTCTGCCTCAGATAGGAAGTACCTACTTTCAAAGTCAGCTACAACGGCTGAAAAGCCTGAAAATACAGGGGAGGAACAATCCTTTCCCTGAATCACTTTTCTCCTAACTTACAGTAGTAATCTCAATGTACCAGAATTATCTATTGACATGTCTTTCTCTAGCCAGCATTTGAGCATCTCAAAGGTAGTCACTATGTCTCATTCATCTTTGTGTATCCAATAGTTGTCATCAATTATCCTCATTCTTGATGCAGAGTTGCTTCTCAAACATTTACTGGGTGAATGACTCTGTTCCTAACTTATATGCATAGGGTTATGAATCATTTTGTAGACTATGCACATCATTATGGAAATAATAGCCTAAAATAACTTAAATTATATATATTCAACAGATTTTACTCAGAAATAGAGACCTAAAAGATGTATTAGAACATTACATGCCTTCACATAAGCATGTAAAGAAGTGACAGTATTGTCTTAGTGGCTAACACGAGATTTCTCTTCAGAGAAGGAAATTCCTTGATAAGTCAATGCAAGACATATCAGTTCCAGGAATGAGATCTGGCTACCTTATAAAAGATGGACCATGGTCCCAAGAATACCATCAATGTGGAGGGTAACTCCAGCATCCTTGGCAGAACCAGCAAAATGATCCCTAACTAGACTGGTTTCTATAATGCTTACTTCTGAGATCCATATTTTGGGAAATAAAGAGGAGTTTCCGTTGAAAGGGGGAGATAATCCCTCAGATTTCACTTCTGAATCCACTTTGGAGACCCACCCTCTTAACCTCCAATAGGGTCCAATACCTTGGGTCAATCTATGCATGTGGTACTGTCAATCAAATGTGGTTCAAGGGCTTCCCTGGTGACGTGGTCGTTGGGGGTCGGCCTGCAGATGCGGGGAGCGCGGGTTCGTGCCCCGGTCTGGGAGGATCCCGCGTGCCGCGGAGCGGCTGGGCCCGTGAGCCGTGGCTGCTGGGCCTGCGCGTCCAGGGTCTGTGCTCCGCGGCGGGAGGGGCCACAGCAGTGAGAGGCCCGCGTACCGGAAAAAAAAAAAAAATGTGGTTCAAAGAGCAATCTAAATTATAAGCAATGTGACACAACTGTGAATTTCCAGAAACCCCAGTGAGTGACATAACAGCCTGCCCCATGGTCCTCCTAGGGGATGAAGTCCTTTTAACATCTGGAAATATGTACTAAAGGGCCTAACAATAATCCTAGCAGCTACTAGCAGCAGCTTCAGGTAACAATTAGGCACTGGTTTATTTATCATGCTGTGGCAGAGGCAGTAACACTCATCCAATATTCTATTTGCTCCCAACACTTCCTAACCTCTTTGCATCTTGATGAAGATATATGACTACTTCTGGCCAAAGACATGAGTGGAGAAAAGCCTGTGCATGATTCTCAAGTCTCTCTCTCTTCCCCTGCCATGATGTCTGAGTGGAGAGCTCTAATCCAAATGTTGCTGCTACAAGACTGCAGAGCCTACATCAATCCAGATGCAGAGCCCACTGTCAACCACAATAATATGTTTCAGGAGCAAGAAATAAACTTTTGTATGTTAAACCACAGATATTTGGATGTTGTTTATTACTGACAATGCAATTTAGCCTAATCTGGCTAATACATATTATTCAAATATAGGGTTTTTTTTTTCAGTTATCCTTAAATAATACTTCAACAGACATTTATTATCTACTATGTGCCAAGCACTCTACTGAATATTTAGGATATAACAGTTAACATATTTTTGGAGAAATTAGAACTTTATTATATTATAAACATTTCCAGAATATAAACTGATTTTGTATCAAGACTTCTTGAAACGTTTAAAACTGTATGTAACTTAAGCCTATTATAATGTATGTCATTTTCCACTTTCCAATCTAGAAAATATACTGCAAGTTAGATCTAACGAAGGAAAAGAAAATCAATCTAAACTGCTTCACAGAGAAAACTAATGAATATAAAAACACCCATCCCAAACTAAAACCCAATCAAGAAATAGATTCTGTAAAGCTATTAATCCTCCAATTTAAAATAAATGACCTCCCGAGGAAAAAATACTTCCACCATCATAGCAATTTGATGAATAAAAGCAGAGCCACCCTCATTAAGGGAAGTTACATTATGTATAAGAAAAATGTAGTAATGATTTTAGAAGAGAGGAAAAGTAATTTCCATGTTGGAGAGAAAGTACACTAAATGTTTTCTGTTCACTTAGCCTTTGTACCTGTTCACATGAAAAGAGCGATATGAACATGGACATCGTAAAACCAAGCTCCTCAACTATTTTTTCAATTTAACCTCAGGAGAACCAATGCAAGCGCTTCAAAATCCAAGGATAGACTGGTCCCAAAGCATCTCCTCTTCTTGTCCTTTCTTTCCCTTGTTCCTTTTTCTCTTTTCTACGCTTACATTCCTCTTTCTTAGAGGCTACATCTTGGCTTTTTTTGTCCTTTCAGTTCTTAAGCTTTTCTGTACTGACTCTGACTGTTTCCACCTCTGTTTTGTTTCTTTGGATGCTCTTGTGTTTGTCTAAGTCTATTTCCTCATAAGCTTTCTTCCTCTTATGCTTGGGCCGCTCCTCTTCTGGTTTATCCCAGCCTTCCTCTGGGTGTCTTTTTCTCTTCTGATGTATCTGTTTATAACTAGTTTGATGGGCACTGGTACTGTTTTCTAAGGAGAGATGCCTGTAAACTCCAGATTCTACACTGTATGAGCTACAGTTATACTCTTGTTGACTAAAGTTCAGGGCTACTGGTTTTCCTGAGAAACAGTCCCTGGTGAATTGACAGTTGCTCAGGGAGTCTCAGCCTGCTGTCATAAGCTGGTAGCCACTGAGGTAACCACTTCTCCACTGCTTGTGAAATATTGCATGGTCTTTGGTAGGTCTGGACGGGTTCATAAGGAAGTCTTTGATTAAACATTCTACACCTGGGTCTAGAATCAACCTCTTCTTTGTATCCACAGGTTTCCAAATAATCCTCTCTCATCTTTCTGAAACAAGTATTTGGCTCTAAGCCTCTGGTTTTCTGTACTTTGATATAATCTTCAAGTTCATCCTGAAAAGAGTCAGATGTCTTCTTTGAATGCTTCATTAGGTTGACAAGGGATTCTCCTTATCAGGTTGAGAACTTGATGGAGAAATTTGATCATATTCACCCATTAATTGTTTCAGTTTCTTAGCATGAACTTTCCCCAAATAGTGAGACTGTGCAACAACTGAAGAGCTAAAAACCATGATGCAGAGATTAAAAAATCTATTTTTTTGTCCAATACTCCACTCCCATTCACCTCATAATGTGAAATCCACTGCGATTCAAATTATGTCACTATTCCTTATAAGCCTTTTACAAAAGGTATCTGTATAAAGTTCAGTCTTTGCTCATTCAACGTGGTATCTTCTCTGAGGCAGGGGCAGCCGTCTACAACTACAGTCCCCCTCCCCGCCAACGTCGCCAGTCGGTGGGTAGGCCAAGGTGGTGGAGGCGGAGAGGCAGGGACAACCGTTGCCGCCACCGCTGCCTCAGCCACCGAGCAAGTGGGGTGGGAGCAGGAGGCGGAGACCGGACTTCCTGAGGGAAAGTTGCTACCACTACCAGCGGCTGACTGGACAGCACCGCCGCCATGGCGGTGAGGTGCACTACTCCAGTTAACATTTTTTTTTTTTTTTTGCGGTATGTGGGCCTCTCACTGTTGTGGCCTCTCCCGTTGCGGAGCACAGGCTCCGGACGCGCAGGCTTGGCGGCCATGGCTCACGGGCCCAGCTGCTCCGCGACATGTGGGATCTTCCCGGACTGGGGCACGAACCCGTGTCCCCTGCATCGGCAGGCAGACTCTCAACCACTGCGCCACCAGGGAAGCCCAGTTAACATTTTTAAAGTGTTGTCCTTGTGGAATTTATATTCTAATCAAGAAAATCACAATCACTATCAATAATCATGACCACTAAGTACAAAGAACGTTGACAAATAAAGGAGATACTGTCATAATATTATTAAGGACATTATTATTTATATGTGAGTTTTTCTTATTCACAAGATTAGAATATGCTTACTTTAGCTGAGTACATATTATATAACTGATTTATCTTTGATTCAATATTTGCTTCAAATTATTTAAAATGTACAGCATTTTCAAAGGAGCACCAACAATTTTAACAATTTTGAAGAAAGGTAAATGAAGAAGCAAGCAGTCTACTGCTTAACCAAAGGTCATTGTCATGCTAAATATAGTACAGGCTGTGCTCACTGAGAGAAGTCAGTCATCATCAACTTTCAGTCATTATTTGAAAGGCATTTAGAGGGCAAAGCCAGATTTCTTCTTTTCATTTGCTAAGATAAAACACTGATCCAAGTGTCTCAAATTCAAGTGCCTTTGGTTCCAGGAAAGCAATAAAAGAGTAAAGAAAACCAGATTTTTTGTGTGTCAACTGCTAAAAATATAACTATTTTTCATTTTATTGAAATATCATTTAACTATGTCTAATAATGTAAACATGTATTATAGCAGAGATTACATTTTAAATTGTACCTTAAATATACACATTGGCAGAATCAAGATGGCAGAGTAAGAGGACACAGAGTTCAAGTCTCCTCACAGCTAGGGCTCCTGCTAGATGCTGATGGGGGACCTCAGACACCTAAGTTGATGGGAGGAATCCTTGCTCAACCAGGTAGGATGTGGGAGGGAAGGGGAGGGGCAAGGAAAAATGGAGGTGGGTTGGGACCAGCACCCCTGAGGGAGGCTGGAGGAGGGGAGAGGTTCCCATGCTCAGAAGGGCCCACTCAAGATGGGGAGATAAGTGGGGATTGGAGGGGGATGCAGTGTCTCCCCTGCCCACTTGGGCCCTGGCAATCCTGTTGGGATCCCAGGCCTTAACGCCCAGATCCCAAGGCCTCCTCCAGCTAGATGAGTCCCGGGCCTGAGCCTCCTCCCCCAACCAGGCCTCTTCTAGTTTCATGGGTCCCAGGCCTGAGCCCTCCCACGACCAACGCCTCTTCTGTCTGCATGGGTCCCAGGCCTAAGCCCCACCCCCACCAAAGCCTCCTCTGGCTGCGTGGGTCCTGGAAGCCTGAGTACCATCCCTGACAGGGCCACCTCTGGCCACACGGGTCCAGGTGGGTTGAGTACCGCCCCCCTCCAAGGCCTCCTCTGACTGTGCTGGCCCCTGTGAGTGCACCGATGGAGGCCTGCGCCCCAGCACTTGTCCTCTGGGCCAGCTCCAGTAACAGACGCTGGTGAGAGGAACACACGCAGAAGTGGGGCTGACACAGCGGGTCCAGAGACCTCCCTAGAGGTCTTGGAGGCCTACTGGGGAGGTGGGAGTAGGGTGTTCTTGCACCATCGGAGCAAGAACATTGATAGAGGAGGCACCAGGGAACTTTTTATTATTTTATTTTTCATTTATTTAAAAAAATTTTTTTAGTACTTTTATCTTTTATTTTTACTTTTTTACTTAATTTAAAAATTTGTTTATGTTGTTTATTTTTTTTGCTGTTCTGTTCTGTTTTGTTGTTGTTTAATTATTTTTCTAATTTTTTTTAGTTTTTATTCTTTGTTATTGTTATGCTCTTTTCTGTTTGTTGATTTTTTTCTTTTCTTCTCTTTTTTTTTTTTTTCTTTTGACTATTCACTCAGCCTGCAGGGTCTTGGTTCTCAGGGCAGTGGTCAGGCCTAAGCACCTGTGGTGGGAGTACCAAGCCCAAGTGCTGGACTAACAGAGAACTTCAGATCCCAGGGAATATTAATTGGTATGAGGTCTCCCAGAAGTCCTCATCTCGACACCAAGACCTGGCTCAACCCAACTGCTTGCAAACTCCAGGGCTGGATGCCTTAGGGCAAACAACCAGCAGGACAGGAACACAGCCACACCCAACAAAAAAAATGAAATGACAAAAAAAATATTAGGAAGGACAAGAAAAAACATACAAGACCAAATAAATGAAGAGGAAATAGGCAACCTATCTGAAAAAGAATTCAGAGGAATGATAGTAAACATGATCCAAAAACTTGGAAATAGAATGGAGCAACAGATCAAGAAAATACAAGAAATGTATAATAAAGACCTAGAAGAACTAAAGAGCAAACAGTGATGCACAACACAATAACTGAAATGAAAAATACTCTAGAAGGAATCAATAGCAGAATAACTGAGAGAGAAGAACAATAAGTGAGCTGGAAGACAGAATAGTGGACATAACTGCTGAGGAGCAGAATAAAGAAAAAAGATGGGGGCTTCCCTGGTGGCGCAGTGGTTGAGAGTCCGCCTGCCGATGCAGGGGATGTGGGTTCGTGCCCCGGTCCGGGAAGATCTCACATGTCGCGGAGCGGCTAGGCCCGTGAGCCATGGCCACTGAGCCTGCACATCTGGAACCTGTGCTCCACAACGGGAGAGGCCACAACAGTGAGAGGCCCACGTACCGCAAAAAAAAAAGAAAAGAAAAGAAAAAAGATGGAAAATAAATGAGGACAGTCTCAGAGACATCTGGGACAACATTAAAGGCACCAACGTTCGAATTATAGGGGTCCCAAAAGACGAAGAGAAAGAGAAAGGGTCTGAG
The DNA here is from genome assembly GCF_951394435.1 of Stenella coeruleoalba. Classification (NCBI taxonomy): domain Eukaryota; kingdom Metazoa; phylum Chordata; class Mammalia; order Artiodactyla; family Delphinidae; genus Stenella; species Stenella coeruleoalba. Next base: position 45,358,049 of record NC_137163.1, read on the forward strand.
GAAATATTTGAAGAGATTATAGTCATAAACTTCCCTAACGTGGGAAAGGAAATAGCTGCCCAAGTCCAGGAAATACAGAGTCCCATACAGGATAAAACCAAGGAGAAACACACCAAGACACATATTAATCAAACTAACAATAATTAAAATCAAGAAAAAAACATTAAAAGAAGCAAGAAAAAAGCAACAAATAATACACAGGGGAATGCCCATAAGGTTATCAGCTGCTTTTTAGCAGAAAAACTGCAGGCCAGAAGGGAGTGACAGGATATATTTAAAGTGATGAAAGGGAAAAACGTACAACCAAGATTATTCTAACCAGCAAGGATCTCATTTGGATTTGACAGAGAAATCAAGAGCATTACAGACAAGCAAAGACTAAGAGAATTCAGAACCACAAAACCAGCTTTACCACAAATGCTAAAGGAAATTCTACAGTAAGGAAACACAAGAGAAGGAAGAGACCTAAAAAAACGAACCCAAAACAATAAAGAAAATGGTAATAGGAACATATATATTGATAATTACCTTAAATGTAAATGGATTAAATGCTACAACCAAAAGACATAAATTGGGTAAATGGAAACAAAAAATAGATCCATATATATCTGTCTACAAGAGACCCACTTCAGACCTAGGGACACATACAGACTGAAAATGAGGGGATGGAAAAAGATATTCCATGCAAATGGAAATCAAAAGAAAGCTGGAGTAGCAATACTAATTTCAGAGAAACTAGGTTTTAAAATAGACTCTTACAAGAGATAAAGAAGGACACTACCTAATGATTAAGGGATCAATCCAAGAAGAAAACATAACAATTGTAAACATTTTTTAACATCTTTATTGGAGTATAATTGCTTTACAATAGTGTGTTAGTTTCTGCTTTATAACAAACTGAATCAGCTATACATATACACATATCTCCATATCTCCTCCCTCTTGCATCTCCCTCCCACCCTCCCTATCCCACCACTCTACGTGGTCACAAAGCACCAAGCTGATCTCCCTGTGCTATGTGGCTGCTTCCAGTAGCTATCTCTTTTACATTTGGTAGTGTATATATATACATGACACTCTCTCCCTTCGTCCCAGCTTACCCTTCCCCCTTCCCATGTCCTTAAGTCCATTCTGTACATCTGTGACTTTATTCTTGTCCTGCCCCTAGGTTCTTCGGAACCATTTTCTTTTCTTTTTTTTAGATTCTATATATATGTGTTAGCATACGGTATTTATTTTTCTCTTTCTGACTTACTTCACTCTGTATAACAGTCTCTAGGTCCATCCACCTCACTACAAATAACTCAATTTCACTTCTTTTTATGGCTGAGTAATATTCCATTGTATATATGTGCTACATCTTCTTTATCCATTCATTTGTCGGTGGACACTTAGGTTGCTTCCATGTCCTGGCTACTGTAAACAGATCTGCAATGAACATTGTGGAACGTGACCGTTTTTGAGTTATGGTTTCTCAGGGTATATGCCCAGTAGTGGGATTGCTGATTCGTATGGTACTACTTCTTTAGTTTTTTAAGGAACCTCCATACTGTTCTCCACAGTGGCTATATCAATTTACGTTCCCACCAACAGTGCAATAGGGTTCCCTTTTCTCCACACCCTCTCCAGCATTTATTGTTTGTAGATTTTCTGATGATGGCCATTCTGACTGGTGTGATGTGATACCTCATTAGAGTTTTGATTTGCATTTCTCTAATGATTAGTGATGTTGAGCATCCGTTCATGTGTCTATTGGCAATCTGTATATCTTCTTTTGAGAAATGTCTGTTTAGGTCTCCTGCCCATTATTGGATTGCATGTTTGTTTTTTTGATATTGAGCTGCATGAGCTGCTTGTACATGTTGGAGATTAATCCTTTGACAGTTGCTTCATTTGCAAATATTTTCTCCCATTCTGAGGGTTGTCTTATTGTCTTGTTTATGGTTTACTTTGCTGTGCAAAAGCTTTTAAGTTTCATTTGGTCCAATTTGTTTATTTTTGTTTTTATTTCCATTTCTCCAGGAGGTGGGTCAAAAAGCATTTTACTGTGATTTATATCATACACTGTTCTGCCTATGTTTTCCTCTAAGAGTTTTATAGTGTCTGGCCTTACATTTTGGTCTTTAACCCATATTAAATTTTCTTTTGTGCATGGTGTTAAGGAGTATTCTAATTTCATCTTTTACATGTAGCTGTCCAGTTTTCCCAGCACCACTTATTGAAGAGGCTGTCTTTTCCCATTGTATATGCTTGCCTCCTTTATCAAAAATAAGGAGACCATATGTGCATGGGTTTACCTCTGGGCTTTCTATCCTGTTCCAGTGATCTATATTTCTGTTTCTGTGCCAGTTCCATACTGTCTTGATTACTGTAGACTTGTAGTATAGCCTGAAGTCTGGGAGCCTGATTCCATGAGCTCCATTTTTCTTTCTCAAGATTGCTTTTGCTGTTCGGGGTCTTTTGTGTTTCCATACAAATTGTGAAACTTTTTTGTTCTAGTTCTGTGAAAAATGCCATTGGTAGTTTGATAGGGATTGCATTGAATCTGTAGAATGCTTTAGGTAGTATAGTCATTCTCACAATGTTGATTCTTCCATTCCAAGAACATGTTATATCTCTCCATCTGTTTGTATCATCTTTAATTTCTTTCATCAGTGTCTTATGCATTTCTGCATACAAGTCTTTTGTCTCGTTAGGTGGGTTTATTCCCAGGTACTTTATTCTTTTTGCTGCAATGGTAAATGGGATTGTTTCCTTAATTTCCTTTTCAGATTTTTCATCATTAGTGTATAAGAATGCAAGGGATTTCTGGGCATTAACTTTGTATCCTAGTACTTTACCAAATTCATTGATTAGCTCTAGTAGTTTTCTGGTAGCATCTATAGGGCCTTATATGTATAATAACATGTCATCTGCAAACAGTGACAGCTTTACATCTTCTTTTCTGATTTGGATTCCATTTATTTCTTTTCCTTCTCTGATTGTTGTGGCTAAAACTTCCAAAACTATTTTGAATAATAGTGGTGAGAGTGGACAACCTTGTCTTTTTCCTCATCTTAGAGGAAATGGTTTCAGTTTTTCACCAATGAGGACGATGTTGGTTGTGGATTTGTCATATGTGGCCTTTAATATGTTGAGGTAAGTTCCCTCTATGCCTACTTTCTGGAGGGTTTTTATAATAAATGGGTGTTGAATTTTGTCCAAAGCTTTTTCTGCATCTATTGAGATGATCATATGGTTTTTCTCCGATGGTTGGTTAATATGGATTATCACATTGACTGATTTGATTATATGGGAGAATCCTTGCATTAGTGGGATAAACCCCACTTGATTATGGTGTATGATCCCTTTAATGTGCTGTTGCATTCTGTTTGCTAGTATTTTGTTGAGGATTTTTGCATCTATGATCATCAGTGATACCACCCTGTAGTTTTCTTTCTTTGTGATATCTTTGTCTGGTTTTGGTATCTGGGTGATGGTGGTCTCATAGAATGAGTTTGATAGAGTTCCTCCCTTTGCTACATTTTGCATTTGCCTGTTAAGCCATCTGGTTCTGGGATTTTGTTTGTTGGAAATTTTTTACTCTCAGTTTCAATTTCATTGCTTGTGATTGGTCTATTTATATTTTCTATTTCTTCCTGATTCAGTCTCGGAAGGTTGTGCTTTTCTAAGAATTTGTCTAATTCTTCCAGGTTGTGCTTGCAGTAATCTCTCATGATCCTTTGTATTTCTGCAGTGTCAGTTACTTCTTTTTCATTTCTAATTCTGTTGATTTGAGTCTTCTCCCTTTTCTTTCTTGATGAGTCTTGCTAATGGTTTATCATATTTTTTATCTTGTCAAAGAGCCAGCTTTTAATTTTATTGATCTTTGGTATCGTTTCCTTCATTTCTTTTTCATTTATTTCTGATCTGATCTTTATGATTTCTTTCCTTCTGCTAACTTTGAGGTTTTTTGTTCTTATTTCTCTAATTGCTTGAGGTGTAAGTTTAGGTTGTTTATTTGAGATTTTTTTGTTCTTGAGGTAAGACTGTATTGCTATAAACTTCCCTCTTAAAACTGCTTTTGTTGCATCCCTTAGGTTTAGGGTTGTCCTGATTTCATTGTCATTTGTTTCTAGGTATTTTTTTAATTTCCCCTTTGAATTCTTCAGTTATCTCTTGGTTTTTAGGTAGTGTATTTTTTAGCCTCCATGTGTTTGTATTTTTTACAGACCTTTTCCTGTATTTGGTGTCTAGTCTCATAGTGTTGTGGTCAGAAAAGATACTTGATACAATTTTAATTTTCTTAAATTTACCAAGGCTGGATTTGTGACCCAAGTTATGATCTATCCTGGAGAATGTTCCATGAGCACTTGAGAAGAAAGTGTATTCTGTTGTTTTTGGATGGAATGTCCTATAAATATCAATTAAGTGCACCTTGTTTAGTGTATCATTTAAAGCTTGTGTTTCCTTAGTTATTTTCATTTTGGATGATTTGTCCATTGGTGAAAGTGGGGTGTTAAAGTCCCCTACTATGATTCTGTTACTGTCGATTTCCCCTTTTATGGCTGTTAACATTTGACTTATGAATTGAGGTACTCTTATGTTGGTTGCATATATATTTACAATTGTTACATCTTCTTCTTGGATCGATCACTTGATCATTATGTAGTGTCCTTCTTTGTCTCTTCTAATAGTCCTTATTTTAAAGTCTGTTTTGTCTGATATGAGAATTGCTCCTCTAGCTTTCTTTTGATTTCCATTTGCATGGAATATCTTTTCCCGGTCACTCACTTTCAGTCTGTATGTGTCCCTAGGTCTGATGTGGGTCTCTTGTAGACAACATATATACAGGTCTTGTTTTTATATCCATTCATCCAGTCTTTGTATTTTGGTTGGAACATTTAATCCATTTACATTTAAGATAGTTATTGATATGTATGTTCCTATTACCATTTTCTTAATTGTTTTGGGTTTGTTATTGTATGTCTTTTCCTTCTCTTGTGTTTCCTCCCTAGAGAAGTTCCTTTAGCATTTGTTGTTAAGCTGGTTTGGTGGTGCTGAATTCTCCTACCTTTTGCTTGTCTGTAAAGGTTTTCATTTCTCTGTCAAATGAGAATGAGATCATTGCTGCATAGAATAATCTTGTTTGTTGGTTTTTCCCCTTTATCACTTTGAGTATGTTCTGCAACTCTCTTCTGGCTTGCAGAGTTTCTGAAGAAAAATCACCTGTTAATCTTATGGGGATTCCCTTGTATATTATTTGTTGTTTTTCCCTTGTTGCTTTTAATATTTTTTCTTTGTATTTAATTTTTATAGTTTGATTAATATGTGTCTTGGCATGTTTCTCCTTGGATATATCCTGTATGGGACTCTGCTTTTCCTGGACTTGATTGTTTCCTTTCCCATATTAGGGAAGTTTTCAACTATAATCTCTTCAAGTATTTTCTCAGTCCTTTTCTTTTTCTCTTCTTCTTCTGGGACCCCTATAATTAGACTGTTTGTCTGTTTAATGTTGTTCCAGAGGTCTCTGAGACTATCCTCAATTCTTCTCATTCTTTTCTCTTTATTCTGCTCTGCGGTAGTTATTTCCAGTATTTTATCTTCCAGGTCGCTTATCCATCCTTCTGCTTCAGTTATTCTGCTATCGATTCGTTCTAGAGAATTTTTATTTTCATTTATTGTATTGTACTTCATTGTTTGTTTGCTCTTTAGTCCTTCTAAGTCCTTGTTAAACGTTTTTTGTATTTTCTCCATTCTATTTCCAAGATTTTGGATCATCTTTTCTATCAACACTCTGAATTATTTTTCAGGTAGACTGCCTATTTCCTCTTCATTTGTTTGGTCTGTTGGGTTTTTATCTTGCTCCTTCATCTGCTGTGTGTTTTTCTGTCTTCTCATTTTGCTCAACTTACTGTGTTTGTGGTCTCCTTTTCACAGGCTGCAGGTTCGTAGTTCCCATTGTTTTTGGTGTCTGCCCCCAGTTGGTGAGGTCGGTTCAGTGGGTTGTGTAGGCTTCCTGGTGTAGCTGACTGGTGCCTGTGTTTTGTTGGATGAAGCTGGATCTTGTCTTTCTGGTGGGCAGGACCACATCTAGTGGTGTGTTTTGGGGTGTCTTGATCTTATGACTTTATGCAGCCTCTCTGCTAATGGGTGGTGTTGTGTTCCTGTCTTTCTAGTTGTTGGCACAGGGCGTCCAGCACTGTAGCTTGCTGGCCATTGGGTGGAGCTGGGTCTTAGCATTGAGATGGAGATCTCTGGGAGAGCTTTTGATGTTTGACATTATATGGAGCTGGGAGGTCTCTGGTGGACCAATGTCCAGAACTCAGCTTTCCCACCTCAGAGGCAGAGTCCTGACACCCAGCCAGAGCACCAAGACCTTGTCAGCCACACAACTTAGAAAGAAAGGGAAAAATAAAATAAAATACAATAAAGAATAAAAAAATATTAAAAAGATTAAAAAGTAATAAAAAAAATAAGAGAACAACCAACCCAAGAAACAAATCCACCAATGATAACAAGGGCTAAAACGTATCATAAGAAAAAAAAAAAAAACAGAAAAATGGACAGACAGAACCCTAGGACAAATGGTAATAGCAAACCTATACAGACAAAATCACACAAAGAAGCATACACATACACACTCATAAAAAGAGAAAAAGCAAAAAATTTTTTATATATATATATATATATATATATATATATATATATATATATAGGAAGAGGCAACCAAATCAATTAACAAATCTACCAATGATAATGAACTCTAAATACTAAAGTAAGATAAATATAAAACCAGAAACATATTAGATGCAGAAAGCAAACCCCAAGTCTACAGTTGCTCCCAAAGTCCACCACCTCAAGTTTGGGATGATTCATTGTCTAATCAGGTATTCCATAGATGCAGGGTACATCAAGTTGATTGTGGAGATTTACTCTGCTGCTCCTGAGTCTGCTGGGAGAAATTTCCCTTTCTCTTCTTTGTTCATACAGTTCCTGGGGTTCAGCTTTGGATTTGGCCCAAATCTGCGTGTAGGTCTCCTGAAGACATCTGTTCCCACCACGACAGGATGGGGTTAAAGGAGCAGCAGATTCGGGGGCTATGGCTCACTCAGGCCGGAAGGAGGGAGGGGTATGGAATGCCAGGCGAGCCTGCAGCTGCAAGGCTGGCATGATGTTGCAACAGCCTGAGGCATGCTGTGTGTTCTCCAGGGGAAGTTGTCCCTGGACCACACGACCCTGGCAGTGGCAGGCTGCACAGGTTCCCAAGAGGGGAGGTGTGGATAGTGACCTGTGCTTCCAAACAGGCTTCTTGGTGGCTGCAGCAACAGCCTTAGTGTCTCATGCCCTTCTCTGGTGTCCTGTGCTGATAGCCGTGGCTCACACCCTTCCCTGGAGCTCATTTTGGGGATGCTCTGAATCTCCTCTCCTCATGCACCCCAAAACAATGGTTTCTTGCCTCTTAGGCAGTTTCAGACTTTTTCCCAGACTCCCTCCTGGCTAGCTGTGTCGCACTAGCCCCCTTCAGTTTGTGTTCATGCAGCTAACCCCAGTCCTCTCCCTGGGATCTGACCTCTGAAGCCTGAGCCTCAGCTCCCAGCCCCTACCCACTCTGGTGGGTGAGCAAATAAGCCTCTCATGCTGGTGAGTGCTGGCGGCACTGATCCTCTGTGTGGGAATCTCTCCACTTTGCCCTATGCACCCCTGTTGCTGCACTCTCCTCCGTGGTTCTGAAGCTTCCCTCTGGCCCACCCCCTGTCTCTGCCAGTGAAGGGGCTTCCTAGTGTGTGGAAACTTTTCCTCCTTCACAGCTCCCTCCCAGAGGTGCAGGTCCCATCCTTATTCTTTTGTCTCTGTTTTTTCTTTTTCCTTTTGCCCTATACAGGTACATGGGGAGTTTCTTGCCTTTGGGGAAGTCTGAGGTCTTCTGCCAGCATTCAGTAGGTGTTCTGTAGTAGTTGTTCCACATGTAGATGTATTTCTGATGTATTTGTGGAGAGGAAGGTGATCTCCACATCTTACTCCTCCGACAACTTGAAAGTCTCTCCCAACTTTAAATATTTATGCACCCAACATAGGAGCACCTCTATACATAAGGCAAATGCTAACCACCATAAAAGGGGAAACTAACAGTAACACAATAATAGCAGGGGACTTTAACACCATACTTACACCAATGAACAGATCATCCAGAAAGAAAATTAATCTGGAAAAACAGCTTTAAATGGCACAACAGAGCAGGTAGACTTAATTGATATTTATAGGACATTCCATCCAAAAGCAGCAGAATACAACTTCTTCTTAAGTGCACACAGAACATTCTCCAGGATAGATTACATCTTAGGTTACAAATTAAGCCTTGATTAATTTAAGAAAATTGAAACTGTATCAAGCATCTTTTCTGACCACAACACTATGAGATTAGAAATTAATTACAGGAAAAAAACCAGAAAAAAACAAAAACACATGTAGACTAAACAATATGCTGCTAAGTAACCAAAAGATCACTGAAGAAATCATACAGGAAATCAAAATATACCTAGAAACAAATGACAATGAAAACACGAAAACCCAAACTTATGGGATGCAACAAAAGCAGTCTTAAAAGGAAAGTTTACAGAATTCAATCCTACCTCAAGAACAAGAAAAATCTCAAATAAAAAACCTAATCTTACACCTAAAGCAACTAGAGAAAGAAGAACAAACAAAACCCAAAGTTAGTAAAAGGAAAGAAATCATAAAAATTAGAGTGGAAATAAATGAAATAGAAACAAAGAAAACAGTAGCAAAAATCAATGAAACTAAAAGCTTGTTCTTTGAGAAGATAAACAAAATTGATAAACGCTTAGTGAGACTCATCAAGAAAAAAAGGCAGAGGATTCAAATCAGTAAAATTAGAAATGAAAAACTAACACCACAGAAATACAAAGGATCCTAAGAGACTACTACAAGCAACTAGATGCTAATAACTTGGACAATCTGGAAGAAATGGACAAATTCTGAGAAACTAACACCACAGAAATACAAAGGATAACTGACACCACAGAAATACAAAGGATCCTAAGAGACTACTACAAGCAACTATATGCTAATAAATTGTAAAATTTGGAAGAAATGGACAAATTCTTAGAAAGGTACAGCCTTCCAAGACTGAACAAGGAAAAAATAGAAAATATGAACAAACCAATCACAAGTAATGAAATTCAAACTGTGATTTAAAATTTTCCAACAAACAAAAGTCCAGGACCAGATGACTTCACAGGTGAATTCTATCAAACACTTAGAGAAGAGCTAACACTGATCCTTCCCAAACTCTTCCAAAAAATTGTAGAGGAAGGAACACTCCCAAGCTCATTCTACAAAGCTCCCATCACCCTGATACCAAAACCAGACAAAAATATCACAAAAAAAGAAAGTTATAGACCAACATCACTGATGAACATTGACCCAAAAATCCTCAACCAGGTACTAGCAAACAGAATTCAACAGCACATTAAAATAATCATACACTGAGATCAAGTGGGATTTATCCCAGGGATGCAAGGATTCTTCAATATATGCAAATCAATCAATGTGATACACCATATTAACAAATTAAAGATAAAAACCATATGATCATCTCAATAGATGCAGAAAAAGCTTTGGACAAAATTCAACACCCATTTATGATAAAAAAAGAAAACTCTCCAGAAAGTGAGCCTAGAGGGAACCTACCTCAACACAATAAAGGCCATATATGACAAACCCACAGCAAACATCATTCTCAATGGTGAAAAACTGAAAGCATTTCCTCTAAGATCAGGAACAAGACACTGATGTCTACTCTTGCCACTCTTATTCAACAGAGTTTTGGAAGCCCAAGCCATGGCAATCAGAGAAGAAAAAGAAATGAAAGGAATACAAATTGGAAAAGAGGAAGTAAAATTGTCACTGTTTACAGATGACATGATACTATACATAGAAAATCCTGAGGAAGCCACCAGAAAACTACTAGAGCTAATCAATGAATTAGGTAAAGTTTCAGGATACAAAGTTAATGCACAGAAATCTCCTGTATTCCTATACACTAACAATGAAATATCAGAAGGAGAGATTAAGGAAACAATCCCATTTACCATCACAACAAAAAGAATAAAATACCTAGAAATAAACCTGCCTAATGAGGCAAAAGACCTGTACTCAGAAAACTATAAGACACTGATGAAAGAAATCAAAGATGACAAAACAGTTGGAGAGATATACCACGTTCTTAAATTGGAAGAATTGATATTGTGAAAATGACTATACTACCCAAAGTAATCTACAAATTCAATACAATCCCTATTAAATTTCCAGTGGCATTCTTCACAGAATTAGAACAAAACATTTTACAATTTATATGGAAGCACAAAAGACCCCGAATAGCCATAGCAATCTTGAGAGAGAGAAATGGAGGTGGAGGAATCAGGTACCCTGACTTCAGACTATACTACAAAGCTACAGTAATCAAGACAGTATGGTACTGGCACAAAAACAGAAATATATATCAATGGAACAGGATAGAAAGCCCAGAGATTAACCCAAGCACCTATGGTCACCTAGTCTATGACAAAGGTGGCAAAAATATACAATATAAAAGACAGTCTCTTCAATAAATGATGCTGAGAAAACAGGACAGCTACATGTAAAAGAATGAAATTAGAACACTCCCTAACACCGTACACAAAAATGAACTCCAAATAGATTAAAGGCTTGAATGTAAGACCACATACCATAAAACTCTTAGAAGAAAACATAGTCAGAACACTCTTTGACGTAAATCACAGCAGATCTTTTTTGACCCACCTCCTCTACAGTAATGAAAATAAAAACAAAAAAAAATGGAACCTAATTAAACTTAAAAGATTTTGCACAGCAAAAGAAACAATAAATGAGATTAAAAGACAACTCTTAGACATGGATAAAATATTTGCAAATGAAGAAACTGACAAGGGATTAATCTCCAAAATATACAAACAGCTCATGCAGCTCAATATCAAAAAAAGCAAACAACCCAATCAAAAAATAGGCAGAAGACCTAAGTAGACATTTCTCCAAAGAAGACATACAGATAGCCAACAAGCACATGAAAGGATCCTCAACATCACTATCTATTAGAGAAATGCAAATCAAAACTACAGTGAGGTGTCACCTCACATTGGTCAGAATGACTATCATTTAAAAATCTACAAACAATAAATGCTGGTGAGAGTGTGGAGAAAAGAGGACCCTCTTGTGCTGTTGGTGGGAATGTAAGTTGATAGAGCCACTATGGAGAACAGTATGGAGGTGTCTTAAAAAACTAAAAATAGAAATACCATATGACCCAGCAATCCCGCTACTGGGCATATACCCAGAGAAAATGATAATTCAAAAACACACATGCACCCCAATGTGCATTGCAGCACTATTTACAATAGCCAGGACATGGAAGCAACATAAATGTCCATTGACAGATGAATGAATAAAGAAGATGTGGTACATATATACAATAGAATATTACTCAGCCATAAATGAGTGAAATTGGGTCATTTGTAGAGACATGGATGGACCTAGAGTCTGTCATACAGAGTGAAGTCAGTCAGAAAGAGAAAAACAAATATTGTATATTAATACATATATGTGGATTCTAAAAGAATGGTACAGATGAACATTTTTGCAGGGCAGGAATAGAGAAGCAGACGTAGAGAATGGACATGTGGATATGGGATGAGGAAGTGGGGTGAGATGAATTGGGAGATTGGGATTGACATATATACACTACCATGTGTAAAACAGATAGCTAGTGAGAACCTGCTGTATAGCACAGGGAGCTCAGCTTAGTACTCTGTGGTGACCTAGATGGTTGGGATGGGGAGGGGGTTGGGAGGGAGGTCCAAGAGGGAGGGGATATATGTATACATGTACATATACAGCAAAAACTAACATAGCATATTAAAGCAACTACACCCCAATTAAATATATATATTTATTTATTTATTTATTTATTTATACATATTAAAAAGCAAGGGCGGGCTTCCCGGGTGGCGCAGTGGTTGAGAGTCCGCCTGCCAATGCAGGGGACACGGGTTCGTGCCCCGGTCCGGTAAGATCCCACATACCGCGGAGTGGCTGCACCCGTGAGCCATGGCTGCTGAGCCTGCGCATCTGGAGCCTGTGCTCTGCAACGGGAGAGGCCACAACAGTGAGAGGCCCACATACCGAAAAAAAAAAACAATAACAGGGGCTACTAAGTATTACATTTCTCTTTCCTAATTCATTGCTTCTTTGATTTAAAACTGGAAAATTCACCCTTTTACTTCTACACCAAGATGACTGTGTCTAGTTGTGTGTTTTATATTGCTACATGCAGTACAGAATTCAGCCTTGAATCCTTTATTGGGGAGTTTTATTTAGCTTTACTCAGAAAAGAAAATAGCCGTTCACAAAATTAAGTACATCTGGGCACCTATAAAATCTTTACAGAATGTTTTTTACAATTAAGAAAACTACTTTACAGAGATATTTGTAGAATTCTAGTATTCTAGAACTTCTATTTAGTTTTCAGAAACATTTCTGCAGCTCAGAAACTTCCATTTGAAGCTCTTTGTTCACATGATTAAAGTTAATTTTGAGAGCTTAATTTGACTGAAATTGAATATTAGCACATATTTATAAACTGTGAAATCAGAATATTTTCTGGAATCCAGTTCATACTTGGAGAATGTAGTTTAAGCTACAGTTGTCACTTTTAGAGTCACTTTCATCAGAGGAACGTAAATTTCCATTTTCCTTCTCAGATGCTTCCCAAAGACACAATTTTACTTGAAATGGGCACATAAAATCATTGGTAACCACTTGTGAAGGTCTTTTCAAGGTGTTTAGATGAGTTGTAACATCAACCAAAAAGGTGAAGATTCATCCCTCAATCTCTGGTGAGCTGAAGCAGAAATTTTCCCAAGATGACATGAGCAAGTCAATTTCTTTCAACTCTTAAAAATAAGAAACTTCAATACAACTAAAATGACTCAACCAAGTCCCCTAGCCTCTTTATTAGACAACTTATTTGATTGTGTTTCTAGGGCTTCAAGTAAACATTGAGTTATCTACATTTCAGCCACAGGATCTTCTTATCTTACTTCAAATGAAGACAGGCTTCATTTTTAAAAAAATCATTTGGTACAAAGTAATTCTTGGAAAATTGTATGTGTCCCTCAAAATTTTAGCACCTGAAATTTTCATCTCAGGAGTTTGGTATTAACATAGACTTTCATGGAGGCACTATCTAATATTAGAGTCACTCCCTAATATTTCTTGGCCAGTTTTCATTAAGTATTTCAAAACATTCCTCGACACAGATACTTTGTTTGTGAATGTTGTGCCTGTCATGGGTTTTATGTCCAAAATTTCTTCAGTCACATTTATATTCTCATTTACAACACATACAAATATAGCTAAACAGATGGTATTTGTTACATTTGGGCTTTCCTCAGCTACAATGGAACATGACATAAAAATTTCAACTTCCTCCAATGTTTTTTAAGTTGTTGTCATTTCTTCAACATTTTGAGCTCACATTTCTTATTGGAGTTAAATCTTAATGACAATTTAAATGATTGTTTAGGACACATAATTTCTTCTGTTTTTAATAAGGTAATTTTTGTAGGTAATACCTGACTGATTTTATGGCAATTTTACTCAGATTTTTTAAATTCAAAAACAAACTCATTAAGAACCTACAAACAAGATTACTCTACCCTGCAAGGATCTAAGTGAGATTTGATGTAGAAATTAAAACATTTACAGACAAGCAAAAGCTAACAGAATTCAGCACCACCAAACCAGCTTTACAACAAATGCTAAAGGAACTTCTCTAGGCAGGAAACACAAAAGAAGGAAAAGACATACAGTAACAAACTCAAAACAATTAAGAAAATGGTAATAGGAACATACATATCAATAACTACCTTAAATGTAATGTAAATGGATTAAATGCTCCAACCAAAAGACATAGACTGGCTGAATGGATACAAAAAAAAGACCTGAATATATGCTGTCTACAAGACACCCACTTCAGACCTAGGGACACATACAGACTGAAAGTGAGGGGATGGAAAAAGATATTCCATGCAAATGGAAATCAAAAGAAGCTGGAGTAGCAATTCTCATATCAGACAAAATAGACTTTAAAATAAAGACTATCACAGGAGACAAGGAAGGACACTACCTAATGATCAAGTGATCAATCCAAGAAGAAGATATAACAATTGTAAATATTTATGCACCCAACATAGGAGCACCTCAATACATAAGACAAATACTAACAGCCATAAAAGGGGAAATTGGCAGTAACACAATCATAGTAGGGGATTTAATACCCCACTTTCACCAATGGACAGATCAACCAAAATGAAAATAAATAAGGAAACACAAGCTTTAAATGACACAATAGACTGGATAGATTTAACTGATATTTATAGGACATTCCATCCAAAAAGAACAGAATACACTTTCTTCTCAAGTGCTCATGGAACATTCTCCAGGATAGATCATATCTTGGGTCACAAATCAAGCCTTGGTAAATTTAAGATAATTGAAATCATATCAAGTATCTTTTCTGACCACAACGCTATGTGACTAGATATCAATTACAAGAAAACATCTGTAAAAAATACAAACACACGGAGGCTAAACAATACACTACTTAATAAGCAAGAGATCACTGAAGAATTCAAAGAGGAAATCAAAAAATACCTACAAACAAATGACAACGAAAACACGATGACTCAAAACCTATGGGATGCAGCAAAAGCAGTTCTAAGAGGAAAGTTTATAGTACTACAATCCTACCTTAGGAAACAACAAACATCTCAAATAAACAACCTAAACTTACACCTAAAGCAATTAGAGAAAGAAGAACAAAAAAACCCCGAAGTTAGCAGAAGGAAAGAAATCATAAAGATCAGATCAGAAATAAATGAAAAAGAAATGAAGAAAATGATAGCAAAGATCAATAAAACTAAAAGCTGGTTCCATGAGAAGGTAAACAAAATGGAAAAACTATTAGGCAGAATCATCAAGAAAAAAAGGGAGAAGACTCAAATCAATACAATTAGAAACTAAAAAGGAGAAGTAACAATTGACACTGCAGAAATACAAAGGATCATGAGAGATTACTGCAAGCCACTCTATGTCAATAAAATGGACAAACTGGAAGAAATGGACAAATTCTTAGAAATGCACAACGTTCTGAGACTGAAGCAGAAAGAAATAGAAAATATGAATAGACCAATCACAAGCACTGATACTGAAACTGTGATTAAAAATCTTCCAACAAACAAAAGCCCAGGACCAGACGGCTTCACAGGTGAATTCTATCAAACATTTAGAGAAGAGCTAACACCTATCCTTCTCAAACTCTTCCAAAATTTAGCAGAGGGAGGAACACTCCCATACTCATTCTATGAGGCCACCACCACTCTGATACCAAAACCAGACAAAGATGTCATAAAGAAGGAAAACTAGAGGCCAATATCACTGATCAACATAGATGCAAAAATCCTCAACAAAATACTAGCAAAGAGTATCCAACAGCACATTAAAAGAATCATACACCATGATCAAGTTGGGTTTATCCCAGGAATGCAAGGATTCGTCAATATATGCAAATCAATCAATGTGATACACCATATTAACAAATTGAAGGAGAAAAATCATATGATCTTCTCAATCAATGAAGAGAAAGCTTTCAACAAAATTCAACACCCGTTTATGATAAAAACCCTGCAGGGCTTCCCTGGTGGCGCAGTGGTTGAGAGTCTGCCTGCCGATTCAGGGGACTCAGGTTCGTGCCCTGGTCCAGGAAGGTACCACATGCCACGGAGCGGCTGGGCCCGTGAGCCATGGCCGCTGAGCCTGCGCGTCCGGAGCCTGTGCTGAGCAACGGGAGAGGCCACAACAGTGAGAGGCCCGAGTACCACAAAACAAACAAACAAACAAACAAAAATAAACAAACAAACCAACCCTGCAGAAGGCAGGCATAGAGGGAACTTTCCTCAACATAATAAAGGCCATATATGACGAACCCCCAGCCAACATCTTCCTCAGTGGTGAAAAACTGAAACCATTTCCACTAAGATCGGGAAAAAAACAATGTTGCCCACTCTCACCACTATTATTCAACATAGTTTTGCAAGTTTTAGCCACAGCACTCAGAAAGAAAAAGAAATAAAAGGTATCCAAATTGGAAAAGAAGAAGTAAAGCTGTCACTGTTTGCAGATAATATGATACTATACATAGAGAATCCTAAAGATGCTACCAGAAAACTACTAGAGCTAATCAATGAATTTGGTAAAGTAACAGGATGCAAAATTAATGCACAGAAATCTCTAACATTCCTATACACTAATGATGAAAAATCTGAAAGTGAAATTAAGAAAACACTCCTATTTACCATTGCAAAAAAGGAATAAAATATCTAGGAATAAACCTACCTAAGGAGACAAAAGACCTGTATGCAGAAAACTATACAACACTGATGGAAGAAATTAAAGATGATACAAAGAGATGGAGAGGTATACCATGTTCTTAGATTGGAAGAATCAACATTGTGACAATGACTCTACTACCCAAAGCAATCTACAGATTCAATGCAATCCCTATGAAACTATCAATGGCATTTTTCACAGAACTAGAACAAAAAATTTCACAATTTGTATGGGAACACAAAAGACCCTGAAAAGCCAAAGTAATCATGAGAAAGGAAAATGGAGCTTGAGGAATCAGGCTCCCTGACTTCAGACTATAGTACATAGCTACAGTAATCAAGACAGTATGGTACTGACACAAAAACAGAAATATAGATCAATGGAACAGGGTAGAAAGCCCAGAGATAAACCCATGCACATATGGTCACCTTATCTTTGATAAAGGAGGCAAGAATATACAGTGGAGAAAAGACAGCCTCTTCAATAAGTGGTGTTGGGAAAATTGGACAGCTATATGTAAAAGAATCAAATTAGAACACTCCCTAACACCATACACAAAAATAAACTCTAAATGGATCAAAGACCTAAATGTAAGGCCAGACACCATCAAACTCTTAGAGGAAAACATAGGCAGAACACTCCATGACATAAATCACAGCAAGATCCTTTTTGACCCACATCCTAGAGAAATAGAAATAAAACCAAAAATAAACAAATGGGACCTAATGAAACTTAAAAGCTTTTGCACAGCAAAGTAAACCATAAGGAAAATGATAAGACAACCTCAGAGTGGGAGAAAATATTTGCAAATGAAGCAACTGACAATGAATTAATCTCCAAAATTTACAAGCAGCTCATGCAGCTCAATATCAAAAAAACAGACAACCCAATCCAAAAATGGGCAGAAGACCTGAATAGACATTTCTCCAAAGAATGTATACAGATTGCCAAGAAACACATGAAAGAATGCTCAACGTCATTAATCATTAGAGAAATGCAAAACAAAACTACAATGAGATATCATCTGACACCAGTCAGAATGGCCATCATCAAAAAATCTACAAATAATAAATGCTGGAGAGGGTGTGGAGAAAAGGGAACCTTCTTGCACTGTTGGTGGGAATGTAAATTGATACAGCCACTATGGAGAACAGTATGGCGGTTCCTTAAAAAACTAAAAATAGAACTACCATACCATCCAGCAATCCCACTACTGGGCATATACCCTAAGAAAACCATAATTCAAAAAGAGTCATGTAGCAAAATGTTCATTGCAGCTCTATTTACAATAGCCAGTTCATGGAAGCAACCTAAGTGTCCATCAACAGATTAATGGATAAAGAAGATGTGGCACATATATACAATGGAATAATTCTCAGCCATAAAAAGAAACGAAATTGAGTCATTTGTAGTCAGATGGATGGCCATAGAGTCTGTCATACAGAGTGAAGTAAGTCAGAAAGAGAAAAACAAATACCATAGGCTAGCACATATATATGGAATCTAAGAAAAAAAGAAAATGGTCATTAAGAACCTAGAGGCAAGATGGGAATAAAGACTCAGATCTGCTAGAGTGGACTGGAGGATATGGGGAGGGGGAAGGTTAAGCTGTGACAAAGTGAGAGAGTGGCATGGACATATATACACTACCAAACGTAAAATAGATAGCTAGTGGGAAGCAGCCGCATAGCACAGGGAGATCAACTCAGTTCTTTGTGACCACCTAGTGGGGTGGGATAGGGAGGGTGGGAGGGAGGGAGACGCAAGAGGGAAGAGATATGGGAACATATGTATATGTATAACTGATTCACTTTGTTATAAGGCAGAAACCAGCACATTGTAAAGCAAGTATACTCCGATAAAGATTTAAAAGAAAAAACTCAGTGGAAAATAAAATGCAATTGGTGACTTATAAATAACAGAATGACAGATTTTAATGTTTGGCTTCTCAACTAGTTTAGTCATAGTAACTCATTTGCTCATTTTCTAGCTACTCAAGTAGGTCATTTACAAGATCAAAGGAACATGAATTTTCATTAAATTGATCAAAAGAAGCCAGATATTTTCTTGCTTTCAAACATACCCATTAACTTTAGTGGAAAGAACATATTTATGCCATTGAATATGTTTTCTTTGTTAGTCCGCTCAAAGAAACATTATGAAAATATTGGGACATTTTCATTTATGCTAAAATTTTACTAAAACTACAAAAAGATATGCACATTTTTTCATACACAAAGAAGTACATCTGACAGTGTATATTAGCCTATATACAATATAAATCTATGAAATGAAATCAACTAGCCAAGTGAATCTTTTAAATAAATGTCTATGTCTAACAGTGTAAAAGCCTTTTAAGTTCCAAACATACATTTACTGCCTTAAATGCAACACAGTCTGCTGTGTAAATAATGTGTATATTCTTTGGAAGTTCATAGTTATATAATTATCCTTGAAATCAATCTCAAGTTTCATCTTGGTAGGCTAACAAAAAAGATTTGTATGAAAAATATAATGAATATCTATTTAAAACAGTATATTTATAAGTTTCTCCAATAGCAGAAATATTAAGTGAAATATTTTTATCTAAAAGATATGGGACTCTGTGTATGGATTCATTTTGCATAATCAACTTAGTTCCATAAACAAACTTTTGGTTGTTGATTTCTCTCTATTTAGTAAACTAATTTGTAGGTGTAACCCAAAGTTATAGTTTAATTTTCCAAAGCAATATTCCTAACACCTAAGTCTACCCAATAACCAAGTGCCCATCTATCATTTTAATTAAATAAGGAAAAAAGAGCCAATTTGATTTTTAAAAATTAGCTAAACAGTTGTTTGATTTTACAAGCCAAATAATAGGGTTCTTCTGTAGTTTCTGCTGTCAAATTTCTCTGGCTTTGGTTCACTCTATCTAATTGTCTCAGGATAAAGTTCTTTGTTAGATTGGATTATTGAGAGGTATTGTGGAGCAATGGAAGCACACAATAAATTTTATGTTAGTTGATTATGACAAGGAAGATAGGAGGAGAAGGAAGAGAACACCAACAGAAACACTTGCACCTTCTCATTTAAATCTTTCAACAGCTTAGGCAAATCTTATTATCCCTGTATTACAAATGAGGAAACAGGAGTAAGAGAAGTAAAATAATTTTTCCAAAGTCACAAAGGTGATAAATGTTGAATTCAAGTTTTAAACCTGAGTTTCTGACCGCAAACCAGGGCTTTTTCCCTCTTTACCATGCTGCTTCCACCAGGCTCAAACCAGTCAGTACAATGTAGACATTTTCAGCAATATGGATTTATTTCATCTCTAGATCTATTTTAATGTTACATATGAATCACTCTAAGAACCTAATGTCGATATGTGGAAACCTGGTTAACAAGAAACAGAACTCAGATTGAAATCTAAGGATTGGATCTGGAAACAACCCACCTCTTCCATACACTTGGCTAATAAACCTTTCAAATTCTCTATAGTGACCAAAAAAAAAAAATTTAAGAGAATGAAACTTCCTATCCCCAGTATAAGATGGTTGATTAAACTTCAAGGTAGCTTGGGAGAAATTGCTTTGTCTATCTCAGACTCAGTTTCCTCAGCAAGAAAGGATGCTAGATATTGGGTATTTTATTGCTATCTCTATTTTTGCTAAGGAGACGAGGGACCTAAGTTAGACACTGGGGGAAATTATGACATCCTAAGTAAAATCTCTCCCACTCAAGAGTTTTAAAAAAAATAAAAATAGCTTATGTTTTGCCCCAAAGTCACCAAAATTTGATGAAAGAAAAGGAGAAAAGGTAAGTTTAAGCTACCTGATTCTCTCCTGGGATCAACTACTCCTCTGGGATTCCAGTCAGTTACTTCTTTTGTGGCACTTTAGTGCATGAAGGAGTTACTGCATCTTGTTAGAGGGAACAATTTTTCTATCTCTCTGATTACTCCTAGTACATTGGTTTGTTTTGAACTCTGAATAAAAGTGTTGTAGCCTATATTATTCCAGGTTCCCACTGGCTGCAGTACTTTGCCAATTTCTCACTGAGCAATGTAATCTCAACTTTTTTCCATCAGTAAGAGATCACAGGTTGGAGAAACTCACTTGCTAATTTGCACTAGTGGTGATAGGGACTATTGAAAATCACCAGATTTTATATATTAGAAGATATCTAAGCAAACATGATTAATACTCACTAAATATATTTTTTCTGAGAAACTGCTTACTTTGAATTATTTACATAAATATTCTTTGCACTCACTGTACCATGATAGTGAAATATCACCAAGTTTTAGAAACACTTTAAATCATTTAATCTTTTCTAAGCAATGGAGTGAGACACTCAATTCTTTTCTTAGCAATGGGGCAAGACATTGTGTATTTGTTTTCTCCAACAGAGCAAGAACAGGAAAAAGATTTAAATTCTACTTATAAGGGAAACTTCATTTTAAATGAAGATTATTAAACACTGAAATAAGGATTGGGAAAGGTCAAAATAGAACAAAGATGTGTTTTAACTAGAGAATAGACTATCTCCTGGAAGGATTCAGTTATGGTTCAAGGACCATCAATTCCTATAAATTTAAAAAGTCTTAATCTGCATCAACATATTAAAAGATGGTCTATTCTTACCTCTTCAATTTATAGGCAAGGAAACTGAGAGAGAAGGATAAAATGACTCCTACTGAAATTAGAATTCATGGGTCAAACTTAAATTTTTCACCTTGGAAAATACATTTTCACAGCTATGGTTGACAAAAATAAATAAAATAAACAAAAACATGTTACTTGAGGTTTGGGGAACATGGGTTGAAGAGTTAATGAAAGCTCAAATAACACTGCTATATCACTCACAAAAATATTGAAGTTACATTTCTGTCCTTACCCTTTTCTCTTTATATAAAATTACTCCTTTTGTATCACTCTATGACCTGTATTCTTCAGAGACCTGATTATATAACCAGTGGCACAGCTTGCTTAGATTTCAGAGTTTGTATTAAATAAAAAGGACTTTGAACTCCATATTTAGGGATATATGAAAGAAACACAAATTTCAAATGTGTACCTCCTCAAGTTTTGAAATTAACTTTTAGAACTAGGTCAAAGGAGTTGATTTTGTCTTTAATTTGATGGATGGGTTTCTAGAAGAGTTAGCAATGAGTCATCCAATCTAAATTTAAATTCATGCTGTTATTTGGATTAAAGATATTTCAGACTGTTATCAAGGGATTCATTTAATAAGGGTTTTTTAAATAAAATTCACAGCAATGAAAATATATAGAAAAAAATCTAAAAATATACATTTATTTTATGGCAAAATTGTACAAGGAGAAACATAAGGTATTTTAACATGTAAGACTAAAATAATAATAATAACAACAAAAACAAGACAAGAAAATGGTGTTTTCACTACAAAAGTGAGAAATTGACAAGAAGAAAATATTGGGTCAAAGTTTTGATATACATAAAGTTACATATGTATACTGTTAAAAACAAGAAAACAGGTCCGAACTGGAGTTGCTTATGTTAAGCCCTACATCACCAAACCAAGACTTCAGTACAGTTTCTAGTCTCCCAGAAATGAAATCTTAAACCAATCAATCAGGAATCTCCTGATCAGCACTAGTTAGGTCATCTGCCTGAAAGATTCCTGCTATGCCCTAAAGGAAAGTAAGCTTCCAGTAACCAACCTGCCTTTTTGATTAGTGCAACTTCCCTGTTCCTCCTCCTTTCTGCCCATAAAAGTCTTTCATTTTATACAACTCCTCGAAGCTCCTTTCTATCTGCTAGATTGCATGCTGCCTGATTCTAATGAATTTTTGCTCAAATAAACTCAGAAGTTTTAATATGCTTCAGTTTATCTTGTAACAGCTCTGATGTCAGAAAAGGGAACCAAAGAAGAACCTGACAGCTTGCAGGAGCAATGAGCAACCAGATAGAGATACCTGTTGAGCCCCTTGAGTTCACTGCTTTCTGGAGGTGATGGGTAAGTCCCTCTCCAATCCTAGGTCTGTAGCTTTTGCATTAGGAGCTTTCAAACTTTATTTGAACATCTATTTTTCTGGACTGGGTCCAGAAATCAGCCAGAGTTGAACTGGGTTTGACTTAGAAACCAGACTGGGTACAACTTAAGCTGAGCTGGACCCAGTGTAAGACCTTGGGTGAATAAAAATTTGTTTTAAATCTGAACAAGCATGATTACCTTACCAAAGATAATCTTGAATTACAGTGGCCTTAGTGGAGAACTTCTAACCTAGATAAGCTTACCCATTTATGAGATGCCCTAGAGAAAACGGGGTCTCAGCAAACCACTCACCATAAAGTGTGGAGGGAAATTACTTTTTCTCTACAGTTTATGGTGACTAAGATAAGACCCACTGGGACACCCCACTCACACCAGAGCCTGCAGACAGTGGGAAAACTGGCAGAAACTGGCAAAGGGTGAGAATTCTTACCAAAGCTTTCCCAGATTTCTATCTGTGGTGCTTGGTCAAGAAAGGGTGCTTTGTGACCACCTAGAGGGGTGGGACAAGGAGGGTGGGAGGGAGGGAGACTCAAGAGGGAAGAGATATGGGGACATATGTATATGTATAACTGATTCACTTTGTTATAAAGCAGAAACTAACACACCATTGTAAAGCAATTATACTCCAATAAAGATGTTTAAAAAAAGAAAGGAAGGTAAAATGTCACTTTGTCCCTTCCTTTCCAAATTCAGGTTGACAGGCTGTTAGAGGAGGTCACCAAGAGAACATGACTTCTGGTGACCCCAGAGTTTGACATGGGCAATGAGAGGCTCCTCATACCTTTTTCTGCCCTTGGAATGTATGGTTGGCCCATCATTCCCACAGTGGGAACCTTTTTCAATGATGCAACCTTGAGAGAAATGTGTTGTTGAGACCATCTGGGCAGTGTTCTTGACTGAACCCAGTTAAGGTCTCTATGTAAACTTTTAAGATTCTGGTGGGTGAGGGCAAAGATCTACTCAATTTATAGCCACTAAAGACAACCCTTGTATGTAATTCCTTTGCTTATTAAACCTTCCTCCTACCTATTTGGAGTGATCTGCCTCTTTCTTCAGTCTCTCCCTGCCCTCCATGTAGGGGAGGCCAGTTTTAGATATCACCCGGAAGCTCCCAAGTTTTCAAACCAACAATTGGTAAGAAAGCCAGGAGACAAACAAACAAAAAAAGGGGTCTTAGAAAAGAGGCACGTGGTGGGGAGGAATCCCAAGTTGGTCATCAACCTCTATGTGAGGGAGGGTGGCCCA
The DNA here is from genome assembly GCF_951394435.1 of Stenella coeruleoalba. Taxonomy (NCBI): domain Eukaryota; kingdom Metazoa; phylum Chordata; class Mammalia; order Artiodactyla; family Delphinidae; genus Stenella; species Stenella coeruleoalba. Next base: position 45,381,776 of record NC_137163.1, read on the forward strand.
TACACTAGATGCTTGTGGACCACTGAGTGAGTATGGGACACCCCAAAAAAGCCAGCTGGTTTGATGTACTTGTTTGAGGAACTGCTGCAAATTAGGGAACTGAATGGTTACAAGTGGGTTGGCTTCTACTGTGAGCAGGTCTGTGGCCACTGATGCTTAACTAGAGGCTGATACTCAAGTTAGAAAGTTGGAAGAAGAGCTGAGGTTAGAGAAGGATGTGCAGTTGTCTCTGCTAGCTTCAGGGCTGGCAGACAAGGTGGGAGAGCAGGATAATAAATTGAAGACCCTAATATGCCATTTTGCAAAGCTAAGGAGGGTACAATCTGCTGCAAATTACTGTCTGAGTACTTGTGACAAAGCACTGATTGGGATGCTAAGCACTGACAAAGCCTGATTGGGATGCTAAGAGGTGGAATCCCTAGGAAAGTGAGGAGAGTGAAGGGGAGGATGTTGTGGTGATTGACAGTAAACACCCCATGCTAAAGGAAAGCAAAAGCACAGCAACAACCCAACCAGCAGGGAAGCTCCAATTCAGGAAACATTCAAAATGAGAGAATATATTCCTGTTGAGCTTATTATAACTGCCAAGTTCCGGCAAGAGTATCCAGGCACAGTTAGTACAGCTATGGAATATGGAGTGGGGCAGTGGAGAAGGGCAAAGGTGAGGATATAGTACTTGTCTGACAAGCAGGATGTAAGAAAATGAACATTATCACACAGCCTGACCTTAGGCAGCACCTGCATGGAGCTGGGGAGAGGGAGGAGGAGAGCAGTGTTCAAGGTACTCACTCCCTTATAGATTGGATTATCCTAGCCTGCACGGAGAGTTGGCCCAATGAAGGGGATCTCCCTGGCCATGTGACACCCTAGAAATCTATGGAGGAGGTACAACAAATTCTTAGGGAGTTAAGAATGAGACAGGCCATCTATGATCCTGTCTTTGAAGGTCCTGATCTGGCCACATTCACTGCAGGAATGAAAGCCAGATACTTCACAATCCCCAGCACCTGGTGTAGGATGCTGATATCCATGGTAAGCTCAGTTATGGGATGAGACATTTATGATGTGAGTGACCATTGCTGATCTGGGGTAAATTGACAAATCCCTAGGTACAGGTATGGGCTGCAGGAAAGACCCAAGACAGAGAGAGAGCTGGAAAAACCAAAGACTATCCTAATCGACTGTAAAGGGTCTGGCCAACTTTTAAAATTTTTAATATGCCTTAGTTCATCTCTTAACGTTTCACATATATCTATATGTATCTATATATAGATATAAATATGTATACATAAATACTCATAGTTTGTGTGTATGTACAGATTAAATCCTGTTCATTCTAATTCTCATCATGTGTCAATTTTCTCACTGAATCTTAAATTTTATATTATTAGGGCATTCTTGTTAACCAACAATGTTTCTAATCAGGCTATGACTTCTGGTCACTTACTCTTTTCTTGCATCAAACATTACTAATAATTATATAAGGTTCACAGTTTGAATATAAAAGAATACTGAAAATCTAGTCTTCTAAACACTGACACACAAAAAAACCTCCAGAGATATTGCTCAGCAAATAAAAAATAAAGAAACATTTCAGTTGTTTCACAATGTTTCTCATTTTGCAATTTTTGATAACTGCTAACGGAAATAATTATTTCTTCACTATTTACATTTCACACCCACAAATGTTAATGAAAATGGCACTTGGGAAACAAATGCCAAATTTGCCTTTAGTGTTGCTGGAACCCCCAAAGTGGCTAGCTGAAAATATTCATACATGATGACATGGTAAATAAATCTCATTGGTAAATAACTCCACAGCTAAGTAGCTGATTTGCACTAGCAAATCCTAATTATGTTAACTAGTTTCCTTAGCATCCCCCATGGAAATATAAAACTATTTCAAGATCATAAGGGTCAAGTGATGAACTAGTTAACTGTTTCAGGTTGTATACTTTAGTTACTGCTTTTTTTCCCATATAACACTTTATTGAGATGCCATTCATATAGTGTATTTGCTTTTGAATCATATGCAATTGACCTATCTCCATAGTAAGATTTGAAATTACACAATCCAGAATTTCCAGTATTTATTTCAGGGCTGCCACTAGTTATTAAGGATCCCCCTAACTCCAACATGTTACTAATATGAACATTTTCTCAAGGGATAATTATGACCTCAGATACCAACAAGTCCTTAATGGAATTATATCAAATATGTGTAAGTAAAAATTTGTGTTTCATTAATTGAGATACAAATGTTCTTAACTCTAAATACTTTTGCTTTAAATTAACAAACATTTATTTTACATAAAAGCCAATATCTTTTTTCCTGAGGAGTATCTGGTATATAAAAAACTTATTTTGGCTAAATATTAGAAATATTTTCATTTATAGCTGGTGATGGAGTTTTCAGTGTGCTGATAACAATATAAAAATTATAAAAGCATAGCCCAGTCTCTCGGCTTTTAAAAGCTACTTAAAATATATGCATTCTCTGTCTATGATGAATGTTCTTCTCTTCCCATCCCCCTTCCAACCCTCCATCCTCCCTCTGTTATTCTTATAGGGACTGTGTAGACAAGAAATCTCCATAGAGAAGGATCATGGTATAAATGTTCAAGTTGTGGTGTCTCAATGCCACAGTCCTCTTCACTGGGGAAGATTTTCTAAAGCTGCTTTCTTAGAATATCATAGAACTTCAGAGTTGGAGGAAATCTTAAATGTCAATTAGTCCAACCCCTTTCTGGTTCTTGATTTTCATCTTCAACAGCTCATGATACAGAATATCTCACCTACCAAGATTCCACTTCTGGATAGTTTGATTCTCAGTTTTTTTCTCAAATTTTGAAATTAAAATCCCTAAGTTTTCTATCCATTGGCCTTCTGAGACATCTTTTTAATAAAAGGCAAGAAAAAGGCAGATAGTATAGGAAATTTTAAGTGCTGAGAAAGCCCAACAACCCAGAAATGTCAATGGGAGCAGAAAAAAGCCCCAAGAAAGGAAGCTCTCTTTAGCTAAAAGATATAAAAAAGGGCTGCCTAGCAAAACAGTAAGCTTTTAGACAATAACCTATCTACTCCAACCAAACATTCCAGAGAAAACTATGGCTATACCCTATCCTCTGCCAGCAAAGGCCAAGTGAAGAATATTAACTTGTGGAGGCAGGATTTTCATCCCTGCCTGGCAGTAACCAGCACCCACCACAGTGTCAGTGGAGGCCATGTAGAGAGCAATACCAGTCTTCTCTCCCTTTCCAGCCAGAGTGGTGTCAGTGTAGGCTTAGTAGGGAGCTTGAATTCCTACCCACATTCAGCAATAACAAGGAACGCTAACCCTACTCTGGGCTGGCAATGGAAGCTGAGTAGAGAATGTGCACTTGCACTTCCACATGACAACAAGACTGCACCCCTCTTTGTCCACAGACATGGTGTCAGAAGAGACCTATTACATCTTAAGATTTTTAAAAGATCCATAGTTTCATTACATAATACCCAAGATGTCCAGGATACAATTTATTCAGTAAAATCCCTCTTCCTATCAAGAACCAGGAAAATATCAACATGAATAAGAAAAGATAATAAAAAGATACCAACACTGAGATGACAGAAATGTTGGAATCATCTGACAAGAGTTTTAAAGCAGCCCTCATAAAAATGTTTAAATTAGCCATAACATATTTATTAGGTGAAAAAATAGAAAGTCTCATCAAAGAAACAGGAGGTATAAAATAGAACCAAATGAAATTTTTTAGTTTTAAATTGAAAAATTTTTAATTAAAAAGTTTAAATTTTAAACATTAAAAAAGGTATTTTAACTCAATGTGGGCATAACATCAGAATGGAGAGGACAGAGGAAAGAACCTGTGAACTTGAAAATAGAATAATAAAAATTACCTAATTTGAGCAATACGTAGAAAATAGACTGACCAAAGTTAAACAGAGTTTAAACAGAGCTTCAAAGCCCTGTGAGACTATAACAAAATATCTAATATTCGCACAATTTGAGTCTCAGAAGTAGAGGCAAAAGAGGGAAGGCCTAGAAAAGTAATGAAAGAAAATAATAGACCCAAATTTGACAAAAAGACATAAGCCTACAGATTCAATAAGCTAAACAAACCACAAACAAGATAAACTCAAAATAATCTGTGCCAAGACATAGCATACTCAAATTTCTGACAACTAAGGACAAAGACAAAACTGGAAAACAGTCACAGAGAATTCCTTACCTATAGTGGAAAAGCTATTGAATGACAGGTCATTTCTCACCAGCTACCATCATGGCCAGAAGAAGTAGAAAAACATGTTCAATGAAAGTATTCTTAAGAAATGAAGGAGAAATTATAACATTCCCAAATGAAAGAAAACAAAGAATTTGTCACCTGCATACTTACTTTAATGAATAACTAAATGAAGTTTTTGAAATAGAAAGGAAATGATGAAGGAATCTTGGAACATCAGAAAGGAAGATTAAACAATGGTAAAAGTAAAATTTGGGGTACACAGACTTTTCTCCTTTTGAGTTTTCTAAATTGTGTTTGACAATTCAAGCAAGACATTTAAAATTAAGAATTACTAACTGAACTGAACATGTATATTTATTGAAAGTCTGCACACAGAAAAATCCAGTTTTTTAAAAAAATTCAAACAGGAAATAGCTTAACTTGAAGAAACTAAAATGTTGAAGTAAGAGATCTCTAAGTCTGAGAGCAATAAACTATAGTATTGCACTTCAGTTGAATCATAAATATTTAGAAAAGGAGTAAAGAGTTAAAATTTAGTGACTGATAGTGTAAAGAAATTGGGTTTGGAGGATGTTAAGATGGCTAATGGCTGATATGAGAAAGGCTGAAAAAGACATTCAGGCTATACACTTGTAACTACTAGTTGTAACCTGAGATTCAGTTTCCTGAACTTTAAAGGAGCTGTGCCAAACAATTTCAAAGATTCCCTAAAATTCTAAGATTCTAAGTTTTGTCTCCCACTGAATGGAAAGTGTCACATAGTAAAATGGCTGCTGATTTTGTGAGTATATAGGTATGCATAGGTGTTGAGGAGGTAAGTTCAGTTACAACCTAAAAAAGGAAAAGTTATTTAAACTAGTGATGAATCACGATAATGAATGCACCTACCTCCCTCTCTCTCCACAGGCTCTTTCCTAACAACAGCTTATCAGTCATGATCTAGTCTCTAGTAGTTGTATGCTGTATGAACTGGCTCTCAAGAGTCAATTGTTAAATACTGAGGAATTTTGCACAGCAATTGTTAAACCATTGGTAGCATGAAAGTGGCCATGATGGGAGTCTTTACAGCACAGAAATGGGCAAACATTACAAAACAGAGCATTTTATTCATAGAACTGTTTACCAGCACAACACAGAACAGTAATTCTCCTTTCATAGGCTATAAACTTATTCATATTCTGGCCCCTGCCAGCCTCATCTCTCACCTTAGACATCTCTCCATTCTCCCATATTAAACCCTTCAACAATACTTAAAATGTGCAGATCCACAAATACTCTGTGCTCCTGCCTAGAACACCCTCTACCATCACCAACACCACCATCCCTAACTCGGTGCATCTACCATCATCACTAGGACCTCGATAGCCACATTCTACTCTATTTTTGCCTAGATAATTCCTTCTTGTGCTTAGATTCCATCCTCTCTAGGAACTCCCTCTGCCTCAGCTGACTGTGTTAAGTATGGTCTGCATTCTTCCATTCTACTCAGCATCATCTTTTTATAACATGTTACATTGTGTTGAAATTCCTTGTTTACTTCTCTGTGTCTCTAACTAAAGGATAAATCCCTTGGAAATAGAGAGAGAGAGCTTGTGATTTAGCATTTCATCCCCAGCTTATTTGCAGTAGCGGGCACATAGTGATTGTTGAAAAATTGGTTTTGAGTAAAAACTTTATTAACAAATTCCAGACCAGTATTTGCTTCTCAGTTTCATTATCTTCCATGGAAAATGTGTCCAATTACCTGAATGGGATAGGTTGGAAAATAGGATTTGCTATATGGAAACTCACTTTAAATTCATTAGCACAAATATATTTCATAAAGTGAAATATGGTTCGTTAACTACTGATAAATGGAATATTGCCTGCCATATCAGTAAACAAAGGATGTCACAGACATCAGTGATTGCAGCCACCACTGGATGGTAAATTGGTGAGCCCTGAGGGGACTCAGGAAGGAAAGAATACCTGCCACCTAGCAGCCATCAGACTGCAGCCACTCCCCATGGTGAGCTCTGAGAAAACTTAAGATGTGAAAACACAGGATACTGGTGTCAGATAGCTGAGGTGCATATCAAAGGAATGATTTCAGTGAACCCAGACTCTTGTATCTTCCCATACCTAGAAAAGCACTATATGCCTTAACTTGGGGTATTTGGTTTTCTTTAATTAACAATAGTATTTTGATGTTCCCAACTACCTGCCCTTTGTTGCAAAACTCCTATATATCCTAGCTCCCCCCTCGCCTCCTCAGAGCAGTTCTCTCAGGGTTACTTGAGATGCTGCCTCCTGGGCTTGAAGTCCTAAAAATTCCTGCCGGATAAAACATAACTTTCAACTTATAGGTTGTGAATAATTTTTTAGTTGACACTACATATGCTTGCATATATACATATATATTCTTAGTACGTATTTATAGATAAAGCTCTGTCTACTTATCTTCAATAATTTTTAAACAATGTGCACCATAATTAATATTATGATTATTGGTGCTTTAGTTATTTTGCATTCCCCTGGCACCAAACACCACAGTGCTGGGTGCAGTACCTCTGAGCACATTCTAATTGTTTTCCATCTATCTGTCAAGATATTTCTCTACTGCTCATCACTGCTCTCCCTGGGCATATACATGATTTTTAAGAAAACAAAATTAATAACATTTTCCTAGAGGAAATTGAGTATAATGTAAAAGGTCTCAGTCTGATTTATCCCTAAGTGTTCCAAAGCTCTATTATTCCAAGAAACAAAATAGAAAAGAATCCAACTTTCACATTTTCCCTGATGTCCAAGAACATTCTTAATGTTTTGTTTGCAGAAGACACACTCGCAAATGTGCTGGAATAAAATATGTTTTGTGTCAGGTAGTTCTCTTTGTTTGCTTTTGTTTTGTTTCGTTACTGATTATCTTCTTTTACCCTCATTTTTGTGGTGCCCTTAAATACTCCTTTTATTCATCTTTCATGAGGCATTTTTCTCAGGAGATCTCTTTATTTTGTGTCTGATTTTGTGTCTCTTTATTTTTGGCTGATTGGAAATGGATATCCTAAGATTCATTTACTGAGACTGTGCTCAACTTTAATAGTCACAAAACACCTCAACAACACCGTGATAAATATACCTCACCTTTATATTTTAATTCATGCTGGCGTGGCTTGCAATGAATAAGTCAAAAGGTCATTCAAAACAGCATCTCTAGTTAATGAATTATGATCTATGAATGAAAATTAACAATAACCATACAATAATTATGCACCAATAAAAACTGCCATGGAATTTTGCTATCATAAAGGGCATGGGAATAGTTTCCCCAGTCAATTATAATGAATCAGGATTAGAGAATTTTAAGATAAGAATCTTGAATCAAATTGAGTACTCTAATATGCTAACCTTAAAAGATGCTTATTACTACTACATTAATCACTAACTACTTGACCTGGCTAACACCCTACCAGGCACTTTTTCTAAGGTTTATTTCTTAATTTTACAATACCATGAGACAGATATCACCATTTTACACGTTTTAGAACTCCTCTTGACCAAGGTCACAAAATAAACAACAGGTCTTGCAACCAGGTCTTGCAACAGGTCTTTCTAGATGCAAAGCCTGTGCTTTTCCTATTATCCTGTGGTTCCTAATCAGTAATATCTGTTTTCACTTAATGAATAACAGAGTAACAGTAAAAGATGTTGATTTTCTTAAAAACTCCCCATATACTCAAAAAAAGCTTGTAAGACTGGATTAAAAAAGCAAAACCCAACAATATGTTGTCCAAAAAAGATATACTTTAGATTCCAAATAGGTTGAAAGTAAAAAGGTAGAAAAACATATAAAATGCAAACAGTAACCATAAGAGACCTATAGTGGCTATATTAACATTAGACAAATATATTTTAAAATAAGAAATATTATGAGACAAAGGATACTTTATAATGATAAAAGCCAGGGATGTATAACAATCATAAATGCATACACACCTAAGAATAGATTATCTAAATACAGAAACAAAAACCGAAAAAATTGAAAGGAGAAATAGATAGTTGAAAAACAATAGTTGAATATTTCAATAACCCACTCTCAATAATTGAAATATCATCTACATAGAAGAGGAGAAGGACAGGGAGGGGGAGGAAGAGAAAGAGTAGAAGGAAGAAAAGAAATTTAAAAATTCAGATCAGAAATGAAGAAGTAAAAATGTCTTTATTTGCAGGTTACTCAATATGTAGAAAACCCCAAGGAATTCACAAAAGTACTAGAATTAATGAATGAGTTTTGCAAGGTCACAGGATATAAGATCAAATTACAAAAATCAACTGTATTTCTACATACTACCAATAAACAATCTGAAAGTGAAATTAAAAATAATTGCGTTTGCAATAGCATCAAAATGAACAAAATATGTAGGAATAAATTTAACAAAAGAGAGCAAAGTTTATAGACTGAAAACTGCAAACCATTCCTGAGAGAAATTAAATAAGATCTAAATAAATGAAGAGTCATTCCATGTCCATACAGTAGGAGATTCAATATTATTAAAGGACAATTCTTTCACATTTTCATCTATAGAAACAACTCAATCTCTGTTAAATTACACCAGGTTTTTAAGTAGAAATTGCCAAGCTGACTTAAAATTTTATGAAAATGTAAAGGACCTATAAGTGCCAAAGCAATTTTGAAAAAGAAGAAAAAATTGGAAAATTTAAACTGCCCAATATCAAAATTAATAATACAGTTAACAATAATCAGGACAGTGTGAAATCAGTATACAGATTGGCATTAACATCAGTAGACGAGAAATGAATGTCCAAAACAAATCCTTGTATTTATAATAGATTAATTTTCAACAAAGATGTCAAGGCAATTAAATAGGAAAAGAACTGTCATTTCCTATGATGCTGGGGAAATTTGATATCCATATGTAAATAAATAAACTTACATCCTTGCTTTAAACGAGACAAAAATTAACTCAAAAGAATGTTCATCAATGGATGAGTGCATAAAGAAGATTTGGTATATTTATATAATGGAATATTTTTCAGCCACAAAAAAAAGAAGGAAATCTTGCTGCTTGTGACAACATGGATGGACATTGAGGGCATTATGCTCAATGAAATAAGTAAGACAGAGAAAGACATATCCTGTATGATCTTAATTATATGTGTTATCTAAAATAAAAAATAAACAAAACAAACAAAAAACCAAGCTCATAGATACAGAGAACAGATTGGTGGTTGACAGATGTGGGGCTGGGGTTGAAATGGGTGAAGAGTCAAAAGTTACAAACTTCCACTTATAAAATAAATAAGTCCTGGGGATGGGTGTAATGTACAGCATGGTGACTATATGTACTACATATTTGAAAGTTGCTAAGAGTAGATCTTAAAAGTTCTTGTCACAACAAAAAAATTTTGTAACTGTGTATGGTGATGGTTGTTAGCTAGACTTATTGTAGTAATCATTTCACAATATATACAAATATCAAATCATTATGTTGTACACCTGAAACTAGCATAATGTTATTTGTCAATTATACCTCAATTTGAAAAAAATAACTCAGAAGGATTATAGACCTAAATGTAAGAACTAGAATTTAAGAACTAACAGATAAATTTGGAGAAAAATTGTATGACATTGGATTAGTAAATATCTCTTAGATAGAATCCCAAAACATAAGCAATGAAAGAAAAAGAATTTCATTAAAACTTAAACATTTTGCACTTCAAAAGACACCATTAACAAAATAAAAAGGCAAGCCAAAGACTGGAATGAAATATTTGCCCATCATAAAACTGGTAACAGACTTGTATACAGTATACACATAACAGGAAAACAACAAAACTTACAAAAGAACAAAGGCTTAAATAGACATTTCACCTAAGTAGATACATGCCTGACTAATAAGAACATGAAAGATACACAAAATCAGTACACATGGGGAAATGCAAATTAAAACCACAATGAGATACCACTACACACTAACCAGAATGGCTATAATCAAAAAGACAGACAGTAACAACTGCTGGTGAGACTGTGGAAAAACTAAAATCTTCATGCATCACTAATGGAAATGTAAATACTAATGATATAACCATTTTGGAAAACAATTTGGAAGTTTCTTGAAAAGTTAAATCTAAATTTATCATATGGTTTTGCAATTCTGTTCCTAAGAATCCACCCAAGGAAAATTAGAACATATGCCCCCACAGAGTTTTGTATGACAATGTTCATAGATGCATTATTCGTAATAACCAATAACTTTAAAAGAATCCAAATGTCCACTAACTGGGAAATGAACAAACAAAATGTGCTGTACCCATACAACGGAATACTATTCAGCAATAAAAAAGGAAAGAAATATTGACGCATGGTACAACATGGTTGAACCTCAAGAACATTAGAAGCTAGTTGCAAAAGACTACACATTGTATGATTCCATTTATATGAAATACCAAAAAAGAGAAATTTACAGAAAAAAGCAGATCACTGATTGCCTGGAGCTGGTGGAGTATAAGTAGAGATTTATAACAGGCTTAAGATAAATTCAGGAGGTGGGGAAAACTAAAACTGTATTGATGTGGTAGTCTTACACTCTATAAATTCATTAAAAATCACTGAATTATATACTAACAGTGGGTGAACTTTATGGTATATTTCAATATAGCCATTAAAAAATACTAAATGAGCAAGGTTCTTCAACCTGGGTCTCACATTTGAATCACTTGGATAGTTTTAAGATATACTCATGTCTGGGGCCCATTGTATGATATTCTGGTTTAATATTCTTAGGATCAGGGCATCAGGAATTTTTTTAAGCTTTTCAGATAATTCAAGTGTCTAGTCAATGGTTGAGAACTCCTACAATAAAGTTTGTTCTTCCTTGAAGCCTTAATATATGGTATTCCAACTCTCTATCAATTTATTTAACAATTTATTGAACATTCATTACATCCCAGGCACAGTGTTTGACACTGAGGAGGCAGAAAATAAAGAAGATCTCATCTCTGTCTCCATGGACTAATGTACAAGAAAGAGGTACAATCCAATCATTATAACAGTATGATAAATTTTATAACAAAAGTAAGTACAATGTTAGTGGAAGTGCAAAGAAAAGAATAATCAATTCTGAACAATGAAAGAAAAGGTCAAGAAAAGCTTAAGAGATAATGGTTCTTAATCCTGGAAGATTAAAAGGAAAGAAAATGGCAGGCAAAAATATACAAAGCATAGAGTATTGAAGGAAAAGCTGAAAAATTGGGGAAAGAAAAAAAAAACACTGAGAGAACCTATAAAGGAGGGCAAAGTGAAATTAGAGAGCATATCATAAGCCATACAGTGGGAAGCCACTGAATGAAAGGCCTTTATGAGGAGCACTCAACCAGCATAATTAGTAATGAATTAGAAGATTTCCACTTCTGGTCAAGATGGAACAACAAGAACCAAATACACACACACATACACACACACACACACACACACACACACCTGTAAAAAACAAAAAGTGTACAAAATATATAAAACCATAGTTTTCAGGACAACAGAGATCAGGCAACAAAAGACAGGTATCCCTGAGAGAAGGGAAACAAATGAGGTGAGCTCAATTATTGCAACAGCTACTGCCTTGAGAAGGTTCTAGTTCTTAGTTTAGGGACGAATAATCCAGGTAGAGTCCAGCAGACTTCTGAGCTGAGGAGATGATGCCACGAGTCTGAGGAGAACAATGTGGATCAAGTTTACAGGTAAGAGTACTAGAGAGAAGAAACCTGCACAGAGAGAGAACTCGAAATCTACAGAGTGTCCTCTTAGGATTCCTGCTAAGTACTGACCAGTACATGCATATAGGAGACTAACTAAAGCTGGGAAGAAATCACCAGGAAGGATGAGAAAAAGGAATATTCAGTGCTCTCATATGGCTGAGAATAGTGCCTATTCCCACCAGGTAGACTGCAAAAACTCTTGGGGAATTAGGTAGAATACACAGGAGGTATCTTAGTAGTGGGGAATAATTAGCCTTAGACTAAACACTGCTCTGACCTCATGAGAAAGACTCAAACAGATCAAACTGTTTTCCATAATATTAACTGTGTCGTACAGCAGTGTTCAAGAATATATATAGGAATACAAAAATATACAATACCCAACAAGGTAAAATTTACGTTGTCTGAAATCCAATAAAAATCACCAGGCATTCAAAGAATCATGCAAATATGACCCATTCTGAGAAGATAAATCAGTTGATCAAAACTGACCAAGAACTGACACAACTATTATTGCAGACAAGGACATTTAAAACAGTTATAACTGTATTCTATATATTCAGAAAATTAAGATATAAGAAAAGACTCAAATTGAACTACTAGAGATGAAAACTACAATATCTGAGATGAAGATACACTGGATGAGAGTAACACTGAATTAGAGATTTCAGGAGAAAAGATTAGTGATCTTGCAGATATAACAATGGAAACTCTCCAAAATGAAACACACAGAGAAAAAAATGATTTTAAAAACTGAAAATTGCATCAATGAAATGTGGGACCACTTCTAGTGACCTAGTATAACTGGACTTTCCAAACGGATGAAGGACAAAGAAAGAAAGATTTTAAAACTTCTACTTTTTATGAATTCCAAGAAAGAATTTTCCAAGAAAAATTTCCAAACTGTTAAATTTTCCAAGAAGAAAAATGAAGCACAAGAAACATAAATCATATTATACCAAGACACATCATAATCAAACTCCTCAAAACCTGTGATAATGACAAATTTTAAAAGCAATCAGAAAAAAAAAGATACTTTACATATACACACAGAGAAACAGAGAAAAAGATTTTTTATAAAAAACAAAGAAAGTGAGAAGATAGTAGAGCAACATTTTTAAGTACAGAAAAAATGTATATGGTCAGAAAAATAGGAGAAAGGATAATCTTTTCAAAATTTGGGTACTCAAATGCAAAAAAATGGGCTTTGATACATACTTCAAAATTAACTCAAAATGATCATAGGGCTTCCCTGGTGGCGCAGTGGTTGAGAGTCCACCTGCCGATGCAGGGGACACGGGTTTGTACCCCGGTCTCGGAAGATCCCACATGCTGCGGAGCAGCTAGGCCCGTGAGCCATGGCTGCTGAGCCCGTGCTCTGCAACGGGAGAGGCCACAACAGTGAGAGGCCCGCGTACCACAAAAAAAAGAAAGATCATAGACCTAAATGTAAAACCTAAAACTATAAAATGTGTAAAATCAGAAGATAAAATCTTTACATTCTTGTATCAGGCAAAGATTTCTTAGAAACACCGAAAGCATGATCCATAAAAGAAAATATTGATAAAGTGGACTTCATCAAAATTAAAAAGTTCTGATCTTAAAAAGACAGCTTTAAGAGAATAAAAAGACAAGCCACAGACTAAGGGAAATTATTTACAAACTGTATATTCAATAAAGAACATATATCCAGAATATATATTTAAAAAATAAAACCTCAATGTTCAATAAGAAGATGACATACAATCAAATTTATAAAAGCCTTTTTAACAGATATTTCACCAAATGGCATATAAGCACATGGAAAGATGCTCGATATCATTAGTCATTAGGGAACTGCAAATTAAAACAATAACAAGATACTACTACATACATATTATACTACCTAAAATAAAAAGACTATTCCAAGTGTTTTCAAGGATGTGACAGAACTGGAAATCTTACGCAGATCTGGTAGGAATGCAAAATGGCACAACCACTTTGGAAAACAGTATGGCAGGTTTTTTAAAAATTTAAACATATATGTCCCATATGATTTAGCCATTCTACACCTAGATGTTCTCCCAAGAGAAATGAAAGCTTATGTCTATACAAAGACTTGTGCATGGACGCCCATAGCAGCTTTATTTGTAATGGCCAGAACTGAAACAAACCAAATGAATATCACCAGTTGAATGAACAAAGTGTAGTACATCCATGAAGTAGAATACTACTCAGCAATAAAAAAGAACTATTTATACACATAACAACACTAAGAAGCCAGACAAGAAGAATGTGCATTGTGTGATCTCATTTACATAAAACCCTAGAAAATGCAAACTGATCTATATTATCATAAAGCAGATCAGTAGCTGCCTGGAGATGGGGAAGAGACAACTGGAAGGAATAGAAGGGAAGAAAGGGTCAGAAAGGGGCATGAGGAAATTTTTGAGGTGGTGGATGTTGTTCATTATCTTGATTATGGTGATGGTTCCACAAGAGTAATTCATTTGCCAAAACTTGTCAAATTATACAGTATAAATACATGCAGTCTGTTGTATGGTAATTATCCCTCTAAAAAGCTGTTTTTTAAAAGAATAATTAAGTAGAGAAGGCATTCAAAGTAGAGGCAGGGGACCATCTAAGAGGCTATTGCAATAATCTAAGAACTGACTAAGCTGGAGGGGTTGCACAAAACAGTGGCCTTGGGTGGGAAAAAGAGAGAACTTTATTATTTTGGAATAAACCAGTTTGATGCAGTAGGCAGAAAAGTTCAGTCCCTGTGGCTTGGGAAACTGAATAGCCATTAACAAAAATGTGAAATACAGAATGGGAGGGCATTGACTGAGGTGAGGGTTGGAATATGAGTCCAATTTTGGGTGTGAATTCTGTGGATTTAATATCCCTGAGTATTTTTAGCCATACTTCCATACAGTTATTTACTTTAATTAGTTTTTCATTTGCCCTGAGTAATTTAGTATGCTTTTTTCCCATGATCCTCTCCTCCTTTTGTCTATCCTCCCTATCCATTTGAATTTAGATCTCAGAAAAGCAGAATAAAGAAATACAAAATGTATTGAAGTTTCAGATCCTTAATTAAGAACACTTACATCTTTATCTGTATTTAATAATTCATTTAAAAAATACCTATTGATTATATACTTTGTGTCAGGTACTTGTGAAACAATGAAGGAAAGATAGACTTGGTCCCTGTCCTGAGGGAACTTAGAATCTGGTGAAAAACAAGAGATGTTAAAAGTTAGAGTGTCAAGTGTTATGATAAAGGAAGTACACAGGGTGCTCTCTGAGCATATAGCAAGGTTTTATAACCTGAAAGAAAATTTAAGAAAGGACTTCTTGAAAAACTAACATTTAATTTTAGTCCCAAGTGATGATCAGGAGTTAGCCCAGCTAAGAGAGTACATGAAGATGTTGCAGGAAACAGGAAGCATAAGTGCAAATGCCCTGGAGAAAAAAAGAGAATCTTGAAGAACCAAAAATTTTCACACAGAATACAATAGGGCAAGTGTGCTGGGAAGAGATGATTCTAAAACTTGAGGACTCGGGGAGGGGGAAGGGTAAGCTGGGACAAAGTGAGAGAGTGGCATGGACATATATACACTACAAAAAGTAAAATAGATAGGTAGTGGGAAGCAGCCGCATAGCACAGGGATATCAGCTCGGTGCTTTGTGACCAGCTAGAGGGGTGAGATAGAGAGGGTGGGAGGGAGACGCAAGAGGGAGGGGATATGGGGATATATGTATATGTATAGCTGATTCACTTTGTTATAAAGCAGAAACTAACACACCATTGAAAAGCAATTATACTCCAATAAAATGTTAAAAAAATAAAATAAAAAAGTCAGACACCAGACTTTGTTAATAACTTTGAAATTCTTGAACAGTACATACTTGTTTGATTGATTAACTAGTTGTCCATTTTCAATTCCCTATTACATTTTTTAAAAGGCTAATATTTTAATTCATTGCACGTATGGATGAGAACTTTCCACCTTTCACACTTCTAAACATTAGAAAAATCTATTGGGAAAAAGGCACAATTATAAACTCAAAGATATTAACATATAATGGCTTTCTTCTAGTCAGGTGTTAATTCAGATTAAAATCAAGATGTGTTCCATTTCCTGGCTATTGTTAGCCAAATATTCTTCCTTTTATCTGGGCCTTTAAAACCACTTTATAAATAACTGCATAATCCAGCTGAGAGGCCAATCAGAGAAGATACAGAACAGTAAGCTACTCAAAGTTACTCAACAGAGAGAAGAATTGTCTCTTGATGAGAGATCAAGAGAGAGCAACCTGGCAATGTCTAAACTTGTAGCAAGCTGCTGATAGGTAGTACTCCAACAGGGAAATATTGATGAAGGAAAAAGGCAAGTTTCCCAGAAAAAGAAGAATAACATAAGCAAAGACTTACTGCAAATATGCAGATGTGTGTGTGTGTGTCTGGAAAGTTGGATATTATGGGAATGGTGTTGGAAATAAGGCTGAAAATATATTGTATAGGTCATAGGTCTCTGGATTCTAGCCTGAGAGATTTAAATTCTATTCTTCATGTAATTGGGTAGCCACTGAAATTCTTGAAGGGAATTAACAAACTTCAAGTTTAATATACCATTGATTTAAGGTACATGATTATCATGTATCAACTTGCCAATTGTAGAACACTAATTGTAAGATACATCACAATATCAGAGATTGTAAAATATGAAAAAAATGAAGTTTAGGACTGATTAAAATTGTTATCAACTGAAGAAGCCTGATGACTTTAGATATCTACTCTAAAGAAAAAAATTTGGGGCTTCCCTGGTGGTGCAGTGGTTGGGAGTCTGCCTGCTAATGCAGGGGACGCAGGTTCAAGCCCTGGTCTGGGAGGATCCCACATGCCGCAGAGCAACTGGGCCCGTGAGCCACAACTACTGAGCCTGCGCGTCTGGAGCCTGTGCTCCACAGCAACAGAGGCCGCGATAGTGAGAGGCCTGCGCACTGCGATGAAGAGTGGCCCCCACTTGTCACAACTAGAGAAAGCCCTCGCACAGAAACGAAGACCCAACACAGCCAAAAATAAATTAAACAAATGTGGGGTTTAAAAAAAAAAAAAGAAAAAAACTTGGTAAAATCTGCCTTTCAGGTTTTAGATCCCTTTCTCTTCATAAATCAAAAGATTCTATGTCTTTGAGAAAATACAGTTATTGTAAATAAAAATATTTGTAGCAGTATTTACTGGCATTTGTAACTCAGGAGGTTAGAAGATGAGTTCAGTGAGGCCAAGGACTTCAGAATATGGGTTCAGTGAGGCCAAGGACTTCAGAATTATCTTAAGTAGGTCAGTTAGTCACCAAGAAAATCATTTTTGCTCAAGGCCACAGTATATACTCCTCACTAGAAATCCATTCTGCAAACGCACACTACCTATCACAAAAGCACCAGACCAAGCAGAGTCACAAAATTATAGAATTGAAGAGTTGGGAAGGACCACAGAAGGTAAAAAGTTAAAATGCCCCCTGTGCATGTATCCCTTCTCACAGCCTGCCATTCAACTTCTACATTCTTTCCTGCTAAACTGCAACCCCCATGAGGAGAGAGACTCTCTTTCTCACCATTATAGCCTCCTGAATGCTGTGGTCAGTAAATATTTTTGAGCAAGTGAATGGGTGTTCTTGTGGGGGAATTATGCCACCTATATCCAGTAGTGCCCATTTTGTAGACGAGCTCAAATTGATAGATGTTCCTTTAAACTGCACTAAATTCACCTCTGGCACCTTCTGATAAATTCTGCCCCATTTTGCATATGTAAGCTTTGCAAATATTTGCAGGCAGCAACTTCTCCAAGCCACACTTCACCATTCCAACATTTGCCACATGTCATTGTTTCCAAGACTTTACTGTCCTCTGTGTGAGCAACATTTGGTCATTTCTTTTTCTAAAACTTGTGACACTCAGAATGAAATATAATTCCTTCCAATTTTTTTTTTTTTTTTTTTGCGTTACGCGGGCCTCTCACTGTTGTGGCCTCTCCCGTTGTGGAACACAGGCTCCAGACGCGCAGACTCAGCGGCCATGGCTCACGGGCCCAGCCGCTCCGCAGCATGTGGGATCTTCCCGGACCGGGGCATGAACCCGTGTCCCCTGCATCGGCAAGCAGACTCTCAACCACTGCGCCACCAGGGAAGCCCCAATTCCTTCCAATTTTTGCCTACCCAGCCCAGAATTCTCTGTGACTAAAACTATGCAAGTTTTTCAATCTTTGGGAAAATAATATCAGATGACAAGATGAGACTGATGAGGTATCTTGCAGAGAACCCAAGTAGATAAAACAATGAACTCCTCCCAGGAAGCTTAATTCATCTATTAAGGACACTTCTAGGGAATTCCCTGACTGTCCAGTGGTTAGGACTCCGAGCTTGCATTGCAGGGGGCACGGGTTCCATCCCTGGTCGGGAACTAAGATCCCGCATGCTGCGACATGGCCAAAAAAAGGACACCTCTATGAGGAGCTATAATGCAAAGAGATAGTGATTTATTATATTCCACAAGCGATTGAACCCTTAGCGAAAGATTTCTGGGAGTTTTCTTTTCTGAATAGACATTAAGTAAGCATTCATTAAACCTGGGAGGTTCAGTCTTCCAATTTGCGTAGTGAATTGGAACCACAGTAGCCTTAATATGAATGGAGATATGGGTAACTCAGTACCATGAAATGGGAAATGCATTTTAATTACCCCAGGGATTTTTTTTTTTTTTGCAAACGAATTGCTTCTATTTTTATGACAATATTGGATCATGAACCCATTCACCTTAATGTTGAGTAATGAGGCCTATAAAGCAGGTCATAAAAATGCTTTGTTTGCAATGCTGTTTTTAGAAACTCCAATCTTATGGAAAAATCACTCTCATTGTTAAAAGCTTGTGTAGTTCTTCAAGAATCCTAGAAATGAAGGATTCCCATGAACTTAAGAAGATCCTTCTCACCTTAATTAAGGAATCAAAGGATTTGAAGACAATAGTAAGAATTATTTCTAAATTTTCTTCAAATCTATATAAAACATACACTTCTTTGCTGCTAGTATAAAGTAGAATTTAATCTAGAAATGGCTGAAAATATTCTGAAAAGAGACATTGTAGGTACAATTAGGTAACAGTCTGAGACAATAGACCAATAATAGTTTCAAGGAAAAATATTCTCTGTTGACTGATATTTCTGCTATTATATATATATATATAATGAAAATCTCACCTTAGAAAATCAAAAGGTAACTTTTAAGAATAGTGAATGCAAATTAAGAGAAGACTAATAACATATTTTTACTCATTAGATTAGCACAAAATTTAAAGGCAATAACATTCATAGCTAATGAGGATGTCATCCTCACACTTTGTATGAGTTGCTACAAATTGGAGAAAATAGTCTGGAAATGTGTATTAAAATTTAAAGTATGCACAATTCTGAACTAGCAATACTACTTTTGGGGACTCTGTCCTACTATAATTAAAAATACACGTACTGGGAATTCCCTGGCTGTCCAGTGGTTAGGACTAGGCGCTTTCACTGCAGTGATCCGGGTTCAATATCTGGTCGCCTGGTTGGGAAACTAAGATCCCTCAAGCCAAGGGCCAAAAAACAAACAAACAAACAAAAAACAACAAGAACAAAACACACTTGTATCTAAGATAAATGGATAAAGGTGTATGTTGCACTGTTGCAACATTGTCAGTAAAAAGAAGAAAAAATAAAAAAATTTAAAAAGCTAGAAATAACTTGAATGTCTATAATTACAGTTAATCAATAAAAATATTATTTGACTATAAAAATTATGAATTAGATGTTGATGTTAATATTGGAAGGATGCCTTTGATTTACTAATAAAAAGTTACAGAGTAATATAAAGAATATAGTCTCTTTTCTGTGAAAATTAAAAAAAAACATATTTGTGTGTTTGTAAAAGCATGGAGATTTTAATATTGATTGCTCAGGGTAGTGGCAGTACTAAGAGATGATTTAAAAAGGGGCTTTAGATCTCCATAATCTACATTAGTTCCCTCAAAAGCCATTCTACATAAAAAGAAGTAAAAAGAGTGTGCTTGCTATTTGCACACAGCTCCAAGAAAATCACCTATTCCTTTCCCACCCTAAGCAAATCACCACACGTAAAAAATGTTACGTGGAAATTCTGAAGTCTTCTTAACTTCAGCAAAGTAAATTGGAAAGGAGCTGGCTTTTTCATATATATCTTTAAAATTTTTTTTCAAGTTGTCATGTAATATATTTTTTAACATCTTTATTGGAGTATAATTGCTTTACAATGTTGTATTAGTTTCTGCTGTATAACAAAGTGAATTAGCTATATGTATACATATATCCCCACATCTCCTCCCTCTTGCATCTCCCTCTCACTGTCATGTAATATTTTTGAAACTTAAAACAATACTCTAAAAAAAGTTATGGTGGGGCTTCCCTGGTGACGCAGTGGTTGAGAGTCCACCTGCCAATGCAGGGGACATGGGTTCGTGCCCCGGTCCGGGAAGATCCCACATGCCGCGGAGCGGCTGGGCCCGTGAGCCATGGCCGCTGAGCCTGCGCGTCCGGAGCTTGTGCTCCTCAACGGGAGAGGCCACTACAGTGGCCCACGTACCACAAAAAAAAAAAAAAAGTTACGGTGGAACTATTTAGGAATTTATACCACTGTGTGTTGGGTGGGAGGAGGGTATCGGGGGTGTTCAGGAAGAAAATTAGTTGTAATTACTAAAAGTAATAGAAGTTTTAGTTGTCTTTTCATTGGTTTGTTCAATTCATGTTCCTTCATTTTTTTCCCAGCAATTTTCCTTCTCTCCGAACTGTACCCAAAGTCTAGACATTGTTAGCTGTTAGGACTAGAAAGGGTCAGAGCGCTTCCTCAGATTATTCTGTAGTCAATTCTTTCTCACCCTGTCTTTGAAGTGATAGCATTTGCTTCCAAGTTCACATACTATATTTTTTCAAACAAAGTTCCTGCTGCTAATATAGTGGCAAACTAGATTTAGAATTAGTCTTCCAGAATTCATGAGCTTGCACAAGCTATTGGTCTTTCATTCCCATGACCATTTCTCCTTGTAACCAAAAGTGCCCACCATGGAACTAAGTTTTCTCGTGCTTGTTATCTAAGAAAAGTTAGATAATTTAAACTTCAACTCTCACACATGCAGAAAAATTAGGAGGTTTATACATACATAGTAGTTTGTGCATACCTCCATCATATCTATTATGTCATGTGTATGCATGTGACTATATCCCCATAAATCTAAACTTCAATAAGGCAGGCACCATGTTTTTTATCTCATTATTTTCCAGTGTCTAGCAGAGTGCTTGACATAATAAGTACTAATAAATGTTTATTGGATAAATAAAAGTATAAACAAATGAATATTTAATGAACGCCTGTTTAGTCCAAGAATACAGTTATTTACCTTTTGTGTAAAATATTAGTAGTAGTATTGTTCTGAGGCTGTATAACAGCCTCAGAAGCTAAATGTGAGAATCATATAAGGTAACTAAAGTGAAAATAATTTGTGTACAGCAAAGTACTATGGAAGTGAGAACTCCATTGAGAAGATTATTGAAATAGGCCACAGATCCACTACTAGGTAGACTTACAGTCTCAGAAACATAAAATTGAGGGTTCTCATTCTCAATTACACATGTTAAAAAATAGAGCTTGGTGAATTCACTTTAAATCTATATTGGCTGTATTTGAATTTTCTCTTGTTCCTTAATTTTGCTTTTGTACCATTCTAATCAGACACTTAAGATACATCTTCAGTGGACCTTGAGGTTTCAAAATCAAATATTTTAGAAGTATTTAAGTAAATAAATTATCTAAATATATTATTTATTGTATTAAAATACATAAAGTTTTCAGTTAGTTTTTTTTCCCCCCAACTCTGATGGTAACTTCCAGTTGCTGAAAAATTTTTTAACAGGACTTGCTTGGCATAGCAAAAAGAAAAGATATGTGTGTTCCAGCCACTGAGCAGGGCCTTGGCTGAGTCATTAACTCACCTAGGTGTGAACTTGGACCAGATCCTTGCTTTCTCTTTTTTTAGTTTGCTCACTCTTTCTAAACCCAAAGGAGATAAACCATAATATCCCTAAAGATTACTTCCTTCTCCTAACATTTTATGATTTTATAGTTTAATTCTGTCACTTTCCAATTACAATTCTACTTCAGGTTGAAAAAAAAAACCATAATCCTGCTTTCTCATGTTGGCAAGGCTTGTTTATATAAACCATCTTAAGAAACATTCATGTGATGGTCCTCACAAGCACAAAATAGAGTAGTTATTGATATCAATATATTCCTTGTATACATTAATTAAATTAATCTAATATTTGCCAAACTTTCACCTGACTTTGTTCAAACAAATACTAAAACATCTTGGAGAAATCATGCACACACAATATAAGTATCATTTATGTGGTTCTACCCATCATTAGCTTTCCTCCTCCATCTGAAAATCAAAACCTCTTCATGTACGTTGTTTTACTATAGTATTCAGGAGTAAGATACCTTTTGGACATAAGAATGTGGAGGGAAATTAGTCTGTTTTCAGCATCCAGTCTCTGAGCTAAGGATTTCCCACCACCCGCTGCTTTCTACACTTCAAAACTACTGCTCCAACTAGCTTTCCTGGGAGGAGAGGAGAAAACTGGAAGGGAGGGGAAGAAGGTTGGTGCGAGCAAGAGGCGGGATTGGGAGGCAAGAGGAGGCGTGGCCCGGCTCGACTGTCAAGATAAATACTGAGAACTGGGTGCCGGCTGTGGAGAGAACTCCGGAGGAACGCCAGAGCTTAACAGCACCGAGGACAGCGCCTGGCAGCGCCTGCGCTCTGCTCTTCTTCCTCCAGCAGCCCAGGATTTCTTCTTTACACACACACACACACACAGACACACACACACACACACCCTGAGGTTCTCACCCCACTTTCGCCCTGACATACTCACACACGCATATTCCACGCAGACACACACTCTGCTATACAATGGCAGAATCCCACCTGCAATCATCCGTGATCACAGCCTCACAGTTTTTCGAGATCTGGCTTCATTTCGACGCTGACGGTGATTATCTTCTCTCTTTTGAAGAATCTTATGCATGCCTTTTCCCTCCCTTTCCCCTTCCTTGAGGCTCCTGATCTGATTATCCCTCATTTCTTTTCTTCACTTCTTCCCGCACCTCCCTAATCTTATCTCTCCATTTGGCGGCCAACCATTAACTTTAAAGTTTATGTATTGTTTCTATGTTATCCCAAAACCGTAAACT
The DNA here is from genome assembly GCF_951394435.1 of Stenella coeruleoalba. NCBI lineage: Eukaryota > Metazoa > Chordata > Mammalia > Artiodactyla > Delphinidae > Stenella > Stenella coeruleoalba. The sequence continues at coordinate 45,405,069 of NC_137163.1, forward strand.
TTTATTCTCCAAGAATGGTACTCATAAAAAGGGGGGGGGGGATTTAGGGACCCTGCCCCCCAAAGTTTCTACGGCTACATTCAGCATCCCAACCAACCTCCTTTGCCCTTTTAGTGGGTCTAAATGTTGACACGCCGGGAGGGGAGCACTGTTGCGCCTGTATCCTTTGCGGGTTAATGAATATCGAGGCAAGAGAGAACCTCTCCGGTGGCCAGAAAGATAGCTGTTGTGGAAATTGAATGGGGAAGAAACTCAGAATGAGATGTCTGACACCTGGGTGCCTCTTTATCTTTACAGGAAGTGGTTACCTGGAAGGAAAAGAGCTTCAGAACTTGATTCAGGAGCTCCAGCAAGCGCGGAAGAAGGCTGGATTGGTAGGTTGAAGTTTGCAAAGGAGTAAAAGGACCTTCGCCCTTAAATAAATAGATATTCTAGCATTCTCATAAAGAGCCAGCGAAATCAAACGGTTTCCAGGAATGTAAACATTTATTTACTGAGAAGGGGAGAAAGGGTGCCTTTCCAAATTGTGGAGGGAGAGGGAGAGGGAGAGGGAGAGGGGGAAGGGGAAGGGGGAGAGGGGGAGAGAAAGGAGAGAGAGAGAGAGAGAGAGAGAGAGAGAGAGAAATTCCTTAAAGGGAAAAAACCTTACAATATGAAATCAGAGCTTTTAAAATATAAATTCTATACTTGTACTTTCTTTAATAGTGCTTAAAAGGAAAGTGTGCGTGAGATCTTTTAGCAGATCACCACCTCTTCGATTGAGTTCAGTTAGGTAATCTTTAACTTCTCTTTAACAGCCTGTAAGGGGGTAGAAATACATTTCTTCCCCTTGGTGGTGAGGAAACAAATCTGCAGATTATGGATCTCTTATTCTATCGCCAATTATTATTCTTGTAATGTTGATGTGGTTGGAGTGATGAGAAAATGTCTTGTCTTGACCTTCCTCTCTGGGAGAAAGTTGTACAACTTTGCAATGAGCAAGGAATTTAGCAAAAAGGGGATTCATTTCTGTTGAGAAGGAGAAAACCAAAAGTTAGAGATGTAAAAAGTAATTTTAAGACCTTCACATATTTTAAACAAGCAAAGTGATACTCTAATGAGAAGCAATTAGTGGTGTTTTGAAAATAAGCTATATTTGTAATTTAAGCCATTAGTTAATTAAACAAATGACAATTTTTACTAATTATGAATGACTTCCTTTAGGCATAAATTAACCTGTTAAGAAGAGATATTGTTAGCATAAAAATAAAATATGCCCAGCTTTAAAACATAGATGAGATGATTACATAGAGGGAAATAGGTTAAGAATCTTACTAATCTATTGCGGTTTATGTAAGACTGCATTTCAGAAGGCAATGTTGGATTTGGGCTAGAGAGATGTTACCAATCTTTTGTCTTTTTGACTATCGTTAGAGATTTTACATTATAGACTATACATAGATATATATCTTTAGAGGAAAATATAGCTGTGTGTGAATCCTTTAGCAGATCACCACGTCTAGAATTGAGTTATATATATAATAGTACACATATATTATATATATCTGTACATACAATTTACTAATAATTCCCTTTTTGTTCTATCTAAATTGAAAATTGTGTGATACACATCTCTGTACAACATATTCAAAAGAATCCCAGAGAACACTGAAATATATTATGAAGCATTAAAAAACTATCAATTGCTAAAATCCAATGATTTAAATCAAATTGATTTAAAACCAGATAACACTCTGGGAATTGTTTTACCAAGATTTAATATTACATAAATTTGAAAGTATAATAGGATGAGATCAAATAAAATTGAAAATGTTTTATATACTTTCTCCATTCCCTTCCCCCACCTTATACATTACCATGTAAATAAATTCATGCAGTACTATCATTATAGCTCTATGTATCTTTGACTAATAAAACATTTTCTTCCACATTTAAAAATATAAATATTTTAAAATCTGGTTGGAAAATCTTACCTGACATAAAATTTTTCATTAAAACCTTGAAAGATGCTTCCAGCAGCTAAATGATTATATTTTAATTGTTCTGGAAGTAATTTTAATACTTATTTTCATTTAGAAATTCAGATATTTAGAAACTCTATACATGTTTTCAGATACTTCTTTTCCTCTTCCCATTTTAATATTTATACTTTTTGCAAACAGTGACATCATGTTAGAGTTTTAAAGATTTTAGATCTTAATTATTTTTTTCTACTGCCAAGGTTCCAATTTTAGAATATTGGAAACTGTAATTATTAGATTATTATACCAAATTTGAGCACAAGTACAGGATTATATCAAGTTGTTTAATACCTTGATTATTGAATATTTTGTGAATTATGTAATATAGGCTTTGAATAGTTAAAATCTAAATCAAGATATGGATTGAGAGATTCATGTAGTAGACAAATATTTCACTACTGACCCCATTGTACTAAATCTACTTTTATATTTTTTCTTCTCTTTTTTTTAGAACTTAAAGGTTGACCTTATAAACCCAGTTTCTTTGCATTTCTAGCAATAGGATAACAGATTTTACTGTATTAATGGAAACATTGTTTGGCTTATCATATTAATAATGTGAAATTTCAAAAATTTCAATAATATTAACTATAGGTGAATATAACATTAATGAAATATAACAACCCAGTCTACTTTCAGAGCTACCATTTTTCACTAAACATAGTTTTTAAGTTTGCATTTCTTTTTTATAAAGCTTTAATTTGTTATTATTATTATCATTATCATTATGTTTTACACTGTTTAAAACATAAATTTGGACTAGAGGTATACACTGTTTTAAGTTTACTTTACACTTTTTTGTTACTTTAGGGTATGTGTAAAGAACATAACTGATAGTCACACTATTGCCACTTTCACTTTCTTACAATTGTTGCTGTAATAAAATAAATAAACTTTAATAAATACAAGTTGAAATTAATCCATATTGGAAGAGATTTTTTTAAGTCTATATTAAATTGCTTAATTACTATTTGTTATCTCAGTTCTACTAAAGATATTTACTTTTAACCAAAGCAGGATTTTGTAACACTAGTAATAATAATATTCAGCCTCAATATAGCCATCAAATTATATCCCTAGAGCAAATGTGTGTGATAGATAATATCACTATCTTGTTAGTTATGATAAAAACTGAGACCTTAATTTACTTTTCCAAGGACACAGAATAGGACACTCATAAAGGCTGACCTATTTTACATAGGCTTCAGTTAATGCAAGAGGGCTATTCTAAATGGGCTATGTTGAAGACCCAAGGGTATAAATCCAACTTCCTGAATACTAGTTCTATGTTCAGGTTACTAGTTTACAGTTCAGAGCTCTCTAATCTGGCAATATGTGAAGAGATTATGTAAGCAATAGAATACATTGAAAAAAATAAGTCAAATGAGATGAAAGCATTCACTTTGTCACTCTTAAACATGTCTTATGTACATAACTAAATGGGAGAGAGAACATCATCTTGGAAAAAAAAAAATGGAAACAAGGAAACCCTGGAAAACTGCTCCCTAAATTACCCTTGGAGTCAAAGATCTTAAGCATATACAGTCAGTGACCAAAATAAGGTCATCAGTATTGTCTGTCTCTAATGAAAGTGCAAATTGGTCAAGTTATTTTTTTTAATCTGACACATATTTTTCTGATTTTTAATTTGTAAGCAAAGAATGTTTCCAACTACTTCCATGCTGGAAACATTCTTTGCTTACAAATGAGTTGCTCTTGAACATTCACATTATTTGCTTGTCTGAAAACACATATTTTTAACTTCCATGGATAAAACATGTTATAATAAATAAAATGTTATAGGGCAATTAGTGCAGCAATATAAAATAAACTTTCCGGAAGCAAGCAATGTTAAAGTACTTTCACAGTGATCATTATATTTAAATTCACTAAATGTTATGAACTGAATGATTCTGACTACATTCTCAAAGGATAGCATATTCTGAAAACTAATAATAGAAGATAAATCATAGTGATTGATTCAGACATAATAATGTCATTTGAAACCAGTAAAAACTGTATATCACTTGTATCTTAATTTTCATGAAAATAGTTAATCAGTATGCATAATTCTGAATGGTTCTAATTCCAGTTTTTCTTTACAACAAGTTATTACACCATCACAAGCATACTGTTTGTTTGGTTTTTAAAAAAAAAAAAAAAAAAAAAACTTCTTACCTGCTTTTTTATAATTTTAGGAGTTATCACCTGAGATGAAAACTTTTGTGGATCAGTATGGGCAAAAAGATGATGGAAAAATAGGAATTGTAGAGGTAAGGAACTTATGCATTGTTCTCATATAGTTTTAATAAATGAGATTTTTGGAGTTGTACTCAACTCAAACATGATATGGCAAGACCTGTTCCAAGAGGTTTATTTTACTTAAGTAACATATTATCTTTTGTTCAGAAATATAAAATCAAAAACTGCTCAGAAATTAAAGAAACCTAAGAATTTGCATAATCCAAAGCTGAAATTTAATACATTATGAAACTAAGACCTGGAGAAGTGAAATGATTTGCCTTTGACTATGTTAACTGTTTGCTGGCACTGGTGCAGTTAGAGGCTCAAGTCCCTAACTTCTGGGTGAGTACCCATCCCATTACATTACCCAGATTCAGTTCAATAAAACACCAACCAAGTACATGGTTCGTTGGTATTTCTTATTGTTTAACAGTGTAGACTCTTCTGTTAGAATATAAAATAAAGTATTTGCAGTCCCTAAATGATATCATGGCAAAAAGCTGCATGCTGGTTTCTGAAATTCCATTTTAGATTAGCAGTTGGCCTTATAAAAACATAAGAACTTAGCTAAAGTCAGTGAATATTTTATGATGTGTTATAGGTACAGATTTCTTTTGAGTCTTTAAGAGTTAAAACTCTCGGTGTCAAATCTTATCTTTTGACAATGACTTTTCCCATTGAGGACAACTTTTTTTTTGTCTATGAATCAAGGAGGTAAAACTTTGACTATACATTAATTCTTCAGCATTCTCAGATTTGTGAAACAGCTGTTACTTCCCTTACTTCTACTTTTATAAAATCTAGTGTCTCAGCTACTTTCTTTAACTCTGCAACCCATTAGAGAAGTTGAGTGAACAACTTTGTCCAGAAAAATTAATAAGGTCATATTTTAAAATATACCAAATACAGGCATAATTATGTTATTTATATAATGTTCTTAATGTATTAGATTGTGAAGTATTCTGGCTGTCAACAACATTTAGTCATAATTTACCTTTGTTTCAGAGAACTAACCTGGTTTTCATATAATTGATCTTATAGGACACCTGTGATGTCAATGTGAAATACACTTATTTTTAAACAGCTACCACAAATAGAGTTAAGGAAGAACATACTATTATTATCTTTGTAATTAAAATATTTCCCTGGAGTATACACTTTCCCCTTTGCCCATGTGTAACTCATTACTATATAAATAGATAAATTAATAGTAATGGGACTTATAGACTGACATAGAGGCCAACTAATCAAGATATGAATCATCAAGGATAAGAAAATAACTTTGAAATGAACATAAATGAGATGACATAAATCTAATTATTCAAAACTAGTGGAAATTCTAAAATCAGTGAAATTATAGATGTGGCTATTTCAGAGTTTGGCATACTTTATAATTCTAGCAGAGGAAAGACTGTCATCTTGTATTTAAAGTATTTCACCTTTAAGAACTCCAGTGGGCTCAGTTATTTATTTTAATTTCTTCAGTGATACTGGGTTGTAACAGTAGCACAAAAAGCATGTATCTGATTCACATGGATTCCACATTTTTAAAAGGATAAGAAGGATGAATCTGTTTTGAATCTGTATTTTACTGTGTATGATATGGTATAATCATTTATGAAGCATTATTTGAGGTCTAATTTGGATGGGAGACTAGGAGTCACTAGCAGATACATTTTCCTAGAGGTTTGATGCAAGAAATTTCCCCAGAAGTTTGAGAAAAGAAACTGTTATAGGAAAGAAAAGATTTCTGTATGAGGAAAGATAGAGAGAAATAGGTAACAGAAGTGGATGAAGAAGTTAATGAAGACTGAAATGAAGACTTGAGGAACTTGTTATAGCAATAACAGTAAGAAAAAGAATTTTCATTTATTTGTATACATTACACAATTTATAGAGTGTTTTCAAATATGTGATCTCACTTGATCCTCATTATAACAAAATAAAATAAATACAAATATAAAATGAGCATCTAATTTATAGTTGAGGAAACCTGTGACTTCAATAGAATTTCAGCCATTTTCCTTTAAATTACTCAGCCTTTTTTTAAAAGTAATAATCCATACATTTTCTGCATTAAAAGAAAATATTTGCAAGCTTCAGTTCATTGATTACTTATGGCAAGGCTTAAATTTAGTCTGGTTGAACAGGGATGTACAAAGTATAGAGAAGTTATTTGACCAAACCGCTTGAAACATAATTTGGGAAGAACTTTCAGATCAGTGGAAGCAGAAAGAGATTAAAAGGAGAGAAGTGAGACACATAAGAATTAATTAGAAAGTTTAAGTATTCCAGGACAGGGAACTTTTTGTCATATGGGACCTGTGGGAAAAACTAGCCAAGATTTCTCATTTTAAGGATAAAGAAACTGAAGTCCAGAAAGGTTGAATGATGTGTCCAAGATCCCACTGGCAGGGAGTGACAGAACATTTATACAGGCCTATGTCTGACTCTGATTCCAGAATTCTTTTCATTAATCTGAGTTATCAGCCAAGACACAGAAGGAAGTGGGGAGGGTGAGTACTTGGAGAAGTGAGAATGAGAGAATGGGAGAACAGGGAAGAGATTGCTGCTGTAGTTCATATGCATGTTGATTGTGTACTTAGCCTAGTTAAGCAGGAGGGACAAGAAAAAGGAGAGGTTCTGAAAAAATCATTGTAAAAAAGGAATTGAAAGCTACAGATTACATGTACAAAATGGAAAAAGGGAGAGTGGGGAATGCCTGAATTTGTAATGTGCTCTCTGGTGTCACCAGAAAGTTGTATTAAATAAACTTCATCCTTTCTGTTTTCCAACTTATATATCACTTGCTAAGAAATACTATATATAACAAGAAATACAAATACACAAATCCCAGCCAGCTATGAAGGAATGTAAAAATCCAGGTTTTCCAAAATATATAATAGTCTACTTACTCCCATCAACTCACATCAAGTACACCATCACTTTGGTGTTCAAAGGGAAAAGGGGTTAGATTTGCTTGTTTTGCCCACTTAGCAGGTGTACACATGGGCTCATCAAAATCTAATCAAAGTAAACCAAATGGTATTTAAGTGGCAGTCTACTTTCCTGGTGGAAACAGGCCAAATTGACTTGGCTGTAATTGAAATGTGTCGTTCAAAAGATTAGAAAATATAGTGGTTAATTTTCAAACTTCTGTTCTAATGAAGTTGACTGATACTTTCCAACAACATGCTTTTTCTACCTAGATATGTAAAAATATGTAAAAAGAAGGGTAATGTACAGATATGCTTTCTTGTGAACTTTTCAATTTTATGTCTCCAAAGAGATTTTAAAATTCACACAAATACAGTTCGGTAATAAAGAGATTGTTGATACAAACTCAAAATAGGAGCATTGAAATTCTGAGATAATTTAACAAATACCGTGACAGTCAAAATGTTCTAAATTTATTCAGACTAATAGCTCTATTGCAGAGAAGACTGATTAAAATAGTTAAAGAGAGAGACTGAATGATTTGACAGATAATAGAAATTTCTTCTCTGGTGCTCACATTAAGTATAGATATTTCCTTTAGCGGGATGCCAAATCTGCAAACTTTTCACCTGATCCCTTGGGAACTATGTGGGAAACTACCAACCTCTCCAGTCTATTGTGTCTCTTTGTCCAGGTCAGTGCATCCACTGGAAAAATAGATCTACAAGCTATTTTAATCCTAAAACTATAATAACCCTGCCAGGGAAGCAGACACTTCTCTAGACTTTCCTTCTTTTCAGCCATAGTGGGATTTGAGCACATGAGTTTAACCATAGTAAATGTAATTTTTTTATAGCAGACTACTTTTCTACCTCAGAATTTGGGGAAATGACTGACAATAAAGTCTGATTTAAAAGTTCATTCTGGATAGATTTTTAAAAACAGTTTATTAAGAAAACTTTTTGACTGACGATTTTAATGGAGGGTGATGGTAAAAGGACAAGGTCTCAAAATCAAAAAAGTTAGACTGTCTGATTTCAAAATAAGCTATGTGATAGCAGGCCGTTTATCTTCTCTGAGTCTCTGTTTCCTTGGCTGTGAACAGGGGTGACATATGAGTATCAACATCAAATGTGATAATACATGTCAAACAAATAGATAAACTCTGGCACACTGTAAAAACTCAATAAATGTATTTGCTATTATTATTAAAAATAAAAATATTTCATTGGAAAATCTATACCATTTTTCTGAATGTCAATCTTTTTCCCATTTTTATAACTTGTCAAATTCAAATTATTAAATTCCACCAGTCTTTAATTTGTACAAAAAGATTATTTGCCTTTCAAATTTCCAGGTTTCCTGGACTCACTTCTCATTGGCTAGAAAAATATTTCTTTGGTTCCCAAACCAAAAAAGTGAATGTTTTACTAATATGTGTTGAAGGAAGCTAACATGCACCAAGATTGTCTTCAAAAGTTATGCCTCATGTGTGCTTTAAAAGATATAGCTCAGTCACTTATATTTCTAGTAAAGTTACTTCATGTGTACTCTCCCAGCACCTAGCATGTTGCTTTGAAACTGTCTGAAAAAAACTTTTTTTGAACTTATCTGCCTTCCTGTAAAGTTCTTACTATTGGTGACTACGAATCTCCAGCATCCAGCACAGTGCCTAGTAGGTTCTGAATCATAGCCACATGAGCCATAGCAAGGGATTTCAACCTACTCCAAACCACAGGCAAGGGCTCGATTTTATGCCTAGGAATAGAAGACAGATGGTAAAGATCCCTGTCATGGGACAGGTTGAGTTCCTTGGGGAGCATATCTGAGTTGAAGAAAAGCAATGAGGAAGTTTATTAGGAAGTGCTCTTGGGATTAATACCTGTGGAAGGTAAATGAAAAGAACAGGGCTGGGCAGAGGGAGACTTTGGGCTGTGATATAGTCTCAACTTCAGTTGACCGTACAGTGAGCTCTGAACTGGGATGAGCCTTCAGAGATGTCCCAAGTTTTCATGAGAGGGCTAGGTTTTATATCCCCATACGCATCAGTCATAGAATTCAGCTTCCTTGGGGAACATAGCTCTCTTCAGCCCAGGTAATCTCCCAAAGAGACCTGGCAGTTGAGACCATAGCAACACTCCTAGCACCTAAAGAGAGTTCTGGATGTCATATCACAGTGACCACCCCAACCCCTATCCACAACTCAGTAATAAGTTATTTGAATTATCTCCAAAAGAGCTTTATTTCCATTTATTGGAAGCCTATGCTGACCCTAGTCAATTGCCTTCATTCGTTGGTTGAGTAAAATATTTACTGAAATTTTTGCAGGTGCCAGGCAAAGAAACAGTAATTAAGACAGACCCTTTCCTCAAGATGTATATAGAGTGATAGGGAAGACAGGCAAGTAGAAATTTTTGCTTCCCCACTCTCAGTGACAAGCAACAAGCGACAAGCTTCATAAATGAAGCTTTGAGAGATTCTCCTGTGGCAGCCACAGTTATCTGCCTGCCACTTATTCCCTTGCTTTTCTCCACTCTCTTCTCCAACCCATAATAAAGTTTTGAGGGTTTATAAAAAAGCAGGTAGGTAGCCCAAGAACTAAGAAATCACCAATAATCTTGGAACAGGTAGTACTGGATACTACTACGGACAACAGTGATTTAGCAAAACAGAGACAAAAGCAGCCCTACTTAACAGCTTCTATAAAAGACCTCAGGTACTTTGTCAATATGGTCTTAGAGTCAACAGTTGGAAAGTTACTGCACCAGCTCTGAAACTTGAATATTAATTCATATGCATTGTGAAACACACCTTGAAAAAGATGATTTGGGGAATTCCCTAGCCATCCAGTAGTTAGGATTAGGCACTTTCACTGACAAGGACCCAGATTCAATCCCTGGTCTGGGAACTAAGATCCCACAAACCACATGGTGTGGCCAAAAAAAATCCCACCAAAAAGCAAAAACAAAACAAAAAACACACAAAAGATGATTTCTTAATGTTCACTAATAGCCACATCCTATCCACACATATTCACTGCTTCTTTCTTAGTGACTAGTTGTCTTATTACAATGCTTTATGTGTTTAAAACTCATTTCTAATGTCTGTAAAATAGGACAGCACTGTATTCAGTTTAACATTAACAGTTCAATTAAATTAAAAGGTTGACTATTTTGCATGTAGATATAATATGTATTTTCTTATAATTAAACCAACTAGAACCAAAATGGCATGGGCAAAGAGATATATATTTATACTACATGAAGAGCAATTTTACCATCTCTATATTTGACATTCTAGAGACCTCTGAACTTTATGAAAGTTATATGAAGTTTAATTTTTGAAACAAAGATGGTCAAAATTTCCCTAATTTTACATGTGGTCATTGCTTACTAGCTCATTCTTTTATTTTTTCTGTTTTTATATATTTGGTGGATTTTGGTAAATAGAATTTTTTAAGAAAAATTATTATTTTTGTTCAAAACAACACACAATAATTAGGAAAATCCAAGCAATATAGAAAATTGCAATGAAGATGGAAAAAAATGCTCACTACAAATCATATTAAGTAGGTATTTTTAATGAAGTAAAATTATCAACCAATTCCAAACATTTATGTCAGGCACCTAACATTGAGCACCACACTGAGTATTCAGAGGATGCAGACAAAGAATAGACTTTGCCCTCCTGAAATGGATAGTCTATGGGGAGGTCCACCAAAAACTTACAAAGTAGTATCTGACAAGTTACATACCAATAAATAGAGAGTTGGCATTGGCTATTTCCTGTTTCCTAAATAAATGCTTGCATTAATGCACAACCAAACTAGTGACCTTTGTCTCAAAATAAATAAGAAAATGTTTTCTGAGTCATACTAAACATCCTAATAAGATGTCTGGCCCTGTCTCTTAGTTTCATCCCATTATTAGTGCCTATAAACTGAATGATTCTAAATTGAGATATTTCAAAGATCTAAAAACAAGATAAGTTAAAGGACATATTATACAGGCATAAAGAAGCTGAGATTACTTGCCTATAAGGTAGAATGATACATTTTATATTAAATTTTATATTTTTTAATGGACCTAAAAGGACAACATTTTTTTGAAGTGTGAGAGTCTTTCCTATAATTTGGTAGAACTTTCGGCATTTATGCTGAACTTAAGGTTAATCTAGACTGCAGATTCTTGGTCTAAAATCCAGAGATGAGGGTTCATGCCCGTACTTCAGGGGATTCATCAGCTTCTGGAAATTAGATGAAATATAGTGTTGTAGGTTCATTCTTTAACGGTGAAAATGTAGTGATTCTAACAGATTCTCAAAGTCATTTTGAACCCAATACGTTTAAGAGACACTGGTTTCTATTTCAACTCCTTATTTTAGTGACGAGGGTGCTAAGTTCCAGAAATGGCTGAGGGAGTTGCTGGGGACCACAGCTAATTAGCAGCTGAGCCAGGAATAGAACCCATACCTTCAGTGAGGCCATCAATCCAGCTCCCTTCCTCCCTGCACACAATAGATAGATTATATTCATCTTAAAATGGGATCTGGAGTCCTTCTTTCCGAAAAAAAAAAAAAAATGAGCATTGAAGTTACGAAATGAGATCTAAGGAGAAATGTCATAGGGTCACTAAATGGAGATCATCGAATAGAATTCAAGACCTGGACTCAAGCAGCAGACGTTCTTTTAGCAGAAACCAAAAATTTGAGAACTGATATTCACTATTACTGGTCAATTTCCACTGTTCTTTGTGAATTGTCTTTTCCATCTCTCTTTCCACTGTCTTACAATTGTCTTGAATTTCCCTTCCTTTGCATCTCTTAATAAGCTTTCTCCTCAGACTTGGGAATGCATTTTTTCCTTCTATCCTTTCCACTGCATTCATATTTCTCTAGTTTCTTTTATTCTACATGAAATGTATGTCTCCATGTGTGCCATTCTGTGTTCCCTGAGAGGAACAAGACCAGATCTGTGGCACAGAAAAGATGAAGGGGTCAAGCCACCAGGATGAGTCTGCTTCTATGTCTAGCAGATGAGAATTGGTCAAATAATCCCTATCTGAGCTTCCTATGCATGCTTGCTGTGGTCATCTCCCAGACCAGAGAACCAGTCACTCAAGGACACCCAAGCACTGGAAGACACAATGGCACTTTGTAGGGGCAAAGTATCAGAAAGGGAAAATCGATTATAATGTTTTTCCTTTCGTAGTTTTCTAGGTAATAAAACTATGTTAAGAAAACCTAAGAGCAGGAAATGTGAGAGACTTGCTTTCAAGCTCCTTACAACAACTTTTTAAATCTTTTCTAGTTGGCTCATGTATTACCCACAGAAGAGAACTTCCTGCTGCTCTTCCGATGCCAGCAGCTGAAGTCCTGTGAGGAATTCATGAAGGTATAAGAAAGCTCTGTCACTGAATGATGTTTTCAGAAAGCTACTTAAAATAGGAAAATGGCTGCCTTTTTTTTTTAATATATTTGGTTTTCCTTATCCAAAATAATTTACAGACATGGAGAAAATATGATACTGATCACAGTGGCTTCATAGAAACTGAGGAGCTTAAGGTAAGCAAGTAAAAACATGTAAGTTTTTTCCTGTCAAATATAATTATGAACTTTGTAGCTTTTTAAAAAGCCTCCCACAAAAGAAACTAATGTTGAGCAATGGCGCATTTTCACCCACTCTTCCAGTTGTTAATAAAGAACCAGATCAAAAAAGAGACTTCAAGTACTTCTTGAAATTCTGTTCAGCAATGTAAAATTAGCATTCTCTGTGATACATACAAATTATTATATGAGGTAGCTGATAGATAGATAATGATATACTAAGCCAAATAAGTTGGTTATTTTCATTAAAATTTGGCATTTTATTTTATAAATGAAACAGCTATATAAATAGATTTCTCTTTCAAGATAAACAATTATTGGACACCTACTGTATGCCAGGTGCTTTACACACATTTAATCTTCACGTGAGTTCTTTGAGATTAGTATTACCCCAGTGAGGAAAAAGTTAAGAGAAGTGATGTACTGAAGGCTACACAGAAATAAGACATAGAACTGTGATCTTTAAACTCATCTGTTTCCAAAACCCCTAGCTTACTGCCTCTCAGTAACAGCAATAAAAACAAAGTCCTAATATAATCAAACTTCCAAAAAACTGCAACTTTGAAACTAAATTTATCAATTCATATCTCACAGATGTATATAAGAGCTGGTGGGGGAGGAAGAAGATATGAAGGAAAAGACAAAGAGGTCTGAAATCAAGTCTTATCTCTGGACAAATCTCTATATCATTCTGCCTGATTTATTTCATCTTTTATGTGGGGGTAATAATACCTTCCTTTCAGATTTATTGTGAAGGTCAAGTAAGATGTTGCACATAGAAGATTTTGTGAAATACAGGCACAGTATAAATTATATTATTCATGAACTCAATAATTTACTAGCCTTCAGAAATATAGAAGCATCTTTCTCTCATTTCTTTAAATTGACCTCAATACTTCTCAGTCTGGAAGACTCTATTTTCTCTATCTTCATGGTATAGAGTGACTAAAAGGCAAGCAAATTAATAATTACTGAGCACCTACTATGTGGTAGGCATAGTACTAGATGCCTAAAATATATTTTAACATTTAATCCTCACAGAAAAGTTACAAGGGAGGTATTATAATTCCCATTATACAAACAAAGAAACTGAAATTCAGAGAGATTTTAAAGAGTACACAGCTGCCTGGGAAAAGAACCTGGTTTTGGACACAGAATATCTGATAATGATAATAATGTTTTTTTTTTCCCCACAAGGCCAAACATTTTCAAGCTTCAGTCATCAAGAACTACCTCTTCTGCTATTATGTAGGGAAACATGAATATCAAACACAGTTTCCTGGTCATAGTTTAACATGGTTTGAGTTACATATATTTGTACCACTGCAAAATTGCTAAAACATATTTAACTAAAAACACTTACAGGGACTTCCCTGGCCCTCCAGTGGTTAAGACTTCACGCTTCCACTGCAGGGGGCATGGGTTCAATCCCTGATAGGGGAACTAAGATCCCACATGCCTCGTGGCACAGCCAAAAAACTAATATTTTTAAATTTCTTTAAAAATTTTTAAGAAAGGGAAATAATAGTAATAACATCTTAAAAAATAAAAACACTTAGAAATGTAAACATTTTTCATGTGAAATCACCAAAAACAATGTCTTTCACAAATTTGCAACTCAGCAACCCACAAGGTTACCCACAAGGTGACAGTTAAACTATTGTGTTTTTATTCTATTGGACCAAAAAAAAATTCTTCCAAATATCATTTCAAGTTCATAATGAAACTTTAGCTCATTTCAAATACTGGCCTTCTTTATTCTAAATTTTATTCTCAGAAGAGATTCTAAATAGAAGTACTCCTCTCTGGGGAATTTTGAAGATAAGTTGGCATTCTTTTTTAATGGATCTTTCAAGAAAGCTAATTTTAAGATCCGTAATAGAGTAAAACATTGCTTGCTCTCAGACACGACTTTGAATCTCAGCATCCCGAGGTTTCTCCCAGGCTATTTTTGTGACCACCATTTTAGTCTCTGATGAGGATTTTTAACCCAATTAGTCTCTGACAAAAGCCTCATATGGTTCAAAAGTAAAATTCACCCCCCAACAGATAACTTTGAATTTTCCATGCTTTACTTTGAATTTGAAGTGGAATGTTTGAAGTGAAATTAAATTTATCAAACCAAGAAAAAGGTCTCCTTCCTTGAAAATAATGAAGTTAAATCAGCCCAGCAGAGCTAGAAAATCTGGGAGGGAGATAACTGAAAAACTGAAGAAACCCAACCCTTCAATAATGTTTGGACATAATATCTGCTCAGTTTTCCATAATTGCATTAATTCATTTTCTGAACAAATAAAGAAGTTGCAAATGAACAGCACTAGACAAAATGAAAGACTTTTATATTAAGTACTTACACTGTCATTTATATGGCAAGTTTTTGTAAAGCCTTAATTTATTTCTCTGGTAAAAAAAATTAAATTCACTCCTAAACTTCAACTGTCAAATTAATAATCATCTTTTTTCATCCTTCCCACATTAATCTCTACTTTGATGTGATTCATATATCCTTCAAAGATTAGGTAACATCTGCAGCCAACTGTTTTAGTTTGAACAGTCAGCTGAAACATTCTAACCAAGGTGATTTGTACCGCATCAAGCCTAAAAGCCCTCTGGTGAAATGTACTTCATATTGGCTATAAACTGATGTGGAAATACAGCTTGTGAGGGCAGAAAATGCACTTGAAATTAAGGGTAGGTCTCCACCTTCTTTACTGATAATTGTTCACAAATCTTACAAAGGTTTAAGGGGGTCCCTTGTGTTTCTTGGAGAAGAGTTACATGAGTATTTGTGAAGATAGCATTAGGTAGAAATGCATCCATTGGGCTGGCTGGTTTTACAAGTCTTTACTCTGATTCCTACATGGTGTACAATCCAGATACTTCTTTAATTGAAATCATAAAAGCATAGCATAGCATAGGAGACTGTGACAGATCAGTTTTCAGTCAAAGAGAACTGCTGGAACGCCAAGAGTACCTCCCTTCTAAGCTCCTCCAGTTACCCGGTTCTACCCTCAAAAAGAGACTTCCTTTGTATTCCTGGGGTGTTCCATTTCAAGGCAGGCTGAAATGAAAGCAGATTGTTTGTTACTGATGAAATTTATCTGACTTTTTTGTCTTAACAGAACTTTCTAAAGGACCTTCTGGAAAAAGCAAACAAGACTGTTGATGATAAAAAACTAGCTGAGTATACAGACCTAATGGTAAGACTGATCTTGAAAAGACTACAGCCAAGAGCCTATGAAATATTACTGTGTTCTGGCTAATTCCCAAGTCTACACAGGATGAAATAAACAAGCCATGGTGTGGGCATCACATTCACATAGGTATCATTTCACTTCAAAAGTGAAATACCTAGGGATGCTTATACCTTGTAAGGCTGAAAGCTACAAGTGTATTGTAAGGCTGGCTTTAAGGCTCAGCATATGAGCATTTCCTTTCTTGTGGAGGTAGGTAATTTTCATCTATCAAAATATCACTTGTTTTTCTTACAAACCAGTGTAATTATATCACATATATATGTAAGTTACATTATAGATATATAAATTATATCACCAAAAACTCATTTATTATAGAGATTCTGAATCCATTTTTATCATGTCTTAGGAAATCATTGATTTTGTTAGAGTTTAAAGAAAACTTCTGGCTACCTTATTCACTGAGTGACTAAAAATGGATTTCCTCCTTCTTTCTTTTGAATCTTGTTATTTTGGAATATTGTCTTGGTGCTTTGGGTGAGGAAGTCCAAATACACCCTGAGCTTGATGCTGTGGTAAATAGTATAACCAAAAACTATTTTAGAATATTGATAATAGAGTGAAGAAAATTGCTTTACACATAAGCACTTAATGTTTGAAGAATGAATGAATAAATTTATAAAATTCCAGATAAAATAATACAATGCCCATGAAGTTAATTAACTTCCAAGTGGGTAAAATTTGTTCATTTTGATTCACAGCATTAGGACGATGAGGAAAAAGCCTTTGCCAAACTGATTAAGCCATGGCCCAATATTTTGGCAACATTATTTTAATTGTTTAATTCTTGAAATTCAGACAGTTTTAAATTATCCAGATCAGTACATATATTTATACACACTTTAAGTACTATAAATGTACAGTGAATTCTTACCTCATTGATATAAATAACTTATAAAACATAAGTGCCTATTATAACAATTATGTTATTTTAGACCAATAAAGGAGTTCGAATTTTTTCCTGAGAAAGAATTTTATAAAGAGTTTGATCATATTTGATGTAACTGAGGTTTACTTTCAGCCTGTCAGCCTACTTTTATGTGGGGGAAAAAAACCCACTAGAACTTTACTATTGCCCTATTCATTATACAGTGATATTTATTATAAAGTGGGACTAATCTTTAGTTTCAAAGCAATCAAAAAAGTTTTCACTGTAAGGAAGTGTCCTCTTTAATTCCTCATTACATTGCCACTTACCACAGCACTAACATACACGTGTTACAATGGGCAGATCTACACTCTGAATAACTTTTGGGAAATGGACAATAACCTACATTTATCAATTTTCTGTTTTGCGCCAATCTTAAAGGATGTCTACTTAAAGACTCCTTTCCAAGTAGAAATTTGAAGCAGCCTTTTTAAAACCACTCAGATGGGAGTTTTCCCCCTGTTGAATTGGCCTGGCCTATCTGGTTAAATGTCATAAACAAGCTCAAATCCAGGAAGCAGATTAATCAAGAACTAATTAAAATTTAAATATATTTGTAGGGAAATATTTCCCTGGGGACACTAAACTGTGTGATCTGGTGTCCAGTATCTTGGCAGACACTGTGACAATTTAGAACTTTTATAGTCAATGGACTATAAAATGTTGCATTAGTAACAGATCCTGAAAAAATCTACCTCCTACAAAGGATTGTTAGAACATCTCAGACCACAGAATGCCCTTCTTTTTTTCCCTAAAGAGACCTCATCAAACCTATATCCCTTATGATCACACTCCTTTCTTTAAAAACAAAAATAATGCCACTTTCTCACATATTTTATATATTTTGTTTTATATGTAGTCCTTCTATATAAAATATTAGAACAGTAGTTGCAACTTTCTAAAATGTGAATGCTTCCCAAATATGGGTATGAATGTGTTTATACCTGGCTGTGTCTTGGTATATGATGTGTATGTAAGTGCAATGGGGAGGTAAGGAGCTTTATTGAGTACCTAGTACCCAAGGCAAAATAAAACAATTCAAACTTACTCAAAAATTTGTTCTCTGAGGATTTATTCATATTATCTGCTTATTCTGATTGTACTCTTTGATGCTCTAAAAGAGAGAAACAAATTAAATATTAATTTTCATACTATTATTTGGAAAGTTTCAGGATGTGCTATGTACTGCCAAACACCATCTATCCCACATCTTGATACATATAAACACATATTTGCAAGAAAAATAAATGATTATGTTCCAGAAGCCTAGCCTAAGATCACTATTACTCTGACTATTCTATATTGTTATGGTAAATTTTGGCAATTGACACAGGTCATAGAATAGAAATTTTGCACTGAAAGTTTAATAGATGCTAGTTTCTAGAATTCTGCTGTCTACATAGGTAATTGATAACTCAAACTGCTTTATTTTGAATTTCCTTCTCCTTAATGCAATAAATAATTCTTCAATGGCTACAGTAAAGCATTCTGTCTTTCAGCTGAAATTGTTTGATTCAAATAATGATGGGAAGCTGGAATTAACTGAGATGGCCAGGTGAGTTTAGGAACTATGCAAATATTATTATAAAAAGCTGATCCTTGTCAAAAATCTAATGTATTATAATGTTTTTCTCTCAAAAGGTTACTGCCAGTGCAGGAGAATTTTCTTCTTAAATTTCAGGTATTTCTCTTTTTCTCTACCATAAATAATATTTTTCTCAAAAGGTTAGAATGTGGGATATTTGCCAAGGGAAACACGATGGAATATAATAGTTGCATTTTAATCTTTGCTCTCTTCTTTATCATTTAGGGAGTCAAAATGTGTGGGAAAGAGTTCAATAAAGCTTTTGAGTTATATGATCAGGTAAAAAATTTTTCTTATCTATAATTTAATTCTTTAGAAAAATTTGGAAAATGCTCAGGAAGGGTTAACCTCAAACTCAAGGTTATATTAAAAGAAACATGAGCTATTAAAATTACTCAGCCAATTTATTCTTGTCATGGGAAATGAGTTATGTTATATCCCGAATTAGACAAATTTGATTCAAATCCCATGCAACAATTTATCTCCTGTGAGGCTTTGAATAAGATACCAAACTCCTCTGATCCTCAGTTTCCTCATTTGTAACCAAGAGATAATAATACTCACTTTGCAGGGTAGAATGAGGATTAAGCCAATGAAAATATCCAGCAGAATCCTCCCATTAAGTGTATGGTAAGATCATGTGTGTGAGGAAAGGTTGTGTATGATGTCACTAGTTAACATGTTTTGTTTCTTCTAATTTCTCTACTCCTGGACCAAATCAGTCCTCTGCAGGCTCTAGTACAGCCTTTCCACTGCCTGATGTGACATCAAGCCAGTAATATAGGTTCCCCAAGCCTATGTCCTCACTCATATGAAAATATTTGAAATTTGAAATATTTAATGAAAATTTTTAATGAAAATATTTAATGAAAAATTTAATGAAAATATTAATTACTTCAACAGAAGGTGGTGATATTGTTAACATAAAGTGAAATATTAAATGTGAAATCACTTTGAAAATTTCAAAGCATTTTACAAATATAAGATGCTGAATGAGAGGGAATTCATATCTATTTTGGAACTTGGGAACAGTTAAAAATTTGAGTGCCTGACCTAAGAGGTTAGAATATCTGCCAAGTTTGCAGTAGGAAGATTTTCTGAGGATTTCAATTATTTCCAATTTACTACATTCTCCATTATTATGGATGAGTTTGCTCATATTCTGTTTTATTACTCCTCCCTTAGGATGGCAATGGATACATAGATGAAAATGAACTGGATGCTTTACTGAAGGACCTATGTGAGAAGAATAAACAGGTAATCTAGTTACCTTGCCACACTTCTTAAGCAGACTTGATGGATCCATCTAGAAGCAACCTCACATCCATTTTGGAGAATCTACTTTAAAAATTTATAGAGGAGCAGAAGTAGATTTCAGTTCTTAACCTGATTTGGTACTAGCCTGAATCAGTGTTTAACTGTGATAAATAGATTTCAAAAACAACCTTGTGATTTATCCACATTTGTATAAGAATTTAATCCAGCTCTTTTCTTGATGGATTGATGTAACAAGCAGTTTCATCTCACATTTTATCACTTGACAGTGGTTAATTCACTTCCATGTTTAACTGGATTATAATACATTCTGTGTTCTATATAGGATCTGGATATTAATAATATTCCAATGTACAAGAAAAGCATAATGGCTTTATCGGATGGAGGGAAGCTGTACCGAACGGATCTTGCTCTTATTCTCTCTGCTGGGGACAACTAGAATTGACGCCCATGACCACTTACTAGCAGTACATTGTATCTAAAAAATAACTGTGCACTATAAGGGAGTAGGCTGTATTTTGTTTTGTATCTGTAAATTTAACTGCATATAGATAATTATACAGGATGTGTGGCACACTCTTTTCAGTTTGTTTCTATACTCTTTGTAACGTACATTTTTTGTACATTTGAAAAGGAGAATGTCTATGCTTAGGCCAGTCAATACACCCAATTAAAATAAAATAATCTAACATATTCTTGCTTCCATAAATATAGTTGGACAAGATTTCCCTAAAAACTCCACCAGGATTAATCTCTAAAATCCTAGTCTCTGATATGTAAATGCATTTGTCACTGAATAGAAGAATTATACATACATAACAAGCCAAGCATTCTTATTTCAGACAATTGTAAATCTGCCCCACAAAGTAGTTCTAAGCTGTGTTTCCAATTAGAAGAAATGTGCTTTTGCATCTAAAATACCAAAATATCAATCGTTAGCTAACTATGGCTCTATGTGGTTAACAGTCTCACTAGGCAAGATTTAGTCAATTAACCAACAACACACCTATTGCTTGAATCCACACCAATCTATTGGTTCAAGTTGATTTGATGACAAGGAAAGGCAGCACCAGACAATGCATAAATCTGTCTTCTTCTACGTTTGTATTTCCGAGTCTACTGTCAGAGTATGACCTTAACCCATTTTCTAAACAGTTTTCATGTGTTGCAGACTATAATTATTCTAGTAAACTGCTGTTTTTATGTCACAGTCTATGTACTATCTGATTAAATTATATATATCAGGTATCCTGGTGTTTAGTTTGCATTCTTTCTGGATTTTCTTTTTATGTAGAACTGTTCATTTCCACCAAGGGTAACTGCTGCCTCTGAATTTTTTTTTTTTTTCTAGTTACAACAACTCTATTTTTACTACATAATTGAATTTTAATTTAAAATTCATAGCACCCTGATTGTTGAATGTTATATCATCAATAATTTTGTGTATTCTGTGAATTCTATATTTCATTTTGAGATCAGCATTCAAAATAGTTCTATTTCTATCTGCGAATAGTTTCAAATGAATTAAAAAGAACATCTCAGGAGAAATGCTAATGCAATCATTTATCTTATGTAGCAAGGGTGACTCTAAAACATTCTTTTGACCCACATCCAAGTCATAATTTCATATATTTGTAGCTAGAATACACTATACTGGTTATAGTTGACATGTTATGGTTGGCGATTTCTCATTTTTTGATGTGAACCAGGGAACTATGAGAGATGTGTCTCTTTGAAATTTATAAAGTTACTGCCGAAGAGTTAATGGTTCTGGGTCACTTTGAATGTCCCCATTCTATAAATTCTGCACTGATTTTCTCAATTCATATAAATAACAAAAAAGTGAGGTCTCTCTTTCCCTAAAGAATGAACAGAAAAGAGATTGCCAAAAAATAAAATTTCTCATATGATGGCGGTAGTAGACTGGCTTTGCTTCTAGTGTGTGAATGGAAGCACTGACCTTAGGCTGAATTTAACTACTAAGAATAAATAAAAAGGAAAATAACTCTAATAATCTTGTATATTTGTTTTCTTCCTCAAAAAGTCAGTGAATACGTAGCCCATGATCAATTCAGGGAAGTGTAGGTTACTGAAATTAATACAGCCTAGGAAATCTAAATAAATGTAAACCTGCCTGACTCAGTGCATTATTGGATGCCTCAGTGAATTAATATGTGCCTCTGGCATTAAGATTTACAAAGAAATCTCAAAAAATCCAAATATTTGTAGCTCTTTGCCCAACAGACATAATCAAATATTTCTGTATGAAAGATGTTCTCCAGAGGAATAGGAAGAATATATAGAATTTTCCTACATTTCATCTGTAGGAAAACAAGTATCCATTATAAAGTATACTCCATAACTAGACCAGGTTTGGTACTCTTACAATAATAGCATGGAAAAAGAAAGAAAAGCAACAAGAAAAAGTCTGATAGGAGTATATCTGAGGGAACTTCCTAGAGTGCTTATAGTAATAATGGCAACGAATCCAGCACCTGGCCTATCATGGTGGACTTTAACTCCCAAGCACTACCAGGAAAAGAAATTCTTATAACTCAGCGAAATCAGTCACAATTACATATGAGTGACAGGCCAGCCCCCTGGAGCAGAGAACAGAATGAAGAATGGAAGATGAATCTGAAAGGGCAAATGGAAGATAGCTTATATAATGCCTACCTCATATCACAAAATTCA
This sequence comes from Stenella coeruleoalba, assembly GCF_951394435.1. Lineage (NCBI taxonomy): Eukaryota > Metazoa > Chordata > Mammalia > Artiodactyla > Delphinidae > Stenella > Stenella coeruleoalba. The sequence goes on from NC_137163.1 coordinate 45,427,611, forward strand.
TTCCAAGTATATTATTAAACATAAATGGGAAGTATATGCAGACAAGAGAGTATCTCTAATACCTCATGCATGGAAAAATTCCTTAAGCAATTATGAAAAAACAGATTGAGAAATTGGACTCTATTAAAATTAAGAACTCTGTTCCCAAAAATATACTATTAAGAGAGTAAATTTGTTTGTAGTTTGAAAAACCAAACATCAGAGTGTGAGAAGATATTTATGTTGGCTCACAACCTTGAGAGTTCCCCAGGTGAAATCTGAAACTGGCCCCAGTACATGGAGGACAAGGAGAGACCTAAGAAAGAGTCAGACCACTCCAGATTGGCAGGTGGCAGGTTTAATAAGCAAGGAAAGCTATGTACAAGGTTCGGCTTGGGTGTAAAATGAGTAGATCTCTACACCTGCCCACCAGAATTTAAAGTTTCTAGAGCCTTTAAACTGGGTTCAGTCATAGTTCAATCCAGATGGTCTCAACAGCATCTTACTCACTCAAGGCTACTTCCTTGAAATAGCTCTGGCTGTGGGAACGGTGGCTCAAATCTACATTCCAGAACGAGGGAGGGAGTGAGGAGCCTAGATTCAGCTCTTGGGTCGACCTGCAGTCACGTCCTCTCGATGACCTCCTCCAACAATTTGTAACACTGACAGAGGTACATATCCAAAATATATAAACATTATTCCTAAAAATAATGTTTATACATAACACAACAGAAAATATATAAGAAAGTTGAATGGGCATTTCACAAATAAAGGATATCTAAATATCCAAAATAAAAACTAATCAACTTTATTAGTAATCAAGAGAAATACAAATTAAAATAAATGAAATACTACCATGCACTCATCAGAGAGGCTAAAGTTAGAGATTTTTGAATGCTAAAAGTATTGATGAGGATGTGGCACAATGGAAATTTTTACACACTGCTTGATGGGAGGTTGTGAAGACTTCGAAAAGCCATTTGGTGGTATCTACTAAATTTGAACATATGCACACTTCAAATTCCGCAATTTCACTTCTATGTTTTATCTTCACCAAAAAAAAAAAAAAAAAAATGCTCACAGCAGCATTGTATTTGACATAGCCCAAACTAGAAACAACCCAATGTCCAACAATAGCAGAACAAATAAATTGTGGTATATTCATACAGTGGAATGTTATGTAACAATGAGAATGCATAAGCAAGTAAGCCAGCAATAGAAGAATACATGTTGTGTAATTCTACTTATATAAACTTCAAAAGCAGCTTAGCTTAGAGGTTACAAGTCAAGATAGTGGTTAGTTTTAGGGAGAGAAATGGAGTCATGATGGGGGACATAAGCAAGGCTTCTGGATTCCTGGTGATATTTTGTTTCTCACCTGGTTAGCGGTTATAAAAGCATATTCACTTTGTGAAAATTCATGATTTGAGTACTTTTAGAAATCATAGGTCACTTTAAAGTTTTTAAAAATTAATGGTGTGCAAATAGGGATATAGGGAAGCCTCTCTGAAGAAGCCAGCCATATAAAGATAAGGAAAAGTACATTCATAGGACAAATAAGCAGCCAGTGCAAAGGCCTTAGGTTGAACAATCCTAAGGAACAGAAAGAAAGCTGCTGTGACAGAGCCTGTGTGAGGGGAGAGTGTATAAGGTAGAGAGGCAAGATCACCTATGCTAGTGTTAAAGGGCTGAGATTTTATACTAAGCGCCATTTTTCTGTCTCCAAATCCAAGGATTATTTTACTGTACAGTTGAGAAATGTAAGACCTTAGAAGAAAATTAAAGGGATTGAAGTTGAGAATGAATTTATGAAAGTCTAATAAATATTTTTATGTTCAATTACAACAAAATAAAATTGATCAAGAACCCTCCCTCCAAAAAATTAATGGGCTTTTTTCCTTTGAAGAAGGATTTTGCAATAGAACTATATCTCATAAAGACCCTATTATTGTCTCTTGGTTTAAATTATGATCCCAAGAAACTGGTCCAGTTGAGGAGACATGAGCTTGACTAATTATGTGACCCTGGCCAAGTCACAACTTCCTTGAGCCTCAGTTCCCTTAACTATAAAATGAAGGGGTTGAGAGTACTATCTTCTAAGACTTTTCCAGGTCTAAAATTCTATTATTCAAAGTCACTTAAATTCTCACTGCTTTAGTTTTCCTCAAGAACAAAGTAACAATAGCTGTTACTCCTTCCCTGAAACATTTCCTGGGGATGTCTTCATACATTAATTCTAAGATAAGTGATATTGTTACCAATAATCCTCACTTTAATTTTCTGAGTATTAACTCTTCTGTTAACGCATTAGAAGCAGGACTCTTGGAGAAGTTACTAAGTAGTGTGAAAAAGTAATAATTCTTACGGTAAAACATTGATGCCCAAAGGTGTTGTGTCATAAAATATAGTGACTATCCATCAATAATGTTTGTTTCTCTTTCAGACTTCCTAAGAAATTTTTCTTAGGAAGAAATTTCAGTCAAATGATATTACCATGATCTCTCTTCTGGTCCTCCCTGCCATGCCTGCAAGCTTTGCTTCTTCATTCATCATTTGTAATAACATACAATAATGAAGCAAACTCTAAGAGATGATCAACGGAAGAAAAATTTGTATACAAACTCAGACAAGTCAAAATTTTTATGATACCCCATTAAGAGGTAAAAAGACAAACAGGACATTCATTAAGTATAGAAAAATATTATCACTAATGATTAAATAAATACATGTTTGAAGGAGCTATCAATTTTTACTTATGAAATTGGCAAATAGTTTGAAAGTGAAACTACCCCATGTTGGTAGGTATTTGTTGAAATTGGCACTAGCACACATAGCTCAGGGTTTTTTAAACCCATACAAATCTCAGGAATAGCAATTTGGAAATGTGTATCAAGAGTCTCTAAAAGCTTCATAACTTTGACTAATAATATTACTCCCAGGAATCTATCAGGAGAAAAAATTCCAAACTCTAAAAATGTTTTATGCATAAAGATATTCATCACAGTTTTATATACTATACCAAAATTTTTTTTAACTAATTCTAAGAATAAAAAATCAAAGTATGATACATATAAACAATGAAATATAAAAAAAATCTTTTATTTATGAGAAACAGGATCTGACTTATCATATAATCTCAACTGTTAAAATGAAGTAGGTTAAAAAGAAGTAGGGAAGTTGAGAAAACATTGAGGAAAAAGCAATATTAATAAAGTTATAAAAATGTAAACACTGAATATAAATTTAACCAAAAATAGGGATATGGTTATATTTGTAGAATTAGTGGATGGGGAAGAATGTATATTCCAGAAAAAAACCCCAAAAATACAAACCAAAAAAATGGTTAAAAGAGCTGAAGATAGTTACATGGGAAGATAGCTTTGGAGCAGAGATTGCAGTAGTACTCTTCCCTATATAAATTATATAAACAAATTAGTTTCATAAAAAATAAAAATTAAATGAAAAAAGGCAAAAGGTTGAAAATAACTATACCAAAGTATTAATAGAAGTTTTCTTTAGGAAGTTAGTTTTTAAATTTTTTATTCTTTTGTATTCTCACATTTTCTATGATAATCATGTCTTAAAAATCAAAGAGTAGAAAAACAGGAGGGCCTTGTCTTTCATTTGTGTGCTTTACATTTACATGGTGTTTTTAATTGTTTCATCTCACTTAATCCTCATAACAACCCTGTGAAGCAGATATTATAATCCTGAATTTTATCATGAAGAAAATAAGAAGTGATGAAACTTACAAAAGGTAATTTATATAACTACTGGCACTTTTTATTCCTATACCACAGAGTATTGATAATTTAAAAATAAAGAAGAAAGATGTAGATAGAAGAGAGGAAAACTATGGTTAGTGTTAAAGGTAAAATGGAGACTGGGTATGGTACCCCAGTGAAAGGCAAAATTATTGGAAATGTCAAGGCCACTCATTCTAAACCATTTATGTACACAATTTAATGTAACTTATGCACAAAATTAACTGTCAATATAATAAGGATTTGCATATCAGGCTTACAGCATATAAATTCAAACAGGAAAACTAGATTCCTTTTCAGATCTATTCAGAGGAGGTAAGATAGAAGCTGTTCCCCTCTCTTGGTAATTCAGGCAATTGGGAAAGTCAGTCTAGTGAGCATGTAATGAATGATTCCTATGAAAGCAAAATACTTTTTTTAATATAAACTCAAAATTATAGCTATATACACTTGAGACTGTGGTTTTCTTATTATTTGATTCTTAGGATGACAAATTAGTCAAACCAAATATGGAATGAAATGAAATTATACATAAAAATATTTTATGAGCTTTGTTCATCTTCTCTACATGAGAATATATACTTTATCTTTTTTAGCACTTCCTATTCCAGTACACTTTATTTTTTTATAACAATAATTTATTAAAAAAAATTTTTTTTTCTATTCTTTTTCAAAGTCTTTTCCCATTTAGGTTATTACAGAATATTGAGCAGAGCTTCCTGTGCTATACAGAAGGTCCCTGCTGGCTATCTATCCTAAATATCACAATGTGTACATGTCAATCTGAAACTCCCAGTCTATCCCTCCCCACCACCCCACCCCCTGGTGACCATAAATTCATAGAGAATATATACTTTAAAAGCTGAGATGGAATGCTGTCTCCTAGGTGTCACTTTCTCTAAACTCTGGAGACAGATTGAATTACTTCCCCCTCCACACTTTAACATTGCTGGAATATTTATCACAATGAATCATAAATAATTATTTACAGGTCTATCTATCCTGCTAGATAATGAGTTTTAAGAGGGCAAAGGCTATAGATTATTCATGTTTTATTCTCAGTACCAAATAAAATGTCTGGCTACAAAATAGGTCCTGGCAAGAACTTATTTGAATTAATACTGAGCTATCCAAAGAAGACAATTCATAAGTCCAATGAAAAGGAAATACACTGAAAAGACAGAGTCCATTAGATTTACTGTAAATCCTCTACTTTCTTTTAGGCACCATCACCAAAGACATAGTTTTAATATATAATTCAAATACTACTTTCACCATTAAGTTTCTCCTGATTTTTCCAGGTTACAAATATCTGTTCCTTTCTCTGCACTTCCAGTCTCGTTTCACCTCTATCAAAAGCCTTCACTCACTTTCCTCTTTTTATTTTTAAAAAATTCTTTAACGGAACAACAGCCCATCTTATTTATCTTTTAATATACAAGATCTACCTACCATTGGCCTAGCACATAATACACGCTCAATGTTTGCTAAGTAACAATTTATTAGACTTGAAAATATTCAAAAGATTATAGACAGTTTGTATAATTTCCATTATAACCAAGATGAAGGCCAGAGTAGTCTTAGGAGCCTTTCGTCTTCCTGATGAGTCCTTCTATTGTGTCCCACTGCTCCCTGGTGACCTACCACAAAAAGAAAAAGTCAATTTAATGAGGTTCTTGTGTGTTTTTAAAGCTTAGTATCCTCACTGCCAATATTATATTATACTCACAAAATGGCATTACCTTCCTCAGACTGTTAAATTCCCCTGAAATAAGTACTTCCTCACCACCATCAAATCGAATTACCTGAAAAATAATAATAAAAGCTGTGAAACTAACTTCTTTTAAAAAGTTTCTGAACCATTAGCCATTTCTCCCTCCTAACTGGATAGAATATCTCCTTGGCACTTTCAATCAAAGCCTAAATTTTAAGGACAAAACTGATGCTTAAACCTAAATTGATTTACTCTCTTTAAAATCCTCTCTCCATCATTTCTACAATTTCAAATTATACCCAATCTTAAAGTTCATCTTAGAGGCATGTCTACCAGAGTGATTTACATTTAATAAAATTAATTTATCAATGAATCAACTCCATAAGCTAAACAATATATATTAATATTTCTATATTATAAATAATATACTAAATACAGCTAATTAAATACTTTAAATCATATTTACATTCAACATCGTCAGGATTGGTTCTACAATCCACCTCCCCACGCCAAATCCACCTCCCAAAAAAGTTGAGAGACAACAATGCTTACAGCTCCATTAATCCAAGAAGCATAATCACTACAAAGGAAAGCAGCAAGATTTGCAAGTTCTTCCACAGTTCCTAGCCGACCACAGGGAATTCTGTCAATCACTTCTTTTTCAAAAGCTCCAGTTGGGTCAAGACGGCTAAAGGCACCCTTAGGAATTAAGAAAATAATTAGGTTGCTTTTTTTTTTTTTTTTAATACAACGTCTTTCCTATTTAAGAAACAAATTTGCAGTAAATGGAATGTTACTATGGCAACCTGTTCATACCTTAGTACTTGTAAGCAACAGAGAGTTTTGCCAAATTCGTCCATATTCATTTTACCCAATATTGACCTTTAAAAAACCACTAGAAAGGACAGAAGGAAAAAGGAAAACCAGATTGGAGGGACTCCATGATTCTTCTCCAAGGTATTTCTAAATGGGCTTAGGAGAATAGCATGCTTCATTTCCAGAATGTTTCTGCAGTGATTCAGCCATGTGGAGGACAGGCTCTTAGTCCTCCAGCCAGGAGTAAGGGCTGTGCCACTGAGGTGGGAGAGCCACATTCAGGACACTGGTACACAAGACACCTCCTAGCTCCATGTAATATCAAACGGCAAAAAATCTCCCACAGATCTCCATCTCAACGCCAAGACCCAGCTCCACTCAATGACCGGCAAGCTACAGTGCTGGACACGCTATGCCAAACAACTAGCAAGACAGTAACAGAGCCCCATCCATTAGCACAGAGGCTGCCGAAAATCATAAGGCCACAGACACCCCAAAACACACCAACAGACGTGGACCTGCCCACCAGAAAGACAAGATGCAGCCTCATCCACCAGAACACAGGCACCACTCCCATCCACCAGGAAGCCTACACAACCCACTGAACCAACCATAGCCACTGAGGACAGACACCAAAAACAACTGAAACTAAGAAAATTATAAGACACTGATGAAAGAAATTAAAGATGATACACATAGATGGAGAGATATACCATGTTCTTCGATTGGAAGAATCAACAATGTGAAAATGGTTCTACTACCCAAAGCAATCTACAGATTCAATGCAATCCCTATCAAACTACCAATGGCATTTTTCACAGAACTAGAACAAAAAATTTCACAATTTTCATGGAAACACGAAAGACCCCGAATAGCCAAAGCAATCTTGAGAAATAAAAACGGAGCTGGAGGAATCAGGCTCCCTGATTTCAGACTATACTACAAAGCTACAGTAATCAAGACAGCATGGTACTGGCACAAAAACAGAATGGAACAGGATAGAAAGCCCAGAGATAAACACCATACACAAAAATAAACTCTAAATGGATGAAAGACCTAAATGTAAGGCCAGTCACCATCATATTTAGAGGAAAACATGGGCAGAACACTCTATGACATAAATCACAGCAAGATCCTTTTTGACCCACCTCCTAGAGAAATGGAAATAAAAACAAAGATAAACAAATGGGACCTAATGAAACTTAAAAGCTTTTGCACAGCAAGGAAACCATAAACAAGATGAAAAGACAACCCTCAGAATGGGAGAAAATATTTGCAAATGAAGCAACTGACAAATGATTAATCTCCAAAACATACAAGCGACTCATGTAGCTCAATATCAAAAAAACAAATAACCCAATCCAAAAAATGGGCAGAAGACCTAAATAGACATTTCTCCAAAGAAGATATGCAGATTGCCAACAAACACAAGAAAGAATGCTCAACATCATTAATCATTAGAGAAATACCAATCAAAACTACAATGAGATATCATCTCACACCAGTCAGAATGGCCATTATCAAAAAATCTACAAACAGGGCTTCCCTGGTGGTGCAGTGGTTGAGAATATGCCTGCTAATGCAGGGGACACGGGTTCGAGCCCTGGTCTGGGAGGATCCAACATGCCGCGGAGTAACTAGGCCTGTGAGCCAGAACTACTGAGCCTGCGCATCTGGAGCCTGTGCTCCACAACAAGAGAGGCCGTTATATTGAGAGGCTCGCGCTCCGCGATGAAGAGTGGCCCCCTCTTGCCACAACTAAAGAAAGCCCTCGCACAGAAATGAAGACCCAACACAGCAAAAATAAATAAATTAATTAATAAAGTCCTACCCCCAACATCTTAAAAAAAAATGGGAAGCATCTTTAAACTCTCCTTAAAAAAAAAAAATCTACAAACAATAAATGCTGGAGAGGGTGTGGAGAAAAGGGAACCCTCTTGCACTGTTGGTGGGAATGTAAATTGATACAGCCACTATGGAGAACAGTATGGAGGTTCCTTAATAAACTAAAAATAGAACTACCATATGACCCAGCAATCCCACTACTGGGCATATACCCTGAGAAAACCATAATTCGAAAAGAGTCATGTAGCAAAATGTTCATTGCAGCTCTATTTACAATAGCCAGGGCATGAAAGCAACCTAAGTGTCCATCAACTGATGAATGGATAAAGAAGATGTGGCGCATATATACAATGGAATATTACTCAGCCATAAAAAGGAACGAAACTGAGTTATTAGTAGTGAGGTGGATGGACCTAGAGTTTGACATATAGAGTGAAGTAAGTCAGAAAGAGAAAAACAAATACCTCATGCTAACACATATATATGGAATCAAAAAAAAAATGGTCTGAAGAACCTAGGGGCAAGATGGGAATAAAGATGCAGACCTACTAGAGAATGGACTTGAGGATACAGGGAGGGGGACGGGTAAGCTGGGACAAAGTGAGAGAGTGGCATGGACATATATACACTACCAAACGTAAAATAGATAGCTAGTGGGAAGCAGCCGCATAGCACAGGGAGATCAGCTCAGTGCTTTGTGACCACCTAGAGGGGTGGGATAGGGAGGGTGGGAGGGAGGGAGATGCAAGAGAGAAGAGATATGGGGACATATGTATAACTGATTCACTTTGTTATAAAGCAGAAACTGACACACCATTGTAAAGCAATTATACTCTTATAAAGATGTTAAAAAAAACACTAGAAAATATAACTTTTACCTTAGTTTCTTCATATGTAAAATGAGGATGCCTGTTTTAGCTATCTCACAAAATTGTTGTCTGAGAAATGAGAAAATGCATATGCAAGTACTCTGAAATATGTACAAATTTAGTGTGGTGGAGGTAGGGCTGCTACTGTCATTTGATTTAGTAAACACAGGAAAATGATTCAAATAGGAAATATTTAAGAGGAAATTCCTTTGCTTCTCCTTACTTCTCAAAATAATAGAAAAGGAAGAAAACAAGTATGTAGGAATATTAAATTCAAGTAGATTCCAGAGAGAGAAAAACATTAACTAAATTTGCCAAACAATTTCTGCCTTCTGTTAATGATAAAAAGGAGCAGACCCTAACACACCACTCTATTGCAATTATACTCCAATAAAAAAAAAAAGGAGCAGACCAAGATAAAGTATGCATGCGTGTTGATTAATAAAAATAATTGGCTTTTTCTCTACCAGTGCCTGTAAGTCTAGGTGACAACTCTCTTCAGTAACACAGACATGAGACATAGCAAGCACACACAGGCTCCTTGAGAGCACTTCAGCTCTCCCTAGGCAGGTATAAAGCATCAAAGAAAAAGGGTAGACAAAGGTTCCAATCCTGGTTCTATCAGTGCTTGCTAGAGAGTTTCTATACTTCAATTTTCTTAAATCTCTTTAAAACTATATGCATGTTATTTGCATAAAACTTACACCTATACTGCTAGACTAAAAGTTGATGGCAAGCATCTGTCACAAATGTTTTTGTATCTTTCTTATTAGCACCTTTGCATACAGAAGGCACTCAGTAAGTACGTGTTAAATATATAATAAAATGCAGATGATCTTTCCTAGATACTGAGGTCCTAGAAAGAAGTTTCTATGACTATATATAAGATAGTGCTTAGCACAATGCTATTCTGAATCATGTGTTTTAATATGTGCCTTTGAATTATTTTTCCATTAATTTTATTATTTTTTATTACATAAGTGCCAAACAAATAAGATATTCAGTCAAGTTTCACTCACTCAGGTAGTTGTTCTTTCCATTTTCCACCCTTCAAACTGCTAAAAAAATTAATACAACCATCTCCATGTTAATATTTAATACCCCAGAACCATCTACAAGCCAAATACTCCTTTGCATTATTTTCAGTTTATACAACAGAAACAACTTAGCAAATTTCACCTGGGCTTTCAAAGAAACATCCCAGTTGGGATTATAAATTCTTGCTTTACACGGAAACAAAAAGAAGTATGAGAGTGAAGTCATCTGGGGTAACGTGAGAGAACAGAGAACCTGTGAACCTTTCACGCAACATCTGTAACAGCATTAGTGATAATTATGAGTTGCAATATCTGATTTCAGGTGAAATGCATGCCATCAGAAGGATTTTTAATCAGAGAGACATGGGAATTAGATGATGTGCATAACAGTGTTTGAAAGTGAAAAGGCACAGACATGTGTCAAAGAAAATGTTGCCTATAACAAGACCAAGCTTGTATGATAAATTTCTAAAGCATCTCTTAAATTTAAAATATAGTTACATTTCCTTTTTTTTAAAAAAAAACATTTTTATTGGGGTATAATTGCTTTACAATGGTGTGTTAGTTTCTGCTTTATAACAAAGTGAATCAGTTATACATATACATATGTTCCCATATGTCTTCCCTCTTGTGTCTCCCTCCCTCCCACCCTCCCTATCCCACCCCTCCAGGCTGTCACAAAGCACCGAGACAATATCCCTGTGCCATGCGGCTGCTTCTCACTAGCTATCTACCTTACTACATTTGTTAGTGTGTATATGTCCATGACTCTCTCTCGCCCTGTCACAGCTCACCCTTCCCCCTCCCCATAACCTCAAGTCCGTTCTCTAGTAGGTCTGCGTCTTTATTCCTGCCTTACCCCTAGGTTCTTCATGACATTTTTTTTTCTTAAATTCCATATATATGTGTTAGCATACGGTATTTGTCTTTTTCTTTCTGACTTACTTCACTCTGTATGACAGACTCTAGGTCTATCCACCTCATTACATTTCCATTTTAAAAAAGGATGTCAAAGAACCTTTAAAATATAGTAAAAATTAAGAAATATAACACAATAACAGATTAAAGCAAATCAGACAAAATGCCAAAATTGATGGCATAAAAGATCCCAGAAAGATTACGACACTGAAATAGACCTTATCAAGGAGTTGTATAGCTGCTGTATTCTTGCCCACCTCCTTATTTCTTATGTTGGATAATGGCAAAACCCTCTTCCCTTCCACCAGGGCTCCAAACTAAGGTATCGCTGGAAAATCCTGCACACATGAGAATCTATCTATCTATCTTTCACTCCTTAATCCCTCAAAATGTGATCATAAGCAAACCAAAACTTACTTTGGTTTTTATAGGCCCCGGTTGAATCACGTTGAATCTCATTCCATATTTACCCCATTCAGCTGCAAGAGACCTAAAAATTAAACAACACAGATTCTAAAATATTATACTATATATTAAAAATACTATTAACCAAGACTGCATGCTTATTAAATGCCAGAGACTATAACTCCAATAGGTAGGTACTATTATTATTCCCCCTGTTACAGACAAGGAAACTGAGGCACAGAGAAGTTAAATCATTTGCTCTGGGTCATATGGCTAGTGAGTCAACCTGTAGCAGTCTAGCTCTGGAGTTTGTGCCCTTAGTCACACTCTGCTGTACTATCTACCATTTACACTTTAGTGTCCTTAAGCACTATGCTAGATGACCTACTATTCACATTTTGAACGAAGTCCAATATCAATACACATTTTTAAAAAGGGTATCATTATTTAGCACAAAGAAGGAAGAGATTCATGTGTCTCCCCCACATTTTCTGGAGTTCAGTCCTGCACTTATAAAGTTCAATGTAACTTTACTCATAGTACATTAGATTACAATGTTTGCAACATTACAAGTGCCTTAATTGAGTAAGAGACGGATTACATAGATTTAAAATATTAACCATATCATGTCTAACTAGGCTTTAATACAATTGTTGAACTGAGCTAAAAAGGAAATAAGAATCTAAAAGAATCTTGCTAAATGCCCTGAAGCAAAATAGAACACTAATAGCAAACATGAAACCTTGAAGAAGCAACCTGTTTTAAAAGCCTACTTGGGACTTCCCTGGTGGTGCAGTGGTTAAGAATCTGCCTGCCAATGCAGGGGACACGGGTTCGAGCTCTGCTCCGGGAAGATCCCACATGCCATGGAGCAACTAAGCCCATGCGCCACAACTACTGAGCCTGAGCTCTAGACCCCGAGAGCCACAACTACTGAGCCTGAGTGCCACAACTACTGAAGCCCGTGCACCTAGAGCCCGTGCTCCGCAACAAGAGAAGCCACTGCAATGAGAAGCCCGTGCACCACAACAAAGAGTAGCCCCCACTCGCTGCAACAAGAGAAAGCCCATGTGCAGCAATGAAGACCCAATGCAGCCAAAAATAAATTTTAAAAAAAAAAGCTTACTTGATAGATATGTCTTTTTATTACCTAAACTTATTTTAGAAATTTAAATTCATATGTACATTTGTGTGCATATACTTAATCTACTTTAAAAAAATGATTTAACGTAACTTAAGAAATACATGTAATGCAAATGAAGAAGATAGAATTACTTGAAAAGAAAGAAAACAAACAAAACAAGGATAAGGAAATATAAGGAAGTCAAGAATGAAACTTATAACTAAATGTATTGTGATATTCCATATAATTATAATAGGCAGGTGAAAAACTTGTATCTACTCCTTCCATGATGCTATGCAAAAGGTAAGCCTAATCAGTTACACAATTCACACTGCCCATAACGAAAAAAGCAAGCTAATCTCTCAGGAAAAACACAATTGTTTCTGACAAAAAAATTTAATAAAACATTTCTTCCAAGAAAACGTATAAAAGGAAAATTGTGTAGTATAGTAATGTCCTTAAGACACTGTATCCTTGCAATAGATACAAAGGGATAAGTTTTGTATAATTATAAGATATCTATTAACATAAGCTTTATGTAATTATAAGATACTCACTAAGATAAGCATTAACATTAACAATGCTTTATAAAGCATTGTGTTCCAAGTACAGTCTGTTAATCTGATTAATCCACTGGTACATTTTAGAGAAATGGGCTGCATCTCTTTCAGGCAAATCATACATTAAAAACTGCTTTTCTGAGTGATACCTTTAACAGAGTCCAAGACCATACCTACCCTGGGTATGTACTTGTAGTGCACCTACTAGATTGCTAGGGAAGTAGTAGCTGTGTGTCTTAACAGAATTACTGAGCTGAGCAGAGTTTACAGCATTCTGTGAAAAACTGGGCAAGCTATTAAGGAAACTGGCTTAAGAGGAAAAGCCATGCTATCTCTATTCATAGGTGCAACAGATAAATTTGTTCTAGTGCTAGCTCTTATAACCTAGTTTATATTCTCAAGATCTACTGTAACATGAGGAATCCACCTCACTGGCTCACTCTGCATGTTAAGATGCTAAGTACAATATACTCAATAATGTTAACCATTATTGTTTTTCAATCAACAGGTGTTTATTGTGAGCTTATTATATGCCAATACCCTCAAACAAAGAAAGGCAGCCCTGCTTTCAGGAGATAGTCCCTCTCTCAAGAGAGGTCGCTTTAGTTGTATAAAGAACTAGATACTACTATCCTGGAAACTGTGTAATATGTGCCAAGGCTACGTAAAGGAAGAAGTATCTATGCCTTCCTGAAGTACATGGAAGGCTTCCCTCAGGAGGTGATAATTGAGCTGACACTTGAAGAAGGATTAGGAGTTTTTTGTGGGAGTAAGGGGGAAAGAAGAGGATGGGAGATATTAGAAGGTAGGCTGGAAAAAAGAAGACAGCCCAGGCACATGGGCCAGTGTGAGTAAAGGACAAAGGCATAAACAACATGCAGTATTCAGGGACCTATAAGACCTTATCTGGTATGATTGTGTACTATAAAATATGAAAGATGGCTGATGGGAACACGGGCTGGGGAGGAAGGTACACATTTATTGAGCATCTGCTATGTGCAATTCACTATGCAGTAATACAAAAAAAGCAGCACAGAATCATAGTCCTTAAAAGACATGAAATTGAAACCTCTAACAAAAGTCAAAGATCTCAACAAAACAAATATTGTACAAATGGTGCCAAAATAGTCAAGTTCAAATCCCTTATTTCCAATACCATTTGACCTTAAAAAAAAAACCCCAAAATGGTAATTATCTCTATTCAAACTAAACTGCTGAGTAAAGTATGACTTCTTTGTATCTCAAACAAATGTGTATTACTGGTTAAAATGTTAAAAAGAACCTTGAGACTACTTGAAAAAGAGAACAATTATGTAGTTCTACAAGCACTGAGCACCAGCTATGTACCCGATCTTGCTGAGCAATGAGTACACAAAGATGAATAAGATATGCTTTCTTCTCTCACAGACACACATTCTAGTGGGGAAGTCATATAGCTTTAATGATATGTTAAAAATAGTCTACAGTGCCCTTCTCTGTGCCCCTTCATTTTAGAATCTACAACACCGGATGGCATTTATTAATGTGTTAGTCTTCTCACTAGACTGGAATAAACAAAGTTTTAAGGGTGCAAAGAGTAGAGGATGGTTAATTCTCTTCTAGAGAAATGAAAGTAAATATCCCAGAGGAGGTGATACAAGCGCCCTGAAGGGAGGCAAAATATCACAGCAAATTCCAACAACAGCATCACCCAGGCATAGAAATATGAAAATGCGTGGTGTGTTTAAGAAAATATAGAGCACAGGAATGATGGTAATTAAAAGCACAGGAATAACAGTAAAAGAATGCAAGTTCAGGTGAGAATGAGGACTGTTCTATTTCCATCACTATCATATCCCTGTATCCCATGTACACAAAAGATACACAATAAATATTTATCAAATAAGTCAATGAATAAAGAAAGGCCAGGGACAAGTCTGTTTAGAATACCATATTGAGTTTTGGCTTTTATTCCAAAGAGTAATAGAAAAATGATATAAGGTTTTTAACTAGGCATTATAATAAGCAGATATACATTTGTAGAAAGATGAGTCTGGTGGGAATGTGAATAAAAAATAAAGAGAAAAGAAACTGGTAGCAGAGAAACATATTATGGGGTTATTACAGTAAGCAAGACAAGCAATGATAAGACCTTACATTACAACTAAGACAGTAGAAAAGGCCAATGGGGAACAGATTCAAAAAGCAATCATATGCTGCTGAGAAAAGGCCAAAAGGGCTGACAAGTGGTCACTGTCTATATTAGTTCTATTAATCGTGTATAGTAGGTACAATAAAAGGATGAAGGTATGTTTAAGAGAGGTCAGAGGGGGCACTAGTAAAGATACATGGATACACTAGTCTGAGTTCCTATAAGCCTTTTTCTCATACTTTATAATACACAGTCATACTGGATAAGTAATTAAAATTAAATAAAATTTAGTTTCTCAGTCACAGTAGCCAGAATGCAAGGGTTCAATGGCCACATATAGCTATTGGATACTGCAGATTTACAGAACAGTTCGATCATTGCAGAAAATTCTATTGGACAGTGCTGCTGTAGACAAATAGGACCTATTCATGAAATAGAATGTCTCCTGGTGAATCCAAATTAGTCTTTGTTTTATTTTTCTCTGGAAAGAGACTAGAAAGCAGGAATTTAGTTACACAAGCTACCAAAGCACATTATTTATCTTCAGTGACAGGATTAACACAGTAGTACTCACTTGTTCATGGCCTCCACTCCTGCTTTGGCAGAAGCACTTGGTACTACAAAACCTGACCCAGTCTCAGCATAGATGGTTGTAATAGCAAGAAACGATGCTCCTGACATTTTAAAATGATACAGTAATTAACAATACAGCTAAATCAATTCACATCAGGAAAACATTATTTATAATAATGGGATCTAATTCAAGAGGGTATAACAAAAACTGAAGAAATTTTCAAAACTTCACTAAGCCTAAATTAATGAAAGAGTAATCTAATAAAATTGCTACATCTTTGCTAGTAATCTTGCTGCCATTCAGGATGGTCCAGTCTGTGCTTAATTAAAATTCTATACCAGGTGAGTCAATACCAAGGCTCAAATCTCAAAGGTATGGCCCTATTATACCCTGCATAATCAGCTGGACAGGATTTCCATTAACCCATTTATAAGAATAAATCGGAACCAAAACTAAATTAGCAGGGACTTCTGCCTCCAGCATCATGGATTTGTCGTCCTCCTGTAAACACAAAGAAACTGTATCAAATATATGATACCACTATTTTCAGATACTGTTTAGCAGGCAGGGAAAGATGGCAATTCCTGAGAGAAGAAAAACAAATGAAATGAGCCCTAAGATCAGATTTTGCCTAAAGGTACTGTACGTATACCATAGTATGTACTATATACTACATATATATACATACTATATATTCTATATTACATACTCTATATTATACTATATACATATGTCATATAGACTGTGGCATAAGGAGTAGGAAAATAGCCAAATAAGGCATTATCACTGAGTTGAGGAGACAGATCAGATTTTAGAGAGACTGAGGAAGTTGCAATTTGTGAGGAGAGTTCCCCCAAAGAGAAAAGTATGTAAAGATAGAGCCCCATAAATCTGCATAGTGTATCCTTGAGTCTCTGGCCAAATATCAAGCTGTACATGTTTAGGGTAAGATTCCATAAGGCCAGGCAAAGAACAACTGCCTGGGAACCATAAGCTGAACAATTCCCAGAGTACACAGAGGGCTGGGAGATAAGTGAGTCTGAGCAGCTTTGTTGAATATCCAGCGCTTTCAGTGGAAAAGTTCAGAAGGGCTGTGCATTAATAGGAGGGTTAAATTAGCCCAAAAGTAAAGTCTACTCTAGACTCACCCAAATAAAGCTTAAAAATGAACACTGAACTGATCAAGCTGGTCCACAAGTTTTTAATTCAAAGGGAAATTAAAACGCATACACATATGTGGACACCACACACACACACACACACACACACACACCCACCACCACCACCACCACCACCACCACCACCACCACCACCACCACCAACAACAACAACAACAACAACAACAACAACAACAACATAAAATTCATAGCATGCAACCAAAAATTACTACACATAAAAAGACACAGAAACAACCAGGAGAAAAATCAAATAATAGAGAGACTCTCATAAATGACACAGGAGATAGAATCAGCAGATGAAGACCTTTCAAATGATATTGTACACTGGACAGCTACATGTAAAAGAATAAGATTAGAACATTTCCTTACACCATATACAAAAATAAACTCAAATTGAATTAAAGATCTAAAAAGACCTAAAACCATAAAATTCCTAGGAGAGAATATAGGCAGAACACACTTTGACATAAACCACAGCAATATTTTTTTGGATGTGTCTCCTAAGACAAAAGAATAAAAGCAAAAATTAACAAATGGGAACTAATTAAACTTAAAAGCTTTTGTACAATGAAGAAAACCATGGATGAAATGTAAAAACCTACTGAATGGGAGAAAATACTGGCAAATAAGATGGCCAATAAGGGGTTAATATCCAAAATATGTAAACAGCTCATACAACTCAATATCAAAAAAAAAAACAGCCCAATTAAAAAATGGGCAAAGACATATTTCCAAAGAAGATATACAGATGGCCAGCAGACACACGAAAAAATGCTCAACAATGATAACCATCAGAGACATGTAAATCAAAACCACAATGAGATATCACCTCACACATGTCAGAATGGCTATCACCAAAACGTTTACAAATAACAAATGTTGGTGAGGATGTGCAGAAAAGGGAACCCTAGTACACTGTTGATGGGATTGTAAATTGAGGCAGCCACTACGGAAAACAGTATGGAGAGTCCTCAAAAAACTAAAAATAGAACGACCATATGATCCAGCAATTCCATTGCTGGGTATGTGTCTGAAGAAAAAGAATATATTCAAAAAGATACATGCACCACAATGTTCATAGCAGCATTACTTACAATTGCCAAGATATGGAAGCAATCTAAGCGCCCATCAACAGATGAATGGATAAAGAAAATGTGGTATATATATATATATATATATATATATATATATATATATATATATATATATATATATATACACACACACAATGGAATATTACTCAGCCATAAAAAAGAATGGAATGTTGACAGCTGCAACATGTGCATGGACCTAAAGAGTATTATGCTTAAGGAAATAAGTCAAAGAAAAACATATGCTGTGTTATCACTTATACGTGGAATCTAAAAAATAAAATAAATGAATGTATACAACAAAACAGAAACAGACTCACGGATATAGAGAACAAACTAGTGGTTACCACTGAGAAGAGGAAAGGGGAAAGGGGTGAGATAGGGGTATCGGACTAAGAGACACAAACTACTATGTATAAAATAAGCAACAAGGATATATTGTACAGCACAGGAAAATACAGCCAGTAATCAACATTGCCTGGGACATACTGGGTTCTCAGTAAATTGACTGTATGAAAGTTTAAAATAATAATCTTTAGCTCCTGAAAAATCACTGATTTTCTACTTCCTACTTAGCCACAACACTGAAAATACTGTAAGTTAATATTAGCAAATGAATCAAACTATATATATATATATATATATATATATATATATATATGAAACAGTAGATACTTTAAGAAATTTAAGACTACAAGTTTGAAGGACTACAAGGAAAATAATTTAAAGAATATTCAGATAAGTTTTTTTTCTCCTTGACATATTTTGTTTCTCTTTCCCTCCACACACTCCAGAGTAGAAACAAAACTTAGTACAACCCGGAAAACATTGGGAGTGGAAGAGGGGACAGGAGTACCATTTTAAGGACATGAGAAATAAGAATAGTTATGTTAGGCATTATGGTAACTTTTCCTAATATATCAAGCTCAATCTCTCAGATCTCTGAAAATTACTTTGTTTCCAAATTCACCCTGTGAAAGAAGAGGATGTAGAACTTTAGTGTACACCATTACAGTACACTGACAACAGATGCTAACTGCATCATC
Organism: Stenella coeruleoalba; assembly: GCF_951394435.1. Taxonomy (NCBI): domain Eukaryota; kingdom Metazoa; phylum Chordata; class Mammalia; order Artiodactyla; family Delphinidae; genus Stenella; species Stenella coeruleoalba. The sequence continues at coordinate 45,446,661 of NC_137163.1, forward strand.
TTACAACAAAATTATAAAAACTACTTTTAAAAGTGACAATTACTTATGTAATGCCAATGTTCCAATAGAATGTGCTCTATCTTCCCATTCAGATTTAACAGCAATTTTTCGTGAGGTGTGGGAAAGGAGGAGTTAAGTCATTATTATGTAATTGAGATACTGGAAATGAAAGTTATCATCCTCTTCTCTTTCTCTCTAGATTTTATTTAAGATGTGGGTAGCCCACTGCTTAGAATGAGATACTGCTGCTTTTAATTACCCCTGAGTGTAAAAAAGAGGCAAACATTTGAAATTGCACTGTTCCAATAGGATGAATGCTGCATAAACAATTAACAGCTGGATTTCAAAAAATGAACAGTGGTGCTAATAGCTCAAAGTAAAGAATTCCCAGACTCCCAGGGTCAGTCACAGATATATTTTTTTCTTTTCATAGGAAGGCTTATCATTTAAATTAGAATTACCTATGGAAGAGGCTTGTAAATGGCAAGTTTCTAACATCCCAGTGCTGACAACAAAAATAGAACCTATGTTAGTGAAGTTAAGAAAACAGAGAAAGGGAGCAATAAATAAAATAAATATTATGCTTGCCCATCCTTAACTATTTCAAAATGGAAAAAAATAGTAACAAAGAAACACTAAAAATCACACTATTAAAAAGGATAAAACGTGTAAGATTACATGCCAGTTTCAAAAAGACTCAAAAGCTCTAAAATCTGGTTTAAATACAAATTTTGAAAATTAAAATAAAAAATTTTAGTTCCAATGTCCAGTAGAGATGGAATACTGCAGTTTAAAGACACCTGACTCAAACATTAATTCTACTATTTACTAGCTCTATAACTGTGTGACCTTGGGCAAATCACTTCCCTGTTCTGGGCCCCAGATTTATCACTGTAAAGTAGGAAAATAGAGAGTTTCCAGCAAATGTCATTACATTCTACAGATTACTCACTAATTGATCATTGCAATCGATTCTACCTATTACTCTTTTACCCTCATGCAAAAAGTCCCATTTGAAAATGATAATATCCAGCTCTTTAACCACCATTTGTAACTTCAATTGATGTTAACTTTGACTTCCCAACCTACTCTGCCATTTTAATTAAAATTTGACTCCTGGACTTAAACCTACAAAAATATCTGTAACCACATCTCAAAGCCAACTTCTCTCAACAATCTGGAAGATTTCAACATTCAGGTGGACAAGATCATAAATCTTACAGTTCCATGACCTTCGGTGCTACCCCAATTTAGCCACAACCTGAACTTTGTCATCATTCCAAAATACTGAATGCAATGTGTTAACTCTCTGTATTCTGTCCTTCCAGATCTTTCACATCCTCATATTACATGTGCTCTTTGAGACCTCATTATAAATTCTGGGTGCTTTATCTCCCATATTCTTTAGGCTCATAGTTCCCTCCTAGTCTAACTTTTCTATTTACAGCCTAGACTATTACATGAATCAGGCACTCAATTCCTAGCCACACATTCTCTCAAACATCCATCCTGCGGTTCTCAATACCAGAACGGCCTTCTCCACTCTTATAAGGAGGGAGTTTTAAAACTGTTCCAAGCTGTAGGTAAATGCCATTGGAAAGATGCATCTACAATTTCACCAGGGCTCTCAACATCATTTATCAACTCTTTCAGTATCCAGAGTAAGCTCCTCCCCCTATGTTTCTGATTCACATCTCCTGAGACTACAACATTCCTTCATTGGTTCTCTCTTCTTTCTTTCTCAACACTTCTCATTGGGCCCTCCCCTCAGTCATTAATCATGCTTCAGTCTCCACTCTGAATATATCTCTTGTTAAGATCCTTCAGTTTATCTTTACCCAATTCCAGAGGGTAAAGTCCACACCCCTTAGCCTCATCTTTGCCTCTCCAGGCATTATATACTACACGTAAGTAAGCCTGAACTCCTTGCACTATCTAAGCACACAGGTGAGCTATTGCTTGCAGGTTTAACTCTTCTACTGTTATTGCCAGCAATTAATCTTCCTGACAATCATAACATGAAGAGAAAACTCTTCACTTCTCTTTTTGATGAAGGCACAGAGGACACTAACTCTTAGCCACTTTTTTTTTTTTTCTTAGCCACTTTTTGATAAGAGACTCAACTGAATTTAAATCTAAAAGTCATCAACACTCTAAAAGTTATTCACAGGATGATCATATAACTTAAAAACAAATAGCATAACTCTTTTTAAAAGATTATTATCTACTAAGTGAAGACACCTCATTTGAACATTTAACATAAATACATCCTTCATGTAGGTTGAAACTTAAAAGTTTAATTACAATAACTGGTATCAGATCTCCGGTTTTTCTAGTCTATTTTAACTATGGGACATAGGAACATAGCCTCACATTCAGATACTTTATGGTCCCCTTGTAAAACAGGTGGTAAAAATACACTTATCTTGGAGGAATCTAACATTTTCTTTAATAGCTAATACTGAGCAGTAGTCTGAGCCAGGCACTATTCTTAACACTTTACAGGCACTAGCTCACTTAATCATCACAGCAATCCTAGGAGGAAGGTTCTATCTTTATCTTCCTATTTACAAGAGACTGAGGCATAGAGAGGTAGTTTTCCCAAGTTCACACTACTAATAAGTGGTATCATCAGGACTAGAACCAGGCAGTTTGATCCAGAGCCTGCACTCATAAAATTTCCTCTCGAAGAAATTTTCAGTTATATAGTTAAAAAGAAAAAATAAGATTCCTTTCCAAAATTTCCAAATCACCTTACCTTTACATTATCTTCACAAAACATCAAAGTAAGGTACACAGTTGCTATAAGAAAATTTAATAAATGAGGTAGAAATGTTGTATCAAATTAGTAACTCTGGCAAAAAGTGATTTTAAAAGGATATTAACACTGCCTTAATAAATGCCAACTCATTACTAAGAAAGTGTTTTTAAACATTCTTAAAATGCACCCACTGTTCTAAGGAAGGCCTAGTCGCAATACACAGAAATGTACCCATATGGTCCTTCTATACTTTAAAATCTAAACAGCATACAACTTGCACTCACACTGACAAATAAGAAAAGCCTCATCCTATGCCTGCTCTACTCTTCCTTCTTCTGAAACAAGGTGCATTTGCCTCCTTATCAGTTGATTTTGTCAAATGGCTCATCATCTTCTTTTCCCCTAATAGTAAAGCTGAAGGACATAATTGAAAGTAGTGTTAAACATGCCCTCAATTCGCCTTTTTTTTGTGAGTCTCAAAAATGTTTCATTCCATAAACAAAGCATCACCTTTGTGCTTAGTGATGAGTTAGGAACTGGTGGGGAGAAGAATGGAGTAAGGGTGGAAAGGGTTTTCAGGTGGGGCAGAAGTATTGTATACTGATGGGTAATAGCATTTCCAATTTTGATGGATGAGAAAAGAAGACTTGCAACATGGAACAATAACAATATGCAGCATGTTTTTAAATGCTAAAGTGTGTATTAGAGCTTTTGAATAGGACATGATTCATTAACGTGCGGAACTAAAGCTGGGCATGACAATTCTATATGGCTTAAGGGAAAATGATTCTGTCAGAGTCTATGTAAAAGAGTAGTCAAACAAAGCGTGATTACAGGAGGATGTGAGATTGGACAGGCTGAAGTTCACTGAATGATGTAATGATGAAGGAAAAGTAACTGGCGAGTTCAATATCAATGGATTGAAAATAAGAATGCTTTAAAATTTATTTCTGTGTTTACAGTTCACACATTATGTGTCTAGAACAGCAAGATGGTTAAAAACTTTGTGTTTTCTGATAATTTGTTTTAACTCAATTGCAAGAATGGCATAAAGTATTTTACGTAGTTCAAAGCCTTCAACTGATTCTTCATAACTATTGATTAAAAGGATCTTTCCTTTTTTAGTTTCTTCGGTTGGTGCATTATTTGCATTTACTCTTCTCTTCCTCTAGCACAAGGCTGCTGGTAAGATATTCTCAGGCTGCTGGTAAGATCATCTCAGGCATACTTCCAATGACACTGATCCTATCCATGATTTCCTTTACAGACACTTCTTAACTACTTTCTATTTCCCCTTCATTGTTCATGATTAATCTGACTAGACAATAACCATTCACTCCTTGCCTTTCCCTGACACAGTCCATATGATTCAAGCTTCCTTGGGCTGCTTCTGACTATTCCATACTCTTAGATTCCCTGAATATCTGAAAATTAATTCTACCTAATTCTTTAAATTATCTAAGCTACCATATGTTCATTCACATACATGAAGAAGCACATGAATATTTTTGAAGCAATTTATGTTTTTCACAAAACTTTTGTATCTAATACCTTGTTTGCTTACTGAATATTGGAGTAGTAGTTGATTATCCAATCTTTTTTACAGATGAGAAAGCTGAGTAGTGGTCAAAATATCAAGACTCACCATCTAAGTATCAGGTATAAACTAGGTGACAATGACTTTAATTAAACTACTGCTCCTTTTTTCCTATTGGACCACTTCTTTGGTTTTTTTTTAAATGAACTTATTTATTTTATTTATTTATTTTTGGCTGTGTTGGGTCTTCGTTGCGGTGAGTGGGCTTCTCATTGTGGTGGCTTCTCTTGTTGCAGAGCACGGGCTCTAGGCATGTGGGCTTCAGTAGTTGTGTCATGCGGGCTCAGTAGTTGTGGCCCCATGGCTCTAGAGCACAGACTCAGTAATTGTGGCACACGGGCTTAGCTGCTCTGCGGCATGTGGGATCTTCCTGGACCAGGGATCGAACCCGTGTCTCCTGCACTGGCAGGAGGATTCTCAACCACTGCACCCCCAGGGAAGCCCTGGACTACTTCTGACAATAAAAAAAAATTTGTCAATCATCAGTTTTAACAGTGATAATTAACACTTCTTAGTTATTTAATAAACGAGATTTTCTCATCTGTAAAAGTGAGAATTAAAAACATCTAGCAATATATTAAAAAAGACTTAACTCTGCGCCTCAGTTTCTACTCATAACTATAAACAGCACTTACCTTCCAGAGTCATTACAAGTATTAAATGAGTTCATAAATATTTAACACTTAGAACAAAAGCTGATATAGAATAAGCACTTGATAAATGTTAGGTGTTTTAAAAAAGTAAGAGGAAAGGAAGTAAGGAAGGAGGGGAGAGGGAGGGAAGGAGAGGGAGTAAGGGAGACAAGAAGGAAGAAAATTTAGTTAAAATTAGAGCATTTACTTATAAATAATACTGTTCAGTATTCTAACATCTATTGCATCTTATATCTGTATTTAATAATTATACAAGTTGCAGTAATCACTACAGATTTCTCATATGTGGTCTTACGTGGAAGAAATTCTAGCTTCCTGGTATAAAGTAATCTATGTGACTCAATGATCAAAGATAGTCCAAAATCAAGTAAAATATCTGGGTAGGCTGTCACATATTTTGTCAATTAATACACTCACACAGACAAAAAAAGTAAAATTTAAGAAAAATTGTTCTCTTTAAATAGAATCCAAACAAATATATTTTTTAAAAAAACAATAGTGGATATGTGGTCAATATTCTTACTCAAATGTTAAGTAATTTAAGATTCTGAAAAACAACCAAGTATGAAGAGCATCACACTATGTTGAACACTTATTTAATATGTCTTTCACAGTGGCACAAGAGACATTGGTTGAATTTAGTTTAAATATAATATCAATTTCAAAAGACAGGGCTGTAAACAACATATCATCTATTGGCAAAGTAGAGCTGAGGACTGACAGAGTAGTAAGTAAGGCCTTAAGAAAACAAATCCGGGAGACCTTCAAGATGGTGGAGGAGTAAGAAGTAGAGATCCCCTTCCTCCCCACAAATGCATCAGATATACATCAACATGTGGAACAACTCCTACAAAATACCTACTGAACACTGGCAGAAGACCTCAGACTTCCCAAAAGGCAAAAACTCCCCATGTACCTGTTTTTTTTTTTCTTTCTTTCTTTTTTTCTCCCATTTCTTCTGAGCCATGTGGCTGACACAGTGTTGGTGCTCTGAGCGGGTGTCAGGCCTGTGCCTCTGAGGTAGGAGAGCCAAGTTCAGGACACTGGTCCAACAGACACCTCCCGGCTCCATGTAATATCAAAAGGCAAAAGCTCTCCCAGAGATCTCCATCTGAACACTAAGACCCAGCTCCACTCAACAACCAACAAGCTCCAGTGCTGGACCCCCTATGCCAGAAAACTAGCAAGACAGGAACACAACCCCACCCATTAGCAGAGAGGCTGTGTAAAATCCTAATAAGGTCACAGACACCCCAAAACACACCATCAGACATGGTCTTGCCCACCAGAAGGACAAGATCCAGCTTCATCCACCAGAACACAGGCACTAGTGTCCTCTCCACCAGGAAGCCTACATAATCCACTGAACCAACCTCACCCACTGGGGGCAGACACCAAAGACAACGGGAACTATGAACCTGCAGCCTGTGAAAAGGAGACCCCAAGCACAGTAAGTTAAACAAAATGAGAAGACACAGAAACACACAGCAGATGAAGGAGTAAGGTAAAAACCCACCAGACCTAACAAATGAAGAGGAAATAGGCAGTCTACCTGAAAACAAATTCAGAATAATGATAGTAAAGATGATCTAAAATCTTGGAAATAGAATGGAGAAAATACAAGAAATGTTTAACAAGGACCTAGAAGAACTAAAGAGCAAATAAACAAGGATGAACAACACAATAAATGAAAATAAAAATTCTCTAGAAGGAATCAATAGCAGCATAACTGAGGTAGAAGAACGGATAAGTGACCTGGAAGATAAAATAGTGGAAATAACTCCTGAAGAGCAGAATAAAGAAAAAAGAATGAAAAGAATTGAGGACAGTCATAGAGATTTCTGGGAAAACAAAAAACGTATGAACATTTGAATTACAGGGGTCCCACATGAAGAAGAGAAAAAGAAAGGGACTGAGAAAATATTTGAAGAGATTATAGATGAAAACTTCCCTAAAATAGGAAAGGAAATAAACAAGTCCAGGAAGCGCAGAGAGTCCCATACAGGATAAATCTAAGTAGAAACACACCAAGACACATATTAATCAAACTATCAAAAATTAAATAAAAAGAAAAAATATTAAAAGCAGCCAGGGAAAAACAACAAATAACATACAAGGGAATCCCCATAAGGTTAACAGCTGATCTTTCAGCAGAAACTCTGCAAGACAGAGGGACTAGCAGGACATATTTAAAGTGATGAAAGAGAAAAACCTACAACCAAGATTACTCTACCCAGCAAGGTTCTCATTTAGATTCGGAATGAGAAATTAAAACTTTTACAGATAAGCAAAAGCTAAGAGAATTCAGCACCACCAAACCAGCTTTGTAACAAATGTTAAAGGAACTTCTCTAGGCAGGAAACACAAGAGAAGGAAAAGACCTACAATAACAAACCCAAAACAATTCATCAAATGTTAATAGGAAAATACATATTGATAACTACCTTAAATATAAATGGATTACATGCTCCAACCAAAAGACATAGACTGGCTGAATGGATACAAAAACAAGACCTGTATATATGTTGTCTACAGGAGACCCACTTCAGACCTAGGGACACATACAGACTGAAAGTGAGGGGATGGAAAAAGATATTCCATGCAAATGGAAATCAAAAGAAAGCTGAGGAGCAATTCTCATATCAGACAAAACAGACATTAAAATAAAGACTATTAAAAGAGACAAAGAAGGACATTACATAATGATCAAGAGATCAATCCAAGAGAAGATATAACAATTGTAAATATTTATGCACCCAACATATGATGCATAATGCAAATGCTAACAACCATAAAAGGGGAAATCGACAAAAACAGAAACATAGCAGGGGACTTTAACACCCCACTTTCACAAATGGACAGATCATCCAAAATGAAAATAAGGAGACACAAGCTTTAAATGATACATTAAACAAGATGGACTTAATTGATACTTATAGGACTTAATTGATTTATTATAGGACATTCCATCCAAAAACAACAGAATACACATTCTTCTCAAGTGCTTATGGAACATTCTCCAGGATGGACAATATCTTGGGTCACAAATCAAGCCATGATAAATTAAAGAAAATTGAAATTGTATCACGTATCTTTTCCGACCACAACACAGTAAGTCTATATATCAATTAAGGGAAATAAACTGTAAAAAATACAAACACATGGAGGCAAAACAATACACTACTTAATAACCAAGACATCACTGAAGAAATCAAAAAATACCTAGAAACAAATGACAATGAAAACGTGACCCAAAACCTATGGGATGTAGCAAAAGCAGTTCTAAGAGGGAACTTTATAGCAGTACAATCCTACCTCAAGAAACAAGAGAAATCTAAAATAAACAACCTAACCTTGCACCTAAAGCAATTAGAGAAAGAAAAACAAAAAAACCCAAATTAGAAGGAAATAAATCATACAGATCAGATCAGAAATAAATGAAAAAGAAATGAAGGAAACAATAGCAAAGATCAATAAAACTAAAAGATGGTTCTTTGAGAAGATAAACAAAATTGATAAACCATTAGCCAGACTCATCAAGGAAAAAAAGACTCAAATCAATAGAAATAGAAATGAAAAAGGAGAGGTAACAACTGACACCTCAGAAATACAAAGGATCGGGCTTCCCTGGTGGCGCAGTGGTTGAGAGTCCGCCTGCCAATGCAGGGGACATGGGTTCGTACCCCGGTCCGGGAAGATCCCACATGCCGCGGAGCAGCTGGACCCGTGAGCCATGGCTGTTGAGCCTGCGCGTCCGTAGCCTGTGCTCCGCAACGGGAGAGGCCACAACAGTGAGAGGCCCACATACCGCAAAAAAAAAAAAAAAAAAGAAATACAAAGGATCATGAGACATTAGTACAAGCAAGTATATGCCAATAAAATGGACAATCTGGAACAAATGAACAAATTCTTAGAAATGCACAACCTTCCAAGACTGAACCAGGAAAAAATAGAAAATATAAACAGACCAATCACAAGCACTGAAATTGAGACTGTGATTAAAAATCTTCCAACAAACAAAAGCCCAGGACCAGATGGCTTCCCAGGCAAATTCTATCAAACATTTAGAGAAGAGCTAACACCTATCCTTCTCAAACTCTTCCAAAATATAGCAGAGGGAGGAACACTCTCAAACTCATTCCATGAGGCCACCATCACCCTGATATCAAAACCAGACAAAAGATGTCACAAGGAAAGGAAACTACAGGCCAATATCACTGATGAACATAGATGCAAAAATCCTCAACAAAATACTAGCAAACAGAATCCAACAACACATTAAAAGGATCATACACCATGATCAAGTGGGGGTATATCCCAGGAATTTAAGGACTCTTCCATAAACGTAAATCAATCAATATGATACACCATATTAACAAATTGAAGGAGAAAAACCCTATGATCATCTCAATAGATGCAGAAAAAGGTTTCAACAGAATTCAACACCCATTTATGATAAAAACCCTCCATAAAGTAGGCACAGAGGGAACTTAACTCAACATAATAAAGGCCATATATGACAAACTCACAGCCAACATTATTCTCAGTGATGAAAAACTGAAACCATTTCCACTAAGATCAGGAACAAGACAAGGTTGTCCACTCTCACCACTATTATTACATAGTTTTGGAAGTATTAGCCACAGCAATCAGAGAAGGAAAAGAAATAAAGGGAATCGAAATTGGAAAAGAAGTAAAGCTGTCACTGTTTGCAGATGACATGATACTATACATACAGAATCCTAAAGATGCTACCAAAAATCTACTAGAGCTAATCAATGAATTAGGTAAAGTAGCAGGATACAAAATTAATGCACAGAAATCTCTGGCATTCCTATACACTAATAATGAAAAATCTGAAAGAGAAATTAAGGAAACATCCCCATTTACCACTGCAACAAAAAGAATAAAATGCCTAGGAATAAACCCACCTAAGGAGACAAAGGATCTATATGCAGAAAACTATAAGACATTGATGAAAGAAATTAAAGATGTTACAAATAGATGGAGAGATATACCATGTTCTTGGATTGGAAGAATCAACATTGTGAAAATGACTCTACTACCCAAAGCAACCTACAGATTCAATGCAATCCCTATCCAACTACCAATGGCATTTTTCACAGAACTAGAACAAAAAGTTTCACAATTTGCATGGAAACACAAAAGACCCCAAATAGCCAAAGCAATCTTGAGAAAGAAAAACAGAGCTGGAGGAATCAGGTTCCTGGACTTCAGACTATACTACAAAGCTACAGTAATCAAGACAGTATGTTACTGGCACAAAAACAGAAATATATATCAATGGAACACGACAGAAAGCCCAGAGATACACCCACACACATATGGTCACCTTATTTTTGATAAAGGAGGCAAGACTATACAATGGAAAAAAGAGAGCCTCTTCAATTAGTGGTGCTGGGAAAATTGGACAGCTACATGTAAAAGAATGAAATTAGAACACTCCCAAATACCATACACAAAAATAAACTCAAAATAGATTAACAACCTAAATGTAAGGCCAGACACCATCAAACTCTTAGAGGAAAACATAGGCAGAACACTCTATGACATAAATCACAGCAAGATCCACCTCCTAGAGAAATTGCAATAAAAACAAACAAATGGGACCTAATGAAACTTAAAAGCTTTTGCACTGCAATGAAAACCATAAACAAGATGAAAAGACAACCCTCAGAATGGGAGAAAATATTTGCAAATGAAGCAACTGATAAAGGATTAATCTCCAAAATATACAAGCAGCTCATGCAGCTCAATTTCAAATAAACAAACAAACCAATCCAAAAATGGGTAGAAGACCTAAATAGACATTTCCTCAAAGAAGACATAAAAATTGCCAACAAACACATGAAAGGATGCTCAACATCACTAATCATTAGAGAAATGCAAATCAAAACTACAATGAGGTATCACCTCACACGAGTCAGTGTGGCTATAATCAAAAAATCTATAAACAATACATGTTGGAGAGGGTGTGGAGAAAAGGGAACCCTCTTGCACTGTTGGTGGGAATGTAAATTGATACAGCCACTATGGAGAACAGTATGGACGTTCCCTATAAAACTAAAAATAGAACTACCATACAACCCAGCAATCCCACTACTGTGTATATACCATGAGAAAACCAAAATTCAAAAAGAGTCATGTACTGTAATGTTCATTGCAGCTCTATTTACTATAGCCAGGACATGGAAGCAACCTAACTGTCCATCGACAGATGAATAGATAAAGAAGATGTGGCACATATATACAATGGAATATTACTAAGCCATTAAAAGAAACCAAATTTAGTTATTTGTAGTGAGGTGGATGGACCTAGGGTCTGTCATACAGAGTGAAGTAAGTTAGAAAGAGAAAAAGAAATACCATATGCTAACACATATATATGGATCTAAAAAAAAAAAAAAAGGTTTTGAAGAAACTAAGGGCACAACAGGAATAATGATGCAGAGGTATACAATGGACTTGAGGACCCAGCGAGGGGGAAGGGTAAGCTGGGACGTAGTGAGAGAGTGGCACAGACATATATACACAACCAAATGTAAAATAGATAGCTAGTGGGAAGCAGCTGCATAGCATAGGGAGATCAGCTCGGTGCTTTGTGACCACCTAGAGGGTGGGATAGGGAGGGTGGGAGGGAAACACAAGAGGGAGGAGATATGGGGATACATGTATATGTATAGCTTATTCACTTTGTTATAAAGCAGAAACTAACACACCATTGTAAAGCAATTATACTCCAATAAAGATGTTAAAAAAAAGTCACCAAAGAATATTCTATCCTGAAAAGTCATCATTAAGATATGAAGGAGAAATAAAGACTTTCTCAGACAAACAAAAGCTGATGGGGTTCATCAACACTAGACCTGCCTTACAAAAAATGTTGAAAGCATCACTTCTACTAGAAACAAAAAGGCAAAAGTACACAAAACGTTGAGTAAGATGTTAAATAGAAAAGATGTTAAATAGCAACTCTTTATCAGAATAGGTTTTTTTCTTTCAGTTTTATTGAGATCAAGTTGACATACAGCAAGCACTATATAAGTTTAAGGTGTACAACATAACAATCTTACATACATCATGAAATGATTACCACAATAAGTGAACAATGATCACCTCATACAGATACAAAATAAAAGAAAGAAAGTTTTTTCCTTGTGATGAGAACACTTAGGATTTACTCTCTTAACTTTCATATATGGCATACATATAGCATGTTAATTATATTAATCATGTTGTACATAAACAAACTTACAGAACAGGTCTTTCAAACACTTTATTATTGCATAAAAGTTAAAAAGGGGACTTCCATGGTGGCGCAGTGGTTAAGAATCCGCCTGCCAATGCAGGGGACACAGGTTCAAACCCTGGTCCGGGAAGATCCCACATGCCGCAGAGCAACTAAGCCCGCGAGCCACAACTCCTGAAGTCTGCATGCCTAGAACTTGTGCTCCACAACAAGAGAAGCCACCACAATGAGAAGCCTGCACACCACAACCAAGAGTAGCCCCCACTCACCACAACTAGAGAAAGCCCACGTGCATCAACAAAGACCCAACGCAGCCAAAAATAAATAAATAAAATTTTAAAAAAGTTAAAAGGGAACAAAAGCAGAAAAATATAGCTACTTCAATTTGGTAACAAACTCACAACGTAAAAAGGGGTAAGTTGAGACAACAAAAACACAAAAGTGAAGAGGTAAGGGATGGAACCCATATAGGTAAATAAAGGTCTGATGCTATCGTCAGAAAAAGGACAATTTTCTCTATGAGACATTTTATACAAACCCCATGGAACCACAATACATAAATCTAGAGCAGAGACACAAAACATAAAAAAGAGGAAACTGAGTAAAGTGTCTAGAAAACCACCAAACCAAAACAGCAGACAGAAACACAAAGAAAATGAAACAATGGAGATACAAAACAAGCAGAAAACAGGAGATAAAATGGCAGTCCTCATTTAACAATAATCACCCTAAATATAAATGGATTGAATTCACTAATCAAAAGACACAGAATTAGATGAATTAAAAAACAAGACCCAAATATATGCTACCTCCAGGAGACTCATCTCAGCTCTAAAGACAAATGTAGGCTAAAAGTGAAGCAACAGAAGATAATACTCCAAGCAAATAGTAGCCAAAAGGAAGTGGGTATAGGGGAGCGATCAAGATGGCTCCGCCATCTTGTTTGGGAACAAACAAACAAAAAAAGATAGCAGAGGAGTAGGATTTGAAGCTCTACTCCTCCCACAAAAACATCAAAAACACATGTACAAGTGGAACGATTCACACAGAACATCTACTCAACGCTAGTAGAAAGTGGCTATAGCTATACTTATATCAGACAAAATAGACATCAAATAGAAAAGGTAACAAGAGACAAAAATGGAGAGTATATAATGATTAAGAGGACAATTTAATCAAAAAGACATAGTGATTAATATATGTGCACCTAACATAGGAGTATCAAAATATATGAAACAATTATTAACAGACCTAAAGGAAGAAATTGACAGCAACACAATAATAGTAAGGGACTTTAACACTCCACTTACATTGATGGATAGATCATCCAGACAGAAAGTCAACAAGGAAATAGTGGCCTTAAATGTGAGATTATACCATATGAATTTGATAGATTTGTAAAGAACGTTCCATCTAAATGTAGCAGAAAACACATTCTTCTCAAGTGCACATGGAATTTTCTTAAGGATAGACCATATGTTGGGACACGAAACAAGTCTCAAAAAATTTAAGAAATTTGAAATCATATCAAGCATCTTTTTCAACCACAATGGTGTAAAACTAGAAATCAACTACAAGAAGAAAGCTGGAAAAATCATGAATATGTGCAGAATGAACAACATGCTACTGAACAACTATTGGTTCAACAAAGAAACCAAAGGAGAAATCAAAAATTACCTGAAGACAAATGAAAATGAAAACACAACATACCAAAATTTATGGGATGCAGCAAAAGCAATACTAAGATGGAAGTTTATGCTAATACAGGCCTACCACAGAAACAAGAAAAATCTCAAATAAATAAACCTACACCTAAAGGAATTAGAAAGAAAAGAACAAAGCCCAAAGTCTGTAAAAGAAAGAATACAGTAAAGATTAGAGCAGAAATAAATGAAATAGAGACTAAAAAGACAAAAGAACATATCAATGAAACTAAAAGCTGTTTCTTCAAAAGGACAAACAAAATTGACAAAGCTTTAGCTAGACTCACAAGAAAAAGAGAGGGCTCTAATAAATAAAATCAGCAACAAAAGAGGAGAAATAACAAGAGACACACAGAAATACAAAGAATTATAAAAACATATTATGAACAGCTATATGCCACCAAATCAGACAGCTGAGAAGAAACCGATAAATTCATAGACTCATACAACCTTCCAAGACTGAATCATGAAGAAACAGAACATCTGAGTAGACTGATCACTAGTACAGAGATTGAAACAGTATTCAAAAACCTCCCAAAAAACAAAAGCAGAGGACCAGATGTCTTCACAGGTGAATTCTACCAAACATTTAATATCTATTAACACCTATTCTTCTAAAAAGCTTTCAAAAATTTGAAGAAGAGGGAACACTTCCTAACTCATTTCTATGAAGCCATCATCATCCTGACAACAACAAAAAAGAAAATTACAGGGGCATCCCTGGTGGTGCAGTGGTTAAGAACCCGCCTGCCAATGCAGGGGACACAGGTTCGAGCCCCGGTCTGGAAAGATCCCACATGCTACAGAACAGCTAAGCTCATGCACAACAACTACTGAGCCTGTGCTCTAGGGCCTGCGAGCCACAAGTACTGAAGCCCGTGTGGCTAGGGCCCATGCTCTTCAACGAGAAGCCACTGCAATGAGAAGCCCGTGCACCACAACGAAGAGTAGCCCCCGCTCACCACAACTAGAGAAAGCCTGTGCACAGCAACGAAGACCAACACAGCCAAAAATAAATAAATAAATAAATAAAATTAAAAGAAAAATAAGAAAATTACAGGTCAATATTCCTGATGAAAACAGATCCAAAAATCCTCAATAAAATATTAGCAAACCAAATACAACAATACATTAAAAGGATCATACACCATGATCAAGTGCAATTTATCCCAGAGATGCAAGGATGGTTCAAGATCACAAAGCAATGTAATATGCCATATTAACAAAATGAAGGATAAAAAACATGATCATCTCAATCAGGTGCAGAAAAAGCTTTTGACAAAATTCAACATCCATTTATGATAAAAAAAAAAAAACTCTCCAGAAAGTGGACATAGAGGGAACATACCTCAGCATAATAAAGACCCAATATGACACACCCACAACTAACATCACACTCAATGGTGAAAAGCTGAAAGCATTTCCTCTAAGGTCAGGAAGAAGACAAGGATGCCCACTCTTGCCACTTTTATTCAGCATAATACTGGAAGTCCTAGCCACAGCAATCAGAGAAGAAAAAGAAAAGGAATCCAAATTGGAAAGGAAGAAGCAAAACACTCACTGCTTGCAGATGACAAGATAAATAGAAAATCCTAAGAACACACCAAAAAATTACTCATCAATGAATTCAGTAAAGTTGCAGGATACAAAATTAATATACAGAAATCTGTTGCATCTCTGTACACTAACAACAAACTATCAGAAAGAGAAACTAAGGAAACAATCCTGTTTACCAGCACATCAGAAAGAGTATATACCTAGGAATAAACCTATCTAAGGAAGTAAAAGACATGTACTCAGAAAACTGTGACACTAATGAAAGAAACTGAAGATGAGACAAACAGATGGAAAGATATACCACGTTCTTGGAGTGGAATGAATAATATTGTTAAAATGACCATACTACTCAACATCAAAAAAACAAAGAACCTGATTTAAAAATGGACAGAAGACCTGAACAGACATTTTTCCAAAGTGGACATGCAGACAGCCAACAGGCATGTGAAAAGATGCTCAACATCACTAATCATCAGGAAAATTCAAATCAAAACCACAATAACATAGTACCTCACACCTGTCAGGATGGCCACCATGAAGAACACAAATAACACACGTTGACGAGGATGTGGAGAAAAGGGAACCCTTGTACACTGTTGGTGGGAATGTAAATTGGTGCAGTCACTGTGGAAAACAGTACAGAGGTTTCTCAAAAAAATAAAAATAGAACTACCATATGACCCAGCAACTTCACTCCTGGGTATACATCCAAAAAATACTAATTTGCAAAGATACATGCACTGCAATGTTCATTGTACTGGGCTGGCCAAAAAGTTCATTCTGGTTTTCCCCTAACATCTTACATTTATTTGTAAGTAGTATTATCTACAATTGTCAAGATGCAGAAGCAACCTAAATATCCATCAACAGATGAGTGGACTAAGATGTGATATAAACAGGGTGGAGTCAAGATGGCAGAGTAGGAGGACACAGAGTTCACATGTCCTCACAACTAGGGCACCTACCAGATGCTGGTGGGGGACCTCAATACCCAAAGGGACGGGAGGAACCCCCAAGCGACCGGGTAGGATGTGGTGGGGAACGAGGGGGGAGAAGTGGAGGCCGGACGGGACTGGCACGCCTGACGGGTGGCTGGGGAAGGGGAGGGATTCCCACTCCTGGAGAGGCCCACTCACCATGAGCAAACCAACGGGGACCGGGAGTCGGAGGAGACCCTCAGGGGTTCAGAGGCTAGCATTTCCCCCACCCACTCAGGCCCTGGGGAGCCTGCTGAGGTCCGGGGCCTGGTCCTCTGCCCTCCAGGGCCCCCTCCAGCATGGGTCATGGGAACATGGGAGGGAGGGGGGAGGAAGAGTAGAAGTGAGCCAGGAGGGACCCCCGGGGTTGTAGGATCCGGGGGGAACACAGCTAGCATTTCCCCTACCCACTCAAGCCCCTGGGAGCCAGCTGGGGTCCTGGGCCTCTAGCCACGTGGGTCCTGTGGGTGTGGAAGACGGGGGAGGAAGAGTAGACACGAACAGGGAGGGACTCTCGGGATAGGAGAATCGGAGGGAACACAGCTAGCATTTCCCTGCCCACTCCGGCCTCATCGAAACTGCTGGGGTGCTGGGCCTGGCACTCCACCCTCCGAGGCTGGAGGCACCCCAAGGGCCCCTCGAGCCCCGCTGAGCCTACCCCCCACCCCCAATCCCCAGGGCCTTTTCCAGCAGCATAGGTCCTGAACACAGGCTCTTCCCCAGCCTAAAGCCCACCTCCAGCCTAGACCCGCCCCAGTTAAGCTCCGCCCCCCACAGTCAAGGCCTTTTCTGGCTATTTTTTTTTTTTTTTTTTGCTACTGGGGTTATGTTTTACCTTCTGGTTGCTGTTTCATTTATATTTTTAATTCTTCTAATATACCTGTTAGTTTTTTATTTTTATTTTCTTTTTTACTCCTTGTCATTGTTCTGCTCCTTTTTTTTTTTTCTTGTCACACCACATCACTTGCAGAATCAGTTCATGGGCCAGGGGTCAGGACTGAGCTCCTATGGAGGGAGTGCTGAGTCTGAACCTCTGGACTAACAAAGAACCTCAGACCCCAGTGAATATTAATTGGAGTGAGGTCTCCCAGAGGTCCTCATCTCGGCACCAAAACCTGGCTCTACCCAACTGCCCGCAACCTCCAGTGCTGGAAGCGTCAGGCCAAACAACCATTAAGACAGGAACACGCTCCCACCCAACAAAAAATTAAGACAACAAAAAAATATGCAACAGACGAAGGAGCAAGGTAAAAACCTACAAGACCAAATAAATGAAGAGGAAATATGTAACCTACCTAAAAAGTAATTCAGAGTAATGATAATAAAGATGATCCATGATCTTGGAAATAGAAGGGAGGCACAGATAGAGAAAATACAAGAAATGTTTAACAAGGACCTGGAAGAAATAAGGAACAAACAAACAGTGATGTACAGCAAAATAAATAAAATGAAAACTACACTAGAAGGAATCAATAGCAGAATAACTGAGACAGAAGAATGAATAAGTGAGCTGGAAGATAAAATGGTGGAAATAACTGCCGAGAGGCAGAATAAAAAAAAAAAAAGCATTTGAGAAGATTAAACACCCATTTATGATAAAACTCTCAATAAAGTTGGTATAGAAGGAACATACTGCAACATAATAAAGGCCATACATGACAAGCCCATATCTAACATCATACTCAATGGGGAAAAACTGAAAACTATCCCTCTAAAATCAGGAACAAGGAAAGAATATCCACTCTTGTCACTCTTATTCAACATAGTATTGGAAGCCCCAGCCAGAGCAATTAGGCAAGAAAAAGAAATCAAAGGCATTTAAATTGGAAAGGAAGAAAAAAAATTGTCACTATTTGTGAATGATAAGATTTCATATATAGAAAACCCTAAAGACTCCCCCAAATAGTATTAGAAATAGTAAAGAAATACAGTAAAGTTGAAAGGTACAAAATCAACATACAAAAAATTGGCTGTGTTTCTATACACCAACACTGAGCTAGCAGAAAGACAAATTTAAAAAACAATCCCATTTACAATCACAAAAAAAAGAATAAAATACCTAGGAATAAATTTAACCAAGGAGGTAAAAGACTCATACACTGAAAACTATAAGACATTGTTGAAAGAATGAAGACACAAATAAGTGAAAAGATATTCTGGGCTCGTGGGTTGGAAGAATTAACTTTGTTAAAATGACCTTATTACCTAAAGCAATCTATAGATTCAATGCAATCCTTATCAAACTCCCAGGGACTTTTTTCATGAAAATAGAACAAAAGAATTCTAAAATTTATATTGAATCACAAAATACAGCAAATAGCCAACACACTCCTGAGAAAAGAGAACAAAGCTGGAGGTATCACACTCCCTGATTTCAAACTAAATTACAAAGCTATAGTAATCAAAACAGCATGGTAATGAAAGAAAAAGAGATACACAGATCAAAGGAAAAGAAAGTAGAGCCCAGAAATAATACCATGTATATACAGACAATTAATATATGACAAAGAAGCAAAGAACATACAATGGAGAGAGGATAATCTCTCCAGTACTTGGTGTTGGGAAAACTGGACAGTCACTGACAGAAAATGAAACTAGACCACTATCTCACACCATACATAAAAATCAACTCAAAATAGATTAAAGATTGAATCTAAGACCTGAAACCACAAAATTCCTAGAAGAAAATAGGCAGTAAGCTCTTTAACATCAGTCTTAGCAATCTTTCTAGATATGTCTCCTCAGGCAAGGGAAACTAAAGCAAAAATAAACAAATGGGACTACATCAAACTAAAACGCTTCTGCACAGCAAAGGAAACAATCAACAAAATGAAAATACAAACTATTGAATGGAAGAAGATACGTGCAAATGATATATCCGATAAGAGGTTAACATCCAAAATATGTAAAGAGCTCATACAACTCAACAACAACAACAAAAAACATTTAAAAAATGGGCAGAGGAGCTGAATAAACATTTTTCCAAAGAAGACTTATAGATGGTCAACAGGCATGTGAAAAGATGCTCAACATTGCTAATCATCAGGGAAATGTAAATCAAAACCACAATGAGATAGCACCTCACACCTGTCAGAATGGCTATCATCAAAAAGACCATAAATAACAGATGTTGGTGAGGATACAGAATAAAGGGAACCCTAGTAAACTGTTAGTGGGAATATACACTGGTGTAGCCACTATGGAAAACAGTATAGAGGGTCCTGAAAAAATTAAGAATAGAACTACCATATTTTCCAGCTATCCCACTTCTGGGTATTTATCCAAAGAATACAGAAACACTAATTTGAAAAGATATATGAACCCCTGTGTTCATCATGGCATTATTTACAATAGCCAAGATATTAAAATAGCTAAGTGCCCATCAACAGTTGAATGGATAAAGATGTGATACACATACACACACACAAACACACACAGAAATACTACTCAGCCATAAAAAGATAAAATTTTCCCATTTGTGACAACACAGATGGACCTTGAGGGTATCATGCTAAGTGAAATAAGTCAGATGGAAAAAGACAAATACATATGATATCACTCATATGTGGACTATAAAAAACAAACACATGCACACACACACAAATGAAAAAACCAAACAAAAACAAACACATAAATACAGAGAACAGAGTAGTGGTTACCAGGGGAAGGGGCAGGGAGGAATGGGTAAAGGGGATCAACTGTATGGTGATAGATGGAAACAAAATTTTTAGTGGTAAACACACTGTAGTGTAAGTAGAAGTAGAAATACTGCACACTTGAAACATTTATATATGTTATAAACCAATGTTACTTCAATAAAAAATAAATCTAGAATTTTTAAAATAATAAAGAGAAATAACTCAATAAAAAATGGATTAAAAACATAGATAGTGAGGATTAAGTAGAAATCGGCAAGAGGGAACATTTGGAGGCAACAGAAATGTTCTATGTCTTGGTTTGGTAATGGTTACCTAAGTGTATAAATTTACAAAACAATCAAAATTCTGTATCAATTTATATATAGAAAATCTGTGGATTTTACTATACATAAATGTTTCTTCCCATTTAGCAAACTAAAAATAATACATACATTAGAGCTACATTATGCATTGATTTACTCTTTCTTTAATCTATCTGTATTTCAGCATACAATAATCCTGCATTTCATACTGATTCTATACTGATATATGAAAATACTTTGTAAATTACAAAGCACTATTGTGGTATAAAGTATTATTAATGCTACTTAAATAATAATGCTACTTTAAGTGGTTAAAATAACCTCTTAAGAGTTTCAAGAGGTATCTCTTGCTTCTAGTGATCTCTAGGGTTTGATGGAAAAATTCAATATTTATCCTATCCATGTCCTTCATGACTAGTCTCTTAAATAAAACTCTGTATTATTCTTTTAGTCTTTCCTCATTTCAAGTTCTCTCAATTCTTTAATAAATTTAGGTACTCTTTTCCACACTATTTACTAAAAATTTTAAATTTATATATGACATCTTAGTGATGAATGAACCTCAGCATGATAATTTCAAATCCTCCCCAGAAAGGATCAGCCATGTATTTACTGACCTTTGTGGCTATAAGAGCACATTGGGCTAAGGTCTTTAGGAGTTTCCTAAATCCTTTATTTGTTCAAAATTGTTAGTTTTGCATCAGTCCTGCCTAGAAACATACTTTAATAGTGTCCCTCTAATTTTAGCTTCTCTGCCCCTGCTAAGGCCACAGTTCTCCTGATCTTCAGTCATCTGCTAGTCCCTCTCTGAGTGCACCTCATCACCAATTCCTGTCCCCAGCAAGTGAGTATCTGGCTTCTAGTTGCTGGTGCCCTTATATTTTCTAGTCTGACTTCCCGGATACCTTACCTTGACCACCTTCCTAGATATCAGACCACCTAACATACTTCTGATCACAGATTATTACAGATTGCCTGCTCCCTGAACTGACTTCCGTATTTACCACTTTGACACACCTCAGAGGTCATTAGCACCTGAGTTCCTTGACTATCGCTCCAATACCAGAAAAGACCCTGTGCATTGTACTCTCCACAGCTCACTAATACAAGTCCTTAAAACCCTGTCAGGTTACAGCATCTATAACCGACAGGAATTTTGGAAGAATGAAAACTGGCTCCATCTTTTAAGAAGCCTTAGCTAATGTATTTTTAATGAAGCCCATAGAATTTTAACCAATGTGATGAATAAAAATAGATCAAAGTCTACGTTAAAATGAATGACAATAATGAGAAAAGAAGGGAGAGTCAGACAGAAATCAAGAGTAACACAGATGGGCAGGGGATGAAATAAAAGAGAAAAGGCAGAGAAACACCAAGTGATGAGAGAGACCGAAGAAAGAAACAGAAGCAAAAGTGAAGAGTTGACAGAGAGAGAGAAAGAGAGAGAGACAGACATACATAGAGAAACAAATAGAGAAATGAGTAAGAGGTATGGAGAGAGGAAATCAGACAGAGGCAGAGTGAGAAGAGATAGAAGGATCCTAGAACAGAGAAGAGAGAGAAGTCAGCCCACACTTCTCTGTCTCCCTTCCCAATCATCCACCCCTTTAAAAAAAATCAAAAAAAATATGTAAATTCCAAATTTCAATCATATCCACTTTGTTGTAATGGGAATGAGTGACCTGGGGTTTCAATTTCAATGAGTGCATGGAGAAAAGATGGAAGTTATTAGCACATGTGTAGAAAAAACGCTAGTGCCTCTCTAGCATCCTTCTGTCTGTTCCTACATCCTTTCTCAAGCTGATTTGAGAATTATCCACACTGTAAAGAAGAAGAAACTGAACCTAATGAGGCAAAGGCTTTGAACCAACAGAAGGAAACTGGTCGGCTCATGCCATTCCCCTCAAGCCCCAGAGGACATCCTTCAAGGAACACAAGGATTCTTCCTCCTTGTCCTGGTTCAGAATACTCTCCAACCTCTCTGAGAAAATGCCCCCATCCTTCAAGTCCCAACCACAACCTGCTCAGGGACAGTGTCTTAGTCACCTGTCATGTGGGCATGCAGCACAGGGCCTGGTACACAAAAGTCATCAGTAAGTTTCTGTTAAATGAATAAATGTACACTGGTTCTAGACATATATGTATATACCCACCTAAATACATTACAAATATATTCACTATTTATATTGTATGAACTTTTCTAAAGAAGTCTGTTCCTATAGTACTAAACAAAAATGTTTTAGTACATTCTAAATCTACTCTCCTTCCAGTTTTCTCATTGATGTCATCATCATCTAAACTATCCACTCCAGCTAAAAACTCTGTCACCTTATCAGTAAGGCCTATTGATCTTATCTTCTAAATATCTCCTAATTTATCCTCCATGCCATCTATCCTAACAAAAGGAAAATAAGACCCTCCTAAATGATCTCTCTAATCTTTTCTAGCCCTTACATTGTTCCCAGTAACCTTTCTAATCAAGTCACATTCTTTATGAGACACCTTCAAGAAAAAGCCATACAGAAATAATTCCCCATTTCCTCAAAATTAACATCAAATTCCCCATTTTGGTATTGGGAACTTTCCCAATTACATCCAACCCACCTCCCATAATCATCTCCCACTGATCTCCCTCCCCATCTGTAACCAGTCCCTAAACCCTTCTGCTTTTCCCACACCAAGCTTCTTCCCATGGACATTTACATTTCCTTTCCTTCCCCCTTCTCCATGTCTAGATCTTTGAAAATTCAGCTAAAATTGCATTCTGTTCCTCAATGATAATGAGGAACATGATAATCATCCCTAGGGAGAGTTATTTCTTTCTTTCTCTGGATTTCCAATGCACTTGAAACATAACATTTAATATAGCTTAGATCACAGCATATGGTAACTATTTAAGTGCATATGGTAACTATTTAAGTATCTTTCTTCCCCAATAGCTTATGAGTTGTACAAGAATAGACACTGTCATTGACGTTTTTACGTATCCCAGGGCTTAGCACAGAAATTGCACAAGTAGGAATCCAATAAACATGTAAAGAATAAATATACATACCTTTCTGTGCTTTGATTAGTTGCTTTCCAATTTCTAGTGTCACAAAGGCTGTGCCATTTAGAACTATGTCAGTTATGGTCTTCCAAGCATTAGGAGACAGTCTTTCAGTGGGAGAAATAAAATTCCCTGCTGCATTGTTTATCACAATCTAATAAATGATTAAGGCAAGTTACAGAAACTTAGATGAGGAAGAATATTTTCCCTAAAGGGCTTTTATTTTTGAAATTTATAAATCCAAATAATATAATAAAGCTAAAGTTCACAGTCTGCTATGAAAAAATACCATGAGATTTGGTTCAGTTTTACCTTTTTTGAGCCTGTGAAAATTCCCTATTATTATTTACCAAATTTTAGAGTTCTAATCCCCATCTCAAAATTAGGGTACAGTCTATTATTAAAAATATAAATATAGATTAAGCATATCTACCATGTGACTATACTTTATTTCAAGAAATCTTAATTAAAATGCCTTTAATTTCTGGTATCATTTTGGCTTAATTTAGCTAATGAAATTCTTGGTTGATGACCTGCTTCTTCAGTATCAATAAAGATTCCAATATTATTATTCCACCAATAATGTAATACATTATCGGTTTGTCTGAAAATATCTTTAACATAGAAAAGTGCTCTCTTTGAGACTACTGGAAGAAATGGTTTCTTTCCAATATGTGAACCAAACAAAAGCAAAATACCCATGCATATCTCAGGTCTTACAAATCTGGAGGTTTTTTTGTAGGTTTCCTTGTTTGTATTATTCTCCTCCACTGACAGAGATAATCAAGTTATTTAAAAAAAGCAAAGAGCATGAATCATTTAAATTAGATATTGTGCTCTTGGATAACAGCTCTTATTTCATAATCTTATTAAATAAAGTAAAATCGTTTTTTCTATATGATTGTAAATGTATTTTTTAAGTACTCCTGAAAGGAAATGGTGTAGCAGTCCACCTAATCTATTCCCTGGTTTAAACAGAGCTAGCTTTCTGCTAGCAATGGAAAATAGCTGCTTCTTAACACAGCATTTGCTCACATCAATATTTTATTTCCTTAATACATCTTGGTAGGTGATATCAACATCAAAGGCCTCATACTTTCGCCTCATCACCATTACACTTACATCAGGATGTCCTACGACTTTGATCAGCTCTGACACAGTGCTTTGCACCATACCAGGATCCCTCACATCACACTGAATTGCATGAACCTGCAAAATAACAAAGAGAAAAAAAGAACCCTATATTTTTTCAGACTTCCTAATCCATGAGTATGAGTAAATTACTTAAGCATGCTATAATTCCTAAATCTGATTTAAGTAACTGTTTTTAATGTACCTTATTTCCAGTTTGAGAAGAAATTTGTTCTGCAGTTGCTTTCAGAACATCAATTTTTCTAGAAAAAAACACATGGTACTTTGCATGAGTTCTGAAATAACTTCATGTTATATTTTTCTTTTTAATTTCATAAATTAAAAAAGAGAATCTACAGCTTAATGACATGAATTTTTGAGACAATAGAAAAGCTATATCTACAAGCAAGGTAGTTTGAATGCATTTATTTTCTAGAAGTTAAATTTAAGCAATTTCATATATGTGACACTAATTTATTAAATTACTTCTAAGCCAGTTATTTTATATCTACTCATAGATTTTAAATTATTTCCTTAATTATATTCATTTCTATGTATTTCCTTGCCCAAGCTTGCTTGAGAAGGAAAATACATTCCTGGAATGATGTAAGCTTACGTTAAACTATAAAAAAACTATGTTATGTATAAAATCGACATTAGTAGATTTTAGATCAAATTGATGGGTCTGGACAACTATATATAGTCAAAATCTTATGCTCTTGAGAGAAACACAAAAAAATACACAATGTAAATTATGTAGTGTTATAAAAAAATAATATTTTAACACTCTTAAACACATTACAACATGAAAAAAAATGTTCTGGCCAATTTGCATTAAAAACAACATCTGAGGGCTTCCCTGGTGGCGCAGTGGTTGAGAGTCCGCCTGCCGATGCCGGGGACACGGGTTCGTGCCCCGGTCCGGGAAGATCCCACATGCCGCAGAGCGGCTGGGCCCGTGAGCCATGGCCACTGAGCCTGCGTGTCCAGAGCCTGTGCTCTGCAACGGGAGAGGCCACAACAGTGAGAGGCCCGCGTACTGGGAAAAAAAAAAAAAAAAACAACAACATCTGAAAGAAATTCCTTTTGCCCCCTGTAAATTACATAGTGACTTGTCATTCAGGTTACTACTTAGCCTACCTAAGAATTGTACACTATTCAAAATTGGAAGAAGGGGTAGATTTTTTTGACCAGTCTCTAAACCTCTATACTTACATCGTTATAAGGTACTGGGACATGCCTAAATAAGAAATTCTTTCCACATGGTCTCACCCTCCCTACATTCATCACAACAGCTGTTTTGAAATATCTGCCCATCTTATAGAAAATGGAAGCATTATATCCATTATCCTGGTACAAGGTTAACTATCCACTGAATCAGTAATTATAATCAATCTCACTGAAAACAAAGCAGCCTCAATATAGTACTTTTTAACTTCATATAGAGAAAAAATTCTATCACTGAATTTGTGAAATATATATATCATCAGTTCCATAATCAATCATTATTTCTATCACAAATTATTTTTTTAAATTATTCTATTTATTTTTGGCTGCTTTGGGTCTTCATTTCTGTGTGTGGACTTTCTCTAGTTGCAGCAAGCCAGGGCTACTTTTCGTTGCGGTGCACGGGCTTCTCATTGCTGTGGCTTCTCTTGTTGCAGAGCATGGGCTCTAGGTGCATGGGCTTCAGTAGTTGTGACACGCAGGCTTCCGTAGCTGTGGCTCGTGGGCTCTAGCACACAGGCTCAGTAGTGTGGCGCTCGGGCTTAGTTGCTCTGCGGCATGTAGGACCTTCCCAGACCAGGGCTCGAACCCGTGTCCCCTGCATTGGCAGGTGGATTCTTAACCACTGTGCCACAAGGGAAGCCCTATCATCACAAATTATAACTGACTTTTTCCAAGGAGATTTAGTTAAATAATCTAAAGGATATTTCATAGAAGATTACGACGCAAATCAAACAACTCTGGCAAATAGTGTTTTCAATATTGTGGCACGGAATTATTCACCAATAGACTCTTGCCAGGCAACTTGCTGAGACTGACTTACCGGCTGGCTATCACACACTGTGCACCTAGGCTGGACAGATGAGTTGTCATTCCTTTACCAAGGCCAGTACCTCCCCCAGTAATGAATGCTACTTTTCCTTGAAAACTATTTGGTGGTAGCATCACTTTTTGAAAGGGTGGAAAGAATTTAGACTGAAAACCTTCATTGTTTTGATATAATATTTTTGTTCCATACCTAAAAAACTAAAAGAAAAAAAATGAATTGAAATTTGCATACTTATATTCCCACAAAAGATATGAATTTTTTTAAACATACTCTTTAATATTAATCAAATTCTTAGATTAACACAAACTTACTGTAAACATATTGGTACTGTATTTAATCAATTTTTATCCTTTTTCTGTTGGAATGTTAAGTAACATAGTAGAGTGGTTAAAAGCATGGGTTTTGGAGCTAGACTACAGAGGGCAGAATTTTCTCCCTAGTCATGTAACCTTCAGCAAGTTATTTAACCTCTTTTTGCCTCAGTTTCTTCTATAATAATAGAAGATAATAACAGAACCTTCCTCATAGGACATTATAAGGATTTCATAAGCTAATATGAATAATAAACCTAGAAAATTGTGTAGCACACAGAAAGCACTCTATAAATGCTAGCATTATTAGTTTATGTATTTAGCTTAAATTTTACTTCAAAAAAACTTACATAAAGCATTTTTGTCTTTTAACAAGAATAATTTGGATAAAAATCACATTCCATCTTTGAATCACTGAAGAAAATTATAAAAAGTCCTTTATAAGATTTATTAAACCAAATGCCTCTTCCCATGTTGTCTTCTGGATAATAAATTTAGAACAGATAAAAATATTTGTTATATTTAAAATGGGGGGATAAAATCAAACCACTTTCAACTGAAAACTATTTATACTGCCCTATCTTATATTTTACAGCTTACTCTCATATTACTTGTCAAAATCACTGCTATTCTCTCACTTTTAATTATGAAAACAAACTTTTAAGTGTTAACCATAATAACAAACAATAAAGAGCTAATATTCATTAAGTGTTTACCATTTATCAGGATTAGAAACTAATCTTCACCACTCCATGAGATAGGCATTATTTTTACCCCATTGTTCAGGAGGGGCCCAGAAAAGTTAAGTACGTTGCCCAACTTGCAAAACCAAGATTATAACGACCTTGTATACTGCCTCCCTCTACTCACTGAGCTCCTACTGAGTTCAATGATCACACCAGTCGGGTATCTGATATTCCCCATCAGGTTATGGTTATAAGATTAAAACTCCAGAATCGATAATTTCCTGCTAGAGCATTCTTATAAGTTAAATGGGCTGCCATTAGTTGTTCTGAGATATCTACAATTTACCCTAAGGAAATAGAAATGTTGTCACTGATTTAGGATAAGGCTATTCATCAACTAGAAATTTAACAAGAAAATGCTTATAATATGATGTTAAGTAAAAAAAGAAATATACAGGATGTTCTTAACTATAAATAAAAATATATACTTAGAAAAAAGACTAGAAGAAAATAACAACAGTTAGTAGTAGATTCAATATTAACCATGTGCCAGGTCTATGAAGGACTTTCAACAACCCTATAAGGTAAATTCTATTGTTACTCCCATTTTATAGATGAGAAAACTGAAGCACAGAAAGGTCAAGTAACTAACTTTTAAAGACAAATAATAATAAGTAGTAAAGATTCAAATCGAAGATGTGTCTGACTTCAGAGTCCATTCATTACCTTTCACAGTTACTATGTATGTCTAGGTGATGGGATCATGGAAGATTATTTGTTCTTTTTGTTAGTTTGATTGGTTCTTAGTAATTTCAAAATCTATTCAATAAATATGATTTGATTTTTTAACCAGGGAAAAATGTTAGTGAAAGATAAAATTTGAAAACATGTATAAAATAATTGTGAAAGATAAATTTGCAAATCTGGTAATCCTCCATGCCAGTCATTATATTTCATTTACCTTCGTGTTGACAAAGCATTTTTTGGTACCCTTTAGCCAAAGCATGATAATCCAAGCAACTTACAATAATCTTTCTCTGCATAAATGGCAGTTTTACTTAAGGCTGCCACCAACTCCAGAACTATTACATTAAGATGATGAATCAGGAAATTTGCACAAGTAGGCTGGTGAGTTTATCGTTACCTAGTAATAAAGAAAAAATGTGTCCTAATTTCCCAACACTAAGATGAATTTTTATTTATTTAGTATTGATTTGTATAGGGAATTTTATCTGGTACTTTATGAAAGATAAATTAAGCAAGATATTTGCATATAAACTTTCTTTTCTTATTATTTTAAAACATTTTCTCAACCTCATAGAAAAGGTTATAAAGGTAAAAATAATCACATTTGAAATAAAAATTCCTAATAAGTGTCTACAATGTAACAGGTTACAACATAGCATAACAAACCCTTGTAAAGGGTTTGTTCTGATTTGGGAATTTGCTTGTATGAAAAAGTATTAGAGATAAACATGATATTATGATTATTGTGTTAACTCATTTTATTTATCTTTAGCATGTTTTTACTGAGCATTTGCTATGCTCCAGACACTGTTCTAGGCAATGGCAATACAGCAGTGAGCAAAACAGGTACAATATTCTACCCTAAGAGAGATTATCTTTGGGGGGGAGGGAAGATAAATTAAGTGAAATATAGAGTATATTAAAAGCTAGTATGTTGCTGTGGGAAAGATACGGCATAGAATATGGGTAGAGTGTTGCTATTTTAAATAGAGTGGTCAGCAAAGGTCTCACCGAGGTGACATCTGAGCAAAGACCTAAAGGGAGTGAGGGGATGAGTTGCACGGTCCTTTCAGGCAGAGGGAAAACTAAAAGCAAAGGCCCTGAGAAGGAAGCATGCCTAGCACATTAGAACGAATCAGAGGGCGAGTGTGGCTGAAGTAGAAGGAGGGAAGAGAAAGAGGGACAGGAGGTAAAGTCAATGAGGTAAAGGGGACTGGATCACACAGGCTGAGTCAACCACTTACAATTATACTCAAGTCAAGTGGGAAACTCTCCAAAGTTTTGAGCAGTGGATTGACATGAGCTGCCTTAAGTTTTTAGAGAATTGTTCTGGCTACTAAGTTGAGAATGGAATGTAGGAGGCAAGACTGGAAGCAGGGAGAGTAAGTATAATGTTTTTATGCCAGGCCAGGCAAGAGATGATGATTTAGACTGGATGCCATCATAGAAGGGGTAAGAAGTTAGCAAATAAAATTACTTGCAGATGGGAAGGTCCCAGAAAATGAGGATATAGTGAATTACTATTGTACCTAATATTGCCTAATCCAATTATTTCTTCTTGCCTCAAAGTCCAACCTCAGCAACACATTGACCTATTTCACTAAAAGCAGACAAAGAGGTCTCTCCCTTTGATCAAGGCCATTTGGCAGATAGAGCCTTTTCCACTTCTCTCACCTTCACCTCAATACCTCTGCTACTTTTTGCATTGCCTTTGTGTTTTGGAAAGAATAAGATTTAACTGTGAGCTAGAAGGAAACAGATATGAGTCAGACAAAAGGCATTAGTCTAAGTGAGAAATAATGAGGACAGCAGAAATCAAGACAACATTTACCACACATATTTAACATGTTGATTAGCCTGAACTCAGAAGCCAACCAACTGGAAATGGTGAGCAAGGGAAGAGATGAAGATGACAGAGTTTTCTAGTTTAAATAGCTACATGTGGAGTGATGCTGTTACTGAAATGACTGGGCTGACACGAAAAGATTCAAGGTGGAGAACTGAAGATAACCAGTTCTGTATTAGAAATGCTCCACCTGGGATGCCTGTGGACTATTCCGGTGGAGATATCTAATCTGCAGTTGGAAATAAAATTTTGAAGCACAGAGAATAAAATAAATCAGGGCTAAAGCTAAACAGCAACATCATTTCACAAACTGTGAAAGCCTACAGTTCTATCACTGTTTTAGATGCAATGCAATGTGGGAGTTTCCCCATGCTGGAAGGGATCAAAGTATAGCTGTCCCCTTACTCTTAACTTACTTATACTTACGCAGGCATTTCTAATCTTAAAGTAAGTTATCATCTTAGGAAGAGACTATAGGACAGCTAAGATTGATTATTTTCTACCTGGAATTTTCTTTAAGAAGTAAGGGTTGCCAAACACCAATGAAATGCCTTCTAATATGAGCTCTAGGAAACCCTGGCTAACTTTAGAATTCCCCTCCTTTTTTTGATGTGCTTTATAATGACCTGTGGGGAATAATCTGAGATCTAGATTTTTTTTAACATTACGAAGTTAGCGTTATAGTTTTGGAAGGGAGTTTGTTTTGAAATTTCTTCACATTAATATTTGAGCTCTGAGGCTACCATTCATCGATGTGATTCCCTCTAGTGACTCCTTCACATCCTCTTTCTCTTCACCTAATATATTCCATCCCTCTCCAAGTCCCATGTATTTTACCTCCCCAGTCAGTATCTTTACTCTCCGTCCACTGCCTGAGTTCAAAGGTCCCTATCTTCCATCATTCACAAATACTAAGGGCCTATGCTACATCATCCATTATGTGGTCTCTGTCCTCCAGTCTCCCTTTACTCCAACATATCTGCAATGCTGTGCTCCAGAGTACTGCAAACCTGCTCATGGTACTTCTACCCTTAAGATCCTTGTATAAGGATCTTATATGACTCCCTGTATAAAGTCCAGATTCCTTAGCTTCACCCAGCACAGCAAGTCATTACGACCTGGCTCTTGTCCATCTCTCCAGCCTCATCTCCCTCTGCTTTTCCACCTTGAAATTTATACTCAGAAAAACAAAATATGCAGGGTTCCCCAAACACAAATTGTTTCCACCTCTCTACCTTTATACAAATTGATCCCCACCAAAAAAAAAAAAACAAAAACAAATTGATCCCCACCATCACTCAACATTCATCGTTCAAGGCTGAGGCTTCCCTAACACTCCCAACAGAATTATCATTCTCACCGCCATCTCTGTAACTTAATCAAATTATCTGTATACCAGCTTGGAAGTCCTAGAGGCGCTTTAACATGTTCAAGATATATCACTTACCCCTCTCTTCCCTCTGGCTCCTTCTCATAAATGCTCTCTCTCAGAGAGTAACATTTCCCTTAGCTCAGGGGTCAAAAATAGAAATCTGGGCTTCATCTCACATCACATACCCAAACCACTAAGTTCGGTTCATTTTAGTCCTAAATAGCTCCAACAACCGCCCTTAGTTCTGACCCTTACCACTTATACTTGCACTCTAGTATCCCCATCTCAAGTCTCACCTGATGATAATACTTTCCTGCTCACAATTCTGATGGTGCCATTCACTTCCTCAGCATGGCCCAATCTTCCTTCCTCACCCGCTACCACCAATCACCAAGACCTCTCAATATATCTCTTAAATATCACCAGACTTCAAGTCTCTCATGTACTGCCATTCCTTAGTTGAAGCCACCATGGCCTCTCATCTGGAGAGAAGATTACCCAGGTTGCCTCCATTCTCACCCCTATTTCCAGGCCTTCAGAACAAAGCTCTCACTCCTTAATATGGCTCACAGGCTGCTCCCTAGCCTGTCTCTCACCACCTGCCTCCTTACTTGCTACCTATAATCTAGTCTGGGCCTTCACATAGGCCACTCTCCTGCCTAGAACTTTCTTACTCTTACTTCTCCCCCTGACTAACTTCTACTAATCCTTCAGGTCCCAGCTTATATGTAAAACCCAAAAATTATACTCCTTAAAGTGATTTTTTAAATTTATTTATTTTATTTATTTTATTTTTGGCTGCATTGGGTCTTCATTGCTGCACACAGGCTTTCTCTAGTTGCGGCAAGCGGGGTCTACTCTTTGGTGCAGTGCATGGGCTTCTCGTTGCGGTAGCTTCTCTTGATGCAGAGCACGGGCTCTAGGTGCGTGGGCTTCAGTAGTTGTGGCTCACGGGCTCTAGAGCACAGGCTCAGTAGTTGTGGCGCACGGACTTAGCTGCTGGGCTTAGTTGCTCCGTGGCATGTGCAATTTTCCCAGACCAGGGCTCAAACCTGTGTTGCCTGCATTGGCAGGTGGATTCTTAACCACTGCGCCACCAGGGAAGCCCCTATACTCCTTAAAACTGTACACTTCTCCCACTGTGGATGGGAAATGTTTCTTCCCTAATCCTGATGTTTCACTTCCCTCCAGGAGGGGAGCTGAGTTAAACTCCAGGCTTCTTTTTGCCCCCTTAGTCACCCTGTCCCCCTGGAAATGGTTTATCTGACCAGCAAATTTTGAGAGAATAATTGGGCATGAGTAGTCCTTCTTAAACCTTCTCCCTCTTGGGAGCTAGCTGCCCTCAGAAAGCAAATGTTCCTCCTCAGATGATAAGTCTGCCTAATTCAGGAAATCCAGTTAGCACTGTCTCTAAAATCAAACTGTAACAAGTGGTACTTTGGCCTCCATCTTTACTCTGGTTTTTCAGATGGGAGAAGAGGGATGCTATTTATTTGTACCCCCTCTAAGATCAAGAACACTCATCATGGGCTTCCCTGGTGGCACAGTGGTTGAGAATCCGCCTGCCAATGCGGGGGACACGGGTTCGTGCCCCGGTCCGGGAAGATCCCACATGCCGCGGAGTGGCTGGGCCCGTGAGCCATGGCCGCTGAGCCTGCGCGTCCGGAGCCTGTGCTGCGCAACGGGAGAGGCCACAACAGTGAGAGGCCCGCATACAGCAAAAAAAAAACACATACCATAATAAACTATAATGTTACTAGATTCTTAAGCTTCCTGAGAG
The DNA here is from genome assembly GCF_951394435.1 of Stenella coeruleoalba. NCBI lineage: Eukaryota > Metazoa > Chordata > Mammalia > Artiodactyla > Delphinidae > Stenella > Stenella coeruleoalba. The sequence continues at coordinate 45,480,118 of NC_137163.1, forward strand.
CAGGAATCAGCTCTTTTTCTCATGCTCATATCCCTAGTACAGTGCCTAACATATAGTAAATGCTCAATTTGCCACATAAATAAGTGAAGCCCACCATGCCCTGGTCCCCCAGCAACCTGTCCCGTCTCATCTCCATGAACTTCTCTCTGACTCCAATACTTTGCAAAGTCCACAATGCCAAAACACTTGAATTTTTAAAAATAGGTCATGCTCCTTCACTTCTTGATACATGCTATTCCTTACATCTAGATTACCTTTGGGATCCTGTACACTGCAACTCCTTCAAAAGTGAGCTCTAGGAGCCCACCTCCTCCATGAAGCCTTCCCTGCCTCCTCTAGGCACACACTGCTTTGTTCATATATGCATTCTAATAAACATCTGCATTTTCAGTCTGTTGATGTCTGGTGATGACCCACTAGAATATCATTTTTCAGACATATTCTGAATGAGGATCTAGTAAGAAATATGCCCTATACAAAACACAGTACATGCATTAAGTCGTGTGACAGATATTCCATATTTACTCTGTGCTATTAACTACTCTAGACCTGGGCATACAGCCCAGGTGAACAAATCACATGAAAACCCTTGCCTCCAGGAAGCTTATATTCTGAAATTCTGAGATGGGTAAAGAAAGATTTCTTAGGCTTTCTGGATAGAAAAATGAAAGAGAGAAAAAAAGAAAAGGAAAGGAAAGGAAAGAAAGGGGGAGAGAGGGAGGGAGGGAGGAAAGAAAGAAAACTCAAAACACAAACAGGAGGAAAAAAAAAACAGCTGGCCTTACACTTCTTCTTGACAATAATCAGCATCAGAAAACAATGAAACAATGTTGATGAAGTTCAATGGGAAAAATAAATGTGATACATCCAAGCAAAATTATGCCTATCTACCCATCCTTTTACCAGCACAAACAAGATGCCTGGAATGATGTTAGCGAAATGTTAACCCCAGTTATTTCTGGGTGGCCAGTTTGGGAACATGTGTTACTTTGCTTGTTTTAATTTAACTATATTTATTACTTGAATTCATATTGGCCAGGTATCATTTTTATAAAAATAGTAGTTATTACTCTTGATTAAAAAAAGGAAAAAGAAAAAGAAAAAGCAATGTGCACCAGAGATACAAAGAATGAATTTATGAAAGGAAGAACAGTAAATTTAAAAAAAAAAGTTTCACAAAGTAAACTTAACCTTACTACATTAGGTTTTCTACTCTATTCCACTTTATTTTCTACTCCATTCCACTTTATTTTTCTTAAACTCATTTTGTTCCACTAAATTATTTCAAGGTCCATTCATGAGTTATTATCCATAACTTGAAAAATACACATGAGGCTATTAGCTCAAGGACAGTAGAGATACTTTTCAAGTAAGGATCGCCAAAGAACGCCCAACACTTTGTAGGCACTTAATTAGCATTTCTTGATAAACTACTGAATGAGTGAATGTTTTCCTCATTAAAACTGAAAGCGGGACTTCCCTGGTGGCGCAGTGGTTAAGAATCGCCTGCCAAGGCAGGGGACACGGGTTTGAGCCCTGATCCGGGAAGATGCCACGTGCTATGGAGCAACTAAGCCCGTGTGCCACAACTACTGAGCCTGCACTCCAGAGTCCACGAGCCACAACTACTGAGCCCATGTGCCACAATTACCGAAGCCCGTGTGCCTAGAGCCTGTGCTCCGCAAAAAGAGAAGCCAGTGCAATGCGAAGCCCTCACACCGCAACAAAGACCCAACGCAGTCATAAATAAATAAATAAATAAATTTATTTATTTTAAAAAAAACTGAGAGCAAGTTTCATACTTTTTTTTTAACCTTTGCATCCCCAGGGCAGGCACAGAGCCAGTTCTCATTAAACGCTGCACTGAACTGAACCCTACTAGCTACCAGCACAATACAGCACTTCATAAATAGGATGTATGACAAATGAAACATTTCTCAGTTTCTTGGTAACTAAAATATTCAAATCAGGGGCTTTAACTGAAAAAACTTGTATTTGCTCACAGAAACATTATGCTGCCTGGAACAATCTCCCACTTAACAGATGTGAAGACTTTTCCTTTCCCAGTAATTCACACCCAAGCCTGCATGTGCCAGGGAGGAGAGAAACACCACCTATAAGGGCCTCCCTTGCCTTCAAACCCCCATCCTCAAAACTTCCATTTTTCTTAAGCAAAGGAATTTCACAACTGTCAGATTACAGTTAATTTTTAAATGAGTTCATTTTCTCCCTCTCATGCTGTATTGTCTAATGGTGTCAGAAGAGCAGGGATACAGTCTCTGTGACCTTATTACTACAAGCCTAATGATTTGTGTTTTTAAAAAAAAATTCTCTGAAGACTTTTCTTCTTCACAGAGTCTTTGTAGGATTCAAATGAGAGAGTTAAGAAGGGATGTGAAAATGTAGCTTTCTTTTACAATAACCTAGAACCTAAATCTTTATAAGAGAAAACAGTATCAACAAAACCCTAGCCTTGAACAAATTTCACTTTTTAAAAGGTAGTTCTTTCTTACTTCAGAGACTCATTATACCATTTCCTTGTGTTCAACATTTGCAATTTGTCCATGTTTTTCAAAAAAGAAAACCATGGCTGCCCATTCTAACTGAAAAAAAAGTTTTTTCACAGTTGGCAGATTAATTTTTCTACCTGGCTAAGGAAATTGTGAACTCTGGTTTCGTTTAGTTTAGCTCACTAAGATTTTTTTTTTTAATTTAGTTGGGGGAAGGGGCTGTCTTGGATATGACTTTTTTATTTTCCTTTCTCTTTCTTCCCCCCTCCAGCTGTCTTCTCTTGCACACTTTATTCTGATTATTGGTCTAGTGGAGAGATGTTGACAAAACAAAACAAAATTATGAGGGTGAAAGTGGTGGAAGCCAGCCTGAGATGCAGCTCGCCCAGCATTATCTCTAGGAAGGGAAGTTTTTTATGTGAATATGTTTGTATTAATGTTTAACTGGATAACAATTGAAAGAATTCCTTCATTAAAAAATAAAAAACTACAGATAAGGCCAATGCTTCCGCTGGGCCCCACTCCCCACCCCGTCCCTCTCCCACTCAGAGCTCTAAAGGCCGGTGTGTACAGCGTCCTCTCTTTCTACTTACACACAACTTTGAAACTACTAGGAATGGGAACCAGTGAGAACCACGGCGTGCCCTCCCCAGCCCCATCCCCACCCCAAACACAAACATACACCAGGACTTCCTCCGACAGCAACCCAAGGCGACCTTCCCACTTCATCCCAGTCCCCGGGTTCCCGCTCCTCGCGAGATTCCCCAGAAACCCCAGTCCTCTGTCCTCTCTCCGCGAGACACCCTGTCCTCGCTCCTAGCGCCCCGGTAACGCGAGTCCACGCTCTGCGCTTCGCTCCGCTAGTCCCCCGGACAGGGCGTCTGCGGGGAGAGCGCAGGACCCTCGGCCCTTCCAGCACCGCCTTACCCGCCGAGGACCGCGGCCCCAAACAAAGAGGACACGGCTTAGCAGCGCCATGTAGAGCCTCCCAACTTCTGGCCGGAAATGCAGGGGGCGGGCCAGAAATCCTAGAGCTATGGGGGCTGGGCTGGGAGCGGGCGGGCCCTGGAGGCCGAGGGGCCTGGCGCGTTTCCACCCGGGTCTGAACCCCAGGGCGCTGCCTCGCTTTGCCTCTCTCACGCTTTTCCTTGCTGTCTTTCCCTTTGTTGTCCCGATTGTTTTTTATAGGGCTGGTAATGGCGGTTTATATGTCCTTGTGTTGGTGGACGAATTACTGTGCCAGAAAAGTTTTAAAGACTGCAGAAACAAAAGGCATGTATACACTGCCGGAGTGCTAATGCCTTTTCAGTAATTTATGTCTACTCCTGAAGTGCATGTTTAAGTCCAAGCTGAACCACACATCATCAGAATAATAATATATTTAAGACAGCCTCCATATCCCTAAGGGGAAGTGGCTGAAATCTAATAAAAGTTGCAGATTCCGGGCAGCTTTGATGTTTCCAAGGACACATCGACTTTTATCTTATCGCCGAGAGACAGCGGGGCTCTGACCCTCCTGCTTTTGCTTTTTCTCTCTAAGGGATTAATAATATTCACTTCAGAATTAAGGGCAGATCTCTTGTTTATCATTCTTCATCTTAATGTAATGTACCTGTTGACATCCTGCATAAGCACAGATCACATTTCTTCCTCACTTCTAAAATGTGAATATAATTCATACCTAACTCAAGATTATTGTTAAGATTAAAAGAGGTTGCTTGTGAAGCCCTAACTTCAGACTGGTGACTGGTATGTGACATTGAGAGTTTACTAAGTGCCTTGCATTTTCTAAGTGCTGAGAAATTTAAAAAGCAGACCAGGACTGGACTTTCGGAACCTGGCCTGGCATTCACAGGTAGACCATGCTAATCTGTTAGACATAAACCATCTCACAGAATACCAACCTCAGACAAGTTTACTCTGAGATCAGAAGGTGAGACAAAGCAAGTCCACTTCACAATTTTGTGTAAGCACAGACAAAAACAAGTTTCCGGTTGTCACCCACAAGTACCTGACAACCCAGCTCTTGGCCCAGATGAGTGGCTATTTCTTTACCAGTTACAACTTTAACTTCATTTTAGTCTCCCCTCACTATAGGTAAGATTTATTGAGATCCTCCTTCATAGAATGGCCTGTGCTTTCTGACAGTATCCAATCCCACTTCCTTAGACCATCTCCCAAACCATCCAAGTCCAAATACTATAATAGGTCCTTTCTGACACACTTTTTCAGAGACACCCCATGATATCCCATGGTGTGTGTCCTACCTTGATGCAAAAAAATAAATAAACCCAACTGGTTCAACTGTAGATGTGTCCCTGGTGGTCTTTGGCTGGAGGGCATTGACAGTGCGCTTACAGTATTAACTCATTGTCTCACTTTGGGTTCCTCCAAAGCAGATCCTGAGAAGAAGATCCACTACAAGTGACTCACTGGGGAACTTTGGAATACCAGTAAGAAAGGGAGGCAGACAATACAGGGTGAGTTATCCAGTTAACTAACAATGTGGGCAGTTAGACCAATGCCACAGGGAAACTCTGGGAGAAGATGGAGAGCACATGCTGCTATGAAGTGAATATCTGTGTTCCCCCAAAATTCATATGTTGAAATCATGACCCCCAAAGCGATGGTATTACAATGAGAAGTCAGCAGTTGCAAACCAGAAGGGGACTCTCTGTTGGCACACTGATCTGGGACTTCCAGCCTCCAGAGCTGCGAGCAATACATTTCTGTTGCTTATAAACCACCCAGTCAATGGTATTTTGTTATAGCAGCATGAACGGACTAACACACATACCTCAGAGAAAGCCCACCTTCTCATGATCTTGAGAGTGAAGGAAAAGAACAGGACTCTAAGGATGACTAAGGTTGAATTTCCCACAATCATGGATGGATGGATGAGGACTAAGAATGGGACTTAAATAAAATAAAATGATATTACTTTCACTCCTGAATATGGGGTTGAAAATTCATATACACTGCACCTGTCTTGAATGTGACACAAAAGAAATGATCATATTAAATTTTTTTAATTTTTAATTTTTCTTGAAATTGCAGGGCCTAAAAACACACCATGACTTCTGCCATCCTTCCTCATTGTTCAGCCTTAGCGTCTGCACCCCAGTTCCTCACACTTTCTCCCTCCCATCCCCATCCCACATACACACACATAAATACACTACCATCTTAGTGTGGCTGCCTCTGACCCTCAACATCAAAAGTCAGCTTCAAAGTCATTTTCTCAGAAAGTTACCTTGACTCTGGACTAGTGTAGGTCTCCCTGCTAGAGCTGCATCCAAGTTTGGTGATATCTGATACTTACACACTTTTGGGAGCCTTCTTTAAGAAAAAAGAATACCAAATTAGGTACAAAAATGAATATTAATTTAGAATGTAAGAAGAAATCATAACAAATTACAAATGTCAAAAAAATCTGTAATATTACACATTTCATACAATCCAGAAAAGTAAGGTAGTATGTTTAATTACTTAAATGCTTAATTACCATACCACTATTTACACTTTTCCCCTACATTTTTTTGGCTGCATTATCTTTGATCGCCTCCTCATATATCAAAGATTTTGTAAGCACATTTTCTATAGAGGGAGTAGAAAGTTTGGGTGCTAAATCATGTGACTGCACACATATACAGACTTGCTGTTTATAGGACTGCTACAGATTTGTATCCTGCATAGACAGAAATTCTGATAAATTCTATTGTGTCCAATTCCCATCATACACACACAAAAAGTATGGTGCATCATAATAGTAAATACTGTATTGCTGAATATTTCTGACAAAGGAAAACTTCCGTTATGACTGCATCCATGAAACCATATCCTCTGCTTACAATTTTACACAGTTGATACTAACTTCTTATTCCATACACTTCAAACATTTCAAACTTTGCTTCTCCTTCAATCCTCATATTCTTCCAGGACTGGACACCATGGGACACATCTATATCTCAATACCACCTCTGGCCTAGACATGGATGTCACAAGGTACAGAGAAAGTATATTTCTGGAAGATAGTCCTATAGCAGTACAACTAAAATTTACTTACACCTATACAGAAGAGACAACTAATCACAAAATATTTCTCATTTAGTCCAAGTCTAAGCTATCCCCAATTCAACTTCCTCTTAGCAAATCCCCCAACTGCTGGTGGTCACCCCAACATCATCCAACAGGAGAGGAGTTTTGACAAACAGAAGTGGAATGAAAAGTTATTTTAACCACAAATGTTAAGATATCTTGCAACTTTTACTAAAACATAAATGCCTCTGTGTCCTTGGAAGGATTGTGCAAGTGAGGGGACCTGAAGTTTACTTGTTCCACCTTGTTCTACATTTTCACAGAGCCCTGAATTTCCCTTTTGTAGCTCTTGTCACAGTTGCAGTTGCATCTCTCTTTTATGTATTAGAGGGGAGGTGTGGGGGTGAGTGTTTTTTTATTTACTATCTTTCTATCTCCCATATCTAGCAAATGACTGGTAACATAGCCCTCAAGAAACATTTGTTGCATGAATTTGTAAGCACTGAGACTGTTGCCATTTCTAAAGCCAGTACCATAAATATAATTTAGAGAACTTGTAGCATTGACAGTCACTACCAAGGAATAGACTGGGGGCTCAAAGAGACCTTTCCAAATTCAGTGAGTTATTTCAATTAGGCTGGAGCCATGGGGTTTGACTTCAATGACTGAGGATATATGATTAATGAAAGCTAATATCTCTCAACGTTTTTCTCTTTGTCAAACTCTTCAGCATCCTGTGCACACATATCAGTAATCCTCATGAGCTTTCATGAGGTTGTCGACTGAAAAAACAAAACACAAAACCTAAAAGTTGAGAATTATGTTTTATTTGGCAGACAAAACTGAGGACTTAAGCCAGGACACAGCCTCTCAGATAGCTCTGAGAGACTGCTCCAAAGGGGTAAGGGAGGAGCCAGGGTATATAGGAGTTTTTGCAACAAAGACCAGGTAGTAGGAACTTCAGAAGATTGCTGTTAATTAAAGAAAACCAGACATCTCAAGTTAAGGAATTTAGCACTTTTCTATGTATGGGAAGATGCAAGAGTCTGGGCTCACTGAAATCATTCCTTTGATATGCGCCCTAACCAACCAGGATCAGTATGCTGTTCTTTCCCATCCTGAGTCCTCTCAGGATGCACCGTCGGTGGCTACAGCAGCTGAGGGCTGGGCAGTGGGCAGCCTGTTTCCATCCTGAGTTCCCTCAGGGCTCACTGTAAGGGGTGGCTGTAATGTGATGGCTTTATGGCTGTAACATCCTTTGTTTACTGATATGGCGGCAACATTTTTCATTCACAGGTTTGTACTATTATTATCCCCATTTGAAAAACTGAGGCACAGAACAATTAGGCAAACTTCCCAGCTAACAGTGATAGTATGTGAGCCCAGACCTGTCTGGCTCTGGGGCCCAGCTCGCAGCCATTGCTAGTAGGGTGTAAATATGGGAGTCAGACTGCTGAGGTTCAAGCCAAGCTACAGGTCTCACTAGATGCCTAATGTGTAGCAAGTTATGAACTCTGTTTGATTTTCTTATCCGTAAAGTACAGATAAGAAGAGTGTTTATTTTGTAAGGTTCTATACAGGTTTAAATGAAATAACATATTTAAAGCACTTAGAATAGGGCCTGGCATATAGAAAAGAGCCAGTAAACACTCACTGTTATCATGCACATCGACAAAGGCAATTGTTAACCCAGGATTAGGGGGAAACCCCTGGCATCATTATATAATGATTTTTTCTTTTCCCATGCAATCACAGTCTCTTACTGTTAAGCAGGTTCAACAAGATTATTACCCAGAAGATAAACTACTCCAAGGGAGGGAAAAAAAGGAAAAAAACTTACAAAATTCCTGCTCAAGAATTATTGTCTAGAAATTACATTCAATGCTTTTTAAACTTTTGTTAGAGAGTTTTACAAAAACCTAACATATAGTGTCCAAAATAAGTTTACCAAGTTCTGTTTGTACAAAATTATGCCTCACAGCTTCTGCTCAAGGGGAAGAGGTTGAAGAGGGTGATCAGTCCCACTTAGTTTGGTACTGTAATGGGGATACAAATTAAAAATAATAGACAATTCTCCCTGTTGAAAATAAGGGGAAAAACTCTGTTATCTCCCTTTTTTTAGAGCATTTACTTTAGAAAACTTATAATTGTAAATTCTTTCTCTTTCTCTTTGCAATGTATGTAAATATTTTTTATAAAGCTAAATAAACTTCTTGATAGCTTTACAATCCAGCAATGTCTTTCTCAGAGACCTGGGGGCCATTTCTTAGAAACGTAATTATCAAGAAAGAGAGTACCCCATCTCCTAGTTTCTGTGGGAAGGTTTAATATTTTATGGAAAGGCAGGAAAAATTTAAACATAAAATTTTTATCTGCCTATATAAGCCTCCTCCCTCCCCTTTAATGTGTATTGTGTATCTGCATTAACCAGACCTCCTTAGGAGATAACATTCCGTCTTTTTTTTTTTTTAACCATATATATATTTTAAAGTATTTGTTTATTTTTAGCTGCATTGGGTCTTAGTTGCAGCTGGCAGACTCTTCGTTGCAGTACACAGGCTTCTCTCTAGTTGTGGTGCGTGGGCTCCACAGCGCACAGGCTCCAGAGCATGTGAGCTCTCTAGTTGTGGCACGTGGGCTCAGTAGTTGCATCACATGGGCTCTCTAGTTGTGGTGCACGGGCCCTAGAGCAGCGGTCCCCAATTTTTTTGGCACCAGGGACTGGTTTCATAGAAGGCAATTTTTCCACAGATTTGGGGGGGATGGATCAGGCAGTAACGGGAGCAATGGGGGGAATGGTTCAGGCAGTAAGGCAAGCAATGCGGAGCGACACATGAAGCAATGAAGCTTTGCTCGCTTGCCCACTGCTCATCTCCTGCTGTGCAGCCCGCTTCCTATTAGGCTATGGACTGGTAGCAGTCCACAGTCCGGGGGTTGGGGACCCCTGCTCTAGAGTAAGCGGGCTTAGTTGCCCCACGGCATGTAGAATCCTAGTTCCCCAATCAGGGATCAAACACATGTCCCCTACATTGGAAGGCAGGTTCTTAACCACTGGACCACCAGGGAATCCCCAACATTCCTTCTCAATCTTGTAAAGGGTCAGGATGATCTACTACTCAATAGCTCCTCAGGAGATAACCTTTCTTCTTAATCTTGTAAGGGGTTATGATGGCCTACTACTTGTTTTGTACATTTAAATCTGGATTGTATAAATGGTCAATATGTAATTTGACATGTAACTCTTTGTCTCAAAAACTAATATAACTGTGCTTTGATCTCTAATGGGTAAAATAGTCCTCGGAGCTATTTGAAAGACTGTCTCCTGGGTTATAATCCTCAAGTTGGCTCAAATAAAATTTTCCCTTTCTGTCTTAGATCAACTATTGATTAATTTTTTCATTGACATATGCATGGTATGGTTGGCAGGATATCAGAGATACCCACCTGAGGACACCTGGAGTCTACCCCAGACTGTCACTTGGTACCAGCATAGGCCCATTGAGCCCCACCAGCTTCTCAGTACTCCTCAGGTGTTCTGGTGAGTTCTCCTGATATCTGGATCTCATTGATTTTAAGTGATGATTCTAAATTTTTATTTGAGCTGTTTTTACTTAAGACTTGGAATCTTAAGGGGCACCAGTGCATTTCTTAGGCAGGAACCTAGGGGCATCTGGGCAGGAGATTCAGGGACACATAGGTGGCTGGGTTTTTTAAATTTGACTTAAATTGACAAAACAATTTGATATATGTTCAGAACAAAACTTTTGTTAGTGGTATGAAAGATTGAATCATTCAGCTCTGAAGAACAAGGGGAATTTGCTCCTTCCAGCCACAGGGTGTTCTTAGGTGACTAAGAACATAGTGGAAGATCAATCCTCACGATGTGCAGTGAGGTCCCCACAGAGAACCCCACTATAATCATTAAGTAAATACTGCTCTTCCAGAGATGCACAAGATAAGGACTGATCATCCAGTGCTCCAAGCACCCACAGTGGTTTCAGACTGTCAGAGGGAGAAACTGAGACACATAAAAGAGTTGAACCAACCCAAAGGCAACTCCTTGGGGAACTAGACTCAGAGGAAGCACACATCCAATCTACCACACTGTCCTCAGAAAGTTGTTCAGATCAGATCTAATATCTGAATTAGAGTACCAAATTATTAATGTAAAATTGTTTCTCAAAGGCCAAACAGTTCCTGGGAAGATAGCCACCCAGGGGAATACCAGCTGGGTTTATGTATACTTGCAAGTACTTACTTATTTGGGTATTAAAGGAAATCCCACCCTGAAATGGCCAAGATAGGGTTCTTTAGGCACTCCAAAACTGAACTTTGTGTTCACAGTTAAAGAAAGCCAGTGGAAGGTAAGTTCTTACCATGGCAACCAGTCTGCTGGATCTCTGTCTGCAGGATCTACTGGAAACAAGAGTGGTAATAGTTTTTCTCTTTTCTAAAATTAGAATAGTAGGAGAAAATACGTGTAGGGCTAGCTTCTTGGATTCTTTGAATTAGAAAGACTTCTAAACTGTTAAAATTTTAGAGACCTCTCATCTTAAAACATTGTATTTATTTTAATTGGTGTGCAGAAGCCCCCACAGGTTTCAAAATTCCAAAGTGGCCTCATTGAAGGATTTGTTGTAGAGGCTAATGAAAGATTGATATAAAAGGTACCTAAAACAAAAGACTTCAAGACTGATGTAATTACTGTTCCCCTCTGTCCCCCTTTATTTGAGTACTCATTCTAGTAATCCTCTGAATTGCCTTTCCACTATGAAGAGACTATTGAATGGTTACCTTTAAGAATGGGACCACCTGAGGCTCTAGGTGAGCCTCTTCAGATCAAAGGCCAAACTGAGGGCCATAGTTAAAGAATTTTTTAAACCCAGGGAGAATCCGCGAATGTTTTTGTAAATGGATTACCAAGAGGGGAAGCTACCAGTCTAACAGAACCATAGCTAATGTTGAGGGCCTGATTGGATTTCTTTTTTTCCTTTGGCCTTCTCCCCTAAGCTAAAGGAGGGAAACAAAAACAATCCAACATAGCTGAAAAAGTATGTCAGCCCTTCGATATAATTTAAGTGGCCACTCAATCCTTTGAGGAATTAAAAACAGCTGTCCTTGTTTTATAAGTCTAGTCTTTACGGGACCATATGTGTGTCTCCAGAAACAATCCAAAGCCCACCAATCCTTTTACCACTCCACAAACCTCCCCTATTTATCCCCTTAGTGGGGATAAACCTCCCCTTAAGTGGCTTGTAAGTATTGAAAAAATAAGTTCTGGCTTTAAGGGAACAAAATTTCCTCCTAAGGGGAACTTGCATTTCCTCTCTTATGCCTTTGAGATATAAAGTCATATATCTGGTCTTCTCTAGGAACTCTTAGGTAGACCATCTTTTTGAAATGCAAATTTCAGGATGGTAACTCTCAGGGAAAGAAAAAAACAAAAGGGAGATAGTTAATTTGGAACTTGACTTGTCAAGAACAAATACACATCTTAAGTGTCTTCTCAATAAATAATAGCAAAAAGGATTTAGCCATCTAAACAAATGACCTTGATTTGTTCCATCTGCCAGAAACCCAATTTGAATCCAATCTCTTTTGTAACTGGTGGGTTTTATATTATTGTACCTGATTCATGGCTGAAATTTTGTTATAGGAACTATGGGGTCTCTGTGTCTGTGTGTTTGTATGTATCTACATAGGTGTGTTTTAGATATATGGTATTGCTAAAATTAATTTATAAAAGAACTCTATTTACTTGGCTGAAAGGAAATTAAGTGCTTATATAAAAACTCAGAAATATAAAAGAAACTAATCCAAATGAATTTCAGTGTCACATGATCTAAGATTAACTTTAATGAATGAAAACAAGTTTAAGTGTGTTGTTTTAATTAATATAGACGTGTCTTTAGAGTCATCAACATTAAGTGTAATATCAATACTTTTATGGTACCTAGGTTTACTACAAGTCAAATAAGTTCTTATCATTCCTGTTGCAAAATTTGTCAGCAAGAACATTAACTTGATGTGATGAAACTTTAAAGTACATTAAATATAAATGAGGTAAGAGATTTTTAAGTGAACTCTAGGAATAATGATGTTTTAGGACTGTCTACTTAAAATAGTTTCTCCAGATTTTTTGGTAACTTGAAACTGCTAAATTAATTTAAATGATGGGACTCTAATTAAAATAGAACTGTCTACTTAAAATAGTTTCTGTATACTTAAAATAGTTTCTCTTTTAAGGACTGTCTACTTAAAATAGTTTCTGCAGATTTTTTGGTAACTTAAAACTGCTAAATTAAGTTAAATGATGGGAATTCATTGAATATCCAGATCATTCCAAATAATGTACTGGAACTTTAATTGCTAAACAAGTCTAAGTTTACATACCTTTGTCTTCTTATTAGAGAAAAACTAAAGATATTTGGGTTCTTTAGATATATATTGTGCCTCACTGAGGAAAGAAATTAGGTTATAGAATATATTCCTAAGTTTGCCAATCAGGAAGTGCTTGTATGACAAATAAACAGTTCATAATTACTTGCCTGTTAGTTTGAGACAATAAGGTTTTAAAGTTAAGAATTCTAATTAAAATATGTAATTAAAACTACTAAAAATTAACAAGGAAAACATCTTTGTATGTAAGGAAAAAGAAGGTATAAGGATTGGAAATGAGTGTTCTTAAGGGAAAAGAAAGTAATTTTTGTCCTAAAGCTGGTTATTTCTAAATGGGAAAGGAAATAAGGGACAAATTAATATAGATATAGAAAGTTGTAGAAGGTGTGTGAGAAAGAAAATGAAAGAATCTTTAGAAAAGAATTCTATGTCAGGATTTGCTAAGATTAGAATAAATTTAATTGAGTAAATTAATTTTAATATTAAAGGTTAGATGGTGTAAAATCTGAACTTGGTGTTTTCTCTGTTAAGAGGGCAAAGTTTTCTTAGGATGCTAATCTGCTTTTGATAACAGATTGTAAAGTTTCTTAACCTTTTAAGTAATCTGTTAAAACTTTCTGTATTTTAGAGAGAAAAGATTATGTTTCGGTGGACATTAAGTTCTAGTGTGGTTTAAAAAGAAGTTCTAGTGTTGTTGTCTTTGAAGTTATTTGTATTTACTGCATAAGACTCAGTTCTCAAATGGCTCCTTATTGCTATGTTACATTATTGTAAAGTTTGTTTCTGAAGCTTATCACAGTAATCTATATTTGGATGAAGATCAGATGCCCCATGACCAGGAGATTATGCATACTGAAAAAAACATCAGATAAAGGATTCTTTACAGCCCTGATGGAAGGGACCATATCAGGCCTCTTATTCTCCTGAATGAAGTGCAACTCCTGTTTCTGACACCTGACTAACTTAAGACCAGCACTATCAGACCAGAACAAGAAGATGACATCTGAAGTAGACAGCTGACTCAAGATGCTAAGCCAGGCCTGTATTACTTTAGTAAACTTTTGTTTATGAACCAAATGTATTTCCTCCTTGGGCTCAAGGTCACCTACAGGTAGGTGGAAACAGCTCCTGCCAATCTGCCTTTAATGTGAGCATTCTGTATTCAATCAGTTTTCCAACAGTATGACCATTTGGTTACAATATTTGTTCCATCACTTGGAATAGAAGATGGCATTAATCACATAGAGGCTTTAACAAAATTTACTCAGCAAGCTTTGAATAATAGTAATCAAGTCATTATCTTGCTCAATTCAGAAGTCTCCATGAAGATCAGAATCACATGGTCCTCAATATTCTAACTGCTTCCCAAGGAGGAACTTGTGCTATAATAGATACTGAATGTTGTGCTTTTATACCTGATGAGTCTTTTATTGTAACTCATCTTATGACACATATGAAAAATCATATTGCCACTCTGAATGATCCTCTTCCCAGTTTAGGGGTAATACTAAGGAAATGGTTTGGTTTAGGAGGGTCTTGGCTTAAACCTTTACTAAATGACATTGTTACTTATACCGTCAATTTGATTACAGTTTGTGTAACTCATAAAGTGATAATTTTTTTGCCTTTCACACTATGCATCACCTACTCCTACTAAGAATGATATATAAACAACTTGAAATTATTGATTACATCTATAGTTCTCTATAAATTAATGAACATGCACAATGCACATGCAAGATAAAATTGGTGTAAATCCTATTGGACAATTTGGAATTGACATTAGTTCTTACTAGTACAACCCCTAAAAGGAAAAAAAGAACCAGGCTATTAAGACCTGACATCAAGGGACATGATGGACCCAGGGCAGATAAGCAATCACCCTATCATCAAGGGACCAAATATTTGATCACTCAATGCTTTCTCTCAAAAGATTAGTGATCAAAAGGGGGAAACTGATGAAATAAAATTCATTTTATGGCAGGATAAAAATTTGATCATAAATTTTTTTCCACCTATTTGGGCCTTCTCCATTCCCCTTAGTGTGTATTGTGCATCTGCATTAACCAGACCTCCTTAGGAGACAACCATCCTTCTTAATCCTGTAAAGGGTCATAATGACCAACTACTTGCTTTGTACATGCAGTCTGGATTGTGTAAACAGTCAATACATCATTTGATGTGTAACCCTTTGTCTCAAAAATTTATATAACTGTGCTTTGACCTCTAATGTGTGGAAAGTCCTCAGAGCTTACTGAAAGACTATCTCCCAGGTTATAATTCTCAGGTTGGCTCAAATAAAATTTCCCATTTCTTTCTTAGCTCAACTATTGATTAAATTTTTGTCAACATTATATAGAAGGATGAGATTTCTTTCTGTCTTTGCAATCTCTTTAACAGATCACCTGTAATTCCAGTTTATGCTTATTCAATAATAAAGCTGTTCCCTTTCTCTTCTATCTTTGTGGAGAGGTTTTCTGGGGTAGCAGGAGATTTTGTTTTTAGTCATGCCCTGCCCCCCAGCAACAAACCACTCAGTGAGCAAAGCCAACAATGCCCAGTACTAAAGCCATATAGTCACACCAGGCTTGGGCCTGGACTGTGGGGTACTAAAGAACCATGACTTCCAGAAATGGCCAGAGGGTTGTTTAGTATTGTCTTGAAGAAGGATTAGAGTGACTAAGAAGTCCTGGCTTCTATCTCACTACTAGAGAATAGCAGATGTCCTGCTTATTTTAGGTGAGAGGTACTGAACATGTGACCTGTAACATCCTTAAAGGTATATGTCTGAGTCTGAGAAAAAGAAGAAACAGTTGATAATGTTCCTCCTTCTAGTTTCTGATCCAGTGTTCACTTCCCAGGCTGCACTACACAGGGATTGCTCAAGGGTAGGGCTCCAAGGATTTGGTCCAGGTTGCAGCTGAAGGGATCCAAAGAGAGCTGCACTGAGAAGCAGAAGTTTGTTCTTGTCATGACTCTACTGCACAATGGCTTTCTGCTACTGTGCAAATAAATTTTTATCAGCTTTATTTTCCTCATCCATGAAACTGGGGTGTTGGTATAAATTATCTCTAAAATCACTTGTAGTCTAAAAATCTGTGGTTTTACAAATAAATGAGATTTGGTAGAATTATTATAGACCATCTGGTATGGTACTACGAAAGTCATTGTTAAGTGCTGTTAACATAAAGTAATTGATAAGATATGACTTTCTTTAGAATAGTAGCTCTTATGTATTCTAGTATTTACGTACTTCATCTAATTTACACTTTTAGATGATTATTAAGCTTCAGATTTTTAAAGTGCTTTGCAATCATTTAGGGTGACTTGAGTGACTTCTGGAAGTAAAGCTAACCCATGCTTCCATTACGTAGACTTATTTGTTCTCATTCTGTAAAGTCAAGTCATACATTTAGCAACTTGGGGTCTTGCATTCTTTTAACTTCCAATTTTTTAACAAATAAATTCTGGTCAAACAGCCAATTTGATAATTATAATCCAGTAGATTAATTCATTAAGTTACTAATAATGCATAGATTAACATATATACTATTATACTCCCATGTAAAGACAAAGCAATTTAGTCACATAGAAATTAAATTGTTTATTCTCAAAAAATATAAAATCATTATAGTAGAATAATTCTAGTAAAATAGAATTAGGATTGGGCTACAAAAAATATAACTCATTGTTCTTTATTATCAGATAATCCTCAGAATCATAAAGATACACCTTGAGTCAACACTGTTTCTCCACATGCTTCTTATTCCCCCACACCCCATCTATCTTCACAGTTCCAATATAAGTAAAGGTTGGAAAGAGGGATATTCAATGAGATATTCAAAAGACATCAATGAGCAGTTAAGTTCAACAAACACTTATGTGCCTGTTTGTGCCCATCACTATGGTAAATATTAGAGATATAAAAATGATTTATACAGTAGGGACTCAGAAATGACTTAGACACAGCCCCTACCCTTAAGGAACTAGAAAGGAAGGAAAGAAAAGGAACTAATATTTGTTTAACATCTACCATGCATAGTACAGTTTATTTTATTTATTTATTTATCTCATTTAATGCTAACAATAATACTTCAACGTAGCTATTATTTAATCCCACTTATATGTCAGAGGAGACTGAGCTACCTTAGTTAGTTTGTGATCTTGAGACAATTAAATCCTAGCTCTATTAAACCTATGCTTTAGCTTAACATTTGTTATAAAATAATGGCAGAGTTAATGGAATTTGGGGGGAAGACAAGATAGTTTTTTAAATGTTTTTATGATAATGTGAAGAAAACAAACAAAGAAATTGAAGATATGTAGTATAAAGAGGTAACTCATAAAACAAAACCTTAGTGGAAATGAGAGGAGATGGGTTTAAGTTAAGTACAAATGGAGAATTTGATCCCAAACTGAAAGGTCAAATCACACCCTGAAATAAGAGATAAGAAGGCAAGAATGAGGGACTTCCCTGGTGGTCTAATGGTTAAGACTCTGCCCTTCTAATGCAGGGGCCATGGGTTCGATCCCTGGTTGGGGAACTAAGATCCCACACACTGTGAAGCATGGCCAAAAAATAAAAGAAGGCAAGAATGAGATGTAGGTATAGCTTTTAAAAGAAAAGAAGTTTGTCTTATGATGGGGATAGAGGCAGAGTAGGAACAGAAATTGCAGGGAAGTTCTTGCATCAATTTCCTCAGTAAGGTATGATACCATATTCTTAGAAGGGGGCTAGGAGATGATGAGATTTGAGGAGATTTGCGAAGCTGTGGAATAGCTCTTTAGGTTTATAGGGAATAAATTTAAAAAAAAAACAGGAAATGGGACTGATGAATAATGCTCTGTAGTTCAACTGATATTAGAGCTTATGAATTTGCATTCATTTCATGTTTTCAAAGATAGGCAGATTTTATCCAGAAGCTTCAGTCTAGAATGTTACTGTATGATTGACTCATGACTGAGGGGTTGTTAGGGTTCATAGAAAAGTGAGCTATAGAGCTGAAAGTGAGAGTTGAAAACTCGGAGAGTAAAAGTTATTCTGAGAGCTATTCTCAGTACTGAGAGATGAGCTAAGAGTAAAAGTAGTTCAAGCTCAGATCCTGGTGTCTATCCTGCATATGATGGAGGATAGAAGGATACAGATAACCTGGGTAAAGTGGAGGGCTCAAGTGGCTGGATACCTGGAAGAAGCTAAACAGCAGGTGTAATGGGAGTGAACATATAAGAAAGCGAGAAGGCCAAGCAGCTCCAGTCAGAAAGTTGGATATTAAAGCTGGAGAAGATTCTGGTGATATAAAGAGCTAAAACTGACCATCAAAGGGGTAGTATGTTTGAAGCAGAAATGAAAGTCACAGGAGCAGAAAGTCAAAGAAATGTGAGCCTAGTTGGTAGAATATGTTGTCCAGCTGTGTCTTACAATTACTTGAGAATGATGGCAGGAGTTGGGATGGAGAAGAAAACTCTCATAGATGGCAATGTCCTCAATGAATATGGGCAAATGACATGGACATACCTGCAGTTAGTAACAATAAAAGGGGTATAGAGGGTGGGTAGTCATATGAAATAATCCTGACCTAGAAGAGATTTTGCAAGGCAGGGAAGATGAATATCTTAAAATGGAAATGAAAGTTTAGGGGGAAATAGTAATTCTATTGGCCAATAAATATGGTGCATGTCAGTGGGAGAGGTATTGGAATGACTATCCTAGAACTCATGGAAGGAAGCTGTGACCTAGGGAGAGAGCCATGTTTCATTTAAGGCAAGATGTAGAGGGAATTTTCCATGAAGACTTTAAAGATCTAAGAGAGTTTGTTTATAACAGAACAGAGGTAAGAGGAGATGCCAGCAAACTACACGAAGCAAGGAGCATGGAACAATGAGCAGACCAATTTGCTACCAATCTTAAATTCTACCCGCATTGTGTCCCATCTTTTTAATATTTCTCAACTCTGATTAACAGACATATATTGTTGCCAAGCAACAGTTAAGTTTTCCTTAATCACTCTGAGACTACTCAATCTGTCCTTCTGGTAATCAGACATAAACAGGACAAAGTTATAGCAAAAGCCAGCTAGGGAAGGACTTGCTCTGAAAAGGGAAAAAGTGACTTTATAGTGATGGAGCTGCAGGACCTCACCAACATGTACCAGCAGGAACAAGAAGAGTGCTTATGAGACTGTATTCTGAAATTGCTAAACAGGGAGCAGATGGAAAATAAATTTGCACAAGGGAGAGTTTATTGATTTGGCAGCACTCTTCAGGGAGAGAGGATTTAATACTATCAAGGACCCTAGGAAATATGACTATCATTCTTCCATGATGGCTCTTAGAAGCTTGAAGAAAGTGGTGGCCCACACGAAGAGAAGTAGAAATGGAAGAATTGTCATGGCAGATGGAAGATGTAAGGAGCAAAATGCTCAGAGAAGTAGGCATGCCAGTATTCCAATACAGATGCTCTATTTATCAAAGTGACTAGGAATTCTCTGGTGAGAGGGCCACCAGCATCACTGAGAAGCTCAGTGGTGGCTCTCCTCGTAGGTCATGGGGAGTGATAAAAGATGTTGTTACAGAACTGGGTTCACAGATAAACAACAAGGCTAACAGAATCCTGAAACAGTAGAAGCCAGGTGGCAGCACTTCACCATCAGAAAGGTACCACTACACGTATCCAAATGAGTGGCAAAATAGGAGTGACAGTCAGAGATCCTGACCTCTGAAGATGATTAATAGAATACGGCATCCCTAGGGGGAAAGATAGAGGTTAGCTAACAAGGGCATGCTCAATCTATACAATGACAAGAAATCAAGGATGGGTGACATAAGGCTGAGAGCAGCAGTCTCAATAAAAAGTCAGTCTCTTACCCAGTTTTCTAACTTGAGCCAGTTTACCAATCCAGAACCCATTTACTGAAGGAGAGGCAGGATTGCCAGGAGGAAGCACCCTGTAACACTTTGGTGAGAATATATGGTAATGATTTCCCTGTCCATGCCCACCCCACCCTCAGTCCTTCCTCAAAAGGACCTATGGCCATTCCCTCGGGAAACCATACACTGAGGAAGAGGGAATGCTCAAACATTTTGAGGATTGTTGGACACAATCATTATTGACACCCAGGAACACAAAGAATTATTATGGCCCGCAGTTAGAGGTAGATAGGAGCCAGATAATAAATGAAATTTTTGCCCAGGTGTGGAAGAAGTACATCCACTGAGCACAGGGACCTATCTGGTGGTCATTTCCACAGTTCCCAAATATATAATTGAAAAGGACATATTTGGTAGTTAGTAAAGCACCCACATTAGTACAGTTCTTTGGCCTACGGAATAAGAGCTATCAAAGCGGGAAAGGCCAATGGGGAGCCTCTGAAATTGCACAGGCAAGATAGTAAATAAAAAACAATATAGAAATTTCCAGTTGTGATGTACAACATGACTATAAGCTAACAATACTGTTTTGTATATTTGAAAGTTTGTATGTGTGTGAAGTATGGGGTCAGTCTTCATTTCTTTTGTAGT
This sequence comes from Stenella coeruleoalba, assembly GCF_951394435.1. Lineage (NCBI taxonomy): Eukaryota > Metazoa > Chordata > Mammalia > Artiodactyla > Delphinidae > Stenella > Stenella coeruleoalba. The sequence goes on from NC_137163.1 coordinate 45,500,583, forward strand.
GTTAACTAATAACCCTAGGACCATTTACTGAAAAAGGAAGAACTTTCTTCCATTGATCTGTAATATCACTTTTGAAAAATCAAATTACATATGCAGATCAACATGGTTGACCTAACATGGGTTAGGTCTATTTTGACACAGTTGCCTATTTTTTATCCTCGTGTCAACAGAACACTGACAATATAACTTTATAAATACATCCTGATACTTGGTAGTTGTAAGCACTCCAGCTTTATTCTTCTTCAAAATTTCCTTGGCTATTCTCAGCCTTTTCATTTCCACATAGATTTAAAAAACTGCTTATCAATTTCCACTCAAAAAATTGGGACTTTTTAAATTCATTTTTCATTGTATAGAAAGATCAATTTTGTGAGAAATGGCATCTTAATCCACGAACATGGTATACTATACTGAATTTATTTAGAACTTATTTTCATTTCTGTCAGTAGTTTTTTGCAGTCAATAATGTTTTGTGTCACATCTTTTGATAGATTTCTTATAAGGTATTTGATGACTGTTGGTGCTACTATAATTAGCTATTTAAATGTCACATTCTATTTATTTTCTGGAATAAAGGTATACAACTGAATTTTTTAGACATTGTGTTCAGTGACCTTATTAAATATACTTTTCAGTTCTTTTAGATTTTCAATGTACATGATCATGTTATTTGTGAATAATGACTGTTATTTCTTCCTTTCCAATCCATATGCCTTTTCTTTTTCCCTTTTACATTGCTTAGAACATCCGAAACCATGTTTAAAATAAATGGTAAGAGCAAATATGTCCTTATTTCATTCCTGATGTCAGGGGGAAACATGAAATAATTTACCTTAAGTATAATGTAAGCAGCAGTTATTTGGTAGATGCCTTTTATCTGATCAAGAATGTTCCCTTCATTCCAATTTTGCTGAGCATAAATGGATGAATGTGGAATTTTATCAAAGGATTTTACTGCAGCTACCAAGATGATCATTATTTTGCTCCCTTTTTCCTGTTATTCTGGTGAATTACATTTATTTTTTTCCCCCAGTTAACACCCACCCTTCTATTTCTGGAATAAGCCCCACTTAGTCATGATTATCTTTTTTATATACCACCTGATTCAATTCACTAATTTTGTGTATAAGATTTTTGCATCTATGTTCATAACAGAGTCTTTCATAAACCAGCCTTTTGAAGTGACATCTTTCTTCCTTCTCATTTCAGAATGCTTTTGAAAACCAAAAATTATGTGAATTATTACACATCAGAAGTGTACTCTAGGGTGTTTACTTTGTAGTGTGTAGACTGTAGGATGGATTAGTGCAGGAGGTGGATGGTGAAGGATTAGGAAGCTACTATAGCATTAAGAGAAGAGCTTGCACCAGCTTGGTACAAGTAGAAATGGAAAGGACGGATAGACTCCCCAGTACTTAGCTACTGATTAGATGAAAGTGCAACATTATGAAACAGAGAAATTAGGAGAACTTTATCTGAGCTTGGAGAAGAGTAAAAATAATTGGAGTGAAATACTTATCTTCACCATAATTATCACAATCATTAGGATCCATACGAAGGAATGACCGCAATTTAAGCAATTGCAAATGCATGGAAATACGTAACTGGTCACTACGTTAATATCTTTAATTAGAAAGTTTCCTTACGTTGCTTTGAAGCTGATTTTTAAAATCATTTCCATTCACAATCAGAAAAAAAATCGATAATCTTGTATTCATTGAACACCTTAAAATGGGATCCTTTTAAGACAGCACATTTCAATACCCTAACCACAGGGTGGCGACTAGGCGCCAACGCCGCACTTCTATCTACCCCTCCGCTTCTTAGGCAGGTGTGGCTTCCAGGAGCGCGCACGTCCCGGAGTCTGCGCCAATCGCAGGCGCTGCGGCCGCGCACGTCGGTCAGCCGCGCTTACGCTGTCGCGCATCGGCCAGACCCTAGTGTTCCAGGCCATGTGGAAGTTGCTCCCAGCTGCGGGCCCTGCCCGAGGTAAGGGCGGTAGGGAGATGTCCGGGGACCGATTTCCCGGGAGCAGATGCGGTGGGCAGAGGGTTTGCGGATGGTTACTTTCGGACCGTTCTCGCCCTGGGAGACTGCGAAAGCTGGTGCGAAAGCCGCGCATTTGTTGTGTGGGGACTGCGTAGTCTTTCTCGGCGGGTGCGCAGTGCTTGCGAACCAGGCTTTGGTCTGACGGGGGGAGGAGGCATGCGACACTGGGCCGTTTAGTGACCGCCGGGTCCTTTCCTCCCGGTCTACCGCCAGGTTCTCCGTGGTTGGGACCAACTCCTCTGGCGGGACTAGCTCTGACCTGGGCTTAAATGGTCTTCCGGATTGAGTCTTGGCCGGGTATATGTTACGACATCTAGCGTTTTAAGCTTTTGAGGAAACATCCAGAATAAGTTCACAGTCTGGAAGACTCTATGACTCTGTCTTGAGCGCATTGTGAGGAGCCACGGAGATGACTTGTGTAAATGGCAACTACAGGAAAGCATAATTTTGGTTTTGTTTCGGAGCCTTTTACCGTTTTGTCATCACAACAACTGAAAAATTTTTTTTCTGCATTTCTAGCAGCGGAAAATGGTAATTGCATGTAAATTGGTTGCCTAATATATGTAAGCACTTATTAGTTGATAGATAAGCAGTTGTAGCCTATGATTGGCCTTGCCCTCCGGAAGTTTACATTATGAGTAAAGAAAAGATCTACGTAGAGGCTAAATGGACTGACAGTGTAAGGAAGTATGGAGAGGGCAAACTAATGGTAAGGAAAATAAATACTGTAATAATACTGTAGATACTAAAAGTATAGAGACTCAAAGATCAAGTTTCACTGTGGACTTGGAGCATTGTGAGGTGTAACACAGTAGGAACAGTTTCCAGAAACAGTTGTAGCCTGTGGCTGGCTCTTTGAGTTCCTTTAAGGAGGCAGCAGAAGAAAAATGCCCCTAGTGCCAGTGGGTGGCATTCTTAACTTTTGGGGGATCTTGAACTCTTTTCGGAATCAGATGGAGGCTATGGGGTTCCATCCTTCTAAGAAAAATGTAGGGAAACCAACACAAAAGATTTTTGTTGAAAGAGTCCACTCTAGGTTAAGAATCTGATTAATAAAATATAATCCAGGTCTCGTCAAGGTTTACCTGGACTCCTTTCTACTTGTCTAGTTTATTTGCCCTAATCACTCTACCACTCCAGTGGTACCAGACTAAACTCTACAAGTCTTCAACGTACATGCTGTTCTTCCAACAATTTGTGATTTCCAAATTTTTTTAAAACTAATAACCTTTTCACGTTCTAAAAGCTACCTTTAACATAAAAAAAAAAAATCCCCAAATTATGCACTTTAATCTGGTCCGGACTTTTCTTGCATTGATCTATATTTTTTACTCTTGATCCAATACCATACTTTTTAACTGCTTTCACTTTGGCATATTTTACCACCTGGTAGAGGAAGTTCCCAAAATATTCACATTTTTCTGGACAGTTTTTCACATTATATTTTCCTGATGGAATTTTGAATTCGCTTATCAAGCTCCAAACATAGTGTTGTGATTTTATTTGGTAGTGCATTAAATTATAAGTTAATTTGGGCAAGCATTGACAAAATTGTTTTCCTGTTAGAAAAATGGTAGAGCTTTCTATCTATTTAGATTTGCCTCCTTCAGTGAGGTTTTACTGGAAAACACAAGTTTGATTTATGTAAAGTTGATTATTAGCCTTTAAATAGCAAAATAAAAATGTTTAAATATTTGCCATATGTATATCTTAAATACATGTTTATGTATGTGTGTACCTGTTAATTTACTTTTTAAAAAAATTCTCTTAGAACCATACAGACTTTTGGCTGGTGTTGAGTACATTGTTGGAAGGAAAAACTGTGGCATTCTAATTGAAGATGATCAATCAATCAGCCGAAATCATGCTGTATTAACTGCTAACTTTTCTGTAACTAACCTGGTAAGTTACTAATTTTATTTCACTAGCTGACAGTAAGAGGATTGAAATCACAAAAGTTTACCTTGGTGTATATGTAAGAGTTTGGGAGACTTTTTATAAAGCTGTTAGTTTTCTTTAAATGTTAACAAAATTAAGGACGTTTGGGCAGTGGTACTGGTGATATTTGTTTATTTAAGATTTGAAGTTTCTGTTTCAGTATTTTACTATTTGTTTTAGTGATTTAGAAACTCAGGGGAAGTAGAACATATTTCTATTTATTTACTTGAACATTTATTGAGTGCTTACTGTGTGTCAGTCACTGTGCCAAAGCCTGGGAATAGAACAGTGAATAGACCATCGTGACTCCTGCTTTAATGAGTTAATGCAGCCATATGAACACTGGTGTTTCCTGTATATCTTAGGTTTTCACAAGGGAAATTGATTGCTTTACTAGGGAAAACAGCTGTTGTATATGCCCCACAGCTCCTTTGAATGGCTTTGAGTTTGTTTTGGTGTGTTGGTTGTTTTAATAATAAAGGTAGATTGTAAAAGTAATATAAATATATACAAATAGCTGTGCTCATGGTAATGCTGGTGGTAATTAAGGAAGAAAAGCCATTATTTTGAGCAAAGACTGCATGTTGGCAAATACTGGATCTGTTCAGTAATATTTAGGTTTTGTGTCTGTATTCTTTTAGGTATAGAAAAACATTGTTGAAAATACTAAAGAAAAAAAATTGTTACTGCAAGTCAGACACTCTAGCCTTTTTGCATTGGACTGATTTTTACTACGTGATTTTGATAATTTAAAAAAAAACAAAAACCTTAGGAATGAAGCTGTCATGTTATACATGAAACAGACTGTACAAAAGCAAACAATTCTCAAATTATGAGGGGTCAGGAAAATCTCCCCTGACTTACAAAAATAAAGAAAATGTATGTTCTAAGAGGAGTGATTCTGGAATTGACATTTTTCTCTTAATTGCTAGTTGAGTGATCATTCTTTGCTTGCAACCAAAACAATAACTCTATTGCCTACTGTGTTGAGAGGTTAGCCACCTATCACCTATTCCAGAAGTTATCAACCTTTTGTTTTGAAACCTTTCCCCTTAGGAATAGTATTTACTGAGCAGTAAGAGACTTTAAATTATGTATTGATTTTTTTTTCAGAGTCAAACAGATGAAGTCCCTATATTGACAATAAAAGATAATTCTAAGTATGGTACCTTTGTTAATGAGGAAAAAATGCAGAATGGCCTTCCCCGAATTTTGCAGACAGGGGATAGAGTTACCTTTGGAGTGTTTGAAAGTAAATTTAGGTAAGAATTTTTAAATTGATATTAAAATGGACAGCTTTATTTTGTACCAATCAGATTCTAAAGGAAAAGGATATTTATGGATAATGAATTGGGACCAGTCTATTTAGTTCCTACTTAGGACAGTGGTGAACTTTGCACCACACGTGGTTAGTGCATTTTATTAATCATAGATAGTGAAAAGAGTGAATGAGAGTTTGAGTGGGCCCTAAGAACCTTGATGGGAGCTACTTTTGTTTGATTCTGCATAGGTCAAAGTATAATGTTAAACTTTGATCACTGTTTTTTTCTTAATTGCGACTTAAGACTTAGGAAGTGATAATTTCATAAGTTAGAAAGTTTAGTAATTTAATAAAAATTAAAATAACAGCATATGATGTGAGCTTAAAGTTTAAAGTACCATAAGTTGCCATCTCTATAACTATGATAACTTTGTGTAACTTATTCTCATTTACAGAGTAGAGTATGAACCTTTGGTTGCGTGCTCTTCTTGTTTAGATGTCTCTGGGAAAACTGCTTTAAGTCAAGCTGTATTGCAACTTGGAGGACTTACTGTAAACAATTGGACAGAGGAATGTACTCACCTTGTCATGACATCAGTTAAAGTTACCATTAAAGTAAGTTGAATGCCTTGTTATTGTGTTAAAGTAAGTTCTCTGAATTTAAGTTTATTCCTTTACCCACTATACACGGATGTTTTAAAAGTCACTTGCTTTAAAACTATCAGAACTGTTAGTTGTAGATGTATATATGCCAGTGAATCCCATATCTACCGTATAGGCTAGAATGGGGCAAGCAAAAGCACATTAAATTATATTTCAGATATTGATTTAGCATTTAAATGATTTATATTATCCTTTCACCAAGAAGTTATTACAGCCTATAGTTTGTGTTTTCAGTCTAAAAGCAAAGCAATTAGAGATCAACTGCCAATCTTCAAAGTTAGCAGCTCATGTCTTTCCTTCCTCCAGTCTCTGATACCATCTCATATTTTCATGCTCTTTTCTTTAGTTCTTATTTGGCTTTAGACCCTAATCACAAAGACTTTACGTTCTTACAATATTACCTTAATGTATTGTCACAATCTAGAGATATGTAGATATATGTTATTTGTCAAAGCAGTGATATATTTTGGGATGTTTCAGACTTTGCATCATCTTCAGATTTGGTTAATCCAAAACTAATTGAAGAATGATTTTGGGAGGTGATTCGTCTCCTTCAGCAGGTTGACTATAGATATGTGAGATTGTTTTAGGTTAATATCTATAGTGAAAAGCAACAGTAGATTCCTTTATTCAATGATACAAAAATCCTTTAATATATAATTAATTAAATTAGAATATGTGTCTTATACCTAAATAGGTGTCATAGAGAAAGGCTTGCTGTTCAAATTGAACCTCATGTTAAACTTGGATCAAAGATTGTTTCATCTTTGTAAGTTTATGAAATTGATTTATAAATTCAACAGAGTGATTAGCCTCCTGAATAGTAATTTATGCTAATAAACCCAAATAATAGATTCATAATTCAAAATGTCCATTTATTAGTTTATAGTAGGGATGTATCTTTATAGTGACCAGAATATTTACATGTAGACTCCAACATGGTCCCCTTGAAGATACCAAGGTACCTGAGAAATGGAATAGATAATCATGCCATTGCTTGGTGGGTATGAAATAAGAGCAAAGGCAGTTAGATTGTCTTGAAAGATATTTTACTGAGTCTGTGACAGACCTGGAAACTAGGATCCATTTACCATAGTACACAGTATTCCAGTGACTAGGATGCTAATGGCCACCCAGTCCCTGGATATTAGAGAGTACTGTATATATACCAACAAAGGCTTGCAGAGCAATACTCCTTTTTCAATATTTATGATCAATCGTGTGCAAAAAATATTTGTCATTATATTATTTTTTTAGTAAATTTTCCAAAAATACAGGTTAGTTTATGTTTTTTAAATTGTTGAATGTTAGAACCAAAAGGTAACCTAAAGAGCATTCAGTTCAGTTTTTATTTTCTGAAGAGGAAACTGAGGCATGGAGCAATTGAATCCTTTGCCCAGGATCACATGTATTGGAGTTTACTCAGTCCAGTGTTGAATTGCACATTACTGCTTCATGCAAGAAGTCAATTATTTCATTCATATTTGAGGTTCATAACTTTCAGATTTCATTCTTGAGAGATACCCTAAATTGCTTGCTCACATTTAGGTAATTTCCCATGTTTATTAGAAGCATTCTTACCAATTCTTTAGTTGTATTATTTCCTGGAATTATGCTGAATCTTATTTTCATTGCCAGTGATGGTATATTTTAATCTGTCTCAAATTTTGTGGATACATCTTATTTGAGGCTTATAGTTTAATTCACTTGCTAGTTGAAGTTTCTTCCCCCACTCCATCTGTATATACTTATTTTCAGCTTTTGTCCAACACTAAAGAGTTATTCCTTTATTTACTTTCTTAAAAAGACTTTATTCCATAATTAAAATCAGTTTGAAAGGCAATTAAGGTGAAAGAACTCTCTCATGTTTATCTCTTGTTACTGTCTTCTCTAGGGCAGACATTACATTTCCTTAATTCTAAGATGTACATTTTAATGTTTTTAAAATGGTATACATTTTTAAATTGACTTGTATTTTATGTTATGTTGTTCTGCCCTCCCCAGGCAGTTTTTAAATTAATATTGTAATTGGTAACTTCTTTTTTTTCACCTTTAATAATGATTGTTTATTGTTTATTGCTACTTGCCTGTATGTTACATTTATTTGTTATTTCAACAGTCTTATTGCTATTTTAGCATATAGGCCTTTGCTTTGCAGGATTCTGACTTACATGAGTTGTAGTTACCACAGTTTGTTTATTTTTAATTTTTATTTTATATTGGAGTATAGCTGATTAACAACCTTGTTAGTTTCAGGTGTACAGCAAAGTGATTCAGTTATACATACACAGGTATCTATTCTTTTTCAAATTCTTTTCCCATTTAGGTTAGTACAGAATATCAAGCAGAGTCCCCTGTGCTATACAGTAGGTCCTCATTGGTTATCTATTTTAAATATAGCATTGTGTATATGTCAATCCCAAACTCCCAATCTGTCCCCCCCTGTATTGTAATTGATAGCTTCTAATAATCAAGTGATTATACAGGGATTTTTATACTAAAACTAGGCAGTGACCAGTACTGACTTCTGTTTTATAGATTGTGTCTCCTTTATAAATTTAGAGAGACAGGAGGAAAAACAGAATAGAACAGCCTCTTTGTAGTCTATAACTTACATCTTTAAAAAAACTAGGGTATGAGTATATGTATTCACATGTTTTCTTCTTTTTAGACAATATGTGCACTCATTTGTGGGCGTCCGATTGTAAAACCAGAATATTTTACTGAATTTCTTAAAACAGTTCAGTCCAAGAAACAACCTCCAGAAATTGAAAGGTATATTGCTTATTTTAAATATAATAAAATATGACATACAAAATATGATAGCACTGGTTTTATTTAGGTTAATTCCCTCTTTATTGACTATTTCAGGATGTAATGTTACAGTTCAGTATTATTAATGAAGTTTTCTTGTTAGTATGTGAAGAAAGTTTCCCAGTTCTTTGTTGATTGTTCTTATCTCTGTGAAACACATGTTAACATATGTGCCAATATTAAAAGGAAAATATTGAAGGACAGTAATAGCATAGAGGTGAAATCAGTAGAGCACACATGCCAATGCTGGGCATCATGCATGCAGGACACCAGGAATTGTGTGGTGCAGCATCCCTGTTGTGGAGCCTCAGAGTCCTGGGCCAGAATATTAACAGCGCTGTGGCCTTGGGAATTGAGCTGATTTCTTCTAAGTGTCCGTTACCTCCTTTGAAAAATGAGACTAATACCTGTCCTGCTGAGTGTCTAAGTATTCAGTATTATTAGTATTAGTATAAGTATTATTTATCTTAACTAGTGGCATACATAAAGTCTGAGCATATTGCCTGGCATCATAATAGGTGCTTATTAAAAGAAGTGTAGCTAATTGCAATATCTGGGAAGATTCATAGTAGCTTGATTATTTATTATTTTTTGGATGCTCTGCTAAATTTGTGAACCACCAGACTAAAGGATCTATTCACTGTATGTATTGTATTAGTAATGTTTGCAGTAATATAAGCTATGGTTGAGGAGGAAGATATTTGTGATTTTTCTTTTTAGATTACATGGTTAAAATACTGGTGACTATAAAACGGTGGGTGTTTTTAGTCAACATAAGAACATGCTTGCTTAAAATGTATGTCAGTAGCTTATAGTCTATATGACATAATAGATTTGAGGAAGTTTTAAAAATCTAAAATTCTATGCAAATTAAGTATTTTATAACCCAATTTAAGTTAAGTATTACCTATTCAAGCTAAGTATTTTATTACCAATTTAAAAATATTACTAGCTATTATAAGCTAATTTGCCCAGTACATATATTTTTAGGAACTATTTATACCTGATAATATGTATTTGCTTTTAAAAGTAATTGAATATCAGATTTTTCTCTTTGTTTTTAATTTTCATTTGGGAGGTTTCTTGTATTTTATAATCTGGTTAACAGAAAATATGCTTTCCTCTGGAAAGAGATCTTCAGATTTTATTTTATTTATTTTTTGGCCACACCAAGTGGCTTGTGGGATCTGAGTTCCCTGACCAGGGATTGAACCTGGGCCCTTGGCAGTGAAAATGCAGAGTCCTAACCACTGGACCACCAGGGAATTCCCGAGATTTTAAAATAGATGATTCTTAACCTTTTTTGAGTCCTAGATCCGCTGTGAGAAAATGAAAGCACTGGTCTCTCCTCTAGAAACTTCACTTACTACCAACTTACATAGTATTTCAACAGAATTACATTTTTCCCTGAAGCCTATTTATGACCCTCCCTAGAAAAGTTGATAAATTCTATAAATAATGACTCTTGTTACAGATAATAAACCATTGTTAATTCTAGATTACTTAAGAGTGGAGGGGTCTGATTTTTTACTACTGGTGATATGTTTTATGGTCTTAGAGTTTTTAGAATTAGTCATTGATTCTTGCTTATTTGTTTAGATTCTCAGGTGTATTTAACCTTGGTTTTTTGGTTTTTTGTTGTTTTTACTTTAGATTAGGCATAGTTTTTTTCTGGCTTCAATTTGCGATTGTATTAACTTAGATGACTATAATAAAACATCCCTACTCTAAGATTGTTCACTAACTCCTAATTCAGTGTTAACCAGGAAAGACTATTACATTAGTTCATGTTTGATGATGGCAACTGATAATCAAGTTTTTAATACTATTTTAAAGTATGTAGTTTTTTTGCCTTAATAGATTGCTATACTTATTGGGATCCATTTTGATATGTTTGTTGAAGACTAATTTGACTCCATACTCAATTAAATAGAAAAATGATTAAATTTAAGATATTAAATAGTAGTAGGATGGGTTATAAAAGGGATATGAGATAAATTGTGGTGGCTCTTCTATTACATAACTACCTGTTCTTTTAGTTCTGTAAAAGCATTATCACTAGTCCTGAATTTAAATTAGGAGGCATACTATATTTTTACCTAACAAAATGTGTAGTCCTTTTTGGTACAGTTATGTCTGCATCTTTGCACTGTTACCACGAAACAGAGTAAGTGAAGGGTTAAGATAGAGTACCTGATATGGTTTGTGATACCTAATTTTCCTATACTGTTATCAAAGTACCAATGTAGATGAAGTCATTTTTAGATTACATTTAAAAGAAGTATTTAATTTTGATACTCTGTGCTCTAATAAAGGACGTTCATTAAAATATTATATATGTCTGAATGTAAAAAAAATGATCCTCAAGAGAAAAAGGGAGTTTCCCTTTCTCAGTTTATTTTAAACAACAAGCAGCATTGTTTACAGAAAACACTGTTGGGAGAGAGTCCTTACATCATACAAAACTTGCTGGTTATGCCAAGAATGAAAGGCCCTGACTACCCTATACCCAGGCCATTTCTCAGGGTTATGTTTGCAGTGAGAAACCTGGAGGGATGAGGTAATATCTCCTTCCCAGGACAGAGAGCAGGCCTGCTTATAGCTTGTTATAAAATGGGTGGATTCCCAAGTTCAGTGTAACACTACCCATGGTATATACCTCTCCTGTAACACAACCCATGGTATGTACCTTCTGTGTCATCCCCAGGGGACTTGGCATGGAAGGAGACCTGCTGCAAACACACTGAGGCTTGCTGCTTGCTTTGTCTCTGACCCAGGAGTCTTGTGTCTTCTGCCAGCATCCATGAAAGAGGAATAGGTTAACTTATTAGCTTGTAATAAAATCTCAGACCCAAGAGACACATTAGCATGAAACAATCTTGGTAAATGAAAGTTTAGGAAGCTTATAGAGTTGACCTTAAATAATCAATTAAAATTTAAAGCAAAGAAATTTAACACACACTAGAGATTTTTTTCCTGGAGATACAAGCTCAGATTTACAAGGTGTGGATGCCAATGTAATTCAAACCTTTTGGAGATCACCAAAAAAAATCATGAAATCATGGACATGTACCTTTGGTACTAATGAAATAAACAGCTATCCAGATGTTGGGCAAAGAAATATTGTGGCTTGGAATAGTTTCCACAGCCATGAATTCAGAAAATTTCTGTATTTGGAAAATCTTGGGACAGAAGTGAAGATGATGTGCTTTGAGTTAGATGAAATTTATTGAACATCATGTGAAGAATTTATATAAAGTTATAAAATGTACATAGGAAAAAGTCAATATTTCTAGATTAATATTTTATAGAATTTGTGAATGATATGTACCAGTTACTACATAATAAAGCATAATTATTTTATTTGTAGCTCTTGAAGTTTCTGTGTAAGTATGCCAAAAAATGTTTTAATTTTTTCATTATAGAAGTTAGAGGTCACTTTATATTTGTGGTATTCTTATATTCAGGCAGTGTGCCTCTAACCTAGGTCTCTGCCAAGTTAATTTACTGTTTTCCAATTTTATTACTAGCTGTCAAATCACTATAGCCTCAGTGATGCTTTAAAACTTCTAGAATGTAATTTTTCAGAAATACTGACTTTTTAATGATGTTTTCTTCACATTTATCACTAGTCTCTCCTTTCTTGTTTTCATCCTTAATACTACTAAAGAGAGAAAGATTTTTCTGCGTATATGAAGTTCCAGAACATGGTCTATTATTTGTCACTGTATTATATATATCATATATATATATATATATATATGATATATATATTATATGTATATATATATGATATATATATTATATACATATATACGATATATATATATCATATATATGTATATGTATGTATGACTCCAACATTTGATTCGATTCTTGATAATACGGTGGGTTTTTTTCCTTTCGAGATCAGTCTTATTGAGTATTGGGGCTCAAATTTACCAATATTTTTAAAAGAAAACCAAAATACATTTTTCTAGTCCCAGAATTTTAATACTCACATTTGTATTGAGGGATGTTTTTACTTTGTCTACTTCTAATTTATTAGGCGAAATTTTTATTTCTGTTTTATACTGCCGGTTTATTAAATATTTATTGAACCAGGCAAGATAGACCTGAGGATATAATGATGAGCCAAAAAGCATTACAGTTTCTGCCATCTTGGCACTTAGTAGAGGAACCAAACATCAAAGAATCACACAAATAAAAGTTAGAACTCTGGAAAGCTAATTGCATATCATTCTCATGGAATGTGACTTGGTATAACAAATGTTCACTCTTCATTGAACTAAACTGTAGTTAACTGTTATCTGTTACCTGTGGCAAAATTAAGAATGACAATGTGAAAAACACAAAGCTGTAGATAATTTTAAAATGCTATTTTAGTCATTAGAAAGCAGTAGGAATCTCACATTTACTCAGTCATATGTATGTATTAAACATTTACATTCTATTTTTGTCTGAGACTGGCCCAATAATCTAGTGTTGTTACATTACTATGTAGACTAATTTGTAAACACCCATTTGTATATATATGAAGCCTTTTACACTAAAAGAAGTGTAAGCTACAGAAGAATTTTCTTGAAAGGGATGTAAGGTGTTTGATGAAGAGATATTAAAATTTTTCCTATTTATGAATTAGAATGCCTGTTAATTTTTTAGTGCTACCTATTTTCTCATTGTAGATTTAATTAATAGTTAAAATAGTTTCCACTATTCTCTGTATGTGTTTAAAAGTAGAATAAACAGAATTTTAAAGTCAGTTATTTAGAAAACTGCAATAACTCCCCGGGTTTGCATTCCATCCTACCAACTAAATCTGCTCTTACCTGCAGATAACTCAGTCATTTGACATTGCAGATTCTAGGAATCACTACTTTAAAATAGCCTTAAAACATCCATTAGTAATCTAGCAGATTAAAACCCATGCATTTGTGGTTTAGTCAGTTATAAAAGTTTTTTTTAATTAATAAAATTTTAGTCATGACAGCTTACTGTATGAGATAATGTATGTTTCCAAGGAGAAATCTGGGGGGTGGGAGGAGGGAAATGTAAGGAAATTAGTTCTAAAATGCTGGATTGTGACTCTTATGACCAAAACATTTTTGTCATATTGGATGTTGCTCTCTGTGGATAGTTAACTCTAGTGACTGTCCAGATTCCCCCCCATCCTACATTGTCCCCTCATCATCACCATTATGCTTTAGTAATTTTTTTAAAATCTTTTTTAAAGACTTAATTTTTAGAGCAGTTTTAGGTTCACAGCAAAATGGAGAGGAAAGTACAGGTTTCCTGTATTCCCACTGCTCCCACACATGCATAGCCTACCCCATTATTGATATCCCCCACCAGAGTAGCACATTTATTACAATCGGTGAGCCTACATTGACACATCATAATCACCCAAAGTCCATAGTTTACATTAGGATTCAGTCTTTGTATTGTACATTCTTTGGGTTTGAACAAATGTAGAATGACATATATCCATCATTATAGTATCATATGGAGTATTTTCACTGTCTAAAAACCCTCTGTACTCTACCTATTCATCCCTCCACTTCCCCAACTCCCAGCAATCACTGATCTTTTACTGTCTTCATAGCTCTGCCTTTTCCAGAATGTCATATAGTTGGAATCATACAATATGTAGCCTTTCCAAATTGGCCTTTTTCACTTAGTAATATGCATTTAAGTTTCCTCCATGTCTTCTCATGGCTTGATAGCTCATTTCTTTTTAGCACTAAATAATATTCCATGTTTGAATGTACCACAGTTAATTTATTCATTAACTACTGAAGGACATCTTGGTTGCTTCCAAGTTATGGCATGAGTTCATCTCCTCTGGGTAAATGCCAAGAAGCATGACTGCTGGATCATGTGGTTAAGAATGTGCTTAGTTTTGTGGGAAAGTGCCAAAGTGTCCTCTAAAGTGGCTGTACCATTTTGCATTCCCACCAGCAATGAATAAAAGTACCTGTTCTTCTACATCTTCACCAGCATTTGGTGGTATCAGTGTTCTAGATTTTAGCCATTCTAGTAGGTGTGTAGTGGTATCTCTTTGTTTTAATTTGCATTTCCTTGATGATATATAATATTGAGCAACTTTTCATATGCTTATTTGCTCTCTCTATTTCTTGGGAGAGGTATCTATTAAAGTCTTTGGCCCTTTTTAAAAATCAGGTTGTTTGTGTTCTTGTTGAATTTTAAGAGTTCTTTGTATATTTTTTATAACAGTCAGATGTGTCTTTTGCAAGTGTTTTCTCCTGGTCTGTGGTTTGTCTTCTCATTCTCTTGATGTTATCTTTTACAGAGTGGAACTTTTTAATTTTAATGAAGTCTAGCTTATCATTTATTTATTTCATGGATAAAGCCATTAGTGTTATATTTAAAGAGTCATCTCCATATCCAAGGTCATCTAGATTTTCTCCTGTGTTATCTTGCAGGAGTTTTATAGTTTTGCATTTTATGTTTAGGTCTATGATCCATTTTGAGTTAATTTTTGTGAAGAGTGTAAGATCTGGGTCTAGATTCATTTTTTTTGCATGTGAATGTCCAGTTCCATCACCAATTGTTGAAAAGACTAAGCTCCATTGTACTGCCTTTGCTCTGTTGTAAAAGATCAGAATTGATTCTATGTGAGTTTATTTCTGGGCTCTTCATTCTCCTCCACTGTTCTATTTGTCTATCTTTTTGCCAGTACCATGCTTTTTTTTTTAATTAAAATTTTTTTTTTAATTTTTAAAATTTTTTGGCTGCGTTGGGTCTTTGTTGCTGTGAGCAGGCTTTCTCTAGTTGCGGCGAATAGGGGCTACTCTTCGTTGTGGTGTGAGGGCTTCTCATTGCAGTGGCTTCTCTTGTTGCGGAGCACGGGCTCTAGGCACGCGGGCTTCAGTAGTCGTGGCATGTGGGCTCAGTAGTTGTGGCGCACGGCCTTAGTTGTTCCGTGGCATGTGAGATCTTCCCGGACCAGGGCTCGAACCCATGTCCCCTGCGTTGGCCGGCGGATTCTTTTTTTTTTTAATCTTTTATTTATTTATTTATTTATTTTAATTTATTTATTTTTGGCTGCTTTGGGTCTTCGTTGCTGTGCGCGGGCTTTCTCTAGTTGCAGCGAGCAAGGGCTACTCTTCGTTGCCGTGTGCGGGCTTCTCATCATGGTGGCTTCTCTTGTTGCGGAGCACGAGCTGTAGGGGCGCGGGCCTCAGTAGTTTTGGCGCACGGGCTTAGTTGCTCTGCGGCATGTGGGATCTTCCCGGACCAAGGCTCAAACCTGTGTCCCCTGCAATGGCAGGGAGATTCTTAACCACTGCGCCACCAGGGAAGTCCCACACTCTCTTGATTACTGCCGCTTAACATTAAGTCTTGGATTCTGTAGTGTTAGTACTCCAACCTCGTTCTTCTTCCTTAATATTGTGTTGGCTGTTCTGGGTCTTTTGCCTCTCCATGTAAACTTTAGAATGTTTGTTAACATTCACAAAAT
This sequence comes from Stenella coeruleoalba, assembly GCF_951394435.1. Taxonomy (NCBI): domain Eukaryota; kingdom Metazoa; phylum Chordata; class Mammalia; order Artiodactyla; family Delphinidae; genus Stenella; species Stenella coeruleoalba. Next base: position 45,516,788 of record NC_137163.1, read on the forward strand.
AACTTGCTGGGAGTTACTGGGATTGTGTTTAATCTATAGATGAAGTTGGGAAGAACTGACATGTTAACAATATCGAGCCTTTCTATCCATGAACATTAATAGTTTTTACTAGAAGGTAGAGAGAAACTAAAAGTCTGCTCAGTTATGAATAGCTGTAACAAAAGATCTGATTATATAGAAAGTTATATGAACTGAATTATCTGTTGATTTTACTTCTCTATTTTCTTCTTTTCCCTAATCTCTATGGATGATTAAGATGTGTTTATAGTGTTACATTAAAGAGCTAAAAGATTGTATTTTTAAATCTTTGGGAATTTTATTTAAACTCACAAAATGTAGGTTTTAAAATTCCCTGAGCTTCTCCAAAGAGATTTGTAACAAAACACTTATAGCAGTAGTTCATAGAATTACAATATGAACATTATTACTAATACTTACTGGTTCCTAAGCAAGCACAGCATGCTAATAGAATTTGATCTTTAATGGATGATGTTTCAACCATTTGGTTTTGGGGTTTTTTTTTGGTTTGTTTTTACTTTTTTAAAAAACTTTTTAATTACTTTTTTCTCTCTTAACTATTTGTAATTTACATAAGTTGTTTGATTCATATATATTTAATTGTATCTCATTATGAGTCCTTAAGTCCCAGATAAAACTCTTAATTTTTTAATAATATAATGGTATTATGGAAATTAAGCCTTTCTAGTGTCTAGATTGCCATTCCATTTAAAAATCTAATGTTATACATTAGATTATACATACATACAGTGTAGGGTATAATTAGAATGTACTTTATTTTATTTTTTATAGTTTTTACCCACCTATTGATGAACCAGTTATTGGAAGTAAAAATATTGATCTGTCAGAACGACAGGAAAGAAAACAAATCTTCAAAGGGAAAACATTTGTCTTTCTAAATGCCAAACAGGTAATGTTATAAGCTAAATTTTTGTAAAGAAAATGTTATAAACTAGGATAAATTATTACTGTTGTCAATAGTTGTTAATACACTTCCTTTTGAGATTTTGTGTAGAAGTGTGAAGTGAAATAAAAAACTGCCCAGGCACCAGAACTTGCCCAGCGTTCATGTATATGACTATGGCATTTCTTAATATCTCTTAATTGGCTTATTAATTGTTTATATAAATACGTACAGGGAGGAGACCAAAAACTTTGGTTTAAGTTCTAACTTGTTCGGTTAGTAAGCAGCTGTTGAATGTCTTCTGTGTGCTGAAATGACAGTTCCAGGAGTTAATGTTGCAAGTGGAAAAATCATGCAAGTAAGCCCACAGTTACAGTGCTGTGTGAAGAGGAGCTGTAGATGATGTAAGGATTCCAGGGTGCAGTGGTACCTGGTGAACTAGGGATTTTCTCAGAGTGGAAGCTCAGATTGTCCTCTCAGGAAGTATTATAAAATCAATTTTTCTTCAATTCTGCTTATATTTTATTTCCCAAATCAAATGCTTATAATTTTAAGAATGTATTCAAGACATTAATTATGGCTATTTCATTACTTTTTTTCTTTTTCTTTCCATTTTTAGCATAAAAAATTAAGTGCAGCAGTTGTATTTGGAGGAGGAGATGCTAGGTTGATAACAGAAGACAATGAAGAAGATAGTTTCTTTTCAGCTCCTGGAACTTGTGTTGTTGATGTAGGAATAACAGATTCACAGACCTTAATTCCTGACTCTCAGAAAAAACGGATTCATTCAATTATGGATATACTCCAGAGGTACAGAATTATCTTTATTAGTTAAAAAAAAGGGCAAGTAGGTGATTTTATAGGTAACTTTTTTTGCACTCCACATAATAATGTAAAGGTATATACAAGAATTATTGTAAAGATTTTATTGTGTATGGTACTTGGAAATTTATTGTGACTTAGTATGCTAGAAATAGAATATATTTATCCATGTCAGTTTTATCTCAATATTTATTTTCTGCTGCTTTTTTGTTACTTTAATAGAATTTGCAGAATATACCTCTCTTAATAAAGCAGTATTTGTTTTTCTCTAGAATATGTAGTTGAGGAAGTTAAAACTCAAATGTAAAATTGTTCTGAAATAGCCTCAAGCTGGAATGTATTTTTCCTTTGTTTATTACCCATCGAAAATTTGTATGAAAATTAGGCTATTATGGCTATATAGGCTGTTATGGGAAAGCAGGAAAAAAAGTATCAAGTATCCTAGAATAGTGTTTGTAGTGTGGAGGGGAGGCAGTTTGAAAGCACTAAAGCAAGGGTTTTTTTCCTGGACTCTTTACTGGTGTTAATAATCTTAGCATTTTTGAAGCACAAAGTAAAAAAATCAGCCTTGGCAGTCCGTTGACTGAATTTCTATTCACCTAGTAAAAAATAGTTAGGGCTGGGACTTCGCTGATGGTCCAGTGGCTAAGACTCCACGCTCCCAATGCAGGGGGCCTGGGTTCGATCCCTGTTGAGGGAACTAGATCCCACATGTTGCAACTAAAAGACCCTGCATGCTGCAACTAAAGATCCTGCATGCTGCGACTAGAAGATCCTGCACACCACAACTAAGACCCAGCATGGCAAAATAAATAAATAAATATTTTAAAAAAATAGTTAGGGCCCAGGGTATTTATATGTCTAAAAAGTCCATAAAATAAGCTCTCCACAGTATTCATTTTTCCTGACCCAGGAGTCTTTCTGACCATGAAGACTGCTTTTTTTAAAAATGGGTTTGCCGAGGTAAAAAGTAAAATGTCAGTCATGTGTCCCATAAATATTTTGCTTAATGGAGATGTGCTAACTGCTGTGAAAAAGAAAATATTTGTGTAACAAAAATACCATCTTACTACTACAACCAAAATATACTGTGATTCTATTGTGTTTTAGGCACTGGGAATATAATGGTTAACAAGATAGCTATGGACCCTGCCACCACTGGAGCTTACAAGTAAACAGATAATTACAACTGTGTATAAGAAAGCAGAATAACAGGGCAGAGGGGAGAAGTTTATTTTAAATAGAGAAGGCTTCTTTCAGGCAGTATTTTACTTATGACCAGTTTACCAATCTTTAAAAGCCATGCTGAACAATAGCAATAATAGCTTACTTACATAATACTATATACTGTAGCAGGTCCTGTTCTAAGAGTTCTACATATATTAAGACATTTAATCCTCATACAATCATGTGTATTTTTACTGCTATGTTCCCCGTTGTGCAGAGAGGGCAAAAGGGGATTTGAGTAGAACACAGGGAGCGAGCAGAGGAGCCAGGATGTGAATACATGCAGTCTGGTTCCAGAGTCCATGCTCTTTACCATTACATCTTGCTGCCTTGCTGGAGTGGAGGTTGCTCAGAGGCTGGTGACTTGATCATGAGATGACATTTTGTTCTGTACTCTCTGGATCCTGTTTCAATTTGGTCATAGAGGACAATTTTACAGTTTGAGAAAGACTATCACTTAAAATAACACCTGTCCATTTAGTCCAAGCCGTTGATAGCAATTGAAGGTACAGTTATATCAAACCAGTAAAGTCAGCTATTGACTGAATTTCAGACAATAGGGCAACATTGGGATGGGTTAGTGCCATGGTGCTATTGATTAGTTGTCAGAAGTGGGTATAGGAAATCAGTGATTAAAATTAAATACCTCTGAAAAAGATTAGAAGTCTAGGGGAACAATATAACCCTGATTTTTGTTCTTGCTGAGATATTTTCCCAATGTCTTAGCCCATATTTGGGAACTCTTCCTGTTACTAATTTAATTATTTTCTCTTTATCCTCTCCTCCTTTGCCTTATCCTCTTCTCACCTGTTCCATAGCTTTGCATAAAATTGAATGAATCATAATCTTTGGATCATGATACATCGTCATCACTGAACTATAAATAATACACATTCATTTTGTTCACTAATTATTTAGTTAGTTATTTTAAATAAATTTTTATTATTGTAAACTGCTACTGAGATTATCTTTGTATGTTTCCTATTGGTACTTGTGCAGGATTTTCTTTGGGATATATTACTACATTACTAGGGTTAGAACACTCAACAGTATCAAACTGTTTTCCGCTTTATACTCCCACCCACGGTATATAAGAGATTAAGTTAGATGCACGTCATTTTCAATACTCGGTATTTTCAGACTATCATTTTTGCCAATTTAATGGATATATAATCATATCTTGTGATTTTGATTTGTATTTCCCTGATCACCAGTGATGGTTAACGTTTCTTCAAAAGTTTATTAGATGTTAATTTTTCCATCTTTGTGAAATACATGTCTCTTGCCCAGTTTTCTATTGGGATAATTGTATTCTTTTTTTGTTTTAAATACAGATTTCCCCAGTTTTATGTGTTCTTGTGTGTGTAGTGTATGTGTGTGTATTTAGTTCTATATAATTTTATTACATGTGTAGGTTCATGTATTCACCATAGTTAAGATACAGAACAGTTCCATCACCACAAGAATCCCTTGTGTTGTTCTTTTATAACCACACACCCCTCCCTACCTCCCCCTCCATGTCCCTAAACTTTGGCAACCACTAATTTCTTCTTCATTTCTAAAATTTATTATTTAGAAAATGATATATAAATGAAATCATACAGCATGTAACCTTTTAGAATTTTTATTTTCACTCACCATAATTCCTCAGAGATTCATCTAGGTTTTGTGTATCAGTAGTTCATCCTTTTTTTATTGCTGAGTAGTGTTTCATGGTATGGATAACCATGGTATGGATATTGTCTCTTTAATTACATTTTCTAGTTTACTGTTGATGTATAGAAATTCAGCTGACATTGATATTAATCTCATATCCCACCACCTCGTTGGACTCCCCTTTTATTTCTAATACTTTATAGTCTTTTTTTATATAAACCATATCATCTATAAATAATATTTCTCTCCTCCTTTTTAATCCTTTTTGCCTCTGGTACTGCTCTCTCTCTTTTATTCTCTTGGTTTTGGACCAACTGGGACATCCAAAGGTGTTGGATAGAAGTGGTGATAGTAGCCACCACATTTATCTCACTATTGACTTTAAAAGTAATGCTTCCAGTATTTCCCCATTTAAGATGATGTATGTCTTATAACATCATTATTAAATGTGTATTTTGTTTTACATAGCCAATCTTTTATAACTAATTTTCATGATATGACGTATGTATAGTTTCAAAAGTATTAGTAGGGTAGTAAAATACCAATTTTGAATTGCCTGAAATACAAGTAGGTGTATGTGATCACTTGATGATAATACTTTTTAAAATCTTTTTTTGTGTGTTATTATAAATTCACTTAGAGTTCAAGTCTAAGTTAAACTAATACATATAAAACAATGAATGTTAAGCATTTGAGAAATAACTTTTAGACTACTACAGCCACTTAAAATACATATACATATGTATATTTTACGTATTCTGTAGTATGGATATACTATAGTTTGTTGAGTCATCCATCCATTGAAGGACATCTGCATTTTTCCAGCTTTTGTTACAAATAAAGCTGATATGAACATTCATATACAGGTTTCTTTGTGAACATAAGTGTTTATTTCTCTGGAATAAACTCCCAAGAGTGCAGTTTCTGGATTATATGGTAATTGCATATTTGTGTGCCTTTTTTTTTAATTTGTAGGAGTTTTTTATATATTCTTGGCATTAATCCTTTTTTCACTTGTATGTGATTACATAAAAGATTGCAGAATCTGTTACCACTTTGTAAATTAACTTTTTATTGTGTTGATGAATGAAAGCCCTTAATTTTAATATCCTAAAAATTAACAATCTTTCATAGTCAGTGCTTTTTGTATAAGAAATCTTTTTCTACTCATAGATCAAAAAGATATTCACCTATATTTTTTACTAATTTTTACTAGTATTTTGATATTTTGTTTTTGAAATTTATTTTTGATCTATCTGGAATTGATTCTGTTTTATACCAAGGGACCTTACATGCATGGGAATGTTTTTGGCCGTCTTTTCCATTGAGCAATATGTCTCTTAAACTAATACCACGTTTACTACATTGTCTTAATTACTATAACAGTTTAAGTCCTCATATCTAGTAGGACAAATATTTTCTTTCTGCTCTTCTTCAGAAGCATCCTGGCTATTCTTGGCTTTTTATTTTTCCATATACATTTTAGAATTATCTTTTTAAAAACTTAACAAAAAAACAAATGTTAAGCATTTGAAAATGACTTGTTAAGCTACTACAACCACTTAAAATATCTCTACAATAAGTATTAAAAGGAGTTGTAAAGCTCTTAAAATTTGAGGTTTAGTTTCTATGTAGCATTATTAAGTTATATTAAATTATGTTTTATAAAATCAGTCATTATTCACATTACAGAATAACAGAAGATAGGTTCACCATAAGATTCCTTTAATAAGAAGATTCATTAATACATGTAAATTTGGTAAAATGATTTGATTTACTAACATACGTATAGATGTAGCTTATTTATAGTTCTTTGTACTTTTCTCCCTCCTTATCCTTCTCCCCTCTTTTTCTCTCTTTTAAGTTTTATCTTAGGATTCTAGTAACCATAGATTTGCTTTAAAAAATCTTTTTTATTGCTTCATCTGGGTATTACTATTATTCTGAAAATTACAGAGTTTTAGAACTGGAAGGATCTGTATCCTTTACTCTAGACCTTTGTTTTACAGATGAAATAATTGAATTACTAAAAGGTGGTGAACTTGCCCAATGTAACATTGCTCCAGTGAATAAGCTAGTACTATAGGTATTTGCAGTTCTCTCTGTACCATAAAATAGTGATGTCACTTTGCGGGGGGGGTGGAAGATAGATTCAGTTTGACATCATCTTAATAAAAGTTGTTAGTTTTAATATATCATCATACTTAAACTATTTTATTCTAACAGGCAAGGTCTTAGACCTATTCCTGAAGCAGAAATTGGATTGGCAGTTATTTTCATTACTACAGAGAATTACTGTGATCCTCAGGGCCAGCCCAGTACAGGTAATTAAAATACTATTTTATTGATTCTTTAGCAACTTTATTTTATAAATTGCTGATTGGCTGTATCTCCATTATTTTTTTAAATATTTATTTATTTATTTGGCTGCATCGGGTCTTAGTTGTGGCACGCAGGATCTTTGTTGCAGCACACGGGCTTCTCTCTAGTTGTAACGTATGGGCTCTAGAGCGCACGGGCTTTGTTGCCGCGCAGCATGTGGGATCTTAGTTCCCCAACCAGGTATCGAACCCACGTCCCCTGCATTGGAAGGCAGATTCTTAACTACTGGACCACGAAGGAAGTCCCTGTATGTATGTACTATACTTGCCACAGGTGACCATCTTCACCGTCTTTTAAAAGCCATATGTTTATCTGTTCATTTATTCATTCGATAAGTATTTGTGGCTGCCAAGTACTAGGCACAGTTGTAAGTACTGAAGATACAGTGGTGAATAAAGTAAACAAGATACTTGTTACTGTGAACTTTATATTCTAAAAGTCAGGATTCAGACAGTTAACAAGCAAACAAACACATCTGATAAGTTCTGTTAAGGACAAGTACAAAGAGAAAGCTAAAACAAGATGATGTGATAGTGACTGGGAGTAGGCTATTTTAGATTGGTAGTCAGGGACAGTCTCACTTAAGATGTCATATTTGAGCCTCACACGTCCTGAATGATGAGAAAAGGCAGCCATGGGAGGATATGGATAGCAGAATTCCAGGTAGAAGGAACAGATCACAATCGTGTCTGCGTGGAGAATGGATTCCAGGGGTCCAAAATGGAAGTGGGGATATGAGTAGAAGCTTTTGTGGAGGTCCAGGTGAGAGAGAGCCTGGTGCCTTGGACCATGGTGGTAGTAGTAGAGATGCAGAAAAGCAAATAAATTCAGGCCAAATTTTGGAACTAGACCCAGCACATCTTGCCCGTGGAGGATTTAGAAACAACTCCTAATCTTTTGGCATGAGTAGCTGGTTGGGTGGTGATGCCATTTTACAGAGATGAAGAATACATATTATAATTATCTCAGTGTTGACTATCACAAAAGCCAGTTTACTCAGGGCAGCTATTACCCCTTGGTTTGTTTTTTGTTTTTTGTTTTTTTGGTACACGGGCCTCTCCCGTTGCGGAGCACAGGCTCCGGACTCGCAGGCTCAGCGGCCATGGCTCACGGGCCCAGCCGCTCCACGGCATGTGGGATCTTCCCAGATCGGGGCACGAACCTATGTCCCCGGCATCGGCAGGCGGACTCTCAACCACTGCGCCACCAGGGAAGCCCTACCCCTTGGTTTTTTAAAACTCATTCCCCTACTTTTCTTGATAAGGTGATGTTGCCATCAAGAAGATGGTTCATTTATTCTTTTCTTCTCGCTTCTTTACCTTAGATATTTTTACGTTTATTCTTCCTCATAACTTTTCTTTGTCTAGTTATGTGTGCATCCATTTGGTATTTCTTTATACATTTATTTGCCTCCTAAGTCCTCTGTTCTCTTTTAGAAAACTAATCTCAACTAGCTATATGCTTCAGAAACATTTTTTTAAAATTCAAATTCACATTCTCTGTATTCCAGGATATTCTGGGATGCAGCCAAGGCATCAGATTTTTTTGGTTTCTTTTGCTTGATTTTAACCTCCTGTTTGTCATATAAACTCCAAGAAACTAGGGAAGGACTGAACTAGAGAGGAACCTTCTTTTATATAAATGGAGGAGGCACTCAGACTATAAATTTAAGTCATTTTTTTACTCATACAAGTAAAAAAATTGTTTTACATTTTTTTTACATTTTTTTACATTTTTTTTACATTTTTTACTCATGAAATTGTTCCTCTGTAGCTTCTGCTCAAGAGGTCTGCTACCATCCCTTCCCACAGCCACTGCCCTATTTAACCCTCCATGTCTTTATTTCCTGAGGGCTGTTCTAACCGCCCTCAGTAAGGTCCTGCCTCCATATTCATCTCTACAGTTGATATTTCACTTTGCCACTAGAATCACCTTCCCTTCTCCTAAAAACTTTTACTAGTTCTTATTATCTATAGAATAAATCCCTGAGCCCTTTGTCTAGACTTTCGAGCCTTCAACAGTTTAGCTGTAGCCTATCTCTTCCCATCCTCATCTTTTTTTAATATACTTCCCTACAGAATACATACGCCATATTTTTTTATGTGCCATACTCCTTGACCTTGCTCATCATGGTCCTTGTTCCTAGAATGCTAGCACTGCTCTTCAAAATCTGACTCCTTCCACAAATGCTCACCTCTTTCGTGAAGTTTTTCTAGGTTTTTTCCTCTCCCATAACTCTTCTCCAAGTCAGGTTAATTATTTTGGTTTTTTATACCCCAGTAACTTTTTTTTTTGCATTCCAGTTAGAACTTTTTCCTACTTTGAAGCATAGCCAGTTGTTTCCATGCCTCTTTCAACCACTAGACTGATTATAAACTCTTACTAATTTTGGTTTCTCTGACATCACCAAGCCCAATACTTGTTTATAGTTGGTATAAATATTTGCTTAATTGAACTAAGTTATTGGTACACAAGATTATCTTTGCTAGGGTGGAGCAACAAAATTTTATCATCCACTGTTAGAAATGTATTTATGGCCAGAAGGTCCTTAAAGATCATCTAATCTTTCTATTAAAAGGTAAGAGACCTCAAGGCTGAGAAAAGTTAAGGTCCCATAAATAAAACAGCCAAGACAATCCTAAAATTGGGGTTTTGTGACTGCTAGACCAGCATCTTTTCTATTGTGTTATTTCATATGGGAACAAGGTCATAAGGAATTGATAAAAAAATCTACATTATAATTAGTAGTATTATTTCTTGCACATATTCATAGGTAGATCTGTGTGGGTTCCAAGTCATAGACATCAGACTTACAAACAATTTTAGAACACGGCTAGTTTTGGGGGGAACAGAGTGAATGCATGTCTTCTTTCCTCCCTTTTTCTCCTTTGTTTCCTCCTTTCCTTCCATATTCATTCATTTATCTTTCAACAGGTATTTATTGAACCTTGTTATATGCCTTTAATTACTCTAAACACTTGGAATAAAGAGGTGAGCAGAGTAGAGCAAATCCCTACCCTCCTGGTATTTTAGCAAGGAGAATATTATAAATAATCTTATTGGCAGACATTAGTTATTCTGGGTCATTAGATTCAGCTTATGAATATTTCTTTTAATGGTTATATACACATTTATAATTATTATTTTTTGCAAACTGTGCAAGCTAAGAAGAATTTTAGGGATATGTATGTATAAGGAAATGCCAGTGAGCTAAGGTGGTCATATAAGGAGAGTGGCAGAAGTAAGTTAAATACCTGAATTTGGAATCAGTTATAAACATTTTATTAAACACATCCTGTGTCAGGCGCTAACAGAGTGGTAATTTAGCTTTGATACTTAATAAATGTCAACTTAAAATTTTTTTTTCAGTTAATTTAATTCTGTTAACTTATTTATATCCATTATATACCAAACATTGCTCAGAGATGAGATACAGAAATGAGCAAGACTCAGTCCCTGTTCTCAAGGAGGTTCCAAGTCTAATAAGAGAAAGTAACAAGTAAACAAGTACGGTATACAGTGATGATAACAGCTAACACTTCATAGTCCTTACTATGTTCCAAGCATTTTTCTAAGTGCTGTCCATATATTAGTTCACTTTGCCCTTAAAACAATATGTGAGGAAGAAACAGCATGTAATTATCCTCATTTCATAGATGAGGAAACTAAGGCATAGAGAGGTTAAGTAATACAGGTCACACAGCTAGTGTTAAAAAGTTAGTAAGAGTGTGTTAACAGTTAGTAGAGTGATGTAAAGGGTGGTATGGGATTTAAAATGAGGGGTATCTAATTCAATGTGGGAGGTTCAAGAGAAGTATTCCAGAAGAGGGGCACTTGAATTAAATTGCTATTTTGGTATATAAAATGATGAAGTAATCATTATGGTTTTCTGGAGTAGCCAAAAAATTTATGTCTAAAACTGTTCATCTCTTCTTTTCAAATAGTATATTCCTTCTAAAAATTAAATTCACATTGATTTTGATTTGTGTAGACAGTAGATATACTTTCTGTGGGGGAGAAATTTTAATTTTTGGTCTCCTGACTAAAGCATAATTTGAATTAGAATTTAAGTTGAGTTTGTTTTTATTTAAGTTGATAATAGTTTAACCTGAAGGATTTGATGTGTCTTTAAAATGATTTATTTCAGATAAGCCCATCACAGATGCCAACAGGCTGCTGCTCATAGGCTGTTTTGTTAAGTATTTGGAGACAACTGTGTGCTATAGTTAATTCTCTCAACATGGCACAGTCCTAACAATTCTAAGTGACCAAATGTCTATCTTGTGTCTAGCAATTGTGATTCTTTCTTTCACTTCTGTGATTTACAGGATTGAAGACAACAACTCCAGGTCCAAGCCTTTCCCAAGTCTTACCAGCCAATGAAAACTTAATGCCAGGTGCCCCAGTGAATACTACAACATATGTAGCTGATACACAATCAGAGCAAGGAAATAAATGGTAAAGCTTCATTGTTAACGAACTATTGTTATTATTCTATCAATAAATTAATGAAGTAAAGTCAATGCCTGTATCAAGTCATCTCTTGGGAGATAAAGAATTGGGAGTGTGGGATGCCAGGGAAAATAACATTTTGGGACAGGGTTTAGCAGACTTTATAAAGCACTAGAGGGACTTCCCTGGTGGCGCAGTGGTTAAGAATCTGCCTGCCAATGCAGGGGACATGGGTTCGATCCCTGGTCCGGGAAGATCCCACATGCCGCAGAGCAACTAAACCCGGGTGCCGCAACTACTGGGCCTGCGCTCTAGAGCCTGCAAGCCACAACTACTGAGGCCATGTGCCGCAACTACTGAAGCCCGCACACCTAGTGCCCATGCTCTGAAACGAGAAGCCACCGCAGTGAGAAGCCTGCACACTGCAAGAAGAGTAGCCCCTGCTCACTGCAACTAAAGAAAGCCCATGTGCAACAACGAAGACCCAACACAGCCAAAAATAAATATAAAAATTAAAATGAAGCACTAGAGAGTAAATATTTTTGGCTCTGTGGATCACTGATCTCTGTCACAGCTACTCAACTCTGCCATTGTAGGATTAAAGCAGCCATAGACAACGTGTAAATGAATGAGTGTGGCTGTGTTCCAATAAAACTTAATTTACAAAAACAAGTGGCAGGCCAGATGTGTCCTGCAAGCTGTAGTTTGCCAACTCCTGAAAATGATAAAGTTTTTTTTTTAATTCCGTGCAAATGTATATGGAAGACTACAAAGAATTATACTGTTTTATTTGTGACTGGTGAAATAAGTTTGAGATCAATTTGTTTCTATTATATGATGTTGCCTGTATGTGAACATTACACAGTTTTAGAGGTACTTTATATGTGTGTACCTGGCTATCTAAATAATCAATATTTGTTCATAAAGGTAGTTTTTTTAGTGGTTCTCTATTTTTTTAAATTAATTTATTTATTTGTTTATTTTTGGCTGCACTGGGTCTTCGCTGCTGCGCGTGGGCCCCCTCCAGTTGTGGCGAGCGGGGGCTACCCTTCGCCGCGGTGCGCGGGCCTCTCACTGCGGTGGCCTCTCCTGTTGAGGAGCACAGGCTCCAGGCGCACGGGCCTCAGTAGTTGTGGCACGCGGCTCAGTAGCCGTGGCTCGCGGGCTCTAGAGCGCAAGCTCAGTAGTTGTGGCACACGGGCTCAGTTGCTCTGCGGCATGTGGGATCTTCCCGGACCAGGGATCAAACCCGTGTCCCCTGCATTGGCAGGCGGATTCCCAACCACTGAGCCACCAGGGAAGCCCAGTGGTTCTCTATTTGAAGAGGGTTTTTTAAAATAGTTTTTTGGAATTTTTTTTTTTTTTCGGAGAGCAAGGGTAGCTCATATGTATCCTATGGCATTTTTCACTTAAGACAGTGTATTTTAAATACTCCATAGTGAATTATTCGTATTGGAAGATACTTCTGATTGCACTATATTAGACCATACTTAAATTTTCACTATACCTATGTTTTATATTGAGATCAAAACTTTTAAAAGAGAAACTACAAATTTTTTTAAAACAGAACTTTTAATATAACTTTTAAAAGAGAAACTTAATTTTTTAGAAGTCAGTTGAATGACAAGTTTGGGGTTTTTGGTGAAGTAAGAATAGCAAAAGTAGTATATATTCAACCATACATTGTAGAACTGTGTGTTTGTGTGTGTGTGTTTAAAATATTTTTCTGATGATCTAGAGTTCTACTCTAGAGTTATGTTCTAGAGACTGCCATCTGGTTGGAATATAACCGTATCAGTTCATCAAAAGTGATCTAAATACCTCATTATATTTGAAATTGGAATGATAGCTTATTCTTTTTATAAATTTCCAGTTTCTATTAATTTTTTTACATGGAAATAATTTTACAATTTTAAACAAAGCAAACATCACTTCAGTATATGACCTGGTATAATTTATAATAGGATACTAGGTTGTTATTCCATGTGTGTTTGGCAGTTTTTTATAGAGCATTCCTGACAGTATGTGCTATAGGGGATGAAGAAGAGAAAGGTATCTTGTCTTCAGGGAGCTTTGATGACAAAGGAGCTACTGTCTTGGGATAGTAAAATATATTCACTAAACTACTGTCTCAAGATAACTATGTTCTAAAGCTGTATTACGTTAGTACTACTTAAAGGACTTTGTTTCTGGATAAAAATTGCTGTAAATGTGATTGTTTACCTTGCATTCCTTTCTTTTGCTGCAGTATGAATTTGAGTGAAAGGCCAAAAGAAATCAAAATCTTCGGAATGGAACAAAAGTTCAGAATACCTTCACAAGAAACATCCACTGTGAAGGAACCCCACAAAGTAAACTCTAGTAATAATAATATAGTATCAAATACTCTTGTTAGTATGAAAATCCCAAAATGTCAGCTTTCACCAACTAAATTCCCAGGTGTAAATAAAAGTGGAGATTGGGCTTCTCAGCATCAGCAAACCAACTCCATCAAAAACTACTTTCAGCCATCTACCAAAAAAAGGTATAATTTTTAATAATACTGCTCTGTGTGTCTAAAAATATTAATATTTGTTATACGATTGTAGAATGGTACTAAGTCCATGTTCTGCTTAAGTATGCTTCTGTGGAAAGCTGTGGCCCTTTGAGCTTATTCCCTCTCAGAAATGTCCAAGTCTCCTTCTTCACTAAGGTCATTAGATACATTTTCCCTCATTTTTTTCCTTCTGTTGTTTCATTTGCTCTACTTCTGTTGAAGAAGAGGTTTCCCACACCTCAGTTTTTTTGACCTACCTATTTCCCTTGGTCATGTCTCTCATTTCCTCTAGGACCATGCTTCATCAATTATTCTTAATTTCTAGCATGTTTAATATCTTCTTCTAGGTCCTTTTCGTCTGTGTTCAAAGACTCTATCTCATTTTTAGTTTTTAGAACCTTCCCTTGACTTGATTTGTTCCTCTAGCTACTGCCCTTTATCTTTTACAATCACTGTTAAACTTCTCATAAAGAGGAGATTATTGTTATTGTTCCCATTTCTATGTGAAATATTTCTTAACTCGCAATATTTCATCTTGACATGACATCCTTGAAAGTAATCATTGACACAAGTTGCCACCTCTTGTGGCCTTTTGGTAACACTCAACTCTTGAACTTTTGTTCTCCTTCTGGTCTCTTCTTGGCTTTTGTGGTAGTGTCCTATCCTGGGTTTTTTTTGCCTCTCTGACTTTCTCCTTTGCTCCCTTTGAGGACTTCTTTTCGTCCTGCTATGTATATTGTACTTCAGGTTACAGATGATCAGTATATTTGGTCCTGACTTATTCTTTAAGCATCATTTCTACTTTCCCACAGAAATCTCCTGCTTTTTCCCCTAATCATAGGCCTAAAACTTTCTCCCCTATCACTGCCTTGTATATATATTTTTGTTTGTAATTTACTTTGTCAACATCTTTGACTGTTTCTCCTCTGCCTCCCCAAACCAGTATTGCTGATTCTTATTTTCCTTGTCTTATAAATTCCTCTGTTTCCATCTGTTTGTGTTGCTAGCTTTCTGGTTCAAACGCTGATCATGTAAATTATTACAAAAAACTTCTTGATTGGTTTATTTAGGACCCTGACATTAGATTAGTATTATTAAAATATCACTCTAACTGTTCCAGTTCAACATGAATCCAGTAAACTAGAGAGCAGAGACCCAAGTTTTTGTGGGCCTCAGTACAGTTTAAGTGAGTCAGGTATTCAGTACTCATTGAATGAATGATACAGTATTGTATAGAATACCCTTAGTCATATATTCACATATTACTTGCAGTATATAGTTTATACTGTATTCTGGATTTAGCCACTTTAACTTACTATCTTGAATCTAGCTCTCATTAACCCATCAGGATTTAGTCCCAGGGTAATTTTTCCATGTCCACAGGTTCCCTGCATTATAAAGTAAGCTGTTGTTTTCTGACAAGTCTTTTTTTTTTTTTTTTTTTTTACGGTACGCAGGCCTCTCACTGTTGCGGCCTCCCCCGTTGCCGAGCACAGGCTCTGGACACGCAGGCTTAGCGGCCATGGCTCACTGGCCCAGCTGCTCTGCGGCACGTGGGATCTTCCTGGACCGGGGCACGAACCCGTGTCCCCTGCATCAGCAGGTGGACTCTCAACCACTGTGCCACCAGGGAAGCCCCAAGTCTTTTATATTTTATATTTTTCTACCTTTTCCTCCACACTGATTCATCAACTACTGCAACTTCCAGAAAAGAAGATAGACATTTCCCTATTTTTTAAGCCATGGAATTGACCAGTCCTATCAAAACAGTAGGGTGTGTATGAATTATGTACTGTTTTCAGATGTGTTTTTTTATTTCTGGTGAGATTGTTAATCAGTAAAACCAAGAATATTGTTAATTAAATGAAGAAGGGGCTGAATACTGCCAAACTAAAAAAATTACTTAGCTGTGTTCATTTCCTGTTTTTGTTTTCTTCTCTCCTTTTTTGAACCTAAGGGAAAGGGATGAAGAAAATCAAGAAATGTCTTTATCTAAATCAGCAAGAATAGAAATGTCTTGTTCTCTTTTAGAACAAACACAGCCTACTACATCCTCAGTATGGAACAATAAGGAGCAGCAGAATGAGCCTGTGGAAAGAAACCCAGATAACTCGTATGCAGATATAGATTTAAAATCCACTGTGAAAAATTCTGCCAATAAATCTCTCTCTACAGAAAAACTAAGATCAGAAAAAAGAAAAGAAATTGATGATTTAGCCATAGAAAATGAAGTATTGGAACAGTTATTGAAGAACGCAAAACCAGAGTTAGAAATTGAAGTGAAAGTTCAAAAACAAGAGGAAGATGTCAATATTAGAAAAAGGCCAAGATTGGATATAGAAACAAATGGCCCTTGTAATGATGAAGCAATACCAGAAAGTAACAAAATCTCTGTAAGTAACATTTTTTAATAAGAAGTATTGCAAATAGGAACTTAGAATGTTAAAAAGTACTTGAGGTATTTGTATTGACAGTATGAGCAGTCATGATGTTTATTTGGGGGAAAAAATTAGTATTTTCTACACCTAGTATTAAGTATAAGAATTTGTTGGTTGATAGGGTGAATGTTAAAAATACAATGATTCCTTGACTATATATAATAAATGACAACAAATAAAACTTATTCATGATTTTTTTTTTAAAGAATCAATTTTATTTATTTATTTTTGGTTGCACTGTGTCTTCGTTGCTGCACGGGAGCTTTCTCTAGTTGCAGCGAGCAGGGGCTACTCTTCGTTGTGGTTGTGGTGCACGGGGGCTACTCTTCATTGCAGTGCGCGGGCTTCTCCGGTGACTTCTCTTGTTGCAGAGCACGGGCTCTAGGCGGGTGGACTTCAGTAGTTGTGGCATGCAGGCTCAGTAGTTGTGGCTCGTGGGCTCTAGAGCGCAGGCTTAGTAGTTGTGGTGCACGGGCTTAGTTGCTCCGTGGCATGTGAGACCTTCCTGGAGCAGGGCTCGAACCCGTGTCCCCTGCATTGGCAGACGGATTCTTAACCACTGCGCCACCAGGGAAGTCCCCATGATTGTTTTAATAGATTTCCAGGCTGTACTATTTTATTATATCAGACATTTGGCCATGATGGTAAGTATAGGAGGAACTTTAATAGAGTAAACAGGCACAGAGAGATGAAGAAAGTTAGTAAAAACAAAGTATCTGCTAAATGAATTTTTAGGATAGAACATGTATAACATCACTCGGGATTTTTAATTTTCATTTTTATCTTTAATGTTCTGTCCTCTTTTCATGAAGTTGGTATATTTGTCTTACGCACTTTGGTCTAAGAAAACTCTTTATTTTGTATTTTATGCATCATTAAGTTGCCTACTGTTGGTAGACTGGTTACCTCATTAGGTGAGAGCACAGGTACAATGATTTGATAAGCATTTGTTGAGAACCTAGTGTGTATCAAGCACTATATAAATCTATAACTACTATTGAAAAATCAAAATATATGTCCTGTTTAGCCTATATACTGGCATCTTCATATGAGGTAGAAAATCCTCAATGTTTGTTATTCCTTATGAGTGAATACTTAATGCCATTTTGTGGACCAGCTGCATCAGAATCACCTATTGAGCTTTTTAAAAATAGGGATTCCCAGACCAAAGCCCCAGAGATCCTGATTCAGCACATCCAGTTTTCTTCCCAGAATAAGTTCCCTCACTGTATTAGTTAAGAATTCCTTTTGCTGTCTTTAAAAAATTCTAAAATCAGTGGCTTGAATAAGATAGGGCCAAGATTTACATGCTGTATAATGATATCAGGGAATATAATTATTTTATTTTGCTCTACGATTCTGCAGCATAATTTCCTTTGTCCTTATTTTACTATTTTAGAATTCATGACATTCTGAATAAAAATATGGTACAACATAAATATGTTGTAGCAGACGTTTGGAGAGTGAATAGCAACTCAGTTGTGACACACTTCTGGATATACTAAAGTTAAATCACTGTATTTTAGCACTGTACTTTTTTAGTAAGAACATTGTTAACAAAAGTAATTTTGCTTTCAATGTAAGATAATTTTTTAAAACTTTTTATTTTGAAATAATTGCTGATTCACATGCAGTTGTAAGAAATTATATAGAAAGATTCCATATACCTTTCACCCTGTTTCCCCTACTAGTAACATCTTGCAGAACTTAAGTATAATATCAAAACCAGGAAATTGATATTGATATAATTCATCAACCTTACTCAGACAGTGTGAAATTATTTTTAATTCTTTCATTTTTACTGTTTTAAGAATTTGTTGTCTGAAGGTCCTTATGGATACTCGTGAATTGATAGAATTACACTTAAATTTTCTAGCTACAGAAGTGATGATCAGAAAAAATATTTTTTAATCCTTTCATTTAAAAAACTTTTTGCACTTTTAAGAAGGCAAAAATGTCATACTTCTCTGGCATTGAATTCCTTAGCTGTATATCAGAAGGGCATTTTCTAAAATATATTGATGATAGAACTACCATTTTTCTGTTTTGGGATCAAATATGGATTCTAGCATGTCTGTAAGATTTACTATAAGCTGAAATAGAGGGCTATTGGCTAGATAACCCTGCTAGGCATTTATCCTTGTGTAAATGACAACTTGTGTCGGGGTCTTGGCCTTACTTTCAATTTCCCAGTCTCCATAAAATGCAAACATGTCTCCATATCCTTGTTAACATTCCTCCTCTTAACAGCAACCTCTGTCTACAGAATATCTCTTCTTCACCTCTTTCCATCCTTCTATTCTAAATTAAGGTTTCCTCTTCTCTTACCATATAACACCTTTGAAAGCCTCACAATTATACCTACCACCTCCTGGATACCATCATGCTATTTATAGCAGCCTGCAGTGAAGTAGTACTATACACATTGAACAGATGTGGAAACTGCAGTGGGAGTTAAGTAACTTGCCAAAGTGACTTAGCTAGGTTTTGACAACTGAGACAAAAATGCAAGGTCCACTCTGTTCTTTTGGCTGTTTCTTTTGTCAGGTTTCTCAGAATGTCATTCATTCACTTATTTATTCTAGGCATTGGGCATGCTAACATGAAAGGCAGTCTGAGAGAATAAGTTTGATAGGCCTTTAGGAGGTAGAATCTCTAAGACTTGGTGATTGACTCAATATGATAAATGAGGAGAGAGGAAAGAGTGTAGAAGTCCCAAGCTTGCAGTCGAAGGGTCTGGGTAGGCTGTAGTATGATTCTCAGAGATAGGAAATAAAAACTTGCTCAAGAGGTTAAGCAAGTTTGAGGGAGTAGGACAGGATGGGGAAAATGTACGGGGGAGTAAAATGTTCTGATTGTAGTAACAACTTCCAGTGGGTAATGTATGTGAAAATACTCAGTAAAAGGGTACATGGTAGGCTTGGAATCGAAATTTTTAATCTTACAACTGACAAATAGCATTAATTTTCTTTAGTCTCTAAGCAAGCACAGAGTACATCTTGCTTTTTCTTTCCAACTTTCTACTTATTAAAATTTTTCTGAATTTTTATTACTGAATCATTGAAAATTTGATGTAAAATGATATGCCCCCCTATTGTATACAAAGGAATTGTAGTTTTTATTGGAAGTATTAGAAAGCTATCTGTGTAATATACTTTTGTCTAGTACGTGGTCTGGATATATGAATATGAAGGATAGTATGATTTTATACAAAGCAGTCTCCATAAATATCTTGAACAATTAAAATAACTCTTTTGGATTAAGGACGACTTAACATTCAATTCTAAATAAATTTAGATAGACTTCTTTAAAAATTTGTTTTTTTTTTTTGACTGTAAAAGTAATACACGATCATGTAGAAATATGAAAAATAAAGAAAAACATTACAGTTTGTTGATAATCCTGCCATCTGCAGATAACCATAGTCAATATTTTGGCATTTTTTTTTAAATCTTATTTTTCAAATTGGACTCAAATGTTAATGCAATTTTATAGCCATTTTAAATTCATTTGTATTATTATCATTTCTCTTATTACATTCTTTAGATGTATAACTTGTATGAACTTAAATTGCTTCTTGTTCTTTACTCTTATACGACAGTCTTTTTATATGTATATTTCTATTCTCACGTCATAGTTTCTCTAGGAAAGATGCTTGAAAGCGAAATAACTGGGTCAAGGGCATGAGTATCTCTAAGGTTTTCAGAAAGGTACCATCTTATAACTCTTATGAGCAATATTTTTTATTTCTTTAGCAAGAAAATGAAATTGCGAAGAATTGTGAGCTCAAGAATCACTCTGGTCAACTAAAGAACTATCTGTGAGGGATTTGTATTTTATTTTTATAAAGATTTGACTTGTATGGACCATCATTGCATCAATTTCTGTCAGTCTATATATTCTTAGGATTAATTGATTCTCTTTCTATAATTTTGATCTATTTCATAATTATGCCTCCTCTGGAAATGGATAGATCGTATTATAACCATGGTATAGCAAAAAGAGTATGGACAAAGCCTGAGTGTAATTCCCTGCCCTCTACTCCATAGATAGTGACCTTGAAAACAACAGTTTCACATTTATGAACCTCAAGTCTTTTGTTTATAAAATCAGGTTAACACTTTTACAACAGGGTGGTTGTTTATATCCAAAAGAGTAATGAAATATTTGTAAACTCTAAAACAAAATACAAAAGTATTAGGCCATTGTTATTTTGAGTTCCTGATTACGTTCTGTCACTGTCGCATGAACCTTTTCTTTTGACTTTTCCCTTTTTTCTTCTCTCCCTGACTGTTTTTATCTTAGTCCTGTTAGCAGCTTCCAAATGGATATATAGTAAAGCAGTTTTAAAAACTAAGATAGCCTTGAGCAGCTGTAAGAATGTGGATATGTAACTAACTAGTTAGTTAATAGTAAGTGACATAAAGAATCTCTTCCAGCAACAGGAAGGAATCTTCAAGCTGATTTAATAATTATTAATCTGGAATAAAAAAGTGGCTTTCAGTTAATGAGGTAGTGTGCCCAGAATTAATGATTGACTTTTTTTGAGGTGTCCAAAATAATAAAAAATATAAATTATTGAAAATCCAAGAAACCTTAAACATAGTATAGAGAACTTCTAGGATGGATTGTATAATAATCGTGGTGTATGGTTTTAATGAAAAGAAGCAGACTATTTCTTGCCAAGAAAATGTATACAAGAAGATAAATTGTTTATTGGGATGATTTTTATTAGAATATGCTACTAAATTTCAAACACTATGGTTTTTTAGCCTTCTCTCATAGATAATTGTTATAAATGTTTCTAAAGTTGTAGAGTGATTGAGTAATTTTCTGGTTTTGAAATAGATATGATTTGATTTCAAGTACAAAGCAGGTGCCAGAAATAAACCTTTTTTTTTTTTTTTTTTTTTTTTTTTTTTACTGTTTTTGTGGGTATTTGAACTTTTTTCTGTAAACTCCTAAATGACAAGTAATTTTCCTTTTCCTTCTAATTTCTTCTCTCCATCTTAACACCATTTAAGAACAATGATGAACTTCAGGGTGATGGTGAGATGCTTCCAAAGACGGTGTTACTGACTGAATTTAGGTCACTGGTGGTTCGTAACTCTACTTCCAGGAATGCATCCAGTGTAAATAATGATTATGGTGAACTAAAGAATTTCAAGAAATTCAAAAAGGTATGTATTCCTTTAACTAAAATATCACAAGAGGCCAGTGTTTGAAATGTTTTTAGAAATATGCTAACTAGTAATAAAAGCAGTTTATGTTGAAAAGTGATGCTATTTCTTCTGCTTAAAACAGTTAAAAACTACTAAGGACATAAACTGACACTTAAATGAATATATAAAACAAATTTTATTAAGGTTGAATTCTTTAAAGGTTGCTGTTTACCTGTTTTTTTCTACCTTAAGCAGCAGGCTTTTGGCTGTATCGACAGTGTCCTCCTAGTTCTTTTTTTTTTTTTAATGTCTTTTGGCCGCACAGCATGGCTTGCGGGATCCTAGTTCCC
Source organism: Stenella coeruleoalba (assembly GCF_951394435.1). NCBI lineage: Eukaryota > Metazoa > Chordata > Mammalia > Artiodactyla > Delphinidae > Stenella > Stenella coeruleoalba. The sequence continues at coordinate 45,538,735 of NC_137163.1, forward strand.
CAACCCGGAATCAGACCTGTGTCCTCAGCGGTGAACGTGTGGGGTGCTAACCACTGAACTGCCAGGGAATTCCCAGGTCCTCCTATTTTCTAATATTGATCTATGACTACCTGAAGACGTTCTTTAACTTAGGACTTTGTGACAATAACAGATTTGTTCAAACTAACTGAGCACATTCAATAATGAAAACTAGGCATTTTATTATTACGTGTGTATATTAAACAAAATATAAATAAGTATACTGAATATCAGATCTGAGTTCCTCCTCCTTTAGGAACTGACAAGATATTTGAGAATTTTTTTCCCTTTTTTTTTGAATTTTATTTATTTTTTATACAGCAGGTTCTTATTAGTTATCCATTTTATACATATTAGTGTATATATGTCAATCAGAATCTCCCAGTTCATCCCACCACTACCACCACCCCCTGCCACTTTCCCCCGTTGGTGACCATAACGTTTGTTCTCTACATCTGTGTCTCTATTTCTGCCCTGCAAACCGGTTCATCTGTACCATTTTTCTAGGTTCCACATGTATGCATTAATATACAATATTTGTTGCTCTAAGAGAATATTTCTGATCCAGTCTGTATTAATGCATGCTTACTTCATGTTCAGTATCGTGTTGCAGAATCTCATTGTTAAATCAAAATTCAAAAGGCATACTAATTTTTAAAATTAAGTTACCAAACAACAATCAATAATACTCAATAAAAAGAAGCTTAACTGGATTGCCTCTAGTGAAAGAATTTGACTTTTTCTGTATATACTCAAATCAATGAAACAGCTCTATTTCCTCTCACACTCATTTTCATTCATAATATATAAACATCTTTAGTACTTATATGTGATTTACAGTCTTTGTTTTTTTAAGCTTTTTTAAAAAAAAGATTGTCAATTTTTTAGTGCATTTACCAAGGTTTACTATTTAACAGGTCAAATTTCCTGGAGCAGGAAAACTTCCACACATCATTGGAGGATCAGATCTAATAGCTCATCATACCCGAAAGACTACAGAATTAGAGGAGTGGTTGAGGCAGGAAATGGAGGTTAGTAGGAAGTAAGACCCAGTAACTTGTTTGATTTGTATTTTGATCCCTTGTGATTTCCTTAGAGCAAATTCTTCTTAAAACCAAACTTAAGATGAGTGACCTAAGGTTATTCTTTCAGAAAAATTCGTGAGTTACAGAGCATTAAGATTAATTTGTACCTTTCCATAACACTTCATTAAGGGACTTCTAGATTTATTGATCATATCCTATCTAATATGCCATCTAAGCCTCAGGAAACCAAACCTCAGTTACAGTGCTCTTTTGGGAAAATATGAACTGCTTTACAGCTCTCCATGTTAGAATGTGGTTTCCAAAAACTCACTGTTTTACAGCTATTGGCTGCAAGTAAATATTTATAAACTACTATAATGAGAACTCACAGGGAAGAATACAAAAATATGCTTCTTTTACTTTCTCCCTGGGTGTTTTGAGTACTAGTGTATGTTATATAACAAGACTGTCCACGTGATCCATAATTCTTTCAACCCCTTTTTTTAAACTGGTGAATTTGAAAAAAATTCATTAAAGTTGGGAGCTTTTTAATATAGAAGTACTACGTGGAAGTTAAGAATTCAGAAACACATGACCATTGAATTGAGAGGTAATCAGAGTCCATATCCAAAGGTAGAAAGTCTTCTTCTTAGTCTTTGTATTGCGTGATTATCCGGTGCTACTGAAACCCAAAGGTGGGCTCCATTGGTCATCTCAATGGGCTGTTTGAAGTAGGGCTGTTTGGTAATTAGGGGGTAGGGACAATATCTCTTTCTTGCACTCTGATGTGACATAAGTTAAATCCCACTTTCTTCTCAATGTATCTTAGCTCCTTTCTGTATATTTCACTGCTTTGTTTCTTTGGATTGTACTTTGGTAATTTCTTTAGATTGTCTTCCAGTTTAGTACTTCTCTCTTGAGCTCTGTCTGGTTGGTATTTCATTCATCCACTGAGTTTTCATTCAACCTATTGGATTTTTTCATTTCTGGAAATCTTTGTCATTTATTTCTAAATCTTGTTTCCTGCTGACATTTTAAAGTTCCTCTCTTGTATTCTTTTCCCAATGATACCAATACCTAAAGTGTTGATCTGTTTAATGTAGTTCTCTCTTACGGTGCCTTGTTTCCAAGTATGTATTTTGTGATCTTTGAATGTGAACTGCTCATTTTCCTTGGAACTTGATCTATGGGAATTCCTTAAGTCCTAATTTGAGGTTTATTTCCTCCAGAAAAGATAAGTTTGTGTCTGCCAATCTTGTTCTACCAATATGAGACTACTTTAATCTCTGCTTGTGATGTTTTGGGATCATTCAGGTAGTTAATGTATTTGGACCAGAAGCTTGGGTGAAGGCTACCTTGTCATTATAAACATAGTGAGATTTTTTATTTATTTCTTTCACCCTGTGTCAGGGTCAAGATAGGCAAGTTTCTTTGCTGTCTCCTTTTGTGTTGTAGAGTTTGTTCCTCTTTCGCCCTTTAGTGCTGGAGTCTTTTATTCTATTTATCTTGGATTTTCTTTAATAATGCTCATTTCCTGTACAGACATCAAAGGAGAGCCTGGGTTTTTTCCTGCTTTGTAGATCCCCCCAGGGCAGGGCAAAAGCTGGCTTTGGTACTTGGTGACATCTCAGGATTTATATTTTGCTTTATTATGGGTTTAATGTAGTATTCAGAAATTTGTTTTTAAACATGCTTTTTTTAATCAAAAAATTGTTAGGTCACTCAAAAATAGGGTTGTCAGGATTTTTAATGTCAGAAAATGGAAGGATGGAGGTACCATCCTTCACTTCATTCTTTTTTGAAAGGATAACTGGCTTTGCCATTTTATAAATGTGCATTCCAAATAATTATGGTAGTACACAAAAGAATGAAGAAGTGAAAATCCTAAGTACCCATTTAGACATTAAATACATAATGTTCCAGACGTCTGTTTATGGAGGAGGAGTGGAGGCAGGGAGGGATAATGTAGGAAGGGAAGGAGAGAGATTGATAGAAGGAAGTAAAACTGAAAGCATTGCTGAATTCGTATAAATGTTTCTTCCTTCCAGATATTTCCTGAGATCCCTAAATAAGAAAAACACTATCAGGTTACAATCAGTATTTGTTTCAAACTACATATTTTGACTTTAGATACTGTTTGTTGGCTCCTACTGTGAAGAGTGAGGAAATTATTTGTGCTTCCTCTGCTTCCCCGCCCGCACCTCATGCCAGTGCCCCTTTTCTCCCTTTTTAGGTGACTTGCATGCCTTCAGTATTCCTTCTTAGGCTTGAAAGTCAGTAACAGTCAGAATATATCTCAGTGTTGATCATTCTCCCTTCATTTTTCCCAGAGTAAAGTATGCTATTTTGATTTGTAGGTGCAGTTCTTTTTTTATTTCAAGGAACTTTTCTATTACATCTTTAAAAACATTTTTATATTTGCTGGGTTCTCTACATTTAAGACATAACTCTCCTTTTATTAAATCACCTTTGCCCTTCACATGCATTTCTTCTACGTTCATTGTGGTTTTCTTAAGCTCTTTCACTATATCAGAAATCCAAATTTCAGTTGTGTCTCTTCTGTTCCTCACCAGCTATGTTATGTGACCTTGAGGAAATTACTTCTCTATCCTTCTGTTTCTTCCTTTGCAGAATGGGAATAATAATAGTACCTCCATTTCACAGGCTTTTTGTGAGAATAACATACGATACTACTTAATAAAGCATTTATAACAGTGGAAACAGTGTTAGCTATTTCTCATTTATTTAATTCTGAAATGGTGTTATTAGAGTTCTCGGTTTGTTTACTTAGCATTCATTCCCATTTCATTTCATTGTGTTTTTTCTATATTTAACTCTTGTTCTTATTTTATTGCATTCATGTTCTTATTAATTTTATTTATTTTTTATTTATGGGTTATTATTTGTTTCAGACTAGGTTCTTTAACTGTCTTTTGCAGGTTCTATTCCAGTCTCTCTCTCTTTTTTTCCATCTGGATGTGGAGTGGCTTTCCTGTTTTCTTTCATCTTGCAGCTATTTAAAGTAAAATACCCTTTCCAGATATTGTTTGCTGTGTGAAACATTATATGACATCTTATTGCAGGGATTACATTCTGAAACCAGTTTGTGAGGCAAAAATTGAATGTCGTTGAAGTCACTCCTACCCATCTTAGCTTGTTCATAAAAAACAATTATCCTGATGCCTCCATACTGTTGGTATGGCAGCATGTTCAGTCAAAGGCACATTGCATGTCCCATCTAGTTTCTATTGCCTGAAAACATTGAATTGAGGAAAGGCAAGGGTAATGTAAAGCTGTGTGCAGCTCTTTCTTGGAACTGGAATTAAATATGTACCAGGGAGTATATCTTATCCCAGAAGAGAATAACTTACATTTTAGGTTATTTGCCTAATTTGTCAGGGATGCCTGGAGCCTATGCCTTTGGTCAGTGTCAGTCCCACTTACCTCTCCATGCCATTAGTCCCCTCCCAGCAGTCCACCAGCAGTTGTTTTCTCTTTCCTGCTCAGGCTACTTTTTCCCAAATTTGTATTATTAGTAAGAATTCTCAGGTTTGGACAGTTCCGTAGCACTTTTTAATGAGTTGGGGGAGGGTTAGGAATCAGTTGCATTAATCTTTTGGTTCTTTGCACAGCCACCTTTTTGAAGTCTGTGGCGTGGGGTTATGTGCTTCTTGATTAATTATAGCTGTCGAGTTTTACTTGTTCTTGGATGGGGAGGAGTTGACAGAACGATGGTGCAGCTGCTGACTTTTTCCTATCTTTCATTTATTTCATTAGCATTAGTAGAGAGGCTGTGTCCTAGATTTATTCTACCAAATCTCTCCTTTTTTTGCTAGAACAATTTTAGGTGCTCTAGGTAGGATTTGCTCTCTAAGATAATAGAGTTGACTTTGCTCTTCTACATGACTGCAGCTTCTATGTATAAATGTGCTACTGTCTTGATGTTTCCCTAGGCTTGCTCTAGCTACTCTTCTGTATTCCCTGCCTTTGTTCTTTTTTAGCCCTCCTTTTTCTTCTTTTGCTGCAGACCAGTCTTAGTTTTCATAATCACTTAGTTCCCAAACTTTCTTTGAATATAGGATATTTTTATTCTGTGCATTAAACGTAATAACTCTTTGACCTCTACCCAACCTGATTTGACTTTTGAAAGACTGTGATTTGTAGTTCTCCCAAGCCACTGAAAAATGCCAGTAATAGGAGGATTTCTGGTTTTTAATACTTTTTTACTTAATGATTTTACTAAGATATATAAGATAAAGCTGATTTTTGTTTACTATTTAAACTTTAAAATTCACATCCCTTACTAGGAAGCCTCTAAGAATATTTAGGAGAATGATACCAGCAGCTTTTTTGACAACTGCTTTATGAAAATCATGTGCCTTCCCATTTGTGTTCTGCTGTACTTATTAGAAAATGTAAAAGATGTAATTTCAGTTTGACATTTCACTGTATGAATAGAAAATCATTCTATAAGTTTGAATCCCTGCAAGTCTTCTTCTAGGCCCTTTCCAAAGACTCAGAAGCAGTGTAACAGCCTGGTTAATAGCTGGTGCTTTTATTCAAGGAGACCTGGTCAATCCCAGTTCTTCCATATGACAATTTTTTGATTTTCTACAATGTACTTAACCTAAGTCTCTGTTTCCTTATTGATTACAATTGGAATAATAGTGTAAAAGTAGTAATGAGATTATATGAAGATTAAATGAGTTCTTTTTAGAAACAGTTTTAAGATAGTATCTGGAAATACACAAATGTAAATTACTTACAGTAAGCAAACAGTGTCTGCATTCAGAGAACTTACAGTTTTTTAGTGGAGATGTGATATAAATAATTATAACAGAAGATAGAAATTGATGAACATCTAGGAGTCACATAGGTAAAGTTCTGTGGGAGTTCTTCATAGCAGACTTACTTTTAAATGAAGAGGATTAGAAAGCCATTGTTAAAGAGGTGAAGAACATGTTCCTTGATGCATAGTAGACACTAAACAATTATTGAGTGAATGCACCTTGAAAGATGGTCAGATGTGGAAAGAGGAGTATACTGTATCACATTTTTTGTCATGAACAAAAGCAGAGAGGGTCCCAGTATATTTGTTCGGAGATGAGCCTGGTTTTTTGTTTGTTTTGTTTGTTTTGTCTTTTTGTGTGATTCAGTTTAACTGGCATACAGGGTTCATGAAGAGGAGAGTGAGAAGTGATTGAGGAAGTAGAATGGAGCCAGGTTATGAAGAGCCTTTCCCATTTAAGGGTCAGACTCAAGAGTTTGTGTTTTCTTTGGTAGGTGGGAGAAGTCATTGAAGGGTTTTGAATGGCACATGATAGGATCATGGCACATGATAGGATCATACATACTGAAGTCCATCATACTGGACTTTAGGAAGATGCACCCAGCACAAGGTATTTCCAGTCCTAACTGTCAAAGGTACTTTAGGAGTTTGGTGAGTTTGTGTTTTAAATTATTTTGTGGGTGAGGTGATTCAGCAGCAACTTCTGAGTCCTGAATTGGGGCTGTGAGGAAGAGAGCCACTTTACCTGCAGAGCTGCTCTGGTTGAAGGGGGGGTAAATATTGCCCTTTCAGCCCCTCCATCAGTGGTATGATCTCAAAACACTGAAATTTCATTTAGTAAAAGGGTTCTCCTGGAAAAAAATGTTTAAAAACTCAACAAGCTAGCAATGTATGTGTTGGTTGCCTTTGAGAGGAGATTGGCTGGAGAAAGTTGTTCAATTAGAGGACTTTCGCAGTAATCTTGGCATGAAGTGAATACGGAACAGACCTGTTGAATGGGCAAGAAGTCATAGAGGCAAAAACTTACAGACCTGGTGACCTCTGGGATGTGATCACCCAGCATGGCAATTTCATTAACTATATTTTCATCACTTAGCAAGTTTCTGAAACTATGTTAATTTTGACAGGTGCAAAATCAACATGCAAAAGAAGAATCTCTTGCCGATGAACTCTTTAGGTAAAGTTTAATTTCAGCTTTCTCCTGAATCTTTGTATATAAAATTCAGTTCTATTGATAGAGTTTAAATATTTGTTTCTTCTATCCTTAGAAATAGACACTTCAGTACCTTCACCGAAAGAATATTTTGTCTTGTTTTTAATATAGGTATTTCTTTTTACTACTTGAGCACCTCATAATTAGGTTTACTGGATATAGCTTCTAGGTTTGAGCTTAATTCACTTATACTGTGTCACAAGATATTTAAAATTTATTTGGGGCATTTAGGCAAAAGAAGGGTCCTGAGCTGGGTGAATTTGGCTGATAAATTTGTGAGATTTTCAGCTCTGAGTAGAATTATGAATGAATGGGGTTTTGAAATAAGACAAGTAAAATACCAGACCATTTGTTAGTTTTATTTGGCACATACATAAAAATAAGAAGCTGGATTAGAGTTTCAAAGCAGGTTTTTGTAGGAGGGTTAGAGGAGTTATAATGGATGATTATAATTTAATTCTGATTTAACATTTTCAGCATTCCTGCAGACCCAACAAACATTATAATAATTAGCTCACAAATATTCATAAACAATATTGTAGGTAGATACTGGCTAGGGGAGAATAACATTTTCCCAAGAAATACTGTATTTTGAGTCTGTTTTGTAACCAATTTGATTCTTTAATTTCATTATTGACAGTGTGAATCATTGATGAAAATGTTGACAAATGGTGCTGATTTTTCATAAGTACAAGTCAGATGGGAATAGTTGCCCAACTACATTGTTTGTTATAGGAGAAGACTTTATAATTATATTTGAGGTTCATTATGCTCTTGGTGAAAATGATATAATTTAATTTGAGAGTGGAGAGGTCTGTTTGCAGCCATCCTGGAGGAAGTATAAAAACATGTATTAATTTTTAAACTGTTGTTTTCATTAATTATTTTAGTGCTTTTACAGGATTTTTTGATGATGTTTTACCAAATATTCATCAAAGCAGCATCAAAAGGATAAATGACAGTAAAAATGTCAGTGCTTAATATCTGATCCCAAGGATAAAATTAGCATTCTCATTTCTGTTTGCAGAAGTATGTCTATGTTTTGAAAGCTCTTTAACTTGAAAAGTGAAAGGAATGCTGTCATTTATCTAGATATCATTTAACTGTTTCTTTCTTTGCAGATACAATCCTAATGTAAAAAGGAGAAGATAACAGGGTTTTATGAAGAAGCCATGGAAAAACATTTCCTATCAAGTATTTACATCGAGTTTCCTCTGGGATACATGCATATAGTGTATAGAAGATTTAAGTTTATGGCCTAAATTTGTTAAATAAAATGAACAAAACTCCATTTCTTTTGTGTGTGACAATTAGTATTGTTTATTCTGTTTTCAGTCTTTGTTATCTAATCTTTTATAATAATGTTTTTTTCATTTTTAAACGTTACTTTAACTTATTGAATAGTTACTGTGGTCTCAGTTCAAAATTCTAAAAGTATAAAAAGGGTAAAAGATTAAAAGGTCTCCCTTCTACCACTGTCCTAGCTATTCGTTTCCCCTCCTCTGAAAAAAATCCATGACACTCATTTCTTATGAGTCTTTACAGAGATTTTTAATGTCTATTCAAATTTCTCTGCATATCATTTTTCAGTAATTTCCTATAAAATGATAGCATAATATATACAGTGTTCTGTACCTTATTCTTCTTCACTGACTAGATTGGAAGGTTATAGTCATATCGAAACATAATTTTTTTCTGTTTATTATTTTTTTCTTTTCCATTATGCCATAGTCTTCCCTGAGCTGAAGTAACCCAAGTGAAATGGATTTCAGTGTTGAAGATGTCACCCACATATTATTCTAGTACTGGGAATGATAGTGGAAGACTTCATCAAGCTTCTGGATAGATCTCACTAGAATGAGATAAGACCTATCTGGTGGTCTTACTGAGCTGGGTGTTTTGAGCCTTTTAGAATCCTAGTTTTTGTATCTATAAAGTAGAAATGGTAAGATCATCTTCTTTCTACCTTAAAGGGAGATGGTAAGAAAAAAAGAATGTCTTTTTCCACATTTTGTCATATAGACAGCTTTGGCTGTACATTATAATTAGGGTAAAGTCTTTTTACCTGCTCAAAGGACTGATGCATTTTGTCTTAGGAGGTAGAACATGCTTTTTATACTGACTGAAAACTTCCTAGTTTCACGTAGGTTCTGCCACCCCTTTTTAGGTTGTGAGAGATAGCCTAGCGTGAAAAGTTATATCATAAATTAGTTTATAGTGTTGCTAAGCCTTCATGGAAGATTTAGTGTTCCTTCATATTCAGTCAAGGGAAGTCACCATATTTAAGTATCTGACTAATATACTTTGCACCCTTGACCAGCCTTCAGAACATGTTATTTCCTTTCAGGACATAGTTTTTAAATGTCCTAGCTTTTTCTTGTTTCTTCGTTTTATTATCCCTTCAAATTCTTTGTTTAGGAAACATTATTAAATGTGTATTTTATATAAAACATTACCCTCCACAACATTGAAAGAATTCAAAGATAAATGAATAATGGTCTCTCTAACTTTCTAGGAGTAGTCTAAAAGCTCAAACACTCCAGAACTGACTGAGTTTTTTAAATTCCCTTTAAGTTCTGTTTAGCTTAGAAAGTATTGTTAAATAGATGAAAGATGTTTGCCATTGCTTTGCATAGATCCTTCAGTGCTGCACAGTTTTTATAAAGCTCTTAGCTCTGCCCTGAACAACTTTAGTCACACCCATGCTTGGGTAAGGTGTGTACCTTTTCCCTTGGATTTTGGGGGACTCTTCTGTAAGCCTTTACATGTTTTAGGAGAAAGAGGGGAGGTGTAACTTGCCACCTCCCTTTCTTAGTCAGATGAGTGGGAACTCTGCCCCCATTTTTGACCTGGGCCTTTAGGTGGTGGCAGGGAAGAGGTTAGCCTAGCCTTTGACCATAATCTCACAATTGTCCATTGCCCAGCAGCACTTTTTTTTTTTAACATCTTTATTGGAGTATAATTGCTTTACAGTGTTGTGTTTCTGCTGTATAACAAAGTGAACCAGCTATATGCATACGTATATCCCCATATCCCCTCCCTCTTGTGTCTCCCTTTCACCCTCCTTATCCCACCCCTCTAGGTGATCACAAAGCACCAAGCTGATCTCCCTGTGCTATGCAGCTGCTTCCCACTAGCTAGCTATTTTACATTTGGTAGTGTATATATGTCAATGCTACCCTCTTACTTTGTCCCAGCTTACCCTTCCCCCTCCCTGTGTCCTTAAGTCCATTCTCTACGTCTGTGTCTTTATTCCTGTCCTGCCCCGAGGTTCATGAGAACATTTTTTTTTTTTTTTTGGATTCCATATATATGTCTTAGCATAAGGTATTTTTCTGTTTCTCTGACTTCACTCTGTATGACAGACTCTAGGTCCATCCACCTCACTGCAAAAAAGTCAATTTCGTTGCTTTTTTTGGCTGAGTAATATTCCATTGTATATATGTGCCACATCTTCTTTATCCATTCATCTATCGATGGACACTTAGGTTGCTAACATATCCTGGCTATTGTAAATAGTGCTGCAGTGAACATTGTGGTACATGACTTTTTGAATTATGGTTTTCTCAGGGTATATGCCCAGTAGTGGAATTGCTGGGTCATATGGTAGTTCTATTTTTAGTTTTTTAAGGAGCCTCCTAACTGTTCTCCATAGTGGCTGTACCAGTTTGCGTTCCCACCAACAGTGTAAGAGGGTTCCCTTTCTCCACACCCTCTCCAGCATTTATTGTTTGTAGATTTTTGATGATGGCCATTCTGACCGGTGTGAGGTGATACCTCGTTGTAGTTTTGATTTGCATTTCTCAAATGATTAGTGATGTTGAGTATCTTTTCATGTGTTTGTTGGCAAACTGTATATCTTCTTTGGAGAAATGTCTTATTTACGTCATCTGCCAATTTTTGGATTGGGTTGTTTGTTTTTTTGATATTGAGCTGCATGAGCTGCTTGTATATTTTGGAGATTAATCCTTTGTCAGTTGCTTCATTTGCAAATATTTTCTCCCATTCTGAGCATTGTCTTTTTGTCTTTTTTATGGTTTCCTTTGCTGTGCAAAAGCTTTTAACTTTCATTAGGTCCCATTTGTTTATTTTTGTTTTTATTTCCATTTCTCTGGGAGGTGGGTCAAAAAGGATCTCCAGCAGCACTTTTAAAGTTGCATACCCCCTTCCCTTTCTCTAGGTATAATGCTCTTTCTACCCAGAAGTATCTTCCTTACGTATTTCTTCCTAATTCGTTAACTGAAACCTTGTGGTTGGGCACACTAGTGGGAGTCTATATTTGCTTATTTGAATGATCATGATCCATATTCCTTCCTAAGAGATCAAAGCACATTGAGACTTAGGTAAAGTTTTCTCCTCCCTCAAGTTTAACAAATTTACTGGCGTAGAGTTCATAATATTCCTGTATTAAGCTTTTAATGTCTGTATAATATATAGTGATGTCTCTTTTGTTCTTTTCAGAGATTTGTGTTCTTTTTTTTTTGCTTGATCAATCTAGTTAGAAGTTTATCAATTCTGTTCTAAAAATTTTAAAGAATGTTTAGTTTCGTTGATTTTCTCTATTTTTTGTCTTGTTTCATTGATTTTCACTCTTTATTTCCTACCTTCCACTTACTTTGTGTTTAACTTTGCTCGTATTTTTCTAGCCCCTGTAGATGGAAACTTAGATCATTGATTTTAAACCTGTCTTCTTTCTAATATTAGAATTCAAAACTATATGTTTCCCTCTGTGCACTGCATTAGCTGCATGTGACAACTTTGGATATTTGTGTTATTATTCAATACAAAATATGTTTTAATCTCCTTGTGCTTTCTTCATTGACTTGTGCATTAGCTATTTAATTTCCAAATAAAAGTTCTCTGTCTATCCAGAGATATAATAGCTAGTTAGTTACCAGTTCTTTGTTACTGCTTTCTAAATTAATTGCACTATGGTGAGAGATGTATTTAGTAAGAATTTCAGTCTTTTGAAATTTTTTGCAACTTGTTTTATCACAGCATATGGTTGGTCTGTTTGTGTTCTATGTACACTTAAAGTGTATTATGCAGTTTGTGCGTATAGGTGTTCTGTAAATGTTAGTTAGGTCAGTGGTTAATAATACTATTGAAATCTTTAATATACTAATTTTTTTTCTCTTTGACCAGTTACTGAAAGATGCATATTAAAATCTCCAACTGTAGTTGTGGATTTGTCTATTTCTCCCTTTAGTTCTGTCCATTTTTACTTCATATATCTTTAAGTTTTATTGAGATATAAATTAGTTTAAGGTATACAACATAATGATTTGATATATGTACATGTTGTGAAATGATTACCACAAGTTTAGTTAACCTCAGTCACCTCACATAGTTACAAATTGTTGTTCTCTCGTGATGAGAACTTCTAAGATCACATCTTAAAGGTTACCAACTTTTAAATATACAATACAGTATTGTTAAAGGTAGTCAAGATGCTGTGCATTCAATACCCAGAAACTGTTTATCTTATAGCTGGAAGTTTGTTGTACCTTTTGACCACCCTGATCCATTTTCCCTACCCCCCTGCCTCAGGCAACCACCAATGTGTTCTCTGTTTCCGTAAGTTGGGTTTTTTTAGATTCCACATGAGTGAGATCATACAGTATTTGCCTTTCTCTGCCATTTTAGTATAATGGCCTCAAAATTCATCCATGTTGTAACAGATAACAGGATTTCCTTCTTTTTTATGGCTGGGTAATATCCCATTTTGTATATATACCACATTTTCTTTATTTGTCCATTGATGGACACCTAAGTTATTTCCATGTCTTGGCTATTGTAAATAATACTTCAGTGAAACAGAGGTGCATATATTTCTCTGAGACAGTGATTTTCTTTCCTTCAGACATATAGCCAGAAGTGGAATTGCTGGGTCATATGATGTATTTTTAAAAAACTTTTTGAGGAACTTTCATACTGTTTTCTATAGTAGCTACACCAATTTACATCCCCATCAACAGTGCACAAGTGTTCCCTTTTCCCCACATCCTAGCCAACACTTGTTATCTCTTGTCTTTTTGATGACAGCCATTTTAATATCTGTGAGATACTTTTGATTTCCCTGATGGTTAGTGATGTTGACCACTTTTTCATGTACTTGTTGGCTATCTGTATGTCATTGGAGAAATGTCTATTCAGTTTCTCTGTCCGTTTGTTAATTGGATTGTTTGATTTTTGCTATTGAGTTCTTTATATATTTTAGATATTAATCCCGTATCAGATATATGTTTTGCATATATTGCATATATTTTCTCCCATTCCATAGGTTGCCATTTCATTTTGTTGGTTTTCTTTGACATGCAGAAGCTTTTTAGTTTGATGTAGTCCCACTTGTTTACTTTTCTTTTATTGGCTTTGCCTTTGTTGTCAAATCCAAAAAAACAAATCATTGCCAAGACCTATGTCAAGGAGTTTACCTCCTATGGTTTCTTCTAGGAATTTTATGCTTTCAGGTCTCACAGTCCAGTTTTTAATATATTTTGCCTTGATTTTTGTATATGGTGTAAGATAATGGTCCAGTTTCAGTTTTTTACATTTGGCTGTCCAGTTTTCCTAGCACCATTTATTAAAGAAACTATCCTTCCCCCCCCCCCCTTTTTTTTTTTTTTTTGCAGTATGCAGGCCTCTCACTATTGCGGCGTCTCCCGTTGTGGAGCACAGGCTCCAGACGCACAGGCTCAGTGGCCATGGCTCACGGGCCCAGCTGCTCCACGGCATGTGGGATCCTTCCGGACTGGGGCACGAACCCATGTCCCCTGCATTGGCAGGTGGACTCTAAACCACTGCGCCACCAGGGAAGCCCCTCCTTTCCCCATTTTATATTCATGGATACTTTGTCAAAAATTAATTGACTGTAAATGCATGACTTTAAATCTGGGCTCTCTTATGTTTGATTGATCTATGTGTATTTTTATGCCAATACTGTACTGTTTTGATTGATATAGCTTTGTAATATACTTTGAAATCAGGAAGTGTTATGCCTCTAGCTTTGCTCCTCTTCTTTCTAAAGACTCCTTTGAATTTTTAAGTTTTTTGTGGTTCCATACAAATTTTACAATTATTCTATTTTTGTGAAAAATGCCACTGGAATTTTGATAAGGATTTCACTGAATCTGTACACTGCTTTGTGTAGGATGGGTATTTTAACAATATCAACTATTTCAGTCCCTGAGCTGGCTTAATTAATGCTGGCTTCATAAAACGAGGTTGGAAGCGTTCCCTTCTCTTCAGATTTTTGGACTCACTTGAGAAGGATGGGTATTAACTACTCCTTAAATGTTTTGTAGAATTCACCAGTTAAGACATTTAGTCCTGGACTTTTCTTTGTTGGGAGATTTTTGATTATTGATTCAATCTCCTTAGTATTAATTGTAATTGTTTATCACAGCAGGGTATTGAAATCCCCTACTGTTATTGTATTGCTGTCTCTTTCTTCAAATCTGTTAATATTTGCTTACATATTTAGGTGCTACTATGTTGGGTGCATAAATATTTATGTTTGCTATATCCTCTTGTTGGATTGACCCTTAATATTATATAATGACCTTCTTTGTCTTGTATTATACTCGGGATAGAAGTCTATTTTGTCTGACAAAAGCATAGCTACTTCTGCTTTCTTTTCATTTTCATTTACATGGAATATCTTTTTCCATCTCTTCATTTTCAGTCTGTGTGTATCCTTAAAGCTAATGTGAGTCTCTTGTAGGCAGCATATAATTTGGTTTGTTTGTTTGTTTATCCATTCGGCCATTTTACGTCTTTTGATTGGAGAATTTAGTCCATTTACATTTAAAGTAGCTATTGATAGTGTGAACTTACTATTGCCATTTTGTTGTTTTCTGACTAATTAATTTCTGTAAATTGTTTTCCAGTTCATTTGTTCCTTCTTATCTTGTTCTCTTCCTTTGTTTTTTTGTTTTTGTTTTTTGTTTTTTGTTTTTTTTTGCGGTATGTCGGCCTCTTACTGTTGTGGCCTCTCCCGTTGCGGAGCACAGGCTCCAGACGCGCAGGCTCAGTGGCCATGGCTCACGGGCCCAGCCACTCTGCGGCATGTGGGATCTTCCCGGACCGGGGCACGAACCCGTGTCCCCTGCATCGGCAGGCGGACTCTCAGCCACTGCGCCACCAGTGAAGCTCTGTTCTCTTCCTTTGTGATTTGATGATATTCTGTAGTGGTATGTTTAGATGCCTTTATCTTTTGTGTATGTACTATAGGTTTTTGCTTTGTGGTTTCCATGAGGCTTACATAAAACATCTTATAGTTATAACAGTCTATTTTAAACTGATAACAACTTTGAATGCATACTAAGCTCTGCAGTTTTACTCTTCCCACCCCCATGTTTTATGTTTTTGATGTCACAGTTTACATCTTTTTACCTTATGTAACCATTAATAAATTATTGTAGCTATAATTATTTTTTTCTACTTTTAACCTTTATACTAGATTTTTAAGTGATTTACTCATCACCATTACATTATTCTAAATTTATATTTATCAGAGATTATATTTTCATATGTTTTTCTGTTACTAATTAGCATCTTTCTTTTCAGCTTGAAGAAGTCCCTTTAACATTTCTTGTAAGGCTAGTTGAGTGGTGATGAACTCCTTTAGCTATTGCTGTCTGGAAAATCTCTCCTTTGATTCAGAAGGACAGAACAATTCAGAACGTTGCTAGGTAGAGTATTCTTGGTTGGAAAGTTTTGTTTTTTGGGGTTTTTTTGGTTTGTTTTTTTCTTAGCAATTTGACTATATCATTACATTCCGTTTTGGCCTGCCATGTTTATACATGGTTTATACATGATAGTATATTTAGAAAATCCTAAAGATGCCACCAAAAAAAACCTATTAGAACTACTAAATGAATTAAATAATATTTCAGGATACAAAATTAATATATAGAAATCTGTTGCATAGATTTCTTTTTTTAATTAATTATTGATGAAAGATATTGAAGATGATACAAGCAAATGGAATTATATACCATGCTCGTAGATTGGAAAAGTTAGTATTGTCAAAATAACCATACCACCCAGAGCAATCTACAGATTCAATGCAATCCCTATCAAATACCAATGGCATTTATCACAGAATTAGACCAATAATTTAAAAATCTGTATGGAAACACAAAAGACCTCACATAGCCAAAATAATCTTGAGAAAGAACAAGGCTGGAGGAAGTCTTATGCTCCCTGATTTCAAACTATACTACGAAGCTACAGTGATGAAAAGTTTTATGGTACTGGAACAAAATAGCCCGGAAATGAGCTCATATTTCTATTGTCAATTAATTTATAACAAAGGAGGGAAGAATATACAATAGGGAAAAGATAGCCTCTTCAATAAATGGTGTTGGGAAAACTGGACAGCTATATGCAAAAGAATCAAACTGGGCTACTTTCTCCCACCATATACCAAAATCAACTCAAAATGGATTCAAAACTTAATAACACTTGAAACCATAAAAACCCCAGAAGAAAACACACGTAGTATGCTCTTTAACATTAGTCTTTCCAGTATCTTTTGGTGGAGATATGTATCCTCAGGCAAGAGAAACAAAAGTAAACAAACAATTGGGACTACGTCAAACTGAAAAGCTTTGGCACAGCAAAGGAAACTAAACAAAATGAAAAAGTTCTACTGAATTGGGAGAAGATATATCTGATAAGGGATTAATATCCAAAATATACAAAGAACTCTTAAAACCCAACTTCAAAAAAAAAAACCAATTGAAATAGGGGTAGAGGACCTCAAAAAGACATTTTTCCAAAAAAGACATACAGATGCCCAACAGACATATGGAAAGATGCTCAACATCACTAATCATCAGAGAAATGCAATCAAAACCACAATATCACCTCACATCTGTGTCAGAAGGCTGTCTTCAAGGCAAGTAACTAGTGTTGGTGAGCATGTGGAGGAAGGGAACCCTCTTGCACTCTTGGTGGGAATGTAAATTGGTACAACCACCATGGAAAACAGCATGGAGTTTCCTCAAAAAATTAAAAATGGAACTACCATACAATCCAGTAATTCCACGTCTGGGTATTTTTCCAACAAGAACACTAATTCAGTTAGATATATGCACCCTTGTGTTCCTTGCAGCATTATTTACAATAGCCAAGATATGGAAGCAACCTGTGTCTATGGTGTGTGTGTGTGTGTGTGTGTATGTACATATATATATAATTCAGTCATAAAAAAGAATGAAATCTTGCCACTTGTGACAACATGGATGGACCTGGAGGGTATTTTGCTACATGAAATAAGTCAGAGAGAGAAAAAAATACCGTATGGTTTCACTTATATGTGGAACATAAAAAACAAATGAACATACATTATAAAACAGATTCCTAGATGCAGAGAACAAACAGGTCATTCTTACAGTGCAGGGGGCTGGGGGATGAGTGAAATAAGTGAGGGAGATTAAGAAGTACAAACTTCCAGTTGCAAAATAGAGTCATGGGGATGAAATGGACAGCACTGGGAATATAATCAATAATATTGTAATATCTTTGTATGATGACAGATGGTAACTAGACTTATTGTGCTTATCATTTTGTAATATACAGAAACATCAAATCACTATGTTGTGCATCTAGGAAAAAATTCAAATTTTAAAATGTTTTTTGGTATTCTACTTTACTGCCTCTATTGGCTTTACAGCCACACCTTATAAAATTCTCTAGTTGCTGTAAGGAATACATTTATTGCAGTTTACCTTAAATAACATACCACTTCCAGTGTAATATATACATCTTATAAATGTGTACTTCCATTCATCCCATTACTTACAATTATCACGTATTTTACTTCTACATGTCCTTAGTTCTTAATTGCTGCTTTAAATTTTCTTCTGGTTAAACACTGTCATTTTCATTTTAATAGTCAATTAGATTTTAAATAATTTAAGGAATTAGAAAAATAATTTAAAATTTTCATTTCTGGAATTTCTTTCCTTCATGTAGATATATGTTTCACCAGATATCACTACCTTCAATGTGAAGAACCTCCTTTAAGATTTCTTGTAGTGCATATCTCCTGGTATCAAATTTTTTCAGTTTTCATTATAGGATATTTTCACTGGATATAGAATTTTAGTTTGACACCCTTTTTTAAACTTCAGCACTTTAAAGACATTGTTCCACTGTCTTGATTACATTTTTCTGGTAAGTTGTTCATTCTTCTTCTTGTTCACTGCTATGTGTCAAACTCTGACTGCTTTTTAAAATTTCTCATCTTTTTCAGCAATTGATCAGTTTCCTTTTAGTTATCCTGTTTACATCTTGAGTTTCTTGGATCTGTGAGTTTTTATTTTTTAAATCAAATTTGTAAATTTTTTAATCTTTATTTTTCCATATATATTTTTCTGCTCCCGTCACTCTTCCTCTCCTGGATCCAACTATACAGGTTAGACCATTTGTTATTTATCTCATATGTCAGGTTTTTTTTCTTTTTTTAAATCGTTTTGCTATGCTTTAGTTTGAGTAGTTCCAATTAACCTATCAAGTTCATTGATCTTTTTTTCTACAGTGTCTTGTATATTTTTATGCCCATGTAGTGAATTTTTCATTTAAGAATGTATTTTTCAGCTGTAGAATATATGGGTTTGTCTGTTTTTGTTTTTGTTGTTCTGAAACTCACCACCTATTCACTCAATGTAAACCTTTTTCTTTAATATTTTAAACATTTATATAGTAGCTTTTAAAGTGCTGTCTGCTATTTGTAACATCTGTGTCAACTCTGGATCCTTTTTTTTTTTTTTTTTTTTTTTTTTTTGCGGTACGCGGGCCTCTCACTGTCGCGGCCTCTCCTGCTGCGGAGCACCGGCTCCAGACGCGCAGGCCCAGCGGCCATGGCTCACGGGCCCAGCCGCTCCACGACATGTGGGATCCTCCCGGACCGGGGCACGAACCTGTGTCCCATGCATCGGCAGGCGGACTCTCAACCACTGCGCTACCAGGGAAGCCCTCTGGATCTATTTTGATGGCTTTTTTCTCTGGTTATGTCACACTTTCTTGTCTTCACACCTAATAATTTTTTATTGCATATTGTATAATGTGGATGCTGTGATGTTGCTAAGGATCTGGATTTTGCTGTCTTCCTTTAGAGAGTGTCCAGTTCTGTGGTGGCAGGCAGTTAATTTACTGGCAAATACGTGTGATCCTGTTGAGGACTGGTTTTAGAGTAATGTGGATTTATAGTAACTGTATTCCCAAGGGTTGGCCTGTTTGGGGTCTCAACTGCATGCCTGGCTTTTTTTTTCTTTCTTTCACTTTAAAAAAAGATAAAGTTGAACAAAGTTCACATACTCAGACTGCTTAAAACACAGAGCCGTGACTAAATCTTATTTTTATTGTATTATTTTCAAAACCCCAAAGAGGTTCTGCTTTTTAATCATTCTTTCAAGAGCTAGACTTTTGAGGGATGAAAGAGATGCCCACATCATGGTATGACTAGTAAAAATATTTAGTGCTTTCCTCCCTCCCTGAATAGGTAGTTGATACTGATGAATAATGAAAGATTTGGAATTATGGGACAGAAATTGATCAACTTAAGAGTACAAGAGTATATTACATCAGAGAATAAGCTTTAATGTTACATGCAACATAGGACAGCTAGGTCTGAGAGAGAATTGAGAAATGTGAGGTTGCTAAAAATGAAATTATTCACCAGGGCCTTTAGGGCCCTTCTGAAGTTTTATTTTCCTTGAAGTCTTTTTGTGCGTGTATGTGAATACTCTCATTGCAAAAATGCTATTGGTCGGGTAAAAGAAAACTTTTGAGACACAAGGGGATGTCAACAGTTTTTATCCTTCCCTAGAAACCATCTTTATAACAATGTCATTTTCAATTTAGAATCGACATTAAGAAAAACATCCAATCCAACTCATTCAGAACTCAAAAGAACAAACAAGATAGTGCTCAATCAAGTGCATGAAAGGATGTTATACCATATCAATAGATGTGAAACTAATCTGAAAAAGTTACCATTATAAAAACTGGGTAAGTCATTTCTAAAACCAAGTTAATCATACATGACAGTTATCAAGAGTGTAAGAATTCATCTGAAACAGCTAGTTGTAGATGTCTATTCCAAACAATTCTATTTTAAGGTGAATTGTTATTCTGTAAGCACATAACATTGCAATAACATGAACAGAAAAATACTTTTAGTCCATTTTTTAATACTAAAAAAAAAAAAAAGAGGGACTTCCCTGGTGGCACAGTTGTTAAGAATCCACCTGCCAATACTGGGGACATGGGTTTGATTCCTGGTCCAGGAAGATCCCACATGCCACAGAGCAACTAATCCTGTGTGCCACAACTACTGAGCCTGCGCTCTAGAGCCCGCGAGCCGCAACTACTAAAGCCCGCGCACCCAGAGCCTGTGCTCCGCAACAAGAAGCCACAGCAATGAGAAGCCCACGCACTGCAATGAAGAGTAGCCCCCACTCACTGCAATTAGAGAAAGCCCGTGCACAGCAACGAAGACCCAATGCAGCCATAAATAAATAAATAAATAAATAAAATAGAAATAGACTTTGAATAAACACATTCCAGGTGAAATAAATTTTACCAAAAAAAAAAGAGAGAAAAAGACTTCAGAAATTCAATTTGCCATGGAGAACTTCACAAGTAACACTTTTCTTGTCTAATACTAAATTTCTGGGGATCTGCATGAAAACACAAGACATTAAGCACACCTAAATATAAATCAAGATAGAACATAATTCAATAAATAACCAAAGGATTAAATGCTATGTCATCTCCAGTGAACAAATTTCAAAGTAATCACCTTGAGAATAGAAAAGACAGGTTTTAACTTTTTCAATTTTAATGTTTAATAATTCTGGTAATACTCAAAAAGTATTGCAATATTATAAGTACTTATGCCCAAATATCTTAAGTTTCAGTGACAGAACTTAACTCAGTGTTAACAAAGGAATAAATTGTTCCATTCAAAATTTATTGAACTGCAAATAGTATTATGCTAGTTAACTAGAGAATATATCTCTAAAAAATATCTCAGCAGGTTCCTGGATGTCTCAGTATATGCCAACATTATTGGACTGTTTAAATTAGAAGCTGAAACTATGAATTACCTGTCAAGGTTTCAACAATAAAAATTTTAAAAGCTCATATTTGTTAATAAATTAGATTTATACAATTGATAATTTCAAAATAAATAAAACCTGAGTAGTATATGCCCTCTACTTCCACCCACCCTCAGCATCTATCTGTACCTTTTTACATCCCATTTTCTTTTAGACTGGTGTGTCTCAAGCTTTAATAAGCATACATATTCCTTGAGGATCTCATTAAGATGTAATTTCTGATTCAGTAAGTCTGTTGTGGGTCCTGAGAGTCTACCTTTCTAACAAGCCAGAAATGAAGCTGATGCTATCTTTGAACCACCCTTTGAGCAGCAAGGTGACCCAATATATAAAGTGAGGGAAACCTCTGGCCTAATGACTGTGGTTTTATAGATTCAATGCTGTCATATTTTGTAATCAAACATAAATAAGCAACAATGATCACAAAAAATGTCTTGGAAGAAAAGAATGTTTTAGTTAAGTGAGAACTTAAAGTATACCAAATTGGCAGTGTTTCTATTTGTCTGACAATTAATTGACACCTTTGATACATTATAATGTAATTAGGACACCAAATTCTGGTAACTTTAAAAAATAGTTACTATAGCTTGAGGCTCTCTCAGTTAATTCAAGTTCAGAAAATTCAAGCCAGTACACTGTAAAACCACTATTAAAAATCTTTAATGGTAAAGTGTTCATATAAATTACTTGTAAACCTGCTCTAAGCTATCCCATCTCCTCCTCCTCTTTCAACAAATAAATGCTGCTTTTTTTTCTTCTGTCTTGTAGCTAAACAGCGTGTAACACCCAGTGCCCCTCCCTTTAAAAATCGAACAAAATTGTCTCCAACCAAAGGACCCAATGCAAAAAGGTTGGCTTCTTTAACACACTCATATGTATATGCATCTATTTCCACAGGATTACCCTTACATGTGATTGGCTGGCTTGAGTTGTGGCCCAGGTAACACCCTTGCTCCTTCAGAAAGGACAGATTGGGATGAGAACCTATCAATACTACTGCTGCAGAGAGCTTAAATATTTTTTTTAATCCAGAGATATTTTGAAGAATGCATTTCATGTCCGACTTAAAGGAAAGCACATGGTGCTCAGGAAAACTGGTATAATCAGATAAAAGATTTGAGTCTAAAGAATATGACTGAGTACACATCATATGATAGACTTTATGGTATTCTGGATAAAGCTTTTTGGGAAGCTGTTTGAAAATTAAGCTTGGATCAGTTACTCGTCTGCGAAATACATGAATCACAGGGACATTATTGTTGTAAGCACACAGTACTGCATCAGCTGCGGTAAGCCCAGAACCTACAATTAACACTGGATCCACTTTGCCACACAACTGTCCTTTGCTTATAGCGGCTCCAAATTCAGGCATTGAATGAAACACAAAAGGAAAATCTTCCCCATCAATTTCCAAACGGCCAGGAGAATCCAATGTTCCGGTTGCCAGAGCTACATTTTCAGCAAAGAGACAGAAGGGAATATGGGAACCATCTCTTATTCGCTGATAACCCCTGATTTCCCAGTTTCTCTTGGTAAATTTTGACTTCTCTATCTGTAAATGCTGTGTTGAAATATCTCTGTCTTGACCATCATTATCAACTTGATCTCTGTAGAGTCTTGATACAGAGGTAATGTAAGTATTCTCTCTGAAATTCTTCTGAAGACCCATGACTTTTACATAATGTTTATAGTAGCGAGCTATTTCCTCTGGCATAACTCGATCCCCTTTTAGGTTCCTATAAAAAGAAAAGGAAATATATTCTATGAGGATAATACTTTTAGTTTCCATGATTAGCACTTCTCCATCTAGTAAACTATTACATCTTTTTAATTCCTCTGGACTGTCCAAGCTAAAGCTAACACTTACCATAACACTTTACAAAGAAAGAAAGCCTTTCCTTTTCTTTAAAAATGTTAATAAATTAGTTTATCAATGGAGGAAGTCCCATGAGGGTAGAGATTGTATTTAATGCATCTTTGTTTCCCCAATGCCTTGTATAAGTATCTGTTCAGATTAGCTGCCTTTATCAATAAACTTTTATTAAATAAATGGATTAAAATGTGGATATCTGAAAATTAGACTATTTTAGTCTATGTCACAATTGTAATCTAAATAATTCAGTCTATAGCTATACTATTCAGTCTGTATTCTATTTAACTATTGACTGAATTGTTTACAACCATTGAGATATTACAGGTCTGACTGCAATACATATACTTCTCAAACATAATATCTAGACACGATTTTTAATAAGTTGCTTTCTGTTTTCCTAATGACCAAAAATAATTCAGATCAGTCTTTTGCTGAACAAAATCATATTTAAGTAGATAACAGTTCTCTCTCTGTGTTTTCCTACTCATAAAGAGATCTATAAATATAAGCTGCTCTTTATGAAAAAAGCACGTTAATACATCTTTTATTTTTCACTTGAAATTTAAAGCAATGGGCATTAGTATCCTTAAACAATGCCCCAATTAGAAGTAAGTAGAAATAAAAACACCAAATCAGGGAATTCCCTGGTGGTCCAGTGGTAAGGACTCCGTGCTTTCACTGCCGAGGGCCGGGGTTTGATCCCTGGTTGGGGAACTAAGATCCCATAAGCCATGCAGTGGGGCCAAGAAAACCCAGAAAAAACACCAAATCATTTCACATAATTCAGTGTAACTTGTAACTGGAAGAAGTTCAAAGTTTAATGACTAATAATTAAGATTTAGAATGTATTAACTCTCAATTTGTACAGAAACCCTATGTAATAGTTACTATTATTATTATCTTCATTTTGCAAACTAGGAAGTTGATAGCTAGTTTAAGTTATTTGACCAAGGTCATAACATTAGAAGGTACAGAGTCAGGATTTAAACCCTGCCAATCTCTAGAGGTCTAAGAGTCTTAACACTATGCAAGGGCAGGAACTAAAGCTAATATTTATCACAAGATTCATTTTCACATATTACTTAAACACACAATATGCTCAATTTAGAAGGATGAACACTCTGGTATGTAAATCATAAAGCTTTCTTTCCCTTTCTTACCCACATCATAAAGGGAAAAATATGTTGAGCAATTTCACTTTCTTACTTACGAAAATCAAGAACTTGTACAATTTGCCTGATTTTGCAACTTAACATTTCAAACCCATATAAAATTCCTTTTTAAAAACCCAAAAGTCATATTTGAAAGGTTTAAATTTACTCTGGTCTAAATTTACTTTCCTTAAATCTTCTTAAATTAAGGATAATTACTGTAGATTAACATGGTTTCTATCTAGCAGAAAGTCAAGCATTCAAACATTACAGCCCTGTTCTAACAAAGGTTGAGTAACTTCCTGCTTTAATTTATTGTTTCTGGCAGCAAAGTAGAGTAGATTCTGTGTATTAGTAGTTCCTATCTATAGGAATGAAAATGGCTTGAAAATGATAGGGCTTTTCATATTTCTTTTTAAATTTTGGGTTCTTTCTCCCAAATAAATACAAAATAAACTTTTATTCTTTCAAGTTGAGATTTTCATATTTTCTTTGTTTTAAAATTAATTTTCATTGAGGTATAGTTGTTTTACAATGTTGTGTTAGGGGATTTTCATATTTTCTATTCTCATATTTTAGTATTCTTATTAAATATTCACCTCTACAGCCAAGTAGGCAATCACATCACGGATTCTATTTTATTCCATCATTCTAAATTATTCATTATATATATTCTGGTTTCTCTTCAGATCATATAAATCTTAAGCGTTTTAAAATTATTCATTATATATACTCTTCTACTCTGAAAAGTCAAATACTTTAGGTATGTATACATGAGATATGCATACATGAAGTTATATATCCATTCATAAAAATAAGTTATATATATCCACTGATAAAAATAAGTAAATAAGGAAAGGATATGTAGGTGGACAAGAAAGTAACAAAACAGAGTGGTTTAACAGGAGAGTGGGATAAAACTATGATTAACAATCTGTAGACAAGCCCTTACTTCTGTGTGCTTAGTTTTATAAAATCTCTAAATAGAAACTAGCTCATAACCACTGCTGCAAAGAGGTTTTATTTGAAAGACAGATGCATCAATATTATTCATCTAAGACAGGATCACAGCTAGTTTGAGATTTGCTGACAGACTCCCATTGTACACCAAAATTTTAATAGTTTTATCTTTACCTTCGTTTGCTAGATACCCAATCTTTAAATTTAAGTCCAGGTAGCTCCATCCAATTTCCAAAGCTGATTGTCAACATCGAGCCTTCCATATTCTATTTGAATAAAAAATGTACAATCAAAAAACACATTTTATCAGTAACAAGGTTTTTTTTTCTTTTTTTTTAACCAAAGCCATCTCATTTACTATAATTAAGTCTGGATAAGCAGAGCTCTAATAAATCCTAAATGGTTGTGTAAATCACCTCTGGAAATTTATTCCAATTAACTTTCAAATATTTTCAACACTTGGTAGTATCTATATTCCTTCTTTCATGTAACTATATATTTATAAATCAGATTTACAATATTACCCAATGCCTATAATCAACATAATTAGATGCAGAATATCGTGTTAGAGGAGCAAATCAGTATTTTCATTTTAAACAAAAGGGGAAAAGTTCATTCATTTCTAACGCTTTAAATGTCTTTCCATTTTAATATTATTAACAAATCTTTTCTTTTTTTTGCGGTACGCGGTCCTCTCACTGCTGTGGCCTCTCCCGTTGCGGAGCACAGGCTCTGGACACACAGGATCAGCGGCCATGGCTCACGGGCTCAGCCGCTCTGTGGCATGTGGGATCCTCCCGGACTGGGGCACAAACCTGCGTCCCCTGCATCGGCAGGCGGACTCTCAACCACTGCGTCACCAGGGAAGCCCAACAAATTTTTTTAAATGGGCAGCAAAATGGCTTCCCCCCCACCCCAATCAATTATGATTGTGAAGTCTAAGCTGGTTTCAATATAGCAGGCATCGCTTTCTAAAACTAGGGAAATAAGTTAGTGGTTGCCTGATTAAAAACAGACTCACTGCTGAGGCTAATGCTGCCTTTAAGGAAGTGAGCCCCTTCAAGCTTGCCCTACTTCTACTTTGCTCAGTACAAAGCAAGAAAAGCCCAAGGGCCAAAAGCACCTTTCCCAATGATCTCTTTCAACCAACTCTTTTAGGCTATGCCTTCTTTTATCTGAACACTTCTTGTCCTGTTTCTACACAGCCCAGTATTGGGAATGGGACTTGTTATTATTATTAGCTAACATTTACAGAGCACTTACTATGTGCTACGGCTTATAAAGTCATATTATTTGTGACAGTACAAGATCACCACAGGAAGAGAATGTAGCAAGTTGCCACTGCTTTGAAGCAGGCTGGGCCTGATACTAGGATTAGAACCAAGTTTCAGGTATATATCGCTTTAGCACTGATTCAAATATGTTTTTAGTAATCAAGGCTTATCCATACTTTAACTTTCCTGAATGTAAGTGGGAGAAATGAAGTAACAGAGATCAAATATTGCCTGCACATTTTTCCAAGCAGAAAATATATATGTACAATAAAACCTCAGGAATTTATAGAAGGTTCTCTAAAAACTTAAAAAATATATTATGGCTTTTCCAATAAATGCAGTTTTATTAAGAATGCTACTTATTAACAAAGCAAATATAAACATGTAAGCTAAAAGGCACAGATATTTTGATAGTTGCTATCCATTACTATAAAGGTAATTAAGATGAAAAAGTCAGTGATATAATCTATAAAGTCCCCAAATACTCTGAAACAATCGTTTGATAAATGTAAACAACTTTTAGCCATATAACATTGCACTAATATAGGAATATCCAACTGAAGTTTATACTAAAGATTTGATATTTAAAGTTAAAATTCCCATGAAGTCTTTATTTCATAACACAGCAAAAATTATTTAACATTTATTTGTACAAGTGAGCACTCACCACACACTAGACACTGTACTAACTGCTAAGGACACAGGAGTGAAGAATAATTATTAGTTGCTGCCCGCTAATGAAATATGCTGAATCTTTATGTTGATAGTCCTCTGGTTTAACCTCTGCTATGGACTGAATTGTATCACCCCCCAAATCCACATGCTGAAACCCTAACCCCCCAACGTTATGGCACTTGGAGATGGGGCCTTTGGAAGGTAATTAGGGCTAGATGAGGTCATGAGGCTGATGCCCTCATAACAGGATTAGTGGCTTTACAAGAAGAGAGTTCACACTCTCTTTGCTACATAAGGATATGCAAGAAAGCAGCTGTCTGCAAGCCAGAAAAAGAGCCCTCACCATAAACTGAATCATCTGGCACCTTGATCTTGGACTTTCCAGCCTTCAAAGTGTGAATCTGTTGTTTAAGACACTCAGTCTATGGTATTTTATTTTAGCAGCCCAAGCAGACTAATACAAACTTTTTTCTTTTACATTTTTCATTTAAGATCTTGAAAATGTAGGGAAATAATACATATTAGAATGAAATACTGTGTGAAATTTTGTAAACTCTACAATGAATAAATGAATTAAAAATGTTGTACTATAAAAAAAAAAAATGTACTATGCAAAACATCTTGAAATATTTTCTGTATAATTCTTAGAGAAACACTTATTCTAAGACATTATCACTAATCAAATTTGGCTTAATTTCTACTAGTAATTAATTCATATTTATCCAAACACATTAAAATTCTCAGATAAAGATGTGGTAATCATCATATATAATATTATATCATAATGTTTAAGAATCAAAATGGTCTTATCAAGATGACGTATAATAATTCACATTCACTAAAATGCTAAGGAAAATATACTCACATGCCAAGCTCCACCAGGTGGACCTTTACCAAGAACTAAGTGAGGGATATAATGATGCTGTTCCAATTTCCAATGCAAAATGGATGGATAATCATACCCAAAGTCAGCATCTGGATGAAGAAGTGCGTCGAAAAGTACTGCAACAGGATTGGATGATCGACCCTCAAGGCCCTCAGACAAGTACTCTAAGTCCTGAATTTTTTTTTTTTAAAGAAAGAAAAAAGGCAGATAGAATTTGGAAAAACAAACAAAAAAACTCCGGCTAACATAATAATAGTGAAGACCATTATTGTAATCCAGCATTTCCTATAGAGTGTGCTACAAAACACTGACATTCCTTGAGATCTTAATAGATTCTCTGGTCAAATGAGTACGGGAAAAGGTTGGGTTTCAAAAAGCTAATCAGATCATTTTACTATAAAACTTGAAGATGCCTTTAATATGCTAGTATGCCTTACTATGTCTACCATGACACTCTAATAATAAAAAGCAGCATTTCCCAAACTTACCAGAGCATAGAGCACCTATTAAACTCCATCAGGAAATAATTTGTGAAATTCTGCTCTAATTAATTCAGGAAAATAAATGGAAGCAACTCAGCAGAATATATTTACAATTCTAAAATTAAAATGTTAGGTGTTACTTAGAAGAAAAGGTTTTCAGCTAAGAAATACAATGCTTATATAGTAGAAAACTAACCTTGTCTCAGTATAAATAAATTTAAAAGCATCAACATGTGAAAAATAATACCTGATCAACAATGGAAAGATGTCTCGCTTCTTCTAATTTGCTATGTAAGATTGTGTTTGGATGTATTGCTTCTGATGATAAATATGGTCTGTAGCCTGACAGCATATAAGAAAGGCAGATTCCTGAGGGTCCATTTCCTATTAAAAAAAAAAAAGGTGGAGAGGGGTGTATCTTGCATCTTAATACTCATGTTCTTTGGCTTTTCTATTTCACAGATGGTTTTTCTCCTTCACCAATTCTTCTTTCTCTAAACTCTCAAAGCCAAGTATTCACAAGAGAAGATTTTTGTCTTCTCTCCTATTTTCTTTTGGGAGTCTCACCTACTCAAAGCTTCAACTCTCTATGCTACTAACCCTCAAAATTAGATATCTAGGCTGACCTCTTACCCCAAAAATATATCCCAAATTTCCATATGCCACTTCTTCACCTCACTGAACCACTAATAACTTAATCACAATGTGTTCAAAAGCAAATTCATGAGTTCTTCCATTTTGGTGCCCTCTCCTTTAAACCTCATTCCTTTGCTGGTATGATACTTACCAGGAAAATCCTAAGTTAATCAGGTTCTGGTTTAAACGTATTTTGTCACCTATATCCATTCAGTTGCCTTTGTTATTCTCACTCATATATTCTCACTCAGAAGACAAAAATCTCTTCTTGTTCCTCTTCAAGATTCACCTACTTCAAATCATTTCACATTCTACATTCAAATGAGTTCTCATAACAGAGTTCTCATTATGTTACCCGCGCTATGTTACCCACTCTACCCAAAGCCCTTCATTGCTTGTTTCTTCTATCCAGTGTTCTCCATGTTCTGGTCTCAACCATCTTTCAAGTCCCACCTCTTAATAATTTCCCTCCTGTATTTCTATATCCTTTACCCAAAACCAAACTGGATTTTTTGTTGTTGTTGAACTCCAACAACTACTTTGATTTCTGTAGTTCTTTTAGTCTGGGTTGCCACTTCTCTATTATATCCATCTACCAAAAATTTAATCTATCTGGGACAACTGTAAGCCATCAGAAAAATATCCTGTTCCTTGTCTAATATTTTGCCCCAAATAAGCTCAAAGATATAAACATGAAAAGTAACATCATAATATTAGGAAAGAGGTTAATATTTCTACTTATAATGCTGTAGCAAGTAGCCTTTAAGTACAACACAAAACTCAAAAGACAGAAAGGAAAATAAACCATTTGACTTCATAAAATTTTTTTTAAATGGCAAATACTGGGAGTTAAGATCTGAGGTAAAGAGCTAATTTCCTTGAATCAAAAAGAAAGAGACAAAACTAAAGAAAAATCATGATACCAACAGAAATAGAAAACAACATTTGAGAAAACCCAACACTTATTCATGTAAAAACTCTCAACAAACAACAGAGGGGAAATTCCTTAACTCGACAAAGAGTATCTACAAAAATCCTACAGCTAACATCATAATTAATGGTGAGAAATTAGGGGGGTTTTCCCTATAAGATCAAGAAAAGGATGTCTCTTCTCACCTTTCCTACTCATCACACACCTTAATGGAAATCCCAGCTAATGCACTAAGACTAGAAAAGGAAATTAAAGGTATACAGATTGGGAAAGAAGAAACAAAACTGTCTTTGTTTGTAAATGCCATGATTATCTATGTCAAAAGTCCCAAAGAATTTACCAAAAAAAACCTCCTGGAAGTAACAAGCAATTATGTTGCATGAAAAAGGTTAATATATACAAGTCAATTGCTTTCCTACAGACCAGTAATGAACAAGTAGAATGTGAAATTAAATACACAACCCCACTTATATTTGCAAGAAATACTTGGGTATAAGTCTAACAAAATTCACATAAGATCTAAATGAGAAAAACCACAAAACTCTGATGAAAGAGATCAAAGAATATCTAATTGATGGAAAGCTATTCCATGTTCATGGATAGAATGATTCAATATTGTTAAGATGTCAGTTCTTCCCAACTTGATCTACAGATTTGATGCAATCAAAATAAAAATCCCAGCAAGTTACTTTGTGGATATTGGCAAACTGATTCTAAAGTTAAATGGAAGGGCAAAAGACCCAGAACTGCCAATATAATATTGAAGAACAAAGTTAGGGCTAATACCATCCAACTTCATCTTACTGTAAAACTACAGTCAATAAGACAGTGTGGAAATGAAAGAATATATAAATGAATGGAACAGAATAGACAGCCAAGAGATAGATCCTCACAAATACAGTCAACTTATTTTTGACAAAAGAGCGAAGGCAATGCAATGGAGAAAGGATAATCTTTTCAACAAATGGTACTAGAACAAATGGACATCCACATGTAAAAAATGTGAATCTAGATACTAACTTTATATCTTTACAAAAATGAATTAAAACAGATTATAGACCTAAATATAAAACATAAAATTATAAAACATCTAGAAAATAACTATGAGAAAATCTAGGTGACGTTGGGTTTGGTAATGAGTTTTTAGATATAACACCAAAAGCAAGATCTATGAAAGAAAAAAACTGATATGCAGGACTTCTTAAAACTTATGCTCTGCCAAGTAACTGTTAAGAGAATGAAAAGGCAAGTCACAGACTAGGAGCAAATATCTGCAAAACATGTATTTGATAAAGTACTTGTTTCTAACATATACAAAGAACTCTTAAATCTCAACCATAAGAAAACCACCAACACAATTAAAAAGTAGGGAAAAGCTCTGTACCTCAAGGTATAGAGATGGAATATAAGCATATGAGAAATTACTCAACATTGTATATCATTACAGAACTGCAAATTAAAACAAGATACTACACACCTATCAGAATGGCTAAACCCCAAAACACAGACAGTATCAAATGTTTCCAAGGATGTGGAACAACAGGAACTCTCATTCATAGTTGCTGGGAATGCAAAATGATACAGTCACTTTGGAAGACAATTTGACAGTTTCTTAAAAAGCTAAACATAGTCTTACCATATGACCCAGCAATCACACTCCTAGGTGGGTTGAAAACTTAATGGCCATGCAAAAATCTGCACATAAATGTTTGCAGCACTTTACTCATAAATGTCAAACACTGTAAGCAACCAAGATGTGCTTCAATAAGCGAATGGATAAACTGAAACATCCATACAATGCAATAGTATCCAGTGATAAAAAGAAATGAGTATCAAGCCATGAAAAGACAGAGAGAAGGATCTTAAATGCATATTGCTAAGTCAAATAAGCCAGTCTGAAAAGGCTACATACAGTGATTCCATATATATGACATTCTGGAAAAGGCAAAACTATAGAGATAGTAAAAGATCAGTTGTTACCAAGGTTTGATAGTTGAAGGAAAGGATTAATGGGTGGAACACAGGAGGTTTTTAGGGC
Organism: Stenella coeruleoalba; assembly: GCF_951394435.1. Taxonomy (NCBI): domain Eukaryota; kingdom Metazoa; phylum Chordata; class Mammalia; order Artiodactyla; family Delphinidae; genus Stenella; species Stenella coeruleoalba. Next base: position 45,570,818 of record NC_137163.1, read on the forward strand.
AGTGAAACTATTTTATATGATGTTATAATACATGACATTATACACCCAGCAAAACCCATAGAACTGTACAACCCAAAGAGTGAACCCTAATGTGCACTATAGATTTTAGTTAATAATAATGTATAAAAACAGTGGTTCATCAATTGTGACAAATGTACCACACCAAAGCAAGATGTTAATAAAAGGTATAAAAGGGGGTTGGGAAGGAGAAGAAAAGGAATATATAATAAAGATGTTAATAAAAGGTATAAAAGGGGGTTGGGAGAGTATTTACAGAAATATTCTCTGTAATTTGTTTCATTTTCCTATAGACTTAAACTGCTCTAAATAAAGCCTATTAAAATAAATACTGACTATACGAAAAATAGTGGGAGTTAATATCTCAAAGAATCAAAAAGAAATAACACTCAAAAGACAATACAAAAAGAATACAAATAAACAGTTCATAGAGAAATATATACACAGGCAGAATGTGCCCCAACTCCCAAAGATTTCCCATTCCTAACCCCAAGAACCTGAGCGTGTTACCTTACAGAGAAAAACGACTTTGTAGATGTGATTAAATTAAGGACCGTGAGCTAGAGAGAGTAGCCTGGATTATCCAGGTGGGCCCAATCTAATCACACAAGTCCTTAAAAACAGAGACCCTTTCCCACCTGTGGTAAGGAGGAACCATAACTATGAAAGGTTAAAAGAGAAACAACACTGCTGGCTTTGAAGATGCAGAAGGGGTCCAGGAGCCAAGGAATACTAGCCTCTAGAAACTGGGAAAGCAAGGAAACATTCTATCTACCCTAGAGCCTCCAAAAGGAATGCAGCCCTGCTGATACCTTGATTTTAGCCCAGTGAGACCACTGTTGGACTTCTGTTCTATAGAACAGTTAAATACATTTATGTTGTTAAAGCCACCAGGTTTGCGGTAATGTGTTATGACAGCAACAGAAAACCAATTACATACATTAAGGAAATTAGCCCTTTATTATGATCAGCTGGCAGTGCTACTGCCAGCAATAATAGCCCTATATACATGAGGTTAAGCTACGCTTTGGCTAGCTGAGGCAAAATAGGAACAGATTGTTTTGGGGGAAGTAAGGTGCAGATGAAAGTAGTTTTTCCTTTTCTGACCCTGCCATAGCCCAACTAGAACACGAAGACATAGGTTCCTTTGCCTATGGCAAGACATCCAGGATGGAAAACCAGGGTTGGATATAAGTGGGAAATGAACGTGAGATTTAGTTTCCAAGATATCTTGGATGAGAAATACTGCAAACACTGTCAGCTCCCCTAGAGGGGAATCTAGTGTAGAACTATCTTGCTTTCCTTCCTTCCTTCCTTTACTGAATCTCCTATGGAGAGATGTCAATATGCCAGACAGAGCACAGGACTTTCCTCTCCATTAACTTGAAACAAGTCAAAGAAACTAAGGAAGTTGTATGCCATCAAGGTACATTATGTCCCATAATTCCTTCCTTTGGCTTGGTTTCACACTATAGTACTTGTCAAACTTCATGAGTTTGAATATTAAAGATACATATGACAGGTAATTAAATACATGCAATAAAACAAAATCATAAAATTTTATAATTTTGAATTAGGTTTTATTAATAACTTAATTTTTAATCTTATATACCTATCTATTGAGGTGGTACAATAGATATACAATAGTAACATATGGTTAAAATATTATAAACCTAACTGTAGAGTACTATAATGTTCTTTACTAACTGAGCACTGACTACTAACTTGCACAGGTTACTCAACTACTGAGTTTCCCTGTCTGTCCATACCCTACAACCTCAGAGGGCTATAGCGTTTTAAGGCATAATCCAATAATGTACACAGAATGCTCTATACAGGGCTCTAATAACATTGGTTATCATCATTATCATGACACTGTCATATAAGTAACACAACTGATAGACTACTGATATTTTAAAATAATAGAGTAATATCAACCCTTCAATGAAAAAATGTTCTATTCTAACACAGAATCTAATATCAGATCAACCAATTCCTCTCTCCAAGGATTTGGTTATTGGTTATTTAAAAATATTAAGCAACCTAAGAATACTTTTCAATACAATCCTAAGAACTTATGCTATGCAACTGTGCATTTATAAAAGTAGTAAGGATCAGAACTGTAATTTTAAGAGATAAAATGCAATAAAACTTACCTATTACTACCACAGGCAAAGTCACTGATGAATCTTCAAGTAAAGAAGTTTCTTCAACTAATGGCATAGCTTTAACTTTTCGCCCCAAATTATCACCAAAATATTGCACTAAGGAATTAAAAATCTCTCCTTCAGTTTCAGGGTCACTATAGTTTCTTTTAAAAGGAAAATATGGAACAAAAACAAAACAACAGATATACAGTCAATATAGCCTTTATAAAAATCTGTCTTTTATTCAGATTTTATTTAGGCCATAAAATATTCAATAGTTCCATAAAAGGAGAAAAGGAAATCCTTTTGATTAATGCTTTCAAATTAGTACCTTAGCCACGTCAATGTACACCACTTTGCTAGAAATCCTAAATACAGTGGTCCCTCGGTATCCAAGGGGGGTTGGTTCCAGAACCCCACCCTCACTCCCCAAATACCAAAATCCATGGATCCTCAAGTCCCTTATATAAAATGGCATACTATTTGCATATAACCTACCTACATCCTCCCACATAGTTTAAACCATCTCTAGATTACTTATACCACCTAATACAATGTAAATGCTATGTATGTAGTTGCCTGCATGCAGCCAATTCAAGTTTAGCTTTTTGGAACTTTCTGGAATTTTTTCTTTCCCAAATATTTTCCATCTGCAGTTGGTTGGATCCATGGAGGCAGAACATGTGGATATGGAGGGCTGAATGTAGCTGCTCATGTCTCTTTAATGCCTTGAAGGCAAGTCTTAAATAAGAAGCTATTTTTAATGACCAAAGACATAACATTGTATTAGGGATTTTTATAATTCTGAGATCTCCTAGGACTGGAAAGTTTCTCATTCACTTTTTTCTCATTAGTAAAAAGATGAGTGCAATAGAGGTAGTATATTTGGGAAAAAACAGTCACATAATACTTTAAGGAAAAGTTACTGAACTTATATATTACAAATGGTGCATTTTGGTAAAAAAATAAGGTTTATACATCTTATTCTCAAAGAGATACTGAAAAATGCAAAGATCTTAACATTAATTTCCAGTCTACCTTCTTTCCCAACTGCCTCCCTAGAAACTAGTTTTGGCGTTCTGACAAGCTCATGTAATAAATGGAGTATCCTTTGAACACAGTTAGTTTTGCATTATACTAGAGATAACTTCAGAACAGAATTCCTGAATTATTTTTCATTTTCATATAGTCAGAAACAGGCCAATGTCTGAAAATATTAAACAGTACTGACCAGTGGGTGAGTGTGCTTATTACTATTCCTAAAATGATAAACATGGGAATGGATCAGTTATTTCACAGGACTCACTGATCCTTGGGCGAGGATGACACATGGAAAGAATTAGGCAGAGACCAAAATTTCTGCTTCCCTATAACCTTCCAAGTTCCCGAACTACCCCAGGATAGGGCAGAGTTCCCCAGGATACACTGATAGATTTCCCACCCCCAGTAATTGGGCTCCCCTAACAATACATGGCCCCTTTTGGCCAGAACTGATACCCTTTGGATATGGCTACTTAGGAAAGCCCCTCCTCACATTGCAAGCCTGCCCCTGAAAGAAGTCTTATGCTCAATCCATCCCTTTCAGAGCATTCCAACTCCCACCACTGATCAGATCCAGATGTACTGGCTGTCTTGCCTTCTGCTTCTTGACAACTGAACTCAACAAGGATATATTATACTTGAGCCTGTCCCTGATATTTCTCCAAAGTGTGTGCCCAGGACAGGTTCCCCAGCTTCCTTTGGATGCTTCTGATTAGTCCTTTTAGGTATCCAGGCCTCATTAATATTATGGTGGTTGTAAAGGCCACAGTTCTTTTTCATGAGATGCAGACATCATGGCCAGTCTCCTCCTGACATCCCTATCTCAAACACTGTTGCTTCCATATATATAACCTGGAATTTAATTAATAAAAATGATCATCACTCTAAGATTCTGATAATTAAAAAGATGTCTCCTTCTTCAAACCCTAACAAATGTTTCACATTAATAAAAGGGCAGATATGCTGGGGGTTAGAGTCAACTTGAGACTATATAAATATTAAACTAGATACTTGAATATTATCTGATATCCTGTACACTCTGAGAGCAAACTGATAATCCTCTGAATGACTGAATGAAGGTACTTTAGCAGTTACTACCATATTTGATTTTATAAGCAAAACTCAATGATCTAAAATGCCTTGGTCAGTTTCTTAAGTCTAAAAATAAACACTGTGAAACAAATATTTAATATTTAAATTCCTTAAGAACAAAAAAATCATGGCTAGAAGTGTTGGCTTAAACTCCGAATCACTTTTACTTAAAGGTACAGTAGAATTCATTTTTTTAATAACTTATTAAGAAGCATTTAATATTCTAAGTCAAGATGTCTCAAGAAACCTTTTTTTTTTCTTGCAGGCCTCAGAATTTTAATATAGCTATCAATTCTATAAACTGACTATACATTTTGTTTTGAATTTTATTTATTTTTGTACAGCAAGTTCTTATTATTTATCTATGTTATACATATTAGTCAACCCCAATTTCCCAATCATATATGTCAATCCCAATCTCCCAATTCATCCCACCACCACCAACCCCGACTATACATTTTACAAGGATCTTTCATTACACTGGACTAGTCTTCTCAAGTAATTGGTTTATACTTAAGAAAAAAGAGGTTAAGACAATTAGAAATAAAATGCCTCCTCTGTTAGGCTTCTATCAAGAAAGACAAAGTTTTCAAGAGCTCAAAAACATCAGAAAAACAACAGATCATCTGATCAGGCCTTAAACCAAGGTAAATAAATAGAAGGAACTTGGTAATGCTTTAAAAAAAAAGACCTTTAATGAGATATAATTCACATATAAAATTCACCCTTCTATTTATTTTTTTTTGGCGGCACCACTTGGCATGTGGGATCTTAGTTCCCTGACAGGGATTGCACTCACGCCCCCTGGAGTGGAAGCACGGAGACTTAACCACTGGACTGCCAGGGAAGTCCAAAATTCACCCTTTTAAAGTGTACAATTCAGGGTTCTAAGTAGTCACAAGGTTTTTCAATCACTACCAATAACTTCAGAGAAATTTTATCACCCCAAAAGTATATGCTGCACCCCTTAGCACTCATTCTTCATTCTTCCCTCCCTGCAGCCATTGGCGGCCACTAATCTACTGTCTTACTGACGCCTACTCTGGAAATTTCAAATAAATGGAACTCCTCATACATTATGTAGCCTTTTGTGTCTGGCTTCTTCCACTTAACATGTTTTCAAGGTTCACCCAGGTGGTAGGATATATTGGTACTTCATTCCTTTTTATGCCTGAATAATATTCCATTGTATATTACCCACTCATGAGCTGATGAACATTTGGATGGTTTCCACTTTTTGGCTATTACAAATATGCTATGAACATTCATATAAATTTTTGTGTGGATAAATGTTTTCATTTCTCTTAGGAGTGCATGCAATGGCTGGGCCGTAAACGCTATGTTTAACATCTTGAGGAATTAGCAAACTATTTTCCCAAGTGTGCATCATCTTACATTCCCACCAGTGATATGAGGGTCCCAATGTCTCCACATCCTCACCAGCATGTTATTTTTTGTGTTTTTTAGTTTAGCCACTCTAGTAGGTGTAAAGTAGCATCTCATTGCAGTTTTGATTAGCATTTCCCTAATGACTAATAATGTTAAGCATCTTTTCATGTGCTTATTGGCCATCTGTGTATCTTCTTTGGAGAATAATTCAAATTATTTGCCCACCTTCCAACTGGGCTGTCTTTTTTATTGTTGAGTTAAAAAAATTCTTTATATGTCCTGGATACAAGTCCCTTTTTGGATATATGATTTGTAAATATTTTCTCCCATTTTGTGGGTTGTCTTTTCACTTTCTTTATATTGTCTTTTAAATCACAAAAGTTTTAATTTTCGATCAAGTCCAATTTATTTTTTTCTTTTGTTGCTGTACTTTTGGTGTCATATCTAAGAAAGCACTGCCTAATCTAAGATTACAAACCTGTTTTCTTCTATGAGTTTTATAGTTCTAGTTCTTAAATTTAGGTCTTTCATCCATTTTGAGTTAACTTTTATATATAGTATGAGGTAGCAGTCCAACTTCATTCTTCTGCTTGTGAATATTCATCTGTCCTGGCATCATTTGTTGAAAAGACTGATATTTCCCTTTTGTCTTGGGATCCCACAGAAATCAACTGACAACAAATGAAGGGAATTATTTCTGGACTCTCAATTCTATTCCATTGATCTATGTTTATCTTTATGCCAACGTAACACTGTCTTGATTACAGTTTCTTTGTAGTAAGTTGTAAAATTAGGAAGTGTGAATCCTCCAACTTTGTTCTTTTTTCAAGATTGTCTTGGCTATTCTGGGTTCCTTGAAATTCCATGTGACTTTTAGGATCTGCTCATCAATTTCTGAAAAAAAAAAGGCAGCTAGGATTTTGATAGGATTACACTGAATTTGTAGATAAATTCAAGGAATATTGCCATTATTGCCATCTTAAGAATACTAAGCTTTTCAATCCATGAACATGGGATTCCTTACCATTTATTTAGGCCTCCTTTCATTCTTTTCAATGTTTTCTAGTTTTCAATGTACAACTTTCACATTTCTTCTGTTAAATTTATTCCTAAATATTTCATTCTCTTTGATGCTAGTATAAACTGAATTGTTTTATCAATTTCACTGTCAGATTGTTCATTGTAAGTGTACAGAAATACAACTGATTTTTGTATGTTGATCTTGTATTCTGCAATATCACTGAATTCATTTACTAGATCTAGTAGGTTTTTTGTGTGTGTGTGGGCCTCAAGCAATTTGACACTAGTCTCTCCCAAGACTCAAGTAGAGTATATACAGCCAAAGTTTTAGCTTATCTTAATTCTACAGAGTATATGTAATTTGTTCTGATTTTCTACTAACTGGTCATAGGTATAATCTTTGTGTATATAATCCATAATATTGGTATAAACTATTTGTAATAAACTTGCATGGTACTTGATAAATACTGGTTTAACACAGGCATGAAAAACTGAACCAAGAGAAGAAATGAAAATAAGGTTCACTGAATTTACATAAAGCAACAATGAAACAAAGACCTATTAGTAAGTATTCTTTCTAAAAAATTCAGAGTCTAAACTATAAATTTAGTATTGCTGTACATATTTTACAGTATATGCATACTATATGCATACTGTGTTCACAGGTCTATGAACAGTGAAAATTTCCACTGCAGATATCCAATTTGCTGAATGTTTGTTCTATTTAAAACAAGTACTTGAGTAATAAAAAAATCTACTTTAAAAAAATCTACTTTTCCTTTGAGGCAGTAAATTGGAAAATATAATTAAATTTTAGGAATAGTAAAGAACAGCACTTTACACATATGCAGAAATAGTTACCTTATTCTTAGGCATCAAATTAGAAGACTATTTGAAATTTCAGATGATTTTAGATGCCTTCCATGTTGTGTTTTTGAAACATTATGGTCCAAAGACTCAAAACAAATTTAAAAGGATGGCACAGACATAATATTTGAATAACAAAACACTTTTCTCACACCAGCAATACTTTTCTAAATGATCCTTCAAAATGAAATGCTTTACTACCTGAGTTTAGTCTTTGGAAGCATGAGCTTAGATTTTTACCAAATTGATATTACCATAAGAAAAGAAGGTTCTAAAGTCACAAAGGAAGTCAGTCACACTCTTTATCTTCTAGAACAGGAAGTATGGAAGTTTTCTTCCTTGGAAAGTTAGGAGACAGTTCTCTCACAATATTTATTCTTTCAGATATAAGGCAAGATCCAAAATGTAGACACTGTCACTATTGGTTTTAAAATGTGCTCCTAATGAGATTACTCAAAAAAAAAAAATTGTGCTAGTAAATTATAAACCTTCTTCTAAGGAAATGTTTTAATTATTAAATAAACGTTTTCTTTTTTAAATTTTAGATAAGATAGAGCTGTTTATACAATGGAAATATGGTTTATCAATCACAATTTTTATTCTTTGGCTAGCAGGCTTGTTTTCCCTTATCCCTCAAGATCAAAATATAGCAAATACATTGTTTTCACCTCCTCCTCCACATTTCTGTACAAGGACGTAAGCACATGATATTTACTACCTAGGGTTAGTTGAACACGTATGAATCCCAAGCTGTGTCCTTAGAATTCAACTGTACCAAAAGGTGTCAAAAGGCTTTTGGACAGTACTTTCTAAAAAGCATATTATTTTCTCAGGGGCTTCAGTTTAACAAGTTTTCACTAGGCGAACTTGTTTTCTAAAGTTCTCCAAAGTGGATCTGATACTCTCAAATCACTGTCAAGTAGCACCACACAAATCTGCCTAGAATTTAATATCCAGCAGTTTATTACATAAAATAATTTTTAATATCCAGAATTTAGAGACTCCTACAAAACTCACTGAGAAGGTAGGCAAGCCTGGATTGCTGCTCTAGTTCAACAGGAATTCTGAGTCTTTTCTGTGCCTTACACACCTTTTGCAATTTGGTGAAGCCTCTGGACCTCTTCTTTGAATAGTATTATTAAACACATAACAGGATTTACAAGGAAACTAAAAAGTAAACTTGGAATATGTTTTTATGTATTCCTCTATTGTATTAAATAACAAGTTCAGTGATGTAAAATAATTACTGTAATCTTGAAGAAATAAATAAACAGTATTTCTAGGTATCTGCAACAATTAATGTGGTATGAAAATATTTGTGATTTCTATTGATGACAAAGTCACAAATACTACTGTGATTTACTGCTTATATTCACAGTTGAAGAAAACAGATTTTGGTTAAAGTTGAGTGAAAATTCCTGGTACCTTTCTTTACATCCAAGTTCACTGGCCACCTAAAGTCTATATATGCAGCCCAATTTAAGAACTCTGATCAGAATTTCATATTTTACAAAAGAAGTTTTGCATATCATTATTCTAGCACATTCGTGTATATATAAGGCAAGGCACTTCACTAAAGTCTTCGCTAAGCTTATCTTTTCTTCACCACAAGGTTAAAACTAGTTTCAAATTGCTTTCGGTCTTTCTCTCCATAACTGAATGAAATGTTGGCCAACTGTGCTAGATCTAGTAAATAAACTTTTATTTTAAAATGTATTATCCGTATCACCCCTAAAAACGTTCCTCATAATGTTAGTCTAGAATCGCGACATTTTTCAAATTTCTACAATATATATGACTTACAATGACTGACATCTTAAAAGTCAGAAACATATTTGTAGCTAGAACATCACATTTTAAACATAGCTCCCTGCCTCCCTTCAACCCAGTAACTTACGTTATTAGATTTTTTTTTTTAAGAAAAAAAAAATGTTTAAGGTGTGTGTGGGGCTGGGAGAACCTCACAACCCTTCACTAAAACTTTGCACTACTTTTAAGTCTCAGTTCGCCGTAACCGACTAGATCCGGGCCTAGCCGGTCCCGCAGTCCCGTGACTAGTACGGTCCAGGGAGAGGAAAAGGGGACAACAGAGGAGAGTCCCCCAGAGCCAGGAGCCAAGGCGGGGAACCTCGACTAGAAAGGAACCAGGAGGAAGCAGCAGCCGAGGCGGGAGGCCTCTGCAATTCAGGCGCTTGCCTTCCACCCCCGACCCGTCCCCGACTCTCTAACCCGCGCGGCCTCTACCCATTTCGGCCCCTGCCCTGCCGCAGGGCCCCGCAGCACTCTAACCTCCGCCTGCCCCCTTTTCTTCCACGGTGGAGAAGTCACCTGAAATGACCGGCCAGGGAGCAGCGGCAGCACCACACGGGCATGGAGCGCGGCGCACGGGGCGCCCGAGCGCGACCGCCACGGCCACCTCCCTCGGCGGGGTTGCCCGTTCAGGACGCCCGCCCGGTTACGGGGTCCTCGGGGCGCCCGCGCCCCGCGCCTAGCCGTTGCAGCGGCTGCCGGAAGCTGCGGTTCAGCAGCCGGCCGGGCTCTGGAGCACCCAAGCCCGCTTCAGGAAAGCGGCTTCCGCTCCTCGACTACTGGCAGCCGGACGCCGGCGGCCTATGATCTCTGGGCGCCGCGAAGGGGGCGGAACGGGGCGGGGACGCTGCGACGGCTGCGGCGGAGGCGGGCGGGCTCCTCCTCGCAGGTGCGGAGGCGGTGGCGGCGGGCGAGGCCCGGGATTGGTGGAGCCGCGGCCAGAGCGAGGGGCCCGGCCTGAAGAAGTGTTGGCTGAGAGGGCGGGGGGCCGAGGCAGTCCGCCCACCAGACGGCTGGCGGTGGCTACTGGGGCCCGGGCCTCGGCCTGCGCCCTGCGGCGTGGGAGGTTGGCAAGGCTGGGAGGATGTGCGTCCTGAGTGCCGGATGACAAGGGGAAAAGGAAGAGCTACTAACCTCGGTAGCGGGACGGATAGGGGGAAATCCCTGCGTGATGCGCGGCCTCTGCGACCCGAGCACCCCAGTGTCTCCAGAGTCGGTCCACGCGGGCCTCTCACTGAGGACGCCCGGCAAGACCGAGATTCCCGCTCGACGAAAACCACTTTAGCGCCTTACCTCGCGCTGGCCTGGGCGCAGACGCCCGGAGCTTGCGCGCGCTTTTCGTTCTTGACCCTGCCTCACAATCGCCTGAGAGAACTCATCAAACCATGGGTGCCCGGGCCCCACCCCAAGGGTTCTGATGGGAGAAGTCTGGCTTTCCGACTGAGGCCCCCCTTCCTGAAGTGGCATCGCTGGTTAAAAATACAGGTGCTCAGCCCCGCCCCAGATTCACTGAGTACCTTTCATGGAGGGGGAAAGGGCAGGGACGTGTATTTTTTTAAGTCCCTCCAGGTGGTTATAATGCAAGAAAAATTAGAAAGTACCGAGTAATGAGTGTTCCCATTCGGTATTTTCAAGAAATGAAGGGGGGGAAAAAAACTGGGAGAAGTGATTAATTGCATATACTGTTATATAGAGATGTCTTTCTATCCCTCTTTCCAAAGAGCGCTAATTATTTTTGCAGTTAAAATCTGGGATACGTAAGTTTCTGGTTTTAAATAATTTTTTAAGTTCTCAATTTTTGCTGAATGTTGTCATTGAACAAACTTGGACTTAGCAGGTATTTTAGAGTCTGTGGAGCTTGAAATGAAGTTTTAGGACTCAGCCTGACTCCAGGATTATACAATCTAAAATAATATATTCATTCATACATATACACTTATATTCATGTTACTCTAATGTTTATTTTACTTTAATGTTTCAGAAAGTGAAGCATAATTTTCTGTTGATATTCATAACATTATCCTTTTAAAGGAACTAAATTCATAATAGCTATGCCAATCCAGAGAACTGAAATATTTAAAACTGTAAGTTTTATGAGTACTTTGTATAACTTTTTCTTTTCTTTATGGCTTTGTTTTCACATTGAGTTTCTTGTGGTATTTTCAGATGAATTAATAAAGTGAGCATATCAAATTTTAGCCTTAAGCAGACGTGTATTTAAACCTCGGGAACTTGCTATCATGGTTTACCCTTGATAAGGGCTAATGATTAAACCAGGTCACAATAACTACATAGAGGATTTTTCTTATAGCAAATGGGGCACATCAGAATTTTTGTTTCTGTTTTTTGAAATTGTAGGGTGAGGTGCTATTTAAATATAAAATCCAGGTTTGATGAGGTCATGGAGCAACAGACTCAGATACTGCTGGTGAGAGTGTAAATTAGTATGTAATCCAAACTCCCCCGTTTGCATAATAGACTCTCATTCCTCCTTTCAGCACATGCAGTAGCACATTCAGGGTGGAGCTTATCTCACACTATCAACCATTCCTAAACAACCCTCCTTACTGGTGTATAATATACCAGTATTTTATACATTAAATTATACTATAGTAGTTAAAAGGACTGTCTATTGGAGTCTTCACTGTGCTAGCAGTGTGATCTTGGACAAGTTACTTAGCATCTCTGGGCTTTGATTCCTCATCTGTAAAATGAGATAATAATAGTTCATTGGTTATAAGAATTAAATTAAAAAATACTTATAAAGCACTTACCACAGTACCTGGTTCATGTTAATAAATATTAAAATAAATATAAAATATTAAATAAATATGAAAATAAATACTTTTCATTATTATCAATAATATTGTAAAATATTTTCACATTTTCTAAAATCAGGAAGTATGTGTATGGATTGAAATGTGCTCTCCCCCACTCCACCCCAATTCATATATTAAAGCCCTAACCCTAATGTGACTGTATTTGGAGATAGGGCCTGTAAAGAGGTAATTGAGATTAAATGAGGTCATGAGTGTGGAACTCTAACCCAGTAGGTTTGGTACCTTAGAAGAAGAGGAGCGGTCTCTTTTTGCCAGATGAGGACACAGGAGAGGGTGGCAAGCCAGGAAGAGAGCTCTCACCAAGGACCAAATCAGCAGCCTCCTTGGTCTCAGACCTTCCAGGCTCCAGAATTGTGAGAAAATAAATATCTGTTTAAGCTACCTACTGTATGGCGTTTTGTTTTGGAGCCTGAGCTGACAAAGATAGTATGTTTTTGCATTTTCTAGAAGCAAACAAAAAATTGTAATGGAAATTATTCAAAATAAACTTGCATTTTGTATACTAGGTAAACCTGTCAATGGACCATTTCATATGCTTGGTAGTATAAGACTAAGTTTTAGAGGGGTTTAGAGAATAGAGTCATCAGCTCTATTCTCTATCTAGATGGCAAATTAAAAAAAAATGCTTCCCTGACTACATGGGAAATTGGGGACTTACTGGTGCTGGGGACTTAAGATAAAGTTTGTTCCTGCAATTTGAACTCAGGGGATTAGAAAATTCTATACCAAGAAGACTGCTTGCTAAAAATACAATTTATTTTTGTGGCTATTGTAGCAGTCAGATTCAGTTGCAGAGAACAGAACTCATAAAATTCACTCTAGCTCTTAAGAATCACTCTTAAGAGTTGCTTTCGGAGAGGAACCAAGATGGCGGAGTAGGCGGATGTGCTCTCACTCCCTCTTGCAAGAACATCAGAATCACAACTAGCTGCTGGACAATCATCGACAGGAAGACACTGGAACTCACCAAAAAAGATACCCCACATCCAAAGACAAAGGAGAAGCCACAATGAGATGGTAGGAGGGGTGCAATCACAGTAAAATCAAGTCCCATAAATGGTGGGTGGGTGACACACAGACTGGCAAACACTTATACCACAGGAGTCCACCCACTGGAGTGAAGGTTCTGAGCCCCACGCCAGGCTTCTCAACCTGGGGGTCCTGCAATGGGAGTAGGAATTCCTAGAGAATCACACTTTGAAGCCTAGTGGGAATTGATTGCAGGACTTCAACAGGACTGGGGGAAACAGAGACTTCACTCTTGGAGGGCACACACAAAGTAGTGTGTGCGTCGGGACACAGGGGAAGGAGAAGTGACCCCAGGGGAGAATGAACCAGACGTACCTGCTAGTGTTGGAGGGTCTCCTGCTGGGGAGGGGGGGTGATGTGGCTCACCATGGGGACAAGGACACTGGCAGCAGAAGTTCTGGGAAGTACTCCTTGACGTGAGTCCTCCCGAGTCTGATATTAGCCCCACCAAAAAGGCCAGGTAGGCTCCAGTGTTGGGTTGCCTCAGGCCAAACAACCAACATGGAGGGAACCCAGCCCCACCCACCAACAGTCAGGTGGATTAAAGTTTTACTGAGCTCTGCCCACCAGAGCAACAGTCAGCTGTGCCCACCACCAGTCCCTCCCATCAAGCCTTTTAGATACACTCATCCACCACAGGGCAGACAGCAGAAGCAAGAAGAACTACAATCCTGCAGCCTGTGGAACAAAAACCACATTCACAGAAACATAGACAAGATGAAAAGGCAGAGGGCTATATACCAGAAGAAGGAACAAGATAAAACCCCAGAAAAACAACGAAGTGAAGTGGAGATAGGCAACCTTCCAGAAAAAGAATTCAGAATAATGATAGTGAAGATGATCCAGGACCTCGGAAAAAGGAGGGAGGCAAAGATCAAGAAGATGCAAGAAATGTTTAACAAAGACCTAGAAGAATTAAAGAACAAACAAACAGAGATGAACAATACAATAACTGAAATGAAAACTACACAAGAAGGAATCAATAGCAGAATAACTGAGGCAGAAGAACGGATAAGTGACCTGGAAGACAGAATGTTGGAATTCACTGCTGTGGAACAGACTAAAGAAAAAAGAATGAAAAGAAATGAAGACAACCTAAGAGACCTCTGGGACAACATTAAATGCAACAACATTCATATTATAGGGGTCCCAGAAGGAGAAGAGAAAGAGAAAGGACCAGAGAAAATATTTGAAGAGATTATAGTCAAGAACTTTCCTAACATGGGAAAGGAAATAGTCACCCAAGTCCAGGAAGCACAGCGATTCCCATACAGGATAAACCCCAGGAGAAACAGGCCAAGACACATAGTGATCAAACTGGCAAAAATTAAACACAAAGAAAAATTCTTGAAAGCAGCAAGGGAAAAATGACAAATAACGTACAAGGGAACTCCCATAAGGTTAACAGCTGATTTCTCAGCAGAAATTCTACAAGCCAGAAGGGAGTGACATGATATACTTAAAGTGATGAAAGGGAAGGACCTAAAACCAAGATTACTCTACCCGCAAGGATCTCATTCGGATTCGATGGAGAAATCAAAAGCTTTACAGACAAGCAAAACCTAACAGAATTCAGCACCACCAAACCAGCTCTACAACAAATGCTAAAGGAACTTCTCTAAGTGGGAAACTGAAGAGAAGAAAAGGACCTACAAAAACAAACCCAAAACAATTAAGAAAATGGTCATAGAAACGTACATATCAATAATTACCTTAAACGTGAATGGATTAAATGCTCCAACCAAAAGACACAGGCTTGCTGAATGGATACAAAAACAAGACCCATATATGTGCTGTCTACAAGAGACCCACTTCAGACCTAGGGATATATACAGACTGAAAGTGAGGGGATGGAGAAAGACATTCCATGCAAATGGAAATCAAAAAGCTGGAGTAACTATACTCAGATCAGATAAAATAGACTTTAAAATAAAGAATGTTACAAGAGACAAGGAAGGACACTACATAATGATCAAGGGATCAATCCAAGAAGAAGATAAAACAGTTATAAATATATATGCACCTGACATAGGAGCACCTCAATACATAAGGCAACTGCTAACAGCTATAAAAGAGGAAATCAACAGTAACACAATAATAGTGGGGGACTTTAACACCTCACTTACACCAATGGACAGATCATCCAAAATTAAAATAAATAAGGAAACAGAAGCTTTAAATGACACAATAGACCAGATAGATTTAATTGATATTTATAGGATATTCCATCAAAAAACAGCAGATTACACTTCCTTCTCAAGTGCGCATGGAACATTCTCCAGGATAGGTCACATGTTGAGTCACAAATCAAGCCTCAGTAAATTTAAGAAAATTGAAATCATATCAAGCATCTTTTCTGACCACAACACTATGAGATTAGAAATGAATTACAGGGAAAAACGTAAAAAACACAACCACATGGAGGCTAAACAATACGTTACTAAATAACCAAGAGATCACTGAAGAAATCAAAGAGGAAATTAAAAAAAAAATACCTAGAGACACATGAAAATGAAACCACGACGATCCAAAACCTATGGGATACAGCAAAAGCAGCTCTAAGAGGGAAGCTTATAGCTATACAAGCCTACCTCAAGAAACAAGAAAAATCTCAAGTAAACAATCTAACCTTACACCTAAAGGAACTAGAGAAAGAAGAACAAACAAAACCCAAAGTTAGCAGAAGGATAGAAATCATAAAGATCAGAGCAGAAATAAATGAAATAGAAATAAAGAAAACAATAACAAAGATCAATAAAACTAAAAGCTGGTTCTTTAAGAAGATAAACAAAATTGAGAAACCATTAGCCAGACTCATCAAGAAAAAGAGGGAGAGGACTCAAATCAATAAAATTAGAAATGAAAAAGGAGAAGTTACAACAGACACCACAGAAATACAAAGCATCCTAAGAGACTACTACAAGCAACTCTATGCCAATAAAGTGGATAACCAGGAAGAAATGGACAAATTCTTAGAAAGGTATAACTTTCCAAGACTGAACCAGGAAGCAACAGAAAATATGAACAGACCAATCACAAGTAATGAAATTGAAACTATGATTAAAAATCTTCCAACAAACAAAAGTCTGGGACCAGATGGCTTCACAGGTGAATTCTATCAAACATTTAGAGAAGAGCTAACACTCGTCCTTCTCAAACTCTTCCAAAAAATTGTGGAGGAAGGAACACTCCCAAATCATTTTATGAGGCCACCATCACCCTGATACAAAAACCAGACAAAGGCACTACAAAAAGGAAAATTACAGACCAATATCACTGATGAATATAGATGCAAAAATCCTCAACAAAATACTAGCAAACAGAATCCAACAACAAATAAAAGGATCATACACCACGATCAAGTGGGATTTATCCCAAGGATGCAAGGATTCTTCAATATACACAAATAAATCAATGTGATACACCATATTAACAAATTGAAGAATAAAAACAACATGATCATCTCAATAGATGCAGAAAAAGCTTTTGTCAAAATTCAACACCCATTTATGATAAAAACTCTCCAGAAAGTGGACATAGAGGGAACCTACCTCAACATAATAAAGGCCATATATGCAAACCCACAGCCAACATCATTCTCAATGGTGAAAAACTGAAAGCATTTCCTCTAAGATCAGGAATAAGACCAGGATGTCCACTCTCACCACTATTATTCAACATAGTTTTGGAAGTCCTAGTCACAGCAATCAGAGAAGAAAAAGAAATAAAAGGAATGCAAATTGAAAAAGAAGAAGTAAAACTGTCACTGTTTGCAGATGATATAATACTATACATAGAGAATCCTAAAAATGCCACCAGAAAACTACTGGAGCTAATCAATGAATTTGGTAAAGTTGTAGGATACAAAATTAATGCACAGAAATCTCTGTATTCCTATACACTAATGATGAAAAATCTCAAAATTATGGAAACACTCCCATTTACCATTGCAACAAAAAGAATAAAATACCTAGGAATAAACCTACCTAGGGAGACAAAAGACATGTATGCAGAAAACTATAAGACACTGATGAAAGAAATTACAGATGATATCAACAGATGGAGAGATATACCATGTTCTTGGATTGGAAGAATCAATATTGTGAAAATGACTATACTACCCAAAGCAATCTACAGATTCAATGCAATCCCTATCAAATTACCAATGGCATTTTTTATGGAACTAGAACAAATCATCTTAAAGTTTGTATGGAGACACAAAAGACCCTGAATAGCCAAAGCAATCCTGAGGGAAAAATAACAGAGTTGGAGGAATCAGACTCCCTGACTTCAGACTATACTACAAAGCGACAGTAATCAAGACCATATGGTACTGGCACAAAAACAGAAACATAGATCAATGGAACAAGATAGAAAGCCCAGAGGTAAACCCACGCACCTATGGTCAACTAATCTATGACAAAGGAGGCAAAGATATACCATGGAGAAAAGACAGTCTCTTCAATAAGTGGTGCTGGGAAAACTGGACAGCTACGTGTAAAAGAATGAAATTAGAACACTCCCTAACACCATACACAAAAATAAACTCAAAATGGATTAGAGATCTAAATATAAGACCGGACACTATAAAACTGTTAGAGGAAAACATAGGAAGAACACTCTTTGACATAAATCACAGCAAGATCTTTTTTGATCCACCTCCTAGGGTAATGGAAATAAAAACAAAAATAAACAAATGGGACCTAATGAAACTTCAAAGGTTTTCCACAGCAACGGAAACCATAAACAAGACGAAATGACAACCCTCAGAATGGGAGAAAATATTTGCAAATGAATCAACGGGCAAAGGATTAATCTCCAAAATATATAAACAGCTCATGCAGCTCAGTATTAAAGAGACAAACAACCCAATCCAAAAATGGGCAGAAGACCTAAATAGACATTTCTCCAAAGAAGACATACAGATGGCCAAGAAGCACATGAAAAGCTGCTCAACATCACTAATTATTAGAGAAATGCAAATCAAAACTACAATGAGGTATTACCTCACACCAGTTAGAATGGGCATCATCAGAAAATCTGCAAACAATAAATGCTGGAGAGGGTGTGGAGAAAAGGGAACCCTCCTGCACTGTTGGTGGGAATGTAAATTGATACAGCCACTATGGAGAACAGTATGGAGGTTCCTCAAAAACTAAGAATAGAATTACCATACGATCCAGCAATCCCACTAGTGGGGATATACCTAGAGAAAACCATAATTCAAAAAACACATGCACCCCAATGTTCATTGCAGCACTATTTACAATAGCCAGGTAATGGAAGCAACCTAAATGCCCATCAACAGAAGGATGGATAAAGAAGTTTTGGTACATATGTACAATGGTATATTACTCAGCCATAATAAAAACGAAATTGGGTCATTTGTTTAGATGTGGATGGATCTAGAGACTGTCATACAGAGTGAAGTCAGAAAGAGAAAAACAAATATCGGGTATTAATGCATGTATGTGGATCTTAGAAAAATGGTACAGATGAACTGGTTTGCAGGGCAGAAGTTGAGACACAGATATAGAGAACAAACGTATGGGCACCAAGGTGGGAAAACCGTGGTGGGGTGGGGATGGTGGTGTGCTGAATTGGGCGATTGGGATTAACATGTATACACTGATGTGTATAAAATTGATGACTAATAAGAACCTGCAGTATAAAAAAACAAACAAACAAAAAAACAACTAATACTAAACTTTCTTTAGGTTATTTGTATGGAAATATGTTAATATAAATGTTTCAGACATTACATGAAATTTCTAGAAATCTTATATGTTATTAATATTATAAGTCATAATTCTAGTTATTACTTTAAAATGTATATCTCAGAAATAACTAAATTTCCTTGTCAATTGCATTATTATGAATGTTCCTCAAATCTTTATCCGAGGTCATTGTTAAGTCTTTTGTCATTTTCAGACAGTTCTGGGTGTACTCTGATGCTTTTGCAAAAATGTTCCTGTAAAAGGGTTTCATCTTCAAAGAATTCATGGAAAAGACTTTGACAAGTACAGGTTTCTGGTAACTGAGTATACTGCTGAACTGAATGAATAAGCATTTTCAGAACTCTAATGGAAAACTGATGAATTCATAAAAGTGCTAACAAAAGATCAAGATAAAAAAAATTAATTACGTGGGACTGAGTGAACTGATGAGGATGATTATAATTTTTGTGACTTCCTGTTTGAATAAAAAAATAAAATCCCACAAGGACTCAGAGACAAAAAATATACAAATCAATTTTCACTGCAAAATAATGGAGCTGTTACAGTGGAGGATTACTGGACTGAATGTCAATATTATGACATAGTATGAGTGTGTTTCGTGTTTGGTAATTGCAATCATTGTTGCTTTTGTTGTGGTCATCCATTTACGATGCTTGGTGTCAGTTTATTTATATTTTGTATAAATAAAATACAGTGTGTGTGTGTGAAAAAAAAAAGAATCACTCTTAAGAATAAGAAGAATTTTTACAGGATATTGCAGAAGCATAGGAGAGCTGAAGACACATAGGTAGAATTATGAGAAAAGTACCCAAAGTCACACTGCAAGAGCAGTTCACTATCAGGAAGGGGGAATTATTCCCCTCGACCCCTCTTGCATCCTTGTGGCTATACTAATACAATTGATACAAGACAGATCAACAGGAGAAAAAGAAACAAATTTTAATCATGCACATGGAGGTCTTGTAGAAATGGGTCCTAAGAAGTGGCTGAAGCAAGCAGCTTTTATACTTTTAGGCAAATAAACAATACATTTGTAAGGAATTGATAGGACAAAGGAACTTAGGTTTGGGGTGCCCAATTAGTGAAAAATCTAAACAGAATTTGGGTTTGGGGTAGTAAATTAAAGTAACAAGTTTTGTTTATATAGGCTTCTCAGCCCCAAATTCCCTATCTTTGGTGAAAAGGTATCACTCTACCTCCAGAGGCATGAGTGCACTTGTCACAATTTATTTCCTCTTTTCACAGAGACAGGAGAGTATTTTTTGTGTTGGCTGTTTAGTAACTTTAATTCAAAATAATCAGTATGCCATTGAGGCACATTTTGGGGCTGCCTAACCTAGTACCCCAAACCACCAAGGGAGCTGCTGCCTATCTGTGACCAAGATGCTGCCTGCCTACTTGAAATCTTCAGCTACAGCTGCTCACTCTAGAACTACACCTGAAATGCAACCCTTTATTGCTTTTATTCCTCTAACAAAGTAAGTACAGGATGTCAGGAACTTTGTTTCTCTGTTCACTATTGTATACTCCAGTACTGAGACCAGATATTGGTTTGTAGTAAGAGTGAACACACACCACCATAGGTGACACTCAGTCACTGATCCAGGAGGACTGATGTTGGATAAGCCTTTAACTAAATGGAAGGGAGAAACATGACTTATGACACATTTCTCTGTCTCACTGCCTGTAAGGTTGACTTGTAGACTATATTTGCATTACTACAAGATTAGAGCAAAGGAGAAATGTAGAGAACAGTAGTCAGAGACAAAATATGAGAGAAAAGATAATTCATACAGAATTAATTGTGGTTTCCAACATGAATAGAAGTTCCAGAAAGAACAGTGAAAATGATTGGATGAAACTTACAAGAAAAAAAGAATTCAGAGCTAAAGGGAGATGTGAGTCTGCAAATGTATAATATCTACTGAGCAAGAGAAAAGAAAAAAATCTATGTGTGGGCATATACAACTTAAGGATAGCAAGAATAAAGAGAAGATCCTAAAAGTGTCCAGAGAGCTAATACAGGTCTTCCATAAGGGAATTAGAATCAGGCTGGGAATGACTTCTCAGCAATAGGAGAAGAGGTTAGGAGAAAAGCAATTCCCTGAAAGTTCCACTTTCCCAAGTCAGGGAAATGACTTTGAAGCTAGAATTCTATACCAAGCCAAACTATTGACAAAATATGAAGGCAGAATGAAAATGAAAACTAAACATAAACTGAGGAATCTTTATATCTCAAATACTCCTTTTTAGGAAGTTACTTGAGAATGTTGACTGGCAAAACAAGAGAACTGTCCTAGAAATTGGAACAGGTTGGATCTATTAACAATAGAACTAATTCAGCAAAGCAATGAGGGCAACTTCCAGGGAACGACTGTGCAGCAGGCCTGAGAGCCACCCAACCAAATTGAAAGGAGACTACAGAGTTGTAAGAGAATTTTCTGTAGCAAGGAAAGAGCCCCCAGATGTGAGAGTAAATGGAAGTGTTGGAGAACCTATACGAATGATGGCATACAAATAGACCATTCAAAACAAAAAAAAAAAGGCAGAAGTCTAGTAGGGTGGGGGTGTATGGCAAAAAGTATACAAAAAACATATATAGTCATAGAATACAACTTGGCCGGGTAGATGTAAGATATACACTGTTTACTGATTTTCACATATATAGTCCACCTGTAGACAAATCAAGAATCCCTTAACTATGGCTACAAATCAGATTATAAATGTCATCCACGATAAGGTAAAAGAGAACAAGACAGATGAAGAGTAGGGTATGGGATACAATATTCTTGTTTGACAAAGTGAAGAGGTACTCCTTATAGTTGAAATAAGAAATACAAATTTAAGTATATTAGTTAACCTAACAAATGTAAACAATGGAAAAGCTAACAATAGTGATATAATTTATTAGGTATTGTAGGTCGGGAAAAATTAGAGTGGTTAATTTAGTAAAATCCTTACCTATTTTAGCAGAAAGTGAGTATGCAAGATCTAACACCGATACACCTAGAATGAACAGCATAAACATATAATTTAGAACTAGTAGGGTAACAAATGAGGTAAATGCGACTGCCACTGGGGAACGAGATTGGAGGGTCAGGAAAGGATGGGTTGGAGGCTTGGTGCTTTTTGTGTTCAGCCCGCTTGAATTCATTCATTCATTTATATAACAAATATTTGTTGTGTGCCAAAAATGTGCCAGACACATAAATGAAACAGATGATTGGGGGAGACAGGGTATTTTCTACCACAACAATGCCAAAATTTGAAATTGAATATTAGGCAGCCTTGTTCTTAAAATTTTTTATTAGGCAATTGATGCCAACATGTTGCTCTCCTCTTCTCTTACCCTTCCTCTTACACTGTCATTCTGTAACAAACTTTTCAGTCATCTGGTGCCCACACCCAGTCTTGTTTTTTGGTGTTGTGAGGAACTTATGAATGGGGCAGTAAAGGAGAACTCTTACCTGTCCTACCTTTCCCCTCCAATGGCATGGCTAGGAGAGGTCCCAGGATTTCTGTGGAGGGGATTTGTGGTTGTGGAGTTCCAGGTAGTTATGAGACACTGCAGTGAGCTGAAGCAGCAAGGATGATAAGCATACTGAGCAGACTACTTTGGAGCCCAAATGAGAAAAAGGTGTCTCTTTTTTATATATACAGGTACCAGAGTAGTGCATATAGAACCACCTGGGAGCACTTAAAAAACTCAATGCCCAGGCAAAACCCCCTCCCTTCCCACCCTCACCACTACCAATTAAAAGTCTCTGGCAAAGGGACCTCAGGCACATGATTCAAATCATTAACATACAGTTCATAAGTGATTTCTGCACAATTGATTGAGTTAAAAAATTAGAGCTTCAAACCACTTTTCATTCTGATATTCATAATATAAAGTCCAAGAAAGAACAACACTCACTTCCTTGACCTTATAATACATAGTTATAGTGTAAATAGAAAATGTATAGCTTTTATTTCATTAATAAGGTTAATTCTGTAGTCAAAAGCCCCCCCCACCAACAAACATACTAGTTTACAGTTCTATTCTCACCTCTTACCCTCAGTGTCCCCATGCTGTTCTCCAAACATACCAGGCAAGCTCTCCTCCTTAGAATTTTTCACTGGCTGCTCCTACTGCCTGCAACACTATTTCCACCATATCCATAGGGCTAAGTCCCTCACCACCCTAGAGTCTACTCAAATATTACCTCCTCAATGAGGCTGCTGATGAAACAAAATTATTTTAAGGCAGGAAATAAAATTTAACGTGAAATTTTCTCTGCTGTTTGAGCCACTATACCTTCTCCTTAGTGTGCATTGTGCATCTGCATTATACATTAACTAGATTCCCTACAAAGACGCAGGAATGCCTACACACACACACACACACACACACACACACACACACACACACACACACACACACACACACACACACATCAATTTCCTGCTGGCACCAGCAAGGAAATTCCTTAGGAGATAGCATTCCCTCCTTAATCATGTAAGGTGTTATGAAGACCCACTACTCACTTTGTTGAGCTATGTAAACTGTCAATGTCACCTTGATGTTTAACACTTTGATGTATAACCTTTTGTCTCAAAAACTTATATAACTGTGCTTTGACCTCTAATGGGCAGAACAGTCCTCAGAGCTTTCTGAACGACTATCTCCCTAGTCACAATTTTCAGATTGGCTTGAATAAAATTTTCCATTTCTTTCTTAGATCGCTTATTGATTATTTTTTCATCAACATTTGCATAACATAGTTGGCAGGATATCAGAGATACCCACAAGAGGACACCTGGAGTCTACCCTGAACTGGTGTTTGGTATCAGCATGGGCCATTTGAGTCCCACTGACTTCTTGGTACTCCTCAGATGTTCCGGTGAGTTCTCCTGATATGTGGATCTCATTGCTTTTAAGTGATAAACCTAAAAATTTTATTTGAGCTATTTTACTTAAGACTTGGAGTCTTAAGTGACACTGATGTATTTCCAAGGCAGGGACCTAGGGGGATCTTGGTGGGAGGTCAAGGGAAATATAGGTGTCTGGTTTTTGTTAAATTTGGCTGAAACTGAAAAAAAAAAAACCAAGTAGATATATGGTCTGAACAAACTATTTGCTAGTGAAATGAGAGATTGAATTATTTAGCTCTAAAGAACAAGGGATGTTGGTTCCTTCCGGCCATAAGGTGTCCTCAGGTGACTGATAACCTAACACATGTATCTGAGGATCAATCCTGTGACCTGCAGTAGTCCCACAGAGAACCCCACTATAACCATTAAGTAAATACTCTTCCTCTAACGATGCATAAGATAAAGACTGATCATCCAGTGCTCCAAGCACCCACAATGGTTTTAGACTGTCAGAGGGAAAAACTATGACACCTAAAAGAGTTGAACCAACCCTTGGGGAACTGGACTCAGAAGCAGCACACATCCAGTCCACCACACTGTCCTCAGAAGGTTGTTCATACCATATCTCATATCTAAATTAGGCTACTAAATTAATAATGAGAAATTGTGCCCCAAAGGACAATCAGCTCCCTGATGGACAGCCACCTAAGTGGATACTAGCTGGGTTTATGTATCACACTTAGCGAACGGATAACTTGCAAGTGCTTAGTTGGGAACAGAGAGAAGTCTCAAACTGAAAATGGCCAAGATGGAACTCTTCTGACATTCCAAAACAGGCTTTGGTACACAGTTAGAGAAAGCTGGCTTGATGAAACACCTTTTCAGAATTCTGACCCTAGGAACAGAGCTTGTTTTCTTCTCCCTGTGCCTTGAGATGTAAAGGTTCTATCAGGGCTCTCAGGAATTTTTGTCTTACTCTTATCTAGAGCATCTCCAATCCCTGAGACTGAGAAAAAGAAACGGGGCAGGGAGGGGGACTTTTTAACCTGAATCAGGAAGACTGTGAGATTTCTGTGTCTATATGTATGTATGTATGTCTGCATGTAGATAGATACATATAGATATGTCTTTACCTCCAGATGGTATTACCAAAATTAATTTGTAAAAGAGCTCTAAATAAAATTGGCTTAAATAAAATTGGCTTATATAAACACTCAGAAATATAAAAGAAACTAACCCAAAAGAATTTCAGGTTCATGTGATCTGGTAAATATTCAGTATTAAAGCAATATCTGGTATTAAAGTTAGTTTAAGTTTGTTGGTTTAATTAACACAGAGATATCTTTAGAGTCATCAATATTAAGTATAATAATTTCATTGTACCTAGGTTTACTAGAAATCAAATAAGATCTTGTTATATCTGTTGCAAAATTGTCAGCAAGAAAAATAACTTGGTATGATGAAACTTTTAAATAACTTAAATATAAATGAGACAAGAACTTTTTAGGTGAGCCCTTTAAGAATAATTATGTTTTAGGTATGTCTATCTAAAATAGTTTCTCCATATTTTTAGTAACTTGAAACTTTAGAGTTTTGCTAAATTAAGTGATGGGAATTCATTGAATATCCAGATCATTTCCTAAAAATTCCTGGAAAATTAATTGCCAAACAAGTTTAAGTTTACCTACTTTTGTCTTATTAGAGAAAAACTAGAGATGTTTGAGCTTATTGGACACATGTCTTGTGCCACAGTGAGGAAAGAAATTATGCTTTGAGAAAAATGTATGTTTCTAGAGGTTATAGAATATGTTCATAAGTTTGCCAATCAGGAAATGCTAGTATGACTAACAGTTCACAATTACTTGCTTCTTGGGTTTTGATAGAGATTAATTAAGGTTTTCAAGGTTAATATTATAATATATAAGTAATTAAATTTACTAGAAATAATAAGGGAAATATTTCAGTATTCAAGAAAAGGAGGATGTGTGTTTTCAATAAAAGAAGGTATGGAAATGCATTCTGTTAAAAGAACAGAAAGTAATTATGTACTAAAGCTGGTTATTTCTAAATGGGAAAGAAAATAAGGAACAAACTAATACAGATATAGAAAGTTGTGGGAGGTTTGTGGAAAAGGAAACCTGAGAAAAGAGTTTTGTGCATGATCAGGACTGGCTAAAACTAGATTGAACTAAATAAGTAAATGTCTTTTGTTATTGAAAGTAAGTTGGTACAAGACTGGAGTTTGGTTTTCTCCCTCTGTAAAGAGAACAAATTTTTCTTGGAATATTGAGCTGCTTTTATTGTCACTTTGATTATGTGAATAAGTATTGTTTCGCAGCACCCTATTATCCATTGGACCAAATGTTAAAACTTCTTTAAAATTTTTGACAAACTTCTTCAAATCATCTAAATGAAGTTCTTTTGACCGCTAGCTAACTTTGGGATATTTCAGAGGGTCCCTGAAGCATTTCAAAGAGAGATATTCAACTAATTAGGATTATTTGATATGTTAAATTAATGGGAAGCATTGTCAAATAGTGATGATAAAGCTTCTTAGGTTATATTGTATGGGTAAATGTCATTAATATAATGTTCTAGAAATTATATGAAATTTCTAAAATTAGATATGTCCCAGTATAATATTATCAGTCATAATTCTAGTTATTATCTTAAAATGTTTATGTCACAGCCATAATCAAGTTTCTTTGTCAATTGCATTGTAATCAAATCTTTGTCATTCATAGAGAGTTGTTTTACTCTGATACTTTTGCAAAAATGCTTCATCTTCAAGAAGATTCATAGAAAGGACTTTTTGACAACTACAGGTCTCTGATAGCTTTCAGATCATACTGCTGAAACAGGTAAGAAATTTAAAAGTTCTAATGGAAACCCCAATGGCTTCTAAACTCTTAACAGATGATTAAAATCAAGAATTAGTTGGGCTTCCCTGGTGGCGCAGTGGTTGAGAGTCCGCCTGCTGATGCAGGGGACGCGGGTTCGTGCCCCGGTCCGGGAGGATCCCATGTCCCGCGGAGCGGCTGGGCGCGTGAGCCATGGCCGCTGGGCCTGCGCGTCCGGAGCCTGTGCTCCGCAACGGGAGAGGCCACAGCAGTGAGTAGGCCTGCGTACCACAAAAAAAAAAAAAAAAAAAAAAGAATTAGTTACATAGGACTGAGTGAACTGGTGAATATGGTTATAATTTTTATGGTTTTTGTTTGAAGTATTACTTTTAATCTTTGTTTTCCTGATATAAGTAAATCTTTCCCCTTACACTAATTGTGACTTACAGCAATTTGGTAAATTATATTTTTGTAATCAGAATTGAAAATTTTATCTTTTCTCTCTACCTGATCCCTCCAGATTTTGGAAACTCTTAATGAGTATTCTTATTTTATGGCAATATAGTTATTTCCATAATTTCAATAAGAATCTGTTCTCCTTATTAAAGGACATAATTGGAAACATTAGTTATATTATCATGGCTCTGACTGGAATGTCATATTTTGAGAATGTACATAGAATCAGATATGACCAGACAGCTTTAAAGAACTAAGGTGAACTTTATGGAGACATAAAGCCCCTTGGAAAAATGACTTGATACCCCATTTACAGGGTTCTCAGAAGCCTTACCAGGTAAATGAGGAAGGCCACCTCTTGGCAGGTGAAAGAATCTCAAGATATTTTCGGGACCTTGAGAAGAGAGGAATTCACCCAAATCTGTAGATGTTGCAGGTGGAGTCTGATAGCAAGCTCTTGGTGTGGCTTTCCTGGCCTTGAGATGCCTTTTAAAAATTCAATCTGAGATTCCTTATGAACAGTTCTTTAAAAGAGCCTATATGATCAATTAGACTTATGTAAATAAAGAGACCAAATTTATTGAAACCAGACTTATTTTGCAAACAAATTAGTCTTAATTTAGCTATATTTGGTGGAAATGAGGACAATTTTAGAGAAAAAATTATGTTTTAGCAATATGGTTTTGTGGATATTAAATTCTAACAGTGTTCTAATTGTCTTTAAGGTTCTATATTTACTGCCTAAGACTCACTTCCTGGATGGCTCCTCATTACTGTTACGTTATTGTAAAGTTTAATTGAATTATTAAAAGGACAGTCTAAGTTTGTTTCTGAAGCTTATCATAGTAAACTATTTTTGGATGAAGATCAGATGCCCCATGACCTGCAATCAGGAGATTATGCATATTGGAAAAGACATCAAGTACAGGACTCCTTATAGCCACATTGGAAGGGGCCATATCAGGCATCCTCTACTGAATGGACTGCAATTTCTATTTCTGACAACCAGCTTTGACTAATTGAGACCAGCAGTACCAGACCAGGACAAGAAGAAGACGACATCTGAAGGAGACAGCTGACCCAAGATGCCGAACCAGGCCTGTGTACTTGTTACATTGATGGTTGCTCACACTTTTGCTTATGAACCAAATGTGTTTCTTTCTTGGGCTCAATCATATGCGTTTCAAAAATCAGTCCAATTTCTGCGTTTGTGGACAATTACCTGTGTCTAGTACTCCTGGGTTACCTTGGTGGATTTCTCTTCTCCAAGACTCTAATTGGATGGCCCTTAGGAAATTTATTCTAGAAGAAAGGACTTATAGTTCTGTTGGGGCCATTATTGATATTTCTAGATGGGACCCTCCTCCCTTGGCCAGTTAATCATACTTGCTCTGACCATGGCAATAAATATGGATTTTTTTTCCTTTTCTAAAAATTTTTATTGAAGTATAGTTGATTCACAATGTTGTGATAGTTTCACATGTACAGCAAAGAGATTCAATTATACATATATATATAAATATATATATTCTTTTTAAAATAAATTTGTCATAATTCTCTTCCATTATAGGCTATTACAAGATACTGAGTATAGTTCCCTGTGCTATATAGTAGGTCCTTATTGATTATTTTATATAGTAGTAGTGTGTATATTTTATTTTTTTTTATTGGAGTATAATTGCTTTACAATGTTGTATTAGTTTCTGACATACAATGAAGTGAATCAACTATATGTATACCTATGTCTCCTCCCTCTTGGACTTCCTTCCCACACACCCCCCCCATCCCACCCATCTAGGTCATCACTGAGCACTGAGTTGAGATTCCTGTGCTTTATAGCATATTCCTGCTAGCTAGCTATTTTATGCATGGTAGTGTATATATGTTGATCCTAATCTCCCAATTTGTCCCACCCTCCCCTTCCCCTTCATGTCCACATGTCCGTTCTCTATGTCTGTGTCTCTATTCCTGACCTGCAAATAGATTCATCTGTACTATTTTTCTAGATTCCACATATACGCATTAATATACAATATTTGCTTTTCTCTTTCTGGCTTACTTCACTCTGTATGACAGACTCTAGGTCCATCCACATCTCTATAAATCACCCAATTATGTTCCTTTTTATGACTGAGTAATATTCCATTGTATATATGTACCACATCTTCTTTATCCATTCATCTGTCATTGGGCACTTAGGTTGTTTCCATGTCCTGGCTATTGTAAATAGTGCTGCAGTGAACATTGGGGTACATGACTCTTTTTGAATTATGGCTTTCTCAGGGTATATGCACAGTAGTGAGATTGCTGCGTCATGGTGGCTCTATTTTTAGTTTTTTAAGGAATATCCATACTGTTCTACATAGTGGCTGTATCAATTTATATTCCCACCAACAGTACAAGATGGTCCCTTTTCTCCACACCCTCTCCAGCATTTATTGTTTGTAGATTTTTGATGATGGCCTTTCTGACTGGTGTGAGGTGATACCTCATTGTAGTTTTGATTTGCATTTCTCTAAGGATTAGTGATGTCGATCATCTTTTCATGTGCCTCTTGGCCATCTGTATGTTTTCTTTGGTGAAATATCTGTTTAGGTCTTCCATCAATTTTTTAATTGGGTTGTTTTTTTGATATTGAGCTCCATGAGCTGTTTGTATATTTTGGAGATTAATCCTTTGTCCATTGCTTCCTTTGTAAATATTTTCTCCCATTCTGAGCATTGTCTTCTCGTCTTGTTTATGGTTTCCTTTGCTGTGCAAAAGCTTTTAAGTTTAATTAGGTCCTATTTGTTTATTTTTGCTTTTATTTTGGTTACTCTAGGAGATGGGTCAAAAAAGATCTTGCTGTGGTTTATGTCAAAGAGTATTTTTCCTGTGTTTTTCTCTAAGAGTTTTATAGTGTCTGTTCTTGCATTTAGCTCTTTAATCCATTTTGAGTTTATTTCTGTGTATGGTGTTAGGGAGTTCTAAATTCATTCTTTTACATGTAGCTGTCCAGCTTTCCCAGCACCACTTATTATAGAGGCTGTCTTTTCTCCATTGTGTGTTCTTGCCTCCTTTGTCATAAATTAGGTGACCATATGTGCATGGGTTTATATCTGGGCTTTCTATCCTGCACCATTGCTCTATATTTCTGTTTTTGTGCCAGTAGCATACTGTCTTGATTACTGTAGCTTTG
This sequence comes from Stenella coeruleoalba, assembly GCF_951394435.1. Classification (NCBI taxonomy): domain Eukaryota; kingdom Metazoa; phylum Chordata; class Mammalia; order Artiodactyla; family Delphinidae; genus Stenella; species Stenella coeruleoalba. The sequence goes on from NC_137163.1 coordinate 45,601,136, forward strand.
TAGCATAGTTTGAAGCCGGGGAGCCTGATTCCTCCAGCTCTGTTTGTCTTTCTCAAAATTGTTTTGGCTATTCAGGGTCTTTTGTGTTTCCATACAAATTGTTAAATTTTTTGTTCTAATTCTGTGAAGAATGTCATTGGTAATTTGACAGGGATTGCATTGAATCTGTAGATTGCTTTAGGCACTATAGTCATTTTCACAGTATTGATTCTTTCAATCTGAGAACATGATATATTTCTCCATCTGTTTATGTCATCTTTGATCTCTTTCATAAGTGTTTTATAGTTTTCTGAGTATTGGTATTTGCCTCCCTAGGTAGGTTTATTCCTAGGTATTTTATTCTTTTTGTTATGATGGTAAATGGGATTGTTTCCTTAACTGTCTGATCTTTTGTCATTAGTGTATAGGAATTCAGGAGATTTCTGTGCATTAATTTTGTATCCTGCAACCTTACCAAATTCATTGATTGGTTGTAAAAGTTTTCTGGTGGCCTCTTTGGATTTTCTATGTATAGTATTATGTCATCTGCAAAGAGTGACAGTTTTACTTCTTTTCCAATTTGTATTCCTTTTATTTCTTTTTCTTCTCTGATTGCCATGGCTAGGACTTCCAAAACTATGTTGAATAAGAGTGGCGAGAGTGGACATCCTTGTCGTGTTCCTGATCTTAGAGGAAATGCTTTCAGTTTTTCACCATTGAGAATGATGTTAGCTGTGGGTTTGTCATATATGGCCTTTATTATGTTGAGGTAAGTTCCCTCTATGCCCACTTTCTGGAGAGTTTTTATCATAAATCGTTGAATTTTGTCAAAAGCTTTTTCTGTATCTATTGAGGTGATCATGTGGGTTTTTTTCTTAATTTATTAATATGGTATATCACATTGATTGATTTGCGTGTATTGAAGAATCCTTGCATTCCTTGGACAAATCCCACTTGATCATGGTGTATGATCCTTTTAATGTGTTGTTGGATTCTGTTTGCTAGTATTTTGTTGAGGATTTTGCATCTATGTTCATCAGTAATAATGGTCTGTAATTTTCTTTTTTTGTGATATCTTTGTCTAGTTTTGGTATCAAGGTGATAATGGCCTCATAGAATGAATTTAGGAGTGTTCCTTTCTCGCAAATTTTTGGAAGAGTTTGAGAAGGATAGGTGTTAAGTCTTCTCTAAATATTTGATAGAATTCACCTGTGAAGCCATCTAGTCCTGGATTTTTGTTTGTTGGAAGATTTTTAATTACAGTTTCAATTCATTACTTGTGATAGGTCTGTTTATATTTTCTAATTCTTCCTGGTTTAGTCTTGGAAAATTGTACCTTTCCAGGAATTTGTTCATTTCTTCGAGGTTGTCCATTTTATTGGCATATACTTGCTTGTCATAGTCTCTTATAATCCTTTGGATTTCTGCAGTGTCAGTTGTAATTTCTCCTTTTTCATTTCTAATTTTATTGATTTGTATCCTCTCCCTTTTTTTCTTGAAGAGTCTTACACCAATGGACAGATCATCCAAACAGAAAATAAATAAGGAAACACAAGCTTTAAATGACACAATAGACCAGATATATTTAATTGATATTTATAGGACATTCCACCTGAAAGTGGCAGAATAAACTTTCTTCTCAAGTGCACATTTAACATTCTCATCACATCTTGGGTCACAAATCAAGCCTTGGAAAAATTAAGAAAATTGAAATCACATCAAGCTTCTTTTCCAACCACTACACTATGAGATTAGAAATCAATTACAGGAAAAAAACTGTAACAAACACAAATACATGGAGACTAAACAGTGTGCTACTAAATAACCAAGAGGTCACTGAAGAAATCAAAGAGGAAATTTTAAAAATACATAGAAACAAATGACAATGAAAACACAATGACCCAAAACCTATGGGACACAGCAAAAGCAGTTCCTAGAGGGAAGTTTATAGCAATTCAATCTCACCTCAAGAAAGAAGAAAAATCTCAAATAAATAATCTAACTTTATATCTAAAGCAACTAGAGAAAGGAGAACAAAGAAAACCCAAAGTCAGTAGAAGGAAAGGAATCATAAAGATCAGAGCAGAAATAGATGAAATAGAAATGAAGAAAACAATAACAAAGATCCATAAAACTAAAAGTTGGTTCTTTGAGAAGATAACCAAAATTCATAAATACGGATTTTATTTAAAATTACTCAAGCTCAATCAGAGCAATGAGCTAAATTTCAGTCAAAGAATATAACTTCCCAGTTATTGGGAGGGACCCTCCTTCAATTATGGCATGGGTTTATATGGGTTTAAGTTTAAAGGCCCTTATATTCAGAACAGTTAAATCATACTAAGGATAATCAGCCTAATAACACTAGGAGATTGGGCTGAGTGCCTTATGAACAATGCCAATACGTCATTACCTTTGAGAAGCAGTGACTGGTTTGGAACTGATTGGTTGAGATGACCAGGAAAATATTAGGTAGTTCCTAAGAGGACCCGATGGATTTATGGAGCAAATTTACAGCGTTGGTTCTTCCCAGGTTGGTTAGAAAGATGCACAATTGATTTCTCTTGGGCTCAAGATAAGCTATGGGCAATACTGAAAAGAGCCACTGCCACTCTACCTTTAATGCAGGCACACTGTGTTCAATCATTTTTCCAATGGTATGATAATTTGGCCATGGTATTTTTTCCTTCACTTGGAATAGAAGACGTCATTACTCACATAGAAGTTTTAACCAAATTTATTCAGCAACTTTTGAATTATAATAATCAAGCCATTAATTGCTCAATTCAGAAGTTTCCATTATGAGAAAAGCAGTCCTATGGAATCACATGGCCCTTGATATTCTCACAGCTTCCCAAGGGGGAACTTGCCTCTAATACATACTAAATATTGTGTTTTTGTATCTTCTGAGTCTTCTAATGTAACCCACCTTATGATGTTTATGAAAAATCAAATTTCCACTCTGAATGATTCTCTTCCCAGTTTAGGGGGAAAATGGGTTGTTTCAGTTTTTAAGAAATAGATCAAAATATATTTATTTGGTTTAAATATTGATGCTTTTTTGGGATAAACCTATCCAATCAGCAAATATGATAATAGATGTCCTTTGCACCTAATCATCCTCTTCAATACCTTTCTGCCCATTAAATCAGAGAAAATTCTAAGATGCCTGGCAAAGTTATTTTTGGAAAGGGACCCATTTTCTACATTTCCCTCCAGTTACTTCAGAGTTTCAATTTATGTCACCACATAGGATAATTTCATAAGGACACTGACATTATTATTTCACTTTAAAATGTAATTTCATTATTTTGCTCCTAACTTTATTCTCCTTTAGTTTTAAAAGACTATTTGGCCTCCCCAATTAATAAAATGTTTTATGATATGGAAGTTATTTTGTATGTATATTCATTGTTAAAATGTGTCTTGACATGGATCTCAGAGTCTTAAAAGGTAACTAACAGTCTTATTTGGAGATTCTTATTCTTATTGAACTTTCAGGCCATTTTGCCTGTAGATTTATTTTCTATAGATTTGAAAGAAAAAGCTGTAATATCAAATACATCACAAATCAGATTATTTGGGAAGAAGACTTAGACTTTCCAACATTATATAATTTATTCTAAATATGTTTCAATGGTAAAAGAAGAGGAACTAGTAATCTGACATTTTAAGGCATTCAAAGTTATACAACTATTTTAAAATAAGACAAATGCCCTGAATTTATGTAATAGTGGTATTCTCAGATAATAGTATTATTAAAACAACTATCATTTATTCTTGTTCTCAATCTTAAAACAAATTATAAATCACAGAAATAATAGCATTAATCATAAATGTGAACATAGTTCTTCTTAAAAATTTTTTAGAATATATACTAGTAATGACATAGTTAAAATAATCATTTGATTGTCTAATTGTCTATTTAATCGCTATAACTAGAATGTTTGATTGGATTCTTCTTTTGGGGGAGTTGCCAGGGAATGTGCTTATCTGTGTGCAATTTTATGTTAATTTACGAACTGCGATAGAAATCAAGAAAACTAGGGCTTCCCTGTGGCGCAGTGGTTGAGAATCTGCCTGCCAATGCAGGGGACACGGGTTCGAGCCCCGGTCTGGGAAGATCCTACATGCCACGGAACAACTAGGCCCAGGAGCCACAACTACTGAGCCTGCGCGTCTGGAGCTAGTGCTCCACAACAAGAGAGGCCACGACAATGAGAGGCCCGCGCACCGCGATGAAGAGTGACCCCTGCTCGCCGCAACTAGAGAAAGCCCTCGCACAGAAACAAAGACCCAATGCAGCCAAATAAATAAATAGCGTTCCCTTTTAAAAAAAAAAAAAAAGAAAACTAATGCCAAATATTTTAGAAATTTAGTGTGGTATACAGGGCTCAGAACTAGAGTTTGGAATTAATTTCCTTAAAAGAATGTAAAACACATCTAGCTTCTTTGAGCAATTCCAAGGGGAAATTTTATTTCCTGTTTAAAAATATATGGATGTAAGAGTTAATCTCCAGAGTTAACTAACAAAAGACACCAGAGCTTTAGATAAAAGAATTAAAAGATATTTGAAATCTACCTACTCAGTAATTTTTTTTCTTATGAGTATATATTTTATTTGCAGAAAGATTCTGTTTGGCTGTTTTTTACAAATCTGTCTGCTCTTATTTAAAATACTCTCTTATTCTTTCACTGTGATTTATATTCCTTCCTTCCTTATAAATATTTATTTCAAAGTGTCTTTCAGAGTAGATTATAACCTTGGTGTGCATATTCTTCTATTGTTGTGTCTGCTAATACTTTCGCACAGTGATTCATTTCCTCAAGTAGATTATAATCTCTAACTATAAATTCATCTGCAGTGGGGGTTGATTTGGTGGCTTATGCTGCATACTCAAGATGTAGCCTCTTAACCACAGCCCAGTTTCAAATTTGCCTTACTTAGACTGGATGGGTTTCACCATACCTAGATCAGTTTTAATGAAAATATCTTAGTTTAGAATCATTTGAGCCAAGCAGACAGAATGAATTTGGACTCTACAGCTACCCACTGGCTGAGGTACTGGCTTCTTTTCTACCCAAGCTTCCTTGCAGTTTCCTGGGCAGGGTTAGTGGCTGATGTTTTTCTATTTCATGGAAAGGTCAGATCCTTATGACTCCTGGTCATATGCAGGAAGTTTATAGTTAGGTCTTTTGGCCAAAACCCTACTCTCAAGCATAATACTTGCTGTCAACATGTTCATTAACTAGGAAAACCTTATCATTTAAATCAGAACATGTAGAAACTTGGAAGGGGATTTATTATTAATTCTGCAGAAGGAGCAGGTGCAAAGCAAGCTTATCTTTAGAAAACTGTAACCAAGCAGGACCCTATGGGGCCTTCCCGGGACAGACACTTCCCCCCATGTCCTCTGCCTGTTTCTTGTTTGTAGAAAAGCTGTAGTCTTCCAGGCCTCCCCTGAGTCACAAAAGCCCGGCTCAAGAATTAATGATTGAAAGGATGTGAACGTATAGTGACAAAAGTAGGAGCTGGGCCAGAAGAACTGGTAACAATTTAAATAGTAAATAAGCCATATGGAAGTATAGAATCTTTAGTTCCTCCCTGAGGTACATAGATAACAGTATTTGAAGCACATTCCTGAGTTATTTTATAGATACTAAAACCCCCACCAAACGGAAGTTAACTACATGATGACCATGAGCACATAACCCCAGACCAGCTGGAGCTTGAGGCTTGGTAATGTTAACCCCTGTGACACCACCCTTTTACCTCACCATTAACCAATCAGAGATTGTGCACGAGCTGAGCACACACCCTGTGACTCCCCTCCTTCACCTTGCCTTTAAAAATGCTTCCTTGAAACCTATCAGGGAGTTTGGTTTTTTAGAGCATGAGCTGCCTGGACTCCTTGTATGGCACCTACAATAAACGCTGCACTTACCTTCGCCACACCCCAGTGCCTGTAGGTTGGCTTTATCACATGTGGGCAAGCACACCCAAGTTTGTTTTGGTAACAAAGCCAGTATATATATGGTAAACCTGCACTCACGCTAAGGTGGAAGCTATTTTGTCTTTGCTCCTGCCCACCAATTACAGTCCCACATTTTCTGTTCCTTTATTTCTACAGTCTGGAAATTTTCCTGGTAATTTATAGCTTGACAGTACATCCAAATCTTCCATTGTTATACTTGGCCCATGCATTTTGTATTGAAATAGGTCCTTCCAGTATCAACTTTTTCTGATATGTTAACCTAAAATTTATTAATTTAATAAATTAACCTTCTTAACCTTTCATTATTTCACTGCTTCTTGTGAGTTCCACTTGAGTTTATTAGCTACTTCCTTACCATTTTCACTACATTTACTTGAATGATGGATACAAAGGTGATAAGTAAAGAATTTCCCCCTTTTTCTCTCCCTGGAAATAGTTGGCAGAATTTTGTGTAATATTATATGCTTTCTGAATGTTCATCATTCCTAGGTTACAGTAAAATAATTCTTTTATTTCTTTCAAAGGGATCAAACTGGTACTTTGAACTTAAATTCACTACTGATATGTATAATACTTAATAAAACTACTTTATTATTATTTGGCATCCAATTATGGCCAGTAAAACTACTTTGGGAGTAGAATTTACATCTAATTGCTCATTACTCAGAATCAGGGTTCCATTCTACAAGAAAGGGACTAGCAAAATCCAAGAATGTTCTGAATAGACGGAAGTGCCAAGAAAACTAGCAGAAAATGCTAGGTGGACAAGCTCAGCATGTCAGCAGAGCCCACATATGTACTGAGTTTAGATATACATGGCACAGCCACAAATTCAATGAAGGCAAATGGACCATGAGCTCTTAGAGAAGAGGTAATAACATATTGGAGCTGATGCATTATGTTACACCTACTCTTAGTACCCTATTTGTTGTTCATTCTTTAAACATACGTCCCTTCCTTCCAACATGATAATCTGTTTATCTCTTTAAGGTTCTATAGGTCCAGCAGAGCACTGAGGACTGCCAAGGAGAAACTTGGTGCAAAGGCAGAAGCTGTCAGTAAGCCTCCATTAATGTAACTTGGCTTTATTACAACTCTGGTAAACTACCTCCTCTACCTCTTTCACGTCTTTGGCTCCAACCTTTCCCTAGCGACCACAATACAGCTTTTCTTCCTATGTTATATTTCCATCAGCCACACTCCTAATTGCCAGCCCATTCTGATGGATTTTGTTCCGCAAAGCTTTTTACTTTCTTACACTGAGGAGTGGTCTGTAAACCCTGTGTGGTTTATTGATGTCTTAAACTTGTGGCTTCATCTTTTGAAGGTATATTTTAGAGTCAAAATCTGGAGGAAAATAGAGTTAAAATTTTATTTTGACAGAAGAAAATATTATGCTTTTTTTTCTTGCATAGTCTTTTGATTATATGAAAAGTATCATATTTCTGATCATGTCAATACAGTCGCTACTCTGATTTTAACAATATGTTAACCTGAACGTTGAAAGACAAACGTTAAATCTAATGCAAGCACACAGAAATGACATAGAAACACATTGGTGGAGCAGAAGCAAGAAGAACTACAATCCTGCAGCCTGGGGAACAAAAACCACATTCACAGAAAGATAGATACCATGAAAAGGCGGAGGACTGTGTACCAGAAGAAGGAACAAGATAAAACCCCAGAAAAATAACTAAATGAAGTGGAGATAGGAAATCATCCAGAAAAAGAATTCACAATAATGATAGTGAAGGTAATCTAGGACCTCGGAAAAAGGATGGAGGCAAAGATCAAGGAGATGCAAGAAATGTTTAACAAAGACCTAGAAGAATTAAAGAACAAACAAACAGAGATGAACAATACAATAACTGAAATGAAAACTACACAAGAAGGAATCAATAGCAGAATAACTGAGGCAGAAGAACGGATAAGTGACCTGGAAGACAAAATGGTGGAATCCATTGCTGTGGAACAGACTAAAGAAAAAAGAATGAAAAGATATGAAGACAGCCTAAGAGACCTCTGGGACAACATTAAACGCAACAACATTTGCATTATAGGGGTCCCAGAAGGAGAAGAGAGAGAGAAAGGACCAGAGAAAATATTTGAAGAGATTATAGTCAAAAACTTCCCTAAAATGGGAAAGGAAATAGCCACCCAAGTCCAGGGAGCGCAGCAAGTCCCATACAGGATAAACCCAAGGAGAAACACACTGAGACACATAGTAACCAAATTGGCAAAAATTAAAGACAAAGAAAAATTCTTGAAAGCAGCAAGGGAAAAATGACAAATAACATACAAGAGCACTTCCATAATGTTAACAGCTGATTTCTCAGCAGAAACTCTACAAGCCAGATGGGAGTGGCATGATATACTTAAAGTGATTAAAGGGAAGAACCTAAAACCAAGATGACCCTACCCACAAGGATCTCATCCAGATTTGACAAAGAAATCAAAAACTTTACAGAGAAGCAAAAGCTAAGACAATTCAGCACCACCAAACCAGCTCTACAACAAATGCTAAAGGAACTTCTCTAAGTGGGAAACATAAAAGAAGAAAAAGACCTTCAAAAACAAACCCAAAACAATTAAGAAAATGGTCATAGGAACACGCATATTGATAATTACCTTAAACGTGAATGGATTAAATGCTCCAAACAAAAGACACAGGCTTGTTGAATGGATACAAAAACAAGGCCCATATATATGTTGTCTACAAGAGACCCACTTCAGATCTAGGGACACATTCAGACTGAAAGTGAGGGTATGGAAAAAGATATTCCATGCAAATGGAAATCAAAAGAAAGCTGGAGTAGCAATGCTCATATCAGATAAAATAGACTTTAAAATAAAGAATGTTACAAGAGACAGGGAAGGACACTACATAATGCTCAAAGGATCAATCCGAGAAGAAGAGATAACAATTATATATATATATGCACCCAACATAGGAGCACCTCAATACATAAGGCAACTGCTAACAGCTGTAAAAGAGGAAATTGACAGTAACACATTAACAGTTGGGAACTTTAACACCTCACTTACACCAATGGACAGATCAACTAAAATGAAAATAAATAAGGAAATAGAAGCTTTAAATGACACAATAGACCAGAGAGATTTAATTGATATTTATAGGACATTCCATCCAAAATCAGCAGATTACACTTTCTTCTCAAGTGCACATGGAACATTCTCCAGGATAGGTCACATGTTGGGTCACAAATCAAGCCTCAGTAAATTTAAGAAAATTGAAATTATATCAAGCATCTTTTCTGACCACAGCGCCATGAGATTAGAAATGAGTTACAGGGAAAGAAACATAAAAAAAATACAAACACATGGAGGCTGATCAATACGTTACTAAATAACCAAGAGATCACTGAAGAAATCAAAGAGGAAATCAAAAAATACCTAGAGACAAATGACAATGAAAACACGATGATCCAAACCCTATGGGATGCAGCTAAGAGGGAAGTTTATAGCTATACAAGCCTACCTCAAGAAACAAGAAAAATCTCAAATAAACAATCTAACCTTACACCTAAAGGAACTAGAGAAAGAAGAACAAACAAAACCCAAAGTCAGCAGAAGGATAGAAATCATAAAGATTAGAACAGAAATAAATGAAATAGAAATAAAGAAAACAAAAACAAAGATCAATAAAGCTAAAAGCTGGTTCTTTGAGAAGACAAACAAAATTGAGAAACCATTAGTCAGACTCATCAAGAAAAAGAGGGAGAGGACTCAAATCAATAAAATTAGAAATGAAAAAGGAGAAGTTACAACAGACACCACAGAAATACAAAGCAGCCTAAGAGACTACTACAAGCAACTCTATGCCAATAAAATGGATAACCAGGAAGAAATGGACAAATTCTTAGAAAGGTATAACTTTCCAAGACTGAACCAGGAAGCAACAGAAAATATGAACAGACCAATCACAAGTAATGAAATTGAAACTATGATTAAAAATCTTCCAACAAACAAAAGTCTGGAACCAGATGGCTTCACAGGTGAATTCTATCAAACATTTAGAGAAGAGCTAGCACTCATCCTTCTCAATCTCTTCCAAAAAATTGTGGAGGAAGGAACACTCCCAAACTCATTTTATGAGGCCACCATCACCCTGATACAAAAACCAGACAAAGATACTACAAAAAGGAAAATTACAGACCAATATCACTGATGAATATAGATGCAAAAATTCTCAACAAAGTACTAGCAAACAGAATCTAACACTTTAAAAGGATCATACACCATGATCAAGTGGGATTTATCCCAGGGATGCAAGTATTCTTCAATGGAACTTACCTCAACATAATAAAGGCCATATATGACCAAAAAAAAAAAAAAAAGAAACACATTTGTGGATTTCACCTATCCTGCATAATAAATCACATGCTCGGGAACATTCTAACAGATGTCACTGTTCTCTTTACTGTCTTTGACTTCTTTGCCTACCTACAAAGATTAGGACTCCTTGACAGTAAGTCAATTCATGGTCTGTTGAACAAATATTTTCTAGTTACTTTATCTCAATACCTGCTTGTTCGCCTTATGCTGCCCAAATCAAATTATAGATGTTATCCCTTGTCAAAAATATGTCTTAAGCCTTAGCATAGCATATGTGGTCCAGTTTAACTGCTGCTTAACCTCTTATTCTTAACCCTCCAGTGAACTCCAAATCCTAGTAATTTCAGCAGTACACCAAGTTATTTCTTTTCTTGAGCCTTTGTGTCTGCTTTCTTCTCTCTGGAATATCCTTTATTTTTTTACTGGTTAGTATTCCATTATATGAACTACCACAACTTATTTACCAGTTGATGGACATTGAAGTTGTTTCCAGTTTGGGGCTATTATGGATAAAAATTTTAAAATAAAACTGTTAGAAATCTAAAAAAGAGTAGATATATGTATATGTATGACTGATTTACTTTGGTGTACAACAAGAAACTAACAAAACATTGTAAAGCAACTATACTCCAAAAAATGGACAATACCAGGTGTTATTAAGGATATTGAGCAACTGAAACTCTCATGCACTGCTGTTGAGGATGCAAAGTAATACAGCCACTTTGGAAAACAGAAGTTTCTTCTGAATGTAAGGATACTCTTACCATATGACTCAGTAATCCCAATCCTAGGTATTTCCCAAAATGAAATGAAAACTTCTCTATAAAGACATGTCTGCAAATGTTTATAGCAATTTAATTTTTTTATAAAAATAGTTTTATTAGATTATTTAGTAATTAGATTTTTACAAAGTCATTCTCCAAAACTTTAATGTTTTGACCACCATTTGGCAAATTGGCATTTTATTTTTTGAAAAGCCTCTCAAATTTGTATGGGCTAATTAAAGCAGAGATATCTTATTTATTATTATTATTAATTTTTTTGGAGTATAGTTGCTCTAGAATGTTGTTAACATTGTGAAAGGTCTGTGCAAATGTAATAGAATTAGTATTAGTAGCAGTAGTAGCAGAAGCAGTAGTAATAGAAATAAAAATAGAAGTAGTAATTAGCATTGGTCAGCATTCAAATGTGCTGCCTCAGGAAGGTCTGAGCTTCCTGCCTCCTGAGGTAATATTAAGGCAGTGGCTGGACAGCCCTTAGCATGTTATGGAAGAGAATCTGTTGAATGGAACTTCAACTATCTGGTCTCTAAAGTTCTTTCCAAGTCTAAGTCTCTGTATCTTTGTTATCATTAAATCACTGTGTGCGTTTTCTGGTCTCTTGGCAATTTACTACAGTCAGTACCATAGGAAGCAGGGACACAATGTAAAATAAAAGGTAGTGAGATATTTTAAGTATTGTCATTGTATCATTTTTCATTTAATTCCTATCACCTCCTTCAATAGAGTGTCAATGAATGTCAAACAGTTTTCAGCATTAGTCACTTTCAGGAACTCTGATCTTTGTTAAAGATTAGGCATGGATTTAAATTGTAGACACAGAGCTCACATCCTGGAATTCTTGGGAGGAAAGGTTTTCAGAATCACTGATATTTTTCATAATGTTCTTATGCTGATAGACTGCTCTAAGTCAGTAATCAAGCAGTAAATAAAAAGCATAAGCTAAAATGAATATATTTGTAAAAGTATAATTTTTCATAATACCTGAATACATGGACAATTAAGAGGGAAAACAGAATATTTCAGAAATGTGCAGTTTTAATGATTTATTTTAAAAAAAAACTCCATAAGGAACAGGCATTTTGGGTTTATCAAATATCTGGAAGGTTTTAAAAGCATTTATAGTTAAATAATTTTCAAACATATTTAACTAATAACCCTCATCTTTTAAAAATACAGAAATTTTTAGTCTGGTCATTATAGAAAGTTAAGAAAATGGGTATACATTTCTATAAAAAGAAGAAAATGAGAGTTATAAGAATCATACCACTAAATGTAACCACTGTTAATATTTTTGTGTATTCTATTCTATAATATACTTATATGTACCCATATAAATACATAATAAAATTATAGATACATGTACATTCTTTTAAAATCCTGCTTTCAAAAAATATTCTTCAAAGAGTGCTTTTCTTTTAACATCTTTATTGGAGTATATTTGCTTTACAATGGTGTGTTAGTTTCTGCTTTATAACAAAGTGAATCAGCTATACATATACATACATCCCCATATCTCCTCCCTCTTGCGACTCCCTCCCATCTTCCCTATCCCACCCCTCTAGGTGGTCACAGGGCACCAAACTGATCTCCCTGTGCTATGTGGTTGCTTCCCACTAGCTATCTATTTTACAATTGGTAGTGTATATGTGTCCATGCCACTCTCTCACTTTGTCTCAGCTTACCTTTCCCCCTCCCCATGTCCTCAAGTCCATTCTCTACCTCTGCATCGTTTATTCCTGTCCTGTCCCTAGATTCTTCAGAACAATTCTTTTGCTTTTTGTAGATTCCATATGTATGTGTTAGCATTCGGTATTTGTTTTTCTCTTTCTGACTTACTTCACTCTGTATGGCAGACTCTAGGTCCATCCATCTCACTACAAATAACTCAGTTTCGTTTCTTTTTATGGCTGAGTAATATTCCATTGTATATATGTGCCACATCTTCTTTATCCATTCATCCATCGATGGACACTTAGGTTGCTTCCATGTCTTGGCTATTGTAAATAGAGCTACAATGAACACTGTGGTACATGACTCTTTCTTAATTATGGTTTTCTCAGGGTATATGCCCAGTAGTGGGATTGCTGGGTTGTATGGTAGTTCTATGTTTAGTTTTTTAAGAACATCCATACTGTTCTTCATAGTGACTGTATCAATTTACATTCCCACCAAGAGTGCAAGAGGGTTCCCTTTTCTCCACACCCTTTCCAGTATTTATTGTTTGTAGATTTTTTGTTTTTTTGAGGTAGGATTGTATTGCTGTTATCTTCCCACTTAGAACAGCTTTTGCTGCATCCCATAGGTTTTGGGTCGTTGTGTTTTCATTGTCATTTATTTCTAGGTTTGTTTTTTTTTTTTTTTTTTTGCTGTACGTGGGCCTCTCACTGTTGTGGCCTCTCCTGTTGTGGGGCACAGGCTCTGGACGCGCAGGCTCAGTGCCCATGGCTCATGGGTCCAGCCACTCCATGGCATGTGGGATCTTCCCGGACCGGGCCATGAACCCACATCCCCTGCATTGGCAGGCAGACTCTCAACCACTGCGCCACCAGGGAAGCCCTCTAGGTATTTTTTTATTTTCTCTTTAATTTCTTCAGTGATCTCTTGGTTATGTAGTAGTGTATTGTTTAGTCTCCATGTGTTTGTATTTTCTACAGGTTTTTTCCTGTATTTGATATGTAGTCTCATAACATTGTGTTTGGAAAAGATACTTTATACGATTTCAATTTTCTTAAATTTATCAAGGCTTGATTTGTGACCCAAGATATAATCTATCCTAGAGAAAGTTCCATGAGCACTTGAGGAGAAAGTGTATTCTGTTGTTTTTGGATGGAATGTCCAAATAAATATCAATTAAGTCCATCTTGTTTAATGTATCATTTAAAGCTTGTGTTTCCTTATTTATTTTCATTTTGGATGATCTGTCCATTGGTGAAATGGGGTGTTAAAGTCCCCTACTCTAATTGTGTTACTGTCAATTTCCCCTTTTATGGCTGTTAGCATTTGCCTTATGTATTGAGGTGCTCCAATGTTGGGTGCAGAAATATTTACCATTGTTATAGATTCTTCTTGGATTGATCCCTTGATCTTTATGTAGTGTCCTTCTTTGTCTCTTGTAATAGTCTGTATTTTAAAATCTATTTTGTCTGATATGAGAATTGCTACTCCAGCTTTCTTTTGATTTCCATTTGTATGGAATATTTTTTCCATCCCCTCACTTTCAGTGTGTATGTGTCCCTAGGTCTGAAGTTGGTCTCTTGTAGAGAGCATATGTGTGGGTCTTGTTTTTGTATCCAGTCAGCCAGTCTATGTCTTTTGGTTGGAGCATTTAATCCATTTACATTTAAGGTAGTTATCGATATGTATGTTCTTATTACCATTTTCTTAATTGTTTTGGGTTTGTTATTGTAGGTGTTTTCCTTCTAGAGAAGTTCCTTTAGCATTTGTTGTAAAGCTGTTTGGTGGTGCTGAATTTTCTTAGCTTTTGCTTGTCTGTAAAGGTGTTAGTTTCTCTGTTGAATCTGAATGAGATCCTTGCTGGGTAGAGTAACTTTGATTGTAGGTTTTTCCCTTTCATCACTTTAAATATATCTTTCCACTCCTTTCTAGCTTGCAGTGTTTCTTCTGAAAGATCAGCTGTTAACCTTATGGGGATTCTCTTGTATGTTATTTGTAGGTTTTCCCTTGCTGCTTTTAATATTTTTCTTTGTGTTTAATTTTTGATAGTTTGATTAATATGTGTCTTGGCATGTTTGTCCTTGGATTTATCCTTTATGGGACTCTCTCTGCTTCCTGGACTTGATTGACTATTTCCTTTCCGTATTAGGGAAGTTTTCTACTCTAATCTCTTCAAATATTTTCTCGGTACCTTTCTTTTTCTCTTCTTTTTCTGGGACCCCTGTAATTCAAGTGTTCATGCATTTAATGTTGTCCCAGAGGTCTCTGAGACTGTCTTCAATTCTTTTCATTCTTTTTTCTTTATTCTGCTCTGCAGTAGTTATTTCCACTATTTTACCTTCCAGGTCACATATCCTTTCTTCTGCCCCAGTTATTCTGCTCTTGATTCCTTCTACAGAATTTTAAATTTCGTTTATTTTGTTGTTCATCATTGTTTGTTTGCTCTTTAGTTCTTCTAGGTCCTTTTTAAATGTTTCTTGTATTTTCTCCATTCTATTTCCAAGATTTTAAATATGTCTTTACTATCATTATGGTCATCTTTACTATCATTGTTCTGAATTCTTTTTCAGGTAGACTGCCTATTTCCTCTTCATTGTTTGGTCTGGTGGGTTTTTACCTTGCTCCTTCATCTGCTGTGTGTTTCTCTGTCTTCTCATTTTGCTTAACTTACTGTGTTTGGAGTCTCCTTTTTGTAGGCAGCAGTTTTGTAGTTCCCATTGTTTTTGGTGTCTTCTCCCAGTGGGTAAGGTTGGTTCAGTGGGTTGTGTAGGCTTCTTGGTGGAGGGGAGTGGTGCCTGTGTTCTAGTGGATGAGGCTGTATCTTATGTTTCTGGTGGGCAGGATGACCTACAGTGGTGTATTTTGGGTGTCTGTGACCTTATTATTATTTTAGGCAGACTCTCTTCTAATCGGTGTGGTTGTTTTCCTGTCTTGCTAGTTGTTTGGCATAGGGTGTCCAGCACTGTAGTTTGCTGGTCATTGAGTGGAGCTGGGTCCTAGCATTGAGATGGAGATCTCTGGGAGAGCTTTCACCATTTGATATTACGTGGAGCTGGGAGGTCCTGAACCAGTGTCCTGAACTTGGCTCTCTGAACTCAGAGACACAGGCCTCACACCTGGCTGGAGCACGAAGACCCTGTCAGCCACAGAGCTCCGAACTCCAGATCTCCACACTCTGGAGGACCCCCTTTGGATCTAAAGTGTTTTTAAAATACTTATTTATGTATTATTTATTTTTGGCTGTGTGGGGTCTTAGTTGTGGCATGTGGGATCTTTCCTTGTGGCACATGGACTCTTCATTCTAGTGTGCAGGATTCTCTCTAGTTATGGTGTGTGGGCTTCTCATTGTGGTGGCTTCTCTTGTTGCAGAGCACTGGCTCTAGGCCTGCAGGCTTCAGTAGTTGTGGCTTGCAGGCTCTAGAGTGCAGGCTCAGTAGTCGTGTCGCATGGGTTTTGTTGATCTGCAGGACATGGGATCTTCCCGGACCAGGGTTTGAACCCGTGTCCCCTGCATTGGCAGGCCAATTCTTAACCAATGTGCCACCAGGGAAGTCCCCTTTTACATGCTTTTTATTCCCCAGTGTAGTGTAAATGTGGGTTGGTTCAGAGAGTTAAGGTCTTTTTGTATCAAATCCAGTTGTCTGCAGAAAGCTAGCTCATCATAGCCATATATCACAGTTCTCTTCCTCCTCTCAAAACTGACAGGGAATTCTTTGAAAGAAAGAGGGTAAAGCAAATCATGCTGTGTCCTAATGAAGGCCACATGTTCACAGATTGTATTAAAAATCAGGCTGATCTTGGCATTAAGAAGGAAGTTCATTTAAGGTAGTAATTCCTTACCAGAAAAAGAAGTTCTTTACTTGGAATCAAACAATCTTCAAGTGATTTAAAGAACTTGAAGATGCAGTGTTGTACTTTCTGCAGAGAATGTTTTAAGAAAAACTAATTTGATCTCAAAATGTAGACAGAGAAACACCATCTGGAAAAAAATTGGAATGGAAAAATTTTAAGATTATATTTCTCTTGTATTTTTGGAAAAATCAACCTAATAATTGGGTTACTAAGGCAGAGCTTAATGGCTAGGTAAGGTAGGTCAAAAACAAGACAATCCAAATGAAAACTTAGAAATGTGGTTGGTAATGGGAGCATGAAGTGCTAGGTGGGAGGGAAAGGGGGAGAGAGGGAGAAGGCTCACAGTACTCCTTTCCCAAAGCCTCAGAATGAGTTTTCTTCATTCCTCATAATTTGGAGGAGGTCTCTACCTCTAGGACAAGGACTGGGTTTACACCAAGAAAATGTAGGCATTTCCAAATAACTCAAATATGCTACACCCAGGCTCAGAGATTGCAGAGTTAATATTCTCTTCAAGACTTCTCTGTCGGATGAACCTTTAATGAGACATGGGATAATTTGGGAGTGAGATAAATGAAACCACATCTTTGAAGGCTGCTGTCCCTTACATATTATGTTAATTTGGCAAAAAGCAGTTGTAAGCCAGGATGTAGAGTATATGACTGGCATGATTCTAAGGAGTCAGTGCATGAGACTAAGGAACGGTCACATAATAACTAACACTTACAGAATACTTGTCAGGAACTTCTAAGAGCATTATATTTATGTATTAATCCATTTAAACCTCATAACAACACCAAGGAAAGCTTTTTCATTATAAAATGTATTTTATTTCTAACCACATTATACTAAATTATTTTTGCATATCAGTCATTGGACATAAATGAAACAGTGGAAGGCCTAATACATCTAGGAAATGGAGGAGAGGGCAAAAAAATAGTTTTAAAAGGGCGGTAGATGACTGCTTAATGGGAATGGGAGGATGTGATCTGAACTTCTCAGAAAAGTACTAGGCTGCTCATTTACATTCTGAGAGCAGGTGGCTTTTTGGCCTTGGACAAGTGATTGGTGAGTGATTGCTTTTTTACCCTCTACATTTAGTGCCTTCTTAAGACAGCTGCTTCTCCCAGGTTATTCCTCTATTTTAGAATGTTACCGGCTATTGGCTTAAAGGTTAGATAAGGAGTATCAACAATAAGCAAAAATGTTGACTTTTTCTTTTACTTAAAAACAGATCAGGAGATTAGAAAATGTTATTACATGGGGAGGAAATAAGAGCAAAAACTTAAAGCCTGACTGCTGTTCCAGAGTGCTTTACATAGATTAACATATTTAATGCCTAATATAGCCCTATGAAAATCCTTGAGTACAGCACAGGGAGGTTAAATCACTTACCCAAGATCACACAATTCAGAAGTCATGATTCTAACCTCCAAAATCTGGATCCCCAATCCACACTCTCAACTACTATTTTCAGAGAACATCCATTCTACTTCCACCTGGTTGTGTACGGTTGGACAAGTCACTGCATTTCTCAATTTCTCTATTCTCCTTTCTTTAATTTACCTACCTCAGAAAGTCGTTGAGAGTGAGAAATGACATAGCATATATCAATGTATAAATAACATTACAGGGTATTGTTTTAAGCATAAAGCTCTAGCCATTGTGAGATGTGTCTGTAAGATGAGTTATATTGGTACTTCCTTCCAGTACTGATGGAAATTCTAGTGCTGACCCTCTTTGCATCCTGCTTCAGAGCATATGGTTCAGAACGAGACTGGGGAGGTGAGCACTGGGCTGGACATCCCTTATTGCTTGGGTCTACTGAAGGTGGAATGGAAAGAAAGGTGACTGATGGTGCTGCAACAGTCACAAGGCCAGTTGGTTTATGCCTTGTACTTTTGGTTTAGTACTGTTCCCTGCTCTCCTTCTCCCAGTTCTTTTAAAATCAGTGGCTGCTACTACATCTGCCCTGGCACCACTGACTGCTGGGGACCCTGCCTTCATGCTGCTCTACTCAGCCACAAGTTAGGCCTAAACGGTGGGGCGAGAGTACTCAGTTGTGAGGTTGAGGGATGTGTGGAGTAGGGCTAGAGGCAGGATAGATTTAGCTTTTCCTGCTCTTGATAATGGTTAACTGACCAGTAAAAAGTTAATCACAACAGTAAGTATATGAATCATAGAAAAATCACTTAAAAATTGTTTAACAATTAGCATAACACTAAAAATAAACAAAAATTACAGAATACGTTTAAACCAGAATATTAGGCTAAACAAAAAAGAGGGGAAAATTATCTTTACTTCTTTCTAGTCCTATGTCTTTTCAGTTATTGCAGCACTTCTGAGAGAGGAAATTAATTGTAATAAAATAATAATCAAACTTCCTGCCTGCCAAAGAAAAGATAAAACCTTGAAGGCTTACATTTTTCATTTCTCTTAGAATTTAAAACTTTTGCTAAACATTCTGATGATGAAATTATCTAAATTTTAGGTAGCATGGTGAATGAAAGCCTATATTTATGTAATTCTTATTAAGGCCTAGAATTGATTCTTAAACATCTAAGAAAAAGCATAAACCCAATATTTTAATTTAAACAATTATTCTTTAATTTATTTTAATTGTTATACTAATTGTTAAATTGTAAATGATTGTTCTATTATTCACACGCTTAGTGGTATGACTTTACTTTTGACATTCACTATGATTTTTGTTCTTATGGACTATTTCAGATACATTGGACAATTGAGACTACTTTGGATTGTATAATTAGGATATTTGCAATAGTCAAAATGTGAGGAAGATGTACTGTTTCTATTTTGGAAAATTCTTTTAGAATTGGTCTATTCTTTTCTTTCTTTTTTAACCTTTAAATTTTATACTGTTATACTTTATTTATTTTTTAACATCTTTATTGAAGTATAATTGCTTTACAATGCTGTGTTAGTTTCTGCTTTATAACAAAGTGAATCAGCTATACATATACATATATCCCCATATCTCCTCCCCCTTGTGTCCCACTCCCATCCTCCCTATCCCACCCCTCTAGGTGGTCACAAAGTACCAAGCTGATCTCCCTGTGCTATGAAGCTTCTTCCCACTAGCTATCTATTTTACATTTGGTAGTGTATATATGTCCATGCCATTCTCTCACTTCTTCCCAGCTTAACTTTCCCACTCCCTGTTTCCTCAAGTCCATTCTCTACATCTGCATCCTTATTCCTGTCCTGCCCCTAGGTTCTTCAGAACAATTTTTCCTTTTTTTTTTAGATCCATATATATGTGTTAGCATACAGTATTTGTTTTTCTCTTTCTGACTTACTTCACTCTGTATGGCAGACTCTAGATCCATCCACCTCACTATAAATAACTCAGTTTCATTTCTTTTTATGGCTGAGTAATATTCCATGTATATATGTGCCACATCTTCTTTATCCATTCATCTGTCGATGGACACTTAGGTTGCTTCCATGTCTTGGCTATTGTAAATAGACCTGCAATTAACTATGTGGTACATGCCTCTTTTTTTTCCTTTCTTGAATTTTTGATTTTTATTTTTTTATACCATGACTCTTTTTGAATTATCATTTTCACAGGGTATATACCCAGTAGTGGGATTGCTGGGTCATATGGTATTTCTATTCTTAGATTTTTAAGGAACCTCCATACTGTTCTCCATAGTGGCTGTATCAATTTACATCCCCACCAACAGTGCAAAAGGGTTCCATTTTCTCCACACCATCTCCAGCATTTATTGTTAGTGGAGTTTTTGATGATGGCCAATCTGACTGGTGTGAGGTGATACCTCACTGTACTTTTGATTTGCATTTCTCTAATAATTCGTGATGTTGAGCACCTTTTTTTTTAATTTTATACAGCAGGTTCTTATAAGTCATCAATTTTATACACATCAGTGTATACATGTCAATCCCAATCACCCATTTCATCACATCACCATCCCCACACCCCCACGGGTTTCCCCCCTTGGTGTCCATATGTTTGTTCTCTACATCTGTGTCTCAATTTCTGCCCTACAAACTGGTTCATCTGTACCATTTTTCTGGGTTCCACATATATGTGTTAATATATGATATTTGTTTTTCTCTTTCTGACTTACCTCACTCTGTATGAGTTTCTAGATCCATCCACATCTCAAGAAATGACTCAATTTCATTCCTTTTTATGGCTGAGTAATATTCCATTGCATATATGTACCACAACCTCTTTATCTATTCATCTGTTGATAGGCATTTAGGTTGCTTCCATTACCTGGCTATTGTAAATAGTGCTGCAATGAACATTAGGGTGCATGTGTCTTTTTGAATTGTGGTTTTCTCTGGGTATATGTCCAGTAGTGGGATTGCTGAATCATATAGTAATTCTATTTTTAGTTTTTTAAGGAACCTCCATACCGTTCTCCATAATGGCTGTATCAATTTACATTCCCACCAACAGTGCAAGGGGGTTCCCTTTTCTCCACACCCACTCCAGCATTTGTTGCTTGTAGATTTTCTGATGAAGCCCATTCTAAGTGGTGTGAGCTGTTACCTCATTGTAGTTTTGATTTGCATTTCTCTAATAATTAGTGATGTTGAGCAGCTTTTCATGTGCTTCTTGGTCATCTGCATGTCTTCTTTGGAGAAATGTCTATTTAGGTCTTCTGCCCATATTTGGATTAGTTTGTTTATTTAATACTGAGCTGCATGAGCTGTTTACATATTTTGGAGATTAATCCTTTGTTGATTCGTTTGCAAATATTTTCTCCCATTCTGATGGTTGTCTTTTCATCTTGTTTATGGTGTCCTTTGCTGTGCAAAAGCTTTTAAGTTTCATTAAGTCTCATTTGTTTATTCTTGTTTTTTTTCCATTACTCTAGGAGGTGGATCAAAAAAGGTCTTGCTGTGATTTATGTCAAAGAGTGTTCTTCCTATGTTTTCCTCTAAGAGTTTTATATTGTCCGGTCTTACATTTAGCTCTCTAATCCATTTTGGGTTTATTTTTTGTGTATGGTGTTAAGGAGTGTTCTAATTTCATTCTTTTACATGTAGCTGTCCAGTTTTCCAGCACCACTTATTGAAGAGACTGTCTTTTCTCCATTGTATATCCTTGCCTCCTTTGTCATAGATTAGTTGACCATAGGTGCGTGGGTTTACCTCTGGGTTTTCTATCTTGTTCCATTGATCTATGTTTCTGTTTTTGTGCCAGTACCATATGGTCTTGATTACTGTTGCTTTGTAGTATAGTCTGAAGTCAGGGAGTCTGATTCCTCCAGCTCCACTTTTTTCCCTCAAGACTGCTTTGGCTATTCAGGGTCTTTTGTGTCTCCATACAAATTTTAAGATTTTTTGTTGTAGTTCCATAAAAAATACCATTGGTAATTTGACAGGGATTGCATTGAATCTGTAGATTGCTTTGGGTAGGACAGTCACTTTCACAATATTGATTCTTCCAATCCAAGAATATGGTATATCTCTCCATCTGTTGTTATCATCTGTAATTCCTTTCATCAGTGTCTTATAGGTTTCTGCATACAGGTCTTTTGTCTCCCTAGGTAGGTTTATTCCTAGGTATTTTATTCTTTTTGCTGTAATAGTTAATGGGAGTGTTTCTTTAACTTCTCTCTCATATTTTTCATCATTAGTGTATAGGAATGCAAGAGTTTTCTGTGCATTAATTTTGTATCCTGCAACTTTACCAAAATCATTGATTAGCTCTAGTGGTTTTCTGGTGGCATCTTTAGGATTCTCTATGTATAATATCATGTAATTTGAAAACAGTGACAGTTTTATTTCTTTTTTTCCAATTTGTATTCCGTTTATTTCTTTTCCTTCTCTTCTTGCCGAGGCTAGGACTTCCAAAACTATGTTGAATAACAGCGGTGAGAGTGCACATCCTTGTCTTGTTCCTGATCCTAGAGGAAATGCTTTCAGTTTTTCACCATTGGGAATGATGTTTGCTGTGGGTTTTTCATATATGGCCTTTATTATGTTGAAGTAGGTTCCCTATATGCCCACTTTCTGGAGAGTTTTTATCATAAATGGGTGTTGAATTTTGACAAAACCTTTTTCTGCATCTATTGAGATAATCATTTAATTTTTATTCTTCAGTTTGTTAATATGGTGTCTCACATTGATTGATTTGTGTATAATGAAGAATCCTTGCATCCCTGGGATAAATCTCACTTGATTGTGGTGTATGATCCTTTTATTGTGTTGTTTGGTTCTGTTTTCTAGTATTTTGTTGAGGTTTTTTCCATCTATATTCTTCAGTGATTTTGGTCTGTAATTTTTCTTTTATTTTGTAGTATCTTTGTCTAGTTTTGGTATCAGGGTGATGGTGGCCTCATAAAATGAGTTTGGGAGTGTTCCTTCCTCCACAATTTTTTGGAAGAGTTTGAGAAGGATAGGTGTTAGCTCTTCTCTAAATTTTTGGTAGAATTCACCTGTGAAGCCATCTGGTCCCAGACTTTTGTTTGTTGGAAGATTTTTAATCATATTTTCAATTTCATTACTTGTGATTGGTCCATTCATATTTTCTATTTCTTCCTGGTTCAGTCTTGGAAGGTTATACCTTTCTAAGAATTTGTCCATTTCTTCCTGGTTGTCCATTTTATTGGCATAGAGTTGCTTGTAGTAGTCTCTTAGGCTGCTTTGTATTTTTGTGGTGTCTGTTGTAACTTCTCCTTTTTCATTTCTAATTTTATTGATTTGAATCCTCTCCCTCTTTTTCTTGATGAGTCTGGCTAATGGTTTATCAATTTTGTTTATCTTCTTAAAGAACCAGCTTCTAGTTTTATTGATCTTTGCTATTGTTTTCTTTATTTCTATTTCATTTATTTCTGCTCTGATCTTTATGATTTCTTTCCTTCTGCTAACTTTGGGTTTTGTTTGTTCTTCTATCTATAGTTCCTTTAGATTTAATGTTAGTTTATTTATTTGAGATTTTTCTTGTTTCTTGAAGTAGGCTTGCATAGCTATAAACTTTCCTCTTAGAACTGCTTTTGCTGCATCTCATAGGTTTTGGATCATCATGTTTTCATTGTCATGTGTCTCTAGGTATTTTTTCATTTCCTCTGATTTCTTCAGTGATCTCTTGGTTATTTAGTAACGTAGGGTTTAGCCTCCATGTGTTTGTGATTTTTACGTATTTTCCCCTGCAATTCATTTCTAATCTCATAGCACTGTGGTGAGAAAAGATGCTTGATATGATTTCAATTTTCTTAAATTTACTGAAGCTTGATTTGTGACCCAACATGTGATCTATCCTCGATAGATCTATCCTCGAGAATATTCCATGTGCACTTGAGAGGAAAGTGTAATCTGCTGTTTTTGGATGGAGTGTGCTATAAATATCAGTTAAATCTATGTGGTCTGTTGTGTCATTTTAAGCTTCTGTTTCCTTATTTATTTTAATTTTGGATGACCTGTCCGTTGGTTTTAGTGAGGTGTTAAAGTCCCTCACTATTATTGTGTTACTGTTGATTTCCTGTTTTACAGCTGTTAGCTGTATTGAAGTGCTCCTATGTTGAGTGCCTATATATTTATAATTGTTATATCTTCTTCTTGGATTAATCCCTTGAGCATTATATAGTGTCCTTCCTTGTCTCTTGTAACATTCTTTATTTTAAAGTCTGTTTTACCTGATATGACTATTGCTACTCCAGCTTTCTTTTGATTTCCATTTGCATGGAGTATTTTTTCCATCCCCTCACTTTCTGTCTGTATGTGTCCCTAAGTCTGAAGTGGATATCTTGTAGACAGCATATATAGGGGTCTTGTTTTTTGTATCCATTCAGCAAGCCTGTGTCTTTTGGTTGGAGCATTGAATCCATTCACGTTTAATGTAATTATTGATATGTATGTTCTTATGACCATTTTTCTTGATTGTTTTGGGTTTGTTTTTGTGTATCCTTTTCTTCTCTTGCGTTTCCCACTTAGAGAAATTCCTTTAGCATTTGTTGTACAGCTGGTTTGGTTGTTCTGAATTCTCTTAGCTTTTGCTTGTCTGTAAACTTTTTGATTTCGCTGTCAAATCTGGATGAGATCCTTGTGGGTAGAGTAATCTTGGTTGTAGGTTCTTCTCTTTCATCACTTTAAGTATATCATGCCACTCCCTTCTGGCTTGTAGAGTTTCTGCTGAGAAATCAGCTGTTAACCTTAGGGGAGTTCCCTTGTTTGTTATTTGTCATTTTTCCCTTGCTGCTTTCAAGAATTTTTCTTTGTGTTTAATTTTTGCCAGTTTGATCACTATGTGTCTCGACCTGTTTCTCCTTAGGTTTATACTGTATGGGATTTGCCATGCTTCCTGAATTTGGGTGGCTATTTCCTTTCCCATGTTAGGGAAGTTTTTGACTATAATCTCTTCAAATATTTTCTCTGGTCCTTTCTCTCTCTCTTTTCCTTCTGGGACCCCTATAATGAGAATGTTGTTGCATTTAATGTTGTCTCAGAGGTCTCTTAGGCTGTCTTCTTTCCTTTTCATTCTTTTTTCTTTATTTTGTTTTGCAGCAGTGAATTCCACCATTCTGTCTTCCAGGTCACTTATCCATTCTTCTGCCTCAATTATTCTGCTATTGATTCCTTCTTGTGCAGTTTTCATTTCAGTTATTGTATTGTTCATCTCTGTTTGTTTGTTCTTTAATTCTTCTAGGTCTTTGTTAAACATTTCTTGCATCTTCTTGATCTTTGCCTCCATTCTTTTTCAGAGGTACTGGATCATCTTCACTATCATTATTCTGAATTCTTTTCCTGGAATGTTGTCTATCTCCACTTCTTTTAGTTGTTTTTCTGGGCTTTTATCTTGTTCCTTCATCTGCTGCATAGTCCTCTGCTTTTTCATCTTGTCTCCTTTTCTGTGAATGTGGTTTTTGTTTCAACAGGCTGCAGGACTGTAGTTTTTCTTGCTTCTGCATTTACCCTCTCAATGTTGAGCATCTTTTCATGTGCTTCTTGGCCATCTGTATGTCTTTTTTGGTGAAATGTCTATTTAGGTCTTCCACCCCTTTTTTAATTGGGTTGTTTATTTTTTGGATATTGAGCTCCATGAGCTGTTTGCATATTTTGGTTGCTTCATTTGCAAATATTTTCTCCCATTCTGAGGGCTGTCTCCTCATCTTGTTTATGGTTTTCTTTGCTGTGCAAAAGCTTTTAAGTTTAATTAGGTCCCATTTGTTTATTTTTGCTTTTGTTTTCCTTATTCTAGGAGTTGGGTCAAAAAAGATCTTACTGTGGTCTATGTCAAAGAGTGTTTTTCGTATGCTTTCCTCTAAGAGTTTTATCGTGTCTATTCTTGCATTTAGCTCTTTAATCCATTTTTAGTTTATTTCTGTGTATGGTGTTAGGTAGTGTTCTAATTTCATTCTTTTCCATGTAGCTGTCTAGTTTTCCCAGTACCACTTATTGAAGAGACTGTCTTTTCTCCATTGTGTATTCTTGCCTCCTTTGTCATAACTTAGATGACCATATGTGAATGGGTTATCTCTCGACTTTCTATCCTGTACCATTGATCTATGTTTCTGTTTTTGTGCCAGTACCCTACTGTCTTTATTAATGTAGCTTTTTAATATAGTTTGAAGTCAGGGAGCCTGATTCCTCCAGCTCCATTTTTCTTTCTCAAAATTACTTTGGCTATTCTGGGTCTTTTGTGTTTCTATACAAACTGTTCAATTTTTTGTTCTAATTCTGTGAACAATGCTGTTGGTAATTTGATAGTGACTGCACTGAATCTGTAGATTGCTTTGGGCTTTATAGTCGTTTCCACAATATTGATTCTTCCAATCCAAGAACATGGTATATTTTTCCATCTGTTTATGTCATCTTTGATTTCTTTCATCAGTGTTTTATAGTTTTCTGAGTACAGGTATTTGCCTCCTTAGGTAGGTTTATTCCTAGGTATTTTATTCTTTTTGTTGCAATGGTTAATGGGATTGTTTCCTTAAGTTCTCCTTTTGATCTTTTGTCATTAATGTATAGGAATGCAAGAGATTTCTGTGCATTAATTTTGTATCCTGGAACCTTACCAAATTCATTGATTGGTTCTAGTAGTTTTCTAGTGGCCTCCTTCAGATTTTCTATGTATAGTATTATGTCATTTGTAAAGCGTGACAGTTTTACTTCTTTTCCAATTTGTACTCCTTTTATTTCTTTTTCTTCTCTGATTGCTATGGCTAGGACTTCCAAAACTATGTTTTAATAAGAGTGATGAGGGTGGATATCCTTGTCTTGTTCCTGACCTTAGTGGAAATGCTTTCAGTTTTTCACCATTGTGAATGATGTTAGATGTGGGTTTGTAATATATGACCTTTATTATGTTGAAGTATATGATCTTTATTATGTTGAGGTATGTTCCCTCCATGTCCACTTTCTGGAGTACTTATCTAGACTCTAGATACCTCACAGATAATTACTAGCTTGCTTCCTGAATGGCCTGGAGCCTGGTCATGGGCAATTTGTGCTGACTTAAAGTGATTTGATGGATTCTGACACTTAAGAGTTTCATCCCCTTGGGTTAAAGCATCTTGAGCAGCCTTCCATTGAAGTGTAAATGTGCTTGGAAAGGATGGATTATCAGATCCTTTGCTATGGTGCAATGATGAGCCTTAAAACATAATAACGTGGTGCTCTACCACTTGTCAAGGTTTGTGTACTTAAAACTGGTTCAATTTTACTGTACATAAAATATACTTCAATAATTCTAATAAAAAATCAAGCAAACAAAATATTGCATCTTTCAGTTTTTAGGGTTGGAAGAAGAATTTTTAATTGAGAGGCAATTGGACTGAGTGGTTTCCAGAGAACTCCATTTCCTTAAACTTCACCTTCTCCTTGAGATTTTCTCAAGTCAGCTTCTATCTATGCAAACTTCTTTAGGGATGTGCTTCTCTTACTTCTTAAAATGCTTATCTCCTTTTGACTGAAACATTTTCACCTAAAAAGTTGGAAATGATTACAAATTAACAAATCTTTTGAAATGTATTATGTTTCTTCCTTACCTACTTTTCCTTACAAGTTTCCCTTATGAGATGTAACCATTTTAATTTTTTTATAGAAATCTAATTAGCATTTGCATAATTACTTTCTTTTTTTTTACAATCTATTTATTTATTTTGGCTGTTTTTTGTCTTCTTTGCAGCACACAGGCTTTCTCTAGTTGCGGCTAGCACGGGCTACTCTTCATCGCTGTGCACAGGCTTCTCATTGCAGTGACTTCCCTTGTTGTGGAGCACAGGCTCTAGGCATGCGGGCTTTAGTAGTTGCAGCACGCAGGCCCAGTAGTTGCAGCACGAGGCCCCAGAGAGCATGGGATTCAGTAGTTGCAGCACACGGACTCAGTAGTTGTGGTTTGTGGGCTCCAGAGTGTAGACTCAGTAGTTGTGGTGCACAGGCTTAGTTGCTCCATGGCCTGTGGGATCTTCCTAGACTAGGAATCGAACCTGTGTCCCCCTCATTGGCAGGCAGATTCTTAACTACCACGCCACCAGGGAAGTCCCGAGATGTAACCATTTTTAACAATTCAGTTTTTATCCTAGTACATCTGTACTTATGAATATTCAGATATACATATCTCTTTTTTTAGCCAAATTGTGTCATGACTAACATACTACACTGCAATCTGCTTTTTAAATTCAGTGTCATATCATGGATATCCTTCTACTGCTTATACATCTACTTCATTATTTTAAAAGTCTGAATTTTATTCTGTTAAAAAATGTAGCACAATTTGTTTAACTAGTCCCCAACTGATTTACTTTAAATTCGTTCTAATTCTTTATAGTTTAAAAATGTTATTAAGAATATTCTTGGGGGGCTTCCCTGGTGGCGCAGTGGTTGAGAGTCCGCCTGCCGATGCAGGGGACACGGGTTCGTGCCCCGGTCCGGGAGGATCCCGCGTGCCGTGGAGCGGCTGGGCCCGTGAGCCATGGCCGCTGGGCCTGTGCGTCCGGAGCCTGCGCTCCGCAACGGGAGAGGCCATAACACTGAGAGGCCTGCATACCGCAAAAAAAAAAAAAAAGAATATTCTTGGGCTTCCCTGGTGGCACAGTGGTTGAGAGTCCGCCTGCCGATGCAGGGGACACGGATTTGTGCCTCAGTCCGGGAAGATCACACATGCCGCGGAGCGGCTGGTTCAGTGAGCCATGGCCGCTGAACCTGCGCGTCCGGAGCCTGTGCTCCGCAACGGGAGAGGCCACAACAGTGAGAGGCCCATGTACCACACACACACAAAAAAAGAATATTCTTGAACATGCATCCTTGCCTATTTATGAAAATATTTCTGTTGGAGAGATACTAAGACATGGACCTGCTGAATCAAAGGGTATGTGTATTTCTTTTACAGGTACTATCTTATACTCCTAAAAAATAGTACACAGAAGCCTCGTTTTATCCATTGTGATGTTTTGAATTTTTGCCTGTTTGATAAAGTTGTATTATACTTTTATTTGCATTTCCCCACTTATTAATGAGGTTAAGTATTTTGTGTTTATTGGCCATTTGTATTTATGTTCCTAGACTTGCCTGCTAAAGGAAACCAGAACATTTTACCCCCAAATACGTCAGTTTTGCATATTGATTATTTTAAATTAAAGATGCTTAAGACACAGCAGATGCAAAAAGGACGTTCTGACCCTCCTTTTTCTTCCTGAAAGCAGGAGATAAAACTCCCATGTGAAAAGTAACCTCTCTGTACTAGGAGGAAGGAAGGCATCGTTTTCACCAGAGACAAGGAATTTGGGGCCAAGAAATCTGTTCAAACAAGTTTTGTTAAACTAACCCACCTTATCTTCCTACTTACTTCTTCACCATTTACTACCCCAGCCAAACTCCTTTATCTTGTCAATTCTTCACAAATTTATTGTTTCTTTGCCTAAAAGGTATAAGTGCTTCCTCTTCTGGTCACTTCTTCATTCTCTTGTGAAGGCTCCCATGTATGTGTAAAAATGTAACAGAATTTGTATGATTTTCTTGGGTTAATCTGTCTTATGTCAGTTTAATTCTTAGACCCAGATGGAAACTCTAAGAGGATAGTGGAGAAATTTTTTCCTCCCCTGCAGTGATTATATCTATGACTATTATTTCCATTGCCTATAGGAGTCATTTGTTTAGAAGGGAAATAAATCATTTGTCTTACAGGCTGCAAATATTTTCTTTAGGTATTGAATCTGTAAACTCAGAGATTTGAATTTTGCTTTGGTATAGAGAAGATTTAATATTTTATTTCAAACTGAAAATATAATGGTTAAAATCATGGACCTCAAAGTTCTTCTACTGACCACCAGTGATTTCACACTAAATACATGGCCTGAGGCTCAGTTTCCTCCTCTGTTAACTAGAGGTAATATCTACTGCATGAAATTTCTGGTTGATGCGGCATATTTACTTGGCCTGGTTCTGCAGTTGCATAATAAGTGAAATTATTTTGTTGTGTATTTTTATTATTATGTTCTCCAGAACCTTCAGATCCTGCTTCATCTTGATTTGAATTCAACTGTTACTGTTCTGAAAAGTAAAGAGACACAGTTTTAGAAAAATTATGATATATTAGTTGTGAGGGGAATGAAGTGCTCCTTTACTATAAATATCTTTTAAAAGGCAGAATAGTTTCATGTTAAAACATTTAATATTTAAATATTACCTTAATAATATTATATTTTTTAATTGCTACTACAGCAATAAGAAGTAAATTATAAACAACAAATATTTTGTACCTATTTTACACAAGGTAAAAGTTTTTTTTAAGTTACCATTGTTTGTGTTAAGGTGGCTTGGGTTTTGTTTTGTTTAGTTTCCCCAATTTGGGCAGGCATGGCCTGGCTCTATTATGCCTGCTGTGCTCAGTCTATTTTTTTTTTAATTAATTAATTTTATTTTGGGCTGTGTTGGGTCTTCGTTGCTTTGCGTGGGCTTTCTCTAGTTGCTGCGAGCAGGGGCTACTCTTCATTGCAGTGCACAGGATTCACATCATGGAGGCTTCTCTTTGTTGCCGAGCATGTGCTCTAGGCACGTGGGTGTCAGTAGTTGTGGCACGTGGGCTCAGTAGTTGTGGCTTGTGGGCTCTAGAGCGCAGGTTCAGTGGTTGTGGCGCATGGACTTAGTTGCTCTGTCGTATGTGGGATCTTCCCGTACTGGGGCTCGAACCCATGTCCCCTGAATTGGCAGGCAGATTCTTAACCACTGCACCACCAGGGAAGTCCTGGGTTTTGTTTTTGTTGTTTACCTTTCAGTATATTGAATCTTACATTTTCTTTTTTAAAATCACTTATAAATTTTCTAAAAGTATATACTACTTGTGTTATTGATTTCATATTATTTGATATTTTATTTTATTCAATGAAAATCATAACCCTATATTGAATAAAATAGTTTTTACTCTTAGATTTTCCTTGTTATCAGATGTTGCAGGCATTTTAGTGATTTTTAAACCATGTAAATTGGAAAATATTTGTCAGAATGTTTAATATGTCTAATCCTTTCCAAAATCTTTAGCTGACCACAAAGTGTAATTCTTTCAGAAACTCAGAATATAACATTCAGTTTGAAAGCACCATTACAAATTAATTAGTTGAGCTGCCTTTTTAGTTCCAAGTGTTTTTCTGTCTCCTTGGTGATATGGAAATAGCAAGGGATGTTGTCACTAAAAGTATCAGCTATGAATGCATGAACTATACAGACTTATCCCAAATAAATCTTGCCTTTAACTTTCTCATGACATTGTCATCTGCTCAGTTCTAATAGCTCCTCTGTTAATATTATCACCATTCCTGTTTATACTCCTAAACTATCTTTTATAAAAACAGCAACCAGATATTTCAGATAATCATGATTTCAAATCTGTTCTTTTATCTCCATAAGTACATTAATCTCCTTTTGTGGTTTGGAAATTTCAAATCCAAAAGTCATTGAAAGGGAAAGAAAGAGGTATGAGGTTTGCTCCAAAATCAAGATAGCTAATTACCTATCCTGGCTTTGGGGACAGTTTCCAGAACATTAGCAACACCCATATCCAAACATAGGCATATTCCAAAGTTTAAGTAAAATTTTCTTCCGTTCACACTCTGTATTATTCACATTGATGTTGCTTCCTATAGTATCTGAATTAGCTAAACAATAGTATTTTTAACATACATTCAGTTAAGGAAAGTTATTGGAGTCAGTGTGGTATTAGAATATGGAGTCATACGGCAGTTTGTTTCGTCATCCCTGTTTAGGTGATATGGGGAAAGTTATTTACATTTTCCAAAGCTTGGATTTCCTGGTTGTGAAATTGATGAAATGATAATATTTACCAGAGGAAATAGCATGCTTTGGGGTGAATCACTATAATTTGCCTCAACGACAGCTTGATTAAATATCTTATCTTTATAAGCTTTATAATACATTGATAGTCCTTTGTTATTTCACCTCTGATCTAGAAATACCACACAAGGTATAATCCATCCTGGCCTTCTGAATCTTCACAGGGTGCTGTATTACAAAAGAGAAACATGCCTTGTGTGTAAGATAAAAGTTTCCAAACTGGTTTTACCAAGAAAGTGCTTGAGGACACTCTGTGTGTGCTATTGTATTTTGAGATATTGTGATGTCAAAGACACTTCCAAATATGATGGTCAAGACATTGCCTTGACTCTAGAACCAGATGGAGAGAGGTTCTGCTTATTCCATAATTCAACATGTAGTGTTGCCTTTAAATGTATGAGATTATAACCCTTGATAATTAACATTTTATATTGAGTCTCAAGTGTGAGATTTGTGATAGCTTGTTTCATGGAAATAAAATTATATTATGCAATTTTCTTTCCAATAAATACTGTCATTATACAAACTTCCACACCAAATTTCTTTCCATTTTAACTCGTGTTTAACTTTTATGGGAATACAAGCTTTCCCCAAATGTTCCATTGTCAATAATAGAATGAAAAGAATAGCCATGAACAAGCTGCTGTTGAATAAACTATGTTTTGAGTCATAATGAGTGTCAAAAATCACGCTGTTGTCTCTCAGTTTATTAAATAAACCCTAAAGCCATACCTTACCCAAGTTAAATCATTCTCAGTAGAAAATATTTTATAAGAGGGAAAATAAAATACTTGGTTTTGCAAAATAGTTTAAAAATCTTATTTTAGCTGTCCACTGACATTGGCTTCAGGGTTCACATGAATCCCCTTCTATTTCAAAGGGTTTCATAACTCCCCCCCACCCCCCCCCCAAAAAAAGGGTTAAGAAACTTGTCCCATCTGAATAGGGGTCCTGTCTGACTCTGGGAGTTGACTTACTGAGTCAGCAGAACTGAGGTCAGTTATCTGGAAACGACGCTGCCAGTGTTGGCAGCCTGAACCGAGAGGCCTGAACGAACTTCAGAGTCTGATTATACCAAAGACAAAGGATTGTTGGCATCATCAGTTCCCTGAACAAGCAACAAGTGGGCATTCCATTGCAGGGTGGAACTGGGTGACCTCATCATCCTTCCCCAACTGTGAGAAAGTTACTTTTAGCTCAGCTATTAGGAAACAAAGAAAGATTTATATTTTGTGAAAACTGTAGCCTGAGGTTTTTTTTTTTTCCAGGACTTTTGTTGATTTGAGAAAAACTGAAAATGTTTCAAAGTATGCTTTGTTTGAAATATTAGATATTTCTATATATACAATAAATTCAAAAATTAGGTTTTTTTTAAATTAAACATTCATTGAGGTTCTTTGTCAAGTACCAGAGATATAAAAATGATTAAGACTTGCTGTCCTCAAGGAATATACAGTTTAGTGAACTGCATGACATATACATATTTTATGCATAAGATAAATTCAATCCCTCTGATCATTACAGGCCTACCTATAGAGAAGACCTGGGGTGCCACTGTCATCTTTTAAAGTCTCAGTTTCTTCATCTATAAAATGAAGACAATACCAGTCCTACTTACTTTAAAAGTTATCGAGGGGATGAAATTGTTATATATCTGCAAGTGTTTAAAAAAACATCTTTTAATATTTCTCAACTTGTCATACCTGAATTTATATCATCTTGGGTGGTATGCTTGTTAAAAGGACAAATTCCTGGGTGCCACCCTAGACCTGCTATATTACAATGAGAGTGGAGCCCAGGGAATCTGTATTTTCATAATGGCCCTCAGGGGATTCTTATGCACATTGAGTTTGAGAAACAATGTTTTATTCAAATGTGTTATACAGTTATTATTAAAATATTGCATTGCACATGGCAGGGATTATCTTCAGAACTAAAGTTTGGAAACAGTAAGTAACCTTCCCAAGGTTATTTAGTATGTAGTAGAAACAGGGCCCCAATCCAATTATCTATAAATCTAGTTCTCTTTCCATAACATCAAGGTGTGTCTTACACGAAAGGATCTGTATGAATGAAAAATCTTATTACTTTTCCTAGTGGGAGCCACAAAGTACATTTCAAAACTAGCCATGTTAATGATAGACAGTGGTAAGGGGCAGCATTTTTCTTCTGAGAGATTGGCAGGGAAGATTCTGGGAAACAGTGAATTCCCTAAGGAGCAGTCCAAGAGACTAGCACTGGTGGATCTTAGCACTTGGGTACTACTTCCTTTTCTAGTCTCCCTCCAGAACAGGTCTCTCCAGGGCAACTGAACAAATATTTAGAAAATGGAGGAGTTCCACCTGACTTACTTTTCTGAGAGTTCAAATTCCATAGCTTAGGGCCATTACAGTTCTCAGACTATGTTCTTCAATACCCTCAAACTCA
This sequence comes from Stenella coeruleoalba, assembly GCF_951394435.1. Classification (NCBI taxonomy): domain Eukaryota; kingdom Metazoa; phylum Chordata; class Mammalia; order Artiodactyla; family Delphinidae; genus Stenella; species Stenella coeruleoalba. Next base: position 45,635,490 of record NC_137163.1, read on the forward strand.
CAAGGGTTCAGTGGAATATTTTGGTTTTTCAAGGGATCACAGTGACATCTGTGCAAATTTCTAGTTTGAGACAGTTCAGTTTCAACATTAGAACATGCTACATTCCTTCCTGTTACATAATAACTTTATGGTTTTCAGCCATTGCTGTGATAAAAAGCAATGATCCCAAGAGAATCAATATGTAACTAGGGAAAAAGGGAGGTGATATCCAATCTGGTTCCAAGGTTTGAGACGTTGTACGGTGCTCAACCAGCACACATGTACCATTAGTAAGTAATTGTGGTCCTTTTGGAGCAAAGTGATAATATTTTTTCTTTTAATTTATGTGTATCATTTTTCAAATGGCTACTACATTGATATCACATAAATATTTATCAAATTGTTTGGCCCTAACTACTTAATGAACCTAACCATTAGGTGTTTCCTTTGGCCTAGGGCACTGTGAAAAATTACTGAGACACTATGCGTGCCACGAAGCCATAAAGTTGGGGAATTTCTGTTTTGGGGTGGGGAGAGAAAAGAATTTGATTGAAACTTTAAATTCAGTTAAACACATTTATTCATAGACAACGCTTTCATTTCTTTAAGCATCAGAAGGCAGTGGTCAATAAGCTGATGGCCCAGATATTCTGGGCCCTCTTAGATGTGACAGAACTAATGGGGACAAGGGTATCCACTTGTGCACAGCTGTTTCTTCTTGGAAATAGGACAATCCTTTCTGACATTTCCTCTGCAGTCTACCCCAAACCTTTCCAATTTATTGGGCTTTATGACTTCCTGAGACTATGTCCCTCAAAGCATTGCCTGCTTTAAGCCTTATCTAATTGAAGGAAGGAGATGGAAAAGAAAAGCCGTCTTCCCTTCTCCCCACTCTTTGCTAACTTCTCACATATAGCTGTAAAGGGATCTAGTTTCAGTTTTGATATCGCTCAATATAGAGATTACTTAACAAATTATTATTAGTACATTTCTGCTTTTTCTGGGACTTTTAGTCAGTTCACAGAAATACCTTGCAGTATTTTTCAAGAAACAAAACCAGAAACCGGAAAAGAATTTGCTTCTTTTTGCTGGTATCTTCCACTGATTGGTGAGAGGTTATTATGGTTGGAAAATGTGTGGGGCTCAGGGCAGCTATGTAGACGATGGGCACTAAATTCTTGGCTTTTTTCTTCTGGCTTCTCATTTTGTAAAATGGGCATAATAATGTCTACCTCAGAGGGTTATTAAAAGGACTTAATATTTATGTAAAGTGGGTGATAGCACGGGGCTTGGAACATTTGAAATGTCCAATAATTGTAGTAATTTCCACAGATATCTCCCAAAGATTAGTTATTAAACTTCCAGAGCCTTGGCTTTCATGCTGAGCTCTGTGTTGCAGATATCTATATTTGTAATATCAGGAAGCAGACTCACATGATGTCTCAAGCTTTTTGAGAAAGACGATTCTGTCTCTGCCCTCTTCTCAAATGGTCTATTGTAGCCACAGCTGCTTGGCTTCTTCCCCGCCTGTCAGGAGTGGCTTGGCTAATGGAACATCATGTGCACATCACCCTGCTCTGTGGAAGGGGGCGGGGCAAATGCCTGCCCCCAAGAGTTCTCCCCGACAACACCCATCCTGTTGTGCATGCTTACATGAGAAGCTGTTTGCTCTCCATTACAAATAAATACTAAGTGCAAACTTTCTGCAGCACAGGTCAGAGATATTTTATTCTATGTCTTTGCTCACACTCAAAATTACCTTCCCCCCCCCCCCGTTTACTCTCTGTTTCTATCCAAAATGTACACATTCCTTTAACTATGCCTTTTCTGATCAACCCGTCTGACAAGAGTTCTCCCCAATTCAAAGTCCCTAACTATTCATTTAGCACATATAATATTGTGTAGCACAGTGTATTACTTTTCCATTTTTTTCCTGTTTATAGTTCATCTCCTGAGCCACAGTCTCCGCTCCAATTCTGGCTATGTAGCATTTTGCAAGTTGGTCTCCTTAAGACTCACTTATTGGGCTTCCCTGGTGGCGCAGTGGTTAAGAATCCATCTGCCAATGCAGGGGACATGGGTTCAAGCCCTGATCCGGGAAGATCCCACATACCACGGAGCAACTAATCCCGTGAGCCACAACTACTGAGTCGGTGTGCCTAGAGCCCGTGCTCCACAGCAAGAGAAGCCACTGCAGTGAGAAGCCCCTGCTCCCGCAACTATAGAAAGCCCGTGGGCAGCAAAGAGGATCTAACACAGCCAAAACAAATAAATAAAATTTATTTTAAAAAAATGTTTTTAAAAAAAGACTCACTAATCTCAGCTGTAAAAATCCAGGATTACCTGCTATTTCCACCTTTTTTATCCCCATTGCACTAGGCCTTGCATGTAGTAAATTCCCCCCAAATTCTTAGTAAATACTTTAGATCGATTGCAAAGATTCACTATGTTATGTACTTGCAGAAGCACAAATGAAGAAGACTATATAAAATGTCAACTAGTATCCTAAATTAATTTTATTCATCTGCTGAATGTGCTATCTTTTTTCCCCTTACACTGAGTTTGTTAGAGTTTTGCTAAAATAAAGCAAAAGCCTCTCTTCTGGGCTTCCCTGGTGGCGCAGTGGTTGAAAGTCCACCTGCCGATGCAGGGGACACGGGTTCGTGCCCTGGTCCGGGAAGATCCCACATGCCGCGGAGCGGCTGGGCCCGTGAGCCATGGCTGCTGAGCCTGAGTGTTCGGAGCCTGTGCTCCGCAACAGGAGAGGCCACAACAGTGAGAGGCCCGCGTACCAAAAAAAAAGTCTCTCTTCTGTATCCTCAGCATATGTTAGGTCTAAAGGAAGAGAGAAGAGATCATTAGACTCTTGATGAAAGTCTCTAATATACCAGACAACTAGAGCTCACTAAAACAATAACAAACACATGTTATATATAAAAAGATGTTATATATAACATATATCCAGAGATTACAATGTGTCAGGCAGTCTTCTATGCTCTTTAAGTATGTAATTGTTATAATCTGCACAATAACCATACAAAATAGGTAGTGCTGTTATTCCTGTTTTATAGATGAAGAAACTGAGACAGTTTAGGATACATGCCTCAGATTTAGAGCTAATGTGATAGGCTGAACAATGGCCTCCCAAAGATGTTCATGTCCTAATCCTTAGAACCTGTGACTGTTACTTTACATCATAGAAGGGACTTTGCAGATGTGATAGTTAAGGATCTTGAGATGGAAAAATGATGCTGAGATATCCAGGTAGGTCCAATGTAATCACAAGGCTTCTTTTTTTTGTTGTTAATACTTGTCTTTTATTGAAAATATATAAAAGCAATAGATGAGGCACTTATCTGGGAGATCAACCTCAAACTCATAACATCTCATTCCCATTTTATATATATATAATATATGTTTTGATTTTTTTATGTTTTACTTTTTTAACATCTTTATTGGAGTATAATTGCTTTACAATGGTGTGTTTGTTTCTGCTGTATAATATGTTTTTAAATTGAAGTATAGTACTGTATTGTGTTAGTTTCAGGTATACAGCACAGTGATTCATATATATGGATATATGTATGTATACATATACATATATATTCCTTTTCAAATTCTTTTCCCTATAGGTTATTACAAAATATTGAGTATAGTTCCCTATGCTATACAGTAGTAGTAGTTATCTATTTTATATACAGTAGTGTGTATATGTTAATCCCAAACTCCTAATTTATCTCTCCCCCAACCCCCTTTCCCCTTTGGTAGCCATAAGTTTGTTAGCTATGTCTATAATCATAAAGGTTCTTAAAAGAGGGAGGCAAGAGGATCAAAAGCAGAAGAAGGAGATGGCACAATGGAAGCAGAACTTGGGGAAATGCACTTTGAAGTTGGAGGAAGAGGGCCATGAGACAGGGAATATAGACCATCTCTAGAAGCTGGAAAATGCAAGGAGATGGATTCTCCCCTGGAGCCTCCAGAAGGAACGCAGCCCTGCCAATACCTTGAAGACTCGTTTTGAACTTCTAACCTTCAGAACTGTAAGATAATAAATTTGTGTTGTTTCAAGACACTAAATTTGTTGTAATTTGTTCAGCAGATAGGAAAGAAATACACCACACATATATTTAGTCCTGAGGAACTTAGTCTGGAAGTAGAAACAGGCTGAAACTGAGGAAAAAAATGTACTTCTTGGAGATGCTAAAAGAGAACGGGCTTACTAAAAAGGTATAAGCTCAAAGGATTCTGTCCAAGGAAAGAGTTCCATGGCAGGCATAATTTCTAGACATGGTTCTGTCACTGGCTACCTTTCAGATGTGAACAGATCACTTTCTGAGCTTAGTTTTCTAATCTTTAAATTGAGAATATTGTACTAGTGTGACTTGATCATAAAGATATTATTAACAAGTTATTTGAATAGGTAATATATACACACTCATTGTACAGAATTGAAAAAGTTTACAGTGAAAATCAAATCTTTCTCTCACTTCTTGTCCTTAAGGTGTCCAAGTCCCCTTCCCAGATGCAATTGTTGTTACCCATTTTCTTCAGTATCCTTTTAGAGATATTTCATGCATTTACAAACATATATATATATATATATATATATATATATATATATATATGCATGTTCTTTTTTATCATACAAATGATAGCCTATTAAACACATTGTCCTTCACCTTGCTGTGAAGTTAATGAATCACTTGGTAATTATTCTGTAGGATTCCATATTAGTATGTAATGTGGTTCCTCTTTCCTTTTAATAGCTGTGTATTCTATTGTTTCAGTGTGCCAGAATGTATTTAACCTGTTTTCTGTAGAGATATTTAGATTGTTTCTAGTCTTTTGCTATAGTAAACAAAGGTACAATGCATATATGTGCTCCAAAATATCTGTAGGATAAATACATGAAGTTTCTAGGTGCTAGCATGTATTGATTAAAAGTTTGATGAATATTGTCAAATTACACTCCCAAGAGGTGTATTCTAGCTATCTATTGTTATGTATCAAACCACTCCAAACTTAGTGACTTAAAACAACCATTTATTATATTTTTTAAATAAATAAATTTATTTATTTATGTTGGCTGCGTTGGGTCTTCTTTGCTGCACGTGGGCTTTCTTTAGTTGCGTCCAGCGGGGGCTACTTTTTGTTGCGGTGCATGGGCTTCTCATTGTGGTGGCTTCTCTTGTTGTGGAGCACAGGCTCTAGGCATGCGGGCTTCATTACTTGTGGCACGCAGGCTCAATAGTTGTGGTGCACGGGCCTAGTTGCTCTGCTGCATGTGGGATCTTCCCAGACCAGGGATCAAACCCATGTCCCTTGCATTGGCAGGCAGATTCTCAACCACTGCACCACCGGGGAAGCCCCAACCACTTATTATTATTTCTCACTGTTCTGGGGTTGATGGGCTCAGCTGGGTAGTTCCTGCCTGGGGTTTCCTGTATATTTGCAGATATATGGCTGTGAGGACAGAGTTGTCTGAAGGTCTCTTCACTTTGTCAACAAAAATATCAATAAACAATCAATAATAAGAATAGAAACGAGTTTTCTGATTACTCTGAGAAACTGCTCCCAGAGAAGTGTGGTTTCCAGCAGTTTTATATCTTGTCAGAACAAAGAACATTAAACAAGTCAGGGTTACATTTCTTCAAGATTTCAAAAAACAAAAAACAGACCAGCACATATGTGGCAAGTCAGTATGGCCTTGGTGCCTGGGAAGGGAGTCTTATCATCAAAGCAGTAGCAGTATTGGTGTCCCAGAGAGAGACACATTTAATCTTTCTTCTTAACATGGACATTCTTTACTTTTGGTCAGTGTATTCTTTTGTCTAATAATTAAAGCAGATGTACAATTGATAGGCCACAAACTGGCTATATTAGTTAGCATAAATTTCAAGTTAACTCATGTATAAGCCAGAATGACTTCCCTATAGCTCCATATGTGAAAATTTCTTTTTTCAATTCCCCGCTTTTGACCATAAATCTTTCAATAGGAAGCACGGATGATCAAAATTTGTTCCTCGAGGCAGGGGTGGAATTTTTGCTGCTCCAGCTCCATCCTGTCCCTTGGTGCTAAGTCTACCTCTTTCCTTTTTTTGAGGAATAGAGTTACCTAGTGAGTCGTGGGGGGAATTAATTTTTTTTTAATTAAAAAAATTTTTTATTGGCTGCATTGGGTCTTCATTGCTGCGTGCGGGCTTTCTCTAGTTGTGGGGAGCGGGGGCTTCTCTTGTTGTGGAGCACAGGCCCTAGGCTTGCGGGCTTTAGTAGTTGCAGCATGCGGGCTCAGTAGTTGCAACACATGGGCCCTAGAGCACGTGGGCTTCAGTAGTTGTGGCGCACGGGCTTAGTTGCTCCACGGCATGTGGGATCTTCACGGCCCAGGGATCGAACCCATGTCCCCAGCATTGGCAGGCAGACTTTCAACCACTGCACCACCAGGGAAGTCCCAGGAATTAACTGAGTATAATGGATAAGTACAAAGATATATTGACAGGGAAGAATTTCATTGGCTATACATTTTATCAACCATATTGAATTGTCACACAAACATTGTACGTGAGCTTTTATTAGCAGTAGACTTGAAGCAAGCGGTGATACACATCATGAGTAGCTTGATAGCTGGGAAAATAATAATAATACGTATTATGAAAATGATAATTATTTGTAAAGCAGAGAAAAAAAATTGCCTGTTCCTGAAGGGAGCCAACTAAACAAGTCATTGAAAGGGTCAGTTTTTCTTTCATCTTGTAACCATTTTGCTTTTGAGACATTCTTTCTAGGTGTGTCTCAACTTCTCCAGAGGTATTGATATAACTACAGCAAGTAGTATGAGCAATAGCACAAACACCTCCTTGTTCAGCCAGCAGAAAATTTAAGGCAATTCTGTTATCTAATACTACTTGGGCTAAGGAATTTAGGGATGTCTGTTGTACTGCCATGCTTTTTTCAGTCTCTTTGGTTATTTAACCAATGGTGACTGATAGATTTCTGAGCATATTCCTGCTTACATATACACCTGCACTAGGAATTAAGATTCCCAAAAGACTTTGCCACCAGGTGTCTTGGTATCCTGATAACATAGATCTTTTAACTCTGTAATGGGGAGAACAGGAGGTTCATCTGTTTCCCTCTATATAGCTAATGAGATAACATAATGTCCCAATAACCATAAACCTCCTATTTGCCAGCTGTTAAGATATTTATGTGCCCATCCTTGGGAAGGTGGATCAATGCTAATACCACATATGAAGACAATCAAATCCACAAAGGCATATTATTGAAACATAATTTCTCTCTCTAAATGATCCTCGTTTTTAACAAATAGAGTCAAATTAAGCTGATTTGTTTGCAAAATTAGTCTGGTTTCAATATACTTGGCCTGATTATTTACATAAGTGTAATTGATCATATGGGCTCTTTAGAATTTCGCTTTGCTGGAACTTTTCATAAGGGATCTCAGATTGAACTTTTAAAAAGCCCCTCTCAAGGCCGGGAAAGCCATGCCATTAGATTCTACCTGCAATACCTGCAGATTTAGGTGGATTCCTCTCTTCTTGAGTTCCAAAATATCTTGAGGTTCCTGCATCTGCCAGGAAGTGGCCTTATTTACTTACCTGGAAAGGCTGTTAGGAACCTAAGAGCTTCCAAATTCTGAAGGGATCAGGCAGAGAGAAAAGATAAATGCTTCAATTCTGTTTACAAAGGTGTAATTTACCAAATTGCTGTAAGTCATAATGAGCTTAAGTGAAAGGTTCCCTTATCTCTGAAAAACAAAGATTAAAAGCCAGTAATATTTCAGACAAAAAGTCGTAAGAATTAGAATCACATTTATCAATTCATTCAATCCTGTGTTGTTAATTCTTGTTTCATTCGAGTCCAGTTTTTCCATTAGTTTTGTCGACCTTGCCTGATGATTGAGGATGATAGTGACTGATAATTTCAAGAAGTTTGTGAGGGTTTTTGTTAAGGCTTTTATGATTTATCCATTGAAGTGGGTGCCTTGGTCACTGGAGATTGTAGAAAAGTATATGCCAAGGGGAAAACACTTTTTTGACCATTTCTTTTTTCATTGTAAATGCATCAGTCTTGCAGCACGGGAAGCCTTTAACCCATCAAATAAAAAAATGGAGTTTGCCAGAGAGCCATCGTAGATTTCCCATAGCCCTGATTGTTTAATTTACAGCTATTTGTTTATCCATCTTAATATCTCTGATTTAGGAGCAGACTGTTGCCATGCTACAAGGACATCAGGATGGCAAAAGTCTGACAATGAGGGGTTAATTTTTTTTGTAGAAGCAGAATAGACTTTACATGTGCCATAAACTTACAGATTCTGTTTTTGCTGCCTTTGAATGAAAGTAGGTTCAATCCCTTTAGTGTGAGCCTCAATTTTGATGACAGATAACATTTTATGTCAGAACATATAAGAATTTCTGGAATTCCATATAATTTCTGGAACATCTATAAGACATATTTATATAGACATAACTTAAAGAGGGCTTAATGTTACCTTTTATTTGACAATGTTTCCCCTATAATTTAATCTACCAAATAATCCTAGTTAGTTTAATACTTTTTCTGAGATGCCTCACGGGCCCTGTGAAGCATCCCAAAGTTAGCTGGAGCTCAGAATAACTTTAATTAGAATTTGAAATTCAGGAGTTTGTCAAAAATTTCAAAAAATTTGGTCAAATAGAATCATGTCATTGTGAAATAATACTTATTCACTCAACCAAAGTAAGAAAAGATTTTAAAATCAAGTACAAATCACTTAAAGGCAAAGAAATTCACATGATCTGTTATCAAAAGCAGCATTCCAAAAAAACCTTGTTTTCTTAATAGAGAGAGAAAACCAAATTCTAGTCTTGCAATAGCTTACTGTTAATAACAAAATTCATGTATTTAATTAACTTCAATCTAATCTTAATCAATCCTGACCACATACAAAATTCCTTTTTTTCCCCAACAAGTATATTTCCATTCTTCATATCTTCTATCACCAACAACATATATCCTACTTTCTTTACACACTGAAATGTTTCCCTTATTATTTTAGTAGCTTTAATTACATATTATAATTTTTAACCCATAAAGCCTTAACAAAACCAAGAAACAAGTAATTGAACTGTTTGTTATATCAGCATTTTCTGATTAGCAAACTTAAGAACATATTCCATAACCTCTAAATACATTTTTCTCATAGCATAATTTCTCTTTTATGTGGTATAAGTTGCATGTTTAATAAACCCAAACATCTATAGTTTCCCTCTCGTAAGAAGACAAAAGTAGGTAAACTTAGATTTATTCAGCAATTAATGTTCCAGTATTTTATCCTATCCTAATTAAAATGACCTAGACCTTCAATGAATTCTCATCATTTAATTTAGCAAAACTTTAAAGTTTTAAGTTACCAAAAATCTGGAAAAACTATTTTTAAGTAGACATTTCTAAAACATAATTATTCCCAGTGTTTACTCAAAAGCTTTTATCCGGGCTTCTCTGGTGGCGCAGTGGTTGAGAGTCCACCTGCCGATGCAGGGGACACGGGTTAGTGCCCCGGTCCGGGAAGATCCCGCGTGCCGCGGAGCGGCTGGGCCCGTGGGCCATGGCTGCTGAGTCTGCGCGTCCGGAGTGTGTGCTCTGCAACGGGAGAGGCCGCAGCGGTGAGAGGCCCACGTACCGCAAAAAAAAAAAAAAAAAAAAAAGCTTTTATCCCATACCAAGTTAATTTTCTTGCTGACAAATTTTCAACAGATATAGTATGAACTTACTGACTTTGAGTAAACCCAAGTACAATAAAAGTACTATACTTAATGTTGATGATTCTAAAGATATGTCTGTATTAATTAACAAACTTAAACAACAAACTTAAACTAATTTCAATACCAGGCATTAATTTAATACTGAATATTCTCCAGATCACATGAAACTGAAATTTATTTAGTTTAGTTTCCCTGTAATTAGAAATGTTTGGTTTGTAAGCACTTACTTTTCTTTAAGCCAATTAAATAGAGCTCATTTACAGATTAACCTCAATAGTATTTTCCAAAGACAAAGACACATACTGAGACATACATGTATCCAGACAGACAGAGATCTCATAGCTTCATCTTAAAATTTAATTTAGGGAGTATTATGGCCAGGCCATATTACAAAGGAAAATAATCTTTTTACATTTCATTGGTTAGTAACTGAAAGCAGTCCAATTCTGGAGAATGTACCTCAAGGAACTGCATTCAGGAAACGAATTTGAGTTTCCCATAGCTGGCACACTTACACACAAGACGAATGCAAACATACACACAAAGAGCAAAATCAAATGCCTATGGGACAAAAAGAAAAGGGTAGGATTAAAGACCTAAATGTAAGGGCAGACACCATCAAACTCTTAGAGGAAAACATAGGCAGAACACTCTATGACATAAATCACAGCAAGATCCTTTCTGACCCACCTCCTAGAGAAATGGAAATAAAAACAAAAATAAACAAATGGGACCTAATGAAACTTAAGAGCTTTTGCACAGCAAAGGAAACCATAAACAAGACGAAAAGACAACACTCAGAATGGGAGAAAATATTTGCAAATGAAGCAACTGACAAAGGATTAATCTCCAAAATTTACAAGCAGCTTATGCAGCTCAATATCAAAAAATCCAACAACCCAGTTCAAAAATGGGTTGAAGACCTGAATAGACATTTCTCCAAAGAAGATATACAGACTGCCAACAAACACATGAAAGAATGCTCAACATCATTAATCATTAGAGAAATGCAAATCAAAACTACAATGAGGTATCATCTCACGCCAGTCAGAATGGCTATCAACAAAAAATCTACAAACAATAAATGCTGGAGAGGGTGTGGAGGAAATGGAACCCTCTTGTACTGTTGGTGGGAATGTAAATTGATACAGCCACTATGGAGAACAGCATGGATGTTCCTTAAAAAACTAAAAATAGAACTACCATAAGACCCAGCAACCCCACTACTGGGCATATACCCTGAGAAAACCATAATTCAAAGAGTCATGTATAAAAATGTTCATTGCAGCTCTATTTACAATAGGCAGGACATGGAAGCAACCTAAGTGTCCTTCGACAGATGAATGGATAAAGAAGATGTGGCACATATATACAATGGAATATTACTCAGCCATAAACAGGAATGAAACTGAGTTATTTGTAGCGAGGTGGATGGACTTAGAGACTGTCATTCAGAGTGAAGTAAGTCAGAAAGAGAAAAACAAATACCGTATGCTAACACATACATATGGAATCTAAAAAAAAAAGAAATGGTCATGAAGAACCTAGGGGCAAGATGGGAATAAAGATGCAGACCTACTAGAGAATGGACTTGAGGATACGGGGAGGGGGAAGGATAAGCTGTGACAAAATGAGAGAGTTTCATGGACATATATACACTACCAAACGTAAAATAGCTAGTGGGAAGCAGCCGCATAGCACAGGGTGATCAGCTTGGTGCTTTGTGACCACCTAGAGAGGTGGGATAGGGAGGGTGGGAGGGAGGGAGATGCAAGAGGGAAGAGATATGGGGACATATGTATATGTATAACTGATTCACTTTGTTATAAAGCAGAAACTAACACACCATTGAAAAGCAATTATACTCCAATAAAGATGTTAAAAAAAAAAAGATGAAGTCCAACTATTTTTCTTTTCAATTTTTTCCAAACAAGGATCTCTCTGTTTAAAAACAAACAACTCGCAAATGGAAAGATAGGGAATCATGTCTGCACGTGTCATGGCAATTCACCTGGCAAATGCAAAACCAAAAATAACGGTTGAAATAAGTTAAATTTACTTACTTGAGTTCAAAAAGCTTCTTTCCAGTTGTTTTCCTTGGCTTGAAGTTCTACCAATTAACCCAAGGCCAAACGTGGGCTATGTTTTTACTTCAAGGACGTGATTAAAGTTAATGTCAAGCTTTCTCCTAGGAGTACTTTTCTCTCTCAGGGTCAGAATTTTGAAAAGATGTTTTTATCAAGCCAGCTGTATTTAATTGTGCATGCAAAAATCAGTTTTGGAATGTCAAAAAAATAAAGTTTCATCTTGGCCAATGTAAGGTTTGAAAAGTACTTGCAGTAATTGGCTCCATGCCAATTGTAGAAGCTAGCCAGAATTCCAGTGGGGGCTGCCTGTCTGGGAGCTGGGAGGCTTTAGAAGCACCATCTCCCATTTTCTTTTAGCTTTATTTTATTATAAAGTACAAATCTAAATTTAAATTTCCAATTTTAAGCTACATAAAAAATCAGCCAACCCCATTCACTCCAAAATTCCTTCCAGGCCTTCCTGCCTGGGAATTCCCTCTAGGTCCCTTGCCTAGAAATTCCTCCTAGGTCCTCTGCCTAGGATTTGTATTGGTACCCCCTTAAGACTCCAAGTCTTAAGGTAACAGCTCAAATAAAATTCATGGACCATCACTTAATATAAGGAGATCCAGATATCAGGGAAAACTCACTGAATTACCTGAAGAGTGCTCTGAAGCCAGGGGGGGCTCAAGAGGTCCATGCTTCCCCCCTCCATGTGCTCCCCCACACGCGGGAAAAAAAAAAAAAAAAAAGGAGGTCCGTTCCTGGTACCGAGTACCAATACAAAGTAGACTCCAGGTGACCTCAGGTGGGTTTTTCTGATCTCCTGCTGACTACACCCAGTCATGTGGATGAAAATAATCAATAATAAGAATAGAAAAGAGTTTTATTTGAGCCAAACTGAAGACTGGCCCAGAAGCCTGCTTCCCAGATACTCTGAGAAACTGCTCCCAGAGAAGCATGGTTTCCAGTACAGTTTTATATCTTGTCAGAGCAAAGAACATTAAACAAGTCAGGGTTACATTTCTTCAAGGTTTCAAAAACAAACAAACGAGCAAACAAAAAACAGACCAGCATGTACACAGCAAGTCAGTATGGCCTTGGTGCCTGGGAAGGGAGTCTTATCGAAGGAGTACAAGCATTGGCAACCCAGGAAGAGAGACATTTAATCTTTATTTTTTAACATGGACATTCTTTACTTTTGGTCAATGTATCCTTTTGTCTAATAATTAAAGCAGATGTACAAAGTATGTTTGATAGGCCACAAACAGGCTAATTTAGTTAACATAAAATTCAAGTTAAGCCAGAATGACTTCCCTATATCTCAATATCTGAAAATTTCTTTTATCAACTTATATGTGTGACACTTGGTCTAGGAGGACCTGGCAACTGGGGACAAGGAATTTTCAGACAGCTTTTATCTACCCTAATGTAGGGCCGATCTATATCTCCTCCTCACCCCCAGCAATATATTCTTTTGCATAAGACAAGAATAGCAGAGTCCATTTTGATGTTAAAAATGGTATCTCATAATTTTTATTTGTTTTTTATCTTATTGTGAGTGAGGTTTAACATTGTTTCATATGTTTAAGAACTATTTGTATTTACTTTTATGTGCATGTCTTCATAACTGCCCTCATAATTTTTGCCCATTTTTCTATGAGTTTTTAGTTAGTCAAGAAATAAGGTTGGTGGTTTCATGGAATAGACTCCATTGGCTGGTGGGGAAGAGAGAGAAAGAGATGACCGTGGATCAGCTGTGCAGAAAGAATCCACTGTTCTTTGCACTGTCTGTGAAAGTGGCAAGGCCTAAAAAGAAATGGCTGAATGTTTTGATTTATGGATGCAGACCTTTGTGCAGGCAGCCTTGTGAGAAGGTTCAAGTGTCCCAGACATGTTGTAGAAGCTGCAAACAGCCACAGACCTAAAGAGACCATGCAGTAAGGAACAGTGGACAGATGACATCTGGGCACATGACCGATTCCACCCTCAGTGCTTTGGTCTTTTGTAGGATCCAGTAACTTTGGCTTAGCAGGTAGTGAGGTAGGCAAGATGTAGAAACCCCTCAATATGACTGAAATTAAAATTTCTGCCAGCCCTGTAGAATAGGGACTCAGAATATAGAAAATTAAATCATATTTCTTGCCCACATGAGATGGTGGACTTGTTAGTCCACAATCACTTAAAATCTACAAGTCTTTTCATTTATTCAAGAAGTGTTTTGAATGCATGTTTTTTGCTAGGCATTGTGTTTGTTACTGTGGACACCGTGCTGAATTAGCAGACAGGGTTCCTGTCCTTGTGATGCAAACAGGCTAGCAGAGTTAAACACATCCTCATACAATGAACTATATGATTACAATAATGAAAAATACCATGAAGGAGAAGTGAAAGGTGTGATGAGACATTATAATAGAGGGCTAATCTAGACCAGGGTCTCAGGAAACTGCTTAGAAAAAAATGACTCTGGGGGAGGGGGCAGCTTTTCAGAAAACATGTTCAGAGGGAAGTAAATTTCTTGAATTTGAGATTGTTGGGGGGGTGATGATGTACTTGGACAATGTTTCATAAAAAGTTATTGAGGATGTAAAATAACACATTTTATTTTTGAAATAGCAAGTTTTTGAAAAGATTAAAAGGTCTTAATTTCTAAAATGTAAGAAATCAAAATGTAAGAAAAAATACAGTTGTCATGCAAAAAATGAATCTGCAAGAATTTTTTAGCAATTTTTCTAATAGCCAAAATACAAAAACTATCTAAATATCCAACAGTAGTGAGTTATTTAAATAAATATGGTACAAACACAAAATGGAATACTATTCAACTTTTAAAATGTTGATGTAGGTGATTTATTGGTTGGTTATATGAAGAAAAATGTTTATTAAACAAAATGAATGATATCCTGTTTTTTGTCAAAATATTTAATAAAGAATATATGTTAACATAGAAAAATAGATTATTTCTGAGCAGTAAGGTTATTTTCTTCATTTGGCATGTCTGAATTTCCTAATTTTTTCTACAAAGCTTTATACCAAGGCAAGAATGATAAAAGTGCATTTTGACCAAAAATGTTGTGAACAAGCTTGTAATATTTTGGGTATTAAAAAGTCTTGGTGGGGGCTTCCCTGGTGGCGCAGTGGTTTGAGAGTCTGCCTGCCGATGCAGGGGACACGGGTTCGTGCCCCGGTCCGGGAAGATCCCACATGCTGCGGAGCGGCTGGGCCCGTGAGCCATGGCCGCTGAGTCTGCGCGTCCAGAACCCGTGCTCCGCAATGGGAGAGGCCACAACAGTGAGAGGCCCGCGTACCGCAAAAAAAAAAAAAAAAAAAAAGTCTTGGTGGGAGGTGCTTCGGGCTGGGGATGAAGGAAGTAGCCTTGGAGGATGTCACGTCCATGCTCAGATTCAATTCCTTTCATGAGAAGAAGATAAAAGACTTTTTCTGGGCTTGTGAAAAAAATCAGCCTTGTGAAAAAAATGTGTGATGTTAATATCCTTTTCATTCTTATTTACAAAGCTTGTTTAATTAAATTATTTCTATGAGGCCTAGAATTGTCTTTTATTTTTATTCAAATTCCCTCAGCTGCAGGACTTGGTAAATGTTCACTGTCTTCTAAAAGTCTCATCTAATGTTTTTCTTTTAAACAGCTTGAGCCCAAAGTTTAGTGACATTTGGCCATAAATGGAGATGACAAAATAAAGGTCTCATTTGTTTCTAAAAAATGTATCCATCACAAGAGGTGTACTTATGAGCACTTCACACATAATAATAATACACACTTAAAGGTGGAGCATCATCTGAGGTCCAGATCCTGTTCCTGAGGTTACTGTGCTGACCACCCTGTATAGACTCTCCTCCTGAGACTGTGCTGAAGCACATTTCATGCATGATGTTCCAATCTTTACTCATCCATTCCACTTTGGACCACTGCAAAGAGCATGAGCCATTTCAGAGGGGCATTCAAAGAAGTGTATGTGTTATTTTGACAGTGGCATCACGAAAATGAAAGTATTTATACTTGCCCCGCGTACAGTGAAAAGCATGAGAGTTAATGCTTTCAGTCACTTTCATTTTCTAGGAAAAATAATGGTGTTGGTTTGTTTGGAAACCCCCTCAAACACAGCAAAATGGGATGCCCTTGTGATTGCCCATATGCTGGACTCTTTTAGAATACAAGGTAAGTGCTGAGCTCCCTCTAGTGACAGTAATATAGACACAGTTTGAGAACTGTGATACTTTTACATATTTTGCAATTCAATTCAATTATTTTTAATTTCATTAATTCACTTTCTATTCCTCAGTAACAAAAGCTATCTTTTTTCCTACCTTATCCTGCTGGCTTAATGGAGTCTAAATTCCTTGGCACGTGCCTAAAATTTCTCAACTATCTTCCTGAGACCCATTTTTATAAATTTAACATGCTACTTCTTTGAATATATATTCTCCACTGTTTCTAAACTGGTTTATTCACTGTCCTCAGACATACTCGTATCTCTTCTACCTCCTTTTCTCCTGCCTTTCTTCCTTCCCTCCCTCCCTCCCTTCCTACCTCTACCCCTCCTTCCTTCCTTCCTCCCTTCATTTCTTCCCTCCATCCTTTCTTCCTTCCCAGACTGGCATGCATACCAACCATCCCTCTTACTATCCTTAAGGATTAGCTCGAACTCAACTTCCTTAGCAGACATTTAGCTCAAGGAAATTATTGTAAAGCATAAAGTATACTATATGAATTGTTCAGTAAATAACTTAAAAATATCATGTTGTGCAAGGTTTGGGGCATCTTAATCAGAACACACTTAAGATCTTGCCACTGAATGGGAGCAGATATATTCTAGCTCTCTCACCCTCCCAATTACTCCTGTGGTGGGAAAAGGATGTTGGCTTACTGCTCACCAGAGTTTGCCTGGTTAGTGTCAAAATATTTCCCAAGTCTCTGATTTCACCAAAAATAATAGGCCTTGATACTTCTGTGACATAAAGAAACATTTTAAATTTTTCTCATGTTTAATTTAGGGAAATTTAGCATTTAAAATTAAGATTGTAAAAATCACCAATTTTTATTACAGAAGACATTAAAAGGAGAACTTATCCTCAAAATGTAACATAATGATTTATGCCTTTTAACTGTTTTAAAGCCCTTCCACATCTGTCATCTCATTTCATATTTCCTACAAATTCACAAGAATTATTTCTCAAATGGGCTTTAAGTGACCAGGAATGAGAACTGAAGAAGCATACTTAGCTTTCTCCTTTCTATATGTACCAGTGAGCCACTGACTAAAGGTCCTTTCATTGGGTCTCTATATGAATCATTATTCACTTTGAATGGTCTAAGGAAGGGCTTGGTTCAAAATCTGGGTTGGATTAGATATCTCTGCTCCTTCTTGATTCTTTTTGCTATTGTTTAACAAAGATGTGGGGTATGGGCAGAGGAGGAAAGACATAGGAAGGAAGGGAGACAGCTCTAGATTCAGGAAAATACGATATACACCAGAAAGTGTGGAAACTAAGGACATTTTGAAGGAAAGAAAGGGAGGTGCACAAGTGGCTGTCCTCAGTGCTGGGGGGCGGCGGGTAGTTATCTGGGTGTTGTCTAACCTCTAGGAAAGGGATGCAGTTCCTCCAACATTACACACTCCCTCTCCTGCTGCTCTTAATAGAGGGTTGATTTCAGGGAGAAAATAATCATGTATTAGATATTAAATAAAGGGAAAATATTCTTCAGAAGATTCAGGAATATACAAAATCATATAGATATTCATCAAACATCTATTATATGCCAGATTCTGGGGATACAGTTATAATGGACACAACCCTCAAGGAGCTTATGTCAATGAAAGAGTTTATAGGTCAATGAAGGACAAAAATAATAATAATAACCATTTTTTAAATGCTTACGCTATGTAGAACTTGTTTACACTTGACATTACTTAATCCTCACAACTCTATGATGTGGTTAGTATTATTTTCACTTTATAGATATGGCAACTAAGGTATGAAAGGTTAAGTAACCTGTCTAGAGTTCCACAGCTGGCAAGTGACAGAACTGGAAATTTGAGTCCAGGGAGTGGAATATCAAAACCTTTGCCTTTGACCTCTTTTTTTTCTCCCCAAACAGTGCTTCACTGATATGAAAAAGGAAAACATTATATTGAATGCTTTTAGTGTACCAACTTTGTAGTGAGTTCTGTGGATACCTGGTGTGTAGGATTCACTATGAAGATGGAGGCCAATAGATAGTTATGAAGCAGTTGTAATAAGTGGAAGTAGACATTGACATAGGAGCTTGGTGAAGGGGTTGGTTAGGAAAAACCTCTGTAAGAGTTGATACCTGATCTGAGCCCTGATAGGTGAGTAGGGACCAGACAAGTAAAGAGCAGAGGAAAGTGCCTTCCAGGCAGAGGAAGCTGGATGTCTGAATGCTTGAAAGAGCACAGTTTGCTGAGAGAATGCAAGTAATCAATATAATATGAGGCAGGGGCTAACGTACGGACTAGGAGACTAGACAGGAGAGATGGCAAAGCTGAATAGGCCGAGGCCAGATAATGAAGAATCTCTTTATTTAATATTTAATGTTTTACTGTTTCTATAAAAGTGAAACATTTATTTTTTGAAAAGGATTTCAATATTGTACTTATTATAATAATATATAAAAGTACAAAGACGTAAGTAAAAATCACCTGAAATCTTCTCAATCTGAGATTACAACTGTTGACATTTTATTGAACACCCAGCATCTTTCTATACTGTATATATATATATATATATACATACATATATATATATATATACGTACATATATATATATATGTAATTTTATGTAAGTAGAACTATACTATGCACATTGTTCTGTAACTTCCCTCCATTTTTATGTCAATGATGAGACTTGGACTTTATTCTAAAGAGTATACGTGAACAATTTTCAACAAGAAGATAGCATAATAATATTTGTAAATTGAAAAAACATAACAGTATTGTATAGTGTGAATTTGAGGCAATATGGTGGCAGGAATACCATAGAACCCAGGGAAGAAATGATGATGACATGAACCAGGCAATGGCGGTGGGCTAGATAAAGGGATGAATTCAGATGGTACAGGAGTAGGCTCAGCAGTCTCTGTGACTGTGGGGATAGACTTGTGAAGTGGGGGAGGTGCTAAGAGAGAGAGAGAGAGAGAGAGAGAGAGATCTCCAGTGAGTCCCAGGTTGCTGGCTCAGGACAATGTGTGGGTATTAGCACCAGTAACTAGCAGTTTGGAGTGCCTGTGGCATGTTCAATTCAAGAGAACAGATAAGCATTTAAATATACAGGACTGAAGCTCAAGGTACAATTCAAAGCTGAAGATAGAATTCTGGGCCTATCATCAATGGTTAAAACCAAGACAACTGAGGACTGAACACTAGGTGACACCAAAATACACAGGCCCTGCAGGGAACTTTGAGTATATACTTTGTTTCATTCAGTGTTATATTCTCAGAACTGCCCCTAGCACACAGCAGGCTCAAAAATGTTTCTTGAATGAGTAAATGAATAATAATAAACATTTATTTCTCTTTCAATTGGGAAGCTTCTTATTGTGGCAGCATAATGTTCCACTGAGTAAATATATTATACCTTGCATATCCATTTTCTTATTTTTGCAATTATTGCTAGCTGTATAACAACCCATCCCAAATTTAGTGGCACAGGAAACTTCTTTGTTATGCCCAGATTCTGTAGGCCAGGGATTTGAAAAAGGCACAGAAGAAGGCTTGTGTATTCTCCAAAACATAGGGAACCTCAGCTTGGGAGATTTGAAGGCTGGGAGCATCTGAAAACTTGTTCACTCATTTGTTTGGCAGTTCATGCTGGCTGTTAACTGAGACCTCACTGGAGCTGTCCAAGTAGCATCTTGGGTTTCAAGAGTGACTGTCCCAAAAGAACCAGACAGAAACTGTATTGCCTTTTATGACCTAGCCTAGGAAGTCACAAGGTGGCATTTCTGCCATAGTAACAAACTAACTCAGTTTTAAGGGGAGGGAACATAGACCCTACTCCTCAGTGAGAGGAGTGTCAAAAGTCAAAGTGACATTATAAAAAGAGCTTGTGGGATAAGAGCTCTTGTCATGGTCATCTTTGGAAAACACAATCTGCCACAACTCTCCTGTGTTCCTCACTATTTGTCTATTACTATAGCCCTTTCTCTATAGCTCTCCTGTCAGCCATGTCATAATGTCAACAACACTAAGTAGATAATAAACTAAAACCTCCACATTGTTCCCCAATGAACAGAGAAGCTAGTTATTCCCCTTTCATCTCATAATTTTAAATATAGGCTTTGTATTAATTACCATTAAATTTAATTACCATTCAATAAATATTTATTGAGAATCTGTCATTTTCAAAATATCCTCTAGGCAATTGGGATAGACTGAATGCAGTACAGAAAAATGGTTCCTTCTCTCAAGAAGTTCACAATCTAGAGGAAAAAATAATTAAAGATTTCTATAATAGGTGAACACAAACTTCTATTAGCTTTTTGTTCTATCAATCACTGGTAGGATATAATTTGTTTTCAGGGTACTGTATCTAGAAAAATTTTATTTACTAGCTTGCTAGACTCCAGATAGACACATTGCTGGCACTCCCAATCTACCAGTCTGATGACGACCTCTGAAAACAGGAAATGAAAGGACTGAAGCATGACTTGTGCTTCATGAGTTCATGCTGGCTTGGAGTGACCACTGTTTCCCTTTTTTCCCCTCTTTTTTTAGATCTTAATCTAATTTGAATAATCTTAAATACCTTCTTAAATGTTTAGTAGTCATCTGTATTTCATTTTTTTGATAGGTTCAGAATTCCCTAGAATCTCCCTGAAGATACTAATATGCTTATTTTAGCATTTTATTCTGTGTTCCTATATTGTGTTTCCTCAGGGGTTAGATCTGTTTATTGAATTCCGTGCTTTTCTTTCTGCCTTCTTGGTTGTTGATGATTCTTGGTTGTTTGGTCATATCTGTAGGCAAGATCCTACCTTGGTGGTTGGGGAATAAGAATTCCTGTTTGCCTGGCTGGAAGCTCAAGTTTGGATTAAATCAGCTTCGACTTAAGTAGTTGTGTGTGACAGAGGGAGGGTGGGCTTTCTTTAAGATGTGAGTATGGTTTGTTCCAAGAATATGAAGCTCTCTTTTGCCTGCAACAAGGTCCTGATTCTCTGGATCTGTGGTACATTTTGAGTGAGTCTCTCGTGTAAAAACTTTCACGGTTCTCTGCCTAGGGCATAAGAGTTCTGCCTTTGCTAGTTACCTGGCCCCTGCCGAGGGCTCACTTCTTCCTGTCAGTTTCTGCTTATTTAGATTGTAAGGATTTTGCAGAATTCTGCTGGGACAACTTGCATTTTTGAAGTTCTCTTTCATGGGTGTGGACTTGTGGATTGCTTATCTCTGTTGTATTTTAGCATCAATATATCCCAGGACCAGGAAGTCCTTATTGTTCTTGTTGACTATCAGTAATCCCCTTCTGAATTTCCTAAAACTTTTTTTAAAATTTAATTTTACTCTTCTTTTAGATTTCTATGTGTTTTTGGAAGAGAGGTAAATGCATGTATTCAGCCAGCTTTGGTGGGAAGCCACTGATTCCCTTCGATGGTAACCAGTAGAGAGTTCTACTGGGAATCACAGCAACCTCTCCCAGCATGTGGTTTCTAGAAGACAGTTTTTTCTTTGTTCTAAAATTAGCACATGCTTATATCCATGTATCTTGCATCTTTCTCATTCTCTGCAGGTTTTCAAAGATTACTACCAGCAGTCCTTTGCCGACACTGACAGCTCCTTTTAGTGCCCTGGAAAGTATTTCACAGGAACATTGAAAATAGCTAAACGGTCTTATCATTCCTCACCTATTCAAATGGACTTCAGCTCTCTCTTAGATGTGCTTGTTTTGTCTTTTTAAGTGTTGGAACTTTTCATTGAAAATCTTTTTCTTGATTGGAAAGAAGAAAGTTATACAGAAGTTGTATAGTTCTTTTTTTCCATGCCTGCTAAATATTACACCATCATCACTAAGAATAAGGAATCCCTTTTGTCTTTATTATCTCTGACCTTTAACTTTTTCTCAAGGATAAACTCATTTAAAGTTTTGGCATTTCTGGCATTATTAATAGAGGTCTGGTCATGACTCTAAATTTGTTCTTGATTTTGTAACTCTGCTACTATTTTTTGTACCTGTTCTTTTAAAGTCTGAGCATTTGAAATGATTCCCTGCACTATGTCAGCAGCTCAGGGGCAATAAAAGTAGAGGGAGAAACTAAAGGTCGGAGAATAAGAAGTAGGAGTTAATTATTGGTGATGAAATACAAGCAACATGAATAACAAATTCTGAAGAATTTGCTGGTAAAATATCGCATATGTAATAGCTCCCCTGCTGAGGTGGTGGATTCCATCTGTCACCTCTGACCTGTGTTCTAATAACTCTTTTCCACTGACAAGACGTGAATGAGTCATCTAGATGAGTCTTTTCATCTGACTTTCATCATGTACACAGTGTTTTACAGATTCCAAAGCTCTGTCATGTATGCTACTGCATTTAAATTTCCTTTCTATTTTTATAACTATTCTTTGAAAGGAAGGAAGGGGCTAGTAGCCAGGGGAGAACTGACTGTATTTTCAGGCCCAGGAGAAAGAGCTGAGAAGGAGAGGTGAAGTCATCAGGTTAGAATGTGCAGCAAGTGCCCTCTTTCCTGGCTCTTCTTCTGTTGTCTATAACCACTCTTTCCCCTCTTTGAAACTCTGTCCTTGGTTTCATTAATACTACACTCTCTTGATTTTCCTCTTACCTTTTGGGCCCATCACAATGTCATTTGCTTGCTCCTTTTCTTTTCATCCATTAAAATTTGAAATCCTTTTGAAAAGGCAAAAGCTTGAAACAGCCAAAATGTTATTTTTTAATGGAACTTAATTAACTCAGAACATTATTTTTGCCATGTGAGAATTACTTGTACATTATTCAAAATGAAAGCTGGAATTGGAAAGAAAACAAGAACAACCAAAAGTCTAGAAGGGTTAAAAATGTTCTGAGATAGTCCTTGACAATTTCAAAATAAAAGTGGTTTCTTAACAAATGGTAGAAATACTTTGGTGCTTTTATTAGTTCATTTAAAATCTGCTGGGAGGAGAAAAGATAGCAGAGTAGAAGGACTTGAGATCATCTCCTCACAGAAAGACCAAAAACACAACTAACTGCTGAATAACCATTGACAAAAAGGACTGGAACCTACCAAAAAAGATATTCTACATCCAAAGACAAAGAAGAAGCCACAATGAGATCGTAAGAGGGGTGTTTTCATGATATAATCAAATCCCATACCTGCTGGGTGGGCAACCCACAAACTGGACAATAGTTATATCACAGAGGTTCTTCCATATGAGTGAGAATACTGAGCTCCATGTCAGGCTCCCCAGTGTGGGGGTCTGGCATTGGAAGGAGGAGGCCCCAGAGAATTTGGCTTTGAAGGCCAGCAGGGCTTGAGTACAAGAACAGCACAGGACTAGGGGAAACAGAGATCCCACTCTTGGAGGGTGCACACAAGGTTTCATGTGCACTAGGACTCAGGGCAAATCAGTGACTCCATAGGAGCCTAAGCCAGACCTATCTGCAGGTCTTGGAGGTTCTCCTGGGGAGGCAGGGGTCAGTTATGGCTCACTGTGGGGGCAAGGACACTGTTGGTGGAGGCTCCAGGGAATACTCATCAGTGTGAATTCTCTCAGAGGTTGCCATTTTGGCATCAAGTCCTGGCCCTACCCGACATACTGCAGGCTCCAGTGCTAGGATGGCACAGGCCAAACAACCAACAGGGTGGGAACACAACCCCACCCATCAGCAGACAGGCTGCCAAAAGTCGTCCTGAGTCACAGCTACCTCTAAACACACCTATTGACAGGGCCATGCCTACCAGAGGGACAAGTCCTGGTTCCACCCACCGGTGGGCAGGCATCAGTCCCTCCCACCAGGAAGCCTGCAAAAGCCCCTAGACAAACGTCACTTACCAGGGGGCAGACACCAGAAGCAAGAGGAACTACAAACCTGCAGCCTAAGAAACAGAGATCACAAACACAGAAAGTTAGACAAATGAGACAGGAGAGAAATATGTTCCAGATGAAGGAATAAGATAAAACCCCAGAAGAAAAACTAAGTGAGGGGAAGATAAGCAATCTGCCTGAAAAAGAATTCAGAGTAATGATAGTAAAGATAATCCAAGATCTCAGAAAATAAATGGAGGCACAGACGGAGAAGATGCAATAAATGTTTACCAAAGAGCTAGAAGATTTAAAGGACAAACAGAGAGGAATAATACAATAAATGAAATAGAAAAACACTAGAAGGAATCAATAGCAGAATAAATGAGGCAGAAGAACAAATAAGTGAGTTGGAAGACAGAGTGGTGGAAATCACTGCTGTGGAACAGAATAAAGAAAAAAGAACAAAAAGAAATTAGGACATCCTAAGAGACCTCTGAGACAATGTTAAATTCACCAACATTTGGATTATAAGGGTCCCAGGAGAAGAGAGAGAGAAAGGACCTGAGAAAATATGAAGAGATAATAGCTGAAAACTTCCCTAACATAGGAATGGAAGCATTCACCCAAGTCTAGGAAGCACAGAGCATTCCATACAAGATAAACCCAAGGAGGAACATGCCAAGCCACATTTTAATCAAACTGACAAAAATTAAAGACATAGAGAAAATATTAAAAGCAACAAGAGAAAAGCAACAAATAACAAACAAGGGAATCCCCATAAGGTTATCAGTTGATTTTTCAGCAGAAACTCTGTAGGCCAGAAGGGAGTGGCACAATATATTTAAAGTGATTAAAGGGAAAAACCTACAACCAAGAAAACTCTACCCAGCAAGGGTCTGGTTCAGATTCAGTGGAGAAATCAAAAGCTTTACAGACAAGCAAAAGCTGAGAGAATTCAACACCACCAAACTAGCTTTACAAAAAATGCTAAAGGAACTTATCTAGGTAGATAAGTTTCTTTTCTATCTAGAAAAGAAAAGGCCACAACTGGAAACAAGAAATTATGAATGGAAAAGCTCACTGGAAAGGCAAAGATGCAGTAAAGGTAGAAAATTGCCCACACAAATATGATATCCAAACCAGCAATTATTAAAAAAGGAAAGTACTAATGTAGGATATTGGAAATGCATTTTTGTTGTATACCTAAAGCTAACACAACATTGTAAATCATCTATACCCCAATATAAAATAAAAATTAAATTAAAAAATAAAAAGGCCAAGAGACATAATAAAATTTGTTTTTTAAAACTGCAGTATGCTATTAGCAGTAAAAACATTAATATATTGTCATGTTTCTAGTATATCTGATTTGGGGAAAAATATATGACAGTGTATGTGAAAAATCTAGAATATATAAACCTTAATAAAATCTACAAAAATACCATTTCATAATTTTACTGTACCTCATTTTCATTAAAATGATGAAAATGTGAATTAAGAAAATCGCTTAGCTAAAAGTAGATCAATTATCAAAACCTAATATCATTTTAACTCAAATTGGTATTTGTTCAGTGAATGTTCTATATCATAATGTGATGTACAAAGCAAAACTCAAATTTGTGGAAGAAGATGAAGCGATTTTTAAAAAATAAGGAAATTTAGCTAATTCCATTATATTTTTGACTCTTCCCAAACTGAAGCAATAGTTTGTTGTCTTGAAACATTTACTATGAATAAAGAATAAACAGATTCCTCCAAAAAAAGTTAAAAATCTGTTTAAACATATTTCTAATTGTATCTTAAAACATTTTTGTTACACTGAATTACTGAATACAATTCAGAATAATAATAGCCATTTGTAAATAAAATTAGGGAGTCTAATTGGAAATGCCAAGAACTACCTGGATATGTGCAGTTGACAATTATCTCCCTACCACGTCTTGTATGTCCATCTTATTATTGACATAAAGGGGTCAGATCTGGAAGGTTTAATGTTTGTATCTTTGTTAACTCTTTTAAAATTTCATTTGAAGTAAATTTTATTGTTTACTTTCCATGGGCCATTTAGCTACTCTGGTTAACTTTTTAGAATGAGTGTAGGGATGGGAGATAGGAGCAGATGTGTGTGTGTATGTGTATAGGGGAAAGGTCTGGGCAGGCAGTGGTTGTAGTTTCAGCCTCTTTCCAAATCTTGACCAGTTCTTTAAAAAAAGGATGTTATATTTTCATCAGGAAGAGGGAAAATAGTATAAATAACTTATCAATACTTCAAAAAGAATTAGAACACATCTTTCTAATTGTAATTGAGTGTTTTTTTATAATTAAAAGTAACAATTTTTTCTCATGATAAAAGTTATCCATAATCACTTATTTAATTTAGAAAATATAGACAAGCAAATGGAAGAAATAACACCTGTAATCCCATCACCCACAAATATCCTTTGTATATCCTTCCACCTATTCTATACCAAAATGTATCATATTATATATCCTATTTGTAACTTTTTTCTTTCACTTAGTGGTATTGTTAATATTCTTTGATATCAGTAAATATTTATCTAAAACATAAAAATTGGTAATCCTCAAAATTCTAGCTTTCATTACCTTGTGACTAATAAAATAACCTTCAAGGCCATTCACATACCCTCGAATAGGCTATGAATGTGTTCACATGGTCGTAGTAAGTCTTTTGTAAAATTTGCAGAAGTAAGATATTTTAAATTCTTTTTCATAAAGAGAGGCCTCCCCAATTTTATAAGCTTCAGGTCTTACAAAATCTGCATCTGGTGGTGAGTCCTTTTATTCTTCTGTCAGGTCTCACAGAGAGGAGGATATTTATGCTGAGACTTGGAACCCATTTTTTTCAAGAACATTTACATATCCTTTTAATTAGATTAGCTTTGCAAGAAATTGAGAGTTCTTCATAATGAAACACTACTTTTCAAACTACATAACTTTGTAGGCTATCTGTGTATAAATCCTGAAATTCTTTGCCTGCTATGGATAAAAGTCTGTTTTACTGCTAGTTAATGTGATGAATAAAACAGCATTATGAAACTTTATCTATAACCAGGATTAACTACATTAAATACATGTGTAAGTATATACATGTACATATACACACAAATACTTTAAAATTTTGTTTAAAGGCATTTTTGCTTGGTAACAACCTAATAGTTCCATTAACTTAAAGTTAATAGATTTTAAATGGAATTAGAGAAACAGCTATCCTGATTTCTTGACCCTTTCACAATGATCTATAAGAAATTATATAACACTGATTTAAAAAATATGAAATTTAAGACTTGTCTAGCAAGCACAACCCACAGATAGTAAAACTGATACTTTTCACAACTGCAGAAGTACACATTTGAATGACACAGAAGTTACCAAATTTAAAGGCCATTGGTGTACATCTTGAAAAACAAATGAACCTTTCATCAATATAATGCAATTTCTACTAAGCTTCAATATTAATGGCACTTTTGAATAAGCCTGATTTTTAAGAGGTATATGTATATATATATATATATATATATATATATATATATATATATATAAAACCTGAAATGATGTGCAGCAAAATAACAGTACTTATTTTTGTGCTTATCTGTAGTGAGCTTATTTTGTAGCTATCTGTACCTTTCCCACAATATGAATGTGTTACTTAAATAAAGATATAATTTTTATGTTTTCCATACTTTCATATTTAACCTTCCTTTTTCCTAGGCAACCTCGGATATAATACTCTAGAACTTTATTGAAAATATCAGGGCATTGTCTTTCTCATAGTTTCTTGGTGACAATTTTGAGCAATTGTTCTTCTCCCATCTCTCAACTACCTGTCCTCATGTCACTTCCAGTTCTCTCAGTCAACCCTGGCCTTGGGGAAAAGAGGCAAGCATGAGAACACTGGGATAAGCTGTGACATTTCTCCTTTCATTGATACACTCAACCTCAATCAGCTGTGTCTTCTTTGTTTTCACACCTCACCATGGAGCTTTCTGTGTCTTTCTGATTCAAAAAGGCAACCCAAACTGATACATGAGAGTCCAGATACATGAGAGCAGGTGTTTTCCTTTTCCTTCTAGATGATAAGTTTGGACTTATGAATTATTGTTAAATGTAACATTCCCTAGTCTCTAAGAGTAGAAATTTTAGTCAACTTCAGAGAGTTAAGTAAAGCCTATTAATTAAGGAAGTGTCTAAGGTCACATTACTGGACAAAGTCAGGAATAGAATCCAGACGTCAGTTATAGTGCTCATTCCTCTAAATCATAATGTCATGGGTGTAAAGCCTAATTGAAGAACAATAGCCATGACACTCTTGGTTTACTCAGAGAAGTAAGGAAAAATGACAAAGCATGTGCCATTTAGTTCTATCTAAATGTTCAAAATCCTCATCTTAAAAGATTTCCTGAATGACAGCTAACACTCCAAGTTGGGTGATTCACAAAGATTGGTAAACAGCGGTGTTTTAAAAAAATGCCCTAGGGGTTTTCATAGAAATTTCTACTTCCCTGAAAGCCTTTTATTTCCTCATTTTTCTCTTTCTGCCTGTATATACATGCAAATTCTTCTCTTCCTACTCTCTGCACAGAAACAGGATATCTTGAAAGAGATAACCTAAGTGGAAAGGGTCACAGTTGGTATAAATCAAGACTAGATCAGTGAAGTGGAAACCAGTGGGCAATGTCATTATTGTTAGTATTAAGAAAACATTAGCAAAAGAAACTGATGTTGCTTTACTGTGAGCTAATAAAAGAATAACTACTTGAGGGTAGACCTGTAGTTTCATTTACTTATTTACTTTTATGATTGTAATACAACTTATTAACTTTTTGTTAATGAATTCTTTAAGATCATAAATATATGCCCTTGATATAGGACATCTTCCTGCCCAAATTATAGATACTGAGTGAATTTTCATGTAAAAATAAAGAAAAAAGGTATAGATCCAAAATGTCTAGCCAAATATTAAAAAAATTCCACCAGTAAAATAAACCAACCCCAGCAGAGAAAGGGTAATCACAGTATAAAAAAAGAAACTGATAAACAAACTAGGCAAGTTCAAGCCATTTTAGAAAATGGCACATGATTGTAAATATCCATTGAGTTCTACTTAGATTTTTCTTCTCTTTTTTCTTGTGCACCATCCAACTCCCTTAGGCAACAGTAGCACAGTAACTGAATGTATTTTTTTGTTGGAGCTACAACATACACAGAAAAACAAAACATGGGAAATCACATTAATGAAACACAATTTGGGGAAATATTTACTCTAAATATTGTTAACTATGACTCCAAGAGGCATTCCAATGGAGATTTTCCCCATGATACTTTAGGATATGGCAGACCTTTTATTAAAAATTCCAAGGAAAAAATTCCATTATTTTCCTTTGGGGAAAAAATTCATTATCATAGTAACCATATTGTACAAAAGTTATTCCATCTCCCATCTTACACAGTAAAATTTCCTCCCTTTTCTTTGGAAGCAGAAAGAATCTGGTTATCACCTTCTGTAAATATTTAAGTTTATCTTTAGATAAAGGCAGAAAAATGAATAGAATCACATTCCTGAGCCATAGTTCAAGACAATCATTTGCCCTAAAAAACATTAAACTATTTCCTTGTTTTAAGTAAGAACATATGATTTATCACTTGAAATGCACAGGAGTAAGTTGTCACATTTTCACTTTGATTATAAGAATCATCCCACAGTTCCCTGTATTGAATTAATATTGACATTCATAAATAAGATTAACAGTAGATATCAAAACAACAAATGATTAACTCTATGAATAGGCATGTAGAACTTATTTATTATTTTTCCCTGTTGTGGTCATTAGCTAGAGTTTGCTTAGCTGTAAAAATCACAGGTAAAATGTGTATTGTATTTCATGGGATAAAAAGAATGTTTCAAAAACAGTATCTTGGGTTAACTCTCCCAACACCCTGTTAGAAAAGTATGATCATTCCCATTTTTACTGATGAACAAAGTCATTCCCAGGGAAGGTAAGCAAATAGTGGAAAGAGGATTTCAACTCATCATCTGGACTCCAAACTATAGGCTTTTTCTACAATTCTTCTTCCTTCCCTCCTTTCCAAAGTTTTGTTTCTATCCTCTCAACCCTTATCATTTCCAATTTTGAGGCAAATAAATTATACAAATGCATTCCATGATGGTTATTTCTAGTTTCCTCTTTTGAGTATCCTCAAAGCCAAGGGGGAAAAGATGTTTCTGATCAGCTTTTTCTATGTTACACTACCTTTCCTTCCCCCTAACCTCAAGGAACCCCACAAACAGACTTTAAGAGATGAAAGTCTTTTTTTCCCCTTATCTGTCCTTTCTCCTCCCCTTTCTCTGTTCTGGTGTTGGAGAAGAACTGGAGAGCACGTCCTTACAGACACTCTTCTTTTAGTATGCCCTTTTATTTTAATTTGGTAAAAAACATGTAATATAAAATGTACCCTTAGCCATTTTTAATTGTACAGTAGTGTTAACTATATTCATATTGTTGTGTAAAAGACGTCTAGAGCTTTTTCTTCTTCCAAAACTGAAACCTATTCCCATTGAACAATTCCCCATTTTACCCTCCCCCTCCAGCTCCTGGCAACTGTTTCATCACTGACTACTCAGCATTATGTCCTTAGGGTTTATCCATGTTATAGCATGTGATAGAATTTCCTTAGTTCTTAAGGCCGAATAATTTTCCATCATATGCATATAACATTTCATTATTCATCTATCAATGGACATGTGGCTGCTTCCACCTCTTGGCTATTGTGAATAATGCTACAATGAACATGGGTGTGCAAATATCTTTTTGAGATCCTGCTTCAAAATTTTTTGGGAGGGACTTCGCAGGCGGTCCAGTGGTTAAGACACCACACTTCCACTGCGGGGGTGTGGGTTAGGTCTCTGGTCAGGGAGTGAAGATCCCACATGCCATGCTGCCCAGCCAAAAATAAAAATTAAAAAAATAAAAATAAATAAATAAATAAATAAATTCTTTTGGATATATACCCAGAAGTGGAATTGCTGGATCATAAGACAATTCTATTTTTAGTTTTTTGAGGAAACTCCATACTGTTTTCCATAGTGGCTGCACAGTTTTACATTCCTACGAGCAGTGCACAAGGGTTCAATTTTTCTACATCCTTGCCAATACTTATTTTCTGTTTTTATGATAGTGGCCGTCCTACTGGCTCATTGTGATTTTGTTTTGCATTTCTCTAATGATTAGTGAGAATGCCCTATATTTTTAAATTTAAAACATTTTTTTAAATTAAGTTATGTATTATGTGTTAGGCACTGTGTTAAGTGCTTTGTATACAATAGCTCATTGTTTTTAAAAGTCATCCTATGGCCTAAGTGGTATCTTTACTTGATAGATGTGAGGAAACTGAGAATTAGAGTTTAAATAATTTTCCAAAAGACAGAGAGCTGCTAAATGATGAAACCAGAATTCAAAACCAGGTCTGACACCAAATGTCATAGTTCTAACCACTGAGCTGTTCTCTCTCTATCTGCCTTTTGCTTTACCCATTAATTCCCTAAGGTAATGTTTGGTAACTAGCACACAGTCCTACACAAAAGAAAGGGAAGGTAACATTCATTAAGTGCCCATTTTGCGCTGGAAACATTGCATTTATGCTTTCAGATGTGTATGTGTTCATGTGTTTCACAGGGAAGTGAAAGAGGGAAGTCCTTGCATTTGACACATAGAAGCATTTACTCCATTATGTGGTTAGCATTGTAAGTCAGATAGTGCAATGGGAAGAAAATTGAGTTGGATTTCTTACCATAGTCTTTGTAAACTTGAAGGTCATTTTTTTTTCTTGGTAAAATATATTCACTGGTAAATAGACTCCAAGAAGTTCCAGAAAGGGAAATTCCAATCCCGATTAAGTTTTTTGTTGGTTTGTTTGCTTGTTTTATTGGGATATAGTTGCTTTACAATGTTGTGTTAGTTTCTGCTGTACAATCAAGTGTATCATCTATATGTATACCTATGTCCCCTCCCTCTTGGACCTCCCTCCCACTCCCCCATCCCACCCATCTAGGTCACCACAGAGTGCCGAGCTGAGCTCCCTGCACTATACACAAGATTCCCACTAGCTCTCTGTTTTACACATGGTAGTGTATATATGTCAATCCCAATCTCCCAGTTCATCCTGTTCCCCCCACTCCGTGTCCACATGTTCATTCTCTACGTCTGTGTCTCTATTCCTGCCCTGCAAATAGGTTCATCTGTACCATTTTTCTAGATTCCACATATATGCGTTAATATACGTTAATGTTTGTTTTTCTCTTTCTGACTTACTTCACTCTGTATGACAGACTCTAGGTCCATCCACGTCTCTACAAATGACCCAACGTAAGTATAGAGGGGGAATATCACCAGGAAGAGGGTACATAAATAATAAACTGAAGGAAAGATAACTTAGCTAGAGATAAAAGGAGAAAAAAAATATTATGTAAATATAGGAGCTACCAGTTGCCCTGCTTTCTCTGACACTTACTCTTATTCCACTAGCTCTATTTTCCCAGTGTAAAATGCTTACAACTGTTCCCATATAGTCTCCCTGTTGTACTCCACTGCAAGGCTGCATATCATATTAGTGATAAAAACAATGGGTCAAGAATTATAGATTTGGGGGCTTCCCTGGTGGCACAGTTGTTGAGAGTCCGCCTGCCGATGCAGGGGACACGGGTTTGTGTCCTGGTCCGGGAAGATCCCACATGCTGCGGAGCGGCTAGACCCGTGAGCCATGGCCACTGAGCCTGTGCGTCCGGAGCCTGTGCTCCGCAACGGGAGAGGCCACAACAGTGGGAGTCCCACGTACCGCAAAAAAAAAAAAAAGAATTATAGATTTAGTTTTGCTTGTGTAGTGACAAATTCAGAGCTGACTGTGACATTAAAGATGACCTTAAACCCAGAAAAATTGGGCCATATAAAGATTTGACTCTTAACTGTCTATAAGAACCCCTCAATACTGAAATCTTTAGCCCAATCTTCATTTGGTCATGAATAGTATCAAGAGAATGGGAAACTAAAATTATTTTATTTTATTGCATTTAAGGGACACATTACCTCCCACCTTCAGTTATCTGGATTGAAATAGATTAAGATATATTACTGCAATGTTATAAATTTGTAACACCAATTATAAACAAAAACATCTTTAAGACAATCTCCCAATAAACTTATAAAAGAGGAAATAAAAATGACTGTTGGTATTTATAATATTCATTGAGTGCTGCCAATGATGCAGGAACAAATAAACTAGTTACTGCTTGTAGCCAAACATGGTATCATCCACAGCCTTCTATCACTAAAGCAAGGGGTAGTGTAGTAAGCTTGGTAACATATTTTGTATCGCAGCCTTCAGTGTAAATTTGATAGCCAGAAACAGCAAGCCATGTTATCTTAGCATTTCTAAATTTTATACATTTAGAATGACTGAATTTTATACATTTAGAATGACTGAATTGAAATGAAACTACTGAGTATTTTAAATGCTGCTCATAGATATCATATCACATCATCCAGAATCATAGCCATCTGTGAAAATTATACATAGATTTATTATTCCATGTCATCGATCGATTTCATCTGTTCTCTCTACAAATATTTTTTCATTCATTTTCTTTCTTTTCCTCTTCTATATGATTTATTATTTCCTTCTTTCATACTCTACCTCTCTTAATTAAGTTTCTTAATGAAACTTCATTACACTTTTTTTTAAAAAGAAAAATGGCTTATGATAGCAAATAAGAATGCAGTGAAAGAAAACAAAATGAGAGCCGTGGCTTCTCTAAGCACTTGATTTCTATATCTTAGTCTTTTAGTTAATTTTTATGTATCATTTACCAGGAAGAATGTATAGTTACCAAGTCCTGCAAAGCACTTAACAACACAGTAGCAGGTTCTGTTGGTTATTTCAATGATGAGATGTAAAAGTTAAATCTAAAATATAAAGTGTGTTGCAAAGAAGGTGACAATATTTTGAGAGTTACTGACTTTCACATGAGTCAGAAATTGCAATAGAATTTTTAGAACAAATGAATTTCAGTAAACAAAAAATTGTTCCTATGAGATAGAATTGGCACTACTGGTATTTCTAGTTCACAAATGAGAAAACCTTAGTAAGGTTAAAGGGCACGCCCAAAGTCATATTGTTCATTAGCAACTAAATGTGATTTGAAACAGTATTTTCATATTCCAAAGTCTATTTTTGACCCAACATACTGTGTAATTAATGCTATATTGTATTATGTTATTTTCATTTAAATATTTTGTCATAAATTATTTCTCTTATGTGGCTATCATTTTTATTAGCTATATAATTCTCCATCAAATTGATGAATATTTTCTTTTGCTTGATTTTGCTCTTACAATAAAGATATAGTGATATTGTCACATACATCTTTACCTTTCTGTTAAATTTTATTCTTAGGATAAATTCCTAGATATGTAAGTGTTAAGTAAAGAATGATTTTTTAAAGTTGTCTTTGCTTCTGATAAGTTATTTCTTTTATTTAAATGATTTTCACAAGAAACCATATAAGTAATGCATAAATATATACTAGTTGAAAAATCCTTGAACAACATAGTGAAACACCTCCTAATAGTGTATATTTTACTTATTCTGGTTGGCTGTGGTCTTTCAGGCTGTGTTTTCCTTAAGTAAGTACATTAATCCTATAATGGAGAACCTGACATAGAATCAGTCAGGTTCTGACTGAACCTGAAAGAATAATAGTTAATGAGTTGAAAGATGCCTTCTACCAGAAGATACATCATAGCTACCTTGCCCCACCAAAACAAAGAACATATTATACATTATAATGTTACACAGATGAAATTTTAAATTAATTGGTATAATTTTCTAGGATTTCACAATGAATACATTCGCAATGAATGCAGTCATGTTTACTATGTTAAGATCCTTTCTTAAGGACATTTAATAATGTAGTTCCTCATGGATATCTTCATCAGCTCAGCCTTTAAGTTTTCTACTCTGGAAAACTCTACTGGAAAACCCTTTAAATCTCATTTCTCCTGATCATGAACACCCCTCAGCTTACTCACTCTCATGATGGTTATTCATTCATTTATCCAACAGATAATGCCAAGTCTTCTAGATGCTGAGAATGGAGCAGTGTCTAAGAGACAGATAAGGTCTCTGTTTCCAAAGGGCTTACAGTATTGTTGAAGGAGACAGATAGGACAAAGCAGATAAATAGACATTGTTAGGTTGTAATAAATACTATGAGATAGTAAAACAGGAGGACAGAGATGGTCTTGGGCAGTAGGTTGGGGAAAGAGGGCTGCTATCTTAAGGTAAAAGATCTGTCCAAGCTTTTGAGCTAAGACCTAAAAGCTGAGGAATAAGCAGTCTAGGGAGCAATAGATGGAAATTCCTGGGTAAGCAAAATATTTGTCCTGTAAAATAGAAAGATGGCCAGAGGGACTGGAGTATAGTAAATGTGGCAGGAGAAGGACTTGTAGAAATCGTCAAGGCCTGATCAGGTTGGGCATTGTGGGTCGTGCTAAGAAATTTGGATTTTATTTTGTTTGCAAAATCAACCTTACTTTGGAGGTTGTTAAATAAGAGAGTGAAATGATGTGCTTTATTTTTTCAAAAGACCATCTGGCTGCTGTATGTCTAGTCCAAAGTCAATCTTCACCCCATCTCGTGATGACATCCAGTGTCTAGCACATACTAAATGCTGAACAACTAAGTTCAAATTATTCACTCTAAGTCCAATATCTTCTCATATGTAATCTCTCCTTGTTAACTGTCTATTTTCCCCACTCCACTGACCACAGGGAAGATTACTATTCATTAAAACTCATTTAGAGCATTACTGTTCTGGGAAGCCTTCCTAATCTGCAGAGCTGAGTGAAGTGCCCTCCTCTATGCAGCTTTTGGATTTTGTGCTCACCTTGTTATAATACAATCATGCCTTTTTGTAATGTTCGTTGTTGGATGTCTCTCCTTCTATACAATGCTTAGCAATGCTTGTTTCTTTTTCTCACTTAATCTTCAGGGACTTTTTCTGATGATCTTCACATATTCTGTTCTATCTAAACTGCCTTTAACTGTCAGTGCATTTCATCATTTACCGAACTTTGAAGCTGAATCTAGGGAAGGTGGTCTCTCTAAAGAATCTTCCTAGATCACCCCAAGCCAACTCTGTACCCCTTTTACACTATGATAGCTACACTCTAGACAATTCTTATTTTGAACTGATAGTTGGCTTTTAAATACCTCCAAATTAAAATTGTTTTTATTATTAGACATGAGTTCTTTGAGGGAAGAATTTCATCTTACCTGTCTATGAAATCCTGGCCTCTACTGCTATGTCTGTCACATAGTAAGTACCAAATAAGTGGTAACTATTATGAATCTGAGATTCTTAAAGCAGTGATCACTGATGTTTTCCATAAAGACAAACTACATCAGCATAAAAGATATTAAAATCCTCCATTCATAGTGTTTCCAAGAAACAAATATTTTTCAATCAGAAAATATATTTTTATCTTTGCAATGATTCATAGAAATAAATCTTCATATGTGAAAAACTGGATAGGATAGAAACTTTAGTTTTATATATTGGAAAAAACAAATAACTTCTTTTTAATAGTTCCTAAGAGCAGTATATCTAACTTTTACCTAATCGGTAATGATTTTTGTAATGATGTTCAAATGTAAATGCAAAGAGATGAGTTTTCCTAACTGTGATAGAGGGTCCATCCCTAAGACTTGGAAGGGCAAGAAGGGACAAAGAGACTGAAATGAAAATTAGAATGCTCACACAAAGATAGGTCTTTGTGTTTTTTATTTTTATTTTTGAACACATGGACAGCCATAATAGGAAAGTAGGAATTCAGCCAAATGAATGTCTGAACTGTCCCCTTTTTTGGTTAGAAGAGAACTAGCTGAATGGTCCCCTGGGTAAGAGATCAGCATCCCTATACCCACTTCCCTTTCCCTCACTCTTGCATTCTTAAAGCAACAACAACAACAGCAAAACAAGTATAACCAGAAAGGATAATGCTACTGTAATCAGTGCGCAGGCAGAGGAGGATGAGATTTTCAATCATAGTTATTTATTGGAGAAAAAACAATGCTGGTTTGACCATACTATAATTAAGGTTACAAACTCAAAACTCTTGAAACCCTAAAAAGAACACAAGAAGATCAGAGGCGACCTTGCTGCTGACCTGACCGTTCCATCGAAGGGGAGTGCAGAGGACTTGAGGAAAGCATGTGTTGGTCCAGAATCCAGATCCTGTTTGTCTCTGGTAAGTCTCTGGTCCAGAGTATTAAGTCCTTCATAGATTAAGGAGCTTTAAGATGCTGCTCTCCTCTGGAACTCAGCAGGACATAGGCCTCTGCACTGCTTATATTAAAACTGGGTGGAGATGTGTGAATATTCTCAAATAAATGAATTCAACGGAATGAATTCTTGCCAGTAATAGTTTCTGTAAGATACACATAAGACTTAATTACGATGAAGAGAAGAACAGAGACCAGTGTGAATCATTTCGTGATCATGTTTAAACTGCAGGGGAGATGCCCTTATTGTAAGACCACATAAAAGAGCCTGAAAAATGGGTGTGAAGGATGACAGGCTCTAGCTGTCATTGGCTAGATGCTCTGCAAACACAAAAACTGGTATTTCTAATGTAAATATGCATGGCAAGAAAGAAAGAGAAATTTTTAGGTGGAACACATAATGAGGTTCTCCTTCTCCTTCTTCTTCTTCTCCTCCTCCTCCTCCCTCCTCCCCTCCCCTCCCCCTCCCCCTCCCCCTCCCCCTCCCCCTCCTCCTCTCCCCCCTCCTCTCCCTCCCCCTCCCCTCCCCCCTCTCCCTCCCCTCCCCCCTCTCCCTCCCCCTCCCCTCTCTCCCTCCCTCCCTCCTCCTCCTCCTCCTCCCCTTCTTCTTCTTCTTCTTCTTCTTCTTCTTCTTCTTCTTCTTCTTCTTCTCCTTCTCCTTCTCCTTCTCCTTCTCCTTCTCCTTCTCCTTCTTCTTCTTCTTCTGATTACTCCAGAAAAACCAAACACCACACAGGAACAAGATAGTAGGACAGGAAATCCCCTGTACCTGCAATTTTGTTTAGTCACTTATTAATAGGAGTAAGGAGAAGGGTGGCAGACAGGAGCAAGTGCTGCCAGCTGAGATTTAATGCAACCACTAAACAAGAAAACCAAGAGAAAATGAAAACTTGGAGCCCAGTTATCTTTCACTGGACAGAAGTGGATCTCATTCACCACTAGCAAAAGCAAGCATGATGAGGTGGAAAGGCCATGGAAACTGGAGTCAGAAGACATGACTTTGAGTCCTGAGCTCTGTTACTTACTATGATCTTGGATAAATCTGGTAGGTCACTTTGAGCTGTTTTACTCAACTCAAAGAAAATAATGATGTTATCAGAAGCAACAGTTTTACAGCATGTGCTATAGTAAATGAGATAAGATTAGCAAAACTAATTTGTTATTACCTTTTCAATAAAAATAGACCAAACTCAAGTGATCATGGGAACTGCTCCATCCTTACAACTCACCATCTCAAATTAAAAACATTTACCAAAAATTTTCTTCCAAGCACACCCACACTCTAATCTCCTCTCTTTGCAATTAGCTTGCAGAACAGCTTTCTGATTGCCCACCATTATTCTAGTCAGCTGTAGGCCAGCTAAGGTGACCAGTCAGGGATCTGAAGTAGACAGACAGATGGGAATTTCAAGTACTTTGGGGAAGCGGGTGTGTATTACTATAGATTTTTTTTTTTTTTTGCGGTACGCGGGCCTCTCACTGTTGTGGCCTCTCCCGTTGCGGAGCACAGGCTCCGGATGCGCAGGCTCAGCGGCCATGGCTCACGGGCCCAGCCGCTCCGCGGCATGTGAGATCCTCCCGAACCGGGGTACGAACCCGCGTCCCCTGCATCGGCAAGCGGACTCTCAACCACTGCGCCACCAGGGAAGCCCTACTATAGATTTTTCACAGTCTGTTTTGCTGTGCTCATTAGTTGGCTTCTTTCCCTTTGGATTCATTTGTATAGCACTTTTCCACATTTGTACTTTCCTTTGCAGTTATCCTGACCAACAACTATGTGCAGTATGTGACATTACAGAGCTGCTTTCCCACAACCTGGAAAAGATTGACTCTTATTAGAGTCCATTTCAAAAGGGCCACATTCATGCATAACTAGTGAAAGACCAACTTGGCTAAACAGAGTCCCTATTTTAGCATTTGAAATCCCTGAACTAGGTTTATGATAAAAACAAGACCAAGAGGTAATCAAAAAGCCTTGGCTGTTGTTCATTAGTGCCACTGAATATAAGAAGCTATTAACTTCCCTTAGCTTTGAAAACATCAACAGACCACAGTGATTTGATTTCTAACCTGGATGCCATAATGACTGATGAGTTCAGTTCACTGAAACAAGACAAGGACACTATAATAAAGATTAACCCTGAACATGGCCAAGAACCTTATTACCAAATGTCTGGGGTAGGGAAGTGGAGTCAGGGAGAAAAAGAAAAAAAAAAAAGACTTTTAGCACTAATCTTGAGGTACAGAGATTTGGAATAAAATGGAATGGACTTGGTGTTACCTAAGAAACTGCCAATTTGTACAGATTATATCAAACTTTCCCCTGTGATTAAGATCCCTGTGGTTTGTGTAGAGAATTACCCATGAACTCTTAAGTTAGCTAATAAAAACCTGAAAGAAAAATAATTAATATATTCATCAAACATGTTTACAAACATTTCTCTAGATTACAAACATTCTCTATTTCTCAAATACCTAATGCTAAATTTGTAAAGGTTGATTAGGGCAACTGTACTGAGGCCTAATATTAGGCCTCAAAATATTTTTCTTCCGTCTTTTTTTCTTGTTTTTACAGGGAGTTAGAGTATCTATAAATGTGTGGCAGTTTGGGAATCAGACCTAGGGATATCTAATCTGGAGTGTTACCAAAGGTGGAAATAAAAGGTTAAAAAAGAATAAAAGAGTAAAATCAGATTATATATTAGGATATTGTGGACACAATCAATCCCAACACAAGTCTTACTAGACAAACTTCTCAGATGAATTTGTTGTAGACACAATCTTAGCTCATGGAGCACATATTGGAGCAGTCAACTCAGGCCCCTTGAAAACCATTCATGTTACAGATATAGTAGCATAAACATAACTGAAAATTTTCTGTCTGGTCCCTAACCTTGGCTATGAGCAGGTTAGACCAGGAAATCCTGTACCTATTTTTGTGGCTCCGTCTTAACTTGCCATAGGGAATGAGAACCACTACTATTGATGTTGCCTGATCTGCATTGTGTGGTCTTTAACTGATAAGTATGACAGTAATTATATTTCCTTCTGATCTGTAGTTAGTGCAACAACAATAGTGGAGAATGAACTTTGATTATGATGACAAACTTTGTTGTAAACTTTCATGTATTAATTTACTTAATTCTCACAATGCTCCCATATTATTTTCCTCATTTTTTTCTAGCAACGAATCTGGCACAGAGAAGTACAAATTGATCATAGTTATCCTCATGAAAAATATCTCAATTAAGGCAAAGAGCAGTGGACCATTTCAAATTTACCACAGCAACAGCATCACTAGCTAGGAAAGAAGGCATACCTAGAATGACATAATAAGCCACATTTGTGAGCAAATAAATGATGGTCACGATAGGCACAGACACAGAAATGGCCAATGGTAGATTCCTAAAAAAAATGTAAAAGACATTTTACTGTTTGAACATTCAAAAAAAAACCCAGGATTATAAGAATTGCATCCAAATAGAAGATTTTCTTGTTGGTAGAGATGGTGATTCTCCTCAGAGTTTAGGACAGTTTCTCCAAGATATCTTTTCTCTCTCTTTCTCTATAATCCATTAAAAAACTGTCATCCTGAAATAAACTGATGTGGTCCTTCTTTTGAAAAAGTCAAGTATATTCACTTTTCCTATAGCATATTTACAGCTACAGAAAAGTCATTAAGCTTCGCATCATAGAAAATACATTCCATATCCTTGCTAGGTGATGAAAGAAGAAATTCTGAGGCACTTACAGTGCACCAGGCAAGATTTTTGCCCTCATAATCTGAACCCAATGTTATGGCTGTGAACATGTCTCATAGGTGGCACAAAGGAATTAAGGTTGCTACTCAGGTGAGTTTCAGAAAAAGATATTACCTTGGATTATTTGGAGGAGAGTCAGGAGAGAATGAATGTGTGAGAGGGATTCTACTTGTCCTTGCTGGCTTTGAACATGGAAGAAGGGGACCATGAACTGAGGAGGTAGGCAGACCTTAGAAGCTGGGAACAACCCTTAGCTGACAGCAGCACAAAATGGGGACTTCAGTCCTACAGCTTCTAGGAACTGCATTCTGGTAATAAGCTAAATGGGCAAGTAAGTGAATTCTTCCCTAGAGGATCTAGAAAGGAATACATTGGCTACATTTTAAATTCATGAGATCTGTGTCAGGTTTCTGACCTACAAACATATAATAAGCAAGCAAACAAACAAATAAATAAAAATATATATTAGGGCTTCCCTGGTGGCGCAGTGGTTGAGAGTCTGCCTGCCGATGCAGGGGACACGGGTTCGTGCCCCAGTCCGGGAAGATCCCACATGCTGCGGAGCGGCTGGGCCCATGAGCCATGGCCGCTGAGCCTGCGCGTCCAGAGCCTGTGCTCTGCAATGGGAGAGGCCACAACAGTGAGAGGCCCGCGTATGGCAAAAAAGAAAAAAAAAAAAAAAAATATATATATATATATATATATATAATAAATAACAAATAAAGTTTGCTTTTCTATTGTATACTATGCCCAAGTAGTGCCATAGAAATTGTTGAGGAGGAAGAAATTTTCCTCTACCCTTGTAGGTTCTTCTGGCTGGTCTAAGAATTAAACTGACCTGAGACAGATTAGCAGGAAGAATCGAACAAAATTTTAATAACATGTTTAAGTGGGAGAGACCCAGGAAAACTGAGTGAATCACCCATATTGCCAAAGCCCTCATCTTAAGTACTCTCTTCAGCTAAAGACAAAAGAGGATTTTGGGGGTAGTGGTTTGGAACTTCAAAGGAGAAGAAGGCAATTGACATGGAGGTGGAAAAGTAAATCCTTGGTAAATAAATATTTGCTGAGCCATGCAGAGAAAATGGGACACAGAATACATGCTGATCTCTAGGCCTTGTCTACTCTCTCCCACCAAATCTAGCTCTATTCTGGGAACAGAACCTCTACCTAGAACTTCAGGCAGCTAATGAGGGAGGTTAAAAAAAAAAAAAAAAGACTCCCCAAGTCTTCTGTTTCTTTAAAAAAAAATCAGCCTAAAATAATCCATTTTGGGGTAGGAAATTTTGCTTTTCTACAAAATCAGCATGGTTATATCTCAAAAAATGTATGTTGAGAGAAAGCCTCAAATTGCAAATGTATATATTATGAAATGATACTTCTATGGATATACTCATATGAAATAAAATTTTTTTTAAATGCACGGGACAATTAATATTTGCCTCAGGCTAGTTTTTTACTCTGGGAAGAAAAAGGTGGAGGTGATGGGAGGGAGGTAAAGAGATGGGGATATCGTTCTATTTATAGTATTTTATTTCTTTAAAAATGTCTGAAACAAATATGGTGCCTAGTATGTGTGGTACATGGAGACTTTATTACATTCTGTACATTTTAGATATATCATAATTTGAAAAAGAGCAAGTTTGCTGGGAGGTATTAACATATCTAAAGAATAAAGCAATTAGAATGGTGACAGAGGGCCAGAGAAGCAACCGTTGCAGTCTCCACTCCGGTATTTCTTGGATGAGACAGTACTCAAGTCTAAAGCCTTGATTATGTTTTCTCTGTTGGATCAGAAACCCTTTATTCTGTGTTCTTTTGCTTATAATTCATGTTTCAGCACAGATCTGACTATTGGAAAAGAATATGTTACTCAAAAATCATAGAAGCCCAGCGACATTTCTATTTCTCATCCTTAATGAATAAATTGGTAATGCATTCTCATTTTATTTAACAGTCTTAGAATCTGTGTGTACCCATCTGATGGATGGGTCCACTCTCAGCTTAATGCCAAGATCCATGTATGATTTTATAAAACTGAACGCTAGAACCTGAAATTCAATACGGTAATATAAAAACACCGTGTCAGGCCACTTGGGAAATAGCCAACTGGCCTTCTCCTGGCCGTACTCTCAGTTCAACTTGTGTCAGTTTTTTTTCTAATTTCCATATCATGTTTAGTGAAGATTTTTCACCCCACCTAAGGCCTGACTGTTTTTTGTAGACCTGTACATTATGGACACTTGTTTATGTTTTGGTTTTTTCCTTTTATCCCTAATCTGATCTCTCCTTAAGGGCAAGAATGCTTCTTTTAATTTTTCTTTTTCTCCTCTAAGAGTTAAATACATGTTTGTTGAAAAAATAATTTTGTGAAGGTTTTGGTTTAATTTGGGGGTATCCGAGTTTTGGGTGGCACTCATTTTCATGACTTAAAAGTACATTAATAATAAATAAAACAGCTACTACAATTGGAATGTTTTTAAAAAGTGGGTATCTCACAAAAGTAGCAAGCTCATAAGAAAAGGTATATTCATTACACAATGGTATTAATATTGACTTTAGACCTATAAATCCCAATTCTGAAATGCTCTTTCATTGAATTTTTGCTATTGGTAGATCCTTAAAAATTCCACCTCAGGATCACTCTCATTTAATGGCTGAGAAAACTGAAACTTGGCATAGTTTCAGTAATTTTCTCAAGTGGCTCTCAACTACTAGAGTCAAATTAGAACCTAGGGCTCCTAACTTGATATTATAGTGCCTTTTCCATAGTCTGTTGCTATGGTGATTTTTTCATACATATCTAAGATTTCGAAGACTTGCATTCAAGATGGTGAGGCAGCTTCTCAAGGACAGGCGCATGTCCTCTTGGTCTTTGTATAGCTAATGCTTAGCGTTGTGCGAAGGCTGGAACCAGCATTTGTCAAATGGAAGGTTTAATGCGTGCCTTTCCTGGGTAACCTTGAGAAAATCACTTCATCTTCCCAGTTCTCATTTCCTGATCTGTAATG
Source organism: Stenella coeruleoalba (assembly GCF_951394435.1). Classification (NCBI taxonomy): domain Eukaryota; kingdom Metazoa; phylum Chordata; class Mammalia; order Artiodactyla; family Delphinidae; genus Stenella; species Stenella coeruleoalba. The sequence goes on from NC_137163.1 coordinate 45,679,424, forward strand.
TGTTAATAACACTTGCCTTACTTATTCTACAGGTTGTTTATTTTTTAGCAGATATTTATGTTTGTTTATTAAGGAAATTATTATAGTGTTTCAAAATGGTAACTTTATTATGATATATATATATCATAATTACCATTTAGGAAAATATATTTATATACATTGAAAACATATATATGCATTGCTTTATTTAATATATTTTTCAGTTACTATTTTAAGGCTTTATATGTATAAATTATTTATGTATTTATATACCTGTATATGTCTAAATATATATGTATAAAAGTATATTGTTAAATCTTTTACTGCAAATCATTACATACAGGTACATAAGGAGTAAAGGAGTATTTTTAGATCTTGGGTTTTTTTTGTTTTGTTTTGCTTTGTTTTATTTTTCTGTAAAATGACTAAGCTATTTTAAGCCCCAAATTGTAGAAATTCTTTTCGGCCACAGACAACTGTTGGTGCTTTTTGACATTCTCTCAAATCATGTTTTAACAGATTCCTTTTACTTTTGAAAGAAAATTTGTTTCTAATAATCATTGTTAATTGTGTATTTTGACAACGTTGCCTGTAAATATTTATCTTTAAAATATTTATGACATAACTTGTCTACTTAAGTAAATATTCTTGATTTTGCCTATTCCGAATTCAGACCTTACAGTCAGAATAATAAAAAAAAAAACCTTAATGATGTATTTTATGAATAAACTATATTTAGATTTCCTAAAATGTCCATTAGGTAACACAGGCAAATTTTGATGATTAAATGAGAAAATTATGCTGAAAAAGCTACTGAACACTGAACAGTTAGATGAATTTACTTTTTTGTGGTCTGTATATTTCATAGTGACTACATCTAAGACTCCATAATATTTTCTTTGAACTGTGATATTAGTTAACTTAAAGCCTACAGAACATTCTAGCTTAGTCTCTAAGAATTACATAGCTGGTTAATATTCACGTAATATAGTAGTTAATATCCATTTAACTACTCCGTGGGTATTTAGTGGGTGTTTATTTACTTACATATGCCTAGCTTCTGATTTTACCTTTAAAAATGAAATAGCCACCCACAAATATAATTAAGATGAGGCTCAAGACCTTTGCATACGTGGAGATGTCCTGCATCCTGGGGCCCCACTTCACAGTCATGCAGTAACAAATATTAAGATGTCTGTAGAGAAAATTAATATAGTGACTGAAATACAGCATTATCCTAATTGCCTCACAGGAAGAAGTTCTTGCAAGAATCGGTTCAGGAAGAACTCTCAATAAGATAAAAGTCCATTGCTTAAAAAACAAAAATCCTGTACTTAAGAAAATGAACCTACTTTCTACTGATAAAGAAATAGATGATACATAGTAGTTTATACACTATTTTTATTTTTTCTACACTTCCTTACCCTATGATTCGAGAGACTTGTTGAGTTCTGAAAATGATCCTAAAGTATGTATAGAGTTAGGTCCCAATGTCTGATCTGGATCTACCAGTCTTCTCTTCTACTTATGTGGAAAAAATTAAGTCCACCCTGTTGCACAACTCCAGGCACACCATTCACATAGAATACATCTCTCATTTTCCTATCCTTGTACTTTTGCTTATGATGTTTTCTGCACATGAAATGCTCTATTGTATATGCCCTTATATTTCTGTTTGTCAAAATCCAAACTTTCAAAGTATGTCTTGATAGTCACCTTCTCTAAGAAACTTTTTCTGATCCCTAATTCAAATGTGAGCTCTCTCATCTTCGAAATATTATAGCACATGTTTATACTTTTCTGATGGAATATCATTTTTGATTATGCTTTTATATGCATTTCATACTCTCAGTAGAATATAAGCTAATTGAGCAAGATTTTATTTCTATGTCCCCACAGTTTTTAACATACAGAAGATTCATAACTGAACAGAACAGAATCAACTATAATTATATAGTTATAGTTTAACTATAAACTGTCAGTAGGTGATGAACCTGAAGTTACCAGTTATTTTTGATAGAATTTATATGTAAAATTGATATGAAATAAATGAATGCAACTTTCAGGGAGATAAAAACTTAAGTTAAAAAATTTAACATTGGTTATACAGCAGAAACTAACACACATTGTAAAGCAATTACACTCCAATAAAGATGTTAAAAAAATTAATATTATAAGAAAAACAAATGGCCACTTTCCACAAATAGAAAGGCCCTCGGCTAAATTTGAAACATTAGGGACTTCCCTGGTGGGGCAATGGTTAAGAATCTGCCTTCCAATGCAGGTGACATGGGTTTGATCACTGGTCAGGGAATTAAGATCCCATGTGCCGCTGGGCAAATAAGCCCGCATGCCGAAACTAGAGAGAAGCCCCCGTGCCACAATGAAGAGCCAGCGCACCACAACGAAAGATTACCAAAAGAAAGATTACCAAAGTCAGATGAGACAGTAAATCCGTGAAATGTTTCCAAGATATATGCATAGCTTGCCCTGACTTCTGGATGGATGATCCCAACTATGCATAACATAAAGCCCCAAACAGTAAAAAAAAAAAAAAAAAAAAAAGTCCAACGATGACCCAAATAATCAGAGAAAGCCCAGCGGAGGCATTATGCATAAGGACCCTCTTGTGGGAATACAAATGTGCCTGAACCAACCATATGCTCCACTACGAGACAGATGCCATTCAGTACAGTAAAGTTCTGTTTCATTTGGACTTTTTCTTCTTGGTGAGACAGGTTTACCACAGCATAGAGAAAAATGACCAGCCATTTTGTGCTGGAATCACACCTGTGTGTTGATGAGGGGGAGAAAAATATGCTATTCATAAGATGGTACAAGAAGATGGCAAAAACAGTTCTTGGCAACTGTTCTATCTCCAAAATGTATCTTGACTCTGCCACTTCTCTCCACGTTCACTGCCAAGACCTTTGTCCAAGTCACACAGCTCCCAACTGAACTATTGTACTGTAATAGCCTTCTAACTAGTCTCACTTCCTTCATTCTTAATTCCTTAAAAATCTGTATCTGCATGTAGTAGCCTGTGTGATTTTTAAAAATTCAAATCATTACATGACTACTCTTCTAAAAACTCTCCATAAAGTTCCCTTTGCATTTGAGATTATATGCACACACTCCCTCCCATGGCCTATACTGGGGCCCAGAGTAGGCCACCCCAAAATATGTCTCAATGGCCTGTTGGTTATTTTGAATTAAAGTTATTTAGAAAACGGCTGATGCAGGAGGAGCACTTTGACCCTCTTCTCTGTCTCCCTGAAAGCAGGAAATAAATCTCTCATATGAAAGGTTTTCTCCCTGCATCTGGAGATGGTATCCCTTATCACCAGAGATCAAGGAATTCAGGGCAGAGAAGCCTGTATAAACAAGTCTTTTTACTTCTTTACTAATTTGCTACCCAAGCACAAACTTTGCTTAAATTCCTTACTAATTAAGCACTTAAAGCCTAAGTTTCATTGTCCTCATAAATTCATTGTTTCTTTTTCTAAAACATATAAATGCTGCCTGCTTTGGTCCCTTCTTTTGTCCCATTTCTATGAGACCTCTGTGCACTTGATTAAAATTTGTTTCTTTTCTTATGCTTTCTTGTGTCAATTTTATTATTAGTCCCGCCACAAGAACTCAGGAGGGGCAGAAGGGGAAATTTCCACCTCCTTGACACTTGTAAAGCCCTGTATGACCTTGTTCCCCACTACTCCATCTTGTATACTGTTTCAGTCACACAGACCTCCTTTCCATTGCTCAGAAAAAGCCATGCTTTCCATCTCAGAGATTTTGCATTTCTTGTTCTCTTAGACTAAATGGTCATATCCTAGCAAGGCTAGTTCCTGCTTCTCATTTAGGATTCAATTTTGATGACACCTCTTTATTAATTACTCTTTTTAAGGTAAGTCTCCGCTGCTAACTCACTATTACTACTTCCTCTTGGTCATTAAAGCTCTTATAACAACCTGTAATTATTTAATACATTTATTTTGTTTGTTGTCTTTTTGCCCCACTGTAAAGTAAGCACTCTAAGGACAGATATTACATCTCTCCTTATTACCATTGATACTACAGGACCTAGTAATAAATAACTGAATAAATATCTCTTGATAAATAATACTAATACCCTCACTTCACATCAAATCTTGTGTTATTTGGCTTGATTTTTCAGCACAGTAAATTTAATATGAATTTTCCAACATCTGCACATTTTCACCATGCTGTGTTTTTATAGACAATGCATATTCATCTCTTTTGATAATGGACTAAAGAATTTGTAAAATTGTCCAGAAAACTGATGATACCTGAATACATGAACATTTTAATTTGTACTGAGGTAGGAGATAGATGGGCCCCTGGGTGAGCAGCTGGAGTCTGTTCCTTATGGACTGATACTCCAACATGAAGATAGGAGAGGCTGAGACCTGCCCAGATAAGAGATGAGAGACCACATATTCCTCATTCTCGAAGTCAAGGAGACCTTCCCAACTAAAAAGCTCCTTGGAGGTCAAAAGGGGAGTGATGTCAAGCTACCCATAGGCCTCTTCGCTGGAATCCATCTTGGCTAAGAGATGTGGGCACTCACGGGAGTGTTACCGAGTCCAAGCTCGCTCTGCTCACCATACGACAAGCCAGTTAATCAGAGATGAAGTGTTGAGGCAAGGAATACGACTTTATTCAAAAAGACCGAGAAGATGGCAGACTAATGTCTCAAAGTAACCATCTTATCAGGGTTTGGATGCCAGTTTCTTTTATAGCACAGAGAAGGGGAGGAAATGAAGAAGTAAACTAAAAAGGTCATAAGTTTTGCAAATATCACCTGGAATGGCCAACCTCGGGGATGGGATGTGTTAATTTCTTCTTTCTTGCAGCCATCTACAGGTGGACAGAGTCCTGATGTTACCCTGAAGAAAGGCACTTTGGTTTAACGTTCAGGTAGAGGCACAGGGTTCCCCGAGGCAGGCCATTATGTATAGACAGTATCCTTTTAGTGAACAAAAGCAGCAGAAAGCAAAGGTTAAAGTAAAAGAAACAGATCCAATATATAGTCAGATTTAGCTCTTTCCTGTAACAGGAGGGTCCTGAGATGTACCAAATACAGACTCCGAACCAGGCAAATCAAAATGATTGGCCAAAGGAAACCCGGAAGAAATGCCCCATATAAGTGATTTAAACTACCACGAGGGTGCGACTCTCTCTCTGAGTCTGCCCATGTGTCTATCCACACATACTGTACTCTTTTTACTCCTAATAAACACTTTACCTGTTTCACTACTTTTATATTTGTGGGAATTCTTTTCTGCAAAGCCAAAGGGCCAGGGCCTTGTCACTGACCACTGGTCTAGTAGCTAGGATTTGGAGCTCTCATTGCCAGGGTCCGACCTCAATCTCGGGCTGGGAACCAAAACCCTCCTTTAAGCCACTGCAGGCCAAGACACCCGAGATCAGTACTATTGTCTGATGAGTAATATTATTTTCGGTTTGAACATAAAATATGCTTTTAATTTCATATCCTGTGCAAGTTTACCTTTTTAATAATAATACTATGCTATTTACTCATGGTCAGCTTCAATAGTGTTAGAAATCTTTCTTCTTAAACACCATAGTTTTCTATTACAAAGAAAATATCTGTTCATTATAGAAGCAAACTTAAATACAGATAGTTTAGAAGCTTAAACAAAATAACCATAATCTCAACACATAGAGATTATTGTTATTAATCTTTACAAATGTTCTAAGTACCTATGTAATTTATAAATTTTGAATTGCAGTGTAGAAATTTTAGGAAACACAATTTTCACTAACTGTATTATCACATTGTAATGACATTAAATATTTTTCTATAATTCCATGTTAATTATATATACATATTCTATTATGAAGAAATGCCATAATTTATTTAACAGTATTCAAGAAATAGCAATTTGAGCAGGTTTGCGGCAGGCATTCTGATAGGCTCATTGACAGCCACTGTGAATAAGACGTAATTCTTGTCCTCAAAAGTTAAACGTCTAGTGGAGAACACAGACCAAGAGCTAGGTAATTGCTAGACAAGGAGCTAAAACTGTGAAAGAGGTGGGTTTATTTGTTCCCTATTTACGCTATAACAATAAAAATTTATTCTTTTTCAGTTCTGGAGGCCAGAAGTCCAAAATCAGTTTCACTGGGCTAAAGTCCAGTTATCAGCAGAACTGGTCCCTTCTGGAGGTGCTGAGGTGAGAATCAGTTTCCTTTCCTTTTCCAATTCTAGAGCTGTATTCTTTGCATTTCCTGGCATTCTTTGAATTTCCTTCATTCTCCTTCCTCCATTTTAGAGCTAGCAGCATAGCATCTTCAAATCTGTCTCTGCTTCCTTGGTCACATATTCTCTTTCTTCTGTAGTAAAATCTCCCTCTTCTTCCCTATTTAAGGACACTTGTGATTACATTTAAGGCCATCTCCAAAATCCAAGATAATCTCCTCAATGTAATCACGTTTGCAAAGTCCCTTTTGTCATTTGAGGTAACATTCACACGTTCCAGGGATTACGATCTGGATATCTTTGGCAGCTATTATTCAACAGTGGGTAAAGAGAGCTAGGGGAGCACATGGGAAAAGACTTACACCTAGGGTCACGGAAAGCTGGGTGCAGTGGTAGATGCCAAAGGTGAGAGTTTTCAAAAAAGTCTAGATTAGTCAGTAAAGGGGAAGAGAAGAATGGTCTTTTTTTTTTTAAACACCTTTATTGGAGTATAATTGCTTTAAAATGGTGTGTTAGTTTCTGCTGTATATCAAAGTGAATCAGCTATACATATACATATATGCCCATATCTCCTACCTCCTGCATCTCCCTCCCACCCTCCCTATCCCACCCCTCTAGGTGGTCACAAGCACCGAGCCTGATCTCCCTGTGCCATGCGGCTGCTTCCCACTAGCTATTTCACATTTGGTAGTGTATATATGTCTTACTCCTCCACCATCTTGAAGAACCCCCCAGAATGGTCTTATTAAAGTAAAAAAATAAGAAAAAGCTGAGGACCAGAGGACAGCTGGCATTTATGGAACTGTTGATAATTCGGGTGGATCAAGTTGAACAAGAAGAATTTGGAGGGATGAGAGGAAGGAAAGGAAAGCAGAAGCCAGAATTTGAAGAGCTTGTATCCTGGGGTAATGGAAAGCCAACAAAGTGTTTTCAAAGGTTGAGGGACAGACCTAGCTTGTGCTCTAGAAAGATACCTCTGGTTTCAGTTTGGAAAATGTATTGGGGAAGAAGCAATCATTCATGTATTCAATATTCAACAAATAATTTTTCAAACTACTAGGAGATGGTAGGCCCTAAAATACTTATGAGTCAAACATGGTTCCCACCTAAGTGTATGAAATCTATTTAGTGGAGGCAAAGCAAAAGATAATAAATAGTTAAACAAAATGTTTACAGTTTGAGAAATGGTTCAAAAGGAATACATGCGGTGATTTAAGAGAGCTTAACTGGGAACCGTACTTTATATATGGTGCTTAGGGAAGGCCTTTCTGAGGAGATGAGAGATGAGCTAAGATTGAAAGAGTGAGAAGATGCCAGAAGATTCCTGTCAAGAAAGGCACTATTTGTGAAAGAAAGAAAAAGGATGCCAGTGAACCTCAGTAGAACCAGCAAGAAGGCTGTGTTACATGAGAGCAGGAGGTCAGCACACTCAGACCTTGTAGATTTTTTTTCTAAAAATAATGAAAAATCATTGTGTGTTTTAAGTCAGAGGGTGACTTGGATGGGTTTACTTTTTAAATATCAGATGAGTATATAAAGAGATGCAGTTGATCTGAAGTATGATAATGAAACGGGGATGGAAAAAGTTGTCAGATTGAAAATATATCTTTGGAAATAGAGTTGACAAGACATGATTAGTTGGATATGAATGATGGGGAGTTCAAGAGTAGAGGGAGGAGAAGGCAAGGGAGAGAAGAATAAAGCTTAACTTGATAGATGGTGGTATTATTTGCTGAGATATGAAACATAAGAAGGAAAGCAAGCTTGGGGTATGTGTTGCAGTGAGGAATGAAAAGGTCAGTTTTAGAATGTGGAGTTTTCTGAGGAACATTCAAGTGGGTGGGCCTAGTATGAAGCAAATCTGGAGTTTAGGAGAAAGGGCTGACTTTGGGAGTCATTGCGGTCTAGATGACAATTAAGACCATAGAGGGGGATGAGGTAGAACAGAGAAAGGGTATAGAATGAGAAGATAACAAGGCCCAGACTGAATTGAGTAAGAACTTGACAAGGAGAGGACCAAATGTAGCAGAAAAACTAGGGACGTGTTGTGTCACAAAAGGGAAGAGAACCATTCATAAAGGAGAGAATGGTCAACCACAGCAAATAGGAGAAGGACTGAAAAACTTCCCCTGGACTTAGAAACTCAGAGGATGTGTTAGTGTTTTTTGGCAAGAGAAATTTCAGGGGAGTGGTTCAGACAGAAACCAGATTAACTGGGCTGAGGAGTGAAAAGAGAATGGCTAGGGAGGTACAAAAATGAGAATTGCTATAAACAGTTCTTTTAAGAAGTCTGGCCATAATTAACTTAAGCTATTGGTGGGAGTGTTAATTGATACAAACTCTTAGGAGGGAATTTGCCAATATTTACTAACACTTAAAATGTTCCTATTCTTTGACCCAAGTAGTTCAATTTCTGGACATAATATTTACTTATAAAAGTACAAAAGTAAATATACCTTTTCACATTGTTTCCAAGAGCAGAAAGTTGGAAAAATTAAAATGTCCTTCAATAGGGAATAGAATAAATATTGGTACATTGCATAATGGAATATCATACAGTGGTTTAAAATAATGATGTAAATTTATAAGTACTGATATAAAAATGTTTAAGAAGTAAGTTTCAGAACAGGATACGTAAGCAGTTTATGGAAAAACAAAATCTGGAAATCTAATACTAGACTGTGAATTGTGGTTATTTTGGTGGGGGTTAGTGATCATGTGTACTTTCACTTTGTATACTGTATATAACTGTAATTTTTAATTTTTATGTTATTACTTTAGAAAACAGAGGGGGAAAAAAAGAAATCTGGCTGTAATGGAAAGAGGAAGGAGAAAGAGAGAGGTAGATGGAAAGAGGTAGATTAAAAAAATATGAGAAAGTCCTGAGCCGTTTAATTACTACTGGAAGGAGCCTGAAGAGGTGAGTGGTTGGAGTGGCATGAGAGGAAAAACAGCACTCCAACAAGCTGGAGGAGAAATGGAGAAACAAAAAAATTAGTCTTAGAAGGAGGAAGTGCCTCTGTTAGCATAATAAGAGAGTAAGAAGACAAAAAAAAAGAGAAAAAAATTGTGGTTTCCATTCAACAAAGAATTGTGTGGTTCTTACCTAGTAGCATAGAGGATCATTTAATGATATCCTCTATTATTTGATATTTTTATGTTTCATACTTTTTGTTGTTTTAGGCCAGCATTTCTCAAAGTATGACAATGAGACTCCCTGTGACCCTTGCAGGGGGTCAGACATATTTTCATTATAATTCTAAGATGTTATTGCACTTCTTACTCTCACAGAGGAGATTTCCAGAAGCTACATGATATGTGATTTTGCAACTGATTGAATACATATATGGGAACCCAACACTCTTCTATTTACCTTCTTTAAACATTAAAACATTTGCAAAAATGTAAAACAATGTCGCTCTTCTCATCAATTATTTTTCATTTTGGAAAATATAATTATTTTTCATTAAGAAGTAATGGGCATATTATTTTTATTTTAAAACGATTTTATTCCTCAGTTTTAATTTCCACTATAGCAAATATTATGGATAGATATAATGCCATATAAGCAAAAGGTCTTTGACTCCTCAATAATTTTTAGACAATGCCTCAGTGAACATCATTGTGGCTTAATCTTCACACACCTATGATTATTACCTTAGAGTGATTCTTGGATGTTGAATTACTGGGTCAAAAAATGCACAAAAGCCTAAGGAGACAGGATTAAGTGTAATGTGTTATTCTGGATGAGATCATGGAGCAGAAAATGGATATTAGGTAAAAACTAAAGGAATCTGAATCAACTGTAGACTTTAGTTAATAATAATATATCAATGTAGGTTCATTAATTGTAACAAATGTATCATACTAATATCAGATGTTAATAATAGGGAAAACTGAGTACAGGATATTTGGGATTCTATGTACTATTTTCTCATATTTTCTAGAAATCATAAACTATGGTAAAAAATAAAGCCTATTTTTTAAAATGGAGTATATTAGGGCCATAGGGCTGGCACTAACACATTGCCAAAAACTTGGTGGTTTAGGAACAAAACAGAAATTTATTCTTTCATAGGTCTGGAGCCCAGAAGTCCAAAATTATGTTGTCCACAAGACCACATTTCCTCCAAAGGCTATTGGGGAGAATCCTTCTTTGCTTCTCCCAGGTTTTGGTGGCTCCTGGCATCCTTGGCTTATGCATACATCACTCCAGTTTCTGCTTCTGTCTTCATATAGCCTTCTCCTCTTCCATCTGTGTCTTCTCTTACCTTTTATAAGGACACCTTGTCATTGGATTTAGGGCCCATCGAGTCAATCTAGGATGGCCTCATCTCAACTTTCTTAATTTAATGACATCTTCAAAGATCTTTTTTCCAAAAAAGGTCACTTGAACAGATTCCAGGGGTTAGGTCTTCAACATATCTTTTTTTTTAAGTCCACCATTTGGCAAAATTCATGAAGCAATAATAATAATAATAATAAAGAGCATTCTAGTCAAAAGCTGGGGAATAATGCAAAAATAATAATTTTGGTTTTAAAAGGTACAGTCTGGGTCCTTCTTTCTGAATGTACTTTGCCAGCTGGGCTCTTTGCCTCTGAAGACCACTCTGAAATTGAGATCACACAGCGTGTGATATGCATGTAAAAGATCTAGGAAGGGTGAGTGGGCTGTCAAGGATTAAAAAGACTAAAGAGACTTGTGTGTGTGTCTGTCTTGTTTCCTGATGTACCTATATGCTAAGTCCTTGAACAGTGACTGGCACACAAAGGATTTCAGTAAATTTTGTTTAATGACTCAATGATGTGTCTGCCACCCTTTGGCATATATATCCCTACATTTATCTATCTATCCATCTATCTATCTATCTATCTATCATCATCATTTTTTACTGTCCTGTATGTTTGTATTTTCCTCTACAACTAGAATATAGGTAACTTGAGAACACAGGTCCACACTGTAATTCTTTCTAGGCTGCATAGTCCCAACACATAAATTTCTATACAAGGGGCCCAATAAAGATGAATTAATTCTGATACCACCAATGACTGATTTATCTGTGAGTCTTGCTCATAGTTGCTATTTGCCCTTTTGGTTGGAATGACATTTATTTTAGTGTAAAATAATACAATGTTGGGTTTCTTTATAGCAGCTGCTCAAATGTGTCATCAAGGATTTTGCAAATGAAAGAAGAAGAATCTATTTAGTAACAGAAAGGGTTCAAGAGCTGATTAAGTAGGTCAGGTGGTTCTGCTGTTTGATTCAGCAGAATTCTTCCTAGAATCTGCAAATTAATATCTGGGTGACCTAGGGAAAATCACTTACACCTCCATAACCTCTCCTAATCTCAGTTTCCTCATCTATATTGTAGGGATAATCGTAGTACTACGTTCCTGGTGTTTTCAGAATTAATGATATTTGCTAAAACATTTGATAATGTAAGCTTTGTACAGAGTAAGCGTCAAAAAAATTAGCTGCTATGTTATTCTTAACCATTCCAGTTGAAAAGACCATCTCTCTGCTAATTATCTCTCTCACATTTAAATCTCTGGTCTGGTGCTCTTTCATGCTTTCCAGACAACGGCTTACTTGATATCTCCAAGTGGCTGTCCAAAGTCTTCTCAAATTTATTATATCTGAAACAGATCTCCTTATTCCATTCCCCCAAACCAAGCATTAACCAAAACCAAATCAAATCAAAACAAAATTTCTTCCTATTCTCTTTCCTATCTACTAAACTACTTAGGTTCAAAACCTAGTAGTAATCCTTAATTCTTCCCTTCCCTCATATATAATCCATCACTAAATTGTATTGGTTCTAACTCTAAAATGCATATTGAATCTATTCATCTCTCTGTCTAAACTGTCCCACTCTAGTCAAGGCTTTCTGAGGGGAGTCTCATTCTTGCCTCTCCCCTCCTCCACAATCCACTCTTCACCGAGCCATCAGTGGGCATAAATTTTTCCTTAAAACTCTTCAGCTGTTTTCCATCATGTTTAGAATAAAATTAACTCCTAAATACACTTCACGTTCTGGACTGAATTTATCCTCCGACTATCTCATACCACCCTTCTCCATATTGCCCCCAGCTCTTCTTTTTGCCTGGAAAGCTCTTCCTCCACTCATTAGCATGGCTGGCTCATTCTCCTCCATAGTATTGCATTGTGAAGTGCCACTTGCTAAGAGATGTGTTTCCTACCACCCCGAGCAAATTAATTTTTTCCACCTCACACTCAAATTCTTTCTCACAAGACCTTGTTCATTTAATTTTTCACTCTGTTTGTAATCTGTAATTGTCTTTTGTTTGTTTGTTTGTTTGCTAGATCATTGTTTCACTCAGCCAGGAAAAAGTAATTTTTTTGAGGTAAGGTCTTCCTCAAAATGACATTACTTGTACATCGTGAAATAAGTAGCCCAGTTTCCTTGCTTTCAAAAATGCCTAATTTTGTTTAATTAGTGTCAGGACAAATACAGATATTTTTAAAAGGCTTAATTCTCCCTGTTGAAGATAGTTTCCTCCCCTCATTTTTTTTTTTTGACTCAGAACATTTACTTTAGAAAACAGTATTGTAAACATTTTCTCGTCTCTTTCAAATGTACATAAATCCTTTTGGAGACTAAATAGGCCTTTGGTAACTATATAACCCAGAAATGTTTTTCTGAAGACGGGGGGGGGGGGGGGGGGGGGGGCATCTCTTAGAAATGTAATCATCAAAGAAGACTGTGCCCCATTTCTTAGTTTCTGTGAAAGGGTCAGGGCCTAACTTGGGGGAGGGGGGACACATGGCTCCAAGTTGCAAAACTATCTTGTATCATAAGATATGAAAAATTTATTGTTCCTTTGGAAATTAGCTAACACAGCTAACAGAGAATTAGCTAACACAGAAGTTCACCCCAATTTGACCAGGTAAGTCTAGGATGAAATATATATGACAAACAGTGCTGGCAAGTCCTCTTACTTGAGAACTAGTTATTGTTTATCTTGAGGAGGTACATGAATAGGTTGTATCTGCTTGGCTACGTAGAAGGGTAACATTTATTTTTATCTTTTAGAGAGCTGACTGTGATGCCTATCACATTGTAATTTAATGCTTATTCAATAACTAAACTTTTATTTCTCTATTTACTTTGTGGAAGAGAACTTCTGGGCAGGGAAAATATTTTGTTTTTAATTATATTTTCCCAACATCAGTAGTAAATATACTTCAAGTTTAAAGAAAAATTTAACTGTTAAGTGCTTAATAAAGTAATAGCACTATGGCAAATAAAATTTCTAGTTAACTGATTTTTTTAAATTCTAATTGTCTTTAGTGGTCATACAATACACTCAGGGCAATTTTCAGTGTTCCAACCAATTTTCTTTTCTTTTTGCATTCTTTGATGGAAAATGCCTGTGCAGGTCTAGCTCCTTGATTTCATTTGTGAATCATTAAAATAAACAAAAAGGATTCATAATATCATTAGCAAAAGTTGCTTTTGAATTAGTGACAAAATAAGCCTTCTAAGGTAGTTCTCTTTAAAGAGCATATTTACTAGTAAATAGATTAATACAGATATAGCTGACATTCTCCACATTTGCTTTCATCACAGAAATATGTTAGACAGTTGGTTTTCTTCATTTAACCCAGTGTAATTCTCTTTACACAATGACTGTGGCAAGAATGATAATATGACTTCTAATGGAGAAAAGGGAAGTAATCTAAAAGAAGTTTCATGTTGATCAATGCTCAGGAAATAGCATACTTCAGATAGACATTACTTTAGGAATAAAGTAACTGTGTTATCTCATAGTACTTTGAAATACCTTGTAGAGGAGGAAGGAAAAACTGTTCCTCCATCTTCTTAGGGTCCCTGGCTGGGTCTGAACATTAAACTGACAAGACAGTTTAACAGGAGAAAAGTATATAAATTCTACTAATTTTTTACATATACATGTGAACCTTCACAAGAGAATGAGGAAGTGAGCAAGACAGGGAGGTTTCATGCCTTTTAGACAAAAAATAAATTTGTGAAGAAGTGACAATACAAAGGGGTTTGGGTTAGGGGTAGTAAATGATGAAGAGAGATAAGGGTTAGTTTAACAATATGTGTTTGTACAGATTTCTTGGCCCTAAATTCCCTGTCTCTGGTAAGAAGCTCTTCCTTCCTCCTGATACAGAGAGGGTACATTTCACATGGGAGTTTTATGACCTGTTTTAGCAAAGAAGGGTGAGGAGGCCTTCAGAGTGACCTTCTGCTGTTTTCTCAAACTCCTTCAGCTTAAGATATTTTATATGCCAAGATGCTATATTTTAGAGTAATGTGTCCTGTACCCCATCAGCCTAAATACAGAAGGCTTTGAAGTCTGCATCTCCTGCAGGTTCAGAATCACAAACCTGGTTTTTTCCTCCAAGTACAATATTTCTGGAGGGGAAAATACTCCCTGGAATTATGCTGTCAAAGACTGAGAAGAACCTGTGATAGAGGACATTTCTTCCCTGGCAATTCTATTTACTCCTAAAACTGTTACCGATATGAAAGATGAAACATTTCTTTCTTCAAAAAGCCTTTTCCCCAAAAAGTTTGTGTATCAGGAGTGAATTTGTCTATTACGCTTAGGAACAAGATACATCTATTTATGTTTCTAAATTAATTAAACTGACTCAGGCCCTTACCTGATAGGGTTGGTGGGAATTCTGAATCTTACTCTTTCTTCAGGATCCTAAAATTTATGCCCAACCTGGCAGGCAGAATAGGGAGAATGCTCATGCTCCAAAGACCATACCTTTAACCCATGGTACTCACTGTCCTTCCTCTTGCTCTTTCTGCTATATGCTGGTGCTATTGGGTACTGGTCCTGCCTGACCTGGGCAAGCCCAACTATCCATTGCTATCCACTCTCCTGCCCCAAACCCCCATCCTGGTTCCTCTGGAGTACTGTGCTTGCAAGGGTCCAGTCTTTTCAACCCAAGAAAACTTCCCAAACCACCATCGACCCTCAGAGCAACAGGAAAGCTGCTGCTCAATTAGAGCTGCTTTAGGACTTTCATAGGCTTCTCCATATATAAAAACTATTTTAAAATGTATATTTTACAATTGCTTGTATTAGTTTTTGTTATAGTCATTTTTTTTCCTCCTAATTTTAAAAGAAATTAAATTTAAAACATTTTCATGGGCCTTAGGCTCTGAGCCTTTTGCGCTTAACAGATAAGTGGGCCAGGCTCCCAGGACTAGTTTCCACCTTCCTCCCTTAGGGTAGATTCAGCTCCATTGTTCATAATAAGCCTAAGATTCTAAACTGTTAATGCACTTCTGGGAATAGAAGAAATTTAGAATTTTGAGTCAATTAACCTTTGTAGGGGGCCTGGGTGAAATATCTCTCCTTTGTTTGTGATAAGGCTATCCCCTCAATAATAGAGAAAATTTTTCAACCTTTTATTCCCCTTACCCCTTTAAACTTTGTGCCATTCTACTAAGGGGCAGAGGTGGAAACAAGGGTGGTGGTCACCCTGCCAGTTAGAGCCTTTCTTAGTGAGTGCATCCTTTTTTTCAACACTTTGAGTGTTGTAAACTACTTGGAGAATGCCTCAGAAACAAATATGAGGGAGGGAGGGTAAGGTGAGAGAGCTCAGTGATCTTAGTGAGGGGAAGAGACTTCAAACAGGAAATGAAAAGTACTTGCAGCTATTCTGTTCATAAGTTCCCTCAGGGTTTCTGAATATCTGCAAAAAGGAATCAACCAAAGGTGATGGAAGTTGGAACTTTGGACTGGTTATCTACCATAACAAACTACCTAGGTCAGTAGTTGAATAAGAAGTGGTACAGGGCTTCCCTGGTGGCGCAGTGGTTGAGAGTCCGCCTGCCAATGCAGGGGACATGAGTTCATGCCCCGGTCTGGGAAGATCCCACATGCCACAGAGCAGCTGGGCCCATGAGCCATGGCCACTGAGCCTGCGGGTCCGGAGCCTGTGCTCCACAACGGGAGAGGCCACAGCAGTGAGAGGCCCATGTACCGCAAAAAAAAAATAAAAAATAAAATAAAATAAAAATAAGTGGTACAGTTTTCATGAATGAACAGTTTCTGGATTATTATTTTGAGGATCCTAGTTTTAAATTTTTCTAGTTGTTCCTATTTCATAGTAAATTCTAGTTTTAAAGATATATCCACTCAAATCTCTCTAAGAGTATTATTTATACTTATTTTAAAATTGTCTTCTGTTTAGCCTTTAATTTTCTTAATTTTTTTTAGATAAATTAAACTTGGGGATTCTTTATACAATTGGTACCCTTAAATTGTGAGATTTTGGTGGCCATAATGTCTTGCACCTAGATTTTATAAGCAGGGCCTGAGCAATACCATATTGTTTCTATGAAAGGAGAGGAGACATGTCTCTTTTAATATTTTAATGTACTCCTTGCCAATAAAAAAAAAGTGTGCTTACATTGAAATACACATTTATTTAGTTAGTTTTGGCTGCTTTGGGTCTTCATTGCTGTGCATGGGCTTTCTCTAGTTGCGGCGAGCGGGGGCTACTCTTCTTTGCAGTGTGCAGGCTTCTCACTGCGGTGGCTTCTCTTGTTGCGGAGCACGGGCTCTAGGCGTGTGGGCTTCAGTAGTTGTGGTGATCTTGGAGAGGCAGCAATAAGTGGTGGCATGAAGTGACATCTTAATTCCCTGCCCAGGAACTGAACCTGGATAGCCTGGATGAAAACCAGAAATCCTAGCCACCACACCCCCTGGCTTTTGCCCCCAGTGAAAAATGCATTACTCACGGAGGCAAAGCTGTAGAAACAGGTACAAAGTTTATTATTAGAGACATAGCACAACACAAGTGGGAGAGCACACAAAGAAACTGTTTGTTTAGTTAAGATAGAAGCAAGGCAGAGACGCACACCCGGAGAGAAAGTGTGTGGGCATCCTCCCTAATGAGGAGGAGTGCAGCAAACAGGCGGTTAAGTCATTTATATAGGGCAGTTCTTCCCGGTCTTTGTTTACCTTTGGCCAATTATCTGGTTTCTTTTTCCACACCTGACCTACCTTAGGACCCTCCCCAACATGTGTGCGCAACATTTTTCCAAGATGGATTACAACCCAGAGGCATATGGGATGGCCTTAGCATCACATATTATGGGGTGGTGCCCCCTCCTTTTTGGCCCCCAAGGAACTTTCCTGCATATGTGCAATGTTTCCCTTGCCCAAGGATGGGAAATGTATGACCTCTTGATCTTTGAACAGCGTTTACCCCCTCTCTGTCCCTGCCATAAAAGTGTCCAATGTCCGGTTATTTACCCTATTCCTGTTGTTGTTTCTTATATCGAAGTGCAGATCTCGAAATATAGACAGGAGTCTGGTCATAAATATGTAGTCTGGAGCCCGTTTGTCTCTTTCTTCAGGAAATGTAAACAGGGAGCTGGTAATGAATGTCCAGCCTGGAGCTCATCTTCTTCTCACCCCAGGAGGTGTGAACAGGAGGCCAGTTGTAAATGCCTAGCCTGGAGCCCATCTGTCTCTTGCCTCAGTGGCACGCAGGCTCAGTAGTTGTGGCTTGCGGGCTCTAGAGCGCAGGCTCAGTAGTTGTGGCGCATGGGCTTAGTTGCTCTGTGGCATGTGGGATCTTCCTGGACCAGGGCTTGAACCCGTGTCCCCTCCATTGGCAGGTGGATTCTTAACCACTGCACCACCAGGGAAGTCCCTAAATACACATTTTAGATTGAAAAAGCAAGCCAATACTTTTTAAAAACTAACCTGGACATAGAAATTATTTTGATTAAACTTGTAGATTTCATATTCTTTATGGTAAATAATATGTAAACACTAAAAATATTTCAATTATGTTCATTAGTGACTATATGAATGGGTGTACCTAAATAGTGATGATTAATTGAGCTTTGTCAAGTTAATGGGAGGAAGCCTGTGGCATTTTCCAGACTTTGGCCCAGAATCACTCAACATTTTAGTTAGTAAAATGAAAAGTTGATGGATAAAATTACCAAGAGCAACTTTGTGAAATTTGTGGATGAAAAGCTGGGAGATTCCAGATTTAGGAACCAAAACTATATTGAATGACTGGAACTAGGGATGAAGTTAGAAAAATTAATTTAAGAGAGATAAAGGCAAATTGTTATATATGGGCCTAAAAACCCAAGTAGAAATAAGGCAAAATAGCATAGATATAAAAAGACAAAGGATTTTTAGGTAATAGTTAGATATCAATTCAGCAATGAAATGTGACTGCTAAAAATAGGTTTTTAGTATATTAGCTATAAGGGAAGAGATATCCCAACCGTTCGGGTAAGACCTAACTAGATTAGGAGCACTGTGTGCAGTTATGGGTACCATACTTTAAGAGGAATAGAGATCATGCCTCTTCTTAAATAGCCATTGAAGGAAAGAGGGATTATGTTGAAGCAGGAAAAAAAAAAAGTCATCAGGAACAGAAGTTGCTTGGAAACATATAAAGGGCTGTCATATGGAAGAGAGATTAGATTTATTCCATAATCTTAAATAACAAAATTCAACTGAGTAAATTTTAAAGATCTAATTGGTTTTATTAAATGATTCATAAGTCAGGCAGCATCTCATCTAGTGACTAGAGAGGGGCTCCAAAGGGCTACAGAAAGGGAAAGGTTTTTAAAGATAGGACAAAGAAGTCATAAACAAACAAACAAAAGGATTGTTTTGGGTGAGGTCATTTTCCTTTTGGGAACAAATAGGGTCTATGTGGCAGATTACCTCACTGGTGCTGACCAGATAATTCCATATTGACCAGTTAAGATTACATTCCTAGAGAAGGCTGAAACTGCAATTAGTTTAGGTATTAAACCCCAGTTTGTTGATGTGAGCCTGGGTCAAGTGACTCCATTTTGGGCCTGTGGTTTTCTTTTTAACAATACTGTTCCAAGGTTTGGACCAATAGATACATACAACAGGGAAATAGATTTTTAAAATCAGTGTAAGTGTTGGTGTCATCGAAAAAAAATTAATCAACAGTCAATCTAAGAAAGAAATGGATAACTTTATTCTAGTCAAGCTGAAGATTATAACCTGGGAGACAGTCTTTCAGAAAGCTCTGAGGATTGTTCTGTCCATTAGAGGTGAAAGCACAGTTATATAAGCTTTTGAGACAACAAAGTAACATACTGACAGTTTACATAGGCCAACAAGGCAAATAGTGGATCATCATGACCCCTTACAGGATTGAGAAAGGAATGTTATCTTCTAAGGAGTTACCTTGCTGGCCCCAGGAAGATATTGCTTGTTTTTGGCAAGCAGGCATTCCTGTGTCTTCTAAGGAGATCTAGTTAATGTATAATGCAGATGTACAATGCACACTGCAGAGGAGGGAGTAGTGGCTTAAAAAAGGCAGAGAGAGAATTTTATGTCAAAATTTTCTTGTCCTGCCTTAACAACAATTTTATTTCATATAGGAAAGAACTATCTGATAGAATGGTCTGGAGATGAAATACATTGCCTCGATAGGTAATAAGGTCCCCCATCATCAATGAAAGTTTTTATTCATGATACATGTGTACTTAACATCTTCACTGTAGAGGAATTTGAGGAATATGAGGCATAATTTTTCCTTTCAACCTTAGAAAATCGTTAATTCTGACACCAAACTTAAAATGATTAAGGACAAAATTGGTAACAAGAGTAGAGGCACTGTAGAATAATTTTTCAGGAAAAGGATTAGAAGGGAAGAACAGATCAAATAAAGGAATTTTATTTTTAAGGAAAATCCGGGTTTTGGGGAAAAAAAAAAAGGTCCAGTGGAGAGTGACAGAAATGGCAGGAGGTAGTGTGGGAAGTAGGCTCTATGAAAGATGGGAAGTGCAATTTTAGAGAAGAAACACATTTCTGAAACTAATGAGTTGCTTGTGAGAATGGATAAACATGGAAGTTTTCTGATTCTCCTGTTCTCCCAATTGGTCCTAATTTTTCTTCATAAATTAGGAAATTAAGTATTTGACTGAGGAGGCTGAGGGTGGGCAGAGGATTAATGACAAAGGAGGGAAATATAAACCACCTCTTACTGCTTGGTACTGCTGATTCAACACCCTAATCTTTCATAATTATGCCAATTTCTTTAGTATAACTTTCAGCATAATTTAGTCTTGCATTTTGTGTTGTCCCACATCAGCTCTGCTTTTCTGCTGTTATAATTCGTTTGTCCCTTCTGAAGTTCTTCCTTAAAGGGCTGAGTTGTAGATTCTAATCCACTGATCTGATTATCATGTTTAACGTGAAGTGATCTTTCCAAAATGTAAAATATAACTAAAATTGTTTTAGGAATTCAAGTTGGATGAAAAAGAAAGTAAAAATTTTAAGTTAAACCTCAGTTCTGAGATTACATTCTGAAGACAAGTGTGGCAATCAGACATAAGGAAAACAGATCTGTGATCCAAAGAGAAATTAGTTATGCACAACTCTATCCTGTTTCTTTTTAAAAATTTCTTTTTATTGAAATCTAGTTGATCTACAATATTGTGTTACTTTCAGGTTTACAGCAAAGTGATTCAGAGAGAGATATATATATATATATATATATATATATATACGTTTTTGATTATTTTCCATTATAGGTTATTACAAGATATTGAATATAGTTCCCTGTGCTATACAGTAAATCCTTGTTGTTTATTTTATATATGGTATTGTGTGTCTGTTAATCCCATACTCCTAATTTATCTCTCCTCCGCTTCCCCTTTGGTAACCATAAATTTGTTTTCTATGCCTGTGAGTCTGTTTCTGTTTTGTAAATAAGTTCATTTGCAGTATTTTTTAGATTCCACTTATAAGTGATATCATATACTATTATTTATCTTGTTCTGTCTGATTTACTTCACTTAGTATGATAATCTCTAGGTCCATCCATGTTGCTGCAAATGGCATTATTTCATTTTTTTTATAAGTAATATTTCACCATATATATGCCACATCTTCTTTATCCACTCATCTGTTGATGGACACTTATGTTGTTTCCATGTCTTGGCTATTGTAAATAGTGCTGCTATGAACATTGGGGTGCATGTATCTTTTTGATTTAGAGTTCTTGTCTTTTCCAGATATATGCCCAGGAGTGGGATTGCTGGATCATATGTAACTCTATTTTTAGTTTTTTAAGGAACCTCCATACTGTTTTCCATAGTGGCTACACCAATTTACATTCCCACCAACAGTGTAGGAGGGTTCTCTCTTTTTCCACATCCCCTCCAGCATTTATTATTTGTAGACTTTTTGATGATGACCATTCTGACCTGTGTGAGGTGGTACCTCATTGTAGTCTTGATTTGCATTTCTTTAGTAATTAGTGATGTTGTGCTTCTTTTCATGTGCCTGATGGACCTCTGTACATCTTCTTTGGCGAAATGTCTATTTAGGACTTCTGCCCCTGTTTTGATTGGGTTGTTTGTTTTTTTTATTGAGTCATATTAGCTGTTTGCATATATTGGAAATTAAGCCCTTGTCGGTCACACAATTTGCAAATATTTTCTCCCAACCCATAGGCTTTCTCTTCGTTTTGTTTATGGTTTCCTTTGCTGTGCAAAAGCTTGTAAGTTTAATTAGGTCCCATTTGTTTCTTTTTGCTTTTATTTCTTTTGCTTTGGGAGACTGACCTAAGAAAATATTGCTACAATTTATGTCAGAGAATGTTTTGCCTATGTTCTCTTCTAGTAGTTTTACAGTGTCATGTCTTATATTTTAGTCTTTAAGCCATTTTGAGTTTATTTTTGTATATGGTTTGAGGGAGTGCTCTTACTTCATTGATTTGCATGTGGCTGTCCAGCTTTCCCAACACCACTTGCTGCAGAGACTGTCTTTTCTTCATTGTGTATTCTTGCCTCCTTTGTCAAATATTAACTGACTGTAGGCATGTGTGTTTATTCTGGGCTCTCTATTCTGTTCCATTGACCCATATGTCTGTTTTTGTGCCAACACCATGCTGTTTTGATTACTGTAGTTTTGTAGTATTGTTTGATGTGTGGAAAGGTTATGCTTTCAGCTTTGTTCTTTTTCCTCAAAATTACTTTTGCAATTCTGGTTTTTTTGTGGTTCCATATAAGTTCTAGTATAATTTGTTCTAGTTCTGTGAAAAATATCATGGGTAATTTGATAGGGATCACATTAAATCTGTATATTGCTTTGGGTAGTATGGCCATTTAAACTATATTAATTCTTCCAATCCAAGAACATGGTATATCTTTCCATTTGCTTGAATCATCTTTAATTTCCTTTATCAATGTTTTGTAGTTCTCAGTGTATAAGCCTTTCACCTCCTTGGTTAGGTTTATTCTTAGGTATTTTATTTTTTGATGAATTGTTGAGATTTTCCCCTTTCCTATAGATTCTTGCTTTTTTCTATTTAGAGAAGACCATTCAATATTTCCTTTAGGGTAGGTATAGTATTGCTTTATTTTTTGAGTTTTTGCCTCTCTGAGAAATTCTTTATGTCTCCTTCTATCCTAAATGATAATCTTGCTGGATAGAGCTTGCTGGTATTCTAGGTTGCAGATTTTTCCCTTTCAAGACTTTGAATATATTTTGCCACTTCCTTCTGGCCCACCAAGTTTCTGTAGAGAAATCAGCTGATAACCTTATGGGGGCTTCCTTGTAACTGACTCTTTGTTTTTCCCTTGCTGCCTTCAGAATCCTCTTTTTCATCTTTAACTTTTGACATTTTAATTATGATATGTCTTAGAGTAGGTCTGTTTGGGTTCATCTTGTTTGGGACGCTCTGTGCTTTCTGTATCTGAATATCTATTTCCTTTTTTAGGTTTGAGAAGTTTTCAGCCATAATTTCTTCAAATACAGTTTCGATCCCCTTTTCTCTCTGTTCTCCTTCTGGGATTCCTATTATGTATAGATTGACATGCTTTACTTATCCCATAGATCTCATATGTTGCTTTCATTTTTAAAATGTCTTTCTGCCTGCTGTTCTGATTGGGTGATTTCCCTTATCCTATCTTCCAGATCACTTACTCATTCTTCTGCATTATTTAATTTGCTGTTTATTGTCTTCAGCTCAGTTTTCATCTCAGCAATTTAGTTGTTTAATTTTGATTAACTCCTCTTTAAAGTTTCTAATTCCTTGTTACAGTGATCTGCATTTCTATTGATAGTCTTTCTTAATTCCTTCAGCATTTTTATTACCTCCTATTTGAACTTGGGATCTGGTAGACTGGAGAGGTCTGTTTCACTGTTCTTTCAGAGTATTTCTCTTGTTCCTTTAATTGGGTGTAGTTCCTCTGCTTTTTCATTTTACTTATATTGCTCTGACTCTATGAATTTAAGAGAAACAGTTATCTACTGTGGTCTTGAAGGGCTGTTTTTATGTGGGAGCAACATCTGTAGACTGTATGGGTCCAATATTTTGGTGTGAGGGCTGTTTTTAGTGTGGATGCTTGCCACATCTTTCCTCAGGGTGTGCTGGCCCTTGTCCCCTTGATAGAGGGTGTGACTGGTGTCATGGTGACCAGTGCCTGCAATGGATGTTGCGCAGGGCCTCCTCTTTTCTTTGTGGTTGTCACAAACCTGTTGGGGGCAGTGTCTGCTCCCCAGTTGTTGGAGTAGAAGCCTCCAGATACAGTTCTAGGCTATGGTGTGATGTAGACAGGACTGCAGGGCTCCCTCTGGGAAAGGAGCTGCTGTGTGTTCTCTCCAGGAGCTGTTTGCTAGTAAGTGTGACACTGTGATGCCACCTGCCACCTGGTGTGCATGCCAACAAAGATCACCATTACTGGCACTGTCGTCCATGGTCACCTCCACTAGGGGAGTGTCAGTAATTGGCTTGGAGGTTCTTTAGGCAGGCATGTGCACTCACAGAGCCACTGGCATGAAAACCTGCAGAAGCAGGTCCCTGTGCCCACTGTGGGAGTGCCAGTAATCAGCTCAGATTTCAGCCTGCCTCCATGTGTTCACACCCACAAAGTTGGCAAAACCTGCTGTGACTGGCACCCTGCTTCACTGTGAGCAAGCTAATGAGGCTGCTATGGTGAACCCACGCCCCACCCCTCCCTTCCTGTGTTGACAACGGGGCTCCTATAGCAGACCTATGCTCTGTTCTGTGCACAACCCAGGTTGCAGCTGGGCCACACTCCAGGCCCTTAGGCTGTTTCTGTGCAGCCAAACTGAGTACCCTCCCTGGGTCTGTCTGAAGCCTGAATATCAGCACTGAGTAGCTGTGCACGTCAGCAGGCGTGCCTCTGAGGCAGAGAAGTGTGGCAATGTGTCATGGACTGTCTGTGCTGGTCTCTCTTTATCTTGCGGGGCTGTAAGCCAGCTTCTGCACTCTCCTCCTGAGCTTCTGAAGCTCCCTATCTGTCCTACCAGACTTCCCAGCCAGTGAAGGAAGTTCCCAGGGTGAGGGAATCTTTCTTCTTTCACAGTTCCCTCTCAGGTCTCATCCTGATTCCTCTTCCTCTCCCGTTTTCCTTCATTCTGCCTGGTTATGTGGCAGTCTTACTTGTAGCTTAGGTTGTATGAGATTTTCTGCAAGCTTTCAGTAGTTATTCTGTGAGAATTGTTCCACATGTAGATGTATTTTTAATGTATTTGTGGAAGGAGGCAAGTTCCATATCACTCTACTCTGCCATCTTGATCCCCTCCTCTATGTGTTTCTTAAAACAAACTATAGCATGCATAATGGTCTGGAGAGTTTGTTAAAACAGATTCCTGAACTCACCACCAGAGATTGATTCAAAAGGTCTGGTAGGGGTCATGAGTTTGCATTTCTAACAAGCTCCAGGTGATGCTAATGCAGCTGCTCTGTGGACTACTCATCTGGGTAGCACTGCCTTAACATACAGTGCAAAGAATGCATTAGCATTACCTGTTACTATCTAGTTAAAAAGTAGATTATTATAAAAGTTTAGGCCCCTTCTTAGAGTGATTGAATCTTAGTCATTTTCTTATTAATTCTATTGTTCACATTCATGTATACCACCTATAATTTAGTATTTCATATTGTCTTTTTATTTGAATATTATAAAATGAAAATTTTATATATTATAAGTAGAAAACCAGTGCCACTTGTTATATGTAATTTTCAAATGAAATATTATTTTAAAAATTATAAAAATTCCTACTATTTTTCCTGAAGCCTAGTCTTTTTCTTAACAATAAAGGATGATAGCACAACTGTAACATTCTGCTTTACTTAACTAGATGACTCAATAAAGAATTACAAAGAACTTCCTTTGTGACTCAAATGTTAATTTAGTGCTGTTTGCCTGGATACTACCTGAAACAATCCCATCTACTACCAGCTGTATTCACATTACATCCTGGGAAATGTGATTTCAAGGAAACATCTTCCTCCTCCCTTCTCCAGCTTTCATTCCAATGAACAATTCATTAAAGAGATAGTTAGAAACTGTCTACGCCAGGCCCTGTTCTATACTGACAGGTCATACTCAGAATACCTTGTGGCACCTTCCCCTAAACATCACTGTATCGATTACTGGTATAATGAACATTGGTTGCTGAGACTGTAACAATTCTACTAATGGCTGAGAGCTCATCGTAGATTCATCTTGATCCTTGTCATCATCTTCATCATTGTACATTGTTATTTGTGCAGAAAAATTTGCAGAGCTGCAATGACGGATGACTGCATCTGTGCCTCCCTAAGTTATGGAAGAAAGTGGCTGGTATGCACAGAGCCATAAGCATACAGATTGATTGGAAATCTTGAGTTTTTAGATCTACACAGAAAATGAAATAAAAAGGGCAAAGTTCACTTTATCAATCCAGGTACCACATCATCAAATGATAAAAGTCTATTTGAAACCATCAAGATTCAAAATTCTTACAAAATTGTATACAGAAACGGGTAAAGCCTCCAAAAGATTTTTCCTCCCATTTCCCAAATTAAATCTTTATCCAAACACTTTAAAAAATAAGATATAATAAAATATAACTCAGAAGCTTAGTTTCCAACTTTCCCTAGTAATTTCCATATTTCTCAAAGACACAGTAATGAGGCACCACAGGTCCAGCTCCAAAATGGAGATTAAAATACTTATTTTAATAAAATATTTAATTGTCTCAATGCCATCTAGTCATTTTACTCATTTTTTTCTTTTTTCAAACTGTGGGTCATACTGTATATCCCAACTTGAAAACTTGTACTTTCAAATTTATCTTGTATCACACTTTTTGCTGACACTGCTAATAAACATTTTCAGAAAAGGGCTATTATTACTTGTAAGTTTTCACATTAGTGACATAACACACTAAACAAAAAAAGAACTCACACTGTATATTATTGGTATGAAAGAGTTAAGAAAATGAAAAAAGCATCCCTGATAATATTATGTGGCAATTACAATGAATGAATTAAGCTTATATGTGATCTGGAAGGCTGCACATTATGTACTATTAAGCGCAAAAATCAGGTTGCAGTATGATGTGTTATAAGGATGATAATATTAAGAAAAGATCCATCCCCAAATGGGCATATATTTATTTTTTTTAACCTTAATTTTTTTAAATTGAAGTATAGTTGACTTACAATGTTGTGTTCATTTCTGCTGTACAGCAAAGTGACTCAGTCATACATATATATATACATATATTCTCTTTTTTAAATATTCTTTTCCATTATGGTTTATCATAGGATATGTTTTTTTCTTTTTAACATCTTTATTGGAGTATAATTGTTTTACAATGGTGTGTTAGTTTCTGCTGTATAACAAAGTGAATCATCTATATATACAATTATCCGGATTTCTCCTCCCACTTGCGTCTCCTTCCCACTCTCCCTATCCCACCCCTCTAGGTGGACACAAAGCACAGAGCTGATCTCCCTCTGCCATGTGGCTGCTTCTCACTACCTATTTATTATACATTTGTGAGTATATATAAGTCCATGCCACTTTCTCACTTTGTCCCAGCTTACCCTTCACCCTCCTGTGTTCTCAAGTCCATTCTCTACATCTGTCTCTTTATTCCTGTCTTCCCCTAGGTTTTTTAGAACCCCCCCTTTTTTTTTGGATTTTATATATATGTGTTAGCATACGGTATTTGTTTTTCACTTTCTGATTTACTTCACTCTGTATGACAGTCTCTAGGTCCACCCACCACACTGCAAATAACTCAATTTCGTTTCTTTTTATGGCTGAGTAATATTCCATTGTATATATGTGCCGCATCTTCTTTATCCATTCAACTGTTGATGGACACTTAGATTGCTTCCATGTCCTGGCTATTGTATATAGTGATGCAATAAACATTGTGGTACATGACTCTTTTTGAATTATGGTTTTCTCAGTGCTTAGAACCAGTAGTGGGATTGCTGGGTCATATGGTAGTTCTATTTTTAGTTTTTAAAGGAACCTCCATACTATTGTCCATCGTGGCTGTATGAATATACATTTCCACCAACAGTGCAAGAGGGTTCCCATTTCTCCACACCCTCTCCAGCAGTTACGGTTTGTAGATTTTTTGATGATGGCCATTCTGATTGGTGTGAGGTGATACCTCATTATAGTTTTGATTTGCATGTCTCTAATGATTAGTGATGTTGAGCATCCTTTCATGTGTTTGTTGGCAATCTGTATATCTTCTTTGGAGAAATGTCTATTTAGGTCTTCTGACTATTTTTGGATTGGGTTGTTTGTTTTTTTGATATTGAGCTGCATGAGCTGCGTGTATATTTTGGAGATTAACCCTTTGTCAGTTGCTTCATTTGCAAATATTTTTTCCCATTCTAAGGGTTGCCTTTTTGTCTTGTTTATGGTTTTATTTGCTGTGCTAAACCTTTCAAGTTTCATTAGGTTCCGTTTATTTTTGTTTTTATTTCCATTACTCTAGGACGTGGGTCAAAAAGGATCTTGCTGTGATTTATGTCATAGCGTGTTCTGCCTATGTTTTCCTCTAAGAGTTTTTTAGTGTCTGGCCTTACATTTACATCTTTATTCCATTTTGAGTTTATATTTATGTATGGTGTTAGGAAGTGTTCTAATTTCATTCTTTTACATGTAGTTGTTCAGTTTTCCCAGCACCACTTACTGAAGAAGCTGTCTTTTCTCCATTATATATTCTTACCTCCTTAATCAAAGATAAGGTGACCATATGTGTGTGGGTTTATCTCTGGGCTTTCTATCCTGTTCCATTGATCTATCTTTCTGTTTTTGTGCCAGTACCATATTGTCTTGATTACTGTAGCTTTGTAATATAGTCTGAAGTCAGGGAGTCTGATTCCTCCAGCTCCATTTTTCTTTCTCAAGATTGCTTTGGCTGTTCGGGGTCTTTAGTGTTTCCATACAAATTGTGAATTCTTTTGTTCTGTTTCTGTGAAAAATGCCATTGGTAGTTTGATAGGGATTGCACTGAATTGGTAGATTGCTTTGGGTAGTAGAGTCATTTTCACCATGTTGGTTCCTCCAATCCAAGAACATGGTATATCTCTGCATCTGTCTGTATCTTTAATTTCTTTCATCAGTGTATTATAGTTTTCTGCATGCAGGTCTTTTGTCTCCCTAGGTAGGTTTATTCCTAGGTATTTTGTTGTTGTTGTTGTTGCAATGGTAAAAGGGAGTGTTTCATTAATTCCTCTTTGAGATTTTTCATCATTAGTGAATAGGAATGCAAGAGATTTCTGTGCATTAATTTTGTATCCTGCTACTTTATCAAATTCAGTGATAAGCTCTAGTAGTTTTCTGGTAACATCTTTAGGATTCTCTATGTATAGTATCATGTCATCTGCAAACAGTGACAGCTTTACTTCTTCTTTTCTGATTTGGATTCCTTTTATCTCTTTTTCTTCTCTGATTGCTGTGGCAAAAACTTCCAAAACTATGTGGAATAATAGTGTTGAGAGTGGGCCACTCGTTTTGCTCCTGATCTTATAGGAAACGGTTTCAGTTTTTCATCAGTGAGAACGATGCTGGCTGTGGGTTTGTCATATATGGCCTTTATTACATTAAGGTGGATTCCCTCTATGCATACATTCTGGAGGGTTTTTATCATAAATGGGTGTCAACTTTTGTTGAAAGCTTTTTCTGCATCGATTGATATCATCATATTGTTTTTATCCTTCAGTTTGTTAACTGTAATGCTGTATGACACAGATTGATTTGCATATATTGAAGATTCCTTGCTTTTCTGGGATAAACCCCACTTGATCATGGTTTATGATTCCTGTAATGTGCTGTTGGATTCTGTTTGCTAGTATTAGGTTGAGGATTTTTGCATCTATGTTCATCAGTTATATTGGCCTGTAGTTTTCTTCTGATGTGACATGTTTGTCTGGTTTTGGTATCAGGCTGATGCTGGCCTTGTAGAATGAGTTTGGGACTGTTCCTCCCTCTGCTATATTTTGGAAGAGACACGTGAAAAGGATACGTGCTAGCTCTTCTGTAAATCTTTGATAGAATTTGCCTGTGAATCCATCTGGTCCTGGGCTTTTGTATGTTGGAAGATTTTTAATCACAGTCTCAATTTTAGTGCTTGTGATTGCTCTGTTTATATTTTCTATTTCTTCCTGGCTTAGTCTCAGAAGGTTGTGCTTTTCTAAGAATTTGTCCATTTCTTCCAGGCTGCCCATTTTATTGGCAGGTAGTTGCCTGTAGTAATCTCTCACGATTATTTGTATTTCTGCAGTGTCTGTTGTCACTTCTCCTTTTTCATTTCTAATTCTATTGATTTGAGTCTTCTCCCTTTTTTTCTTGATGAGTCTGGCTAATGATTTATCAATTTTGTTTTTCTTCTCAAAGAACCAGCTTTTAGTTTTCATGGTCTCTGCTATCGCTTCCTTCATTTCCTATTCATTTATTTATTTATTGGGTTCTTCTTTCTCTACTTGCTTTAGGTGTAAGGTTAGGTTATTTTAGATTTTTCATGTTTCTTGAGGTAGGATTGTATTGCTATAAACTCCCTTCTTAGAACTGCTTTGGCTGCATCCCATAGATTTTGGGTCACCATGTGTTCATTATCATTTGTTTCTAGGTACTTTTTGATTTCCTCTTGGATTTCTTCAGTGACCTCTTGGTTATTTAGTAGTATATTGTTTTGCCTCCATGTGTTTGTATTTTTTTTTTTTTTTTTTGGTGGTACATGGGCCTCTCACTGCTGTGGCCTCTCCCGTTGCAGAGCACAGGCTCCGGACGTACAGGCCCAGCGGCCATGGATCACTGGCACAGCCGCTCCGTGGCACGTGGGATCCTCCCAGACTGGGGCACGAACCCGCGTCCCCTGAATCAGGAAGTGGACTCCCAACCACTGCGCCACCAGGGAAGCCCATTTGTATTTTTTACAGATTTTCTCCTGTAGTTGATATCTAGTCTCATAGCATTGTGGTCGGAAAAGATACTTGATATGAGTTCAATTTTCTTATATTTACCAAGGCTTGATTTGTGACCTAAGATATGATCTATCCTGGAGAATGTTGCATGAGCACTTGAGAAGAAAGTGTATTCTGTTGTTTATGGATAGAATGTCCTATAAAAGTCAATTAAGTCCATCTTGCTTAATGTATCATTTAAAGCTTGTGTTTCCTTATTTATTTTCATTTTGGATGATCTATTGGTGAAAGTGGGGTGTTAAAGTCCCCTACTCTGATTGTGTTACTTTCGACTTCCCCTTTTATGGTTAGCATTTGCCTTATGTATTGAGGTGCTCCTATGTTGGATGCATAAATATTCACAATTGTTATATCTTCTTCTTGGGTTGATCCCTTTTTCATCATGTAGGGTCCTTCTTTGTCTCTTGTGATACTCTATTTTGAAGTCTATTTTGTCTGATGTGAGAATTGCTACTCCAGCTTTCTTTTATTTCCATTTGCATGGAATACCTTTTTCCACCTCCTCACGTTCACTCTGTATATGTCCCTAGGTCTGAAGTGAGTCTCTTGTAGATAGCCTATATACGGGTCTTCTTTTTGTATACATTCAGCCAGTCTATGTCTTTTGGTGGGACCATTTAATTCATTTATATTTAAGGTAGTTATTGATATGTATGTTCCTATAACCATTTTCTTATTGTCTTGGGTTTGTTATTGTAGCTCTTTTCCTTCTCTTGTGTTTACTGCCTAGAAAAGTTCCTTTAGCATTTGTTGTAAAGCTGGTTCGGTGGTGCTGAATTCTCTTAGCTTTTGCTTCTCTGTAAAGGTGTTAATATCTCTGTTTTATCTGAATGAGATCCTTGCTGGGTAGAGTAATCTTGGTTGTAGGTTTTTCCCTTTCATCACTTTAATTATGTCCTGCCACTCCCTTCTAGCTTGCAGAGATTCTGCTGAAAGATAAGCTGTTAACCTTATGGGGATTCTCTTGCATGTTATTTGTTGGTTTTCCCTTGCTGCTTTTAATATTTGTCCTTTGTATTTAATTTTTGATAGTTTGATTTTTATGTGTCTTGGAGTGTTTCTCCTTGGATTTATCCTGTATGGGACTCACTGTGCATTCTGGACTTAAGATTGACTATTTCCTTTCCCACATTAGGGAAGTTTTCAACTATAATCTCTTCAAATAATTTCTAAATCCCTTTTTTTAATCTCTTTTTCTTCTTCTGGGATCCCTATAATTCAAATGTTAGTGCATCTAATGTTGTCCCAGAGGGCTCTGAGACTGTCCTCAATTCTTTTTATTCTTTTTTCTTTATTCTGCTCTGCAGTAGTTATTTCCACTACTTTGTCTTCCAGGTCACTTATCTGTTCTTCTGCCTCAGTTATTCTGCTATTGATTCCTTCTAGAGAATTGTTAATTTTATTTATTTTTGTTCATCAGTGTTTGTCTGCTCTTTAGTTCTTCTAGGTCCTTGTTAAATGTTTCTTGTATTTTCTCCATTCTATTTCCAAGATTTTGGATCACCTTTACTATCATCACTCTGAATTCTTTTTACAGTAGGCTGCCTGTTTCCTCTTCAGTTGTTTGGTGTGGTGCGTTTTTACCTTGCTCCTTCTTCTGTTTATTTCTCTGTCTTCTTATTTTGCTTAACTTACTGTGTTTGGGGTCTCCTTTTCACAGACTGCAGGTTCATAGTTCTCGTTGCTTCTGTTTCTTCTCCCAGAAGCTAAGGTTGGTTCAGTGGGTTGTGTAGGCTTCCTGCTGGAGGGGACTAGTGCCTGTGTTCTGGTGGATGAGACTGGATCTTTGGTGAGCAGGACTGCATCCAGAGGTGTGTTTTGGGGTGTCTGTGAACTATGATTTTAGGCAGCCTCTCTACTTATGGGTGGGCTTGTGTTCTTGTCTTGCTGGTTGTTTGGAATAGGGTGTGCACCACTGTAGCTTGCTGGTTGTTGAGTGGAGCTGGGTCTTAGCATTGCGATGGAGATCTCTGTGAGAGCTTTTGCCATTTGATATGACGTGGGGCTGGGAGGCCTCTGGTGGGCCAATGTCCTGAACTCAGCTCTCCCATTTCAGAGGCTCAGGCCTGACACCTGGGCAGAGACCAAGACCCTGTCAGCCACTTGACTCAGAAGAAAAGGGAGAATAAAAAATAAATAAATAAAATAATTAGAAAAAATTAAAAAAATTTTTTTAATAAAAAAGTAATAAAAAAAAGGAAGAACCAAGCCAAAAGACAAATCCACCAATGATAAAAGCTCTAAAAACTATTCAAAAAAAATAAAACAAAAAAAAAAACCCCAAAAATGGACAGACAGAACCCTAGGACAAATGGTAAAAGTAAAGGTATACAGACAAAAATCACACAAAGAAGCATACACATACACACTCACAAAAAGAGAAAAACAAAAAATATATATATATATCAAAAGGAAGAGAGCAACCAAATCAATAAACAAATCTACCAATGATAATAAGCTCTAACTACTAACCTAAAATAAACATAAAACCAGAAACAAATTAGATGCAGAAAGCAAACACCACCTCTACAGTTGCTCCCAAAGTCCTCCGTCTCAATTTTGGGATGATTTGTTTTCTGTTGAGGTATTCCACAGATGCAGGGTACATCAAGTTGATTATGGAGATTTAATTCACTGCTCCTGAGGCTGCTGGGACAGATTTCCCTTTCTCTTCTTTGCACAGCTCCTGAGGTTCAGCTTTGGATTTGGCCCCACCTCTGCATGTAGGTCACCTGAGGGCGTCTGTTCCCCGGCCAGACAGGGAGGGGTTAAAGGAGCAGCTGATTAGGGGTCTGTGGCTCACTCAGTCCAGGAGGGAGGGATGGGTACGGAAAGCAGGGCGAGCCTGACTGGCAGAGGTTGGTGTGATGTTGCAACAGCCTGAGGTGCACCGTGTGTTCTCCCGGGGAATTTGTCCCTGGATCATGGGACCCTGTCAGTGGCAGGCTGCATAGGCTCCAGGAGGGGAGGTGTGGATAGTGACCTGTGCTGGCACACAGGCTTCTTGGTGGCTGCAGCAGCAACCTTAGTGTCTCATGCCTGCCTTTGGTGTCCGCACTGGTAGCCGTGGCTCGCGCCTGTCTCTGGAGCTCGTTTAGACAATGCTCTGAATCCTCTCTCCTTGCGCACCCTGAAACAATGGTCTCTTGCCTCTTAGGCAGGTCCAGACTTTTTCCCGGACTCCCTCCCAGATAGTTGTGGATCACTAGCCCCCTTCAGGCTGTGCTCACACAAGCAACCCCAGTCCTCTCCCTGGGATCTAACCTCCGAAGGCTGAGCCTCAGCTCCCAGCCCCCACCCGCCCTGGCAGGTGAGCAGACAAGCCTCTCTGGCTGGTGAGTGCTGGTAGGCACTGATCCTCTGTGTGGGAATATCTCCACTTTGCCCTCTACACTCCCGCTGCTGTGCTCTCTTCCATGGCCCTGAAGCTTCCCCACTGCCCACCCCCCATCTCCACCAGTGAAGGAGCTTCCTAGTGTGTGGAAACGTTTCCTCCTTCTCAGCTCCCTCCCGGAGGGGAAGGTCCTGTCCCTATTCTTTTGTCTCTGTTTTTCCTTTTTCCCTACCCAGGTACGTGGGGAGTTTCTTGCCTTTTGGGAAGTCTGAGGTCTTCCACCAGTGTTCAGTAGGTGTTCCGCAGGAGTTGTTCCACACGTAGATGTATTTTTTTTTCTTTTTTTTTGCGGTACACGGGGCTTTCACTGTTGTGGCCTCTCCCGTTGCAGAGCACAGGCTCCGGACGCGCAGGCTCAGCGGCCATGGCTCACGGGCCCAGCCACTCCGCGGCATGTGAGATCTTCCCGGACCGGGGCACGAACCCGTGTCCCCTGCATCGGCAGGCAGACTCTCAACCACTGCGCCACCAGGGAAGTCCTGTAGATGTATTTTTGATGTATTTGTGGGGAGGAAGGTGATCTCCATGTCTTACTCCTCCGCCATCTTGAAAGTCCCCCCCAGGCATATACTTTAAGTATGAGCAGGAAGAAAGGGATAGAACGATACACATCATGCTGTTAACTTTGGTTGTTACCTTGATTGTTACTTGAGGCTAGGAATAGAAGTAGAAACACATGTTGAAGGATTAATTTTTTCTTTATACACTTTGTATTGCTTATCTTTGAAACAATTTTCTAAACAACTCAATAAATAACATTTAAAAGTTTCTTTGATTTAAGTCTTCAGAAAGTCAAGCATCTTAAACAATAAATAATCCACAAAGAAAGTATATGTGAAAATGGGACACTGTTTTGTACAATAAAAATATAATTATTACATTGAAAAAATAGTTTCAATTAACCAAAGAGACAAAAAGAATTGAACTATGCAGCAAAAATCAAACTTTCTACTGTATTAATTTAAAAAATAATGTCATGGAAGGAGACTAATATTTATCTGAAGAAGAAACTTCATTAAACTTTCTAATATTCATATGAATCTCATAAAAACATTATCAAGGCAAAAGAAATATAAAATACCCTTTTATGCATTGACTTTTCTTCTTGAAAAAGAGTTACTTATAGGTTTTTATTGTGGAATAAATTTAAAGATGAAGATTGAGAAACCACAAGTATTTCTGGGTAAGGTTGAAGACCCATTTGCTTGTTATCTTTCAATTTTTGTACTATAACTTTGGCAAATTCTTCTCCTTGGATGTCACTAGTATCCAATAATTGTCTGACTTTTGAGGTCCTTGTAGGTTTGGTACTAATGAGTTCATAGTCCTCCTTCATGATCAAATCCCTGGACAGGAGGGCATCTAGAGATTGGTTAAGGCAGGCTTCAGTCATTTGGTTCACAATATCTTCCCTTTTACTCTGGATCCACTGTTGGGTTATACCAGGCTGAAATTGCTCTGTAGAAAAGCAAGGGATGACAAGTAAGAAGGTGGGGACAGATATATAGCTATGAGTAAAATTAGATGAAAAACAAAATAATAAGGCATAAAACCTAATTTTGCTGTGATTGTTCTCATATGGAACACCAGTATTTTGAGGGATGCTATTTATTTTCAGGAAACATTCAGATATTTGGGTTATCTCTTCCCTTTCCCTCCAAGAAAAAGCACTGCATTTTTTTTTTTTTTTTTTTTTTTTTTGCGGTACGCAGGCCTCTCACTGTTGTGGCCTCTCCCATTGCAGAGCACAGGCTCCGGACACGCAGGCTCAGTGGCCATGGCTCATGGGCCCAGCCGCTCTGCGGCATGTGGGATCTTCCCGGACCGGGGCACAAACCTGTGTCCCCTGCATTGGCAGGTGGACTCTCAACCACTGCGCCACCAGGGAAGCCCAAAGTACTGCATTTTTATACACTATAATTCATGGGGGCAAATGTCACTTTTTCTCAGATTTTTTTAAAAAACATAAAGAATACCTGCATATTTGATAAATAAACAAAAATATATTTACCTTTAGTAACATATTGTCACACCTCCTCTTAGCAATCCCTCCCTAGATAGATGTTCATGGAATACTATTTTGGCCTATTATTACATATCAACACTCATGTCTTTGGGGATTGGAAGTGCTTTCCTACTTATGGTATGTATATAGCATACTGAAGAAATAGAGACAAATAAAACATCATATAGCAAATCTACTGAACATATGGTTGTGAGATAAATGGCATCATTTACAAAGTGTCTCATAGTACATATTTACCTGAATTTCCCTCCGCTGAGAGTGGATTTATTATTGCTAAGGAGCATGAAGCAGCCCTGTGATCACAGAATGTTGCTCTTTGAGCCACAGAAATGTTACTGTCACAACTGTGATTTACTGGACATTGACGCATCACAGAAAAGTCTTGAGTTTTTCCTATAAAACACAACATCTGCATTAGGGGTAGAATATTCCTTAGCTATTTCTATTAGCTAAAATATGAACATCCGGGTCATAGAGAGGGTAGTATTCAGTGGCTCTTAATTTTTCACTGCATAAGCTGGTTCATAAACCTAATTCCACAAGTAAATATTTTTTAGATAAAAAAGGTTAATGCTTAATGTTTTTACCATATTTCCGTCTGTCCTATGTAAATTATAAATCATAGAATTTTACTTCTTCATGTGGTACCATATTTTTTCCTTCTGTGTCATCTTCCTCCTTCTGCACTTCAAATGTGTCCTCTAAATTACATATGATGTGTCTTTCTACACTCTCCTTTGGTAAACTTATTCAATCTCAGGGCCTCAATTGTCACCTCCCTTCCCAAATCCATGTAATTAAATTTTCTGTCTTCAGTGAACCCTACATTTTCAACAGCTCAAATTAAAAAAAAAAAAAAAAAAAAATTAAAAACTTAATTATTCATCTTAACTTTAAAACCTGTTTCACTTCCTATTTCTGTTAATAGCATCAATGTTCTTCCAGCTAAACTTGTTCAGCTTTATCTTTTTTTCTCTCTTCCTTCCTACAAGTGAAAAGTGTGTCCTCTGTAACATCTCTCACACTATTCTCTCCTTCACACTCTGGAGCAGGTATCATAATCTCTCACCTGTAGTACAATAATAGACCAATAGTCTCCTAACTGGTCTCTCCACCTTGAATCTCCTTTTCCCTTCCAAAATATCCTACATATTCCAGCCAGGATAAATATTCCTAAAGCAAAAAATTTTATCATGTCACACCCTTGCTCAAAAATCTGCAGTAATTGTTCCCTACCCAAGCAAAAGAGCCTGAATGGCTTAGCCTAGTATTAGAATTCATCATGATATGAGCCTGAATGGCTTAGCCTAGTATTAGAATTCATCATGATATGACTCCACCCTCCTGATCTTTCATTCACCCTCTTCACCAGCTAAACCCAACTACTCACTGTTCTCTGTTTTCTTGCTTCTTTGCCTCTATGCTGTTCCTTTTGCCTGGAATGCCCATCCTTTATAACTATAGGTCCAACCTTCAGCCAGAAATAATTTCTTCATGATGATAACATGGTGTAGTAGTGACATGAAAATACTTATCAAAAAGACCTGGTTTCGAATCTTGGATTTGCCAGCTACTAACTATGTGATCCAGAAGTCTTGATCTTAAGAATCTGTAAAATGAGGAATATCTCCCTCACAAGGTTGTTGTGACAGTGCTTTGTAAAAAATGTTACTCTTCCACTATACTACCATAGTTCTACATCCCTATATCTTTTATAATACATTGCTCTTTGTCTAATATTATGGTGACTTAGAAACATTTCTCCTCTTTCTTACAAGATTTTTAAAAATATCTTTCTGTAGTGTCTAACATAATGCTTTTAATACTTAAATATATTTGTTTAACATCCCACTACTATTTTCACATCTTTAGACTGTCACTTTTAAAAAACGAGTTATAAATGCAAATGAAAGACATGTTCCATACAAACCATGACTGCTTGCAAGAATATGATCTTGAAAGAAAATTGAAAACTTGCAAGTAATACTGACTGAAAAATTTACGTACTAGATAAAAAATCATTGTCTTGAGGAGCTGAAAGGGTCCTTGAGGTTCCAGGAGAAACACTAGTTTTATGGAGCTGAGTGGATCCACACGATTCCTAAAATAAATAGAAGATAAATGATTTAGGTTAAAGAAAAATCATTTTAAAAGTTATACAGCTTTAATTTCTAAAGAGTTCCTGCTTTTGGCTTATTATAAATAAAGAATCAAAACTAATACAAATTACACTTTACAAAATTAAACACATATGTGAAGTAACAAAACTGTGAACTTGATTTCTTTATCAGGTCAATTGGATGGGTAGGGCAATAGTTAAATATATTAGAAATCATTATTTTTTCAATATTTTGTACATAATCTCAGAGACTCTGTCCAGCTCATGAGAAATTTGAGATCTGCAGCTCTGATTACCTACTGATTTAGAGCACATGCCTATTCTCAATGCCTCAGGTTCCTTCAACATGGAGAAGTGGGAATCCATGGAAAAAGTAATATAGAAGTTGGATCTAATCCTAGCTCTGTCATGGAATTACTACCTAAGCTTCGACAAGGCATTTAAATAATTTGGCTCTCAGGTTCTTTTTCTGTGTATTTATCTAAAAATGAGCCTGTATGGGCTCAAAGATCCAATGATGAGATAGTGAATATAAAGGTGATTCAAAGACTACATACTGTGTTTTAAGATTCATTTTGAAGGTATTATTACTTTTCTGAATCTGTAAAGAGAACATATCTTATATATTCTTAAAAGAAATCATTAATATGAAATAATTCTGAATGAATGCTACTAAAGAAATCCTTCTTTTTGGATAGCCACACAAATGGCATTTTCTTTTTATTAATCATTGTAAGAGGTTAAGAACAAGGCA
Source organism: Stenella coeruleoalba (assembly GCF_951394435.1). Taxonomy (NCBI): domain Eukaryota; kingdom Metazoa; phylum Chordata; class Mammalia; order Artiodactyla; family Delphinidae; genus Stenella; species Stenella coeruleoalba. The sequence continues at coordinate 45,718,226 of NC_137163.1, forward strand.
GGTATTATAGCTCTTTTACATTTGAATAAGAAGGTATAATAAGAAATACAGTGGCAGAACTGTACCAATGATTTGTCTATGTACTACCCTGGAACACCATCCATTACATAAAACAAGGACAGGGACAGAAGTCAATGCCCAAGAGAGAAAGGACTGTGATTTGATGAGATGAACAATGAACTAAGAATCAGAAGAGCTGGATTTCAAATTGGAGATTCCCATTCTAAAATCCTAAAACCTCCCTGGACTTTAGCTTCCCATCTATAAAAGAGTGAGAGAGACTAAATGATTGCTCATATTCTTCTCACATTTTGAGTTTAATCAACGTAATTATTTTTACCTCCTGTGGACCATAATTTACAGGTATGTTCAGAGATAACTCCATTTTCTTCTTGTCACATAAGTGAGCGGTACTTGAAGCATTCTGTAATAAGAATGAACATATGTACTTGAATTAGAGATAATTAGAAAATTATATGAGTAAAATACAATCTACTTAACATATTTTATATGTTTATCTTTATATGTTTATACAAAATCAATAGAAAATCTCAATCAGTTGAGAATATAATATCTAACTTAAAGTAGAGATAGTGTAGAATAGGGGAAATAACTTTAGAGACACAGGCTTTGAATCCTGCCTCATATTAACTGGTTACCTTGAGCAAATTCATCCTTTAAAATGGAATAATATCTACATGCAGGATCATTCTAGAGATTGAGATAATGAATATAAAGTATCTGGTTCAAACTAGGTACTTAATATATTTCAATTTGTATGTGTATCTATCTATCCATAATTATTAAGCATTTACTATAATTTAGGCACCATGATTCTAAGTACTATTATTATTTTCATTTTATAGATAAGAAATGGAGGGCTGGACTAGGTAAAGGAGGCAGAGTGCCCTAATGGAACGATGGGGGCCAATGAGATCTGGTTTAGATCCCAGGATACCTGTTTGACTTTGGGCATGAGACTTAAACTTAGTTTACTTATCTGTAAACTGGAGATAAGAATACCTATTTTGCAGGATTACTGTAAGAAGGATTAGAAGTAATATATGCAGAGTCCCTAAGATTACTTTGTAAGCATTCAATAAATGGTAGCTATTAAACAGATGATTTATTTAAACACTATGCCTTTGTACTAAAATTGTTTAGTGATTCACTCCTGTCTCTTTTTCTTTTTCTTTTTTTTTTTTTTTTTTGCAGTACGCAGGCCTCTCACTATTGTGGCCTCTCCCGTTGCAGAGCACAGACTCCGGACGCGCAGGCTCAGCGGCCATGGCTCACAGGCCTAGCCGGACCGGGGCACAAACTCGTGTCTCCTGCACCGGCAGGCGGACTCTCAACCACTGTGCCACCAGGGAAGCCCTCACTCCTGTCTCTTTAAGCCAGACTTGGATTAGCTGCCATCACTATTGAGTGATTTAAAAACAAAACCATTGGTCTGCTTTTCTTCCCCAAACCAACATAACGTCAAATGCTCTACAGAACTTTAGAAATTGGTGGGATCCACACCCAGCCCTTCATTATTCATACTTAACAACTGTCTGCTCCATAACATGTCTAAGAAGTTTTAGGAGAAAGAAAACTGCTATTCATCTATGTATATAATCTATAGGGCATAGTACTTTACACACAGCAGTCCAGTGAACATTTGTTAAATACATTTTTATATGAACCTTTAAAATTCATCTTTGGATCCATTTCTGTTATGTAAATTTCTTCTGTTCTTTTAAATTTATTAAAATATTTATTGTTATACAGTATCATTAATTACTAACATCACTTTTCATAACCGATCAGTTAATGATAATTCAAATTATTTATGAATTGGGGCTTCCCTGGTGGCGCAGTGGTTGAGAGTCCACCTGCCGATGCAGGGGACACGGGTTCGTGCCCCAATCCGGGAGGATCCCACGTGCTGCGGAGCGGCTGGGCCCGTGAGCCATGGCCGCTGAGCCTGCGTATCCGGAGCCTGTGCTCCGAAACGGGAGAGGCCACAACAGTGAGAGGCCAGCGTACCGCAAAAAAAAAACAAAACAAAAAATATTTATGCACTAGTGAGTCAGTCCCTAGAAAGAAGTAAAATGACATATCAAAGAAAAACTTTTTTTGATTCAGTTTTTACTGCTCAAGACATAAGAGATACTATCTGTGAAAACATGAATTATAGGAGCCAGTTCAAAGAACTGAAAAAAATGTAGGAAACTCAAACAAAACAAGTCACCCTAAATTGTGATCTTTGTTTTCAGAAATTTCTTTATGAAAAATCTTATTATCTTAATAAATTTGTATTCTACCCTTGGCCCTGACATTAGTTAGCTGTGTAGAGTGTTATGTGACTTACTTCCCTATACCTCAGTTATCTCATCTATAAAATGGAGATGATATTCTTTCTCTAACAATTTTACAGAATTAATACAAGGATTTAAAAAAAAAAGAAAAAAATAACAACACTGAGTGAAAACAATACAGCAACTTAAAAACAGTGACCAAAGAAAGTAATGCTATTTAAATGATACTCAAGTATTTAAAAATATACACTAAATTACTTTATTTAAGAAGCAAAAATTTCTCCCTCAAATTAACAGTTTTACATATAGATCCTAGTATTTAAGTTGGTTGGGGACAAAAAAGGAACTGAATTGGTTCTCTTCCAGTTCAGTTTCTTAGAACCAAGAAAACAGACCCTTCTATCCACCTTTGCTTGGCAGAAGAGGAGAAAGTTGTGAAGAGAGAAAAGGGAACTGAAAAGACAAGGCAAAAATAAATGTTAACAGAAGTTTGTATCTACTAAGAAGTGGAGAGATTGGAATGTTCTGGAAAAGACTACCTACTCAGAAGCAGAGAAGTCAATGAAAACTTATCAAAAGATTAAAGCACAGTTCCTCCTTAGTTCCATAAAAAACTCAGGTACTAATACTGCCACCATCAATTTTAAGTTTGGTTAAGGGCAGTTGTTTCCTTTATGCACTTCCCTTTTAAACCAAAGATTATGTTAACAGATCCAGCAAACTGCAAGAGGCAAGCAATGTCATTTAGTGATAAATCAATTGTAGATTATGCCTGTTCACAACCTAAGACATTGGCTAATAAATGATGGTTTTTATTATCATATCTCAAATGCAACTTAATGAAACCCAGAAAGTGTTAAACTGGGCTAACTTTGTCCCTAAAGGACTGTAGTTGCTTTCTAAACAATTTTTGATAGCAGCAAGAAAACCTTGCAGTAATGGGTCCCTTCAATTGTTTTTCTGATCTACAAGAGCAGAATGAGTAAATAAGACAACTGTTCTAGGTAATTCATAACAACTGCTACTTTGGTCTATGCAACATGGAGTGTTTGAGTGGGAAAACAAAAAGATACAAACAAGCCATAGAAAATACACATTTGGGCCTCAATTATTAATAAAAATTCTACAGCTTAACTTGGCAGTAAAGTGCAATAACCCAGACATCTTTTACTCTTTATATATCAAAACTTTAGAGAAATAAACATAGAATTAAAACAACAACAACAACTGTAGTAATTTAGGGCATTAACTGTATACAACTGGCACACATTACACATTTTAAATTTACATTTGCTATATGAGAGGTCTGAAAATCCCTTTGAAATCTGGAGGAGGCTGTTTAAATGAAATGGAAAAGTTCTTTGGTGACAGATTCAAGGCAGCATTCATACTCTTTGCTAACTACTACCCCAGTACTGTAGCTTGTATCTGTGGAAGGTATGTAGAAAAAAACTAAATTAAACTAAACTAAAACTCTCCATGATTTAACATCCTAATTTCCAGTATTACATTTAACAATTTACCTTTGTTTTCTTTAGTTGAATAACAGCTTCAAGAAAAGTTATCTCTTCAAATGTTCGCAGAACTGGTTCAAGTTCTATTAAACATTCTAAATAAGAAAAATAAAATGAGTTCAGGTTGCTTATAACCATTAAAATGAAAAACATAAATGCTAATATTTAACTGATAAGGCCCTAAGTAAATTTTTCCCCAAACTGATGACATTCAACTGTCTTAAGAGCGTTTAGTACAGGCATAAAGATAGGCATATCTAAAGATAGATCAATGGAACATAATTGAGAGTCTAAAGCCCTTACAAGTATGGGCAATTGTTTTTTGACAAAGTTGCTAAGGCAATTCAATGAGGAAAGGATAGTCTTTTCGACAAATGGTACTAGGACAGTTGGATATCCACACAAAAACAGAAAAATTTAGATTCTTACCTCACAACATACATAGAATTAACTTGAAATGGACTATGCACCTAAACGTAAATATAGGTGAAAATCTTCATGACCCTGAGTTAGGCAAATAATTCCTAGATATGGCATCAGAAACAGGATCCATAAAAAATTTTTGATAATAGGACTTCAAAAAAATTGAAACCTTTGGCATTTAAAAAGATGCTATTAAGAAAAACAAAAAGACAAGCCCCAGACTAGGAGAACACTTTTACCTATCACGTATCTTTTAAAGAGCTTATATCTAGAATATAAAAAGAACTCTAACAACTTAAGACAAACAACCCAATTTAAAAATGGGTGAAAGATTGAATTTCACCAAAGGAGACACACAAATAGCTAAAAAGCACATGAAAATATGCTTAAACACCATTAGTCATTAGGAAACGCAAATTAACACTAAAATGAGGCATCACTCCATACCCACTAAAATAGGTAAAATTAAAAAGACAGAAAATACCAAGTATTGACAATGATGTAGAGAAACAGAAAACCTCACACACTGCTGGTGGGAATGTATCATGATGCAGCCACTCTGGAAAACAGCTTTGCATTTTCTTAAAAATGAAAGATAAATTTACCATACAACCAAGCAATTCCACTCAGGTAGTTACCTGAGAGAAATGAAAACATATATGTTCACACACAGACTTGCACATGAACAGTCACAGCAGCATGATTCATAATAGCCAATGAGTAGAAACAATCATAAGTACCACTATTACTACAATAATATATGGACCTGTTGCTTAAGGGAGAAGCCAGGGCTCTAGATATAAAACTGAGCATCACTAACATATAGATGGTATAAAAGCCATGATCTGGTCTGGATCATCTAGGGGGAAAGTACAGATGGTAAACAGTAAAGGACCCATATTAGAGCTCTGAGGCATTCCAACAGTTAGAAATTGAGCAGAGGAAGAAAAAAAGTGATTGAGGAAGAGAGGATAAGGGGGAGTATGGTCTCTTGGAAGCTATCAGAGGGAAAGTTTCAAGGAGGGAAGAGTCAGCCATATCTAATCTGCTGAGAGGCCAAGTAAGATAAGCAGTATTTTCCAAAATTGCTATCCTTGGTAACTTGAACAAATGCAGCTTTAGTGGAGATATGAAAACAGAAGACTGATATAAGTTTGTTAAAAATTGAATTAGAGGTGAAGAAGTAGAGACAATAAGTATGGACAATTCCTACAAGGTGTTTAGATCTAAATGGGAGTAGAAAAATGAGGTGGTAGCTGAAGGATGATATGGGGTCAAGAATTTTTTTCCTATATAAAGATAGGATATAATAATAGCATAGATCTGTATGACAGAAGAACGATCCAGTAGACAGGCAGAGATTGGCAATGCAAGAGCAGAGAGAGAATATAAAGAACAGAATGCTGGAGAGAGTAAGGGAATGGCATCCAGAGCACAAGTAATACTGTTTACAATTGTGTAAGAACACTTTTTTCCCACTGTAAAAGAGATAAAGCAGGAAAGACAGGTCAAGTACAACTAAGTTTATAGATCTGGTAGTGGAACTACGAGGGAGTTCTCTCTCATGGTTTCTACTTTGTCAATGCTCAAAAGAAATACAGAACATAGGGTGTAGGAGGTTTAAGAAGGGAAGATAAGGTACAATATGCATTACCCCTGTCTTGTCTTCCTAAGTTCAGAATCTATTAAGAAAAGCCACATAATAATGAGAGATGATGATCAAAACATCACCTTTATTACTGATAAAGCTAATTGGAATCTGTCCCTTTTTAGATCTGTAGCATATGGGCTTAGTAACACTTTGTCCCTTCAGTTGACAGTTTTACTCACTCAGCTACAGGCCTCACCTGCTTCCATATGGGGAAGCACAAAATGTGTGCATCCTTTAGACAAGCTTACTTCTAAAAGGAGGAGAAAACTGAGAAGGGACTAGATAAGTACGCTTGCTTCTCTAAAACTAACAAATGAGGAGGAGGAGTGCTGAGGGGCAGATAGGACTAGAAATGTTCCTCCCATGCTTTCCTTCTTAGGGATTGAAATGGAATTTCATCTTCACTTTGGAAACATGAAGTATGGGACTTACGCATCTCCTACAGTAGTACAAGATGATCACTAAGTCTGTAATTCGCAAACTTTTGGGTCTCAGAACTCTTCAAAATTATTAAGAGCTTTTGTATATGTTGGTCATATCTATTGATATTTACTACATTAGATTAAAACAGAAAATTTTAACACATCAGAATATATGAAAACACATTCCATTATCCGTTGGAGCAATGATATCATCATATTTAATTTAGTCTATGGAAAGATTTTTCCAGAGGATGAGAGTAAAAAGGGAAAATAATACCTTAATATTTATTATTTTGAAAAGTTTTGATTTTGTGAACCACTTATAAAAGTCTCAGGAACCAACCCCACCTCCAGAGGTCCCTGCACCACAACTTAAGAACAGGTGATATATGAGAATGGAATAATAGATGTATTTGAGAAACATAACAGAATTGCTAAGTAGAGTTTAGTGCCTAGTTTTAGCCATTAATTTAAAGAGAAACCAATGAATTCCATTTCTGGCCAAGATGAAGAAACAAGGACCAATTCACCCTCCTGCCTTAAACAACCATTAGCCAGACAAAATGCATGAAACAGTGGTTTTCAAGACACTAGATATCAGGCAACAAAGGACAGTGATCTCTAAGTGATAGGAAACAACTGAGGTCAGCCTTATGACAGCATGACTACCCAAGCTTACTGCCTTGGGAGAGTTTCCAGCTATACTACAGGGTAGGGAAGTAAGGCGGGGCCCAGAGGAAGCTCAGAGTTGAAGAGACAGGGCTGGGAGTTAGGGTAGACTGAGGCAGATAGAGTTTATAGGACAGAGCACCAAAGAGGAGAAGTACACAGACAGAGAACTCCAGAGATCCGCAGAGCGCTCCTCTCAAATATTCAGCAGCACTGATCAATGCAGGATGTAGAAGTAAGTAAGCCAAAAGCCATTGTTCTGCAATGAACAATAGGGAAAAACCAGGAAGTTTGTAGAGAAGTACTGCCTAATGGCATGATCTTCAGAAGAGCTAGAGTCTTTAGGGAATGGAGAAGAAATTATAGTTTGCAAGTGGCACTGGGGTCAAAGGAGATATGTATTGGGATGGCCAAAAAGTTCGTACAGGTTTTTGTAAGATCTTATAGAAGAAGCCAAACAAACTTTTTGGCCAAGCCAATATATACATACATATATGTACATATATATACACATACATACACACACACACACACACACACACACACACACACACACCTATTACATGGTTCTGGGAGATAAGAGATAAGACGTTAATCCATTATTATAGCAACTTTTGATTTTTTTTAAATACAATTCTGATGAGCACTAGACATACGTTTTGAATGGAAAATATATTTGGTTTTTTTTTTAGTTGGAAAGAAGATTCCCAGTCTACAGCTTGTCTTTTCATTTTCTATAGCATCTTCTGAAGTGTAAAATTTTTCAATTTTTTTGAAGTTCAGTTATCAAAGAATTTTTTTAATAGGTCTTGTTTCTGATGTCATATATAAGAGCTCTTTGCTTAACCCACGATCATGAAGTTTTTCTTCTATGTTTACATTTAGGTGATGATTCATTCTACTTCTGAAATAAATCTTAATTCTATCTGATTTTTTGATCTCCAGGATTGGTCTGGAAATTCTACTCTTGCCCTTCTCCAATCAATTTTATACATAGCAGTGAGTGATATCTCCTAAACTTAAATTTAATCATGTTATTTCCCTGAAAAACTCACTTTAATGGCTTTCCATTGTACTTGGAATAAATTTCTAACCTTTTTATGATGATAGTCAACAGCCTCTCCTTACCACTTCAATCTCATCTCATAAAATAAAAACAACTTTGAATTAGAAAAAAAAACTTTTGAGCTTGTCAGCTAACTTTCGTAGTTGTTCAAGGAATATTTTATTTACAGCGTATTTTTTTATTTTTGTAATTCAAAAGGCCCAGATTAAAACTGTACACTAACTTAAGAAAGACGGTCTTTCATCTGGATTTTGTGCCCATCCACTTTCTATTAGAGAGATCATAAGTGCTCGATGAGGTATATCAAATGGCAAACTTTCTTCATTAGTGTCAGGTCGATGTCCTTGTGACACACTATACATAATCTGCAAAGGATTGGTGACTTCTGTCAAAACAAATATTTCATTCATTAGAAATATATTATGATTTAATATATTAAATACATTCTAAAGCCAACCAAATGAACATGAGGGAATCTTAAAATCTTAGGAATAATTCATTACTTCCCTTTCTGTCAAAGGAATATTTAGATCCCAGCTATTGCCAGACTTGCTGCCTCTTGTGGGAGGAGTTTATATCTTCACCTCTTTAATTCTGGGCTTGGCCATGTGATTTGATTTGGCCAATGGAGTATGAAGAGAGCAGAGTAAAACAGAGCTCAGCAGAGCTGAGCAGAACCTAGCAGAGCCAAGAAGGGCCACAGCAACTAATAACCCAATGTGAATGAAAAATAAATGTTTAGTTTGTAAACTACTGAGATTCTGAGGTTGTTACACAGCAAACTGACCTAAATGAACCTCAAAATAAAGAAAGAGACAATATTATCAGAAAATTTTTAAAGTATTCTTCAGTATTTGCTGGTCTTTAGAAGAAGCACTAGTTAAATTTTCATACAAATGATTTTATAGCTGGAATGAATCTTAGAAATAAGAATTCAAAATTCTTATTTTGCAGATAAAAAAATGAGGACTTAAGAGATTTAGTGGCTTATAATAGAGTTAATTACTATCAGAACAAGAAGAATCTACACATTTTTCTGATCCTTAATCCAGTACTTTCCATCATACAGTGGATTCACAATGACAAATTGTTGTTTTTCTAGTGTGTTTTCCACAAAATGACTGTTAGGCAGATTTAAAATAAGTGATCTTTATTCAGATAGTTCTGAGTATGACTTACCAATACGATGTCACCTAGAATAAGGAAGTCAAAGTACACTTACCTTCAAAAGGCTGTTTTCTAGATAAGACTTCCCATGTGATAACTGCATAGCTGTTTAAGATAAAAATATACATATAGTACTTTATAAACTATTCATAATAAACTAAAATGGTACTGATTTTAAAAGCTGACTGTGAGATACCATTTTTTAAAGTAATAATGTAGTGAAATGCTGCTTAAAGAATCACTATATAGAACCAAGATGATGAATATTCATATACAGTTTTGTTTTGAAAGGGAATTAATTCAATTTGAAAAATTAGGAAATTACTGTAATAAGAACTTGAAGTTATAGGCAAGGATAACTTGTGGATGATTCTTTAACACCTAGATAAGCTATGCCCTTTAATTACATGATTCTATTATTCACACAAAATAAAGAGCAATAAAAAAGGCTGTCTCATGTAGCCCTATTCTATTGACTCTTTTTCTGGTGTAAGTACTGTCTCTTTTGGTAGTGTTAAATGTTAATTGCACTGTTTCCCTCCCCCTATCAAGGTCACATATGATAAAAACCCTTGAATATTATAAATTGATAGGACAACAAGATATGCTTTAATAATTTTTAAGGATGTAAAAGTAGCTTAAGGCGAGGCATCAGGACTTCCCTGGTGGCGCAGTGGTTAAGACTCCATGCTCCCAATGCAGGGGGTCCGAGTTTGATCCCTGGTCAGAGAACCAGATCCCACATGCATTCTGCAACTAAGGAGCCTGCATGCTGCAACCCAGGAGCCCATGTGCCGCAACTAAGGAGCCCACCGCCGCAACCAAATAAATAAGTAAATAAATATTAAAAAAAAAAAAGCAAGGCATCTTTATTTTCATATTTTTAATTTTTAATTTTTTTTTTTTGGCTGCACCACACAGCTTGTGGGATCTCAGTTCCCTGACCAGGGACTGAACCTGGGCCACGGCAGTGAAAACCAGGATCCTAACCACTAGGCCACCAGGGAACTCCCAAAGCAAGGCATCTTTAATATGAAAAACATTAACCACTGTCTCTAATTTATTTTCACCACACTTATGAGAGAAGCATAAAAATCATACTTTTAAAATGTAGTTTCAAAATTCGGATTGATTAATCTTGTTTTTTAGACAAGGTTAACTCTGAGCAAAAGTAACATGCTGTACCTGTATATATCATGCTTGATAGTAGCCCTTGATTTTTGTCCAGGTTCATAGTTTTCAGGTGGCATATAGATAATTGTCCCTCCTTCTGGTGCAGATTTACTATTTCGTGATTGTGACAGGGACATCATGCGCCATTTTGATAAGCCAAAATCTGCAATCTGGAAGGGAAAAGAGTAATTGAATTTTTAAATTTTCTCTTTAAAAAAGTTCAAGAATTGTTTTTGTTTATATTTATTATATTTAGACATGAGACCAGAGTAAATGCTATATATATTAATATTTTATTTCTGTAATAGTCTATTAGTTTCTTAACAAATTGGATTCCATAGTGCTGAACCCAACAACTCTAAAAGCAATATAAACTGACTTGAAGTTCAGCAAAATATTACAAATTTTAAAAGAGACTAAGTTTTGAAAACTTAAACAGGAGTATTTTTGCCTTTTATTCTGAATGAGTATATACACTGCACTTTTTGTGACAAGTAGCTTTATATCATGTGCTTTCAAAATTTACCTATACCTCACAAAACTGCTAAACTAGTCATATCTAATACGATTGTCACTGGGTATTGTTTACAACTCAGGTTTATATGTTCTTATTTATAATGTGCTAAAAATAGTATCCTTAAAGTTTGAAATAAGTAAAATTCCAATATAGTATAACTCATTATTATATGATTTATGCCTACCACTAAAAGAATATCTGTTAACAATAGTATAATTAGCATATAAAACATATTTATGTCCATGACAAGGAGTGCCTAAAGCATTATCAGTGACAAACATTCTGTACTTTTGATATGTCCTTTACAGTTTTACTTCACTTGTAAATTTTGTGCAGATACTATCAATACACAATATCTTATAACTATCTAAAACGTTCCAATGTTTTTTTTTAAAAGGGAGACAAAAATGTAAGAACAGAAACAATATTTAGTGAACAAAAGAGTATAGGAAAACTCTGAAGACATTTAATTTAAATCACTTAGACCTTCACACGGCACAATTTAGGAGTCAACAGAGTGGAATGAGCTCTATTCAGCACACCATTTGTGGTTCAATCATTTAACTCTTAAAATGTTCACTAGCTTTAAGAGAAGAAATAAGTTATTTAGTGTTTAGATGAATTTGAGATTAAAAAAAATTATGGCCCCACTCCAAAAAGGGAGGGGGTAGCCTATATGAATCTTTCATACAGTATCATAATAAAAGGGTAAGTCTAAGAAAAATAATTAGAAAAGACCAAGAGGAAACATGGTGCCACTACATGAAGATAAGCTGGATTGATTTCTAAAGGCAATATAATATGTGTTCTGGAACATGGGTTCTAGAGCCTTGATTACTTAGATTTACATTCCACTTCTACCCCTTAATTAGCTGTACAACCTTGGACAAGTTTTCTAATTTCTCTGTGCCTCAGATTACTCATCTTTAAACTAGGGATAATAACATAACACAGGGTTGTACTGAGGATATTAAACTAGTTATTCTAAGTGAAGCACTCAGAACAGTATCTGACACGTAGTAAATGACCCCTGTGTGTTAGTATTATTAATGTTTTGTACATGGGAATAAGCCTCTAAAGATTGCTCTTATTCATACAATACTAATAAGCACAGTACATAGTTTCAGGGCCTTTAATACACTTTGAGGTGGTATTAAGACTCTGGGGCACCGTATATCCTACTTACTTCTACTTGCCACTACAAACTCTTATTCCTCCCACTCATCCTCTAAAAGCAAAAACAGTCCTCCAGCTGCACATCTGCTAGGATAATAAGCATTACTATGAGAAGCAAAGTTTACTTCTCTGCCACAGTGAAAAATGTTAAAAAAAAAAAAACAAACTGGGATGTGGTCCATCTTATATCTGACCCACAAATTGCAAACTACTGGGCTAAATACTGGTTTGAATACAGTGCTGGAGAAAATGTATTCTGAGCTTGCTTCCTTATGTGCTCCTTTTACTTCACCTAAGGTCTTCATCTATGTTTTTAAATCTCACGTAGAAAACTTAATCAGAATTCCCTTTATCAGGTAATTTAGTTTGGCTTTCACATGGAACCATATTTGTCCCCCTTCTCTATTACAAACACCATATACCAAAGACACGATTCATTAAATCTGGATCTTCCAGAGAAGAAAAAAAAGTGAAGAATATGATGAGAGGAATACAAGTTCCATGATTTCTTGAGGGTCCTGGTATCATTCAGCAATGAAGACAGAGAATAGGAATTTTTCTATTCTATACAAGATCTTAACATGCATTTCAAAGGTAAAGGTTCTTTTTAGCTAAAAAAGATGATAAAAGCAACAAGAATTTACTGTATTAGCACAGGAAACTATATTTAGTATCTCAAAATAACCTATAAAGGAAAATAATCTGAAAAATATATAAAACTGAATCACTTTGCTGTACACCTGAAACTAACATAATATTATAAATCAACTATACTTCAATTTAAAAAAAGATTAAAAAACTAGAGGAAATTAAAACACACTATTCATAAAAATCATCCATAATCTTACTACCCTACCAGAATAGCTATTTTCATTTATATAATACTCTCCATGTCTGTAAATTTATAAAGTTATCAGTAAGAAGCTATGAGGAATAACTTTAAATATTCTTAGAAGTTCCACACATGATGGACAGAATAGTTGAGAAATCAAACATGGTACATATAAACATTTATTTCAAATAAGCCTACCACAGGTTCATTTGTATTTAATGTGCACTAATTGATACTGACCAGCAGATAAACAAATTGAATGTATTCTTTTTAAAGTAGAAAAGTCCTGGTTGATCTTAATTGGTAGTATATGTTTTTCTTTTAGATACTATGTTTCTGGTTAGCATTCCAGTATTTTACTTCAAAAAATTTACTTCAAACAACTGTAGCAAGGTGTGTTTCCATTTAATTTCATTAAGTGTTTTAAAAGATTTTTTGCACTTCATTTAAAGGCCCTTCCAAGAAGATAGGTAGATCAGGTAACTGTTACTTTTTCATGAGTCACTGATAAACTTTGACTTTTAAGGGACGTTTATAAAATAAAAAGTAGAGACACACAGGATGCATATAAAAGAGTATCATAATTTATAAGAATAGTATTAGAAAGGTCACAGTTTTGTATGTGCTAAAGCTAATAAAAGTTAAAAAAAACACACAAACCCAAACTATTTTAAATTCTATTTATTTCAAAGAAAGACCATGGGTACCCTACTGATCAATGAAAAAGAGAAAGTAGGGATCATCATCACCTATTACTTTGCTTCTGTTTTCTGTATCAAGAATGGTTTCTGGACTGAGATGAAGAAAATAAAGTCCAAGGAGGTTGAAAAGTTTATAAAGTACAAATCTCAGGTCATTTTACATATATTTCAGGTTTAGTTAGAATACTCGCAAATAACTCCATGGTGATGGAGAGGTATTACAGGATACGAGAAAAGCAAATGTCATTCTGATTTTTAAAAAGGGAAAATAATATTGATTTTGCAAATCTATATATTGGCAGAGACTATCCTTAATCCCAGGTTTAAAAATGTAATGAAAGGGTTACTTTATGAGTAATTGATAAAAGAGCCAGAAAGAACTAATGAAAAATTATATTAGCCCAGTGATCAATTTCAGACCTCATGTGACATATCCCAAGTACTTGGGATGTCTAGCACAACACCGTTGCTCCTCAAATACTTAATAAAGGAAAGACAGACCTCATTTCCTTTTTTGTCAGTAGTACTACTGTCAAAGAGTAAACGTTAAAACAGTTTGTATATTATAAAACATTCTGAGGTACTTTAATAATATCCTTGACTATTAAATTATCCGGCCTATTGGGTATATATAGAAGATCTGGAATTCTTCATTTGTTCATTCAACAACTACTTATTGAATGCTTCTATATCGCATATGCTTAGCAGGCGGCAGTGAATAAAACAGACTACATTTTAGTCTTTGTGAAGCTTATTATATTACAATTGGGAAGATGGTCAATAAACATATTAATAAAAAATGTTTTGTAAGATGGTGAAAAATACTATGGAGAAGCATTAATCAAGGTATGAGGACACAGAGGAACTAGGTGGGTTGTCAGGGAAAGCCACTGTGATAATGAGGAAGAAAAGGAAAGGGAGTAAGTCATGAGTATGTAACAAGGAAGAATAAATCTGACTCCATATTGGATCTGTTTCTTTTACTTTAACCTTCGTATTCTATTGCTTTTGCTGCAACTTAAGAATGTTGCCTATAGCCTGAAATATACAAGACAGCCCATTCTCAAGGCTCTGACCTTTAAGGGTATAACACTTTTCTATTCATACAGAGATAAAAAGTTACAGAACAGACAATTACATTTGTCTTGTTGGAGGTTTACAGGAACATCAAGATCTGACCTACATGGATTGCTGCAAGAACAAAGGATTCCAAGAAATTTGCAACAACCAACCACACCCTCTCCCCTTTTAGTCTGAATTCTAGCTTGGGTAAGGTGGTTCTTTGGGACACTAGTCCACCATCTTCTTGGTCTACGGGCTTTCTGAATAAAGTTGCTATTCCTTGCCCCAACACCTCGTCTGTTGATTTACTGGCCCTGTCCTGCAGTGAGCAGTATGAACTTGGACTTGGTAACAAGGACACCTGGGAAAGCAGTCAAGCAAGGACTTTTGTAATATTCTAATGGAAAAAAATGGAGAAATATGGGCTGTATAACAGCTCTTTTAGGAGTATTCCAAACAAAATGAATGCTTATTCTCCGAAAGTCCTAATTAATAAAAGGATTGATATTGACCTAAAAGGAGGTTTTCAGACCATGTTGTGTAGCTCTGATTTGAGCTCTGTACTGCTTAATAGTTAATCATGACTTGAAGATACAAAAAGTAACTAATTAAATTTGAAGATGACACAAAACTGGAGGACAAAGTTAAAAATCCTTGGACTACAGAAAAACATTCAAAAAGGTCTTAAGAGCTGAAGTTATCACCCAAATCTAACAAGATAAACTTTGATGATGTCCAGAAAATATCCTGTGAAGTACATGACAAGGAGACATGACTTAAGTAACAATACATTAAAAAAAAAGAAAGAAAGAAAACCTCTCAGTGTTTTTTGTTGACACTGAGCCCAACTTGAATGTTGTTATAGGACTGCCCCCCAAAAGACGAATTAGTAAGGAACTATGAATACGAAGTAAAGTATTTAAGGACGATTCTACATTTATCACACCACATCAAGGGTGTAACTGACCAGGACCCTATGAGGCCTTCCTGGGACAGACCTCCCCCCACATATCTACTGCTTTAGCTCCTCTCTAAAGTACCTAGATAATAGTATCTGATGCATATTTCCTGAGTTTTTCAGATGCTAAAACCACCAACAAATGGAAGAAATTAACTACTTGATGATCATGGGCATGTAATCCCCAGACCTTCTAGCACCTAAGGATTGACCACCATCAACCAATCAGAGAATTTGTGCAAGAGCTGACCACATACCCAAGGTGTGCCCCTTCCTCACCTTGCCTTTAAAAATGCTTTGCTGAAACCCTTTGGGTAGTTAGGGTTTTTTCAGCATGAGCTACCTCTTCTCCTTGCTTGGCCCTGCAATAAAACTTTCTCTGCTCCAAACTCTGACATTTTGGTTTGTTTGACCTCACTAGTGTGTTGGCCACACAAGTTGTGTGTTGGCCACACAAACTTGTGTTAGGTAATATGGGTATTTTGATTAGTTTTGAGGATCAAAATTTAAGAGAGATTTAAACACAGATGCATCTAGATAGCACCTGGGATTAAAACCTATGTAATAAGGAAATTGGCTGAAGAAACTAAAGATGTGTATAAGGGAAAAGTGTATGTGAGAAGTAAGGGGATTATAGCTAACTTCAAATCTCAGAAGGACTGTCAGGTGGAAATAAAATTGGACTTTGAACTCACTTTATCACTAGGACCGATGAGTGGAAGCAACAGAGAAGGAGTTGATCGTATAAGAAAATGTCACAGTCATTCAGTTACGGATCTTAAACACTCTCTTGTCACAGGGTAACTGCCTTGGGAGATGAGGGATTGTTGTAGTGAGGATTCAGAGGACCAGCTGATTAGGGGACTAGAATAAGTCACTTCTACCTGTATGGTTCTATAACTGATGTAATAGATTTGTCTCTTTTTTTTAAGTAGTATTGAGGCAGCAGCTTGCTTCTCTCTTCCTTTTCCTTCCATTTTATTCTAGGCAGAGGGAGTGCCTTCAATAAAGGTTTATTTTTTCACTTAACTTTTCTCACACTTTTTATATTTATTTTTCTATTGTTCCAACTTCCTTATTACTTATTTGAACATTTTTGGATACTTATAATAATCTTCAATTATGTATATTATTTGAAGTGTAGCAAAATACTATGTAAAAATAAAGTGAGTTACATTTAGTATTAATTTCTCAGCAACTGCTTTTTATTTGCTGTCATCAGTTACATATAGGGTAACTGAAATCACTACTCCTCTGGTGCCTTTAGGTATCTAAATCTTAAGCTTTATGCAAAAAATTAATTCAAAACAGATCACAGATCACAGATTTAAATGTGAAACATAAATCTATGGAACTTTTAGAAGATAACATAGAAGTAAATCTGCAATACCTGTGGCTTCGTGAAGAGTGCTTAGACATGACAGCAAAAGCATGATCATAAAAGAAATAAATTACAACTTTTGCTCTGTGAAAGACCCTGTTAAAAGGATGAAAAGAACAAACTTTGGATTGGCAGAAAATTTTTGCAAACTACATATCTGATTAAGGACTTATATCTAAATATATAGAACTCTTAAAACCCAATAGTATAAAAGCAAAGAATCCAAGTAGAAAATGGTCTTAAGATATGAAGAGATGTTTCACTGAAAAGGATATAGAGATGGCAAATAAATAAATAACAATATTCAACATTATAGGAAAATGAAAATTAAGACCATGGTGCTATATCACTATACATCTATTAGAATGTTAGAATAAAAAACTATGATAATACCAAATGCTGGTGAGGGTGTAGAAAAGCTGGGTCTTATATACATTGCCGGTGGAACATACAACGGTACAGCCACTGTGGAAAGTAGCTAGGTAGTTTCTTAAAAAGCTAAACATATGCTTACCATATGACCAAGCAGTTACACTCTTGGGCATTCATCTAGGAGGAATGAAAACTTACGTTTGTTCAAAAAGTTGCACAGGACTGTTCATAGGAGCTTTATTGTAATTGCCAAAGACTAAAAATAACCAAAATATCTCTCAACAGCTGAATGGTTAACAGCTGTTAACAGCTGTTAACCAAAAATTAACCAAAATATCTCTCAACAGCTGCATGTACACCCATACCATGGAATACTATTCACCAATGAAAAAGAAACCAACTGTTGACACAAGCAACAACTTAAATGGATCTCAAAGGCATTATGCTAAGTGAACAAAGCAGTCTCACAATATCACACACTGTATGATTCCATTCATATAGTATTCTCGAAATGACAAAATTATGGAGATGGAAAGACAGGTTAGTGGTTGACAGTAGTTAGGTATGATGGAGGGGAGATGGTATGACTATAAAGGGGTAGCATAAGTGATATCTTTCTTGTGATAGAGTAGTGCTATATATTGATTGCTGTGGTGGTTACACAAATTTACACATGATAAAGTGATACAGAACTATATACATGCATTGTACCAATGCCAAATTCCTGGTCCTGAAATAGTACTATAATTATATGTGATGTAACCACTGGCAGAAATTGGGTGAAGGGTACATGGGACTCCTTTGTATTATCTTTGCAACCATCTATGAATCTATAATAATTTCAAAATAAAAAGTTAACAAAGGTATAATCGACAATTTAAATTAAGAACAGAATGACTATATTTTGAACCATAATTTTACCAATGTCTGTAGTCTAGGAATAACTAACTCACTGCAGCAGGAAGAAGTGGCACTGAATTAGGGGCTATGGAAAAGGCAGAGATATTAAATTGGTAAGATAGAAAAAATAACTAAAAAGTCTTTAAAACTATTAAACACAAGGATGCAGATAAGCTTTTTTTTTAAAAAAAAAAGTAACTACCTTAACGTGAAATTCATTATCCAATAAGATATTCTGAGTCTTCAGGTCATGATGAAGTAGAGGAGGATTCATATTGTGCAGGTAATTTACACCTAGTGCAATTTCATGCAGAATACGAAATCTTAATGGCCAAGGAACATCAGGATATTCATTTTTCTTCATATATATGGAAAGAAACAAAACTAAAATTAGTGGCCAAATTTATTTCCACTTAGAAAATGAAATATTCCATGAGGAAATATAGTATTAAACTAAATATCTGGTATAACTAAATTCAGGGCAAAAAGTACTCATTTTGTTATATTACCAATTTGACGTTATTTAACATCCTTGTATCTTACTTTCCTCAATTTTTAGAGAAAATAATGACTTTACAGTACTGATATTTCCTTTTAGTTTATACTGGTAATGCAACTACATGGTATGGGGTCTTTCTTCAGTTGAGACAGTTTTAAATTATTTTTTATCTATATAATACCCAAACATATATTTATACTCATAGCCATCTTCCCATTCTATGGCTTCTTATCAAATAACTTGTGCCCATGAATGTGTACACACACACACACACACAATTTGTTTCTATTCAAAATTTATATTTTAAATTTCCTATTAATATAAAACCATACTTGATTATGATGATAACCACTGCATCAATTAAAATTATGACCATAATATATTTACTTACTAAGCATTAATACTTCATATTTTTAAATCATATATTTACTTGCATTTCAGCTTGAAAAATTAGCATTTGGGAGTTTTGCTTTTGTGAAGGAGACAAAAATCATCTTCATTTCTAAGTATATATAACATAGAAACATTAAAAATGTAATGTTTTCTATTTCCTGGTACTTACAAGTGACAGTCATCTGAACTTTCTTAAATGTTTTCTGAACATAAAAGTTAATACAGCTTCCCAGGAGAATGAACATACTCAGAAAAATTAGATAATTTGGGAATATCCAACTATGAATCAACAGGGACCATGCCACTGGGTACATTTTACTAAATAATATGAAAAAGTATGCTTCCACTGAGCTCAAAACTGTTCTTAAGAATTTTTTTTCTGCAGATGGGTCAGCTTATAGTTCATTGATTAACTAACTTGGCAGGGGAGTGGCTCAAAATACTTGTCTTTACATAGTATTTTGATTTCTTTCATCAATCTTTTGTGAGGTTGGGGGAACGTGCTTCAAGATAAATCCTGACCTAATAATACAGGACACCAAAAGAAACACAAAACACAAATGTTCAACATTACTTCCTCTTGTATACACAGATTCCCATCCCCTTGAGTAACTGAATCTTTTAATCTTTAAAAAGGTAACTTTTTCTGAAAATTATATAGTTTAAAGAAGTAACAAGGCCTCTCTGCAGTATAGTGCTATATGGAAGCTTTTGATCATGGAGAGGAAGGTAGATGAGTGCTCACTATGTATTTTATGATTCCTTCCAGGAGTCAGCAATCCCCCTGTAGGAGGCTCTAGAATTTCTAATGGGCTCCAAATTTGGGTACCAGAGCATCTACTGTGGTGCTGGGGTATGGGAAGACAACATTAGAATTTATGCTTATACTCATTTAACAAAAGGAAACTGTGTTTAATTAGTATTTGTATCTTACTTGCTGTGTTGGTTACACAAATCTTATGCACTGACACTAGTTACTTTACTCTGTCCTTGTTTCAGATGGTCCTGTCACAAACAGAATGTGTTGTATCCTGAAATAAAGAGGAAGTCACTCCATGAGTGGTGACAGTGGCACCCATTCTCTCTTGTTTGCTTATAGAACACTGTGATGTATCAGAATTTAGGAGTGTTCAGTGACTAGATTTTACAGATTATGTTACTACTCAGTTTTAACTAAAGCACCCCTCACAAAAGAGACCGAGTTCTTTAAAAATATTTCTTGACAGAAACTGCAGGCTAGAGATAATCTTAGTAATATGAGAGCAAGCAAACAACAATAGATGGATACACATATTTTGAGAATGAGGACACCCCCCACAACCGGGCCATATTTGTTTACTGATGGGATTCACAATTAAAGCCAGATAACTGATACCTTGGGAAAAAGGTACATGGCTCATGCCATTGTCTATTATTGGAAAAGCTCATGTATTTGATACTCAGATTTATTTGGTCTATTAATTCAGAACTTTATGAACTGGTATTATTAACATTTAATTTGAACCCTACATTGTCTTTAACATAAAATGAAATCTGGCTTAAACTAACAATAAATTGTATGGTGTGCAGAGTTTATCTTTTCTCTCTCCTGTTCCTCTCTTACATATATATACATGTGGATATTAGAATTCAGTGTAAACCTCAGGAACAGTAACCTAAGCAAAATAATCTAGGTCACTTAGAATGCAGGGTCTGACTCCACAGTATTTTTTTTTTTTTTTTTTTTGCGGTACCCGGGCCTCTCACTGTTGTGGCCTCTCCCGTTGCGGAGCACAGGCTCCGGACGTGCAGGCTCAGCGGCCATGGCTCACGGGCTCAGCCGCTCCGCGGCATGTGGGATCCTCCCAGCCCGGGGCACGAACCCATGTCCCCTGCATCCGCAGGCGGACTCTCAACCACTGAGCCACCGGGGAAGCCCCACAGTATTTTTAACAACACAAAAGAAGCCATAAATGGTGAAGTTTTTCATTATTCTTATTTTGATTCATCTATATAACCCCAAATAATCTGATCATTTGTAAAACGAAAGTACTATATAGGTTGAATAACAGAATTATAACGACTGAAAATGTATAATACTTACCCTATGTAGGAGTTCATTTAATGACCCATTTGGCATGTATTCAGTAACTATTCCCAAAAATTCAGGCTCATTGCAAATTCCCAAAATTGGAAGAATGTAACTGAATCTAGCTTTGTGTAAAATTTCAGCTTCTCTTAAGACATCATTTCTTTCACTAAAGAAAGAAAACGTATAATTATTTCAAAGTAAGGAAAAATACACAATTATCAAGCCCATAAATATTAGTTAATCCTGGATTTTTTCATTCATTAGCTTTTGACCTCATGTAAATTATGCAGCTTCTCTTAGTTTCTTCGTGTTTAAAGTTGGGATAATATCTACCCTATATATTCCATAGGTCTGTTTAGAGACCAAAATACCTGTATAAGCCACTGACAGAAAAAAGTGCTACATACAGATTATTATTGTACTCTTCTCAGGAAAGGGAAAGAATACCATGTTTAAGTTTATAAAGTCTATATTAGAATGATAGGTGCTTGAACTAATTACATTAAGTTTATGTTGTATTAAAATGATCACATTTGATTAGACTATTATATTAAATTTTATGGTTGCATACCATGTAAAAATTTTCTAAATATCCTGAATATTAAAACACTTAAGTGTTGTAGATTTTAATGACTAGATGATAATAGTTGCATAAGGGTCAATAATGCTTAGAAATTATATACTGGAACACAGGAAAAGGACACTGAGAACAGGTAAATGCTTAGAATGGATCCCTGGGCTAACTCTGGATCCCAGGTTCATTTGATTTTTCATTCATAAAACAAATAAATATTGAACATTTATTATGAATAAAGAACTGTGCTCAGCATTATGGAGACTAGTAAGTTTAAAAAAACCAAAAAACAAAACACATAGTCTGTGACCTCAAACTGTCCAGAAATCTTTTTAAGAAAAATAAGTACTCACTGTGGTCTTGATTTACACTTCTCCAATGATTAGTGATGTTGAGCACCTTTTCATATACCTATTGGTCATTTGTATGTCTTTCGATGTGTTAATTATATTGATATTGGTAATTATTCCATGATGATGTATATGTATAGCAAATAATCATGTTTTGCACTTTAAATATATACGATTATATTTGTCAATTATTCCTCAATAAAGTTAAAAAATAAGAAAAGCAAATAAAAAAAGAAAACCAAATACTTAAAATATAAGGCAGAATATGATAAGCGCCATCAAAAACAAGTAAATAAGCAAGCAAATAAATAAATAAATATAGGGAGCTCAGAGAACTAGTAAATCTGGGCTAGGGAGTTGCTACAGCCTTTAGAGAGAGATGTCAACAGTACCTTAAGGATGGATAGAATTTCAACCACTGGAAAAAGGGCATCCAAGATATGTGGTCCCTCTCCAAGATGGGAGAGATTTTGCCTTTCTTTTTCATCTGTGTCTCCCCAGGATCTGGAACAGTACCTGGCACACAGAATTTGTCTAATAGATGTGTATCAAATGAACTCAAGGAAGTTAAAGTACAGGCTATATCTGGAAAATGACAAATTGTTTAATATGAATCAGGATGTGTAACAGCGTGTGTAAAGGGAGTGAGGTGAATAGGGTAGGGTAGGGCCTCATCGCAGAGCCTTAAAGCCAGGTGAGAGCATTTACACTTGATTTGGTAGTCACTGAGTTGAGACTACAGGTTATTGAGCACAGGAGTGACAGGAGTGGAACAAACTTTTAGGATGATTAATTTGGCAGCAAGGTGTAGGATCAGCAGAAGGAGGTAGAGTTTGAAAGCCAGGTATTAGAAGATTATAATACTAGTTAAGATGTAAAGCAATGAGAGTCTGAAACTATAAAGGTTGCAGTGTAAATAGAAAGAAAAACACTAGCTGAATAGAATACCCAGGCTCTGGTGGCTGACTGATTGACCTGATTGACTAAGGGAGGTATATACATATATATATATGTGTATATGTGTGTGTATATGTATGTGTGTGTACGTGTGTGTGTACATATATATGAAGGGAACTGGATTTGTCACCAATTTTTTCCATGGATGATTTGGTATTGGTAGCAGCAGTAATAGAAAGAGAACTGTCTCTAGGAGAAGCTTATTAGGTAAACAATGATGATTAGTTGGTGTTTAAACCACCCAAGCTCTTGATGAATGGCTGCTGAAATAAGAAAAGCAACAGACATTCCAGACCAGACTATGAAGCCTCCTTAAAAACAAACAATAAGCAAAATAAAGCAAAAAAATCTTAGTCATCTATGTTTTGAAGAGGTAATATACTTACATGTTTCAAAATTCAAGAATTACAAGAATGCATAAAGAGTTTCTCTTCTTCTCCCTGCTCTTCAGCCACTTAATATCCCAACTGTGAGGCAACCAATTATACCAGTTTGTGAGACCTGCTTTAATTAAATTTATATTTCCTAAGCTGAAACAGGTCTGTATTTGCCTCATGAAATGTAGGTCAACAAGACAGTTATTGAGTAGCACCTTTGCCGGGAAGGTTCCTGGATACTCTGAGAAAGAATTATAGAGAGGGCATGCTAGGGGATATCTTAGTGATACTTAATATACTAATTCCTCCTCCCATTAAGAGTATGATGCATTCTTCCTTCTCTTGTGATCCTATGATGTTTTGGCCACTTTACTACAGTTGGTTTCATTATCCCTACTTTATATATGAGAGCACGAAGGCTCACATAAATTAATAATTTCTACTGGTCATGCCAACAATAAGTGGCAGATTTAGAGTCAGATTTGAATTGCAATTGTGGGACTCTAAAGCCTTTGTTTTTTCCACTCACTGCTTAATCAGAGAAGGAAAATTCTTGAAGTCAGATTTCAGGAAGAATGAGTGGGAAAACAGAAAAAGCCAAAATAGTTTAAAAATAGGTTTTTATATTAAAAAAATAAAATATAAAACAGCTTTTATAGACATATTACCAAAATTACCCATAACAAATTTCAGTTACAAAACAGTTACACTGTTTACACAAGGTATTTGAACAAGCTGTCAGACTCATCTACGCATAAGGAGTTGGGAGATTGTTGGGGAAGGTCCACTCGTTGGGCAGAAGTCAGGTTACAGAGAATAATTTACCAATCACTAAAATAAGAACATGTTACAGCACATAAACTTATTTTTCTTTTGTGATCTCAAAGAACAATGCAAACATTATCCACACCAGAGCCCAAGAAGTACATGTATCTGTTATTCCCACTTCATAAGTGAGGACATAAGACACCCTGTGAGTCAACTGCAGAGCCCAGTCCTATGCTCAGACTACATAAATACTGCTAATGTTAACATTTTAGGTAACAAGTGGAAGAAAAATGTGATGCAGTAATGCCAGAGTGTTGCACTGTTCCTTATGGCTTCTTTGATGGCAGAATTAATTTCCTACCCGATTTAGTGAAGAATTTTAGAAGATGAAATTGTTAATGAGCACGAAAGGGAACTCCCTTCATTTCTTGGCCCCAAATGGCACAAAACTTAGATAAATTAAAATCTTGAGAAGCAGCATCCAAAATGGGAGGATCAATCTCCTTTAAAATACCTAAGGAGTCCATCAGTGCTAGATTTCCACATATTTTAATAGTTGATTCTAAAATACATCTACCCTCTCTAATCAACCACCACCCTTCAAAGTTGACTACATACACATAATTTCCCAGTAATTGCTCCACAGAATTCAAGACCCAGGGTAAATATACCCCGTATATCACTAAATCAGGATTATGGTACACAAAAAGCAGGAACAATTTCTAGAGGTGTCTCAAACTTACTGTGAGATCTAGCCCATCCAAGCCTGATAGCAAGAGAGCAAGTAAAAGCCACAGGCAGATGAAAGTCAATACCATTAGCAGGGCTGAAGCTGAGGAATTTATCTGCTGTTGGATACTGACAGCCTCTAGCTAATCAGGCATCTAGCATGATGTATTTTCACTTTAGATATAGGGGGAGGAGAGGAGAATGTTGCAATCATGGATGTTAACTCACTAAGAATTGAATGCAGGGCCTAGTTAAATTCCTATTGGAAGGAAAATACACAAGACTAGTGACTAGACTCACTGATTAATATATATGGTTGAAAGGTTTTTCTGGAAACAGGAACTAATCTAGCCTTCCCTTGAAATCTGGACATTGCACTAAACTTGGTCCAGGATGGGAGAGACATTCAAAAGTTTTGGTCATTTAACAGCTTTCTGATTTCAGTTT
This sequence comes from Stenella coeruleoalba, assembly GCF_951394435.1. Lineage (NCBI taxonomy): Eukaryota > Metazoa > Chordata > Mammalia > Artiodactyla > Delphinidae > Stenella > Stenella coeruleoalba. The sequence goes on from NC_137163.1 coordinate 45,743,678, forward strand.
ATTGTTAGCAAAAATAATACAAGTTTCCTCTAGAGACAGGCTTCCTTCCCTGTGACGGTAAGAGGAGAAACTAAATTGAGTTTGATATCTAAACTTTCATGCCTACATGTGTAAACCAAAAACAACAAAAAGCCCAAACCAAAACGTCCCAGACTCTACAGCAGTGCTGTTCAATAAAAATATAATGTGAACCACATATACAATTTGAAATTTTCTAATAGCCACTTAAAAAAAAAGTAATATCCACCTGTGGCTAAGAGCTACCTATTGGGCAGTGCAGCCCTAGAATTCGACTTCAAAAAAAAAAAGGGAAAAACAAAGCAAACAGAACCCAACTTCAATAAAGAGGACGTTTAGAGTTGGGCTGTGATTGCTGATATTTGGTGTCTGGAGAAAGGAGGCCCAGGAGTAAGAAAAAAAGGAGAGGGCAGTGAAAAGAAGTGTGATTGCTGCATCTACAGAGAAGCCTGCTCTCCCCACCATGTTAGCCCAAGCGTTGAACGGCTGCCTAGAGGTGACGAGGTGTGCGGCCGATCCCAAGTGGTCACCGTCGCTTGGGCTTCAGAGCCCGCTTGCCGGGGGTTAGAGCCAGTGGGGTGGGGAACGCAGATTTCGGGGCTCCGCGGTGGAGCCGCCAGGGCGCCCTACCTGTCGAGCAGTGGGGTGTGAATGTGCAGGTGTTTCACGGCCACCTGAACGCGCCAGTCTGCGTGGCGGGCAGAAGACACGGTGCCGGACGCGCCGCGGCTCAAGTAGCGCAAGTCGGCGAGCTTGTGGTACGGGATGGTGGGCAGGGCGCTGCAGATGGCCTCCTCGTTCATGGTAGCGGGTGGCGCGGGCACTCAGGCAGCCGGTCGATTCCGGAAATGCCCGCCGCTCTCGCGGCTCCACCCCCTGCGCGAGCCGGGTCGGCAGGCCCTACAGCCTGCCGGACATTAGGTCACGAGGCCGTCCATTCTCCGCGCAGCGCACGCCAAGCCGCTGCTTATCTGGAGCCGGAGCGGACTCTTCTCTTCTAGAGACTGGTCAACTCTGCGGCGGCGGGGCGCACAGGGGAGGAGCCTCCTCTCTCCAACCTGGCCCTCCCAGGCGCTGCCAGCCACCCGAGCCCGCCTTTCGGAGCTCCTCCCTCCCCAGACTTCTCAGGCGACGTCAGCGGCGGATGCCGAGGCGGGGATGAGGGCCACTGGCCCGGGATCCTCCCAGCAAGGCTCCGGCCTCGGCCTCAGGCCCGAGATCTCCGCCTTGTGGCGACCAGACGACGTGTGCCCCACCGGCGGGGCTCGGGCGGGGGCTTCGAAGTAGGGAAGTGAGCCAGGGGCGCTCAATTTGTCTTCTCTCCCCCCAACCCACAAGGTTGGAAAGGTTTTCTTTTGGGGAAATTGCCTCTCCACAGCTTCACACCCAGTCAGCGGACCCTCCCACCCAGGAGGAATGTCCTCTGGTCCCATCGGCGCGTCTTCCGGGAGTCGCCAAACACCAGACAGAGGTAGCGGGGCGGGTGTGGCAGCTGCCATTTCCTGACTCCGCGCCTGCGCGGAAAGCCCTTTGAGGACGTGCGGTGGTGACTTACTTGGGCTCCGCACTTCTCAGCCCGGTGAGTCAGGTAGGGGTGTAGATTCACTTGCGTATCTGGACTCCAATCTAACCTCACTTCCAACTACTTCAGTCGTGTGGGGGTGGTTGATAAGCCCTGTCAGAGCTTAATCCTGTCTAAACGTTCAGATGTTTAGTTCCTGTTGAGTGCTTCTCTGCTAGGGACGTATTCTTCTCTCTCTTTTTTTTTTTTCTCTCCTGACGTCCATAATTACAGACAGAGATTGAAAAGTAACCTTGAGAGAGTCCCTCCCTTGATTCCAGGTAAGACTGCAAACATTTCTTTCTTATAGATCTGGGAAGAATGCTGTGTTTAATGCCAACCAAAAAAGACTGCAAAGATCTTTTTACCTTAAACAAACACTTTTCTACACCTGAAATGACTATTTTGCAAAGGGTGGTGCAAATATTATACACAATACCAAGTCCATGCTAGGCATTTAATGAATTCTAAAGCAAAAGTAATAGGGAATGCCTGACTTCAATCAGGGATTTCTGCCTACAGAAAATCAGTGCTTCCTGTATTTTTGTATTGCCTGAAATGAGAGTAGCAGTGTTAACATTTTACAATAAATGGAAGCTGTAATGAAAGAGTGTGTTTTAAAATTTGATAATTTAAAATAAAATACTTAGCTTTAAAGATATGGTCTGATAATCTGTGGTTCATTCCTTAATAAGCTTTTTGCTACAAAAAGTGCTCAGAAAACTTTTCCCATTCATTCATTCATCCAGTCAGTTTACAAACAGAATTCTAGAGAAAGAGAACAAAAATAAAGAAGGGAGGAAATGATCAAAATAATAATTCAAGAATTTTTTCCAGGACCAAAAGACTAAGATCTTCATATTTAAAGGACCCACCAGCTACCCACAGTGACTGAAAAAGGACCTATGTTAAAGCACACCATTAAAAAGATCAGAACACTAAGAATAAAGAGAAGATTCTAAAAATTTTCAGAGGGAAGCCGCAGGAATAAACGAATGGGAATTAGAATGGCATTGGGTTTCTCAACAATAACACTTTTATGCTAAAACACTACAGTGAAATTTCAAGTTTTGTAAGACAATAACTTCCAACCTAGAATCCTATAGTCAAACTATCCATCAAGTGTAAGAATAGAATAAAAACATTTTCACATATACAAGGATGAAAACATTTATTTTCCATCCATCCATCCACCTTTTTTTTTTTTTTTTTAGGGCAAGTTACTAGAGGATGTGCTCCAACAAAACATGAGAGCAAGACAAGAAAGAGAAAGACATGGGATCCAGAAAAAAGGACCAGGAGAATGTGAAGGGAAATGCCAGGGTGAAAGATATGTGGCAGAATTAGAGAGCAATCGTTTTCACCGGAGAAGGAAGATGGCAGACTCCAAGAAGAAAGACTGGTTAGTGTAACTGAATTTATTTAGATTACTAATTTTGAGTATTTGGGTAGTTATATTGATAGATGTTTGATAGATCTAATGAAATACATGATAAAATTCGAGAGAGAACTTAAAAAATATAAGCAAGTAAAAAAAGGAAGCAATTATTAATTCCATGAAAAATAAAAATTAGACAAGAATGGAAACAGTGTTTCTCCAACTGTTCTGTGGTGGTGAAAATTTTAAGACTTTTTAGAGCTTCTGAAATACTAGTATATTATAAATCTCGAAGGAGAGAACATGCAGCATAGAGCACTATAAAATTTATTTATATTTTTAATTGCATTACTTTAAAATTTTTAAAAATTAGTATTCACTTGGTTCAAAGTTTAAAAGTGTAACAGACAGATAATTCAATAGAAAATTAGGCAAAAGACCTAGGTAGTTCACACAAGGGTATATCTAAATAGCAAATAGCAAATGAATGTGAAAAGGTGCTCGACATCATCAGTCATTAGAGAACTACAAGTTAAAACCACAGTGCAATATCACTACACAAATACAAGAATAACTAAAATTAAAAAGACAGAATATAGCAAGTGTGGGTGAGGTTTTGTAACAATTGGAACTCTTGTACATTGCTGGTGGGAGTGTCAATTGGTACAATCAATTTTGCAAACTGTATGGCAGTACTATTAAAATTGCAGATATGCGGATCCTCAGCAATTCCTTGCCTAGGTATATGGACATGCATATGCATATACTAGAAAGTTCATAGTAGTGCTATTTATAATAGCTTCAAACTGGAAATTACCCAAATATCCATAAATACTAGAATGTATAAGTGATTCGTGGCCCATTTAAACAGTGGAATACTAAACAGCAATGATATTGAGCAGTGTACAATATTGATGAATTGCACAAATACAATACTGGATGAAAAAGCTAGACACAGAAGAGTATACATTTTATGAGTCAATTCCTATTAAGTACAAAAATAAGCAAAACTAGCCTATGCTTTTAGAAATCAGGATAATGTCTACTCGTGTAGAGTGGTCATAGTGACTAGAAGGGACAGGATGAGGCCTCTGGGGTGATAGAAATGTTCTGTTTCTTGATCTAGGACCTAGACTCTTGGTGCCAGTTGCACGGGTATGTTCAGTTATGAAAATTCTTTGAGGTTACACAATGTGCACTTTTCTGTATATATATATATGTTATACTTCAATAAAAGGTTAATAGGTTTAAATACAAAATAAATAATATATGTGGGTGTATATTATGTCTCTTACTTTTATTTAATTAGTATTACAGTATATACCTGTTCACCTTGCTTGTCTTTCACTTAGTAATCTATTTCAGATATCTTTCCATACAAATGCATAAAAAGCTTTCTCATTTTTTTTTTTAATGATAGATATGCCATAATTTACCCCTCATTGGTGGACACTTAGCTGTTTTCCACATATTTACTTACAAATTATGCTGCAATAAGTAATCATTACATATGTCATTTCATACATGTGCAAGTGTATCCATATATATGCCCTAGAAGCTGAACTGCTGGACAAAAGAGTTATGTTCATTTGTAATTTTGGTTTGTCTTGTTGAATTGACCTTCACTGAGGTTGTTCCAGTTTTCTTTTTCTGCAGACAAATGAGAGTGCTGTTTCTCCACACACCTTCTTTCATTTCTTTTCGAGATAGATAGTATAATGTTGATCTGCTGATTCCTGTATTTCAGTGCTTCTAAACTCATTTAAATGCTAAGATTCTTTTTATTGCAGACCTTCTAAATATCTGGCTTCAATTTGTTTATCACAACCTCAAACCTTTAGCTTTCATTATAGTTTCACTATTATACAGCTTAAAAATATGTATTCTTAGTGATATGTACATTGTTTAATTAATGCCCATAATGAATGGCTAATGACAGGAAACCTAAAGAATACTAATGATAAACCACATCAACTAAATGAGAAGCAAAGAACATGAGAATAATTATGCAAATTAGGCTAAAAAACAAGCTTCACACCTATATGTTGAATTCATCTATTCAAAATTCTGTAGAGTCATATTAAGTCATATTTTCCATTTACTGAGAATAAAGGTTATTTATATCTGCATGTGCTATTTTAGGGACATGGTAGCTTGAAATGGCATGCTTGAAATCTCTCATAGTCTGTTTTTTGTTTTGCTTGTTTTTTTAACTTCAATGCCTTTTATTCCTGTAAGTTCTTATTTATTTATTTTTCTAATTTTATTTTTTAAATTAATTTTTATTGGAGTATAGTTGCTTTACAATGTGTTAATTTCTACTGTACAGCAAAGTGAATCAGCTTTATGTATACATATAATGTCCATGGACAGAGGAATGGATAAAGAAGATGTGGTATATATATACAATGGCATATTATCCAGCCATAAAAAGGAATGAAATTGGGTCATTTGTAGAGACGTGGATGGAGCCAGAGACTGTCATAAAGAGTGAAGTAAGTCGGAAAGAGAAAAACAAATATCATATATTAACGTTTATACGTGGAATCTAGAAAAATGGTATAGATGATCTTATTTGCAAAGCAGAAATAGAGACACAGATGTAGAGAACAAACGTATGGACACCAAGGGAGGAAGTGGGGGGGGTGGGATGAATTGGGAGATTGGGATTGACATATATACACTATTGCTACTATGTATAAAATAGATAACTAATGAGAACCTACTGTATATAGCTCAAGGAACTCTACTCAATGCTCTGTGGTGACCTAAATGGGAAGGAAATCCAAAAAAAGAGGGGATATATCTCATAGTCTTTAAAATTAGAAACAAGACAGAAAAGTTGAAAAATAAACCACTTAAAAAAGTACAAATGCAAGAATTAAAAACATCTCATATTCTAATTTTTTCTATTTTTTGGTCTGAAAGCATCTGGTAACCATTGGGGGAAAATGGGTGAAGGATATGTGGGACCTCTCTGTATTATTTTTACAACTTCCTGTGAGTCTATTATTATCTCCAAATAAAAAGTTTTAAAAAGTTGTACCTGGGTGTATTAGTTTCCAGGGACTGCCATAACAAAGAACCACAAGAATTATAAAAAGGTATGTAAATGAGAAGTAAGGCTTCCTGATTCTTCAGATCTCCAGTTCACCTTCCCTAAGACAACAAATAAATTTAAAAAATATTATATGCCATAATGCTAGGTGCTGGAAATACAGGGATAACAAAAGACACATGGTCTCTGTCCTTAAAATGCTTTTAGTGTTCTAAGGGAGATAGAACCTAACCATACAATTACAGTAGAGTGTGATAAATGTTCTGGTAGAGAAGTCCAGGGCACACTCAGAAATTAGGGGAAAGAAGCCTGCATGGTAATTTAATGAAGAGAGGTAAGGCAAACTGCCCAAAGTCATAGAGTTTTTAAACTACAGAGACATGATTCCTGCACAAATCTGTTTGAATTAAAGCTCATATTCTTTCTGGGAACTGCTTGCTGTATCACTAGGGTATTACATTTTCAGTTTCACTTTATATGATGTCTCAGGAGAGGAATTTAGTAGCAAGAGGGAATTTCCCAGCTACAAAAAGACAGTGATGGACAAAAATTTATTATTAAGGGACATTTCATGGGAAATTCCATTTTCTTTTGATATTTTACTTGGCAGGTTTCCAAGAGTGTGGAAAGATGTGTTACCAGTAGCTCAGTCTGCATTTAAAAATTTTAGCTCCTGAATTAAGCAGGATATTTTGCTTTTTCAAATGTCTTCAGAACTCAAAATCATTTTCTCCAGCTGTCACTCCTAGCTTGTTAGCAAAATATACTAAGATATATTTTTTAGGCGATACACACACACACACTCAGAGACAAAGACACACTTTTTTTTTTTTTCTGCTTTAGGCAGTGGCTATATGAAAGAGATTATAAGTTCAATACCCTTTTTAGTATCCTTTTTTGGGCAAGCATAGACAAAGTTGTGGAAGAAGGCAGAGCTTTTCTTATTGTAGTAGCCAATATAGTCTAGTTCAGGAGTCCCCAACCCCCGGGCCGCAGACTGGTACCGGTGCACAGGCCTGTTAGGAACTGGGCCGCGCAGCAGGAGGTGAGCGGCTGGCAAGCGAGCAGAGCTTCATCTGCTGCTCCACATCGCTCCCCATTGCTCGCCATTCCCCCCCCCCCCAGTCCGGGGAAAAATTGTCTTTCACAAAACCAGTCCCTGGTGCCAAAAAGGTTGGGGACCACTGGTCTAGGTCATAACAGCGCCGGCTGGTGCAATTTGGAATCAGAAACATGATTGAAGCAGGGATCCAATGTCAGCAGCTGAACAGGTTGCCAGAGAGAACTCGAAGGTTTATTGGGAACTAAGGAACACTCAGGAAGCTTCTTTGACTTAATTTTTATAATTGTAAAAAGGAATAGAAATGTCTGCCCTGCCAGGGAAACCTTGTTGCACAACTCCTGCCAAGGACACTGTTCACACTGGGGAGGTGCCATTCACGTGGAATACATTATGAATGGGCCCCCTAGAGTTGTGTGATGTGGAGGCCCTATAGCCTACCTGTCTCCCAGGATTGTTCTGAGAGACTCAAGTTATACAATGAATATAAAAGACTTTATAAGTTATAAACCTGTCAATCTATGTAAATAATAATAATAATAGTTATTCTCCTGGCCAGCTCTGCCCTTCAAGCAAAACATTCTTACCTAGTTTAAGAAAGAGAAAAGCAGCCCTTATTAGCTGGGAGCTGGCCTGGCACTCCCAGTGAATCTGTGGCATTCTCCTGTTCAATATAAACACTTCCATAGAACATCAACCTCAGACAGGATTATTTTGTCACTGTAGTGGAGCAAGAAAAAATAAGACCACTTCATTATCATGTTTGAACAGACAGAGGTAAAAACATTGTTCAAACCACAAAAATGATCAAACATTGCCCTTTACTGGCTAATAATAAGTGCCTGCTTCTTCTTTACCAATTATAGCTTTATCTCAATTTCATTATTCTCACTGTCTAGATATAAATTATTAAGATACCTGATCAGAGAATCACTCCTGCTTCCAGACAGCATCCAATGCAGGGAAGATACCCGTTTTCCTTGAATGCTCCTCAGAATCACCTACAAGAAGTCCAAATCCTGTAATAAATTATTTCTAACATCCTTACTGAGATGTCCTGATTCCTCATGGTACACATAACTCCTGCTTGCAATGAGTCAGTAAACCCAGATTTATAGAACTGCAGATGTGTCCCTGGTGGTCTTTGGATAGAGGACATTGGCAGATTCATAGAGCAGTTATTACCCAGCCTGGAGCCCTCACTGTCTGCATTTCAGTTAAACAACTGGCTCCTCTAACTTCTCTAGGGACTTAGCTATGGTGTAGGTTCTTTTTCATAGCCCAGAACTCCTGAGGAAGAGATTCTGGTTGGCCATAATATCACCCTTCAAGTCCTTTGTGGATTATGGGGATATGGACATGAGGTACTGAATTTCTAAAACAGCAACAACAACAACAATATCGACAACAGCAATAATAACTAAGACTTATAGGTTAAGAATCCGCCTGTGAATGCAGGGGGCACGGGTTCAAGCCCTGGTGCGAGAAGATCCCATATGCTGCGGAGCTACTAAGCTCGTGCACTACAACTACTGAGCCAGCTCTCTAGAGCCTGCAAGCCACAACTACTGAGCCCACGTGCCACAACTACTGCAGCCCACGTGCCTAGAGCCTGTGCTCCACAGCAAAGAGAAGCCACCGCAATGAGAAGCCCACACACCGCAACAAAGAGTAGCTGCCTCTCGCCGCAACTAGAGAAAGACCGTGCACAGCAACGAAGGCACAATGCAGCCAATAAATAAATTAATTAATTAATTAAAAAAAACAAACAACAACCTAACACTTATATAATGCTTGCTACGTGTCAGGGACTCTTCTAAGCAATTTCCATAGAGTAAATCACTTAGTACACCAACACTATGCAATAGATGCTATTATCACTCTAACTTTGCAGATGTAGAAACTGAGGCACAGAGATGTTAATTACTTGTGTAAGGTCCCACAGCTCTTAAGGGGCATAGCCAGCAATTGAACAAAGGAAATTATATTGCTATATTCTGAATCAGTTCAACTGTTCTCATGAAGTAATAGAGTACTGAGAGATGGAGTGTGAATGATTTGGCACCACTCAGCACACTTTTATATGAAGAGTTATTTTATACGTGAGCAAGGATATCTTTTAAAGAAGTTCAGTCGAGCGATCTTAAAGTGTTGATGTGTCTCTTTAATAATAGTGTCTGTTAGGAATAATTTAAACTTTATGGAACTAAATCCATTGGCTATAATTTGCTTTTTCTTTTACATATGAACATTTTAATTTGGCATTTATTGACTGTCTATGATGTGAATCGCTCTTTGGTATGTAGTATGGGACACAAGCTCTACATTGCTATCTACAGAATAAATAAGCTCTACACTGCTGTCTACAAAAGTGATGACTAGAGTCTTTATATACATCATGATGATTTAAGTCTTTATATACATCATTTTTGTCGTTTAGAAATCTTCCTTATTATAATAACAACTTGGAATTGGAATATAATTGGCAATAACTGATCTGATTCTAGAAGAAAAATATGGGGCTTTGGCACCCAATGGAGTTAAAAGTCTCCTTCTTCATTAATCTATGTGCATGACCTCTTTGGTATTTTGTAATCTCAGTGAGTCTCATTTCCTTCATCTATTAAATAGTGAAAATAATACTTTTCTTAAGGCTGTTAGGAGAATTAAATAGGATAATGTGCATAAGATTATACCCAATAAGTATTAGTTTTCTTTCTCAAAGTAAAATATTTGGGCCTTGCCAATTTTAGTCTAAGTGAGAATTATCAACTTTATGATTGTCAAAGCTGGGTTATGAATTAGTGAAAAATGACTTAAAAACTGTGTAGCCATGCTGTTGTTTCAAATGTGATCTCTATGCAGACATGGGCCATATCTGTTTTGTTCAACAGTGCCTAGGACAATGAAAGTGATAATAATACACCTACTATCACCTTAGACTGTGGAAGGATGTTATGGCCAGTAGAAGACTGCAATTCTTGGGTGAAAAGTGTGCAGAATTCTCTAATGTGCTCATTTCAAGTTTTTGTTTTATCAAAGTTACAAGTTCATGTTTAAAAATCATTATAGTTCACAAAGGTAAAATTATGACAAAAGTACAGGATTTTAAAAAATATTTGCAGCCAATATTCTGATAACTCTCTGAATCTAAACTGAATCTCTAAACTCTTAGACTGTAGTCTAAATAGCAGTAGTATTTTCTTTCACCTATTTAGAAAATTAAAATATTATTAAAGAAGCCATATACAACTGAATATGTTGGATGGAAGATATTTTATTTCAAGCATAATTAGGTATTAACTTAAGTTTATTCCTTTTAGTAGATTTAGTGAAAACTTAGTCATCTGATTGAATGAATATATCAATCTTCTTTAAAAACTTATTATGAAATAAATAGATGAAAGAAGTATTAAAGTTGAAATAGTAACTTCTCACACATAAAAATGTTTTACATTCTACCAAATACAATATCATTAAGACAAGCTTGTGTTGTAATTATTATCTCTATTGAGATATGATGGGGCTAATAAATGATATTATAAAGGCAGGAAGATTCCAAAGAGAAAGGGAAGAAAAAAAGATGAGCTACTATGTTACCAAACCTACAAGTCAGGTAAGATACTTCTCTTCCCCTAGGAAGGAGTACTGGCCTGATGAGGGAAGGGGAATGGATGGTACAGCGAGAGCCTGGGTATATTATTCCAGTGAAAGAACTCCTCCTGGAAGAAAATACCTGGAATGAGGGGATGGTGGTAAGTGTTCTTCCCAACAATTACCATTTTAAAGATGGGAAAACTAAGTCTAAGAGTAGATTGACTAGCTTCAAGATATTACAAGTAAAAGGTGATAGAACTGGGAGTAAACCAGATGGTTTATTTCAGGTTTATCAGAGGGCCCTTATTAATGAGGTACACGATATAGTATCCTAGAATCACAGTAAAACCAGGACCTATACATGTAAAAGTCAGAGCCGAATATCATAAATTTGCAGCTTTCTTTATATTTGCTTTGTGATGAGGTAATGAACTTATTAGAATAAAAGTATTGTATATATTTTTATTTAGTGAGTACTCAAATGGTGCATACATCTGAATTAAATGACTGAAATATCTCAGTTATTAAGAAGCTATCATTGGAGATGTAGCAGAGTGTACATATGTTTATGCACACAGATATTTAACAGAAACACAGTAAAGAGGTTCAATTATATTCATGCTGCAGTATGGAGGTTACCAGAGAGTTAGTGAATGAGGAATTTAATCACTATTATTTTGTAGAGTGTAAATGATTGAGAAAAACTTACAGAAAGAGGTGATCTGAAGGTCAGTTCAAAGGAGAGAATGATTTTTAGCTGTTTCCAGAGAGTTTTTGGTACATTTTAGAGAGGGCTACAAAATCCAAGAATGAGAACCATGTCCCACCAGGACAACTGGTGGGTCTGCACATTTCAAAGAAGCAATAGCATGGTGAATGAAGTCTGTACCTCACTACACTCTGGGCAATAAAATGTTTTAAGAGTCAGGTTCCATAATATGAGTTTGTAACATCTTATCTATAATTTGTGGGTAGATGGGCAAAGGCTTGGCCTTAATCACACATATAAAAACACGTTAACAGGATCATGTTTGGTTTTAACCCCAGTCTCTATTTTAGTACCTGCATTGCTTATCCTTACTGAAACTTGCTTTCCTCATCCGTAAGGGAAGTACTTTATGAACTGTGACATACTAATTAATTTTAGTTTTGAATCATGGCTCTTCTTTAAGGTTTTCTTTGTTCTAGTTTAGTGTCATTTGAGGGTGAACACTGGACAAGGCACATATAGAAAAACACAGGGTATTTCCTGCCTCCCAGGAGTTTTAAGAAAAGAGAGAACAGTTTTTAGAGGCTTAGCACTTATTCCACCCTTGGATGTTTCCCTACTAACATGGTTTCTAAAATTACTCATCTGTGTGGAGCTCAATAAATATTTCTCCACTGACTAACATAAGACAGGCAGATCAAATAATTAGATGTAACACTTTCATTCGTACAATATAGCATGTTATCTTACACATGAAAATTGCAAAATAATGTTCAAAGAGTAACCAAACTGGCTTTTAGGATCTAGCTGTGTCAGTCAGTTTTGGTTTATTATCTCTCTCCTCTGCCTGCTGTATCTTGTATTTATTTATGTAATCTTCATGTATAACTTCTAAACTATAAGAGCTAGCCACTATGGCTTTGAATGTAATGAAGTCACAGAATGATTAAGGAATTGTTTTCTAATGCAACTCTCCCTAAACCTCAAAACATTAGAATAATTCTATAGTCCTCCATTTGTCTCAGTTACTGCTTAGAGCACTAATGCAGCAGGTTGTGTGCCTAGGCATTATGGGGTACTTGCTTTCACTGTTGAGCTTTCTAACACTACAAATAAAACATAGATTATTCAGAAAGTACAAAGGTTCAACATCTTCCCACAAAATCGTTGATGAAGTTATTTCATTAATTAGCTCTTAAAAACAAAACAACTGATAGCAACAGGATACCTATTGATTTATGAGATAAAAAATTTCCTTTGAAAAGATAAATATTGATGCCAATACACTGGTGATGAAGTGGAGCCTAGGGTGTGGGGATGAGGCCAGCTAGCAGGCATTGTCTGAGTCAGGACCTTGAGCTGGGTCAGGAGGAATAGACCTTATTGATCATTGATCCTGGGGGTGAATGACAACATCCTGTGAGATGTCTGAGTCAGTTCTGAAGTAGGTTCTCGTTCAAGTTGGGCAAACATGTAAGAGCAATATATAATTGCTTGGGCACCAGCCCAACCTGGAGTTGATGCTTAGGATGAGGTAGGTAGACAGAGACTAAAGGATCAATTTTTTAAACCAATGAGAAAATCGCTGAAGTTGCTCTACTCAGGGCAGGCGTTGCGGGGTGCAGAGTACAACTGAGGAGTGGTTTATCCTTAATTCTTAAGTGTGCTAAAAGTAGATGTGTAGTTTTATTATATGGTATTTTGGGTCAGTAATGATAGTCTTACATACATGTCTGCTTCTATATGTTACTTATACATTATATATATTACATATGTGTATCTATATATTACATTAGTTCATACATGTACATTGTATAAAATTTAGAAGAATCAAAAGGGGTATAGTGAAAAGTTAGTCTCTACTCCTCTCTATGCCTCCCAGCCACCAATTTCCCTCCTGGAAGGTGAATTACAATTGCCAGTCTCTCACTTCCTCCTTTCATGCTCTTTGTTCTAGCCGATTAATCTCCCCAAGCCCAAGGGCTCCTGCTCAGAAATTTTCCAGCTTCTGCATTTTCCTGTCTGGTTAAATTTAACTTTATTTACCTATCTTTCAAAGCCTCAATGTTTTATTTATTCTTCTTTAATTTCTTTTTTCCAGTTCTCCTAACAAGCTCCCTATGTCTCATTCCTACAGGTACTTGTTCTCACTTCTCATTCATGATCTTCTCTCTTCTCTAGTCTATCTGAAATTTCTGCTTCTTTGAGACTGAAGTCAGACCCTATTTCTTCTGACTGCTCCACCCACCCCCATTGATTTCCTTCTTCTCTGAACTCCTAGGCATCTACAAAGTGGGTTATGCTTCAGTATCCCAAAATGATACCAAAATATGTTAAATAAAATATTAAGTTGCATTATTTGGCTGGAACTATATAAATCCAAAGAGGCAAAGAGGTTAGCTCAAAGCTATCAGCTGTTACAATTATCTTTGGTTAATGAAAAAAATTAACATACAGAATTTTTCAAAATATGGTTCTTGTGGGGAAAGAGAAAAAGGAGTACTTGCTGGGGAGAAGTTGCAAACCACTAACTGTACACACATCTAGTACCTAACTATGTAGTCAAGTGGTTGAGAGCATGACCTTTGAAGTCAGGCACACCTAGGCTTGACACTCTCTGATCTTTTGGAGCCTTGGTTTCTCAACAAGGAAATGAGTTAGCAAGTAAAGCACTCAGCACAACGCCTACTGTATGGTAAATGTTCAATAAATGTTATGTGTTATTGTTGTTGTTGTTAAATCTTATTTGCTATTTTGTAAGGTTTGTCTCCTATGTTGGGCAGAATAGTTGACCCTCTTGCCCCTCCAAATGTCCACATCCTAATCACCAGAGCCTCTGAATATTACCTTACATGGCAAAAGGGACTTTGCCGATGTGATTAAATCAAAGATATTAAAATAGGGAACTTATTCTGGATTATCAGGTAGACCCAGTATAATCACAAGGATCCTTTATAGACGGAAGACGAAGGCAGAAGATTCAGGGAAGAAGAATCCGTGTCAGAGTTAGAGTGATTTGATGTGAGAAGGAGTCAATGTGCTGTTCAGGCTATGAAGATGGAAGAAGAGCCAAGGAATACTGGCATCTAAAAAGAAGCTGGAAAACATAAAGGGATTGTCTCCCAGAGCCAGCAGAAAGGCTTTTAGCCCAGTAAGATCTGGTTCAGATTTGTGAGCCCTAGAATTGTAAGATAATAAGTTTGTGTTGTTTTAAGGCACTAAGGTAGTGGTAATTAATAAAGCATCAATAGGAAATGAGTGTACCTCCCCAGCTGAAGACCAATTTCGTAAAGCTCATAGTGTCCAGAGTAGTGTGGGATGGGAACATAAATGAAAAAATTGGGTTTACTGAGGGTTCCAGCAGAGAGGCACAGCAACTTGTAAATTGCCCTTTATAGTGAAGAAGAGGAAATCAGAGTTAGCTACAAGCCAGGTCTCTTTCTAAATGTGGATTTCCATTACAATATAAATTGAAAATACTGGGGAAATTCCCTATCTCACTCCCCGGGAAAGATGCCAACAGGCCATAAATTCACCTATACTCCAGTCAGGTTTTCCCCCTAAGTGTCCTTGCCTCCCTTACTTACTGCTAATTTACAAGATCAGTAATAATCACTATCATGCACTGGGTGCACAGTCTGTGTCAGGCATTGTGCTAAAGGTTTTGTACACATTATCATATTTAATCCTCACAAAATTCCCATGGTGGTAAAAAGAAATGTGGTACCTTGTTTTTCAAAGTTCAGGTCATGAGTCTCAGTGGAAATTGAAATCAGTTTGGTGAGGATTGACAAGGAATTTTTTTTTTTTTTTTGCGTACATGGGCCCCTCCCGTTGTGGAGCACAGGCTCAGCAGCCATGGCTCACGGGCCCAGCCGCTCCGCGGCATGTGGGATCCTCCCGGACCAAGGCCTGAACCCGTGTCCCCTGCATCGACAGGCAGACTCTCAACCACTGCGCCACCAGGGAAGCCCCGACAAGGAATTTTAAACAATAAAATACAGTAGAAAAATACCAGTGTACTGCATAAAATGAATAAGTATATTTTCATAAAATTTGGTTTCAGTTATACATATAACAAAGACTCTCAAGTTACAGGTGAGTCTTAATTGATAAAATATATATGTATTGGGTTGTGTTGTAGAACATATTTCTTTTTTTTTTTTTTTTTCTTGCGGTACGCGGGCCTCTCACAGTTGTGGCCTCTCCCCTTGCGGAGCACAGGCTCCGGACACGCAGGCTCAGCGGCCATGGCTCACGGGCCTAGCCGCTCCGCGGCATGTCGGATCTTCCCAGACCAGGGCACGAACCCGTGTCCCCTGCATCGGCAGGCAGACTCTCAACCACTGCGCCACCAAGGAAGCCCTGTAGAACATATTTCTTATAGTGGGTTACATTAAAAAACTTTTACAACCCACCAGTAAAGTGGTTAAGAGTATAGGCTCTGGCAAAAAGGTTACCTTGGTTTAATCCTAGTTCTTTGTCTTACTAACTCTGTGATCTTGAGTGGGTTACTTGTTCTCTCACACAGTTACTTTGTCTCCTTGGGGCTCACCTCAAAGGGTCTTTTTGAGGATTAAATGGATGAATCTAAGTAAAGCAGTTTGAACGGTGCTTTAGTAGCAAACACTCAGTTACTGTTACTTTCCCAATGTTACCTGGTTAGCAAGTGGCAGAACTGGGCAGATTCCTGTTCTGTCTGATAAAGTTTAGTCTTGAGTTTGAAATCAAAGGTAATTTCAAGCTGACTTAGGTGTCCCGTCAAAACAAACAAAGAACAAAATAAGTCTGCCTTTACAATAATTTACCAGCAAATTAAAAAGATGGGAACCCTCATCTTCTCAGGAAGTTGGCCTATGTTGGCAGAGTCTTGTCTCTGAGAGAGTACAGGTTTCCTGTCTTGTTCTGCTCTGAGTTACAGGAGAAGAATATGTGGAAGGCACTAGGTTGTTTGACATATAGAACAAACTGGTGACTCACATAAAACTTTACCGTAGGATCACCATATAAATGTTTACATCTAAAAGGAATCAGGTAAAGGAGGAAATCATGGAAGAATCTGGAGGGAGGCCTTCAGCTAAAAGTTTGTGAGATGACTGCTTTTGTTATTGGTTGTATTTGTCTTTTGTTTTTTTCTTCTCTGTTTCCTCCCTCTGCTCCAGCAGGCAGCTGAGGCATTTTATCAATTTCTTAAAAAATTTTCTGATGCTACCTGGTGTTACGTGATTTGAGTGTTGGTTGAAATATATAGCCAGGCTATACTGCTTTCACAGGCTCTGAAAATTTCAGAATTTAAGAAGCTAATGAGTTTCTTAAGTTATGCGTAAACCTTAGTTGCTGAAAATTATTCTGGGCCTTTAAACTGCTGATTTTTATATTCAGCCAACAGCCAATTTAAAAATGAATTCCATACTACCTCCAATTTGCTTGATTGTAGAGTAATTTTATATCTAGTTAAGGTTTTGTTGGAATATGTATTTCTAGATTTTACGGTTTGGAAAGTGTGTGAATCCAGCCTCTCTACCAGGATGTGGCAGGGAGTTAGCAGTGTTTTGAACCATCAGGGAAAGGAAGTAGATATATTCAGCACCCTGCCCCATCTCAACACATTCATTTTCTCATCTTAGTAGTGGTAATCTTTCAATTGTTATTTTGGTTTGAACGTTGTTTGTAGCATATGGCCCTAATGCCTTAGAGCCCTAAGTAGAAGGGAAAGTAGTGCTAATAATTCTCTGACGGAGACGTACCCCTTCTTCCCCCACTTCTTTGTTCTTGAAAGATATGATTTCTCTTTTATTATTTATTTATACTTTTTAAAAGAGCAGTTTGAGGTTCACAGCAAAATTGTGGGGAAGGTACAGGAATTTCCCTTATACTCACTGCCCCTGCACATGCATAGCCTCCTCTATTATCAGCATCCCCCGACCAGAGTGGTTCATTTATTACACCTGTTTAACGTACACTAACACATCATAATCATTCAGAGTCCATAGTTTACATCTGTTTACATGACATAGTTTACATTGCAGTTCATTCTTGGTATTACACATCTCACACCAGTCAGAATGGCCATCATCAAAAAATCTAGAAACAAAAAATGCTGGAGAGGGTGTGGAGAAAAGGGAACACTCTTGCACTGCTGGTGGGAATGTGAATTGGTACAGCCACTGTGGAGAACAGTATGGAGGTTCCTTAAAAAACTACAAATAGAACTACCATATGACCCAGCAATCCCACTCCTGGGCATACACCCTGAGAAAACCATAATTCAAAAAGAGTCATGTACCAAAATGTTCATTGCACCTCTATTTACAATAGCCAGGAGATGGAAACAACGTAAGTGTCCATCATCGGATGAATGGATAAAGAATATATGGCACATATATACAGTGGAATATTACTCAGCCATAAAAAGAAACGAAATTGAGCTATTCGTAATGAGGTGGATGGACCTAGAGTCTGTCATACAGAGTGAAGTAAGTCGGAAAGAGAAAGACAGATACTGTATGCTAACTCATATATATGGAATTTAAGAAAAATCATGTCATGAAGAACCTAGGGGTAAGACAGGAATAAAGACACAGACCTACTAGAGAATGAACTTGAGGATATGGGGAGGGGGAATGGTAAGCCATGACAAAGTGAATGGCATGGACATATATACACTACCAAACGTAAAATAGATAGCTAGTGGGAAGCAGCCGCATGGCACAGGGAGATCAGTTCGGTGCTTTGTGACCACCTAGAGGTGTGGGATAGGGAAGGTGGGAGGGAGGGAGACGCAAGAGGGAAGAGATATGGGAACATATGTATATGTATAACTGATTCACTTTGGTATAAAGCGGAAACTAACACACCATTGTAAAGCAATTATACTCCAATAAAGATGTAAAAAAAAAAAAAAGAACAATTGAACAATTGTATTTTTTGTTTTTGTTTTTGATATTTTAGTTTAAAATTTATTTCCTGCCCCCAATCATCCATTAAGCCCCCAGGAGAAGGAAAAGTGGATGTGACTAGAAATAGACAGAAACTTTCTTCACGACAATAGCCATGGCAAGCTTAGGCACTTTTGGTGGAATCTCTCTGTGAAGTACTGGCAGAGGAATAAAAGTCAAACTGACACAGAAGTATTGCTTTTTTTTTTTTTTTCTTTTACATCTATATTGCAGTATAATTGCTTTACAATGGTGTGTTAGTTTCTGCTTTATAACAAAGTGAATCAGTTATACATATACATATGTTCCCATATCTCTTCCCTCTTGCATCTCCCTCCCTCCCACCCTCCCTATCCCACCTCTCTAGGTGGTCACAAAGCACCGAGCTGATCTCCCTGTGCTATGTGGCTGCTTCCCACTAGCTATCTATTTTACGTTTGGTAGTGTATATATGTCCATGCCTCTCTCGCTTTGTCACAGCTTACCCTTCCCTCCCCATATCCTCAAGTTCATTCTCTAGTAGGTCTGTGTCTTTATTCCTGTCTTACCCCCAGGTTTTTCATGACATTTTTTTTTCTTAAATTCCATATATATGTGTTAGCACACGGTATTTGTCTTTCTCTTTCTGACTTACTTCACTCTGTATGACAGACTCTACGTCTATGCACCTCATTACAAATAGCTGAATTTCATTTCTTTTTATGGCTGAGTAATATTCCACTGTATATATGTGCCACATATTCTTTATCCATTCATCCGATTATGGACACTGAGGTTGTTTCCATCTCCTGGCTATTGTAAATAGAGGTGCAATGAACATTTTGGTAAATGACTCTTTTTGAATTATGGTTTTCTCAGGGTGTATGCCCAGGAGTGGGATTGCTGGGTCATATGGTAGTTCTATTTGTAGTTTTTTAAGGAACCTCCGTACTGTTCTCCACAGTGGCTGTACCAATTCACATTCCCACCAGCAGTGCAAGAGTGTTCCCTTTTCTCCACACCCTCTCCAGCATTTATTGTTTCAAGATTTTTTGATGATGGCCTTTCTGACTGATGTGAGATGATATCTCATTGTAGTTTTGATTTGCATTTCCCCAATGATTAATGATGTTGAGCATTCTTTCATGTGTTTGTTGGCAGTCTGTATAACTTCTTCGGAGAATTGTCTATTTAGGTCTTCTGCCCATTTTTGGATTTCGTTGTTTTTTTTTGGTTGTTATTGAGCTGCATGAGCTTCTTATAAATTTTGGACATTAATTCCTTGTCACTTGCTTCATTTGCAATATTTTCCCCCATTCTGAGGGTTGTCTTTTGGTCTTGTTTATGGTTTCC
Organism: Stenella coeruleoalba; assembly: GCF_951394435.1. Lineage (NCBI taxonomy): Eukaryota > Metazoa > Chordata > Mammalia > Artiodactyla > Delphinidae > Stenella > Stenella coeruleoalba. The sequence goes on from NC_137163.1 coordinate 45,763,329, forward strand.
TTTGCTGTGCAAAAGCTTTGAAGTTTCATTAGGTCCCATTTGTTTATTTTTGTTTTTATTTCCATTTCTCTAGGAGGTGGGTCAAAAAGGATCTTGCTGTGATTTATGTCATAGAGTGTCCTGCCTATGTTTTCCTCTAAGAGTTTGATAGTGTCTGGCCTTACATTTAGGTCTCTAATCCATTTTGAGCTTATTTTTATGTATGCTGTTAGGGAGTGATCTAATCTCATACTTTGACATGTACCTGTCCAGTTTTTCCAGCACAACTTATTGAAGAGGCTGTCCTTTCTCCACTGTACATTCCTGCCTCCTTTATCAAAGATAAGGTGACCATATGTGCGTGGGTTTATCTCTGGGCTTTCTATCCTGTTCCATTGATCTATCTTTCTGTTTTTGTGCCAGTACCATACTGTCTTGATTACTGTAGCTTTGTAGTAGAGTATGAACTCAGGTAGCCTGATTCCTCCAGCTCCGTTTTTCGTTCTCAAGGTAGCTTTGGCTATTTGGGGTCTTTTGTGTTTCCATACAAACTGTGAAATTTTTACTTCTAGTTCTGTGAAAAATGCCAGTGATAGTTTGATAGGGATTGCATTGAATCTGTAGATTGCTTTGGGTAGTAGAGTCATTTTCACAATGTTGATTCTTCCAATCCAAGAACATGGTATATCTCTCCATCTATTTGTATCATCTGTAATTTCTTACATCAGTGTCTTATAATTTTCTTCATATAGGTCTTTTGTCTCCTTAGGTAGGTTTATTCCTAGATATTTTATTCTTTTTGTTGCAGTGGTAAATGGGAGTGTTTTCTTGATTTCACTTTCAGATTTTTCATCATTAGTGTATAGGAATGCAAGAGATTTCTGTGCATTAATTTTGTATCCTGCAACTTTACCAAATTCATTGATTAGTTCTAGTAGTTTTCTGGTAGCATCTTTAGGATTCTCTATGTATAGGATCATGTCATCTGCAAACAGTGACAGCTTTACTTCTTCTTTTCCGATTTGGATTCCTTTTATTTCCTTTTCTTCTCTGATTGCTGTGGCTAAAACTTCCAAAATTATGTTGAATAAGAGTGGTGGGAGTGGGCAACCTTGTCTTTTTCCTGATCTTAGTGGAAATTCTTTCAGTTTTTCACCATTGAGTATGGTGTTGGCTGTGGGTTTGTCATATATGGCCTTTATTATGTTGAGGAAAGTTCCCTCTATGCCTATTTTCTGCAGGGTTTTTATCATAAATGGGTGTTGAATTTTGTCGAAAGCTTTCTCTGCATCTATTGAGATGACCATATGGTTTTTCTCCTTCAATTTGTTAATATGGTGTATCACATTGATTGATTTGCATATATTGAAGAATCCTTGCATTCCTGGAATAAACCCCACTTGATCATGGTGTATGATCCTTTGAATGTGCTGTTGGATTGTGTTTGCTAGTATTTTGTTCAGGATTTTTGCATCTATGTTCATCAGTTATATTGGCCTGTAGTTTCCTTTCTTTGTGACATCCTTGTCTGGTTTTGGTATCAGGGTGATGGTGGCCTCGTAGAATGAGTTTGGGAGTGTTCCTCCCTCTGCTGTATTTTGGAAGAGTTTGAGAAGGATAGGTGTTAGCTCTTCTCTAAATGTTTGAGAATTCGCCTGTGAAGCCATCTGGTTCTGGGTTTTTGATTGTTGGAAGATTTTTAATCACAGTTTCAATTTCAGTGCTTGTGATTGGTCTGTTCATATTTTCTGTTTTTTCCTGATTCAGTCTTGGCCGCTTGTGCATTTCTAGGAATTTGTCCACTTCTTCCATGTTGTCCATTTTATTGGCATAGAGTTGCTTGTAGTAATCTCTCATGATCTTTTGTATTTCTGCAGTGTCAGTTATTACTTCTCCTTTTTCATTTCTGATTCTATTGATTTGACTCTTCTCCCTTTTTTTCTTGATGAGTCTGGCTAATGGTTTATCAATATTGTTTATCTTCTCAAAGAACCAGCTTTCAGTTTTATTGATCTTTGCTATCGTTTCCTTCATTTCTTTTTCATTTATTTCTGATCTGATCTTTATGATTTCTGTCCTTCTGCTAACTTTGGGTTTTTTTTCTTCTTCTTTCTCTAATTGCTTTAGAGGCAAGTTTAGGTTGTTTATTCGAGATGTTTCCTGTTTCTTAAGGTAGGATTGTATTGCTATAAACTTCCCTCTTAGAAGTGCTTTTGCTGCATCCCATAAGTTTTGGGTCGTCGTGTCTCCATTGTCATTTGTTTCTAGGTATTTTTTGATTTCCTCTTTGATTTCTTCAGTGATCACTTCGTTATTAAGTAGTGCACTGTTTAGCCTCCATGTGATTGTATTTTTTACAGATCTTTTCCTGTAATTGAAGTCTAGTCTCATAGCGTTTTGGTCAGAAAAGATACTTGATACAATTTCAATTTCCTTAAATTTACCAAGGCTTGATTTGTGACCCAAGATATGATCTATCCTGGAGAATATTCCACGAGCACTTGAGAAAAATGTGTATTCTGTTGTTTTTGGATTGAATGTCCTATAAATATCAATTAAGTCCATCTTGTTTAATGTATCATTTAAAGCTTGTGTTTCCTTATTTATTTTCATTTTGGATGATCTGTCCATTGGTGAAGGTGGGGTGTTAAAGTCCCCTACTCTGAATGTGTTACTGTCGATTTCTCCTTTTATGGCTATTAGTATTTGCCTTATGTATTGAGGTGCTCCTATGTTGGGTGCATAATATTTACAATTGTTATATCTTCTTCTTGGATCGATCCCTTGATCATTTTGTAGTGTCCTTCTTTGTCTCTTCTAATAGTCTTTATTTTAAAGTCTATTTTGTCTGATATGAGAATTGCTACTCCAGCTTTCTTTTGGTTTCCATTTGCATGGAATATCTTTTTCCATCCCCTTACTTTTAGTCTGTATGTGTCTCTAGGTCTGAAGTGGGTCTCTTGTAGACAGCATATATATGGGTCTTGTTTTTGTATCCATTCAGCCAATCTGTGTCTTTTGGTGGGAGCATTTAGTCTATTTACATTTAAGGTAATTTTCTATATGTATGTTCCTATTCCCATTTTCTTAATTGTTTTGGGTTCGTTTTTGTAGGTCTTTTCCTTCTGTTGGGTTTCTTGCCTAGAGAAATTCCTTTAGCCTTTGTTGTAAAGCTGGTTTGGTGGTGCTGAACTCTCTCAGCTTTTGCTTGTCTCTAAAGCTTTTAATTGCTCCATCAAATCTGAATGAGATCCTTGCTGGGTAGAGTAATCTTGGTTGTAGGTTCTTCTCCTTCATCGCTTTAAATATGTCCTGCCAGTTCCTTCTGGCTTGCAGAGTTTCTGCTGAAAGATCAGCTTTTAACCTTATGGGGATTCCCTTGTGTGTTATTTGTTGTTTTTCCCTGGCTGGTTTTAATATGTTTTCTTTGAATTTAATTTTTGACAGTTTCATTAATATGTGTCTTGGCATATTTCTCCTTCGATTTATCCTGTATGAGACTCTGTGCTTCCTGGATTTGAGTAACTATTTCCTTTCCCATATTAGGGAAGTTTTCAACTATAATCTCTTTAAATATTTTCTCAGTCCCTTTCTTTTTCTCTTCTTCTTCTGGAACCCCTATAATTTGAATGTTGGTGCGTTTAATGTTGTCCCCGATGTCTCTGAGACTGTCCTCAGTTCTTTTCATTCTTTTTTCTTTATTCTGCTCTGCAGTAGTTATTTCCACTATTTTATCTTCCAGGTCACTTATCCATTCTTCTGCCTGTTATTCTGCTATTAATCCCATCTAGAGTATTTTTAATTTCATTTCTTGTATTGTTCATCGTTGTTTGTTTCATCTTTAGTTCTTTTAAGTCCTTGTTAAATGTTTCTTGCATTTTGTCTATTCTATTTCCAAGATATTGGATCATCTTTACTATCATTATTCTGAATTCTTTTTCAGGTAGACTGCCTATTTCCTCTTCATTTGTTAGGTCTGGTGTGTTTTTATCTTGCTCCTATATCTGATGTGTGTTTTTCTGTCTCCTCATTTTGCTTATCTTACAGTGTTTTGAGTCTCCTTTTTGCAGGCTGCACGTTCGTAGTTCCCTTTGTTTTTGGTGTCTGTCCCCAGTGGCTAAAGTTGTTTCAGTGGGTTGTGTAGGCTTCCAGGTGGAGGGCAGTAGTGACTGTGTTCTGGTGGATGAGGCTGGATCTTGTCTTTCTGGTAGGCAGGTCCACGTCTGTTGGTGTGTTTTGGGGTGTCTGTGGACTTACTATGATTTTCGGCAGCCTCTCTGCTAATGGGTGGGGTTGTGTTCCTGTCTTGCTAGTTGTTTGCCATAGGGTGTCCAGCACTGTAGCTTGCTGGTCGTTGAGTGATTCTGCGTGCTGTTGTTGAGATGGAGATCTCTGGGAGATTTTCGCCATTTGATATTACGTGGAGCTGGGAGGTCTCTTGTGGACCAGTGTGCTGAAGTTGGCTCTCCCACCTCAGAGGCACAGCACTGACTCCTGGCTGCAGCACCAAGAGCCTTTCATACACACATCCAGGTACGTGGGGACTTTCTTCCCTTTTGGGAGGTCTGAGGTCTTCTGCCAGTGTTCAGTAGGTGTTATGTAGGAGTTGTTCCACGTGTAGATGTATCTCTGGGCGGCGGGCGCAGGTGCCCGTTTGCGGGCTGCTCTGGGCTCCCGGCTCCCGGCGGTGCGGAGCAGCGAAGGAACCAGGAGGGCTGGGAATGTGGCAGCCGCGCAAGAACGGCCCATGGCCCTCACTTACCGCTCCAGTGCAGCCGTGACACGGGCCCATGCCCAGCACCCTCGGGTTCCGCCACAGCCGCTGGACACGCTGCCGACCCGCACGGCTAAGCAGAGCTGGGCTCAGGCGGCAGCCCTCCCGCTCCAACTAACTCCCCAGAAGTATTGCTTGGTGTGCATTTCCAGGCTCTGCCTTCTTTCTCATCTCTTGGTGGCAGGTTGAGGAAAAGGAGAAAAGGTTAAACTTTTGAATAAACGGGCAGAATAAGCTTATAACATCCCCTCACTATCTCTGCATAGGTTGTAGTCTCTGCAGCACTACATAAGCTTTGCCCAAAGTAATGAACAGTTGAAAGTCAAATGTAATACTTCACCAAACAACTTAAAAATGCTTGCGCACTGGAAAGGATTAAGTTGCAGAGAACACAAATGGACCCAGAGCAACTTTTGCCAAAAGAGAATATTGTGCTAAATGTACAGCCATAGCTCTTTTCCATATGAAGAAACAGTCAGAAGGATAAAAGAACTTGGGCAAAATCACACAAGTAAGTAGGACAGAATCTGGTCTGTGTGTCAGAAGGGTTGTATTCTTTAACCAGCAGGCTAGCTTTTCTCAAATCTGATTCATGCATAGAATAACTAAACACCTCTGTTTGCCTTGAATATTCCCTGTTTATACGTAGGGCTGCTGCAGTTTCTCATATTGCCCACTTTGACTCCCAAAAGCAACTGAGAATACACAATAATTTGGTCATTCCATCCATGGACCACTGTGGTGGGACTGCCCAGGAAGCTTATTAAAAGTGCAGCTTCCTGAGCCCTACTCCACATCTAGATAAGTTTTCTTAGGGTTGGCTCAAGAATCCAGGTACAAGTCTTTTTAAGTGCTTTTGTGGAACCCCCCAGGTGAGTCTCTCGCTCTCGTAGTTAATAAACCATTTATTCTGCCTCCCCCAGATGCCCAGCCACGTCCTATTAAGGTAGAAGTTCCCCCACCACATCAGAGGGATGCTCCCAGCCAAGTAATCTCTGGAGCCTTGGAGAATCTGAATGGTCTCATGCTGGCCCATCTGCCATGACAAAGCTCCTCCAGAGCATTCCCCTTCTCATTTTACATTCTACCACTCCCAAAGGCAGTCTGCTCCAATGGGGCCTGACTTCGTGTGTCCTAACGTGCACCCGCTGATTCAAGCAGTTTAGGAATAGAAGGTGCTGTGGTTTTCAACCAGGGTGGCCCAACCTCTAAAATGGTAGTCGAAGCAGTCTCTACCTCCTGGGCACATCGCCTCTGCAACAGCCCCAGTAAACGAATGTCCCATCTATGCTTTTTCAAAGTCGGCAACAAGGAGTCCCCTCCTAAAGAAGGTTGTCTCTCATTGCCACACTATCAAAGGCTGCCCCAACTGTTCCTTACTGTGGGCCTGATCAGGCTGACGGCAGAGTTGTCTCTTTCCTTCTCTGAGCTGGCCCAAATCGTCTTAGAAACACCTCTTCACACTGTTGACCATGTTTTTCAATGGGAGCTGCTGCTGAGTCTTTATCTCATCCTTTCATGGTGGAGAGAGAGGATTCTAATGATTTTTACTTCTAGGGGAGAGGGGAGTGTAATGATTATGTTGTCATTTTCTATTATGTCCTTTTGTCATGAATTTGTTTTCAATTTCATGTTAAAATGGGCCCACCATTTCCACTTTGTGAGGTCATTCAGCACCCTCATTTTGCACCTTTAACATCACTCTCAGTATCACTTGGAAATATTTGAAATGGCATGAGCTTGTCCTCACATTCCTATTAGCTGTAAATCTGGAGCCCCGACATGAACCTAACCATTGAGCAGAACACCTCTCCACTACCTGTGTAACACTGGGTAGGCCCCTTAACCTCTTGGTTTTTTTAAGTCCTCAGTTGTAAAAATGTGAGGGTGCTATGAATTTATATTTGGGGCACGACAAGGTCGAGAAGAGTGTGTCTTTTCCTTTATTCTTCCAAACTGTAATGTCTTCCCTCTCTTCCGCATGGGTCCAAATCTCACTTGTCCTTCAGGCCGACTGCCAAGGAGCCTTCCCTGATTCCCCAGGCCACACAAATCTCTGCCTCTTAGGGTCAGTGCCATACAACCTAGCTGTCTCTTACGTTAATCTTGTCTCTCAAGCCAAACTCAGAATATGGGTCTCTCTTGCCCTCCTGTGGCCCCTTGTGGCTGTGCCAGCCCACCGGCACGCCCCACGTGGGGTGTCTACTACACTAGGGCATGGGTGGGGAGGCCCAGGGTGAGGGGCGAGGCAGAGTACCTTTGCCTCTACCCTGTTCTCCTCCACAAAACTGTCCCTCCTCCTCAAGCCTGCCCCTCAAGTCAAAGGTTCCATATATGACCTCACTGGGTAGTGATGCCGTCACAGGCGTTCTCAGAGTTTCCATGGCAGCATAACTGTGCAAATGGGCTGCACTCAGAGAAACTTCTCTACCAGTTCTCCACCAGATACCAATCTTTTTGGCTGTCTGTGTGAGAATGTGTGACCGGATAGTGTATGTGTACTCTAACCTGTGCTCTGTTCCCTGGGTGGGCAGTGCAGCAGGTACACCCAGACAGGGCAACTCTACATGAGATATGATACACACACAACCTCACCTGGCTGGCACATGTTCCTGTGGGGGTTGCCAACTATGTACAGCTGAGCACTTTCCCAGATGTAAGTAATACCGGTGACCTGGGACGCCTTCAGGGACGCACAGTTCTCACTGCTGAGGACAAGTGAAAGGTCATCCCTGGACAAGTGTGCAGGACGGTTCTGAGCTTTATAAATGTAGCCTTACCCTTTGGGCTACAGGATGCTTCCATTCAGACCCTTTCCTGATTGGCCTCTTAACAAAAGACAAGTGCATTTTTGTTGGCAAATTGTAAATGGAGTGGTTTGAGGAACAGGGCCACTCTTGAACCGCACCTTCAAACCCAGGCACCACTGTGCTATCATGGAGACATCTATATCGGTCCCCTCAGACACATCCTTTACTGAGTTGCTGAGTACTAGGGGAGAGGGTGTTGCCATATTGATGGGAAGACCATAAGAACGAAGCGGGGTGGGGGGTGATGAAGTGCTAATGAGACTGGAGGGCTGAGGAGATGGTGTCCCAGGAGGCTGGGTTGATGTGAGCCTAGACTTGTACCCAGAACCCGGTTCTGAGTCTCCTGATCACTCTGCCTCAGTATTTGTCCTTGTTCTAATCGACATAAAAGTATTAGACAGCTAGAGTTCAGTGTGGTTGAAATAGGCAGTATAAATGGGGCCCAAGAGGGGTTGCCAAGGTGGGCAGGGTTCTTAACAAATTTATATTAGATTATTTTTTTCCAAAACTTGAAAGACATTTCCATGAAAGCCTCAGAAGTGACAGACTGCAAGAAATGTTTTCTCTGTTGCGGAAGGGAGAGATGGAGAGGATCATGATTGCAATTACTTTCGGGTTCTACTGTTTTCCCTGGGAACGGTGAAGAGACGTCCTCATCTGCTGCAGCCCTAGGCTCTAGGGATTGCTTTTGCAGCCAGTGTCCCTTCTCTAGGGACTCATAGAGATGATGGGCCAAGGCTGTGTTTTGGACGTCAAGTAGATTAAAAGGTCTTCAGCCAGAAACTGGGAGAGACATGAGAGAGGGAAATTCTGGCAGGAGACTGTGCACAGCAGAAGTGACTGATCAGTTCTGATTTTCTTTGCAGCAGTAGTGCCTCCCGTTTCTCGTCCTACACCTGGTCACTACCATGTCCTGTACCGCGGGTGTGGAGAAACGCAGTTGGGCTGGCACGGGGAGACATACTGCCTGGTTGGTGGCTACCGGCTCTACGGGGATGTTCCTTTGGCCACGCCAGCTAAGGTAGAAGCAGAGAAGCCAGTCCCCAGACGTGCTCCGAAGAGAAAGCACTCTCTGGAATGGTCGGACGAAGACCTGGGTTGCCCCAGACCCAAAATCCGGCGATTGGAGCTTTCAAGCAGCACAGGAATACAAGGTGCTTTGATTGTCAAGCAGGGTGGCCCAACCTCTGGGCACATCGCCTCTGCAAGAGCCACAGTAAACGAATGTCCCATATTTGCTCTTTCAAGGTCGGCAGCAGGGAGTCCCCTCCTAAAGAAGGTTCTCTCTCATTGCCACACTATCCAAGGTTGCCACAAATGTTCCTTCCTGTGGGCCTCATCAGGCTAAGGGCAGAGTTGTCTCTTTGCTTCTCTGAGTCGCACCATATGGTCTTAGTAACACCTCTTCACCCTGTTGACCATGTTTTTCACGGGGGCTGCTGCTGAGACTTTATCTCATCCTTTCATGGTAGAGAGAGAGAGGATTCTAATGAATTTTACTTCCATGGGAGAGGGGAGTGTTATGATTATGTTGTCATTTTCTATTATGTCCTTTTGTCATGAATTTCTTTTCAATTTCATGTTAAAATGGGCCCACCATTCCCACTTTGTGAGGTCATTCAGCACCCTCATTTTGCACCTTTAACATCTCTCTCAGTATCACTTGGAAATGTTTGAAATGGCATGAGCTTGTCCTCACATTCCTATCAGCTGTAAATCCAGAGCCCCAACATGAACCTAACCATTGAACAGAACACCTCTCCACTACCTGTGTAACACTGGGTAGGCCCCTTAAGCTCCTGGTCTTTTTAAGCCCATAGTTGTAAAAATGTGAGGGTGCTATGAATTTATATTTGGGGCAGGACAAGGTAGAGAAGAGTGTGTCTTTGCTTTTATTCTTCCAAACTGGAATGTCTTCCCTCTCTTCCCCATGGAAGATGCTCCTTTGGCCACGCCAGCCAAGGTGGAAGCAGAGAAGCCAGTCCCCAGACGTGCTCCGAAGAGAAAGCACTCTCCGGAAATGCCGGACGAAGACCTGGGTTGCTCCAGACCCAAAATCCGGCAATTGTAGCATGGTGCCAGGAGGCGGACCCCACAGAATCTTGCAGGTGAGCCATCCTGAAGAGAAGGCAATGGTTTAAATGCCTAAGGCAGCGAATGCCTCTTCCTGCACTGACACCCCCCCCCCCCACTGCCCACTGCCACAGATTAGAACCTGCATCGTTTTGTCTGAGCCATCCCCAGCCAGGAGCCTCCTTCTATACTAAATGGCCATAAGCCAGGAGCCTCAGAAACTGAGGTTTGTAATGAGAGTCTGCCCTGAACATCCCAGGGCTGAAGCTGGCCTGGAAGAAAACCTGACGTTCCTCTGCTTAATCCTCAGGGGCCCCTTTGTGAGCTGAAGAAAGAAAAGTCTAGAAAAAACGGATACCTGGGAGGGGAAGATGGCGGAAGAGTAAGACGCGGAGATCACCTTCCTCCCCACAGATACACCAGAAATACATCTACACGTGGAACAACTCCTACAGAACACCTACTGAACGCTGGCAGAAGACCTCAGACCTCCCAAAAGGCAAGAAACTCCCCACATACCTGGGTAGGGCAAAAGAAAAAAAGAGAAAACAGAGACAAAAGAATAGGGACGGGACCTGCACCAGTGGGAGGGAGCTGTGAAGGAGGAAATGTTTCCACACACTAGGAATACCATTCCCTGGCGGGGACTGCGGGGTAGCTCTGGAACCTCAGAGGAGAGAGCAGCAACAGAGGTGCAGAGGCAGAGCGGAGAGATTCCCACACAGAGGATCGGTGCAGACCAGCACTCACCAGCCTGAGATGCTTGTCTGCTCACTCGCCGTGGCGGGTGGGGGCTGAGTGCTGAGGCTTGGTCTTCAGAGGTCAGAACCCAGGGAGAGGACTGGGGTTGACTGCATGAGGACAGCCGGGGGGCGGCTAGTGCGCCAGAGCTAGTTGGCAGAGAGTCTGGGAAAAAGCTGGGCCTGCCAGAGAGGCAAGAGACCTTTGTTGTGGGGTGCTTGAGGAGCGGCCCGCCATAGGAGCTTCCTGCTTCACACACTCACAGACAGCAGGGCAACACCTACGTGAGCACAAGCACAAGCTGTGGCTGTTATATCTGACCCCAGAGGCTGCCGTCCACCGCTGCTACCAAGAGTCCTGTGTGCAAGGCAGGTCACTGCCCACACCTTCCCAGCAGCCTGTGGAGCCCACCACTGCCGAGGGTGCTGCGATTGGGGCCAACTTCCCCAGGAGAACGCACAGCACGGCTCAGGCTCTTGCAGCTTCATGCTGGCCTCTGCCACAGCAGGCACTCCCTGCACATCCTGATTGTGATTGCCATATCCCTCCCTCTCCCCAGCCTGAGTGAGCAAGTGAGCCCTAATCAGCTGCTGCTTTCGCACCCTTTTTCCTGTGCAGCGAACAGATGTCTGAGGGCGGCCCACTCCCAGAGGTGGGGCCAAAACCAAAGCTAAACCCCAGGGGCTGTGCAACCAAAGAAGAGAAAGGGAAATCTCCCCGTGCAGCTGCAGAAGCAGTGGATTAAATCCCTGCAATCGGCTTGGCAAACCCTGCGTCTGTAGAATACCTGAATAGACAACAAGTTTTCCCACAATTGAGGCTGTGGGCTTTGGGGACAAGTACATGTGGGAATAAGGTCAGATCAGTCTGAGCTTGCCCCACAGTGCCCACAGTAGGTCCAGAGACCTACCTAGAAGTACTGGAGGACTTCCTGTGGAGGCAGGGATTGGCTGTGGCTCACTATGTGGGCAAGGACACTGACAGCTAAGGCCACAGGAAAATATCACTACTTTTTTTGTTGTTCAGTTGTTCTTTTTTTATTATTCTTTTAATTTTTTACTTTTTTATGCTTTTATTTTTAATATATTTCTATTCTATTTTTTTCCTATTTCTATGGTAATTTTTCATTACACTGTTTTTTCCTTGTTTGTTTTTTCCTTTCTTTTGCTTTGTTTTCATTTTATTTTTAACTACATTTTTCTATTTTTACTTTACTACTTTGTTGTTTTATATGTTTTCCTTTTGTTTTCATCTTTCATCTTTGCATTTTTTTGATTTTTGTGGGTTAGTTTTATGCTTTCATCGCCTCTTTTTAGTTTGCTTTCTGCATTTGATGTGTTTCTGGTTTTATGTGTTTTGTAGTTTTTAGTGTTTGCTTTCATTTTTGGGTTTGTTTATTGATTTGGTTGCTCTCTTCTTTGTTTTTGCTTTTTTTTCTTTTCTTTTTGTGAGTACGTGTGTGTATGTTTCTTTATGTAATTTGTCTGTTTAGTTTTGCTTTTACCACTTGTCTTGGGGTTTTGTGTGTTCGTTTGTTTGGGTTTTTTGTTTGTTTGTTTTCTTCTTCCTTTTCTTCCACACCGTGTGGCTTGTAGGGTCTTGGTGCTCCAGCCGGGGGTCGGGCCTGAGCCTCCAAGGAGGGAGAGCTGAGTTCAGGATTTTGGACCACCAGAGAACTCCCAGCCCCATGGAATATTAATCGGTGAGAGCTCGCCCAGCAGTCTCCATCTTAACACAAAGACCTGGCTCCACCCAATGGCCAGCAAGCTCCAGTGCTGGATGCCTCATGACAAACAACTAGCAAGACAGGAACACAACCCCACCCATTACCAGACAGCCTGCCTAAAGTAATACTAGCTCACAGACACCATAAAGCACACCACCAGAAGTGGCCCTGCCCATCAGAAGAACAAGATCTACCTCCACTCACAGAACGCAGGCACCAGTGCCCCCAACCAGGAAGCCTACACAAGCCAGTGGGGACAGACAACAGAAGTAAAAGGCACTATGACCCTGCAGCCTGCAGAAAGGAGACCCCAAACACAGTAAATTAAACAAAATGAGAAGACAGAGAAATATGCAGCAGATGAAAGAGCAAGGTAAAAACCCACCAGACCAAACAAATGAAGAGGAGATAGGCAGTCTACCTGAAAAAGAATCCAGAGTAATGCTAATAAAGATGATCCAAAATCTCGGAAAGAGAATGGAGAAAATACAAAAGACATTTAACAAGGACCTAGAAAATCTAAAGAACAAACAAACACTGTTGAACAACACAATAAATGAAATTAAAAATTCTCTAGAAGGAATCAATGGGAGACTAACTGAGGCAGAAGAACGGATAAGTGAGCTGAAAGATAGAATGGTGGAAATAACTGCTGTGAAGCTGAATAAAGAAAAAAGAATGAAAAGAATTGAGGACGTCTATCATTGGACATTTAGGTTGTTTCCATGTCCTGGCGATTGTAAATAGTGCTGCAATGAACACTGGGGTACGTGTGTCCTTTTGAATTATGGTTTTCTCAGGGTATATGCCCAGTAATGGGATTTCTGGGTACAGATGAACCTATTTGAAGGGCAGGAATAGAGATGTAGAGGAAGAGAACTGACACGTAGACACAGTAGGGGAAGGAGAGGATGGGACGAACTGGGAGATAAGGTTTGA